>NC_062216.1:166414078-168814078 GCF_902686445.1 Sciurus carolinensis
AACCAGCAGGTGGTGGGCCTCATGGGAACACCGGATAGGGTGATTTAGGAACTGGGACAGACAGGAGGACAGCGTGGGAGTTTATCATGCTACTTAGAACTGTGTGCAATTTAAAGCTTCTGAATTGTTTCTTTCTGGAATTTTCCATTTAGGATTTTTCGACCATGGTTGACCATGGGTAACTGAAATGACAGAAATCAAAATCCCACACAGGAAGGAGCTAGCGTGTTCATTCCGTTGTTTCCTGTCTGTACACACACACGCGTGCACGCACACTCACACCCACAAGTGTTGGAATGAACACATGAAGCAACAAGGGACAGAGATGAAACTGGCCGGCCAGGGGTCTCCAGAGACCCTCGACCCGCCTCTGCCCTTGGCCTGTCAAGGACAGGATGCAGACGGGACCTGGAGCAGCAGTTGGTGTTCTTGGGGACAGAAGCCTGGCCCAGGCGGGAGCTCTGACTCCAACACCGCAGAGGGCCAGGCTGCCCCTGCCCTGGGTGGTGCTGGGAGCCCAGAGGATCTTTCTGGAAGGTGCATCTCGGTCCTTCCCCAGAGTCCTGCAAAGGGAGCGCTGTGTTCCTGGGTCTCACCTGGGTGGCTCCCGAGGGCCCAGCCGGAGTCAGCCCCACGTCTCCAGGAGAGACCCCAACACGGCCGTGGCCCTGTGGGAGGCCAGCAGCCTGGGACAGGAGGACATCCTCCCCCTGCCGAGGGTCCAGCTGCCCAGCTGGGGCACCGGGAGGCGGAGGGCCCAGTCACACCCTGGCAGGACGCTCCCGGGTGACGGGGGCCCGGCCTTCTTCCCAGGGGCGCTTCTGCCCTGGATCTTAGAACAGAGCTCTGAAGCAGTGGCCCCTGCGCTGGCCAGATGGAAAGGGGCTCCCTGCTGTGGACGGGGAGATGGCAGCGATGATGTCACCCCCGGCTGGCGGGGCCAGGGAAGCCCCTTAGTGTGCTGCCTGACTCCAGCCACAATACTGGGAGGTGGCCCTTCTGCTGCCCCCGTGGCGGGAAGGAGGAGGCTCAGGCCCTCTCCCCTTCATCCGGACATGCCCTCCGCCGCTGCCTGCCTGGAAGAGGGCGGGGCCCACCCCGCTCTGCCCGGGAGGGAGGAAGGGGACATCCCTCTCCCAGCCTCTGGGGACACCCAGGTTTCCCTGAGTGTCTGTCAAACTCTGTCCCTGGCCGGTGCTTTCATGGGCATGGACCTAGGTCACGCTCCTGTCCCCGGCTTCCAAGGCCTGCACCTGCAAGACCTGCCAACCCCCCTGGAGCCCGGGCGCCTCTTCTCCGCTCAAGACCACCCACCCTCCTGCCCAGGGGTTGGAGGGAGGCCCCTCCCCGGCGCCTGCACTTGAGGCCCAGCGACAAGCGAGGTCTCTGTAAAGGACTCTCAGGAACCTTCTAGTCACACGTGGAAATTCTCACTCAGCCAGGAAAGCGCAGTGCTGACCGCGGTGGAAACCCACGAGCAATGGCTGCAGCTTCCTTCCCTCTGCAGGGTGCGGGGGAGAGCAAAAGGTCGTTTGGGGACAAGAAAGGGACCTCTTCCAGGAGAGCAGGTTGGAGCTGGCAAGGGGGAGAGGGAGACGGGCGGGGCTGCCCGCATCCCGGGTGAGGGGCTGGTGACCCAAGTGCAGGGAGGGGGGGCGGGGGCTGGGGAGGCCTGGGTCCCCCCACCCTCCTGCCTTTGGTCCAAGTCCCCAGGATGCTGGGCTCTGCTGTCCCTTCCTCCTTGTCCTTGGTGCCCCTCGGGGGCTCTCCCCCTTCTCCTCCCCAGATCTCCCCTTGGCCCGGCCTCCTGGGGGTCCTTCCTCTGGGCCAGAGGCTTCCTAACAAGCCTCCACCTGGGTCCCCGCAGGCCCAGGCACAGGCAGCTGCCCCGCGTGCCCCCTCTGGTGCCTGGTCTGAGACGTGGCACCTGGTTGTTCCCGAGTTCTAGCCACCCCGGGCCCCAGCCCCTTGGTCCCCACGGCACCCAGCCAGGAAGCCCAGGGGCAAGATGGCCAGCGCACCTAGCCTGTCCCGTGCTCTCCACCCGCAGGCCAGCGTGTCCTTCCAGCCGGGACCTGGCCTGCTCTCATCCGCAGAGGGAGCCTCAGGCTCGGCCCACTCCCGTCTCCCCTCCAGCCACGCTCCTCTCCGCCTGGCCGCAGGCAGCCACCGCCTGCTCCAGGGCCTCCCCTCCCGCTTCCCATGGGCCTCCTGCTCTGCTCTCACTGTGACAGGCACTCGCGTGCCTGGGAGCACACACGAACACGCACGCACGCATGTACACACCTGCACACACGTGGACACGCGTGGACACACACGTGACTGCTCTGCGCCAGGCCCCGTGCCAGGCGCATCACATGCGCCGACTCCTCTCACCAGCGCACAGCTCAGGGTGGCTGCTGTCATCGTCCCCACCACCCACAGGAGGAAGCCACCCAGCACACACACCCAGCAGCATCCAACCTGGGCTCCACCGGCGGCTGGCCCCTCACGTTGCCCCCCTGCTCCCAGGTGCTGTCCCCAGGTCATGGCCAGCAGCCCCTGAGCCCCGGGTCAGAGCCAGCCCACCGTCCCGGGAGCAGCTCCCTGAGTACGAGCCAGCCGCTTCTCCTTGTACCCACAGAAGCACAGCGACCCCAAACAGGGCAGAGCCCACGAAGGGGCTCCCGGGACTCTGACGTGCCCCGTCCCCAGCCCGGCTCTGGGCCAGGGCACTGGTATCCTGCATGAGGCGCCGCTCAGAGCAGCTCCAGCCAGCAGGGCGACCGCACGCCCGGAAAAATCTGGGCCAGGAACGCGGGGGGATAGGGACTGGGTCACAGGAGGGTCAGGGCCAGACCCAGGCCCTGCGCTGGGCAGGAGAGAGCTCGGGAATGCGCCCCGAGGGCGTGGCCAAGGCCAGGAGGCTGGCGTTCCCAGGGGGCCAGGGTCGAGGCTGCACCCCGCTCTGTAAGGGGACACCAGCCTCAGGAAGGCTGAGAACCTGCTCGGGCCGCAGCAGAGAGGCCCGGGGGCCGATGGGTGAGCCCAGGCAGGACCCGAGCCCCAGCCCGTCCCTCCTAGGCCAGCTCACACCCACACACGCGGGCCTGCCCTTTGGGACCGCGAGACCCTGCCACCCCCTGACGGTTCGTCCCTGCCGCAGACCTTACGGTGCGGCTCAGCCCCCGAGGCTGGGTTCCAGGGCTGATGCGCAGAGCAGCCCGGCCACCCCCAGTCTCCAGCCAGAGGGTGGTGGCCCCGCCACGGTCACCGTCCTCTCGCTGTGGCTCCCCAGCACCCTGCAAGGACTCTGGCACCTCTCCTCTTTCCAGAGGGGAAACCGAGGCACAGGCCGCCTCTTGCCCAGCTGAGAGGGGGCTGGAGCTGGAACTGGAACCAGCCGGCTGCAGCCTGAGGGTCCCTGCTCTGCCGGAGCAGGACAGAGAAGCGGGAGCCAGGTGACCGGATGCGGCCCGCCTGGGCCCCAACCCACAGACCCACCTTCCCTCGTCTTCCCTGGCCACCCCTGGTGCACACGCGCACACACGAACACACACACACGTACACACACCTGAACACACACACACACAAACACACACACGTACACACACCTGAACACACACACAGACACACAAACACACATACAGACATAGACACACACACACACGTACACACACCGGAACACACACACACCTGAATACACAGACACACACACCTGAACACACACACACACAGACAGACGCACACAGACACCTGAACACACACACACAGACACACACACATACACACACCTGAACACACACACAGACAGACAGACGCACACAGACACCTGAACACACACACACACCTGAACACACACACACACACCTAAACACACATACCTGAACACACAGACACACACACCTGAACACACACACACATACACACACACACCTGAACACACACACACACACAAACACACATACAGACATAGACACACACACACACGTACACACACACGTACACACACCTGAACACACACACACCTGAATACACAGACACATACACCTGAACACACACACACACAGACAGACGCACACAGACACCTGAACACACACACACACAGACACACACACATACACACACCTGAACACACACACACACAGACAGACAGACGCACACAGACACCTGAACACACACACACACACCTGAACACACACACACACACACACCTAAACACACATACCTGAACACACAGACACACACACCTGAACACACACACACATACACACACACACCTGAACACACACACACACACAAACACACATACACAGACACACACACACACACTCACTCACCTGAACACACACACACAGACAGACACACACAGACACCTGAACACACACACAGACACACACACACATACACACACCTGAACACACACACACCTGAACACACACACACACACACACACCTAAACACACACACCTGAATACACAGACACACACACCTGAACATACACACACATACACACACACACACCTGAACACACACACAGACACACAAACACACACACACGTACACACACCTGAACACACACACATACACACACAGACACACACACACACTCACCTGAACACACACAGACACACATACACACACAGACACACACACAGACACTTGAACACACACACACCTGAACACACAGACACACACAAACACACAGACACACACACCTGAAAACACACACACACACGCACACACAGTGCTTGCCTCTGGCTATTTCACTCCGCTAGCATCTCCTGGCAGCTGGGGGATCCCGGCTGCAGGGGAGAAGGGGACCCTAGGAGATGGCATTGCCCTCTCTCAGGATCTGCTCCAAGCCAAGGTGCCACAAACTCAGCTAAGGGTGAGGAGAGCCCGGACCCAGCGCCTGGGGCACTACTGACCCCCGTGTCACTGGACCAAGTAAGGGACAAATCCAAGCTCCAGTCGGGGGGCTCCCAGAGACTTATCAGCACCCCAACTGCATGGCCAGGTCGCAGAGGGGATCTCTCCCCTCGCCCCAAGAGTCTCCCAAGGAACCTCTGTCCTGGGCCCATTCCTGGGCTGAGGCGGCTGCCCTGTCCCACCCTCTCTGGGGCCCCAGGCCAGCCTCCCGCCTCCGTCTCTGCCCCTCTGCGGGGAAGGCCCAGGGTGGGGGCCCAGGGCACCCCTCATGCGGCAGCAGCCCCCAGGCGTCCCGGGAGGACTGGAGGGGAGGGGTGGCCTGGTGCTGGGGACCGGCTCCTTCTCGAGAGCAGGGCCCACAGGTCCCAGGGGGTCCTAAGATCAGGATCCGCAGAACCCCGGGGACCCCTGAGTCTCCCAGGGACCTGCCCGCCCGGCCCTGGGTGGCCAGCAGGGGGTGGTAGGGAGACGCGGGGCTCCTGGGGTGCCGGCGGCCAGGGCGAGGGGGCTCACCTGGCAGAGACGTGGGGCCGTACCAGGACCGTGGCCATCGCAGGCTCTGGCAGCCCAGGTAGCAGGCGCTGCTGGGCCCGCAGAGACTGAAACCCCAGGGCCAGCCCACTTCCTGTGCAGGGGATGGAGGGGCAAGGCCGGTGGGAGGCGGGGAGCGGGATGGTGAGAAAGCCTGAAAGTCCCCAGGCACCGCGATAAGATCTCCCTCCCACGCTGGGGGCGGCACGCTCACGCGCTCCAGCACACCCGCCTCAGGGCCGCGCTGTGCACGCGCCTGGGGGCCACCCTGCCCTCACAGGCCCAGGCCACCTGAGCCTCATCCGGTCACACCACCCACTCCCCCCGGCCTCACACAAGCACGGCCCTCGAGGTGTCCCCACCGCCGTCCACCAACCCCAGCCTGCCGCCCGCCCCTCTCTCAGAGACCCCCTTGTTCCCAGCCTCCCAGGAAGCACTCAGACTAAGGTGACTAAGGATGGGGCCTTGGCAAGCCATTCGATGGCCACTTATGGAACATTCTAGAACTTCCTCTTGCTCTCAAGCCAGAGTTCCTGATCCTTTTCTTTTCCTCTTTTTGGGAGGCGGAGGGGTGGTTCGGATGACAGATTTTCTTTTTCATGATGAGAAGTGACGGGTTTCTCCTTAGGAAAATGCCCGTCTGTTTATGTGCAGTGTCACCAGCCCCAGGGACCCCAGAGTTCCATCCCAGGACCCTGCTTCCCCTTTTCTCCCTGTTTTAATGGCCCTGCCTCCCGTGGGCTGTGTAGGAAGCTGCTGCCTCTTTGCAAAGGGGAGAGGAGATATCAGCGGGGCAGCTGCACCACCCTCCGCCTGCACCGACGAGAGGAAGCAGGTGGAAGACCCTAGAAGGAGAATCGGTGCCCTCCTTCTGCAAACCCCAGAACCGCGCTGGCAGGAGGCACACTGCAGAGCCCAGGAGGAGTGGCGGAGTTTGAGGCTGCTCAGCAGCTAGGTGGCCTTGGCCTCCCTGTGCCTCGGTTTCCACGCTTGTGAGACCAGGGGACAAGGGACAGCAGTTCCTACTGGGCATGCCAAGAGGACTGGACCACGGGCCCCACATAGACGGTCTGCAAGAAAAACCTGCTAAGGTGTAAATGTGCCCCAGAGTCACGTGCTGGAAACAGTCCCCAAATTCATACGTCGATGGTATTTTGAGGTGGGACCTTTGGGAGGTCATGAGGTGGAACCCAAGATGGCACGAGTACTTTATTAGAAAAGGAGGAGCCCCGAGCGAGCACGGACAGAAGTCTCCGCACATCTCCATCCTGAAGTCCAGACTCAGGCTTGGCCTTGGTCCTGCCGCAGCCTGCCTGCCTCCAGGTCTCAGCCCGTCTCCCAGACGCCCCGTCCTGCTCGGTCACCCTCCTGCGGTGCGTCCAGGGCTTGGACACGCATGCCGGAAGACAGGGGCCAGGGTGGACCCCAGGTATCCCAGGGAACGCTGGGTTCTCTCTGCGGCACCCTGAGGGAGAGTCCAGAGGCCCAAGAGCCCACCCAGGCCACCAAACGGCTGCCTCAGGGCCCCTGGGGTTGGACGGGCCTCCTCCCAGGCCTGCCCTCCGCCCAGCGCCAACCCATGTCCTGCCACGGCTTCTCCCCTCCCCCTCCGCCACTTTCAGAGGCCCACTGCCACCAAACTGCCCCTCATCCCACAGAAGAGCCCCAGCCCAGCCACCCTGCACCCGCCCTATGCGAGGACCCCACTGTCACAGGGGCTGTGCACCAGGCTCCCCTGACCCGTGTCCCCTCCTGACTGTGACTTTTCCCCTTGCCCATCCCAGGGCACCTGCTCGGCCCTGACGTCTACCACAAGTCCCCTCCCCCAGTTCCCTGGCCTTTGGCTTTGGTTCCCAGGTTCCTCCTCAGAGAAGGTGAGGGGTCTGTGCTGCAGCCCCCGGGTTCCTCCCCGGGTGATCCCTGGACCATGATCACGCCAGGTCCCATGACCACCTTGCCATCGCTGACCTGGGCCAACAGGCCCCTCACGCTGCCCCTGCCCCCTTCCATCCTACAGCTGTGTCCCAGTTAGGGTTCCTTTCAGCTGTGTCAAGGAGATGAAAACTCTGCGCTCAAATAAGAGAGGGTTTTATTTCTGTTCACATGAGAGAAGTCCAGAGGCGAGGAGTCTGGGGCTGCCAGGTGGCTTTCTCCTGTCGGGATGCCGAGCTAAATCTGGCTTGCTACTGGGGCGTCCTCAGTATCCTTCTCCTATGTCCTCGGAAACCAAGAGAGCTGTTCGAGCGCCAGCCATCACATCATCATTCCTGCAGCTGGTTGGTGGAGGAAGGAGGAAAAGAAAGGCATGTCTGTCAAGGGCCCTCCCCTAAAGTTTCCCTAGCTACTTCTGACATGCCATTGGCTACAACTAAGTCACGTGACCAACCTCCTGCAAAGGAAGATGGGAGAAGTTATAAATAGAGGGTACAGCTGGCCACGGTACCTCATGCCTGTTATCCCAGGGGCTCAGGAGGCTGAGGCAGGAGGATCACCAGTTCAAAAGTCAGCCTCTGCAACTTGGTGAGGCCCTAAGCTACTTAGAGAGATCCTGTCTCAAAATAAAAAATAAAATGGGCTGGGGATGTGGCTCAGTGGTTAAGCAACCCTGGGTTCAATCCCTGCTAATTAACAAATACATGCATACATAAGTAGAGGGCACAGGGCAGGGGAGAACAGGCTGGGGACACCTTTACCTCTCCGCCTCCGTCCATCCTTTGCCATCATGAAGACTCCAGTCTTCTGGGCCGGCCTCCCCTCTGGCCTCTCCCTGGTGCAGGAAGAGGCGTGCTGCCACCTAGCTGAGGCCACACACCTCCAGTCCTGTGCCCCGTTCCCTCCTGGACACTGGACCCGCCTTCTCGAGAGGCAGCAGGTAGCTGAGCCCTTGGCTGGAGAAAGTCCCCCCACACCCCTGCCAGGTCTCACCAGTGGCCCAGATTCGAGTCTTGGTCCGAGACCAGGAGAGTGGTGTCATGTGTAACGTGGCATCTGACTCCAGCCCAGGGCCGCAGGGTGTACCTCAGGTCCAACCTGGGGCACAAGGTAAAGAAAGGGACCTCAGAGGGACCAGAGCAGGGCCGGAGGAGGAAGGGCAGGCAGCTGGCCACCGGAGGGCTCTGCCCACTCCACCAGGGACACCCTGCCCATCCGTCCCCAGGCCAGTGGGGGCCATCCTCGGTAGCTCCTACCTCTCCCTCTCCCCCGGCTTCCAAGCCGCCCTCATCCCACCCACAGTACCACGGACGTCACCTCCTGGCCAGTCCCCAGCGCCGAACCTGAAAGCTGATCAGCCTCCTCCCGGGTCCTCTGGGGGCACCTGCCCCAACAGCCACACGGCACAAGCCCTTGAGTGCCTGTCCCCGCCAGCCAGGCCACCCCACGTGGAGAGCCACTGCTGGCTCCTTCCAGGATGCTCCATGGTGACTGGCCAGCCTGTCCCCCTGCGGCTGGGGGCTCCCAGGAGAGGGTCTTCCAGGGCTGAAACCAGAGCAAGGCAGGGCGCCGCTTCCCACCCCGCCTTCCCCAGGCCGGTCGACTCCCCGCGTTTAGATGGAGCCCCCTGATCCTCCACCCTGGCCACTCCGATTTGGGGCCCAGGCCAGTGACAAAATCTCATGTCACCTGCACAGAGAGTTCCGAGGACAGGAACTGCCTTCCACGCAGACCCTGCAGACCCTGGGACCCAACCTGGTGCACAGTGTCCACGTTCCAGAAGGAAGGGAACCCGCAAAGAGCAGGAATCCACGTCTGAACTGCTGAGGCCCAGAAGGCCTGACCCAGGACAGTCCCCATGCCGCGTGGCAGGACACCGTCAGGTTCAGAACCACGGGCACAGCGTGCAGTGTGACACGCTGGTGCACCACCGCGGAAGCAACGTGAGCGTGCACGTGCAAGGGTGCGTGTGAGTATGAGTGTGAGCGTGCACATGCAAGAGTGCATGTGAGTGTGAGTGTGCATGTGCAAGACAGTGTGTGAGTGTGAGTGTGCACATGCAAGAGTGAGTGTGTGTGAGTGTGTATCGCAAGACGGTGTGTGAGTGTGAGTGTGCACATGTAAGAGTGCATGTGAGTGTGAGTGTGCATGTGCAAGACAGTGTGTGAGTGTGAGTGTGCACATGCAAGAGTGCATGTGAGTGTGAGTGTGCATGTGCAAGATAGTGTGTGAGTGTGAGCGTGAGCGTGCACATTCAGTGTGTGTGTGAGCGTGCACATGCAAGAGTGTTGTGAGTGTGCATGTGCAAGCCCTGCATGTGAGTGAGTGTGTGACATGAGTGTGTGAGCGTGAGTGTGCATGTGCAGGCCCATGCGTGTGAGTGAGTGTGTGAGCCTGTCTGCGAGCGGGCAGTCTCCCCAGCGGCCCGGGGAGGAGCCCAGGCCTGCCGATGGCCGCGCTCCGGGAGCGCAGGCGGAGGCAGCGTGGCCCCGTGGCGCCTGACCCTGTCCCCAGGAGCGCGAGGCCTCCCAGCCGCGCTGAGGTCAGAACCAAGCCCTCAGTAGAAAGCGTGGTGCCCTTTGAGGGGCCTGGCGCTGCCCCCAGGGCTCCCAGATGCCCCTTCCTCCACCCTGATCTTCCCGACCACTTCACGGGAACCCGAGACTGTCCCCAAGGGCCGTGCCTGTGGGACGCCCTGGGTGGCTGCTGGGAAGGGGTGCTTTGTCCACAGTCACAACACGACCTGCGACCAGGCTGACTCTGACTGGGGTCTCCTCTCTGCCTGGCCAGAGTCCCCTCTGGGGGACAGTGGGGAAGCCCGCGAGGACCTCTGGCAGGGCCCAGTGTCCCGCTGTCCGTGGGAAAGGGGCAGGCGAGGAGCAGCTCCTGAGGTTTCGCTGCTCTGAGGTCTTTCTCAGAACACAGCCTAGGTGTCGGCTCGAGGAAAGAGGCCCTGGAGGCGAGAGTTCCTCTGCGATTCTGCTGGCTTGCTTTTTCTTGTTTTGGGGTTTGTATTAAAGAATAGGAAAAAAAGAATGTCCCTCTGAGCCGGCGATGGCTGTCCCCAGTGGCGATGGCCGTCCCCAGTGCCTGCCGTGTCTGCTGGGGAAAAGGCAGAAAATGGGGTGGGAAACCAGCTCCCTCTCTGGGGCAGCGCCCCCAAAACTGGCTCCAGGGGCCAGTGACCACGGCCCCAGAGAGCAGAGTCCCTGAAGTCCCTGAGCAGGCAAAGTGCCGCTTCAGGCCAGGTCTGGGCGCTACCTGGCCCCGCAGCGCTGCAGAAGCAGGAGGTCCCGCTGGCTGGCTGTGGCGTCCTGGCGCTCCAACGAGCTGCCACCTTTGGGATCTGATCAAGGTGGGGACGAGAGAGAGGAGGCCGCCTTTCGCCATGTGGGGACATATGCCCCGGGGGTGAGAGGCCTTCCCGGAACCAAGGGGCTGAGCCTGCAGGGCGTTCTGGGTGGGCACGAAGCCCCCAAAGGTGCCAGGCCATTGACCTGGGCGCATGGAAGTGCAGGGCCGCCTGCCACGTCCCCGGCCGGCTCTGCAGCAGGAAGCTGTCCCCACACGGGCCCGGGCAGCTCACGGCCAGCCTCCCGACATCTCTTCCAGCCTGCAGGTTGGTAGGAGCTCTCCAAGGGCCACCCGACTGCTCCCCGAGGACATTGGGGACCATTGGCCATTAGCTAAAATAGACGCCCTGTTCTCTGGGCCACCCCAGGGGAGAGTCAGCACCCTGTGTGGTGACAGGGGACCTCGGCACCTGCCTGGCAGGTCACTGGTGGGTTCAGGCAGTGACCCAGCTCCCCGGGGAGCAGAAGGAACGGTAGGTTCTGGTGGCCGGGAGCACCTTCCAGTGTGGCGTGGAGTGGGTGGGCACGGTGGGCAGGTGTGGAGGCCCGGGCTTGGCCAGGAGTGAGGCCAGCGCCATGTGAGGGAGCCCGTCTCTACCGCGGGGGTTCAGGCAGGGCCCCCACTAAGGTGTCCGGGGGCGCCGGGGCAGAGTGACTCTAACCAGGCGGGCGGGAGCATCCATCCGCAGGAAGACGGGCCGCTGGGTCGATTCTGCCAGGAAATTCTGAATTTGCAAGAGACGCTGAAAACTGCGATTTAAAACAATGTGAGATCCTCCGGCTCAAAACACTGGCCATGAAGCTGAGGGACATAACACGCCCGCAGCCCCGGCTGCTCCACAGGGAGGCGCGTCCAGGGGAAGAGCGGGTCTGAGGACCAGCTGACCAGGGACTCTGGGTCTCTTCCAGCTACTCCCCCAGGTGACACGGGCTCTGAAACCTCTGCCGGGCGGACGCATCTCCTTCTCCAGGAGTCTCCTGGCCCGACCGGGAAGCCAGCCTGCTACCCAGCGGCCACAGGTCCTCAGCCCACACAACCTCCGCTCCGCGCTCCGCTCTGCCGCCTCCCGCGCTCCGCTCTGCCGCCTCCCGCGCTCTCCTGCTTCAGTTCGGGCCGATGGGCCCTCCCGCCTGCCTTCCCCGTCTCCCTGAGCCGTCTCTCCCCAGCAGCTGCTGAGGTTGTCTGTCTGCAAAGCAAGTGTGTGAAGTCCCTCCCGCTGCTGTAGTTTGGGTCTCAAATGTCCCAGGGCCCCTGTGTTGGCCTTGGTCCCGGCTCGGTGCTCCTGGGAAGCAGGGGAACCTTGAAGGGGAGCCCTGGGAGGTCTTTGGGTGGCTGGGCGAACCCTCCAGGGAGTGGTGGACCGGCCTCCTCTTCCCCACCTGCTCTGCTTCCTGGCCGTGAGTCGCTCTGCCTACCATGTTGTGCTGCCCGGGCCCAGAGCAATGGGCCAGCGGACGTGGACCTGGGCTCCGGTCCCGGGCACCGAAGTCAACTCTTTGTTTTTATAAGTTATCTCTGGTGTTTGCTACAATAATAGAAAGCTGCCAGGCAGGGTCGTAAAGGCCCCCACCGTGCCTCTCCCTAAGCCACCCTGAGACGGTGGCCCTTTAAGGCAGAGTCAGACCCTGGAGGCACCTGGGGGGTGGGCGGCTAAGCCACGAGTTTCTCCCCATTGCAGTTCTCAGGGCTGACTCACCCTCAGGGCCCAGGCAGGTCACCTGGCTTCCGCCCCTCATGGCAACCATCCATGGCTTGAGGTCTTTGGTTCCTAAATGATTCCGCCTCTGTCTCATCTCTCACGTAGGACCAGCTGAGACCCACAGGAGGACACGTTTCTAACAGACCGCGAGAGATTTGGCACACAGGACCAACGAAGGTATTGTTGTTAAGTAACTGAAATGTAATTAAATTAGCTCATATTTAGACGGCACTGGTTTTGAGCCAGGTCCTAATACCAGTTTGACACATAGTGTATGATTTATCCTCTTCGCATCTCAAGGGTAAGAGCTATGATTGTGCTTCCTTTGCACATAGAGGAAACTGAGGCCCAGAGATGTGGAAAAAGTTTTCCCTAAGTTGTCTACTCGGGAGCCATGGAGCTGGGATTCCAACCCAGGCAGGCCACTCGGAGCCCAGACTCTTTATCCTGCGTCCTCCTCCTCGCAAGAGCGTCTGACTGTGAGTCAAAGAACAAAATCAACAATTCAGAGTCTTAGTTGGCTTCAGGGTTTGATTTTAGACTCTTAAGACTGCATTCCATACAATAGGGTGCGCACTCCCAGAATGCTCAGTTCTAAGCCTGCTTGGCGGGGGGTCATGTGACCCGTCCCGGCCCATCAGAGGTCTAGCTTCTGACCCTTGGGTGGGTGGGGTAAGCACGTGACCGGCTTGCTCCCCTCACAAGCCGCACTCCAGGCCTCTGGGAGGGGGTCTGTGGGCAGGGGAGGTGCGAGGCCCGGAGGTGGGGCGGGCACTGGAGCAGGGCACCCCTGAAGAATCCCAACCAGCCCAGCCAGGTGGGCTTCGGTGGGCTTCGGTGGCCTTACAGCTGATTCCTGGCCCACACAGGTGACTGTCAGGCCGGGCCACAAGTATTTGGCACAGATTTGTGGGCCATGGGGAGGTAGGAACCAAGGCAGGGGCACAAACAGAAGCATGCCAGTCCCCAGGTGCCCCATGCCGGGTCCCTAGAGTGACCGCAGTGTTGTGACGCAGGCCCTGGGGTGCTCAGCCAGGGCAGCCCGGGAGGGTCCAAGATAGACTCTGCACCTCGCATACCAGGGTAGGCGCCCCGAAGCGCAGGGTGTGACCCGCACTCAAACCCGGGTCTTCCAGGCAGACCACGTGGCGCAGGCCGACGGCTGCTGACCGAGCTGTCTCACATGGGCTCCTCTTGGCGGCTGGCTAGGAAGGCGCAGGCCGTGGGGCCCCGAGCGGGTGGGCGGCTGGTTTCGCTTTCGGAGTGAGTTGGAGATGCTGCTGTGAACCCTGCACACAGCCACAGCCGACCTGGCTGCTCTGAACCAGGTCAGGCGCAGGCTGGTCACGGAGCCCCCTCCTCTGGGGCCTGCACCCGCCCCACTCACGCTCTGCCCGACTCTGCGGGGTCCTCAGCCTGCGTCGGGGTGCTGGAGGGGCGGGGGCCGCGGGGGGCAGAGCCAGCCCAGCTGGCTGACCCGCCCCGCCCACCCTGCCCGGTTTCTGTCACCTCCTCATACTCTGCCCGGCAGTGCAACCACCAACACCCACCACCCCAGCACTCTGCCCAAAGGCGACACTCCCCAGACACTCTTCCGTCCCAGAGGCTCCTCCCAGGTCCACGAGCACCAGACCGGGAGGCTGAGGACTGGGACTGAGTCCCATGAGGGCCACCACCTACTAGGCCCATATCTATCCCAGCAGCCATCACTGTCCTGTCCCAGGAACAGGCTGTGGCTAACTTGAACCCTGCAGAACTAACCAGAAGGATCTGGAGGACGGGCTCCTGAGGACGGGCTCCTGAGGACGCTGAAGGTCCAGCACTCAGGAGTGGGCTCCAGACCAGCTGCAAAGACCCCGTGAGACACCCACTAGCACCCAGAGTCACGCTGACCAGGAGCACCAGGGTGCCCAAGCCCTGGCTGGAACCCCCAAGATCCCCCAAGATCCCCCGAGCCCTCACCAAGTGCGGGAAGGAGCTCTCCAGAGAGAAGCATGTGCCATTTCAGAAGAAGGACGGCAGGCCACACTGAGCCAGCAGGGCCTCGCGCACCCAGCCTCCCCGCGCTGGCCAGGCCCGGGCCCAGGAGGGCAGGCTGGGATCTGTGACCTCCAAAGCCTTCTCAGGAAGGGCATCCTCTGATTGGAGGAATCCAAACTGGGCATCTTGCCTCCCTCCAGGGAGGTGGGGTCCTCTCAGACCCTGGCACCCCCACCCCAAAGTCCCCCATTTAGGAGAAAGCCCAGCAGGGTCAGGGCTGCCCCCAGAGTGGAAGAGTAAGCTGACCTCCAGCCACACAGGGCCTGACCTGTGCCCTTGATCTCAGGGGCCTCCAGCTCATGACCTGCCCCGAAACTGGCAGAGGATGGCAGGCCCCAGGCGCCACCGGCCCTGGGGTGGGCCGAGGTCACCGAGACCCCCTCCTACGACGCCGGAGCCGCTCTCCCAGAAAGGACTGACGGGGCTGGGCAGCACCAGCAGCCCTGCCTCCTCGCCTAACGCCACAGCCTCTCCCGGTCACCATGTGGGACCCTGGAAACTACCCGGAGCCCCTCAGCTGTGTGGCTCCCGTGGGTGAGCGGCCTCGCTCCCTCGGCGCCCCGCTGGCCCTGCCATCCGCCCGCCGCGGCCTGCTCGCCCTGTGCACTGGGGGTGGCGGAGGGGAACCGAGTGGAGGGAGTGGGGCCACCTTGATGGGGAGGATGTGGTCAGTGGCTTCAGGCCTGTGGTTCCAGCCCAGAAGTGCCGCTGGCACCTGGCTGAAGTCACCTGAGCCTTTCCTGCAGGAAGCAGGGGAGGCAGGAGCGAGGGCAGGGGCGGTGGAAGCGTGAACTGTGTGGTTTAGACTGTGAAGCACACGGCAGCGCCAGCACGGTCACTGGGGGCCTTGAGCCACCTCTCACCACTGCCCCTCTTCCTGTTCTCGCCTCCGGCTTGCCCCCAACACCTGTCCCCCATCAGGTCTCAGAGCAAAACCTACAGCCACCCCAAAGACATTAGAGGCCACAGCGTCACCAAACAAAGCAGAGCCCCACCAGGGATCAGAGGGCAGAATGTTCTAGAAGCCACAGCCTCCCCCAGAGCGGCCTGGGCACTTCCCAGTCCTCGCCGCGCACCTGGCCGGTTCCGAGCATCTTAGGCTGCTTCCCGACCGAGCTGAATGAGGCTCAGGCTCCAGCAGCACCAGAATCCCTGCCCCCAGCCCCAGGGGCTTGTGGGAATGCAGAACCCCAGGCCTCACCCAGACCTGCCGGGTCAGAACCCTCACTTTATGGAGACGCCCAAGGGACCCGTGTGCACACAAACATTTGAGACGCCATGTTTTCACTCATTTAATCAGACAACAATTCCGTCAGGATTCTTTTTTTTTCAGGGGGATACTGGGTATTTAGGGGTGCACTACCACTGAGCTGCATCCCTGGCACTTTTTACTTCTTATTTTGGGACAGAGTCTCACTGAGTTGCTGAGACTGGCCGTGAAGTTGTGATCCTCCTGCTTCAGCCTCCAGAGTCCCTGGGATCACAGGCCTGCACCACGTCGCAGCTCATTTGGGAATTCTGATCCTGTTGTATAGATGAGGAGACCGAGGCCCAGAGAGGTCAAAGAACTTGCCGAAGGCCAGGCGGGACGTGTCAGGTCTGGGACCTGAGCCCAGGTGCTCTGGCTCCAGAGCACTCTGCTGGGCGGCCACCACCTTCGGGATGTCGGGTACCTTGGGCCCAGGGCCACATCTGCACCCCTGCCTGGCTCTGCATTTCTGACCTTCCAGAATCCTCTCTGGCCTTCCCACTGTCTCTTTGACCCCCACCTGTCCAGGGACCCCCAGGTGACCCCCACCAGCAGCACAGAGCACTTGCTAAGCAGTTAAGCTGGGAGCCATGGTGACCTGCCTGGCCCTCAAGGAGGCCGGGCCCACCTGTGCTGCCAGGAAGTGGGCACTGGAGGACCGCAGGAGAATCACACCTGGCATCTGCATGGGGTGTCCAGATGCGGATGGCAGCTGCCTCTTCCGGGCGGGCTTCCTGGGGGAGAGGGCTTTGAGCCAGGTGCTCTCCAGGGCAAGAGTCCAGGGCCCAGGGACAGAGCACAGAAGCAGCCCGGGGCCCGCAGGCCTGTGGGGCTGGAGCTTCACGTCCTGCTGCCCATCACCTCCCCCAGTGTGACCAGCCGCCTGGGACTCCCCACACTGGGAAGAGGAGCGCGTCTGTCCCGTGTGCTGTGTGTCCGCGGAGCTTCTCGGCCACCTGTGTGCACAGGGCCCCCTTCAGACGGGCCTGGGCGTGCAGATCCAGCCCAGCCACCGAGTCCGCGCTGGGCAGCAGGGTCCCCAGAGTCCTGGCTCCTGGGCACGCCCTGCTGCTGGGGGACCCTCTGCTGTGCCAACAGGAGAGGCTGGAAAGGGCCCCTTGGAGCTGAGCTCTCCCTGCGGGAGGATGCCTGTGGTTGACACGCCGTGCACAGAGCAGGTGTCCCCAGACTGCGGTCCCCTGAGAAGGGACTCTGCACACCACGTGCGTGACAAACAGCCCGTTTCCTGGGCCGGCAGTGAGGCTAGACGCGCTCCGTTTACTCCGCCACCCCTCTTTACCCTGACTGCCCACCTCGTTCATGCCGCCTGGGGACTTGGCACAAAAGCTGCCCAGTAGCTGCTGGAGACCATTGAGGCCACCCACAGCAAGGCACAGGGACAAGTGGGACCAGCGGTGGCCACCAGAGGGCAGCGCGCTCCTCCCCAGCCTCTAAGCCGAGGATTCTGCCCAAGCCGGTGAAGGGAAGGCAACCCCTTAGCCCCCGTGAGAGGGCATCTGCCACCTCCCCAGGAGTCCCAAGTGCCCCAGAACAAGAGGGAGTGCCAACTGCAGCCCGGGGCTTCAGGAAGACAGCGGGAGGACGGCCCAACGGGAGAGAGGCGAGACAGCCTCGCCCTGTGCGGATGATGAGTCTGGGTTCAGAGAGGGGCAGTTATCAGCCTTAGGTCACACAGGTGTGCACTCTTAGGTCCAGGTGCACACTCCAGCCACCAGACTCCCCAGCCCCTCATTCCACCTGACCCTGAGATTCAGAGCAGGAAACAACCCCGGTACCTCCTCCCCTCCCCTTAGTAGATCAGAAACAGGTTCGCACCCTCCTCCCGGCCCTACTGGTTCCTGAGATGGCCCTGGGTCCAGCCCCCGGCACCTCCTGCAACTGTTCCCTAGGCCTGGGTGGCGGTGACTGTTCCTGCCCCAGTCCTAACTGTCCCCAGCCCGTCTAATGGACAGAGGCTCCCTGCCTGTGGCAGCACAGCCTGGGGCCGAGCCCTTGCTCTGGTTTCTAGCCGGTTGGGCATTGGCAGCAATTGCTCAGAGTCTGTCCTCCTGTCTGGATGGAGGGTCATGGGTGAGGTCTGTGGAGTCCACAGCTTCTCTGGCCCCTACGCCAGGTGCAGCTCAGGGAAAATGGATGGATGGAAGAATGAGGAAGGGAAGGAAGGAAGGAAAGGAGGGGGGAGCAGGGCAGGGGAAGGGGGAGGGGGTGGCCAGAGGACTGTGCCAGGCACCTGCTGGCAGCTCGACACTCGACTTACAAGCACATCTGGAATTCAAAGTTGTCTCAGCCAAGGAAACTGCTCTTGGTGCGCAGGGAGGACAGACATGCAATGACCCAGGGAGCTTGTGGGTAGTGACCCGTGACCATTGGCGTGAACAGGGATATGAGTGAGTGCTGTGATTTTATTCTAACCTTTTGAGATTTTGTCTAAATAAGTTCACAAAATAGAAAAAATAAATGTTCAGACCACAGATGAATTTTATCTTTAGAAAATGAGCTTGCTCAGTTCGGACCACATGCAACGGCTAAAAATAGCCCGTGCCTCGTGGGGCTGGAGCCCACCGCTAAGGCCTGCTTCCAGAGGAAGTGACCAGCCGGGTGCTGTGGAACGGGCAGAGGCCATTACAACTGGGTCTCCATCCTTGCCTGCCACGTCCTAGCTGTGTGACCCGGGATAAGCTCCTTTACCTCTCTGAGCTCCATTTCCATATGGGAAGCATTGGAAGGCTCCCTCGCTCACAGGGTAACTGTGGAGAAGCATGAGCAGCACACACAGGGCACCGCGCAACGTGACTGCCACGTCCTCCCGACTACAGACGAGACCACAGAAGACACCTGGACACACAAAACAACCACAGGGACGGGCCCACAGGTGCAGAGGGACCCTGCAGGTCCGGGAGCCCCTTTCTGGGGCTGGCAGAGGGGCACCTGGCTGGCGGCTGCTGCAGACAGCATCCCCCAGTGCCAGGACTCCTACTCCTTCATTCAACGAGTGTTTACTGAGTACCTACTATGTGCCAAGCTTGGGAGACAACAGTGAACCAAGATGCCGCCCGTGTGCTCACAGCCCGTGAGGAGGGGGAGGCGGGCCACAAACACGAGACCTAAGCAACCGTTAGGAGGAGCACAGCCTACGGGCAAAGGAAGAAGAGGATCCTGGGAGTCAGACACGGTGGTCGGAGTGGACCCATGAGCTGGTGATGGGCCTAGAGGAGGGAAGGAGGAGCCAGCAGAACAGGAGGCGGAGGGAACATGGAAGCCTCCTGAACGTGCCCTCCGATTATGACTGAAACGGGCCGCGTGCTCCCCGGCCCTCTCCTTCCCCACGCTAGTCCACAAGCTCAGGAGGAGGGGGCCTCCTGACCTGTGCTCCCAGCGTCTTTTCCGAGGGCTGGGTTGTAGCTCAGGGGTACAGCACGTGCCTCCCGGGCATCAGGCCCTGGGTTCCGTCCCGGCACCGCGAAAGAAGAAAAGCACTGAGGTGTTTGTGGGGTTTCGATCCCGTCGCGCAGGATGGACTCCGCCTGCCTCTCCCTCTTCTCCTCCCAGGAAGCCCGCCTCCTCCTTCCAGACCCTCACGCCGTCCGCCGGCCACCGGCTCCCACGGACGGCTTTGGCAGCCCAGGTGGATGCGGGTCCCCCTGGACTGGGAGCCCTCGAGGGGATCCCTGCTCCAGGGTTTGGATCCACAGAGCCTCTTCACGGGAGATGCCTGGTTTGGGTGGCAGGATGGAGGTGGCGGCCTCGCCGGGAGCTGGAGCCTGGCGGCCGAGTCCTTCCGCATGTGAGCACAAGTCAGCGCTGCCAGAATGGGAGAAAGGCTGGGGCTCCGTCAGCCTCCTGGGGAGGGGACCGGCCGGCCCCAGGACCTGGGCGCCTGCAGTGCCCGCCTCCCTGCTGCGGGCAGTGCATGGCTCCTGCCCAGTCCCAGGAGCAGGACTCTGACTGGCCCTGTCACTGGGGCTCCCATGAGCCGTCGACCACCCTGGCCAACAGGGCCGGGGGAGGCGGAGAGATGGGCTTGAGGGTGGGCGAGGCCAGAGGTCCCGGGAAAGAGGACCCTGGAGCCCCCTTGGCAGCCCAGCCCGCTCCAGCTGAGGCCCTCACACCTGGGAGAGGCCAGGCCCTGGCTCCGGTGGCCACCAGCAGCTGGACGCCCGGGGAGCGCTTGGCGCGTTTTAACGAAAGCCTCGGCTCGTGAAATCAGAAGGAATCCCAGCTGAACGTGGCCAACGGTGACGTCCGCCCGTTCCCGGCGCGGCCTGCGGGAGGGGTGCGCACGAGAGCTCCCGGCACCAGGGCGAGGGGTCCAGGCTCCTTGTGGGACCCCCGCCGACTTGGGGAGGGGCCCTCCTCCGGGATGGCTGGACAACAGCAGCCAGGACTCGGGTGGGGTCAGGTGGCCTCTCCTCCGGGGCTCTGTTGAACTTGGACCCAGGCCGTGGCTCCGGCTGCCTCTGACCCGACCACGCGCTCTGGCTAAGAGGGGGTCTCTGCCGGGAGGGAGGGTCCAGGGTCGGTGACGTGGGTGCCACTATGGCTAGAGTCTCCACCACCCCTGGGGCCCCGCCTCCTGGGGAGATTCTGATTTGCCTGGAAGTCCAGCCCAGCCTCTGGGGTTGGGGGTGAATCTTGCCTCCCATGGACCCAGTCTCCTCCCCAGGGTTGTGTTAGGGATGGTCATATGGCCATTCTGGCCAATGAGAAGTGAGGAGAGGCTAAGGAGGTCCTGCCCCCTGCCCCAGTCTGAGTGTCCGGGGCAGAAGTCCCCCTCGTGGGCAGGTAGGGAGCTTCTGAGACTCACGGGGAGCCACTCTAGCTCAGGAAGCAGCTGAGACCCCAGGGGAGAAAGGGCCACAGTACAACCAGGCCCAGACCGTCCCCCGAGGATACCGTGTGTTCGCAGAGAGGACCTGGGCAGCCCGGGAGGGACGAGGACCCAGGAGGCTCCGCGGTTCCCAGCATGATTCGGCAGGACCCAGAGCCGGAGGCAGGTGGGACACTGCCCTACTGGGCCAAGGAAGGGCAGCCACGAGCGGCTTGCCCCCTGCGGCCAGGGAGGGGCGCTTGGCCACAGCCGCAGAGAACTGTGGATGAGAGGGACCCCAGCTGGACGGTCACGTTTCCTCGCTCCAGCAGGTGGAAGCTCCCAATGAAAGTGGACGCCAGCAAGTCCACTCCACGTCCATCTGAGTCTGGGTGGCGATTCACTAGCGGTCAGTGACGAAGGTCAGCCGCCCACGGGGATGTGGGGGCCTGCACCCGCCCCCAGCCTGTCCTACTGTGACCTGCAGAAGGTCACCTGCTTCCTCCGTGTGCTGCGCCTCCAGGGACCACCCCACCCCTGCTTCGGCTGCCCAGCCCCGGCCTCCGAGGCCAGCTGCCCAGCCGCAGGGCTCAGCCCGTGAGCTCTCGACTCGTGTCCTGAAATCCCTTCTTCCTCTGGCTCCGCGGCCCAGCTGGCTCCCCCTGCTCGGCCCCGCCCGCAACACTCTCCACATCTGGTTCTGCTCCTGAGGAGCCTCTGGCTGCTTCCCGGTCCCCAGGCGCCCACGTGGCAGCTTGTGGCCACCGTGAGGGCCCTGCGGCTGGAGCTGGGCAGGAGGAGGGCTGCGGGATCTCCTCCCCCCGCCAGGGACTCCTGCCCTCGCAGCCCGGGCTCCCTTTCCCAGACTCTGTGAAGGCCCTGGGTCCTCTGGGCACTCCCGGGGTCCCCCCCACCAATGCATCTCGTCCCCAATCTCAGCAAAACCAAAGCTCGCCCGGGGGGTGTGACCAGCCCAGGTCACACAAAAGGGAGCCAGGGCGGGTGGGCTCCGAGCTCAGGGGCCGCTGGGCTCCAGAGCGCCCAGGCTGGCTCCAGGAGCTGCCCGACACTCCCGAGCCTCTGCCGCGTCCACTTCCTATTTTCTGGGACACGGGCACTCATTTTGTGTTTTCTTTCCTGCCGCCACTGCCCCATGGGGCCCCACGGGCTCTGTTTCTGAGAGACGCAGTCCCTCCCTCTGGACTGGGCACCTGGGCGGGGTAGAAGCCCTAGGGTAAGAGAAGAGGGATTTTGAGTCTGATGTCACGAAGACAATGTGGGTCCAAACAGGCTAAGCGGGTTTCCCAGCATCCTCCGGCCCTCCGGCCAAACGACAGACCCTCCAGCGCAGCAACAGGACAGAAGGACACCAACACAGCCGCCCCGCCCTGCCCACTGTCAGAGAAGTCTGTTGAGAGTGACAGGCCCTGGTTCCAAGTCGGACCTCCCACCTGGTGGCCGCCTCCCTCCCCGCTGCTACGGAACTTCTCTCCGCCTTCGAAGTTCAGGATGGCATCCCCGATTCACTGGGTTCCGGGTGCCCCTGGCCTGCAGCACACCCCTCTCCTCCCCCATCCCACCCTCTGCGTCTGCCTCCACCCTCAGCAGTACTGGGCATGGAACCTCAAATCACGCCCTCCCGTTGCCCCCTGGGTCTCCCCTGCACCTGTCCTCAGGTCGTCCCCCTACGTCTCCCCCGCCCCAGACTGCCATCCCTTACTCTTAAGGGAAAACATTGGTCAAAGGTTCATCTCCTGAAACTCCTTCGAAATCCCAACCCGACTGATCCAAGAGACAAGGGAAGGCCGGTCTGTCGGTCAGAGTCATTGACTCAGGGAGAGGAGGTTACTCGGATTCTCCCTACCTCTGCGCCACATCCCCAGCCCTGTTTTACTTTTAATTTTCAGACAGGGTCTCCCTAAGTGACTGAGGCTGGCCTCGAACTCTCGATCCTCCTGCCTCAGCCTCCCGAGTGGCGGGGATGACACCACGTGTAGCTCAGGGTCATCAGCTCGCGGTGCTCTGGAGAAGAGGGTGCGGGCACTGGAGGGCCTGGTGCAGTATGTGTGCCACAGTAAGTACCAGCGCACCGACGCCCCAGCGCCATGTTCAAGAGCCAGGAAGAGAAGGCTTCCCTCCAACAGGAGGCTCCAGAAAACCCGAGGAGAGCAAACCACGCCAGCTTGAGGCAGGATGGCAGGGTCCTGCCTCGGCCGCCATGTCAGGAGCCACTGAGGTTTGTAGAATGTCATTTGTCACCATCGGGACCTCAGGATTCAGTCGGGGGGCACCCGGGGCTGTATCGTGTGGACTCCCTCCTGGGCGAGTCCAGGGAGAGAAGCTCTAGGCGGGGAGCGCCCTCTAGTCCCCCGTTGGTCAAAGGAAACCCAAGGGAGGTCGGCCGGCTCGACTGAGCCTTGATCCCTGGTCCCGGAGCCCACGGGTGTCCAGCCGGGCGGGTGTCCAGCCGGGCACCTGCCAGGGCCAGGGGCTCGTGCCACCAGGCCAGTGGTGCCGCAGGGCCTGGCCTTCTCCATCCGCCGCCTGGTGCTGTCCGCTGCAGGCCAACCCACTTCCTGTAAGAGCACAGTGACTGGTAGCCCTCCTTCGGAGTCCAACCCAAACTCCAAGCTGAGTTTTTCCAGCCGCCAACACATGGTGCCCTTGTCCCCAGCAAGGAGAAGCCATGTGGCAAGGTGGCCCCGCCTCCGGAGTAAGCCGGACGCTGCCACCCCGGGGGGGCAGCCTGCTAGGACTCGGTGGGGCTGTGTGTAATCCAGCTTCTGTTTCTGAGAGGAGCCGTTTCCCCAGGGCCTTCGGAGGAGGCTCGTATTGAGGCCCTTGGGGTCCTCGACTCCTGTGGCCGCCACTGCTCGTCACGGGTGTCTGAAGACCTGGGACAGAGACACCCCCCAAGGTGACCCCGAAGTACAGAGGTGGAATTGGCCACAAGTCCCACCGGCATCCCTGTGAATATCTTTAGCAGAGTTTGGGGCCCTGTCAAGGGATGAGTTCAGTTTGTCACAGGGAAAGGAGAGAAGGATTCACGTCGGTCTCGTGAACACACACGTTGTTTTACTGACATTGAGGGGAGCCTGCGGGTCAAGGGGGAGCAGAAGGTAAAGACGCCAAGACCAGAGCCATTCCTGCACATGGCAGCAGCCCTTCTCCCAGAGCCCAGGGGACCGGCCTTCCTTACGCGGGAAGGGATACTGACCCGGACACTACGCACCTCCGAGTATCGGCGGGACAAGTGGCCGTCCGCCATGATCCCTGAAGGAGCCCTCGGGTGAATAAGAAGGAGCGCCAAGCACGGGGCCACTGGTTAGCACGGGACCCGGTACGTATAGAGCAAAGAAGAAGAAAAATATAATTGAGAGTATTAACGTTGACAGTAAGGTAGGGCCGGGCGCCATGAGGCACGCCTGTCATCCCAGCGACTCCGGAGGCCGAGGCAGGAGGGTGGAGAGTTCAAAACCAGTCTCAGCAACTTAGCAAGGTCCTAAGCAACTCAGGGAGACCCTGTCTCCAAATAAAATACAAAAAAGGGCTGGGGTGTGGCTCCATGGTTAAGTAGCCCTGGGTTCGATTCTGGTACAAAAAAAAGGTTAGGTAAGACTCTCAAGACTCGGCCTAAGACTCAGCCTAAGTCTTGGTGACCAGCTTCTTTTTCTTTGTCCTTTTTCTGGAAAAGGATCTTTAAGTCTCCCAAAGGCTTGCAGGAAGAGGATACCGGGTCCTTGGTCCTGGTACTGCAAAGACTTGAGGGCAACAGTCTTTATCCTTGACACACGTCCGGGAAGCATGACCTTTGGCCTAACTGCTGCCTGGGGCACAGGAGGAACTCGCCAAGGGCCCTTCCGTCCTGGAAGGGGCTGATCTGAGGGAGCGTCTTCTTCCCAGGTCTTAGGACAGGAGCCCCAGGGGGTTCTTCGGGGTGTCAGTTCCATAACCAGGAGAACTCTGACCTCCTTGATGAAGGCTCTTTGTCCTTGGCCTCAGTTAATTACGTTTTTAATCATCTCTGTGTCTGAGGACCGGCAGGTGGCCTGAGGTTAAGAAAGGCAGACAGCGTCTCACAAGGGCTTCCTTGGAGGACAGTGCAGATTCTTAACAGCTAGCAGACACAACCAGAGCTCTCAAGCTGCTGGGGTGTCTTTACTGCGTCTTTACTCTTGCCGAGGTGGCTTTACTGTGTGAATTAGTCCTTTAACTTCTGAGGATTGGGGATGCCAGGGAGTACAGAAAGAAGCCGATCCCAACTTAGGAGCCCTCGCGTGTCACCTTGGAGACAAAAGAAGGCTCACCATCCATCAGCGATGCAGGAAGTCCAAACCTAGATGAATTCTTTTTTTTTTTTTTTTTTTTTTTTTTTTTTTTTAGTATATATTTCCTTATTTGTTCTAATTGGTTCTACGTGACAGGAGAATGCATTTTGACACATTGCACACAAATGGAGCTTGACTTCTTCCTCTGACTGTGCATGGTGCTGAGTCACACCAGTAGTGTGATCATGCGTGTACATAGGGTAATAATGTCCATCCCAATCCACTGTCCTTCCCGTCCCCACTGCCCCACTGCCCCACTGCCCCACCCCTCCTCTCACTCCCCTCTGCACAATCCAAGGTTCCTTCATTCTTCCCTCCTCCCTCCCCCCACTATGGATCAGCATCCGCTTATCAGAGAAAACATTGGGCCTTTGTATTTTGGGAGATTGGCTGATTTCACTTAGCATGATATTCTCTAGTTCCATCCATTTACCTGCAAGTTTAATTCTTCTTTAAGGCTGAGTAATATTCCATTGTGTTTATGTACCACATTTTCTTTACCCATTCCTCTGTTGAAGGGCATCTAGGTTGGTTCCATAGTTTAGCTATGGTGAATTGAGCTGCTATAAACATTGATGTGACTGTGTCACTGTGGAACACTGATTTTAAGTCCTTTGGATATAACCAAGGAGTGGGATAGCTGGGTCAAATGGTGGTTCTATTCCAAGTTTTCTGAGGAATCTCCACACTGCTTTCCAGAGTGGTTGCACCAATTTGCATTCCCACCAGCAGTGTATGAGTGTACCTTTTCCCCCACATCCTTGCCAACAATTATTGTTGCTTGTATTCTTGATAATTGCCATTCTGACTGGCACAAGATGGAATCCTAGAGTAGTTTTGATTTGCATTTCTCTAATTGCTAGAGATGATGAACACTTTTTCATATGTTTGTTGATTGTTTTTCTTCTGTGAAGTGTCTGCTCAGTTCCTTAGCCCATGCATTGATTGGGTTGTTTGATTTTGGGGTAAGTTTTCTGAGTTCTTTCTATGTCCTGGAGATGAGTGCTCTATCTGAGGTGCTGTGGCGAAGATATTCTCCCGGTCTGCAGGCTCTCTCTTCACGTAGAACGATCATTCCTAATGAAGACTTGGCAACTTCTTGGGCCTTTCTGGTTCAGGCAGGATCTGCTTCTATCCACCCAGGAAAAGGGTCAGCAAAAACTAGACGATGTGTATACCCTTGACCCAGAGGCTTCTGGGTAAATTCCAGCTGCCAATCTTCTCCAGGGAATGCGCCTGGTCGTTGGGTGGGGTTGAGTCAATCTCCCACCCCCGATTATCATGGAGACAAAGGGGACACGCTTTGCCGCCTCTCAGAGAGCCTGGGTGACCCCCGTGGCGAGGGCGTCCCTCCCCAGCGGCATGAGACCTCAGTCCCTTGAACAACTTGGCGCTGGTCCGCCTGTGGCAGCACACGTCTGTGACCTCCCTCCTCCACCCGCTGTCATTTTCTGTTGGTTTCTCCCTCGCCTGGCTTCCCGCTTCTCCTCAATTTCTGAACAAGATGGACTTATATCTAAATTTGGGGTCAGGGTACGAGGGCCATTTCCAAAACCCCTGAAGTGCTGCCTGCCTAGCATTCTATGGGCCAGTTCATTTCGCTGAATTCCAGGGCGCTGCCCTTTTGATGTCCCCGGCAAAATGTTCCTGTCCGCCCCCATCGCCGCCTCCTGGGGCGGCCACTGCTGTCCTGGGGTTCCTTCCCTGGCGTGGCTGCAGGGAGGTCGGGCGTGCTGTGGTTGCTACGTGGGAAGCCCGGGGGCAGGAAGCAAAGTCGCCGGCGTGGGGTTGGGCAGGACGGGAGAGTGGCTTCTGAAGACTCTGGTCGGGACTTACTGTTCGGAGCGGCCCCGTCGCCCGGGACGCCCTGTCATCTATGGATGACCTAACACCACTCTGAGCCTGGTGGGCAGGACCTTTAACAAGTGTCCTGACGTTGGTCGTTACTGCCCCCAGAATCGCCGTGGCGCTGCAGCCCTAGGGGTCGGGCCAGCAGGGACTCCGATGGCTTAGAACTGAGAGCCCCGGCCAGGCGTGTCACCATTTCTGAGTGAGGACCCCGGGGCCCACCGTGTCTTTCTGCTGCAGACGGGCGAATGGCTCGTCTGAGTCCTGCATCCCCAAGGCTGGGACAGGAAGCAGCGAGTGCTGTTTTTAGAAGCTTCTGGGTATTTCCCTGTCCAGTCCAAGGGCTCATAATTGGGTCCTTGTGTGGCTTTATGCGGTGGTTTGGCTCCGAGTCCAAGACGGGATCCAGATTTTGTGAAATCCGGCCACACCAGGAAAGCCCTGAGTGGTCTCTTGGTCCAAGAAGGCCCGAATTTTCAAAGGACTTCTTTCCTCTCAGGGTGCTGTCCATTCCCCTGGGGTTAAGATGTGGCCCAGATATTTCAGTTTTTACTGGGAGAGCTGAGCGGTTGGTAGAGACGCTTGGTCCAAAGCCTCAAGAGCAGGATTGTCAGTTTACCCTGAGGGGCTGCAGCTGAGGAGACGGGACCTGCATCTGTCTAGAGCTGGAGGTCTAAACTCTTTAGCCAAACCAGTGGCATTTCCAAACCAGTGCGGGTGTCTCCAAACCCCGGGGGCGGTGCCAGCTATGTGTGTTGGGTGGTTTTTAGTGTCAGGATCAGTCCAAAAGCGAACAGATGCCAGCTATGGTGGCCTGTCTGTGATCCCAGTGACTCGGGAGGCTGAGGCAGGAGGATCACAAGTTCAAGGCCAGCCTGGACCACTTACTGAGACAACAGCAACTTAGCAAGACCCCAACTCAAAATAAAAAATAAACAGGACTGTGAATGTCGCCTAGTGGCACAGTGTCCCTGGGCTCAATCCCCAGTATCCAGAAGAGGTGGGGGCGGGGAGGAAGGAGGGAGGGAGGACGGAAACGCACGGTGAGTCAGGACGTGCCAGGATGCGGCAGGCAGCCTGCTTGACGTCAAGAACCGAGAACCGCGTGGACTGACTTGGCGTTTGAGTCAGGACAACACGGGGTCTGGGGACCACGGGACGGAGTGAAGTCACACTCCCACGAACCACCCCTGAGTCTGGGCTGGCCACGGCTCTCCACTGGGCTCTCAGGCGGGCAGACTTGGGGTGGCACATGTTTGTGGCCACCCCGCCCCCAGCACTGTTTCAAAAGGAAATGAAAGGCCGGTCGAGGGGCCGGCTGGGCACCCAGGGGAAGAGCAGAGCAGAGCTCTCCCCGGAGAAGGGCCGGTCTAGTCACTGGAGGGGACGGGGCAGGAGAGAATGAGCCCGAGTTTGGGACCCTTTCCTTTGCCCGATTTGTTTTTGGCAAAGGGAGCAGGGCCTCTTCTCTTCCGGGCCTTTGTAAACAAAGGCGCATCCCGTCTCCGGGCGCAGGCGCCTGTGGGGCGGGAAGGAGAAACTGGACGTGCAGAGACCGCAGAGAAGGCACCGCCAGGCCCGAGGAAACGGACAGCGTTCGGCCAAACGTGCCACATCAGTGCTTCGGCCAAGGGTCCCTATGCAGTGCCAGAATGATGTCACCAAGACAGGGTCCCAAGGAGGTCCCCAGAGGGAGTGGACCTCAGCTCAGGCCGTGAGGGTCCTTCGTGGTGTGCAGAGGGCAGTGTGGGGAGGGTCAGGCAGGGCGAGGCACCGGAGCCTGTTAAGAGGAGGTGTGAAATCCGGGTGCGGACGGCCCGGGAGCAGGTCCTGTGCCCCTTGGCGTTGGTCCCTCCGCCTCTCCACCGCCACCTACCCGGGCTGTTCCCTTTCCTTCTTGGTTTTTGGTGAAGAGTCTGCTAACTCCCCACCTGGGGGTTCCACTGCTCTCCTTCGTGAACTTGAGGGACAGGACTGCTGTGGACAAGGGGGGTTCTATGGGGACAGTGTCCTGCGGGTGACATCAGGCCCTCAAAATAGAAGTCACAAAAAGTCTGTTTGTTGAGCGAAACATTCTGGCCACTCCCCACGAGCCTCCTCTCTACCTGGCCTGCAGCCTCTACCTCAAGACCAGTGCCCACGAGCCTCCTCTCTACCTGGCCTGCATCCTCTACCTCAAGATCAGTGGCTCTACACCCACGGGAGTGAGGCCACCAAGTCAGGTGGCACCAAGTCTGAGGTTCAGTGAGCAAGTGGCCAGTCGAGAGGCTGTCTGAAGCGCGGCTGGAGGAAGCCAGTGGGCAGTCAGAGGGGAGGCTGAGGTGGGGTGGGTGCCTGGCTTGGCGTCCTGAACTGACACGGTCTGGAACCGTCCGCGGGATCTGGCTTCAGTTTGCAAAGGATGAACTTCAACCTTCTGCAGCTGCCTGGCAAGAAGTTTCAAAAGCTTTGCTGTCCACTGTTGGTCACCTAGCCCACCGCCAGTACCAGGGACACCCACAGCAAAAGGCTCCTGGTCCTGGGCGGCCTTCTCCACCGGAGCCCAGGACCCGAGCTGGGGTGCTGGCTAGGCTGGTTATGAAGAAGGGGAGCCCAGCCAGTGCAGACCGCGGGGTCCCCCGCTGTAGCTCCTGACAGTGAGGGGTGTTCAGAGACTGCTGAAAGGCATTCAGGTGCCAAGGAAATGGAGCCCTGTGTCCCCACTGCTGCGGGCTGGACCTGAGGCAGCTGCAGATGGCTGGTCCCTTATAGCATGCTTCTTCCTCAGAGTCCAGAAAGCCACCAAACCCAGCAATAGTGAGGCAGAGTCCCAGGCGAGGGGCTGTGGCTTGCCTGGCACCCGAGTGACTGGCTAGGACACACCTCCTTGGATATTCTCCAAGGAAGCGAGGCATTGGGCTTTCATTGTAGTCTCTGTGCACACCACTGGCGCTCAATAAATGCTGGTTCCAGGATGGAAATGGCACCCACGTAATCCTGTGGTCCTCCCACTGGTCAACGATCATCAGCCCATTTTACACTGAGGGAACTGAGGCTCAGGGTGGGGACTCTCCCAGGTCACAGCAGTCTCTGACCTGGGTCCACCAACTCCAGCACACTGGTTTGGGGAGTGACAAAGGGGCCGGTTCTTTGCAGGACAGCACACGGAGTGAGGCCTTGGGCCGTCCCCAGTCTCTCTGGAGTCCTGGATCCAGGTTGCAGCAGGACCAGGAGCAGCTTCCCTCCCAAGGCAGTCCAGGGATGCAGAGCAGAAAGAATCAGCCGGAACCGCCAAGAGAACTCAGCAAACTTTAATCCCACTGGACAAGCAGGGCAGGGCACAGCAGGGCTGGGGTGGTTTTATAGCACCGGCCTTTGTGGCACATGGCAGGCCCTGCTCGTCACCTGGCCATGTGGCCACGGCTCCCTTGGCTGTGAGCACCAGAGACCACCCCACAAGGCCACCTCTGCCCCACAGCCTGCAGAAGCACCAATGGGCAGAGGCGACCTCCCTCAGAGAAGGTCAGGCTACCTGGGGAGGGGCAGTGGAAGGCTGGGGGCCGCCAGGCCACACACCCTGGAGAAGGAGAGGGACAGAGGCCTGACGTCCCTGCTTCTGCTTGGCCTCTCCAGGGCCTCTCATGGCAGTACGGCTGGGGGTGGCAAGTGACCTGCACGCTGCCTGCCCAGCCCCCAGACCTGCTGAGGCCCCGGCCCTGCCAGGGTTAGCAAGGGCAACTCCAGGCTGGCAGGGGCTGTGTGGGCAGGGGCGGCCCGGGCCTCAGCACCTTGGCAAACCTGGTGAGTCAGGGACACTGGGCTAGTGGGAGGGCCCAGAGGGTCGGAGAGCACCTGGGACAGACATGAGTGTCTGCCAGCAGCTGGAAGTTCTGGGGATAGACTCAGATGCCTTTGGCAAGAGGGGTGGAGCAAGGCCCTGGCAGAGCCCTGGGAGGGGGGAGGGACAAGAGGGGTCCTCTCGGGTCACTCCAGCCGTGTGGGAAGCCCCGAGCTGGCATCACTCCCCACAGGCCCTGTACCCCCAAATGCACCCAAACTCCTGGCTCATCTCCTCATTGGGCCCTTAACTGGCCAGGCCCCTCTGGGCACGGGCACGGGCAGGAGGGTGCAGAACGGGCAGAGGATTCCATTTCCACCCCGGGGACCCCGTGCCCCTGGAGCAGTGGGAAACGAGGACCCACGGTGCCTGGACACCCAGGACGCAGACTGGCGAGGGCAGCCCTGGGCACCCAGGCGTCTGCCCCCACCCCAGCAGGGCTAGACTGGGGGCTACCAGGGCAGGGGCAGGGGGCGGGCTGGCTCTGAGGGCCTCGGCTTTCCCGGCCTGGCAGAGTGAGTGTTCCGTGTTTGATGAATGAATAAACACGGTGGCTGCAGAGATGGGGGCGAAGGGGGTGAGAGAAGAGGGAAAGGGCACAGGGGAGGGGGCTCCCGGCCATGAGGGAATCTCAGGATGTTGGGAGCATCCTAGAAGGGAGATTGCAGAACGTTCAGAAAGGACTAGAATGCTGGGAAAGTTCTCAAACACGATGACTCAAATATGGTCCACAGACCAGCAGCACCAGCACCGCCCAGGCCCTGGACAGGAATGCAGAGCCCTGGGCCCAAATCCAGACCGGGGAGTCGGAATCTGCACCTGAAGGAGGTCTGGGGTCGGGCAGCACAGGGCCGGGTTTGGACGTGCTGGGCTTCAAGGCGCAAGAGTCCTGGAAGGCTTAGGTCAGAAAGGAGGAGAGGGACGGAAGGCACTGGGGACCGGCCAGGTGGCAGCAGGAAAGGCCCACTTCCCGCGGTGCCCAGGGCTGCCGGGCGCGAGGGGCCGGGGCCTCAGTCGTCGTCGGGCTTGACCAGGTGGCCGCTGAAGGTGATGTAGGTGTCCACGTCGTCGCTGTACACGGCGTTCTCGCGCTCGCGCTTGAAGAGCCGCACCCAGACGCGGTCGCCGGGCGCCAGCGCCAGCATCACGCTCTGGCTCTGCATGATGCTGCGGTCGCTGGGCTGCGCGTACAGGATGACGGCGGCGGCCTCGTTGTGCACCACGTGCACGTAGGTCTCCTTGAAGTTCCAGCTGTGCACGTTGAGGCTGAAGAAGTAGAGGCCGCGCAGCGGCGCCACGAAGCGCCCGGCCGCCATGTCGAAGTGCCCGTCGGGGTTGACGAAGACCGTGTCGAAGAGCAGCGGCTGGAAGCCCTCGCTGCTGTGCAGCGCCGCCTTGCGGCCCACCGAGAAGGCCGAGGAGCGCGTCGCGCACGGGCTGCCCGGGCTGCCCGCCTGCCCCTTGGCGCCCTTGGCACCCTGCGGGCCGCGGTCCCCTCGGGGACCCTCTTTGCCCAGTTTCCCTGGCGTGCCCAGCGGGCCGCGGTCCCCTTTGTCACCTGCGGAGAGATGAAGAAGAAAGGGAGTGGGGACGGGCGCCAGCCCAGGAACTGTCTCCGGGAGGCTCCGCCCCTGCGTGGGCGGCGGGAGGCCCCCGGCACTCAGGGAGACCCCACGGCCCGTCAGCCGTCACCTCCCCAAAGGTCCCTTAGAGAAGATACCTGACCGTCTCCCCCCACCGCCTGCTTCTCCTCCCCAGCACGGAGTGTGACTAAGGTCCCTGCGAGGCCGGCCCCACCCTGTGGCCACTGCCACCGTCCAGGCTGGCAGGCACATGAGGCAGGGGAGCCCTGGCTTCTGACCCAGAGAAGGAACCAAGAAAACTCCCTGGAGGAAAACCAGGAGTCCAGCAGCCCCAGTGGCCGTACTGCCCCTGTGTGACCTGGGATGGTTCCTGGCTGAGTCTGCTTCTCCTGTCTGGCTCTTGAAGGCCTCGCAGGCGGGTTGGTGAGCCGGCCACAGCCATCCCGTGGACACACACAAGGCAAACTGCAGCGAGCACCAGGGCCATCTCCACCCGCCCTGGGGGCCAGCAGCCTCTCACCAAGACCAGGCAGGCCCGGCCCTCGCTCCAGGCCCACCTATGGAAGACAAGCAGGCACCACCTACATCTGGGGCAGGGACTCATGCTAGCTGGCCACTGGAGTGGGCAGCCCTATGCAGAGCTCAGGGACAAATCCTGGTCTCTCCAGGAAGCCATGTGACGCCAGGAGAGCTTCTCTCCCATTGGAGACTCAGTTTCCTCATCTGCCAAGTTCCGCCTTCATGGGGTCAGTGTGAGCAAAGATGGAGGCTAAGGGTGTCGAGGGTCTGGCCCCAGCAGGCCCGTTCCCAGCCCCCAGGAATTTCCTTCATGTCAGGAAGCTGGCCCTCGCCTGGCTGGCCCAAGTGGCCCCACAGGCTTCCTACTTGCACCCTTGTCCCCTGCCACTTGTTTTGCATGTGACATTAGCAGGACCCAACTGAAGTCCAAGTGGAATTGGGTTCCTCGACTCAAACCCGCCTGCCCCCTGAGGAGAAGCAGGGTCCTCACGGAGGCTGGCAGGCCGGGCTCGCTGGACCTGGCCCTGCCTCCTCCTCCCGCCTCCCCTGCCCCTTGAGCCTCTGCCCTGGGGCCTCGGCACCTGCTGAGCCCTGCCTGGAAGGCCCGCCTGTCCCCCAGCCTCTGCCCTCACAGCCCCCCGGCACACACTGGGCCCAACACAGTGAGTGACGGGGACAGCACTGCCACCTCCCCTCCAGGCCCTCCCAGCCTCCTGTGGGACTCACCCTTCAGGATGGTGATGTTGATGTAGGGCCTGACCTCAGGCAGGATGTAGGGAAGGGCGGACGGAGAGGCCGGGGACACGTCCGCAGCGTCCGCCAGGGCGTCCTCAGCGTCACAGCACCGGCGGCAGCTGCCAGAGGGGCCAGAGGGCACAGCTTCCCCGGACGTAGGCTCCTCGGTGGGGACCCCAGACACCACGAGAGGGAGCAGGAGGACTGCCCAGAGGGGACCCAGGGCAGCGGTCCCCATGGCGACCTGAAATGAGGAAGGAGGAACAGAAACGGAGCCTCGCTCATCACCTCGACGGGCGGCACCCAGGGCGGATGCCGCCACACAACGGGGGAGCCCTGCGGGGCCCCCATGGGACAGACAAGAAGATGGAGGCCAGGCAGAGAAGCCACGCCCTGGCCTGGACACTGAGTCTCCCGGCTGGCACCTGTCCACACACGGCAGGACAGGAGGACGCGCCTCTGAAGAGAGTCGAGACCCTAGCAGGCCAGGCGGGGGCGGGAGGGCATGCCGCGGTTGCCTGTGCGCGGTGGCCAGGGGACCAGAGAGCACTCCTCTCCCTCCATCGGCCGGTCGGCCTGCTCTGGACCCTCTACACGGCCCCGGCAGCAGGAGGCAGGCCGAGGGCACTGGGGACCGGCCCCCCGGATCCTGCAGGCTCCTCCTCAGGGGAGAAGAGGGGTGGTGGGCCTGCAAACTCCACGGTCCTGGTAAAGGGGACAGAAGGGCTCCTCTGGCACATGGCAAGAGACCATGGGGGTCCTGCCTGACAACTCCCGGAGAACTCGGGGTTGGCGGGCTGAGCCACAGACTGCAGGCCATCCTAACCTTCGTGGGGCCTTTATGTGAGGGACCGAAGGCACCCTCTGCGTAGACAAACTAGAGAGCAAGAAGTCCCCGGTGGGGAAAGGCCACTCCGCAGGGGTGCAGCTTGGCCCGGGACATCTTTGTGCAGTCAGCAACCTCCACAACTACCCCTACCCTGAAGCTCCGCAGGGAAAGCTCAGAGCCAGTTAAGTCATTGAATGGTGGTTGTGTCAATCATTCTGGACCTGCCAATCAGCTGCCAAGGTGGTAAATTGGAATGAAGGGGCAGGCCTAGGAAAATGCAAAAGATGAGAGACCTCCAAGGATTTAGTGAGGCTCTGCCTTTGACCTTGGCCACGAAGAGGTCCAGAGTTCCAGGAGCAGGGCAGGAAGTAGCCTGGACACCAGTGGAGGGAGACAGGCCTGGGGACGGTGGGCAGGAAGCCAGGCCTTTGAGGTGGTGGCAGCCTCCTCAGGGGCTGGCGCCACCCTGTTATCGCAGGATCAGAAACTCAGAAACTCGGCTTTTGAAACCAGACTGGTTTTTACCCTTCTGGCACTTCTTTGTTTATTTCCTCTATGTTCTCCTTTAACATTTAGTACAATTCAAAAATATTTTTCTGCGGTTAATACACAGAGAGAAGGTAAAATGATAACTTTCTGAAATGCCACAGGAGCTCAGCTGAGCACCCAGGGAGGAGCTGGGTTGTGAAGGGGCAGGGGCTGGGGGAGGCAGCAGCTGAGAGTCTCCAGAGCCACCCGCTTCCTGGAGGTGACCCTTCCCTGGCTCTTCTCTGCCCACCCTGGGGGGGGCGCTTCCTGAACCTGCTCAACAGGCTTGCCCAACACCCCGCCCCTCAGATTATCATCCTCGCCCTTCATTTATAAACTACAGATCTGAGCAAAATTCCCTTCTTCTTTCTGGCCCTAGGTGTGGCCTCATCCTGTGGTAACAGCTGAGCCCTTGGAGTCAGAACTGAGATCTGAGTAGTTTACACACTGTGCAACCTAAGACTACTGGCTTAACCTCTCTGGGCTTCCTGACCCTTGACCCCACCTCCCTGCCAGGCTATTTGACAGGACTGTATGCAGGGAGAGTGCCAGACTTGTCAAAGACGTGTAAGAACCCTTCCTTCCGCTGCCCCGGCAGCCCTCTTCCCTGTGCCAGGGCGGGCCGGAAGGTTCACAACTTTTTCCAGAGGGCTGGCACGGGTTGGAGACATTTTTGTTTCCTATTGGCCCGGCCTGATGGGAATCAAAACGCTCCGAGGCGCAGGGCAGGGACCCCGGGAGCAGGAAGCAGGAAGCAGAGCAGCCTTTGCAGCAGCAGTGACCACAGCTAGAGTTGCTGGCCGCCGGAGGCCGCCAGGCGAGGACCGAGTGTGGGAGCCGCGCCATCGAGGGTGACTTCAGGGCTCCCGGCTGCCTCGGCGGGAAGCGGGGTCCTCTAAGGCTGGGGTGGCAGGGGGACCACTAGGTGGGCTGGGCAGACCGAGCGGCTGCTGCCAGCGTCTGAGCAGCACGGCTGGGGAAGCCCTTGGCCCCGGCCAGCAGGGAGTCGGGAGGGGAGTGCAGGCCGGCCAGGTGGAGGGGGACGAGCGGAGAGCAGAGGAACCCCAGGCTCTGACCCCGGGTCCCTCGGCCCCTGGGCAGAAGCAGAGGGGCCTATGGCCACTCACCCTGTGTCCTGAGGCCTCGCACTGCGGCTCACGGACCCCGGGGCTCTGGGCGGCCTCTGGCTCCTTGGCCCATGTCCGCGATAATAACTTGTTGCCGGCCCAGACCCCCAGGCGGGCGAGCGGGCGGGCGCCGGGATGGAGGGGCGGGCGGCGAGGGCGGAGGGAGCCGAGCTGGCCTCCCACTGCCCCTCCCCCGCCCCGCCCCGCCGCCGGGATTCTGCGGAGACAGAGGGAGCCGGGATTTCCTGCGCTTAACTCTTTGGTGGTCCAATGGGGTCCAGTGGGATTCAGAGGCCTGAAGAAAAGTCAGAGCAGAAAGGGTCCGAGGACCCTCCACGGGTGGACTGGGAAACCGCGACAGGGAGGGGAGGAGGGGAGAGGTCCCTAAGTGGGAGGTGGGAAGGTAACACTGGGGACCCCCAGCACTACCCTGGGGTCCAGCGGAGCCTCAGGGCTCATCCCCTGCGCCACAGCAGAGCAGGTAGAGGTGAGGGCGCTGGCGCTGTCCTTCAAATCCTTGCCCACTGGCCAGTGACTTGGCCTATTGATTACCTTACCTCTCAGACCCTGGGTGTCCTAGGCCTCCAGCCTCCAGCCCATCCGTATGAGGCACGTGGGACAGCTTGGTACAACTGGACAGACACGACCTCCCAGATGAGCAGGTAGCCAGGCTGGTCCCCATGTCCCAGTGGGGTCCTGCCAGCCTCCTGGTGGTCTAGAGCCAACCCCCTACAGAGAGGATCCCCAAATCCACAGGAGAGCAGCCTGTGTGGCCCTGGGTCCTTCAGGTCCTGCATTGGATTCCTTCTGGTTAGGCTGGGGCAGTCTGGCGAAGGCCACAGCTCTGGCTCCTAACCCTGGCACCCTGGGGCTAGAGACCCGGATGCAAAGACTGCCCTCTTCCTACCTCGCGGTCCCCATTTACTAGTACCCACTGCCTGGCCAGGCAAGGTCCCTCTAGGGACCTTGGTTCCCAAAGGATGTTTCTACTTATCAGTTCAACTGGTCCTACTCAGGCTCAGGAAGGAGCTGGAGCCCTAGAGTCTGTGTGACTTTCACAGCTAGTGGAGAGGAACCCAGGCCCTGTCCAATAGGAGTGCTCTCCCAAAAGCCAGAGTGCCCTGGTGGCATGCACCGGCAGGGGAGGGGCAGTGCGGGGACTGTTGACACCTGGGCTTTGCAGGTTAAACCCCAGTCCACACTCACAGCTGCGCAGAGAGGAGGATGGAACGGCCCCGGGCTGTGTGTCCTCGACCAGGGCTCATCTCTGGGCCTCATTCCTGTTTGTTGGAGAACAATCAGCAGAACACGAGGCCTGGAAGAAGCCTTACAGATGATCTAACCCAGTTCTTTAATCTGACCGGCAGGAATCTGCAGCCCAGGAAGGTCAAGACTTTGGCTCAAGGCCACAGAGCAGACCGGAGTCCAGGCTGGGATGGGAGCCTGGCTGCACTGACTTCCAGCCTTGTGCTGTTCTCCCCACCACCCACCCACCCAGCCACCCACGCACCAACTTGGAGCCCCAAGGTCTGCTCAAGGCTACCAGGAACCCTGAAGCAAGCTGTGGGAGGGACTATGGCCATGGGGACCCACGTCGGGCCCACACTGGCCCTGCTGTCTGCAGGGCTCTGCCCCAGGCAGCATTCCCAGGGCACAGAGCCAGGGCTGCAGAGGGCGGGAACCACCCTCCCCACACTGCCGCCACCAGGGAAAAGGGCTGAGTCAGCAGAACTGGGGGTGGGGAAGCTCTGGGCTGTGTCGAGCCTCTGGCTTAGAAAGCCTAGAAGCGGGCTGGAGAGAAAAGATGGATGGGGGATGGGGAGCCACAGGTGGGGCGCCTGTGCCCTCTCCACCCAGCAGCCCTTCTGCGGGGCAAAGCTGCCCATCCCACTTAGCAGAGGAGGAGGCTGAGGTCTGCGGAGGGAAGCGCTTTGCCAGCCCAGGGAAAGCCTCACTGGTTTCCAGCCGTGTGATGCCCAGAGAAGGGGCCTTTGCCCCCTGGGTCCAGAGCAGGTGCCAGGGGTAGAAAAGACAAGAAAGCCAACTCGGACTTCGAGACTTCCTCTCACGCTCTCCATGCTGCTGAGCTCTGCCTTGGGCATCATCCTGTGGCTTCCCAGCCAGGAGGGTCTCCTCAGCAGGTGGCTTGGAGACAGCTCTGGCCCTGGGGTAGACAAACCTGGGTTGTGGCTTAGTTCCATCCCTTCTAGCTGTGTGGCTTTGGGGAGTTTCCATACCTGAGCCCAGGTGTCCCTGGGCCAGATGGGCATGAGAAAGTGAAGATTGTCACAGCACCCGGGGACAGGCAGCGGGGCTGCCCACTGGCTGCCACCAGGGCTTCTACCTGACTAAATCCTGAATATGGTGAACCCTGTGCCCACTCTCCTCCCACACACCCCAGTGTGGAAACCTCTGGTCCCTAGCATGTCCTCTGCACCCTGCCATCAGTAAAAGTGTAACTCCAGTGCAGAAGGCCTGACCCCTGTCACCGAGGCCAGATTCCCAGGATGGGAGCGGTGCTCCCCAGCCGCCCCACCTTTCCCCACTTGATGACTCCTGGGGTCAGCGATGTAAATCGTGAATGGCAAGTTACTGATCCGACTCCTTCAAGGTCATTAGCCAATTTAATCACTACACAAAAGGAAGCGCGAGCGTCACCTGCTGGGGAAAGCCGATGTGCCGCAGCAGCCTGCACTGCGTCCCGGCCAGGGACAGCCGCCCACCCCAGCGCCCCATCCCAGTTCGGGAGGAAGAGGGCAGGGGACGGGAAGGGCCAATCGGGGCTGGCTGGGGCGCCCTGTCACCCACTTTCTCCTCCGAGCCCCAGCACTCCCCGCAAAGTGGCAGAGTCCCTCTTGCCAGCAGCACCCCTCCGCCGCGGCCTCCTGCAGGGGGAGCCCCGGGCCCGCTCCACCGAGTCCGCAACTGACTGAGAGACCCTGGCGGAACTTCATCTCCACGACCCGGCCACGCTCGGGGCACCGTCGGCACCCAGCCAGACGGGATGCCAGCCGCAAGGACCAGCCTGCGCAAGGCCAGCGCTCAGCTCGGTCCCACGCCCGGGGCCTGCACCCCGGAAGCCCAACACGTAGAGCGCAAACAGCCGCAACCGCGCGGGAGAGAGGTCTCCGAGTGTCCGGCGCCGAGCGGAGCCGAGCCGCGCCGAGCGGAGCCGAGCCGAGTCGAGCCAAGGACAGCCGAACAAGGCCGAGCTTGCCTAAGCGGAGCCGAGTCCGGTCGCGTACAGACGAACAGAGCCGAGTTTAACCGAGTGGATCCGAATGTGGCCGAATAGAGCCGAGTCTGAGCGGAATGGGCGCCGAGGGGAAACGGGGCGTGCCTGAGGGTCCGCAGCGCCCGCAGCGGGACAGAGAGCTCAGGGCTGACCTCGGTTGGAGGCAACCAGCCTCTGCCTCCCGTCCTGTGAGATGGCCCTGTGGAGCCCATTTTGCCAATGAGGAAACTGAGGCGCAGAGAAATTTTGAGGCTGGCTCAGAGGCACTTAGAGCTAAGAAGGGGTGCAGCTGGGGTTCAGATCTTATTGTGTGGCCAAGAGCCCACTTGCCATTTTGCCCATGTAAACAGGCATGTGTTTGCTTCCCTCTCCCGGTAAAAGGGGCCATTGATTATGGCCAGAGCAGGGAAGGACACTCTGTCCTTTGAGGAGGTGGAAGGAATGTAGCCACAGAGAGACAACTGTGATCTTGCATATGGAGAGATTAAGCCTGCTCTGGGCGTGCTGACCAAGTGTGGCGAGGCCTGCTGTTCCCATGAGTAAATATTGACACATTTCCTGTCCATTGAAGCAGAAAGCAAGGCTGAGAGGCCATGCCTTGTCCCTCCCCTACACAGCTTGGGTACACGTCACCTCCCATTCCTGGCCTCAGTTTCCTCACCTGTACCAGTTGTCCATGTGCTTAAGAACAGCCTCGTATCTTTGCTGGAACCTTCTTGGCTCTCAGAAGACAGGCTTTGTCCATCTCTGCCCTCCATTTTTGGAAATTGACCGTTACTGGAATGAGGGAGGGAATGGATTGATCCAGCAGGTCCTCCAGAGAGCCAGGAGAGCCGACCGCCGACTCCAACCGGCAGGTGGGGATGGTAGCCATCTGCTAGGCAGCCTTAACAAAGTTCTGTAAGCCTGGCGGCTTCAACACTACCAACGGGTGGTCCAGACCTCTGGGGGCTGGAAGTCCCGGGGGAGGCGTCCTGGCCTCTGGTGGCGTGCTGGCGATCACTGGCATCCCCGGCTTGGAGAAGCATCAGCTCACCTTGGTGCTTCCGTGGCGTTCTCCCTGCGTGCGCATCTGTGTCCAAATCTCTCCTTTTCTCAGGGCATCAGACCTACTGGATTAGGAGCCCACCCACTTGCTCCTGTCCGACCTCTTCTTGACATACATCTGCAACGACACTATTTCAAACAAGGTCACACTCTGAGGTCCTGCGGGTAAGACTTCTTTGACTGCATTTGGGGGGATACAATTCAGCCCCTAATGGGAATTAACCCCCAGGAGGCCTTGTCTGACCCCACCGGTCCCTGAAGGGAAACTCACCTCTACCTCTCTCCCTTAACTCACCCACTCCTCGGCCCCAGGGCCCGGGCACCCGAAGGTCCCTGCCTCGGGCCGGAACATCCGGTCAGTGCAGCCCAGCTTCGCTCTCCCAGGACACACTGCACTTCTTCCCCACAGAGCCCAGAGAGTAGTGACCCACAGGTGGCTGCTCATGAGTGCTGAAGGCACAGACGTGTCCGTGGCCTCCCAGTTCCTAGGTCAGTGTCAGGGCCCGTCACAGAGCTGGTGCTCTGCAAAACCTTTGTTCACAAAATGAACTCTGTCCACAGAGGTGATATGAATGGCTGGAGGCCACACCGTGGGTTTACGGCAGAGTGGGGCCAGGCATTCCTGCCTTTGGGTCCTGTGACTTTCAGGGCGTTCACTTCCCCGAGAGTGGAGCCACCAAGATTCGCAGTAGGGCTGCCGGTGACAGTGAGAGCCTGAGGCCTGGGTGGCCAATGGCCTTGTGCAACTCCAGGAAGCCCTGCACACTACACTTTGGGGTTCTGGCTGCCTTGAGAGTTTTCTTATGGGCTGCCACCTACCTGTGGGTCAGTGGTCTCCATCACCCCTTCCAAGTGAGAAGGAGCCCTAAGATCTGAGGGCCATGTCCACCCCCCCGCCACAGATCCTGTGACTCCCAGCTGCTCACTGGTAATGCCAATGCCAACGCACCAAGTCCTGGTCCAGAGCCTGGTAGCCGTGGGCTGTTGCCTGGCAACGGCTTCTGAGAGACAAGTTCAAGGTAAGGCCTCGAGTCTGAGCAACTTCGATGGCTAGAGAGGAGGACGCAGGTAGGGTGGGTTGTCCTTGCCTTCCCACTCAGCCTCTCAGCCTGCAGCCCCCGAGGCTCCCCTCCCGCATAGATCGTAGCCCAAACGCCCACACGAGCTCCTTCAGTCTCCCTGCCTTCCCCCTCCGCACCCCCACCATGCGTCAATTCATTTGCGACCACATGGCAGAACTCCAAAGGAGGCTAGCGTCACGGTGTGCGCAGCGCCCCCTGCAGGCGGGAAACGCAATGGTCCTGTTCTCGCACTTGCTCCAGGTACCCACAGGTGGTCAGCTCCCACGTGGTGCCCCGGCCAGGGAGCTCCTCTGCACTCACTCCACGTGCGCCTGCCACAGGGAACGCCCCAAGACACGCTCACCTGAGATGTGTGAGCACCTACTATACCCCTACACTGTGCTCACTCAGACCTTCACACCCACGCACACGCATGACCACGCCCAGCAAAGGCAGCCACGCCCAGCGAGCCCTGAGTGCACTCCGCTGAGGCTGCCTGGCCCGCCTTCCCTTGCCATTGTTAGTCTGTCCCTGCCCCAGCCCCTGCCCCATTAGCCTGGTGTGCCCCACAGCGCCTCAGCTTTCTCTGGCTGGAAGAGGAGACACAGGGACCCATATCTGGTCCAGCAGGATAACCTTATAACCTTGTCTTTGGTGATGGCCCAGGGGACCATCGTGTGACTCAGTTAGGGCCAGTGGGCTTTCTTCCATGAGCTTCGCTATTTGGGTAATAGGAAGAAATGGTACCTGCAGCTCTTGGATCAAGATCTGTAAGGATGTGCCCAGGTCTGTCAAGGACATTTTCTAGGTCCCTCAAAGGACCTGAACTCTGGGAAGCCACACAAAAAGAAGCCAGGGTGCATAGAATACACTGTTCCCAGGTTCCGGGCTCACATGCACCAGTGGATAACCAGGGTGCCCATGATCAAGAGGTGGCTTGTCAACAGTCAGCGGTGACCTGGGGAAGGGAGGACTCAACTCGGTCAAGACAGAAGATGGCTGTCTCTGTGCCACCACACCCTTGGAGACCTCCTATACCCCAGTCCAGAGCTTGAGGTTACAGCCTAGTAAGGTTGAATGGTGGCTTCCCCATTTCTCAGACCAGAGACCGAGTCTCAGGGAGGTGAAGTGATCCTGCTCGTGAAACTGGAAGTCGGCCCAGGACATGAGTCCCGTTGTTTCATAAAATAATGGGAGCACACACCTTAATCCCAGGCTGAGACAGGAGGATTGCAAGTTCAAGGCCAGACTCTGCAACTTTGCGAGACCCTGTCTCAAAATAAAAAATAAAAGGGCCGAGGGTGTGGCTCAGTGGAAGAGCACCCCTGGGTTCAATCCCCAGTACAGAAAAAAATGTGGGCCCCGGACACCCATAAACTCACACCATCCGAACACACGGCATCCCACAGACGAAGTGACCTGAGCCACTGCTGTTATCATGTGTCACCGTCTTTATTGACAAGTCCTAGGGGCAGAGGCAGTAAGATTTCTTAACCAGCAGCCCAGCCCCAGTGCTGACCTGCCCGGGTAGTTGGGGAGCAGAGTCATCAGGAAAGTCCCTCAGATCCTCCTCAGGGGAGCCCCCAGCCAAGCCCCAGAGCCAGTGTCTGGCCTCCAGCCTCCACATGAGGCCAGGATAGTGAACTTCCCCTCGCCTAGCCCTGCCTCTCTGACCCTTGGCCTCTGGCCACCTTCTCGCCATTCTGCATGGCCTACGGTGTTCTCTCCTCCAAAAGCTCCAAAAGGCCACTTGCTAAAGAAGGGGGTGCCGGCCAGGCCTGGGGGGAGGCCCGCCCACTTTGTGCTCTGACGTGACCCTGCTGGTGTGAGAGCCGCTGCTCACCCTGCTCACTCATTGCTGCTCACCCTGCTCACTCATTTCTCACCCCGGGCCCCCGCAGGCAGCAAGCTGGGGTCATGGCCTCTGTTTCCTGATGGGAAATTGAGGCCCAGAGAGGTCAAGGCATCAAGGGTCCTGAGGTGAGCGGAGGAGCCAGGTCTTCTCTTTCCTGGTCCCTGTGTTTTCCCTGAGGAGCCTGCCCTCTCTGGGGGCACGTGGTGCAGGGCTTAGCCAGAAGAACCACCCTCCCTGGGGCCGGCCTCACGGTGGCCCCACAGGGTCAGCTCTGGGAGGGGATCCAGACCCAGCCTTGGACGGTGGCGCTCCCTGGGGTCCCCTGGGAACACGGAAGGTAGGGAGGCCTGCATCCCACCGGGCAGGGGTTCTCCTACCTCCCGACATCCCTGGGCGCCAGCTCCATTCCCAGGGCCCCATCCGTTCAGGGCGCAGCTCTCCCCCGCCCCCTCCAAGTGTCCTTTCCTCCAGGCTGGGCACTGGCCAGCCCAGTCCCACAGACGCTGCAACTGAGCTCAGCCCGGAGGGGAGGAGGGCAGCTCCAAGGTCCCAAAACAGATCTGTCCTCCTCCTGCCCTGTCCCTCCTCTCCTCCCTCTCCTCCCTCTGCCTGCCCTCCCAGCCTCTTCCTCTCTGACCGTCCCCTCTCACTGCTCCCAGACACTCTGCTCCCCGGGCCAGTCTGTGTGGATCTGGGAGGGGCTGTGGGTCAAGGAGGAGGCTGGAGCTCCTGGCCCCTGGAGGGAAGCCCTGGAGGACCTAAAGCGAGCTGCCTCCGGACCAGGGGCTAAACTCAGCGGGCCCCTGCTAGGCTCTGGGTGGCCCAAGCTTATGAAATTTGGGGTCCCTCTCCCAGAAAAGGAATACAAAATCACAAGGTACAAAATTAGACCCAGGGCCTGAAAAGGGCCCAAGCAGCAAGACGCCCTGAAGCTAGACTTCATTAGCTTCCTGGAAAAGCTGACTCTTCCCATGCTCGGCAGTCACAGGGCCTGGAGGTCACCGAGTTGTCAGCTTGTGAGGCCAGGGGAGAGCTGGCCTGGGGCCTGAGCAGTTCCCCTGTCCCCTCCCCACCGACCCCGACCTCCTTCTGTTCCGGGCTCCAGTCCGGTCCCAAGCATCTCCCCATCCCTGAGTGTGAGCCCAGCAAGTTCAGACCTGGCTTATCCCCCGAGGGCCGGGCAGAGGTGCAGGTTCATCCCCCAGGATACCCCACCTCTGAGGGAGAGGGCAGGCTGCAGCGTCCCGCACCTGGACCCCGTGGCCACGCCCTCCGGATCCCTCCATCTGACACAGCTCATCCAGGCTCTTGATTCCCAACCGAGAAGGAAACAAGGCCCAGAGAGGGAGAGTGGCCTGCCACGGTCACCCAGCAGTGGGATCAGAGTTGGGGCCTCTGAGCTCAGGCGGGATGCCCTGGGCAGGCCCGCGGCCCTGCCCTGCCTGCACGACCCTCACAGACAGCCGACGTGCGGGGTGCGGGGTGCTGCGCTTCTCCCCCGCCGGGGCTCCTGGGGGAGGAGCTGCTGCTCCTCGCGCGCCGCCGCCCCTGCCGGCTGGTGCCGGGCTGCGCGGCCTGGCCGACCCTGCCGGCCGCCTCCTTCCCTCTCCTCTCCCTGGGCTGCGCCTCCGCGCCCTCCTCTCCCTCGTCCTCCTCGTCCTCCTCGGTCCCCTCGGGGCCCGCGGGCTCCTGGCTGCGCACGCGGCGGGAGGGCCGCAGCAGGACCCGGCGGAAGCCCTGCTTGAAGCGGTGGGAGAGGAAGCCGTAGAGCACGGGGTTGGCGCAGCTGTTGGCGTAGGGCAGCGCCACCACCAGGAAGTACAGGCCGAAGAAGGCGGGCTCCTCGGGCAGCGGCCACAGCACGTTGACGATGTTGAGCACGTAGAAGGGCATCCAGCAGAGGACGAAGAGCGCCACCACCGCCACCACCATGCGCGTGACCCTGCGCTCCGAGCGCCGCCGCCGCTGGCACGAGGGCGCGCGCACGCGCCGCGCGGCCGAGCGCACCTTGACCACGATGAGCAGGTAGCAGAGGCAGATGACCAGCAGCGGCCCGAAGAAGCCCAGCGCCGCCGTGTAGATGATGAAGCCCGCGCGCCAGGCGGCCGCCGGCTCCGGCCACTGCATGTGGCAGGTGCTCATGCCCCGGGGCACGCCTGAGAAGACCACCACGGGCAGCACCACCACCGCCGAGGCCACCCAGACGGCCGCGCTGACCGCGCGGGCCACCGGCGCGGTGCGCCAGCGGGCGGAGCGCGTGGGGTGCACGACCGCCAGGTAGCGGTCCACGCTCATGACCGTGAGGCAGAAGATGCTGGTGAACTGGTTGATGCCGTCCACGGCCATGACCAGGCGGCACATGAACGAGCCGAAGGGCCAGTAGGACAGGGCGTTCTGGGCGGCCAGGAAGGGCAGCCCCAGCATGAAGAGCTCGTCGGCCAGCGCCAGGTTGAGGATGTAGACGCTGGTGACCGACGGGCTGGCGGTGTGCCGCAGGACCACGTAGATGACCAGCGAGTTGCCCAGCAGACCCACCACGCACACCACCAAGTAGACCAGAGGGATCAGGATGCCGCTGACCGCCAGCCCTGCGGGGCTTGGGCCCAAGGACGCGTTTCCCAGAGTGACGTCCAGGAGCCAGGACAAGGAGGCGTTATCGGGTCCCAAGGTCGCAGGCAACAGTGGAGGATAGCCAGGGGTGTCCATCGCCAAGGGAAGCCGGCAAAGTCAGCTGGTGGCCTGTGGAGGGAGGAAGGACACTGCTCAGTCACGGCAGGGGATGGCAGGGGACGGCGCTCTCCGTGCCATCCCCCATCACGGTGGCCTTGGGGACCTCCTGCACCCAGCCCAGAGCCTGAAGTTCCTTCTCACTCTGCCAGCCCAGCAGGGTTGGACTGAGCGTCCCCATTTCTCAGATGAGAAACTGAGGGCAGTGACTCCCGTCTACCACAGCTGAAGTGTGGCCTGGGACATGACATCCTGTCATTTCACAAAATAATTCTCGTCCTTTCCACATACGACACCCCGCTGCAATGGGTCCCCACATCTGAAAAACACCCTTCACATCTCAGGGCCTCAACTTGGAACCCAGGTCCTGAGATGAACCTCCAAACTCCAGGCGAGATTTACCGAGCCCAGAGGATCTCGAGTTCAGAGCCAGCCCCAGCGACCTAGAGAGACCCGCCTCAAAACACAAAAGAGTGGGCTGGGAGGTGGCTCGGTGGCCAAGCACCCCTGGGTTCAGTCCCTGGTACCAAAAAAAAAAAATAACCACATCTGCGTCTGAAGCTTCATTAGATTCCAACTGGGGTGAAGAGCCAGATTCGGGGCGGCCCTCCCTTGGGAGTCAGCCGTGAGCAGCCCGCCACCTGGCCAGCCTGCTGTGCTCACTGTGGAGGCCCTGCCGGGAGGTGACCCACACCCGGGTCCCCTTCTCCTGCCGGCCAGCTGGCAATGCAGGGACCTACAGCTGGCATGATGGGAGCTGGACTCGCCCCTCCCGGCCTGCAGGACCCCACGCCGGGCCTGAATTCCCTCCCATGGGACTGGAGTGAGCGTTGCCCCCGCCAGGTGTGACGCTCCTGGGAACCTGCTCCCAGCCAATGCCTCAGGGCAGGTGAGCACGGCGCAGGCTCCAGTGCCAGCTGGGCATCGGGGACGGCTGGGACCCCTGAGCCGAGTCTCCGCCCGGCTCCTCTGAGCGCCCTGCTGTCCCCTGGCTGGGAGACAAGACAGGATTCCAAAATTGTGGGTACCCCAAGCCCTCATCGGCCTCCTGAGCCTGGGAGTCTGGACAGTGGGCTGCGGGGCTCCTCTAATGGTGCCACCAGCCACATATCACTGGATCCAACTGAGTGTCACACAGGACCTGGGAGGGGGCACCTGTGTGTGCCCACTGAGGACCGAAGGCAAGGCCACAGGCTGCAGCCACACAGCGAAGAAGGCACTCGTCTGGGAGGACCTCTGTGACCACCCACCCGTTTTCCAGGCTGGCAGACTGAGGCCAGGCCAGGCCAGGAGGGAGGGCGCCTGCTCGGGGCCAGGCTGGCCGGGCTGCCCTGGCCTCTGCAGAGCTCTCTCTACGCTCCTGGGCTGTTCAGTTCTTAGAGCAGAACCAGGCACCTGAGTCGCCTAGATTTTAAGCTCAGTGTCCTTGAATCAGAGAACGTTAGAGTTCCAGAAGGCTAGCATCAGCTGTCTCGGTGGGAACTGTGGGACCTAGGACCTTCAAGTCCTGCTTCCCGGGCCTGCAGGAGCAGAGTGCCCTACGTCACCATCCTCCTTGCCCGCTGCTGACGGCAGATCCTCTGTCCAGAGGACCCACCGGCCAATCGCAGCCCAGGGCCGCAGGAGGGAGGAGAGCGAGGGCCCTGAGGAGCAGGGAGGCAGCAAACCTAATTTCCAGGCTCCAGGGACGGATGCCCGCAGGGAAGCCCCGGGCGGGTGGGGGAAGGTCTGAGGACAGCTCCCCTGCAGCCTGGCACACACAAGAATCCACAAAACACAAGCCCACACCCTTGAGCGTGCACGCCAGGCAGACCCTCCTCACCCCAGGGATGAAGCGGCCCCTCCCGAGCCCCTGGCCTCCCTCCAAGACCCTGCCTCCACCCTCGTCTCCACCCGTCCTCTGTCAAAGTTTAACAGGCCTGGCACCACGGGCAGGGAAATGACAGCTTTCCACGTGGGTAAGCCAGACCTGCAATGTCGGTGCCGCCTCTTCTTGAAGGAGCTGGAGTCCTGGGCGTGATCTAGCTCATTCTGGGGCGGGAAGGCTTCCCTGTGTGGTTTATCTTTGGCACAGGCTTGCCTGAGAGTCGGGGGCGGACTCCTCCGAGGGCTGTTCTGGAGAGAGAGAAGCACAGAGAGAGTGAGTAGCTGCCCCCAGCCCTACAGTAATCAAGGACAGCTCTCGGGGATGCCAGACACCCTGTCACTCTCTTCCCCTGTCCCCCAGCCCCAGCCCCTCCAGTGCTGCCTCTCACCACCTAGCGCACCACCCGGCACTCAGTAGACACTGACAGAAGCAAGCAAAGCTCCAATTGCAACACTGTTCCTGGGCAGAGACCTGGAACTCGCAGCATGGAATGCTCAGGAAGTCCAGGAGGCAGGAAGGAGGAGGAAGCTGTGGCTCAGAGAGATTAAGTAACTTGCACAAGGTCACCCAGCTAGTGAGTGGGAAACCAGGATTCCAACCCAGTTCCATCTGTTCTGAAATCATCAGTACCTCCCGGCCATGCTGGCTTCTCTGGAGGCCTCAGGCCAGGAGGAATCAACAGCTGGGACAGCCCTGGCTGGTGCTGACGGAAGGCCCCTGCTGTTTCTGCTTCTGCACTGGAACATACTAGTCGGCATTGGCTGATTCATTTCCACCCTCAGCTTGGGGTCTGACCCCCTGCCCAGGAACACACCCCACAAGCCCTGCCAAATTTCTGTGTGACCTTGGACAAGTCACTCCTTCTCTCTGGACCTCACTTACGCCTATTAAGCAAAGACACACATACCCACCTCCCAGCGTTGTTGAAGAGATTAAGCAGGAGTGACCCGAGCACCCTGCCCAGCTCAGAGGAGCTCGCGGGAGCTGCCCCAGGAGCCCAGGACGCAGGGCCACACGATGCATCTGGCTTCGTCCAGCTCCGACACTCGGCTGCTCCGAGCCCCCAGGACTCTGGAATCATGGCACAAGATCCTGAGCAGCCACGCCAGAGGTCCCTGAAGCCCTCTGGCCTGGCTCCCTGGGACGCTCCAGCCTCTGCGCCCCCAGCCTGGCCTTCCAAGCTCATCCACGGCCGAGGACGGGTCAGGCATCCCACCCAGGCCCACCCGGCCCAGCCTCCTTACCTGCCCAGGAGCTGAGGGCTCCCCTCCTTGCCACCAGAGTGGCTGTCATTCTGCCGCCCCTTCCCCTAGCTGGGGACCCTGCAGGGCACCCACGTCCAGGCTACTGGGGGGCTTAGGCCTGCGCACATCTGCCCAGGCGCCTCTCCATCTGGTCTCCAGCCTGACTTCCCACTGGCGCCTGGTGCGTCACCCCCAGCTCCCCACCCCAGGACGCAGCCTGGGGACAGGGGCACAGACGGGGTCTGCGGGCACAGCGGATGGGGCCGAGGGAGACGCTTCCCGGGAAGAAGCCCGAGAGCAGGGGAGCGCAAGAAGCCAGCGGAAAGGGAGGAAGGGGTACGGACGGCGGTGGAGAGGGAGGGACGGGGTGCAAAGCCAGCGAGGTGCGTGACTGAGGGAGGAAAGCGGCGGCAGGACGGGAGGGAGGCGGCGGGCGGCAGGGACACGGCGAGGAAGGGGCAGGGAGAACGAGGGGGTGGCGGGCGAGCGGCAGGGAAGGCTGGTGCCACAGATGGTGACACGGGAAGCCAGCACGGGAGGGCGCCAGCGGGGCGCGGGGGCGGGGGCGGGGCGGCGAGCAGGTGCGGGGGGAGGGGCGGGCCGGGGGAGGGGGCTGACCCGTTACCCCGGAGATCGCGCCACCGGCACCCACGGTGGCCTCGGCTCCTGCTCCTGCGGGCAGCTGCAGAGAAGGCAGGTGAGCGGCGGCGGCGCCAGCCAGGGCAGGACGCCCCTCAGGCCACCGTGGCACACGCCCCCCACGACAGCCGCGTCCCCAGGGAGACCCAGGGCGGGTCTGCGCTGCGCCGAGGGGGCGGGTGCAGGGTCTGCGTCCAGTCCTGCAGCCGCGCTGGCCCGGGGATGGCGGGGGTCCTCATCCTGAGCATCTGGAGAGTCCCCGGCAGAGCCAGGAGCCAAGGACAGGATAGAAAATGAATAGTGCAGACGCTGGGAGTCAGGAGGCTGAATGGAAGGTGTGCAGTGGGAAGACGGACTTCCGCTATCTTTATTCGACAAAATTAAATATATAATAGCAATAATTGAAGACGATTTTTAATATGAATCTGCGCAGGAATCGAGCTCTTGGGTGATATTTGCTTAACTGTAGTACTGAGTTAGCATCTGCTGCCACCGGGTGGAAGGCCAGTGGTGATCCCTGTGGGCTGTACAAAAACAGGCGCTGGGCCAGGCTGACCCTGGCCATGATTACCTGGTCTAAGACCCTGCCCTTGGCCTCTCTGGGCACCACCTCACCCCAGCCTCAGGAGAGCCGGGGGAGGGAAAGCCAGAGAAGAGAGGGAAGTGGGAAGGACTGTTTGTTGAGCACCTACTAGGTGCCAGGTCCCAACCAAGCCCCTTTCTGGAGTGGACCATTCTTTGGGACCAGGACTGACCATGCTTTTTCACCAGGTCCCAGAGCTAGTGCAGAGTAGGTCCTCAGAAAACTGGGAACTGAATTCTTCCAGAGGTGCTGCAGCACACAGTAGGCCCAGCCACATACCCTCCTCCATTGGAGCCCGCCTGGACACTGTCTCTCCACCTTGCCCTGGGCACAACCCTGCCTCCAGGCCAGCCTCCTGCAGGTCCAAGGCACAGGTGGCTCTGAGCCGTCCCCAGGGTTGAGGTGGGGCTTCCGTGGCACTCCCCGGCCTTCCCCCTCCACTGTGCCCCCCGGGGTCTCGCTGTGGTCCACCAGGCTCTGCGGCCAGCCCAGCCCCCTCCCTGCTGGTCTGTGCCTGCCCCAGACTCCTGCCCTCCTGGGACCCACGCTGGAGAGCCAGGCAGTGAACAAGCACTGGTCCCACCGGTGTGGATCTGGAGCAGAAGCAGACGGGGCCGGAGCCGCTGAGGACAGAGTGAGGACAGGCTGAGGACAGAGGCGACTGCAGAGGCGTCACCCGCCATGGGGACTGTGGTCTGTGTAGGGAGCTGTCATCTCAGTCTGGGTGAGTCGGGAGCTTCCTGTGGGGAGCAGAGTTCTGTGACCCGATGGACGTTTCTAGAAGGTCTGCCCTCTAGCTACTCGGGAAGTCACGTCCGGAGCGAGGGCAGAGGCAGGGAGACCCGTCAGGAGGCCAGCGAGGAGGGCCAGGCTGCGGCCCCCTCAGGAGACCGTCTGTATGCAGCCGTCCCCACACTGAGGCAAGTGGTCCTGTGCCCAGGAGGAGGTAGGCCCTCCCCTGGACGTCCCAGAGCTGCCGAGCTGGGCCTCACCCAGCCCTCGGGGACTCGGCTCAGGCGCCACAGCTGCCCTCTGCACTGGCTCTGAGTACCCAAAGCGCCAACTCTGGGCCGTCCCCATGGTCTCCAGGACAGAGGCTGGTCCGTCCCTCTGCTAGCTGGAGCTGACCAGGGGTCGGGTTAGGGCTTAACTACTGAGCCTGAGGTCTGTCTTCTCAAATAAGAGAAGATAAAATGTCCCCTCAGCTCAGCCCTGCAGCTCCCTGAAGTCCGCATCAAGAATGATCTCCAGCTCATCATCCCCGTCAGCTCCCTCGGGGGTCAAATCTCAGCTTTGCCTTTTAATTGGCTGTGTGACCTCAGATATGTGACTTAACCTCTCTGAGCCTTAGTCCCTCATCTTGAACACCTACGGCACAGGGTTGCCATGACAACAGAGTGAGTCAATCCCTTCACACTGTGGTGGTTCCCAGGGGTGACAAGAAAAAGCGCCACTTAACTCCTGCTGGTAGGGACATGGGCTGGGACACTGGGTAGGAGAGCCTGAGCCCCAACGCGTCCTCGTCAGGCCATGTGACTTGTCTCCCTTCAGAGGGACGCGCCCATCTCACTGCAGGACCCCACAGGGTTTCTGGCGAGGGCTGAATGGAGGGAACACTGGCCGCTGCCTCGCCTCTGGCCTCTCTCCTCCAGCCCAGCCTCCCCGGCCAAGCTGCCGGAGGCGCTCAGCACCCGCCTCCCCAGCGCCGCTCTGTCTATCCACTTTCCTTCTTTTTGGACTAAAGTCACGTGAAAATCAAGAGGGACCCCTCGACCCTTCTCTCCCGGCCAGAGACTCTGAGAAGGAAGAGGAGACAGGGTAACAGCCATTATTCCACCTTCGCCTCTCCCACGCCCCCTGCCTCCGCCCTCTCCCCGACGGGCAGGGAGGATGACTCCTTGAAAACATAAATCACACGTCACCTCCTTGTCACTCTTCTGTGGCCACATGTTGCTTTCTGGATAAAATCCACTGTCCCTACCCTGATCTGAGGCCCCATCTAACCTGCCCCTGCCTGCCTCTCTGCCCCCTCCTCCCTCCTTTCATTCTATAACGCATCTGCTCTTCAGTCTGCACCTCATGCATACCCCAGGGCCTTTGCACAGGTTGCTCCCGATCTCTCTCTTCACCACCTGCAGGTGTAGACAGTACCTGCTCTCAGACCGTCTTCTCCAGTAATCCCTCCTCTCCTCTGAGCTTCCTTTTTTCTCCAGAATGCAATTATTTTTTTATTTGCTTTTATTTTATCCAAACATTGTTTGCAAGTAAATTTTAGAAACTAGTTGTGCTGAAAATATTTATAACAGTAAAAAGTAGCCATGCTCAGGCTGGGGCTGTAGCTCCGTGGTGTGGCACTGGGTTCATCCTCAGCACCACATAAAAATAAGTAAATGAAATAAAGGTATTGTGTCCATCTACAACTAAAAAAATAAAAATTAAAAATTAAAAAAAATAGCCAAGCTCACACGGCTCTGGACCTGCCCCATCTGTTCCAGAGATGACCCCAGCCCTGGCTATTTCTCCTATTAACTCCATCTTGCTAAACACTCTGTTCGTTTTCCTGTCTCGGATCCCCCAGTTCTGACTTCCTGTTATGGTGGACGAGGGCTTTAGGTTCCTTCCCCACTCTCAGGCACGGTTCTATGTTAAATGCCTAGTCGGTGTTCCCATGATTAATGCAATCTAAGTATTATTTCACGTGCAGCCAGAAGTTAATAATGACCTCATTTTTTTCATTTACTTAGCTTTTAAAAACAAAGTCTTGGATTTTATTCCCACACTCTGATGTGGCTTTGTAAAAACCCCACAGTGGCGTTTCCAGAGCCCAAGTGCAGTGAGGATTTTTTCTTGGAGACCACAATTGCCCTCCTCTGGACCAGCCGTCCCTTGGGCCAGCACACATCGGGCAGCCGGGACTTGGAAATCGAGAAGGGCATGTGACCTTCATCGTCTAGCGGGGATTCCTTCACCTTCTTCCCATGGGGGATCCAGTTTCTCGGGTTCCAGCTCCTCCTCTGGGACAGCTGAGTGTCGTTCTGAGGACACACAGGCCCCATGACTTCCCCGTTTGCTCTTGTGTGCCCTTGACAGTCTAGCTGGGTATAGAAGTGGAGGCTGAGGCTCACTGTGGCTCAACTGATAGAGGACATCTGTGGGTGCCTCTGGCTTATTCCCAATCGTCACGTGTAACTTTTGATAACAGTTTTCTATATTCTGGAAGCTTCTAGAATCATGCTCTATCCCAGAATTTCTGAGATTTCATAACGAAGTGCTTTGGCTGGGTGCTTCATTCATTGTTTCGGGCACAAAGGGGACTGTTTCAATTTGGAGGTTTGTGTTCTTCAATTCTGGGGAAGGTTTTTGATCCTTTCCTTCTGGAACTCCTATTCCTGGGCCCCTGGATCAGCCTTACTTTTCCTGTCTCAGCTTTGTGTGCTACTGGCTCCTTTGCTGCGGCATCCTGGCCTCCCTGTGGACACGACGTGCCTCCTGTCTCCGAGGACAGCAGCGAGAGTTCCTTCAGAGTCCTCTGCCGGCTGAGGCATCTCCACTTCTTCCCAGCCCTCTTCTCCCCTGTCGTGCGGGCCTTGCGGGTTCACAGCAGCTCTCCTCGAGCTTGTCACCCTTTGCTCCCATTCAGGACAAGGTGTCATGTCCTGGCTGGAGCTCAGGAGCATCGTGGTGAGCGCATCCGGGGAACAACTGGGTCTTTTGTCGTGGGTGCCTGAGGCCAGCATCCAGAAGATCTTCCTGTGGGTGACCAGGTCCCCGGGTTTCTGTGCTGCGTAGGTATGCTCCTGGGTGCTAGCGCCCCTGGACTGGGCTAGAAACATCCTGTTCAGAATTTAGCATTTGCTAATCCACCTGTATTGGGCAGATACTGCTGCGTAACAAAACCCCACAACATCCCTATGACCACAGTGGTTCACGTTTATTCCACTCACACCGTCAGGCCAGCTGGGATGGGATGACCCAGATGGCCTGTCTGGGCATTTGCCCATCATGTCCTCTACACGGGCAGCCTCAGGGCAGCTGGCGGCCCTGCCCTGGGTTCTCTCCCACCCTGGCACCCGTGGGCCCACGTGCAGCACACTCTTATCTTGGGAGCTCGAGAAAGCAGGCCCAAGGTCCAGGCACAGTCAGAGGCGGGGGCCTAGTGTCCCGGTGGCCCCGCCCAGCTCCAGGGGAGCGGGAAGGAGTGGGTCTGTACTAAACGGAGTCGAATCATCCAGATCCCCCACCCTGTCCATGCCAGGTGCCCGGGCCAGAGTGCTCTGGTTGAATCTTGCCTGCCTGGTCAGGGACAAGCGACGTCCAGCTCAGAGTGCAGGGTGGTTCCCGGGGAACCTGCTCACAGTGCCAGGCCCACTGGTCCCAGCCTCTGTCTCTCCGTCTGTGGCGTCCAGTCCCCTAGTCCCGAGCCTCCCTGGTCCCCTAGTCCCGAGCCTCCCTGGGGTTCTGTAAGACCCTTTGGCCTGGTTGGCCTCTTCAATCCCCAGACTCCCTCCTCCCCATCGCCACGGGCTCAGGTTTGCCCTTCTCGGCTGGTAAATCATTCACCACCACATCTGCTCTGGCCGCTCCGCCTTGTGGTTTGGGTTACAGGTGTCTCTGGGTTTCTGTGAAGATGGGCGTTTCTGTTTCTGTTTCTCAAAGAGGGTGGGGTGGAAACACCTCTACCCTGGTCCCCTGAGGCCGGAGGCTCTTCCTTCCTGTACCGAAGTGCTTCTTGATGTGTAGATGGGGTCATTCGTGGTCTGTCTCTCCCCCGGCCTCCCAGCCCCTGGAGGTCCCCAGACACCGCTGGGGTGCAGGACACAGTGCTGTGGGACTTGAACGGGATTTGGGACTGCCTGGAACTTGCTCAGTTCACCTTCCTTGAGGGCCGCTCCCTGCGAGAGACGTCCTGCCCTGCCCCCCACCTCCCAGGGGGCCTGGCTGGAGTCAGGTGTTGGGGGGATCTGGAGGGAGAGGAGATGGGGCAGAGGCCAGAGAGTGGGTGTCAAGGACACGAGAGCCCAGAGGGTCACTATTGGGCACCATCTCTGGGCACCCAGCAGCAAGCGCACCCTCCTCTCTGGTGACTCTGGGTGGCCGGGCTGGGCTCTTCTCTGCAGGGTGCGGGCTGGGGCTGCCGTCCTCTGGGGACTCGACTGGGTGGGCACACCCACCGTGGCTGCCCCTTGGCGGAAGGGTTGGCGTGGCTGGCGCCCCGGTGCCTGCCCCGCCCCCTCCACCCATGCCCTCCTTGGTCTAAACCATGACGTTCACCCAGCATCCCTCGGGGCCAGCTGTCCCCAGGGTCTTGGTGTCCAGCTGTGGGCCAGACAGGGAGGGCTCCACCGTCCACCAGCTCACAGTCTGGGGCAGCCCTCATGGACAAGGGCCATTTCACACATGCTGGATCATAGGCAGCGAGGAGGACTGTCCCCAAGAGGCACAGAGAGAGGGGTGGCCTGGGAGGAGGGACAGCTGGATCCCAGGCCCCAGGGGGAGAGCCCAGTGAACCTTCTGGAAGCAGCCCTGGCTGGGGCTCTGTGGGAAGTGGGTAGCGTGGGTGGCTCTGGGCAGATGGGAAGGCGGGGGTTCCCCCAATGCCCCCAGGAGCCTCCACAGGAGCAAACCAGGGGTGACTTGATGTGACTCAGTCTGGGTGTCGTGTGATCGCCAGCTGCTCTGAGCAGACAGTCACGGGAAGGCGAGGCGGAGGCAGAGACCAGGCAGGAGGCGCGAGCGCTTGGACCGGCCTCAGCCAGCCTCCCCTCCTCCGCTCTGGGGACCTCGCAGCCTGACCCCAGGCCTTCCAGGAGCTGGGGCAGCAGAGCTGAGCTCCCGTGACCTGCTGGACACAGCGCACCCTGGCTGGCCCTGGTCTAAGGGTGGGAGACCTGGACCCGGGCCGTCCGCCCACCCAGTCCCCGCAGGTCACTGTGGGTGTGAGCACAGAGGCTGGCTGCCTCCTGCCTCCGGTGTGGGCCACGCGTTACGCAACAGTCGTGGTGTAGCTGACAGTGACAGGAGGCTCCTTCCAGGACCCGGCAGGAAGCAGGGCCCGTGTGGACAGTGGACGTGCAGGCAGTGGGGGCGGCTGGGGAAGGACCAGGTGAGGGGCCGCAGGGCATCCGGAAGGAGCAGTGCTGCTCAGAGGGCGCGTTCGTTCACTAAGCGACAGAGACTGGACACGGCACGTGGCCTCGGTCGGTCAAGCGCCATCCGAGCAGAGGGGCCATTTCCCCGCAGCCTGCTGACCGTGAGCTTCTGAGAGCAGGACCACGCTCCGCTCGCTCAGACCCGCCTGGGCGCACGGTCTCCATCTCTCTGGTGAAGGACCAAATGATGGCCCAGTCCGGGTCCTGTAAGCCCTTGGGAGCCGCGGGAGCTCATCGTGGACATCATCGTTGGCACAAAAGCAAGGACTGTCTCTCCCTGGGGCAGGCTTAGGACCCGAGACTGACAGGAGGCACCCCAGCCCATCTTCAGCTCATGAGCGAGTTTGAGGGGCAGAGGAAAGGGGTCCCAGAAAGGGACCCAGCCCACTCGGAGGCCTGGGAGTCCAGGAAGGGCTGAGGAAAGAGGGTCCAGCCCATGGCAGCAGGGCAGGGGCCAGGCACGAGGGGGCCAGGCATCCCTGGCCCGGCAAAGAGCAGGACGCTGGAAGGGGCCCCCTCAGACTCTGTGCACCCCAGGGCTCTGAAACAGACCCGCTGGGCAGGGTCCCCCGCAGCCGTCCTGGGTCGGGCCCTGGGGGGGTGTCACAGTTTCAGAGAAGCAACTTCGGAAACATACCATCCGGTCTTCCCCAGAATGTGGCTTCCCGGGAGCGGAGGGCTGGGAACCCTGGGATTCATGGGAGGCGGACTCCGGACAGCGGGGCAAGTCCTGGGCTGGGCTGGGCCCTCCCTCTCTTGGCCTCTCTGGAGTGTCCACCCCGCAGGCCTGGACTTGGGCTTCACTGGATCCCTGGGGCCAAGAGCAGCGCCAGGCACACAGACGGAGCCAGTGTCTGGGCAGAGAAGAGGCACTGCCTGCGGGAGCTGCGGGGTCCGTTTGGGATCGAACCACCACGGCGGCCCCTCTGGGTTAACTCCACTCCAGGCCGGCCAGTCAGAGTCCAGCATCCTTCGGAGAACCGTGATTGATTGCCTCGGGCTAAAGCTGGCCTGGAGTAAACCTGCATTAGAATTTGGTCTGGGATAGACACTTGCTCTGTCTGGCTGAACTTGAACTTGAAAAGATGAAGTCCTGTAAGTCACGTGGCTAAGAATGAGCCAGCCTGCAGCAAGCAGAGCCAAGGAGTACAGGAAAGCAAGCCCCAGTGTTGTATCACCGACCCCTGATCAAGCCGCACCTGAAGGCAAGCTGGTTTCAAACTGGAATGAATACATTTATTTTCTGCTTAAGCAGGTGGAACTGGGTTTTCTACTTGCAGTAGCAGAAGTCCTGACCGGCAGAGTATGAACATTTTAAGACTCTCCCAGGAAGATGCAGCCCGGGTCCTGCAGTGGAGCAGAGTCTTGGGGGAGCGCAGGGGTCAGCTGAACCCAGACTCTTAGTTGGCTTGGAAGATCCCCACGGAGATGAAGGGAAGTGAATTTGTTTTATGTCGTCTCAAAAAAGGAGACCTAAGCCCAGAGGAGCAACCTCTGGGACATGCGTTTTGCTCAGAACTTTCAGACAGGCAGGACCGTCACTATCAGAGTGAGACCCTGTCCCCGAAGGTAAACAGTGGTGGCCGGGAACCACACAGCTCGAGTTCCCACGGGGCCAGGCGGGAGAGGGACTGGAGGGAGGGGCGGGTGTGCCCTGTGAGGCAGGGCAGCAAACTGGGTCCTGGGCCCCGGGGTCCCTGGGAAGGCAGGGGGAGGGACAAGGCTGCAGCCTCTGCTGGCCACACAGCAGGCCGGGGCCGTCCAGTGGAGACAGTCAGCCATCGCTAAGGAATGCCACAGGGAGGGGACAGGCCAGCCAGGGCGCCGTGGACTTTGGGCGGGGACCCAGGAGGACCCTCTGGCAGGGAGGGCAGGGCAACCTGGAAGGCAGACGGCAGAGCTGAGACGGGACAGGCAGCCACGGCCGGCGGCCCGCTCCCAGCTCCCGGGTCTCCTCGCCCAGCCTGCCCCGCGGCCACCCCGCCGTGGCTGTGCCCGGGCTCGCGGCCCCGCCGGGCTCTCCTCCTCCCTCGGCCCACCCCCGCTGCGGGCCGGGGTCTCACCCTAGAGGAGGCTGCAGGGGCGCTTCTGCTGGCGCGTGGGCTGAGGGCACAGGACGGCGCGGATGGCCTCGTCGAAGACGGTCTTCAGGCCCCGCTGGGTGAGGGCGGAGCACTCCAGGTACTTCACGGAGTCTGGGGAGGGCGGGCAGCAGAGCCTGAGCGCGGGCACCCCGTCCAGCCCGCACGACTGAGAACCAAGCTGGCGTCCTCAGCGTGGGCTCCAGTCCAGCGGGGCCTCTTGGGAGCTGTGTGACCCTGGGCAAGGCATCGGCCTCTCATCTGCCCACATGCCTCTGCCCCATGCAGATAAGCCCCGGGTCAGGCCCCTGACCAGCAAGTTTCGCATGAGGGACTGGGGCCTGCAGAGGATGGCCACTTGCCCCAAGTCACGGGCTGGACACTCCCTTGAGCCTGGGGCAGTGGGGCCTCCTGCCAGGGGAGCAGGAACTGGAGAGCCCCTCGTACCCGGCGGGCAGCCTCCTCCACGTGGCCACGCAGCCAGGGTCGGGAGGAGCAGCTGGGCCCGCTCCCAGGACAGTGCTCCCTGGCCCTCCGGAGGGCGCTGCGTGGCCTCCCACGTCCACTACAGCCAAATGGCCTCCCTGAGGAGAAGACCATCGCCGCCCCTGTGCCGGGCCTGGGGCCGGTCTCAGAACCGGAGCAAGGGCGGGAGGGACGCCCCAGGGACTTGGGTGGCAGTCCCCGGCGTGGCTGCAAGACAGCGCACCTGGGCTGGCCCGGGCCTGGGCACTGCCCCCTACCCCTAAGGAGCCTGCCCCACCCCACCCCGCCAGCTCAGCGGCTCCAGAACAGGGACCGGCCAGGGCCTGCCTCTGGGCCCTCCAGGACCTGCCAGCCCGCCCCGGGGCCCCGGCCCCTCTAGGACACACTGGCACGCGACAGGGGCGGGAGCTGCCCAGAGCAGGGGCCAGCCAGCGTGGTGGGCAGCCCTGACTTAGTGGCGGGTGCAGGCCGCCTGGGTCCAGAGCTGGGCCCTGCCACGTCCTGGCTGGTGGACGTCCACAGCCTCAGGGTCCTCCTCTGTGAAATGGGGCCGTGAGAGTTTTTTGTCCGAGTGGCCGATAGGCCTGACTCTGCGAAGGGTCAATCCACGCCCGCCATGTCCATCTGCCAGTGGGATCAGAGCTGCCCAGGGCTGCCCCCTGGGGGGCCCAGTGTTCTCCTGGCTACCCTGTGGGCCCTCCCTAGGCCTAGGCCGCCCCGGGCCTGCCCTGTCCCATCCAGGGTCAGCTCCGGGGACTGGCTGAGGCCAAGGCAGGACCTGCATCATCTCCTGTGCAGAAGAAAGGGCCTGGGGGGACCGTCCAGGCCAGAAGCAGACGGAGAGACGGAAGCCCAGAGTGGCGCCACCAGCCCAAGGCCACACGGCCAATCCCTGCGGAGGCCAGGACCAGAATCCAGCCTGCGGGGCCCTCCAGGCTACCCAGGCCCCTGCTCATAAGGAAAGGGCCTCCGCCGGGAGGACTCGGGGACGCAGAGTCTCTGTCTCTGACCGGTGGAGCCTGGGGGTGGGACAGGCGGGTCAGAAAGAAGGCCGGGCGAGGCTGGCGCTACCAACATCTGCGAGGCGAAGCCCAGCGGGCTGGGCGGGGCAGGTGGCCCAGGGGAGATGGCCCTGTCCCCACACAGGGCACAGGAAGGAGGGAGGTCACTGCGGTTTCCCTTCCTGTGAAGAGGGGCCAGTCCCGCCCACTTCCGGCAGGAGTGGGGCAGAGGCAGGGAGGGGCAGGCCAGCCCTGGGCTCAGGAGGACCCTGTGGTGAGGCCCAGAGCGGCTCATCCAGCTGGCGGGCCTGCCTGGGGACAGCAAGGGACAGGGGCAGAGACGGCAGCCTGGACGTCCAGGGAGCGGTGTGGGCAGCCCCTCTGTGATGCGGACCCCGTGCCCACCCCGCCAGCTACCCTTCCCATGAATCCTGGGTGACCCCTGGGCTGGGCCACCCTGGGGTGCGTCCTCCTGTGCCCGGGGTCTCTGGAGGCAGAGGAGCCGGCGGAGAGCCAGGGGCCGGGAAGAGGAGGGGCACCTCCCCAGGGCCTCCCCAGAAACCAGCGTGACGTGGCTGCCTGTCCTCCAGGTGACCACAGCCCAGGCCCATCCCTGCCCAGCCACACCCGTTTCCAGGGACTTCCTGTGGACGTGGTCATCGGCCAGCACAGCAGCGCCCCCTGCAGGTCAGGAGCCCGCATTGTACTCGGTTCTCCCCACCCCCCACGAGGCAGGAGCCATCACTGTCACCATGTTTGATGAGGAAGCAGGGGCACAGAGAGACTAAGCGATTAGCCCAAGGTCACACAGCACAGCCAGGGCTGGACCACACGGCCTGGCCCCAGGGCAGGGCTCCTTGGGGCACCCCTGCACCCAGCGCCCTCTGAGCCCGCACCTATCTCCTTGGCCAGCGCCAGGCCCTGCGGGTACGTGATGGGCGCCAGCTTCTTCTCCTTGAGCTTCTCGATGGTGTCCTTGTCATCCCGCAGGTCCAGCTTGGTGCCCACCAGGATGATGGGCGTGCTGGGGCAGTGGTGCCGCACCTCGGGGAACCACTGGTGGGCCGGCGGGCGGGGCAGCAGGGCAGGAGGCCAGCGTTGTGCCAGGAAGCGGCCCCACGGGGCACCGTGGGTTGGGGACAGGAAAGGGGACAGGTCGTGGAGTCGGGTGGAGGTCCCTGCCAGCCCCCTGGAGCCCCTCCAGGCTCGCCCAGTGCGCCCCAGCCCTGCGCCCCCGGTTGGCACAGAGACGCCCCTGCCTCTGTGGTGGCCTCAGGCTGCCAGTCCGGCTCTGGGCACCCGCCCCGCCCGGGCCCTCCGGCCAGCTCACCTTGGCGCGGACGTTCTCGTAGGAGGCCGGGCTGACCAGGGAGAAGCAGATGAGGAAGACGTCCTGCGGGGAGGGCGGCTTGCTGAGGGGGGCCACGGGCCAGCGGCCCCTGCCCGGCAGCCATGGGGGAGGGCGGACAGTGGGCGCAGAGGCGGGGTCCTGCCCGGCGCCCTGGTAAGGAGAGGTGCGGCACCCGGAGCCGGCCCGACCCACCCGCGCCCTGCCAGCCTCCCGCCCGCCCGGGGCCGGGGGACCTGCGCAGGGAGGCTGGCAAGGGGGCCGGTGGCCATGGGACGGGTGCCAGGCTCGGGCGCAGCAGGGGGTCCCCGGCTCTGCCCCCAGACTCCGAAAACTGGGCCTCCCAGGGCTGAAGGGCCTCCCAGGCTGAGGGAAGGGGGCGCGGAGGCCAGGACACGAGGGGCGGCCACACCGTCTGGGGGTAGGAGAGGGGCCGCAGGCGGTCGTAATCCTCCTGGCCGGCCGTGTCCCACAGCCCCAGGTTCACGGGCTTGCTGTCCACCATCACGTTGGCCGAGTAGTTGTCAAACCTGGGGGAGCAGGTAAGTCGGGGGTCAGCCTTCAGCCAGAGCCCACGTCGCTCCACTCAGGCCAAGAACCAGAGAGGGGCGGCCCCTGACCCGGAGTCACCCAGCACGGTGCAGCTGGGTCTTCTTTATCTTTGTCATTACTGAGTCATTATATTAAAAAAAGCATTTAGCCAGCAGGAAAACACAGCCTCTGGATTGTTCCTCTGCCGTCGACTGTTTGGCGAGACTTTGGCTCATTCCCACAAATTCCCTCCACGTCTCCCCAGGAAGACGGCACTGCCTCCCGGGCGGTCGCCGGGTCGGCGCCCCTGCTGGCTGAGGGGAGGTCGGTGCGCTTCAGGCCGGGTCCCCGGAAGTAACCAGAGGCAAGGGTGTGGGAGGGCGCGCGTGGGCAGCGGCCCCAGGAGCTGTGAGGGGAGCCCAGCGGACAGCAGGGAGGACGGCAGCCGGTATGGGACGTGCTAGTGGCCGTGACGGCCTGGCCTCGGGCGCTCAGGCTGCTGGGGGCTCCTGGGGGACAGCAGGGACCGTGCGTGGGGCCTCCCCAGAGCCGGCAGGAAGTCCGTGGGCAGAGGGCTGCCCGCGCCCCGCAGGGTACACAGAGACCCGCCAGTCCATGCAAAAGCCTGACCAGGCCCCACGGCCAGGCAGGAGCCAGACAGGACAAAGGGCCTGAGAAGGTCAGGGAGGGGAGGAGCGGGGCTCTGGGAGGGCGTGGCCGGGGCTTCAGCCTGTCTCAGGGTCGGCTTCGAAGCAAGTTCCCGAGTCGCGCACCCTAGGGAAGACACTGGTCCCTCAGGCCAGAGAAGAGAACGCGGATCAGAGAGGCATAGCGACTTGCCCAAGGCTATCCAGCCAGTGAATGACCAAGCCAGGAGAGAAGCCACTTAGTGTGACTCCACACCCAGTGCTCACAGTCCGTACCACAGCTGTGCCTCCAGAGGCGTCCTCGTCGCCCACCCTAACCCCAGGCCCTGCTCCTCTCCTGACCCGGCCCACCAAGACCTCAGGCTGCCTGTCTCCCTGTGCTGGTGCTGCCCACCTTCCCAGAAGGCCCTGCCCTGCCTCGCTGTCCTCACGTCACCCACACCCCCTAGGCCTCCTTTTTGGGCCTCCTCTGGAATCCACCCCCAATACACCTGCTCCTCTGCCGGCTCCAAAGCCTGCAGACTCTCCCTCCTCTGTGGGGAACTCCCTACCCCGCCCTGAAAGACGCGGGTACCCTCCCCCAGGTGACGGCTCTGCTTGCCCCTGACCCGATCTGGCACTTGTTACGTCTCTGAGGCCCAGGGCTCCGCGGGCCAGGCTTGGGTCTGCTTCACCTCCGCAGTCTTGCCTGGAGAACTGGATTAAACCAACCTCCACACTGAAGCCCTTGGGGTGCCGCTGCCTCCGGGAAGCCCTGCCCGACAGCGCCGGCCTGCGGGAGCCCTAACGCTCCAGGGTGACCCCAAAGGCTCCTCTGGAGAAGGACGCTCCCACCCCACCAGCCCCGGAGAGGCGCCTGGGCCCGCTCCACTCGCCCCTGCTGCCCGGCCCCCCCACCGCCAAGCTGACCCCTCCCGCTCAGAGCTGCCTCACCTGGGCGCCCACCCCGATCCCACCAGCTCTCCTGGGAGGACTGAGCCTCCATGTCAGGCACTGAGCCGGGGGGGGGGGGGCCCACTGCACCCTGAGGCCACGTGGGGTCAGGCACACACCGGGTCTGCTGCGTACCTACTGGGTGCCACCCACACAGCTGTGGGATGTCAGGAGACCCTGCTGAGCATCATGGGAAAACAAGAGTCTGCTCTGCTTTTGGCTCTGAAGGAAACAGCTCTGGGGCCAACTGAGGGTGCCAGCTCCTCCCCGCCAAGGTCCATCTGAGATGCCAGTGTCCCCAACCTCCCGATATCCCTTCAGCCAAGAGTATCTGTGTGCTCTGGTCACCTCCTGTAGCACAGGCCATGGCGGTGGTGAGATGGTGGGCCTTCAACGCTCCCGGCACCCACTCAGGGCAAGGAGGAGGCAAGGGCCTTAGTACAGTCGGCCTTGAAGTCCCATGAGACCCAGAACCAAAGAACCCACCATTGCTTCCATTAGACAGATGAAGAAACTGAGGCCCAAGAGCCCACATCACTCTTCCAAGGTCAGCCAGCTCATAAGCATGGGAGCAGGGGTCCAAGTCCTGCTTACTGTGTGACGCCCATAAGTGAGCAAGCTCTGCAGGTATGTCAGTTCAGCGGAGACAGTCACCGGGGGCCACTGCCCAGTTGGGGAGGAACAGAGTTCCTTGTGAACCCACATCCTGGCTGTGTGGCTCAGGACGAGTGACCTAACTTCTATGTGCCTCACTTTCTTCACAGTAAAACAAAACCCTTTCCTATCTCCTGGGGCCAAGAGAAAGATCCGAAGAGACCACGTTTAACCCTCCAGCTGGGAGGTGCTGGGGAGCTGGGCAATAGCATTCCTGGTGTCCCCTAAGTGCCTCCCACCGGGCCCCTCCCACAGTACCAGCTGCCAGAGTCTGAGAGACAGCTGTAGGGATATGACAGTGATGTGAAATTCCTGGGGTCCCCCCACCTATGAGGTCCACAGGCAACCAGGACCAGAGGACCCTGATGACCATCCCGGCCAACCCCACTCCTGTTTTCCAGATGAATAAACTGAGGCTCACAATCAGAAAGGGACAGGCCCAAGATCTCCCAGCTAATTGGTGACAGAGAGGGACTAGATCCTGCTACCCAACTCAGAAAGCCTGAGTGGTGAGCATCTCTGCTGTTTCATGGCTGGAGACAGAGGTGGGGACAGCGGGACAATGGAGGCAGTTTTCACAGGCTCTGAGGCCTGGCCTCTGATGGCAGGCCCCATCTGCCCCCAGAATGGAGTGAAGGAGAGGGCAGATAAAAGAAGGGTCAGCAGCCAGGTGTCACCTGGACACCACCCGAGCCTCCCCTCAAGTATGAACAGCGGTGCATTCGAGGAACCCAGGGACCACAGGGCATGGGAGGCTGGTGGCCTGGGAACGCAGGAGGATGGACCAAGCAGGGGCACGAGCCACAGCAGGATTGGTGCCCTGCTGCCCAGGGAGCCCGGGCTTGCCTTGCCACTCAGAGGAGAGGATCGTGGGTGAAGCCAAGGCTCCATCCCCAGAGGAGCCGGCCTGAATGGACAGCGCGGGCTCCTCCCTGCAGAGGCTCCGCCTGCCTGGGTCCCTGGCACCCAGGATGGACTCTACTGTTCTAGAAGCTAGCACTCTGCCCTGGAAGCAGAAGCAGGGGGCAGCACCCCAGCCGGGCAGCAGTCCTTGAGCAGGGAGAACAAGTTCGATCACGAGGGCCAGAAGAAAGCCCGGTGGAGCCAGGAATGGACGGATGGCCCAGTTAGGCAGGGGCTCACGGAGTCCGCATCTGAGCCTGAACTGGGTGACAGGAGGGCAGGAGCCGTCCGGGTGTCAGCGGCGCCGGGGTCAGGGGAGGCTGACCTGGGTAATCCAGAAGGAAATCTGAAGGCTGGAAGTGGGGCAGGTGGGGGATGAGGCCGGGGCGGGGCTGGGGTTCAAGTGCGGGGCTTTGAACGACAGGAAAGGAGCTGGGTTTTAAGTTGAAGGCGCCACGGAGGGATTCTGGGCCAGGACTGGCTCTAACTTTCACCTTTAAAAACACCTGGGCTTCAGTTCCAGCGTGGTGATAAGGGGCCGAGGCGGAAGGGCAGGGCCCGTTTGTGAATCTGTGCAAAGATCTCAGGGGCCCTGCTGGCTCCAGTATCAGATGCGGAATATAAATCGCCAGGCTGAGCGCCAAGGCTGGGGCGGCGGGAATGAAGCCGCTGGGCAGTGCGTCCCGCGGCCAGAGCCGCACAACAGCGCAGGGAATCGCCTCTAGAAGGAAGCGGGGGCGGGGACGGCGAGAGCCAATCAGGGGGCAGCTCTGCCGGTCCTGGCTCCTGATTGGCTACCTGGCAGCGCAGCCCGCTCCGCTGGAGAAGATGTGGGCAGCGAGGCCCCAGGCTCAGGTCGCCCTGGGGTGTTAGCCCCAACCACTGGCAGCAACCCGAGCTCAGTCCCCGGGCTCATCGGAACTTGTGCCCTTCCCACGAGCCTCGCCCGATCCCAGAAGCACTCCCCGAGTTTATGGCGAACACCGCACTCTCGGGCTGCCCGCTTTTCCAAACCCACCCTCTCTCTCCTCCTTCACCCACCTCCAATGCCAAGTGCCCACTGGGACTTCTTTGACTCTCCCTGTCACAGGTGCACAGGCATTGGTGGTAGCAGGAACCCCTCTGGGGTCCTGTCCAGGGCTGAGCAACTTTGTTGGAAGACAAAGGCGGGATGGGATGCAGGACCCCCTAGAGAACGCAGTGGAAAATGAAAACCCAGCGCCGGGTACAAAAATAAGAGGTTCAAGATGGGACACCAGAGCATTAAACCAGGACCCACACAGCTAGGATGCCCTGGCCCACCTCCTCTGAGCGCCCTGAACAGCCAAGTCCTCTAGGGGCCACCAGGGACTTTAAGTTGCTCACAGCATCGGGTCCTGGCCTGACCTCAGCAACCCCAGCCCCCGTCCCCTTGCACCGGGAGGGTGGGGGGCAAGGCTGGGTTGCCCTGCTCAGCCCTGCCTCTCACGGAGGGGAACTGGGGCTCACAGGCTCTGAAGGGGAGAAGCTGCTGCAGAGTCCTTTTGCAAGTGGGTCCTCCAACCCAGCCAGGGCAGGCAGAGGCGACGGGACCTCCAGCCAGCATGCAGGCACAGGGACGCAGGCACACACTCCTGGTGACGGCGGTCTCTAGCAGGAGCTGCCTTACCTGTCCTGCACCTGCCTCTGCTCGGGTTTAGAGCTGGCCCCCTCTGGCCCTCAGAGGTGCCTGAGATTGCCGGCCAACCCCAGGTGGCAAGAGTCCTCAGTCCCTCTTCCTGCATAAGGACAGGTGTGGAGAGGGGCGCCCACCAGACCTAGGGAGCAGCAGGGACACGTTCTGGGCTCCTGCCCAGGTTCTCTGCCCTCTCCTGGCTGAGCCATGTCCCAGGGACAGGCACCAGTGGAAGGAGTCACCCTGCCTTGCCTCAGTGGGCCAGGAGGCTCCGGGCGGGGGCCGGAGGCCCTCGGGAAGGGGGCAGCCTCTCACGTCAAGTGGGCTCAGAGGCATCCTGACCCCTGGCACTGCGCTCACTTCTGCCCCTCCTCCACCTACCCAGGAGGCCTCAAATCCCACTCCTGAAAGGGTCCCATTAAGGTCAAGAAGGAAGGGCCCAGCACGGCCCTCCACGGCCCTGGCTCTGAAGCCAGATAGGCCTGGGTGACTCTGGGGACAAGTCCATTAGGGGTCATGAGTCGCAGCTTCCCCATGGATATCCTGATATCATAACACCCACCTCCAAGAGAACCAAGGGGATCCTATGTGTGTGGCAACCTGTGCACCCAGCACACAGTAGGTCCCCAAAAGGTGGCAGCTGTGATGGATGCCCCCAAGGCCCCTCCCACGAGGCTCAGCTGAGGCCAGCCTGCAACACAGAGGTTGCGTGTGGAGTGATGTGCATGTGACGCGGTGGGGGAGAGCCCGTGCTGGGAGACCCAGGAAGAACCAGATGGGGCTGCCCTTCCGCCACAGGCCCGTCGTCATGGAGAGGTCGGGAGTCCCTCTGGGCGTGAGACACCTATGAGAGGTACATCTGAAAGGCTTCCTGGAGGAGGGCGCCCTGGAGGGGGGCCTGGAGGCTTCGGGTGCGTGGGTGTGGGAGGAAGGACCACTGAAGCAGCAGCAGAGCTTAAGCAAAGGTCCTGAGGTGGGAGCACCAGGGAACGTCTGTCCAGCAGTGGAGAATATGAATCAAAGGGAAGGGCTGTGCAGCTGGAAGGGACAGCTGGTGGAGACCAGGCCCTCGCAGGCCATGCTGCCGACCGGGAGCTGCCCTGAGCGGGGGACACCTGACACCTGCGCAGTCCTCCCTCGGGGCACACGGCAGCCCTGCCTCCACAGCCAGCAGCAGAGGGCAGAGCGCCTGTCATGCGGCTGGCACTGCCCTGCTCGGGCACAGCGGCCCCAGTCACAGACTCTGCAGGTCTGCAGTGTCCAGGCCCTGGGACTCGCGCCTCGGCCTTCCCCCGCCTCTGCTCCCCTCCCCTCCAGCTGCAGCCAGGCCTCCCCTCCATCCCCCTCCTCTGGGAGGCCGGCTTCCTCCCCACCGCCCGCCTGACCCTCCCAGGCCCTCTTCCTCCTGGGCCCCCGCAGGCCTGGTGTGGGCTGCTGCCTCCCCGGGGGATCCTGGGGCAGCCTGCCAAGCCAGAGACTGGCCCTGGTGCCATCGGACCCCGTGGTGCACCCAGGGGCTGTCCCCCAGGAGGGGCCTGAGGCGGGGACTTGGTGACGCACAGTCACTCACACGGTGGGGATGTACTCTCCCGGGAAGGCGTTGGTGGTGTAGCTGATGAGGAGGCAGGTCTTTCCCACGGCTCTGAAAGACAGGAAGCGGAGAGGGCACGGTCACAGGCTCTGCCTGCGGACACCTCTGAGTGCCTGCCGAGTCCTCCAAGAGGACCGAATCTCCCAAGCCCCAGGCTCTGGGCCTCCGTCACCCCGCCGCGAAGGCCCATGTCAGTGTCAACCCAGGAGCTCACAAGTCACCCGAGGAGTCTGTGAAGGCGCAGACTTCAGGGTGTCAGCCCCCGGGGGTGGGCAGAACTGGGACTCCGTCTTCCCCAAGTGCACCCAGGGATGGGTGACGGGGGACGGGATCAAGACAGGGTCCCTGGAGACCTGCAGCGCTGCAGGGGCCCGGAACCAACTCCGCCTCTGCCGTCACACTCGGGCTCAAAGCCCAGCCCCCCACCTTCCGTGGCACAAACTTGGGTGGTCACCAAACCCCCCTCAGCTTCCCATGGAGAGGAGATCCATCCTCCCGGGAGCGTGCTCATGCCCGTAAGGCACACAGTTAAATGTCACAGCCACCGCTGTCCCTCCCCCCTTGCCATGGGATGAGGCAGGGAAAAACACAGAGTTTTTTTAAGAGACCTGGGTTCAAATCCTGTGAGGTCATGGGCAAATTACTTAACCTCTCTGAGCTTTAGTTTTCCCACCTGTAAAGTGGACTTGGTACGAGGGAGCATAGTAGAGGGGCCTGCCCAAGCCCAGTGCTGGCGCACAGGAAGTGGAAAAATCAATGGTGACATTCACTAGCGGAGCTGTCCCCCACCCTGCTGGGCCAGGAGGAGGCAAAAGTAGCTCAGCCAGCGGCACAGAGGCCACAGGGGCAGCGGGGCCTTCCCCTGGGCTGCCTGCTGTCCTCACTTCCTGTTCCGAGGAGGCTGCTGGCCCTCTCTCCACTGCCGCCTCCCAGGGCCTGCCACCCAGGTACCTTTGAACGTTACCCTTGACTTCCGCCCGCCCTGCTCTGCAGACAGAGCAGAAGTGAGGGGCGGCGGGGCGGTAACGGCCGGCGGGCCTGCTCAGAGTCAGCTGAGGCGCCTGCCCACGCGGTCCCAGCGGGAGGACCCAGAGGCTGCCCCTTGGTGGAGAGTTGAGCAAGAGGCCAGGGCCATTCAGACACCTGGGATGGACCCAGGGCCCCCCGGGCGTACCCGCGGGCTGGCCCTCAACATGCGCTGGCAGGCTCCTGAGTGACAGGGACCTGTCACTCTACAGATGAGGAAACGGAAGGCCACAGGGACAGGAGAGCCCAAGGTCACTGAGTCCCCACAGTTGGGAAGGGCCTCAGCAGTCGCCCTCGCCTCCCGCTGTGCTCCTTGCCCACCCAGCTTCTCACGCCCCCACGCGCACGCCCCCGCTGCACACTGCACGCTGGCGCAGGCACACCCCGCACACAGCCCCGCGCCTCTTCCCAGGGGCCGGGGGGACGTTCAGGAAGTGCCTGACTGGCCGAGACCACGGCCCCATACCGCCCTCACCACCAGTGCCGAGACGCCGGGTCAGCCCGGGGACAGCGGCCGGCTCCCCTCTGCCCACTGCACTGTGGAAGGGGAGGCAGAAGTGCTCCCTGGAGACCTGCCCCCGACCTCGGGTGCAGGCCAGAAGCCCGGGCACCCCCGCCATCCTGTGCCCCCACCCAGGCGGCTTCTGGGGTGGGTGGGGTAGGTGGGGTGGGTGGGCCGGGAGTGAAGATGTCCTGGGCCGCCCCAGGGTGCTCCCGCTGGGCCCTGGGAGAGGAAGGAAGCAGCTCCTCCCAGGCGCCTCCCCGGGACACCCCCGTAGCCACGGAGCACCGGCAGGAGGGTCTCGGGTAGGGGCTGTGAGGAAGTCCAGCCAGGTACCTACCCATCTCCCACCACCACACACTTGATGGCCTGCATCGCGTCGGGCCCGAGGGGTGCCAGGGGCCGCTCAGGGCAGCAGTGCTTCCCCAGGTGCCGGCGTGCGGGCACAGAGCAGGCAAGGGGCCCCGGGCGAGGAGCAGCAGCCCACAGGACAGGAGCAGGAGGCAGGAGGAAGCGGAAGGGGAACTTACCCAAGCCGCTGCCCCCGCGGCCGGCAGGGGCGGGGCGAGCAGCCTGGAGAGGAGCAGGGCCCCTCAGGTGCTGCGCTGAGCCCCGGTGCCCCTGTGGGCACCTGCCGGGGACCTGGGTGCCCCCTCCACTGGGACTCGCTTCCTACCCAGGGCTGGGCCAAAGTTGTTCTCCAAGAACAGACTTTCAAAAATTCAGTCTGCCTCAGTTCAAAGCATGAGCACTTAACGAGTGCCCACTGTGTGCCAGACAGAAGACCAGGCGCAGGCGATTGATTGCTAGAGGCAAAGGCAGGGCGCACCCCTTGCCGTGTAAACAGGCGGGAAAGGACTGGGGCCACAGGGGTCCTCAGAGGGGACCTCAGACTCCCCGAGAGGGAGAGCTGGGACAACTGCAGCCTAAGGTGGCACTGAGTTGTCATTTGAAATGTGATGTCCCTGAGAGAGCCCTTGGGGTGGGGGCTTCCTGGGCCTCCTGGGAGGCTCCCCCAAACTAGGGCCCAAGTGAGAGGAGGGAGATGAGGCCAGAAGGGGAGGCTGGGCCGGAGGATGGAGAAGCGACTGGAGGGCAGCAGCAGCTCACCCTGCCTGAGCCAGCCTGCCTGGAGCCCAGACCCTGGGCCAAGGCATGCACTTCACGGATGAAGAAACTGAGGGTCCGAGAAGTCGGTCGACTCGCCAGCACCACCCGGCCTGAAATCAACCCGGGGCCAACTAACCCCAAGCACTTCTGGCACCAAGCGAGTGAGTGGCCGGCTGGTGGGGACACAACTTGAGATCACACCTTGAGGGCGTGTCCCCCTGTCACCGCCACGGCTCACACCAGCACCTTTCCCGCTCCAGGGAGAAGCGGCAAGAGCAGGGAGGGAGAGACAGAGCCTCCAGCCACCCACCCTGGCCTCCCTGCTGGGGACAAGCCAGGAAACCCTCAGCGGGGTGCGGAGGGTGGGGCCTGCCCTGGCCAGGGCCCTCCCAGGGTGGCTGCCTCTGGGAGGCGGAGCCAGGGTTCCACCAGCCCCGCGGCCGAGCTGTCAGAGTCGTCAGGGAGAAATGCAGCTTCCCCGCCTGCTGGGCACCTGGCAGGCAGCTTCGCACCCTCCACAGGCGCGGCCTGTGCTCCTCCTGCACCGGACGGGAGGCCAGTCAGGGCCCCACCCCGCGGCTCCCCCGGCCAGCCATCCAGGACTCTCTCCTCTACCCACAGACCACGGACGCCCCGGTGCCAGTCCAAACAAGAGATGGGCCTAGTCAGCGTGGTTTCCTGCACTGGACCCGAAGCAGAAAAAGAACCTTCGTGGAGAAAGCAAAATCCAAACCAAGTGAAATCCAGTCCCCAGCGTGGTGCCACGTCCTCTGCTTAGAGGGACCAACGTGCTGTGTCATGTGATAACGTGACAGACAGGGAGGCGGTGGAGCCCACCCGTGTGGACCCCCACTATCCTGCAGTGGCCCCGCGAACGGACGATGATCCGGAACAGACCGCTAGTTAAAGAAGAGAGCGTGGGGCGGGCCAGCCCGAGGCCGGCACGTGCCTGGCACAGGCGAGGCCCTGGGCTCCGTCCCCAGCACCGAAGGGTGTCTGGCTCTGCGTGCTTCTGAGACCACCCAGCGGCAGCCTGTGCCCGTCCGACCCGTCTGGGAAGCGTGTTCCACGTCAGCTCCTTCTTTCAGCCCGACTTCTTTGGACCCTGCTTTGCAGTCTCACTGAATCACAGAACCACAGGCCCTGACCCGCCCTGGCACCACTGGTAGATAAGGCAGCACCTGGTCCTGCTTACACACCCCCAGTGTCGGGGAGCTCAGTCCCTTTGGGGCTGTCCCTTTTGTCCCCGGCCAGCCTGGTCTGTCAGAAAACCCTCATTTTCAGCTCAAATCCGCCTCCCTGAATTGCCCCTCACAGATCCTAGTTCTTATTCGGGGGGCTACTCGGGGTCAGTCAACTCTCTCCTCCCAACACAGGCCTTAGGATTTGGGGCATTTGCTGGTCAGTTTTTGACTTTGAGTTTGGTCATCTTTTCTGGTGTATAATATTCCAGTTTGTGAATGTATTGAAATGTCTTTATCCAATCTGCTGTTCATGGTTATTGGTGACTTGCAATATTTGAGTTATGAACAGTCCCGCGAACGTCTGTGGGCTCCCGGGGCTGGTGTGAGAGGTTTCTGGGGGTGCAGAGCCAAAGGGTACACGAGTCTCCCACTTCAACAGACAGTCCTGCCTCACGCTCAGGAGCCCTGTGGCCTTACTTGGCCTTGAAAGACTTGATATTTGGGGTGCAACTTGGCATCAAAAATAAATTTTCTCCCCTACCAACTGATGCTTTTCAAGCAAGTCTTGCTTGGGACTGGATCCAATTTCATAAAGGTGTCCTCCTGCATTTGCCTTGAAAGCCTTTACAGTTTTGCTCTGCACAGGGAGGGCTTGCACTTGGGATGGGTTTTAGGTGAGGTGGGCACCAGCTTTGACTTTTTGAGAGATGTGGGTTTAATTGTCCCCATGACCATGGTCCCAGTGCCACCTATGAACAGGTGCACTTCCTGTCTTTCCAGGACTCAGAGGCCCTGGGTCTCTTGGTCTTCCGTCCACCCAGCAGCCTCAGGTGCCCCGGTGCTCTAGCTGGTCTTTATATCCAGCAGGGAAAATCAGCCTCTCTTGACCTTTTCAAACGGTATAGCCCCACTCACCACCTCCTCTTCCACAGAAATTTTAGAATAACCTCATCAAAGTTCCAAAAATCTGTGTCAGGATTCAGATCAAAATTGTATTTGATTTCTAGCAAAATTCAGGGAGAACTGACATCCTTCTAACATCCAACCTTCCTGCCCGTTACCAGGCCGGATTTCTCCTTTCTCTCTTTCCATAGAGAGTCATAATTTTCCCCAGAAAGGTCATGCACATTTTTCAAAAGATTTATTTCTTGACACCTTATTACTTCCAGTGTCATTATAACTAACACTTTTTAAAAATGGATTTTCTATTTGTTCCATCTGAAAGGAAAATGTCACATTTTGCATGTTGAACTGAACACATATGGAAACCTGGATGGAAATGCTCATTAAAATCCAATCCAATTTTTTAAAGTGCCCCACTTCCCGTGCTGGACATCACACCGGGGCCTCGTGCGTGCTGGGTAAGGGGCTTTACCACGGCGCTATACCCCCGCCCTCTTATAATTTACCCAGGGATTTTGCCACTAACGTTGTAAATCCAAGACTACCATGTGGGTGTTCTTATCATTTGTGGAAAATGTCATTTCCCCCCCTTCCTTCCCAATCTTTATAACATTAACTCCTTGGCTTGGCTAGACTCTGTTGCAGAGCTGAATGGAATTGGCATTGACAGATGTCCTGTTCATTTTTTTTTTTTAAGAGACTGCTTCTAATTACATTTTCTCTCTCTCTCTCTCTCTCTCTCTCTACCAGGGATTGAACCCAGGGGTGCTTAACCACTGAGCCACATCCCCAGCCCTTTTTAACATTTTATTTAGAGACAGGTCTCTAAATAGGTGTGGGGGGTTTTCATGTCCCATGTGGACATGTGGATGAGGGGAAGAGTTTCTGTCAGAGATGACGGTGCTGGCGATCAATTAATTACTAATAAACATCTAATCAAGAAAACCAATAATCTTTTCAAATGCAAGGGGGTGTGGTGGATCGGGACCATACCAGATCTGGCCTCCAACAAGATGGAGAAGCCCACCTTCACCTTTATTTACAGTCACACAGGTAAAGGGGGACCAGGAGGGGCTTCTTCTGTGAGAGGATGAGCATTTCCTCAGGGGCAAGTCACCTCTGTACAGGGCCACCTCCCCAGCCGTCCAAACGTCTCATAACTGCCAGTTCCTGGGAACCAGACCCCTAATCCCCGGGCTCAGCCGGACCTGATGCTGCTAACCGTCGATGGCTCCCCACACTTAGGGCCTTGCTAAGTTGCTAAAGTGGCTTTGAATTCAGGATTCTCCTGCCTCGGCCTCCCGAGTCTCTAGGATTACAGGCGATCTAAGGGACGCTATCTGCTGGTCAGTGCGCCCTTGGAAGTGTGTTGTGACTTGCTTCCTGACGCAGCATGAGTTTTGTGGGTGGTTTTTTTTGGTTATTAATGTGCATAAATTCCGTGTTCCATATATGTCTAACACATCGAAGATGTTAACTTTCTCTTCAAATCTTTTACACTCTTACAAATAAGTTTCTACCTCGCTCTGTCTATCAGCTCTGGAGAGCAGTGCTGGATCTGCTGCCGGGGTGGGAGTTTGCCTGTGCTCCTAGAAATCCTGCTCTTTCTGATTTTTGCTTTATGAACCTTCAGGCTGTATCGTCAGATGCACACACCTTTAGAATTATATCTTCCTAAAGACTTGAACTTTTCATTAAAACAGCAGCCAACTTCTGTGAAGTCTTTACTACATGCACGGCCCAGCACAGAGCTGGCTCTCTTGTAGACATAAGAGTTTTAAAACGTTTTAGAAAAAGGAAAACACTGGGCGGTTGCTGTGTGCCCCAGAGGGTGGCCAGCTCTGGGCAGTCCCCGTGGCTAGAGTCAGCTCCCAGTGTGACTGGCCAGGAGTTGACACTGTCCCCCATCCTGCACCCTGGGCTGACTTCCTCAGGCCCTACTTCAGTTCCACTCACCTCCCTCCCTCCTCCCCCTCCCCCAGGAGGCTCTGCTGGGGCAAATTCAGGGCTCAGAGAGGAGACTTTGTCCCAGGAGATTCCCCATGAAGAATGAGGGCCTCTTTTCATCAGGGACTTTCCTGTCCAGAAAACCAGCATTCTGTCCCCAGGATCAGGTGTGTGCCCCAGCGTGCTTGGTCACCAAGCACAGCCGGGCAGCTCTTGCCCAGGGTCCCAGGAGCCCTTTCCACCGGCTGGGTGAGCTCCACTGGCTGAGGGGTGGCTGAGCCTCCCTCCCCCTCCTCTCCCCTCCCCCTCCTCTAAGACCCAGGCCCCACTTTTCCTTCAGACCTCCAAGGCCACCTAGACTTCTCTCTCCCCACCACCTGCTGGAGACAGGAGATCCCCACCACAGCTGCCCCACGGGCCTCACTCAGCAGACTTCCTCTGCCATCCCAGGGGACAGCCCTCCCGGTCCCCTAAGCTGGGACCTAGCCAGCACGTACCAAGAACTTCAGAAAGCCTTTTGGCAGCATTTTACTACTTTCATGATACATTCAAACGGTAGTGTGTCCGCAGGTGCATTCGAAAGGTACAGAAGCACTTGCGTGCCCTCCAGCCCATCCCGGGTCCCTCCTGCCACCTCCATCGCCTGTTCTGTGCCCCCAGGGCTGTCCCAGCAGGGGAGGACCACGCACGCACACACTTTATTTCCTTTCTCACCCCCCACCGCGTTCTGCACCGTGTTGTCCCGCAGTCTGTTCCCTGCTCTTGAATGAAGAGCCTGCCGTCTGCGAACGGCCCACTGCGCGGCGCGCCGCTTCCCAGGGAGGGCGGGCGGAGCAGTGCGCAGGCGCGGCGCGGCCCGCGGCGTCGGGGAGGCGAGCGGTCGGGAGCTGCGGGGCGGGCGCGCGCCTCAGGGCCCTCGGGAAGCGGCGCCCCTTCATCCTGCCGCCGCCGCGGTCCGAAATCTCCTTTCCGCTTCCCGCCCGCCGGGTTTTCAGCAGCACTATTTCCGACACTCTCGTCGGCAAAAATATTCCCGTCGAGGCTCCATTTGCACCTCGTTCCAGAGGATGGCGCGTCCCCGAGTTCGGAGCCGTGACTCTTGCCTCCTTCCCGAACCGTTTTCGCCCTTTGCCTATCTTCCCATCGGGTGTGGCCTCCGGCACGACTTTCCACAGCCGGGAAATGAGCGGGCGCCTTCGCCCACAGCCACAGGTCCCCGCTCCCGCGGACACTGGGATGGTGGCTCAAGTCCTGGGCGCCTCTACAACTTTTCCCACCTGGCGACGGGGCACAGCTCGGATCGGGATGGTCCCATTCTTCCACGGGGAGGGCAGGTCCAGCCTCACGCTCTTCTGGAGGGCTACGGTGGTGGGCGTCCCCGCATCACCAGCCGCGCCGGGCGCAGGACAACCTGCGCGCGTCCTGCTGCGGGCCCTGGACAGCGCCGAGTTCCTGGAACTGCTCCTGCCGTCGGACCAACCTCCTGGCACCCTCGGGGCCCGTGCCTTCTCCTTCCTAAATACGTCTGGACCCTGCCTCCGCGCTGTCCACCTGGGAGCCTCGGCTGGGTACCCGCCCTCTTCCCGGCGCGTCACCACTTCACCACCGACAAGTGCCGCGATGAGGCCCAGCTATCGATCGGCGCGGCGAGCCAGCTCCGCTTACCCTTTCCCTGGCCAAACCCGCTCTCCGCGCTCCGGGGTTGGGGCGGGAGGTCCCCAGGGGCCCCATGCACTCTCCGCCATCCTCTGGCCACACCGCAGAAGTTCCTCAGAGGCGCGCCTGGCCCCTGCTCTCGCCGCGCGTTTGCCCAGCCCTCTCCCCCAGCCCCGTGGCTCTTCCACGGGGCCTGCGCCCTCGCCTCCTAAGCCCTGCCTAGCCCCTGTGGTGGGAGCACAGGAGCAAAGCCCGCAGCCCCAGCCCGCTGTCAGCTCGCACAGGAACAGGAGGCTGGAGCAGGGAGGCCTGGGGTGGGGGCTCCTCCGCTCCCCCAAGGAGCACAGCAGCACTTCGCCTGGTCTCCAAAGGCTCCCTTCCTCCCCAGACCCCCAGGCCACTTAACCCCCCTGCTCCTGCTTTTTCCTCCGACCCTGTCCACGTGATGGGGGTGGGAGTCTGGACCTCAGGAGGGGGGGGGGGGGTGACATCTTCATCCGGGCCTAGAAGAAGGCAGGTGTCGTCCCCGGGGCACATCCCCTGTGCGATGCTAGCCTGACACGGTAATAGACAGAGCTCTCGCTGCAGCTGGAGACAGACAAGAAACAGGATGGCGATAAATACGATGATAACGCCAGGTGGGGACAGGTGTCATGACAGAATATCAAAGGAATCCCAGAAGACCTGGCGGCCAAGGGAAGAGGAGGCTGGAGGGAGACCAGACCAAGCTCCAGCTCTGCAAAGGGACAGCGTTGCGGGAGGCCACAGTGCCAAAGGCCCTGAGGCGGGAAAGAGCTAGGGGGCCTTCAGGGCCATCCCCTCCCTCGGCCGGGCGAAGTGCGGAGGCCGAGGGTGGCCAGGCGCCAGACTGTTCCTTCCCAGTGTGAGCAGAGACCGCGAGGTCCCGACCGGGCCGCGCCCTCTGGCGGCCGCATGAGGAATAGCCCAGGTGGGTCCCCGCAGTGTCCAGGAGAGGCGTGGACCAGAGAGCTGACGGTGGAAGAGGTGGTCGGACTGAGAATACACTTTGTAGTGTCTAAACGGTTTGCTGAGTCAAGAAGGATACCAGGCTCGTCCCTAGCAACTTGACAAATGCGGGTGTCACTTAACTTGGAGGGGTGACAGTGAGGGAGGGGGTCTTGGAATTGAGGTCCCATTCTGGACATTTGGTTGAGAAGCCTGTTAGATGAATCTGGACCAAGAGGAGGGGCCAAGCTAGAGTCGTAGAGTTGTCTGAGCACAGAGTATTTGCTACGAACTGAATGTTTACACGTCCAAAAGTTCACCTTGGCGTCTGGCCCCCAAGGTGAGGGTATTTGGAGGAGGGACTTTGGGAAGGTGATCAGGTCATAAGGATGTGGACGGAGCCCTCAGAACGGAATAGACCGCCCAGATACAGAGAGAAGAGTGCCATTCCCAAGCCAGCAGGCACCCTCACCAGACACTAACTCTGCTGGCACCCCGCTCTTGGACTTCCAGCCCCTAGAGGGTGAGAAATGAATTCCTGTTGTTTATAAGTCACCCCGCTTATGGCATTCTGTTATAGCAGCCTGAACAGACTCATATAGTGCTGACTGGTTGATTGAAATGGTATGATACTGGGGGTTTATTTTACCCCAGCTCTATTAAGGTATAATTGACAAACAAAAATATCACCTATTTTTAGAGTCCACTGTGAAGTTTTGATATATGCACACGTTGTAAGGTGATTAATCCAAGCTCATTAACAGACCCCTCAGCTCAGAGTTATTTTTTGTGATGATCTCATCTCTTAACAATTTTCAAAGGACACAATACATTTTTCTAAGTCCAGCTTTGGTACTGCATGATAGATCCCAGCACTTGTCTATCCTGTCCGAAGGAATCTTGTACCATCCTTTGACTGTCCCCTCCCCTCCCCCACTCAGCCCCTGGACCTACTCTGTGGCTGTGAGTTCTGCTCTTTTCTTCTTTGCATTCCACATATGCAATCCCGGGGTTCTCCTCTTGCTGTGCCTGGCTTATTTCACTTGACACAACGTCTTCCAGGTTCCTCCACATATTGCAACTGACAGAATGTCTTTCCTTTGTAAGGCTGAATAGTATTCCACAGTGTGCTGTGTACCACATTCTCTCACCCCAGGCATCAGTGGATGACCACTTAGGTCACTGCCACATTTTGGCTACTGTGAATAATGCATCGATGGCCGCGGGAGGCAGATGTCTCTCTGACACACTGATTTCCTTTTCTTTGGGATACAACCTCCATAGCGGAAGTGCTAGATCCTGTGGGAATTCTATTTTTAATTGCAGACCCCAGACTGCACATTTCCTCCACATCCTCCGGCACATTTGTTACATCTCATCATCTTAATAACCGCCATTCTAACAGATGAAAGCTGTCTCAGTGTGGCTTAACCACTGAGCCACATCCCCAGCCTTTTTTGTATTTTATTTAGAGACAGGGTCTCACTGAGTTGCTTAGTGCCTCACTTTTGCTGAGGCTGGCTTTGAACTCGCAATCCTCCTGCCTCAGCCTCCCGAGCCTCTGGGACGACAGGTGTGCGCCACTGTGGCCGCTCATCTAGTCAACCTCTTGCCCACTTTCCCAGGAGGCTGTTTTCTGCCACTGAACCATTTGAGCGCCTTATAGACTCTGGATGTTAACCCACCGGGTTGCTGTATTTCCTACTATCGATCCTGCCATTACCCGTGACGAGTTCTGCCTCCTCAGACATTGAAGTCTGAATATTAGAGAGCACCGAGGCAAGCATGTGAAGCAGGGTTTATTTAAAGGGGGTAACAGACTTCTCCCGGGAGGGAGGAGGCGCCGTGGCTGGTGTTCTAGAGTCGCAAGAAGTGAGTGCGCCTGCATCTTTTGTAGATCAGGGTCTCCTTTGTTCTGTTCTTTCCCCCCTTATCTCTCTCCTTTCTGCTTACGTGACTAGGCCCAGGAGATGCTGGTGAGATGGCAAAAAGGTGAGCAGCAGATGGGCAGGTGGAGGGCCGAATGGAGGATTCAGGCAGGTCGGGGCCTGGGGGCATTAATTAGCCACTCCCTGCCTCAGCCTTGTGGGAGGGGCAGTTAGGCAGGTAACCTCGTGACCCAAGGGCTCTGGAGACACTCCCAGGGGTGGACTCCAACTTCCCAGACCCTGATGGCCTCCATTCCCCGATTGGGCCCGATTCCCTGTTCCGCACTAACTGCCTGTCCTCAGATCTGGCTTCGCCGTGACACAGGTCGCCTCTGCTCTGCCGATGGTTCCCCTCGCTGTGCAGAAGCAGTCCCGCCTGCGTTTGGGGGTCGCATCCAAAATACCATTGCCCAGACCGAAGTCGGCCCTCAGCCCAGCTCCTTCCTTCTAGTGGTCTGCTCGTGGGAGCCTGAGATCCATTTGAGCCGACTGTCGTCTGTCACGAGAGGTCCAGTGTCATCTGCATGTGGGACCCAGTCTTGCTAATCCTTTGCTGAAGAGACGCTCCTTGCCCTGTCGGGCATCGTGGGCAACATTGTTGAAAATCAGTTAACTGTCAATGAGGGGACTTATTTCCAGGCCTCTGCTGTGTGGGGGATTTTAAGGTCGGAGCATGTGGCTTTGATGACCGTAGCTCTGTATTGAAACCGGGCAGGCGGAGGCCTCTGGCTTTGTTCTTGCTGCTCAAAACTGCTTTGGCCACTGGGGAGGTGGTGGGACCTTTAGACGTGAGGCCTTGTGGGAGGTTTTAGATCTGGACTTAGAACGGACGGCGGGACCCCAGCCCCCATCAAAGCCCCAAAGCAACGAGACCACCTGATCTTGGACTGGAACCTCCAGAACGGTAAGTCAAAATAAACCTTTACTTTTTATAAAGTAACTGCCTCTGGTATTTTCTTATAGTTACACAGTCTCAGAGGAAAGGATGCAGCCTCAGGCTGGCTGATGGGCTGAAGATACTAACCCTGCTGCCTCCAGGGGGCGCCTCCTTCCCTGCCTTGAGGGGCATGTCCAGAGGCTTCCTCCCACATCAGCCTCCACATGCCAGACGGGGACCTGCCAGGGCAGGAGGCAGGAGGCTTCCCACTGCACACCTGTTGCCCAGAGTCTGAAACATCTGGAAGCATATCCACGCCCCCTCCCAGCCCTGCCCTCGGCCCCTGCCCCTCGCCCAGTTTACGGGTCACATCCTGGGTCACATCCCGGGCCCACCCTCCCCTCCCTTAGCAGCCCGCCCCGGCTGCCTCCCTGCACGAGCTACCCAGCGCGCCCCCATGCCGTCGTCCTCCGGCCCACCGGCCCTGCCCTGGAATCCAGCCTCAGGCACCCCGTGCACCCGCTGCAGACGGAGCCAGCTCCGCCCTGGCCTCTGCAAGACCCCAGCCGTCAGCCCGTGTGGCGGAGCCCCAGGGGTGCTCTCTCACCCCACGCCCGCGGGGCGCCCTCCCTTCAGAGACGCCGGCTCCCACCCCACCCAGACAAGGAGGCCGGTGCGCCCGGCTTCCTTCCCCTCCCACTCCGCCACTCGGGAGCAGGCTGTGTTCCCAGCCCGCCTCTGCTCACCCGCTGTGGGGCTGCAACAGGCAGCCTCGCCTCTCAGCAGGCTGATCACCTGCTGCTGACAGCGGCCCTGCCCGAGGAGTGTGAGATGGCCTGTGGCCCCTGGAAGGAGACCACCTGTGGCCCCTGGAAGGAGACCACGAGTCACAGACACCTCAAAACCATCAGGCCTGACTCTCCCCTTTTTGTCTTTTCTCTGGGGGGCTGCTCTGCTCTTTCTCCAGTACCGTCAACTTTTTTTCTTTTTTTACTGACACCTCGCATGGTCTCTCCCATTGCATTAGCCCTTTTCCATTACCATAATGAAATAACCTGACACCAAGCACTTATAGAGAAAAGAGGTATTTAAACTCACAGTTTGGAAGGCCGGAAGTCAAAAAAGCAGGGCACCAGCTCTTGTGAGGGTCCCCTGGCTGCATCACCTCATGACAGATGGTATAGTGGAAGCTCATGGAAGAAGGGACAATCACATGATCACACAGGAAGCCAGGGTACTGGGATTGACCCAGGAACACTCTACCATCAAGCCCCGCCCCCCAGCCCTTTTTAATTTTCATTTTGAGGCAGGGTCTTGCTGAGTTGCTGAGGATGGCCTTGAACTCGTGATTCTCAGCCTTCCAAGTCCTCAGGATCACAGGCCTGTGCCGCCCCATGGGCTCAGGCTGGCTCTATGTAACTGTGGGCGCTCAGGGTCCCTTAACCTCTTCCAAGGGCAGCAGCCCAGCAAGACCCCAAGACCTCCCACCAAGCCCCCACCCCACCTCTTAAAGGGCCCACCCCTCAGTTCCACCCCTCTGAGGAGCAACCTCAGGGTCCCAAGACACCTGGGCCAGGCTTTGTCTCGGAGCCCCTCCCACCCCTCCACCCCTCGCCCGTCCCAGCCCAGTGACCCCTGAGGCCCAGGCCCTCTAGAGAGGTGACGGCTCTAGCTCAATCTGGCCACGTCCTGATGAGCAGATGGGGACCCTCCCGCAGAAGGGAAGCCGTGGGACGGCTGCTGCACACACGCAGAGGCGCCTCAGAAGACACGGCCCTGCTGACGCTCGGCCTTGAACTTCAGCCTCCAGAACAGTGACAACTGCACTCCTCCCTGTGTGAGGCACCCAGTCCACCACGGCCCCAAAAGATGAACACAGTGGGGCTCCAGAGGGTGACCGTCCCTCACCACCTCCCCTTGGAAATGCCCCTCATCCCCGGTGACGTCCAGATGCCAAACCTAAAGCTGCTTCTGGATCTTTCCCTCACCTGTGTTTTGGTGCAGGAACTCGAACCCACCACCCAGGTGTCTCTAGCAGAAAGAGATTCCCGAGGGAATCAGGTGCTCGCAAAACCGTAGGATGCACTCGGGGGGCCTCCGGGGTGGCTCCAGGCAAGACGCCCAGAAGAGCCCAGAACTGACCCAGGGCTGCCACTGCTGAGGCCACTGTGGGTGGCCGGCCTGCGCAGGAAGGAGAGGGAGCAGAGGTGGGCAGGATGGGAGGGAGGGGCCGCCCCCTTCGGATGCCCCAGGCCCTCGTTGGCCTCCTCTGCCTGGCGCCGTAGGTAACCTCCGCTGCAGGTACCAGGAGCGGCAGGCAAGCAGCCTCGCTGAGCCAGCAACCCCACCTGGCGCCCCGCTCCTTCAGGTTCTGGTGCCACCCGGTCAGCACCTGTCCTGTGTCCCATGCTGGTCACCTTGGAGCTGCAAGATGGCAACGCCCCCAGCCCCTCCCCCACACAGCAGGAAAGGGGAAGGACCCCGGGAGGGGAAGCAAGCGCTGCAGTCTCCAAGAGGGTTTCCTCCCATTGACCGTAAAGGTCCCATGGCATCCTTGGCTGCAAAGCAGGATGGGAAATAATGACAGCCGTTTGGGCTCTGGTGGAAGGTGGGGAGTGGGAGAGGAACTGGGGTAGGCGTTGAGTGAGACGTTTTGAATATCCGAGCATTCCTTGGCTCACGTAATCACAGCATGCAGGCTTCAGGCGCGTGTGGATCCAGAAGCTCTGCGATGTCATCGGCCCCCTCACTGCTGCGTGCCACTTCCACGCTCACTTTCCTCTGCACCGTGTGGCATAATGCTTGGGCTCCTCCTGGTGGCAACTCCAGGTCTGCACCAACCTCTCTGCTGAAAAAGAGTGATCTCCCCCAATCACCCCGCCCCTTATTCCAGCAAAAGTCCCAGGATTGAATCTCATTGGCCCTGCTGGAGTCACACGATCCCTCCTGAACCAATCAGCACAGCTTCTATGAATCCTTGCCCTATCCTGCTTCCTGGAGGTGGGGTCGGGGTCAGCACTCATCAATCATGCTCAGAACAGTGGAAGCGCAAGGTCCCCAAAAGAAGGCAGACACCCCCCGAGTGAAATAAGAATACTGAATCACGCAAAGTATAGATGCCACTAAATCCTCCTCCCTTGTCTTTCCTGACAGTTCGTCATCTGGTCCTCCTGCCTCTGACTTCAGTCTCACCCCTGGGTCCTTTTTCTTTTCTTCCTTCATTTGTTTGTTCGTTTGTTTGTTCGTTTGTACTGAGGATTGAATCCAGAGGCGCTTTACCACCAAGTCTCATCCCCAACCTTTTTTACTTTTTATTTTAAGACAGGGTCTCACTAAGTTGCTTAGGGCTCAATAAATTGCTGAGGCTGGCTTTGAACTTGTGTTCCTCCGGCCTCAGGCCCCTGAGCAGCTGAAGTTTCAGGCTGGTGTCACCCTACCCAGTTTCTGGGCCCTTCTTTGAGTGTAGACGTCATAACACAAGCCTCCCCAGGGATCCAAACTCAGCCGACACTCCATGAACAAGCTCATCCAGCCCATGACTCTGGTCATGCACGTTGATGGTGTCCAAAGACACTTCTCCATATTGATCTGGCGTGGACTTCCAGATCTTTAAATTCACCTGCCTGATCGACTCAGCCCCCTGGATGCCTCTTGGGTTCTTCCAAGAAGATCAAACGTGAGGAGCCTCGTTTCCACTGCATCGCGCATGCAAGGCTGCTGGAAAACCACCCCGAAATCCAGTGGCTTTGAACAGCCTCCTCCTTCCCAGGCGGCCGCAGGTGTCGACCAGGCTCAGCTGGGCGGTTTTCTGCTCCCTGTGGTGCCGGCTGAGCTATTCACGTCCGGGGCTCAGCAGGGCTGGAGCATCCGGGGGGGTCACTTACGTAGCTGAGAGCCGAAGGGGGCTGCGTCCCCAGTGCCGACCTGCGGCCTCTCATGTGACTTGAGCATCTCACAACGTGGGCACCTGGGACCCAGGAGGACGCGTCCCCACAGCTGGTGGGAATGGCCGGGCTGGCTAAGGGTGGGTCCCAGCCTGCACAGCATCACTTCCGCTGCCGTCTCTGGATCAGAGCAAGCCGCAGGCCCCGCCCCGCCACGGAGAGCGCGGCAGGGACTCTGCAGTCGGATATAATCTGCCCTCCGCTGAACTTAGCCCCAGTCTGTAGGACCCCTGCTTCACCCTCCGTCTTCCTGGTGGGGACCTCGGCCATCCTGGGTGCCGCTCCTGTTCACCCTCGGCGTTCCTGAGGCTTGGTCACCACCTAGTCACCTCTCGCCAACGTCCACTACACCCCGGGTCTTCTGCTGCCGCCGGAGTCTGAGCCACAGTGTCCCTGGTCATCAACAGGAACAGCTTCCTGAGCAGGCTGCCTGCTTGTAACCCAACCAGGCCCTTGGCATTGTTTCTGAGCCTTGGTTCCTGGCTCCCAGCCCCCCACCGTGACCTGGCTGTGTGACCCTGGGTGACTTACAGAAGTTCTCTGAGGCTCAGCCTCGCTCACACCCTGAGGCCAGCAAGGGCCAGTCAGCAGGGAGACCGTGGGGGGGGACAGGAAGAGGCAGTGGCTACACGCCCTTCCCAGCGTCCAGCCCGGGCCCCTGCTGGAGCCCAGCCCCGGAGCCTGGGTGCGGCCCTGGGGTGCACGGGGAGCCCCAGAGCTGTGGCTGAGTGCCATACCCTCAGCAACCACGGGGGGCGCTGGTGAGCTGGGGGAGCTGGGGGAGCTGGGGGAGCCCCGGGCCCTGGGAGGAGGACTGGGTCCAGGCCTCGGGCCCCTGGTGGCCCAGCCAGGGCTGCCTGCCCGCGGCCCTCATGGGTTTGGGTGGTTCTTCTTCCTCCCTCATCAACCCCCTCAAAACGTGATAAGAGGCCCCTTGTTGAACCAGAACAAAGACACGTCCCTCATGGGATCAGTCGTGGTCATTCTGGTGGTCACGGTAAGGAGACAGGCCCGGGAGGAGCAGGAGCGCGGGGCCCGCCCGGCCTGGGGCCTTGGAGGGCCTCGCTGTCCAGGGAACTGAGGGGCATCCCTTTCTCAGGAGGGGACTGCGCCCACCAGCACACGGCCGAGCCCCGCCCTGCCCTGCCCTCCGCGTCCTTCACGGACCCCGTGGGGCCAGGAGGCCGTCAGGAGCCCTGGTGCCCCTGCGAGGTGCTGGCTGTGCCTGGCCATGCCTGACCCAGGCCAGGAGGAAGCAGCCGTGGGCTCCTGAGCGCCTGGCACAGGGACAGAGAGTGCTGGGGACATGGGGCATCAGCGCAGGGACGGGAGCCTCGAGCAATAAGAGGCCATGACAGGCCCCAGGGGAACCCAAACATCCCCGGCACCGCTGTCCCATGTCCCCAGGGCGGGGACATGGCTGAGCATAAGACTGAGTGGCAGGCGGAGTCTTCCAAGGTTGCGGGCTCCGAGGTTCTTCTTGTGGTGTGACCCTGCCCCTCCTCCGAGAGCCAGGGCCCGTGTCCCTCAGTTGGGTCAGAATGGGCCTGTGAGCGCGTGGGAGGGACGCTGTAGACGTCCAGGGTCCTCACCCTTGAAAGGCCAACCGGGTGCACCTGGCTCTCGGGACCTGCACCCCGGCTTCCGAAGCTCCTGGCTGCCCCGAGCCACCCCGCCACAGGGACCAGGGAGAGAGACAAGCAGAGCCAGAGAGAGGTGTCCCGAGCTCCCACCGTGGGTCACCACCCCGAGATGTTCAGCTCTCAGCAGCCCGGCTGTCACCAGGTGGAGCCGGGGCTGCAGACTCCCAAGCAAAATAAACGAAGTCGGGTGCGCGCCCAGTTAACCGGGAGGCCGAGGCAGGAGGACTGCAAGTGGGTGTCCAGCCTGGGCAACTGAGCCAGCCCCGTCTCAAAATAAAATAGAGAGGTGCAAGAGCACGCTCGAGGCCCTGGGTCCAGCTCCTGTGCCCCAAATTAAAATCGTTTAAATCCGCTAAGACAGTTCAGGTGGTCTGGGACGTCACAGAACAGGTGGGCACTCCACAGACGTGTCGAGTGACTGAGAATGAGCACTTCCGGGCATGCAGGAGGTTGGGCCAGGAGGTCGGAGGAATCAGTGAGGCACGTGGCCCAAGGACCCACAGCAGGTTGGTGCCCGAGTCCACGTCTGCTCTCCCCTGTCCACTGCGCCCTGAGATTCTTCTCCTCCCTCCCGGCTTCTTTATTTATCAAGAAGCTGCATCTCCCCGACCGTCTCCCAGATCCACCAAAACCGAGGAACATGGAAGTGGAAGATCAGAACCAAGGAGAAGGGAGGAGGGAAAGGCACCAAATGACGGGTCACTGCAGCTCAGCTTGGGATGTGCCTGAGCTTCCTGGCAGCTGGAGCAAAAAGGGAAACGGCAAGAAACTGAGTTCTTCCTGGAAAAGGGGAAGCCAGCTGTCCGGGTGAGGAGAGGTTCCAAAGGGCACGCTAGGCGGGGCTCTGGTGGGAGTTGTCGTGCCCTCCACAGCAGCAGAAGCTGCTGCCTGAAGATCGAAGCCCAGCCTGGGGCCCAGAGAGTGTCCTGAGGTCATCACAGAGAGAAGACACCTCCCTTACTCTTGTCCCAAGCATCTGGACCACGTTCAAAATAAGGGTTCCAGGCCCCGCCCCAGGAGGGACAGGCGTTCCAACACGCAGGCAGCCGCTGGTGCGGGGGCACCTCCAGGTGCGGGTGCCACAGCGCTGGTGGAGGCAGGGACCCACTCTGGCCAAATGGGACGAGGGTGCGCAGCTGGGCGCCAGCGTGTCAGTGCGAGACGCCCGGAACTGCAGCAGCCGCTCGAGACCCTGAGGGAGGGGCGATGCCTGGTCTGGGGCTCAGTCCATCCCAGCCCAGGACACAGCACTGGGGCCCACGGGCGCGGCTCGCGGAGCTGGGGAGGGTGGCGGGCGCCCTCCACACGTGCTGGGCAGGGCGCTGGCCACGTCCCAGCGCCCCTCCCGTCCACCGCGGCAGGGCCGTTCCAGGAACTCGGCTGCCCGCGCTGCAAAGGGGAAGTGGAGTCAGGCAGCAGCTGGGCAGGGGCGGGAGGGCGGCGGCGGAGGCCGGAGCCAGGTCGGGGGCAGCCCGTCGGCTCCTGCCGCCTCCCCCGGCCCACACTCCCGCTGGACCTTCCGGAGAGTTCTTTCCCTCCCCGGACCAACGCCCCCGCCTGGGCCGCGCGATGCCGCAGGCGCACTCCGCGGCCGGAGCTCCCCGTCCCGCTCGTCGCCAGCCCGGAGGCAGCTGCGGGCTTTCTGTCCCCAGCAACCGGCTGGGCACAGGATTTACGCTCAGAATTCTTGGCCCGCTACTCGGTGTGAAATGATGACTGTCACCTACAACTTCGCCTCCGCTCGCGATTCCACACCCGAGTCCCACGCTTGGGTGGAGCGCGGTGATGCGAGCGCGGGCGGGTCCCCAGGCTGCGGAGGGCGGCGGGCGGCGGGCCGTGGCTGCGGCGAGGAGGCGCGGGAGCGAGGAGGCGCCGGGGCCTTCCCTTTGCAGACTGGGAGGCCGAGAGTAAAGACTCAGCCCAGGCCACACGCTGCAGCGGGTGGATCAGCGTTGGCCTCCGGCCTGCTGCGCCCTGCGCAGGGTCAAGATCAAGGCCGCTCCCTGTTAACCCGCAGGCTGACCTCCTGCTGCAGACACCCGCCACTTTCATCTGCTGTCCTCCCACCTCCTGGTCTCAGGCTCCCGCCCCAGTCCGCAGCCCCACCCTCTCTCCTTGGCCATGTTGGAAAAAATCAAAATCCATAGGAAATATGGAGAAGGTTCCAACCACTTCAAATGCTCCCTGGTGGCCTGTCCCTCATCAGATGCAGCACAGGGCCAGCCAGGAGGCCCCTCCAACCCCCGCAGCTGGCCTCCAGTTCAGCTAGCTTCCTCACAGTTCTGTAAAATGAATCGGTCGTTGGTATCACACAAGAGTTGGCAAATCCAGCTACCCTTGTAAAACAGAGAAACCCGCCCATCCTCGCCTGTCCCTTGCTGGTGGCACTGAGCTAGAGCTGTGGACCAGGGCCAGCTTCTTCTGGGACAAGCCTCTCTATCTTGCCATAGTCTCCACCACTCCCTGTTGCATCCCTAGGTGAGCCTGCTTCCTTCATTCACTTGCTGCCTGACCCAAGGGGGACTCAGCCCGGCCACCCCTGCTCCAGGCACCCACCATAGCTAACATTCACTGAAACCCCACTACGCACCAGGCACACACAGACGTGCTTGGTATCGTTTAACTTATTCGGTCCTCTCACCAGTGGTAAGAGGTGTGCACTCTATTGTGCCCACTTCACAGAGAAGGAAATCGAGGCTCTGGGAGGTGAGGTCTATTGCCCAAGACCATGGTGAGAAAATGGGTGGGATTTGAAGCCAGGCAGCCTGGCTCAGAGTCTGGGACACACACACACACACACAGTTATATGTGAATACACATCCTGGTTCTATGTTGAGGGTAATTTCTTTGTTAATCAGTATAGTCAAGATCATCTGAATTAAAAAAAAAAAAAAGAAGCAGGAATGGATGCCTGCCATGTCCACCCGCCCAGGTTTCCTTATTTCTTCATGGATAATTTTTCTGGCACTGGGGATTGAACCCAGGGGTGCTCTACCACTGAGCCACATCTCAGCCCTTTCTATTCTTTATTTGGAGACGGTCTCGTGGAGCTGCCCAGGCCAGCCTCCAGCTCATGGTCCTCCTGCTTCAGCCTCCCAGGTTCCCGAGTCTCCAGGATTACAGGTGTGCCTGGCTTCCTTCTTTGAAAGAGGACTCCCCCTCCCCCTCCTCTCCCTCTCCCCCTCCTCCCCTCTCTTCTTCCTCCTCCCCTCTCCTCCTGTTTTTAGTGCATCTTAATTTTACAGAATAACTGTTCCGCTGTGGCATATTGATACATGCTAACGACATGCCCTGATCCTATCTCTCCTTCCTTCCTCTCCTTGTCTCCTCCCCCAGGCCTCTTCCTCTTCTCTAATAGTCTCCCTGTTACTTTTATGTCATCCCTTTCCCCCTAAATTTCACATGAGATGGAAACATAGTAAGTCATTCTGAGTCTGACTTATCTTGTGTAGCACCTAGCACCGTGGTCTCTGCTTCCATCCATTTTCCTGCAAATGACTTGATTTAGTTCTTTGTGGCTGCATACTACTCCACGGTGTGTGCAGGCTCCACTGTGCCCTTCGGCGGGCGGTTCCATAACTTGGCTGTTATGGATCGTGCAAGGATCTCTTTAGTGTGCAGACTTTAATTCCTTGGGTAGGTACGAGGAGTGGTGCAGCTGGACCACATGGTGGGTCTAGTGGTAGCTTTTTGAGGAAGCTCCATGCTGATCTCCGTAGTGGCTCTGCAATTTACATGCCCACCAACAGTGTGCAGGGCCCTTTTCCCCCACATCCCCACCAGCATTTCTTATTTTCTGCATTATTGATGCTAACCATTCTGCCTAAGGTGAGATGGACTCTCCATGCAGTTTTTTTTGTTGTTGTTGTTGTTTTTTTGCGGTGCTGGGGATTGAACCCAGGTCCATGCAGTTTTGATCTGCATTTCCCCGTCAGCTGAAGAGAGTCAAACGTTTTTCATACAATCACTGGCTGCGCGGTTTTCCCAGCAGGGCTTGCTGAGAGGCTCTTTTCTCTGACATGTTTTGGGCACCTTTGTGGAGAAGCGGAGTGTGAGTCTGTGTCTGTTCCTGATTCCACTCCACTGGCCTCTTGTCTATTCCTTTGCCAAGCTGCCCCCGTTGCTCCAACTCTCTAGAATGTTCTGAGATCAGGCACTGTGAGACCTCCAGCTTCGCTCTTCTTGCTCAGGATTGCTTTGACTACTCGGGGTCTTTTTTGCTTTCATGAGAATTTAGGCCTCTGTGTGTTGTTGTTTGAGTTCAGTGAAGAATGCCGTTGGTGTTTTGATGGGAATTACCTTTAATCTACAGGTTTGTCGGGGCGTTAAGCCCCCTTGCTCTTCTCAACCAGCGACAAGGGAAGGGGACACTCCTCAACAAGGCCAGACCAGGATAGGTAGGGCCGACTGACCGCCCGCTCCCAGCCCTCCAGGCAGAGGACAATCAGACGCGTCAGGGAGACCAGTCACAGCAGGAGCTCGTTTATTGAGGAGGTCACACCGCTTTTATGTAGGGTGGGGGCTAGTCGGGAACCAATCAGCTTAAAGGTCAGCAAGGCAGGGGGGTTCACACAGGCGAGAGTCCCATAGGACTATATGGCAAGCAGGAGCTGATCACGTTCACGGAACGGTTGTTAACCAATCCCTGACGGTGGCCTGGTTTATCATCATGAACCTTTGAAACCGCCTCTGAGCCTTGATCTTGCTCCCTCGCCAGGGAGTAAGGAGTGAGCCTGAGTTAGTTAACGTGTCATTAGTCCCAACACATCCCCCTTTTTTGTTTTATATTAAGGGTGTGTCTGTCTTAGGTTGCCCCTGGGAGGGTCTTACCCGTCATGGACCATCACCCTAGCAGTTTGGGGGTCCGCCTTACTCGAAGGTGTGCCTGTCTTAGGTTGTCCTCCTCTGAGGAGCTTACCCGTCATTGACTACCACCTTAGCGCTTCAGGCAGGCCCCTCAGGAGGAGCAGGGCTTAAGGGAGAGAAAGGTAATAATACAGACTTCTCCCGGCAGGAAGAAGGGGGCCATGGCTGATGTTCTAAAGTCCCAAGAAGTGAGTGCACCCTACATCTTTTATAGGTTAAGGTCCCTTTTGTTCTCCAGTTCTCTCCCCCCTTGTCTCTTCTTCCTGCCTACGTGACTAGGCCTGGTTTTGCATTAAGTGAGAAGCCGTGGGCAGGGGGAGGGCCAAGGTGATTCAGGCAGGTAAGGGCCCAGGAGGTATTAATTAGCAGCTCCAAGCTTGCAGTCCTTGATAAGGGCAGGTAAATTTGGTAATCAATGGGCTCTGGAGATCCTTGACATTCCATTCTCCCAGGGGCAGTCTCCAACTTCCAGAGGCAGATGGCTTCATGGCTTCATTTCCTCAATTTGACCCCATCCCCTATTTCTACACTAACTGCCTGTCCCCAATTCTGGCTTCATTCCCCCCCTTTTGCTTTAGGAACTCCTAACTGCTGTAAGGAAAGGGGGACGCCAATCGTTCTGGCTGCTTTGAAGCTGGAAGGTGGCAGAGAGGGGCAAGTTTGGAGTTCCTTTTTAAAAATCGGGTCAATCGAGGGGTCCCAGGTTGGGGAAGTCTGGTTGGGGAAGCGCAGGTTGTAAAGGCATGGGGGGTGGGTGCTTCTATGAGAGAAGAACAAAAAGACATGCGTACTGAAATGAGATTGATACAATATAAATGTTGCAGAATCTGGAACATGCCAATGCATATTGACAGAAGTCAATGATTCCTCACCAGGGGGTGGAAGAACTGAGAAGTTGTTCCCATAACAAGGCCTAGCAGAGGCTGGAGAGGACAAGGCCTTTATTTGGGAACTTTAACATTGTCCAGGTTATCAGGAATGTAAACACAACATTTAGTAGAGATCTCTATACTTCTGTTACTAGCAAACATAGATTAAGCCTACTTGTGTCTGTAGGCTTTAAACTGACTAAAACCTCTGACTCTGGCAGTTTCTCTTGATATTTATCAGGCACATTTGCCTAAGAATCTCTCTTTTGTGGCTTTTAGTCTTTACTCCAATGGGCTAATGCAAGTGTACATCTTAAGTTACATTTAAGTATTATTTCTTTTAAATGCCCAAGAATGGCTATATTTTGGTCTTAACTGTTTTGTTAGGTGTTTAAGATCAAGTTGGTCAAAGTGACCTGTTCCTGTCTGTTCCTGTCTGTTGAAGAGTCAGCTGAGTTCCCATAGGGGTCACTCATAGGGAACTTAAGAGCAGCTTCTTAGCTCCATTAGTGCCATTGGTTAGGCAAGGTCTCCTCGATGAGGTGGCTTCTCTTGAAAACACCAGGGATGTCTCCCTTTTTCCTTGACCCTCCTCTGCAGCAGGTGCACTGAGTGGCTTTTCCTCTAGTGGCCTCATCAATCTCCTTGCTCAGGAGGTTGTGTGACCCAGAGTTGCAAACCTCCTTAGAGAAGTCCTCTTGTTCCCTGGGTTCAGGCTGACTTTGAGGGAAAGACCCACATGGACTTTTCTTGACCTCTGTATTTAATCTCAATCTCTAAGTTTGATATTAACCATCCAGCAAGTCAGTCTCACCAGTCATAAAGTAAGAGTACTGGGCTTTAGCTTCAATGTCTATGACATAACAGTTATTTACCCCCTTTTATCTAATTGGGGCTTACATTATCTGTCCTATAGGTGATGGCTTACTATTCCAAGTTAATTTATGGTGTTCGCTCTTGAAGCAGTACTTCTACAAAATATTGATCAGGCAACAGAGTTTACAAGGAAAATACAAAATGGAATCACCAACAGTAAAACATTCAGTTTGTGCAATAGCTATCTTGAATTTTGGCTGAGTTCCCATTTGAGATCACAATAATCTTTACAACAAACATCAAACTTTTGAACACAACTTTAAATGAGTTAAAGTCTGACTTACTTTGGAGCCATTCTAATGTGTAGCAGGGTTGTGAGGCAGAGTCTTTTCTCAGGTAACGTGGGGCTTTTCAGTGAGGGGCAAAGGAGTATTAGAAAATAAAGGTTTATAAACACAGATTTTGAAGATTAAGCTGAGATCAGATGGAACTCTGTTCTCTGATGGAAATGCAGATCTAAAGAGTTATGTCAGCAACATTTATATATGTATGTAAGCATTAAAGAAAAGCTGAGCTTTCAACTGTCCTCTAAGTAACTTTTAGAAATACATTTAACAAATTTTACATATACCCTATTGATGACAGGTCCTATAATAGAACATTAAATGATAGGAATAAATCCCCAATAAAATTTACTCTTTATAAGTTTAAAATTACCATTACAGACAAGTTTAATTTGAAGAATAGCAGCTTGATAAATTTCCTGTTTTACAAACTTGTATACCTGGAAAATATGAACACATTTAATATACAAAGAGTGACCATTTCACAATTACCTTGACACTTATCTTACCAAATTTAGTTTTTAAAGAAAAATTTAGACTCTGTAACATAGTACAATACTTTAACAGTTATTTAATCATAATTGTATAAACCCCAATTTTTAAGACTAATTGTTCTAAAGAATAAAACTTAATAGACAAAAAGTTAAGAGTAAATTAGTGTTTCTAAGAAATCCTTGTCATTTTACCATATAGATTAAACTTTGGTTTATATTAGAACATTAGTATTTCACCTTAGGAAAAACCTTAAATAGCTTTAACTGTTTCACATACATACAACCAACTTAGTTACATGCAAACTTGTTGAAATTTGCCCTTTACTTGCATAGACTTTCTTAGCACTTACTTAGACCCTCATGTATTTTGTCACACAAGCACTTTCTTACCCAGAAACATTTCCTTTTACTAAATATATTTCCATACCCAGAACCTTTTATTTTCTCTTTCCTATTTGTTGACCCCTTTTTGTTCACATTCTGATACAACTCTTATAAAATCTCTGAATTTAGATAAATTACTCTATTTTAATAAGATTAAATATTTTGTTATTTATAGTACTCTAATTGAAACACAGTTGAAACTTTTGGGACCTTTTGTATATAGAATTGCACATTAGGACATAACTCTTAGTAAACTTATTTTTTGTTTAGTGAGGACACAAATAATTGTAAACCCTTTTTATTTACCAACCTATGAAAACACCAATAATGTTTAAGTATGTTACCCCATGGAATTTAAGGAGTTAAGAGTACTCGATGTTATTTAACAATTAGCATTTTAACTTTGTAAATTCATCAGATGTCTCTAAAAACACATTTGAGTAATCCCATACATGTTAACTCTAATTCACTTATTTTCTTAAAAAAAAGAGAGAGAGGTTAGACAAGTGTCCTGAACAGTATTTGCCATCTCTTTCCTGTTGAAGAAAAGTCCTAGAAACAATTGATATTAGACATTTTATTAACATCAATATTTTATTAGTTTGACCACCTAGAGATTTGTGAATTATTTTTGAAGGCATTTTACTTTTATTACTTTACCCAATTTAAATTGAACCTTTTTAAATCACGTGAATTAAAAGTATCTGAATCCATTTTTAAGTTTTAATTTTAGGAGTACTCAGTTTTGATACAGACAAAACATGACATCAGACAGCATGACATACAAATAACACAAAATCAAAGGCCTTGTAACTTTATAGGTGAATCTCCATTGCAATGTAACAGATGTTCAAAAACTCTAGTTGAATAAAAAAATAGAACTGATTCAACAAGTCATGAGCTAAAAAAAAAATGTAGAATTCAAAAAAAACAAGAGTCCTGGAAAAATGATACGGCCTTTAATTACTTTAGTAAAGCACCATAAAATTTACTTTTGCTGGAGTTCAGGTAAGACTCTTTTTGCTTTTTTTTTTTTTCTTGGGTTTGAGACCGGTCTCCTACTGAGTCTTCTGGCTTCCTCCATTTACATTTCAATGTAAGCCTTGACTGAGATCTGGATCTGAAAGGGGCTAAAATGTTCCAACAGAAACTTGATGCCTAGTGCATTTTAACCCTTTTTCCTGGTTCAATTCAGATTTGGACTCAGAAAATTGTGAAACAATTATCTCCCATTACTTGTGGGGACTGGGGCTACTATATCATACTCCTTACTAGGACATGCCACTGATGGTTGGGCTGGTTACTCCCTCCACACTGGCGTATGTGGGACCTCATGGCAGGAGGACTAGGTGGGCTGGGCTGGGGAATGAAAGCAGAAATGGCTGAGTTGAAGTTGGAGAAGAAGGAGGGATTAAGAGGGGGCGAAGAAGGAGGCATTCAAGTTTGCAGGAAGAGCATAGAAGCACAAGAAAGAGACTTGAAGATAAGGAATCCCTTTCCATCTGCCCGCTCGCTTGAGGAAGCTGTGTGCCAACATCTTTGGTAGCCACAATCCACCTTCCCATGGAGCGATCTTTCATCCCTGCACAGGCCAATCTGTGATCGGTAGTCATTCCTTCCCAAACTAACATTTTAACATTTACTGGGAAGGCCATACAGGGAGGGGGGAGGTTAGAGACTGTGAGTTCTTGCCCAGTATCATAAAATGGCCACCGGGAAGATTTCCCACCATCTGGAAGGAGGAGGGCGAGGGCTTTCATTGGAGTCTGATGTGGCCCCAGAATACAAGATGGCGGCAATGAGCCTCCCCGGGGCGGAAGTGGGCCCTCGCTATGTGTAGAGGCTGGCTGCCCTCGTGGTTCCTCAACCTCGGAAGGAGCGTACGGAGATGGATTGGCTCCTCATTAAAGGTCTCCCAACGTTGTTTACTATGTGGCAAGTTTCTGGAAGGAGATGCAACGGGAGGAACCGACGGTTCTTTAGGCTCCCTTTAGGCTCCCTCCCTTTGGGAGGTCCTGGAGAGAAGCAGGCCTTAAGGGCGGATAATGTAGGGCAGACTCCCAATGGGGGACCCTCCCCTAAACTGATTTCCCTCTTCTTAACAAGTTGTTCTACACAATCCCATGTGGACCAGTCAAAGAGATTAGCAGCAGGAAGCCAAGGGGTCACCCGAGTGAAGGTGTCCCAGGCTTTTTCCGCCTGTGTATCAGACCACTCAAGGCCCCTACTCTTCAGCATGAGTCTAAGAGCTAAGAGCGCAGGGTCGCCATGTGTGGTGTGTGTTTGCCCCATCTTTTCAGGGATGCCTTACCTCGGAACTCACTTGGCCTGATCTGCCGGTACTTTCGGTTTCGAAGCTGCCTCTTCACTTTGGCTGTGGATCAGCCTTGAGGGGCCCCACGTTGGGCACCAGATGTCGGGGTCTTTAGCCCCCTTGCTCTTCTCAACCAGTGACAAGGGAAGGGAGCACTCCCCAACAAGGCCAGACCAGGATAGGTAGGGCCGACTGACTGCCTGCACCCAGCCCTCCGGGCAGAGGACAATCAGACACGCCAGGGAGACCAGTCACAGCAGGAGCTCGTTTATTGAGGAGGTCACACCGCTTTTATGTAGGGTGGGGGCTAGGCGGGAACCAATCAGCTTAAAGGTCAGCAAGGCACCAGGGTTCACACAGGCGAGAGTCCCATAGGACTATATGGCAAGCACGAGCTGATCACATTCACGGAACTGTTAACCAATCCCTGATGGTGACCCAGTTTATCGTCATTAACCTTTGAAACCGCCTCTGAGCCTTGATCTTGCTCACTCACCAGGGAGTAAGGAGGCAGCCTGAGTTAGTTAACGTGTCGTTAGTCCCGACACAGGTTGCCTTCAGTAACATGGCATTTGAACAATGTTAATTCTGTCCATCCATGAACATGGGAGATCTTTCCATCTTCTAGAGTCTTCTTCAATTTCTTTTTATAATGTTCTGTGATTTTCATTGTAGAAGTCTCTCACCTCCTTGGTAAGGTTTCTTCCTGGGTATTTTTTTAAAGCTATGGTGAATGAAATTGTTTTCCTGATTTCTTTCTCAGCAGGTTTGTTATCAGTGTGTAGAAAAGCTATCCATTCTTGTATGTTGGTTTTATATCCTGCTACTTTAATTTGTGTAAAGGATCTTTACACAAGGATCTTAGGGTATTCTAACTATAGGAGCATATCATCTGCAAAAAGGGATAATTTGGCTTCTTTTCTTATTTATATCCCTTTTATTTCCTTTTCTTGTCTAATTGCTCTGGCTAAACTTTCAGGTACTCTACTGAATACAAGTGGTGAGTGTGGACAGCCTTGTCTCATTCCTGATTTTAAAGGAAATACTTTCAGTTTTTCCCCATTCAGTAGGATGTCGCCTATGGGTTTTTTTTGTTACAGTTTATATTACGCCAAGGTGAGCTCCTTCCTTTGGAGCTTTTATCATGAAGCAATGTTGCATTTTATCAAAGATTCTTCTGCATCTATTGAGATGACCGTGTGGTTTTTATCCTCGTGTCTGTCGATGTGGTGTATTTCATTTATTGATTTGCAGGTGTTGAGCCAACCGTGGATCCCTGGCATGAAACCAACTTGATCATGGTGTGTGGTCTCTTTTTTATGTTTTGAAGTATTTTATTAAGAACTTTTGAGTCTGTGTTCATGTTTTAGCCAGCTTTTTCACTGCCGTGAGTAAAGGATCTAACCAGCACATTTATACAGGAGGGAAAGTTTATTAGAAAGCTCATGGTTTCAGAGGTCTTAGTCCACAGAAGGCCGGCTCCATTCCTTGGGGCTTGAGGAAAGGCAGGACATCATGGCGGAAGAGTGTGGCAGAGGGAGGCAGCTCACAGGGTGATCAGGAAGCAGAGACTCCACTCGCCAGATACAAATATGTACCCCAAGCCACGCCCCCGTGCCCACCTCCAGCCACACCCACCACTCCAGTTACCGCTCAGCTAATCCCTGTCTGGGGTTCACTCACTGATGGATCGAGACTCTCCCAACCCGGTCGTTCCTTGCGCTGTCTTACCTGTGAACCTCTGGGGGACACCTCACATTCAAGCCATAACTGTTCACCACGGACATCGGCCTGTAATTTCCTCTTCCTTATCCGGCTCTGGTGTCAAGGTGGTACTGGCTTCGCAGAATGGAGCTGTTCCCCGCCCTCTCCGTGCTACGCAATGGTGCGAGGAGGAGCGAGTGTGTCGCTTCTTCCAAGGTCCCCTAGAATTCTGCAGCGAATCCACCTGGCCCTGGGCTTTTCTTCAATGGTAGGCTTTTTTTTTTTTTTTTATTACTGCTTCGGTCTCACTGCTTGTCAACAAGCTGTTCAGGTTTAATGCCCTTTTGGTTTAATCTTGGTAGATCATTTGTGTCTAGAGATTTATCCATTTCTTCTAGATTTTCCAACGTTCAAAATCGTCCTCAGTGATCCTCTGGATTTCTGGTGTAGCTGATGTAACAGTCTCTTTTTCTTTCTGGTTTTATTAATTTTGGTCTTCTCTCATTTTTTTGTTTCACTCAGGGTTTATCAATCTAATCTCTTCAGAGAACCGACTTAGTTTTACGGAACTTTGGGTTTCTTTTTCATTCACTTCAGCTCTGATCTGTACTACTTCTCTCCTCCTACGGTTTGGGGTTCAGTTTGTTCTTGTTTTTCTGAGACCTTGAGAGACCTCGTAGGTGTTTATCTGGTTTTGCGCCCAGGAACCCCTAACTTCAAACTTCCCCTCTTGCCCCACGGAGTCTGCCAAGTCGTGTTCCCATTTTCTTCTTCTAGTTCGAGGAATTGCTTAGTTTTCCCCTTATGTCATCAGTGACCCACTGATGGTTCATGAGTGGATTGAACAACTCCACGTGTTCCTACAGTTTCTGTCCTTTCTCGCTCTGTTGATTTCTAGTTCATTCCATTATGAGCTGCAAAAAATTATTTCAATTTTTTTGCACTTGTTAATACCGTGGCCTAAGATATGATCTATTTTTGAGAAATGTCCTTGTGGTTCTGATGGGGCTGGACATCCCCTCTCGCCTCCCTTCTGGAAATGGACCTGGGCAAGTGACCCAGACCTGCCAATCATGGCGTAAGGATGGCCCCAGGGATGGGCACGTGACCCAGGTCTGCCAATCATGGCGTAAGGATGGCCCCAGGGATGGGCACATGACCCAGGCCTGCCCATCACAGCCTTTCCGCTAGGTTTTCTTGTTTCTTTTCTGCTGGTGCCGGAGGAAGACACGACCCTAAAGCCCAGGGTGACCTGCTGTAAGCCTGGAGCAGAGAGAAAGAATAAACAGGACATTTGCGCCTCTGGAACCTAGAGTCCCGAGGCCAAAACCAAGCTCACTCTCAGGACAGAGCCAGTAAGTTCTGGCGTAAACCGGCCTGAGTCACATTTACTGACAACCGAGGCAGGTGCCCGAGTCAGCCGCATCATTGTTCCCTTAGTGACTCACACTGACCCACCACCCGGCGTCCTTCTTGTCGGGTCCCTGGCCAGCGGGCAGACCTCCCTACCGGTGCTGGGCGCCTGGGCTGGGAGGAGCCTCTCGGCAGGGGCCACACCTAGAAGTGAAGGTGCGTCCCAAGAGGCTGGTACTGCGTTCCCGCGCTCCCCAGCGCTCCCCGGCCGCCTGAGCTGCGGTTCCCCCACGTCTAAGGGCCAGACGTGGAGGAGTGACGGGGGATCAGCCGCCTGGAGGCTCCAGTGCCCCGGCGCCACCCACACTGGGTCTCTGCCAGCAGTCCCAAGATGCAGGGAGGCACCACCCTGCTGGCCTCCCCAAGGCTGCCTCCAGCTCCAAGTCCTAGAGAAGAAATAAGAAAACTATGGAGGGCGGGACCTCAGAGACCATGCCGGCTCTGCCCACTGCCTGCCGCCTCCCCGGGTCACCTGCAAACCAGGTGCCCACTGGGGTGGGGACTTGATCCCCTGCTGAAGCCATGGACGGTACATGGCCCAGAGCAGTCCTGCGTGGGTGTTGGCGGATGCCTGAGCCCTGGGGGCAGTCTGCTCCCCCCCCCAGCCTCGGTTTCCCCACCTGTCCCCTGGGTCCTTGCATTAGACGCCCCTAAGCCCCCCCCCCTTGCCCTGGAGCCAGCTGCATTCAGGGTGAGGAATTCTGAGCCTTGGGACACACAGGAAGTGTCACCCGTAAGGTTTTGCTGATTCAAGTCAGTGCTGGACTTTCCTCTCACCCTTGGGGATGAGCAGGTGGAGAGGCGGGCAGGCCACGAACTTCTTCCTAAATGTTCAAAGTGACGCCTGTACTAGTTCAGAGTGGAGATTGGAAGCCAGACAGCTCAGGGCTGGAATCTGAGCTTTGCCTCTTCCCGACTGTGTGGCCTTGAGCAGGTGACTTAACCTCTCTGAACTCCTTCTCCACAATTACAATGCAGGGGTTGTGGTAACATACCTCGTTGGTTTGTGGAGGGATTAAGTGAGATGATGGGCGCTTAGCATGGTGCCTGGCCTTTACTTGGCGGTGGTGGCTGTTTTGGGACTCCCAACTCCCTGTTTGGAAATTGCCATGGGTTATCCCAAAAGCGATTGTGAACCTTCAGCCTACTACACAGATGGGAAACAGCCTCCCTTTAGGACAGACTGACCTCTGGAGAGAAAGGCTTTAAAGGAGACCCTTCCTGCCTTCATCCTTCTTCCTGCCTGGTATTTAGGCATAAGAGCTGGAGATCAGGCAGCCACTTTGGGCCATGGTGAGAATTGAAAATAAAAGAAGAAAGTTAGAAGGAACCTGGGTCCATGACCAATACCTCACGATTTTTCCTCATAAGAGAAAAATAAACCTCTGATTTTTTAAACCCATTATTCCTTGGGTTTTGTTTCAGGTAAACAACCCAACAATGAATGCCTCAATTTCACAGACGGTTTTAAAAAGAGAGACTCAGAGGGAAAGAAGGACGATCGCCCAGTGAGCTGGTGCCCACTCGGGTTTGAATCCAGTCCCCAGGGCGCTCCGTGTTGAGTCTGCAAACTCAGCCGCCCACGGCGTACCAGCTCCGAGACTGGCCACACCAGCTGTTCCACTTGACCAGAGTCGCAGGGGTGGAGGTGCAGCCTGGGGGGCTTCTCAGAGGAGGCGTCCAAGTGAGTCTCAGGAGTGAGATCGTGACGCTACCCAGACACTGACTGGCCCTCCAGACAGAGCAGAAGTGGCACGTCCACTGGGTCAGCCAGGGGCATCGGGGTGCCCGAGACCGTCCCGGGCTGCGGGCTTCACGAGGAGGACTCCTGCGCATTCGGTCGCACTCACGGCTGTGATCTGGGACAGTCCCCAAGCTGCCTGGGGAGCCCGAGCTAACCAGGCTGGGCCTCCGAGCGATCCCAGGAGGGCAGGAGCAGAGCCGGTGTCCAGCACGAGTCCTGCTGTTTACACAAGCAGGCCGTGCCAGTGAGCCCTTGTCCACTAGGAAGTGGCCAGTGGATACTCCAGGGGCCGCCTCGCCGGGACAGCGCTCAGCGGCTCTGTCCTTCTGGGGATGCACCTTCCTCTGTTTCTCCTTTTGAAATGGTCGCTGGTGCCTCAGAATCAAATGTCCTGAGAAAAACCTAGTTTACCAGCGAGATCATTTCAACAGTTTTCCCGAAAAATGACCTCGAGTTGTACAGAACCCGGGAGGAATGCAGCTCGAGGCCTGGGGTTCGCCTGGCTGGGAGCTGACAGCCCGGCTTCTGGGCCTGAACGGCCGCCCACTCGGCCTCTATCCTGGTCATGCCCGCCCGGGCCTGAGCCTCCGTTCTCTTTGGGACTTCCTTTGTATCAGTGAGCCTTTGCTGTGTAACAAAACAGCCGCCCACTGGTGACTTAAACAGCAAAACTCTCAGCAAGTAGGGAGGTTCCTCAATGTTCCCAGCGCAAAGAAGAGCTGAGTGTTTGAGGTGCGGGATGTGCCCATTATTCTGCCGTCATCTCCGTGCGCTGGGTCAAGGATTCAAATCTCACACGGCTCCATGAACATGCACGCTGACGTGTCAGTTAAAAACAAAGTCTGAGAAACAAGGGTTCATTGTTTCTCACGATTCTGTGGGTGGGCAAGTTAGGATGGCTTGGCTCAGTGGCTCAGGGCCACAACCAGGTGGCACTTGGACGCTGGGCCTGTCTCCACCTGGAGAGAAAACCGAAGGCCAACTCAGATTCCCGGGAGGCGAGGCAGCGCCCGCCCCTCGACCGAGCAGCAGCGGCAGCCTGGTGCCCAGGGTAGCCCCGTGGCGGCTCCGGCCCCGCTCCACCTTCTCGGACCTTCCCCTCCCACCCTGAGCACTCACTCTCCCCCACGTTTTATCAGATGCTGGGACACAAAAGTGGCCTGGTCCCCACAGGCCTCCACGGGATGGAGAAACAGATGAACCGACCAGCAGGGGCCCCGGGGCACGGACGAGTGTCTGTGGATAGACATTTCTTGACAACACACCTTTTTCCATAAAGGACCTCAATCAACCTGCCAGAAAAGGCACAAGCAATAAAACTGTGAATTTGAACCAAAGGAGAAAATTAAAGCCAAAGGGAGCAAGTGTTTCTGGAGCAACGACTACATCCAAGCATCCCACACGCACGCCTCCGGCCATCGCTTCCACACCCCTGAGGCGAGCGTGCTCGTTCCCCTCATCCAGCTCAGCAAGACGAGGCTCGCTGCAGACTAGCCGGACCTCACACGGGTCCCCAGGGGCAGAGCTGGGAGTCAAGTGGCCAGAAGTCCATACACTCTCACAGAGCAGCAGAATTGATGTGAGCTTCCTAGCAGCCTGAGGGAAAGGGGAAACTGGACAGGAAAAAGCCAAACATGTCTCTGAAGGAAGCAAGAAGCCCTTCCTGGTACTGAATTAGCGTGTCTTTTCTGGAGTGGGAGCTTTGTGAGCGGAACCTAACTGGGCTTGGCCAGGACTGTGCTGGGGAGAAGGTCCTGTCCTGGCGCTCAGTGTGCACCCCGGGGAGTCTGGCCTCTTTGTCCCCTCCCCTCTCTGCTTCCTGCTGTCCCTTCCCTACTCACACCCCAGATGCAAAGGCCCTGCTGCCAGAAACTGATTTTAGGAAGTGCTGCTGCGTCAGGCGCCTGCACAGACCCGCCACTTCCTCCCCACACAGGGCGGGGCGGCCGCAGGGAGGGGCCAGGTGACACATCCTGCCGGGCCCTCCGGCCTCCCTCAGAGCGAGCGCCTGCCTGCGGCCGGTGAGCACAGGGAGCAGCCCCTCCCGGGCTTCAGGATGGAGCTGTGCCGCCCAGGTAGGCGCCGGCAGCACTGGGGCTCCGCGCCCTCCGCTGCGGGACCGGGAGGCGCTGGCTCACGGGCCTGGGGCGGCAGTGACGGCCATCACACCGTGGGAAACACACAGGGCCTTCTGGGCTCACTGAGGGTCCACCAGGGGCTGGGCGGGCATCCGCGAGCAGGGCAGCCCGTCCCTCCCCTGGGCTTCTGCTTCAGGGTCGCAGATGACAAATGGAACATGGTGGCCCGTGGCCCTTGGTGGCACCCAGAGGGCCAGAGGCACAGCAGGATGAGGAAGAGGGGAGAGGGGACAGGCCCCAAGAGGGACGCCGCTGGGCCAGAGACCAGGGCAGGGGCGGCGGCCTGCGGGCTTCAGGGGAAAGAACCTTCCGGGCTGCAGAAGGGCCCCGGCCGAGGTTCAGGGCTGGCACTGAGGAAAGGGCCGAGGCCCGCCTGGAGCCCGGCACTGCCGCAGGCGCGACCGGCACCGGGTGTGGGCGACCTCACCTCCTCCAGCTGCAGCGCCTGTGCTGCAGATGAAACCCAGCAGGAGCGGCCAACCCCACAGCGGCACCCAGGTGAGGCCTGGGCTCCGGCCTGCATGTCCGCAGACCCCATCCTCTCAGGACAGAGGCCGGGAGAGGAGACAGCCTCCAGGAGGCAGAGGCCGGACCTGGCGGAGGCCGGCACCTCCTCTGCCCCCTGTGCTCCCTGCCTCCTCCCGCCTCCTCTGCTCCTGTGGGCTTTGGGGGCCGCCAGCTCCCATCCTGCGCAGGCTGTGACCACAGCTTAGGGGACAACTGGAGGGCGAGAGGAGAGCCGGCAGGAGCAGGGCCGGACTCAAGGTCACTGGCAGACGTGGAGGGTCAGCTGTGACCCCACACTGCCCATCCTGCACAGCGTCATTACTTTTGGGTCCTAACACTCTGAGGTCACAGGGACAGTTGTCCCCAGGATGCAGATAAGGACAGCGAGGTTTGTGGAGGTGACCTGGCTTGCTCAAGGTCATGTCCGCCGTGAGCACCGGAGCAAGAACCGGAGGCGAGAGGCGCCCGCTGGCCTGGGCGCTGCGGAGGGCGGGAGGGGTGGCGGGAGGCCGGCCTCGGCCTTGCCTGGGGCCCTGGGGAGGACAGGGTGGGAGGGTCCGGGCAGGCAGCTGGTAGGAGACTGGGCTCTGGCGGGTGGGCTTCTTTTCTTTCATTCGTTCTATAAACAGTCCTCCTGGGCGCGGGGGTGCTGGGGACAGCAGGGTCCCTGCCCCGGGCCTCCCTCTGGAGAGCTGCTGTGGGTCTCGGGGTGGTGGACACAGGGGAGGCAGATGTGGGGGATTCTGAGCCAGACGCCCAGCTGGACACAGACCTGGAGCCCGGAGGCCACTGTGTCCCCGGGAAGGCTTCCTGGAGAGGTGGGGGCCAGGGAGTCACCTCGCCACCTGCCTGGGTCCCAGGTGGCGGGCGTCATCTCGCGGTCTGGCCTGACCTGCGGAGGGGGGTGGACGGGGCGTCCCAGGCAGGCAGGTGGACTCCACTTCCCGCCCTGGCCGGCCTCTGGGCTCCTGCGGCTTGTCACGGATGGCATGGTAGCCAAGGTCCCCGGGGCTGTACCCGAGCTGACCAGAGACCCACAGTGCTGCAGAGGGCCTGCCCGCTGGACCCGCGTGGCCCGGGGCGAGACACCCACCAGGCCTCCTGCCTGGCCAGGACGGCCTCTCCTCCCGGGAAAGGGGAAGTAGGTCCAGCTGTCCTGGAAGCCGGGCTGCAGGCACGGAGATTTCTAAAAATACAGAGGGAAAGAGGAAGGCCCAGGGGGAAGTGGGGGAGCAGGAGCGGGGCAGGCGCCGGGCACACAGCTGGCCCAGGGCGCAGGCGGCACAGGCGGCCACTCGGGCTGGGGAGGCTCGGGAAGCCCAGCGGGACTGGGGCCCTGAGATGTGCGCAGCACGAACGCCGCCACCTCCAGCCACGCCAGCCTCAGGGTCACAGGACGCAGCCACCTCCAGCCACGCCAGCCTCAGGGTCACAGGTGGCCTCGCTGGGGGTGGGGAGGACACTCCAGTTCCAACAGGCAGGTGACGGGTCGCAGGCCCTGGTCCCCGGGCAGAGCCAGGGGCCCCTGGGCAGGCCCCCGGGGGTCAGGCGTTGGGCCGGCTGCCGCCCGCTGGGCAGGACTCGGTGGCCCCAGTTCCGCCACGCTGACGCGGCAGCAGGGAGGTGTCCCTGCGGGCGTCACTCAGCCTCAGCGACCTCCTCACACATGGGGCCACAGTCGGCGTTCCGCTCAGAACACAGGGTGGGCGTCTCGTGGGCGTCTGGTGATTCGCATGGAGAAGCCTGGACAGCGACCACAGAGCTGTGGCCCCGGAGCCCCAGACGGCCTGGGTGTGAGTCCCGGTCCCGCCCCTTCCAGCTGTGTTGCCTTGGGCCGCTCGCTTTACCTCTCTGAGCCCCGGGTGCCTCCCCTATATGGTGAGATCAGAAACCTCCTCCCAGAGTCGCTGATGCAGGAAGATAGCGGACGGACAGCAGGCAGCACGCAGGGCCCAGCACACAGTAGGTGTTCAGCAAGCGCACCTTTCCTTAACCAAGGGCATGACTCGCTCATGAGAAGCACAGGGGGGAGTAAGAAGGAGGAAGAGGGGACGGTGCCCAGCAGGGCACAGGAGGACGCCTGGGAGGAGACTGGAGAGTGGGCAGGAGCTGGCGGCAGAGAGGAGGAGGCGTCCGGCACAGGGAACAGCGTGTGGACAGGAGAGGGCAGGCAGCGGGGAGGAGGCCCGAGCGCTGTCCAGGGAGGCCCCGCTGCGGAGGGCCTGGCGAGGACCCAGCAGAGCAAGGAAGGCTAGGGCCTCCGTCCTCAGGGACGCCCTGGACACTGGGTGCACAGCAGAGGGACACAGGGAGGCCTGGGAGCCCAGCAGGCAGCCTGAGGGGACACAGCAGGGGAGGCGGACATGGAAGGAGGACGGGCAGGACAGGCGGGAGCTGCGTCCAGGGCTCCTGGGAGCAAGCGGGGCTCCAAACAGCACTCGGGACCTGGAGGAGCCCAGGCGGGGAGGCCAGGAGGTCAGCTTTGGGTACAAGAGCAACGGCCAGTGTGCAGGGGGCGTGGGCTTGAAGCTCAGGAGCAGCTGGAACCGAGGACGTGAATCCTGGCCCAGGAGCCGAGGTGAGAGCCCAGGAGGGGTCAGCCGGAGCCGCCCGGCCTGGGAAGCGTCCATCCGCCACACCCCTCTCATGCGGACACCCTCACTCCCTCCGTGCCTGCGTGTCCCTGAGAACCCGCGCCCTGAGCAGAGCCCTGGGCGTCAGTGACCTGGGACTCAGATCCCGGCTGCCACCCCCTGGCTGTGTGACCCAAGCAGGTCACGTCACCTTTCTGAGCCTCCGTGCCTTAAACTGAAGAATCCCTGCTAGAGTCTCGAGGACCAAGAGGCACTGTGCGCAGGGCTGCTGGCATGGTGGAGACCCGTGTTTGTGCCCGCCGACCCCTGGGAACAGGACCTCCAGGCCTCCAGAGATGCAGGGACAACCTGAAGCTCCCCGGGGGTCACCAGGAGGTGTGGCGGGTGAGCGGGTCCCCTCCTGCCCTGGCGCAGTGGAGACCGCCCCGTGTGGCGTCCCGGCCCGGGTGGGCGGCACCCGGCCCAGCAGGGCCCTGCTACACCTCCGTCTATCGGGACCGCGCCTTCCGGTGGCGACGTGTGTGAGGACGCGGGTCGCAGGGCCTCAGGCCCCCCGTGCCGCCTTTACTACAGAGGGCCCCTTGCGCTCCACGGGGACGCCACGCGGTGTCCTCTGGCAGCCCTTGGACGTGGTGCTGCCCGAGGTCTGCAGGCAGAGTGGCACCCGCGGATGGGACCAGGTCGCTGGTGGGTCCGGTCGGGGTGGCTGGCCTTTGCAGAGGGTCCAGGGGCACCGCTAGCCACCTCATTGCTGCTCGGTCTTCTGAGGAACATGGCTGAGGGTCAGCTCAGTGGTTAGACCTGCAGAGGGACAGTGCTGGGGGTCCTGGGGGGCGGGTCCTGGAGCCTCCAGGGGCGTCGGGGTTCCTTGGCTCACACACCCGTGTCCCCGCAGGGGTGGCCTGGCGGAGGCTGGCCCAGGTCCCGGCTGAGTCACTGTGTCGGGAGGTGCTTTTGTGCCTGTCCCGCGTGGAGGTTTGGGGACAGAGAATGTCCTGCATGGAGACCCCACACGGTGCCCCCGGCACCCGCCTGCACTCCTGAGTCCCCCCGCCCAGGCTTCCCTTGTCCTGGTGACCGTCTGCCCCTGAAAGCTGCCCGTCCTCCCCTCAAGCCCTGTCCACCCAGCAGTGGGTGGCCAGGTGCTGCCCACGGCGCTTTGCTGGCCTCCCACGGCCTCTGCTCACGGCCCGCGGTCACAGGGGCAGGGCCCCCGAAGCTCCAGGGACGCGGCCAGCACTCCCAAGCCCTGGGACTCCCAGGGCCTCTGCACCCTGTCCTCCCCTGGCTCATCTGTCCAGTGAACCGCTGTCACCATGCGGAGGCCAGATCCCTCAGACTCAGCTCTGAGCAGGGCAGGAGTCGGTCTGATCCCGGGTGGAGTCTGGGCCGCCCGGTTCCCACTCCTCGGTCCCCAGAGAGGACAGGAACGTACCTGCAGACGGGATCCGAGCCCCGTCCAGGGGCTGCGGACAAGAGCCCACGTCTGGCCTGGCAGTGCAGACGTACGTCTTCCTCGGGTAGCTGCTGGGGGCTGCTGCGGCCCACTAGGGGTGTGATCCCCAGGGTCACCTGGGGAGTGGTCCCCACCCAGCCCTACCCTGCAGGGCACGATGTCCCACTGTCCTCACTCTTAGCTGGGCGGTCAGCTCCGTGAGCCTCCCACGATGACCTGGCCCACAGTCCAATGTGGGGTCAAGCACCAAGTTCATCCACTCCAATTCCACGTCTGTAGCCCAGGAAGGTGGCCGTGAACCAAGGGGACCCTGGCGGTCTGGACCCAGCCAGAGCCCTGCTCACGATCTGGCCTCTGTGGGCCCCACTCTGATGGGGCCCAGGTGACACTTCCGTCCCAAGTTCCCCTGTCAACCTGGGTCCCGTGGCCAACAATCCTCAATATCTGGAGATCCCGTTTCCCCCCTGCATGGGGCACATGGTGACAGGGGTTTTCTACAAAGAACCAGGAAATTGTCACCACGTGGCTTTGCCTCGGTGTTGCAGGACGCGTCTTCCCGGGTACCCAGGTGCTCCGTCAGGCAATAGGTGAGGGCCCAAAAATGGGGTCAAGTCCAGAAACGAGGGCGGGGCGGGGCTTCTAGTGCAGGGGGCCGCCCGGCAGGCACGTCTCTGGGCTGAGCTGGCTAGTTTCCGGGGGGCCTGGCGGTGAGCCATCGGCAGGCTCACAGCAGGGGGATGGATGGCTTGCTCCAGGAGGACAGCGGGGCCACTGAGCAGAGCTGGGCCGTCCTATGTGTGGGATACCTGTGGGTGTTGGGCCACCCTCAGGTGAGCACTGTGCTCACGTGTCACGGGGAGGGTGCTGGTTAGTCAGGCTCAGGTTTAGCTGCTGTAACAAAGACCTGAATAACAGCAACCGAAGCTTTCTCAAAACGTAGTGTCCTCTGGCCACAGTGCATGTGGCCACTCTGCTCCACACGGTGGCTTGGAGACTCAGGTCTCAGGCTCCTTCTTGCTCGGCTCCCTGTGGAGAGTCCAAGATGGCTGCTCAGTCAAGGCAGTGGGTGCGGAGAGTTCACGTGTTCTCTGAGTTCACGCCTGTCCTTGGAAAGCCTTTGAGAAATGGGACCAGGCACTTTCTAAGGATGGGACTAGGAGGAAGGCATCCCAGAGAGGAGGAGCCACCGGGACAGGAGCGGGAGGCAGGACCAAGTGTGGACACTTGCGGGTGGAGAGGGGCCGGCAGGCTGGACAGGAAGCCCAACTGGAGGAACTGGGGACCCCAAGGAGCCCCCAGGCCAGGGTGAGGACTTTTCTCCCTAAATGACAGGAAGTCCCGGGAGATCCCGACGGAGAGCTCAGTGGGGATGGTCATGGTGCCTCAGGGACCTGCCAGCACCGCGGCTCATTTGGTTCACATCCGGGTGAAGACTAGCGAGCACAGTCGGCCCAGCCCGAGTCCCAGCCTGGGGCAGCAGCCTGTCCCTCGCGGACCCAGGCCGGGCCACCTCAGCTCTCTGAGCCTCAGGATCTAGAGCAGGGACCATAAACTGTCCCCCAACTCCAGTCCTCCCCTTTGCGTCACAGTGACATCAGGGCCGCCCCACCGAGGGTGAATTTCCCAGCCTCCTTTGCTGCTAGGTGCGGCCACGTGGCTGCACTCTGGTCAACGGCAGGAAAGTGGAAAGTCGCTTTCTGTCAGTGCAAATGCAAAAGCAGACACGTGGCCGGGTCCAGGCCAGCGGGGGCAGCCCAGGTGGCCTGCACTGGCTTAGGCTTTTGAGTCCTGACCTCCGGGTTCTAGATGCTCCTTTTGCAAAAGAACAAAGCGTTTGAACTTCCAGGGGCTGAGCCTCAGGGGAGGGGAGGAGAGTCACAGCGAGGAGACGCTGGAGTCTCTGTCCAAGGTGGAAGAGCCCCAGGGCTGGCCAGGAGGGCCCTCCGGACAGCGCCCAGGGAAGGCCCTGCAGGGAGGTGGGGGCACATCCGGTCCTCTCTCTGCAGACGCAGCAGAGCTGAGCAGCGGGGAGGCGGAGGAGCTGCAGAGGATCAGATGGCACCGGGAGCAGCTGATGGAGGACATCCAGGTGCGCCGGGAGCTCGCGCCCTCAGGAGCACGCGCCCGCACCTGAGCCCTCGGCCACACGCCCGCGAGCACACACCTCCCACCCCTCCTGCTGGATCCCGACCCAGCTGATCAGAGAGCCCAGCCGGGGGTGGGGGGACAGCAGAGTCCCAGGACCACCCAGGGGCAGGGGCCAGGCCCAGGCGATGGGGGTAGGGCGGGAGACACGGCAGGAGCACCCGCCTGCATCACGGGGGGCTCTAATCCCAGCCGAGGGGCCATCAGGCCTCACCCCTCCCCAGAGGAGCACCCACAGTGGGCCCTGCGCTTGCCAGTCCACCAGGCTCTTCCTCAGACGGTTGGTCATGGGGTCCTCAGCAGCCTTCAGCACCCGGGCTCTGCTGCCCAGACCTGTCTCTGGGCCTTTGCATGGCACTTCCAGCTGCCCCGGGCTCTTCCCTGCGTCCCTCTTGGCTTCTCCTCCCCTGCATCTCCCTCTGCCTCCTCCCCAGCTGCCCTGACCACCCTGGAGACGGCCACGGTGCCCACCCCACACATGTACTCAAAGTCCACAAAACCGTCACTCAGCTGGCATCTCGTGGGCACCCACCACATGCCAGGCGTTTTCTGCACCACTGCTCTGATAACACTTTTCAGGCACTTCAGGGCCTCGGGACCACCCACCATCCCAAACCCACTATCCTGTGACCCCAGTCTGCCTTGCCCATCCCCGTACCCCAGCTCGAGAGTCAGAGTGTATAAGTGCTCAATTAACGCAGTGCGTGAATCCCCACTTTATTTGTGGGAAAGCCACTCGGGTCCAGCTGAGATCACATGGACAGGAGCTGCTGGACTCAGACAGGCCCCTAGACCCTACGCTGGCCCTAAGTCCCAGGACTAATCCCAGGGACCTCCCCACCCCCAGTGCCCCACAGGTCTTGGAGGGGTGGGCGCATGCTTCTCAGGGGACTTGCCTGTGCTCATGCTGTTGCCCAGCAGGAGGAGCGGGACCAGGCCACCTCCCCATCTGCCCAGCTGAGGTGGCCGGAGGGGCAGGCTAGAGGTTCTCCTCTGCCACTCGGGGCCTCCAGAGGTGCCCCGTAGCAGCTAGCACAGGGTGGGCACTTAGTCTAGGGCAAATGCCAGAGCAAAGGGAGGGCAGCCAGGGAGCAGGGGCCCTGGGCATCAGGCAGGGGCTCAGGAGGCAGTAGGGAGCCATGGGAGGAGCTTGAGCTGGGGAGGGTTGGAGGTGTCCTGGCTGGAGGGCAGTGGTGGCCACAGCTGCAGAGGGGAGACGTGGCAAGACTGGAAATCGGGTTGGCAGGGGTGGGCTCGGGGGCCTCCCACCCCCAGACAAGAGCTTTTGGGGGTGCAGGCAGAGGGAGCAAGTGTGGCGCGGGGCTTTGTGGGATGAGGAAAGCAGAGAGGGCGTGTGTCAGGAGGGACGCAGACGGGGCGAGGTGAAGGCCAGGAAGCTTGCTGCGGAGGGTCCAGCCCTGCAGGCCTGACCTCGGGCGCCAACACCCGCCCACCCGTCCTGCCCGCAGAAGCTCAAGGAGGAGATCGCAGACGTGTTTGCCCAGATCGACTGCTTCGAGAGCGCGGAGGAGAGGTGAGGCCGTGCCACCGCGCTCTGCTCAACCGCAGGGACCCCGGCTCCCTCCGGCCACCCAGGCTGCCCAGAGCTGCCCCTCAGGGGAGTCTGGCCTGGCAGCCCTGGGGAGGAGCCAGGCCCTCGCGCCTCTCCCAGGAGGCTCCGCTGCAGGACCCAGGGGCCCAAGGCCCTGGGAGGGTGGAGGGGCCCCTGGGAGGGTGGAGGGGCCCTTGGGAGGGTGGAGGGGCCCCTGGGAGGGTGGAGGGGGCCCTGGGAGGGTGGAGGGGCCCCTGGGAGGGTGGAGGGGGCCCTGGGAGGGTGGAGGGGCCCCTGGGAGGGTGGAGGGGCCCCTGGGAGGGGAGGGTCCGGGAGTGGGGGTCCCGCGGTGTCCGGGACAGCCACACTGACAGCCTCGCTCCATAGCCGGGTGGCCCAGAAGGAGAAGCAGCTCTGCGTGGGGCGCAAGAAGTTCAACATGGACCCCGTGAAGGTAGGCAGGTCCCCCACCCCACTGACCCTTCTCAGAGGAGGAACTGAGTCCCAGCTCCTTGTCCAGTGCCCCATGGCCAGCTGTGGCTGGAGGTTCCATCCACCCTGGCAGCCCTGGGGGCCAGGCAGGGCCACTGGGCAAACCCTGTCCTGCTCTGGGCTGATCCTCCTCTGCGGCAGCCCCTGGACAGAGGGGCCCTCGGACCCGGGGCTCAGCCCCGACGCCCTCTCAGGTCTGGGCTTGGGGACAGCCCGTCCCATGGTCTCACCCTCTGTCACCCAGGTCACTGAGGCTCGACCTGGTCCCACGGCCTCAGAGCAGCCCCTGCCCACCCTGGCCCTGCCGGGTGGCTGCTGGGCTCCCATTCCAGTGGGGACAGGATGAAGATGGAGACCAAAGGAAGCTGGGCACTGACACCTGGGGTGGGCATGGGCGGCCAGCAGGGGGCGCCAGCCTGGAGCCTGGGAAGCTCACTGCTGTGACTGAGTCTCCTCTTCCCCAACACCACCCCGCGGGGGCTGCCGTGGACCCCAGGCCCTGCCCCCATCCTCCCCCAACACACACTCCAACTCCCTGTCCCCCGGGGTCCCTGCACCCTGCCCGCGGCCCACCTCCAGCAGCCTCCTGTCCAGGAGGAGGGCCTCAGGGGTCCCCAGCAATCCAGACAACCCCTGGCACACCTGGACTTAGGGTGACAGGCTCCCAGTGCTGGGTGGTGAGGAAGGAGAGGCCTTGTGATGCCACACGGGGAAAGCAGGACTTAGGGCTGCAGATGGACGGACAGGGCAGCGTCCACCTCACGTGGGGGACCTGGGCGGCGTCCTTCCCCTGTGATGGCTGTTTATCTCTAACTTTTTCACAATGGCCACAGGTTACTTATGTGGCCAAGGGAAACGCTGTTTTTAAAATAACATGAGTTTTGGGGGATGGAGGGCGGAGTCGCTGAAACTCAGTGTGGATTCAGAGACGCGCTGAGGCAGGTCACCAGGGAACATGGGACGGAAGGGGACCCTGGAGCCCCGGCAGGAACCTGGCTCGCTGCAGGGACCCTGGCTCTGGGCACGCCTCGTGGCTGGGGCGCACACCGCTGCCCAAGGCAAGTCCCGTCAGAGGGACCAGCCCCCAGAGCAGGCCAGCCACGGTGCGGCCATCTGCCTGCCCTGCCGCCGGGCTGCACAGGGCCTCGCCTGTCCCCAGGGCATCCAGTACCTCACGGAGCACAAGCTGCTGACCCCCGAGCCCCAGGACATCGCCCAGTTCCTGTACAAGGGCGAGGGCCTCAGCAAGACGGCCATCGGCACCTACCTGGGGGAGAGGTAAGGGGGCAGGGCCCCGGGGATCCAGGCCGCGGGCGTGCCGGTGTGTGCAGGCCGGGGACAGTGAGAGGCCCTAGGAAAGCCCCACGCGCTCGTGCTGGGGGCATCCCCTGCAGCTGGGTGTCTTCCTTCATTCATTCAGCATAGTGTCGCTCAGTGCCTCCTGGGTTCCAGCCCCCGAGTGATCCAGGAAGCCCTGGATTCACAGCACAGACAAACCCCTGGCTTCAGTGTCTACGGGGGCGACAGACCCCAACACATGTAAAATACGCCAGAAAATGATGAGTTCCGTGGAGAACACAGGGAAGGGAGGTCCGGGAGCTGAGGACCCTGGCTGGGGCAGTAGCTTTCAATAGCGTGACAGGAAGGCTCCCAGGGGAGGTGAGTGAAACTCACAGGAGGGGTGTGGGCTGTGCGCAGATTCCAGGTAGAGAGATCGGCCAGTGCAAAGGTCCTGGGGCAGAAGTGGGCCCAAGAAGCCGCAGGTTGATAAGACAGAGGTAGCCAGAGAAGGAGGAAGGAAGTAGTAGGAAAGGAGATGGGGATCCATAGAGGGTCCTGGGCAGAGGAGAAATCTGTGACCGTCCTCTGGCTGGGGATGGGAGTGGACGGCAGGGGACCAGGGTTGAACCGGGCCATCCAGCCAAGACCCCTCTCCCAAGCACCCCAGAGGACATGCGCCCCTTGAGTGAGGTGGGGTGCGGGTGGGGAGGAGGGCGGCTCTCCCTGACTTGGGAGCGGGAAGAGGGGGGCCTGGGGGACGCCAGGCTGTCCTCGCAGCACAGCGGAGGGAACCCGGCCAGGGCCTTGAGCAGGTCACCCAGGCAGGAAGGGGTGGAGGACCTGACCGGCCCAGGCCAGCCCTGCAGCCAGAGCTCCCTCCGGGGAGGCGGTGCTGCTGGCCTCCAGGATGTGCGCCCCACCAGAGGGGACCAGGGGGACAGGGTGATGCAGGCAGAGCAGCTGAGCGGAGGAGAGGAGGGCCCGTCCCCTCCCGGCCGCTGCAGCACGGGCGCACACCGCTCCTCCGCCCCCAGGGACCCGGTCAACCTGCAGGTCCTCCAGGCCTTCGTGGACTGTCACGAGTTTGCAGGCCTCGACCTGGTCCAGGCCCTCAGGTGAGCGTGGGGTGGGCAGGGGAGGGGAGGGGAGGGGAGGGGAGGACAGGGGAGGCCCACCCGGCAGCCTGCTGGAGCGGCAGCTCACAGCCAGAGCCACTGCAACCAAGGTCTGACCAGCCACCTGGAATCACAGCCTGGGGACCCGCCATTCTGCTCCCCTGGGGATGAGCGCGAACTCTGAGGCCAGATGGCCCATGGCGATCCCAGCTCTGCCTTTCATGCCCTGTGTGACCTGGGGCCAGTCGCAGAAAAGCAACCTCTCTGTGCCCCGTTTCCTCATCTGTAAATGAGCACGAGAATAGAGGCAGCTTCATAGGGCTGCGAGGACTGAGGGAGAAAGTGCTTCTCGGCGGCCGCAGTGAGTCCTTAGCAAGCGCTGCCGCCGGCCATAAGGCCTGGAAAATCGGCCCCTGAGAAGGGGCACTTGATATGGGCTTTGAAGGGTGAGTAGGAGTTTGCAAGGAAGAAGCCTCACCATCCAGATGGCATGGCCTGCGGCTACTCCCACGCCTCTCCAGGAGAAGAGCCGTGGCTTAGGAGGCACCCAGACTCGCTCACTCGCGCCTGCCCTGGGCAAGGCTTTGCCGAGCAGTCCCTGGGTGCCGGGCCTGTGGGAGGCCCGGCCCTGGCCCTCAGGGAACCGAGGCCAACACTGGAAATCACCAACTTGCAGAGCTGGGGGAAGCACAGGTTCCCAGAGGGAGGCCCAGCCAGGGAAGGCATTTGCCCAGGGTGCCAGAGTCACCCAGGCCCGGCGGCCGGAGCAGGGAGCCCTAGAGGCCCAGACTGGGCCACGCCGGTGCTGAGGTCGCGTGGGCTGAGCATTCTGAGGGCACAGGCCTTCCTGGGGTCCCTCCCGCCCACTTGGTGTGCACGACAGTCCCTCCTGCACCTGCCGGTGGGCCTAGAGTCCCTCGCTAGCTACCCCACGAGGAGCCAAGGCCTGCAGGAGGCTCAGGCTCGCCGGGTCCCTGAAAGCCCCCGCTGCCCACGGCCTCTTGCTCGCCCAGGCAGTTCCTCTGGAGCTTCCGGCTGCCCGGCGAGGCCCAGAAGATCGACAGGATGATGGAGACCTTCGCCGCCCGGTACTGCCTCTGTAATCCCGGGGTCTTCCAGTCCACAGGTGCGGAGGGGGGGACCCGAGGCCCTGGGCCCCTCCAACGCTGCCCGGCCCAGGTCTGCCGGGGGCACTGAGCCGCCCTCCCCCAGTCTTTCCCCAACACCCAGACCCTTCAGGAGCCCTTGCTGAGCCCCAGCCCCAGGCCAGGACCCCTGCTGGGTGCTCCCCAGGACACAGCCCTGGGGACAGGTGGCAGGGAGCGAAGGCCCAGGAGCTAAAGCAGCAGCATCGCCTGTCTGCGGGTGGCAGTGGGGGAGTCAGTGGCCTGTCCAGGTTGGCTGCGCAGGGGTGGTCAGGTCTGAATGGGGTTCTGAAGGATGGATAGGAGTTCTCCAGGGGTTATGGGAAGGAAGCTTTCGAAGCGCCAGATGTGAATCACGGCCCCATTGGTTCGTCATTTCGTAAGCTTGGGCTTGTAACTTAACCTCCTCGTGCCTCAGTTTCCCCACCTGTGAAATGGAGGGGGTCACAGCTCCTGCGTGGCAGGGCAGTGCTGTCAGTCAGGCTAGGACACAGAGATGGACCACTTAAGATGGACAGTGGAGAAGCCGAAGGTCAGGGGTTGGGATCTTCCCAAGGACAACCTGGCCGGGCTTCCCTGGCTCTGGACCCGCAGCCCAAATAGTCCACAACAGAACCAGAGTAGCAAGCGCGGCCTCAAAGCCCCAGCCGCCCGCCTCCAGCACAGGGATAAAGCACATGGCCCAGGAGCCCCAGGAGGGCAGCAAGGTCACTGAGCAGCATGTGATGAGCCCCAAACGTCCTGCCAACCATAAGTGTCCCAGCAGGCAGGGGACACGTGGGCAGCAGGAGGAGGCGGGGCGACAGTGTGCATCGGGAGGCCGGGAGGCCGGGGGAGGCCAGCCAGGCCTCAGCTGCCACGCCAGGGGCGGCGGGCTCAGAGCGGCCCTCGCAGGGTCAGGGCGGAGGCCGGAGTGACCAGGCCAGCCCGGTGCCCGCCGCCCGCAGACGCCTGCTACGTGCTCTCGTTCTCCATCATCATGCTCAACACGGGCCTGCACAACCCCAGCGTCCGGGACAGGCCTCCCTTCGAGCGCTTCGTGTCCATGACCCGGGGCGTCAACGACGGCAGCGACCTGCCCGAGGAGCAGCTGCGGGTAAGCGAGGCGGGGCCGCCGCGCGGGCTCCGGAATGGGGGGCGGCCAGGTGGCCGCTGAGGCGCGGGTGCTGCGGCAGGACGGGTGGCAGGTCCGAGCGTCCAGGGTGGACTCCTCAGAAACACGGGCCCAGGCTCGCGAACTCGGGAGGGAGAGACGCAGAACCGGCCCAGGGAGGGCCTGGCAGCCCCGTCGGGCACTCGGTCACTCAGTGCCACAGCCCTTCAGTCCCGGGCTGGAGCCAGCACAGCTCCCCTCCCAGCTGGCACGAGCCCCTTGGCCACCTTTGTCCCCAGAGGAGAAAGCTTGTCACGGAGGGACCACGACAGAGAGCGAGGACCTGAGCGCTGGCCGGAGAGAGCTCTGCTGGGCCCAGTGCCCCCGTCTGCCCACAGGGTGGCCTTGGGTGATGACTCCAGGTCTAAGCCTCTCCTCCTCCCAGGCAGGGGGTCCTAAGGCCTGGGTCCCAGAACCCGGCAGGTGGGAACCTTTTTAAGATGCCAGGGCAGAGCCTGTGCCAGGCACGCACTACGGCCTACCTGGCGGCTTGCTCACAGTGACCTGCCCGGGACGTGGACAGCACTGAACCCGAGCGCACCGGCAGGCCGCCTGAGGCCCCACACGGTCCTTCTGGCAGGTCACCAGGCAGCGCTGGACCCTCTGAGCACCGGCCTGCAGCGTTAGGGTGGCCCCAGAGGCATCCGAGCGCCTGGGTGCCGGGGCTGGCCGACCGACCCGGAAGCTTCCCTGGGCCTGGTCAGAGCGCGCAGGCCTGGCTGTGCCTTCGCGGTGGCCTCGCGGATGGGGGTCTTCTCGCCTCTCAGGCCTGGTTTCCCCTGCTTGAAACCAAGGACTCGGCTTTAAGCCACTTCAGGTTTGCTTCGCCCGCAGCGTGCATCCTGCGTGGCCTTCCAAGGGGACGTGGAATACTTCCAAGTGACTCAGTGTGTGAAGTTAAGTTTACACACACATGTGGCCTAAAGAGGGGTCGCCACGGGGCACACAGGGTGCACGGGTGGGAGAGCCTCCGAGAGCTGCGTGGTGGCCATGGGTTGGACAGGTGGGCGGCGTCCCTTCCCCTGGTCGCCCACGTGGGCCCCACTGTGCTAAGAGGCTCAGGGCGAAGGGGCAGGGTTCAGTGGCTCGGGACCGACCCCCTCTGCCCCGCCCCTGCCACCTCAGCTTCCCTATCTGCTCCGAGGGCTGAGGACTGGCTCACGGCCTTGTCTGGGGAGCACTCAAACTGGCACCCAGCAGGTACCTGGAAGGTCACCATGCTCCTGAGAGTTGCCAGGGAAGGGAGATGGGATGCAGGAATGGGGCCGTGAGGGGCCAGGGACAGGTGGGGAAACTGAGGCTGGGCCGGCAAAGGGTCTCCCAGTTCTGTGTGTCCCCTGCCGTAGGCAACCCTTGACCCCCGGGTCCTTGTCCAGGGCTCGGCACAGAGCGGACATGAGCCCAGCACGGTGTTCAGCACGTCCTGGTCTCATTGAGTTCTCAAATCCCCACTGGTCAGCCCAGGACACTGGGCACCAGAGAGGCAGCGGGCCCAAGGTCTTGTGGCTTCTGAGGAGTCCCAACCCAAGCCCGGGTCAGACTCCAGAGTGCTTCCCTCTGCAGGAGCAAAAGCAAACTCTGGGGACAGAGGGTCGGCGGGGCTGCCAGCCGCTAGTTACCTCTTGGGGGGGACATCTCAATCCACGTCACTAAGAAGATCAGGGACCAATTTGCCTTCGGACTGTTGGCTTCAGACGTGGCTAGGTCCTGGCGCTCAGTGACATTGGTGCTCCCGCTGGGGGCTCCGTTCCTTACCACCCCTCCTCCGTGGCTCTCCTCTTAACTGTGCCAGAGAGGCAGCGCTGAGCCTCCGACTTGCTCGGCGTCCCTGCCTCTTCTCTGTTGAAACTCAAGTCCAGAACTAAGGCTTGTCCACCAGCCCGGGTGGCAGGACCCTCCCTGAACCCGTCACTGCGGCTGGTAGCAGGGCCAGCAGGCCCCCATCAGCCAGCCGTGAGTCATCGCCCGCCTGGAGCCCGGGGTGGGTTGCCAACCCTCCGAGCCACCAGGTGAGGACAGGTGGTTCCCAGGCGGGGGGCTGGCAGACGAGGCCCTACAGAGCCCCCGATGGGGCGTAGTGTGTCTGCACGTCCTCGCAGCCGGGCGGGTGGCTGGGCCCTGTGCTGCGGGGACGATGGAGGAAGCTGACCGGGAGCTGTTGTTTACGAGGCGCAGGAACCGTGGGCGAAGCAGGCTGCGTTCTCGTGGGTGGATGCGAGCCGATCGGCCGCGGCCGCGGAAGCGGCAGGCCCTGTGGTTTTGTGCAGCCTGAGGCCCCCTGTGCCCCCACCTCGGTCTCGCGAGTACCCGCTGTGCTGGCAGCTCTGCCGGGCGCCTTCTGCAGCAGGCCCTGGCCCCCCGGCTGCGCCACCTGGGAATCCTGGGCGAGGCTGGGGCTGGGGGCAGGGGCTCCCCCAAGAGAAGCCGTCCCCGACGGCCACTGCACTGCCCCCAGGCTGAGCCCAGGGACTTCACGCTTGTGCCGGAGGACGTGCCCAAGCCCGGCCCCATTAGGACCAGGCAAGCCTGTTTCTGGCCGGCGCCCCACTCTGGACCTCCGAGCAAACAGCCAACCAGCACCATCTCTAAAAACTTTGGGAGAATCGGACAAGACTTGTGAAATTTTCCATTTATAATCTCGAGGAAACCATCAACAGCGCTCTGGAGGCAACTAAGGAAGTGGCTTAACCATCTTAGCCAACATCCTGTCTGCCTTTGATAGGCAGAAACTGACCGTTCGGAATGTTCTTTCCAAGCACTTGGATCTGAGACAGGCTGCAGCTGGAACCCGAGGCCTCAGGGCTGGAGATTGAAAACCCAGGACGGAGGAGCAGCAGCACCGCCCGCCCAGGGTCCCGCCCCGCTCACCTCTGTGACCAGGGCCTCACTGCGGACAAGGTGGCTCCGCCCGGATTCCAGAGCTCTTCCTGCCAGGAAGCCCTCTGGATCCCCCTGCCAGACAGGGCTGCCGGGAGACAGGCCTGCCACCTGGCGCTCCCCTACTGCCACCCCAGAGTGCATCTGGAAGGTTCCACCACAGCACCTGAGCAGAAGAGGGGCCTGTGCACCATGGCGTGGCCCCAGGAGGCCCCACTCCAGCCGCTGCGCGGAGTGTGTGTGCGCACACGTCCATGAGGCCCTGCGCAGAGTGTGTGCACACAGGTCCATGAGGCCCTGCGCAGAGTGTGTGCACACACGTCCATGAGGCCCTGCGCAGAGTGTGTGCACACACGTCCATGAGGCCCTGCGCAGAGTGTGTGCACACACGTCCATGAGGCCCTGCGCAGAGTGTGTGCACACACGTCCATGAGGCCCTGACACCCACTCGCTCACCTTGCAGTAGCACTGAACAGACCCGACCCGGACATGGGCAAGGCCAGGCCCAGGGCAGAAGGGTGGCACAATGGGCCTGGGGCCCCAGAGGGGTTTTGCCCAGAAGGGCCTAAGGGCGGGATGAGCCACCAAGAGAGGACCTGGGAGGGGAGTGGCCTGCTGAGGTCACATGGACCAGACCCAGGCACGGGACTTGGTGGACTCAACCAGGCCTTCCCTGCCTCCGCAGAACCTCTTTGACAGCATCAAGAGGGAGCCCTTCTCCATTCCTGAGGATGATGGAGGCGACCTCACCCACACCTTCTTCAACCCCGACCGCGAGGGCTGGCTGCTCAAGCTGGGTGAGAGGCCAGGAGGTCCATGCCCTGACGTGTGGCCCCAGGGCTGACGATGTGCACACACACATTCACATGCAGCCTCGAGGGCGGGGGCAGCTTGGCCCAGGGTCTCCTGACCCCCAGTCTGGCAGTCTGTCTGCCCCATCCACCTATCCTTCCATCCACCCATTCTTCCATCCATCCACCCATCCATCCACCCACCCATCCATCCATCCACCCACCCATCCACCCATCTATCCATCCATCCATCCATCCATCCACCCACCCATCCATCCATCCACCCACCCATCCACCCATCCAGCCATCCATCCATCCATCCATCCATCCACCCATCCATCCATCCATCCATCCACCCACCCATCCATCCATCCACCCACCCATCCATCCATCCACCCACCCATCCATTCATCCACTCACCCACCCATCCTTCCATCCATCCACCCATCCATCCACCCACCCATCCATCCATCCACCCACCCATCCACCAACCCATCCTTCCACCCATTCATCCATCCATCCTTCCATCCACCCATCCATTCATCCATCCATCCTCCCATCCACCCATCCATCTACCCATCCAGCCATCCACCCACCCATCCATTCATCCACCCACCTGTCCATCCATCCATCTATCCATCCATTTATCCATCTGTCCCAAGAATGAGGGGGCTGCTGGGGGGAAGCTGAGCTGGAAGGGATCAGGAGGCAAAGGAATCCATGGACAGTTCCGCTCTCCTTGCTGGGGAGATGGAGAGAGGAGTCTTGGGGAGGTGCCATTTGTTCAGGACCTACTAAATGCAGGCAAAGCTTTGGTCCCCGTATAACCCAGCCTTTCTGAGGAAGCCAGGGTTCAGCAAGGTTAAGGCACCCACCTGAGGTCACACAGCCAGCAAATGGCAGATCTGGGGGGGCAGAAGGATGGGTGTCCCTGGAGGAGGGGGAGGGAGTGTGAAGTGTGACCCAGGATGTGACTCGGGGGGAACCACAGTGGGTGCTGTGTGGGTGTGATTGCGGCGGCAGCTGCAGAGTCTAGCAGGGGAGCGGCAGCACCCGCCATCTGCTCTGCTCTGCCTCCACACACTGCCAGGAGCCTCCCCAGCAGGGACAGCCCAACCCGGGCTTCACATGGGAGCAGGGCCCTGTCCAGGGCAGCCTCCAGAGCCCGACGGGTGCAGAGCGCTGCGCCAGCCTGCCGACCCCTGACCCCACCCGAGCCCTTGGCCTTCATGCACAGCCCGGTCTGTCCTCCTGACCTAGCCCGGCCATCTGCTCTGGCCCAGGAAAGCTCTGAGTCACAGACCCTGACCCGCCCAGGGTTCACGCCCCGTCCTCCACCAGAGGCCAGCAGCCGGGGCTCTGGGCCTCTGTTTCTGCAGTTGTAAAATGGGGACAGTGATCCCTTGAGAGGGTTAGCGTGCGGCAAAAGGGCGAAGAGTCTGGGCTCTGGGGCTTGAACCTGGGCTCTGCTGCTGGACTGAGGGCAGGAGGCGGGGCCTGTCCAGCTGGGCTCCGGCGCCCAGGCGGGTGGGGCCACAGTGAGTCCTGGAATCCTCTGAACCAGGCTGGCAAATTAAAGCTCGAGTGCTTGGCCGAGTGCCCGGCAGGAGCAGCCAGGGGTTGAGCCAAGGGAGAGGGCAGGGCAGGGCAGCCCTGTGCCCGAGGCCTGGCCCCGGGATCCCAGTGTGGGCAGGCCGGGCTGCGGGGCTGTGAGGGTTTGTGTGGAAGGGATGACAAGGGGCGGCGAGGGGCGGGGACTCTCTCCCTCTCTGGTGGGGCCCAGGGAGGCACATGCAAGGCCCTGCCCTTCAGTGGACTGACCTGGTCACTCCTGGCCTCTCGCAGGAGGCCGCGTGAAGACCTGGAAACGGCGCTGGTTCATCCTGACGGACAACTGCCTCTACTACTTTGAGTTCACCACTGTGAGCCAGCAGCCCACCCGCCCCCTCCCGACCCCCACTACGCTGCCAGTAAGGGACGGGACCCTTGGAGGTCACGGAGTCCACTGCCATACCCACCTTACAGCTGGGGACACTGAGGCGCCCAGTGAGGAGGGCCTGGCAGAGTCCAGCTGGGTTTCCTGATGCCCAGCCGGAGCCCTTTCTGCCCCGTCCCCTCCACGCTGGGCAGTCCTGGGAGATGGGCCCACTTCCCTCAGGCCTAGGGAACCTCCAAGCCCACTCCTGCCCTTGCCTCAAGGATGCCTTTGCCAAGCCTGCCCTTCCGTCCCCCGGGCTGTAGGACAAGGAGCCCCGGGGCATCATACCCCTGGAGAACCTCTCGGTGGAGAAGGTGGAAGACCCCAAGAAGCCGGTGAGTGGCGGGTGGACCAGGCCAGAGCTGCGGGGAGGACGGGGCGGGAGGCCGGGCTCTCCCTCTCCCTCCCGGCGCCAGGGACCAGAGCACCGGCCAGGGTCAGCAAGGGCGTGGTCTCATGCCCGCCAGGCCTGACTCCGAGGCCAGCGGGTGACCTCCAGCTCTTTCCTGAGCCTCGGTTTCCCCTCTGTCACGTGGGGACTTTAGGAATGACCGTGATTTAGGTCACCTGGCGCATGGCTGCGGGTAGTGGCAGCCCCGTCCCTGCGCCTGACGCGGGAAGCTGCTGGGGGTGGCGGGTGCGCTGTGGGGGTCTCCGGCTGCTTGTTGGAGCGCCGGCCCCACCCCTGAGCCTCCGGGGAGCAGGACCGGGACCGCCGCCCTCACCCGGCCTCCCCCCAGTTCTGCCTGGAGTTGTACAACCCCAGCTGCCGGGGCCAGAAGATCAAGGCCTGCAAGACGGACGGCGAGGGCAAGGTGGTGGAAGGCCGGCACGACTCCTACCGGATCTCGGCCGCCAGCGCCGAGGAGCGCGACCAGTGGATCCAGGCCATCCGGTGAGCGGCCGCCGCCCGTCGCCCCCAGCAGCCCTGCTTCTCGGGGGTCCTCCTGCCTGGCTCCTGCTGCCACCCGCCAATCCCTCCCCCCGTGTCCCTGGGCATTGCCTGCAGAGCCTGGTACCATGCCAGGCCCTGGGACACGGGAGGGGCCTTGGACTTGGTGGGAGGACAGCGTGTTGCGTGGAGAGCACTGTCCAGCACCCACCCTTGGGGGTGACCCCACCAGCACCCCCGGCCCTGGTGGAGGTGGAGGGACGGGCTTCCCAAGAAGGACCCATGTGGACGGGTCAGTGCATGGCCTCCCAGGACCGCATCCCAGAGTCCAGGTGAGGCCGAGCCACGTGGGGGCTGAGCAGTGGGAACTGCAGCATCAGGTGGCAAGGTGCTGTCGCCATGGTGACAGCTTTGGTTTCTTCTAGGGACACTAGGGAGCCACAGACTAGTAAAGAGAGGGGTGTGCCCAGGTGAGGAGAGCCATCAGCAGGGCCAGTTCTGAAGGGCCAGGATAGGATGCTGTGGTCACAGTGAGAGAAGCCCTCGGGGCCACTGGCTGAGGAGAGAGGCAGGGAAGGGGCACCTGTGACAAGAGTGCTCCCGGCCTGCCTCTGAGCCTGTGGAAGATGTTAGCAAGACCTGTCCACCAAGAGAACAGGAGCCGTCACCTGTGTCCCTGGTCACCTGGGACTCAGACCTTGAAGTGGCCGGTGAGCTGCCAGCCAGAAGCACGCTCATCTCCACTTCACAGATGGGAAAACGGAGGCCCCGAGAGGAAGGAACTTGTCCAGGGTCACACGGCCCGTGAGGGCAGAGCCAGACCCAGCAAGCGGGTCTACAGCTCCACTGGCTCCGCTCGGGGCCAGGACTCTGCTCCTGACCCACCGGCCTGCCTGTGGGACGCTGGGCAAGGCCAGTGGGGCTGGACCCTCCCAGCTGGTCTTCTGGGCCACCCAGGCTTGGCAGCAGGGCCAGCCAGCACCTCCCTGGGAGCCCTGCACCGCTGCCCACAGCTCCGGAATCTTCTCTGCTACTCTCCCTCCAGGGCCAGCATCACCCGCGTCCCCTTCTATGACCTGCTCTCTGCTCGGAAGAAGAAGATCGCCAGCAAGCAGTGATCGTCCTGGGAGGTGGCGCTGTGCCCTGCGGTACTGGACACTCCTGCTCCCCAGTGCGCCCTTTCCAGGTCGCGGACCCGCCCCTCACCTCCGGTTGACTGTCGAGGGGAGGCAGAGCCGGGAGGGTGGGCGGGACCCAGGGGACAGGGTCCAGCAGCCCTGGCCCAGGCCCACTGCGGTAGGGTCGGGAGAACGGCGGAGAGGCCAGCTGCAGCCCAGGCCCGTCCCCTCCCGGGCAGCCCTGCCCTCACCCCCAGCCCTTTGCTGGCGACCCTCAGGAGGGCGGTGAGACCTTGGGCGCTTCCTGCACTGGCCGGTCCCCTCCTCCTGCTCCTCACCCTGACCCCGTCTCCAGCTCGAGCTCAGCACACCCAGCTCAGACCCACACGCGGGACCCCCGAGGTGCCAGGAGCGCCCGGCCCGGAGCCCGGACCTCACCAGACTCCATCACCGACTCCCTGCGCCCTGGCCCTGCCCGGCCCTTCCCTGGTGCCTGGGAAACCACACTGTTTGGACGCGTCCTGGCTATGCCCAGCGTGCAGCGGGCTGGTGGCTCTGGTGTGCTGGCTGGTGACAGTCCTGGCTGCTGGAGAGCAGGAGCTCCGCCCCAGGGGTTCGACCTGGGGAGAGGAACCAGGAAATGACAGCCGGGGACAGACAGGACTCCGGCAGGACTGCGCTGCTAGGACGCTGCTTTGTGGGCTTGGTCTCCAGGAGGGCTGCCTGGAGGCGGCGGCCCAGCCCCAGTGACCCACGCAGGTCCATGCTTGGAGAGGCAGAGCCAGCGCGGCCATGGTGCTGAGGGGTGGCCCAGTGGTCCCCGCGCCCCAGGCCTTGAGAGCAGGGCCGACATCCCGTGCGGCAGGCAGCTCTGTCCCCAGGGAGCAGGGTTCCAGGGTCCTCTCAGCTCTACTCACCCCCTCAGGCACGGCAGAGCCCGGAGGGAGCGGCCCCGGCAGGGCAGTAGGAAGCGGGGTTGCCTCAGCCCATGGCCAGCGGGCGAGCAGAGCAGGCAGGCTCCCCAGAGGAGCCGGTGGGCAGGCAGCCCTCCTCCTCCAGCCCCCCACTCACGGGCGCGCTTCCCAGGGGTCAGGGCGGGGAGGCCACCGGGAGGTGGCGAGAACTCTGTCTCTGGAGGTGGCGAGCACCTGATAGCCAAATTGCACCCGGGGGCGTCTGCAGGACTTTTGAGGACTTCCACAGACCCATGGCCTCTGAGCCCAGACCCTCTGCTGCCCCATTAGGCCAGGGGCAGGGCCACAGGGGGGCCTGGAAGGAGCACCGACCTGGGGGCTGAGGTCAATGTCCTCTCCTGCCTCCAGCACACGTGGGCTGTGTGACCTTGGTCTATTCCCGCCCCTCTCTGGTCCTTCGCTTCTCCCAGTGGCAAGGGGCCAGGAGAGAGGTTGTTCCAATTTCACTCAGGAGAGAGAATAAAGTCATCATCCAGTTCCTGTAGGCTCTGTCCTCCTTGACATTCTCTGCCACCCCTGACCCCACCCTTTGCCTTTGTCCCTTTCCCAAACAGGGAAACGTGAGCATTGAGATAGTCCTGGAACCTCGTCCTCGGGACACTGGGGCTACGGGGCTGGACAGAAGTCCCCAGGGGCTGGGCTCCCCTGGGCTGGGCAGGGCAGACTGGGCTGGTCCTGAGGTGCCCGGGCAGCATCACCCACAGACAGGCAGAGCCGCTGCCTTGAGGGACAGTCCATGGTCTGTCTCCCTGTGTCTGGGGTCCGGCCTCAGTGGCCCCTCAAGGAGCCGCCATGAAGCGGGGTCTGTGCTTCAACCTCTGGACCCTCAGAGAGCCCTGACCTGGGGGTCACGTATTGTGCCAGGCACTGGCGGAACAAAACCAAGTCCCCCCACCTGGGTCCTGACTCCTAGGGCTCTGGGCAGACCCCAAGAGGTTTAGGATGCCAAGGTCCCCCCATACCTTAACCCACTCCCAACCGGAAGTCACCCACGGGCCTCCTTGAAGACTCGAGGAGCTAAGCTGGTTGACTCACCCGCACATGCCCCTTCCTTCTGCCTGTACTTACTGAGCAGCTACTATGTGCCAGGATCCCCACACAGAGCCCAGGACCCAGACGACAGGACAAACCCTTGCCTTCAGAATAAGCAGAAGCTTACAGAAGTGACAGGTGCGAGCACAGTCCCCGCCCAGGCGGACTGCGCTGTTGCAGAGGGGAGCATGGGGCACTGAGAGGGCTGTGCCTGGGCAGAGGGGCACCAGGGGAGGCTTCTCCGAGGAGGTGCCAGCTTGCTGGTAGCCGGACCTGGAATTGCAGCGAGCTCACCTCATGTCTGCCTCCTGCAGGACCGTGAGCTCCCAATGGGTCTGACTGTGCTCACGCCAAGTGCCTGGCACACAGTAGGTGCCTCATAACTGAGGGGTTGGCTGCAGTTAGCTGATAAAGGCCCTCTCGGCTTCAGCACCAGCAGGTGCAGGCGAGGTGCTGCCAGGGCAGGGGCGTGGGCAGGGGCTGGAGGACCGCGGCGCCCTCTCAGGGGCCCAGGCCCAGGCCCCTCAGCTCCTCCTCCCGGTGGGGCTCTGCCCACCTTCCTGACCCGCTGCCACTTCTCGCTCTGGGCAGCAGGGGGCTCCCACCACACGTGGATGAGCGCGCCCAGCCTGGAAGCCCAGCCCTGGCAGGGACAGGCAGGCTCCGTCCAGCAGACCAGGGCCTGGGCCTGAACTGCGAGGCGCCTGGTCTCCTGGGGCTTGAGGGCTACGCGTTCCCATGAGGCCCCTCCCACTGGACGGCCCCGCCGGCCTGTCTGGAATCGGGAGACCCCGACTCTCGCACTGTCTGGTTGGGGTCCCCCGCAACAGCCGCCCGCCTGTCTGGATGTGGTTCTGCTCCCTGAGGGGTTGGTCCCGGCGAGTCCGAGACGCGAGCCCTCACTGCAGACGTCTGTGCCCTGGGGTGGCTGGAGCAGTGAGAGCAGGTGCAGGTGAGCAGGCGTCTGTCACGGCCACTCACGGCCCGGGGCAGCTGTGACACCACCCCGGGCTGGCTTCAAGGCCCACCTCTGCCCTGGGCTCGGAGCCCCCGTCTATAAACTAGGAAGGACCCCGTGCAGCCGGACCCTAGGACGGTGTTGGCAGCCACGGGGGGCTCGTCACCTGCTTGCACCACATCGTCACAGGCAGTCCACGTGTGCACAGGCTGCCACACAGAGACAAGCAGGCAAGGCCACCAGGGGGACAAGCGAGTCACGGGGCAGCGAGGGAGGAGACCCAGGAGGGCTTTCCGGAAGAGGCACCATGAAGGGCCGGGAGGGCGCGGGACATGGCGAGGTATTTCTTGGACACCCTTGGGCCAAACACAAGCCCCAGGGGCCAAGAGGGCGCAGGGCAGAGGGAGGCGGGTCCTGGTGGGGCTGAGCTGCGTGCACGATGCTGCGACCCCCGCCCCCCAGGACCAGCTCTGCCCGGGAAGCGCGGCCTGGGGTGACCAGCAACGTGACTGCTGAATGGAGGCCGTTGGGGCAAGAGGGGAAGAGTCGGCTCCGGTGCGCTGGGAGGAGGGCAGGGCGGGGGCTCTGGGAAGCGGGGGACCGCTGCCAGGCGCCTAGGGAGCCTCCGTGCACATGGAGGCCTGCTACCCGAGCTGGCAGCGGGGCCCTGCCTCCGGCTGTCAGGGGACAGGCAGCCCAGTCGGAAGCAGGTGTGAGAGGCCTGGAGAAATTGATTTATTAGGGACGATGAAAGCAGCTAAATGTGTTTGCCGGCTCAGCGATGACTCAGGCCTTCCCCAGGGGCTCGCCGAGGGTGAGCATCAAAGAATGGAGACGGGCCTCCTGCCACAGGGCACTGCAGTCCCCTCTTCCCGGTGACGGGAGAGCCCGCGCTGGCCGGCAAGGCCCCAGCCCCACCAGGCCTCCCCCAGGGCGGCAGGAGGAGAGCCAGACGCATCCAGGTCCACGCCCTGGACTTGCCCCAAATTGCCGTGTGATCTTGACGCGTGACCGACCCTCTCGGACCCTCGTTTACCAGGGAGGATCCATCCCGGCCCAGCCCTGCCCCCTCTTGTCCGGAAGCACAGCTCCCTCCAGGTGGGCTCCTTCCAGAAGCCAAGCACGCCTCCTCTGCCGGAGCGTCTTTGGGGGACAAGCCGGTCCCAGGAGGACCTGCTCTTCCGGCGCCAGGTCCCAGGCCCTGTGCCGGGCTTCGGAGGGACAGGGGTGCCTCGGAGCGGGCAGGCCAGAGACCACACAGAGGGCGAGGCCCCTCCCCTTGGGGCAGGAGGGGGACAGACGTACGTGACCCGAGTGACGTGAGCGACCCTTGAACTCAGGCGTGGAGCAGTGGTCAGACCTGGCGGGGCGGGAGTGAGTGGCAGCCCGCCAGCAGGTGCCCTCTCCCCTGCGAGAGTCCCGCTCTTCCTTCCCACCTGAGTAAACTCTGCTCTTGAGCAAAAAGTGACAGAAAGAAGAGGGAAGCTGACCGCCACCCGCCGCCGTAGACGTCTGGGCTGCCCTGCAAGCCACTCCTGGGGACAGAGCCCCACGGGAGGAGGGCACAGGGGCTGAAGGGGGCGAGTGAGGGGCAGGTGGTGGCCGGACAGGGGCAGCCTGAGGGCAGCAGAGGACAGCGGCTCCGTGGCCTCCAGTCCCCCGACATCCTGGTACAGGGCGGGCTTGGGGAGCGGGGAGGAGACGTCACCCTGGGTCAGCCAGGCAGGGCACAGGTGGAGCAAGCTCCCCGCACCTCGGCCTCCTCCTCGGCCTCCTCCTCGACCTCCTCCTCGGCCTCCTCCAGCCTCTCCTGCCTGCTGCCTTCTCCCCGCAGACCTGGTTCGGATCCCAGCTTCCTGGGCACCCGCCCTGCGGCCCTGGGCCAGACACGCCACTCTGGGACCTCAGCTTCCCCCAAGGCTGTGGGCAGCAGCTCTAGCTGCCAGGGCTCCCCATGGCGGCCACGGTCCCAGCAGCTCAGGCTGGGAAGCAGGTGAGGCTACCGGGAAAGAGGCAGAGCAGGCCAGCCCTCCTGCCCATCTCTCCCCTCTCAGAGGGCAGGACAGGGGCTGCTGGAGCCAGGTCCTGAGGGAGGTCACATGGCTCCTGCTGCTCTGCCCTCAATGGAGATGCTTAACCTCAGGGGTCTTCCTTTCTTTTCTCTGAGAATGCTCTTTTTTTTTGTACCGGGATTGAACCCAGGGACACCTAACCACTGAGCCACATCCCCAGCCCTGTTTGTTTGTTTATTTATTTATTTGTTTGTTTGTTTATTTATTTATTTTATTTAGAAACAGGGTGTTGCTGAGTTGCTTAGGGCCTCACTAAGTTGAGGCAGGCTTTAACTCACGATCCTCCTGCCTCAGCCTCCCCAGCCCCTAGGATCACAGGCGTGTGCCAGCGTGCCCAGCTTTCTCTGTGAGTTTTGAGCTGACCCCATGTTCCAGATTGACCCAAACCCCACGCCCACCTGCCCTGCCTAGCATCAACATGTCCGGCCAGAGCTGCTGATCTTGAAGCACTGGTCACACCAGGGCCTCTGCCTTCGTGCCCTGCAGTCGCCAAAGCAGCTGCAACGGCCCCGCCCCAGAAAGCAGCCTCCACGCTCACCGGGGTCGAGCCAGAGGGCAGGGACCAGCTCGGAAACAAGGCCACTGGGTCTGGAACCTATCTAGATGTGGGGGGCCACAAGCTCCTTGTCCAAAGTGGGACCCTCCAGTGTTCCTGTGCGGGCTTAGAGGGCATGCTGGGAAAACAGGAGCAAACCGAGGCTGCAGGGACACCTGGGCACCCTGGAGGCTGGACACATCCCCGAGAGCCCAGCAAGGAGGTGGGGCTTCCCGTGTGGGACAAAGGGCAGCCATCCACACTGAACAACCCAGTTCCAGTCCCGCCCAATTCCAATAGCCTCTCCTGCTCTGTGAGCCCATCCTTCCCGCAGCACGGTGTGGACTCAGAAGGTCCTGGCAGGCCGAGGCCACACGTGCCCTCAGCAGACATTCACTGGCTGTGACAACTAGGCTTTTGACGCAGGGAGGGGTGTCCAGGCTTCTCGCCAAAGGCCTCCTCCTACAGGAAGCCCTCCCTGATCACCCCAGCCACCAGGGGCCCTCCAAGACCCGAGGTCTCTGAAAAGCAGCTGTGCCCACCCCAGTGCCAGCCTCCTCCACAGGAGACTCTGCGCCTGCTTCTGTCCCACCCTAAGTGCTGGCCATTGGCCTTGGTCACCAGCCTCGAGGTCTGGGCTGCCTTCCAGGAAGGGCTGAGCTCTGGGTCTGCAGCAGGCTCCACAGCTCAGCCCCTCCCTTCTCCACCTCTGCTTCCCCATGGGGACCTCCAGCCCGTCCAAGAACACCCTGGCCCTCCCCTTCCCCCAGGAGGAAACTGAAGCTCGCAGGTGTTCAGGGGCAGGTCCTGGGCCACCCAACACGCAGAGGGGCCACCGTGCATCCAACACACTCCATGCCCCACCCCCACAGGGGCCACAGAGGAGAACGTGCAGGCACATGGGGTTTGGACTTGCCCAGCGTCACAGGCTGCAGTGGCATCTGATCACGATGGCACCCAGCAACGCGCAGAGGCTCACAGGCGGAAGCTGAGGGTTGGCTCTGACCTTTCTAGGCCTTTGATCCTCCCAGGCTAGTGCTCTTTTCTGTCTCCCTCCCTCAAGGGGTCTTTGTTGAATAGTAAGAGCCCAGAGTGGGCCTGCCTTGCTGCAAAGACATGTCCATTACAGAAAACTGGACAAGGCAGGGAAGGAGAGGAGGGGGAGGGGGAGGGGGAATCCCTCTACTTGGGGGCAAGCCTTTCAGAACACTTCCAGCACTCATAGATTTTCTGACCAGAGAGGGCAGGTTAGGGAATGCCGCAGTGACAAACAGCCCCCCGATCCCAGTGGCTTACACACAACCAGGGGTTGCGTCTTGTATGCCCAGTGTGGGTCTCGGCTTCGCACAGTGACTCAGGGACCCAGGTTGCAGAAGTGCCCTCCTGGCATGGGCTGGTAGGAGCTCTGTCTGGATGTGACAGTCACTTCCACTCACCTGTCATTGGTCAAAGCAGGCCGCAAGGTCACCTAACTTCAAAGGAAGAGGAAATACCATGCTGCCACTGTACTGTGCTTCCACCTGCCCAGCAAGAAGGGAGAAGAGAAGCACCTACCGTGCAGGACTGTCACCCATTACACCGAGGTGACTCCCTGTTCCCCCAGGCGGTTCCTGGAATCAGGACTTGTAGTGCTAACACTGAGAAAGTCCTGGGCGAGCCAGAAGCTGTCGCTTTCACTGTACCATGTGATAAATTCTTCCCCAAACCGCACGGCAGTCATCTTATCGGTGAGTCAGAGTTTTTCTCCCCAATCCCCTGTTGCTGGGCACTTAGATTGCTTCCAGCTTTACATGGCCATAAATCCGTTGTCTCAAATGTCTTTCTGAGCACAACCTTGCTCGGGTTTCTCAGAGATGCAATTACTGGCTGTTTTTCAGCTCGGAATCCCTGATGCCCACATGTGATTCAAAACCCCAGGCCACGCAGCTCACCCACCGCGTGAGCAACGCCCGCTCTCTTCAGGCCCCCTGGAGCCCGGGCAGCCGTCCTCAGCCGGGCATCCGAGGTGCTGGAGAGCGTGCACCACAGATCGCTGGAAGCCACCTGCGGAGCCTGGGGTTCAGCAAGCGTGGAGAGTGGACTAATTATGTACCTTTCTGGCCGGTTCCCATGGGCACTGCAGGCCCAGGACCACTCTTTGAAAGTTAAATGGAACCTGCCTGTCACCTGGCAGGTGACCCTGCTCAGCTCCTGTGACTTCCCTCTCAGCCTCGGCCCCTCACCTGTGAACGGAGCGGGCGTGAGTGTGAGCACGCATCACCGCAGAGCTCAGAGAAAACCGCCCGGCGTGTGGTGAGTTCAGTTAAAGACAGTGATTATCATTCAACAGTAGATTAAATAACTTCGTGTTTTAAAATATTTGTTCATTTGAATGGAATTGCATTTATTAAGACTCCTGCTCCTTCTGCATCTGAGTGGGAATGAATTGCTTCCCTAGTGGTTCCACGTTGCGGTTCCTCTGCAGCGTGAATCATCTGCTCCGCCGCTGGGCCGCTGGCCTGGGCTTCACAGAGCGCAGATAACAGAGCCGTGGCCTTTCTGTTGGCTGCAGTCGGCGGGCGGGCGGGCGGGCGGGCGGCTGGTCTTTCTGCAGGGGCCATTTTTGCAGCATCCCGCAAGCCAAATCCACCTGGCTTTCCAACTCTCCTGCCCTGGCACTTTTACACTTAGACTACGGCTCTTTTCCAGAAGGAAACAAGCAGAGCGTTTGGCTCTGAGTGACGAGATTTCCTGCCCCATGGTGGTGGTGAGGGGAAGACCCACCCCAAACCCTCTGGCCGCCATACAGGGCACGGTCAGGAACTGGGGGCCTCTCAGTTCTGCCAGCAGCCCCCTCCCCACCCTCAACTCTCCCCATCTGCAAGAGCCTCCTCCAGGGATGCGCAGGGCTGGCCAGAGATAGAGGGAGATCCGGAAGGACAAGTGGTCCGTCACCAGCTGGAGACCCGAGAGTCACAGGTGCAGGAAGAGCCACCAGCCTTAGTCAAGCCGGCTCCGCCTCTCCTCTACGACTCTGCCTCTCGGGCCAATGTCCATGTGTAAAGTGGACATTGACAAAGCCCAGGCCAAAGGGCGGGTTAAAATGGCCCCGCCCACGGCCAAGTGCACTGGACCAGCCGGGCTGGGTGTTCTGCCCGGATCTGTTCCAGGGTGGCTGGCACCCCACAGCCTATTCCTCTGCTGGGGCTGAAAACACCCCACCCTCCCAGCCTCAAGTCCCCAGGGCTCCGCGGAACGAGCCCCAGGGGCATCCAGGCTTCAGAGGGAGACCCTGGGCCCTCCAGCTGCAGCTCAGCGTCCAAACGGTGCCCAGGGCCCGAAGAGGCCAGGCTTGCCCAGGAGAACAAGGGGCCTCGGTGTCCTGCTCCTGCCTCCCGCCCGGCGGGGCCCCTCCAGCAGCTGACCCTGCCATACTGGATCCCGCCCCTGCCTCTGCGCCGCGGGGCCTGGTTTCCATGATAATCAGCCGAGGGCTCCAAAGGGCCCCCCTCTCTGCCCCCCCCCACCCCCAGGGAGACTCTTTTTTTTAAGATTTCTAGAAAGACCATCCTAGCAGCAGGCAGCTGGGAGACACCAGGGGTGTCGTCTGGCACTGAGGAAGGTGACTCCAGAGGGGGAGGCGAGACATCAGGCTGAGAGACCAGAGGGGAGGAGGGAAACCGAGGCAGCCAGAGATGGGCTGTCCCCAAGCAGGCCTCGCTGCGGCCTCTCCACAACCTGCAGGTAGAGTCTCTGCGAGGCTCCACTTTACAGAAGGAGAAACTGAGGCCTGGGCATTTCAGGTTTTCCCAGGTGCTGAGCAGTTGGCCCGACCCCTCTCTGAGCTGGCAGCGTCGGAGCCGATGGACGCACACACGAAGGAAGGACGGAAGACAGGATGGCTCCCTCCTCCCCCAGCGACCCTGAGGCTTCAAGCCCTGGTGAAGCGGTGCTGGTCACCTCCCAGGCTCACCTCAAACCTCCCAGGCCCGACTCCCAACAGCCCAGCCTGCAGGCATTCGCTCCTGAAGCCCCCGTCCTCCTCGGTCACCCTTTTTGTGCCTGTGGGAACTCCCGCAGGGCTTCAGGGACCAGGGCCACCCAAGCCCCGGCCAGCTACTCCCACGCTCCCCAAACCCCGTGGGCTGGACAGGGAGAACGGGCCAGGGTGAGTCCTGCACGTCTCCACGGGGACACCGGAGGGAGGGCTGCGTGGGGGTGGGGGGTGCCGCTGGCTCCCTGCAGGTCCACTTCAGCCTGGCCAGACAGGAGGTCCAGGGAGCAGCCCGGCCTCCGCCGCTCTCCCCGACCGACAGCGCCTGCAGCCAGCACCCGAGGCCACCGTGGGCAGAATGACAATGAGGCAGGACCCACGCCAGCCCACCTGGGAACTGCGCTGGGCCAGGCGGGAGCAGAGGGCAGAGCAGGGGCCCGGGACAGGGCCAGGGCCACAGATGGGGTGGGGGTCGAGGCCCACTGGAGACGAGGCTGGGCAGAGTCAGGACAGTTGCCAGGGCAGGACGAGACAGTGGGAGAGCCGGGTGCCCCACCAGGGGAGGGGGGGAGGCAGGCCCTGCCCCACGCCAAGCCGCTGCGCCCACTGTGGCCAGAGAGGGCGGGGGCTTCACCTGGCCCGGGAGCGTCCACCCTAGAAGCCCACGTCCAGACCCAGGCAGGCAGTAGGAGGGAAGGGTGTGGGACAGGCAGGTCAGGAGGCAGAGGGACCTGCTGGGACCAGTGGGCCAGAGACCCGGCTGCCCTCCTTACCCAAGCCCAGGCCCCTGGGAGGGCACTCCTGTCCTGGGTCCCCTCACCGGCCTCCTGCCCTTGTGGGCAGCCAGTGCCCAGCCAGGGACTTTGGCTTCCCCGCCCCCACTTCCCCTCCCAAGCCGTCCAGGTCCCCGACTCTCTGGTCCCCGCCCAGCCCGCCCTCCTCAGCGGGGACTCTCTCCTCCACCCTCAGGGCTTGATGCTCCTGGGCTCACGTTCTGGACGTCCAGGGTGGCTGCTCTGCCCGCAAAACGCGCTCAGTCCTCACAGACCAGAGACCCTTCCTAGCCCAGTGGTTAAGCTCCCAGGCTTGGGGCTTGGCTGGGGCACACTAAAGTCCTATCATAATTCTCACATAGTAGGTGCTTCGTGAATGCTGGCCTCCTCCTGCTCTGTTGGTAGCTCTGATGTGCACACAGCAGGCGCCCAGCAGTGGCTCCTGGGCTGAGCTGAGGTGCCCTTCAGGTCTCCAAGGGCCCCACTGCCCTGAGGGGGACACAGGTGCGGCCTGCTGCCCTGGCCTCTGCGCACAAGCCCTGCGAGCTGCCCAGCTCCTGAGAAAGGCCCATTGCTGATTCCCCTTGAGTCTGCGCTCCGGGCAATCAATCGGTCGCCATGGAAACCAGCCTCGAATCAGAGGCAGGCACTTCTTGGCTAAGCCAGCGCCACCTACCCACCCACTCAGGCCTGGCTGTGCTGGTCTCCCACCTAGGACTGCTGGGGGCGGAGGGGGAGGAGGGAGGGGGAGGGGAGGGGAGGAGGGAGGGGGAGGGGAGGGGAGGGGAGGAGGGAGCCCTGGCATAACCTAGAGCATCAGTCACATCCCCAAGCCCTGGGGTCCCCAAAGACCCGGGACTCCCTTGGGGGTAAGTGACCACAGCACTTGCCCCTGACGGTTGAGAGGTTCACTCCTTACAGCGTCGCTCACAGTGTGCAGAGCAGACGGAGAGGAGGCGTCGCTAACCCCACGGGCTACAGGAGCCACCAGGCCCAGCCGAGGAGTGAGGGGCACAGCCCTGCACAGACCCTGCCTGCGCCCTCTGCCCGCCACCCTCCCTGGCTGGAGAAGGGGCTGGGGACAGGAGGGGGTTCCTGGCCCGCTGGGCCCGCGCCTGCTTCCCACTCGATCTGCGCCTGGCACTCCCCGTTCCCATTCGCTCCAGGCCCACTAGGGGCCATTAGCCAAGATCTGCGCCCACTCCCCTCCTGGCCGCCCGCGCCCAGCTGCAGCCTCCCACCGGCCCCACCCCGCAGTGCCAGCCAGGACGCAGTGGAGCCCGGCCGTGAGTCCCAGGGCCCAGGTCAGCAGCCACTCCTCGCTGGGAGCCTGAGACCCCAGGGTACCTCCCTGCAGGAGCCCGCACGGGGCAGGGAGAGCCAGCACGGGGCTCGCCCCGGTCCTCTCAGCCCAGAGCTGAGGCTCCCCCGGCCGTCCACCTTCCAGGAGGAGCAAAGGGGACCATTCCTAACGACTGGGTCGGGAGAAAGCCAGGCCGCAGAGGCTGACGGAAGGACCACCAGCCTCCGGCCCAGCTGGCAGGGGTGGCATCAACCCGCCTGCCTGTGGTGACCTGCCGCTCTGCTGCGGCCCAGGGTCTCCAGCTAGAGCCTGTCACCCTGTGCCACTGCTGTGCTCAGTGCTGAGCGCCTGCTGTGTACCCAGCACTCCAGCGCCCACCTCGCACAGAGGCCCCGACGCTCCAGGGGGTCAAGGGGTCAGCGCTGGGGACTGACCTGGTCGGGAATGGCGCAGAGACTTCTAGAAGGAAGGAGAGGTGCTGGGACCTCGCTCTGCCTCGAAGACCCACCGTGGCACCCTCTCTGGGGCATCGGGCAGGGCAGCCCGAGCCCAGCTCAGCCCTGCCCTAGCCGATTCCAGCTTCCTCGCTCCATCACTGGGCACCTACTATGTGCCAGCGACTGGCTGAGGCACATTCAGAAGTGAGAGCCCAGGTCCCCTGCGGGGCTGTCCCCTGGAGAGATGAGCAGGTGGAGGCACCCGGAGCTAAGGGGGTCTCTCGAGGTCACACAGCTGGTGAACTGCAGAACGAAGACTGGCACTCAGACCCGAGCAGCCCTGTTCCAGCTACTCTCAGGGATCTGTCCCCAGCTTCTCTCCTCCAGAAAACCAGTCAGCGTGTCAGATTCCTCTGGCCCAGGGAAGGGGAGGGAGGGGCCTGGTGCCCCAGCAGGAAGCGGGGGCCCCTGGTCAGCTGCCCAGCCGCGTCCCAGCCAGGGCCACTTTCCTCTGCGCTCCTCCTCACCTGATTAAGCACTCATGGCTGCCACGCTCTCAAACTGAGGACTTGAATTTCCAAAACGAAAAGTACGTTTGGATCTGTTCCTCTCCCAAACATTCCTCTTCAGGCACCAGAACCGGAACAGCCCCTCCAGGCCCCGGGCAGAGGGGCCCCCGCCCGGAGGCTGGCAGCGTCTCTCCTCGGCAGCATCTGAGGGGCGCCCAAGAGACCCTCGGGTGGGGCTCAGCAAAGGGAGGTGGGCCCAGCCCCGGGCCGACTATAGGACAGACGAGGCCACAGGGACTGTGGGCCAGAGGCAGGGGCCCCGCCACCCGCACCCCACCAGCCCCACAAGCTCAGGCCGACACATGGTCACCAGTCTCCTCAAAGCTCCAGCGAGAACAGGGACCAGAAGGCTGGACACCCAGGTTACTTCCAGCTCCGGAAACCTCCCCTCTCTGGGACTTGGGGTCCTGGTTGTCCCAGGAGCAGGGAGAGGGACCAGGGCGGATGGCTGGAAGGTCCTTTGGTCTGCGCTTAGCAGATCCCTTTGGAGGGTCTGGCTCACACCAGTCCGAGGAGCCAGGCACTGGCACCTTTAAAGGCTCTCCACGGGATTCTAACGTGCAGCTGGGGTTTCCAACAGCCCGCCAGCCAACAGGTGTGATGTGGGCCCAGAGAGGGCGTCTAACTCAGGGGTTGCGCAGCGAGTCAGAGAGCAGGCCAGATGCTGAACAGTCCTGTTTCAGAGGCGCAGGTGAAGACAGAGACTAGGTGCTGCATGCACCGACAGTCCCAGCTACTGTGGAGGCTGAGACTGGAGGACAGCTGGAGCCCAGGAGACCCACTCTGGGCAACACGGCAAGACTCCATTTCAAAAAAAATGTTGGGGGTGCCGTGACACCCTCTGTCATGCAGAGGTGGGTCACTGGAAGGGTTAGAATCAAGAACTTCCACGGAGACCCCTCCCCAATGCTGAGCGTGGACCTTGCGATCCCTAAGTAGCAAGAGGGGGCTGGGTTTGCAGGAAGTCTCTCCCAGGTCCCTATGGTTTCAGGGTCCTCAGCCTGCCAGCTGGAATTCCAGCGCATGACAACAGCAGACACGGATTGACATTTTCCACGGCCCTGAGAGACCCGACCCAGAGGCATCTTAGCACTGAGCCGCCTTCCCAGTCCTTTAGGTTTTATTTTGAGACAGGGTTTTGCAAAGTCTAAGGCTGGCCTAGAACTTGTGATCCTCCTGCCTCAGCCTCCGAGTAGCTGGGATGACAGGCGCGCCCACCACACGGCCACTTGCTGAACTTTTACCAAGTCCAGGAAGGGAGCGAAGGTGTCCCGAACCCCTCTGTCCATTCGCCCTCCCCCCCGGGGATTCTCGTTCTGCTCCATCCGGCTCAGAGGGGCCAGGCAGAGTTCGGGAGGTGCCTCTCCCCAGAATCCAGAGGAGAGAACTGTTTCCAGCCCAAGGAGGACCCTGGAGGCCGCGCTCCAGGACCCAGCGGTGCGCAGGGACCAGGAGCGTGGGGCCTGGTGCTGGGTGGCCGGGCACCGCGGGGTTTGGGCAGAGCTCGGACGCCCCGCCTCCGCCCCACCTGCGGCGTCGGTCGCCTAGGGAACCAGTGGGGCGGGGCGGGAAGGACCGGCCCCTCCCAGCCCCAGCCCAGAGGAGTGAAGGTGCGCACGTGCGTGCTTGCGAGGCAGGCCGGGTCACCGAGCGGTCCCCAAGTCTCCCAGGGCGAGGGCCCCAGGTCACCTCTCCCACCCCTCCCGTCGCCTCATTGCCCCCACCGTAAACCCATTCCTCAGGCAGCACGTCCCAGGCCAGATGGCGAGGGCAGGACGCGTCCCTGGCCAGGCGGGGGCTGGTGATCGTGGGGCCCGAAGGGAGCGAGGGCCAGGTGGGCGTCAGGGGTCCGGAAGGCGCACGCCCGGCAGGTTGGAGGCGCTGACTCCGCCGCACCAGGATCGCTGCCCTGCGCTCAGTGCCCGCCCGGGTTCCTGGCGCTCTCCCCTCTCCCGCTTCTCTATCCCGACACTGATCCTGCCCCCACCTTCCCCGCCCCGCATCTCACATTCCTGTACTTGTCGCTGGGCACCTCTTTACCGGCTGCGTGACTTTTGACTAGTGTCTTCGCCTCTCTGAACTTTAACAATGTCCTGTCTAAAATAAATTCATGTAAGGGGAAAAAAATCAGAAGACCTGGGGGGAGGAAGCCTGTCTACAGTGGGTTAAGAAGGAGGAACTGTATGGCCACAGATTTGCTTCCCTGTGCACGTGCTTGCCTGCCGGGCAGACACCTTGGAAGGGAAGGACCTTGGAAGGCCTCGGGAGCGGGAGGAGGCCGGCTCCAGGCGCACACACTTGCCTTCTCAATATGGAAGTGTGCAAGCATTAGTGATTCCAGGGAGCAAACAAAACGGACACGTTTACCAAACCAAACTTCAACCCCAATGCAGTACCTGGGGCGTCGGGGGCACTGAGCGCGACCCAAGGTGAGACCCAGGGCGCGGCCCCCAGCTGGGCCTCCAGCCCTCCCGCCTTCCTGCCCCCCATTCCTGCTTCCTGCGGAGCCAGGCAGCACCTCGCCACCCTCAGTGCCTGCCGGGCACCTTCTCCCCGGCAGCAGGACGCCTGGCAGAGGCTGGGACTCGCGCTAGGCCTGCCGGCGCCTCACAGGGGTGTGGTCCTGTCCCCACACCCCTGCTCCTTCCTGCTCCCCTGCTTGGAGGGGCTGGGGCTCCGAGTCCCCGCCCCCCACCCCCCGCAGTCGAGGACACCTCCAGTGCCCAGGGCCTGCGTGACCACTGAGGGGCACAGGAGTGACCAACAAGTGCCGCAGGCCAGACCTTGGCTGAGGAGGGCCAGCACACCCCACGGGGCCAGCGTGCGCCCTTCACGGATGAGGAAGCCCAGGCTCGGGGTCGCCGACCGTCAGCTCCTGCTGGACCGGCAGCGGGGCCCCTGGTGGGCGCCTGGGCTAGGGAGGGAGGGGCAGGGACTTCTCCCCCTCTGCCGCGTGGGGCTCTGCTTCAGTTCCCGCCAGGACTGCCCAGCGGGTCCCATGAAGCCACCTGCCGTGGATCCCCGCCTTGGGAAGCGGCCCTTCCCTGCGGGCGCTGCCAGGCTCCCCCACCCCTTGCTCTTGTCAGACACGCCCACAACACAATGGGCCACCTGGTACACGCGGAGTGCCACCCTTCCCGTCTGGGCCCCGTGCTCGCTGTGGACCATGGTGCGGAGTCTCACTGGTGGCGTGTTCACGGGAACTCAGGAAAGTGAGGTCAGCTTCATCCCACGCTCCCTCCATTCCCTGTCTAACCCAGTGAATGTCTGTCCTTCCTGCCCCGGTTGTGAGTCAGTATCCGCGTATCAGAGAGAACATTTGCCCTTTGGTTTTTTAGGCCTGGCGTGATTCATTCATTTGCCTGCAAATGCCATAATTTCATTCTTCTTTATGACTGAGTAATATTCCACTGTGTTTATGTACCACATTTTCTTTATCCATTTTTCTGTTGAAGGGCGTCTAGTTTGGTCCTATAGTTTAGCTATTGTGAGTTGAGCTGCTATAAACATCGATGTGGCTGTGTCACAGTAGTATGCTGATTTTAAGTCCTTTGGGTATAAACTGAGGAGTGGAATAGCTGGGTCAAATGGTGGGTCCACTCCAAGTTTTCTGAGGAGTCTCCACACTGCTTTCCAGAGTGGCTGCACCCATCTGCAGTCCCACCAGCAATGGAAAGTAACACGTACTGGTTCTTGTACTATTTGGTGGGGGTATTGGGAATAGAACCCAGGGTGCTTCACCACTGAGTCACATCCCCAGCACCCCCCTCTTTCTTTTTAAATGTAGGGACAGGGTCTTGCTGAGTTGCTGAGGGCCTCGCTAAGTTGCTGAGGCCGGCTTTGAACTCACGATCCTCCTGCCTCGACCTCCCAAGCTGCTGGGACTACAGGCGTGGGTTGCCCGCCCGACCCTTGTATTTTGAGAATCGCCACTCTGACTGGAGCGAGGTGGAATCTCAGCGTGGCTTTAATTTGCTCAGATGTGAATGTTTTTTCATAGGTTTGTTGACTGATCATTTTCTTCTTCTGTGAAGTCCCTTCCCTTGCCTGTTTGTGGACTGGGTTATTTGTTTTTGGTGTAAGTTTCTGGGGCTAATGCTCTTGGATGCGGGCGGCAGAGACCTCTCCCAGCGTGGGCTCTCCTCCCGTTCCTGCTTGCTTCCTTCGTGTGAAGAAGTGTCTAGTGCGACACAAGCCCATTTCACTGTCCACCTCTAATTTACCCATGTGCCCAGCCCTGGTGGCGAGTCTGACGCTGGTCCTGGCTCGCTGCCCTCAGCACTCAACAGTGCCTCCTGGGTGAGCCTGGAAGGACCTCTGAGTGAAGGCGGGATTTGCATGCAGAAGGACACATGTTCAGGGCCATATCACTGAAGGCCGTAAGCATTAGCCTAAGGAGGGTGGAAAACCACTCCCTTCCCCTCCCCTCTCCTCTCAGACGCCTGGCTTGCCTGTGTCCCCAAGCTCTCGCTGACAGCACCGTAAAGGAGCTTCCCGCTCCTAAAAGCTTCTCAGCTGCAGGTCCTCCCGCTGTCAGGCGGTGTGGGTCACCCGGAGGCCACAGCCCCAATCAGGCTCTCCTTCGCCCGGGGCGGCCCCTGGGGCTGTGTCACCAGCTGCCAGCCTGTCCCCTCCTTTACCAAGAGGGGTGATGTCAGCACAGCCTGAGGCAACCCTCAGGGCCTGGTCGCAGGGTCAGCCTCGGAAAGGAGCAGAGACCTGGGAAGAGGCTGGCCTCCTAAGGCCTCCACATCCGACAGGACTCCCAGCCCAGGCTCGGCCAGAGCCCAGGGCTCATGGGTGTGCGAGGTCTCAGCCCGGGCTGGGGACCTCCTGGTCTCTCCCCCTTCCTCAGAGAGACGCGGGACACACGGTGACCCTCACAGGGATGTGGACAACAGAAGGGACAAAGGCCATGGCGGTGGGAGGAGCCCCAGAGCCCTGCCTCCGTTGGCTCAAGGTCCGGTTGTGCTGGCCCCCAGGCAGGCTCGAGGGGTCTCCAGGGTGTGGGTTGGGACGGGAACTCGCTCGGGAAGTGGATCCCGATGGCCAAGGGACACTGCAGAGCGTCTGAAGCCAGCGGCTGGCGGGGCTGAGGCGGTGAACTTCCCTACTCAAGGCCAGAGGGCAGCCTGGACCTCTGCCTCCTTCTGGGGCCTGGAGCCGGGACAGCTCGGGCAGGCGGAGGGCAGGCGGGGCCTGGGGCCCTGGTGGGAGCCCCGCTCGCCGTCATCCCCGGCCTCCTCCGGCCTCCTCCGGCCTCCTCCGGCCTCCTCCCGGCCTCCTCTGCACCGGCACCGGCCTGCAGAGCTCTCGCCTGCCCGGGAGGGAGCCCAAGGCCCCGGCAGGCAGATGTGCCTCGTCCAGCGACCGGCCGCTCCTGGTGCTGTTCCGGAAGGACAGCCTGGCCTGAGCCATCTGAGGGCCCTTGTGGCCGGATGCTGGGCCGGCCTCTCCATCGGCCCTGGAATGAACCACGGAGGCGACTCCAAGAAACGCCAGATACCCTGGTGAGACTGGCCGCTGAGCCCCGGGAAGCTCGGGAGCAGCAGGGGCCGGGAGCTGGAAGGCGGCCAGGTGGCGCGTGGGCGGGACGGCAGAGCCCAGCGACCCTGCCACCCCAGGCCTGCCGCCCAGGGAGCACCTGCCGGGGCTCAGGGGCTCTGCGGGCAGGGTGGACTGTGAGGACCGGACCCTGGGGACAGACCCCATGGCACTCATGAGGAGGAGGCGGCCCAGGCAAGATGGCAGCAGGTGGCCACAGCCACAGCCATGCTGAGGAGGAGCGGAGAGACCCACTGTCCACACCCGCGGCAGGGCCGCCTTGAGGGTGTGGGACGGGGTGGGAGGAGGCAGCCCAGGAGGCTGCAGGGAGCCGGGGAGGGCCAGGCTGCCGCCAGCGAGTGGGCTGGCAAGTGGGCTGGTCCGGAGCTCAAGGGCTCTCGTCCCTCCAGCCCCACGACCCCCTTTGCCACAGGGCGCCGTGACACTGCTCTCCCTCCCCGCCCTTCTAGGCCAGAGAGGCCCCCGTACAGCTGGGCAGGGCTTGTCCTTCTACCCAGCTCGACTAGGGCCACTCTGCTCTGAGTGCTGTGTGACCTTGAACGGATTACTTTCCCTTTCTGGACAAGATGGAAGACTCGACTTCTGGGGTTTTTGTCAGAGAATCGCCCCAGCCCAGAGAAAGCCCTGATTCTGGAGTCCAGGGTCTCGGATCCCACTCCCGTCCCTTCATCCAACACCTCCTGTGTGCCCAGCACTGGTTCAGAAGCCAGAAAAACTGGTTTCCTTGGCAACCTCCAAATCTTGACCATTCTGAACCTGGGTTTCCTCATCTGCAGAATGAGTCCCTGAGGCAGCGCCTCCCCCGCTACGGGGACCAGGACCCCAGGGGCACAGACACCGGGAGGGGCCGAGCTCTCCGCAGGCCAGCCCTGCTCAGGGACCCCAGGCCCCTCGCCTTCGCCCTCACCAGCAGCACCCCTGCCTGGGGCGCCGTCTCCTCGCGTCCGAGGGCGGCCTGGCCAAGGCCCCTCCTCCCGGGAAGGTGCCCCCTGTCCTGCTCTCTGCTGGGCATGGCCGCCCCTTCCTGGCACCCGCTCCCTCCCCTCCTGGCTCCTCCATGGCCCTCAGAGCCACCAAGGGGATCACTGGCAGCCGAATTTGTCACCTGCGCAAGGAAGGGAAAGTGGACCTTCCTCAGGGCCAGCCTGTGGCCCCGCCAGGCCTTCAGGGCCGGGGACAAGGCGTGGGACCAGAGAGGGGGAGGAAAAGACGGCCACCTGGCTGCCCAGCGGGCCATGGAAGGCGGGCACTGAGCAGGGAGCACCTGGGTGCCCCACGGACCCGACTGCACGCTGGCACCTACTGCCCGCAGGTGGTCGCTGGGTTCAAGTCCCAGGGAGTCCGGCAGCCGGCCAGCCTCCTCCATTCCACAGCAGGGTGCTGAGGCCAGGGGAGGCCACGGCCACAGGAGAGGCCCTGCCCCAGGCCCGCCTTCCTCTGTCCAGGAGCCCCGAGCCAGGCAGTGGGGTCCGGCTCCCAGGAGCTGGCCGGGCCGTCTTCCTGCCACCCGCCCGCCCCTCGGGGCTCTTGACCCACTCTGACCAGGGCCTCCGTGACACCCGCCGTCCCTCAGCCTGTTGCCACCAAGCGGGCACCATGCCACCCACTCCTCGGTGTGCTGTGGGCATGGCTGGCGGGAGGAGGTGCCCGCCTCTCCCAGTCGGGCTCCACTGTGCCCCTGCCTCCTCTGTCCACCTCGGCCAGCGTCCCTGGGGGCTGTGACCCGCTCCTCCCCAGGGCTCCCCGGACGTGAGCAGAACCAGGGAGCTGCCAGCACTGTCCTGCTGGCCCAGGACCTCCACAGCTGGCCCGGTCCCAGCACCCAGCACCCAGCACCCAGCACCAAGGACCCAGCACCCACCTTCTTTACCTCCCTGGCCCAACCCAGCCCCAGCCCCCCGAGTGCCCCCAGCCCCTCCGACTCCCCTGCTCCCCAGTTCTCCCCGTCTTCCCGGGCCCATCGACAGAGGCTGGGGCCCAGCAGCAGGCGACGGGCTTGGGGCACTGCCGTCCTGCCCACGGCCACGTCCTGCCCACGGCCACGTCCTGCCACGGCTGATGGGACGGCACTGCCCTCCACTGCCCCTCCTGACACCGAGGGGCACGCGCCTCCTGCCCGCTCAGCCGCCCGCCATGCCCCACACCCCAGCTCCTCACGCCCGCCGTACACTGGCACACGCATGTCCTCACCCACCCGGAGCCCTGGCTGCTCTCGGGGCCAAGTCGGTGCCGAGGGCAGACGGGGAGGAGGCCGGGCCCCGGGCAGGGTGCCCAGGACCGCGGCCTGCGAGCCCAGGAGCCAAGGTCCTCGTGGGAGGCCCTGTCCCCACGGTGACCCACCGAGGCCCAGTGTGATCACATGGCCACTCACCCCCTCCAGAAGACCTCCCGTGCCTCAGCCTCCAGGGAGGCCCGGGCTCCTCAGCATGGCCTCCCAGGGCCGCAGAGGCTGGCCTCGCGGACAGCCTCCTCTCCTGTGCCCGGGCCTCTCCACTCTCTCCTGCCCGCTCCTGGCTCCCGCTCCACACCCTTGCTGCGTCCCTAAAATGGGACGCCTCGGCATCTCCTGTGGATTCTGGGACGAGTTAGGTCCTGGGAGGTGCAGCCCCGGCTGGCACTCAGACCCTGAGGTCCCACGCCACCAGCCTGCCAGGAGCCGCCCGGGCCTGCCCTCTCCCTCAGCTCCTCCTCGGCAGCCCCCGCCACCCTCCTCCCCCCACCACCTGCGGAAGCCGCCCCCTCCAGGAAGCCCCCCAGGGGCTCTGCCAGGGGACCCCAGGTGGAGGAGCACAGCGTCGGGCCCACGCTGATCTGGCCTCTCTCCTGCCCGTGTGGCCTCAGGACGGGCACAGGTGGGCACGTTCCCCAGTCCCCAGTCCCGCCGCCAGAGCAGGCTGGGGCGAGGGCCGGGAGCTGGAGCCAGGTGAGGCCGCAGGGAGACCCTCCGGAGCAGCCGCAGCGGAGGCCCCAGTGCAGGCCAGGCCGGACCAGCGCCGCCTGCCCCTCGGCACGGCCGGGGCCCCTGCTCCTTCCGGCCCCTGCGTCTGGGTGGAATCGCCCACCAAAGTCCATTTTGAAAGGAATCGATCTCCGAGCTGCCTGGAGATGCAATTTGGATTTTCATTGTGAAGAAATGACGGTTAAGGACAAGTGTGGAGACCCAGCCACCAGGGAGGCCCTGGAACGAGGACTCCCTCTGCGCCTGGGCAGAGACTCAAGGCCGGTGCCTGTTCTCCTGCCGTGACAGCAGAAAACGGTGCTCAGGGGAGGCACAGCCGCGCGACACGGGTACACGTGTGTCCACGCACAGCCACACACCGGCACGCGCAGATTCACACGTACACAACACGCCCACACACGCAGCCTCACTGGGCGGAGCGCCTGTGCTCCTAGCTCCAGCAGCCTCGGCGGCCCAGGGCTGCCGCTGCCCCAGCCCTCCGCTCTGCCTTCCATTCCCGGTGCGTCTAGCTTTGGGACAACGCCACCTTCTTTACTTCTGGAAGGGGCTGACTTCTACTCCTGTTCCAAAAGCCCTTCCCTGACCCAACACTGACGCGAGCCCTCGCCCAGGACCTTTCACGGGCTCCCACTGCCCGGCGGGACAAGGCTCATGTCCAAGACCGTGGCCCCGAGCGGGCAGCACACCTGCGACTGATGTCCCTTCTGCCGCCGCAGCAGCTGATGGACCCCCAGGCGGCAGATGAGTAATGGAGCTGAGGGGTGGGGGCTCCCGAGGCCGAGGCTGGCAGGCAGCAGGCCCGGTGCCCGTGTGCGTGCCCACAGCGGTGGCCTCGACTGCCAATATCCGCCCATTCTTCTGCATCTGAAGATTTCCAGGTTTCACAGAAAAGATGGAGAGTCATCCGGGAAAGGCGCGTCTCTCACGCGAAGGCAGGGAGCCCAAGTCCCTTGGAAACTCCTTCACTGGGAGCCAGAGTGGCCCTGAGTCTCTCCGGGTCCAGCCCTCGGGCACCTGAGCCAGCAATGCCCGTCTGCCGCTGCTCCGCTGACCAGCCCCTCCAGGGAGGGAGCCCCACCTGCTTCTCTGGTCTCCCCTGACAGCGGGAGTCCTGCCCTCTGGCCCCTTGGTTCCTTGGTCCTTGGCCCTGGGGCTCTGACCCCCGCTCCGGCCACTCTCTGCCTCGGAGGTCCCGTCGGGGTGCCCTCCATGTCAGGCCTCTCGGCCAAGGACAGGCTTCTGGGCTGCGCTGGGCCCGGAAGCTCACAGGTGGTGTCCACAGGAGGACGGCGGTGGCCTTCCAGCTGGGCAGGAGGGCAGGGGCTTCCCTGCTGGGCAGCCCTGGGACCCGGGGCACTGCAGAAGGCGGTCTCCTGCACAGGAGCGTCCTGACTGCACCAACGGGCCTCCAAGCTCGCCAGCTGGGCGCGGCCAGTGGCTGGGGGACAAAGAGCCCCGCACTGCAGGCTGGGAGGGGTGGCGGGCTTCCGAGGCCAGCCGTGAGCCGGGGAGGGGAGGCGGGGCCCCAGGCTCCTGCAGAGGCTCTGGGCTGTCAAGGCCGGGGAGGAGGCCCCGCCCAGCAGGGCTCCGGCTCCCGCCCACACCTTCCCGAGGCCTGGGCCACTCTTCTCCAGGACGAGCCTCCCAGGGGACGCTCCAGGGTCCCGGCCTCGCATCCCTCTGCCCTCTGCTCCAAAGGCCACCAGTCTGTGCTCTGCCTGAGGAAGAAGCAGCCCCTCGCTCCAGAGATGCCCCGGAAGGGAGCTGACCCCGAGGTCAGTCAGGGCCTGCCCGGGGCAGCCGAGTCTGTGCCCAGGTGGAGCAGAGGCGGCCCCAGGGGTGGGCAGCAGACCCTGGCATGGGGAGGAGATCACAGGTGCCCGAGGAGCACCAGGGGGTCTGCCCGAGGCGGGGCGGGCTCCGTGCCCAGCCAGGCAGCCCCAGATGCCTACGCTGGGCTGGTGGCCGGGGCAGCGCTGGGACCCGGCTCCCGGCATCAGCCAGACACGCCTGCACAGGGAAAGGCCAAGCCCTAGCGGCAGGGAGGCTACAGATCCAGCCTCTCCACTTAGCTGCCTCCCAGCTGGAGACCAGAGCAGAGCCAGCAAGGGCTGCGTGCCAGCCGGGCAGGGGCAGAGTGGACCCACGGCCTGCCCGGGGCTCCTCCCTCGGGGTGGGCGGGGATGGGCCGGCGCTGCCCCAGGGACCAGCCAGGCCTGGCCCAGATTCTGCTCCTGCCCCAGTTTGGGGCGGCTGCAGCGGGGCCCCCACAGCCGGCCTAGTTCTCAAGGATGCCTGGAGGTTCCCAGAGGCCTGGGGGCCTCCACCCCACCTGCAGCCTCCATTCCAGCCCAGACCCACACGGGGCTCTGGCAGGGGCTGCCTGACTGGGCATCGTGGCTCGTCCAGGGGCCTGTGGAGCCTGCTGCCCGCCCACTCTGTGCCCCACCCTGACCACCAGGACTGGCACTCTCTGACCCAGACCCTCCTGGGCACAGCTGTGCTCACCCAGGCTAAGGCTCCGCTCTGGGCTTTTGAAACGTGAATTTGAACCCGCAGCGGAGTCAGCCAAGTCCAGTGGGTGGGCGCAGGACACACCAGGGGGCCGCTCTTCCCAGGGACGGCACAGGTGGGGGGCCACCTGGGGGCCCCAGCATCCGAGGGCAGCGTGACACCAGGTGGTTCAGGGACCACGGCAACCACAGGGCCCTTGCAGGGGAAGGCACGGACCCCAGCTCAGAAGAGAGAGGCCAAAGAGGAGCCGAGGTGACAGTGAGGTCCCCACCAGGCCCAGGGGCCAAGTGACAGCAAGGACCAGTGGGTACCCAGAGGCTGTTCACGCCTGTGAACTAAAGGAGTCATCGCACCTGCCACCTGGGCTTGACGTCCCCTGCTGCCACCTGTGGGCTCTAGCTGCAGGGGACATGGTGGCCTCAGTGGGCTCCAGAGACCAAGGAAGCGTGGACACTCCTGCCAAGGCTGTCTCAACGCGGTGGGAGGATCCGAGGCCGACCCAGCCCCTCCCTCGCTGGTCCCTCCTGGGCGAGGGTCCCCTCCACCCCTGGTACTGCCCCCAGGGCTGGGGGCTGCCATGACAGGGCACAGGGCAGGACCCTCAGGCCTCGGACGCCTCTTCTCCTGCTCGGGCCCCTCTGACAGGCGCACGGGCCGGTGGAGGCAGACAGGAGTGGTTCCGGGGCCTCCACACGCGCTCCTCACCCTCCAGCGCCCGGGAGCCCCTGGGGGACCCCACCCCATCTCCCTCGCTCCAGCTGGGGAGTCAGCAAAGCCGGCTCTTCCAGGCGCTCCTGCCTGGGCGGGCTGTGTGACCCCAGGGACGTCCCCGCTGGTCTCTGGGACTGCCTCCTCTTTCAGCCAAGGGGGCCGTGGACTCCCCGAATCCCTCCGCTGTGTCCTCCAGCCACTCTCCCCGGGCGCCTCCAGCGCCCACCTTCCGCCCTACCTCCCCGCCCTCCCCCTGCCCCCAGGCCCTCCGCCTGGCTCGGCCTCCGCCTCTGGCCTCCCCTCCCCGCCCCCTCCCCCCCACGCTGCCCCACCCCCGCAGCCCCGCGCTCCCTGTCAATTAGACAGGCTCCAGCGGGAGCCTGGAGAGCCGGCTGGGGCACCCGGCTGGAAAATCGGGAATGGGAGCTGCCTGGAATGCTAATGACTGCAGCCTCCACCCTCACCCCTCCCTCTCTGGGGGAGGAGCCATGCTTCTTCGGCCCCTCCCACCAGGCCGCAGTCTCCTCCCCCCCAGCCAGCCCCCCTCACCAGGTGCCCCTCGCACCCTCCCAGGAGCTCTGGTGTCAGCAGAGTTCAAGGCTCAGAGGAGGGAGCACTGGTCTGGAGTCCAGAGCCCTGGGCCCCGACCAGGACCCTCTCTGGGCCTCAGTGTGCCCATCTCAGCTCAGGCGTGGCTGGTCACCCCTAGGCCTTTCAGGTGACACAGCAGGTCACTTCAGACCTGCTCTGGTGGCCGGCCCTGCTCTGTGCTTGTTTGACTGCGACTGGCCAGGCCAGGCCACTCAGCAATCAAGCCTCTCACCCCCGGTGCAGGGCCACATCACTCACCTGGCCCCTGCCCGGCCCAGAGACAGAGCATTCTGTCCCCAAGTGTCCCCTTGGGCTGCCTCACTGTGGGCTGGAGACCACCTGGGGCCAGCAGGACTCAGGCAACCCAAGTCCTGCGGCCAGCTGGCTGGGCCTCATCCCAGGCCGCCGAGGGTGCCTCCGGCTGGGAGAGCAGAGGCGGCAGCTGCCCCGCCCACCCCACCTGCTCCTACCTGACCCACCAAACCCAGCCTCGAGGGCCTCAGAACCTGGAGGTGCTCAGCCAGCCAGGGCACTGACCACTCCCCCTGTCCGTAGTTCTCCTCGTGATCATCACTTTCATGACGGTGACGCATCAACAGGCGACTGGCAGCGACAGGCGGCATCTGGATGTCCCCCCAGCACACTGCACAGCTGCCGGAGCCCCGCGGGATCCCAGAGGGCCCTCCAGCAGTGATACCCAGTACCCACTGTGTGTCAGGTACACGCTGGACTCTGGGGACACAGCGGGGGACCCACATGGGCAGGCCTCTTGTCTCACGTTCTGCAAACAAGTAAACAAAAACAGATCCTTCCAGAGTGGCCAGTGTTAGGAAGGAAATACCAAAACCAGGAGTTGCCTGGGGCAAAGCCAAGTGAGAGGGCTCAGGGGCAAAGACGCCTCAGGGGAGGTGACACTGAGAGGGGGCCCAAATGACAAGAAACCAGCATGGGATGGCTTGGCACACATCTTTCTACACAGAGGGTGGGCGTGTGCAAAGGTCCTGGGGCCAGAACGCCTAGTTGGAGGAACAGGGAGCCCTGATGGCTGGGCAGTGGCGGGGGGCAGCTGGAGATGCAGAGCCTGGTTCCGGCTAACAGAGCGCATGGCGTGGGATGTGCCCCACCATTCTGTCCATGAGGACAGGAAGCACCTTCGGGATCTTCTCCATTTCTCTCTGGAGTCCCACCCCCAACTCCGTACTGGGATCCGTCTGATTCCTTCTCTCCACCAAGTGGCGCCTTTCGGCCACTCTTAGCCTGGTTGCCAGTCCTTCTCTGCTCCATCCAATTTGGCTGGGGTGGGGGTGGCTCGTCCTCAGAAGGAGAGGCACGAGGAGGAGGCCCTGGAGGCCGCACTGCGGGATTCACCCCGCACCGCAGTTCACGACGCGAGGCTGCTCCCTTCTCAGGCTTGAGTGGCTCCACAAGAGCCCCCTTCCGTCACCTGGGCCTGGGTGTGGCCACCAAAGCACAGAGCTTCGTGGGAGGAAAAGGCAGGCCACAGGGTGGGAAGGGAGACCCGAGAGGAAAGTGGACGAGCAGGGGACCCCGCGCCCCACAGGCTGCCAGGGCCGCTTTCCTCACCTGGGAAAGCGGACACGTCCGGCGGTCGCAGTGACACGCCCACCGAGGGGCCTGTGTGGCGGAGGCAGCCTGGACGCGCAGGAACTTTCTAGGTGGCTGGCGGACTGCGTGCCCCAGGACGTCGGTCCCCAGACTTGTCCCCATGGGCAAGAGCGCATGTGGCCACCAGAAGGCCTGGGGAGACGGGCTGCGGCTCCCTCACCACAGGGCCACGCTGGGGACCCCGAGCGTCCACCCACACGGGGCCGAGAGTCCCTCGAGGTGCGTTTCACAGCGTGGAGACAGAAGCCAGCGCCGAGCGACCTCGCAGTGCGTGGCTGAGGGAAAGACCCAGGCACCAGCCAGGGCGCGACTGATCCCTGGAAGCCGCTGTCCTGGGAGAGGCCGAGGGGGGACCGGGGGCCCTAGGACGGCCGCGTCCTCATCGGAAGCCGGTCCTGGCCGTGCTGACCTTGCGGTAAACCCGCCGCTGGGCTCTGTGGACACATCAGCTGCCTCTGTGCTGAGTTTCAGAAACACAGCGACGTCAAACGGTACCCACTGCCAGCAGGCGCTGAGGGGACGGTCTGCATCCGGCCGCCGGACCCTGGACGCGACCTTCCCCAGCTGCTGGCCCCGGGGCTTCCCAATGGCGCGGTTAACCGGGCGCCGCACCTGTCCTGGGGGCGTGTCCCCCGCACTTCCGGCTGCGCCTGGGCGCTGCTGCTGTTCAGGCTGAGTCTTCGTCCCTGCGTCCTGTGTTCCTGGGCTCTCCCCTGCCCTTCTCACTGCGACAGGGGAGGACCCATTACAGGGGACCACGGGAGACCCTGAGTCATTGGAATCCTCTGGAAACGGGACAGGTTGCGTCCAGCTGGCTTCCTGAGTTAGACAGCCAGAGCATGTGACCGGGCCCAGGGTTGCCCAGTCTCTGCACGAGGGTCACTTTGCTGCCCTTAGACGTGCCCCTGCCTGTGCACAGGATGGCTTCGAGTTGAGGCCCCTCTGTAGGGACCTCTTTGGGCCCCTCCAGGGACCCTGGGAGATGCTGGTCGTCCCCACTACCTTCATGACAACCACACGTCCCCTGACCTGACCCACGTCCCTGGGGGCCAGGTTGCCGGGTGGAGTGCAGGACGTGGGGGGCGCCCACACCCTCGGTGACAGACTGAACTTGGGAGGTCACTCGCCGTTTCTCTAAAAGCTCAGAGGACATTGGCTGAGTCTGGAGGGCAGCGCGTCCCCCGCTGAGAGCAGAGCCGTCTCTCCTGGCTGGCTCCCTGGCAGGGTTCCCTCCCCGGGGCTCTTCCCCTCCTGCTGGACACACTGGTAGCAAGGGGCTTTTCCCGGGCAAGTGACAGAGACCCTCGCTGGACCTGGAGGGGCGGCAGGACTGCAGTTCTGCCCAGCAGGGAGCGTGGAGCGAGCTGGAGCCCAGGCGCAGGCCGCGGGGTGCTGGTCCTTCCGAGGGCTCTTCCCAGCCCCGTGCGGGCATCACAGGCGGCCAGCCGGTCACTCCGGACAACTCTCCCTGGCCACCTTCAGTGACTCGCCTTCTCCGGACCCACCGCTGGCAGAGGGTGTGGCCGTCCTTGGACCAATCAGGAGTAGCTGTAGTGGCCCGGCCATCATTCAGGGGAAGCCTAGGTGGCAGCAGCAGATGCTGGTGGGACAGAGTGGGTGTGGGTGACGGGTGGGCAGCAAACACCACCTGGCCAATTTCCCAATTTGGCCTGTTACCTTCAACAGTCCAGTGACACCCGGAGGCTCTTTCCCATCAGCGGTGCCCCGAGACCCGTGGTCCTCAAAGCCAGGAATTCTTAAGCCATGGTGGCCTGCGCCCGCTCCAGCCAGCCCGCCCCTGCACGGTCCCTCTGGCTTCCTTTCTCCTCCTGCCTGCCTCAGGGCCTTTGCACTTGCTTTTCTCCTTTGCAGGATCACACATCCTTGGTTTCCTCTCACAGTCAGGTCCCTTCACAAACATCCCCTATGCAAATGGGCCGCCCTGAGTCACCACCCAACGCGGCCCTGCCTCAGCCTGCGACCTCCCTGGTGTGCATGTTTACTGACTGTATCCTTTGGCTCGAATGGCAGATCCTTGAGGGCAGGGGCCTCCATGTCTTGGCCTCTGGGCCTTCTGGTGCGCCCAGTGCCCCTCCCTGAAGCTCGCCACCGTACTGGCCCGACTCTTCGGGACTCAGGACAGGTACGCCTTGGCGCAGGGGCCCTGGTCTGCGCCGTCTGCGGTCATGAAACACTGACCTGCGGACACTCAGCCTCCCTTCCTCTGCCCGTGGGGCAGCAAGCCCAGCCCCACCCGGGCGAGGCCTTTCCGTCTTCCTGCCCAGGAGACACTAACGTGCCCATCAGGCCCCGGGCGCCGGCTCGCCAAAAGCAGAGGCTCAGACAGGACTTGGGAGCAGCAGCTCATTTGGAAGGTGAGGCCAGGAAGCAGGAGGAGGAACCGGGGAGAGAGACGGGGCCAGGAAAGGGTCACTGTGGAGGCCACTGCAGAGGCACCGGGAGAGGCGGCCCACTCCTCGGGGCCTCCTGGGAAAGGTGTCATGCTCTGCTGGGGGACTGGAGGCTGGAGGCTGCTGCTCACTCACCCGCTTGCCCCTGGCCTCTAGCCACTGAGGGTGGCCCCAGGGAACTCCCCAGCTGCACTCGAGGTGGGATGAGGCTGGACAGAGGTGGGCTCAAGACCCCAGAGGGACTGCCACGGGGGGAGGGCGAGGAGGCGGAAATGCACAGCTGGAGTGAAATGCAGAGGCCGTCCTCGCGGGACGGCACGTCGGCTCCGCTCCACAGTGCCAGTCTCCCCGGCTTCTCTACCGCGTGTGCGTTCTGTGCCTGTCTCCTTCCTCGTTGTCCAGTGTGGCTGCTCAAGACCCAACCATCACGTCTTACCTTCCAGGCATGGGAAGAAAGAAGGGATAAGGAAATAGGGCACCACCCGCTGGCTTTAAGAAAAGTCCCTGCAATCTGCTACTTCTCCTGGACCAGAACGTGGGCACATGGCCCACCTGTATGGGACACCAGGGGACCTGGCTGGCGTCTGTCCCCTACGTTGGGTGGCCCGATGTCGGCATGTGCTGAGATCTGCTCACTCTGCCCACGGAAAGACAGAGGCTGGAACTCTGTGTCCTGCCAAGTCCCCCCGGGAGAAGGACACCCACTGAGGCCTGAGCTCATCCCAGCGGTCGGCAGCCGGCCTCCCCGCAGTCGCTCATCGCCTCTTGGTCCTGGGGCAGCCCGAGCATGGTCTCTCTCCTGTGGTCAGCAGACCCTCGTCTGGGGAGACTGATGTGACCTCCCATAGCCCTCTCTTAGCCAGGCCAGATGGCCCCTCTTCCCTGACAGAGTTTCCAGACCCTTCTCAGTGGTGTTGTCCTGTGCTGGTGGACTCCAGAGGGTCAGCTTCCCCTCTGAATTGACGACAGCCTCTCTAGGTGGAGTCCAGACAGAAGAGCCGAGCACAGAACCCTCACCTCCCCTACCTGACCCTATGCTCCTATTAATGTGGCCATGGCTGCATCCACCCTAGAAACAGCTTCGTCGCTCTGACTTCACTGAGCCCAAGCCTGCCTCAGTCTCCCAGAGAAGGAGTGTCGCGCAGATGGCACCTGTCGTCTATGGCTGCAAGTCACACACAGCCCCGTCCGAGTGAGTTCAGGCAGTGAGTGACATCCCACAGCCTGGCTCCCGTCTCTGTCCTCCTTCCATCTGGCCACGCCAGTCGTCCCTCAAGTGCAAGGATTGTGGGCATCTGCCCCCCATTAGGCACGACAGCCACATTCTAAGGAAGGCCGCAGTCCCTTCCCCGAAGCCCCCCACTGCGTTTCCGGCCTGGGTGGGGACGGGCAAGGGCGCCCGGGCAGCGATGGCTTGGGTTCCTCCGGACACACAGACACAGGCAGGAGGGTGCCCCTGAACCAGTGGGGCTCAGCCAGGGCAGGGGAGTGGAGAGACGGGCCCAGGGGACCCCAGCAGGGACAATTGCCAGTGCCGAGGCTCAGGGGCTGGGAGGGAAAGGGCCTTCCCGGCCCAGCTGAAGGGACCCAGAGATGAGGCAGGGGCAGGGAGGGGCCTGGCCAGGTGCCTGCTATGCCCACCGAGGTCCCCCTGGCTGCTGTGTGGAGGGTGACGTGTCCAGGGTGGAGGCAGGGAGGCCAGGTGGAGGGATCCAAGAGAAGGTGGGCCTGACTCGAGGGGACTTTCAAGGTGGAGTTGCGGGCCCAGAGTGGGTGGAGGGGAGGCAGACCAGCAGGGAAGACCAGCAGGAAAGACCTCGCCCCGGCTCGGCTGCCAGGGCCTTTCCGTCGGAAGCAGGAGGTGGGCTTCAGGGAATCTGGGGTGGAAATCTGGAGCGTGCGGATGGTACTTGGCGCCCCGGGACCTGGGAGCGCGCTGGGGCAGGGAACCTGTGCCCTGAGATGCTGGAGGAGCCCAGGAGAAGCCGAGGCAGCAGCGGCTCCGCCAGGCCGACTTCAGAGCTGGCGAGGACAGAGTCCGCAGGCCCCTGACCCAGGGCTGGCCGGTGGGGAAAGAGCCGGTGGAGGCTCCCGGCTTTGCGGCTCAGCCGGCAGAGGATGGCACGAGGCTGCTGGCCTTTGCCCTGCCCAGGCCTGGTCCTCCCGGCCAGGCGGCTTCTGGAGTGGCCTGGGACGAGGGCTCCTGGGGTTGCAGGTCCTTGGCGCCTTGCCACGGTGTGGAGAGCTGGGTGCAGTGGCCGGAAACAGAGGCTCCGAGCTCAGGCGAGCCCTCCCAGCCCCACACAGCCCCATTTAGGCCACCCTGGTGGCCAGCCTAGCCCTTGGTGCATGACCTGGCCCAGGAGGGGTCATCATGGATCTGAGTGGTGGGATGGCCGGGCCTGGGCTGGGCCGTGTGGGGCGGCTGGGGAGACCGGCACCTGCTGTCCTGAGTCGTGGCTCCTGGTGTGCCCGGGCCCCTCGGGTGCTGCCTCCAGGCGGTGACCTCTCGGCCTGCAGGCTGGAGCCAGGCGCAGCAGAGGCTTGGTCCCTAAGGAGTTCCGCAGGCTGTTCCCTTTAACCCCGGCAGCCGCCAGGCCTGGAGCCCGAGCTCAGGAACACCCAAGGGGCAGCGCCTGGCTGCTGCCCGTGGCCCTCGAGGCCTGCCCAGACCCTAAACAGCAAAACCGTCCCTCCTCCAGCGTCATGTACAGAGAGTGGGCCCATCCCACATCTGCCTGCCACCTGTGGGCTCCCTTGTCCCTACAGAGCCCAAGTCCACCCCTGAGCTGGCCAGGCCTGGACATCAGTTCCAAGGACAACCCACCTACCATCCAGCTAAATATGCAGAGGTTAGCAGTCAAGCTAGCAAACCCTGAGGACCATGTGACAGGCTGTCCCTGGGCAAGTGGTGGCCCAGGGACAGCCACCCCGCCCCAGCCCACAGCACAGCCACTCCTCTCTTGCCAGCAGTGGCCCACAGCTCCAGGGGCACGTGGATGCCACTGACCCCACACTCCCTCCCGCCTCCCCCCTAGTGCCCCTTGGCCAGCTCCACACAGGTGGCACAGGCCCCGGGTGCAGGTCTAGGGCAGGCCAGGGACAGCCCTGGGGGCCCAGTACTTACAGAACAATCTGGAATGGGTAGTTCTGGGCATGCAGGCTCTAGGCCCGTGGAGGGGGGCCGAGGAGGTTGGAGCAGCCCCTCACAAGCCCACCCCGCCGGCCCTCCTGGGCCCAGTGCCACCCACACACCTCTGGATCCATCATGCTCTGGGGGTGGCCCAGCACAGCCCCGCCTCCCGCCTGGGGCGTGGCCCAGCACAGCCCCGCCTCCCGCCTGGGCGGCCGCGGCCGGGGAAGGCTCTCCAGTCCGTTTTCTGGCCTTATTCTTCGTGTTTAAGTGAAAGCTCTGGATATCCTGGAAGTTTCCAGGATTTTGGCAGCAAGGCTCAGGATGCAGGGTCTAGTGGGCCTGAGAGATGTCGTGGGGTCCAAGGCTCAGGGCTGTCCAGGGCTGGCTTCTTTCACTGCTGACCCCGGGCAGGATCCTGCGCAGGGCCCTCCCAGCCCGGGCCCCACACCCTGGCCCGCGGGTTGTCCAGAAGTCGCTCTCCGAAGTCAAGGAAGCTCGTCTCCCAGGCCCGCTCGTGACCAGCTGGGCCACCCTGGGGAACTACCCACTCCAATCCTGTTCCTCAGAATGCAGACCCGCCAACACCCACTCCCTGGGGGTCGCTGGGGGCCTTCGGTGCTGCCGTGGGCTTGCCGGCTTCATGGAGGCCCCAGAGCTAGGCCCGGCCTGTTGGGCACCTCAGACGCCCGGGTCACGGGTGGCATCATTTCTGCAGGTCACGTGTCTTCTGAGCGCCTGCACGTGACCAGCAGGAGCTGTGCCTCTGCGCCTGCGCCCTGGTCCCGTCCAGCAGAGGAGCCCGCAGCCCCACCAGCTCCCGAGGCCATTCAGTGCCTGGCATCCTGGGGCGGCCGCCCAGGGCCTTCCAGTGGACCCAGGGGCAGCAGCCTCCTCTGGGGCCTAGGTGTCCCTGTAACTTTGAAAGGACAGTGTGGCGTTGGCCTCCAAAGGATCCTGCCCGCCAGGCGTTCTCCCCGGAGTCCTCCCTGCCCAGGTCAGCTGGAGAGGACTCTGCTCTCTGCCAGCCAGAACCTGACCCAGGGTCAAAGTTCAGGTAGGCACATAGGGGGAGGCAGGGCCATCTGCAAAAACGGGTGACAAGAGGGAGGGGTGGGAGGGCAGGAGCGGAGCCTCCCGTCCAGCTGGGGGAGGGGACGTTGCTGGAGGACACTGAGCAGCCACCACCTGGTGGTCCAGGACACACTCCTTCACACATGGCCTTGCTCAGTTTGGCCAAAATTGTCAGGACCAAGGACAGCGGAGAGAGAGGCAGGTGAAGGTGATTTTAGGGGAGACCCAGAGGGGGGGTTCAGTTTGGGGATTCCAGCTTATGGGGAGAGGGACAGCCATGGGCCACCAGAGCCACTGGGGCCACAGCTCCTGCCCACCCAGGGTGGAAGCCGCTAAAGGCCACCATATGGCCCCTCACAGGGACCAGCTCAGCCCCAGGGGCCACTCAGGTCAGCCCTGTGGCAATGCCGGCCCCGTCCAGGGCTTTCGGAGGAGGGTCGGTGGCAGTTGGAGAGCAGGATCCTGAGGACAGGGCAGGGCTCTGCTCTGGGAAGCCAGGGGGCTGAGGCTGGCTGGGGTCCAGAGCTGCCTTGTGAACCTGAGGTCGCTGCATGGTGACCACAGGCCCAGTAGCCTCCTTGAAGGAGCAGAGTGGCCGACGGTTGTGGAGAGGAGGGCAACAGACGGTGGAGGGTACCTGGGCAGGTCCTGCAGAGACCCGACCCACCACGGCAGGGGCAGGGGGCAGGCCTGGACCACCTGGGGTCCATGGTCACTGACTAGGGCAACTTTGCACCAGTGATGTCCCCGCGTGGCCCTCTATCTCTGCATTCAGGGGTGAAGGTGGCCAGGACAGCGGGGGACAGCCTGAGGACACAGGGCCAGGGTGTTTCCAGGTGTTCACGGCAGGTCATCCGGGCACCAGCCTGCCAGGCCCACGGTGCTGGGGGACACCTGCTTGGGTCTGCAGACCCCCTTCCTTCTCCTTGACCTTGGGCAGCGGTGACCCCATCCAGTCAGCCCCACTCCGGAGCCCCTTGGCAGGGCTGCAGGTGAGAAGAGGACATGGCCAAGGGCCCGGGGTCTGGGGGCACTGGGAGTCCAACGCAAGGGACACATTCAACACCAACCTTGAGCCTGTTGTTTTAAATAAGAAATTTATTGCAAATATAGAAATTGATTCTCTCCATACAGGAATCTCCGAGTTGAGGAAAACATTTTCGTGCCATTCAGTTTAAAACAGGAAACTGGGGTGGGGAGGCAGATGGAGGGAGGAGAAAATAATGATGGGACCCCCTAAAAGAAGGAAAGGAGAGAGTTCCAGGCCCCGGAGGGAGGGTTCCGTACAGCTGGGGTTCACAGGTCCGGAGGTCAGGGCCCTGAGCCCAGCTCTGCAGGGCTCAAACCAGGTGCCAGGCCGCAGCACCGGGGGCTGGCAGCTCCTGAGGGGGACGAGGGGCAGCAGGGAGGAAGGGTGGCCGCCACTGCCTGGACCGAGCCCTGGCCAGCCCTGTGCTTATCTAGCAGAGAGAGGGGGAAGGAAGAGGAGGCCCAGGCCTCCTGCCCACCCACGGACCCCCTCTTCCTCTCCCTACTGCTCAGCAGGAGTGAGCGGCCCGTGAGGAGGGACACGGAGACAGAGTGGAAAGACTGACTCTGAGGTGGGGTGTGGGCAGCAGGGAGCGGGTGGGCCGGCTGTGCGCAAGGGGGCGGAAGGAGGTCCCTCTCCTGGGCTGACAGAGGCCAAGAGCAGCAACCAGGCCGGAGGCTGGAGAAGCCAACTGGGCCCGGCTTGGTGCACGAGGCTTCTGCCTGCAGGGTCAGACCCCAGACCCTCCTGCACCTTGCCCACCATCCACGCCCCCAGAAATGGGCGCTGCCAGGCCAGGAACCGGCCAGGGCAGAGCGGCCGGCTGGCCTAAGGAGGGGCTTCAAGAAGCCGCCCTCCCGCTGGCACTGCTGGCTCCTCTTCGGGTCCTCCTGTCAGGTAGAGTTGGACTGCCTGTCACCTCCTCCAAGGGACAGGGGACCCCATCCCTCCCCACCCGTCACCCCAGGTTAATTCTTGGCATGGTGCCCACCACTGGGAAGCAGTTGGTCTGTCCCTCCACTGTGTTCAGGCCACTCAGAAGGGGGCTCCTGTCACTGCGGTGCCCCGGCCCCTTCCTGGCCTCTCACACTGGATCCTGTCTTTCCTCTTCCCGTGCTTCTGTCTCCCCTCTGCTAACTTCCGGAGTGGGGCACAAGCCGCCCCTGACCGGGAACACCAGACTTCTCCCCGCTGCCCCGGCCTCTCCAGGGCTGCTGGGGCCTGCAGCCTTCCCAAAGGGCCTCCCCACTCCCACCCCACGACCCCCAAACCTCCCTGGCCGGCAGCCCCCGGCCTGTGCCCCTCCCTCTAGGAGGGCCGCAGAGCAGCGGGGCCCTTGGGGGACAAAGAGGGACTCTTCCCAGGAGGGAAGAAGCTGGCCCAGGGCCCCGGAGGTGGTGTCCACGAAGGCTAAGCTCTCCTCTGGCCGGATCTCTGCTTTCCATTTCTGAAGGTCATTAGCTGCAACAGAGGGTGGCAGTGCCCGCCATGCCCTTCACAAGAGAGAGGGCGCCTCTGAGTCCCTGCCTGGGGACAGGAGTCGCAGGTGGTTCTCCACGAGGGTCCGGCAGGCCCAAGGGCGCCCTTCCCTTCTCGCGGCCCCTCCCCTCCTCTGGCCCTGGACATGGCGTCACAGGCACTGCCCTCAGCCGGTTTCAGGACCCGGGACGCAGACGTAGGGGCCTCCTGGAGGGCTCTTGCCCACAGAGGCCGGCCGGGGCAGCTGGGGACGCTGGCTGGGGGGCTGGAGAGCTGCAGCTCAGGCCCTGATCTGCCTCAGAGAACACCTGCGTCTCCAAGGTCATTTCCCTCCTGGAGCCTCAGGGGCCTGCTGCTGAGATGGGCGGTCTTCAAAGCCCACAGGGAGGTGGCCTGCGGTGGCACAGGTCATCTTCCACCAGGAATCACGGCAGAAAGGCTGCCCCTCCTGGAGGACAGGCCAGCTGCTGGCTGCTCCCCTCCCTCCTGCAGGGCCCCACAGGGCCCCACGCCTGTCCAGAAGCCCTGCGCCCTTGGCCTCCTGTCCTCAGCAGGGTGACCGCGCCTCTTCATTTGCAAAATGGGAACCACTGGGCCGACCAGACGGCTCTCTTCTTGGAGAAGCTCTCAAGGAAACATCCCTGGGCGACGGATGGGCTGAGCCAGGGGAAGGGGAGGTGGCCGTGGAGTGAGTGGTGGGTGTGGGGCAGGGCTGGGCTTGGTGGCACCTGTTTTGGGTCTTCTGCAGAGCTGGCCCCTCCCTGCGTTTCAAGAGCTGCTCAGATCACGATGGAGGGATTTGGGAAGAGGGGGCAGGGGCAACTGGACAAACCGGCACATACACGACAGATGTTTGCTCAGAAAAGTACAGTAAAATCGCCATGCAAACAGAACGGGGAGCCTCCTCGCCGCCCTCCGCGCCTCCGTTTTGCCAACTGGGTGTGAGGGGGTTGAGGGGCGGGCTTGGGGCTGGGGTCTGCTCCTGCACTTCCATGCCAGCCCACCCCTCTTCTCCCCAGGAGAACAGTCTTTTCTTTGCAAATGTCACCCCCAAAGCGAGCCCCGGGATCAGCCCACCCCAAAAGTTGATGTGACAGAGGAGTTCGGTTGAGCCCTCCTGGTCCCTCCCCAGGCCACCCCAGCAGGTGGCGGGTGGAGCCCCCAAGGACGGCCTGGCTTTCCTGGTCAGGCCCCTCCCAGACAGCACAGGTCTTGGTCCCTCCCCAACATCAGGCCCCCAGGCTCAAGAATCCCAGGTGGCGGACTAGGATCTGGGGGCCTCTGGCAGGGACGTGGGGGGAGCTGACAGGGCTCCTCAGACTCCTGAGGTGGGTGGGAGGGTGGGCAGGTGGGCTGCCTGGGATGTTGCCCGGGTCTCCCAGCTCACGCCCACCTGGAGGGGCCATGCCTGGCATCCAGACTGTTGGAGACCCCACACTCAGAACCCCACCCAGAGCTTGCCCTGGGAAGCCCCTGGCGCCACTGCGCAGCCCTGCCCTCCCTGCGCTCTGCTGCCGCCCACACTGAGAGCCCCCAGAGCCCCGTGGTCGGTTGCTCTGGGCACCAACTGCCAGGCACCCGGTTGCCATGGAGACCGGCTGGCTGGGGGGAGGGGCCGCAAACCCAGCCTGCTCCCCCCACCCCAGGGTGGAGGGGGGACCTCACTGATTGTGCTTTGTTCGATGTTGGGTGGGGTCAGAAAGAGGGGCGTGGCCATTCCCATGGAACATGGAGCCCCTAGGCCCAGGGGGTGGGGTGGGGGACCCTCCTTCCTCCTCCCTCTGGGTAGGCTGAGTCTCTGCCCTGAGACCCCGTGCTGGGGTTCAGGCAGGCTGCGGTGCAGGGTGCAGGGAGCGGCCAGAAGTCCCCACCCCACCTCCCGGCTGTACCCAGGCATCACAGTTCATTGCTGCCCCTCTGGGGTGGACAGGGGTCCTGGAGGCCCAGAGAGGCTGGGGCCAGGGGCATGGGGGCCTGCACCTGAGACGCCGTGGGAGCTGGCTGCCCAGCGTCCCTCCCCCAGGCAGCTCCCCCTGGCTACGTGGAAGACACTGAAGGGGTGGTGGCAGGTCCCCTCGCCTCTGCTTTTTTCTTCCCGGCCCCCCAGGTTCACAGCCGCAGCCCCGTGCCCTGAGGGGCTTCCATGGGCTTTCTGGAGAAAAAGCACCTTCCTGATTCCCGAGCCCCTCAGTCGCAGGTGGCGGCGGCCTTGGAAGGGTGGTGGGTGAACGGGGCCCGGGGGGTGTGGCTGGCTGGGGGACAGCCCTGGCGGAAGCTGGGAGGCTGAGGCTGACCTGCTGCGTGACCCCGGGGTTATCAGCTGGCACCTCCGTGCCATCCATGAAGAGAAGGGAAATGGCACCGGTGTCGATCTAGTGCCACACCTTCAAGTGATCTGTCCCCAAGCTCGGGAGGTCGCCCTCCCTGCCCCAGAGGGGCTTCGGTCCGTCTCCTCCTGGTCTCCCTCTCCCCAGCCCTGGGCCTGGCCCGTCCCCCAGGGCCCACCGCTCCCGGATCCCGGCCTGCCCCGCCCAGCCCCGCACACCCGCAGAGTCCCCGGGCAGCACAGTAGAGACGACTGATTCGGCATCAGTTTGTAAACTTTAAGGAAAGTGTGTCTGTTTTCCTGTCCGTTGTTGTCGGCGTTGGTTGGTTCACAGTCAGGTGGTGGTCAGTGTGTGCGTGGTGCGTGCGTGCGGGTGTGCGTGTGCGTCCACTCCTCCGCCCGGCCCTGCGCCCGGGCCCTCCGCCCGCCCGCCCGCCGGCCGGCCCTCCCCGAGCGCCCCGGCCTCCCCCGCAGCCTCACCCGGGGGAGAGGGTCACAGCTTCTGCTGGGCCGAGACCCCCTTCCAGTAATCCAGGATGTCGTGCAGGTCCTCGTCCTTGGCGAACTGGACCTTCTTGCGCAGGGCGTGGCCGGCGGCCACGTAGGCCTCCTCGCGGTGGTGCTTCTTGTAGGGCCGGAAGCGCTCCCAGATCTTGTGCGTGCTCTCAGAGGAGTACTCGGGGCTGGAGGAGTACCCTGAGTAGTAGTGTCTGGGGGAGAGCTGGGAGTAGGTGGAGTCGCGCTTGGCGCGGGTCAGCGGCTTGAGGAAGGACACGCGCTGGCTCAGGCTGTCGGCGCCCTCCTCGTAGTAGAGCGCGGGGAAGCTGTGGCGGTGCTCGCTGCAGTGGTAGGCGGGCTTCACCTCCAGGTGGTGCACCGCCCCGCCCCCGCCGCCCCCGCCGCCCGCGGGCACCAGCGGGAGCCGGTCCAGCGGGCTGTTGAGCGGGCTGCCCTTCTCGATGTACTTGGAGTCGCCCTTGGCCAGCCCCGTGGTGGCCGGGTGGTCGGGCACGTCCAGGCTGAAGACCTTGGCGCTCTTGATGGAGCCGCTGGAGGACACGCTGCAGGTCTTGCGGGTGACGGCGGCGTCGGCGCTGAGCTGGCGCTGCAGCGGGTGGTGGGAGCTCTCCTTGTAGGGGGGAGAGAGGAAGCTGGGCCGCTCCAGCGCCCCGGGCGCGGCGGCCGCGGAGGGGGTGGCGGCCGCGGGGAGGGACTGGCACTCGAAGGCCAGCTCGGGGTCCCCGCCACCACTGCCGCCCCCCAGGAAGGAGGCGGAGTCCAGCTTGAGGGCATCGATGCAGTTGTTGATGATCTGGTTGACCTTGTCCACCTCCTTGGCGATGGTGGAGATCTCAGCAGCCGAGCCTTGGCCATTTTCCAGGTCCGGAAGGTCATCCTCGGGCCTGGCCAGGCCATCCCCCGCTGCACCCGTGCGCACCTCGATGTAGTTGCCTTTGGTGGCCACCTTGGGCGTGTCCAGTCCGGCCTCCAGCCCCTTGGAGGCGGGCAGCTTCTCCCCGATCATGGAGGGGATGGAGGACATGCGGGCCACGGGCAGCACGGGGGGCTCGCCCAGCTTCTGGGCGGCGTGGACAATGGAGCCTGCGTCCACGTCGGCCCCATAGCGCATCTCCAGGATGGTCTTCTTGACGTTGACGGACTTCTGCTTCTCCTCCTGCATGCGCCGCTTGCGCAGGCAGTAGTAGACGGCGCCCAGCACGATGACCATGCCGAACAGGCAGCCCAGGATGGTCATGATGTAGTGGGTGGTGGTGGAGGTGCTGGGCGCCAGGTCCCCGGGCACCGGGTCGCGCGTGGTGAAGGTCAGGCAGGTGTGGTTGAAGCGGCGGCTGTTCCGCAGCGAGGTCACGCAGAAGGTGTACTCGGTGTGGGCCCGCAGCTTGTCCAGCGTCACGATCTCCTTCTTGTTCTTGAGCGTCATCACGTCCGAGAAGTAGCTGCTGTTGTACTGGACCAGGACGTACATCTTGCTGTAGGGGTGCGGGATGATGACCACCAGGGTGGCCGAGGTGAAGGTGACGTGGTGCAGCTTGATGGCGGGCCCGGCCGAGGCGTCGGTGGTGGACGAGGCCGGCGGCTCCACGGAGAGGATCTCGTCGGGGTTGAAGCCCGAGTTCTCGTCGGGCTCCCTCTGGGCGTCGGTGGAGTAGGGCGTGGGGTGGCTCACGGGCCGGGCGGGCAGCGAGCCGTTGCGGCACTTGGCCTGCAGGACGGTGATGGCGTTGAGGCTGTGGTAGGGCCGGGGCACCAGCAGCGGGTAGCCGGCGAACTCCGGGGCGACTCGCACTGGAGGCGGTCGTAGTTCTTGGTGACGTTGTTGAAGACCACCAGCCAGGCCAGGAAGCCGAAGAGGTCGCACTCACAGTTGAAGGGGTTGCCGGCCAGCTCGCACACCATCAGGCTGGCCAGGCTGGCGAAGGTGGCGCCGTCCAGGCGGCTGAGGCGGTTGGAGGACAGGTCGATGCTGATGAGGCTCGGGCACTCGGAGAAGGCGGCGGGCGTGACCACCTCGATGAGGTTGTGCTGCACGAAGAGGAACTGCAGGCGCCCCATGCCGCGCAGCATGCCCTCCGTCAGGTTGCTCAGCCGGTTGTAGCCCAGCTGCAGCACCTGCAGGCTCGACTGGCCCAGGAAGGCGCCGTCCTCGATGTAGGAGATCTCGTTCTTGGTGAGGTTCAGGTCGGTGAGGTTCCCAAAGCGGTTGAGGGAGGAGTAGAGCACGGCCTTCAGCTTGTTCTCATTCAGCCGCAGGTCGTGCACGGTGCTGTTGATGTGCTGCGGGATGGTCTCGTAGGGCGGCTGGTTCTGACTGCAGATGGCCAGCCACACGTAGCCCTTGTCCCCCTCGATGAGCCAGCAGTCAGCGCGCACGGCCCCCGGCCCGCACACGCACAGCAGCGCGGCCGCGCACAGCCCCAGGCGCAGCATGGCGGGGGCCTCGGGCCGGCGGCCTGGCTGAGCTGAGGGCCGAGCACGGGCCTAGCGGCCAGAGGCTGGGGCTGGCAGCACAGTCCTCCCGGGGGCCGCCACCATCTTGGGGGCGACCCCCAGCACGGGAGCCCCAGTCAAGGTGGGCACGGCAGGCGCCGACGGCTGGGCCGGCGGGGTGCTACCAGCAGGCACCGGGCCTCGCTGGGCGGCAGGGGGCCCACGGCCTGCTCCCTGCTGGCTCCTCGCCTCCCTGGGGGAAGGAGCGCGGTCCTGGGGCCTGGACTTCCTCTCCCTCCTCCTCCTCCTCTTCCTCCTCGGATTCTGGGCTCAGAACTTCAGAAGATCCCCACAGGAGACTGGAGCGAGCGAGAGACGGGGGCAGAAAGGAAGAGGGCCATCTGTCACCTGGTTCCTGAAAGGCAGCACCGAGGGGTGGTCGATCAGTGCCAGGGCCTGGGCCAGCCCCCTGCCGGGGCCTCTGTGACAAGGAGCACCCAGGGTCCCTGCTACGTAAAGTGGGGGAGGGCTGGTGGGTGGCAAGAGGGGGAGGGGCTCCTCGGAGCACAGGAAGTGCCAGCAGGGCAGTCTGAAGACCGAGGACAGAGAGGACCCTGGAGAGGACAGGACAGGGCCACACTGCCCTGGGCACGCCGGCCCCGTGCGCACACTCACCTGCCGCCTGCACAGCGACCCCACATGAGCCGGAACTCCATGGCAGGCACACGTGGACAGGGACACACACACGCAAGCACACCTGCCATCTGTGCCTGCGACAGACAGGCCGCGCACACAGGTCCACCCACCCAAGTGGGCACCCCCAAATCCGGATAAAGAATTAAGAAGCCCAGCAAAAGGCCTCCTTTCTCCATGCCCAAGATAAATAATTCATTTGTTGTGTAACTGCTCTTGTTCCAAAAATAATTCCCTTGTCTCAGCTTCCATGGGGGAGGGGAGCAGAACGTGGCGGCTGTGGGCTCCCCCCGCACAGGGGGACGCAGAGGCCGGGGGGTCTCTGCAGGGGAAGGTGTGGGGAGGGGAAGGTGTGGGGAGGGCCCAGGAGGGCCCACCCTACAGGCAGAACCAACCCCAAGGAAGGGGCCGGAGTCAGGGAACCCAGAGACCTGCCCAGAGTCATCCCCCCAAGTGCCCTCGGAAGAGCACCCGGTCCCTAAGGGGCGTCCACAGGTCTCCAGAAGAGCACGGCCACAGCCCCCACAGCCCCTTTGTGGCTGGAGGCACGGAGAGGCACAGAGAGGCACAGGAACTCTCTCCAAGTAACACAGCGTAACCTGGGCCGGGATTGAGGTTGCAGAGGCCCTTGGGCCCCAGCCAGGAGCCAGGCGGTGGCCCCAGGCAGCCTCGCTAGCCAGGTAAACCATTGCCTCCACTTGCACATCCCTAAAGTGCCCAGCCCTGGGATCCGGGAAGGACAAGATGACTCGTGCTGCCCATGCCCACCATACAGGGGGCAGGGAAGGTAGCCCGGGGGCCACAGCCACAGAGCATCTGAGTCAGCACTCAACTTTCCAAGTAGGGACACTGAGCTCAGGCCCAGGGAGGCCTGACGGATCCCAGCGAGCTGGACACACGCCTCAGCCAGACCCGCTCCAGCTGCCACCTGGGCACGGGACTGGAGCAGCCAGTCCTCCCTCCCTGGGCGCTTAGCAGGGGCCCAGGATGTAAAGATCAGGCCAAAGAAATCCATGTTTGGACAAAGACAGTCAAAGACCGACCATGAGAGGCACCTGCGCCTCCTGCTCCTCCCCGGGGAAACTCCAGGAAGGAGCTCTCAGAAAAAAATATTTTAAGCCTTTGCGTTAAAGCAAAACCAATTTACAGCCCTGAGCCCCAGCGGGCGGAACAGGAGAAGGCAGGCGGAGGGCGGAGAGCCCAGAGGAAGTCGGGGCAGGTGGCACTTGCTGAGGAGGTGGCAGGTGAAGGGCGTCTGGGGGGCTGGCAGGGTCCAGGCTGGTGCTGTGGTAGGGGCCTGGGGCGGGGCAGGACGTCTGAGGCCACCTCACACCTCCCTGTCCCCTGCAGCTTGGGGTATCACAAGGCAGGAAGGGGGTGCCGGGTAGTGGACAGCTTTCCTGTCCTTGGCCGTGCCAGCCAAGGTCCCCGGGCGGGAGAGACCTGCTCCCGAGCTGCAGGGCTCCCGAGGGACCCCAGGCGTCAACGCAGCCCCTCCGGGCCTCAATTCCCCTCCCACAGGCAGCCGGGTCGGGTCGCACTAGGGAGGCCGAGTCCCCAGCCCGCCGCCTCGCGACCGGGAGCCTGGCGTCAGGAGCCTCCCTCCTCCTGGCCAGAAGGCTGGGGACCGCATTGGTATGCAGGTGCACGCGCAGGTGTGCGGCGGGCTGGGCTGCGCAGGGCTGTGCGGACGGACGTGTGCAGGGAGGGGAGGCGGCGCTGGGACAGCGGGGGCGCGCGCAGGCTGGGGCAGCGGCGGCGTGCGCAGGAGGCGCTGGGGCAGCGGGGCCGCGCGCAGGGCAGCGGGGGCGCGCGCAGGAGGCGCTGGGGCAGCGGGGGCGCGCGCAGGCCTGCGCCGTGCGACCAGCCCGAGCGCGTGCCGGCCCAGCGGGCTGGGGAGGGCTGAGCACCAGGCCCCGGGGACCAGGCAAACACCCGCCTCATGACAGTGAGCGGAAGCACCTGCGCCCACATGCCCGTGTGCGGCCACTGGCCAGAGCGCCCGCTCCGCCCTCTGCCCCGACCTGCCAGGCCCGGGGTTGGGGGCAGGGCGGAGGGGGAGGTGCCCCTGCCCAGACACCAGAGCTGCCTGAGCCCAAGGTGACCCTGCCGGTGGCCCTCTCTCCTGCTCTTCCTGGTCCCCAGGACGGCTGGGGCCAGCCCAGCTCCCAACCTCCCCATGACTCAGAGTGGGGGAAGCGCCCATCATCCCAGCCCCATCCCTGGGCTGCCTGCCCACTGCCCGTCGAGGCCCCATACAGCCAGAGAGGGGACAGGAGGCCACAAGGCGCTGAGAGCAGCACTTGGCCCCCCGCCCAGCTGCTGGTCCACGCCCACTCCGGGTGCAGGACTGCAGCGGGGGAGGGGCTCTGGCTGGGGTGTAGCCAGGCCAGGCCACGCCCCTCCATGAAGCTCCTGCAACACACACTGGCAGGGGCCTGACCCTGAGCACACCTGGGGAGGGGGCAGCAGAGGGGGAGGTAGAGAAGGAGCAAAGCAAACCAAGACAGCCAGCAGGCAGACAGCAAGAGGGACTGGAAGGCGTGCGTCTGAGCCAGAGAAAGGGAGTGCGGGACACAGGTGACAGAGGGTGAAGGGGGAACACAGGCATCTGCTGCCCACCCCGCCTCTGGGGCCCAGGAGACAGACATCTCTGGGCCTGGTGGAGCCCCCACAATGCGGCCCGTGACCAGTGAGAGGGACGAGGGAAGTGACAGGAAGCAGCTGCCAGGGAGCCCAGGGCCTCCCCAGTGCCAAACCTGGAGCAGCAGCCTGGGTGGGGGTTGTGTGGCCATGGGCAGCTGGCTCAGGAGATGGCACCCTCCAGAGCAGGGCAGGACGGGCCATGAGCAGAGCTCCCAGCACCGGGCTGGCCACTGCAGGCATGTGACGTCCCTGCCCGGGCATCCTCGGACGGAGGAGATCAGAGGCCAGCGAGGGCGGCAGGACGGTCCGAGTCACCTGAGCACACGCCTCCCGCCCAGGCTGGTCTTCAGGTGGGCCAGGTGGTGGTGCCCTCCTGCCAGCCCAGGCCCTGGCCCTCTGGGGACTCAGGACCCTAGAGCCTCCGAGCCGGCTGCTCTTGGAGGTCAGCGGGGGAGGCGTGAGGGAGCCTCTCCGAGCCTCTTCCTCTCCAGGTGGCAAGGTGTGTGCCAGGGCGTGGGGAAGACAGCCCGGAAGACACCACCCCATGTGCCCCTTGGACTCCTGCTCCCACGGGGACGCTCCCGGGGGCTGTGGGGGAGGTGCCGTCCATGTGCTGGACGGGGCTCAGCCCAGGAAACCCAGTTGGCAGCAACTGCTCAGCCTGGCACGGGCTCCTCCTGGGCCCCTGAGTGCATTGTCACCGCCGTGTCAATGCGCTACCGAGCAGGAGGACAAGAACAGAGTCCTGGAAGGCTACCTGGACTCTCTCTGCTGGAAGCGCAGCACCAGACTGGGCCCAGCTGCTGCCACCGCCCACGGCCACAAAGCTGCGACACCCTCGGGCAGAGACTCAGGCCTGGGCAGGACCTTCTGGCCGGCTCCACCTCCCTGCAGGCTGCCTGGGCCTCGGCTCCTCACCTCCACTCCTGAACTACTCTGTGGAAGGACCACCTGGATTTCAGGTGCAGTGAGCTCCAGGTGAAGGGGACAGAGGAGAAGGACGGCACTCAGGGCCAGAGGTGCTGGGACTGAGCTCTGTGCTGCCCGACGTGGCCACTGATTTGCCCCTCTGGGCTTGGTCTCCTCGCCTGTAAAATAGTCATGGTTGCCTTTCCCAGTGGCTTGTTCATGAGGGACACTAAGTCTGAGTCAACCCTGATGGTGCTGATAGTCTTGTTTCACAGAGGAGAAAACAGTTTCTGTCCTTCCCCAGCTTCCTCCCGGAGACCAGGCTCATGGTAGTGGCTGCACATGCTCAGTCATCTGGTGTGTTTGCTGCCCCTCGTGTGGACACCTCCCTTCCTCTCTGAGGAAAGTGTGCACAAGCCTCAAGAGGCTAATTCCTTCATCAATCACCAGTATTTATTCCAGGCCAGCTGTGCTCAACCCTAGGCACGTTCCTACCTCAGGACCTTTGCACCTGTTGTTCTCACTCCTGGAATGCCCTTCCCCCGATAACTCCACAGCCCTCACCTCCCTGGGGTCTCTGCTCAAAGGCTCCCACCCCTGCCCCTACTTTCTCTCACACTAAATCTGAGATGACCCACTCATCACTCAGCTCTGGCTTTGGTTCCTCTGCAGCCATCAACACTACCTGACGTCACTCAGGCCTTTATCATCGCCACCTGCCTTACTCTGTCCCCTTCAAAGAAGCAAAGTAGGACTGTACCCATTCGCTGCTGCAACTCTCGTTCCCTACCGAGCAGGGGCTGGGTGTGTGCGGTATAGCGTGAGTGGAACAAGCACTCAGGGCTGAATCCCTGATGCCACGGTGTCAGGACACTGAATATCAGAGGGAGGACCCCACTGTGGACAGGGTGCTCATGGTGTCAAGAAATGTGCTGGCTCTTCCTTTTGAGCCTACAGCCCCCCTTAGGCAGCTCACTTTACAGACAAGGGAACCAAGGCTCAGAGAGGCACAGTGATCTGCCCAAGGTCACACAGCCAAGAACCAAGCAGCCTGGGCTCTTGAAATCACCAGACTGCGGGACCCTGAAGGGACAACCTCCACACCTTGACACTCCAGTGCCAGGGCTCTCGGCTCTGAAGCCACTGTTCCCTTCTTGACTGCGACTGGTAGAAACTTCGTCTATCACAAGGCCCATCTCACTCCTGGTGCTGTGGCCAGTGGTCCCGCCTGCTGCCTGCCCCCAGGAGCAGGCCTGTCCGTCGTCACTCCATTCACCCAAGCCAGGCGGCCCCAAGTCCGCCACCCTCTCTCCCTGGGCCATGGTGTCGAGTCCCAGCCACCCTGAGGGCCGGCTGGGCCAGGTCCCTCCCACAGGCTCCCCAGAGCCAAGCGCTATGGTCTGAGCAGCGACCTGCACGAGGGACCCTGGCCTCGCTCGGCCTGGCTCGGCTTCTGTCAGTGCAGCGGTGTGCCAGCGTGCCCGCACCTCGGCCTGGATGTCACCCACAGCCAGCCTCCACACACAGCGCCCTCGGAGCGCCCTTGGGCAGCCCCGTCCCAGCTGCGAGGTCCCACCTGGGGTGCTGGGTCGCGTCCACCCCGTTCAATCACATCGCATTAGTCTCAGCCGCAAGCCAGCTGCTCTTGGTCCCCAGGGCGCTGGCCTCTGCCCCCAGCCTCTGACCCCAGCCTCAGCACCCAGCCCTGGCTGCATCCACGTCACGGGGACACGGACACCGGCCCAGACCCAGCTGGCCCTGGCCTGGGGCACGGCGCCCACCGGCCACAGGCAGCCCCTCACGCTCCAGGTGCCCAAAGCGCACCGCCGGGCGCCTCCTGGGGCCCCTCCACGCCAGGGACTGAGGAAGGCCACACGGCCCACAGCAGCCAGGCAGGCTGGCCAGCCTCGATGTGCTGGCCGGCGCACCGCGGCCCACAGGGAAAGGGCACGTCTGGGCGGAGGTGCGTGGGCGCCTGCGCACAGCGGCCTTGGGCGAGCGGCGCCTCACCTCTCTGGGCCTCAGTTTCCTCATCTGCTCGAGGAGGACAGCAGTGCACAGGGCCTCTGCCTGCCAGGCCCCCCAAGCCTCTGAGCACCGCCCACTGTGCCCCAGACGCCTCTGCCCTTGGGTCCCTCCCCGCCCCCAGCATCACAGCTGTCCTGAGTGCCCGGCCATGTCAGGCCCTGGCAGAAGGGGCGGGCAGGTGCTCCGCTGGGCACCACCCCGCAGCCTGACGGGAGGCCCAACCCGGTGGGTGGCAGCTCTCAGCAGCCAGCCCAGGGCACCCCATGCGCTGGCCCCCCGCCCGCCACCGCCAGGCACGGGCCCCGGGGGGATCTGGACATTCACACTAGAGCCCCCCACGGGCCACCTCCGGGCCTTCCCAGGACCCTCCGGGCTACTGACAGGCAGCCTCCCCGCACCCCTGGCCTGGCCTCTCCTCCCCGGCCCGCCTCTCCCCCGCTGCCTGTGCCTGCTGACCCCTGCCCTCTCCCGCCTGGCCTTCTCCCCCACTGGCTGGCGGCTGCCCCTGGGCACTACTCACCAGTCTCCACTGGACCCGCTTTCACCAGTGCCCGCGCCACGGCTGCCTCTGCCTGCATGGCCTCCATTCATTCATTCAATAAACATTTATGGAGCACCTACTATGTACCAGGCGCCGGCTAGGCCCACCCTCCGGGCTCTGCCTCCACCACCTGCTCCTCCTCCAGGGTCCCAGGGTGGACGTTTCCTGCCTTCCCACACCCTCAGGACTGTCCCAAGGCGCAGCAGTGTGTCTGGGGGCCCCTTGGGGAGAGGTGCAGGCTCCGTGCTGCGGAGTGTGGCCCCCCAGGTAGCCCTGCGGGAGGGACGGGCACGGGGAAGGTCGTGGACAGGCCTGTGCTTCTCACCCCATCCTGGGGTCGGAACTATCATTGATCCTACTTTATGGATGAGGAAGCAGCTGTCTCCCGACGGCCGGGCTGCGGGGCGGGAAGCGGGCACCTGCTTCAGCCGCACGAGGATCATCACTGTCTATTTTCCAGCTAGTTGGCACTATGGAAAACTCGAGAGATCTCATCCTTAAAATCCCCATTTCTGGAATCCGCTGATGACCCTGGAGGACCTGGCTGCCCTGGTCTCCATCCCTGCAGGACAGGGTGGGGCGGTCCTCCTCCCTGGCCCAGGGTGTGGGGTTTTGTGAGGCCAGCAAGAGGGGCCCTCAGAGTGGACACGGGTAGCACCCCACCTGCGTGAGGAGGCCTGGGACCCAAGGGGCCTTGTCCCCACCCAGCCCCTGTCCTGCCAGCTGTGACTACATTTCTGAGCTCTTGCAGGGGCCTGTCAATCTGGGGGTCTGACTATGAGCCAGGTCCAGTGCTCTAGGGTGGACCTACAGTCCTTTGGTCCTGAAGGTCAGCTGAGTTCTGGCCTCTGGGTCACGATTCTGTGGGATTTTAGGCTGTCCTGACCCGCCACAGCCCCTCCTGGTGCCAAGCAGGCCCACTGGGGAAAGGACCCCAAGCCAGGAGAACAGCCGGGGGGCCTTCCAGAGCCGGCTCTGCTGGGGCGCTTCTCCCCTGCTGCCTGGGTCAAGTCTGGGGTCCTGCTGCAATGAAACCCCAGCAGTTGGTCTGGCTGAGTCTCCTGTCGAGGCCCATGGAGTCCAGGAGGCCGAGGCCGGGCTCCTCGGCAGAGCCTGCACCAAAGGGCCCAGGCTCTGCGCACCTGCACTGTACCCTCCCCGCCCCTCCCTGCCTGGACGGTCCCACTACTCTCCTGGCCCTGAAACCAGCTCACTGAAGGACGCCTGGAGCCAGCCCGGGCTGGGGGCCTGCAGCTGTGGCTCAGAGAACAAGGAGGCTCTGTCAGGGACCCGGGCACGGGGATGACAGGGCCCGGAAGCACGGGAGGGCCCTGGTGACCGTGGTGACTGCTGGCTGGGCAGAGCCCAGGGCCCTGGACGCTGACAGCTCCCACGTGCACCAGCTCAGGCGGCCCGTCCGGCAGGCCCTGCCTCCCTCCCGTTCTCCTGGAGGGGCAGAGGTCAATCCAGCTCACCCGCCTAACTAAGACCACGGGCCTGGTGAGCTCCTTTCCCGAGTCTCAGTTTCTGCTCCTGTGAAATGGGACAAGAGGGGCCCTAGGCAAAGGGAAGAGCTGCAGAGCAGGATCTGGCACGTAGTAGCTGCTCAGTGAAGTCAGCTGCTGCGAGCCTCACCCCTGGGCCCAGCTCCAGGAGGGCAGCCGCCTGGCCCGCGGGGGGCCCACATTGCCCCTGCCTCGCAATGGCCGCCAGGAAGCTGAGCCCTGGCCCTGCCCCAGGCTCCCTCCGACCTGGGAGCAAGGCGCCCTCTGCCTCCGTCCCTGCCAGCTCTGTAGGCCCCGGCCCCTCTCGGGCCTGCTCCCGCTGCCTTCAGCCTGTTCCTGGTCTCGGTTTCTCTCCCATTGCCGGCACAATGGCTGTTATAATTAACGGATTATCTCAGCGCGACAGCTGTGGTCCTTTGAAAATTAGGTTGAATAACAAGACCCTGACGCACGGTGACTCCTTTTCATCTCGCTCCCTCGCTTCCGCCGTGTTGGGCATGCGAACCTCCCGCCTGGCCTCCTCTTCCTCGGCTGGACTAAGGCGCTACGGTCCCCTCCTGACCTTCCTCCTGGCAATGCTGCCACGCGGGGCTGGGGACCTGCTCCCTGGCCTTCCCCCTAATTTCTGTGCTTAAGCAGCAGCCTGGCCTGGGGTGGGGTCCCAGCCCTCTGCCCTCCTCACACCCGCTTCTCTGCCCCTTCCGAGCTTAAGTCCCCTCGTCCCAGCTGCCCCTGAAGCTCCCCTCAAACGGGGTCCCAATGTCCGGGTGTGGACTCCTGGCCCTCCATCCCACCCGGGCCTGCCCTCTCCTCTTCATGCTTGGCCCCAGCAAGGGACATGCAGCCCTCCGAGCCCACTGCTCCTGCTGGCACCTCATCCTGCTAGCACCCCACTGGTGTCTGCACCTCTCATCCGAAGCCCCACTGCCTCCATCCCCCACCCAGCAGAGAAAGAGCTTTCTAGAATGTCAATCTGAGCGTGGCGCTCCCTGCGGCCCTGGGACAGTTCCCAGGGCATCTGGAGTCCAGTCCACGTGGGCCTGGGGGAGCTGGCCCTGCCTCCTCTCCTGCCCTCTCCTTGTGGGGTACCGTGGCACCCCCAGACTCCCTCCGTCTCCTCAGAGCACTGACGGCTGCTTCCCCCTGGGCTCAGTTCTCTGAGGAAGGGTCAATTCTCCAGGAAGCCCCCACCAGGCCCCGCGGGTACTCAGTATCTGCTGATGAGTGAACGGACAGGCCTGCCTACCCTTCTGGAGAACCCGAGGCTCAGCGTAGTGCATGGCTTGCTCACAGTCACACGGTCCATGCAGGAAGTCAGGATTGGAACCCGTCTCTGGGCTCCAATGCCACTCAGTCCCCTCTGCTCCCTGGTGAGGGCTGTGGCGTCAGCTTCCACAGAGGCTCGGGGACCTGGGGAGTCAGCCCCCAGCCTGAGCTGTTGTCCCTTGGTTGGACCAGCCCGTGACCCTCAGAGCCTCCGTCTGCTCGTCTGTACAGTGGGGGGGACCTGGCTCCCCTTCTAGGAGGGCCCGGGCACAGACTGGGGTCTTGGGGAAAGCCAGCCTGCTGACGGCCTCCGGGGACCTCCCTACCCTCACCCTCCACACCCAGCTGCATTGTCCTGGGCAGGCTCCACGGCTTGGGGTGGGCAGAGGGGAGCGGTCCCACCTCCGCGATCCCCAGCGAGAAGCACTGGGTGGCTGGGGCTGGATCAGGACCCCGGGCACGAGGCCTCCCTTCCTGAGCCTGGGTACCCGCCCCCTGTGAACGGGGCCCGCTAATGCCCACCTCACGTGCCCCTGGAGTACCCAGGAAGAGGAGAGGGCAGGGCCGGCAGTACCGGCTGCTCCTCGTCCTCCCCGACAGCCCACCACGGCCTCCGCGGCCCAGGATGGAGCTGGAGCCCCGTGCGGCCCTCCCCCGCCCTCTAAGCTCACTCCTGGGTCCTGCCACCCCGGTGATGCCCACCTGCACGTCCTCCAGGCCCAGCTGAGCCTGGAGCCCCGTCTCGACCTGTCCCGCCCGCTGGGCCCCAGATCTGTTCCCTCTCCTGAGAGCAGCTTTCGGGTCCCTGCAGGCACAGTGCGACCTCCCTGCGCTGCCCGCCCTCTCTGCGTGGCCGTGGGGTCCTGGGAGGGTCCTAGAAGTCCTCTCAGTCTCCTCTCCTCCTCCCGTTTCACGAGTGGGGAAGCCGAGGCCGGGGAGGAGCGGCAGCTCCCCAGCCACGCCTCGAACCCTGTCTCTGGTCTCCGGCTGAGCTGGGAGCCCCGCCTGCCTCTCCACGCCTCCCTCCCAGAATCCCTGGGGACGGGACCCCCTCTCTCGCTGCGCCCCACCCAGTGCCTAGCCTAAGGCCTGGCGCATAGTAGGCACTCAGTAAATGTCTGTTGAATTGAATTGCGCTCAGGGCGGCCAGTCGTCTCTGCTCTGGAAGAGAAGCACAGAGTTAGTGGAGCTGGTCCATGGAGACCAAGGGGCAGGGACCGCACTGGAGAAGCGAGGCGCCCGACCTACCCCAAGGACCCCACGGGCCCTGGGGAGGGGGCCTGGGAAGAGAGAGCTTCCAGACTTAGGCGAGTCCGAATTCTGCCCCCAGAGAGCAGGGCCCTGGCAGAGCATGCTGTCCCTTGGGCCTCTCTGGCCTCATCTGTCGAACGGAGACGGCACTGCAGTCCCTCGGGCTGCAGGGAGACAGGCGTGAGTGTGCACAGGGACCCAGCTCACAGCATCAGGACCAGGTGCGGGGGAGTCCGCCCGCTCTACAGATGAGGAAACTGAGGCTTGGAGAGACCACGCAGCCCCTGCCCTCCACCCCAGGCCGGGCACCCAGTCTCCCTGCAGAGCTGGAGAGAAGCAAGGCCACCGCAGACTCCAGCAGACACTGCGCCCACCAAAGAGTGACCCAAGCCCAACCCAGGCTGCCCAAGATGCTCTAGGCAAAGAGCCCGGCGTGAGCCCTGCAGCCGGGGAGGGAAAGGTGAGAAGCCTCGTCCACCCCTCCCCTGGGACCGAGCTCCGATTCCGCAGCCCCCCGGAGGGTTCAAAGCGGTCTTCAGATCTGAGGCTGCAGAGACCCGAGCAGGCCCTGGAGCTAATATAGATCAGCAGACACTATAAATACACAGCCAGGCTGGTCGCCGCAGGGAGGCCCACACAGCAGTGAGGCGGGGGCTCCAACCCCAGCGCTGCCCCACCGCCCGCCCTCCGGGCCCCTCTGCTTCCTGATCTGAAAGCAGCAGGCCACACTGTGACCATGACCGCAACCGCGACGGCTAAGACTTCACCACACAGCGCTCCCGGCCCCAGCGGCCAGCCGCATGGGAGGCCCTCGGGGTCCAGGTCAGGGAGTGGTGAGGGCGAGGGAAGAGGGATCTCCCTGGCCCTCCCGGGGCCAGCCGAGGTGGGGCCTGGCCGTGCTCCGCGCACCAGCTGGAGCTGCGGAGGGCAGGGGGAGGGCCCAGGAGCCCCGCTCGCCGCTCCTGCGCTCCTGCCCCTCGACAGCCATGGAGGCTTCTCAGCTGGAGCTGGGGGCTGGGAGCCAGCAGACCCTGCCCTGGGAGGGCGACGGGCGACAGGGACACAAGCCAGTACCTGGCCCGCCCGCAGCCCAGCTTGCAGGCCACGCTGCTGGCCTCACGTCTACTTGTGCCTGGATCAGGGCTTTGTGCAGCGCAGGGACAGGTGGGCAGTCCGACCCCCCTGGGGACCAGGCCCAATCCGGCGCCCTGGGCAGCCCTTCTGGAGCCGAAAGGACACCTCGCACAGGCCACCATGCGAAGCACCGTCTGCGGTCAAGGGCACCTGTTTCTCCCCTTGGGCTTCCTGGCTCTGGGCCACACTCCGCCCTCTTCTCTAAACAGGGGTCACGGTTTTTCTGAGAGGCGCCCCTGAGCACCCCCTGCCCAAGGGCTCAACCCACACGGTCTGCAGGTCCCAGGAGCCGCGGTTACTTCTGTGTCCAACCTGCAGATGGGAAACTGATGCTCACTGGAGAGCAGAAGTGACCGGCTCACGACCCGCTCGGAAAGCGGGAGCTCTCGGCCAGGACTCGAGGCGCCCAAGGGTCTGTGCGCTCTGCCGTCTGGCCACTCGGGTCCTCGGGTTCAGGGAGGCCTCCTCCGCTCCTCCGACTTCCCAGACACATGCAATATTCATACTTCCAACGCAGCAGCTCACACCGCTCTCCGAGGCCCCGGGGCCATTAATCATTCAGACACACCTGCGGATTCATTAACTTCCGAATTAATACAGGGCCCCTTATTACGCTGGGCCTGCTGCCTGCATTAAAGACACTTCAACTTCATTCATTATTAAACTCCCCTGACAAATGACCACATCTCTCCTACACAGAGGGGGCAGCGCCAGACCCTCAAGTTGGCAGGACTAATTGCTCCCAGTCCCAGCTGCTGTGTGACCTTGAGTCTGACTTCACCCTCTCTGGGCCTCTTGCATGGTTACCTAGTGAAAATCAGGCCAGAGACAGTCTCTAGGCACTGCCCAGCCTCATCGAGGTGGCCCTGTCCCACCTCTGTCCCTTCCGTCTCTGTGCACCCCTCTTGGACGCATGCGGTGCCCCACTGCCCAGGAGGAGGGCGCTTGTTCTCTCTGGGCCTTTCTCTCGCCTGTTCCTCCTCCCCAGTGGCTCCACTTGACCTGGAGACCTGGGCTGTGGGTCATCTTGAGGGCACCATCTGTCTGGGAGCCGCTGGCCCGGCAGATCATGACACGTCCAAATCACAGAGGCCACGGGACCCCACGGCCACCCAGGGCAAGGAGGACGAGCAGGCTCGTGCTGCGTGCTGTGCCGCCTCCCTCAGGACACGGTCCACTTCACAGACGAGCCGAGGCCCGCGGCGGGAAGGCTGCAGCTGCTGACGCCCGGGCCCTCCGGCCTCCCGCCTCGGGCAGCGGCACCGTGGGGATGCCCGGCTGCCGGCAGGCCTGGTCCCGTCCACACCTCCTCCCCTGACCGTCCCTCCAGACGCCCACCCGGGCCTGACGAGCTGTGGCCACACAGAATGGCTGTCCCGTTAGCTGGCAGACACCTGAGCAGTCTCCATGAAGCCTGGCACCGAGAGCCCCCGGATGAAGCCCAATGGTGCCACTGCGGCCACCACCCGGCTCTGACCCGCCTGCTGCTCCACTCCCAGACTTCTGCAGGCCCTGCCACCCCTCCTCCCGACCTGGGGCTGAAGGGCTGCTCCCGGCGGCAGGCTGTGTGACTGTGGGCCCACTACCTACCTCTCTGTGCTCAGCCCCATTATCTTCGTCAGGCTGACACTGCCCTCGCCTTGTCCATACTGACACCTGAGTGTGCCCCACTCCCCTCAGTCCAGGCCACCAGCAGCTGCCCCCCAGGGCCTCCTGGGGTCCCTGGGTCCCTCTGCCCAGCTCCCAGAGCACCTCTGCAAGTGCAGCCCCAGGCTGCCCCCCAGGCCTCCCTGTGGAAGCCAGCTGGACGCGCCCACGTTCCCCGCCTCCTACAGCCAAAGCCCCCGCGGGCCTGGCTGGCTCCCGGTCCAGGCCGGCCCTGCTCTCTTCCCCAGGGCCCCGCCTCTCCCGGGCCTGTCCCCTGGACGCACCCAGCGAGCTGTGTGCCCCGTGAGCTGTGGATGAAGAACTCCGGTCCTCGTCAGGCCCCGTCCCTGCCAGCCGACCACGGGGCTGGACAGCAGGGCCAGGGGGCAGACCCCCTTTTCAGATGAGGAGACCGAGGCTCAGAGACAGTGGCCTCACCAGGACACAGCTGGGACGTGGAGGGCTGGGAGTCCAGCCCCCGCTGGGCCTGCTCAGTCCTGGCACCGGGAGGACCGGCCTCCACGCAGCGAGGAGCTGCAGCGCTGGCCGCCACAGCCCGCGAGCATCCCAGGCGCCCTGGAGCCCTCCGCCTGTGCCTCGGGCAGCAAGGGGAGAGAACAGGCCCAGAGAGTGGAGCCACTGGCCCAGGGACGCGGCAGGAGGGGAGGCCCCGGGTCCCCTACGTGGAGCCCTGGGGCGGCTGTGCGCCTCGGCTGGCTCCGGCCCTGGCAGTGGGCCCTGCACAAGGCCTCAGGAGCCGGGGAAGAGAGCCCAGGGGTCACTTCAGCAACGGCACATTAGCCACTCAGGCACAGACCCACTGCCCACAGGCCCGGGCTTGGCGCTGGGGACGGCAAAGTCATGAGAAGTGAGCCTCCGGCCGCGGCATCACCAGGGGGCAGGAGACCCAGCAGAAGGGCAGCGAGCTCGGGGACAGGCAGGACGTAGGGCCCACCTGGGTCAGCAACATCACCACGAAGCCAATAAGAGGCCAGCAGAGGGGCCGGAGGGGGGCACTGACCCCTGGACACACAGGGGACTGGGCCCTCGAGGAGCTGCACCCCGCCACCCAGAAGTCCACATTCAGCGAACCTGCAAGGCTGGCCACCGAGCCTGGCCCAGACTCAGGCCCCAGGCGCAGGAGCCAGGCTGGGCGAGGAGCCCCTGAGCCCCACGGACTCGGGCGCGGAACCGTCACCGGCCAGAGCTATTGACAGACGCTTGCTGTGAGTTACTTTGTTGGCGAAAGCATCAGCCTCCTGTTCCTCTTACCAAAAGAGGCTTTCAGATTGGGTTCGCTCCAAGCGAGGCCACACTCCTGCCTCCTGGGAGCTTCCGTGCTGAGCACCCAAGAAGAGCACCCGGGTGGGGACGTGGCGGCACCCCTGTGCCCCCCGCCCCGCCACAGACGCCGGCACAAAGGGGCCCAAACGGCCCCCTTCCCCAGCCCAGCATCCCAGCCGCGGACATGCCAGGACCCCGGGTCTCCTCGCAGACACCCCAGGACCTCTGAGGCACCCCAGAGCTGCAGCTCCCTCAGGCTGCCCAGGCCCCGCCAAGCGACAGGTGAGGACACCGAGTTCAGAGAGATCAAGAACCTTGACCGGGCCTCACAGCCACGCCCTGGTTCAGACCCCTGCTCAGCCAGGCTCCTGCCCACAGCCGGGGCACGCCCTTGGCCACCCCTGCCCCTGGCCACCCCTGCCCCTGGCCGCCCCTGGCCGCCCCGCCCCGCCCCTGGCCGCCCCCGCCCCTGGCCGCCCAGCCTGGGCCTTCACTTGCCAGAAGCTCCCACTGGTCCACCTTGGATGTCCAGGCTCAGTCCAGGCCAGTCCTCCCCAAGTGTCCCCTCTCGGTCGAGGCCAACACCACCCACCTGGTGGCTCAGGCCCCTGGATTCCTGCCCCCTCACCTGGAGAGGAGGCTCGGACCCGCCTCCGCACCCAGCCGCTCCGACTATGCCTCTCAGCACAGGCCCCTGCCACCCCTGGCCGCCCACGCTGACTCCATCCTCCGCAGCCCCTCTGCACGGAAGCCAGAAGGCGGCTCTGGAGCCTCCTCTCCCCCTCAGCACCTGTCCAGGGTCCCCCGGCAGGCAAAGCCTTGTGACGAGGACCTGCACCTTCCCCACGAACTCGGGGACCCCATGGCTTCTGTCCAGGTGGCACCACCTCCAGGAAGCCCTCCTGAACCTCGGGTGGGACTCGCCACTCCAGAGCAGCCCCCCTGCAGTAACTACTGCGCCCCTCCGGGGGGCCAGGAGAGCACCACGTGACTCCATGTCCCCAGTGCCAGCGGGAAGTGTGGCACGGAAGGCACCCCGGGAGCGGGACGTGAAAAGGCAGGACCACGAGGCCCCAGACTCGCACCTCCCGCTGCCCGCCCACCCCCTCCCCCGTGCTGAGTGAGCTCCTGTCACTGCTGATGACAGCCAGGCCTCCCGGTCCTTACAGGTCACACGACCATTAGGAACTCACCAGCACGCGCCCCCACGCCAGCCCTGGCCCGGCCCACGCAGTGGGCAGGGGAAGGGAGAATGGCGGGAGCTGGCATGCGGCCTCCATGGAGCCTCAGGGCCTCCTGTGGAGCGCATGGGGGCCCAGCGCACTCCAGGTGGAGGAGGGAAAGCTCGCCTGGGGATGGCATCACACGGGCACCAGGAGGCCACAGCACTGAGGCCCAGGCAGGGAGCCCGGGGCTTCTACAACCCGGATTCAGGCCCCTGCTCCACCCCGACACAGCTGTGTGCCCTCGGGCAGCCTGCGCAGCTTCTCTGAGCCAACCTCCCTGCCGGTCCCTAAGGAAGCGGTCTGTTAAATGACAAGGAGGGACACAGCCACAACCTCCTGGACCAGACTGCCGAGGGCCTTCCTGTGACCCTGGGGTGACCCCAGCACTATGCGTGGGCTCACACATCTTCCCTGGGCTCTGGCTTCCCTTGGCCCTGCAGGGGCACCAGGGTCAGCCCAGGGCCTCCCAGGGCCCCCAGCCGCTGCTCCGCCCTCACCAGACAGCAGACCCTCCCCCTCCTGGTTCTCATCAAACACCACCCCGGGGAGCCTTCCCCGTGCACCACCTGGACTCGGGTCCTTTGCCACCAGCCCCAAATGAGTCCCCGGACAGCTGCAGCTCTAGCCTCGGGCACTGCCCCTGGGTACCCCACCGCAGCCTCCCGAGGAAACGGCTCCCTGCTGGTCCCACCCTGGAGGCCCGGCCTGGCCTGGCCCTGGGTCTGCAGATCCACCTCCAGCACCGCTGGTGAGGCCACCGCCCGGGGAGCTGGCCGCCCGGGGAGCTGGCCGCCCGGCTCACACACGCACGCGCACACGACTGTGCCGACCCGGCCTGGCTCGGGACCCTCCTCACCCCGTCCCAGTCCTCAGCTTCTCCCACCCTTGTCCATCCCGAAACCCACCACCACACCCCTGGCCCCGGGAGCCAGACTCACTGCCTGTTGCTGGAAGACGGAGGCCAGGCCCCTCCTGCAGGCCTGGCGGGAGCTCAGGACGCTGCCCACCCCGCACCCCAAGTTCCGTCCCCCCACACCGCCACACGGGCTCCTCAGCCCAGGTGCACCTCTTGCCCTGTCCCCCGAGATTCCCATGACTGGGTGCCCCTGCCCCACCCACTGGCAACGCCTCCCCTGGAGCAGACCGCAAACCCGCCCCGCGGGAAGCCCTCCAGCCCGAGGCGTGGACTGGCCTCCACGCCTGCCTTCCCCTTGGCCGCGGGACTCCTGGCAGCAGGAACTGTTGGCTCACTCGGGACCCCCAGCACCTGGGTGACCCCCGGCCCCGCCAGCCCCCGCCCCGGGAGCTGTCTGCAGATGGAGCCCACTTCTGCCCCGGGGCGCCTTCCCCGAGCTCCTGGGGGCACAGGATGCACTCTTGCGCCCACAGTGACCCAGACCACTGCCCACTTCTCCCACTGCCACCAGGTCCCCTGGGTTGCAATAAAACCCGGGCCAGTGGCTCCTCGTGGTGAAGGAAAGAGAGGACGTGCCGACGCTTCGAGGCCTCCTCTGCCTAAAGTCGCGGGGAAAACCCGCTGCCCAGAGCCAGGCCACCAGGGTGGGCCTGTCACCACCCCTCCCACCCGCTGAGGCCCCGGCAGGGAGGGAGGGGAAGGGCGCACCATCCTCCCTGGGCTGCAGCCTCAACCTGCCCCCAGAGCACCTCCCCATGGGAACAGCCCCATGGGAGAGGCCAGCCTCCTGCACGTCCACCCCGCCTCCGGCCCTCCTCGCCCCACCCCTCCCCTAGGTCATCTGACTTCACCTCTGCCCAGAGGGTCCCCACAGTGTAGGTCGCTCCCTGTGACGTGGGCCTGGGGCAAGAGCAGAGCCAGCTGCCTCCTGCCACCCTGGAGGCAGGCACAAGCCTGAGGAGACCCTCGGCCACTGGACCGGCCACGGCTGCAGGACAGGGCTGGGAAAGGGCAGACCGGACGGAGTCGGAGCCCTGAGGAAGGAAGCAGGGGAGGCTACGACCCCTAGCTGTCACCCACAGACAGAAGACTGAGGTCTGCAGGTGTGCCCGGTCCCGAGCAGCCTCCCAGCCCCTGGAGGGACCCGCTCTCTCCTCCAGAGACCCCCACAGCAAGCGGGCAGGAGATGGAACCTAAGAGGCAGCCAGGGCTGGGCGCGCATGCCTGGCTTCCAGGGGGCCGGGGTCCTGGGGAGAACCACCCAGCAGTCCCAGCCTTGCCTGGCTTCTCGGTAAGGGGTGGGGCGTGGGGGTCACGGGAGGGCGTGGCCTGGAGCGCTTCCCCATCAGTCAGCGCACACCTGGAAGGGCTTCCCGCTCCGCCAGCGAGACCGGCTCGGTGGAGCGGCTCAGTCACTCCTGCGTCCCCAGCATCTCTCAAGGGCCGACCCCGTGCCAGCCCTAGGGCGGGTGCAGGGGACCCACAGTGAGCAGGACAGACGTGGTGCTGCCCGGAGACGCTCCCAGCTCCAAGGCAGAGGCCCGGGTGCGTGTGGGGAGCAACGGCGGGCCAGGCGGGGTCTGCTGGGGCCTCCCTGAGGCGGGTGGGCCAGCTCAGGTCCAAAGCCACCCGAGCTGAGTCAGGAGCGAAGGGGGCGTGGCTCCGGCAGTGTCCCCCAGGCGGGCTGCGTCTGAAGGGGCACACAGAGGTCGGAGCCATCTCGCCCCCGTTTTAAAGATAAGGGAACCGAGCCAGAGAGCTGAGGCCTCCAGCCCTCAGTCGCCGTGCAGCAAAGCGGGGGGGCTTCGGGCCTCCCGAATGTTCAGTTTCTAGAACGTGCAGCCTCTGCTCTGGGGGTCGAGTCTGCTGATGGCACCCAGCAGCTCCCAGACCCAGTAGGGAGAGAGGAGGTCACAGCCCCTGGGGGTCAGCGGTGAGCGTGGGGGCACCACGGCCCCCGCTGGGTCTGAAGATCACCTCAGCCAAAATAGGCCGTGATGGGCGGAGACGGCAATGGGAGCCAGGGACCCCTGCCCGGGAGGCCCGCTGGCCCAAGGTCCTCCCTCTGATGCATGCAGGAGCGGCCCACGTTTCCACTTACTCAACGTCACAAACATTAGCCAGCTCTTTAGAAGTAAGTGGCTCCTCCTCAGCACCAGTTGGTTTGATTTCGTTTCTCCTCCCTCCCCAGCCTCCTCGGTGGTGAGACCTGAAGAGCTGCAGATCTGTCTCCCTGTCAGGGGGGTCTGCCCTTCCCTCCCTCCCACCTGCCCAGGAAGGCAGGAGAGAAGAGCCCCCAGATAAGAAGCCAGAGCCCAGGGGTAAGGCCTGCCCCTTCCCTGCAGCTGTGTGACCTTGGGTTCCAGACTTAACCTCTCTGTGGTTTAACTGCCTCCTCTGCAGAGTAACAAGAGCAATCGCACTCTGCCTGCCGTGGGGTTGGTGTGAGGATCAAGCGAGATAATCCGAGTAAAGTGCTTAGTTGTCTCCTGGCACAGAACAAGCCCTCAATAAATGTTAGCCCTTGTTATTATGTAAAGGAGAGTTAAATACCTCCCCCAGTTAATCCATTTGTAGAGTGTGCCTTCTGGGGCAAGCTGGCAGCTCCAAATGCAGCCTGCGGTTCAGTCCTGTGGGCCAGCTCAGGACGGATCCAAGTTACAGCTTCACTGCCATCAGGCAGAGCTGACTACTGGAGTTTGCCACAGGCCCCACCAGACCCTATCGCCTTCCTTGGACCAGATGTGCATCTCTGTGGGCATCTGAGTTCGTCCCCCTAGTTTATGCCTCTCGAGAGGTTTTCCAACTAGCAAGCTCATTAGATGACTCAGTACACCCAAATGACAGATGAGGGAACTAAGGCTCACAGAGAGGAAGCAGGTGGGTGGCCAAGAAGCCAGGGACTGCCCGGACCTCATCCTGCCAACCTGGGGCACTCCTGTATGCCCAGTCCAGCACTGGGACTCCAAAAGACAGAAGACAGGGCTTAGAGGTGGCCTGTACCCCTGACGTCCCCTATATCCTATCCCCTAGGAAGGGCCCTGGACAGAAACTATCCACGAGTCCCCTGCTGGCACAAGGCCTAAAGAGCCACCGCCCCAACTTATTTCAGTCACTACCAGGTACACCTTCCACGCTGCCCCATCTCTCAGTAGAGAGAACAGGTCGGCTGCGAGAGAGGACTCCCTGAGGCCACAGAGAGGGAGACCGAGCCCTGGCCTTCAGAGACCTGCTGTGGCCTGCTGCACCAGTGAGATCCAGCACACAGCGCGCGCCGGCTGGGGACTCAGCCCTGCCGGCCCGCGGCCCCTCCCAGCCTCACGCTGCCTGCTCCCCGACAGCTCCTGGGGACGCGGCCGCGCTCTCCTTGAAGGGGAGAGGACAGGGCTGGGCCCACCTAGCCCCGTGGCCTTGCCCAGAGCCCCCACAGGACCCCCACCCCGGCCTGCATCCAGCAAAGGCACAAGAAGCACCCTGGTGGTCACCACGGACCAAAGCCAGGGCCTTCGCACGGCTCGCCACGATGTGCCCACTTTCAGACAAGGAAGAATCAAGGCGCGGACCAGGGAGCCCAGACGAAGCACCGGAGGCCTGGGTGGACTGATGGACAGACAGAGGGCCGAGCGGAGATCACTCCCTGGCGACTGGGGTCCGGACGAGGCTCGGAGAAGGAGTGCAGCCAGAGGAGAAGACCAAGGTCAGGCCAAGGTCAGGAGCAGGCAGCAGGCGGGAGCAGAACCGCATGCGGGCAGGGGCCCGGCTCTCAGGAGCCTGTGGCTGCCCACTGTCCCCCGACATCTCCAGTCTAGGCCACTTCCCTCTCCCTGTCCACCCAGCCCTAGGCAGGTCCTCCCCGTCTCCCATTCAGTCCGCTGGACAGAGGTGGTGCCCAGGGCTCAGGAACTGCCCGAGGTCCTACCAGGCCAAGAGTGGCCTTGCAGAGTCCCCAGCCCCCCACAGCCTCCCCGACTCTGGAAGGGTCCCCAAGGGTACCCCAGCAGCAGCCAGGGCCACAGGACTGGACCCCGGAGGGGGTGGGGCCAGGGTCACCAGACGGGGTGGAGGAGGTAGGAGAGGGCGGGGGGGGGGGGGCCCAGGGAGAAGACTGGATCCTGGATCCCAGTCCAGGCCCGGGTTGCCTTGGCAACAGGACTAATTAATTCCAAGTCAGCTCCATCTGTGCCTTGGCTGGATGGGCGGTTTGGGCTCGCGGGTGTTTGTTTTGAAGCAAAGGGGAGTTGGGAGGCTGCGGTCCCCGGGGGGAGCAGGGGCGAGACCGGGTTCACAGGCGGCACACCCACCCAGGCTGGGCCCCAGGACCGCCCGGCCTCCTCCCCTGCAGGAGACGGCTCAGACCCCAACACAGCCTCCCAGACGCCCGGCGGCGCCCGCCACGTGCGCACCGCCAGGGCGAGGGAGACCTGGGTCCAGGGGCGGCTCAGCCGGCAGGCCTCGGCTTTCCCCTCTGCAAAACGGGCACAAGCCCTGCCCTGGAAGGACCTTCCGAGGGAGGTCCTGAGCGCGGGGCTAGGGCCAGGGTGGCAAGCAGTCACATGGTCCCCAGAAGGTGGCACTTTTGAGGAACTGGAACAAGGCCAGGAGGACTGGATCAAGGCACGGGAGAGGAGAGGGAGCCCCAAGCAGGGGCCCGAGGCAGGGCCAAGTCCTGGCAGGTCTCAGACGCCAGCGCAGGGATTCTGGATTTGGGCCCAAGGACAGTGGGGCCAGTGACATGCTGGCACTGGCCGAGGGTGCAGAATGAGCGGGTGGGGGTGGCACTGCTGCCTCCGTGCTGGCCCACCATGGTGCCTGGACGCGCAGGCAAGGGCAGCGGGGGGAGTGGGGACAGCCAGGAGGCCAATGGGATGGGGGCTGAAGGGGACCCCAAGGTCTGCCTGGCAGGCTGCCTGCAGCTGGTACCCACCTGAGCAGGAGGAGCCAGGGCAAGGCAAGTGGAGCCCTAGAGGCCAGGGGATGCCCCAAAGGGCACGCTAGCCAGCAGGTGGCCACAACCAATGCCCGCCAGCCAGCGGCAGGTCACAGCGGAGGATGGGGTAGGGCGTCCCTGCACATGGCTGGTAAGTGCCAGGGAGGTAGAGGCACTGCCCAGGCAGTGACCAAGGACGAGGACGAGGCTGGAGGGTCACCCCACAGGGATGACGGAGCATTGCCAGAGGACACAGGTGCTCAGGACCTGCCATGTGGCATCCCGGGAGCCACACCTGCTACGTGCTGCTAGGAGGAAGGTGCCCAGAGCCCAGCCAGCCCGAGCACAGCTGCTGCCGGCACAGCTTCCCCAGGGAGGGGTCAGGGCGCTGGCCTGGTTGAAGACCTACTATGCGCCAGGCCACGGTCAACCACAGAGCAACAGCGCCGGAATCGGGCCATGCTGTACCCTCCCACCAGTCGTCGGGCCAGGCCCTGAACCCCGGCTCCTTAAGATGTCAAACGCGGAGAGCAAAGGCATCGACCTGCGCTCCGGGTATCACTGTGACGGTGAAACAGGAAGCAAGCAAAGCACGTGTCACCGCCCGGCCACAGCAAGCAGGAGCAATCCATCACGGCTGCCACCATGACTGCCGTCCTGACAGCCCGAGAAGGTGGTGAACAATCCCCTCAGAACCCACGAGAAGCCAGAGGCTGGCGCCCTGGCGCCCGGGACCTGGGCCCCACCTGAGGACGGGAGCCCCTCAGCCCAGGGCAGCCTGCCCCACACGGTGGGTGGGGCCTCCGCCCGCGGGCCTCCCTGAGATCCGTGACCTTGGACAGCACAGCGCCCCCTCCGGCCTCAGTTTCTCCCCTGAAACGAAGAGGCCTCCACACCTGCCCGATGGTCCCCAAGATGGACAAGGCCATGTGGGAAAGGTGTCCTGCCTGGTGGCTGTACACAGTAGGTGCTCAATGAACAGCCTGGCCAGGCACGGCATAGGAGGCAGGAACACGGGCGGGAGCCGTCCTCCCCAGTGCGCGATCCGGGCACCCCACCAGGAGGGAGAGAAGGGTCCCCGCCTTCCCTGCCTGCCTGCCCCTCCCCCTCCACCCCCGCAGCCAGCACCGCCCACGAGCCCCCCAGCCCGTTCCCTCCCCCACCCCGCATCTGCTCAATTAGGGGAGCGGGGAGCCAGGGAAACAGAGACTTAATTTCTGAGCTAATCAGCCTGCCTTGTGCTAATTACCATCCCCTGGGCACTGGGCAGACTTCCTGGGGACGGGGCGGGAGGAGAGGCTGGTCCCCAGCAATGCCACCCCTTCCCCTAAAGCCTGAGGGGGCCCGCGACGGCAGGTGGGGGTGGAGTGACAGGAGGCTGGCCCACTGCGGGGTGGGCCGGGTGGAGTGGCCAGAGCAGAGCATGTGTCCGCTGGGCATGCAGCAGGGCACGTGCCAGGCTCCATTCCAGGACCCCTGCCTCGTCCCAGGGCAGCCTCAGGCTGTAGGGAGGACCCAGAACAGGTGCCCCGTTGGCTCTAGCCGTGGCCTTGGCAGAGTGTCCAGCTGGACAAATGGACACTTTAAAGCTAGAAAACTGAGTGACCATCTGAGGGAAGCTTTTGGGTCCTGGCCTAGCGTGTTTGCATTTGTGTGTGAGTGTGCGCACACTGGTGTGTGTGCCCTAGTGTGTGTGCCCTGGTGTGTGTGCACTGCTGTGTGTGCCCTGGTGTGTGTGTCCTGGTATGTGTGCCCTAGTGTGTGTGCCCTGGTGGGTGTGCCCTGGTGGGTGTACACTGCTGTGTGTGCCCTGGTATGTGCCCTGGTGTGTGTGTGCCCTGGTGGGTGTGCACTGCTGTGTGCCCTGTTGTGTGTGTGCCCTGGTGGGTGTCCTGCTGTGTGTGCCCTGGTGTGGGTGCACTGCTGTGTGTCCTGGTGTGTGTGTGCCCTGGTATGTTTGTGTCCTGGTGTGTGTGCCCTGGTGTGTGTGCCCTGGTGAGTGTGCCCTGGTGAGTGTGCACTGCTGTGTGCCCTGCTGTGTGTGTCCTGGTGTGTGCGTCCTGGTGTGTGTGACCTGGTATGTGTGCCCTGGTGAGTGTGCACTGCTGTGTGCCCTGCTGTGTGTGCCCTGTTGTGTGTGTGCCCTGTTGTGTGTCCTGGTGTGTGTCCTGGTGTGTGCCCTGCTGTGTGTGCGTCCTGGTGTGTGTGCCCTGGTGAGTGTGCCCTGCTGAGTGTGCACTGCTGTGTGCCCTGCTGTGTGTGTCCTGGTGTGTGCATCCTGGTGTGTGTGCCCTGGTGTGTGCCCTGCTGTGTGTGCGTCCTGGTGTGTGCCCTGCTGTGTGTGTCCTGGTGTGTGCCCTGCTGTGTGTGCCCTGGTGTGTGCCCTGCTGTGTGTCCTGGTGTGTGTGTCCTGGTGTGTGCGGTGCAGGAGCAGGAGGGCCTGGGACCGGGAGCTGGGAGGCCTGGGCTCGAGTGCCCCGGGCTCTGGAGAAGTCTGAAATCTGAGTCGATTTTCAGCAATGATTTTCGACGTGATCTTATGGGGTAACTTACTCCTCAACAAATGTTCACAGAGCACCTACTACGCACACACCAGGCTCTCTCCCCGGTTGGCAAGCACCGCCGTGGACAAGACAGACGAGGTCCCTGTCCTCATGGGCTCTCCCTGTGGAAGAGGAGCCAGGGCTGCGTGGGCCTGACCCAGTCCCAGGGACTGGGCCCGGGTGGCCCCGCGGCTGGGCTGCCCACAGCAGTTCTAGGAAAGGTCTCGGAGGCCTGAGCTCCCGCAGGCCCTGCCTGTGCGTTACAATACGCGGTCTCACTCGGGGCTGGTGTGACCACAGGTGCACACTGACTCACAGATGACCCCCGCGTCCCCAGCCTGAGCCTGGCCGCACAGGTGCACCGAGTGGACAGGTGTGTGCCCAGCAATGAGAGGAGCTGGCCAGGGCGTCCCCGGGACCCGGCCTCTCCTAGCCACGGCCCCGCAGCCACCCCACTCAGACTTGCCCTCTCTCTCTGTCATGAAGCCATGGCAGCCGCCCGCCCTCTGCTAAGCACCTACTATGTGCCCAGGGCTCTCACAAGAGCCCTGACATGGAAGCACCGCGACCCTGCTTTACAGATGGGAAGCCGCGCTCGGCTAGGTCAGTGACCTGCGCAGCACACGGTAAGAAGGACCAGACGGATTTGTCCCAAGCTGCCGCACCTGCTGCCACACCACGGCCTGCCCCACAAATATCCCCAAGGCTGGGACAGGGACCAGGCCGACCCCACCCACACATGGCATCACAGATCGCCAAGGGCGGGAGGACGGCCGCAGGACCAGATGGCCCAGGCTCACCGCCAGGCCCTGTATGACAGTTCTTCTCGGTACCTCGATTTCCCCATCTGTACAATGGGGAGCTGATCACATCTGTTGTGCAGGGTTGGTGTGAGGGCACAGATTTCTGTGGTGTGACTTAAGTGTCACTAAATAAGAGGAACAAATGATTCCTTCCATGCAGCCGGCAGCCCAAGAACCGGCTCCCGCACAGAACAGGAACCCTGGACTCAGGAATCCCCGTCAAGTGCTCGCTCCCTGCAGCACCTACACGTTTCCGGTTCAGCCAAGGGAACAGAACTGCCCAGGACTGACCAGGTCAGGCTCCGAGGAGGAAGGAGGAGCTGAGGGAGACTGGAGGGAGGCAGGGGAGCCCTCAGGGCCAGGCCTCCCGTCTTCCTCTGGCTCCTGCACCCTCCCTCCCCCTTTGGGGGCTGGTGCCAGCCCACCCTGCCCAGAAGGCCCCAGTGCACCTGTGGGCACCAGGAGCCCTGGGCAGCAAGGCCCGGGAGCAGCTCCCTGTGGTACCGAGGGGGCAGTGCCTGGTGATCCTGGGCCCCAGCAGGCAGGGAACAGCAAGGGACACTGTGGCCTCCCAGCATGCACTACAGCTGTGCAGGTCCCCAGGCAACTCTGGCCCCAGACCCTACATCCTGCCCTTCTCCCCAGGTCCCCAGGAGCCCCGTGGGCAGGGTCCCATTCAGAACGAGCCCTGCCCAGAAGAAATGAAGCACATCCCCAAGGACCCCCCATCCTGCCGCAGGGCAGCTGCCCACCTAGACGGTGGCACCGTTGGTGAAAATGGAAAGGTGCCAGCTGCCCGGCCTCCCCAGCAGGGACATAAGAGAAGCCCAGCCAAGGAGGATCGGTCCGGCTCATGGTGTCCCAAGGGGAGACGCCTGAGGGGCTGGTCAGGAGCCCTGTGCAGGCACGAAACCAGCCGCGAGGCAAATCCCAGTGGGAAAGGCAGCTGGCACGCGTGTGTGTAGGTGCCAGGACACGGTGACGGCCCCGGGGGAGGGGCTGGGAGGCAGCCGCACCCGGCGTCAGTCCAGGGAGCACGTGCTCTCCTACCCGCGTGCTCTCCTGGGCCCCCAAACCACCTGGTGCCCCGCCTGCTGGTCCACCCAGCTCCTTCCAGTGGCCGAGAGACAGACAGCAAGCCTGTGGCAAACGGACGCAGCGCAGACCGAGACCAAGAGGAGAGGTCCGCGCAGAGCAGGCGCTCGGCCAGGGCGCCTGCTCAGAAGCACCCCGGACGCGGGCAGGCCCCAGTCCCGCCCGCAGTCTAGCCACTCGCAGCAAAGTGGCCCTGGGCCAGCGTCCCGCCTCTCTGAGCCGCAGTCTGTCCGTGGCAGACAGAGTGGGTGGGAGGCAGTGTGGGCCTGGAGGGTCGCCCCAGCACCAGCCCAGACAGCCCCCTGGAGCGCCTTCCTGAATCCGGGCATGGCGTCCAGGTCAGCTGCCATCTCCGCGGAGCCAGGGACCCATCCCCAAGCCCCTGTCCCCCACCACTGAAGCCAGCACCAAACCAAAGAGGCGAGAGCAGGGTGGGGACAGGAGAGGGCAGGTGCCCAGCACACGGCCCTGGAGGGGTGGCGGGACCTGGTCTTCCTGCGTCACGCGCCACCGCCACCACCCCAAGAGCGTCTGCCCCATCACAAGCGCAGGAGCGGCTGGAGCCACGCGGCCAGAGGGTGATGGGGCTGGGGTGCCACCCGGCTTCCGCTCCGAAGCCCAGGGCTCCTTCCGGGTCTGGCTCTGCAGGCAGCAGGCAGGACAGTCGGAGGCCCCCATTTCCTAGTCCAGACCCCCAGAGGCCACAGCGCGACTCGGGCGGCCAAGTGCCGCAGCGGGACGCCAGCCAGTCCTGAGCCAGCAGTCTGGAGCCCGCCGTGCAGGGCAGGGCCCTGGCTGGGCGGCAGCCTCCAGGAGGCAGGCTCCCTTCTACTCCCACTGGACAGAAGAGGCCCCCGAGGCAGAGCGGGAATCCACTGGACCCACGAGCTTGGCCGCTGTCACCCCAGGGCACTGCCCGGGAGCTTCTCGGCTCTGACTGAAGCGCTGTCACCCCAAGCCACCTCACAGAGAGCGGGCGAGGCTCCCTCCTGGAGACCTGCTCAGACCGGGGCCCTGACACACACGGGGTCCCTGGAGCGCTGCCGCCTGCATCCTCGGGGCGGGGCCTGGCAGAGGGGGAGGCCGCCTCTCCCTCCAGCCCCCACACCCTCCCCAGCCACAGGGCGGGTCGACCTGAGGCCCAGAGCAGGTGCAGAACTAGCTAGGGTCACACGGCAGGTTGAGGCACCAAGGAGCCCTAGGTTCCTCTGTCTCTGCCTTGTAGCTCAGCAAGTCCCCCACCCTCTTGGCTCAGCGAAGCTACAAGCCCGTGTGGACACGGGGGTGGGGGGTGGGGGGCAGCAGCTTCTAGAACTCCCCACGCCCTTCTGACAGACTGTGGACTCACTGTGTGCAGAGCCTCCTCCCTCCACCCCAGCCTCGCTCCTTCCCCACAGGAGCCCACAGTGTCCCCGTTTCACAGATGGGCAAACTGAGCTGAGCACACTCAGAGCCCTGCTTCCCCCAGCAGAGCTGGCCCCCCTACAACCCCGTCCCTCTGGTCCCCAGGGAAAGCCTCTGCCCAAGTCTCCAGGTCTCTGCAAGCCCCCGCCCACACTCAGAAAGCAGCTGAGCCCCAACCACAGCACCCCATCCTCAGACCGGCCTCTGGGCGTGGACCCGCAGCCCCTCGGACAGGCGCTCGGAGGCGGCCCACCTCCTCCCGGGCACACCCAGCGCCTCCTCTCCCCGCGCCCTGCTGGCAGCCCTCCAGGCCTGGCCAGTACCAGGCAGGCGACCCCCCTCACCAGGCCTGGGCCATGAATCCCACCTCTGTTGGGCACCACAGACCCCCCTTTCTCCTCCCCAAACAAACGGGGTCTTGAGCAAGACAAGGGGAGGACCACACACAGGGCCAGTCTATTCCCCGGCTGGCGGGCCTGCCAGCGGGCAGTGAGGGGGTGGCAGCCAGGCCCAGGCAGCGATCTGTCTGCTCCACAGTCCCTCAAGGCCAAGTCCCTGAAACGGGGACCGGGCACTCTAGCTCTGTCCGGGCAGCACTGGGACCAGCATCCCACTCCCCAGGGCACCGGGAGCAGGCCCAGCCGACACGACACGCCCTCCCCTGCTCCCTGCGCCCAGCTTCCTCACACAGCCTGGCACCCCCACGCCGCCTGGGCTGCCGTGGCCGCGGGAGGAGGTGCAGGCAGGAAAGTCCCCGGCACACAGTGGGGGCTGGGTCAGCCAGCTCCCTCCCCGCTCTCCTCCCTGGTTTTCTCTCTCTCCACCTAGGGAGGTAAGAGGGGCAGCTGGCAGAATGGGGTCTAGGAGACTCTGGACGGGCAGGGCCGAACACGACCTGTCCCCAACACTTAAAATGTCCCCTATTCAGAAATCAAAATCTCTAGTCCCTCCGGGGCAGCAGTGAGGCCTCCCAGGACTGAGGTGGTCCAGCTGAGGGGACAGAGATGAGGAGGGAACCTCGGAGACAAATCTGTAAATCAAGTTCAAAGCCACCTGCTGCTGAAGCTGGTTGAGAGATGATCCCCGAGATGAGTGAACTGAGGTTCCGAGGGGTTCAGATGCTGCCTGCGACCCACAGCCAGTGAGCAGGTGAGCTGGCTCCTGCAGAAGACTCAGCTCTGCACCAAAAGCTCCTCCTAATAACACAAGGCTTCTCCATCCCAGAACCTCCTGTGCTCTTGCCTCTGCGTTCAGAGTCAAGTGCAAACCCTCTAGCCCGTAGTGCCAGCGACTCCAGAGGCTGAGGCAGGAGGATCACAACTTAGCAGCCTCAGCAACTCAGCGGGACCCTCAGCAACTTACTGAGACCCTGTCTCAAAATAAAACTTTTAAAAGGGCTGGGGTGCAGCTCAGTGGTAGCATGCTTACCTAGCAGGCACGAGGCCCTGGGTTCCGTCCCAAGAGAAAGGACGAGACCTGGAGCCAGCCTGAACCAGGGTCAAATGATAGCCCTGTCACCCCCTTCCAGTGGTACGCCCACGGCAATTTACCGAAACCGCCCAGTCTCACTTCCTTGGATGTAAAATGGGAATGGCAAGCCTGACCTCTGGGCAACCGGCAGGGTGACCCACCCACGCACTCACCACATATTTTACTGAACTTCTACTAGGTGCCAGGCCCCACCCAGGGCACTTGAGAGAGAGCGGGGAGCAGGACAGAAAAGGCTGCCCTCCGGCAGTTGACACTCTACAGACACAGGAGGGCAGAGAGCAAGCCAAGGAACAGAAAGATGCAGTGATGGCGGAGCGGTAAGCAAACAGCAAGGAGGCCCAGAGCAGGGACCGGCAACCAAGGAGGGCTTCTCTGAGGAGGTGGCAGTTAAACAGCCAGGGGAACAGCAACTCCTGCAGAAGGAACAGCCACTGCAAAGCCCAGAGTGTGAAATGAGACCAGCAGCCTTGAGGGGACAGGCCCAGCAGCTCTGAGGACCCGTGCCACCAACCCTTTCGCTCCCTGCCTGCCTCTTCTGGGAAGGGGGAGCTGTGGGCCAAGCAAGCCCGGGTCCCTTCCCCACGCCTCAGTACATTTAAAGTAACCCTGGTCCGCGATCGTGCCTCCCACTGTGCAGGCGGGGACCTCCCAGGCCTTCCAGCCCGCCATCAAGGGCAGTTCTGGGACACGAGCCTGCCTGGTGGTCCCAGACCCCAGGCCCCCTGCAGCCTTTGGTGCCTCACTCACACGGGGCCCCCAGCCCATCAGGACGGCCAAGACCCTGAGAAAGTCTGGCACTGCCATGAACCGAAGCCTAGGTCTGGTTGGCCCCACGTCCCCCTCCCAGGTCACCCAGGATGGTCCTCTTCCCGACCTGAGATTCGAGGAAGCCAAGAAGCCAGGGGCCCCTCCAGAGCCAAGGCAGGAGCACCCCACGTCCAGCCCGGGCAGCCCGCGAGTGCCGCCTCAAAAACAAACATATAAAGGGCTGGGGGCTCCGTGGAAAGCACCCCGGCTCCAGCCCCAGCACCAAGGAAGGAAAAGGGCAGTGGAGAGAAGGGCCTGCCTGCCCGCACACCGCACCCGACCCAGCGAGGCCGGCAGGCGGAGACACTGAGGCCGAGCGGAAGAAGCCAGCTCTACACACCCGCCCAACTGGGGCCCCGCCCATCCCAAGCCCCGCCCAGGGTGCCCGTCAGTCCCTTCCGGCCCTCTCCTGGTGCCAAGGGAGCAGACCCCACAGACTCCCCGGACCGGTTGTCCCCAGGGCCCCAGGCCAGGGCTCTGCTGACCACAGTGCCCACACAGGTCCCCAAAGCAGCAGCAGACGCGCCAGAGATGGGAGCCTGCGTCCCAGGTTCCATGCTGCTGGGCCACCAAGGCGCCGAGACCATCAGGAAGCACTCCGCCGCCACAGGACCGGTTCCTGCTTCCAGCTTCCAGGAACCCAGAGCTCCTCCCACGCAGGTGGGGCCCAGGGAAGGGCCCAGCAGCAGCTCAGGAGGGAAGAGGCCACTGGCCCCCACACCCGTCAGAACATCAACAGAAAACCACTTTCTAAAAGACTCCAAAGGGCGTCCCATCCCGTACCCAAAAACGAGAGCCCTGTCAGGCCTGCACCCCGCCCGCTGTGCGCAGGGTCACAGACCCTAAGAACCAGGGCCAAGATTCGAGAGGCTCCGCAGGTGATTCTTTAGAGAGATGCTGCTTCAGGAGAATTCCTGGGGACTGAGGATGAGAGGATTAAACGGTCCTGGAGAGGCAGAGGCCAGCCACCCAGCAGAAGGAGCTGAGCCATGAGTCGGACACTCGGAGAGGGAGGTGCTGGGTGACCAGGCAGTCTGGAGTTGAATCCCAGGCCCAGGTGGGTCTGCTGTGTGACCCTGGACAAGTCACTTCACCCACCTGATCTCTCAAAGGGAGACGGCAATGCTGGGCTTCCAGAGCACAGCGTGGGGCCAGCAGAGTCTCCAGCAAACACTGGGGCGCGGCGAGAAAGCAGCGTGAGGAGGACCTCAGTGGACCAAGACAGAGCCCGGGACACGGGTAGGAGGGACACTCTTGGAGGGAAGGCTGGGCAGGAGCCAAGGCCGTGGGGCAGCCACTCGACCCACCCAAGTAACCCCCACTCAGCCTGTACTGGCCACACCAGCTCCCCTGCCACAGCCCCGCCCTCCCTGTCACCACCCCTTCCCCCAGGAACCTCCACCCTCTGAGCCGCTGCCCCTCCACGTGGGGACCAGGGACCACCGCAGCCCAGAGAAGCATCTCCCTCTGCCTAGCAACCACCAACACACGGCCAGCAGCCTCCTCCCTCTCCATGGAGACCACAGTGCCGGAGGAGCTGCCTCGCCTCAGCTCCGTCACTCAGCCCGGACAACAGCTCCCTCCACGTGGCCACCACCAACACAGCCGCGGTGACAGTGACAGCCTCGGGGCCTCTCCTCCCCAGGGCAGAACAGTGCCTGCCGCCCGCCCGCGGCCTCCTCCTGTCAGGCCGGCCTCCCTGCCGCCTGCAAACTCAGGGGCTCGGGATCAGGCCCCCATGGACGCTGCCAGCTGCTCCCTGCCCCAGCCCCTGTTGACCCCTTAGTTTGCCTCCTGTGCAAGGGAAAGGCCCCACGGAGGCAGAAGAGGCCGGATCTCCCAGGCCTTCCTCCGGAGGCCACCCCACCCCCAGCAGGTGCAGGGACGCCCCTGCCCGTGGGGTGCTGGCCGGGTAAAGGAGCAGGATCGGGCTCTGGCCTGCAGGGCCTCCTCCCCACCCTCCCTGCAGGCCTGTCCCTGCCCCCAACGGGCCTGCTGCTCTGGCAGCTGCCACAGAGGCCTTGGGGACAGGGGAGCTGGGAGAGGTGGCATGGGGGTGCCCGAGCCTGGGTGGGGGGCAGGCCAGGCTGAGGCTGGCCACGGCACGGGGTCGCAAGTCATGTGAGCTGTGCTCACACGCGGGCAGAGGACCCTGTCCTTACCAGATGTCCGCAGGCAAAGGGGCCCCCTGTCCCTGACCTGGGTCACGGGGAGGTCTCCCAGGCAGCAGCAGCAGCAGAGGTGGCAACCAGCAGAGGTGGCAGCGGGGTCTCAGGTCCTGGCCCACAGCAGCGGCAGCTCCTGGCCCAAGTCCTCTCGGCTGCCAGGAGGCGAGGGGGAGAGGGAGGGAGGGAGGAGAGGAAGAGAGGGAGGGGACCGCAGAGAGGGAGGAGGAACTCGAAGTGTTGAAGGGTACACTCACTTCTTTCTTAGGTTTCCCATGGCAACCGAATATACCACAAATGATATCAGTGTGAGAGGAGGCAGAGGGAGGGGAATGGAGGGAGAGGAGAGACGGAGGCAGAGAGGAGAGAGATGGAGGGAGATGGCTGGAGAGAGGTGGGGAGAGAGATGGGCAGACAGATGGAGAGGGATGGATGGAGAGAGATGGGGAGAGAGATGGAGAGAGAGATGGAGAGAGAGATGGGGAGACAGATGGGGAGAGAGATGGAGAGGGATGGATGGAGAAAGAGATGGAGAGAGATGGGGAGAGAGATGGAGGGAGAGATGGCTGGAGAGAGGTGGGGAAGAGGGATGGAGAGAGATGGGGAGAGAAAGATGGAAAGAGATGGAGAGAGATGGAGAGGGATGGATGGAGAAAGAAATGGGGAGAGAGATGGAGAGAGGTGGGGAGACAGATGGGGGAGAGATGGAGAGAGAGATGGGGAGACAGATGGGGGAGAGATGGAGAGAGAGATGGGGAGACAGATGGGGGAGAGATGGAGAGAGAGATGGGGAGACAGATGGGGGAGAGATGGAGAGAGAGATGGAGAGGGATGGATGGAGAATGAAATGGGGAGAGAGATGGAGAGAGGTGGGGAGACAGATGGGGGAGAGATGGAGAGAGAGATGGAGAGAGGTGGGGAGAGAGATGGGGAGAGGGATGGAGAGAGAGATGGGGAGAGATAGAGATGGAGAGAGAGGAGAGAGAGGTGGGGAGGGAGGGATAGAGAAAAAGATGGGGAAAGAGATGGAGAGAGATGAACAGGGATGGGGAGAGCAATGGAGAGGGATGGGGAGAGATGGAGAGAGATGGAGAGAGAGATGGGGAGGGAGATGGAAGAGATAGAGAGACAGGCAGAGAAGGGCAGAGACAGAGACGGAAATCTAGATGATGGGGCCAGAGTGATGGAGGGCAAGGGCCTCAGGGCAGAGGTGGCTGAGGGCTCCCCATCCTAAGCTGTGTGGTTCGGGCAAGGGGAGAGGTCGGGGGCCACGGGACCTTTGTCCAGTCCCTGGCAGGAGGGACAGGCAGCAGACGGGTGGACTTTCAGGAACCAACATGGCCCCACTTCTGCCCCCTGACTGGCCCCCTGCTCCCTACTGGGCCCCCAGCCTGGGTGCCTCCAGGTCTTCTTCCCAGGGCCACACCCCCTCTCAGCCACCGCCACACGCCATGCCCCAGCGTGCCTGTGCACACGCACCCCACACTTGGGCGCCCACCAGTGCACACCCATCTCAGTGCCCATCCACACCTCCTGCCGGCCACCCGACACCCCCTCCTCAGCTGGGCCCCCTCCTCTCCGCTGAGGGGAGCAAAGTCCCCAACCCTCTCATTCAGCACCCTGCCAGCTGGCACTCACCCCTGCCCCCCATGCCCGGCCTGTGCCCTGCAGGTGTGATACCTGCGCTGGTCTTCCCACCGCCCGCTCCACCCTCCAGCCCTGCGCACACTCGCAGACACAGGGACGGGCAGAACCTGGCCCATCTGCCGCACACGTGCATACGCAGGGCCCTCCCTGTCTGGCCCCATATGCGCCACCAGCCCAGATGGAACTGCAGCTCCCCCTCAGGCAGGGGCTCACACCTCGGCCCCCTCAGCCCTGCCATTCACAAACATATGTAGACCCACCGTGCTGGCAGCCAGCGACACCCGCAGAACATAAACACTCCAGGGCCCCAGGCGGCCGCGCTCCCCCCGCACCAGAGGCAGAAGAAAGGAGGGCAGCCCAGCCAGGGTGCACTGGACCCCCAGCCCTGGCCAGCAAGCACAGGACGGCACGCTGGCCACGCCAGACAGACACACCAGAACCCACACGCAGCCAGAACCAGCACACCAGGGTCCAGCCACAGGGCTGTCCCACAGACACGCACCCACACTGTCCCCATCCACAGCCAGGCCAACACCCCTGGGACACTGCAGACACATCAACAGACACAGCCACACGGCCGCCCCCAGCCCCGCGCACTGCCCAGCTCCAGGCTCCACCAAAGACACCCAAACACGCCCGCGCGCAGGGCACCCCTGAGACGCACCGCCCACGCGCCCTGTCCCCCAGCCCACCCACACGCAGGAGCGGCTCCCAGACACCAGGCCAGTGCACACGTGCCGGCACGCCCGGCACGCTCGGCCGCGCCTGCACGCCCGCCACCGCGCTCCCGGGCAGCTCACGCCGGCAGCCCCCTGCTGTCCCCACTCGCCGCCACCCCACGAGCGCACGCTCCGGTCCCCGCCCCGCGCCCGCCCCGCCAGGCGGCTCCCGATGCCGCGCACCGCGCCGAGCCAGGGGCCGTGAAATTGGCTGCGAGCGGCGGCGGCGGCGGCGGCGGCTGCGAATTCCAGGCACCAGGAAGCCGGGCAGCGGCGGCGGCCGCTCAGCGCCCAATGCGGCGGGGTGGCCCGACCCCGCGGGGGCTCCCGGCGCGCGCTCCCGCCGCCGCAGTTTCCGCCCACCCCGGCGCGCGCTCGGAATGGCCCCGCCGCCGCCCGGCGGCCCCGCACCCGCTTCTGCTGAGCGCCGGTCCCGCATGGCTCCGCACCGCCGCCTCCAGGACGCCCTCCTGGCTCTCCCCGCCTCCACCCGGGGCCGGCCTCCGCTCCACCGAGAGGGGCTGGGCAGACCCCCTCTGTGCCGCCTCGAACCCTGCGCACAGACCCTGCCTTTGCCTCCTCATCTGTGCAATAGGAGTGAAGCCGAAGGGTAGCGAGGATCTGATGCTCTCTGACTGGCTCACGACAGCAGTCAATGAACAGGGAAGATCATTAGTCAGTATCAGCCTCTGTCTTGCTGCTGTGTCACTCAAGGCAGGGCACTGCTCTGAGCACCAGCTCCTCCTCGGGAAAGGGAGAATGGCCTTGCTGCCTCCCTGGAGTCTGGAGGAGTCCCAGAGACCCCCAGGGAACTCGCAACAGGCACCTCTGCTGCATAACCAGCAAACGTGGGCAAATTAATCTTCCAGAAAAGAATTTAAAATGGGGGGTCCCCAGACCCCAAACCAATACTACTGAATCCAAGGTTGAACAAGCAGGGCCCAAGAATCTGCATTTTAATAAAGACTGGGAGATCCTAATGCTCAAGACCAAAGGAAAATTCCAGATCTCTTAGCCCAGCATGTGACCCTCCAACCACTCGTCCAGTTTCATCTTCTCAAACCCACTCCAGGCTTCTCTGCCTCGGGGGCCCTGCTCCTGGCCCAGAGGCTAGCAGGACTTCCAGCCAAAATTAAACAAGCAAATAAAAGTGCCCACCCCATGCCTGGCACAAGGCAGGTGCCCAACCTGTGCAATGCCCAGAGCAGAAGGCATCGGCCTCCCCACCCTGCCACGAGGCCCCAGCTGGCAGCATCAGCCCCCTCCTGCTCAGGTCACAGTCTAATGAGGACATCTGTCAAGTAAGCCCTACTGTGTGCACCTGCCAGATACAACACATGTCCCATCTCTCCTTCAAAGCCCCAAGCGGCTCCAGGCAGGGACTCAGCTCCGAGCGCGGGGCCCAGCGGTTCTCCCAGGGTGAAACACGTGCACAAGAGTGTGTATGTGTGTACATGGGCCGGATGGGAGACGCATCAGCCATCCTCGGTAGCATGCAGATGAAAGGAATTTGTTCAACAAGTATTTTTTGAGGGCATATGGAGCCGACATGCAGTGAGAGAGACAGGAAACGGCTCAGCTACAGATCCGCGAAATCCCCGCAGGTAACAAGACGGCTGGGAAGGGCGGGAGGAGGCTGACCCGCAGCCTCTGCCTCGACAGGATCCAGCCAGAGGGATGAGAGAGGCCGAGGGGGAAACCAAGCCGGGTCTGAGTCTTGGGGCTGGGCTCAGGGCAGGCTGGTCAGGAGCAGCCTGACCAGGGGTCTGTCCCCACTCCCCAGCCCCCAGAGGCGGTGAGCACTGTGAGGGTCGGTGCAATCACACACAGACACAGACGCCCCACCCTCCCAGACCCACCTCACACTCCAGCAGCCGGCAGGCAGCCGGTAGGTCCTCGCCACAGCCTGAGGACCGGGACTCAGTCCCCATACACTTGAAAAGTGGAGGTAGAAGAAGACAGACCCACAGCCACAGCCAGAGACCCACTCCAGGGACCCAGGAATGAATGAAACGTCAGAGAGGAAGGAGAAGGAAAAGAATCCAACCCTCCCAGGTGCCAGACAGCATGCTACACCCAGGTTAGGAATTTGGTAGGACTGTCCTTACTCTCAAGGAAACAGGGCTTTAGGGAGGTAAACTGACTTGCCCGGACACTCGGGGGTCAGGTCAAGAGTCAGGGTGTGACCCCTGAGTCCCCGCTCTCCCCACAAGCAAGATGGGGGTGGCAGGTTCGTCCAGGGGACGCCAGCTACAGCTGCACCAGGCTGGACAGCACCCCTCCATGCCCCAGGGGAGCCCCCAGCGCTGCCCTGGGCCCACTGATGCAGGAGGCACAGCAGGCGGCCCAGGAGTAGACGCTGCCCGCAGGAGCACACAGGTCCCTGGGGAGGAAGCGGCTGGGTCAGAGCAGGCTGGTCAGGAGGACCTGGACCCAGGCGCCACCCCCAACGCCTCCTTCCCCTACTCCTCTGTACCTGCCACAAAAATGGCTTCCCCACCTGCTGCTTCCCTACAGCAGGGTCACAGTCCCCATGTACAGATGACCAGGTGAGGCCCAGAGAGGGCCCTCAGCGAGTTGGAAGGGCCCAGGCCCACCTGGCAAAGCAGTTCAGCACCTGGAAAATGGTGCTGGTTCCCGAGTCCACCTGTGGGGATTCTAGTCCTGGCTCCACGGCTGTGTGGTCATGGGTTGGTCTGTAACCTCTCTGTTTCTGGTCTGTGAAATGGGGAATAATAGCTCCTACTGCAAAAAACCTTTGTGAGATTAAATAAATGCCAAGGGCTGCTCGTAAGGAGCTTCACACAGGCCGGCTCTTGGGAGGGACTCAATAATATCAGTTAATATCATTGTTATGATTATTACTATAATTATTGTTGCTATCAACAGCATGAGGCCCAGCCCTCTTCCTCTGCCTGGGTGGCTCTCCAGTGCTCAGGGCCTTCCCGGGGCTTCCCTGGGGACTGCCGGCAGGACTGAGTGGAAGGAGAGGGCTCTCTTATTCCAGACCCCTGGACGCCTTGCTCAGTAGCAGGGCCTCTGCTCCAGGTGCTGAGCCAGGAGGAGGTTTAATCAGCAGGGATGGCGCTGGGGCACAGGAGATGGGTAGGAGCTGACCTCTGGGCTGCTCACGCCGCTCCCAAGAGGCCTGACTCCAGCCCAGGGGCCGCGCCTTCTGTGCAGTTCAGGGGCACACGGGGAGGGAGGACCCAGAGAGCTGCAGCTGAGCAGACCTGCGCCCGGGGGCCCCAACGGCAAGCAGCCCCGTCCGCCGACCACGGGCCCCTGGGCACACCTCCTGCAAGACCCAGCAAGGAAGTCACATGGGGACAGGCACGGAGCTCCGGGTGACCACAGACCCACCCCACCGGAGAGGGCTGGACGGCTCCAAATGGACCTGCAGGTGGGAGAACAGCCCCCAGCCCCATCCACTGCGCTCTTCGTCCCTGCATAAGATGGGAGTGTCCTTCCCTTCCGGAAGCGACCGCTGATCCAACGTGTTCCCCAGTGGCCACCCTTCAGGGGCATCCTCATTAAAGAGTGAAGGGACAGACCCCAGTTCGCCCATCTGTCCAGTGTGCCCATCACAGCAGCCAGCCCGGCCACCTCAGGAACTGCCAGGAGGGTCCAAGGAAAGACAAGAAGTTTACACAAAGTCAGACTTCAACAGGACGCGCAGGAGCGGCCGCCCGGCCGGGAGACAGACCGCTCAGGGACGCAGCCCCTGCCCCAGGTGCCAGGCACCAGCACCCCCTGGAGGCCAGAGTCTCCTGTGATCCCCTCCCCTCTCCAGCCCCCTCCCAGGCTGCAGATGAGAGACCCCTGCTCAAAAAGGCGACGGATGGCCTGCATCACAGAACCCCCAAGTGGCAACACGAGATCAGAAGCCAAGGTCTCCCTGGCTCTGCCGTTGGCTATGGTCACATGCATTTACATTCACACGCACATGCATTGATACACAGGTGCCCCAAAGTGACTGGGACAGGAAGGACAGGGGCTTGGACAGAAGGGACCACCAGGTGGGAGCAGAGGAGGTACACTTTTCGGGGGGCACAGGAAAGGGCTCCCACACCTACTGAGGCCCCACCAGGAAATGGGGCCTCCCAGGAGGCAGCACTCCCCCTAGGGTCTGTCCCCCTCCGCTTCTCGCTCGCACACACCGGGGACATGACCCCACTGAGCGCCACACACTCACAGTTACATCACACTCACATACTCTGGCCAGTGGGGGTGGCCCCTCACGCCTCTGTCCCAGTGACGTCACCAGCAGCCCAGAGTTGATGTCACACCCCGAGGTTCTCACTGATGTCACCATACTCTCCCTGATGTCCCCCTCCAGTTACTCCTCTTTCTTTCTGCCCAGGGGCTCATGGTCCAGAGGTCCCCATGTCCACCTGTACCACCATAGAGCCCAGAGCTAGCTAGCTCAGGACAGTGTCCGTGCATGGACACCTCCTTGCGGGGCACACATTTACACACGTGTGCAAGGCCGCAGGCCCTGCTAATGACCTCGACACGTCACATCCCACAGGTGTCCACAGGCTAAAGGACGGGGGTGTGAGCCAGGCACTCGCGCACCCACCCACGCACACTCCTGCAAACGCCCAGCCCCCAGGGTACAGCCACACGTATTCAAATGTCCCTCAATAACTCACCCAGCAGTCTGGGGCCGCCACGTCCACCACCCTCCTCAGGGCAGGCACGGCCAGCCCCTTCCCCCAGCTCTCGCCTCCGACAGCCTGCTGACAGTGACAGCCGCAGCCTGGACACATGCGCGCGCACACACTCCAGCCCAACACCTGTGTCTCCCAGCGAGGGACCCAGCGGTGCCCTCCAGAAGCAGCTGCAGGGGCGGGAGGAGTCCAGGGAAGGGGCCTGAAGGGAGCCCCGAGCTGCAGAAAGTGCCCTCGCGGACCCTGTTCCTCCTGAGCGGACGGAAGGCTAGCGCCACCATCCCCGGCTCTTCTCCCTCCTCGGGCATGCCTGACACACCACAGCCTGGTGGCCTCCGTCCCAAACGCAAGCTCCCCAAGTGCCCACCTGCACCCGCACACGCACATGCACCAACACACATCAGCTCTCTCCCTCAAGCAGTCCGAGGAAACCCTGCTGGGCCTCGGAGCTGTGCATGTGTGTGTGCATGTGTGTGTGCGTGTGCACGGAGATCAGGGTCCACCCGGTGTCCACGCAGGGCACACGCGTCCCTCCCCACCTGCAAGCACTGCCCCTGCCAACACGCCCACCCTCCCCCTTCCCAAGACAGTTGCTGGAGCCCACACATGCAAACACACACACTGGCACACACGAGTGCGCACACACGCACACACACACACACACACACACACACACACAGCCGGCAGTGGCCCGGCTCTGCCAGAGCTGCAGTCTCTGCCGATTTCTGCTGCTCCCCGCAATACCTCCCTGCTTGCCCCACACCAGCCCAGCGCAGGAAGGGGCAAAGCCTTTGCCAGGGTCCCCACCCCCAGTTCTGGTCCTCCTACCAAACCCACCTCCCTGCTGCGGGAGAAGGGGGATAAAGCCCCACCCTGGCCCCCTCCCCCTGGGACGGCCATCCGGCACCAGTCAGTCCCCCCTTACCAGTTAGAAGATGAATTCCTCGACCCGCAGAACCCCCTGAAACGGGGAGAGGGGGCTCCGATTGCCAAAGATGAGGGGCAGAGCGGTGCGGTGTGGCACTGGCCAGCACAGCCGTCCACCGTCAAGCCTCCGCACCACCACCCCAAAATGCTCACCTCACCGGTCGTCCTCCGTGTCCTCCCACCTGCCTCCGCCCACCCCACCCCCATCGCCCCCACGCAGGGTGGTCCCCTGGGGGTCTCGAGGGGATCCCCAGACCAGGAAGAGCTGGGGTGGCTCCCCCGGGCTCATCCTCCCCCTGCTGGTCCCCCTCCAAGCCCCACCCCCGCTGGCGGAGGGGGGTCGCCTCCAGCTCTTGCCCGCGCTCCCACAGTCGCCGCCGGCCACCGGCGCTCAGATCTGGAGGAATTCACTCACCTCCAGCCCCAGCCGAGATCCGGGCGACCGCCGCCTCCGGGCAGCGGCGGCTGCGGGGCCTGCGCGCGGGTGCGAGTGTGGCTGCGAGCGCGGGTGCGAGTGTGCGCGGCGCCCCGCGGGCTCGGCGAGCCGGCCGTGGCTCTCTGCGTGTCGTGTGTCTGTGGCGTGGCCCGTGCGTGTGTCTGTGTGTGTCTGTGAGCGAGCGTGTGCGCGCAGACACCGCCGCCCCCGCCTGCCCGCCGCCGCGCCTCTGCCTCGGCGGGGCCGGGCGCCCGGGAGGGGCCGCGCGAGCGTGCGTCAGGGGCCGCGGCGCCGTCTGTCCGTGCGCCCTCGCCCGCCTAGCTCCGCAGGCCTTCCCGCAGCAAGGCCCTCCGCCCCGCGGACACACGCGCACCACAGACACTCACCCGCCGGGCGGGGGCTCGCCCGCTCCGCCGCTGCAGCTGCGGCGCCCTGGGAGGCGGCGGCCCTGCTGAGCCCGGGCACCCGCCGGGCGCGCCCCCGGCCCTGCCCGGGCCCCCTGCGCTGCTCACCCGGCGGGGTCCAGGTCCCGTCGCCACCGCGCATTCAACAGCTGGAGGCAAACTTGCAGCCGGCCGGGCAGCCCGGGATGCGGAGCGCCCCCCAGCGCCCGCCCGCCCAAGGACACCCCCACGCCGGGACCCGCCTCCACGGGTGGACCCTCCTCCGTCCGGTCCCTCGCCTCTCACGCCCTGCTCGCTGGCCCCGCGCTCCATCGCTGGCAATCCGTGAAGAGTGGCTGCCGCGTTCCCATTTTACAGAAGGGACAACTGAGGCTCAGTGACAGGAGTGATTCCCCCAAGGTTACATAGCAAGCTTGCAGTCTTAGTCTCCAAGTCTCCCTGTCCAGTGCCAAGCCTCTTGGCGGCCGTCCGCTACTTTTCCCATCTCCCAGGAGTTTCCCCAGGAGGACTCTGGTTTCTGTTGCAGCCCAGAGAAGCTTCACGGGCTCCGTGCCCCGGTTCCACACCCTAAAGGTCACACCTGCAAATGGCGTGTACTGCTGCTAGAAGGATGTGGGAGACGCAGGGTGGAGTCTGGGTCGCCCGGGGCCTACACCCCAGCGCTTGGACGCAGCACCTGGTAGGAGTCTCCATCGTGTCAGGCACCTCCTCCCTGCCGCTGTGACCCGCAAACTCAGACAGATGAGCCCGCCACCGGCAGGCCCTGTGCGTCCCTGTCACTTTTATGGGGCCGCCTGCGCCAGCACCTGTCCTCAAGGGGTGAGCCACAGCTCAGCCCCTGCGGCAGCGACTCCAGCAGGAGTGTCTCACCCGGGCCTGGAATGCCGCTGCCCGGGCTGAAGCTTGACCAATGGACGAGAGTTGGCTAGTTGGAGAAGGTCGAGAAGGGTGTCCCAGGCTGTGGCAGCTGCGGGGACCAAGGCAGAAGTGTGAGGCATCCCGGGGATGTGCAAGCAACTCCATGCAATCAGGCATTACTGGAGCAGAAATGGCCCCCTCTTGTCATCTGGGGTAGGAAAGCTGCCCAGGATGGAGCTGGGAGGGCAGACAGGCGCTGGGATGTGGGCCACCCGTAATGGACCAGCTGTGGGACGTTCCACCGCTGCCCTCCACACCTGCGCCCAGACTGGGTGGTACACTCCTACCTACCCTTCAAGGTCCTTCGCTGCATACCCACACCAACCCTTAAGCTGTCTCCACCCTCTAATCTGAGCCCCCTTAGAGGGCAGCGGAGTTATGGCACACACTGTGCGTCCCTCACACAAGGTAGGCACCAAGCAAGGTCCCAGCTCTGCGACTGTGCCACAAGAGCCCTCCCCGATGCCCCGCCCCCTCCAGGCGGAGACACGAAGGCCCCGCGCCCTCTGGTGGATCTGGCGCGGAACTGCAGAGAACTCTGCGTGGTGGACCTGCCTGGCTGCAGCTCTGGCTTCCGCGGCTTCCTGAGGTTGGGCGCTGGCAGAGGTCCACCTCATCAGCTCCTGCCCAAGAAACTGAGCAGTGGCCCTAAGAAAACCAGGCATCGAGCGGCAAAATTCCATCTTCTGGTTCCATCTGCGTGACTTCCCAGTCATCTGCCAGAGTGCAAGTCACCATCCTGTCTGAGCCTCAGTTTCCCACTTGGTGAAACGAGAGTAACCACGCAGCAATCCTGGGGCCTGTCTGCATGGGCACTCCCTCCTCCTTGGGACCCCCGTGTCTGGCTGGATTTGCTCAGAGGTGGGGTTGAGCTCTAAAGCAGTTGCCCTTGGAAGACTTTCATCCTCAATGGGCAGATGTAAATTGGCAAGAGTGTCAGACCGAGCTCAGTTGCTGCCACCATAGACAAGATGGAACTGTTCTGGGTCGAGGGTCATGGTGGACCACACCACATGGATACCTGATTGGTCTTGCTTTAGATCAGTGTGGTACAATAGAACATCTCTCCACAGTGGGAATATTAGCACTGCACTGTCTGATACAGTAGCCACTAAGCTCATGTGGCTACTGAGTGGTTAAAATTGTGGCTAATGTGACTGTGGAACTGATTTTTTGATTGTTATTTTTATTGATTTAAATTGAAATAGTCACATGTGGCTTGTGGCTACCATGTTGAATAGTGCAGAGCCAGGAATACCATCACCTCCTTGCTAAAATAGAGCCCAGAGAAGCCAGGCCCAGCAGTGTGCCCCTGGCATCCCAGCTACTTGGGAGGTTGAGGCAGGAGAATCACAAGTTCGAGGCCAGCCTCAGCAACTTAACAAGACCTCATCTCAAAATTTAAAATAATAATAATAATAATAATGATAATAATGGCTAGGTACAGCTCAAGGGTAGAGTCCACTGTGTTCAATCCTCTGTACTGCAAAAAAAAATAAATTTAATAGAATCCAGAAGACCACACACACACACACACACACACACACACTCACTCCTGACCAGACCACGCGGCAGGGGGACTGAGACAAATGTGGACAGAAACCTGTCCATCCTCACAGAAATGGTTTCAGTCAGTTCTCCTCATCCTTCACCTGATCAGCTGCCACAACCTCCTCCTCACTTACCCTTTTTGTGCCCTGGAACCCATGCAGGGATGCCAATAGATTCCACTCTCGATTGGCAGCCGCTCCCAGCTGCTCATTCTCTGCAGAGTGTCAAGAGCGATCGGTGACGTCTGTCCTGGGTTCAGATTCAGACACACAGTAAGTCCCCTCTGCTAGAGAACAAAACCCAAATTCCCCACCATGCCCAAATAAGGCCCTTCACAGTCAGGCCTGACTCACCCCTTCAGCATCTCCAGGACTACCCTACCCCTGCTCCAGGTCCAGCAACACCAATACCTGTCTTTTCCAGAACATTCCATGAGTCTCTCATCCCATAATATTCATGCCTGTTGGGTGTGGTGGCACTCACTTCTCATCCCAGCTACTCTGGAGGCTGAAACAGGAAGATGGCAATTCAGCAAGGCCCTGTCTCAAAGTAAAATAAAAGGGGTTGGAATGTGTCTGAGGGACAGAGCACATGCCTGGCATGTGCAAGGGCCCTGGTTCAATCCCTAGTACAGCAAAACAATAATAATCCCCTCCACACCTGTGCTTTTGCTCCTGCTGTTCCCCCGGCCTGGAGATACTTTCTCCTCTCAGATCCTCTCCCCACATGTCCACTTCAAGTCTCTCTCCAGGTACAACTCGAACGCCACCTCCCCATGAAGCCTCCCCTGACCACCCCTAACCGAGCTGGTCCACTTGCCTCTTCCTCCACTGGCTCTTGCCACAGTCCATGGAGGCTTTAATGACGGCAGCATCAGGCCACGCCAGTCATGCTCACGTGCGTCTCCCTCCCGACTCTCCCTTCATGTGCCACCCGTCAGGTACCACCAGGCATCAGTGGCCTGCCCGGGGACAGGAACCATGCAGAGTCCACTCAGACAGATTCTTGTGAATAAGCTCCAAAGTGGACATTAGGGGCTTCTGTTCTGGACACCCTCCTGCCAACACCCCAGTGTCTTCTCTGCCCACTGCCACCGAGGGTCTTGGGGAGACGTGAATCAAGGTGACCATCCTGCCTGCAGCTGGGACAACTGAATAGTGGGTGAACCGACGTGCGGATGGGAAGAACAGCTGGAGCCCAACCACCCCCAGAATTTCAAAGCCCGATGACACGGGTGGTCCTTTCTGAACCTCTGTGCCACACCCAACCCCACACTCACCCCCAGCTCTGGGACCTCCCTGGGTGCAGAGGAGCCGCCCTAGGCAGCCCACCAAGAAGTGCCCTTTACTTGGCCAGAGGTGGCTCACAACCAGATGACCCCACTGGCCTGGCCACATGGCCTTGAGCACATTTTTTCAGGCAGATCTTCCCTCCTTTGGGGCCTAGAGAACAGAGGACCAGAAGGAGAGGAAACCAGACTCCTCAGAGCCGCGGGCACCTGTGGGTTAAACAAGATGCGCCCTTTCTCCTTAGGTGAAGCGTTTTTGCACTTGGTCTCCACGGCATTTTGAGCTGATGCTAAGAAAAATAGGTTAAGTGATTCTTTTAGAGAGACGCACACACACATCCACACGCGCACACGCACCGGCGTGCACGTACGATACATTCCGGTCGGGGTCGAGACCGAAGCACCAGACTTTCTGTTGGGCCTCTGGTGCTGGAACTGAGGGTCCCTGGAGGAGGAGCCAGTGAGGAGACTAGGAAGAAACCCCCTGCCCCTGCCCACCATGGAACCATCCCGGAGGGAACAGGAGGCCATGGAGACGGAGCTGCCTTCTCAGGAAGGAGGTCCTCGGGTCTGGGGTGTTGTCTGCACATTGTGACGGGGTAAACTGGGTTGAAGGCAGGGACTAGGGGATAAGCCATTCCTGGTCCTAATGGATGAGAGGATTTGGAGCTCGGGGTGCGGAGAGTGGCTACACGGGGGACCTGACCACATGTCGTGGAAGGGAGCCCTGCCCCAGGAGGCCTGCTTGGGAAGAGACCTTGGAGAACACACGTATCTAAAGGCGCCCTTCCGCATTTTGCAGGGGAGTAAGCCAGGTAAATGCTCCTCTCCCACTTCGCCTCTCCTGCCCCTTCCCTGTCTGGCTTCCTTCAGAAAAGTGTGTGTTTATCATAGTCGTCATCTGTTGTGACCTAACGAACCATCTCGAAACTCAGCGGCTTGAATCAGCAAAAAAATAAATACAAGAGAAGCTTACTACTTCAGTGTCCGGGCGTGGGATTTGGGAGCGGGCGGCTCAGGCTTGAGGGGGCTTGTGGCTGGGCCCCCACCCCACCCGAGACTGGGCGGGGCTGAGGGTCTGCCCCCAGCACGGCTGGCGGAGATGGCTGGCAAGCTGGTGCTGGCTGTTGGTCGGGGGCCTCAGTTCCTCGTCACATGGACCGCTCCACAGGACTGCCTGGCTGTCCTCCGGACAGGGCAGCTGCTGTCCCCAGAGCAAGAAGAGGACAGGAGCCACCGAGTCTTTTATAATGAGTCCTCAGAAGTCACCCACTGTCGTGTCTGCAGTTTCCTCTAGTCACACAGGTCCCTCTGCTCGCGGCAGGAGGGCTCCACACCGGGTGCGATCCAGGAGCCAGGGCCGTCTGGAGGCGGTCAGTCGGTCACATTTGTCACATAGCTCTGCATCCAGACTAGCGAGGTGGAAAGGGAAGTAGGGGTGGGTGCAGGAGCAGGACGATGTGCACACACAGGACCCTGTGGTCCTGGGAGTCTGTGTCCCCAGCACACAAGGCAAGGACAGTTCCAAATTGACAGGGCGCAACAGACATACGCAGAGTTCCTCATAAGGCTGGACAAGGGGAAAGGGTCCCCAGGAACGTGACCCAGTGTCCCTGTGAGGGCCTGAGGCCACATTCTGGGGAATAGGATCCAGGTGGACACTCTCTGACCCAAAGATTCCTTAATGGAAGGGGACCCCAAAAATCCCATTAGGAGAGCTGACGGCTACCTAGCCACCTGACCCAGGCCCAGATTACTAGGGGGTGAGGTTTGCTAGGCTGCCTCCCCACCAGTCTGAGTAAAGCAGCCCAGGAAAGTGCCCCTGGACATCAGGGGGACTCCTGTCCCCCTCCTGATACATCTGGTGCCTCCACTAGAACGTGAGCAATTCTGTATCTGAACCAGGTCTGTGCCCTGGGTGCCCAGCCCATCATCAGGACAAAACAGGGCGATGGAGAGCTTCCCACCCAAAAGAGCAAGGGTCAGACGGAGAGGATCCCCACCCCCAGCATGCTCCAACAGAGGGGTCTGCAGGGCGTTGACGGCCCGTGGCGGACACCTCCCCAGCCCCTGAGGCAGTGGCCTCCCAGACACCACCAGGAGTAGCTGGAGCAGGGGCAAGGAGGGGGGCTCTCCACACTGACCCAACTCGCTGCCCAGGGAGCCCTGCGCAGCTGGGTGTCTGCCATTTGGGCCTGAGCACCCTTACGTCGAGTCCAAGACTCCACCATCCTGGTTTCCCGCTGCCACAGCAGGCGGTGGCGTGAGTCTCGGTGGCTCAGCGGCTGCGCCTGGAGGTGAGCCGGGCAGCCTGCGTTATTAAGCCATCTGTCTAGCGCTGCCTGGAGGGACGCTGGGGGAGCAGGCACGCCTGCTTCTACGCCCCGCTCTGGAACTGGGGCAGCAGAGGCCCCTGGGAGCTGGAGGTCAGTGGCCAGGCTTGTCACCACTGACCTGCTGCTGGCTCTGAGGCTCGGGATGCGGCAGAGGCTGGGAAGGCGCTGACTGGCTGCTTTCTACACATTCCTTCTCTGCTCAAAAACTTCCAGGCTCCGACTCCACAGGGTGAAGCGCCGCCCCTCGCCTGGCTTCTGGACGCTGCAGTCTGGCCACTTCTACCTAGAATCCCAATAATAGCTCAGAATGGGGCGTTTACTCTCTTTTGGGCTCAATGCCAAGTGCTCCACAGGAATTAGTCTCACTGAACAACGACAACCATCCTGGGAGGCACTGATTCTTTTTGTTCCCATTTTATTGATGAGGCTCAGAGTTGCTGAGCAATTTGACCAAGATCACACAGCAAGGAAAAGCAATGATTCACCCAGGTTTTCCTGCTGCAGGAGCCGGGCTATCATCACAGGGCTCTTAGATGTTTTATAGCCTGTCACTTCCCAGAAGGGTTCTCTGCATGTCTGAAGGCCCCTATGGGAAGAGGACCCCAACTCTGTGGTGAAGGAGGGCTGGTGGCTGTTACCAAGTTATTCCAGCCTAAAACCTATATGCTACCTGGATGCCAATGGGGCTGCCACAGATCTGTTCCCTCAGTAACTCCTGTCACCTCTGCCCTCAAACCTGCCTAAACCTAGCCTTCTCCCTCCCTCACTCACTGGGACAAGGCTGGGTCTGTCCTACGGTGGGCATGTCAAAAAACTACTTGCTAAATAAAACCACAAACTGTGTGCCCTGGTGAACAGTCACCCACGGGAGAAGAGGACATGGGTGGGAGAAAGGAAGGGGGCCAGGGGTGGGGCGCTGCCCACACCTAACCAGGTCTCGCCCCACCCCAGGCCAGGGGAGCCCTGCGGCCCCAGTGCAGAGGGGTCCTGTCACCTCTCTTTCAAGTACAGTGGCTGTGTGTCCTTCCTTCACCCTCTGCATGCCCGGGTGGCATCTGTCCCTTTCTGGCCCACAGCCCAGACCTGAGATTAAAAAGCAACCTCTGCCCTCACCCCTGGAACCCTTGGGTTGCTCTGAGCACGGCTTCAACCTCAGCTTCCCTGGAGCCTCCCGTCTCCCCACACCGCCTGCTTCCTGCCTGCCCTCTCTCTGGACCACGGAACTCCAGGCCACCCTCAGAACCCCACGTGTGCCAACACCCCAGCCAGCTCGACTCCCCTGGTCCTGCTGGGTGGCCAAGTGCCCAGTGCCTTCCCCAGAGCCCAGCGCAGTCTCTGCGGGTCAGCTCCCCACTCAAGAGGGGAAACCTGGAGGTGATGCAGGACCCCACCAGAGGCCAGGCTAGGCCAGGAGGAGGACCAGCCCAGGGTCAGGGCCACAGCCAAGCAGGCTGGATGGAGCTCAGGACAGCCCCGCACTCCTCGGAGAGGATCACCATGTCCCTCACCATTCACGGGGTGCCAGGTCATGTCACAGGGTGCCCCACCCTCAAAACGACCTAAGAGGAGGCTAGCGCCCGGCACGCGCTGGTTGCAAGTGACAGAAACGCAAGCCTTGAGGGAGGCTGGGAAGGGCAAGGAGACCACCGGCATCCCTCTCTCTGTGCCCAGTTCTCTCGGGCCCACTCCCGTTGGCAGCGGAACCCGAGCACCCACGGTCCCAGGCCTCAGCCCCGCATTCTCGGGTCAGAGTGGGGAGAGCTTTCCCGCCTCTCACCCCAACAACGCTAGAGGAGGGCTCTGATTGGGCCTACCTGGGTCACATGCTCACCTCCGGCCCAATCACTGCCGCCAGGGTAATGAGGGCAGATTGAGGGCGGGGCCTGGGTCAGGAGCCCCACCCTGGTAACCCGGGAGACCACGCTGAGCAGGAAAGGCCGGCAGCCCTGCAAGGGGCCCTTTCAGCGTGAATGTTCTTTTGGAATTGTTTTAGATTTGTAGAAAAAATATGCAAAGATAGCACGGAGAGTTCGCATCGCCCCTCAGCCCGCGTCCCCACGTTAACATGGAGCAGCGCGTTCGGCAAAATTAAGAACTTAGCACTTCTACTGACCAAACCCCACGCGTCGCTTAGACTCACCGGTTTCCCACTAATGTCCCCTGTCGGTCCCAGGATCCCACCTGGGATACCGCACTGCATTTACTAATGCTGCCTCTTTAGCCTCCTCTGGCCTTGTGACAGTTCCTAATTCTATCCTTGCTTTCGATGACCTGGACTTCGAATGTCCCTGCAGCAGGGCTTGTCTAGGATTTTCTCATCAGTTGGGTCCTGGGGGGAACAGCACAGAGGTGTGGTGACATCGTGGTTGCTGCCGGTCACAGAGTGCATGACATCCTCTTAACTGATAGGAAAACTGAGACCTGAAGAAGTTACGCACTGCCCTGCAGTGCCGGGCTCGGGTGGGAGCGGGCCGTCCCACTCCATCACCCCACGGTCCACTCATGCTCCGGGGAGGGAAACTGAGGCAGGAGCCTGGAACCAGCAAAGAGAAAGTGAAAAGGCCTGGTCCCTGAACTTGACAGCCACGTAAGCGAGAGGACTGAGCCCAAGACCTCCTGGGGAGCAAGCCGGGGTTAGGATTGTTCTAGGGGCGTAAGATGCTAGCAAGAGGAGCCGCAAAGAGCCCGGGCCTGGCCCTGGGACTGTGGATTAGGAGGGAGAGGCAGGCGTGACTGGGCCAGAGCAACCCAGGACGGCTCCCTGGAGGAGAGGGACACAACGCTAGGGACAGTCAGGAGAGCAGTGAGGTCTGTCTTGGAGACAGGAGGTGGAGTGTTCAAGAGCATGACCCTGGAGTCCCACAGGCCTGGCTTCCGTCCCCGGGCCCCCACTTCCTGATTGGGCGGCTGGGCAGGTGACGGCTTCCCAACCTGGTCTTGGGCTCCCTGGTCCCCAGGCTCTGCCTGCCCCTGCTCACTGCCAGAGGGCTCGGTCCTGAGCCAGCGGCTGACCTCAGCCTGGACCGGCTGCAGGCCTGGTGAATCCTGGGCTCCAGAAGCACGAAGCATCTCAAGGGCGTTAAATCAAGAGAGGGCCCCTTCCAGGTGGAGTCCTGGGCCACCCCTGGGTCCCAAACCCACCCAGCCCACCCCGGCCCAGCCTCGGTGGCCTCCTGCCCTGCGTTCTGGCTGCAGATCGTCCCTCCAGCTCCTTGGTCGCTCGCCACGGCCCTGCCCTGTCACTCAGGCCACAGGGGTGTTGGCTCCCTCGGGGCTCCCCTGGGCTCACCCTGGCTGGCAGGGGGCATGAGATGGACTCCAAGGTGCTGCCTACCATTAAACTTCTTGTCCCATAGTTTTATGGCTCTAATATCTTTCCCCAGGAAGCTCCTGAGCGCCGTGACCCCAGATGCCAGGAGTCAGGAGCCCTCCTCCCCCACCTGCTCCCACAGCCCCGCTGGTCCCCGGGCAGCTGGGGGCTTTAGATAAGAGGAGAATGGAGGTTACGCTTTTATCCACTGGCATTTTGCAGATTCGAAACGGGGCGCAAGCTGTGAGCAGAGCTCAGCACCCAAAGGGCACCTGTCCCAAAGGGCAGGGCCTGGGCTTCCCTGGCCAGGGACGCCGAGCCTGGCCGGCTCCTGACACCCGCGCCTTCCTCCTGTCACTCTCCCACCGTCCTTGGAGGGGAGCCTCGGGCGGCTGCACCCGCCCCTCTGGCTGAGCCCGTGCGCCTGCGGCCGCTGACCCTCTCTGACCAAGGCACCTGGACAGTGCTGTGCCCCGTGCCCACCACCGGTCATTAACGTTGCGCGTGTGGAAAAGGATCCTTCTCTTCTGCTCTCCACGTTGAGTGTCCAGGCCTTCTGGGGGGCTCCGTTGGGCCGTTCTCCTGCGGGGGCAGCGGATGCCTGCTGGGGCTGCCACCATCCGAAGGCTCAGCTGGGCTGGCGGGATGTCCAAGAGGCTGATGGAGCACAGATTTGGACCCAGGCAACCCAGGGCCCTTCCTAAGTACCAGCCACAGGGTCCCGTGTGGCAGGCCAGCTGCTGGGGTGGTCCCGTGCGGGCTCTCAGCACTGCTCTCCTGAGCCTGTCGGGGCAGCACCAGGCCAGCTGCTCCATTTCGATGACAAAACACAGGGGGGCAGCTTCCCGTCCCAGTCAGGGGTCAGCTTAGCCGCCTGTTCTTTATGACTTGTGAATATCCTCTGCCTTCTCCTTTGTCTCCATGGCAGGGCCTCCTGTCCTGATGGGCAATTGCCATCTCCACGGCCCTCATGTCAAGGTCCCCAGCACAGTGACCTTGCATGGAGCAGTACTGGCACTGTGGTCACAGGACTGGTCTAGGTCAGCTTGAGGCTGACTCACAGCATCTGGGGCCTGGGGCTTGAAAGCTGGTCTCTCGGGCACCATGGACAGAGCAAGGGAGGCAGGTGGGTGTGCATCCGGAAAGCAGGTGCAAAGGGCAGGGTCCCCAGGGACGTCCACGTCCTAGAGCGTCTGTGGGTGGAGTTCGTGAGGAATGGCTTCCCTCTGCTGGGAAACTAGGGGCTCATGCTACTTGGAGGCTTCTCTTCTATTATACGCCTCAGGGGGAAGCGTCCAGGGTCAGGGAGGGGCTCCACAGTGAGCATCCAGGACCTGCGGATGGACGTCTGGGCGCTTTCTGTTTGGAGCTGCAGTGAGTGAATCTCCAGGGACTGCTCATTGTCATGGTGTGGACAGACACCGTCGTTTCTCAGGGTGGATTCCCAGAAGCAGAATGGCTAGGTCACAGCGCAGGTGTGAATTTGCCCAAGTGTCTCCATCCATTCATCTTCTCTAACAAAGTATCTGAAACCGGGCAGTTTGTGAATAATGGAAGCTCACTGCTCACAATGCAGGAGGCCAAGAAGTTCAAGGTCAAGGTGCTACGGTTGGGTGTCTAGCGAGGGCTTGGGCCTTCTTGCTGTGTGATCACGTGACAGAAGGAGCAAAAGGGCTGAAGAACCCCTTGAACCTCTTTCAAAAGGGCACTGACCCCACCCAGGAGGCCCCACCTCGTGACTTAAACACCCTGAAGGACCCACCTCTTAGTACTTTCACATTGGTGACCAGGTTTCAACGTGGATTTAGTAGGGAGCATGATCATTCCATGGAGAGCAGTTAGAAACTGCGAGACAGTTCTTCACAGTGCTGAGCCCCACCCTCCACTAGCTGCGACGGGGAGTTGATTCTGTCAACCTGAACTTGCTGTTTCGGTCTTAAGCTGTGGTCATCCAGTTGGGTGGGAAAGATAACTGGTCAGTTTCAATCTCTCTCTGTCTCTGAAGGTTGCTAATGTCTTTTCAAATGCAAATTGGCTGTTTTGATACATCTTCTCTTTAGTGAAGTGCCTGTTCATATCTTTTGCCTATTTAAAATCATGGGTTATTGGTTTTGATTTGTAGATGTGCTTTATATACGGTGATACTAGTCCTCATCATAGATATATATTAAGATGCCTTTCCTGACCTCTGGATAGGCTCTTCTTTCTCTTAATGGTGTTTTCTGCTAACTATAAGTTCTTTGTTTGAATGAAGCCCCATTTATAGCTTTTCTTTCATGGCTAATGCTTTTCATGTCTTCTTTAAGAAAGCTTCACCTGCTAGATGAACATTTTGAACAACTGATTCCACCTGCCTGGCCCCATCTGGCTGCTTCTGTCTCCTCATCTCCTGTTGCCTCTGCCTCTTGCCCGGTGCTCCCAGAGACAGGGGTGGGACATCTGTGGGCAAGTGAGGTGCTAAAGCCTAGATTACCCGCCTCCCTTCCAGGGCAGATCTGTGTCCCCCACCCCCTTCCTTTCCCTGGGAGGATTTGGGTTTATATTGGGCTGCAAGATTAAAGCCAAAGAGATTAAAAGATTACCTCTGGTCAGAAAGGCAAATTCTGCCTTTTTACTCCTGGAGTCAATGGGGGTTGGGAGAGAAGAGGAGGGAGGGCAGGTGGGCTGGGGATGGCGCCTCCTCCACCTGCAAGGCCCTCACTTCCTCCTGGGAGCCCCTTCTGCTGGGAGGCCGAGGCCTGGGCCACCCTCTCCCTGTGGGCCTTGGACACTTGCTCGCCTCACTAACTCAGAGGGCTTGGGGGCGGTGGGGTGGAGCAGGGCCAGTAAGCATTCACAGGGCCAAGGGTTCTCGGCAACACAGTGAGACCCTGTCTCCAAAAGAAAAGCAGACCAGGTGCAGCGGCCCCGTGCCTGTAATCCCAGCAACTCTGGAAGCTGAGGCAGGAGGACTGTAAGTTCAAGACCAGCCTCAGCAACTTAGTGAGACTCTCTCAAATAAAAAGAAGGCTGGGGGTGTAGCTCAGCTGCTGTAAGAAGTAGGTGGTCCCCAAAGGTTGATTTCCCAGGCGCCCTCAATGCCTTTTCCTGGCCCCTCTTTGTGCTCTGGCTGGGAGGACACCTTTCTGCTTCCCCTGCTTCCCAGGTGCTGCTAGGAAACCTCTCAGCTGATGCTCGGGAAGTGGGTGCCAAGAGCCGGCCCCCACGGCATAGTCCCCAGACCCAGAGACAGGGATCTATGTACTAGACGTCTGGGAGATTCATTAGTGTCTGGGTTCATTTCTCATTTGGTATTTAGCAGTCCCCAATCAGAGGAGCAGAGACCCACGGGTAGCTGGAGGCAGGGAGGGAAAGAGCGGAAGAGGAAGCCTTTCTCCCTGCCAGCCCCCTCCCCCCTTGACGCTGGAACGTGAGCAAGGAGCAGCCCGGGTTGAGACGAGGGGCTGATTTATGGGCAGCGCTGGGCGGGCGCAGGGAGCCACGGCGGCAGGAGGAGCCATCCATCAGGGCTCCCTGGAGAGCCGGGAGGGCGGTGCCCAGCCTCACTGCCTGCCCGCCGCCCGAGCACCCGCTTGGCCGCCGCCTGCCCTCTCTGCCAGGTCACCCACCGGGCGCCGTGGCTGAGAGCTGCGAGGGTCAGGGGCGAGGCTGGCTGCTGTGTTTCTGTGTTCTGAGGCACACGGGCTGGGGCACGCCTGCACAGAGCCTGCCAGTGTGCTCTGCACGCACAGGTGTGTCCGCCTGGGCACGTGCACGAGTCTGAAGCTGCTGGCCCGCGCCTGGGCTGGTCCGTGGTGTGCCCAACGCCCGCGGCCCTGGGCTGCGGCCCTTGTTCTCCCTCCACCGCCAGCTGGGTGGGGGCGGGGCGGGGCTGGGGCTCGGGGCGGGGCTGGGGCTCGGGGCGGGGCTGGGGCTCAGGCCCGGGCCCCATCCAGCTGGTTATTTATTGATTAATTCTGCTGCCAGCTGATGGATGCCAAGCCGTGGCAGGCACAGGCCCTGGGCTGATTTACATAATTAAAACCCATCAGTAACAGACCAGGCTCACCCACCAACGGCTTCCGCTAGCGTGACAACAGGCCGGGCCTCTGTCCCCACCCTGGCCCCTTCCTCTGTCCCCCCAACGCTTCCTCCCGCCCCGGTCCCGCAGTCTCCCCGGCCCTGCTCCACGTCATCGGCCACAGCTCAGCCTGGAGAGATGGTAGCGACCTGGAATTCTCCAGTCGCTGACTCTGAGATTCTATTAGTCGGTGGTTCCGAGGTTCTTTGATGGAGAGTCCCCGCTTGTAAGATTCAGCTGTGATCCTCCGAGAACGGGATTTTCCCAGAGTCTATTACTGTGTGTGACAAAGGGAAGACGTGTCTGTTCTCTGCGGCCCTGGCGGCTCCCAAGCAGGCAGGGCTGCAGCGGGGTGGCCCGGGCATGCTGGCCACGCTCTACAGAAGTCTGTCCCTGCAGAGGGTGGGTGGGAGCTGCAGGAGTCTGGGCAGAAGGGAGGCCAACCAGGCACAGCACACAGCCTGGGATTTGCTGGCTGTGGCCCCACTTCCCACTCCCGGCTGTGTGATCCGGGGAAGTTACTCAGCTTCTCTGAGCTGCAGTGCCCTCACCTGTGAGTGGGGGTTGTTGTGAGGGTTCGGTGCTGATCCGTGGAGAGCGCTAGAACATACCGTCCTAAGTGAGGCCCTAATGAACGGGGGCTGGTACTGTGTGCAGTGTGGCTCTGGGGAGGCCTTTGGTGTGGAACCCAGGCCGGCGGCCCCGCACAGGACACGGAAACTAGAATGACCAGTTTTGCCCACAAGAAAGGGTTTATTCACAGGCGGCCGAAGAGGAGGAGACGGGAGAGCCAAGCCACCTCCCCAGGACAGGGTTTAGGAGTCTTCGTGGGTAAAGGGTCAGGGCGGCCCGAGGCCTGGAAGGGGACGGGTGTCTGTGCCCGGGGAATCAGGCCTCGCAGCTCTTCGTGAGACTCGTGGAAAATGGCGGCCTTGGCAGCTCCGAGGGTGGAGTTTTGGGCCCTGACGTCAAAAGCTCATCCACCGACGCTGGCACAGGCCTGAGTGAAGGGTGGGTGGCCTTGGGGTTTGGGCTACCTCCACCGGTGTCTCCACGCAGAGGGGCCGCGACAGCCGGGCAGCGGGTGCCCTGCGTGGCTCTGTGACCACTAAAATGGCGGGAAAAGCGAGTGACCCTGAGCAAGAGAAGCTGGGGGGCTTCTCAGGTTCAGCAGAAAGATGCTCCCCGGTTTCACAGGCAGACGGCCAGGCGTGGGGACTGTGGGGACACAGGAGAAGCTCAGGAGGGCCAAGGCTCCCGGCCTGGCCAGCGTGCAGGGAATGTTTGAGGCAAGAGCGGACTTTCTGCTCCTCTCGGCTTTTCCCAAACACCAGCCCTGGGGACCTGGGCTGGTGACCTCTCTCCCCACGCATCTGTCCCACCTCCGCCTCTTCCTTTCCATTTCCAGTGCCACGGCCCACGGCTTGGCAGAACCCCTCCCCAGGCACCTCACCTCCAGCGGCCTCGCCTGGAAGTGGCTTTGAGGGACACACAGCCCCCGGGGCTGGGAGTGCCCTCGCGGACCTGTCCCACGGAACCTCACACCTCAGTCCTAGCCCGGAAGTCCTTAGATCTCAGTCTGCAGCCTGAGAACCCTGACCTGGAAAGGCCCAGAGCAGCATGGCTGGAGCTGGACGTCCAAGACGCGGCAATGGCACTAGCCCCCTGTCAACCACCATCTTAGTCAAATCAGGAAGCTAAACAAGTCGAAGTAAAACAGTATGTTTTAAATGAGCGATAGGATTTCACTAGGTGCAGCTGCTGGGGACCACAGTTTAACAGAACGAAACTTCCTTAGGAAGTTAAACACCGCCAGACGCGGTAGCCCATGCCAGCAATCCCAGAGGCTGGGGAGGCTGAGGCAGGAGGATCCCCGGTTCGAGGCCAGCCTCAGCAACTTAGCAAGACCTGACTCAAAATAAAATTTGAAAAGGGCTGGGGATGTAGCTCAGTGGTAAAAGGCCCCTGGCCTGGGATCAACCCCCAGTATTGCAAAAAAAAAAAAAAAGTTAAATGCAGAGTTACTGGAAGACCAGCAGTTTCACTCCTGGGAATATCCTGGAAGGAACCCAGGGGAGGGACTTAAACGGACATGTGCACCCTGTGTTCACAGCAGCCAAAAGGTGGAAGCAACCCGAGTGTCCAGCAGAGGACGGGATAAGAAACACGTGACACCTACGTACATGGACTATTATTCAGCCTAAAAAAGGAACAAAATTCAGACGCTTGCTATGAAAGTGGAAAAGTGGAAAAGATCATACTAAGTGAAAGCAGCAGAAGTCACAGGATAGACATCGCCCAGCTCCATTACACAGCGTCCCGGAGTAGCTGACTCTCTCCTTAAAGAGAGGAGGTGGCCAGGGCGGGGGAGGGCAGGGAGCGGGGGAGGGGAGCTCTCACGCAGTGGTGTCGGGAGGAAACAAAGTTCTGGAAACAGCCGGCCAGGGTAACGGTGGCGTAATGATGGGTGAACTCAGTGCCCCGGGTTGCACACGCACACATGACGGGAAGGGCCACTTTTTATGTTTTGAAGAAACAGCTCCAGATCACTCAGGGAAGACTGCTTCCATCCTGTCTCTTCTTGCTTTGTTTTCGCCTGCTCTCCGCCCCCCCACCCCCGTGCTTTGAGGCACATAGTAGGTCCTCACTCATCTGCTGACTGGCGTGGACCTGGCCAGAAGCCGAGGCCCTCGCTCAGCACTGTGACCTTGCGGGCTGCTGCCTTCCCTTTGCCCTTGATCTCACGTGATCCAGCCGCCTATCACCAGGCTGCAGGGTGTCTGGATGGGCTGGCGAGTGCCGGGTGGCCATCAGGCAGTTCTGGGCTTCGGGGATTGGACATGGCCCCAGAGGTGACAGAGAAGCGATTATGCACAGAAGTTTCCTTTCAGCACCCATCAAAGAGGAGACACTGCGCACAAGGGCTGGCGAGTCCTGGGGACAGCGGCCTGACCCGGCTTTGGTTGCGTTTCACACCCGAGAGGTTCCTGCTTGTTTGGCAGCAGTGCTTGGACATGGTTTTTAATAGGCTCTTGCTGCGTCACGGCTTCTTCACTGAGCAGTGGAGAGAAACGTCAAGCCTGGGACAGTCTGCGCTCAGGGGTGGAGGAGTTGGCCCCACAGTTGGGTTTTACCCACTCCGGCATCTTTGTATCACCTGTGCAGATTGTATCTTAGCTCCGTGGTGACAGTCAGATGGCTCAAGAGGCTGACCATACTGCCAAGTCACATTTCTTAAAATCAAAAGAATGACAGATTGTGGTGGCCCACTCGTCACCCAGCTACTCAGGAGGCTGAGGCAGGAGGATCGCAAGTTGGAGACCAGCCTCAGCAACTTAGTGAGACTCTGTTTTGAACTTAAAAATAGAAAGGGCTGGAGGTGCAGCTCAGTGGTAGAGCGCCCCTGGATTCGACGCCCCTACTGGGGGCGGGGGGATCAGGAGAATGGCTTTCAGTGGTGCTGAATGGCTTTCAGAGGTGTCATAGAGGAGGACTCGGGAGCATTCCCCTCTCTTCAGAAAGCTCAATGGGCACTTCACTCAGTAGGGGCAGGTTTTGGGTTGGAAGAGCAGACTCGGTCCTGCCCGTCCCTTCTGATGGCTGGCTGAAGGACATCCATGCAACGGCCCAGTTATGGGTAATTCTCTCCATTTTTCTCGGCATGAAGCTCAGGAGGCAGACAGGCCCTCTGGCTGCTCACAGAGTGAGCGCTGAGTGCTGGCATGTTCTGGAGCAGGTGCCTCCCTCCAGGTGACACTGGCTGGCCCCGAAGTCCACACAGCAGGCATGCTGTCAGTCTGGATTTCAGTGCCTGTCCAGCCTATGTCGTGGCTCACAAAGCAATCATCAGCTCACCCGGCGATGTCCTCCCCTGTAGGAAAAGTGATAAACGAGACCCGAGTAAAGGGTGCAGCACATTTCCCTCACGGGTGGATCAGTCACAGATGACGGAAAATCCAGCTACAATTGCTTTGGTGCATTCCTGAGAGCTGGGTCTCTCTGCTGTCACAAAGGCCAAAGTAACAGTGATTTAATAAGGTCGACGTCTGCCTCTGTGTGTAACAGCCTGAGCAGACACGGGCAATGCTGTCAGCATGCTGTTTTTATTTCATTATCTGCCTTCCTCTATCTGCAGATGAAGCCACAGGCTGGCTTAAGATGGCTGCTCTAGCTCCTGCCATTGCATCTGCATTTCAGCTGAGGCAAGAAAATGATGGGGGAGGCATTAACAGGAAATTGTAGGACTCATTTCTGCTCTCATTTCATTGGCCAGATGTGACCCCATCTATGTGCATGGGAAGCTGGTCTAAATAGTTGTTTACTCAGTTAAAACTTTTATTCCTGCGGAAGGAGAGGAGCGTGAACACTGGGACACAGCCAGCAGCTCTGCCTCAGTTCAGTGACGAGTTGTCAAGCGCTGTTTCGGGTGGTGAGGCCAGATCCGTGGACATCCTGGTCCTCTGGGAGGAGAGCCCGGGTCCTGGGAGCCCAGAGGAGGTGTCCAGGTCCATTACCTGCAGCCAGAGGAGCAGGAGAGAGGCAGGGCCCAGCCGCGTGGGGTACCTGGCTCCCTTCAAAGGAGAAGGAAGAACCTTTCTAGAAATCCACCCGCTGCTTTCCCCTTAGCTCTCATTGGTCAGCCTGGGTCACATGGCTACCCTAGCTGCAAGGGAGGCTGGGAAGTCAGGGGCCGGGTTCTCAGGGTGGGCTTGAGCAGGCCCAGAGCCGCTCCAGAGGCAGCAGCGTTTGGTTGAGGGACGGAAGTGGGCGCACCATCCTGGCTCTGTGCCAAACCTCGCACGCAGTGGTTCAGGTGCCTGTGAAGTGAACTGTGTTCAGATGCATCATGGGAAATGTCCATCTTCTATGGTGTTGGCCATTGATTTCACGGTCCCCTCGGCCCTTAGTGTCATCTGATAAAAGGCAAAATGATTTTGCAACTAGTTTCACCCCTTTGCCCTGGCTTGTCGCTCACTGTGTGGCTGGTTTTGCAGCTGTCTGGCCAGTAGCACGGCCATGCCTGGCTTTTCTGTGTGGCAAGCCACTTGGAAAGACACCTCCACGTCTCTGGTCTCTGTTCTGCCATTAGCAATGGAGTCATCGATTGTGCACGGGGAAGCTGTGTTTTGAGCCTGTTCTAGAAAGTTCCAGTGGTTTCCCAGGGTGACACCTTGATTTATTTTTGGTGGGGGGGATGTGAAAATGTCACCGGCTCCTTTCCTGGCCACTACCGGACAGCTGACAGAAGAGCCCATGACGGTCACGGGGTGACGCCACTCCTATGTTGGGTATTGATGGTTGTATTTTCTACTTTTTACAAAATGATACATTTCTGAAGCAACACATTCCACAGGCATATCAAATCCTATTTCACCATGATTACAACTAAATGCATTTTGAATTACAGAATTTTTGTTGGAATTTTGACCCTTACTTTGATGTCTCAACATAATCCACTCTGCACTGTCTGTTTACCTTTATTATTTGGAGCTATAATATAACGACAAACACATATTGAGATCCCACAGTGCACCAGAGAGGGGCAGTTTTCATTATTTTTATTATTGTATTTTGTGGTGCTGGGCTTGAGCCCAGGGACTTCCACACACTAGGCAAATGCACTACCGCCGAGCTCACTCTAGCCCACAGAGTGGTGGTTTTGAAAACTTGTCCCCGACTTTTTTGAAAACATTTCTCCTGTTGTGGGATGGGGCCTATGCCACTTCCTTTCAAGTCTGGGCTGGTCCAGGCGTGGAGGCGCACACCGTAATCCCAGGTGCTCGGGAAGCTGACGTGGCAGGATCACAAATTCAAGGTCCGCCTCGACAACGTAGAGGGAACCTGTCTCAAAATAAAATAAAGGGCCGGGAGCTTGGTTCAGTGCTAAATGCTCTTGGGTCTGATCTCCAGTACCTCCAAAAAGAAACAGGTAACCTGGACTGGACTTGGTGACTTGCTGGACTTGGTGACTTGCTGATAACCAACAGGAAGCAGTGGAGGTGAGACACTGTAGCCTCCAGGTGCACATGGCCTCCCCCTGGCTTTCTTCGGACACTTGGTTTGGAGGAATCCATTTGCCATGTCAAATCCCAACTCCCTTGTTTCTGCCACGCCAGAGGGAAGCCCTCAGTTACTGGCTCCAGGGCCCCTGCCAGTTGACAGTGGGGACCAAGTGCCAGCTTTGGGGCTGAACCATCTTGGACGTCCCGCCAGCCCAGCTGAGCCTTCGGATGGTGGCAGCCCCAGCAGGCATCCGCTGCCCCGCAGGAGAACGGCCCAGCCAAGCCTTCCAGAAGGCCTGGACACTCAACGTGGAGAGCAGAAGAGAAGGATCCTTTTCCACACGCGCAACGTTAATGACCGGTGGTGGGCACGGGGCACAGCACTGTCCAGGTGCCTTGGTCAGAGAGGGTCGGCGGCCGCAGGCGCATGGGCTCAGCCAGAGGGGCGGGTGCAGCCGCCCGAGGCTCCCCTCCGAGGACGGTGGGAGAGCGACAGGAGGAAGGTGCGGGTGTCAGGAGCCGGCCAGGCTCGGCGCCCCTGGCCAGGGAAGCCCAGGCCCTGCCCTTGGGGACAGGTGCCCTTCGGGTGCTGAGCTCTGCTCACAGCTTGCGCCCCGTTTCAAATCTGCAAAATGCCAGTGGATAAAAGCGTAACCTCCATTCTCCTCTCATCTAAAGCCCCCAGCTGCCCGGGGACCAGCGGGGCTGTGGGAGCAGGTGGGGGAGGAGGGCCCCTGGCTCCTGGCATCTGGGGTCACAGCGCTCAGGAGCTTCCTGGGGAAAGATATTAGAGCCATAAAACTACGGGACAAGAAGTTCTCCTCAAGCAACGGCAAACTCTTATCTAGGGACTAGATATTAGGAAATCAGGGCTGCTTGCTCCAGCACGTACGGGATGCGCACAGTACGGCAAAGTTCAGAGACACGCTCGGGGCGCACGGGGCCGTGGGGGCGCTGCGGTTCTCCAGCACATTCTAACAAAACGCCTTCTGTAACTTCTCCCTCCCACCTCCGTGGCCCGGTGAGCAAGTACAGATTCCAAACACAGTATTTCCCATCCGTTTTAAAAAGCTATTTCCACTACTTCTACTTCTAAATAGAGAAGGACTGGACACCCCACGGAAGAACCTGTCCTCCCTGTCCTCTCTGCCCACGGAGCAACGGTTATGACCTGAGGGACCTTTTTTTGTTTTTTAAATGCTTTGTTTTGGTTGGAGGTGGACACCATACCTTATTCTATTTCCGTGTGGTGCTGAGGATGGAACCCAGGGCCTCGCGCAGACCAGGCGCGCGCTCTCCACTGAGCCACAGCCCAGCCCGAGGGATCCTCTAACATGACCATTGGGCTTTGGATCTTTCCCTCCCCACTTCCTTCTCCCTGATTTCAGTCCGTGCACAAGTGTAGGCATATGGAATGCTTAGAGATGGGTGAATAACTCCGTAGCCAGAAATCACTTACAGAGAACACGCTTTCCTATGAATTTTAACACAACACAGAAAATGCACTCATTTTACTAACTACTTTTATAACTTTGTCATACACTAGCCATCTCTTTATCATCTAGAGATTGGAAGTTGCAAAACTGGGCCTCATTTGTCCATTTTAAACACTGTACACACAGCAAAACAAATGCCCGGGCCTGGGGCTGTAGCTCAGTGGTGGAGCTCTTGCCTCAAACATGCGAGGCCCTGGGTTCTAATCCTCAGCACTTTAAGAGGAAGGGAGGGAGGGAGGGAGGAAAGGAAAAAATAAAAGAATAACCAAAAATGCACAAAATATTCAGAAAACTGATGTCCGAGCCTATCCACGTATGGACCCATTACCAAGGGCTTTCTGCCCCGCTCCTCCTCGGCACCGTCTTGCTCACAGAGACGGGGAACAGTTCCATCCCCAAAGACAGCATTTCATAGATCTTAGCAAAAATATATTTACAAAGTGACATTTTTACCAGCTGCACATTTAACACACACAGGGAACTTCTGAACATCTCAGGTCAGGACTTGATTTGTCTGCCGAGCACACAACCGTCTTGGATAAGCTGCACAGGTACAGCGAGGGTTCTAATTTGGAGATGTCTCACTGTGAGCATTCTGGCCCCTCACCGACAGGGGGGCCATAATGGCCACATTTTTAGAAGACAATCTTTCCCAGGAATTTTAACACCAAATGTACAAGGTTTGTTTCCTCACTCTACTTGTGCCTTACACTGGGCTCCTCTTTAACATCTAAAAAGACTATACAGGGAGGAGACGCGACTGTCCTTCATAGACGCTGCATACACAGCAAAGTGGAACGAAGATCATGGACGGGAATGAGGAACAGAATCCATACCAGATGACGCCGTCCAGCGGAGTCAATTTGGCGCGGGGGACAAAAGAGTAGCGAGGCTCTTGAATTCGGAACGGTTTATTGATGAATCAGGAAACTCGGGAACTGGAACCTCCAACCTCCAACCTCCAACCTCCAACCTCCAACCTCCAACCTCCAACCTCCAACCTCCAACCTCCAACCTCCAACCTCCAACCTCCAACCTCTAAAAAAAAACCCTCCGATGCTCGAGGAGAGCCGGCTTATATCCCCTCCAGGAGGCGAAGGGTAGGGCTGACGCCAATTATGCAAAGATTAGGCGAGAGCTAGCTGCCCAATCACGGTAAAGGTCAAAATGAGCAGGCACGAGCAGGAGCACCTGTGCACACTTTGTGTGCGTGGACTTAATTGGATACGGCCAATGACAAATCACCTGGGTGTGCTTATGCTAATCAACCTCCTCACCGCCGATGTGAGCAAAGCAACCTCTGGCTGGCTGCCAAGAGCCATCCCGGCGCTGTCCGCTCGGCATAGCCCCCAACAACCAGACAGGGGTCATCTTTCACAGACGGCTCCCCTGGCCCAGGACCACCTTCTCCTCCTTGTCTTGCTTCTGCTCCTGGTGATAGGTGTCACTCTGGTGTCACTTCTAGAGATGGCTCCATTTCAAAGTCACTTCCAGAAGTCATTTCTGACTGTTTAAAACAAATGGGCGGCTGGGCGTGGTGGCACAGGACTGGAATCCCAGCGGCTCGGGAGGCTGAGGCAAGAGGATGCAAGTTTGAGGCCAGCCTCAGCAACTTAGCGAGGCCCTAAGCAACTCAGTGACCCTGTCTCTAAATGAAATATTTAAAAAGGGCGAGGGCTGTGACTCAGTGGTAGAGCGCTTGCCTAGCATGTGCGAGGCACCGGGTTCGATCCTCAGCATATAAATAAATAAAGGTCCATCAACAACTAAAAAACATATATTAAAAGGGGACCTGGGGATGTGGCTCAGTGTTAAGCACCCCTGGGTTCAATCCCTAGTACCAGTAAATAAGTAAGTAATAAAACAAATGGGCGTTTCCAAGACATGCTGTCTTCTAACTATCAAACTGGGCATTACATCCAGAATGTCCAGACGGAACCAAGTTTCTTTTATTCATTTTTTAGCGAAAGCCTTCTTGGGAAAGGCTGGGGGTGAGAGCAGCTTTTCTGCAGCGTGCACACAGGCCTCCTCCAGAGGCGGCCCTTCTCAGAGGGCGCTGGCCCTTGGGACTGGTGGCCAGGTGCGCTGCCCCTCTGTTGGGCGGAACGAGGCCACCTGCCCATGGCCACTAACCGTCCACCCACTGCTCTCCGCAGCCTCGCTCTGCCTCCGGGACCCTGAAGGCCTCTGTTCCCCACGGTGGGGACAGGCGAGGACCCTCCCACCTCGGGAGCAGTGCCAGGCCCTGTGGCCCAACCTCGGGAGCATGGCCGAGGTTTGGGGCCTCCCCTTCTTGGGCCCTCGAAGCCCCTTGGCCTCCGCCATGCTCCGGAGGTCGTCCTTCTCACCACAGCCGAGCCCGCCACCCGCAGGCGCCACGTCCTCTGTGGATCTTGGACCGTCCTGGGCAGGGCTGGGCCTGGAGCCCCTGCAGCCACAGTGACCCGGCTGTGACCGCCACCACGCAGTCATGGAAGCTGGCAAGAAGGAGGCTGGCTGGTCCTCGGGGGCCTGGGTCGGGGCATCTTCAGGGCCGAGGCCACAGCTGTCCCCGCGGCCCCCACCTCACCCGCAGGCCCTGGGAGCCCCGGGGAGCAGGTGGGCCTGTTTCTTTCCCACTCGCGGCTGGAACTCAAGTTTTATTTTTATTCTGCTGCTCAGTAAGACCTGGACGGCTGCAGGTCTGCGGGTCCAGGTGCTGAGGTGACCAAGCATCCCGGTGAAAGGAGCGCTGCTTCCCTCTGCCTGTCCCCCCGGCACCGCCGAGACGGGGCAGGCCGCTCCCCAGGGACCCTGGCCGCCTGGACCCTTCCTATTCTTCTTGTCTACGTCACTGACTAATTCCCCAGGAGACAGGGGACACCTCACTCGAGCTACATCATCAGCCTGGCGGCCTTCTGGTCCTGCCCACAGGAGGTATCCAGCCACCCTGCTCCTGAGGCAAAGCAGCCACTTCTTCCGGGCAGCTCCCTCCATCACCGTCACGGTCACCGTGTCAGAGCCCCTCCCTCTCCTGGAATTTTCTCTGCCTCCAGAATCCAACACTCAAAGGACTTTAAGCTGAACGGTAGGCGGCACCTTGGAGTCCATCTCATGCCCCCTGCCAGCCAGGGTGAGCCCAGGGGAGCCCCGAGGGAGCCAACACCCCTGTGGCCTGAGTGGCAGGGCAGGGCCCGTGGCGAGCGGCCAAGGAGCTGGAGGGGCCATCTGCAGCCAGAACGCAGGGCGGAGGCCACCGAGGCTGGGTGGGTTTGGGACCCAGGGGTGGCCCAGGACTCCACCTGGAAGGGGCCCTCTCTTGATTTAACGCCCTTGAGATGCTTCGTGCTTCTGGAGCCCGGGATTCACCAGGCCTGTAGCCGGTCCGGGCTGAGGTCAGTCGCTGGCTCAGGACCGAGCCCTCGGGCAGTGAGCAGGGGCAGGCAGAGCCTGGGGACCAGGGAGCCCAAGACCAGGCTGGGACGCCGTCACCTGCCCGGCCGCCCAGTCGGGAAGTGGGGGCCCGGGGACGGAAGCCAGGCCTGTGGGACTCCAGGGTCATGCTCTTGAACACTCCACCTCCCGTCTCCGAGACAGACCCGGGTACACAGAGGCAGCAGTCTGCTTATGTCCCCTTGGTGGGACCGCGTTCTCCCCTGCTGCCCCCCTTAAAATGCACTCGGGTGAGGCCTCCTGGCGGCGGAAGGAGCAGCCGGAAGCTTTGCCCCTGGCTTAGGTTTATGGAGGTAAAAGTAAGCGGTGATTATCAGCGATTCATTTGTCAAATGCAAGGTCAACAATCTCATTTGTCCCTGTCACTAAGACAGGTCAGGAAGCTCCCCACACACTCTCCCCCCGTGACGCTGGCGGAAATTCCACCATTAGAGCAGTGGACCCCGAGGAGCGATTTCGGAGCGAGCACCTCAGAGTCAAGGCGTGGATCCAGGTCAGCGGAGGAAGGAGGGAGGAGAGCAGGGAGGCCCCGAGAAGGCTCGCGCCCTCTCAGGTCGCTGAGGACTCTGCAGCCGCCAAGCGCGTGCAGTCACACGTGCGCGTGCACACGGGTAATCCCCTTGCCCTGTGGTAGGGGCTTAAGCCTCTATCTCGGGAGCCCTAGCCCTGCCCCCAGACCCACGGGCCACCTCTGTCCCTAGGCGGGGTTCCCGAAGGCTCAGCAAGGAAACTCCGCAGGGATAGAAGCCAAACGCAAGGGAGGAGCAACCAGTGGTAACACAGCTCACACACACACGCACACGCACGCACGGGCATCTGCACGTACCAACACAGGCTGGGCACAGCCACACGCCAATTTGTCCTCCCACGGGCATGACAGATCCAGGAGCACCATCCTGTCCCAGAGGAAGCCACAGAGACACTCCAAGGGGGACTCCGTCCCCTGAGGCCCCGGCACCCCTGCTCCCCTGGAGTCCCAGCTCATCTCCACAGGGAGCCAGTGCCAGTCAGGGTCCCCGTCTCTCTCACTCCCTTGCCCAGGAGTGTCCCCACCCCATGCGTCCTCTGTCACTGTCCCCACTGAACCTGGCACCTGCATCGCTGCCAAAACAGCTGCTGGTCGCAACCCCACGGGTGCCTGGCCGCTCTGCCTCTCCCTCCTGGGAGGAGTGGACGGGCCCTTCTCATCCCCAGAGCGCGTGAACACAGAGCAGTTAGAGAGGAGTCCTCGGAGGGCAAAGGGACCCCGCCACCTCCACTAAGGACAGCTCCCGCGTGGCGATAAGGCGCGCCCACGCGGCAGTCTCACAAGTTCCAGGGCAGGAAGCGGGCTGGGTCGGGTGGGCAAGCCCCCTTTAGGCCCCCTTCTTTGTGGTTAACTCAGTCCACGCCAGAGAGGCAGGCATGACTGAAGCTCCGTTTGGCAGAGAGACTTGGGGTCCTCCTGGCTTGAGGTGGGACTCGGGAAGCCCAGGCCCTGGGAGAGACCCCGAGGGCTGGTGGTCCTGCTCTCCGCACTCCTCCTCTCGGGAAAGAACCAGCGGGTTCAGTTGGAGGGCAGGCCCAGCACAGGGGGTCCCCTGGGCTCACAGCGGGCTTGGCAGTCACACAGGGGACAGCCCTGACCCTCACCAAATGGCATGATTATTTAACTGATGGCTGCTGTCCCAGCCGTCATGTTTGTTCAGCAGGGTAAAGAGGCATCTGTGTGACTTTCTTCCCCTGGTTGGGAAGAATTTTCATAGAATCGCAGTGCAGAGGGCCCACTTTGATACCCTTTGTCCCACAAGATGCCCCCAAGCCCAGCACCAGCCCAGACAACCTAACCTTCTGGTCAGTCCTACCTGGCCCTGGCTGGGTGAGAAGCCAGTGGTGAGACATGAGCGCCCCCTGCTGGTGATGACCCGCACTGCCCACTGGGACTCCAATCCTGGGTCCCGGTAGAGGACCCCACCCTGACACCTCCAGGTCTGCCAGGCTGGTTGAGGGGCACGTAGCACGAAGCCCCGAGGAGGCGCTTCAGCAGGACCTGAAGGAGCTGGGGGGAGCTCCACTCGGGTTCCAGCACCAGGGAGCGAGACGGGGGTCAGGTTCCTGGGTGGACGCCAGGCGGGGTCCAGAAGGCAGAAACGGGTGCCCAGCATCAAGCATGGGCCATCGGGGGGCTCGGGAACCGGGAGCCAGAGGAAGTCAGGGATGAGTGACTGGCTGAATGGACTCGCTGCTACTGAAAGGTGCTGTGAACCCCTCGTGACACTTAGCGGCAGGCTGGCTTGTGATACGGATCTATTCAGATGTGCACTAGATAGAATGGCTGGCCCGTCACATCCACGGGGTTTAAAACAGACTTCAGGTACAAAGAATCAATGCAAAAAAAAACATTCGGTAAGTGACGTGTACACCCTGCGCGGTACCTAGCACAGGTCCTCAGCACCGTCACGAATGAATGAATGAAGAGATGTTCAGGCAGGTTGGGGCGGGGGATCCCCTATGTGCCCGTATGGTGCAGTCACCTGGGTAAGTCTGTGTCTTTGAGTCCTGGGGGAAGGGCACTGAGGAGGAGGGTAGTGTGTCCCGGCCAGTCCTCAAAGGGTGGAAAGCAAGAGCACTCTACCGCGGCCCGATGACGGAACCGCTGGGCTTCTCTGCCTTTTGAGATACTGACACCGTACTCGGGCCTCCCAGGATTCCTCTGCTGGCTAACAGCTTGGACCAGCCAAGCCCCAAGGATTCACGTGCGTAAAGGGAAATGACCTGGTGTCTATGCAAACCAGCTCTGCACTGACACAGTGTGTCAGTAAATGTGTCGTGTCCTTACCTTGCTCTTCGTAGATCCGGGTTGGGTATGTCTCTTGTTCACCCTGCACGTCATTTTTTATTCGGCCTATGTCTTAATATCACAGTGGCTGTGTGCTGAGCACGTGGGGCGTGCTGTCCTGAGTTTATGAGTTCATTGATGGGTCTTTTCTCCCCTGAAAAACGACCCCCCGCCTTGAAAACCGTGACTGGCTAGTTATGAACCTATATTCGTAAGTGCAGTTAATGCAGTTATAATCTGTTTATCTCTCTTAATTGAGTCCTGATTTGCTCATAATAATTTCCAGCAGAGGCCTGGGCGGCTGGGCGTGGGTTTTGCAGAGACTGGAGTGTGTTTCTCTCGACCCCACACCACGTAGGATGTACGGTTAAGACTGCGCTTGATGTGTGAGCAGTTCGATTATCTTGTTAGATACTCTGATAAGAGAAAAAGAATTTCTGCTCATGAATGTTCATCACTATACCTCTGGGAAAATATCGAGAAAAACAAATCTTGTGCTCTTGGTGAAGACTGGCACACACATTGCCCTTGAGTCTGGTTCTTATGTCAGTTTAATGGTATTCAAACAGCAGGGTTTTGTTTTGCTTTTTTTTTAGCTTTGAGAGGATTTAAAAACATAAAGCATAAATAGATTTGACATAGCACAGGGTCAGAATTAGTTCTGTTGATGGCAAGTTATTCAATATTAATTCTATTTTATGAATAAATGCAATTAAGTTGCAAATCCCTTAACAGAGTGAAATGTTAGGCCAGTGTTTTAATTGGTATTAGGAAATGTCAGATTAGCATCCCAAAGGAAGACGAAATCTTTGGCACGATGCTGAAAACATATGTGTTAGTTTTAAAGCTGTGTCTTGCTCTCTTGCATAACTACTAGAATAAAAATTGGTGCACCCACTCTCGAGTGTAGCTGGACAGTACCACCTACATGATTAATGCACCTTCTCTTAATTCATCAATCCCACTGCTAGAAACCAATTCTCCGATACGCTCCGTGTGGACATCATAACACAAGCACAAGAAACTCATTGGCACACCATTAGAACAGCAGCCTGAATAGCCACCAGCAGGACTGGCTGATGGAAAACTGAACAAGTAGAATTTGGAATACCACCTTGGCTAGAGGAGATGGGGATTCAACAACATAACCCAGTCAAAAACCAGGCACAGGACGTGAATAGACATTGCTCCCGAGAAGATATGCAAATGGTCAATGGCATGTGTAAAGATGTTCAGCATCACTAGGGAAACGTGAGTCAAAACCACAAGGAGGTACCATTTCACACCTATTATGATGGAAATTAAACACACACACACCAGGAAATAAGTGTTGGTGGGATGTGGAGAAATTGAAACCTTTGTGCTTTGCTAGTGAGAATATAAAATGGTATAGCAGCTATGGAAATACTATCGGAGTTCCTTAAAAAACTTAAAACACAGAATTATCATACGATCCAGTAATTCCACTGCTGGGTATATACCCTAAAGAATCGAAAGCAAGGACAAATATTTGCACACCCAGGTTCACAGCATTATTCACAGGTGCCAAAAGATGGAAACAACCCAATGATCATCACAGACAAATGGTAAAACAAAATGGTAAAACACACAGTGGAATATTATACTGTCGTAAAAAGGAATGGAGCTCTGATAGAGGCTACAACATGGATGAACCTTGACAACATTACACTTAGACACTATGAAAAATGTTGGTGGTGGTCACACAACATTATGAATGAATGTTGCTGAATTATACACTTAAACATGATCAATACAGCAAACCTGTGGTATACATATTTTAATGACATTTTAAGAATCTTTTGAAAATGAGGGAGTCTACATCTCTTCCCTTCCACTCAGGTCATCTTTGGTTACTGACTTCTAATAAAGTCACACTGCCCAACTTCCCAGGTAAAGGCAGAGGAGGCGTCACAGTTTCTGCCAAGCTGTCTTGGTTGGGAACCCTGAGCCACCATGGAAGAGTCCAGGTGCCCTGCAGAACCTCACAGGGTTGATGGCACAGGGCCCTGCTGTTCCAGGCCCAGCCCACAGAGTCTCCCCACCTAGGCCTCAGACAGATGAGGGGTTGAGGTGACCCAGCCGCAGCCTAGGGCCACCCCGCCAACACCAGGTGGAGCAGGGACGGGCAGATCCTACCAGACTGCAGATCCGTGAGCAAAATAAGTGTTGCTGTCGTTTTAAGCTACTAGGTTTGGTGATGATTGGCTGTGGTGATAGATAAATGGTCCGTCCTGCAAACACGTGCTGTGCTAGGTGAAGCTGGGGTCCTGGGGTTGAAGAGACAGGGGGCTTTAGTTCCATCCAGAGGGCTCTTTACCCAGAAGGCAAGGGTGTGAACAGGAAGGAGAAAGGTGGCCAGGGTACCCAGCATGGAGGTGTGCACCCCAACACTTCAACCCCTGGGCAGGGGTCTTGCTCAGAGGTCCTGAAATACAATGCAGAATGAGGAAGAGATAAGTGAGCGGCCATACATCATATGAGCTGGGAGTTCAAGAGACTTGAGCAGAAATTATATGGGCAGAGCAAGAGGACTTCAGGCCAGGGGCTCTAGGTTTATTTTATTTTATTTTGGGGGGGTGGGTACCGGGGATTGAATCCAGGGGCCCTCGACCACTGAACTGCGTCCCCAGCCCTATTTTGTATTTTATTTAGAGACGGGGTCTCACTGAGTTGCTTAGCACCTGGCTTTTGCTGAGGCTGGCTTTGAACTCTCGATCCTCCTGCCTTAGCCTCCTGAGCCGCTGGGATTACAGGCATGTGCTACCACACTGGGCTTCTGGGTTTATTAAGTGCAAAAGAATCTAAAAATAAATCCATATTGTACCTTCCTGAAGACCCTCCCATGTTCTCTTCCTGTTCATGTCCTTCCTAACTCACTCCACTACTCTCTGCAAGTCCTGCTTGTGACCACCTGTGTGTTGTCTGTGTCCAGTCAGGGGAGCAGAAGCCCTGTAAGGAACACCCCAAAACCCAGAGGCTAACCAGCACAAGCTCCTTTCCTGTGCTCACAACAGTCGGGGGCAGCAGTGGGATGATTCTTGGACCTGGTCCCACCTGCACGATCCCACCCCCCCAGGCTCCGCCCCCTCTAGCCCTGTCCTCTGCACCCAGCGAGGAGTGAGGACAGAGGGGGTCTGATGGCCAGGCCCATGAGGGGCACACCCAACACACAGGACCCAGTCACGTGGTCACCTCACTGCAAGGGAGGCTGGAAATACAGCCAGCTGGGGGCCCAGGAAGAAGAGCAAAGAGAGCCATTGCTCTCCAGGATGAGATCCCAGGTCAGGGCCAGCCGCCTTCTTTGCCACGTCTGGCCCCAAGCCTGGGGCGGGGACTGTCAGGAAAGGCGGAGTCCACCCATGAACACCTGGGGCTGACCGAGTGGACACTCCTCCCACACGCTTCGTGCTGGCTCTCGGGAGCAGGCTCTGAGCTCGGGGCAGCGCAAGCTGCACAGCTCACGGGCGCCTTTCCCAGACTCAGGACGCCTCTGCCGCCAGTCGCCTGAGCTCCCGGCTGCGGCCTCTCCAGCTCCCGCGCTTGCTCCCGGGTGATCTCCAGGGCCACTCCCCTTTGTGACAATCAGTGGCCGGGGTCTGAAGAACTGTGGGCTCTGTGGTGGCATCCAGAGCTCACTCTCCCTGAGGGCCCTTGGCTCTGGGCACAGCCCTTGAACACAGTAGGTGCTCCGCTCCTGTTTGGGGGATTAATTTGCTCACACAGGCTCAAGCTTCAAGCTTTGCTGCTTCACCGTGTGGGGGTCCCTTCTAAGTCATAAAGAAATCAAGGGGGTGTCCACGGACGGGCCCTCTGTGTGGAATCGCAGCAACCCCTGCAGCAGGACCGGTGGCCTCCCTGAAAGTCACTCCTGAATCAGGGACCAGGGCAGCCTCATGTGGGCGCCAGGACCACACAGGTCACCTGGCCCCCATCAGGGCAGGACCTCGAGCCCCTGTTGCCTACACAGCGATCCTGTCCCTGGCGCCTGCAGGAGGCGGTGCCAGCCTCTGTCCGTGGTGCTGAACTTGGCGTCTCTAACCAGCAGCGATTCTGAATCTCCCAGGAACCCCCTGAAAACAGTATCTGGCTCCATCTTCGGAGACTTGGGTTTTGGGAGTCCACTAGGGAGCCCTGGAATTTGGTTTTGCCAAAAACTTGCCACTGTACACCGTACTGGGTGTGTTTGGACTGTTTGGACACCGTCAGGAATCACCGGGTCTTCTTGGGGCGGCTGCTATGCACAGAGACTGCGAGGCACACAGCTGCCCAGGCAGGGTCTCTTGCTCTGGGGGGCTCACAGTCCTTCAGCACGTGTGGGGAGGAAGGCGGTGGGGGGCCTCCTGCTTTGTGTGGATGGCACCCCGCCCATGCCCGACTCTGCTGAAAGTGTGACAAGAGGCAGGTGGGGTCAGGAGTCATCGCACCGCAACTGCTGCTAGTTTCTGTCCTTGGGATCTCTCCACACCCCTATGGGCAAGGCAGGGTGATACGCTCGGCTCAAGACCCCAACAGACCCCGTAGCAGGCCTTCCTCACGCCTGCGGCCCGCACACCCCTGCACTGGACCTGGGCTCCCACGACTGGCCCGGCTCCCACTGTCCTGGCTGCGATCTGTGCTCTTTATTGAGGGCAAGGTTTGCATCGATTCCCCTGGGCAGAGATCCCACCCCACCCACCCCCAGCTGCCCTCGAGGGAGCCAGCAGTGAGGTCTTAGGGAGGAGGAGTGGGAAGAGCACTGTGCCCAGGGAAAGGCTCCTGGGTCACAGTGCTGTTGGAACAAGTGCTTGCGACCAAAAGAAGTCAGGGTGGGCCTCCGGGAAACCAGGTGCCTGGCCAAATGCAAACCAGGCAGGGCCACATCCAGCCCAGGGCTGCCTCTCCTTCCTCTGGGTGTGCGGGAGAACAGGAAGCAGAGCCAGGACAGCTGTGCCTGATGCAAACAGATGTTCTCCAGCCAAATGTGGGGCAGGGAGGAGAGTGCAGAGGAGGGGCAGGAAAGAGAGGCCTGTCCAGCACGCGGGACCTCCGCAGCAGTGCGCTTCCAGTGCGGCCCTTCCCAGGGGAGGCTGCCCAGTGACCTCCCGCAGCCCCTCCCGCCTCCCAGCCACCGGCGTTACCAGTCTCATCTCCTGCCTGCCCTCAGGCCCCGTTTGAACGAAAACCCCAGACATGGTCTCATTTCACCCATGAATACTTCAAAATGCAACTCCCACCTTTCAGAACATTTCTCAAAATAGCCTCGATATCACTGTCACCCCTAAGAACACGAAGAGCCCCTCAGTGTCATCTAACGCAGTCCCGACTCAGGCTTCCCGCTTTCCTCAAAGATGTCATCTTAGGATCCATGGATCTGAATGGAGATCAAGGCCGGGTGCACAGGTTGCGTTTCGGAGCCGTCTCTGGCGTCTCTTTTCATTTCTCCTTCCTTCTTTCTCAATGCCATCTTCCTGGTTGAAGAGGCCAGGTCCTGTCCTGTCCAACTGTCCCCACAGTAGACCCCGGGGGTTGCGCCTCAGGGTCATCTAACACGCTGCACAGCCCGGCAGATCCTGTGCGCTGGCGCTCAGATCCCACTGTGAGGGGGAGCAGACCCCGTGGAGGTGCCGGTCCTTCCTATTGGATCCTAAGTGGACACGTGCCCAGGTTTTCTCCTCTGGGTGACACTAAGAATGACCAGTGGGCTCCAGTGTTGCTGGACTGATTCCTCCATGATAAAGCCACTCCCCACGGCCTGACCCTCAGCACAACCCCATCCACAGGGATCCCAAAACACTGGCAATCAAAGCAGGAGCCATCGGAGAAGCCCAGTCACCCATTTTTCTATTCGTCCTTCAGATATTTGTTGAGCATCTACTGTGGCAGGTCATGAGCTGCAGCAAAGAGAACCCTGGGACCCCGGCCGGGTGGGGGTGGACACCGGATGCATCGGCAAGAGTTGGTCTGGGAGCAGGAGGTGTGGGCAGTGTCCCCGCAGGTGAGGTGGCTGCTGCGAGCTGGGTGGCCCAGGGGCCCCTGAGGGGCAGTGGCTCTTGACAAGAGCAAGGCTTCCAGGGAGAGGGGAGAGCTGTGCAGGCAGAGCCCGGCCGGCCCCAGGAGCCAGGAGCAGCCGCGAGCGCCGAGCTCTGAGACTGGAGTGGATCCTTCCCTGCGGCACCTGTCTCCTCACCTGCAGAATGGGCGTAGCCGCGCACCAACTCCGAGGACAAAGTGGCCTGGTTCACGTCAAGTGCTCGAAAAGTGGCAGGCGGGCAGCGTGCCCTCCTGACAGTCACCTCAACAGCAGGGCGAGCTGAGACACCAGGTCTCCCAGGGCAGTGCCCATTGTTCACTGAGGGGCAGCGCGGCTGCGGGGAGCGGGCTGGGCTCGGCCGTGCCTACTCCTCGACAGGGTGGGGGCTGGTCGGGAGCTCCCAGCCCCTGAGGAGCATCTCCAGGTTCCCTCCAGTGCTTGTCCCAGGCCAGGACACGTCCCCCTTGCCATGGGAGTCCACCTTCTGTCCAAGGTCAGTAGCCACCATGGCCCCCAACTTATCCATGTGCACCCTGAGCGGGGCGGGCAGGGGTCTCCAGCCCCGGGCTGACGGTGAGGGGGCGCAGGAGCACAGCCGGGGGAACAAAAGCGGTCCAACCTGCCTTTGGCGGTCCAACCCCAGCTCCCGGCCTGGCCTGCGGGGCCCACACGGGTGCTCCGCACAGGCAGCGGCAGCCTCAGAACCTCCCCCACCGAGCACCCAGGCCTGAGCCCCTCCCACTCCATCCTAATTCCATCCTCGCTGACGCCTCCTGCCCCACCCCCAGCTATTCTGGGATAATGGAGGCAGCAGATGGCCCGAACCCTGTTCCCTCCACCGACCCTCAGGATCTACGAACTACCCGAAAATCTGCTGCTGCTTCTAAAATCAGGCCAGCCAGCCAGCAGCCTCCCCTGCAGGGTGAGGAGGACAGTGGCCTCCACAGCAGCCTCGGGCCAGGGATGCCTTCATCAGCTCCATCCTGCACGCCCAGCACCAGCTCAGCCAGGAAGAGCCAGGCTCTGAGCGGACGTGCTGGGGGACCACAGGCACGTGGCAGTCCCTCTCTGGGCCCCAGGACCCTCCCTAGGAGACAAGGGGCTGAGCTTGGTGGTTCCAGATGCCTCGGACCCACATGTGCCAGAAAAAGGACTCTGGTCCCTCCAGAGTGAAGGACATGACCTAAGGGAGCCCCAGCCCCTGCTATCTGGGGCAGGGCCCCTCCAGCCCTCAAGGTCTCTCCTCACTCCTCCCTATCCCAGGGGCCCAGTGACCCCAATGCCCAGCATCCGTGTGCACACGTACACACGCAAACCACATGTGCACCCTAATGCAGAGAGGCACAGACGGCAGTCACACCCATGCACACCTCAACCCGTGCACACCTCACACCCATGCACACACCACAGCCTTGCACACGCCACACATGTGCACATGCCGCACCCACACACTTCACACCCATGCACACCCACATACCCACACACCTCACATCCATGCACACCCACACAACCATGCACACCTCAACCTGTGCACACCTCACATCCATGCACACACCACACCCTTGCTCACCTCACACACATGCACACCTCACACATGCACATCCCACACCCATGCACACCTCACACCCGTGTACACCACACACCCATGCACGCACCACACCAGTGCAAACAGGACACCTGTGCACACCTCACACCCATGCACACACCACACCCTTGCTCACCCCACACACGTGCACACCTCACACCCATGCACACTCTCACACACATCTCTCACACACACACTGAGTCCCTCCTTTCCCTGTGTCCACGTATCTTATCATAGCACCACCGTCACCACTATGACAAGTCAGTCAGGAACACTCTGCCCGCAAACCGACAGCTGGACCAAGAGAGACTTAAATAGGGTTTAATTCTGTACAGAAGAAGTGCTAGAGAGAATGGTTGTGGGTGATCGTCTTCGACTTTCCCTCATGGTGACAAAGTGGCTTCCTCAGATCCAGTCATCATACCCACATTCACAACAGGAAGACGAAGTACAGGGCCGGAAAATCTCCCCCAGAAACCTCTCTATTGGCTTTGCTTAGCTTCCGCTGGCCAAAGTCAGGTCACATGGTAACGTCTTGCAGCAAGGGAGACTGGGAAAGTGAGCAAGAGGGTCGTCGGGATTGGCTGGGGCCATTAGGATCCACCACCTGAGCACGCTGAGGTTTCGAACAAAACCTGAGCCATTAGCAAGGGGCAGGAGCCAGGAGCTCCCGAGATGTCCACAGCAGCAGCACGGGTCACAGAGTCTGGGTTTGGCCATGACTTCTTCCAGGTCCCCTCAGTGATGTGGGATCCTGCCTAGGGCTTTGGGAGCGCGCGGTCCAGTTATCCAGCCCCAGGGGAATGACGGAGGCAGCCAGGGCAGGAGCCAGACCCCACCTGGGGGCCGGTCACTCTGAAGGGTTGGACCCCAAGCCCAACCCTGCTCAGGTGCCCCTGCCTCGCTCGGCTGGCTCCCCAGGCAGCGGGGTCCAGCCCCTAGAGCCTCACGGCCTTCGCCAGGTCCTCCTGCTCCCCAGGCTGTCCGGGGCCTGGGGCAGCTCCAGCGGCAGCTCCACCCGGGGCCTGCCCCTGGTGTCACCTGAGGCCCCGTCAGGGGCTGCCCTCCCACAGGGCACTCGCCAGGGCCCCTCAGGGCTCCCGAGGGGACAAGGAGCAGCCAAGTCTCAGCAGGCCTCTGCCCAGCAGCTCAGGATCACTGGACGACCAGCTGTGGACACCAGGGCGTGTCTGGGTAGAGGAGACAGTGGAGGGAGCGGAACCTGCAGAGACCAGAACGGGCAGGCGGTCACCGTGTGCCCACTCGCACCCGGGCTCCTGGGGGGTGCTGTAACATCTGGGCCAGTCACTCAGACACGGGTGCCCTGGAGGGGTTCAGCAGCACCCCGACTACCCGCTAGACACCCGCAAGGTCCCCAAGTCCAGCAATCCGACATCACCAAATGTCCCCTAGGGAACAAAATCACCCACTGAGCACCCCTGGCTTAGAGGAACTGCAAGAGCCGGGACAGGCAGGAGACCCCACTGAGCCCACTGCCCCACAGACCTGGGTCTCCCGCTGCCTCTGGCCCCCAACAGCAGAGACCTAGGAATCCAGGACCCCCGGCTGAGAGATGTAGTGTCCATTTTTTTTTTCTTTTTTCTTTTTCTTGCGGTGCTGGGGTTGGAACCCAGGGCCTCCCGCATGCTGGGCAAGTGCTCTGCCACTGAGCCACGTCCCCAGCCCCGGGACCCATCGTTAAGCCTCCTGGCAGTACAGCTGCGGCTTGCACACCGCTCGCCGGGCAGCTGAGCCAGCAGAAGGCACCTCGTTCACCTTGGAATTTTGACTTTTCTCCCTATTAGGCCAAACCGTCTCCTGGAACGAGCAACTTGGTCCACACGGCCCCACACCCAGGACCTCGGAGTCGCTGGGAGCCTCTGGACACCTTAGGGCCAGAGGCCCTGCTTGCCCGCTAGGGAACCCGGACCTAAACCTGAAGTCCAGGCAGAGCCCACGATGGCCCTGGGAGGCTCCCGCCTCCTCCTCAACCAAATCAGACACCAGCAGCCCTGCGCCTGCTCAGACTCCTCGACTCCTGGCCTCTGCCTCTGGCCACGGTGGCTCCCTCCGCTTCCCTGAGCAGTGAGGTCTGCTCCTGCCACTGGACCTCGACATGCCGCCCCCTCCGCCTGGGACACTGGGGACGGCCGCCAGCACCTGAGGCACCCGGCCATGTCCCGTCCTCCCTGGACAGCCCACTCCCCTGTCCACAGGGAGGCTGTCCCCTCAGGACAGTGTCCCAGACTCCACAGCCCCCAGGACTCCTTGGACAAGTCTCTGACCTGCAGGGGACCCACCCGTCACCTCCCGGAGGCCCTGCCCTCCCCTGCAGGCAGGCCTCGGGCTCCTTCCCCAGTGCCCAGGCCCTCCACGGCCACGGACTGGCGGTGGGCAGGAGCAGAGGAGTCAGGACAGCGGACTGTCCAGGAGGGAGGAGCCGCCTGGGCTGGGGGCCCGCAGGCCACGCAGGGTGCCAGGAGGGAGTCCCCGTGCCTCCCCAGCACCCAGCCAGCAGCACGAGCCACACTCCCTGGTGGGAAGGGGATGGACAGGGAGCCAGGCACACGTCACAGGCTGTCCACTAAGACTGCCCCATGCACAGGAGACTGAGGCAAGAGGTCCCGTCCTCCCGTGGCCTGTTTGGGAAGGCTCTACGCATCCCGACCCTCTGCACTCCTAGAACCATCTAAGAGCATCAAACAAACAAAAGAGACAAAAGGAAAATCTCCCCCATGCCTGGAGCTCCGGCACCACATCACCTCCTTCATCAGGCCAACAGGTCAGTCTTCCCGGGCTCCTGAAGAATTCTAGAGGATCAGAGCTAGGAGAGTCCTACAGATCCACCACATTTAGCCTCCGAGTATTACAAATGGAGAGACTGAAGCCCAGAGAGGGCGAGACACTGCCCTAAGGTCACACAGCAAGCCAGTGGCAGAGCAGAGATGGAAATCCACTCCTTCCACTCGGCTCCCCACCGTAGGACACCTGGGCTCAGGCCCCACTCCTCCCATCCTACAGCTTCAGCCCTCAGACCCACCTGGACGGGTCCTCTTCAGGGGAGAACGGGCCAGGTAGCTTAATGACATTGAGTTTCCCCTCAAAGACACCATAGCTGAGGGTGACCTGGGCAGAGAGAAGCAGAGGAGGTTCGGGGGTGTCCACCAGGGACTCCACAAGGGGGAAGCATTTTGGCAACAGAGAAGGAAAGGGGGCGTCATGAGAGGCGCAGAAATCCGGCGGCGCCGGCCTCTCCGCCAGGCAGAGGGGGTCCTTCTGGAGCCAACCTTAGGCAGGGTGTGCCCGTGGGGACCCCACAGCTCGAGCTGCGGCAGCTGTGCGCCAGGGTTAGCTCGGCTCCCCGGCCTCCGCCGCCCCGTCTGCACACTGGGGATGATGCTGTGCAACCGGCCCACCACACCCCCGGCTCTGTGTCCGGCATTTAACAACGTGGATCAAAAATATGCAAAAAAAACCTTGCATCTGCACTGAATGTGCACAAATGTTTCCTTCTGATTATTCCCTAAACACTAGAGTACAGTCTTCTAGGTATTACAAGTAACCTAGAGATGGTTTACTTCATTTTTTATTTTTATTTTTTCAATACTGGGGACTGAACACAGGGACATTTTACCACTGAGCCACATCCCCAGCCTGTTTTATTCTTTATTTGGAGACAGGATCTTGCTAAGTTGTTGAGGCTGGCCTCAAACTTGTGATCCTCCTGCCTCAGCCTCCTGATTCACTGGGATTACAGGCAGGCACCACCCTGCCCAGTGAGATGATTTAAAGCATATGGAAGGCTGGGCATGGGTGATATGCAAACACCACATATCAGGGACTATCAGGGACTGAGCAACCTAGGACGTTCACATCAAAGGGGTCCTGGAACCAGTGACTGTGGATGCTGCAGTTGATCGACCCAGCTGTGTGTGAATATTGTGAGGGGACAGCTAAGCAGTGCCTGGCATGGAGGGTGCTCAGGAAACCCTGACCGGGAGGTGCCCTGCTTCTGGCTGTCCAGGATCTGTCCCCCTTTCCTGGTTTCAGGTCCCACAATCGGATAGAAGATGAACCTGAGGTTCCTAAGGGTGAACCCCACGGCCCAGCTCGTGGCCTGGCTGAGCAACTCCAGGCACCAGTAGAAGGGTCACGAGACCCAGGCCAGCCATGAGACTGTGAGTCAGCCCCGGGGTCTGGGAAAGGAGGAGCTCTCTTACCAGGACGAGTGGAAACCCGGGCTGCCCTCGTACCAGCAAGAAGGTGAGCCGGCCAGGATGAGGCCAGCCGGGGTCGGGCAGCCGTCAGCAGCCAGGCCCCTGATCTCAAGCTCCAGATGGGTTTCGATCACCCCGTGTCCCCTGGGGCCCTTCCTCCCCGCTCGCTGCCACCCGCCCCGGCCGGCTCACCTGCTCCGGGAGCTGGGCAGCCCCCAGCAGCTGCAGCGTCTCCAGGTGCGAGTGGAAGAGGGGGCTGGGCTGCAGGTGGCCCCCCAGCTTGCACTCCACGATGTAGCCCACGGTGCAGTCGTCCGGCAGCCGGATGAGAGCAGAGGTGTCCATGAAGCGGGAGCCGCTGCGGGCAGGCGGGGCTGAGGCCATGGCCTGGGCCTCCGCCAGCCACCCCCGCCCCGAAGGCCCTCTGCCAGGCCGGCTGGCAGAGCAGAGCGCGGGCGCAGGAGGCCGCCTCTGCACACCGCCACCTCGGGAAGTCAGGACCCTGGGAGCCGCGTCTCCTCTGCTGTGAGACGGGACGGCCGAGGTCCTGGCACAGGGCCGCAGTGGACGCGAGTGAGGCGAGGCCCTCATGACGTCTCCTTCCTCCTCGCCCTTTCTATCCGTGGGCAGAGCTGGGGGACCTGCTGCCTCCAGAGAGAGGAAGGCCCTGCCCTCCCGTGTGGCCCGGTGCTGGGGAGACAGGCCAGAAGCAGCTCGTTGGGAGCAGGACGGGGCTGGGTCAGGACGCCCAGCAAGGTGTGAGGGGTGAGCAGCCCCAAGCCGTCCCCAGGCTGCGTCCACCGCTGCGCCTTCAGGATGGAGAAGGGGGAGCTTTTCCTAATCCCACAACGGCTCCATGGAGGCGGCAGAAGCCCAGGTGGGACGCCCAAGGCCCAGGGACGCCCCCTGCTCACAGGCGCATGCCTGCCAGATTGCCCTAGGACAACAGGCCACTCCCACTCCCACGGGAATCCCGCCTGGGGCCAGGCAGGCTGGTCTAGTGGCCAAGCGCGCAGGTCTTGAGCAGCTGCGTAACCTTGAACCTGGGTGACCTTAGACCTGCTCAACCTCTCAGGGCCTCAGCCTCCTCACTGTAGAAACAGCTGAAACCGTCAAAGAGCCAAGCCCTGGGGGTCCTCATCCCCGCAGGCCGAGCTCGGATCCAACCCTCAACACAAGTTCACGGCCACGAATGTTAATGCCAGTCTGCCCGCGAAGACACATGCCACTTCCAGAAGGCCAGCAGCCCCTCCACACCAAGGGGCCCACTGCCCCTGGGTCCTCCAGTGTGTTCCACCTCTTCTGGGATGGCTTCCCTCCTGTCCCCAACCACAAGGCCCTTCCTGCTCTCTGAGCCCCTACACCTGGCCTTCACCTCCGGGCAGCACTGACGGGTCAGAAGAGCAGAGGGAACCGCAGAGCGGAGGTGGTCCCTGGCGCCAACAATGCGGCCCGAACCCTGCCCCTTAGTCCCGTAGCCCGTGTTCGCAGAGCCGCTTGCAGACACCCAAACAGGCTCCTAGAAGTGTTTCTGTGTGCGACAGAGGGCACCAGACCGGGCACCCCGGGGGACAGGGTGGCAGGGGATCTGCTCACCATGAATGGGCCACAGAAAGCTGAGCCAAGGAGGCACTCCCCCTGCGCCCACTCCCAAACCCTCCTGCCGCTCCTGTGTGCCAGCAGCCTCTCTGCCCTGCCTCCCTGCCCCCTGCCCCCTGCCGCCCCGGGTCTTGGCTTACCTCGCCCACGGTGCCATCCTCAAAGCCAGCTTGCGGTTGATGCAGAAGCCGGCCCCCCCTGTGGCGAACCAGAACTGCACCAGCCTCTGGGGAGAAGAGGGCCGAGGTGCAGGGTGAGCTGGGGCGGGGACGTCCGGCCACTCCTCACCCCAACCAGCAGGGCTCAGAACCTCTTTGCATCACCTCACTCAGGTCTGGCTACAGCTTGGCATTACTATGCCCATTTGACAGACCAGGAAACCAGGCCCAAAGTCACATAGGAGACTCGAATCCAGTGGATTGTGGATCCTGGTTACAGGTGACACTTCCTGACCCCCCTCCCTGAGAAAGGTCTCTACCTGGCCGCAAGAGGCTGGAATGGGCAACCAAACGCCATGCAGTGTGCAGGCGCCTGGTAATGGCAGGTGAGGCCACACCCCTTGACCCAGTGATTGGCTCTGCAATCGGCACATGACTTAGGTCAGCCAATCAGAGTCCTTCCCTGAGCACCGTATGGTATGAAGAGAGGCTCTCTAGAGCGTCACCCTCGGGGGAGTACAGTCCTGATACCACCTCCACCAGGCCACCTCCAATGGCTTCCCCACTCCCAATTCCTGGGGCCAAGAATAGTTTTCAGCAGAAAATGAAGATGAGGTCTCTCATGGAGTAAAGTGAGGACAGACAGTCCCGGGTGTCCCTACTGCCAGCAAACCCCTGGACATCTCAGTCACAGGCACCAACGGCATCCCTCAGGGGCTTAAACTACTTTCCAAGCCCCAACATCACCCCCATCACCTCAGCCCAAGGCCTCTGCCTCCCTCCCCTGCGATGACCCCTAAATTCACCATGGATTTCTCTAGAGCTCTCGGAGGACACTTGGCCCTTTCAGCTGCCCCATCTCTTGGTCCAACAAGTTCCCCAAGGTTTCCTGCTCCCAAGTCCATAGCTGGTGCTTAATGGATGCATGTCATTTGGAGCTGAGTTATCTCCATGATGCGGCAAGAGGAGCCCAGGAAGCCTGAATCTAAGGTCTCAGCCTCCTGCCACACAGCTGTGCACTCTGGGGAAAGTCACACTCCTCTCTGGGCCTCATGCGAGCGCACCTGCTCCAGCTCTGAAATCCGATGGTCTCCTGGCTCAGAAGTGTCCTTCTAAAGACCTCGACTGGCTTGCTTCAAGAAACGCTGTCCTCTAGGAAAGGTCAGAGCTCAGCAAGACAGAAAGAGCGGCTCTTGAGGGCCTGACGGGGGGGGAGGGGGGGGGGGGGCGGGGGCTGCTGAAGGCTTGTCTTTGGTTTTTAAGTGAAGGCGTGTGTGGCTTCCACTCCTGCGTAGTGACAGAACACTGCAGGATCCTCGGAAGTGCCTGGTCCCGAGTACTGACTGTACCAAGCCCTGCACGAAGGCCAGTACCCCAGATGAGGTGATCAAGGCACAGAGACGTGGAGTCAGTTGCCTGAGGTCACAGAGCTGGGACTGACCCCAAGCCAGAGTTCTCGCCTCTTTGTGGTCCTGCCCTGGAGACCCTGGACCTGAACAAGCCTGGGCACGCTGGAGTTGTGCCACACCCAGGGCAGTCCTGGGATCCTGCTCGGGGTGCGTGTCAAGGAGAGCACCACTTGGGCCCTGGGGGATGGGCCTAGGTGTGCCCAGTCAGGCACTGACTCTGCAGGGAGAAGACTTGGCTGGGGACGTGAAGGCCACGCTGACTGAGACTGATCACTGGCACCAGCATCTGTTACATGCCGGGTGCCATTCCAAGGACTTGGACAGATGACCCCTTTTTATTCTTCTTTGCTCACAACGTCCCTGTGAGGGCTGTTATCTCCTGCTTCACAGATGAGGAAACTGAGGCCCAGAGAGGCTTGGTACTTCAGTCAGGGTCACAAAGCTGGCCTGTGAACCCCAGGAGGCAGGCTCCACAGTGAAGTTCTCAGCCCCTGAGGCGAACTGCTCAGCCAGTGAGAGTGGAGTGGGATTGGTGTGTGAGCCTGGGACCCCGTCTCACCCAGAATCTCCCACGTGCACAGCCGCGGGCCCAGGAGGATTTAATTAGGGCTCAGAGGCTGAGGAGCTGCTGATAATTAAGGCTCTGGTTTCCCTGGCGAAGCAGATGGTGACCTGGGGCGGGTGAGGGAGCCCGCAGTGCCCGGCTCCTGCTTCAGGCGCTGCCTCTAGAGAGGGGAACTCCTACATGTCTTTCCCCTGTGGCCAAAGGGGCCCTTGGGGCCTGGGCCACCCCAAACCTGTCATCTGGTGGGCGCTGGTGGCAGGGGGACAGCCGTGCAATTTTCTTTCTTATACTAAGAAATTCTTCATTGTTTATCTGAAAGTCAAATTTAACCAGGTAGCCAGGATTTTTTTTCCCCTAAATCTGGCAACTCTAATCAGTGTCCATCAGGTCTGGGGTTGAAGCTGGTCTGGGCGCCATATGGTGCCAGATATCCACTCTAAGTTTCTGGTTAGTGGAGACGTTTGGAGGAGAGGGTGCTGGGTGGGGGGTTCTGGGGTCCAGCAGGATTGCACCACTTTAACACCAAGGTAGCATGGTGACACCAGGTGGCCAGGAGCCTCGCCATGGCGCCAGGAAGCCTCAGTGCACCTGCCGCTCATCGTGTGACCAGACCAAGCCACTGCTCCTGGATGACGGGGACCTTACTACATGCCGGTCTCTAGGCCTCGCCTGCACTATCTCCATCTCCTTCCTCAGAGTCTGAGGCTCAAAGAGAGGCCACGGGCCCCACCCGCAGAGATGGGGCCAGACCTGATACTTGGACCCCACGGAGGCCTCCGCCACGCCTCCGCCCCCGTCGGTCCCGCCCCCGGACCTGCGGCCAATGGGCGGAGGAGGAGGGCGGGACGCACCGTGCGATTGGGCGCTTGGGGCTCCGAGGCGCGGATGGGCCGGTTCAGGCTGGGCCTGCCCACGTAGACGTCCAGGGTCGTGGGGAAGGCTCTCAGCAGCCGCAGCAGCGCCCAGGGGTTCACGTAGTTGTCATCATCCACGTGACAGAACCAGCTGTGAGGAGGGAAGGGCACAGGGGACTTGGGACAGGGGACTCCCGGGCCGAGGCCAGACAGGCTCCCCTTGCGCCCCCAAGGTCACTCAACACTCGCAGGGTGGGGATGGCCGCCGTTTGCGGCCCGTTTTGTGCCAGAAACACGTGGCAGAGGCTCCTGAGGAAGCCAGGCGCACTTGAGAGACGAGGCCCAGGCCACCGCTGGTCTGCAGGCTGGGTCTCTCACTGGCCTCGGGTCACTGCTTTGACACAGCCCTCAGAGGCCGCCCTGCCCGGGAGACCCGGGAGCACTCACCTCAGCCCGCTGGCCAAGAAGGCGTCGAACTCCGCGGCCATCTTGCAGGACAGCGCAGGGTGGCTGTGCTCGGCGGAGCAGTTGGTGACCACAAGGTGGGGCCCTGGAGGAGGAGTCCTCAGGGACCCTGCCCGACCCCTCCCCACAGCCCCGATTCCAGAGCAAGGCCCGCAGAGGGAGCCCCAGGGCCGCCCACCCCAGCTGGCAGGGCAACTAGGCCCAGGGTGGGCTGACCTGCCAGGACCAGAGTTAGGGGACAGTAGGCCGGGTGGCACCCAAGTGTCCAGGGCCTCGTCGGGCAGCCCCTCCCCGCACCCACACATATTTCCAGGGGAGAAGCCCTCTCCCCTCCTGGGCTAAAGGGAATCCCGAAGTCAAAGGTGCTCAGCCCCATTTCCTGGGAAGCCAGGCGCGAGCCCAGCCACGCAGCTTTCTCTGGCCAAGGGCCCCACCCGGCCAGGCAGTTACCCAGTCTCTCCTGGAGGCCTTCGTCCGGGCTGTCAGTGAAGATGAATGTCTGGGAGGGAGAAGGAGGACAGGACTGGGGTCAGGACTCGGATGTCCAAGGGCAGACCCAAGCCAGTCCACCATCCACCGTGGCCGAGCCCAGACAGCACCTAGACTTTTCCTCTGCCAGTGACAGACACACACCACTCTCATGGCCACATGTCCCTTTAGGACATCAGAAGACACACACACACACACACACACACACACACAATCCTGCTTCTATAGACACAACCTGGTGCACAGCTCTGTCCCCTTCACAGAGCCACACCCCTGGCAGAATGGCCCTCTTACAACACAGATCACATGTGCACAACCCTGAGCCCTGTCAGGAAGCAAACTCTGAAAGGACCCCACACCAACGTCCTGGGTCCCCACACCACAAACCCCACACAGGTGCAGAGGCCCTGGAGCATCTCGGGAAGTTCTGCAGGGCCCAATCCAGCTCTCTCACACTGGACACCCACCAGAGAGCGGGTGGCCCTCTCTATGCCTCATGAGGCAGGGGTGTGATCTGCCCCCTTCACAGATGACAAAACTGAGGCCGAGGTGAACATACCCCACAACCTTTCCTGACAACTCCCTGGTGGCTAGAAGCCACTTAACCCCTAAAGAGACCAAATGCAAACTCGGAATGAGAGGCAGAAGTGAACCCTCCAGAAGCAGCCGTGGGCAATAGAGATGGAGGGCCACGGCTGCCTGACACCCCCAGGTCCTGCCCGACATCCCCAGGCCCAGGGAGACAGGCCAGAGCTGCCCAGTGGCCCAACAGCTTCTTCCTCTACTGAGAAACTGGAGACTGCAGACCACATTTGATCTTCCTTCTCCCAGGCCCTGGCTGCCCTGCCCAGTACCTGGGACGATTTCAAATTCCTTCTAAGTGAGGACCAAGGAGAAATGTCCCACCTGGTCATTGACCCCAGGTACCCCATGCCCCACCATCCACACCTGTGGCCCAGCCCTGTCCTCCACCAAGTGCAGGGCCCTGGCCCCTCCTGGTCACCCAGAGACCTCTTCCTCCTTTCCAGGACCAGTCCTTTGGATTAGTACAGCCCACATTGGGCCTCAGGCTACCCATCATGGGAGATGGCAACAGCTGTGAGACCAAAGGGAGATGTGAAAAGGAAAGCGAGAGTCAACGGGAAGCCAGTCTCTTTCCGGTGTACCTCAAGGGAAACTGAGGCACATGAGGCCAGAAGCCAGGGTTAGGCACTGCGGAAGGTACAGGGGGAATGAGCCTCTCCCAAGGCTGGTGGCCATGGCCTCCTTCTCAGGACTGTCATCTCTCAGGGATTGTGGCAAGACCTTGGCTCATTCCCTCGGATCTGTTTTCCTGTCAGGATCAGAATCAGATAACACTCACACCCACCACCCCCTGCTAACACCTTCCATGGCTCCCTAGTGCCCTTGGGATTAAAGTTAGCTCCAGGCATGACTAGTGAAGGGACACCTGACCCTTGCCACCCAATGCAGCCCTATCTCAGCACTTCCTGCCCTACCCATGGAGCAGGAGTTTCTCTGCCCAAATTTCTTTCAGTTCCCCAAATATGCCGCACACGCACGCATGCAAATGCACATGCCCAGGCACACACACACCCCTCCAAGCCATTGCACATGATGTTCCCTCTTCCCACTCCAACTCCCAACTCAGGCATCACCTCCCGGGAAGCCTCGGACACCCCTCCTGCCGCACTAGGGGCTCCTCCCTCATGGTCCTCAGCCCGCCCTGCCCGCTTCCTCCGAGGTAAACGGCAGCCCCTGGAGAGTGGTGATTCATCTCTTGGGCTCTCCCACCGTAGACTCCCTGGAGGCTGCGGACCACATCCGATCTGCACCTGCCTCTGCTCCGGAGGCCTGGGCAGGTTCGCCCTCCGCATCCCTCTCCAGGGAGCCAGTCTCCCACTCTCAGAGTCAGCAGTGCTGGATTTCCACCAGGAGAGCGTGGGCGGCCCAAGCCTAGGTCTCCTCTCCATCCCACCCACTCCCAGGAAGTGCCATCGAATGGAGACGGAGACGTACGCGCCCTCTGCACCTCCAGCCTGTGCCTGGGCTCCCTGCTCCCAAATCCCCTGCAGCCAGGACTTCTCCAAAAACTTAAAAGTAAAAACAAGGAAATGGGCCTGGTGGTGCACACCTGGAATCCCAGGAGGCTGAGGCAGAAGGATCTCGAGTTCAAAGGCAGCCTCAACACTTAGGGAGGTCCTAAGCAATTCAGCAAGACCCTGTCTCAAAACATAAAAAGGGCTGGGGCTGGGGCTCAGTGGTTAAGTGCCCGGGGGTTCAATCTGTGATACAAAAAAAGGGGGGACAGTGTGTGGCTCAGTGGCAGAGGCTAGCCTAGACTGTCCCAGCATCCATCCTCCCTCTGCTGTTCTGCTGGGACCCAGGACCTGGGGGTCACCACGCTGCCCCTCTAATGCAGTCTGTCTCCACACTTTGAACTATCCCTGTTTCAGTCTCTCCCCACCAACCCCCAGTTCAGCCCGGTCCAGCTCACCAGGATGACCTCCTGCGGCATCTTCCCTGTCCTCCCGCCCTGTCCTGCCCCACCCGTCTGATGGCAGCACAGCCCCCAGTGGGACTGTGAAAGAAATCAGGACCCTTGCCCTGCTCCCTGGCACACCAAATAGCCCACAGGAGAGGAGAACCCACTCAGCTTTGAAGATGAGCCAAATGGGTTAGGGACGTTCGTTGCTGAAGCACTAACTAGAAAACATGAAGCAATCAGGGTGGCGGGATGAGCAGAGGCGGGGGGCGTGCCGGGGGGCAGAGAGGGCACATGAGCTGGCACTCCCAGCCCCTGGGAGCCCCGAGGCTGGCAGAGAGCAATGGGCAGAACTTCCTCCAAGCCAAGAGCTGCGATTGTTTAACGAGGGGCCCTGACAATGGTTAAAACTTCACAGGCGGGAAACAAAAGGACCAGCAGCCGCAGGGAGGGGTGGCGGGGGACCATCTGCTGCAGGAGGGGAGATGTAGGGTCGCTGCCACCTCCTGCAACCCCCTCCACACACACGAGGGAACAAGGGGACTGTGAGGAAGAGAAAGGCTCCCATCGAGCACAAAACACACAAGACACGCCTCCCCCGTCTGCCCTCCAAGGGACAAAGGCTGGCACACAAGTCCAGTCCATGTTGCTGCCACGGGGCCCACCTGCCACCCCACCGCCCCTAACCGGCCGGCGCCTAGCTGGAGCGGACCAGCTCAGCCTGTTCCAGATGCTCCTGTGCTGCGCAGACGGGGAAACTGAGGGTTAAAACCGGGAGGCCCTTGGCCAAGGTCACAGAGAGAAAGGAGCCCAACATGAAAGACAGCGGATGTCCAGGTGGGTCTCTTTCAACTTAAAGGGATTTTCTGTTTCCTGCTCTGAGGTCCAACTGAGTGAATTTGTCTGGTGCCTCTGCTTAACTTGGATCAGTTTTCCCACCTGAGGAATGGGAGCATGGATACCCACCCCTGGGGGATTGTGAGGTAGGTGGGTGGAGCCATGGGTCTGATGTGCAGCCCCACTAGGTGCTCAGCAGCTGGCGGGTGCCCCCTCACCCAGCTGCCTGATTAGCATCTGGGATAAATGGAGCCTGGGACCAGGGGCTGCTTGCTACTTTGGGCAGCCTGGTAGTGCCAGGCACAGCCACCCAGGCTGAAGGTCCAAGAAGAGGTGAGAGCTGGGTCCCACTGAGCTCTGCCCCTCACGCCTGCTAGGTGACGCTGGCAACACTTCCTCCTCTCTAGCCTCAGTTTCCTCATGGCGGGGGCACCACCGTGGAGAACAAGACAAGACAGGAAAGGGCCTCAATCCACGTGAGGCCACGCTCCCGGGTGCACAGACACAGCGCCATAAACAGGAAGGTCTGCGGGGAGGGCCAGCCTTGGCGACTTCCGCAGGCGGAACCAGAATCTCCCCAAGATGAGAATCTGGTGGGGCCCAGGAAAGAATGGAGGTGCTGGAGCCCTGCTGGGAAAGGTCAATCCTGGTGCACAGACATCGGTGGCCGGAAATCAGGGCAGGGGTGTGCCCTCCCCGGGGGCCCTGACCTCTCCAGACCTACTGTGCCGTTTCTTGGGTCCCCCTCCAAGGTTTCAGTCACTTCCTCCCGTGGAGCAGCCTCCACGGTGGGGTGGGGGGTGAATCCACCCTCCACCTCCCCAGAAGTGGTCCCCAACAGCCCCAAATCACTGGCTCTGCTTGAGGAGGGTACTGGCCATAGGGAGGGGATGGGCTAAAGGGATTCAGATGGTCAGAGCTGCCTCCCCTCAAGGGCACGAGCCACGTGCCCAGGTCACCCACACATCTCTTGCCATTGCATGTCCAACACACTTGGCTCCACACGTGTGAGCACAGTATGCACGCACATGCGCCCCAACCGCTGGCCCACCCCTGCCTCAGCTACACCCTCCTGGTACAGCCACAGGAAACCAGCACAGGAGGCAAGATGTGCACATGCGCACACACGGGTGCGCGCACGCAGCAGACGGGGCAGTGAGGAAACCCAAAAGGGTGCCTCCCGGAACAGGCCCCACCTAGAGGCCTGCCTCCACCCTCCACCCTCAGAGCCTGGGCCGGACGGCTCCGGGGTCTGGGTGAGCACATGCCCGAGTCAGGACCTCTCAGAAGCCTCCACCCCGGTGGCCCCACACCCACCATGGCCCCTGAGGCCAGGCTGGACCAAGCAAGGCGGGAGTGAGGCCCCCGCTGGAGCAGCCAGGGAATAGAGGGACCCCAGCAGGGACCAGAGCCTGGGGCAGCCTGCCCACCAACAGAGGCTCTGATGAACACCTGGCTCGGTGCAGGGGAGCATGGACCCGGGAGTTAGGAGGAGTGGGGCGAGGAGCCCACATGGGGCCGGCGGCCGGAGAGCCAGCCCAGCAGAAAGAGCCCAGGAGTCCCTCAGGCCCCGAACTCCCAGGGCCCGGAGTCGCCCACGCATCACCTGTTGCCTGATCCTGGAGACCCACGTGTCGAGCAGCAGGTCCAGGCGCGAGTGGTGGAAGGCCCGGGTGGTCTTGACCGCGATGAAGACGTCGTGCAGGCGCAGCTCGCGGGGCGCGGGGCTGGGCTGGCTCGGCCCGGGGGGCTCCTGCACTCCCTGGGGGGACGGGCGTGAGTGGTACCGTAGGGACAGGAGCCCCATGCACAGGAGGGTGAGGAGGGCTCCGGCCAGGCCCCGGAGCAGCCGGCACTGCATCGGCACAGCGGCCGCCGACAGCTCAGCCCCGGAGTCCCAGCCCGTCCGGGATGGGAGGCTGGTCAGGCGGGGGCGCTGGCAGGGGCAAGTGTGGCAGGCATGGGGGCGGACAGGGAGCGGAAAGGTGGCGCTGGGGCTCGCGACCCGGAGGCTGAGCCGCGACCGCCCCACGGGTCGCCGCCCTCCACCTGCTCCGCAGCGCTCCCGGGCGCCCGCCGCCGGCTGCTGGCCCCGCCCCGCCCAGCGCGAGGGGCGGAGCCAGGCCCCGGGGGCAGAAGGGGCTGAGCGGACGCCTCCGCCCGGGGCAGCCCTTGCCCTGCCAGCTGCTGGGGCCCGGGCGGCCGCAACAGCCCACCCATGTCCGGTGGGAGGCAGGGGCCCTCCGGCCTCGCCACCCCGCAGAGACCTGCCGGCGTGGCTCAAGCAACGCCCATTATTTCACAGCGTGCCGGGCTCCCTGGCCTCTCCGCTCTTGCTCAGCGGCCCCCGGATGCTCTCCCCATCCCACCGTCCTCACCCACTCCTCTCCTCTCCTCCAGGCAGAATTGTTGGGACTCGAAGGCTCAGCTCCGGTGGCCTCCTCCAGGAAGTCTTCCCTGGCGGCCCCTCCCAATTCCTGGAACTCCCACAGAAGTTCCTTTGGACTTCGCAACAGCATTGGGACAGCCCCAGTTTATAGCTGAGGATGCAAGGCCCAGAGGCACAGGGTGACATAAGATGATCCAGCAACACAGGCACAGAGCCAGGTGGAAGCCTGGCCTCTGGTTCTCATCTGGCCCAGCAGGAGACCCCTGAGGGCACCTGTCCGGCTGGGGCCCACCCTGCCCCACCTTCCCTGGCAAGCTGTAGAGCTGCCTCTCTCCCAGCCGCCCCAGCGAACAGAGGTCTTCCCCAGCCACTCCTCCATCTTAGTTTGCGCGAAGTCTTCACATCTCCTTCCTCTGCTCCAACCTTGCACTGGCTCCCTGTCCTTAGAACAAAATCCACAGAGCATGTGCCAACTCAGGCTGAGCATGAGCCAAAGTGCCACAATGGTGTGACTAGGGACAGATTCAGAGGCCACTGTCCAAGGGGGGCTGGAGGGACAGGAGAGGGTCTCCACCAGAGGCAGCCTGAAGTGGCAAGGGACACCTCAGGATCCAACTCCACAGCCAGACCCTGGTGACAGGCCAGGGGCTTCAAACTCCCTGTCAAGGGCCCCCTGTCCCCTGCCATCCTAACCTGCACCTCCTTTCTTAGGGAGGGTAGAAAGAGCTGAGGTCTCTTAATCAACAGCTCCGCCCCCGCCACACAGCATCAGCAGCCTCCGTGGGTTAGGGCCCCATGGAGAGAATGTGGAAGTTGCCGCCCAGGAAGCCGCTGGCGGGCGAATACAGGAGCTAGGTGGGAGCTGGGTCTCCCACCAACCCACACAGCTCTGCACCTGGGCGCCATCCCGGGAAAGCACAGCCCCTCCCGCCCTCCAATCCCCTCCAAATCCCCTGTGGTCCACCTCCCGAGGCCCTCAACACCTCGTTCCCTGCATCCTCTCCTGCCTTGTTCCCACTGAAGACAGGGTGCAGTCCCTCATCTAGGCACCCTCGTCCCCTCTCAGCTTCCCTGACCCCTCTCCACACCCCTCCCCCCACATCCTCACGGGATCCCTCCTGGATCCAGGACTATTTCCCACCAGGTGCCAAACAGAGGCCCAGACCTGAGCCCTGGCATTTCAAAGAGCCCTCTCCCCCACCCACTCGGGCCGGTCGCTGCCTGCCTCAGCCAGCTGTCAACCCCACACAGGGCTCCTGGATGCCCCCGGCTCTGCTCCAGCACCCTGGGAAGACCCCTCGGGCTACGGGACCCAGCCCAAGCCATGCCCCAGTCCTTCCTACTCCCAGGTGGCCACGCTGAGCCCATTTTCTGTCTCTAACTCCTTAGCACACCCACTCTCTCCAAATCCTCCAGGGGCCTGAAAGTGCGTTGCTGTCACCAAAGATGGTCACCTGCACAGAGGCACAGAGGTCCAACAGATGCTTCTGAGACAGGAACCCTGACCCTGGAATTCACGCAGCACTGCTCCAGTCTGCCTGGGGGCTCCCACTGGAGGTGACTGCGTCGGGGACTTGGGTACCCACCCAGGGCTTGCCCTTGATCTCCCAGACTCAGCAACTGGACCCCCTGAGTCTGAGATTGTACCCCAGGGGATTCAAAGCCCCTGCTCCAGAGGACGCTCCTTTGAAAGGCAGGGCAGGGCTGGGCACTGGGGTGGCCCATTGTGGGGCCCTCCAGCTGTCACTTGGGGCAGGTAAGGTGATGCCAGCACAGATGGCGGGCGGCTCTGCGATGAGTCGGGAGGGAAATATGACCCTCCCCACGGGCGAGCAGGGACCTGAAAGGGAGAATCAGCCTGTGTTGGGGATGAGGCCAACGGCAGAGGGTGGAGAGGGGCCCAAGGCCAGGGATGCAAGCAGAAGGCCACAACGTCCGTGACAAAGTGTTTAATGTTCCTAGATGTGCAGCTCTCAGTGAGAAGGGCCCGGCCGCACTCCTGTGGCAGAGCAGCCCCTCCCCAAGCCCTCCAAGGGCTGGGGCTGGGGCAGCTTGAGAACTTGGTCCTGGGTGTGCTCGGGGAACACCACGTGAGTGCCCAAGGGGGACAGGGGTGGGACACGACGTTTACACAGGAGAGAACCGGAAACACGAGGGCTACTGCAATGGTGGAACAGGGGCCACATGTCCATGTGTGGCCGCATCAAGACATGAGCCGGGCAGGTCGGAGTCCCGTGGTGCCAGCTCAGACATCCTGCACGCTGAGCAGGCTGAAGACCCGGATGCCTCGTGTGCAGGGGGCAGGGACATAACTGCCCCAGGAGAACCTGGGTGTGCACACCCATGCACAGGCAGGAGGGCCCAGCCTCCAAGGGAGTGTCTCAGGAAAGGACACAGACACACAGGGAAGGCCCACAGCAGCAAGTACGGTGGTGGGTGGAAGCTCTGTCCCATAGGCTCCCACCGGCTCAGCAGAGCTGGGGAACCCAAAGCCAAGGCCCCACATCAGACAGTCCAGGGCCGAAGAAGGCTCGGGATGGGGAGGGCCGCGTCCACGGCAGCCTCTGCAGTGTGTGAGGAAGCCCAGGCACCGGGTGGGCCTCAGGCCTCGCTGCTACTGCTGCTGCCGCCGCCCCGGGTGCCACCGATCTCCACCCACACCAGGCGGGCCTGCTCCTGCAAGATGCGGCCACGCACCACCTTGGCCAGCTCCTCTGCGTGGCTCCAAGCGTGCGCAGGCACCTGCACCCAGGAGCAGGGCAGCCCCCAGAGCACCTGCTCGGAGCCACGGCACTGCCGCAGCAGCTCCGAGTCCCGCCAGCCGGGCCGGCCCAGCAGGCCCCTGTGGAGAGAGGAGGAGGGACAGTCGTCAGAGTGGGGAACCAAGACAGCAGAGGCGAGGGAGGGAGTGAACCAAGACGTGGAGTCAGACGGAGAAGACAGACAGAGAGAGGGAGAGAGACAGACGGCAATTAGAGATGGAGACCCGGAGACATCCACAGAGAGGGCACCCCCCACCTCACCTGACTTCCCGGACGTTCTTCTCAGTCACCTCCACGTGGATGACGATGGGGTAGACCTCACTCTGGACCAGCTCCCGCACGCCCCGCGCACCCAGCTCCAACAGGCAGTGCTTCTTCGCGGTGGGGAGAGCCCACGTTTACTCCAGCCCAGGGACACCAGTGCCCCACATCCACCCCGCACAGCCCTATGCCGACCTCCCCTGGTGCACAGCCAGGTCCTCACCCAGAGGGACCCTGACAGGAGGCAAAGAACCAAGGCAGGGAGACTGAAGACCGGGGCTCGCTGGTGACCTAGAGGAAGGCCCTATCCCCACTCGACCTGGGCCACCTTGTCCACAGGATGGAGTTAGCCCCACCCCACCTCCCACCCTAGAGCCCTGGCCATCTCCCAGGATGGCAGCAAGGTGAGAATAAGGATGAGCAGGTGAGATGTCCCAGCTCATCGCCTTCAGCGTGACCCATGTGAGGCCATCAGCCCCAACCCGTCCACATCGCAGGTAAGGAAACTGAGGACCCCAGGAGGTGGCTCAGACGCTAGCTCGTGGGCCCAGGATGGCAGCCCAGCCCCCTCAGCCCAGCGCCCCAGCACCTACCTTCCCAACAGACTCCTGGATGGCTCGGATCCTGTTGCCCAGCCCTGGGGTGGCAGGCTGGGCCTTGGGGGCCCCCGGTGCTGAGGATGCACACTGCTCCTCCCCAGAGAGGCTTTCTGCAGAGGGACAGGGACAGGGTGTTGCAGGTCCACAGGCCTGGCTCTCCCCCAGACCCCCTCCCAGCTGGCAGGCTCACCCGCAGGGCACACTTGGAAGTCTAGCCGGGAGCTGGGCAGGTCTAGCAGATTGCGGATGAGCCGGGGTGCCAGGCACTCAGGCAGCAGCACCACAGGCCGGAGGGCAGACACCAGCAGCGGCCGCACCAGGCTGTAGGGTTTGAGCCTGCGCTCTGGCTCTGCGGCAGGACGGGGACCCAGAAGAGATGAGAGCCTGGGCAGGTCCGGGCTCTTCTCTCTCTTGATACTCAAAAACAACATCGCCTCCCCAGCCACCCTCTGCTTTCCCTTCCTGGGTGCTTCTCCTGCTCCCACTTGTCCCCAGACACGCGCACATGTACAAGCACACACACACACCCCACACTGCAGCCCTGGCCCCCGCTGCTGGGGCAACTGAACAGGCTCCCTGGGGATCCTCTGCCTCAGGCCGCCCCCTACAGGTCACTCTCGCCTCAGCAGGCAGAGAGGCCTCGAGGGAAAGGAAGATCAGGTGACTCCCTGGTTGCCAAGCACCAGTGACTTCCCAGATTCCAGGGCCAAGGCCACATCCTCTGCCTGGGTGACAGTACTGCCCGGGAGCCCAGGGAGGATGAACTGCAGACTGCACCCTGCCTCACACTGCCTTCGGTCGCCTCCAATCCCAGGGCTTCTGCCGGCCCTGTGGCCCCCAAAGCCCTGCCCCTGACTGCCCAGCCCAGGTGACCCTTGCTGCCTGGGAGCCCAGGCCACGCCTCCCCTAGGCCCTAGATGGGCAGGATCCCTGGCACGTGTCCACTGCACCCAGCTCTCCTGCATCGCACGTGTCCCGCTTTCTGCATTTGCATGGTGAAGCTGGGAGCGCCTGCCTGCCCTGGGACAGTGAGCCCCGTGCGGAGGACCGCCGTGTCCCTGGACCCAACACGCCTTACAGAGCAGCTGTTCAACACCCACCAGCTGTGCCCACCATCCTCCAAAACACCCTCCCTAACTGCCCCTGTCCCCAGAATCACTACTCTCTCATCTGGGTTCCCACTCCTTCTCCCTGATCTGGCCAGTGGCCTCACCCTGCTGCCTCCAGGACTCCCTGGGGTCCTCATGGCACCTGCCACCATACATACGTGAGAACCACAGAACAGGCCTGTGCTCACTGCCCCTCAGCCACGCACACAGCACCTGCCCGCGGACAAAGCCACCAGCAATCTTGACCCATTAACCACCAGGGGGAGCCCTGTCCCTAAAGCCCCTGGCATAAGCCCCAACAGCACTGGGACACACAATAAGCCCTTCTACGCCGAAGGTCTCCTGGATGCACACTCCTGGACACTGGGAGTGACACGGGACACACGGTCACAGCTGTACTCACCTGAGCAGGGCTCTGGCAGCAGCTGCTCTGGGGAATCCCCCGCAGGACCCCCCACGGGCTTGGGCCTCACCAGCCCCAGGGCTCGCTTCTTCAGCTGGGAGGGCATCAAGAAAGAGGGTCACTCCACCCCAACTCAGGGACAGAGGAGAGCAGAAAGGACCCCAGGAAGAGCAGGCCTCGCCACCACCACCGTCCAGGCGCTCCAGAAGAGCGCAGGCGAGCCCCGCCAGGCGAGACGCAGAGAAGCAAACCCAGCAGAGCCCGCGGGAGGAGCCTTGGGTCTACCCCACTCTTCAGATGAGGACGAGAAGCACAGAGACCCACAGGAACCGCATGTCACATGACAGACAAGCCTGGTCTCTTCCAATGAATCAGCAAGGTGACCATGGGCAGGAAGATCAACGAAACCAGTGACAGAACTAATCACAGGGACACCTAGTGAGCATGGCCTGCGGGCAGCAGGGCAGGCCCAGCCCCTGGTGTGCAGGCCTCTGGGGCCACAGGCTGTCCAGGAGGCAGCAGAGCAACTTGCCCGTCTCGCAGCTGAGGAAAACTGCCTCCAGGAGCCGCAGGAGGATGAGGTTCAGGCCACCGTCCAAAGTCACAGAGCTGAGGCTGCTTCAGGCAGCCCGCCCCAGGGTCCGCGCCCCATCGATTCTCTACACTGGTCTCATTTTGCCCAGGGACACGGTGGGGATGGTGACCCAGCCCAAGCCAGCCCTCATCCAGGGACTGAAAAGCGAATGTGACTTGTCAGATGCCTGCTCCGTGAGACGTGCCCCTGGGCATTGGTCCACTCTATCTCATTTAATCTCAACCACCCTGGATGGTGGCATTATTGTCTTCTGTTTGCTGGGCACATAGTAGAAAACCAACTAAGTCACAGGAAAGAATTCAGGTGGGCTTCTCCCTTCTCTCTTCCCCCAGAGCTGCCAGAACATGGAGCCTGCCCCCTCCCTTTGGACCCCACCCTTGTGTCCTGCTCTCCTGGGCCCCCTCCCTGCCCCCCAAACCTGCTTACATTACTGCGGGGGCTTCGGTGACGGCTGGAGGACAGACATTTTTCCTGACCCTCTAGGAGCTGCTGGGCTCTGTGGGAAGGAGTCCTGTCAGGCACTTGTAGGGAGAAGAAAGCCTCCCCTCCTCTTCTCCAGCCCCACATCCCATCCCAGAGGACTGTGAGACAGTGCAGAAGGAAGGAGAGCCCTCATCCTGGTCCTGGCTCCTAGCGGGACCCTGTCCCCAGGCTCCCGGCTCTGTGTCACCTCTGGTAATTGGGCACAGTGCCCCGGTCCAGGTCCCGCAGTGTGAGGGGGTCGACCCGGGTGCAGAACCACTCTTGCCGCCGCTTGTAGGCCGGGTCCACCAGCCGCAGGATCTCTTGGGCTTTCACACAAAGGGCGTGGGGATCTGCGCGCTCGGGCAGGGCGAGGTTGGCTCGGATGTAGAAGGGCTCAGCTCCCGGACCCTTCACCCAGGCATTAAGGGCTTCGTGGAAGGACTGGCAGGCTGGACCGGGCAGGGAGCAGGGGAGACAAGAGGAAGACGGTAGGGTCAGGGAGCCAGCAGTAGGACCGCCGAGATGCCAGGACCCCACCTTCCTTCTCCAAGTTCCAGAGGCACAGGGACTGGCCCCAGGCCACACAGCCCGTCAGGGACAGAACCAGGACGCCAACCCAGGCCTCTGGAACCCTAAAGCAGGGTTCCCCTCCTGGATAAGACGCTTACCAAGGAGAGGCCTGAAAAGGGCACAAACCCAACAACAGGAGGTCCCCGCACAGCCGGGAGCAGGAGGCTGGGCCGGGACTCTCCTCTTCCCACATGCGCGGGGCTGCAGGAGCCCTCCCTCGCGCCCCTGTCACTTCCTAGGACAGTGGGTCCAGGCCCTCCCCAGGCCAGGCTTACCCTTGGAGTCCAGCAGGAAGGGCAGCGTGGACGCCGGGCTCCACCGCAAGGTTCTCTGCTGGGTTTCGGCTTCAAGGCCGGCGCCCTCCAGGCCTGCGGCCTCGGCCTCCTGCGGGCAGTGATTTTTAAAGAGGGCTCTCTGTCAATCTGCCCCGCCTCCCAGCTCCCACCCAGATTTTTTTTTTTTTTTTTTTTTTTTTTTTGAGATAGGGTCTCACTAAGCTGCTAAGGTGGCCTTGACTGAGATCTTCCCGGCCGCCTCCTGAGTGGCGGGGATACCTGTGCACCGCGCTCCCTGCGCAGTCAAATTTTATTACACGGCCTGGGGCGGACGTCACCGAGCCCCGCTCTGCTTTAGCCAACCCCCAGGAGCTCCACCCAGTGACCCTGCTCCACCAATCCAGCCCTGGTGAAGCACTGACTCCGCCCCCAGCTTGAGCCTCCCCTTAAGGGGAGGGGCCTCACCTCTCTGGGTTCCGTCCTGGCCGACCCAGGCCCGGATAGCACCCTCCGTACCACCGCCCCAGACCATCGGTCCCCAAGAAACGACAGACCATCTGGACTCTTGTCCTGGGCCTCCGGGCCTCCTGGGGGGCTCCAGCCAGACACTCGGATGGCCAGAGACCTGAGAAGGGAGAAGAGGGATGGGAATTACTGTCCAGTGCTTTGATACGCTCAGCTTTCTTAGAGACGGGCACTGATGCCACTCACCAGCATGCCCTGGGTTCCACCCTGTGCCCTCTGCCTGGAATGTCCCCCACCTTGTCCATCAAAGCTCAAACCAAAAGCAGCCTGCTTGGGCGGGCCCGAGGCCGCCAGAGCGTGCCCTCCGCCCAGGCTGCAGTGGGGCATTTTCTTACGGCCATCAAAAGAAGGCTTCAGCGCCAGACCAGGCAGCCTGCTTCCCTCGCACCAAACCCGGCGTCTGGCACGCAACGGATGCCTAGTCAATGCTTGTCACCCACACAGCCAGGGAGGGGCTGCAGTTAGACCACACAGATCGGAAGACAGGTCCGGCCAGCTCAGGGAGCACAGGGGTCGGGGGAGGCTTCCCGGGGAAGAAGTACCTGGGTTACGCCTTGGCGAAGAACAGAGACGGAGAGCTCGGTGACAGACAGAGAGGGGACAGTGGTCCAGGCATGAGCAAAGCGTGGAGGACAGAGAACAGAATGTGCCACCACAGCGGCAGCACTCAGTGGGCACTGCCCATGGCCAGCCACCCACTGGGCTCCTTGCCCTGAGTACTAACAGAGCATCCTGGGAAATGGCTCCCAGAAGTACCTGGGCTAGCCTGGGGAGGCAGGGAAGGAGGACATGTGGCCTCCCTGGACAGCACAGCCAAGATGTCCGTGCAGCAGGGTCAGCCTGTCCCTGGAGGAGAACCAGTGAAGCTCTCAGGCAGGCTAAGCAACAGAGTGACAAAGGGAGGTCCTTCCACGTGGCCCTGACCGTGGGGAGGGGGTGGGGCTAGCGTCGGAGGTAGGGGCCCAGGCAGAACCCTGGAGGCTATGCGCTGGTCCAGCCACTCTGCTCCTGCTACCAGGTCCTTAACCCAGTCGCACCTCTGGGGAGCAGGGACCTTTGCCACAGGAGCAAGGCTCAGCCCGGCCTCCTCAGTCAAAGCAGAGAGCCAGGCCTGAGGGGTCGGGCAGACAGCTACAGACTGCATGGGAGGCATGGAAAGAACTGGAGGCCCGAGACCTGGCCTGTCCGTGGCTGGCACAACCGAGTGGCTCCCAACCCACTCCCAACTGTGCCCCAGACTTAGGCAAAGGAGTCGCCACGTGAGGCTCAGTTACTGTGTCCACAAAACAAGGATGACCTTGGCACCCCTCCGCCAGTGTGGGTGTGAGGCTCAGCTCATGGACCAAGACACAGTCAAAGGTGGACCAGAGGGCTGTGCGGGGCCTGTCCCTCAGGGGCTGCTAACCCTGCCTAGCTGCTGTGTTTTGTTTTCTTGTACCAGGGATTGAACCCCGGGGTGCTTAACCACTGAGCCACATCCCCAGTCCTTTTGGTCTTTTATTTAGAGACAGGGCCTCACTGAGTTGCTTAGGGCCTCCCTAAGTTGGTGAGGCTGGCTTTGAACTCACAATCCTGCCTCAGCTCCCCCTCTGCTGCCCCGGCAGCTGGGCCTACAGGCATGGGCCGCGCACCCGGTTCTAGCTGTCTTTTAATGGACGGACTGGATCCTGCCTCCACCCAGGTAAATTCAACTACTGACTCTGGAGCCTTTTGTTTGAGGTGGTGTCGGGTGTGGTCAGAAAAGCCGGAGGAAAGCACCAGGGAGGGACCCAGCAGAAACTGGGGCCAGGCGGGCGACGCTGGAGTCCACCCACCTCACCCAACACGCTGAGTTAAATTTGGACCACTCTCAGGACGGAGCCTGGCAAGAGCTCAAGGGAAAGCAGCGTTTCACCCTCAGCTGTGGTTCAGAACACAGCGCCACCTCCAGCCTCCAGCCTCAGCCTCCTCAGCCTCCAGCCTCAGCCTCAGCCTCCCCACGGCTGACCACCGCAGCCTCAAGACACCAGTCCAGCAAGCAGCCTGCAATCCAGCCGCGAGGCGGACCCTCGGCTCCTCCGGGCTCCTCTGCCCGCTGCTGCTGCCCCTGGAGACCCAGCTCTCCGCGACACCCCTGCCAATCTCCTGAGGTCCAAAAGGACAAGTGACTTCTCTGAGCCTCCAAAGAACATGACACCTGCTCTCCGCACTCGGAGTCCTCAGGGTGGGCTGGGAGCAGGGTCCGCCTCAGATCCCTCAGCACCAGGCTCCCCAGTGAGAACGTGGGGAGCAGGGGGCTCGATTCCAGCCTCCAGCCTGACCACCCCCACCCCACGAGGGGGGGTCCCCAGCCACCAGGCCAGGGCTCCCAGCCCCGCCCCCAGGAGGGTCAGGAGGTCAGGTCACTGGCAGAAGGGAATGGGGTGAGTGGCCAGCTCTGAGCAGTGATGGGCCAAGTGGCCTCCGTGAGTGTCCCCCAGCCCCAGGGCACTGTGGGAATGTCTCCAGACAGTGTGTGTGGCTACCTGTACCAGCTCAGAGACCTAAAACGCAGACACCAAGCATCACACAGGTTACGAATGGAATCCCCGACACCCCGTCACCACCCCACATTAGAGGAGGGAACCAGGCTCGGGGCCGGCTGAGCGGTTCCTGAGTGAGGCAAAGACCCCTGAGAACTGGCTCTGTGCGAGGAGAAGGTTCTGGAGATCCCCGGGGCCCCCACGAGGCGGTGCGGGCTCGGCCTGGTCTCGCGGCACTCTTGGGCTACTCCTCTCTGTCTCCCCGCCTGGCTGGCTGTCCAGCCACCCTCCAGTGCCCCATGCCCTGCACCATCCTGTCCCATGCAGAGGAGGGCAGGGCCCAGAGTGCTGACCCCGAGGCAAGGACGCCTGAGAGCTGACAGGTGCGGACGTCCGCCCGGAGCCAGCACGGTCCCAAGCTCTCCAGAAGGAATGCAGGAACCTCTACCACGACCCGAGCGGACAGCCACTGCTGTGGCCCTGGGAAAGTAAGCGGCCTGCCCCGGGCCCCAGAGGAACAACGACCACGGGGATCTGAGGCCTGTAGCTGCCCTGAAGCCCGCTGTTCCCCGTCACCGCGGCACTGTCCCAGGACACAGAGGCCCCCCCAGGCTCCATCCATGAGGCCCACAGCCCCAGGCTGTCCACCTTTCTCCCTCGGTCAGCCCCCCAACTTCAGCCCGGGTTCCTCCTCCAGCCCCCTCCTCCCCAGGAGCCGTAGGCAGCCCAGGGGGCCACGTGATCCCAGGGCCAGGCAGGGGCAGGGCCCAGGCCTCCTGCTCCCTCGGCATCCTGCGCCCCCTGGACAGCAGCCAGGACCTCTGCTGCAGGCCGAGCTGGAGGAAGGAGGAAGGGCCAGGCAGGCAGGCAGGAAGGGAGGCACCTCCGCCCCTTCCCCCAGAAGCACGTCCTGCACAGGCAGAAACAATGTCGCCCTGTGGGGGTGGGGCAGGGACACCGGTGGCTGCGCTGCCTCCAGGAGGCAGGAGGCCCCTGGTCCCGCTCGGCCCTGGTACGTTGAACCTCTGTGCCCAGCAGCACACACCCCAGCTCTGGCATTCAAACCCCAAGCCCGATCAGGCCACTGTGGACCTGGCCCGGTACTTCTCAGCTGTGTGATCCTGGACAAGTTCCTTAACCTCCCACAGCCTGGGTTTCCTCCTCTACACACAAAGATAATCATAATGCCTGCCCAGGACAGAGAACAGGGTGACCAGCCGGCAGCTGGCCCTGCACCTTCCCAGGCCCTCCTGAGCACACAGGCCAAAGTCCAGGGCTCCAGCCCGACTCAGCCCGCATGGCTCTGTGCAGCCTGGCCTCCCCCACATGCCCCGGGCCTCTCCCTGGCAGCCTCCGCTCTCTCCGCAGCCTCTGCTCTCTCCGCAGCCTCTCTCCCTGCTGGCTGGCTCTCCACACTGAGTTAGAAGGGAGCATTCTAGCCTTGGTCCCCCTGGTCCCCTGGCCCTCCTTAGAGCCACTGGCAAGCGTGAACCAAACTGCACTCTGCTAACATTTTGTGACTCCTGTTTCGACTCAAGGCCAGCCCGGACACAGGGGCTCCCAGGTCGTCCCCAGGCCACCCACAGCAAGAAGTTCAGCTGATGGCTCAGACCTGCCGGAGCTCAGCCAGGGAAGACAGGTGAGCCGTCAGCTGGGACGAGGGCAGCGCTCGAGAAGAGCTACACTTAATGAGCACCTACTATGTGCCTGGCAGAGCTGGAGACTTTAGTCATAAATCTCAAAACACCCACATGCGGAAGAGATCACTGTGCCCTTTACCAGTGAGGACGCTGAGACCCAGGGAGGAACGGGGACCGGCTCAGGTCATGCAGACAGTGCCCAGCGGTGACAGGGCTCGGACCCAAGGTCTGCCGGTGCTGCAGAACCGGACATTCCCGGTGCAAGAGCGGGTGCAGCTGCTCCCTCCCGTGGCGCGCCCAGCCCGGCCCGCATACCTGTTGAGGAGGTCCAGGCCGCAGCCCCGGCCCAAGAGGCCTTCTGGCTTTCCCAAAGGCCACACGCTGTCGGAGGAGGAGGAGGAAGAGAGGCCAGGGGACCAGGGCTTGAGTGTCACACTCCCTGAGGAAGGACAGTAAGGTCAGGGGCTGGGACTGGGAAGCAGGAAAGGCCCAGGTCTGAGTGTCCCTGCAGGGTGGAGGCCCCAGGGCACCCCAGGCCCACTGGGCTCAGAGCTGGGCCAGGACCCATGGGGGACCCTTGACTCTCCTGGAAGAAGGTGGGCAGGACTCGAAACCCCACAAGCACACCCAGGACCAGGAATAAGGGCAGCACTGGGCACAGGGTGAGCCTAGGAGCCTCCCAAGCAGGGCTTCCTGCCTGGCCAGGGCCCAGTGCAGCCTCGGGAAGGGGACACGGGCCAAGGGCAGAGCAGGCAGCGTGGGTCTCCAGCAGGCTGCCACGCCCCTCCCCCCAGGGTCCCCAGGGCTGTCACCTGTGATGTCTGACATGCTGCTGAAGGACCTGCTAGGAGAGAGGACAGGGAGGGGACAGGAGATGAGACACAGTGGGGACTACTCCCCACACCCTCCTCCTGCCCTCGATCCCCCAAAAAGTCCCACACCCCCAAGCGAATGCAGGCTAGACCCCAGTCAAGGGCGTGGGCACAGAGCACCAGTGTCACCCAGCTCCCTGAAGTCACAAGGCAAGAAGTTCACGTCCTGGCTCCCCCACACGAAGTCCCACAGCTGGCCTGTCCTTCCAAGCCAGGGCCCTTGACGCCACCTCCTCCCAAAGCCTCCCCTGATGGCCTCCCCACCCTGCCTCACTCGCCCCCTGTCGTCCTGGCTCCCGGGGGTGTCCCCCGAGGTAGACCCCTCCCTCCTTGACACACACATTCGCTCAGATCCAACCCTCCCCGTGCTCTGCCTCCCTCAGCAGAGGGACCGACAGGGGCGCAGGGGGACATACCCCAGGAGGCAGGGAACCTCCCACCTGGTCTTGGCCACTCGCTGATGTGACTGAGACCCTCCAGCCCCGGCTTCCTGCTGATGCCCCAACCCGGGGCGCAGCTTCCTGCCTCGGTCCCGGGCCTAGAAACCTTCTCTACATCCCCTGGTCCTGAGCAGCAGGCGTCCCCGCCGGTGACTGTCCTGCCCCTTGGCCTTTTTTTGGCCATGCTGGAGGTGGAACCTGGCCTCGTGCATGCCAGGCAAGCGCTACCCAGGCCCCGCCTCCAGCCACCCTGACTCAGTCCCTTCTGGGACTCCTGTTCCAGAGCGCCAGCCATTTAAGGCCAGTCAAGGGAGGGGACTGGACCTGACTCTGGCACCAGGCTCCTGGGAGGTGTCCATGCAGGAGAGAGCACCCCACCTCCTGGGCGGCCCTGCTGTCAGTCTTACCTCTTGGGGGGCTCGGGGTCCTCCTCGCGCTGCCGGCGGAGGATGGAGCCGGCGCTGGGGGGGAAGGGCAGGATGGAGAGCCTGTTGATCTCCTTCTCGCTGTCGGTGGCCTCCTCCTGCGAGGCGGGGACAGAGCCTGGGTCACCCCGCCGCAGCCCTACCCGGCCCTCAGCACACCCGGGAGGAGCTGCTGGCCTCCCAGGCCATCCTCCCCAGGAGCTGAACTGCTGCAACCCCACGGCACTCTCTCAGTCGTCATGGGAACACTATCGGGTCCCCCATATTTGGGTAGGTGGGCATCTTACCGAGGTGTGGGGCTCAGATCCCCCGGCGACGGCCACTTCGCCGGCTGTGTCAGGGCCTGCCCGCGGCGAGGGGAGCTCGCTGAGGCTCCAGGTGCTGCTGAGGTTGGAGCACAGGGAGTGGGAGGAGGCGCAGGCCTGGAAGGGGGGACGCGGAGGCCGTGCTGAGCCCGGTCACACAGGGAGCCAGAGCCTGGCCCGCACGGAGCACGTCTCAGCCTCGACGGGGCAACCAATTGCAAACCAGGAGATAGAAACAAAATCACCCGAGCAGTGAGACAGCAGAAGGAAGATGTCCCCACCCACCCAGAGCACCAGAACGCTCTCCAGAGGAAGTCGGGTTGAACTGAGGACCAGGCATATGTAGGTGCTGAGTTAAGTACAGCTGGGGAGGATGGTCCAGGCAAGCAGACAGCACGTGCAAAGGCCCTGAGGCAGGACTGTGACACATTCCAGGAATTAAAACACTCAGAGCCAGAGAACCAGACTAGAGGGAAGGAGGGGCCCAAACTGCAGGTCCTCCTAGCATAGGAGCTCATCTTTACCCAAGAGCAGAAAGGCCACCAAGGGTCCTAAAGGGAGAGGCCAGAGAGCTCTACCTCCTCCTACTCCTCCAGGCCCCAGTGCATTGACGCTAGGGCTCCCCTGAGCAACCCAGATAGGGAGAGGCAGAGTGGCAGCCAGGGAACCAGTGTCTGCTTTACAAAGTGTTGGGGACCTGGCTCGAGGGCTGCCTGGCCGTGTGATCTTGGGCAAGTCCCCAAGCCTCTCTGTGTCCTGTACAATGAGAGTCCTAGACCAGCTGGTCTTTTCAGCCCATATCAGACTAAACTAATATGGGTCTCCCGTCTCTGGGGCCCAAGTGCATCCCTAAAGCACTAGGCTTCCCAGGCCTAAGCCAAGTCAGGCTTCAAATATCCTTAGCATCCCAGAACGACCCCAAAACCCAGAGAGTCACATGTCATCAAGCCACGTCCGCTCCCGGCTGAGAGACCCTGGCAGTCCCCATACTCCCACTGCCACCTGCTGAGGTCTGCCGGCAGGTCCTGTGTGCTCTAGACCCGCCGAGAACTCCCCAGAACCCAGGCTCACTCCCAGGACAGCTGGGCGGCTCACCTTGAGGCAGGGGCCGCCCTGGGTCCGCTGCAGCTGGGCCTCCAGCAGGGCCTTGGTGCCCTCCAGGCTGGTGAGCGTGGTCAGCAGCTCATCCCGCTCAGCCTCTAGCCCCCGCACCTGCCTGCGGTACTGATCCTTCTCGATGAGGCTCTGGGAGTACTGCAGCTGGATCCGGTCCCGGCTCTGGATGGCCTGGAAGAGCAAGGGAGCCAGCAGCTGAAGGGACCGTCCTGGCTCCGCGATCCCGGCCCCCAACCTCAAGAAAGGGAAGGTATCGGGAATGGCTGCTTTCAGGCCATGTGTGGGGGCCCTTTGCTAAATATCAGCTCATTTAATCTTCACACTAACAGAATTAGTTAGATATATTATCATTATTCTCATCTTGCAGATGGAGAAACCACGTCAGCCGGGGCAAGCTGGACTCCAACCAAGCTTCCAATCGCACAGCCAGGCCCGGAACATTCCAACTGAAAAGGTTTCCAGGAGACCTACTGTGTGTCCAGCGCACCCCAATCAGCACAGGAGCCACACGCTGAACCCACCCCATTGCATCCAAAGCACTTTCCTCTACCATGGAGAAGAGGGTCCCTGGGAGGTGGGCACATGGCCTGGTCCTGCCACTCTCTGGCTCTGAGGGAGCTGGAGACAGAAGGGGCTGGGAGCACCTGGTGTCATGCAGATTCTGGGTGTTGCCCCAGACCACCTGAATCAGGATGAAGCCCCAAATCCGGGGCGATTCTAACACGAAGGCTTCGACTCATCATGGGAGTCAAACTTGGTCACAAATAAAACCCTCCAGCCTCCCCGCCCCCCACCGCCACCCCCTGACGTGGGGAGCCAGACACAAGGCAGCAGGGGCCTGGGGCACTGGCCTGGGGCCCTGGGCCCACCCCACAGCCTCAACAGGAGGCAGGGCTGTGGGGCCCAGGGATTGGGGCCAAAACTTTTCAGAATTTCTTTATCAGCAAATATTTGGAGGCACCTCCCCTGCACTGGCCTTGTCCATGGTATGGAAAGAACAGGGACTCAGACAAGCAAGACACCAGGACCAGCTTCGGTAACCGTCCCGGGGCTCAGGTGTCCAGGGTGTGAGGGAGCAATCGCCAGCAGCGCTCCCGGCAGCAGCTTGGGGACCAAGGTCTCAGGGCCCAGCTCTATTGCCACCTGGCTGTGTGACCCAGGGCGAACCCCTGACTTGGGTCCCTGGGTCCTGCACAAGGAGGACATGAGGCCAGCTGGCCTCGGAGGGGCTCCACTAGCCTTGCTGCCATCTCAGGCCCACGTCTTGCTTTCCAACGTGCACACAGGCCCTGGGCCGTGGGGCTGGCCCGAGTGTCAGCAAAGGCCCGTCCCTGGCCCCGGCTTACCTGCCCCACCCTATGCGGACGGCACACCGTTAGTCTCCTCCAATCCCAGCCCTGCGGCTCCTCCCCTGCACCAGAGGCAGCGCAGCCTCACCTGGTCCCGCTCCTTCTCGATCTCCTCCAGCTGGGCCAGCACGGTGGCCATGCGGTGCTTGTACAGGTCGCAGTCCTTCTGCAGCGCACGGTGCTTCAGCCGCAGGTCCTCCATCTCCTGCAGGTACTGAGGGTGCACAGGTGGGTGGGCTCAGGCCTCGGCCAGGCCAGGCCGCCCCGCAGGCCCGGCAAGAGAGGCCTGAGCCCCGGCCTCGGCACCCCCTCCCCGCCCTGGGCCGCAGCTGCCTAGTCTGTACAATGGACAGGACCTTAGTGGTGACCCCACCAGGCCGCCGGACCCCTCTCTGCCTTCCTCCAGCACTCGTCACCATCTGCACTTCTAACTGCTCCTCAGGAGTGGCCCCTGCTCACTCCTGGCTGGGGTCCCCTCCCCGCGGCTGGGGCCCCTGCTCAGCTCACTACGAGCCAGAGGGGCCTCCTGTCAAATCGGACAGCCGATGGGCGCAGCCCCCAGCACCTGCCTGCTGGAGACGCCGGTAAGGCTGGCCGCGCCCTGCGCCCTCCAGCCCCGGGCCGGCCTGCGGGGGGCGCTACCTTGTCCCGCAGCTCCTCGGCCCACTGCAGCTCCCCCTGCGTGGCCAGCAGCTTCTGGCACAGCTCCTGCCGGCCGTCCTGCGCCTCCCGCCAGTCATGCTCCAGGATGTCCAGGAGGATGCGCTCCGAGCCCGGGGCCCCCGGCCGGCTGGCCTCCTGGGGACCAGAGTTCAGGGCCACCTCAGCAGGCGGCCTGGGGCCCACCGTGGCGGGGAGGAAGGGACCCCACGCTGGCTCTGCCACCTTGGCCTGGACCCCGGTTGCCCCGCCAGTCCTGCTCTCCAGGGACACCTGGGACACAAAGGAGGACCCAGGGCCAGGAACACTTTCACAAAGTCGGCTGGGACCTTCTTCCTGAAACAATCACCTGGCCCCCTCCTGCTCCGGCCCCCACGTGGCACCACCAGGGACACAGACAAGTGGCTGTCCCAAGTCTATCCCACCCCTCGGACGAGGGTCTTCAAGGGACTGACCCTGGGCCCGGGATCTCGCCCGAGACCCACCCCAGCCAGGCACCCCCAGGCCCAGGACAGACACTGGCTCCCACCCCCACTTCCTCTGTGGAACAACAGCTGGGGGCAGGTCCATGCTGCCCTGACCTGCCATGGGACCCCAAGCAAGTGCTGGGGCCACTCAGGACTCAGGGGTCTCAACTGCAGAGTCTCAGACTCCTCTGCAAATTCCAGGCAACCTGAGGCCTCACCCCAGGAAGCGCCCACACAGCAGGGGCAGTGTCACGGGCTCAGAGCCCCCCAGCCACCCACAGGCCCCAAGCTAATCATGCAGGACCAGCAGCACAGTGAGGACTCTGGAAAGCGGCCGCCTGGACCGCACCAGGGCTGCAGCCTGGCTGTCCAGGAGGGCGGTGCCTCCCGGGCGGCCCGGTCACCTGCTGGAGGCCTTCCTGAAGCTCCTGCAAGGACGCCATCAGCCGCTGGTTCTCAGCCCGCAGCTCCGAGACCAGGTCCGCACCATCCGGCTCCTTCTCCTTCTCCTTCTCCTCGGGCCCCGGGAGCGGCCCCCGGGCCCTCCGCAGAAGAGCACACTCTTCCTCCAGCCGGCTGACCTTCAGCTTGAGCTGGTCCACCTAGGGCGGGGGACACGGGTCATCCCAGGGAGGGCCACGGGAGCCCCCTGAGGAAGGGCTGGGCTGGGCAGACTCGGGGCTGAAGGGCAGAGGAAGGGAGCGAAAGGCCAAGCCACCTCCCCGGGGCTCCTCCCCCTCGGTCCCCACACTGCGAGCCGTCAACCGAGCCAGGACGACAGGAGGGCCGCCTGAGGAGACGGGGACCAGGGTCTGGACCCAGCTCTGCCTCAGTTCGCAGTGGCTGTGGGCAAGTCGTGGCCCCTGGCCGTGCCTCCATCTCCTCATCTGCACGGGGCGGTGGGTCTGAGGGTCTCAGCCAGCCCAGGAGCCAGCGAGGCCCCGCCAACCCCACCTCCAGCTCCACACGCCAGTCCTCCCTTCACAAGGCTCCAAAGAGCCACGCTCATCCACGTGCTGGGCTGCCACCAAGTTATTGCCAGAATCAAACGGGAGAGTGGACAGGCAGCGACGGCCACCGTGGATGTGATGCGGGGTCTTCAGTGTTCTCAGTACGATCCCAGAACACTGTCAGGTCACCAGGTGGCTGTGTGGAGCTAGAGGCTGGCCCGGGCGGGGGCTGTGGGGTCTTGAGGGGGCCAGATGCCCTAAGAGTAGCAGCAGGTGGCAGGCCAAAAACTGAAGTCGTCCTTAGGACGGTCAATGACCTCTGGGGCTATGGTCAGGTGCGTCAAGGTCTGGAGTCTGAGCAGAGTGTGGCCCATCTTGGAAAATGACCTGCTCTCCCCAGTCCTCAGAAATTGCACCACACACCCCGCCACAAACACACACCCACGCGCACCCCCCGCAGGCTGGACGCTGGGGCAGGCAGCGCCATGAATTCAGAGGGCTCCTCCTCCACAGACTCAGAAACGCCTGACTCTGCATCTCTTTCCACTCACAAAACAGGCTTTGTGACCCACCAGAGAAGGACGGCCAGTCTCAAGGGCAGCCTGGCCAGCCCTTTACGGTAAAGCACAGCCCCAGCCACGGCCTGCTGCCTGACCCTGGGCCAGCTGGCTCCCGAGGAGCTCCGAGGACGGGCCCTGCGGACTCCGCCCGACACCAGGTGTGTTTGATCCTGCACGGACTCGCTTAGCACCCAGTTACAGCTCCGGTCCCTTAAGTGTACGCGGCTTAGAGATAATGGCCCGTGAAATGTGCAGTTGTAAAGCACAGTATTAAAACAACCGCCACACACCTGCCACGAGGGAAGGGACCCGCAGCCAAGCCCAGGACTGCTGGCTGTCCCACGAAGGCCCAGCCACCAGCACACCTGCCGCTGCAGGGGACCAGGCCACAAACCCACCCCAACCACGCCACGCCAGGAGCAGCCTCTTCCAGGCCCTTGCCGGCCAGTGCTGGCCTCTGAGCACAAGATGCTTTCCTGTCTCGGAAAAAGAGGCTCCGCTGGGTGAAGAGAGGGGACCCCACCTGCCACCCACCAGCCCCAGTGATGCACAGGACATGGTCGGAGTTCTTTCAGTCTCGGGGAGCTTTGAGAAGGGCTCCAGAAATGGAGGTGGCACAGAGCCCACCTGCAACACAGGGCAGCTGGGAAGGGCAAGGGTTTGTGCCCAGAAGACATTTAAAACCAAGCCTGGTGCCCCGAGGCACTTCACTGTATTGGGGGATTTTGTCGTTGTTGTTTTGGGACCAGGATTAAACCCAGGGGTGCTTACCCACTGAGCCACATCCCAGCCCTTTTTAATTTTTATTTTGAGACAAGGTCTCACTGAGTTGCCTAGGGCCTCACTAGTTGTTGAGGCTGGCTTTGATCTTGGGATCCTCCTGCCCCAGCCTCCTGAGCTGCCAGGGTTGGTAAAGGCCTGCACCACCACACCAGGCCTACAGTGCTTTATAATTGCAATGTGGTCCTCATCTGTGACCTCTCCCTCTGAGGATGGGTAAACTGAGTCACGGGGAGGGAAGCCTTGCTCATGTCACACTGTCATTAGCAGCAGAGCCAGGTCTGGGGCACACACATGGTGGCCCTGCCCACCACCCCTCAGAATGCCTCCCTCATGCCAAGCAACAAGCAGAGTCCTCAGTCACCTCACAACAGCAAACTGGCCACCTGCACCCTGAAGCAGGGCTCGCTGCCTGGACCCTTCAACTTGAGACCTCAGCACCCTGATCAGGACTCCCCTCCCAAAACAGCAACCCACCCAGGAAGCACCGTCAACCCAGTGCCCCACACGAACCAACCTTCACCCACAGGAACCAGCACCCCCAGCAACAACCACTGGGGAGATGGCAAGGTACATGGACCTGTCATCCCAGCCACTCAGGAGGCCGAGGGAGGAGGATCGCAATTTAAGGCCAGCCTCAGCAACTTAAATAAACCCTACCTCAAAATAAAGAAGGGTTGGGGATGCAGGGTGCTTGCCCAGCATGCACGAGGTCCTGGGTTCCACCCCCAGTGCTGGGGAGGAAAAAGGGATCCCACACAGCATTCTAGGAAACAGCCTACTGTGTGCTGCTGGTGCTGGTAAGCTCGTTTGTCCTTCGGATGACTCCCCGTGGCAACTGAGACCTGTATTATCCCCTGCTCAGACCCAATAAGAAGCCACGAAAGTGAGCTCGGTTCCGGGTCCTGTAAGAGGCAGCCTCACGCTGCTGGAGAGGATCAGGTGAGATCTCCCTGGACAGGGAGCAGAAAGCACCCTGGGAAGGAAGCCAGCACCCGTGCCAGGTGGACCCAGCTCAAAAGCAGGCTGTCTTCCTGGCAGGGCCACGAGGAGCACTCCTCCGCAGTCTGAGCCTCAGCGCCCGTGTCCAGGAAGGGAACTGGAGCAGGGTGCGCCGGGTGACAATCAGGAGACGTGCCACGTGTCATCTGCGTGGCCCGTGGACGGTTCTTGAAAGCAGCAGCAGGCGTGGCCACCGGTCACGCAGGTTTTGAGCACTGACTGCCAGACTCTGAGCACCGAGATCCCGCGTCTCACGTTCACTGAATCCTCCTGACCCAAGGCTTCTCCCGTGGGCCCTGTGCGCGTCTGGGGCTCGGTACCTCCCCGTGGCAGAGGCTGTCCTGGGCAGCCTCCCTGGCCTCTACCCTCTAGATGCCCACATGGCCTAGCATCTTGGGAGGGGGACCCACAGTCTGAACCACGATCGTAACTGTGCAGCAAGGCCCCAGGGCAGGCGAAGGACTTCTCCAGGGCCTGAGCAGGCGGACAGCAGCGCTGGGGTGCAGCTGGCTCCCGTGCCACCGCTCTCCGCAGAGGTCACCTGCCCTTCTGCACCCTGCCCCACCCACCTCCCCGGGGCCTACCGCCAGCTGCAGGTCGCGGCTGCGCAGCACGGCTGAGTTCTTCTCCTCGCTGAGCTGGGCCAGACGCATGGCGATCATATAGTTCTCGTCCTTCAGCCGCAGCAGCTCCAGGCTGCCCGCCTCCCAGTCCTCCCGCAGCCGCTGGCAGCGCTCCTGGGTCTGCTGCTGCTCCCGCAGCCGCTGCTCCAACCCTGCCCGCTCCTCCTCCAGCACCCGGCCCCGCGCCTGCAGCTGCTGCTCCCGCTGCAGCTGGCTCTTGCGAGCCTCCCGCAGCCTCCGCACCTCCGTCATCAGGAACTGGGTCAGGCCCTCAGGTCCCTCTTCATCTGCCAGGACAGGGGACAGGATATTCAGGATTACACAGAAAAGACCCAGCCGCAAAATAGAGGGACATTCTGGAGTATGATTTTGTAATTTGAGGATAGAGAAGGGCTTCCTAAACATGACACAAAATCCAAAAGTTAGACAACACAGACAAAGTCATACAAAAAAGTGTTTAACTCTCTGAAAAAGAAAGATCTAACTATATTAAAATATAAAGAGTTAAAAGTATAATAAATATAACAAATGACTCAGACATCATATGTAAAGAGTCCCTACAAATCAATAAGAAAAAAAGCAAACAACTGAATAAAAATACAGGCAAAAACTATCAATAAGCAAGTTCCAAAATAAAAGTGATCAACAAACACAAGAAGAAAAGATCTGATCCACCAGCAATAAAAACAGTTGCCACTAACATTTGGTGGCTTTATTCTTTGTGCTAGATACACACATGCAACCCTGTAAGATAAATACTATTATGGTACCCATCATTTTTTATATAACATTTAAAATGCACATTCTCCTTGAGAAAGTCTACTTCAGAAACTCTCCCCAGTTTAGAAAGATAGAATTGCACAAAGATGCACACACAAGTTGTTCCCAGCACCACAACATAACACAACTAGAAAAAAACCTAGATGGCCATCAACAAGGGATGGGTTTCAAGCACTAAGCCACAACTTCACTAATGAACATTATGCATATACTTCAAACAAGTGCAACAGACACAGAAGAACCACTAAAATAAGCCATTTTGAGAAAAAGTCAGATATCGGACAACACATAGGTCACCCCAGTGTATGTGTGTGTGAATGCTAAGACAGAGGAACTCAAAAAACTGCCACCTGCAGAACAGAACTGAAGGAAGGAGGAAAGATCTAGCCTCTCCTTTTACTCTGACATCACCTGCAGCCTCTGAATTTTTTACATAAGAAACTACAAGCCCATGTGGGCCAACCATAGCAAATCTGAAAACAATACTGGGTAGAGAGAGCCGTGTTATATTACGCACATGGGCTCTGAACTCAGACTAACTGGATTGGAAACCCAGCCCTACTCTCAGCCAACCATGGGGCCCTGGGCAAACCGCTTCAGCTTATGCCTCAGTGTCCAGGTCTGATCAGCAGCAATAATGAGGTACCGGGGTACCTCCCTCTGGTGCAGAGCACTGGCAACCATTGCAGATCCACTCACCAAGGATCATGGAGCAGCGCTGGGCAGGTTCCCGGCCGGTAAGCAGCCTGAAGTGTTCTGGGTAGTAGAACTCGAGGGCTTCCAGGAAGGCCTCATATCCCCTCTTGCCTCGGCAGCGCAAGATGTCCATGAGACGCCCTGTGGGGGTGGGTGCACCAGGGGTCAGGATGAGGGCCTCCCCCAGAGCCTGGCTGGTTCTTCCCACCATGCTTCAGGGCCCACGTTCCCCAGATTTCTGAGCTGATGACACACACACAGGGGCCTGTCCCAACAGATCAGGGAGGAGAGCCTGTCTGCCAGGCCAGGAGAGCCAGACGCCCTCCACAGTGGCACCTGTGAGCAGCCCCCAACACCCTACCCCCCACACAGGCCCACAGATAGATGCTGGTCACAAAGGCAGAGACTCCCCTGCAGCCCCCAAAGCAGAGCCAGAAATTCCACCGTCAGATTCTCATTCCTTTGCCAGCTGTAGTTCAAATACCCTGGGAGGGAGGACCCCCATAAAACCGCGATGGGTCTTGAGCCCCTGCGGAAAAATTACTCTCCTAGGAGCACGAGGCACACAGGAGGGGGCAGGGAGACAACAGGTGGTCAAAGGGCACAGGAAAGGTGCCAAAGTCACCAGCTGTAAGCAGGAGGTCCCAGTCTAGCGGCACCAGCGACCTCATCCAAGCCTCTGCTCGCATGTGGGTTCAGGAAGTGGAGGGGCTCCAGGCGCACAGACCCCCGACGGTGTGGCTCAGCAGGAGGCGGGCGGTGGGCGCCCGAGCAGCCCACTCCACAGATGGCGGAGACCGAGGCTCAGGGGAGCAGAGCCCCGGCCCGGCGCCGCGGGTCTGCACGCGCTACACTCGGGCCCGTCCCGCCCGCGGGCCGACAGCGCGCACCCCGCCGCTCACCGGTGCGGTTGACGCGGCACGGGAAGCGGTAGGTGCTCAGCACCTCCTCCTCGTCCTGCTCGTCGATGACCCGGCACTGGCGCAGATACGGCGTGAGCTTGGCCGGGTTCAGGGCGCGCGTCAGCCGGTGCCGGACGCCTTCGATCCGCTCCCAGAGCGCGTCCTCCTCCGCCTCGGACCCCGAGCCGGCCGCGGGCTCCTCCTCGGCCTCCCCCGCCTCGGCCGGGCCGGGCATGGCCGCGTCCTCGGGCTCTGCGGGCGAGAGGCGCGCGGGGTCGGCAGGGCGCCCGGATGCCACCGCGGGGCGTCGCCCTCAGGGCCGCGCGGGTCGCCGCCCGAGCCGCCCCGCGCCCGACTCACCCCGCACGCCGCGGCCTCGGGCTCCGGGCTCCGCGCTCGGGCGGCGGCTCCGCCGGCGCAGGGGGGCGGCGCCCTCGGCGCCCCCGGCTCCGCCCCCGTCCCCGCGGCCGCCCGGGCCGCCCCGGCCTCCCCACATCGCCGCCCGCCGGCCAGCGTCCGCCGCCGGCCACCCGCGCGTCCGCCCTCCCGCAGTCCGGCCCGCCTCCCCCGCTTCCTGTTTCCCGCCCGCTCTCCCGGCCGGGCGGCGGGGTCCCGGCGGCCCGCCCACACCTGCCCGGCCCCCGCGGGGCGGGGACCCACCGCACTCACACCCTCCCGCGCCGCGACACACCTTCCCGGCCGCCGCGCCCCTGCCCACGCCCACCCCGCGCGCCGCGGGCCGCAGCCAACCTGCGCCGGACGGTGCAGACGCAGCGCCAGCCGCACACGCGGCCACACCGCACGCGCACAGTCCCCGAGCGCTCACGGAGTTCAAGGTGGGGGCTCCCGTCGCGGCGCAGCAGCGCACCGCGGCCCAGGGTCACCCAACACGCAGTGGACTCCGCTCCCACCTCACACACCACACCCACACCACCATGGTCCCCGCACAACCTACACAGGCAACAGCCCTGTGCAGACACCACATGCCTGGTCACAGCCCCATGCACCCCATCTCCAGGGAAATGAGCTTAAAGTGGGGCAGGGCTTTAGAAGGTCCCCCACGACCACCCAGATCCTGGCACTTCTATGGCCCTGGTCAGCTGTGAGCCACAGAGGCCCTCGGTCTGGGGAGCAGTGTCCAGGAGCACTACCTTCTGATCCCAGCCCAGCCTCTTAACCTGCCAGTGACCTGTGCAAGCGTTTGCCCCTCCCAGATCTCTGGGTCCCCAAACAGACTGCGCGCTCTGGCACTTTCCCTCGGTCTCAGGACAGTCTCTGAGTGGGCAGCAGAGGGCAGAGGTCATGACGTCTTCTCAAAGATGGGAGTCACATTTCTCAAAGGGTGTTCCCCTCCATGCTGGTCCCAGAGATGGTTGCGGGGAGCATCTGTGGTTAAAGTCAAGTAAGTTTGAGAAATTGCTACATCTAAGCTCCTCCCTTTTTGGGGACTGGTGGTCACTTGGCAAGATAAGGTCTGAGTCTACTCACTTACTGGTATGCGTGATACCATCTCTCTATGCACTGGAAACTTCCAATGGTGCCTGTTGAGGGGGAGGGCCCGAGGGAGCATGAAAAGATATGAGTCCCCAAACCCCTACCACTCCTCTGACCTAGACGCCATGGGTGTACGCGTTACTTATCCAAGCACTCAAAAGTTTTCCATCAATAAAGGCTCTGAAAAGTTCTGCCGTTAAGAAATCAGAAACCATATATCCCAGTGACCTTTCCCAACCTAAATTAACTACGTATTTTCTTCTCATTGTTCACTTGTTTTTATTTAGGTGTCACCTGCTTACATGCAGAAGAAATGCTTGGGAAGGACTGAATTCTGGTGCAAATCCATCGATTAACACAGGAGGAAACAGAAGCCCAGAAAGTGTAAGGAACCTGTCCAAATTCACACAGTGAAGCAACGGAGGATGAGGTCAGAGCCCAGGTCCTGGCCTCTTTCCACCCCAGCCCTGAGTCCAGGCTGGGCTCTCCCTCTCTGTGGCCCTGCCCTCCCCTCTCCCTGCCCTCCCACACACGGCTCCTCCCACCAGCAGCCCTGTTCATTGTGAATATTTTTAACTGGGCCAGGAGAACGGGGTGGAAGCCTTGGAAAATGAGTCTGTGGTTAATTATTTTCTCATCAAGAAGCCCAGACAGGGTTCAGAGATTAGGCAGATGTCTGCAGAGAAGTGGACAGAGAAGTGAGGGGACTCTGGGTCTAAGCCTGGGTGCCTGGCATTCCTAGGAAAGCGGCAGAGTTCCTGGGGCAGCACGCTCACGCATCCACACGCAGTTACACACACAGAGTCACACGCGCACACACGCACCTGCCCTCCGTGGGCCCTGAGCCAGGCGGGAGGCAGCGTCCACAACACTGCCGGTGGCCGCGTGGTTAACCATCTACCTTCGTTATCACCCTCTCGTGGGTTCTGCCGTGTTCCTCCTCCCCCTTAGCCACGCCAGGGCTGCCTCAGGGACACAAAGGCTCTGGACCTTGTGCCAGGGGCCCTGGATCCTCGCCCAGGCTCCTGGCCAGGAGCGGCGTTCTTCCCTGGTCCTCCATTTCCCCAGCTGCAAAAGGCAAGTGGTGAGTAATCCAGCCACGCCTGGGGAGGAAAATGGCCTCGGAGCAGAGAAAGTGCCCTGGAGAGCTGCGTTTGGTCTTTGCCACATGTCCGTGGACAAATCCTCTCCCCTCTGAATTTCTGCATCTGTACAGTGGCATGATAGCCCCACATGGGGACGCGTAGCGCATCTGAGCTGGAATTCTTCTGTCTAAGGAAGGGGTGCGGGAACGTCAGTCCTCGTCCCAGCTCCTCCGAGGCAAGTCCCCACGTCTCTTCTGACCCCTCCCCACATCTCCACCCACAGCCTCTGAGCTAGAGAGATCACTTGGGGGTTTTTTCAGGGGTTGGTTTGATTCAGTTGGTTTTTTGAGACAGGGCCTCGCTGTGTTGCCCAGGCTGGCCTTGAGCTCCTGGCTCAGGTGATCCTCCTGCCTCAGCCTCCCGAGGAGCTGGCACTATAAGTGCATCCATGCACCTAGCTGAGAGATAGTTTCAGAAACCAAAAAATTTCTCTGGGGCTGAAAACCTCCCAAAGGTTTCCCACCAAGCTGGAATAAATGCCAGCTATCCCCAAAGCTGCCAGCTGCCCCACCCTTCCCCTCTGAATTCTCCATCAGTGCAGGGTAGCTGTCCCTGCGCTCCTGGGAGCTGGGGAGGGGGCTTCTTTGACTATTCACACTGTGAATTCTTTACTATTGTACCACATGGAACCTCTGCTTCCACCCCAGAAACAGAGCCTTCCTGGTTAGCAGGCCTGGGCTGGAATGTTCCAAGAACTCTGAGGATGAGGAGTGGAGGGGGAGGAGAGGCAGTTAGAGCAGGATCCAAAGCGGACAGAGCCGCGGGTCCTCATCAGGACGTCGACCTTTGACCTTCACATTCGTTAGCAGCAATGGTATCATTTTGTTCCACTTTGTTTGTGGTACTCAGGGCTGAAACCAGAGGGCTCTACCACTGACCTACATCCCCTTTTTTTTATTCTGAGACAGGGTCTCAGGTGGGCCTCAAACTTGCGATCCTGCTGCCTCAACTTTCTGAATAGCTAGGATTACCACACATGCCTGATGTAATATCGTATTATAACTGTTGCCCACAAACCACGTGCGACATCCACAGACACAGGGTCCCCCTTCTTCCACCCTTTCCTTCGAGGGTACACCTGACCCCAGAAACTCCTGGCTTCTTTGGCAACCTCTGATTACATTCTAGGAATTTGGGTCTTCGTTCATCCGGTCTACAAATGTGGGTCCTTGTTGGACAGGTCTCACCTCCCTAGCCCCCAGACTGATGATACCTTGTGTGGCCATCTCGTCCCCAAAGCAGGACCTGGTTGTAGGGATCCCAGCACAGAACGTGACACACAGCATGTGTTTAGCAGGCGGTGGGCAGACTGCAACACCAGACCAGAGGTCCCGGTTCAGCCCTCCGAACAACGTGAGCTGTGGTCTTGGGTAGCCCCTCAGACTCTGCTGCGCCTGAGCAAGGTGGACATCTCAGCTGAATCCACCCAGCAGCGCCTCTCCCCCTCCCCGCTCACTGTCCAGTGTCCCCCAGGGCACCTCTGTGCAGGAGGCTCTTCCTGGGACCTCTTCCGTGAAGTTAGGGGAGGGAGCAGGAACCAGCGAGTCTACTGTACCCTATCGCAGGGTCCCCCCTGGAAGGTCTCTTAGACTACCTTTTCAGACCACAGTGAGCCCTGGGCCCCGGGGCAGAGACAGGAAGGCTGTGGAAGCTGCCTCAAGCATCAGGGGATTGCATCTCCCAGAGGGCTGGGGACTCTAGCAGGGGCCAGAGGATGGGAGGCCTGTCTTCACCGTCCCTTCCCCCTTGGCCATGCGCAGCAGCCTTGGCAGAGGGGAGTAGAGAGGGTGACTGTAAGATCTGTGCCCACCTGGCCTAAGGCAGGGCATGGGGCCAGGGGCTGGCCTGAGCTGGGGGCCCAGGCTGGGGGGCTGGGCACAAAGGAAGGGGAAGCTGGGCTTCTTGGCCTGGCCATCCCTCCCTGAGGCTGTCACACAACCACCTTGCTGGTCCTCTCTGTGCTCAGTGACCCCTATGCACCCCCAGTGGTTAGAGAGAAATGCCTGGCAGCCTGTCCCATCCAGCTCAGAGAAGTGGAGAGCCCAAGAGGAAGACAGCCAAAGGAACTGGAGCGCAGCCCCGTCCACGGAGTGCACCGCGGAGCTGGCTGCCTGGGAACCTCGCCTGGGGCCCCGAATTCCAGAGAAAAGCCCAGAGAATCATCGGCTGAGTCAGCGGGAAAGGGCGGGCCAGGGGGACCTGCAGGCTGAGTCACTGGGGCCTGGCGGGGCTGCCCTGCCTTCCTCTGCTGCCCACCAAGCCACGAGGTCACCCAGATGTGGGTTCAAATCCTGGCCCCACTGCTTGGTGAGGTCGTGACCCTGGGCAGGACGAAGTGAGGTGGTGTCTGGTGAACTGAATGACTATATGCATCGTGCTCAGAAGGAAGCCGCGCTGAGTGACAAGGCCGGACCCTCTATCACCACTCGACCGCACGGCAGACAGGTTTGCAGTCGGGGCTTCGGTCTTCTCAAGCACCCCAGCAGGTGGGCCCTGCTCTCTCCCATCTGTCCATGGAGGGTGAGGCGAGGTCACAGGGCTAGTGACCCACCCAGCCGCATTCCTGCTGGCGATGCGACCCTCCGCCACCTGCCAGCAAGTTCTCCACCCAGCGTCTGTCCAACCCTGTTTGGTGTCCTGGGGACCCGAATGAACGGACCCAGGGGCTGCCCTGAGAAACGGCCCAGCCCCCGGCTTCCAGTTAGGTTCCCTGAGCCAGAAGAGGAAGAAGCCCCGGGCTCGCACGCCCGCCGGGGGACACCAACTGTGCAGCAAGGAAGGGGCGGAAGCGGGCGGGCCAGGCAGGAGGAGCGCGGAGCCCACCGCTCCGCCCGAGCTCCGAGCTCCCGAAGGCAGCGTCCCCGCGGGCGTCAGCCTGCACCGTGCCCAGCATCCGGCCCGCTCACCGGTCCCGGTGACTCAGAGCCCCACCCGGCCCGAGCCAGGTGAGTGGGCGACTGGTGACTGATGGACGGGGCAGAGCACCTGGCCCTAAGCTGAGGCCATCTCACGCCACCCTCGGGGCATCCCCGTCCCTCTCTGGGACAGGGAGGGGCCGAGGCCCAGGCAGGGGGCGCAGAGCTGCCCTGTCCCCCCAGGACCTCGCGGGCCTCAAGCTCTGCTGCAGCAGGAGCGCCCCGGGCCCGGACAGTGAACCTGGCAGATTCCAGTCCTCTGCCCTGTTTGTGGCTGGACTCTGGGGAGTACACGCCTCCTGAGTGACATGAGCCACAGGGTGGCATAGGGACGGGGGTGCGGGCGCTGCTTTTAAACCCCTCTCCGGCCCCCGTCTCCTCATCTGTAGTGGAGGGTGGGGCGGTTCTGGGACTCCTGAGTGGGCTCACAGCAACCCAGCCGCCCGCACGGGTACTGCTCAGAACAGCCCCCCGCCAGCGTCCCTAGGGATTGGCCTGGGTCCCCAAATTCTGATGTTCGAATCTACATAAAACAGCATGATAATTGCATGTGACCTGACACAGCCTTCTGTATACCCCAAATTACTTATAATACCTCATAAAAAGGAAGGCTACATAAACCAATGCTAATCTGTATCATTTTTAAATTTGTACTATTTTATCGTTGTATTGTATTTTTTCTCTTTTTTCTTTTTGGTCATGGTGGGGATTGAACCCAGAGCTCCAGAACGCTGGGCAAGCCTCCGCCGCTGAGCCTCATCCCTGCATTTGTAGTTTTTAATGTGAACTTTTTTTCCTGAATGCTTTCAATCTGGGGTTGGTTGGTCCACTGACGTGGAACCCAGAGACAGAAAGCGCTGACTATATAGGCTGTTGTAACCCCGACCTGCTGGGACTCTAGCAATGTGGTGGCAGCAGGCTCTGTCCCCAGCTTCCTGCCCATCCTGGTCCCAGGCCTGCACGCCTGGACTCGACTGCAGAGTCTCTGACCAGTCCCTGCTGCCCTTTCTGGAATGCTCTTTCTCATCAGAGGCTGCCACACACTCTGTGCTGGAGAGGAATCCTCCAGCTACTTCTGTCTCCACCCCTACTTTCCCTTTGGTTTTTTCATTAAAATTTCTTCATTCTTTTCTGTTTGTTTTTGCTGCACTGGGGATTGAACCCAGGGCCTTGCTCATGTTAAGCAGACACCTACACTCCAAACCCTTTTTATTTTTTATTTTGAGACAGGATCTTTCTAAGTTGCTGAGGCTGGCCTCAAACTTGGGATCCTCCTGCCTCGGCCTCCTGAGCTGCTGCCATTACAGACATGCACCCACCACTGCACCCTGAAGCTTCGAGTTCTTTCCATAGGTTAATGCTGCCAATCCTCACACAGACCTGACCTTACAGATGAGGAAACTGAGGCTCAAAGTCGGGTAACTTGCCCAAGGGCAGCCACTGGGAAGCGCGGGGCCTGGGATTTGAACCTAGTCTGGTCGTGGAGTGGGCTTGCTTTCAACCCTGCAGGCCGGTGGGCTTCCTGTGAGAGGCGTGGGGCTGCCGGTTTGGAGCAGTGAACAGACTCCTGACCCCAGACAGGGGAACGCGTTGCTGCTACAGGGAACTGGGAACACCCAGGGGTTGCCGGCGTGGGTGGAGTCGAGAGGGCACTGGGGAAGAGGTGCCAGGTGTTCCGCTTCTGTGTGGCTACACGGAGATCCACCCCAAAACAGTATCGGGACACAGCCAGCAGCTTCATTTCGCTCGGGGATCTTCGTTGAGTAGAGACCTGGAGGACAGCTCTGCTCTGCTCACGGGCCGCCGTGGGGACAGCTGGGGCTCCTCGGTCTCTATTTCCCACTATAAAGTCTCGAGCTGGGGGCATCAGGACCTCCAGCTTCCCACATGGTGGTTTCAAAAACGCAAGTCAAAGAGGCAGAGGAAGCCCTGCCTTTTATGATCTGGAAGTCAGCCAGTGCCACTTCTGTTATATGGGTGGAAACGGTCACAAGCCCACAGTCACAAGCCCTTGGCTCAGGGTGAGGGGCAGACTGGCAGAGGGCCACCCTCTGGGTGCAGGGGTGGCAAAGTCCTGCAAGAGCATGTGAGGGGCGGGAAAGACCACTGTGGTTCCAGGAAATTCACCCAGTCACGGCAGGTGGCTGGGCTGGGGCTGGGTGTCAGCCAAGCAGACACCATGAAGCGTGCCCACAGTGCCAGCTACTTGGGAGGCTGAGGCAGGAGCATCACAAACTCAAGGCCAGCCTCAAAATTTTTTATTTTGAGACAGCAAGATCCTGTCTCAAAATAAAAAACAAAAAGGGCTGGAATGTAGCTCAGTGGGAGAGTGCCCGGGGCTCAATCCCCAGTACTGTAAAGGAGTTTCTTTAAAAGGTGACATCCATGGAACCCCTCTGCCTGAGCACAGTGGATTCAGTCTCCCGGGCTTTGGTGGGGGGAGGGCAACTTATGCCTCGGGACTTTTTCCCCCCCTTTTTATTTAGGTATAAAACACAGGAAGGTACACAGACTGTGAGTGTGTAACTCAGAGGACTTTTGTCCATGCATGTCCTGGTGGCCCCCACCCAGGCCAAGATACTGACCACTCCTAGCACTCCAACAGCCTCCCTCCCAGCCCCTCCCAGCCAAGAGTCCCCCTGGGGCCACAGTCCTGTATTGTCAGGGATTAATTTCACCTCATTTCATTCTTCATATGAGTGGAATCCTACAGGGTGCACTATTTTGTGTCAGGCATCCTTCATTCACCATCTTGAGACAGTGAAATTCTTCAGCGTAGGTGCATCTTTTTGGCGATGGGTTTTCATTGCTGTATAGTATTCCTCTGGGTGAATATACTGTTGAGTGGTTCCTGTTTGGGGGCTCTAACAAACAGTGCTACTGTAAACATTCATGTTCATTTCCCCTGACAAACAGGTAAGCCTTGCTGTTGGCTAGACTCCCAGGAGCATCCAGATGGCTTAGTCGTAGGGTAGGTCCGTTCTTGGCTCCAGAAGATCTGCCCCACAGCCTTACGACATCCTCCTACCACCAGCAGCACGAGTTCCAGTCCCACCTTCCCATGAAACCTGAGGTCGCGGGCATTTTAAGGTTAGCCAATTTACCGGAAGCGAAGTGAACACCAGGTTTTTAAATGAAACCTCGTCAAGAAGCACCGCCGTGAGCACCCAAGGAGGGGCGGGGTGAGCCCAGCACGGCGCGCCAGCGCCTGCGTTCTGCTTCGTTTTGCATTACTCGTGTCTTTCTGTCCTCACGGGGCGATTCGCCGTGTTCCATCGGAAGCCATAACACAGAGCTTGTATGAGCTCCTCTGGAAGAAGCTCCCGGACCACCATAAGCAGCCGACGACCGTGACCAGACCACCTCCAGATCAGAGAAGCTGCGGGAAGGACGCGGGCGCGCACTGTCCCCGCGGCAATCAGAACTAGAACCGCCCCGCGGAAGAAGTTATGTCGGGAAAATAATTCAAATGTCATCAGCCCGACCCGGCGAGATAATACCGGCTGAGGGTCCCCCCACGCCCAGCCCTTGGGACCAGAGGCGCTGGTTCAGGTCAGTGTTCGGGATGTGCGTGCGCACAGCGAGGCACCCTGGGGAAGAGACGCTCCTGTGACCGCACATCCCCGAGCTCACAGGCACCTGGTCTGCGCAGCCCCACGGTAACTTTATGCCCTGTTTCTAGGGGGCCTGCATGTGGACGGCCGCCAGCCACATGAAGTCACGTGGAGTTTCCTACGTGCATCATGTTGGTGCTCAGAAGTTTCAGACTCTGTACCAGGTGCGGTGGCATGTACCCGTGACCCCAGTGACCCCAGAGGCTGAGGCAGGAGGATCACAAGTTGGAGACCAGCCTCGGCAACTTCACGAGACCCTGTCTCAAAATAAAAAACCTAAAAGGCTGGAGTGCGTCGCAGGGGTACAGCGCTTGCCTACATGCACCAGGCCCTGGGTTCGATTTCTAGTACAGAAAAACAAAAGACATAATTTAAATATAAGAACGCAGGAAAGATGCAAAGGAAAAGACAGAAGGAAGCATACCACACAAACAGCTGCCGCCGAAAGTCTGCCGTAGCTGCCCTGCTGCTGGAGTAGACTGAGGGAGTGGGTTACTCAAAATAAAAGGAACACTTAAATTGAGAAGGTACCAGAATCCCAAATCCATATTCCAGGCTCAGCGACACACATACAATCACAGGTGCTTGGGAGGCTGAGGCAGGAGGATCACTTGAGACCAGGAGTTCGAGGCTAGTCTGGGCCACACAGCAAGATCCCATCTCAAAACAAAATACAGACAACACTTAATGCCACTAATAGGAGAAACAGGCACATCTACAGACATGGTAAGATATTCAAATGAGCAATAAATTTATGTGAATAAATTTATGTGAATTTAGTAAAATCACTAGACACAGGGTTGCTATGTTTTGGAAATGATTTTGCTTTGTGTTGCCCAAACTGACCCCAACTCCTGTGTTCAAGCAATCCTCCCACCTCTCCCCCAAGTAGCCAGGACTACAGAGATGCACCACCATGCACAGCTTGGACATGATTTGAATGCATCCCCCAAGGTTTAGTGTGCTGGATCTCAAGCAATGTGAACTAACTAACCTTTTTTCTTTATAAAGTATTCAACTTCCAGTATCTTGTCATAGCAACTTTGAAAAGACTAATATGGAATCAGTATACAAAATCAACTGTATATTTTTGTCTACTAGCCATGAATATAAAACATCTTTTAAATGAACATTAAATGCCTAGAAGGTGGTTTAGGAGAGAAAGCTTGATGACCATGGTTTTGCAATGACTATTTAAATAAATATCAAAGCCACAAGCCATAAAAGAAATAATTGATAAGTTGAACCTTATGGAAACTTTATACTTGTATGATAATGATATTGGCTAAATTAAATTGTCATAATGTGTGCACATACAAATATGTAACAACAGATCCCACCATTATGTGCGACTATAGTGCACCAGTGAAAAGATACAAAGAAAAATAAAATATTTGGGCTCTGAGAAAGACACTGTCAAGAGAATGAGAAGACAAGTCACAGACTAGGAGAAAATATTTGCAAACGATATATCTGATGAAGGACCATTATCTGAAATGTACAAAATGCTTAAGACCCAAGCCTAAGAAAATGAGCGGCCCCACGAATAGGTGGGCAAAAGAGCTGAGCAGACACGTCACCAAAGGAGAGGAATAGCTGGGAAATGAGAAGATGCTCTGCGTCCTGCATCGGAGGGAAATGCAGATCAAAATGAGAAGGAAACACCAGTCCCCACCCACCCGGATTAGATGTCCAGAGTAGAAAACTCTGACCACCCCAAATGCTGGCAGGGCTGGGCACAGTGGAGAGACTGATCCACTGTGGGGGGCCCGAGGCAGCGCCAAATAGTGAGCCCCTTTTGGAAGGTAGTTGAGTTTCTAATAGAAATAAACACACCTGCCAGTGTCTCAGGAGGCTGAGGCAGGAGGACCATGAGTTCAAAGCCAGCCTCAGCAACTTAGTGAGGCCCTGTCTCAAGATAAAATATAAAAAGGGCTGGGGATGTGGCTCAGTGATTAAGTGCCTCTGGGTTCAATCCCAGGTACCAAAAATAAACTTACTCCTCCCATACAATCTCGCAGTCCTGGTCCTTGGTATTTACGCAAGGAAGCAGAAAACTTACGTCCACCCGAAACCCTGCACACGCATGTTCACCTCAGCCTCCCTCGTAAGCACCAAAACTCAGAAGCAACCAGCATGTGCTGCAGGGGACCAGGGGAGAGACTCTGTCAGGAAAGGAGCTGGAAACTTGAACACAAATCACTAAGTGAAAGAAGCCAACAGGAAAGTCTGCAGGCTGTGAGGTTCTGGGAAAGGCAAAGCTGGAGGCAGCTGGAGATGGTGGCTGCCTGGGTTTGGGAGGAAGAGATGCGGTGAGCTCAGAGGGACAGTAGTGTGAGCAATCTCTATGCTTCCTGCTCAATACTACTGTGCACCTAAAAGTAATCTAAAAAATAAAGTCTGATTTTAAAATGAAACCATGTCGAAGAATATCAAATAAAATCAACTTCTGCCAGGCTCAGCGTCCCTGCCTGTAATCCCCAGCCACTTAGGAGGCGGAGGCAGAGCACCAGCAAGTCAGAGAGGCCCCAAACAACTTAGCAAGACCCTGTCTCTAAATATTTGGCCATGATCATCACCAGGCTCAGAATGATTAATTTCTGAGGAGTACTTTTTTCCCCCAGCACTGGGAATTGAACCCAGGGCCATTATGCTTGTGAGGGAAGTACTCTACCAGCTGAGCTCTATCCCCAGCCCCCTGTCTCTAAATAAGTAAATGAAATAAAAAGGGCTGGGGACGTGGCTCAGTGGTAAAGCACCTCGAGTTCAATCCCCAGTACTAACAAGGAAAAAAATAACAACAATAACTTCCTGAGAATAAATCAAACAAAAGATGTGCAAGACCTCGACACCAAAGACGACAAAGCATTATTATGCATTAGTCATTAGGAAAATGCAAATCAAAACCACAATGAGATACCACTTCACACCCGCAAGGATGGATCACTAGATCAAAAAGATAGCACAAACGTTGGCCAGGACCTGGAGAAACCCGAACCCTGAGCAGCCAGTGCGAACTGCAGCAGCTACTTTGGAAAAGAGTGTAGCAGCAAGCCTACGTACCACGCGACCAGCGACGGCACTCCAAGCTTACGGTCCCCCAGAGAATCGGGACTGCGTGCCCACAAAAGCTGCAATGCAGCATACCTGTCCCCAAGAGCCTCCCAGAATGAACGACCCAAGTATCCATCAATGGGCGAGTAGATAAACGTGCTTTTCAACCATAAAAAGGAACAAAATTCTGATACGTGCTACGACGTGGATGGACCTCGAAAACATCACGCTAAGTGAAAGAAGCCAGACGGGAAAGGCTGCCTGTCGTCTGGTTCCGCTTTAGCTAAAGAGAAAGTGGTCGATGGTTGCCAGGGACCAGGGAGGGGAGGTGGGAATGACACCTGGCAGGTGCAAGTTTTCCTCTAGGGCAAAAAAAAAAAAAAAAAAAAAAAAAAAAAAAAAAAAAAATTCAGAATTAGATAACGCTGATGGTGGCACGGCTTTGTAGATACACCAAGAACCTGCTGAACTGCACACTTCAAACAGGCGGATTTCGTGGTGTGTGAAGTGTGTGTCAGTTTTTTTTTAATTTTAAACATAAATTGTGTGAAATTAAATAAGATCTAAAATTGAGGGCTACATTACATTCATGCACTAAAAGACTCAATAGGTAAGCACGCGAATTCTTCTCAAATTACAGACTTAACGCAACCCCATCAAAACTCCAGCAGTTTCTTTTCCTCCTGAAATTAATAAATTGATTCTAAAATTTATATGGAAGCTGGGCATGGTGACCACACTCCTATAATCCCAGCAACCGGGGAGGCTGAGGCAGGAGGATCACAAGATCAAGGCCAGCCTCTGCAACTTAGTGAGGCGCTAAGCAACTCAGCGAGACCCTGTCTCTAAATAAAAAATAAAAAGGGTGGGGGAGGGGGCTCAGTGGTTAAGCACCCCTATGTTCAACCCTGGTACCAAAAAAAAAAAAAAAAAAAAAGAACTCCCACAAATCAATATGGAAAAGACAAATAACTCAACCAAAAAGTGGGCAGAAGAGGAACAGACAGGAGCGGATGTCCACATGGCCACAAACCCGTGAGAAGGTGCGGACTTGATTAGCACCCGGGCAACGCCAGCCAGCCACCCGCAACAGCGCTCCACCCCCAGCAGAAAGGCGGGACAAATCCTGCCTCAGCCTCCCAAGTAGCTGGGACTACAGGTGAGAGTCACCACACCTGATCAGATATATAATATTTTGATCAAGCTGAGCATGGCGACACAAATTTGTGATCCTAGCAACTCTGGAGGCCGAGACAGGAGGATCACAAGTCCAAGGCCAACCTGGCCTCTAAAGGGCTGGGATGTGACTCAGTGGTACAGCCGCCCTGGGTTCAATCCCCAGCATCAATCAATTAATCAACAGGCTGGCAAGGCAGGTGTGCACACATGCCCATGTGTTGTCCAGGGTGTGTACACACACACACACACACACACACAGGTCATCCACGGGATGTGTGAATCTGCCGCAAACAAGCCTTCATTGCTTTTTTTCTTTGGAGGTGGGGGTTCCGGGGATTGAACTCCGGGGCCCTCAACCACTGAGCCGCATCCCAGCCTCTTTTGTATTTTATTTAGAGACAGGGTCTCACTGAGTTGCTTAGAGCCTCACTGAGTTGCTGAGGCTGCCTTTGAACTTGGATCCTCCTGCCTCAGCCTCCCGAGTCACTGGGATTGCCAGGCGAGCGCCACCGCACGCGGCTCCTTTCACCGCTTTCAGAGGAGAACTGGAGGCCCACGTGAAGTTCTGACCCATATCCGAAGCATATTTGTCTATTTTTTTTTTGGGGGGGGTGCTGGGGATCGAACCCAGGGCCTTGTGCTTGCAAGGCAAGCACTCTACCGACTGAGCTATCTCCCCAGCCCCTATTTGTCTAATTTTTAAGTGGTTTACACTCACATCTGAAAATGTTTAGAGAAAGACAATAAACCCCCCAAAATTCTAAAACAAAGCCCAGTGTTTGGAAAGTTCTCAGAAGCAGCAAGACCCCCAGGGCGCCTCAGCCACAGACCTCTGCGTCCTTCAGGCCTCTCTCCTGGGGCCACCTCGGGGGGCTCATCTGCACCTTTCCAGCCCTAGCGATGAGGAAGACACCCAGAGAAGTCACAGGGCACACGGGAGTCCGCGGGTTCACGCCCATTCCTGATTCTTGCTCGTGGGCAGGGGATGCGGCTTTGGAGTCACATTCACCTGCAGGCTGCGTGAACTTGGCAAATCACCTCTCTGAACCTCAGTCTCCTTTTCTGAAAAATGGGATAAGTCCTTCATCCTGTGACCTTTGAGTAGGAGAACTGAGGCGTCGGAGGTGGCGGGAGCCTCCTTCTGCACTGCTCAGAGACAGACACACGGTGGCGCCCCCAGCCCACGGCGCAGCCAGCTCCCAGCCTCTGCCGGAAGAGGTTTGTGACTTCACACACAGGCTGTCCCTGCTCCCCCTGCTCCGGGAGGTTGGGAGGAGGGGCTGTGAGTCCCAAGGAGCAGGGGACCAGGGAAATGCTCTCCTCGTGGGCCAGCGCGGGCTTGGGGTTTTGTACTGGGTTGAACGGTGACAACCCCCAAAGGACGTGTCCCCCTGGAACCTGTGAACGTGAACTTGTTTGGAAGACAGGTCTTTGCAGATGTAACGAAGATGAGGCTCTCAAGGTGAGGTCCTCCTGGGTCCTCCAGTTGGGCCCTAAATCCAATGGCAAGCGTCCTTACCAGAAGAGGAGACAGGGACCAAGGAAGTGTGGAAACAGACAGAGGCTGCCCACCACGGCCACGGCCCACCCGAGGCAGGAAGCTGGAAGCGGCCGCAGGGATCCCCTGAGCCCTCGGGGGCAGCAGGGCCTCCACCTCAACCTCAGACTGCACAAGTCCAGAAGAGAGAGAAGACATCTCTTGCTTTGAGCCACCTCACGTGCACCAGTCTCCAACCCCTGACCCCACAATTCACCCTCCAAACCCACACTTCACCACGACCGCTGTCCCCTGAACACACAGGCTCTCAGCTGCTTTGAACTTCTGCTTTTGGTCTGAGCAGTTCTTCCCTCACTGGGCCACTGCCAACTCCTACACACCCTTCAAAACCCTCCTTAGGTGGCCTCTGCTGGGTGTGTGAGTACATTCCGCGTCGGTGGCTTCTCCCTGTGCCTGCTCTCTCAGGGTCTGTCGCTGTAAGCCCAGCTACTTGTCCCCCCACTAGTCCTGGCCTTTTCAACCCCAGAGTCACTGCCCTAACTCAGGACTCTTTGTCCGCCACCAGGGCCCCTGTGCCACCTCCTCACTAGTCTCTCTGCCCCAGCCCGGCCCCTCCAGTCGGTCACCACCGGACAGCCCTGAGGCTCAGATCTGCCGTGTCACTCCTCTGCTCAGAAGCCTCCCATGGCTCCCTGTGTCCCTGAGGAGAATGTCCAAAGCAACGGTGCCTTCACTTCCCTCCGCTCTCCGGTGCTCAACCCAATCCTTACGCACACCTTCTGGGCCCTTGTGCAGGCCGTGCCCTCCACCGGGACGGCCCTCTGCCACCAGCCAGGCCTGCTGTGACATCGTGGTGTACCAAGACCGGGCCGGCTTTCCGCCGTGGAAACAGCCACCACGTCCCAGGCCCGGGGCACGGCGTTGCTTCACATGCTAACCTGAAACCTCACAAGGACCCCGGGGAACAGGCGCCGCGTCCAGTTCACTAATGGAAAAGCAAGGTGGGAGCAGAGCCATGCAAGAGTTCGAAGGGCAGAGCCCGTGGACGGACCCCAGGTAGGAAACCTTCCGGGCCTCACCAAGCCCGAGTGATCGCCTTTGTCCCCTGGACTCTGCAGGAGTTTCCCCAATGACTGGGTGGTCTCCCCACCAGGAAGCTCCTGGGAAACTTCCCTTGGCCGGTGCCTATAACCGGCTCCGGCTCGGTGGAGGGTTAGACCAGGATGAATGGCCAGTGAATGGTCTCCAGGGAACTGGGGCCTGGAGCTCCTCACCCTCCTCAAAGAAAAGCACAAAGCCGCAGATTCTCTGGGACGAGGCCCTGGCCTCCCCCTCCCACTGCCTCCTCCTGGCACCTCCCCCGGTTTCTGGGAGGGTGTTGGGCTCGCCAGAAAGTGCCCCGGGCTCTCCGGTGGCGCGTTTCCTGATTACAGATGAAACTAGGGCTTAGAGCTGGTGAATCACAGGCAGCCGCCAGCCAGGGCGCGCTGGGTGTCGGGAGAGCGCGAGGCGAGGAGCCAGGCTCCGGCCTCCTCCCAGGCGTCCGCCACCCTCCGCTCTGCTGTCGGCGCGGAGCTGTGCAGGTCAGGGACACTATCTAGGAAAGGACCCAGCCCTGGGGACAGACACGCTTGAGCAACTCCTGATTGTCCCCAGTCCCCTCTTCCACCAGGCCCCAGGGCAGTTCTCAAACCCACCCCAGGCCTGCTCTCGAGGACAGTGATGGACACAGTGATGTCCCTACTTCGGAGAAGGGAAATGGAAGCGCAGGGCCAGGAACTCCCCAAGACCACCGCCAGGACACCAAGCAGAACAAAGCAGTTGAACCACGTCTCGCCTCCCCTGCAGCGGCACTGGGACCAGCCACTCTTTGGTTCAAAGGCCACAACCTTAGAAAGTCAAAGAGTAAAACGTCAAGAACCCCAGCCCATATCTCAAGACTCCTGGAGGATTTGGGGTCCCTGAGGCAGGTAGGGAAACCAAATCCAGAGCCCCGTGTCCAGGTTCAAATCCCAAAGGGATGCTTCACAAGCTACAGGGTCTCATGGCCCTGGACAAGTATCTTGGCTTCGGTAAACCTGGTGCGCTCTGGTAATCCCAGAAACACGGAGGCTGAGGCAGGAGGACCACAAGTTGGAGGCCAGCTTTGGCAGCTTAGCGAGAGCCTGTCTCAAAATGAAAAGGGCTGGGCATGTAGCCCCTGGGTTCCGTCCCCAGCACCAAAAGAACAAGAAAAGAAAGGGGGGGTGGCTTCCCAAGGAGGAAGCATCTAGAGGGAATGCTGTTGTCACCAGAGAGGAATGTTCCCCACACCTGCGGGGAGAAGGCTCCAGCCTGCAGCCTTCCTGTAAATCCCGCTGGTCCACCCCAGACCTGCCCGGTCAGGGTGTGCAGGACGGCAGCTGGCCGGTTTTTGTTTTGCTTTGTTTTGTTTTTAACCAGAATCCCAGGGGTTCCCTGGATCAGGCAAGTCTGGGAATCCCTGGGGCTGGGGAGCAGGCTTGAGTGAGGACTGCGGGTACAACACCTCCCGCCCACCTGTCAACCGCCTGCCTGGGAAGAGAACCGACTTTCTCTTTTCCTTGGTAATAATCGCTTGCAGGTTGGGACGGAGGGCCCGGGAGCACCAGGCGCTTCGCTGAATTGTCCATTAATGAACCTCACCCACCCACAGCGGCCGAGGCGATTACGCTCCATCACACAGAGGGGAAGAGGAGGCCACAGGTCAACAACTAGCCCGCGGTCACACAGCTGGAAATCGGCAAAGCCAGGATGCCCTTTGGCACCACGGTGCAGCCGTTAGGAGCGGCCCCAGCGCTGAGCCAGCAGCCAGAGCGGGAGGTGCAGCTGGGAAGCCCGGGGGGGGGGGGGGGGGGGGAGGGGGGGTGGTGTTCTGGGGACCCGAGGCTGCTTCGCTGTGGCGGGAGTGCGACACTCCCCCTTGTCACACCTGGTCCCAATCCGTCAGCAGGCTTCCCACTGAGTCCTGGCCTGGGGCAGAAGAGGGCGCTCCAGAGCCATGGGAAGCCCGAACCCCAAGGGACCTCAACCTCCACCCCCCACTCCGGCCCCACCCACCTCCCCTTTTCTGTACCTTTCTCCAACCCCACTGGTCACTAGCCTTTCTCTGAAAATGCCACACCTTTGGACAGGGCAGGCTGCTTCCTGAGCCAGGTACAGCTCGTCCCTATTTCAGGATTCTATACTGAGAGGGAAACCGCCTCCAGGAAGCCCTCTCTGACTGCCTCTGAACTAGCTGTCCCCACAGCCCTCTACAGAATGACAGTCTCAAGCACCCACACACTGCCCTCAGGGTCTGTCTCCAGGTGCTCTGAGCTGGGGGTCATGTCCGGGAGGGGACAGGACAGGAGTCGCCTACTTCCGGGTCAGGTGAGAGGAGCAGACTCGGCACATTGCTCTCCGCCTAGCCTATTCCCACCGACTGTGACCCTTGTGTCCTGGGTCAATACCTGTTGGGCAATCACAGGACAGATTGGCAGGGGCTGCCTGTGGGGTAGGCAGGACTGGCTGCTTCCCGGGATGCCGCTGGCCAGCCATCTCCTCCTGCCTGCCGCTGCTGGAACCCGGCTTCTAATGTGGAGGGATTCTTCCAGATGTGAAGCCACATCCTGGCCAGAGGTCTCGCCTGCTGGTCCCAGGCCTCTGGACCGCACCCCATCCTCTGGGGGTGTGGAAGTCCTGGTGGGGGGAAGCGGGGGGCCCCCGAGCTGACCAGCAGCCTCCAGTCACCTCCCACCCACCCCAGGACGGAGGCCTCCAGAGCCTGGCCAGCCACAGCGGCCGCCCTCCGGGAAAGGGTCTGAGCTCCTCCCTCCTGGCTCCGTCAGGCCCTCCCCAGCAAAGCCAGGCAGGCCTGGGGGAGGGCACGGCGGGGCACCAGGCCTGGGCTGGGGGTGCTTCCTGCAGACACAGACCTTCGACTCCCACATGCCTGGCCATCCCCAAGACTCCTCACTCCTCCTCCCCACGAAGCAGGGGGCCGGCCTGGGTCTGAGCAGGCCGGGGGCGCCTGTAGGGCACTTGGGCCCCTGCCTGGGGAGCCGGACTTGAAGAACAGCCCCAGGCCTGTCCACGGCACGCAGGGGTCCTGTGAGTCTCATAAACAGGAAGTCCCCCTCCCCTGCAGATGGCCCTGTGTTGTGCAGGCACGGGCTCTGGAGGCCAGGGACTCCGGGACTCTTGACCTCTCCGCTGTGTTTCCTGTTAGCTGGGCCAAAGGAGAAAGGGAGACCGGGAGGGGAGTGACCGAGTGGCAGCCCGAGGGAGGACAGAGGAGCCCAGCGGGTGCCCAGAGGTGAAAGGCCAGAGCGCCTGGTCCCGTAGTAGGTGCTCAGTGAAGCCTCTGTGGCCTGAGGCTGGGTGAGGGAAGGGGCCCTTCCAGGGAGGGCATCACTGTTGGGGCGGGGAGAACGGCCCCCACGACTCGCTCGGCATCCCTCCCATTGTCCCTGTCTGGCCCCCTGCCCCGCCCCATGGCTGCCTGAGCCAGGCCACTGTCTCAAGGCCCTTTATTTTTAAAATCCCTGCGGTGTTCCTGCCGAAGCCGCGGAGCAGAGCCAGCCACAGCTCAGCCTGCGGCCTGGGCTCGGGGCCCAGAGGCGCCGGGGGCGGGGCATCCGGCCACCCCACAGCTGCTGAAGCGATTCTGGGAGGGCTGCTAGGCCAGCTGGCCTGCCGAGCAGGGTAAGGAGACCCCTGGAATGCCCACGCCTGGGCCCCGAGGTCCTGGTGGAGGGACAGAGTCCGCGAGGGGGCAGCTGGGTCGAACGTCGAGTCCAGTGGCACCTTCTGCGACGTCCAATCCAAAGAACGCTTGCACTGAGGGAAGGACAGACTCATGGAGGGGATGGAGAAGAGCAAGAGGAGTGCTCCCTTTCCCAGGGTTGTGGGCCCTGCAGAGGAACCTGGCAGAACAGTGGGGCGGGGATGGTTCTGGAAAGAGCCCCAGGCTGGAATTCAAGAGGCCCCCTCCAGTCCTGGCTCCATTCCTTCCAGGCTGTGTGGCCTTGGGCAAGTCACCTGGCCTCTCTGAGCCTCTAGGTGCTCCCCTGTAACCTGAGACAATAACAGCTACTGCGGAAGGCTGTGGTCCTTCTCCAAACATACCACAAACAGGCAGCCACAGTCCCCACATGGAGTAGGGCTGAGACGGTCTCCACACAGAAAGAGGTCAGGGCAGTCACATAAAAGGGAGGGTCAGGGTGGGCAGGGATGGGACAGGATGTCACTTGGATCCCTGGTCCCAGTCTGCTGGGACCTTTGAGCAGGTGACAGGAGCTGAGGAGGAGGTGGGCCTTCAGTCATCGGGGGATGAGCGTCTCAGCAGAAGGAACAGTGATGTTCTCAGGGCCCAGCTCAGGAAGGGGCTGTCCTTAGTGTCATCAGGACCGTCCCTCGGCCAAGTCCAGAGGAGGCAGGGGTGTCAGAGAGTCCTGCCACAGCCCAGAGCTGCCCCTGCACCCTCCCCTGGGGAGGCGGTGCCCCCTGTCAGCCTCCATGTGTGGCCTCCATCCACAGAGCCGACTGGTTCTGCCTTTGATCCTCCTGCGGTTGGGCTTATTGTCCTGAACCCATTCGATAACTGGGGCAGGATGGTGGGGGTGGGCTACCGAGATTTTCTGGCTTAGTAATGGCAAAGCCAAGTCACCAGCCCCTGGGCTCCCAGGCTGATCCGTTGGTCCTGTGGTGGCCCTGAGGTCATCTAGCCTCGACACCCCAGCCCAGCCTCTCCCAGCACCACGAGCCCGATGAGCTTCTCTCCAGCACAGGGACTCGCCAGGAGGTGCCAGTCACTCCCCAGGCTCTGGCGGGAGAAGAATGTGGCCTGACCCTCCCGCGGGAGCTCTGGCCAGCAGGCCTTGGCAGGAGACAGAGGCTGAGTCAACAGAGGCTGGCAGGGACTCCAGCTGCCCACCAAGGCAGAGACAGGCTAGCGGGCTGCTCACTCCCCATCCTCTCCCCCCAGGAGACCCTCGGTCCAGCTGCCCTGGGCTCAGGCCGTTCCAGTTAACCCCTGCAGGCCGAGAGGGAAGGAGCTGCTGAGCGAGTCAGCTCCCCTGCAGAAGCTGTGGGACCTCAGGTAGGTCGCTGCATGTCTCTGGACTGGGAACTTCACCTGCAAGGCCTCTTCTTACCCATGAGGATGTTGTCAGAGTCTGTGAGTTAACAAAGGTCACTCTGTCCCTAAAGCGGTCTAAGTCATTGCGTCTGGTCTCTGTAAGCTGGGGGTGCAAATTCCCGAGTTCAAAGTCAGTGGCTGAGCCCTGCTGCAGGTGCTGCTCTGAACCTAATGAGCGTCGGCCACGACTTGACAGCAACCGGACCAGCACCTGCAGCCTGGGCATCGCAGTAATTATGACACGCACGCCGCCCGAGTTTGTAAGGCTCCCATCTCAGGCGTCGTCTTTGATCACAGGAGTTATTCTTCCCATTTCACAGATGAGAAAACTGAGGCGAGGGAGGGAAAAGAGCTTGCCCAAGACCCGGCTGGGACTAGCTGGAGCCCCGTCTGGCCCTTGGTCGGGCGCACGTGCAGGGCCTTCCCGCGCAGCCTCCGTCGGTGGAAGGAGTGAGCACAGGGCAGGCGGAGGTCATTTTTGCCCCAATTCAGGGTGAGATTCTTGGCTGGCAGAGCTGCCCTATTGGGTAAGTGGCCGGCTCCCAGTTACCCAGGCGAGGCAGGTCGATAGAGGCCACAGCCGCACTCTTCCTGCCCCGGAGGGTGTGGGTGCGCGAGGCACGGGGCCTTCCAACACTCGGACCCCGACCCGCAGAGACCATGACCCCTGCCCGCAGTCTCAGAGCCTTCACCTTCAGGGAGATCTGGACCCCAAGGCAGTGTGACCACCACCAAGCCTCAGTCCCTGTGTCCTCATGGGGACCTTGTGAGGACAAGCGCAGGCCTCGTCCCTGCAGGTCCTCCCCGCTCCCTCCCATCAGCAGTCCCTGCAAAGCCAGGGGGCAGGAAGCAAGGTGGGGGGCAGGAGCCACTGGATGAACCCAGGAGTTGGACTTGGGAGGCCGCTGGTCCAATTCCGGCCCTCATGGGACCAGGCGGGCGCTGTGGGCAAGTGCTCTGGCGTTTGTCTCCACCACGCGGAGGAGCCGGTGGGCGTGAAAGGGCTCCACTGACCCAGTGGACAGGCTTCTGTTATAAGAAAGGACACAGAGCCCTGTGGGCAGGAGTGGGCCCGTGGCGCCAGGGCCAGGCAGGGCACGTGAAGCCCCTCGGGCTGGGCTGGGCTGGCGGAGGCCGCGCTGGAGATGGTCAGGGCCCAGCAGGGCTGGCCCACAGCCCACGGCCTATCTCTCAGGCCAGGCTGGACCACAGAGAATAGACCATTGTTTCTGCTCCTCAAACACGTTTCCTGTCCCCCAGCCCCTCCTCTCCCCATCCCCCTCACGCTGGGAACAAAGGTCTCCTGGAGACCCCTCCCCACTGTCTATCCAGGCCCAGAACAGTCGGTTCGGCTCTGAAGAAGCAGTCTGGGCACCCAGGTCACACCACGCAGGACAATAGGGTCACCTGGCCCTGACCCCTGCCACTGCAGGCGCCTCAGAGCCCCTCCCCGCTCTGTGCATCCCTCTGTCCGGTCCTCAGGGTGGGGCAGGAGGAACGGCCACATCCTTCCTCACCCCCCACCCAGCCCCTTGTCCTCCCGGAGACAGCCAGCAGCTGAGGGGTGGCTCCTTCCCTGCCCCCACGTCCCTGCAGAGCAGCGAGCTGGGTCCAGGGCCGAGCGGCCAGCAGGCTCCGCCCGAGAAAGTTCTTCCACATCAGGCCCTTTTCCCAGAGCCTGGAATTCCAGAGGCGTTTCCGGCCCTGACAGCTGTCTCCGGGAGACACGGCCCTCTGTGGGCCTCTCCGTCTGGCCTTCCCACGGACCCTGCTGCTCCCAAGGACCCCTTCGCGCCCAGGCATGGAGAAGCAGCTGGGCAGACAGTCTGGGAGGCGTCAACTGTCACCAGGTCCCCAGGCCACCATCCAGCCCCGGGCAGGCCCTGACTCCCAGGTCTCTGCCGTCACTCAGCTGACACCCCACGGCTGCGTGCACATGCGCGTGCCGGACACACACACTGAGTGTGCCCGTCGACTCTCAGGCTGGCTTGCCCAGCCCCTCATGGGTGTCGGGCCTCGTCCACTCCTCCGGGCGGTCCTCCTGGAAGCGCCTCGGCTGGGAGCCCGTCTGTGAGGTGCGGAGGTGGCGCACAGCGGGCAGCCCTGGGGCAAGTGGGGGCCCCGACTCCACTGCAGACTTGCCGTGCCACCCAGCAAGTCTGGCCCTCTGAGCCTCAGTGTCCCCAGGAGCCTGCTGAGGACCCTGAGGCCCTCCACCACATTGACTCTTGGGACTCAGGTAGGAGGAAGGAACGTGAGGTTCCTTGCAGGAGGGTCTCCGTCTCCTGGCCTCCTCTGAGCAGTTCCTGTCCCTGAGGTTAGCGAGGCCAGGCGGGGACATTGAGCGAATCAGGATCCTGACAGCCCGCGGGGCTATGAGCCCTGGGCACGTGGCCCGGCCTAGTCCATGCCACAGAGGACCCCCAGGCCCCCCTCCCCAGCCCAGCCCCCCGGACTCGTCTTCTACTCTTCTGGGCCAGGAACCTCCCTCAGGAGTGTCCACTCCGGCCTCCACTCTTCCCTGAGACTGCTCTCCCCTCAGCTCCATCTATGGCCACTCTTATCCCAAGACACAAGGCCCAGCTCAACTGTCACTTCCTCCCGGAAGCCTCCGGCACCTCCCCATCGATGCTTTGCTTCCCTGGGCCTTTCATTCCCACCCATGACCCAGCCTCGGTCTCCCTGACCAGACTCCGACCTCGCCAGAGCAGCCTGCATCCCTCATTCCCGCTGCCCCCGCAGGCCTGCAGCCAGGGCTGCCCACAGAGCCAGACAGTGACACCAGCCCCCGCCCTGACCTCTGAGGAAGGACAGGCAGCAGAATTTACAGCTCATCACAGGCTGTCCCACGAAGTTCATAGCCAGGGCCATGTGTCCAAGGTCTCCCCCTAATAACTTGAACTCAGGCTTGTCTGGCTTGGAAACACATCCCCTGCCAGAGGGGAGAGTATGAGGTGCAGTCCCTTGGCCCCACTGCCAAGTCCCCCCAAGTGTAAGGACACCTCTGAGGAGCTAGTGACAGCACAGACCTCCTGGAGACCCCAATGCTGCCCCTCCCCTGTGGTGCCCAGGGGTGGCTGGGCCCCTGTGGGAGCCTAGCTGTGAGTGCCTCTGCAGTGGTCCCAGGAGGACCCCTGCCCTCGTGGGACCTAGTCCACGTAGAGAGACAGGACTCCTTCCTATAAGGGCCCTGACCATTCATTCCCCAAATGTGCCAGGAGCACAGAACACTGGGCCCTGGGCAACAGACGCCCAAGGGGAGGAGGGACCCAGCACAGGAGGGAGGCTCAGTTTGAAGAAAGGCCTCCCGGAGGCCCAGGGGGGACCTACTGATGAGTAAGCAAGGCGTGTGCATGTGAGGAAGATGAGGCCACAGCAGACCCGCGTGGCTCAGCAGCAGCCAGATGTGGGTCAATGTGAGCGCATCCCAGGATGGAAAGGGAAAGGAGGATGCCTGCCTGGACGGACAGGTGGATGGACAGATGGACGGACAGGTGGATGGATGGTGGGTGGGTGGGTGGGTGGATGGATGGGTGGTTAGATGGATGGAAGGATGGGTGGATAGATGGATAGGTGGATGGATGGATGAGTGGATGGATGGATGAGTGGATAGATGGATGGAAGTATGGGTGGACAGATGGATGGATGGGTGGATGGATGGATGGATGGATGGGTGGATGGATGGATGGATGGATGGATGGGTAGATGGATGAATGGAGGAGTGGGTGGATGGGTGGTTGTGGGCTGGTGGATGGATCGGTAGATCGGTGTGGGCACCAAGGCCTGAATGACTGTGAATAAATGGATGTAGGCAACACATCAACAAGGGTGGGTGAATAGATGGACGGACAGAGGGGCCATTCACCAGTGGATGAACTGGTGATCACATCTGTGGGTGGATGGACCACCGGACACTCAGGAGACAGAGGGCCAGGAAGACCAATTAGTGGGCCAAAGAGCAGAGTTATAAACTGGCTAAAAACCCAGCCAGACTTTGAGGTGCACAGGACGCATGCTCCCTAGAGAAGGGGTGGGATGGCGGCTAATAAACATGGCCAAACTGACTCACTCAGTCCAAGGCCGTCACTCCAGACCTCTCTGGACTCTAGTAGGGAGCCACTGGCATCCGGGGGCACCCAAAGGGAAAGCGCCCTTCTCACCGTGTCCTGCCCGCTCCTCACCAGTTCCATAGGGAACTCCCTGACCAGAACTGCATGGCCCCCAGTCTGCAGGGCTGATGGGGGCAGCAGAGCCCCAGGGCCGGGTTCCTACAGGACAGGGAAGTGTGGGGGTTCCCAAACCCCAGCACCCCGTCTCACCAGCAGCTCCCTCTCCCACCTGGGAGGCATTTGCTCTGACTCTGGATGGTGAGAGTGAATCTCTCCGGGCACTCCTGGTACAGCCTCTCAGGAAAAGAAAGGAGGACTGCAGGAAATGGGGGAGGGGGAAAGCAGGAGAAAGCAGGATGCCCCCTGCATCCTCCTCAGGGACACCAAGACCCTCTCTTTCTCCCGTTCCAGAGACAAACTGAGTTGAATCCTTAGGTCAGGAGTGAAGCCAGGAACAGGAAGGCGGCTCACCTGGAGGCAGACTTCTACCTGGAAACAGACCGGCAATGAGAAAAGGGGGGTGTCCGGCCTTAGTTTACCCTTCTGTAAAATGGAGCAAGAACTTTTGACAGAGATCGCTGCAAGTGAGTTGGAGCGGACAAAGTACCTGGTGCCTAGTTGGGACATTCTCAGCCACTGCTGCAGAGGTACAGGGGCCAGGGCAAGTGTGGAGCAGGTGACAGTCATGCCATCAGAACTGCTCTCTCTGCCAGCTCTCTGGGACTTGCAACACTCCTGCAAATAGTAAACCTGCACTGCTATTGTGCCCATGTTACATATGAGAAGCTTGAGACTCAGAGAGACCAGGTGCTTTGCTCATGGGAAGCCACCAGGACAGGATTTGAGTCAGGACCTTTGACATTGCATCAAACTGCTGCCTTGGCCGGCTGCTCCAGGGACCTTCTGACTACAATGATGTGTCACTTTCAGCCAGGTCACCTTTGAGAGTGAAAGCAAGTGCTATTAATAATTGCATTGGGACAATAGATGTCCTGGGCAAAGTAGAGGCTTTGGACAAGTCACTTCAGTTCTCTACAAAAGGGACATGATGACGGTATGGTCCTGGTGGGGCTCTCACAAAGGTTCGATGTGATAATGTATACAAGGGGCTAAAAGGCCTGGTATGGCCAGGCACAGTGGCACACACCTGTCATCCCAGCGATTTGGGAGGCTGAGGCAGGAGGATCCCAAGTTTAAGGCCAGACTCAGCAACTTAGAGAGGCCCTAAGCAACTTAGGAAGACCCTGTCTTAAAATACAAAATAAAGAGGGCTGGGGGTGTAGTTCAGTGGTAGAGCACCTGCCTAGAGATCACTAAGGCTCTGGGTTCCATCCCCAGCACCATATCTAAAACTAAACAAACAAAATAAAGGTCTTATGTCCATCTACAACTAAAAATATTTTTTAAATAATAATAATAATAAAACAAAAGGTTTGGTATGCATTTGGTGCTCAATAAAAGCTGGTCATAACTAAAACTAATACTATTAAGGATGATAGTCATGGTGGCACTAGTCCCTGCGTCCAGCACTGTCCTTCCAGTCCTCCACTCTCAGCCGGAGCTTCTGCCGGAACAACCCGAGCTGTCTGAGTCCCCGTCCCTGCCTCCTGAGCTGTCTGGGTCCCCGTCCCTGCCTCCTGAGCCCGGCGTGACACCTGGCCCACAGTTAAGCCCCAAGCCCTGGCCGGTTCTCTCCAAGGCCTTGATGGAGCCACCACCCTGATCCCGGCCTCTGGGGCAGCCTCCTTCCTCCCACCGGGGCCCCAGGCCTCTCAGACTTGGTGCGCTCAGTCCTCCAGGGCACCTGGTTCTGGGCCTGCCCCCAAGGAAAGATCTCCTGGTTTTGGTCCTGCTGTACCACTCTTGCAAGTGCCGGATCACCTGCCTTGATTTCCTCATCTGCCCAGCTGTGGAAATAATCCCCTCCCTCAAGGGGCCAGCAAGAGGGTTCAGAGCCCATGGAGGGGGCGCACACCCCCAGGAGCAGTAAAGACCTGTCTCCACCTGCCAGTCAGCGAAGCTCCCCATCCCCTGCCAGGGCAGTGCTGGGGGGCTCCGGGCTCCAGGTGACTTTGCTTGTGGTGACTCAGGTGTGCCCTCCACAGCCCTTTCCCTTGCCTCTGCCCCTCCAGACAACTCAGGGGTCCTCTGCCCTGGGCACCCTGCTGAGCCCCCACCTGCTGCAGGTTGTTAGGGACCTCTGTGGTCCAGGCTCCCTGCCCACCCTTAGGGAGCTCAAAGAGGGGGACATTAGGGGGCTTCTCGTGAGGCAGGGGTCAGAGGTCTACCTCCCTGTCTTGGGGTGACAGCATTTAGGTCCTGGGCGGAGCTGGTTCCCTGCCCCCCATGGGGGAGACTCAGTAAAAGTTTCTGAGTTGTGACCTCATTTGCCTGCTCAGTAAACTTCCTAGGAGCTGCCAGGTGGAGACTTAAAAACACCTGACACCTGCTTTGATGATCCCAGTTTACAGAGGTGGAAACTGAGTCACAGAAAGGCTAGGGAGTTGGCCAAGGCAGAAAGGAACCCAAGCTTCTGACACCAGCCACCACCACCTTGACCACCACACTACACCTCTCCAAGTGGCCTGCCAAGGGCCCCGTGCCCCTTACGGACATGTCTGTCCTGCTGGCACCCATAGCAGGTTGGGAGAAAGAGTGGGATCCCAAGGTCTAAAAAGGTCTCCGTTGGCATTCAAGACCTCAGAACCTGGCTTCCAGCTCCCCAAACTCCAGCAGGGTGAGTCCACACCGACAGTTTTCAGGCCTGGACGCCCCGAGGCTACCGAGGGGAGCCCGTGGGGAAGGGTGGGCAGCGGAGAGTCCAAGTGTCCTGCCCTGGGCAGTGCCCCTCGGGGCAAACCACACATTCCCGGGCTCGCCCTGCCCGGGGCGGCGGGCAGGGGCCTGGCCGGGCTCTGGCGGCCTCGGCGGCGTGGACAGTGCCCGGGAGGGGGCGCGGCGCGGCGGGGCGGGCGCAGCGGGCGGGCGGAGGCGCCCACACCCCGCCCCCGCCCCCGGATCCAGCCGCGGAGCCCGCGGCCAGGGCGGCGCAGACCGGCCCGGCGACTCTCAGGGCTGCGCGCGGGGACGCGCGGCCGCCTCCGCCGAGCCGCCCTTGGACTCTCGCCCCGGGGCTCGCCTAGAGAAGGTAAGAGCCACTGGGCCGCGGGGCCTCGAGGACTGGTCGGGGTTCGCGGCGGCCAAAAGACCCTGCACCCTGCTTGGCGCTCGGGGAGGGCGGGCACCGAGCCGGGCCGCGGAAGGCGCGCCCGGTGCCAATGGCAGTGCCAAGGCCCTGGTGCTGCGGCGGTGCGGCCGGGACGCCCCGAGTTCTCGGGTGCTTTTGCCCTGTTCCGGGCCAGCGAAGGGGCACAGAGACTGGGAGCGGCGAGGGGCAAACCGTCCGGCGAGGAGAGGGGCGCGCCGAGGGCCGACTGCGCGCCTCCCTCCCGCGCCTGGAGAGGAAGGGGGCGAAGTGTGGGAATGTCGGGCCCTAGGCGCAGGCCAGCGCCGAGAGCGGGAAGTTGGTGGGGTACCGGGGACTTGGACCGGGCACCCTGCCCCCTCCCCAGCCGCCGCATTCCAGGCTGGAGCAGCGGATGAGGTCATCCCGTCCGGTTCCCCTCTGGCCAAGGCGACCCTCCACATTCTCCCCTCCCTGTCCCCGAGGGGGAATGTTTAATGGTTAAAGTCCTTCCCGGATTTCCCATTCCGGCTGCCCTCCTGATTATTTTGCCCTAGCCCCAGCCATTCAAGTCCGGCGAAGTTTGAAGCCCATTTTCTAGACTACCAAACTGAGGCTCAGCGAGGCCCGAGGCTGGCCGGGAAACCACCCGCCCCATCCTGTTCCTCTCGATAATCGGAGGGCTGATTCGGCTCCAGTTTGGGATGGTGGGACCAATAAAGCGTTTCTCCTTCTCCTTTGGCCCGCTCTCCCTAAGGCCCCAAGGTCTTCCCTTCTATCCGGCTTGGAGTACGGAGTACCTTACTCCGTATCCCCCACTGCATGACTGCAGGCAGTTTGCTATCCCTTCCTGGTCTCAGTTTCCACCCCTAAGCCACTGGACTTTGAGGGCCATGAGAAGCCAGCCGCTCACCCTTCCCAGGTGGCTTAACCGCTGACCCCAGGCACTAGAGCGGGTTTCCGTCCTAGGAGCCCCCATCCTGGATGGGGACATGCAACCCAGCAATCTGGTAGCCTCACCCAGTGCTAGGAGCCCTGGAGGAGAGGGCTGTGTGCAGGGAGCTGTGGCCTTCAGGTTGAGACGTGGCGCTGCCTCTGGCCCTGCCTGGGGGATTAGGGGTGGGGACGGGGTGCAGCCTCTTGGTGACCCCCAGGTGCTACTGCCCCCAGCCCATTGCCCTCCACTGTCAAAGCGTCCCTGCCTCCATTGGACCTCATGCACTTCTGCAGGGCCCCCTGTTGGCCTGTCCTGGTCCCCAGCCCCCAAACGTGTCCCGGTGGTCATCACTATGTGGAGTGAGCTCTGACCACGTGCCCAGGCCCCCGCTGAACTTCTACAGGGTAAATATGAGGACTCAGGCTCAGGAGGCTGCATGGTGACCACTCAGACCCAGGTCACAGGCCCTGAATCTGCAGAGCTGAGTCTCCTTCGACCCACGCTTGCCGACCCTCCGCTGGGCAGCCTGGCACACAGCGGCTCCAGAACCCTTGGGCACTTCCTGTTGTCAGGAGGCGCCCGGCCTGGCCCAGGAACACTGGTTTGTTTTTGTTTTTGTTTTTGCTTTTTTGCTCTGTGACCTGAGGTAACTCATTCTCCTTTCTGAGCTTTATATTTCTCATCTGCAAAATGGGTGTGTGGTGTTCCCGGATTGATGACAGGAGGGTCCTTGCACCAGGAGACCAGTGTCCTGCTTACTCCCGCCCCCAGCGAGAACCAGCTGGTGGCCCTGGAATCAAGGTGTTAGACTTGAACCCAGGGCCACCCTGCTGCGGGAGCAGAGGGCTGTGTTGCCACATCTCCCTGGGATGCTGATCCCGTTCTCCACGTGGGAGGGTGGGTCGCAGGTGCAGCGCCCCGCCTAGCCTCCCAGCAGGGCAGGGTCTCTGCCGCAGCAGGCAGGGTAAAAGGTAGGGGCGCTCTTTGGAGATGTCCCAAGGCCTTCAGGAAGTGGGACCAGGGCAAGATTGGGAAGGAAGCTGGCCTCCCAAGTCAGTGGCCATGGGGTTGAGTGGGGCCAGGAGTCCCTTCCCCTGGGAGAACAGGGGCCGGGCAGTTGGGATGAGGTGGGCGTGGCCACGGGGCTGACACCTTCCAGCCCTCCACACGACATTTCCAGGGTGGCGCCTCTCCCGCCCGCTGGTTCCTCCCCCCAGAGGCTTCATCCTTAATCTCTGGAGCAGAGAACCTGGCCCCTGCCTCGCACCTGCCACGTGACCTCGGCCTGGTCTTTCCCCTCGGAACCGGCCCTCCCTGGAGCAGGCCAACTCCCCAGGCTTGCGGGGCTGTGGGGAGTCGGATGACGTCATGGGCTGGTTGGCCGAGTGCAGGGCGCTTCATAACTTCAGCAAACATTCCGAGAGGACTTCTCGGTGCCGGTGCCGGGGGTGCCAGGGCAAGGGATGATTCAGAAGTCCCCCCAGGGGGAGGAGCGAGGGTTGGGGGAGGGTCAGATGGTGGGAAGGGAATAGAATGTAGTCGGAAAACAAAGCAAGCTTTGTCCTATGCCCTCTTTGTTTTTTATCTTGTTATTTAACCTATTTTGAATTTCAAATAATACCAGAAGGGCAGGGTTGAAGTTTTTATGCTCAGAGGCCTGGTTGGGGGTGGGCACCTCAAGTCTAGGTGTTCTTGCTAAGAATCGTTATCAGCTTTATCAGCTGAGGTCCCAGGTCTGTGGAGGTTCAGTGACTTGCCCAAGGTCACACTGTAAGGACATAGAGTCCCCAGCCTCCCTCACCCCTCAGGGGTGGCAGGGGGTGGTCCTGGAGCTTGAAGGTTATCGCTGGGATCTGCGATTAAACTGGTCTTGATTTGGTGCTTGCCACGTGCAGAGCCCAGGCTGGGAGGGAGGCAAGCAGGAAAATCCAGGCAGCTGCCCCACCCCGGAAGTGTGTCTGTGGAAACAAGACTGGCTGGCCTCCACGAGCCGGAGCCAGGCGAGGGCTTAGGTGAGTCAGAGCCCTGGGTTCAAGTCTCGACTGGCTCCCTCAGTGCAACCTGGAGCCAGCTTGGCCCTCTCTGGGCCACAGGAAAAACAAATGTCAGACCAGAGGATCCGGGTGTCCTCCAGCCTGGACTTCCTATGCTGCTGTGGAAGAAGGGGTCTCCCCCAGGGATGCTTAGCGAAGGCTGGCTGGGGAGGGCGTGGCAGGGCAGGAAGGAGGAGAGGGGACAAGGCATAGCTTGTGGCACCTGCCGGGGGACATCTAACCTTTGTCCCCTGACCGCAAGGCTCCTACCTCAGTTTGACAGACCATCTGATCAAGCCCTTCCTGTGGTCCTCCTCAGAGCCTCCAGGCATACCGGAGGCAGCTGGGAAAAGCCACTTTGACCACAGACTCCCTTTTCCAGGAAGCTCTGCGAAGGCCCAAGTTCCTGAGGATCCTCTGCGCTGGCTGTTTACACAGCAGAGTTCACAAAGCCTGGGCCGGGGGCGAGGGGCCAGGGGCCGGGGGCCGGGGGCCGGGGACCAGGGGCCTCCTCCCTCCCAGCCTCTCAGGGTGGAAGAGATGTTAGCCCGCGGTGTGCCCGCAGGAGGCAGCGGTGCCGGGCTCCGGGGCTCTGGGCCTGGGCCCTTGCACTATTTCCCTCGGTGTAGACGCAGGCGAGCCCGGTTCATGGCTCCTGCCTCAGTTCCCCCTTTTTTCGAATGCAGTGCTGTGTGGGCTAAGAGACTACGACGGGGCAGGCACTGGCACCCCGGGCCCTGGGCAGCGGCCTGCAGCCTGTGGCTTCGAGGGCATGGGTCCGGCGCACCCAGCCGCTGCGCAGGGCCGCCCGTTCTGCCCCCGCCTCCCTGGACGGTCTCCTCTGCCCGTCCGGGACCTCCTTTGCGGAGACCCCACGGCATGGCCCTCCTTTGTGCCCGGCTTCCGCTCGGGCCTGGCCGGCGGTCTGCATCCGCGCTGGGGGAGCGGCCATTTGTTCTCCGGCGTTGTTTGGACCCCGGATTTCCTCCTGTGCACCAGGCCTGCCGTCTCAGCGTCACAGCCTCACTGTCCTCTCTGTCCTCCTTCCAGGTCTCCACCCCTGGGCAGGAAAGGGACCGCCCACCTCTGAGGCCAGGTTGTGCCTTCTGTGCTCCTGGACGGAACGTCTGCAGCTGCTTCCCCGGGACTCAGGGAGCGAGAGCGTGGACCCCCCCCCGGCCAAGGACACCCCCTTCCATCGAGAGGAAGGGGCTGAGACGGACCCTGAGCCCAGCCCCTGTCTCCCTGGCCCCCTCGGGGATGGAGCAGCAGCCCTGAGCTGCCAGAGCCGATGCCTGGCCCCCAGGGGGCTGGAGGAGCCCCCACCATGAGCCTGGGCAAGCTCTCGCCCGTGGGCTGGGTGTCCAGCTCCCAGGGAAAGAGGCGGCTGACTGCAGACATGATCAGCCCCCCGCTCGGGGACTTCCGCCACACCATGCATGTGGGCCGCGGCGGGGATGTCTTCGGGGACACCTCCTTCCTCAGCAACCACGGAGGCAGCTCTGGGGGCACCCACCGCTCGCCCCGCAGCTTCCTCGCCAGGAAGCTGCAGCAGGTGCGGAGGGCGGGGGTGCCCCCCCGGAGGACGGCTTCCCCGCCAGCGCCCTCGCCGGCACCCCCTGCCATCTCCCCCATCATCAAGAACGCCATCTCCCTGCCCCAGCTCAACCAGGCCACCTACGACAGCCTGGTGGTGGGCAAGCTCAGCTTCGACGGCAGCCCTGCCGGTGCCACGGACGGCCGCTCCAGCTACGGTGAGGCCGGCGTGATCTCTTCTTTCTTTTTTTTTTTTTTTTTTAATTTTGAGACCGGTTCTCACTAAGTTGCTTAGGGCCACACTATGTTGCTGAGACTGGCCTTGAGCTTGTGATCCTCCTTCCCCAGCCTCCCGAGTCACTGGAATGACAGGTGTGTGCCACCATGCCTGGCTCTATCTGCCCATTTTCTAATGCGGAGGTGGAGGCACAGAAGGTTCTTTGGCTCCAACCAAGACTTCCAACTGAGCCCTTTTCCTAGGTGATGGGGAGGAACTGACTCCTAGCCCCGCACACACACTGGTTGGGAGGGAGAAGGCAGTTTGAGTTCCACCTGCCCCTAGCTTGCTGTGTGACTCCGACAAGTCCTTCCCCCTCTCTGGGCCCTGGTTGGACTGGCCTACCTCTTTTTGCCCCCTTCCACTAAAGCAGCCCCTTCCTGACAAAATGTCACCATGGAGAGGTTGGGAACCTGGTTCTGCCAGGTTCCTAGCAAGTCCACTGACCTAAGTTCAAATTCTTGCCCACCTAATGAGTCTCTTGGCAGCATGGTCAAGATTTAGTGAAATCATTCATGAACCAGGTGAAATGAGAGACCGGCACATAGTAGGTGCTCAGGAGCCGTTATTGCAATTTGAACCAAGATTCCTGTAACTGGACAACTTTGGGAAACTACTCTCATGGAAGTGCCACCCTGTGGGGACAGCTCGCCAGGGAACCCTGGGCCCCTGCTGCCACCTGGTGGCCACACCCTGCCTTGTGGCTGTGCAGGTTGCGGGCGTGGTGGGGGCTGCTCAGAGCCCCACTGAGGACTGCTCCGCACCAGCCCGGCATGCTCAGGTCCTGGAGGCAGGGGCTTGGCCAGATGACCTTTGAAGGGCTTGCGTCTGTCCTGAAAGTCTGATTTCCATGCTGTGTCCACAGACCAGCCACGTGGTACGGGTTCACCTGCTACCCATCGGCCAGCGTCATGGCAGGGCACCCAGCGACCATGGCTAAGTTCACATTTGGGCCCAAGAGTCAGGAGTTCTGAGCTCCGCCTAGCAGACTGTGGCCTCAGGCAGAACCTTTCTTATCCCATTTTCTTATCTCATTTTCTTCTTCCGCACACTGGGAATGGGGATCAGGACAAGCTTCGGTCCCCAGGATCACGCGAGACCAAGGGCCCCCCTGAATCGGGAAGATGGGCAAAGCAGGACGGGGGTGACTTACACGAGGCCGCTCAGCAAGCCAGGCCGGTCCTCGGCCCTCCGCTCCCCATGTCCTGCTCTGGGTCCCCAGCTCTGACCTGCCCCCCATTTCTCTTCTAGGCCTGGACTCAGGGTTCTGCACTATATCCCGCCTGCCCCGCCTGGAAAAGGCCAGCGACCCAGACCGGGACAGCTCCTTCCCCGCGGAGCCCGAGCTCCGCCGCTCCGACTCCCTCTTGTCCTTCCGCCTCGATCTGGACCTTGGGCCCTCCCTCCTCAGCGAGCTGCTCGGGGTCATGAGCCTCTCAGATGCCCCTGAAGTCGAGGCCCCAGGCCCTGCCGCAAACGCCCCAGCACCTGCCACAAACGCCCCAGCACCTGCCGCAAACGCCCCAGCACCCGCCACAAATGCCCCAGCACCCGCGGCAAACGCCCCAGCACCCTCGGCAAACCCCCCGGCTCCCACCCCCGCTGTGAGCCCCCCGCCTCATGGACATTTCCCCAATGGGGTAACTGCTAAGTTGGTCCCAGGGGCTGAGGTGAGGGCCAACCCGCTGGGAGAGGGTCCCCGGGTTCCCGCAGACAGGGCCCTGGGCAGGCACTGGGGGGCCAGCTGGGGGGTCGGCCGCCACTACACGGAGGTGGATGCTCGGCGGGAGCTGGCGGAGGTGCTGCCCCAGGCTCGGGGCTCCTGGGAGAGCCTGGAGGAGGAGTGGAGGGCGCCCCCGGCCAGCAGCAGGGCCCCCGTGCCCAGCACCGTGCAGGCCCACGCCTTCGAGTTCGCAGATGCTGAGGAGGACGAGGTCAAGGTGTGAGGGGCGGGGGCGAGGGCTTGGGACCTGCCAGCCGAGGGCCCCTCCTGCAGAGCCCGGGCAGACCCACCCCTGGCCTACCAGAGTCGGCTCCTGCCAGACAAGGTGGGAGAGGCCACGTGCCCCAGACTCCTGCACGTCTCTGCAGGGTAGACGTGGGACAGAGGACAGGAGACCCGCTTTGTCCTGGGTCTGGGTCCCCAGGGGCCGTGCTGAGCTAACAGGCCTCCCGTAGGCCCCACCCCATGCCACCCCCACCAGCTGGGGCCCACCTCACCGTGTGTGTGACCTTCGTGCCAGAGGCACGCCACGGGGGCAGGGGGTCTCGCAGGGCCATTGTTTCCTGTCCCGGTGGGACCATTTGTCCCCAGTGTGCCCCTGCTGTACTCCCCAAAGCCCCACCCAGGCCACCTCCCCCGCATTCCCACTTGTCCCAGAGGAAGGTCCATTGCAGCCTCACGGGAAGACCCCCACCTTCCTGCGGACCCCAGACCTGCCTCTGGGGCCTGATTTAAAAAGGCTTTTTGATAAAAGGTGTCCTGCAAGAAGCTTGGGGACCTGAGGGACCAGCCCTCCTGCTGAGATGCCCTCCCCTCCTGGGAGCTTCTAAAGCCAAGGACACCCCTCAAGGCCCCCAGCCGGGAGGCCCTGGGTTAATGAGTCACGTTGCAGGAATGCCCCGGATAAGAGGCCCAGGTGGGAGCCCTTATCTGCAGTTTCTGGAACAACCCCTGCCCCAGGTGCCTGGAGCCAGCGTCGGCCCACAGTCCCACGGGGCAGCTTGGCATTTGCTCCCGTGATAAGCGGGGAGGGAGGCAGGAGCTCGGTTGGTCGGTCGGTCAGTCGGGGTCAGTCGGCCGGCCATCTGGGAGCTGCCCCGCCCCTGCAGTTCCCGATCAGGGAGACGCAGGAACATTAAACGCATGGAAGTGCTAACCACAGCCGCCAGACTCGGTGGAGGTGGGTTTTTGTTGTTATTTGTTTGTTCTTGGCTTTGAGAAAGAAAATGGAATCCAAGGAGCAGGAACTGGAACCGTCCGGGTCAAGGGTGGGGGGGGGACAACTCCAGGCCCCAAAGGCTGCTGGCTGGAGCAGCTGCCAAACACCAAGGGTAGGGCACCCTGGGGACAGGCCTTTTTTCCTGGTACCTGCTGCCCACTCAGTCCAGCTTGAACGAGGAGACCAGGAGTCCACCCTGCACGCTTAGGTAGCCCAGCCTGTTGGGAAAGGTCAGCTGGTACCCATCTGGTAGCCTCACCTTGAACTCATCACCTTGAAAGGCCACGGTGACCTGTGGGGGAGGGAAGGCGTCAGAGAGGCAGGAGGCTCCCTGGAAGTGGGCCGGGCAGTGCCAGGAGCTGAGCAGAGCTGGCCCTGTGCCCCGCAAGGCTCCCTGCCTCCTGCTGTCCCTTGGGCCTCACCTTGACCTCTGACCCTGGGCTGAAGCACAGGTGACTGTCCCGTTGCTCCTTCCCCCAGTTGCCGTCCTGGGAGTTGCAGACGATGGTGGATTCCTTGAAGCGTGGATTAAAATGCAGGCACAGCTTGGCTGTCGCCTGGCCCAGGTTAATGGCGAAGCTGTAGGGGAGGGGTGACAGGTGAGATGCAGGGCAGCCCTAGGAAGGCATCTTGGCCAGAGGACCTTGGTCAGCCACATGCTGGAAGAATCCTCAAAGAAACTGGCTTTGAATCTGAGCCTGAAAACAGGCGGGTGACCAGTCTTGGCACTGAGGTGACATGTTCCATTCAGAGCAGAGACCAAGGCTGCTGAACAGTAGCTGATGGCGACAGTTTGGAAATCGGGGGTATTGATCATGGGGAGGGAGCTGCTGTCCTTAGATATCTGAAGACCTGAGTTTGACTGTAAAGATCAGTTGACCTACAGGGATGAGCCCCCTGTCACAAAGGCATGCTACCAGGGGTTCTTGGCAGGTCCACGACAGGAGCCTGGGTTAGACCTTCGAGGCCCTTGAGAATGAGGCATTCTGGGGGGTGGGTTCCTTCATGGGGAGGGGGTGTCTCAGGCCAGGGTTTTCCCAGCATGTCTGCAAACAAGTGATTGGGTAGGAGAAAGGACTCATTTTTCTCTTGACTCCTACTCAATACATCTGCCCACTTCCTTCCCAACCCAGAGTAAGTAGAGATCAGTCCCAAGAAATGCCAAAATTAGCCAGGTGCATGTTTGTAATCCCTGCGACTCAGGAGACTGAGGCAGGAGGATCACAAGTTTGAGCCCAGCCTCAACAACTTTGTGAGGCCCTGAGCAACTTGGAGAGACTTGTCTCAAAATAAAAAATAAAAGGGGCTGGGGATGTGGCTCAGTGGTTGAGTGCCCCTGGGTTCAATCCCTGGTGCCAAAAAAGGAAGAAATGCTGATAATGTCCTGCAGTTTGAGAGTCGGGAGGGAGCCGGGAGGGAGCTGGGAGGCAGGCGGATGCCCGGGGCACCTGGCGCCCCCTGGTGGCTGTCTCCAGCTGGACTCACGGGAAAGGCTAGCTGGGGTCATTCAGCGAGGTTAATAGGGCGGGGTCCGTGGGGGTTGCCTTCAACACAGGCCCGGACTGCAAGGAGCTGGTGGGGCTCCAGGGCTCCTCCCCTGTCCCTTCAGTGGCTGCTGGAGCCAAAGAACACAGGTGGCGTCAGCCCTGATGTTCTGAAGGTCCCCGACCCAGCCTGGGTGCGAAAGCAGGCCCCAGCCCCAGGGAGTCCGCGTGTGGAGGGAGCCAGGGCGCCAGAAAGGCCCCGGGCCTGAAGTCACTCCGCAGGGCTGCCCGGCCCAGCCCTCCCGCGACCCCGCTCACCTGTCAGCATCATCTGGGATCCTGCCCTTGACCTTCAAGGTTGCCCCGGGTTTCATGTCCAGGTTGGTAATCTCCAGTTTTCCCTGGGCAGGAGAGAAGCACTCGGCTGAAGAGCTCCTGGGCAGCCCCCTCTGCCGGGCGCCCGTCCTTCAGCCATCCTTCTGACCGCTGTCCCCCGCCCAGTGAGGGCCCGGCGCAAGGGGATCCTGTGGATCCTGGCCTCCCAGGGCCCTGGGCCTCCTCCACCCCGGCTGGACTAGAGAACTACTGAAGCTGTGGCGGGACCCGCAGGGAAGCCTCTGTTTGCCCTCTGGGATGCGGGCGATCCCTGTGGACCCGTTTCTCAGGGTTCAAGCGCTGAGGCATGCTGCGCTTGGCAGAAACCCGGCCGAGGGGCTGCAGAACAGGACTGGATCAGAGGCCGGGGGCCTTACCCACCCAAATTAAGAATCCACAAAACTTTCCAGGTCCTCCGTCTGAGTGGGTCTCTCAAAGTCCCTCTCCAAACCTACTGCCCTCATCCCTGATGCAGGTGGACGTGGCTTTATTTATGAAGGAGCCATCGCGGGCGGGGTGTGGCTCAGTGGTTGCCTCCTCGAGGCCCGAGGCTCTGGCTTTGCTCTCCAGCAAAAGAATAAAGAGGCCAAGCTCCCGTGACAGATGCTGGGAGGCCCGGTGACTGGCCACCTTCGGGCTGGTGGTGGAGGCTGGGGATCCTGCTTGTGAGACCCCAGCCTAGGTCTGGTCCACGCTCAGGGTTACTCGGTTCCCATTCTGCATCTGCTTCCGCTTTTCCGTAGGCCCCGGGATGCCCGCATCCTGGCTTCGGCCGTCTCCCCGATGGTTCAAAGGGAGGGTCTCAAAACCAGGCTTCCAGAGCTCAGAAAATGTCCACCTGCACGTCGCTGGCTGGCTGGAGGGCCAGGGCGGGGCTGAGCCACCAGAGGCACCAAAGACTTAGAGCTCGGGGCCTGCACGTCCCCTGTGTGGGCGCGCCAGCGTGGACAGCGGCCGGGCCACCGCAGGGGAGGCGCAAGCCCCCCACCCGCCCTCCAGAGGCAGCGCGCTCTGAAAGGAAAGCCAAGCCCAGGGGCGCGAGCCCTCCTGGTGCCTGTGGCGGCCTGCGGCAGCCTCGAGCAGGGCCCTGGGCCTGGGCCCCCTGGCCAGGACTCTGCTGGCTGGACTACACCGTGTGGGGCAGCCTCCGTGACCACCAGACGCCAGGAGCACCCTTCCCCCAGCTGTGACGACCAGACAATGGCCAGCGTCCTCCGGGGGCAACATTTCCCTGCTTTAGGAACAGTGGGGTTTGGAGGCTGGAGGTTTAAGCCCTCAGATTCAGGCTTAATAGTAGCTTTTTGTTTTTTTCTTTTTCTTTTTGGTACCAGGGATTGAAGTCAGGGGTGCTTAACCCTGAACCACATCCCCAGCCCTCTTCATTTTTTTTATTTTGAGGCAAGATCTCCCTAAGCTGCTTATAGTCTCACTAAGTAGCTGAGGCTGGCCTTGCACTTGAGATCCTCCTGCCTCAGCCTCCAGAGCTGCTGGGACCACAGGTGTGCCCCGCCAAGCAGATCCATGCTAATGCAGCAGCCGCGTCCAGGTTTGGGAGCACACAGACTGGAGGAAAATGCCCACTGGGCCTCCCACTGACAGACAGGGTTGTCCCCGAGATGAGGTTGCCCAGTAAGGACACTCGTAGTCCCTCCCAAGCGAGACCAGGAGCCCAAGTGTGCCTGCCACGTAGGCACAGACACACGCTGCGCATATACATGCGACACCAGCTCCCGGGAGCCGGCCCCCAGCCCAGCACCCTGGCACAGCCGGGGTGGGACGGGAGAGCCCGTGCCTCCTGGGGGCAGCCTGACTAACCCAAGCCCCTGAGAAGGGGCTGTTGCAGGGCAGGGGCACAAGGTCAGGGTCGGGGTGCATTTGGACAAATCAGGGTGCTGAGGCCCGGTGTGTGCACATCCAGGACCCTTGCCCCCAGGGAGGACAGGGAGAGACCGGAGGCAGACCCAGGGGGGTCCGAGTAACATGGGGTCAGCCTCACCCTTTTCTGGACTTGGTTCCCCGCCTGTAATGAAAGGCGTTTGGATTACGTGGCGGCTGGAGAAGGAGGAGGGAGGGATGGGGTGACCGCGGGAAGAGAAGATCAGGGGTCTCCAGACCACAAAGGCCCTCCCCAGGAGACAGAGGCAAGAACACAGCACGGGTCCTTCCACCAGGGACCCTCGGTCACACGTGTGTCCTGCATGCCACTGGTCCTGCCAAAATCACATCCACCTGGAGCCTGCAAGTGGGGCCGGCTGCGAGTCGGGTCTTGTGGTTGTGATCAAGTTAAGATGTGCTTGAGCCCAGCACACCTGCGATCCCAGCGGCTTAGGAGGCTGCCGCAGGAGGACTGCGAGTTCGAGGCCAGCCTCAGCAACTTAGCGAGGCCCTAAGCCACTCATCGAGATCCTGACTCTCAATAAAATACAAGAAAAAGGGCTGGGCTGGGGCTCAGTGGTTAAGCACCCCTGGGTTCAATCTTCAGTACCAAAGAGAGATGAGGTTGTACTGGAGGACAGTGGCCACTAAACCCAAGAAGACCCATGTCCTTGTAAGAGCAGGGACATTTGGACAGAGCCACACAGAGGGACACTGTGTGAGGCAGGGCAGGGACTCAGTGATGCAGCTGCAGGCCAAGGATGGCCAGCAGCCACTGGAAGTTGAAAGAGACAATGGGGCCCCTCGCCTAGAGCCTGCAGAGAGCTTGGGCCTGCCCACACCTGATATCAACTTCTTTAGAACAAATAAATATTTGTTGTCTGAAGCCCCCCGTTTTGTGGTCCTTTGTCCCAGCAACCCTAGGAAACGAACATGCCATCTAATCCTCAGAGGATGCCACCTGCTTCCATTCCACAGATCAGGGAGACTGAGGCTCAGAGGAGGCTAGAAACTTGTCCAAGGTCACACAGTAAAAAAGTGGAAGAGCCAGGTGTGGAATCCAAGAATCAAGGATCTCCAAGAGGATCCATTCAGGTCCCTGCAATTTGCCGGTGGTGACCTTGGCCAATTTAATCTGGGAGCCTCCCGTTTCCTTTTCCCTCGTTTCTTTTGGTGCTGGTGATGGACACGCACATGCCGTGCCCATGCTGAGCACACTCCGGACCCCGAACTACATCCTCAGCCCCGAGCCTGCGTCTCCATCTCTGTAAAGCTCAGTTGACCTCCGCCGTCATCATCGTCATTATCACCACTGTTCTTCCGGATGAGGAACCTGAGGCAAGAGAGGGGAACAGACAGGCCCGGGCTCCCAGGGATCCGAGTCCCGGCTGTCCGACCCCCTTGCTGGGTGGGTGGGTGGGAAACAGACCAGGGGGCAGCGGCCGGGCTCCAGAGCACCCCTCCCCAGCCCGCCCAGGCACGGATGGGGAGGTGGCGCGGGGCCCGGCGTCCTCACCGACATGGCGGCTTCCCTGCGACAGCTCCCAGCAGCTCCGTCGCCTGAGCTGGGGTTCTCGCCTGGTGGCCCAGCTCATATCCCGGAATATTACACATTAACTGCCCAAGGCCGTAAATGAGGACTTTGGTCCCGTGAACCCACGGATCTCCCTGCTTGTACCTCCAGGTACCCCAGGCAAACCCGCAGAAGGCGCCCCTGCCCACCGGCCTCCCAGAGCACCCTCCCGCCTCCTGCAGCTCACCCCACCTCCTCCGCGCTCCCAGAGCCCTCTGGGAGGGGCCCCAGCTCTGCCCCCGCACGAACCACAAACCCTGGGCTTGGCAGGCCACCCAGCCTCCCCTACTGAGCTGGTTTCCTCAACCACAAAAAAGAGAGACTTGCCTTGTAAAAAATCACCCAAGCTTCTAATTGTCTATGACGTCATGATTCCTTCGGAGAATCCTTTTAATCTCTTCTCGCCTGATTATTTTTCTGATTGTGCATGTTAAGTTTTAAAAGCAATATGTGGTAAATTCAAAGAAAACATCTAGAATTATCTACAACCCTTAGAAGGGAAGAAGGAGGCCAGGCATGGTGGTACACACCTGTAATCCCAGCGGCTTGGGAGGCTGAGGCAGGAGGATTGCAAGCTTGAGGCCAGCCTCAGGAACTTAGCAAGGCCCTAAGCAACTCAGCAAGACCTTGTCTCAAAATAAAAAATAAAAAGGCCTGGGATGTGGCTCAGTGGTTAAGTGCCCCAGGGTTCAATCCCTGGTACCAAAAAATAAATAAAGCCAAGAAGGAAGCAGGAGGGCTGGGGAGGGTACCGCAGATTCAAATGCTTTGCCCTTTATTTCTATTAAATAAGAAGAAAAACAATCCCTGACATTCCTCCCGCCAGGAGGAAGCAGACCTGGCTCACCGTATGGACACGTCACCTGGCCAGCGGTTTCCTGTGCGTTTCATTATAGACACCACTCTGTCTGTGCAGTTATTTCTCCTGCTTCATTCAGGAAACATTAAAACCCACAAATCTATATTCCAGAACTATATTTCAATGGCGGAGAAATATTCTGCCTCTCCATGGCTAAGTTTACTGAGCCAATTCCTTTCTGCTGAGCACTACATTCATTCTAAATTTCCACTGTTCAAAACACTGATCCATTAAATCTACTGCACATCCGGTTTGCGGCACCCTGGCAGTGGGTGCAGGCAGATCCAGGAGCGGCTCTAGAGCTCGGGGGGTGGGCCCAGCCTGCTCCCCGGGTGTTGGCAAAGGCAGCTCTGCCAGGTGCTGGGAGCCCAGCCCGTGGAGGGTCCTCTGGTGCCAGGAGCCGGCGGGTGGCTCTCTGTCCAGGGCTCGTAGGGGACACCACCTCGGTTCCCTGCCAGCCCCAGGAGGGGGTGAGTTCCTTCTTTTACCCACAAGGAAATGAATCCTTTCTCGGCCTCTCTCCCAGGGACACACAGGGCCCAAACCAGATAAGGAACTGAAAAGTGCCCCCCCTATCGCAGGAACTGCATCAGCAGGCACTGCCCCTTAAGGTGGCGTTTCGCTGATTATATAGTAACATGAGCTTGCGAACAAGGTTTTGGAAAGTGTACAAAGTTAAAAAAAAAAAAAAAAAAACCTTAAAGTTCACTTGTTTGAAAAGCTCGCCCGGCGCGGGGGGAGTAGCGCGGAGGTGCAGAGCGCTCGCCTGGCATTGGCGGCTCTGCGTTGGCGGCTCTGCGATCCATCCCCGGCACAGAAAAAGTAGTAAGAACAATAATAAGGAAATGTGCACAGACACAGGGCTATGGACTTGCAAAATGTGTATTTCTCTGTGTATTTCACGTCAATGAAAAAAATGTTTTCAAAGGAGAGACTGTAAAAGGAAAAGCATCAAAATCCCTGGCACTTGCCCCTCCCAGTTAGTCCTCTTCATTGGCACCACTGAGCCACGTCCCCAGCCCCGCCCACCCGCGCCTTTTAAATATTTCCTTTAGCAAGAGGGTCTCGCTGAGTTGCTTAGGGCCTTGCTAAGTTTCTGAGGTTGACCTTGAACTTTCGATCCTCCTGCCTCAGCCTCCCCAGCTGCTGGGATCACAGGCGTGCGCCACTGCGCCAGGTTTAACCAGCAGTTCCTGAAGGCTGGTCTCCGCTTTACCAAACACCTTCTCCAGCCCTCGTCCCAGGAAGCTCACACTAGGTTCTCAGGGGGATTCTGGCTGTCCTCCCACGTCTCGGGTGGGCACTCAGGGGCCCAGGACCCACAGGAGCAGTCGGTGGCGGTGCGGGCCTGGGCCACCAGCTCCTTGCTCCCAGGACCTCCCGGGCAGGCAGCGCTGCTTCCACTCAGCAAGAGGAGCCCTGAACGCCGGGAGAGTGACCTCCGTTCCTCTGTGTGGTGGCCCTCCGCGCCCTAGTTTCTCATGAGAAACTCCCCGGAGTGTGGCTGGACCCTGCGACTTGACTCTCACTGCCAGAAGCCCAGCAGCCTGCAGAAGTGACAGGATGTCCTTCCAAGTCCGTGCTGGGGCGTGGATGCTCCCATCAAAACACGTGTTGGAATTTAAATTCCCTCAGATAGGATCGAGAGGTAGGACCCTCGTGTGACCACAGGGCCCTGAGGAAAACATCAGAAGAAAAGGAAGAGGCGTCCCAGGTACGGTGGTGCCCACCTGCAATCCCAGCCACGCGGGAGGCTGAGGCGGGAAGACCAAGAGTTCAAGGCCAGCCTCGGCAATTTAAAATTGAAAACAGAAAAAGGGCTGGGAACCCCTGGGTTCCATCCCTGGTACAAAAAATAAAAGGCTGGGGAAGTTGGGTTCAGTCCCTGGTCCCCACGGGCTCACTTGCCGCTGTCGCCAGATAGAGCAACGTGCGTTAAGCTCCCGGCCAATAACCCTCTGCCGCCCATCATTTCCCAGCCTGTGGACTCTGACACAGCAACGGAAGATGCAGAAAAGGCAGGTGGCCCCTCTCTGCAGCCATGGAGCCCTACAGAAGCCCCTACGCCTGTGCTTCCAGCCCACCACCCATGAAGACCCGGGCTGCGCACCGCCCGGGCCTCGAGGCGACCTGTGGCTGAGCGCTGGACTGTGGCCCTGAGCCGAGGCCCCAGGGGACGCCATCCAGGTTTCTGACCCACAGAAACTGTGAGAGATTTTTTCTGATTTTAGGACCTGGGTGGTGGGCTCTTTGGCTCCACAGCAACAGAAAACTAATGCACTTGGCCAAGAAACTGTTACTGAAAGCCTGTGGGAGAAATGGTCATCAGGAAGGCCTCCTCTCTGAAGAACTGGCCACCCCTACTCGTCCATGGACAGTCCACGATGTTGACCATGCAGAGAGTCATGTCTTGGTTGTGCTTTCCTCATTATTTTCTTCCTTTGAGCTTATTACCTTTTTCTTTTGATTTTTCTCTTATTTTATGGCTCTTGACTCTTTGAACTGGATGCTCAATGCTCGAATTTTTCCTCTTTCCATTTACTACTAAATTCGTCTGAAGGCTGTGGACTTTCCTACGAACGCCCTTCGGACACTTCTCACAGGCTCTGAGACCTTCTGCTCACGATCCAAATATCATCCTGGAATCAAGTCGGATGGTCAAAAAGCTGTTCTTAGCTGAACAAATATGTATCAACTAATCGACTGAATAACAAAAAATAAAGTCGATCTTTATCATCGTCACTGGGGAGGAGGATCAGCAAAAAACCAGACGTGGTCTTTGGCAAAGCCTCCTTCTGTGGATCCCCCTCTGGCCGCCCTTCCCGGCTCCCTGGGGCGTCGAGGGAAACAACTGCGAAGCAGGTCCCAGGACCAGGTGGCGATCCCTTACTAAGCTGCCCTAGAGGAGCCGTAGGTGAGGCTACCCGGGGCTGGCAGGGAGGACAGGGCCCGGCTGGCCTAGAGGGTCTCCCTACTGCAAACACAGCACAGGCATGACTGGAGTCGAACGTGCAGGATCGGGGCTTCCATGGAAGGAAAGTACAAAACAGCCCAGTCTCGAAGAGACGGAGCCTGGGTGGAGATAAGTTGGGCAGGAGAAAGAACTAGAAAAGAGTCCATCGACCCTGGTGGAAGGCCTCAGGCTTCCCGGGATCCTGGAGCCAGAAAGGGTCCTCCACTGTGATAAGAGAGATGATACTGGAACCACATCTTGGTTCTTCCACTCCCTTGCTGTGTGACGTCAGGCTGTTAGTTAACCTCTCTGAGTTCAGTTTCCTTTTCTGGAAATGAGAGTATGTGTTCTGAGGATAAAAGGAACTAAATCCCGCCACCTGTTAATACTTAATAGACGTCACTTATGGTCACCATCAGGAACCCAGGCCTCTCCCATGCCAGCTGTGGGTGGCCTCTCGGCCCTCCTGGAAGCCGTGCCCAAGTCCGCGGCCTGTGGGGAGGTTCCCCTTACAACCCCCCAGGCCCCCTAGGACTCCCATGAGCTCGGGCTCCTCTGCCTTGGCGGGCCCCTTCCTGCACGGGTGCGTGACCACACCCTGTACACATGCACACGCCTGCGATCCTATCTCATGCTCCACTGAATGAGCTCGTCAATATTGTGCAATAAAACACTTTCTTTGACCTAAAAGTTCATTTTTTCTTCTGACTTTACAAAAAATTAAACCACTTTGCTGTGGTGGTCCAAGGCAACTTGTCTACTGGACTTGATGGAGAAGTGGGTCCCGTGGCTTCCAGCCGCCTGCCGTTGGGGGACTTTGGTCCTAGGTCCCGGAGAGCCCTGCCTATCTCCTCTCCTCTGTTCCTCCCAAAGAACAAACAGATCTACAACTCAGTGACACCTGCCTCCTGTCCCCTCCCAGAGGGCCTCCTTCACAGCAGACAGAGGGAGCTTTGGGCGCCAAGTGGGAGGTGACAAGTCCAGGCTCTGTCATCTATAAGCTGAGTGGCTGGGACAGGTCACTTAGACCCTCAGTTTCTTCATCTGTGAAAGGAAGCTGAAAGCCCCTTCTTCCTAAGCTGGTTGGGAAGATTTTTTTTCAGTTAAAGATGCGCATGTCTGCCTTCCTTCCAGGGGAGAATGTCGGAATGGCCCACGGTTCACCCCATCTGTGGACGCCTGGTGTCCAAGAGAACAATGGAAGGGGCAGACGCTTGGGGTGAATTCGCCGTGAGCTCAGGCTTGACGTGTCTGGTGAGCACACTCCCTCGCTCCAGGGTCTCCTTGGGAAGCCCGAGTCCTCCCCGTGACAGCATCGGGGAACCGCAACAGCCAAGGAGCCATGGCCAGGGACAGGGCAGGTCTGCAGTCCCCATGCAAATCAAAGTCCCTTCCACTTCTACAGTCTGTCTGCAGCGTGTCCACCCCAGCACCAGGAGGCCCCACAGCTGTGCGGCCTGGGACAAGTCACTCAACCTCTCTGGGCTGCAGTCTGTCGGTCCGCAAAGTGGGAGCTGGGAGCGTGACACCTCGTGGGTGGACGCAGGTCCCCAGGCGCAGGCGGGCTGAGCCCAGGCCGGCCCAGGCCAGCGCGGCATGTCCGCAGTCAGGACGCTCGCGAGTTCGGCCTGGGTGTGCCGGCGGCTAGGCTTTGAACGTGTCCCCCAAACTTCATGTGTAGGAGATGTGACCCCACATTCACCTGTGGGTGTTATCTGGAGGCCACTAGGGTGGGACGAGGTCTTGCGGGCGGCCTCACGGCGGCTCTCACACTCGTCGCTACAGGAAGAAGAACCGCGGGCCCTCCGCCTGCCCGCGGATGCGCCCTGCCAGGTTGCCACGCGCCGGGGTGGGCTCAGCGGTGGGGCGCTCACCTAGCAGGCGCAGAGGCCTGGCTCACCCAGCACCAGAAAAAAGGGAGGAGGCCGAGGAGCTGACGGGCGCCGCACCGTGTCCTCGGGCGTCTTGACCTCCAGAACCATGAGCAAGCGCCTGTTCTGCGTGCGAGTACCTCTGTGTGCTGGGAGCGAAGCCCCGGCTTCATGCATGCCAGGCATGTGCTCCATACTGAGAACACGCCTCTCTAAGTTTAATTTATTTTGAGACGGGGTCTCTCTAGGTTGTTGAGAGTCTTGCTAAATTGCTGAGACTGGCCTCAGACTTGCAATCCTCCTGCCTCAGCCTCCTGAGTCGCTGGGATTACAGACATGCGCCATCACAGCTGGCTGTAACCTTCTGTTGTTTATAAACCATCTTGTCTCAGGTGTTTTGTTAGAGTCACTGAAATAGGCTACAGCAGACTTCCACAGAACCCTGCTTCCTGGCCCAGGATCTTCCTTGGTGTACCTGACCACCAGGTTCGGTGGCCTCATGAACTCCAGCTGCTGGTTGAGCTGGCCATACTGCTCCCTAGTGTCCCTTCAGAAGCCCTGGAATCCAGGCTGGCCTTGAGGAAGGACAGAGTAACCCCAGCCACCCAGTGTGTCCCTTTCTGCACTCCCTCTTCACAATCCTCCCACTGCCCACTGGGGCCTTTGTAAACTGTCAAGGCCAGCGCCCCCCTCTGCTCCTTTAAGACCTCCAGCAGCTGGATGCAGTGGCACATGCCTGTGATCCCAGCAGCTCAGGAGGCTGAGGCAGGAGGATCGCAAGTTCAAAGCCAGCCTCAACTTTGCAAGACCCTAAGCAACTCAGCGAGACTCGGTCTCTAAATAAAAGGCAAAAAGAAGGGCTGGGGATGTGGTCAGTGGTTACGTGCCCTGGGTTCCGTCTCCAGGGGCCTCTCTTCAACCTAGAATAAAAGCCAAGCTCCCTCTGGGTGGACGAGGTGTGTGCCCTCTGGTCCTGGTTGCCCCGCGGCCCTGGCTCACAGGTTCTGTGGCCACACTGACCTCTGGGTGCTGGTGCCTGGGTCTAGTCCTCACCATGTGGGTCTAAGCCTGTAGGTGGGCGGTGGGCAGGTGGGCAGTGGGCGGTGGGCCATGGTGAGTGGGGGAGCGGCCTTGTGGGAGGAAGAAGAGGGAGGTGCCCGGGTGGGGGTGGACAGCAAGCCTTGGCGGGTACTTTCAGGCCGCCTCCTGAGGCGTGGCCCCTCTGCCATTCCCCTGCCCGGGGGTCTCCGGGCCATCGGGCCCCAGCTCCTCGCACTCACGCACGCCAGGCGCAGGCTGGCTTTGCAGAAGGGACCAGCGCCACATCTGCCTCTAGAAATCCGACAAGCCAAGCCGATTCTGTTCCCGGGGTCCCAGAGTGCTCCCCTCAGGGAGGGGAGACCCTGCTCTCGGCCGGCTCCCAGCCCAGGCCCCCACGCTTCCTGGGGTCCCTCGACTGCCCGGGACAGCTGGCGCGGGTGTGGGGGCCTGGGGCAGCGCGTCGACAGCTGGACAAACCCCGGGCAGGACCGAACCACCTGGGCACCGGGCAGAGGAGAGGGTGGTCCCCAGCCACGCCTCCCGTCTACCTGAGCCTGAGGTCCCTGGAAAGCTCTCCCTCTTGTCACACTCGTCCCTGGGGACAACCTCCTCGCTCACAGCTGGCCTTTCTCTGCTCGGGGCCACACAGAATCCGCAGCTGCCTCACAGGCGCGGCCCCGGCCGCACGCCTTCCGTCCTCCGGGGAAACAGCCCTGGTTTCCGCCTTCGTAACCAAGGCTGACACGTGGTTCCCAACCTCTCCGCCTTTCCAGCCACCTCTGCAGAGTGCTCAGCCAGTCAAGGTCAGTATTCGGTCAGCTCTTATTGGTGACCTACTGACCCACAGCCCTGGGGCTCCGTTGGTCAGTGAACCCGACAGAACGCATACGCTTTATCCTAAAAGTGCGACCCCCCGGGGATGGGCGTATCGTGCTCACCGTCGCCAGGTGATGTGCACGTTGCTCACTTGATCCTCACCTGCTCTCCAAGGCAGTCATGCCTGTCGGAATGAGGAGGAGCTGAGGGTCAGAGAGTTGCCCTGCTATTCAGGAGCAGTGGAAACGGCAGGAGAGCTGCCTCCCGGGGCTGAGCACAGAGGTCCAGAAAGAGCCTCGTCCTGCACAGTCCTCCCTCCCCTGTCTGCATGCCCATGGCCTCGCCCGGGCCCCAGGAGTTGAGTTTTGCCAAGAGGAAAGAGACCTCACCTGAGGTCTCGCCTGAATCTGTTCCTTTGTAGACATTGACGGCCGTCTGGGTTTCTTTCTTGCCTCTCTACATGTGGTACTAGTGCATTGTACTTGAACATGACGACGGGATGCGTTGTTACATACTCAACATGCACACAACGTGGCAATGTAATGTTGCCAATGTCACTCCCAGCACTTCCCTCCCTCATCTCCCACCCCCAACCTGTTTGGTTTTAACATTAAGATTTCAGCCTGGGCGCAGTGGCACACACCTGTAATCCCAATGGCTCAGGAGGCTGAGGCAGGAGGATTGCAAGTTGGAGGCCAGCCTCAGCAACTTAGCAAGGCCCTGAGCAGCTCAGCAAGACCCTGTCTCTAAATAAAATATAAAAAAGATCTGGGATGTGGCTCAGTGTTTAAGCACCCCGGGTTCAATCCCCAGTACCAATAAATAAATAAAACAAAAAGACAGAAGGTAGAAAAAAACCAAGTGTCTGTCAGAAGATGAAAAACCAAAGATGGTTTGCACGCAGTGGAGTATCATCCAGCTGCACAAAGGGGTGAGGTGTGTGTACCTGCGCTGCGGCAGGGGTGACCCTTTTTGAAAAGATGTTCGGGGAAGACACAAAAGGACTACTAGGGTATGATCCCACGTTCATGAACTACTTACGCTAGGCGACTCACAGAGACAGGAAGTGGACAGAGGCTGCCAAGGGCCATGGGGGGAGAGTTATGGTCTAGCGGGCAGTGTCTCTGTTCCAGGGGGTGGAATGGAGTGTGCAGATGGCCACTGGGCACTGTGAATGTAACTAATGCTGCTGAATCGTGCACTCAAACGGACCAAGGGGAACATTTACATTATATGTCCTTTGCCATGATTTTTTAAAAATTATTACTGTCATGTTCCACTTTAGGCAGATCATATGGTCTGTGAATTCTATCTCAATAAAACTGTTTTTAAAAGCCAGGTGTCCCTGGAGTTCGTAATGGCAACTTATTTTCCCTGCTTGTCCTTTTCAGGCCCCAGCTGTGAGATGAATCCCCACCCCAGCAACAGGCTGCAGGCGACAGAGGCGGGAGGGTCAGGTGGGCAGAGAGAGGGGCGTTTGGCTCCTCCTGCTGGCCACGAAGGGAATAACCTGAACTAAGAAGAAAAAGGGCTTGTCCATTGCCAAATAGCTACCTCAGAAAATGGCAAATTAAGACAGGCATTTGATTAAACACACTCTACCCGGCTCAGAAGAAGCCTACAGGAGAAACCAGGCGCCCTCTCACGAGTCCCCACGCACACCCAGAAGCCAATCCTTTCTTGTACTTCCTTGCAGGAGCATGCCACGCACCACACAGGTGACAGCTTGCTATGCACACTACTCTGTACCCTGATTTTGTTCTCTTAACACACCCTAGAAGCCTGGCTTGGTGATGCAGACCTGTAATGCCAGGGACTCCGGAGGCTGAGTCAGGAGGATCAAAGGTTGAGGCCAGCCTCAGCAACTTAGCAAAATCCTGTCTCAAAAATCAAAAGGGCTGGGTGTGTAGCTCAGTGGAGAGCACCCTGGGTTCAATCCCCTGTGCTGCAAAACAAAAACAAAACACAAAAACAGTACCTTGGAAACAGTTCCCTATCCACTTTTGTCCGGTTTGGGCCGGTCTTCTACTGGCGGCATTGTTTTTAATGGTTGGCTTCTGTATTTCGTTTGTTCATTTCTGTCCTGTTTTGTGGTTATTGCTGTTTTGTCTGTGGTGCTGAGGACGGAACCCAGGGCCTCAGGCCTGCCAGGTAAGTGCTCTACCACTGAGCCACGCCCCACCCTGGCTCCTGTGCAAAGCTGCATACCCAACTTTGAATGCAGTCCTTGCACGTGGGTGTCATGAGCTCCAGGGGTAGTCACACTGACTTTGCATATACACTCTCACTCAACCACATGGCAAGCTCTGAAGTACAGAGGAGCAAATCAAGGCCCAGAGAGGTTAGATAACTTGCACAAAGTTGCCCAGGAAATAAGGACTTAAGTCTCTGGACAGGCTGATGGGAATCCATCAGCAAGCACCTTTGTGCAAACTAGAAAAAGTCACCCCCCACCCCAGGGTGCAGGGTGCAGGTAGATGGAGGTGAGCAGACCTGTGTGCAGTGCACAACTTGAACAACCTTTCACAATGTCCCTGTGGTGTTCCTGGGTTGTCACCTAAGGAGAATTGTGGGTTCGGGTCTAAGATTGAGCAGAAAGTGGTGGGTGCATTTGTTTCATTCATTTCTCTCCTTCAATCTCCATATCCTGAACCTCTGCTGTGAGCAGGGCCCAGGGACACCACAGTGCAAGCAGACACGGCCAGCCTCTTCCCCACGGCAAAAGGAACCTTGAAGTTGTTTAATGGAGGCAGAAGAAAGGACCACAGGCTGGGGGACAGGTGACGGGTTGGGGCAGCACCTGTTCTGTGACTTTGGGTGAATCACTGCTCTGTTCTGGGCTCAGGTTAGGCTTGATCCAGCATCTTCAAACTGCAGGCTGCAAAGTAACGGAACAGAAAATAGTGTGCCTGGCACCTGGGCAGCATGAGTACTGCCCGGCACCTGGGCAGCGTGAGAACTGCCACAGGAAATTGATTTGTGTTTTCTAAAGACTGGCGTGTATGGTCTCCACCAGAGATGGATTTACCATGCAGCCTGGGAACAGAGCTGAAATGTCAGGGCCCCTTGAAATCGGGAGGAGTCGCGGGAGCATATGTGCAGGGTGGGATGTCAGCCGAGCCGATGGGCAGAGGCGGGAGACGTCACAGCAGGTGAGGACTACCGTCTCTCTCCACTGACCCCCACTTCCCGTTGCAAACGCAACCCGGAGTGGCCCGGCTCTTTCGAGATGTGACCAGGGAGACCGAGTGAGTCCTGCGGCTCGTCTGGACTCCGTGGGCTGTGGTCACGAGGTTGGCAGCCACTTCTAGGACAGTCACATCATCACAGCCTCCTGATGTGGGAACAGCTTCCAGAGGCTCCCACCGCCCGACTCGCTGGGCATCCTGAGTCACTGGAACCACCCTGTGCACCCAGGCGCCCAGCGCGGGAGGAACGTAGGCGGGGAGGAGAAGCAGATCCGCCCTGAGGAGCTGGGCGCGGCCTGCGGCGGACTCGCCCAGTTATCAGCGGGTCAGTTACAAGTGCCTATGGGAATCCGGCTGACAAGGCAGCGTGTGTAATTACAAAGGCACCAGGTGCTGGTCTAGTTTTGTTAGGAACCACGTGCGACAGGATTTAGAAGACTACCTCTGTCGTGTAGCACGAAACTATAGCAGTGCCGTGATCCGCAGTGTGATGTCTATGAATATTTTATTTTATTTTATTTTTGTACTGGGGATTGAATCCAGGGGTATTTTATCCCTGAAACCCATCCCCAGCCTTTTGTTACTTTTTATTTTGAGACAAGGTCTTACTAAGTTGCTCAGGGTCTGGCTAAGTTGCTGAGGCTGGCCTCGAACTGGTGATCCTCCTACCTCAGCCTCCCAAGTCACTGGGATTACAGGCATGCGCCACTGCATCCGGCCTAATGAATATTTTCTATGTTATAATACATAAGAATTGTGTCTTAGCATGTGGTGCATTACCAGTAACAGATTCTAAAGCTGAGAAAAACCTTTCTGAGATAAAAAATAAAGAATGTTTTTGGATTAATTATGTTAGCAAGCGGACTTTGTCTTGGAAAATTCGGTAAAATCCTTATACGGCTGGGCATGATGGCGCACACCTGTAATCCCAGCAACTTAGGAGGTGGAGGCAGGAGGACGGCAAGTTCAATGCCAGCCTGGGCAACTGAGTGAGGCCCTGTCTTAAATAAAAAATAAAGAAGACTGGGGTGAAGCTCAGTGGCAGAGCATCCCTGCGTTCAGTCCCCACGACCACACACCAAGTAAGATGCGATCATAAAGAAGGATAAAAATTAAAGGGTTGAAATGTGACTGAGTGCCACTGGGTTGTCCCTACTGCCACACAAAAGCCACAGTGCTATGTCATTTAGCAATGAGATCGTTGGTATTTGAAGGGCGTGCAGTCCCAAATTGTATGGGAAAAGAGTATAGCAGCACGTCAGGCAGTTGAGTGAGAATATCCTGCTTCGATTAAATGATTATAAATTTGCCAGTCTGCCGTTCGTAGAGTTCACGTCTCACTGTTAGTGAAGAGCTGATTCTCCGTCAGTCACTTCGTAGGTGTTTCAAGAGCTGTACAAGCTGTCTGCAAACTTGAGCTGCGACCGGCCATGAGCGTGCCTTTCGACCGTTGCTCAGTTGTCCACTGTCCATGGAAAGCTCTGGATCAGGCAGAGGAGCTCAAAATCTCCTGCCGCTCCGCGTCCTCTGAATCTGTGGAAACAGCACTGTTCTCCTCCCGCTAGCTGCTGTGACTCTGGCAGAAAGACAAGGAAGTCCCCTTTTGGAGCTTCTCCAAGTCTTTCCTGCTGTCCTTGGAGTCTTTGGAGACCTTGTCCTGCCTGAGGCAGGGAGACAAAGGGCCAGTGTGCGGAGTTGGGGGTGGGGCTGTGGAGAGGTGAGGACAGGTGCGTGGAAGTTACACGGAAGCACAGGGGACGGTCCTGGAGTTGGGGAATGAATGGCGGGCCTCTCCCAGGAGGACCTCTCCCAGGAGGACAACACCTGTCACTATTTGGAGCTTTCTTTTTTTCTGAGACTAGGTCTCCCTCTGTTGCACAGGCTGGCCTCCAATTCCCAGGTTCAGGCCATCCTCCTGCCTCAGCCTCCCCAGTAGCTAGTGCACCTCCGCCCGCAGGTTTTGGCTTTCATTCGAAACGTATTAAATGCCTCCTGTGTTCTACATGTTATTTCTAATCGTCCTTTAACTCGAGGCTCCGGAGAAGGGACACAGCTGCGCTCATCTTGTCCCCAGTCATGTCGTACTTCCTAAAGATGTTTCCCACGTACTGTCCTCCTCTGCGCCAGTTTGGGGAGAAAATGGCTCGCGTTTCTCCAGGTCCCGCTGCTGGGCACCTCCTCTCGCGCCCTGCAGGTCCTCTCCGCGGGATTATAGGTGTCGCCCTCCTCTGCGACACTTTGAATAACCCCCTACGCGACTGCGACGGCACTGCGGGCTCACATGCCCGGTCGATTGTGGCGCCGTCCTGATCTGAAGTGATATTGTCCCTTCCTGTGCTTATTAGGTTACTAGAATGTGAAGTCTACGACGGCGGTGGCCTGCTTCTCTTGCTCACCCGGGATGCCCACTACTGGCACAGGCCGTGGCATAAGATGGGCGCTTTGCTTTTAACCTGCCTCGAAGTTCCCACCTGGAGCGCAAGGATGAATGGTAAGCATCCGCCCATCAGCCAATTAGCGAGGGGCTATATTTGCATGTTGCCTTGCTATTGGTCAGACCCAGAGTCCTGGTTTCCTTCTGGCCAGTGAGGTGAGGGCCACGGTACCCGCCTCGTGGCCACACCCACCCCGCCCGCGAGCAGAGGTGGGAGTGGGGATGGGGAAAGCCGGCTCCTCGCCTGCCGGGGCCTCTTCACTTCCAGGTTCCTTCTTCCGTCTCCCACTTAGACCCGCACACAATTTGGTCACAGGGGATGTTATCACTTCAAAGAAAACCAGCAGAGTGAACCCAGCTGCACCTTGAAAACCAAGCAGAACTTGGTCGTAGCTCTCCAGCTAGGGTTCGATTGTCTTCTTCCTTAACCCCTCTGGACCTCGGTCTCCCCTCTAAAATGGGAAGGCCGATAGCGACCTCAAAGTACTGGGACACGATACATGCAGGATCCGTGCGGCACAGCAGATGAGTCGAGGAGGCCAGCGAAATACCTTTATCACGGAATCAGAGCCAAGGAAGCAAACTGTCACAAGTAAGGTCCCCACCTCCCCCACTCGGACCCAGAACCAGGAAAAGCCCAAGGAACAAGTTCATTTCTCCAGCGGCCACAAATCTACTCCCCTCCCCCAAGAAATGGCCCAGTTTCCCTTGGACCAAATCTTGCTTTTGCTGTCCCATTATTTCAGGCAATCCAGATTTTCTGGGAAAGCATTAATTGCAGACAACCAATCAGTTCATCTTCTGTAGCACAGGCTTTTATATTTGTACTGAATTTATAGTTCCTTCCATCTAAAGGTCATTGTTTTCAACAAAGATAATGTATTAAGTGTACAGAGAAATAGAGTTGAATTTTAAGACTGTAAGCAAGGTATCCAACACGGGGTCTCATTCATGTTAGCCAAGCACTCTACTCCAGGCTACATCCCCAGCCCTTTCAAAGTCTTGGGATAAACATGGCTCATACCACACATCCTAGTTCTGATTCGAAACTATGCACCCCTTTCCCTGTCCTCTCACACACGAGCACAAGGATTTGATTTGAACACATAAACCCCATGGCCTCTGCCATCTTGCCCATGTCTGCTCTCTCCTCGGTCGGCACTGGACCGGAGTCATGATTCCTAGGATCAAGCATAGAGGCTGGGTGCAGAGCTCAAGCCTGAGTTCAGATTCTGCTCTGGTCTTAGCTGTGGCCCAGAACCTCCGTGCTGCCTTCCTCACTACCTTCCCAGGAGAAGTGGCACCGGTGGACACGCTTCCTGCCACGGGCTCCGCGTCAGCGTGAGTGTCACTTCCCCGGAAGGAGCTGCCCAGGCCACTTCCCAGCGGCCTTCACTCTCCTCGTGCCAGCCCGCCTGGGTCCCTCCAGTTCCTCAACGCATTCCCTTGGGTTTTCCAGGCTTCAAAGGCAGCCTTCTGTGATGGGGGCATGTGTAGGTGGGACACGGGGGCCAGGATCTGTGGGGGTCACAGGCTGAGGCTGGGGGCCACTCTCTCCCCTCCAAGTGCTCACGGAGGCCCACCCCGTCTTTTCTTTCCTCCTCAGCCCACCCTCACCAGCATTTCCAGTGCTGCAGGGCTTTTTCTGGGAGGGAGCTGAGGTGTTGCTGCTACGAGGACAGCTCCTACTTACCCCTCCCAGGGACTCCCCAAGTCAGAGTGAATGCAAATGGAAGGGAATGGACAGAACAGCTGCCAGAGGCCAAAGCCCGCAAGTCCTGTTTCCTGTGTTGGGTGGATTCCATTCACCATGCTCGATCCCCCTTCTGCACCTCCTCCCCTGACCCGAGCCTAGGCCAATCCCTCCCGGATAAACCCAGCTTCTGATTCTCCCTCCCCAAGCCCAGTTGCCAAGCACTCACTCAGGGACAGCCTAGAGGCTTTGCTAGGACAGTGTGGTCTGCCCTCTCCTCCTCCAGCTCTGCGGGAAACCTCGACAGACCCATTCATTCATCCAATTTATAATATTAAACACTGTAGGGCAGGAAACGCCTCCTCAGCCTCCTAGAGTCCCTGGCTAGGTCTGAAATAAGACTGACAAAGACAGGTTAATGGGAGAAAAGCGTAACGAATTTATTCCATCAGTTCTATGTGACATAGGCGCCTTCAGAATGAGCGCCGAGGACCCGGGGTGAACCATGTATTCTGCTTAGGTTTGATGAACCATCAGACCATAGAACATCATGGGACAAAGGGTGTGATCTTATGGGGAGAGACTCGTGGGGACTGCCAGCAAGGCCTGTCTGTTCCCACTCTTCTTGGCCTCTCAGCTGGGAGGACAGTCTTGTGACCTACCATCAGACAATTATAGCTGGCTAGCTCTTACAAAGAAAGGAGTAGGGTTTCAAGTTATATGTCCAGGTTTTATGGTTTGCTGAGGAAAAGGAGTGCTGGTTTCCATGACTGGCATTGGGGAAGAGGAATTCTAGTGACCAAGGTCCACCTAAGGGGGAAAGGCGAGGAGAAAGGACAGGAGGTCAGAAAGACCTTGTGCCCTCTCAGGTCTCCTTCAGCTTCAGATGCTCAGCACGCCCAGGTGCCATACTTTGGGATACCCTGCTCTGAGCCCCAACACCTGCTAGGCACAGGTTACAGTTTTAGGCCTCAGGATTCACCAGTAAACCAAACAGGTAAAATTCTGCATGGTGAAGTTCCTTGGGGAGCATATGTTCTGGGGGTAGAGAGACAAAGAACATGTAGAATCAAAGAAATATAGAATGGAGAGAAGTTTAAGAAGAAAGTTTGGCAGACACGGTGGGTGTGGACCCTGTGGTGGGGTTTCACCTCCTTCCCACCAGCTTCCGCTCTCTCCTTGGTCCCAAGGCACACAATTTAGAAAGCAGTGAAGCCATGTGTGCACCCAGGTCAAACCCATCTTGTCTTTAAAAAGTGACTCTTGGGGCTGGCATGTAGCTCGGTGGTAAAGCTCTTGCCAACATGGGTTCAATCCCCAACACCGCAAAATACAAAACTTTAAAAGACTTCTGACAGCATCAATGGGCCCCTAAATCAAAGTGGTAAATGCGGTTTGCCTTTTATTTCAGTAATAACTCATTTCAGTTATCAAACAAAGAAGATTCCACGTGCATATTACGTTGCAGCTTTTATTGAGGGATGCAATAAATACACGTATTCCTCTCTTATATAATTTTAATGGCCTGAGGGAGAGAATTCAGCGTACCAGACAGCTGAATGGCTGAGTTTAGGGGAAAAACTGACCCGGATGAGGTCACTGCGGTTCTGCAAGGTGACTGGAGGTCACTTGCAAAGGCGACAGCCCCAGCAGAACCGGATTGGCCAGATTCCCTAGTCTCGGTCCTGCTTTAACCCTTCCCGGCACAGGGCCGCGGGAGAGGGCACTCCGGGCGGGTTCCCGGAAGGCCGCCAGGGGGCGACCGAGAGCAACTGACCAGCTCGGCGGGGCGTGAGGGCCCCAGGCCGGGGAAGGACAAGGCAGGCGGGGAAGGGCTTTGATAGAGGATGACGTCCCCAGGCTTGGGGAGGGCGAAGCGGGCGAGGGAGGACTTTGATAGAGGGACAAACACTACAGACAGCAAGGCTCGGATGTCTGTCCATCCTACTCTCCTATCTGCAGTCTGGTTCCCACCAAGTATCCCACCAGGCACTGGAACCGCCTGGGCCTCAGACAGAATTCTAAATTTGTCACCACCCATAAGGCTCTTTAACACCTCCAACACGGCTTGCAGGAGGGGGGAAAAAAGGCAACTACGGGATCTGTGTGATCTGGCCCCATCTCCCCCAAACCACCTCTGGGGCCGAGCTGCACTGAAATCCTTCCCGTTCCCCGGACTGTCCCCTCTTTCTCCCCGAGTGTCTTCTCCCACCAGGTCTACCTGGAGAAACACTGTCTCTCGGCTGAGCACTCCTCGGCGCGCGACCCTGCCAAGGTCCGCCCCGCCCCGCACCATCACCTGTTGGGGAAGTGGCCCCTCCCGTGTTGCCACTCTCCCACGGGCTTCCCCCGCCGTCGCGTGCGGCAGTGCCCATCACAGAGCAAAACAAAGGCCATGAGTTCATTAAACCTTTGCAGGCTGAACGCAGGAGGCAGCACAAGGACGCAAGCTGTCACCGGTGGTCTCTGGCAGACCACCGGTCTCGGGCTCGGTGTAAGGAGGAATGGACTGTCGTGTTTTCTACTTAGGCTTATTATGCTCAGAGACGGCCCGGAACGCCGTAAGCACCCACTTTCGTCATTTTCACAGCGGTCAACGTAGGGCATTGCCCTTTTAAGGCGACCCTCCCATCTGCGCGCCTAAGCGGAAGTACCCCTAGGGCTCCGGAAGTGACCTCAGAGCCCCTCAGAAACATGGCCCCGGAGCGCTCTTCCGGAAGCGGTCACAAGCATCTCCGTGACGCAGAACGAGTTAGAGCGTCCCGTGGGGTTTCCATGGTGCTGCCCTCAGCCCCCCGTCTCTCCGCTTCCTCTCCCGCCTGAACACCGGGAGCGGGAAGGCAGGCGGCGGGTCCCTCCCGGCACCGCCTCCCCGTCTGGGGGAGGGGTTGGACGAGCAGGTGACGCTCTGGGCGAGCTCGTTCGCGTCTCTATGGTGCCCGGCGCTCCTGCGCGCCGCTCGCGCGCGTTGGGGCGGACGCTGCCCCTTTAATCGGCGGAGGGCGGTGCCGAGGAGGTCCCGCGAGAGCTGCGGGGGGCGGGGGGCGGTGCCGAGCGGGGGGCCCGTGGCGGATGGAGCCAGCGATGGAGCCGGAGACTCTGGAGGCGCGAATCAGTGAGTGTCCGGGAGGGGCGCGGGCCGGACCGGAACCGGAACCGGGGGCGCGAGGCAGGCCCCTTCCCGGCGGGGGCGGGGTACGCGGCGCCCCCTCCTCACGCCCCGCCCCCGACTCGGGAGGGGCGGTGTCCCGAGTCAGCCCCTCCGACCCTGGCCTGCGGGAAGACCCCGCGGCTGCGCCGCCGCGCGGTGGCAGCGGGCACCGCCCACCCCCCATCCCCGGCCACGACCCCGGGCGGGGAGCGAGCTGCGCCCGGAACCCCGGGACCGAGAGAGCAGCTTCGGCCCTCTCGGGTCCGACTGCTCCGCCGGAGAGCGGGCTCCCAGCCTTCGCGTGGACCCAGGGAGGGAGCGAGCGAGCGAGCTCCCCAGGCTGCATCTCAGACCCCGGAGGGAGGCACCCCTCTCACTCTCCGGCCTGTGTGGAGTGGTTCCCTCCTTTCCGTCCTCGATCCTGCAGCGACTCAGATTTGCTCATTCCCGGTCCAGGACGAGGAGAATCTGCGGCTCTTCGGATCCCCCCAGTGTCCCCACCCTGAGAAACCCCCAAGACCTGCACGCTTGGAGGGTCCGGTCCCAGACTCCATAAGTAAATCCAAGTTCACTGTCACTACCCCCAGCGCAGCCCTCATACTCTGCATCTCCATCCCAAAATTGCTTCGCCAGCTCTTACCCAGCTTCCTCCAAAGGCCTCTGCACCTCTTTCCCTGTCTCTCCTCAGAGAGGGATTCCTCCTGCTCCCGCTTCTGAACCCCCAGGCCCTCCAGCTGAGCTCCCTGTCCCACAGTGCTGAGGATCTTCAGCCCTCACTATCCCACTCCTGGACTCTGCCCCCTGAAAGCCATGATTTGCCTCTCACTGGTCTAGTGACAGCTCTCTTCCAAGGCTTTTCCTCCGTTGGGCCCTTGTCTGTGCCAGGTCTGCAGGGAAGCCTCTTGGACCCAGACACACCAGGGAGCTTTGCAGGGTGATTTGGGGTCCTGACCAGCCCCTCTGAAGTAGGTCTTGAGCAGAGTTGAACTCTGAGTTTGGCCTTGGGACCACGCCATCCCAGGGGTTTTTCAGTCAGTCTGGCCAGTGTGGGGAATGGGTGGGTAAAGAGGAGGCTCTCAGAGGCCATTGACTGTTCCAGAATGCCACAAGTGTTCAGGTCTCAGCAGCAACTCGGAGGGTTGGGTTGGCCCCTGGCTGGCTGATTTAGACTGACTGCAAGACTTAAGTTCCTAGTGACACAGAAGTCTCAGGTAGGGGGAGGGTGCAGTTCAGGGGTAGAGCCTTGCCTGGCTTGCGCCATCCCCAGCTTGGCGGATGGTGGACTCAGGCAGGAGGGACAGGTGGTGTCAGGGTTAGCAACTGTGGGAATTTTCAGAGAGGCCAGAGTCCAGAGACAGGCCGAAGTTGGGGACACCTCAGTTTGACTAGACCTGGATAAATTAGGGCTGAGATTATTTTCTCTTTTTCTTTCCCTTTGTATCCTAGCAAAATTGTGAGCTTTTCCCTAGAGGAGGTTGGAGGTAAAGAGTTGTTTCTGGTGGAGTAGGTGATGGTATTGTCACCACTGCAGGGTGACAGGGTAGAGTTGTACCCTGTTGTGACCCCCCCACACATCCCCTGCCCAGACACTGTCCCTTGCTACCTGCCAGGGAAGGAACTGCCCAGGATGAGTGAGAGACCAGGGCAGTGGGTCAGATCTCCCACTCAGAGGCCCTCGCTTTAAGCCAGATGAAGAGGAGAGAGCCAGTGTCCTGTGAGGTCCGTGCTTCCTCTTCACTGGCTCTGACTCGAGTTGTTTCCAGAATCAGTGTCTGTGTCCTTACTCTGGCTCACATGCCTTTGACACTTTAGGAGACTTCCTATTTTGGGCCCCCCGGCTGAGTGTCATCCAGTGGACAGTGCCTCCCTCCCAGTTCTTTCTTTCTAACTCTGTCTGGTGTTCCCCAGCCTTTGGCCATGTTGGGGGACTGGGAAGCAGAGTAGATAGGGGAGGAGGTATTCCTAATATCCCCAGGAGTTCTTCAAGGTCTTCTGTTCCTTTAAGGAACTAGAAGGGTCCTGCTGGGCTCCTGGGACAGAGGCGTGTATCTAGGAAGAAAACGCTTGGCTCAGATCTCTGCTCAGCCCATCTTCTCTGAGAGTCCTTCCTGGGGAATGGCGCCCCAGCACCTTCTATACCGCCTCCTGCTCTCTGCTTTATACTACCTTGTGAAGACAGTGTGCGTTATTGTGTTTGTTTATTAACCTTAGTATCCTGTTCCTCTTGCTGGGCCAGTGGCTTCAGGAGGGCAGGCATTTGGTCTCGTTCGCTGCACTAGCCGCAGCGCCCAGAATGCTTACTGAGTAAATAGGCATGAGTGACTGGCTCTCGGGCACTAGGACCCCAGGACTCCAGGCCCCTGCCACAGCACAGGGCCCCACTGGGCAGGCATCTCGTGCTGGGTCCCCATCCTCCTCCTCTACAGATCCTTCTCTGCCCCACCTCCTGGGCTCTGCTCCCTCCACACCCAGCTCAATACCCAGACCTGGGCGGAACTAACTGGGAACAGGTGACGCTCAGCTGCGGGGAGTGGAGGTCCAGCTCCGCTCTTGCCACGCGGTGCTCTGCTATCTGAAAGGAGTCCCTGTCTCATTCTGACTTTACAAGTGGGGAGTTGGAGCTTCAGGGAAGTTACCACCTACTTTGTTTCTTAACCAGCGCTGGGGTCAAGGGGCTATTGGCCCAATTTCCCATCCCCTTTCCATAGACCATCTGGCCTTCCCTGAGTTCAGACTTCCCCGAGCCTCACCCCTGCGTGCCCACAGGCGACCCTCGTTCATTGTGCGCTCGCCACTGGCCAGGGGAGAAAGGCGTGCACCAGCGGCTGTGGCAGGGTGAGAGCAGGCTTGGGTCCGCAGTGAAGTACAGTCTGGAGGACACAGAAAGGGCTCGCCCTGCACTGCCACCCTGGGCAGGAGCGGAGGGCTCAGGAGGTCTGCTTAGAGGAGGTGGCGCTGAGCCACACCCCGGAGAAGGGCCTGTGGCACCCAGCGTGACAGCAAAACCCACTCTCCTTTCCGAGGGCCCTCACGCTCTCCCTGTGCTCAGCTCTCCTGGTCCCTCCTGGTGCAGCCGTGGCTGGTCAGAGGCAAGCCCCCCAGTTCGGTTGACTCCTTCCGGTCCCTGCTGGAGTGTTCCACCTTCCAGACAGCCTCCCCAGTCCCAGAATGCCCTGCCTCCTCGTCTGGGCCCCCGCGGCTCCTTGGCTCCCTCTGTCAGGGAGAGAACCTAACTCCCCTTGGCCCACTGCCTGGCCACACAGATCCTTGAGAGCGGGACCGTGGCTTCCCCGCCTCTTACCCCTGGAGCTCTTGTGAGCACAAATTCCATGAGAAGTGTAGGGACTCTGATCTCAGAAGCAAATCGCGGAGCCGACGGCCGCGTGGTGGGGTGCCACTCTAGTGAAGCAGTGGGCCGAGGGGCAGAAGCTGAGCGGCCTGCCCGCTCACTGGGTTGGTGCATCAGCGTTCAGGTCTTGGGTCTCTGGGCAGGAAGTGAAGCAGAGGCCTCTGCTGTGTGCTGGTCACATTCCCTTCTGCTCCTGACCAGGCCACTTGCAGCGTGAGGGTAGGGGAGCAGGGGACCCTGTGCCTGGCTGCTCTGACGCCCTCTCCTCCTGCAGACAGAGCCACAAACCCCCTGAACAAGGAGCTGAACTGGGCCAGCATCAACGGCTTCTGCGAGCAGCTCAACGAGGACTTCGAGGGGTAGGTGGCCCTTTCTCTTACTGACAGAGCACACAGTGACCTGCCAGCCCGTTCCTGGCCATGGCAGGAGGACCTGGCTGGACTGAGACGCAGTTTCCGTCTGAGCGCACTCCCAGTTAGCAGCAGTAGTGGGCCTTTGAGCTGAAGGCTACGCCCGTCATGCAGGCCCATGTCACAGGTCAAGAACTGAGGCCCAGGGCACTGAGCAGTCTGCCCCAAGATCTGACCGAGAGGCAAGGGCCCTGGAACTGTCCACCCCCGGTTGGTTGACTTGGTGGTGGGCCTACCAGGAGGACCACCACAGAGCTCCTGGCGTGCCTGTCCAGAACATGTGCTTGGGCTGCCCAGCCTGACCGTCCAGCCTGTCCGTCGGCAGGGTCTTGGGAGTGGGCGTTCTTTTTTTGTGGCTTGGGGATTAAACCTTCACCCCTGAGCTGTGTCTCCAGCCTTTTTTAAACTTTCATTTTTTGACCCAGAGTTTCTCTTAAGTTACTGCAGCTGGTCTTCAGCATGGGCTCCTCCTGCACCTCAGCCTCCTGAGTCACTGGGGTTCCAGCTGGAGGTGTGCATTCTCATAGGCTCTTCAGGTGGCGCTGAGACCTGGGGTCGCAGCCCTGTGTGCTTTACCTCTACCCCACCTTTGCAAGTGCAGGGCTCCACCCAGGCAGCCCAAATTGCATGACTCAGGGGCTCTGGAGCCCGGCTGCCTGGGGACCAATGCTGTCCCCTGTCATAGCTAACCTTTTGCGTACAAGTAATGGGTCACCTCTGGGTCTCAGTTCTGCAACCATAAAGTGGGAATAATAGTGCCGCCCACCTGGGAGGTCTGGAGTTCCCTGCCTGCCTCAGCAGCTCAGGGAGCAAAGCGCTTGAGGCACTTGCGTGTCACCAGCTTCCAGCATGTACTAGCCTCCCTGACGCTGGCAGTGATCTGTGGTGATCTGGTCCACATTGTCACCACCTCCACCATGCAGCTGCTCTGACTTCCCAGCAGGACCTCCTCTGCCCCCTTGCGTCCCCAGGGATCTGTGCCCATCACTTGTGGCACATCATCATGCGTTACTCCCAGGTCGGCCCCTGGAAGGCTTGGTCCTCTGTTCATGCTGGGGACAGGCCAGCCAAAGGGCTCAACTTGCCTTAGGGCTCTGCCTGGCCCTGCCTTGCCACCATCGCAGGTTCCTGTCTGATGCAGAGAGGGAGCCTGGCCTTTGCATATCCCTGTAGAAGCCACAAAGTGCTGAAGTCCCAACAGGCTACTCTGTCCCTCCCCTGGGGTGACCAGGCTTCATGCAACCCTGGCTCTGTGTTGTTCCTCCCACCCAGACCTCCACTTGCCACCCGGCTGCTGGCTCACAAGATCCAATCCCCACAAGAGTGGGAGGCAATCCAGGCCCTGACGGTAAGAAGGGAAGAGGGTCCCATCTTCCCCAACCAGGTGATGGCACCAGGCAAGGCCAGACTGAGGTTCCATCGGCTCTGCTTAAGAGTGCAGGAGAGTTGAGGTGGGGGAGAGAAAGCTTTTCTTTTTAATAGTTATGTTATTAATATGTGTTAAGGTTCTTCCTTAGTATACATGAGTCCTGATTTTACACATGTAGTTTAGAATAGTACCAAAATAGGTAGTCACAATTTAAGTTTTTAAAAGGAAAAAAAAATAGGGAAATTGTGTGCAAGTAGTACTGAGATGTGGCCCTCACCATGGAGGGCCCTCTGCAGAGCTGCAGGTTGGGCAGCTGGTCACCATGCAGCCCCTGGCCCCATCCCCGAATGGGTCTGATGAGTCACAGATGCCTCTGTGAGCCAGGGAATCTTGGGTCCTCACGGTGGCTCACCCTGGACTGCTGGGCCCCAGCCAGGCGTGGGAGGTGCTGCCTCCTGGGCCTCTCACCCCGCTCCTGCCAGGTGCTGGAGACCTGCATGAAGAGCTGTGGCAAGAGGTTCCACGATGAGGTGGGCAAGTTTCGCTTCCTGAACGAGCTCATCAAAGTCGTGTCTCCCAAGGTGGGTGTCCCACCCCCAGCGTCACACGGGCTATGTCGGATGACCCCAGACAGGCCTCCCCTGGGGCCCCCTCAGCCCCTGTTGGAACTTGCCCCCGTGTAGGCATGAATTCTTGCTCGCAGCCTTGCCCTTCTAAGTCACAGACAGCTTGGAGCTCCTGGGAAGAGCACTTCCAGGCTGCCGGATGGCAGGCGGCGTGGAGCTGCTCAGTCCTCAGAGAGCTGGTCCCGAGGAAAGCGCACAGCCAGTACATGGCTAGTCCTAGAGCTCACTCCCTGCAAGCCTGGCCACAGCACCCCGCCTGGTCTCTGACACATCCCGGCGTCTGGCCTCTGGCCTGAGAAGTCCTCCCGTAGGTCCTGACCATGTTCGGTGGTGAGAGCCCCCTGCTCCACCACTCCTTGCTCAGACCCGTCCTTTGATCAGAGCTGCTGGATAATCTGGGTGGACCCCATTCTTCTCCCACAAGAGGACTCTGGAGTTCGAGCCCCTCTGCCAGCCTGCTTGCTGTCGGAGTGGTTTGCGGGGCTCAGGGCCTGCAGGGCCACACTGCCGCTTCCTGGTCCGCCGGGAGCATCTGGCTCCTCCTTGAGGTCCAAGGTTAAGTCATCCATGAACTGACTGTGAGCAGGCCCTGTGCTCTGGCTTCCCTGGGTCTGCTCTCCAGCCATACCACCATGGGAAACTGAGTCACAGAGGCTGGCATACCCAGTAAACAGCAGAGCTAGGAGGTGAGGTCCGTCTGAGCCAGCCCGGCTTGGCAAGGCTGCAGGACTCTAGAGGGAGCCTAGGGAGGCCACGGTTCAGGCTGAGCGTGGGGCTGCAGTGAGGAGGGCCACGCAAGGTCAGAGCATCCCCTCCCTTGTGCCCTTGAAGTACTTGGGCTCCAGGACGTCAGAGAAGGTGAAGAACAAGATCTTGGAGCTGCTCTACAGCTGGACGGTCGGCCTGCCCGAGGAGGTGAAGATCGCAGAGGCCTACCAGATGCTGAAGAAGCAGGGTGAGGCACTTAGGGAGAGGTTGGGACCAGCGACCATCCCTGACCTCGGAGCTGGGGCTCCAGCAGTTTCAGGGGCTTCTGGGCCTGCAAGATCAGAAACTTTACCTTCTCAAAAACATAAAGCCAGCCAGGTGCAGTGGTACACACCTGTAATCCCAGTGGCTTGGGAGTCTGAGGCAGGAGGATTGTAAATTCAAAGCCAACCTCAGCAATTTAGCAAGGCCCTAAGCAACTTAGCAAGAACCTGTCTCAAAATTTTTAAAAAACTTGAAAGGATGGGGATATGGCTTAGTGGTTAAGCACCCCCTGGGTTCAATTCCTGGTACCAAAAAAATAAAAATAAAAATAAAAATTACAGCCAGTGGGACCTTTCGTTGGCTTTTCCAGACCCCAGCCTGGTAGAGAGAAGGTAGATTTGGGTCGGGCGTCTCCTCAGAGAGTGTCCTTAAACAATGGATGCGCAAACCCTCTTTTTTGTGCTGTTCAGTATGGTAGGTCAGGGGTAGACCCAAGCCTATCAAAGTCCAGAACCAATGCTACAGAGAGACACAGAGACCAACTTGCCCCTTCTGTCCTACACCGTCCCCATCTCCCCCTGCTCTTGGGGCTGGGACCCGCTGATAGCCTTTCTGACTCCAACTGCCCCAGGGATTGTGAAGTCTGACCCCAAGCTTCCAGAGGACGCCATCTTTCCCCACCCCCCTCCACGGCCTAAGAATGTGATCTTCGAAGACGAGGAGAAGTCCAAGGTGAGACTGCAGGGAGACGCACGTGGCACCCGGGCCTGTTTGGAGTAGATTCCTAAAGGCCAGTGATTTCTGTCCCCTGACTACCTAGGCCTCAGCCTTTGGAGCAGAGGTTCCCACTGAGCGTGGTCATTATAGCACGTGACAGGCACCATTTATTAAGCACTTACTGCCAGTTGGCTACTTCCCATACAGTGTCCCTGCATTTGATAAACACAGGAGCTATCCCGGGATTGGTTTAAGGAGTTTACATATCTTTATACCTTTTATTAATAATGTATTAGCGTTCTGCTAAAGAAGCATGCGCTCATGGGTGAGAAATTTAACAGCACAGGAAGATTTAAGATTAAGGACCACAACATGGAGGTGAAGGTAAACGCTGCTCTCTCCCAGCACTGGAGGCCACCCCTGTTGAGATTCTCCCACCTCCTCCTAGAAAGGTTCTTGGAACGCCAGAGTAGGAGAAAGAGCACTCTGTTGCGGCCGTCCTGCCAGGCCTGTGTGCAGTGCCTCAGTTGTCTTCGTGGCCACCCTCAGGCGTTTCAGAGTGTTGGCAGCTTGCCCAGGTCTCACACCAGGAGATGGGGAGCTGGACGTGACCCGCAGCCTGACTGGCCTCACGGTCACATGCCTGTCCCTGCAGATGCTAGCCCGCCTGCTGAAGAGCTCCCACCCCGAGGACCTCCGGGCTGCCAACAAGCTCATCAAGGAGATGGTGCAGGAGGTGACAGCTGGGCCCAGAGCACAGGGAGGGGCCAGGAGGGGAGTGTGGAACTGGGCCACTGGGGCTGTGTGTGCACAGACGAGGGGCCTGCAGTGACCCAGCTAGAGGGCTGCCACAGCCGAGAGCTGACATGGGCACCAACATGTGGAGAGAAGAACGTCTCAGCAGTTATACAAACCTGTCCTGGGCAGGTTTCTGCAAGGCTGAGTCTGTTCCAAAAACACCAGGGTTATTGGGAGCTGGGGGTGTAGCTCAGGAATAGAGCGCTTGCCTGAGTTTGATCCCCAGTGCGACAGAGAGAGAGAGAAATGGGCCTTAGTATGTTTTTAGTGACAGAAGGGCTGAAGCCAGGTGTGGTGGCGCCTGCCATGATCACAGCTCAGCAGGCTGAGGCAGGAGGACTGCAAATTCAGGCCACAGCCTGGCAGCTTAGTGAGACCCCGTCTCACAGTCCAAGACGAAAAGGACTGAGGTAAAGCACCCCGGGCTCCCTCCCAGCCTGGGCAGCTTAGTGAGACCCGTCTCACAGTCCAAGACGAAAAGGACCGAGGTAAAGCACCCCGAGCTCAATCCCAGCCTGGGCAGCTTAGTGAGACCCTGTCTCACAGTACAAGACGAAAAGGACCGAGGTAAAGCACCCCGGGCTCAATCCCAGCCTGGGCAGCTTAGTGAGACCCGTTTCACAGTACAAGACGAAAAGGACTGAGGTAAAGCACCCCAGGCTCAATCCCCAGTACCAAAAAAAAAAAAAAAAAATTAAAAAAAAAAGACATGCAAGGGCTGGGGGCACAGCTCTGGCAGAGCACTTGCTTAGCATGTGTAAGGTCCTGGCTCCGTCCCAGTACTGCAGACGTGTACGTACGAGCAAATGTGTGTGTGTGTGTGTATTTATGTAAAGACTGACTATAGCCAGAGTAAACGTCAGAGGACACTCTGAAACTTACTGATACGCGTATGTCAAGCCAGTCATGGTGGTACATGTCTGTATTCCCATCGACTCAAGCTGTAGCAGGAGGATTGTAAAGTTCAAGGCCAGCCTTAGCAACTTAATGAAACCCTGTCTCAAAATAAATATAAAAACAGGCTGGGGGTGTAGCTCAGTGGTAAAGTGCCCCTGGTTTAAATTTACAATTCCATCCCCCAAAAAATAAGTCATCCCAAGAGTTTGCAGATCAGTGTTAATAATACAGATTGGAAGAGCCCAAATGTTCCAAATTGTTCCCCAGGCTTGGGATTAACAGCAGGGGACTGTGGTCGGTCAGGGGCCAGCCTGGTGTAATCCCAGCTACTCAGAAGGCTAATGAGTTCCAGGCCAGCTGAGGCAATTCAGGGAAACCCTGTCTCAAAATAAAAGTTTTTGAAAAGGGCCAGGGACGTAACTCAGGGTAGATCACTTGCCTAGCATTCTTGAGACCCTGGATTCAGTCCCCAGTATCACAGAAAAATTAAAGTGATGAGCTGGGAGGCAGCCCTCTCTGCAGGCTCTGCGGCGCTCCTCCCACTGCAGCCCGGTGTGGCTAGATCACCAGGTTTTTTTTTTCTTTGAAGATGATCCCGAAATCTGGAGTTTCTTTTTAGTGCGCTGTAGTTATGCTTAATAGCAGGGTTCACTTTGACGTATTCGTAAGAGCACATGACAGTTTTCTGTTTCAGTTCCCAGTCTCCGCTTTCCCCTTCTCCCTCACCCCAGAGATCTGAATGTTTGCATGATGTCTCCCACTTCACCACTGATAACAGCCACTTCAGAGTTTGTTAAAGTTCGGGCTCCATAGAAGCTGCTGGTTCCTTCTTCCTGGGAAGGAAGTCCAGTCGTGGGCAGGCTTAAGCTCGGGTTCGAGACGGATTCTGCCAAGGGATCCTCTGGGGCCCCTGCACAGGCTCTGGAGAGCATGTGCCCAGAGGCTCAGCGAATAGGACCTCGGGTTGTCTTGAAGTGCTGAGCCATGTGCCCACCTTTACCTACTGCAGAGGAACATGTCCAGTAAGCAGGACAGGCTCACTTCCCACACTGGCTCTTTTTTTTTTTTTTTTTGGTATTTTGGAGGATTGAACTCAGGGGTGCTGTTCCACTGAGCTACATCCCCAGCTCTTTTTATTTTATTGTGAGACAGGGTCTCACTAAGTAGATGAGACTGGTCTTGAACTTGAACTTGCCATCCTCCGGTCTCAGCCTCCCAAGTAACTGGGATTATAGGTGTGTGCCACCGTGTCCAGCTCTGCAGCCATACTTAAAGGACATGAGCTCTGCAACTTGGCAAGCACCCACTGACACTGGGAAGGGACCTTGCACTCTTTTCTAGGCTGTGCTTGGTGACCATGACTGACCCTTTTCACTGTCGAGCACAGGAACCTCCTTTCAAGAGACAAACATAAGCAGGGGCAGGAGTTGCTCGGAACCACAGGTGTGGGCCTGAGACCCTGGTCCTTCAGGAGCACCTGGTGAGAGCATGGGACACTGGATTCCTAGGCTCTCCTGGAGACGCTGATGAGTGTGTGCAGAGGACTGGACCCCGGGGCACCGGCAGAAGGGAAGGAAGTGACTGCAGGGTTGGCAGAGGGCTTCCTGGGCCAGAGAACCCTGTCCTGAGTGTCGGGTCTGTAAGGTGTGGCAAGCCCCACCTAGAGCTGGTGTCACACAGAGCCATCCCTCCACAGACTCCCACAGTGTGGGCACTGTCCAGGGTGGGTAGCAGTGCCTGGCTCCCGCTGGGCCTGACACAGCCTCTCGGGCTGTTTGCTGCTGCTTCCCCAGGACCAGAAGCGGATGGAGAAGATCTCAAAGCGGGTGAACGCCATCGAGGAGGTGAACAACAACGTAAAACTCCTGACGGAGATGGTGACAAGCCACAGCCAGGGGGACACGGCGTCCAGCAGCAGCGAGGACCTCATGAAGGTGTGCCCACCCCGCCCCACTCCCAGCCTTTTCCAAACCCCGCTGCCCACCCTGACCCGCCACCCTACTGCCCCCAGGAGCTGTACCAGCGCTGTGAGCGAATGCGGCCCACACTCTTCCGGCTGGCCAGTGACACAGAAGACAATGACGAGGCCTTAGGTGAACCTGGGGCAGGGGCTGGAGGGTGAGGCCAGCCCATCCCTCCGCCTCCTTCCCTACCTGGTCCAGTCCTTCAAGGCAGCTGCAGCTGGGAGCAGCCACCACCAGGGGGTGCCTCCTCCATCCCGGCAGTGGCGCCTCCACCTGAGGAGGAGGGAAGCAGAGCGCGGGGGTGGGGCCGCCAGCGTCCTTCAGAGACCTTCCTGCCGAGCCCCTCCACAGGCAGCTCATTGACGGCCACGAGCTGTCTCCATCCCGCAGCTGGGCTCAGGGAGGGAGGGAGACCGACCCTGGTCTTAGAGCGGAACAGTGGCAGAGCCGGGTGGGGGACAGTCCAGACAGGGCCCCCTGCTAAGACTGAGCCGGAAACCCAGAGCGAATCTTGAAGCCCTGGCAGTTACAGAACTGAGCCTGGTGGCCTCTGCCAGGGCCACACAGCAGTTTCTTTCGCTTGTCCTCTGCCTGCACGTCAGCAGAGCCCCTGGGCAGTGGTCTAGGTCCCGGCTCCTCTCCTGCTAGGGCAACAGCTCCCTGCTGGGCACCTGGTTTCTCCCGTGAGGATCCTCACTAACCAGGTTGCGTTAAGCCCTGCTGCACAAAAAGGCCATCGTGTGAGGCCTCGTTTGTCCCGGCCCTCCTGGCCCTTCAGTGCAGCCACGATCAGGTGCACCCAGGTCTGCTCCTGGAGCCTGGAGCCTGAGGAAAGGAAGCAGACGAGGAGCAGGGTCGCCCGCTGACGGCGTGTCCGTGTCAGACAGTGGGGCTGCTCGGAGGCCAGGGTGGGGCTAGGGAAGGTGCCATTGGGTAGAGGCCTGAAGGCAGTAGGGCCAAGGCCGCAGAGATCTGGGGCTTCCCACAGCAGAGCCCCTGTGGACACCTGGAGGTCGTAATGTGCCCAGGACGTTCAGGGGGCAGCTGGGCAGTGTGGTGGGGAGCATTGGGAGGGTGCGTGGCGGAACAGAGACGGCAGGCCCGAGGCGGAGCAGTGAGAGAGGGCGCCCCTCCCCCGCTGCACACGGTGGTGGCTGGGGTGCTCATCTCCCCCAGAGGCCCCCACGTTCCTTCAGCCTGGCATCTCCCCTGCCTGTTCCAGCGGAAATCCTGCAGGCCAACGACAGCCTCACCCAGGTGATCAACCTGTACAAGCAGCTGGTGCGCGGCGAGGAGGTCAACGGCCACGCTGCCTCCGGCCCCATCCCTGGTGAGGAGGTGGCCGCAGGCTGGGGAGGGACCCTCCTGGCTGGAGGCACGAGGGCCAGGGCGAGCCAGGCCCCTTGAGACGGGGAAGCCCCAGGGAAGAAGCTGGGACCACGGCTGTGCCAAGCCTGCAGCTGTGCGGGCAGGATGTCGGCGCGAAGCAAGCGGGAACTGGGCGGCAGGCGAGGACGGGCGGAAGAGGGAAGGCTTTTCTTTCATTTGGCAAATCTGGCACCTGCTCTGTGGGACTGGGTGACACCCCCAAGTCCTGACTTGATCATCAGAAAGCAGGAGGGAGGACCAGGCCCAGGAAGACTAGATGCAGCTCCAATCAGGGAGGTGGCAGCCCTGGGGACGGAGAAGAATTCAGACTTGGCCCTGCCCGGGGGCGGGGCACTACGCAAGTAGCATGTACCAGGCTCAGGGGAGGTCAGGCCAGTCCCGCCCTGCATAGTGACCAGTCGCATTCACAGCGGTGGTCCCACAAGGTGTGCCACCTTATGGACTGTGGCCTTCCTGATTCGTGTGAGTACCCTGGTGGTCACACTGGTGACAGCATTCCTCAGAATGGGTCCCTGTTACTAAGTGAGGTGTGACCAGATTCTCAACAGAAGCACCACTGTACGCTGAGGGCCTGGTGTGGCCACGGAGGGGCAGCAGGAAGCCATTCTGAAGGGTGGAGGATGGGCGTCGATACCCCGCAGCCCCGCCCACTCCAGAGGCCAGGTGTCCCCTCAGGACTTGGCCGACTCTCCTTTCCCACCCAGGGAGCACCTCGGCCCTGCTGGACCTGTCGGGCCTGGACCTCCCTCCCGTGGGCACCACCTACCCAGCCATGCCCACCCACCCTGGTGACCAGACCAGCCCTGAGCAGCTCAGCGCCTCGGTGTCCCTACTTGATGATGAGCTCATGTCGCTAGGTGAGCATGGAGCCGGCCCTAGAGGAGGAGGGCAGGCTCTGACTGGCGTGTGCCTTGGTGGTGCCCAGGGCACCCCTTGCAGCTCGCCAGGCACCAGCATTCTGTGCTCCAGATGTGGCTCCAGTGGAGCGTGTGGGGTGGGCGAAGGCCCAGTTCATGACTGAGAAAGCCAAGGCTCAGGAAGTTAGGAGCGAGGTCACACCGCCACAGGGTGAGGCTGCCAGCCTCGCAGCCCTGACAAGCAGCCGCACCCAGCTCTGGCTGCCTGAGGGGAAGCTCAGGGACGTCCCTGCAGCAGGGAGATGGCAGCTGTCTGGAGAAGGGAGGAGGGGCTTGGCGTGTGGACCCAAGGTGCTGCGTCACCCAGGTGCGTCCTGGGCCGGGCCTGCGGCACTCCAGGCAGACTGAGGGCTCTGGGCCGCAGCAGAGGACCAGGCCCCCCCAGGGAGAAGCAGGTGGGCTCAGCCAGCAAAGCTGTTTTCCTGCCTCAGCCCCTCTGGGCACAGCAGCCCCACCTGAGAGCCTCAAAAGTCATGAAAGAACATTCTCATGATAGCCGCAGAGGTTAAGGACGAAGGGGTGCTGGGCCCATCCAGGAGTCTTAAAGGGTGTGTGGGAAAGCCATGGCCTGGCAGCTGACGGCCACGTCACACTTCCTGAGCCAGTTCTTAACTGGAGACTGAAGCTGCAGCAGGGGCTGGGCTCCGTCCCCAGCGTCACACACACGCCAGAGTGAGGGGTGCTCTGGGTGGCAGGGCCTGCCTGTGTTCTGGACACCTTCACACAGTGCCCAGGGTTGCGCTTCATTGTATCTCAGTCACGCCTCCAACCACCTGTGATTCGGGCTGCTCATGTCCCCACTTGGCAGAGGAGTAAGTCAGCAGGAAGGGCTCCAGGCGTGAAGCAGGCTCTGAGCCGCACACACAGCCTCCCGCTGCCCCACGCACTGTTCTTCGGGAGACAAGGGCAGGGAGGAAAGGGGGAGCGGAGGGAGGAGGTGGCCTCCCCGCCAACACCTGCCTCAGAGGCTGGTGATGACCTGCCCAGAGATGACCCACCCAGGGCCCGGGGACAGAAGAGAGCACCTGACCCTTTTCACAGAGGCAGAGGACCCTGCTGTGGCAAGGACGCGCATGCAGGCTCCATCTGCCTGGCAGAGCTGGGCCAGGCAGCAGAGGACAGGGAACTAATGACAGGGCAGAGCAGCTTGCTCACGAGGGCAGGGTGTGCTACTTGGCTCTCCTGTCCCCGGGTTGCTTCCACAGTGCCGTGCGCCTCCTCGGTTTCTTCTCAGAAGCAGAGTGTGGGAACTGGAACCAGCAGTGCAGGCAGCTCGCAGCCCAGCCCTGGGGACCACGGGGAGTCTGGTCCAGAGCAGGAACGGGTGGGCGGCAGTCGGGGCTTCTGCCTGTCGGGGTGTCGGGGCCTGTCCAGAGCTGTCAGCTGTGTCTAGTTTACCTTCATTGTCTGCTGAGAGCTCTGCTGTCGCCTCAGTTCAAAGGTGAGGCCCAGGGAGGCCAGCTCACCAGACAGCTCACAGCCAAGTGACAGAGCTGCCTGCAGACACCAGCAATCAGGCCGTGCCCTGACCGAGTCTGGATTCCGTCACTCTTCCAATGGTGTGACCTGGGGCAGGTTACCTAACCCTTGATCCCTTAAAGAATTCACACCCACCTTTAAAGAATTCACCTACCTTTTGAGGGTTAAGCAAGACCCACTTTGGTTTTTGGTTTTTTGTTTTGTTTTTTGGTACTGGGGGAGCATTTGACCACTAAGCTATATCTCCAGTCTTTTTTTTTTTTTTTTTTTGAGGCAGGGTCTTGCTAGATTGCTGAGGCTGTCCTCAAACTTGAAATCCTCCTGCCTCAGCCGCCCAAGTCACTGGGATTACAAGTGTGTGCCACCACTTCTAAAGTGCCTGCACCTCTGGGGCATGACACTGCGATCTCTAGCCTCAAAGGGATATACTAGCTGGAGACCCAACAGTCCCAGCTTCCGGGAGCCCTCACCCTGCCCGCCAGAGAACCTTCTGTTGGTCCTTCCTCACTCAGGAGTTGCTAGAAGCAGGATCACCCATCTTTTCTAGGTCAAACCCCAGAGTGAGCTTGGCTGGGGGTGTTCCAGGGCGGGTGGCGGTCAGACTGGTTGGTGACCTCCTGCTCCTGCTGACTAGCAGGCTAGTCCCTGAACCATCCAGAGGGTACGGTGTTCCTGGACACTAGTCAGTCAGCCTTATTGACATGCCGGGGGACATGTGGGGACATGAGGCTTAGGTGGCACAGTGCTTGCCCGGGCTGCTCAGAGGACATCCCCTGAATCAGCCATCAGGCAGGGGACAGAGCTGACCCCTGCTTACCTGGCCCTGTGTGGTTGGGAGCCTCTTCCCCTCGCCACCACCCCACCACCCTCAGCCACCAGCTGAGGAACAGCAGCAGAAGTCCTCACTTCCGTCCTGAGCGGGCTTCACAGGGGCTTCTCCTGAGAGAAGCATGTGGGGCTGCAGAACAGGCTGCCAGGACTAAGCTATTTCTGTCCCCCACAAGTTCCCTCCGAGAGTGCGGTTTCTCCCTTCTGAGCTGAGCTTCTCAGAAAGGGGCTGGGGAACCTCAGATCTCCCGCCACGCCCCTGTGCACTCAGTCCCTTCTCCCTGTCCTGCCTTCCCTCAGGCCTGAGTGACCCCACGCCCCCTTCAGGCCCCAGCTTGGACGGTGCCGGGTGGAACAGCTTCCAGGTAGGAGGGGCCTGGAACAGCCCCTGGTGGGGGTGCTGGGAGGAGCAGCCTGAGGACCACAGCGAAGGACCTTGGCTCCCTGGGTGGCTGGGGCTGAGCACACACCCAGGGAAGAGGAAAGCAGCCTGTCACACCAGGTCCCAGCCTGTGTCCCCCCTGGGCGGTAGCCCAGCTTTGGGGTTAAGATAGGGACCTCTCTTCAGTTCCCTGAAGGGTGACCTTGAGGTCCCTGGAATGAGGAACCCCTGACCAGACCCAGCCACCTGCGTCTGTGGACTGTCCCATCTCTGCTTCTGCCTCCCCAGATGTCATTGGCAGGGACTGCAGGGGCCTCATGACAGGGCCAGGACCCTGTCCCCTCCTCAGGACCACCCACCACTGCCTTCTTTGCTCCACAGTCGTCAGACGGTGCTGAGCCTCCAGCCCCTGCTCCAGCCCAGGTCCCCAGCACGGACATCCGGCCCCCACCACAGGTGCCCCCGCCGACCAGCAGCGGTTTGGATGACCTGGACCTCCTGGGGAAGACCCTCCTGCAGCAGTCCCTGCCCCCGGAGGCCCAGCAAGTGCGGTGGTGAGGGCTGCCATGCCGACCTGGGGACCTCCGTCCCCACGGACCAGCTGCTGCTAGGCCTGCGCAGCCCCGCAGGGAGACTCATCACCGTTGTTCCCAGAGGGGCCAAGGCAGGCTCAGGAAGGTTCCAGAGCATGGAGTTTATGAAAAGAGAACTGCCCACTCACATGATCCCCAGCACCCTGGAGAAAGACCAGACAGAGAGCCAGCAACAGGGAGGACAGGGAGCCAGAGTGGGCAGGTAGCGGGTGGAGCTGGGGGGGACAGGAGCTGGCCATTCTACAGGCAAAGCGACCCAGAGAGGCAGTGACGTGCAGGGACGAGCCAGGAAGCCCAGCCTTTCCTAGTCCCCTGGTCTCTTGGCCACCAAAGAGGCACTTTGTAACACACTGTCCCCAATAAGGGAGAAGCAGCAACCAGCCCCCAGGCTCACGCTCCGGGACCTGCAGAACAAGAGCAGCTGCGGCTCACCCAGTCCCAGTGCCACCAACCTCCTCCACGCCGTGTCCCCAGAGCCCCCTGGGCCTCCGCAGCCGCCCGCACCCACTGAGCTCTCACTGGCCAACATCACTGTGCCCCTGGAGTCCATCAAACCCAGTGAGTGGGCAGGGCGGGGAGCAGGCGGCCGGGCCAAGGCAGTGGCTGCCTGGGTGGGGAGCCGACAGCAGGCCCTCCTCCCAGAGTGACCACAAAGCTGCTGCCCAAGCTGCAGGGGACTTCCTAGAAGACAGGCCCTGGCCCCTGCCTCCCCAGGGTCAGGACACAACGGTTTGGGCCCCAAGATTATGAAACCAAACCCTAATAACAGTTCAGGTCCACACCTGGGGCATTTCCCCAGGGGCACTTGGAGGCCACTGCCCAGCACTAGGCCCAAGCAGACACACAGGCTGGTCCTCACTTGGGCATCTCCACGAGCTCACCGTGACCCAGGGCTCCCAGCCTCCGCGTCCCTATCTCAGAGTAGACTCTGAGCTCAGAGGGTAGGGAGCAGGGTCGCACAGCCCTTCACTCCAACGTGGGAGCAGACGGGCTGACGCTGCCTGGGCTCAGCCCGCCCACCGCCCCACCCTTCTCCCCACAGGCAGCATCTTGCCAGTGACCGTGTACGACCAGCATGGCTTCCGGGTCCTCTTCCACTTTGCCCGCGACCCGCTGCCGGGGCGCGCCGACGTGCTGGTGGTAGTGGTCTCCATGCTCAGCACCGCCCCCCAGCCCATCCGCAACATCATTTTCCAGTCGGCGGTGCCCAAGGTGACATGGCAGGGCTGGGGCCAGCGGGAGCCAGCCGTCTGAGGACAGGTGGCGGCGGGGCTCCCTCTTTGCTGGGGAGCTGGGGGTAGAAGGGAGCCAAAGCAAGAGTTCCAGGGCCCTCAGAGGGGAGCTGGCCGGGCTCCTGGGCCACAGGGAGTGACCAGGGCTGGCCGTGCCCCTTCTGCCCTCCTGCCCCAGGTCATGAAGGTGAAGCTGCAGCCCCCCTCGGGCACAGAGCTGCCTGCCTTTAACCCCATCGTCCACCCCTCCGCCATCACCCAGGTCCTGCTCCTCGCCAACCCCCAGAAGGTGAAGGGCCGGCTGCGCCAGGGAGGCTGTGGGCGGGGCCGCCTCCTTCTGCTCTGACCCCCGCCTCCGCCATTCTGCCCCAGGAGAAGGTGCGTCTGCGCTACAAGCTCATCTTCACCATGGGGGACCAGACCTACAACGAGATGGGGGACGTGGACCAGTTCCCCCCACCCGAAACCTGGGGGAGCCTCTAGAGCAGAGGGCCAGCCACCGTCCAGCCTGGGGAGAGGCCATGGTGGCCCAGGACACCCTGTTCTCCACGGCCACGTGCCCCTGGCCTGGTGCTTCTCCCCTGCCCCCATGGCCCCAGGTGACTCTGCCCCTCCTGCTTTGCCTCCCCCTGCGAGCCAGACCCAGCGGGAGGTTGGGCCTGGGTTCTTGCTGCGGGGTCCCCATCACTGGTGGGGTCCTGGAGCAGGGAGGGGCCACAGGGCCCTGGAAGGACTGGGGGTCTAAGGGAAGAAGCACGGCCACTGGGTGGGGTCTTCCCCACCTGTCTCTTATGCCTTATGGGAAGGCCCAGCCATAAATCGGAGGTCACGCTGGCGCTGCGGACCAGCCCAGGCCTCCTCATAGGAACCCAGCGACTGGGGGACGCCTGTACCCCAGCTGTTTGCACTCTGCTGTGTGGTTTGGCTCCTTTGCTGTTCTTCTGGACTAGCCCTGTGGCCACAGCCCCAGGGACCCCGCTGGGGGAGCCTCCCTGGGCTGCGAGGCCTCGGGGCTGTGGGAGTCAGGTGATGCCAGAGGGTGACCCAGCACGCAGCTCCCGGGAGCTGCGTGTCTCCCTCCCTCGTCCGTCTCTGCTGGGCCTCCTGTGGGCATCTCGCCTCTGTCCACCGTCTGTCCGTGGTCAGCAGTGGAGTCCGTGTGAGTGGGAGCAGGAGTATTTATGAAAATAAAACGTCCTTTTTCCTGGACCAGCTGCTGTCTTGGCCCTTCTGAGGTCGAAGGAGACGGGAGGGGTCCTGGGCTGCCCCGTGGGCCTCCGGCACCATCTTCAGAGACCTGCCATGGTCCTCCCCCGACCCCACCCCTGGCCCTGCCCAGAGAGGCCCTGCTCGGGGCCTGTGGCTGCTGCTGAGTCAGAAGCGAGGGGCCGCGGGGCTGCCAGGAGCTGCAGCTGCTGCGACACAGGGAAGCCCTGGCCACGCAGCACTTCCTGCATGTGCTCAGCCTGCGGCACCCAGCTGCAGGGCTGCACCGGCTGGGCCCCTCTGCCCGGCTTCTCCCATCGCAGCTTGTGGGAAATGGGCCTGGAGCCCCAGCCGCGGCTCACCCCCATCCAGGGTGGCTGGGCACGGAGGCCATGTAGCCGGGAGAGGCCAGCCTCCACGCTCTCCTGAGGGAGGGATTCTCTTGGCCAGGGAGGGTGGCCACCACTTCTCAGCTGACACTCTAAACACCCAGGAAGTCCCCACTCAACAAACTATTTCCACGTGGTCTAATCGAGTGCTTCCTGCTCTGAACTTGGCTGCTGAGCCCTGTCTGCAGAGAACACCAGCTCTAGCCGGGGGCTCTAGCACTCGTCAGCAGAGGGACCCCTCTGCCAGGCCCACGCTGGGGGCACAGGGTGACAGGAGACTCTGGCCCCACAGGCGCCTCTTTCAGGTCTCTACCCTGTGACTCCTGTGTCCCACCTGGACATGGCCCCACAACCTCATCCTGCTCCCCTTCTCTGGACTCCAGCTGGAAGGTGCCTGCGGTGCCCACCTGGGGTCTCAGGGTCACCTCTCAAGCACAGTGGTATCACTGGCCACTGAAGGGTTTCACATTGGCTTGGGGACATGGGACTGTGAGCTAAGGAGTTGAGGCTGGTTCCAGCTGCGGCACTGGCTTGTGTGACTGAGCAACCCGCTTCCCTTTCTGGCCCATTGGGCCAAAAGGCCCCTGGGAGAAGTCCCTGAGCCAAAGGCCCCAGGCTGCTTCCATCTCTCAGGCCCTCTGCCCTCCTCTCCTAGTCCACCCATTGCTGCCTGGCATGCCAGTCGTCTTGAGCTGCCCCCATGCAAGGCCGGGCCTGTCCTCGGCCCAAGCTGGCAGGGACTTGGGATCCAGAACTCAGCGTGGCACCCTAAGGGTGGGGCAGGGCAGGGCAGGGCATGAGCTAATGGCAGTCTGAGGGTCCTGGCAGGTTCTGACAGAGGATGGGCTCCTGTCCCCACTACTTGGAAGACCCCTGTATGTCGCTTAGGCAGGTCTGGAGCCGGGTGAGCAGGGCACTCAGGGGAAGCAACTCTTCTCCTGAAGGGTGACCCACCACCACGCCAAGACCGATGGGACTTCCCAGACCTCGAAGTCACACTTCCGCCACCGGCCAGGGCCATCAGTGAATTTCTCAGTAAGCGCAGCATGCTGCTCACCTGCTCACAGATGCGAAGGGCAACGGGGAGCCCCCAGGCCCCTCGGTCTCAGCCTTCTAGCCAGGGCACAGGACCCGTGAGGCAGATGAGAGCCGGCCTGCCCTGGCACTCCACCTGCCCGCTCCATTAGGTCTCAGAACTTCCTGGGCCCAGCCCTGGAGGCCACACGTGCAGCCGGAGTCTGCGTCAACAGTCTAGAGAGGTGTCCACAGAGCACTCCTGCCTCTGTGCTGCCCTCGGCCTCTGTTGGCCTGGACTGGAGCCGGGGTCCAGGGGACTATCAAGGGCTACTGATGAGTCCCTGTGCCTCAGCCCCACCCCAGAGTTCCTGGAAAGTTCTTTTGGCTGGGGGCACGAGCAAACGAGGTACAGAGCCCCAGAAAGCAAGCGGGTGCCCAGCTGCTCTGGGCAGAGGCCACACAGGGCAGTGCCAGTTTGACCACAAACTAGCAATTTGTACAAGTGTCCAAGAAGGGATGTTGACCCTGCTGCTGCCAACCCCACGCCAGCCACGCTGCCGCCCACATCCTGTTTTCGCCGGCAGACACCACTCTCTTCGCACGTTTGTGCAGAAAAATCTGTGCCAAGACTTGGGGCCCTCCAGGTGGCCATGGCTACCGCAGGGGCAAGGGCCGGGACTAGCGGAGTTTCCAGGCAGTGCTAGGAGGAAAGGAAAGCAGCGCAGGCTTTGGGGATGGCAGAGCTGCCCTCTGTGGCGCCACTGCCGCTTAGCCAGCGAGGGGCCCGGACCAGCAGCTGCAACCTCATCCGAAAAATGAGGACAAAGACACCAGCCTCACTGGAGGTGTGCGTGCGGAGGCACGTCCAGAGGCAGCAGGCTCATGGAGGGGTAGCTGAGGAGCCGGGAAGGCTGCTTCCACCCTGGGCTTTGGTGGGCTGAATAACAGTGCGACCAGGGATAGCACGGGGCACATTTCTCACATTCTCCACATAAATGCATTTAATCCTCCCAGCCATGTGGTCCATCCACCACGGACGCGAGGCAGGGAGGCGAACTCTCTTGCCCAAGGTCATTCAGTGAGAGGCGAAGCTGGGCCTCTATCCTCGCCGTGTCGTTGGTGCCAGGTCCTCTTTAGCCATTCCAGTCAGTAGTGCCCACTGGTCTCCTAGGACTGTGGCACCCAAAGATTCCGCATGGAATGCCAGGCCCTCCCCAGGGGAAGGCCCAACCTGGTGTAGATCCACACAAGTCAACACGCCTCCAGGTTAAGAAAGGGACGCGGGAGGGGTTGGCTGCTGACCTCAGACCTTTCTGCACCTGTATTTCTAAAAAGCCCTGATCCCTGCGTTCACTGTTGCAACTGCATCCACAGCTCCGATTACAACATCCTTCCGAGGAACAGCTTCTGACCCAACCTTTGGGGCATCCAGCCTTCTATGTTCAACAGTCCAGTGTGACAAGAGAGGAACTAAAACACACCCGTCACCCCGCCAAGAGATAGGTTCAGCAGCCCTGGCCAGGTCAGAACCAGACGTCCCCTAGGTCCAGCTAGAGGGGATGGCCTGATATGATGCTGGTTGTTCCACAGAAGCTGCTGCTAAGTTCATGGGGACTGACCAGAGCCAGGGAAGAGGTAGAAGCCAGGCCTTGCCCTCAGGGACCTTCAGACCAGATGAGCAACTGGACAAGCCCAGGTCCAATGCAGTCTGGCTGGAGGTTGCCCTGGAAGAGGACAGGCACATTGCAGGGTCCAGAGGCTTCCCCAGGGTGGGAGAGTTGGCACCTCAGGTCAGGCTGCCGGCTTGGGAATCTTCAGCGTCCAAGGCTACAGCCAACAGGTTGTGTCCATTACAGAGATAAGGAAAACTGAGCCTTATCTCATTGCTGAGATAAGGAAGTTCTAGGACTGGCTGGTGGGGAAGGTGGAAGGTCAGGACCAGAACCCGGACATCCCAAACCCTGCCCCACATTTAGAAAGCCATGCATTTTTACTGCTCACCAAAGCTTCCCCAAGCCCTCTCCCTCTCTAGAACCCCTTATCACCCCTCCCCACAGTCGCTGGCTAGCAGCCTATCTGATGGGAAAAGGAGGCGGGGAGGGATCGCCTTGCCAGGCCTGAGCCTTTGCTCCTGGGGTCAGGATTCCACATGGGGGGCTCCTGGCTGGGAGAGCTGCTGGGAGGAGCCCCTCAGTTCCTGACCACGGCTCCTGTGCACCCTCCCCAGCCTGCGGGGTCCCTGATGCCTGTGGGCCACACCGGGCAGAGAAAGGACAGCCATTTCCCGGTGGCGCTTGTCCTGTACTCACCAGCCGGTACCCCTTAACATGAAGGATCACAGAAATGGCTCCTACTGAATTGGGGGTCAGAGCAGCACCCACATCATCCACTTACAAACAGGCAAGGCAGAGGTTGGGGACATTTTCCAGGAGGAATGAGAGGAGAGGGGGCTTTGTAGATGCAAAAAACAGTCCCTGCTGAGGTCCCTCACAGGGGGACAGGAGCAGGGTTTGAGAGGAGCAGATGGGCAGGGCCAGGACAGGGTGCACTAGGGATTCGTCCCAGGGACACAGCAGCCGGTGGTCCCAGAAGTCAAAGCTCCCAGCCAGCCACCCTGCCAGCAGGGGCAGCGGCGGTCAGAGGTACTCGGGACAGGGAGCCGGGGGACGCATCCCTCTGCCCGTCCCACGGGCCGGCGCGGGTCAGAAAGGCCCCTGTCCTGGGCCTCCCTGCTAGGCTGGAGCCCTCCTTCTCCTTTAAGAGGGGTGCAAAGGTTGTTCTTATGCCGGGCCGGCGGCGGCCAGGGCGGTGGCAGCGGCCGGCTTACCTGCTTCCCGCCACGGGCGGGGCGGGCGGGGCGGGGCCGGGCGCACGACCTGGGGACTGCGGGCGGCCGGCCGGCGGGACACACGCGGGGCGGCCGAGGGTCGCTGGGGGCCCGGAAGTCGGGGGAGAGCGAGACGACAAACTCGGAGAGAGGAGTGACCTGGGGGCCGGGGGCGGAGTCGGCGGGAGGAGGGAGCCGGGCGCGCGGCGGCCCAGGAAGCCGAGCGCCGCCCACCCATCCGGGCCAGGCGCGCGGGAGGCAGCGCCCGGTGCCCGTCACGACCCCCGCGGTGACCCCGCGCCCCGGCCGGCCCCAGGATGATGAAGCGGCAGCTGCACCGCATGCGGCAGCTGGCCCAGACCGGCAGCCTGGGACGGTGAGTGACTCCCTCTCCAGCCCCGCGCTCGCCGCGCAGGACCCGAGGGGGCGCAGGAGGGTGGGGGACGGGTGGGGGAGGCGGGGACAGCTGGGCAGCCGCCCTCCGACGCCAGAGCCCTGCCCTCTCTCCCCGCCACCGATCGCCTCCGGCTCGCAGGCAGAACTGGCCTCTGGGGAAAGGGCCGCCCCAGCCGGATTGGAGGGGCAGCCGGGGAACACTGCGCCCAGACCAAGGACGCTGGCTCTTCCCTGCCTCCTCAGCCTCGGAGCCATCGGTCCTCCCTGGCCTCACTTGTCCCCTCTGGACAATGGGGACAGTTAACCACTTCTGGCTGTTGGGTGGGGGAGGGGAAGGGCAGATTAGGGACCCAGGCCTTGGGAGAGGGGAACAGACCCAGTCCTGATCTGGCAGAGGAGCCTCCTGTTCTTGTCCTGCCCCTCCTCCTACCCACGGGCCTCCTGCTTCTCTGTCCTGCTTCTGCTTTTCCCCAGCCCAGGTGGAAATGTCCCCTGTTCTCCGGGACCCTCCCCCCACCCCCCCTGAACTGGTGGAAGCAGAGGCCGGAAGTTTGAGGAGGCTCGAGGGCCTGTCCTCTGCTCCTTCCCCAGCCTCTGAGTTCCCCATTCTGTGGTCCCAGGGGAGGGGACGGGTGTCCAGAGACCTGTTCTAGTCTCATACTGGCACAGTTGCCTGTGTGCACCTGGGCAGCCAGGCCACCCTGCTTGGGGCCTCAGCGTCCCTGTGAGTCTCCTGTCAGGGACCCAGAGCCAACCCCCCCCCACACACAGCCACCATCCAGAGTCCTGTGTGCCCAACAGCCCAGGAGGCCCTGCTCCCACACTTCCCGTTCTCAGGGCTGGCCTAGGCCTCCTCTTTCCAGGCAGGCTGACCATCTGCGAGGTGGGCAGAAAAGAAGCCTTGCCCCTGCGACCCGCAGCAGGGCCCTGGGGCTCTCCCACCCCCAGTCTGTTTCTCTGGCCCACCCTCTCAGGACACAACCCCCGGCGGAGGAGGAACGCCATGTGTCCTATTCCCGCCCCATGGAATGTGCTCCACTGGGACCAGGCAGTCAGGTCACCCAGGGTGGCCCCACCTGGGAGAGGCACTGGGAGCAAGTGGGGTCCAGGTGCCCTGTGGGGGCGGGGCCGGGAGGCAGGGGTTCCTAACCAGCTGCCCCCACCCCCAGCACACCCGAGACTGCCGAGCTCCTGGGTGAGGACCTGCTGCAGGTACGTGCCTGGGCGCGCCAGGGAGGCAGGCCCGAGCAGAGGCCCTGGGGACGGGCTGGCCCGCCGCAGTCATTCCCCTGGGGCTGGCTGTGGGGACCCCAGGAGGAAAGAGAAGAGCAGTTCCTGCTGGGGCAGGAGACAGCAGGGCCGGGAGGGAGGACAGCCACCCCGCGGTCCACAGCCACATGTCCCTCCCAGGTGGAGCAGCGGCTGGAGCCCGCCAAGCGAGCAGCCCACAATGTCCACAAACGGCTGCAGGCCTGTCTGCAGGGCCAGAGTGGGGCCGACATGGACAAGCGGGTGGTGAGTGGGGGGCCCTGGGAGGTCTGGGCAGGAGACCCCTGTCCACTGCCGGGCCGAGGTCAGACTGGGGTCTCCCTTGCCAGCGGGAAGCTCTGCTACCAGGTCACAGACCGCTCTGTCCCACAGCCCCAGGGGCACCTCACTCCTGAAAGCCAGGGCTTCCCCATCCCTTCAGACCCCCTGCCCTCTGCACCATCCCTGTGAGCCACGCTGGCCTCGGGCAGCACCTCAACTTTTCTGTCCAGTCAGCTCACAGAGCAGTCTCCACTGGCAGCCTCCTGAAGGGAGGGCATTCACGCCGGATCTGAGGGACACTCGCTGGTATTAATCGACACAGACAGCTCTTTTTGATCAGTGACGACCGCTCTGCTGCTCGGATCTGATCGTGCCCAGGTCCCTGACTGCTCAAAGCAACTCTGGCGAGATGCTGCTTTGCAAATGAGGAAACAGGGCTAAAGTCCCTCACCCAAGATCACATGGCCAGCAAGGGACAGACTAAGGTCTGACCTCTGGTCTCTGGTCCCGAAGCTAGGTGCTCTCTGTCACTCCAGGCGGGAGCATGGGCGACGACGTGTTTTGGAGTTGGTCAACGATCCAGTGTGGCCAGGACGTGGGGGTGGCAAGAGGGTACCATGGGGGCATTGAGCTCAGGGCTCAGCAGTGGCCAGGTCAGCCATCTGCTATACTGGGGCAGGGGAAAGAGTCCCCCTCCAAGGCCAGCTCCTCCTCCTTTTCTTCCCCCAACTGTGTGACCTTGGGTAAGTCCCTGCCCTCTCTGTGCATTAGTTTCCTAGTCTGTGATGGGACTTGGTCATTCCTTCCTGCCACTCAAGTGACTTCTAGAAGGGGCGGAAAGGGGGCCTCAGATGGGGGGTGCTGTATGTGGTTATAGGCAGATGTCACCCCCTCCGTCCTTGTCATTTGGTTTCCACTATGGCCTGTGACTGGCCGTCCTGGGTTCCCTGCCCCTGCCTGGGGCTCACCTGTGGTGCTCAGGCAGGGTGGGGGGCAGTGCACTCATGCCACCGCACCTGCCCTGCAGAAGAAGCTTCCGCTCATGGCCCTGTCCACCACCATGGCCGAGAGCTTCAAGGAGCTGGACCCCGACTCCAGCATGGGGTGAGCAGATGGGACCCAGCCCTCACTGAGGATACTAGAAAGTGACCCTGGGCTGGGAGGAGTCCAGGTCAGCAGGGCATCCCCACGAAAGGTGGAGACAGGGTCCTGGTCAGTGAGGGTAGCAGGCCTGAGAGCCTGAGGAGCCACAGGAGGGGCAGGAAGTGCTGGGAGGGAGCCCCGCCGAGTGTTCCGGATGGGGCGGGGGGCTGGGGACCTGGCCCACAGGCGCTGCGTCCACAGGAAGGCCTTGGAGATGAGCTGTGCCATCCAGAACCAGCTGGCCCGCATCCTGGCTGAGTTTGAGATGACCCTGGAGCGGGATGTCCTGCAGCCACTCAGCAGGCTGAGTGAGGTGACCCTGCCCCCGCCCCAGGCCCACCTTCCCCAGCTCCTCGCGCCCTCCCTCAGCCCAGTGACCCTCCCGTGCCTGCCGCCAGGAGGAGCTGCCAGCCATCCTTAAGCACAAGAAGAGCCTGCAGAAGCTGGTGTCAGACTGGAACAGCCTCAAGGGCAGGTGGGAGCCCCTACCGGTCAGGCCACACTAGGAGACGAGAGGCCCCTGGGGAGAGTGTGTGCTTGTGCCCATGGCTGGGCCACGGGAACACGTGTGGGGAGGGTGCACGTGAGGCTGTGCGTGTGCTGGTGACAGCCAGTGTCACGGGTGACCCTGAAGTCTAGCACACCAGCAATCTCCAAGATCCCTGGATGGCAGGAGGCCCATCCTGCTCCCTGGAGTCGAGTGGTTGTAATCACCACACCTAACACCAGGGGTCGCCCCAGAGCACTCTGGCCCAGGCTGGGAAGAGGCCCAAGATTTGTGTCTGCAAATCCTAGTGTCCCGTGGTCAGGTGTGTGGAGGGGACACTTGGCTCTGGACATAGAGTGGGGCCGGTGACCACCCCACCTTGGGATCATCCCCAGGCTCACCCAGGCAGCCAAAAACTCGGGCAGCAGTCCAGGCCTGGGCGGCCCTGGAGGCCACAGCCACGCCACCACAGCCAACAAGGTGGAGACGCTGAAGGAGGAGGAGGAGGAGCTGAAGAGGAAAGTGGAACAGTGCAAGGTGAGGGCACCGTCCCCATTCACCGATAAGGAAACGGAAGCTCAGAGAGGTGACATGACTTCCCCAAGGCTGCACAGCTAGGAAGCAGGGGCTGGGCTTTGAATCTGGGCAGTCAGGCGCAGAATCCGTGCGTGGCCATTACCTCATGAGCTCATCTGTCTGCGCCCGTGCGCAACCCCTGGGAGGCAGCTCACAGTGTGTTCGCTGAACGAGTGAGTGACAGGCAAATGCCCCCAGCCTCACCTGGCATAAGCCCTCCCCTCTCTGTCCCAAGGATGAGTACTTGGCGGATCTGTACCACTTTGCCACCAAGGAGGACTCATATGCCAACTACTTCATTCACGTGAGTCCAAGGCCTGGCTTCCACCATCTCTGCCCCGAGGGTGGAGGAAGGGCCAGGGCCTTCAAGATGGGGGGGATCTGCTCTGCGGATCCTTCTCAGCTTCCCTCACTTCCCTTGGGATGTCTCTCCCCACAGCTGCTGGAGATTCAGGCTGATTACCATCGTAGGTCGCTGACCTCACTGGACACAGCCCTGGCTGAGCTGAGGGACAACCACAGTCAAGCAGGTGGGGACAGGTTGGCCGACCCCACAATCCCAACTGTGCCCTGCTCAGAGCCAGTTAAGAAGCTTGCACCTCATCTTGAAGGGCGGGCAATAGGGAGCCATGGTTGAGTTGGGAGCAGGGTGGTCTGGGTTAGGTTTGTGTGGACAGATTGCTCGAGCCACTGTGTGGAGGATGGAATGAGGGCAGGCCAGAGCCTGGAGACCTAGGAGTCCGGGAGGAGAGGGGGCCCGGCCCAGGCAGGGGCAGTGGCCAGCTCCAGAGTACCATGGGTGGTTTCCAAGGGTACGTGGCATTGGGTGCAAGGTGGTGCCACCTGAGGATGCTGGGGGTGCCTGTCTGCCCTGGACGGACAGCCCAGGGGCAGGAGGACCCTGGGTCTCTGACCTGTCTCATCCCTGCAGACCCCTCCCCCTCGATGACGGCCGCCCCCTTCTCCAGGGTGTACGGGGTGTCACTGGCAAGCCACCTGCAGGAGCTGGCCCGGGACATCGCCCTGCCCATCGAGGCCTGCGTCCTAATGCTGCTCTCTGAGGGCATGCAGGAGGAGGTGGGACTGCCGGCCGCGGGGGGGGTGCTGGGCCTCAGGCCGCTGCCCTGCGGTCCGTGCGTCCCCGCTGAGCCCAGGCCCCAGAGAAGGCCCGGCCCCCTGTTGCCCCCACATAGTGGTGCTCCAGTGAATGTCCCCACCAGCCCTGGAGGGAGACCTCATGGCTCTTTTTCCAAGGGGGAGATAGAGACAAAGAGGTAAACCTGCCCCGTCTCAGGAGGAGGCCGCACCGCCACCAGGGGCTCCACAGTGCCGTCCCTGTCACACGCTGGCCTGTATCTGTCCCCTGCACCTTAGCATTGTTGGTACATTGGCCTTTTCCCAAGAATAGACTCATACGGGGAAAATGCCCGGAAATAAAAGACGCGGCCTTCCACCTGGCCTGAGCCTCCTTTCTGCCTCCTGCCCCCACCAGTCTCCTGTCCACAGCTTTCCCAGCTCCCCCTGGGCTTCCAGCCTGGCCGTGAGGGTGGGAAGGGTCAGATGCTGGCATGCACCCCGCCCACCAACCAGTAGGGCCGCAGCTGCCCCGGGTCGCGAGGGGGCCAGCGCCTCCTGTCCTGCTCCCTCTCCGAGACCCTCACCTGCCCGCTCCTGCACCCCAGGGCCTCTTCCGGCTGGCCGCAGGGGCCTCAGTGCTGAAGCGCCTCAAGCAGACGATGGCCTCGGACCCCTGCAGCCTGGAGGAGTTCTGCTCGGACCCCCACGCCGTGGCAGGTGCCTGATGGAACCCGGGGCAGGAGTGGGGACGTGGGCCAGGGCAAAGCTGCCTGAAATAATCCCCTGGCAGTTTGGCTTTAAGACCTGTTCTTACCATACGGACACACGGCGTTCCTGCTCCTGATGAGCCCTGAAGTACGCTTTCCAGGGACGAGATCACTAAGCATTTTGTCCAGAGGGCTTGTGTCCCCAAGGAGCTATCAGACCCAACGTGTCGGTGTGAACAAGGGCTGGGGGTCCCTCCCACACAGAGAGAGCTGGGTTCTGGGGTGCAGGGAGGCCATTTGGGGGGCTGCCTCTGAACTTAGCCTGCTCCTTCCAGGTGCCCTCAAGTCCTATCTCCGGGAGCTGCCGGAACCCCTGATGACCTTTGACCTCTATGATGACTGGATGAGGGCAGCCAGGTGAGGACCTGGGACGGAGAGGAGGAGGCTGCAGGCGGCTGCAGGCGGCTGCAGGCGGCGGGCCAGGGCTGCTCACTGGTCGCTCTCCCTCTTCAGCCTGAAGGACCCTGCAGCCCGGCTGGAGGCCCTGGGAGAAGCCTGCCACCGCCTGCCCCGCGAGAACCTCAGCAACCTCAGGTGAGCCCGGCCACCTCTGGCCGTCCCCAGCCAGACACTAGCTGGGACTCAGGAGCCCTGGGCCTCAGTCCAGGTCTGCCACTGTGTCCTAAGCAGTGTTTCTAAAAATACAGCCTCGATGGACTGGACATATTTCTTGGTATAGTCGTGTTGAAACAAACAAATCCCTTCCTCCCTTGAAGCCGCGCCCCGCCCCTGCCACTGTGGCCCTAGGCCTAGTGTCAGCATCTGGTCATTAAGTCCCTACCTCAAGGGTAGCTGGGAGGATCCTCGTCCAAGCTCTTGCCAGCACATCGTTGGCACTCGATAAGCGGGCCAGCTAATTTAGGTATTAAAAGTTTAAAATCAGCCAGATGCGATGACATGCGTCCCCGATCCCAGTGGCTCAGGAGGCTGAGGCAGGAGGATCTCAAGTTCGAAGCCAGCCTCAGCAACTCAGTGAGGCACTAAGTAACTCAGCGAGATCCTGTCTAAAAAAAATAAAAAATAAAAAGGGCTGCTGAAGTGGCTCAGTGGTTAAGTGCCCCTGGGCTGGACCTCCCGTATTGTAAAAACGAGACAAATCCGCACAAAGCCCTCCTGTGTGGTGCCTTCCAACTGTTTGGAAACCCTGGGCTGGGAAATTCTCGGGCAGAGGCATCAGTGGGGGTCTGTGGCCTGGCCCAAGCCAACCTCATGCCCCAGGTACCTGATGAAGTTCCTGGCACTGCTGGCGAAGGAGCAGGAGGTGAACAAGATGACGCCGGGCAACATCGCCATCGTCCTGGGGCCCAACCTGCTGTGGCCGCCCGAGAAAGAAGGGTGAGGGCTGTAGGCCAGGTGGGACCAGGCGGGAGGCATGCCCCTCCCCAGCCACCGGCCGTTCATTGTGCTGGGCCTCAGTTTCCCTATCTGTGGAGTGGGTTGAGCTACTGCTTCCCAAGGCTGCTGTGAGTTGCTGTGGAGACAGGAACTCTGGGTACTGGTGGTGATGGGTGTCTGGCGACCTGGTGCCGGGGCTGGGAACTCTGGTTCTAGTCCACCCCGATCTTCCAGATGGGCCTTGGGAAGTTGAGGAAGGACCTCTGCTTTTTCCACTGTCAATTAGGGAGAAATTTTACAAACTTCAGAGGTTTTTGTTTTGGAAACTAGATGAGATAATGAACTGGGAAGTGTTTATAAACTGTAGAGTACTGTGGTAAGAGAGAAACCATCACTACTTACCGGGCCACAGATGGCACAAAGATTTCATCCCATGTGCTGACATCGATTGCGGGACCCAGGAGTGGTGGGGAGGGGCCCATGATTGACTAGTGATGTCTGTCTGGGGTGAAGGACAGGGAAGTGATACGTGTTTCTTCAACTGATGGTCTGAACTTTTTGAGGCCTGGGCCTCAACGTGATTCATTCCTCCTTGCGTCCCCAGTGCCCAGCACAGGGCCAGAGGAGGGCCGCTGAAACTATACCTAGTGGATGACCCTCTTCATCTCCCGCTTTGTGCCAGGGACCAGGCCCAGCTGGACGCAGCCTCAGTGTCTTCCATCCAGGTGGTGGGCGTGGTGGAGGCGCTGATACAGAACGCGGACACCCTCTTCCCTGGAGGTCAAGTGCCTGCCCTTGCGGATGCCTCCATGGTCACCCCACTTCCCAGCTCCGGGTCCCCCACACCCAGCCTCAGTCCCCGGTAGCCCCAGGAGCTCACCGAGAGACTCCTCCTCTCTGAGCCTCAGTCTCTCTTCTGTGTAATGAGGGTGATGCTGTCGACCTCTTGGGACCGTGGCCAAGCTCACATGGGGTGGGAAGGTGAAGCACAGCCCAGATCTTTCAGGGAAAGGGACAGCGGCCTTGACCCTGAGAGACTGGCGGAGACCCTGGACCTGAGACTCGCTCCTTCCGTCTCCAGATATCAACTTCAACGTGTCAGGCCTCTTCTCGGCCCTCACCCCCCAGGACAAGGTCAGCGACAGGCCTGCCTCCGAGGAGCTGCCACCTGTAGCTGTGCCCACCGCAGCTGCCACCCTGGCCCCAGCCCCGGCTTCAGCGGCCCCCAAGGAAAGGTTAGGATGGACGGGCCTGCGTGGCCTTCTGCTGGCCCTGCACACATCAGCCAGAGGCATCATCTCTTGGGATTTAGGAAATGGAATTATTAGCGTTTTCGAAACAAAGACCTGGTCTCCCAGTTTGGAGTGGGTGGGTGGAGACACAGAGGCGCAGCTCTCAGCCTTGGTGTGGCGTGTGACTGTTTACTGAGCACCTACTGTATGCCAAGCACTGCCTCAGGCCCTGGGGATTCAGGTAACTGGGAGGTGACCTTTCTAGAATTGGTTAACACCTTCTAGTCTTCTCCCTGCCCCTTTAGTCTGGAAGAACTTCATGGGCGTCTGCTCCATAGCCGGAACCCAGACTGCCTGGTCCACCATGAATTTCCTCGGACGAGCCAATCAAATGCTGTCCCTAGAGCTCATATTCCAGGCCACAAGGTCACATGCAGACAGGGGCTCAGAGCCCTCAAAACATGGCTAATGCCGTCTTCCCAGGGGACCCATCCTGGGGACAGATCCCCATTACAGACACAGGTGATGGGAGTGAGTCTGGGGGACCCAACTCTGCCCGACAGTTGGAAGTCTCCCCATGATTCGGGTAACTTCTGGGAGCTAGGCAAGCTTGACCCTGCCTCTCTCCTTCCCTTGGCAGGACAGAGTCCGAGGCTCCACCCAGACCAGCATCCCCCAAGGTCAACAGGAGCCCCCCAGAGACAGCTGCCCCAGCAGAGGACATGGCTCGGAGGAGTGAGTTATCTGGGGTTGTGGGCAGAGGGAAGGGGGCAGAGGTGGGCAGCCCCAGTCCAGCTCACGGCTTCAGACCATCAGGGCCAGGAACAGAGGTGGATAGAAGCCCACATTTTGCCTCCTGGCAGTCCGGGTTCAAATTCCAATTCTGTGACCTTAGGCAGGTGATGTCACCTGCCTGAGCCTCAGCCTCATCTTCTGTGAGGAGGCACAGTATCCGCACTACCCTGGAGGCTGTGTGGTGAATGACGGGGGCTGCAGGGGAGTGGGGCTCAGGCACACAAGCCGCTGGAGAGGTTAGCCAGCGTGAGCATGGGGTGTCCTGGCCCCCAGAAAGCCTGCAGGTCACAGAGGGCAGAGGGGCAGGGCGTCTTTAAGGGGAGGAGGTGGGGGCAGATGGGGAGCGCCCCTGGGCCCCGCTGGGGCATTTGCCTGTCAACTTGGCCAGGCTGGCTGGCGAGAGGGTCAGGGGTTGGGTGGGGGTTCCTCGCCAGGACCGTTCACACTTGGGGGCCCTCCCCGCCCAGGCCACACTCCGTAGGCTGGGAGTCACCAGAGCAGCGGCAGGGCCACCAGGCCATGCAGAGACCTTCCTGGAGAGGGGAAGGAGTTTGCTCAGAGCAGAGAGTCACCCCAGGATCCCAGCCAGTGCAGCTAGGGCCAGAGTCAGACCTCCTGGCCGCCCAGCCCTCGGCTGCTTCGGGGTCAGAGCTGTGCGGCGGGGTCTCTGAGAGCCGGGGCTTCCACGAGGAAGGGACCAAGACCCAAGTGTCACGGCGATAGGCGGTGCACGTCAATCAGCTGGGCACCTAGACCTTCCTCCCCTGCGCTAGCCGGGCTGCCAAGGTGGCCACAGGGGGTTGTTCCAGTGAGGGTGATGCAGGCAGCGAGCAGGAGAGAGAGCGATCCAGGTGACCTTGGAGGACTAGTTTGTGAAGAGGTAAAAACAGCTGTGTCAGAGCAACGGGTAGCACAGGGCCTGGAGGGGTGAGTGCCGACGACGACCCAGAGGACACGGCCAGCTGAGAAGTCCCTGGCAGAGGGGGTGGGAATGCAGAGCCCTGAGGGGGACAGATGGCCACCTGACCTGGTCCCCTCCTTCCTTCGCAGCCAAGCGCCCGGCACCTGCCAGGCCCACCATGCCGCCTCCGCAGCTCTCCGGCACCCGCCCCTCCCCTCCAGCCCCACCCCTGTCCCCTGGCTCTGGCAGCCCCGTGACACCCCGAGCTCTGCCCCGCCGTCTGGTGGGTAGCAGCCTCCGGGCCCCCACTGTGCCACCCCCACTGCCCCCTGTCCCCCCTCAGCCAGCCCGACGCCAGAGCCGGCGCTCGCCAGCCTCGCCCAGCCTGGCCTCCCTGGGGCCAGCCTCCCCGGACCTGGTCTCCACGGGCGTGCCTGCACAGGCGGACCTGGGAGCGACCACAGAAGACAGTGGGGTCCCCACTCCCCCAGCTGTGCCTCCTCAGCCCCGGCCCAGGGGCCTAGCCTCAGAGACCGAATGAGCAGGCAGCTCCTCCCTGCCTGGCCCTCCATGTCCCCTCCCTCTCTGCCTGGACCTCCCAGGACAGCCTCGCCCCTCTCAAGGGGTGGGGGCTTCCAGCCTTCCCCCCACAAGTGCCTCACTGCCCACTGGGTCGCCCCCATGGCCAGGAGGGCTCAGGACGGTCCTCCAAAAAATTGCCTTTTCCTCGTCCAACGTAGACCTTGGGCCCCCACCTGACTCCTCACTCTCTGGCAGGGTCCCAGGGAAGCCATCAGAAGGAAGGACAGGCTTGCCTGTCCCACAGGACTTATTTTTCTCTTACCAATATATTTTTATAAGGCTGGTAAATAAATTATTTTGGTTAAAACTGGAGCAGCTACCCTAACGATAGTTTTTATTTTTTGTCCTCAAAATAAAGAAACCACTTTCATAAAGGGGAAGAATGAGAAATCCTTTGCCTCCTTTCTTTCTTCCGGTCTGGAATGGTAGCAGCCAATGTTAGTGCTTCCTCCAGGAAGGTGCGCACTGCGGGTCTGAGCATGAGTTCTGTCTACTCTCCCAGAGTAGCAGATGCCATTGGTTCTTGCAGGTGAGGAGCTGAGGTGGGAACGAAGTGACTGCTAAGGTCACACAGCAAGGCCTGGGCCTGGGCCTGGGCCGAGGAACTCGGTCTGATGGTTCCTCACAGCTGGGCAGTTTTCTCCAGCTCCTGGATGAGCCCCATTCCTCATCTGAGACGGTCTTAATCCCACCACAGTGGTAGTGTTCCAAGGATCAGTGGGGACACTCCTGTAAGCACCAAGCACCACCCTTGGACACAGACACCCCTGATGGCATTGGCTGCTGCTACTGCTGTTCCCCCCTGCTATCCCCATGGCCCCAGGGTGAGAGAAGGCAGGCAGGGCTCCCCAGGAGCAGGAATGGATCCATTCACAGCCTTCTCCTCCGAGGCTGCTCTGTGCCAAACCCTGAGCCAGCTCCCCAAGTCAGGTCTGCACCCAGGAGCTTAAGTGTCATGGCACTCGACCCTATATTAGTAGCCTGGTTAGGGGAGACCACCTAGCGGACCCTGATGTGTGTACAGGGAGGGGTTCATCAAGGAAGTCTTCTGGAGGAGGCAATGTCTAAGCAGAGTCTTTCAGGAGCTAGCCAGGTGAGAAAGCTGAAGGAAAGAGGAGAAACGTTCCAGACAAAGGTCAGAAGCAAAAGGCCTGGGGCATTGGGGAATAGAAAGTGGTTAAGTCTCCACTAGATATGGTGGCCCAGGCCTGTAATCCCAGCTGCTCAGGAGGCTGAGGCAGGAGTTTGAGGCCAGACAAGAATGGGATTGTAATTAGAATAAGATATATTCCATGTATGTATAAAATGTCAAATATACTCTAAAACTCCATGTGTATCTAAAAAGAATAAATTTTTTAAAAGGAAAAATAAAAAGTTTGAGACCAGCCTCAGTAATTTAGCACCCTCAGCAATTTAGCAAGACTGTCTCGATATAAAAAAATAAAAGGGACTGGGGGTGTAGCTCAGTGTGTAAGGCACCCCTAGGTTCATTCCCCATTACCAAAAATAAATAAAGAGTCATCAAACTGCTAGGCATGGTGGCTCACGTCTGTAATCCCAGCTACAGGGGAGGCTGAGGCAGGATGGCAAGCTCCAAGTCAGCTTTGTCAACTGAGAGAGACAGTGTTTCAAAATAATTTTTTTTTTTCAGAGTGCTTGCAAAGCATGCGCGAGACCCTGGGGATAACTCCTAAACCGCCCCCCCCCAAAAAAAATAAAAAGCATCGAACTGACATTTAAGATAAGCATCTTACCACATGTAAATTACATCTAAAAAAATAAGTTTCCCAGGGGACTCTACAGCGCGCCCAGCGTGGAGAACCACTGGCCTAGACAAGGGCCCACTCCCACCCCACCCCGCTCCGCCTAAGATACCATGTGCCTCTTGTCCCAACGCTTTTCTCAGGATTTTGCTCAGAACCGGACTGTCCATGGTCCGGAGGGCAATGAGATTTGAGCCAAAACATCTCTCTTAGCATCTGTTTTCCTCCTAGCAACCGGTTCTCCTAAGCTTGTGATTGGCTGGCGACCGCGAGACTATTCGCTCCACATTTTCTCTTCTTAGCTCCTTATTAGTTAAAAAGAGCATCAGTCGCCCAGCCTCCCACCCGTTTAAGGGGCTAGTGGGAGTTGAAACTTAGCCTCGACTGGCTCCGCAGAGCAAGGGGGCGGGGCTAAGGGCCAAGTCGGTTCTTCATTGGTCCCTTTTTTTCGGTGGCGGCAGCAGTACCGCCCCTTCTCCAAGTCCCGTACGCTCACACCCGCCCTCCTCTCGAAGACTCTTGCTCCCATTGGCCGCGGGCCAGGCTATGGCCCCGCCCCCTAGCCCTTCCGGCTCACCGATTGGCCTGCACGTAGGGCGAGCGCGCCGTGCCCGCGGAGTGAGAGCCGCACGAGCGTGCGAGCAGCCAGCTGGCTGCATGGCGCGCTGCGAGCGGCTGCGCGGCGCGGCCCTGCGCGACGTGCTGGGCAGGGCGCAGGGGGTCCTGTTCGACTGCGACGGGGTGCTGTGGAATGGCGAGCGCGCCGTGCCGGGCGCCCCGGAGCTGGTGGAGCGGCTGACGCGGGCCGGCAAGGCGGCGCTGTTCGTGAGCAACAACAGCCGGCGCGCGCGGCCAGAGCTGGCCCTCCGCTTCGCGCGCCTGGGATTCGGGGGGCTACGCGCCGAGCAGCTCTTCAGCTCCGCGCTGTGCGCCGCGCGCCTGCTGCGCCAGCGCCTGCCCGGGCCGCCGGACGCGCAGGGCGTCGTGTTCGTGCTCGGGGGCGAGGGGCTGCGCGCCGAGTTGCGCGCCGCGGGGCTGCGCCTGGCAGGGGATCCCGGCGAGGACCCGGGCGTGGGGGGCGGCGCGGCCACGCGCGTGCGCGCCGTGCTCGTGGGCTACGACGAGCACTTCTCCTTCGCCAAGCTGAGCGAGGCGTGCGCGCATCTGCGCGACCCTGACTGCCTCCTCGTGGCCACCGACCGAGACCCTTGGCACCCGCTCAGCGACGGCAGCCGGACCCCGGGTGAGCGCGGAACTGACGGTGAAACAGGTGGAGGGGTGGCCTGCGCCTTCTCCACCCCCGGGGGGCGGGTGCAGGTGGCAATCAGGACAGATGCCACCACTGCGAAGGAAGCCCCACGCAGCAAGAGCCCAGGGTGCTTTTGTGTCCACACCTGGTAATTCCTACCTGAGTGGGGCAGTGGTGAGGTCCATGTTAAATGATAAGCGCAGGGAGTTCGGGTTGGATTGAGGTCTCTTGGACTTGGGGAGCTAGCCTCCTGGACTCCTGTCATTCTTGCCCTATCCACCATGGTTGCGGGTTTGGAGAAGCCTAGAAGGATTGTCCTCCCGTGAGAGGGTGGGAACAGCATTCCCAGAGGCAGGATAGGGCAGGTGTGTGGACAGAAGGCAGGTGGAGTTTGACTTGACTTCAGTTCCACCCGGACGCTGTGTAATCTTAGTGGGTTACATAACCCGAGTGTCTGGCTGGGTGCAGAATGGAAGTGCCCGCGAGGCCAGTTACCCCTCAGGGAACAACCATGAGGGTGAGTGCCTGGTGCGCAGTCCTGGCTCAGATGCTGTGCTGTAGTCAGAGTCCTCCCACGTGTGGGGAGTTTCATGAAGCACTTTGACGTCTGTTTTCATTTGTTTTCCAGATTATTCCAGGGATGGAAGTATTGTCCCACTTCCTTTTTTTTTTTTTTTTTTTTTTTTTTTTTGGGTACCAGGGATTGAACCCAGGGGTGTGTAACCACTGAGCCACATCCCTAGCCCTGTTTGTATTTTATTTAGAGACAGTCTCCTTGAGTTGCTTAGGGCCATGCTCAGTTGCTGAGGCTGACTTTGAACTCGAGATCCTCCTGCCTCAGCCTCCTGAGCTGCTGGGATTACAGGTGTGTGCCCAGCTTGTCCCACTTCTTAATCAAACTGAGACAAAGAGAGGTCCAAGGCAGAACCAGAATAGGCCCAGGACTATAGACTCCCTCTTGAAACATGAGCTTCCCAAGAGGACACAGCGAGTTGGTGAAAGAGCCCGGGAACCTGAACTTGGCTCTAGGGATACCCCCCATCCAGAGCACTCTTGGAGGCTGTCTTCTTCTTGGTGGGGACGGCAGGAGCAGGCTGAAGCTCCTAGGTCACAGGGTTAAAGCTGTACAAGAGGAGGAGGTGGCAGAAGCCAGCCCACAGTGATGAGTGTGTGGACAGGTTAATACCCTGGTCAGGCAGGGGGCAGGGACAGAGCCCTGTCACTCCCTCTCTGTGGGCCCCCGCCCCAGACAGTCCTTGACACACACCCTGGCTGGGGGAGTGGTAGTGAATGAGGTGGGGTAGGCCTGAGGGCCTCCTGCTGAGAACATCTGGGAAGGCTTCCTGGAGGAGGCAGGTAACTGGGCAGAGTGAAGGTGACAAGGAGACAGTGTTAGGATGGGGTGGCAGTTGTGAGTCTCTAGTCCTGGCCCTGTTCTGGCTCTGGCTTGGACTGACTTGCCACTTGACCACATCAACCTCAGCATCCCCTTAAATCTGCAGGGACGACTGTATTCAGGGCGCACAACCGCCGAGCTCCTGTCTACCCTCAGCCATGCTAGGAAGTGTCCTTCCCTGGCGTCCCCAATGCTCAGGTTAAAGCTGTGGGGTACATGGTTTCCCAGGGCTGGGGAAGGGTGGTGTGGGATGTTGGGGGAGGTGCCCTGCCCACTCGTGCCTCCCAGGCTGCTGCTTGGCCCCAGACCCTGTGGTCTTGGTGTCCATGAGGCTGTGACCACCAGCCCTGCTGGTCACTCCCACTGCCTCGAGGGGGAGGCAGAGGCTCAACAAATGCAGCGCTGTGGTCCTGTATTTGCAGAAACTGAATGGTGTGGCTTTGAAACCACTGTTTCACAATGTATAAAAATGTAACAAAGGCCCCTGGTGAGCCTCAGAGCCCCGGCTGCTCCCCCACCCCTGGGCCTCTTAGACGGATCATGCATTTACCTTGTTGCCACAAGGCAGACACTTGAACTGCAAGTTGCAGTGCCCACTGGCAGGAATAGTCATCAGCAGCTGGGGGTTGCCGAAGGGGAGCAGCGGGGTGCTGGCGGGGTGCTGGTGGGCCGAGGCGGTTGGAGCCACAGACTCCTCTCCTGGTGTTGGGCACAGAGGACGAACTTTTGTTGCATGGGCCACTCTGCCCTATCTGGCATCTGGTTGGGCCTCAGTAAATATCAGCAGAATGAATAAAGTGGGACGTGGGTCCCAAGGGTGACCCCTCCATTCTGGGAAGGAAGGCGCTGGCAGCCTTAACCATTCTCGAGCTGAGAACAGCACTTTGGAGTGGCTCAGGGGAGTCCTTCCCATCCTGAAGGACTCTAGCCAGGAGACCAGTGGCTCTTCTTTCCCATCCTGTTCTTAGCAGCACTGATCCCGCGGGAGCTCCGTCCCTGCGCCAAAACAAACATCAAACAAAAAGCAGAAAACATGCAAGTGAGTCGGGGGCAGGGGCCAGGGAGAAGCTTATGGGGTGCTGCTCGGGTCCTGCCCGCTTCTGCCCCTGGCCTGGTGCTGGGGTGCTGGGGAAGCCCTCCTTGTCTGAGGGCTGTAGGACTGAGGATTCTTGCTGTCCCCACCCATTCTTCCTTCTGTGCCTTTGGCTCACTAAGTGGAGTGTTGTGAGAGGAGGGAGAGGAGGCTAGAGTATCTGGGTCAGGCGGTGGCGTGTCCAGAAGCGGTTCCTAGCTGGGAGGCCTTGGTCTACACCACTCACTGGCTTGGGGGTGAACACTCACATGGCTGGTTCGGATCTGCCGCAGGAGGCCCCTGATCGTGGAGCTGGACAGATCCAGGGGCATCTGTCATCACAAGTGCAGATGACCTCAGAGCACAGGTGACAGTGAGATGTACTCTGAGCTGGGCGCAGTGACACACACCCATCGTCCCACTGGGAGGCTGAGGCAGGAGGAGCGCAGGTCCAGCGCAGGTCCGGGGCCAGCCTGAGCAATTTAGCAAGAGCCTGTCTCACAATTTAAAAACTAAGAAGGGCAAGAAAAGATGAACTTTGAGCATCTCTTACCTTTGGTTTCCTTGTTGTTGTTGTTTTCGTTTCTAAAGCCAGGAGCCTTATTTTTAATTTTTGAAGATAGAGTCTCACTAATTGCCCAGGCTGGCCTCAAACTTGGTGATCCTCCTGTCTTAGCCTCCCAAGCAGCTGAGATGACAGATGTGTGTCACTGTGCCCAGCTAGTAGTTGACTTTTTTTTTTTAATACCAGGAGTTGAACTTGGTACCCCTTAACCACTGAGCCACATCCCCAGCCCTTTTTAGATTTTTAATTTAGAGACAGGATCTCACTGAATTGCTTAAGGGCCTTGATAAGTTGCTGAGAATGGCTTTGCACTCACATGCTCCTACCTCAGCCTCGAGAGCTGCTGGGATTACAGGCATGTGCCACTGCGCCTGACAGTAGTTGGTTGACTTTTAGTTATAGTGTCTTTTAACAACTAGCTCACAAAATTCCCAATAAAATGAAACTGTCCACCTTCCCAAGCCAGCCCAGCCAAAGATGGGTGAGACCACCGAGTGCAAGTTCCTTTGCTGCCCCTTAGGAAGCCAGGCAGCCCTGGGTAAGTTCCTTAATGTCACTGAGCCTCAGTTTTCCCATCTGTGAACAGGCTCCATGGCACCAGTGTCGCCTCTGAGAGCCCAGAATGTGCTGCGTAAATGGTCCTCGTGTGGTCACCTTGGCAGGACATTAGTGTGAAAGCAGAATACTAGGGCACGAGGACGTGCCTTGGGACAGGAACAGTGGACGCATTGTATGGACATGCCGGTCCTGGGCTGGGCAACAGAACTGTCCTTTGCTGACAGTTGGACTCACCTATTGTTGGACTCTTGCCCTGATTCCACTCTTGAGCTTATGAGAGTTACTGTTGCCACAGAGGTGGTGAAAGAGGTTGCCAAGCATGTAGCTCTTTGTATCCAGTGGTGTTCTCTTAGCATGTAGCTCTTTGTATCCAGTGGTGTTCTCTGGTTATCACTGTCCTTGCAGAGGCTGATGGACGCAGATGGAGGCTGGGGGTGGGGCAGAAGTGTGAACATCTCCAACCCACAGATGGGCCGGTCAGTTCCACTGCCAGGAGCTGTTATCTGGTAGCAGTAACCACAAGTACTGTTTGTGAAGTGCTTTTCCTTTCACCTAGCTCGGCCCCTGTGGTCCCACAGCATCCCTTTGGAGGAAGGTATTACTTGGATCTACATCTTGCAGCTAGTCCCCATATGTTGCAGCAAGTCCCTGGAAACTCAGAGAGGTTGAGTAGCTTACCTGAGGGCACACAGCTGCCAGGGTGAAAGGGTGAACTTCGGGCAGGACTGACTGATCAACCCTGTTTACATGCCATGGCTCATTGAGCCCTTGCAGTACCCATGGGAGATGAGTGTCATTAATATCCTCATTAGAGCCGGGGAAACTGAGGCATGGGGAGGTTATCCAGCCTGCCCAGGAAGGGAGGTGGAGGAGTCTGAGCACAGGCCTCTGGTTGTGGGCCCATGCCTTCCAGGCGGCGGGAGCCTCTGACTCACAGCCGGGCCCAGCCTTACCCCGGGCCACGCAGCGTCCCGGCAGCCTCCCGGGATTCTGCTGCCTCCAGTCTGCTGATGGCTCCCATCTCTCCACAGGCACGGGCAGCCTGGCCGCTGCGGTGGAGACAGCCTCGGGGCGCGAGGCGCTGGTGGTGGGTAAGCCCAGCCCCTACATGTTCCAGTGCATCGCCGAGCACTTCAGCGTGGACCCCGCCCGCATGCTCATGGTGGGGGACCGCCTGGAGACCGACATCCTCTTCGGCCACCGCTGCGGCATGACCACCGTGCTCACGCTCACCGGCGTCTCCCGTCTGGAGGAGGCCCAGGCCTACCTGGCGGCCGGCCAGCATGACCTGGTGCCCCATTACTACGTGGAGAGCATCGCAGACTTGATGGAGGGGCTGGAGGACTGAGCCGGCCGGCCGCAGCCCCGGCTCCCACTCAGCCCTGCAGGAGGAGGCAGTGGGCGGGGCCTCCTAAGCCCGCCAGCCCCCTGGCCTGGCTGCTGCACCTGCCGGGCGGACCCGGGAAGGTTCGCAAGCCCTCTGCCCTCCCCAGCTGGGAGGTGGCCGGGCACTCTGCTGTTCCAGAAGCTGCCCCTGCAGCTCGAAGGCTCACCCTGGCCTGACCCAGCGGTGACTTACTTCCGCCCTGTCTCCCCGCCTGGAAACATGGGCGCTGATTCCCTAGCCCTTCTCCCTCCCTGGGGCCGCTAGAGCCCAGCCTGTGCTCCTGGGTTCCTCCCCTTGGTTCCTGACCAGTCAGAGGTCTCCAAAACCACAACCCACCGTCCTGAGTGGACCAAGCTGAAGCCCAGTGAGAGTGGTTCACCATGTGGGGTCCTGAGTGGACCAAGTGGGAACTGAAGGAACAAGGACCCTTGCCTGTCCTGGAGCCCAGGCCTGCCAATCAGAAGGCTGAGCGGCAGTGGCCCGAGAACGTCCTGGGTCCTGGGTGGACCCATTGGGACACCAAGTATAATGACCCACTGGTCTCTTAGATCCCAAATAGAATAATCCAGAAGTCCTAGAGACAGTGGCCTCTTGACAATCTGGGTCCAACTGGACCAGCCAGGGGTTCAGAGTCAGTTAGTAATTAAGGGGCCAAGTTTGAAGACACCCCTTCCTAAAGACTGAAGAAAAGCCCCGGCCCTGCCTGATCCCGGTACCTGTCCAGAGTTGGTGGCCATGGCTTAGGTGGGCTTTTGTACCCACTTTGTGGTCAGTATTTGCTGTGCCACCTCTACCCCTGCCCCCTTATTTATTTATTACTATGTGCCAGTGACAGTAGGGGTGGGGGCTAGGCCTTCCCTGCCGCCTCCACCCTGGTTGTATCCAGTCCTCCTATGTAATAAAGTTTGAGCGGGAGTGCTGTGTGACAGTCCAGCCCAGGAGGGACGGGGAGCCCCTGCCTGAGTCTGCCTTCCTGGAACTGACCCTCCCGTGACCTTGCCCATGAATTGATCCATCCCAGTTCCAGAGCATTCTCCTGTGAGTAGTGCCCTGACTTTTTCACAGTATACATTCCTGCGGGTTTTTTATTTTGGTGGTGCCAGGCATAGAACCAGGCCGGCGCTCTGCCAGGGAACCGCGCCTGCTGAGTCTATGCCAGTTTCCAGCCCTTTGGAGACCCTGCAAGTTTCTGCTACGCATCCCACGTTCCAGCTTAGGAGCGGGTGGAGTGTGCAGGGCGCACAGCTGGACTGATTAGAGCTTGTCCGACTGAGGACGCTGCAGCCCCCTCTGTGGAGAGAGGACAGGAAGGTGCCGGGCGAGGTTCCCACCCGGAGCTCAGGTGAGCTGCTCTGGGGAGCATCGTCAGGCCTGGTGCCGCTGGGGAGTGCGTCCTGCTGTCCCGAGCATCCCCAGGGCCTGCTGAGTGGCGGGCGCGGGACCGCTCCATACTCTTGCGAGCGCCTTCCTGCTCAGCCTCAGCGCCAGCTCTGTCTGCGGAGCCAGGGGCGGGACCAGGCCTGGGAAATCCTTCCAGCTTTGACTTCTTGGGGAGAAGGAGGCTTGACAGCCTTGTTGGTCACGCAGTCAGAGCAAGGGTGCATTCTCTGTGGTGTCCTCGAGGAGGTTGTGACCGACAGCTCAATGTGGCTAAGGCACACGGGTTCTTGGCCACCCCGCAAGGAGTCTGGCACCCTCCAGGCACATCCTCTCTGTCCCGCCTCCCAGTCGGCACCCAGCATCCCGGGGCAGTTCTCACTGGCCAGGTTGTGTCCCTTGCCCATGTGGAAGCCCATACCCTGGGGATCGGACACAGCTGTCAGCCACCTGGACCATGAGCCCGCCCTGCTCCTCTCGCCCAGCAAAGGAGTGCCTGTCTCCTTGGCCCCAACCAGAACCTAACGGCCATTCCCCCCTTCCTTGCCAGCAGAATCCTGATGTCCCCGGGGCTGAACACAGAGGCATCCTGTCCGAGCACAGACATAGATTAGTTTAAAGTTTGAGTGGAAACAATTGTGGTTACTTGATCCTCCTAGTCTAGGCCATCTTAGGTGTGCCATGGACACGGTGACCAGTGGGACGGAAGAGGGGTCTGCTGGGAACGTCTGGGAAGGTTTTCCTCATCTTTAAAGGACACAGCGAGGGGACTCGCTCCTTGGCTTCACTTGTGCTGGGAGCTGTGGTAGCCACTCTGACCACGTGACTGCCTCATGATCCGGCAGCAGGCGGGAGGGCGGGAAGAACCTCCCGGGTGTTTCCCCAACACTTTCTTCTATTTACTAACTTATTGAGACAGAGCCTCACTATGTTGCCCAGCTAGCTTCCAACTCCCGGACTCAAGGTCTCCTGCCTCTGCCCTTCCAGCGCGGGGCTGCAGGCTACACCAACCCAAGAGGGCGAGAATGATACCAGCACCTCAGGTCCTTCACCGGGTCCACCCACTGTCCACATTGCCCGGCTTGCCGACTGCCTCTCTACAGATTCAGATTTTTTGATGGAACCATTTGAAAATCATTACAGATGTTACAGGTGTCAGCACAGTGCACTCCCCAGACCCTTGACCATCTACACAGCTACGACCCATGATTACTCAAGAACCAGATCTCCGATGGTTTCCCTGAACCACTAAATAATCCTGCCACGAAAACTCCACAGCCCCAGACTGAAGGGAACACTCCCCTTGATTTTAAAGCAATCCCACTGAGCTTTCGGTTACCCGCAGATACAAACTCCTGATACACATGCATCAGACACACCAGAGAAAATGCTGAAAGATAGCCACATCCCACGTCAAAGATTTCGTAACACTTTTATCAAGACATAATATTTGTGTATCTCTACAATATAATTTTAAATGTACTTTTATACTTTCGTTTTAGACATTATCTCTCTGTTGGGATGTAATTCAGGACTAACTGACCTCTGGAAATACTTGGAAACACGTTCAAAGTAAGAAAAACCCAACCTACAAAGCTGTTTTCCAATGGAATGAAATTCTTAAGACCAACAAGGTTAATATTTCATTAAGTGTGAGCACAGTAAACGTGTCCAGTTCAGCTTTGAAGTTTTAGTATTTTGGAACCAATACATTTTTTTTTCCCCTTTGGGTCTCAAATATTTCGTAAGCTCTTAAAAAGTCTTAGCTTCTTGTGAGTCTGTAATTTCAAAATAAAATGTTAAAGAGGCTTAGACCTGAGTCCTGGAGGGTCAGGCCGATTAAGAAAAAGGTCTGGGGCCCACTCAGAGGAGGGACAGTTCCCCAAGGGAAGGAGGGGTCTGTGATCACAAGGGGACAGACCCCAGGAGGGATGCAAAGGGCCGGAAGCTCACTGTAGGCAAGGAGGTACCTGAGCAACAGGAAAACCCGGCAACGGCAGCCAGGCGAGCCGGCGGGTCAGGAAGAGGGCACGGCTGCCCCACAACCTGTCGGAAGACCCCTGGAGGTGAGGCACCCCTCACGCCACCTTCTGCCCTCCACGGAGCAGGTACCCAGGACCTCACTCCTTTCCTTGGCTCAGCTCCCTGTGTGGACTTGGTCAAGGGCCCACCCTCTCTAGATGGTCACTGCGTCACAAAACAGCATCATGAAATGGGGGGACAGACACCGGCATGATGGCACATGCCTGTAATCCCAGCAACCAGGAAAGCTAAGGCAAGAGGGCCACAAGTTCCAGGCCAACCTCAGCAACTCGGAACCTCAGTGCCTTAGTGAGACCCTTCCTGTCTCAAAAAATAAAATATGGCTGGGTGCGGTGGCACACGCCCGTATTCCCAGTGGCTCAGGAGGCTGAGGCAGGAGGATGGCAGGTTCAAAGCCAGCCTTGGCAACTTAGTGAGGCTCTAAGCAACTCAATGAGACCCTATTTCTAAATAAAATACAAAAAAAAGGGCTGGGGATGTGACTCAGTGGTTAAATGCCTCTGGGTTCAACCCCTAGTGCTGGAAGGAAGTAGGGAGCAGGTCAGGCTATCTCCTCCGGGGTCCCTCCCCACTGATATCTAGGACTGCGGCTGGCTGGGGCAGCCAGCTTAGCTGGGGGAGTGGACGGCGCCTCTGCGGCTTCCACCCTCCCAGCCAGTGCCAGCTGGAGGAAGTAGAGCCTCCGTCGGGGCCAGGCTGGAAGGGCCCCACTGGCCCAGATTCCATCTGGACAAGTGGAATTCATTTCTCACAGCAGCAGGCAAACCCAGGCTGCGGGGATGGGGTTCCCAGCCGCTCCTGCAGGGTGTGGAGTAGAGCAGACAATCCCTGGGGCAGGGGCCTGGCCTTGGCCACGGGAGGGAAGGAAACATCCTCACACATCACACCTGTACTGCCACATTCCCACTGTCCAGGCCTGGAGACAGATTCAGAGACACCACAGACCTGCAGCCAGGCCGCTCCCACATCCAGGTGGCCTGTCTTCTCGCTCTTCTGACTGACTTCCTCTTGCAGAAGTTCCACCCAATGGCAGCCACCAAGTAGGGGGTGATGTGGTGAAAGGAGATAGCAAGGCACCGAGCACGGGGCGGATACGTGGGACACCTGCCCCCAGGAAAACCATAGTCACTGTTAAAGAGGACTCTGGAACGTCTCCCCACCCCAGCCTAACCAAGAGGGAGCTGTTTGTCACTGAACAGGTCTGAGGATGTCCCCCCTGCTTTTGTGGTACTAGCAATCGAACCCAGGGGTGCTTTACCACGAGCTGCAAAGATTGATTGAAGGACAGCAAAGCAAAGACGGAGACAGCCTAAAGGCAGCTGCGGGCACCTCTACCCTCTCAGAGACAGTGACGCCCCCTGAGTGGCGCTGATCATTCATAGGACTTTCCTGGGAAGCAAAGTACAGGTTCCCACCAAGCATCTGTAAAAAGCACATCCCACGTCAGTCCTCCGACGTTTGGGGTTCGGAATGCTTATTGCTGGTGGAGCAGTCATGGCACACTGTAGCTCTCTTGAGTCTGGCGACATTTAAATTGACTCTGCTTTTGTTCTAGTCAATCTGGTACACACACGTGCTGCAGATTTGGGGTTGTTTGCTTTTTTGGGGGGTTTACTGGGGCTCGACCCAGGAGCGCTTAACTGCTGAGCCACATCCCCAGCCCATTTTTTGAAAGGGTGTGTGACAAATACACCTGAGCGGCTGGGATTACAGGCATGCACCTTCACGCCCCGCAGGAGTCTAGCTATTTGTAAGGAAAAAATCCTGTAGGGTCTCAGGAGGAATTCTGGGTAGGTGACTCCAGGAAGTGTGCCGCTGTAAGGCACCTAATGTGGGGGTGCCTAAAAGATCCTGAAGGGGGCTCCTCCATTCAGGAAGGGGCTGATCCAGTGAGGAACTTTTCTTAGGACCTGAAAACCCTGAGTGAAAAGCGAGTTTTTCAATCTGCAAGGGAAAGGTCTTGTGGACACCTGGCCTTAGGGATGCTGTCACCACACGAGTGAGATTAGAAAGAGGTCCTGGAGGGGTGAGGAAGGCAGAAAGTTAGCTCCAGTGTCCCCAGGGCTGCTCAGACCTTTATCTGCCACATGCAGAGTCCCCGAGCTCCTGTGGTGATGTCCAGTAGGCCAAAGGGGACTTGGAGAGGCCCGGCATTCCCAGGCTTCCACAGCTCCAGAGGTGAGGCAGTTTTGCCCTGTGGTCGCCCCCCCGCCCCCAAGGAGGGTCATGATCCGGCGTGGACAGGCCGTTCTGGTCTGGTCGCATCCTCTGGGCTCCCCCCATTTCCCCTCTTTCATGCAGAGATGTCAGGTATCCCTGAGGGGCCCAGGCCTTGGTCGAACACTAGGACAAGTGACTGGGCTTGTTCCCTTGCCTGCTGTCACTGTCGCCAAGATTTATGGTGCCTTTTATTTTGTCATTGAATACCCCAAAGGTCAAATGTAAAAGTTGGCTGATAGGGGCCTGAGGACCCAGAGTTTGTATTTGAAGTTTTCCCCTAATGTCTGGAACTGGCCGGCTGGTAGAGCAAGTCCCCAGCAGAATCTGTCCCTCATAGAATTTGGATCAGCGTTCGTGTGTCAGGGAGTCAGTAAGTCTAATGAAGAACAAAACAGGATCCTCACCCTTTTCCCGAGGAGCTCCTGGACTTGATCATAGCTGACTGGTCGCTCATAGATTTTTCTCATGCCTTCTATTAATCACGTGATCTATGGCTGTGCCTTTTGGAGCCTTTCGAGATCTGTGCTCTGGATATAGTCATTTCAATGACTTACTATATAAATCTGAAGTGAGTTTACAGGAATAGATGTTGGATCTCCCTTATCTTAACAAGATGGAAGAATTCCGAACCTGCCGGTGGTGGGACTGTGGGACACAAGTCCTGGTGGGTGCCTGTACCCGAGTTCAGCCACCAAATGGCCAGAGGGTGACCCCTTCCTCCAGCGGCGACATTTGCTCCAGGCGTCCCTGGAGACACCCTGAGTACTCAGGGGACACTCCAACGCTTTTGAGTTCCCGTTCCCAAAATTATGAAAACCAGAGCCAGTTCGAGCCACCGCAGTTGAGTCTTTAGGCTCAAAGTCTAATCTCATCCGAGTGAGCGCTGAAACAGACTTCTTCAGAGAAGAAAGGACACACGACGTGGGCATGAGGAACGAAACAAGGCCCTCGCCCATGCCAGGGGAGGCGGCACTGGTCCATTACACGAAGCCTAGGGGAGGGCATCTTCTTCAGAGAAGTCGCGTCCTGGTAAGCTGGGCGCTTCCCTTAGCGCTGTGTGGGTGAGGCACTGAGGAGTCTCCCGACTCGTATCCCAGGTGCTATTCTAAGAAAATGGAAGGACAGTGAGAGACCTGGAGGGATGAAAATATTAAAAATGAGAAGCGGGCTGGGCGTGTCCTTTAAGGAAGATTTACTTGCAGAGGCTGCAGAAGAGAGTGAAGCAGGAACTCACTCGCACTGAGAAAGAAAAAGCAGCGAGTGAGAAAAGTTTAGCCTTGAATAAGAGAAAGAACGCAGCTCATCCCAGGGGCGCAGGCCTGTGATCCCAGTGGCTCCGGAGGCTGAGGCAGGAGGATCTCCAGTTCAAAGCCAGCCTCAGCAACTTAGCAAGACCCTAAGCAACGCAGTGGGACCCTGACTCTAAATAAAAAATAAAAAAGGGCTGGGGATGTGGCTCAGTGGTCAAGTGCCCCTGGGTTCAATCCCTGGTACAAAAAAAGAAAAGAAAAAAAAAGCGTTTAGTTCAACTCACCACAGGTAGTTCCTCAGTTCGAGTCCCATCTGGATTGCCAAAGGAATGTCACAGACAGGGATCTGAGAAGATCCTTCCAAGGAGGCAATGAGCCCTCAACTCGGCCCAGGTTTTTGACTAATTGCTGAAGAGACACGTTGAGACACATCAAAAGCAAGATACAAGCAAAGATTTATTTAAAAACAGCACAGCAAGCCACACATGGTGACCCATGCCTGCAATCCCAGCAGCTCGGGAGGCTGAGGCAGGAGGATCACAGGTTCAAAGCCAGCCTCAACAATTTAGCAAGTCCCTAAGCAACTCAGTGAGATCCTGTCTTTAAATAAAATACAAAAAAGGGCTGGGGATGTGGCTAAGTGGTTAAGTGCCCCTGGGTTCAATTTGTAGTACCCCAAAATTAAAAATGTTTTAAAGATTTAAAAAATAAAAATAAACAGCAAAGGTATACACACCCCAAAGACAGGGGGCCCAGACCCCTCCTTCAGGGGAGATGATGGTGCCCCCAGGGCAGAGCTATTGACTGTATGTAGGATTTTCCCGGGAAGAAAAGCCAGGTTTCCAGAAAACTTCTGCGAACATAGAATCCCCCGTCGATGCTTTGGCATTTGGGGTCAGAATGTCTCTTCCTGGTGGAGCAGTCCAGCCTGTCAGTCATGGGCACGCCGGGTAGGCCTTTGAGCCTATGGTGACATTTAAGTTGACTCTGCTTCTGTTCCAGGCGATCTGGACACGCGCTCACTGGCGCCTTTGTTCCTCTGACCCAAGGGCCGCTCATGCGCCTAGATCTGGGTCCTTTGCAAGGGCCTCTTTCTGGGTCTCCCTGAGAGCCCGCCTATCTCGCGTTAGGGACCAGTGGGGACAGGGAGTCCTCACAGATGAGCTGCCACGCCCCCAGGAAGATGAACTCGGTCTGGGAGGGGGGCAAGGGCAAAGTTGAGACCTGGAAGTCATGAAAAAAAAAAAAAAATCCCTTAGTGTCACAGACCTGCGTCCTGCCCTGTGTGACCCTTGAGCAGGACAGCGGACTTCCCACGCCCAGTTTGCAGATGGGGAGACTGAGGCAAGCCGGCAGCCACACCTGCCAGGATTCTCTGAGGGTGGGCGACACAACAGGGTCAGAAGCAGAACCCAAGTCTCCAGACCCCAGGGGGGCCTTTCTGGCAACCTGTATCCTACCCATGCTGCTGGACCCGGACCAGGGTGACACATCCCTACCCGCAGCAAGCACCCCCGGTGCTGGCCCACTGTCCAGGTTGGGGTGAGGCTGAGGAGCAGCTCCCAGGACCTGAGACCCTAAGTCCTGGGCAGAGAGAGCTGCCCCCGCCCAAAGCTCCTCTGGTCCTCGGTCTTCTGAAATGCCTCCTTCGATGTGGCAGAGGCAGCTTGGGCTGGGAGAGGAGTGGGCTGGGCCCGGCCCGCCCCTTCCTAGGACTGAGGTTTCGGGGAGGCCCACAGGAAAAAGTGAAGCTGCGGTGGTTGGACTGCCAGGCGACACTGGCTCCGGGGGGAGGGGGGGGCCCCTGGGGCTGCAGCCAGCCCCTCTCTGGGGCTGCACACGCCCTCTCATCCCGTGCCAGGCTGGGCTTCAGTCATCTGGACCAAGTGGCCTGTGGGGGCATGGGGGCTCAGCTGAGGAGGCTGGGTGGGGCGGGTAGGTGACTGGCCTGGCCTCCAGATGTGACTCATCCTGAGTCTGCATCTTTCTCCCTCTCCAATGCGGGCAGTGTTGGAAGGGGGATAGCCATGCAGGACAGGAGGTCCCCGACAGCTCCCTGGCGAGCTGCCTTGTGCGCTCCCTTTACCTGGTTCCTGACCGTGAGGCCAGTACCCCAACAGGCCAGCCTCAACTCTGCCATGACAGTCATCTTCCCTATAGCCACGTCTACCCTCAGTACTTGCCCTCCCTACGTCGTTCTGTGGCTCCCCAGTACCCTCAGGTGAAACAATGCCAAGCCCTGTCCCTGGCCCACAAGCCCCTTCATGACCAGGTACAGCTGGCCTTCCAGTCCTGTCCCCAGATCTGTGCCCCTGCTGAATGCCAGTCCTTCTTTGCCCCCCCTTTGAGACCACCCTCCTCACCTTGTCTCCACCCACCCGGGCTGCTGCTGACTGGCCTCAGAGCCGTCCTGTTTCTGAATTAGCTTCTTGGTTAGATCCCCCCAACCCCGACCAGCGCTCCTTCAGCACAGGGACTAGAGGGGCTTCTCTTGCACCCCCTGGAGTCAGCACAGGGTCAGGCACACAGTGGGCGCTCCAGAGAGTATCTGCTGAGCAGATGGGAAAGGGAAGGCTGGCTTCAGAAAGGGGGACCCAACCCTCACGGCCTGGCCCGCGGCGGGCCACCTCCCAGGCCTGACATTCTGACCGCACCCAGAGATCCCCAGCCCTCCCCGCCCCCGGCAACCGGAGGTGCGGCCACAGCTGACAGCCTCAGCGCTGGCCCCGGGCCCAGCCTTTCTTTAGCCCCATGTGAGCAGCAGGAGTGCAGCTGCAGTCGCCGCGTCCGCGGGCGGGGGTGGGGGACGGGTGGGGCCAGGCCTAGCGGCCCGGGCTCAGCCTCTGCGGCGGCACGCGGCGGGGCCCCGTCCCGGCCCTCCCAGGCGCGTCCTCTCCCCCAGCTCTGACTCCCTAACGCATCCCGCGCTCCCCAGCCTCTTCTCGGGGCGCCCCTGGGCTCAGGCTGCCGGCCGCAGGCCCCTTCCCGCCAACTCGGGGCTAGCTCATCCTCAAACTATTTTCCACTGGCTTCCCCCAATCTCTGCAACAGCGTCACTTTTTTTTTTTTTTTTTGGATGAGGGCGGGGGCAGATGAAGGATAGGAGGCGGAGCTTGGGCTCTGGGGGCGTGGCTAGGAAGGAGGGAGGGGAATCGCCACTCTGATTGGTCACCTCTGCTCCAGAATTGATTTCGAAATTCCATTGACTCCACCTCTGGTGGCTCCCATCCCAGTCCCGACTTGCAATTGGCTGAGCTTTCAGGGGGCGGGACTCACCGGGTCCGGTCCAGTTAAAAGGGTGGGTGCGGCTGGGCCCATCTCTCCGAGGAGTCCTTAGCCCGTGCAGCAGACCCCGGGAGCATCCTCTAGGCCTCAGTTATGGCTTGTGTGAGTGTGGGACCCCACCCCAAAGTCCGGGGATAGCGGGGAGCCGATGACCAGGGGAGTGTGGGGCAGTTCTGAAGCTGGGTTCTAGCTCCAGCTGTGCGGCCCTGGGCAAGTGCCTTCTCTTTTCTGGTCCTCAGTGGCCACATCTGTAAAATGGGGTGGGTACCATGGTCCCCCAAACCTTCTCTGACTGAAGAACTTTCTGGTTGCCCCAGGGTGGGACAGCCTAGTTACTTCTGCCAAGGTGCGACATTCTTCAATTCCGCAGCTCCAAGAGTTGGGAGTTTGAAGGGTGTGGCATGGGGGGGGCACTTTGGCCCAGGCCACTGTCCTTTACCCTCCTCCACGCGAGAGCCTCATGTCCCCTCCCCCGCTGCAGCTGTCCCCAGTCAATGCTCCAGGGCCAAGTCGCCCTGCGCTCCAGGGAGCTCTAAAAAGTCTCCAGGAGCGGAGGCAGGCTGTCTGGTGGAGGCCTCCCAGGGCAGGAGGCAGGGGGCAGGGGGCAGAGGGTGGTTCCCTCTAGGCTGGCAGGTGGGGGTGGGGCAGTGCGAGTTGTGGGTGGTAAGGGCAGTAAGGACAGGGAGAGGAGGCGGGAATCTCCCCTAGGCCCCCAGGGAAAGCTTGGAGCTTCTGGCAGAAGGAACCACTGAAACACCCGTTAACTCCTGCCCGCCCGCCCTGGTGCCAACGTCTGGTAGTGCCAGGCAGTGCCCTGGGCCCTGGTCAGCCTTGTTAACCCTGAGCCATCCCGGTGCCAACTGCTTTGGTGGTTCTGCCCTCCGCAGCAGGACCTGACCACGGTCATCTGCGTGTCCTCTATCTCTGCACCTCTCTGTGGAGAGGAGTGTGACCAGGTTGCTGCAGCCCCAGGCCATCAGCAGAGGGGCAGACCCCTCCAGGCAAAGGGGCATTGAGCCCCACCTCCAGGCTGCCCTGAATCCAGGTCCCCCCACCCAGGGGCAAGACCCAGAAGCGGTGCTGGAGAAGCACCCATGTTCCGGAGTCCCTGTGGGGAAGGGGGCTTCCCAGGCCCACTCAGAGAACCAGGTGCGGACTGGAACTGCACCCCATCCTGTCCCCAGGCTTCCCGGTCGGTGGCCTGGTCAGAGGACCCAGGGTGCGAAAGACCCCACTCCCACCCTCAGCCACCCCAGGATGCTGGGGGTTGGGAGACCAACTCCCCCTAACCCAGCGGGGTGGGTCTTGTCTGCACCAGGGGCTGGTCGCCAGCAACCTGAACCTCAAACCTGGAGAGTGCCTCAAAGTGCGCGGCGAGGTGGCCCCCGATGCCAAGAGGTGAGGGGTGACTGCGGGTGGCAGGGGTGGTGCTTGGAGAGCGGGTCGGGCTGCGGGGCTGGGATGGGCGTGGCCGCTTCTCCGGAGGGGGTTTGTGGCCCGCCGCCCAGGCTGCGTTTCTGAGTGAGTCACTTCCTCCGCTGGGTCTGGGCGCCCCCACCATCGCCCCCTCCCCCACCGAGCCTCTTAAACTAAACCAGCTGCGGCCTCATCTTCTACCTTGGCGGGCCCCCTCCCCTTCCGACTCTGGGCAGGACCAGAGGCCGGGGCCTGGGAGGGGGACCAGCGGGTGTCGCCCACTGCCTCGCTCAGATGGCTCTTTCCTAGGGCTGCGCAGTCGCGACCCTGTCCTCCATTTCTTCAGCCCTTTCCTCATTCGTTCAGCCAGCTGCCTTTCCTCTCAAAGCCGTAGGACCTTGGACCAGTCAACCACTCTCACTGGGCCTCGGTTTCTTGATAAAGCAAGATGGAGGGTGTTGGAGGAGGAGAGAGGCTGGGTGTGTCAGTGGTGACGATGAAGAGGGGTTCGCTTTAAGAGCCGCCCACTCTTTTCCTACTTACTGAGCCTGCAGAGGTGGGCGTGGCCTTAGCTCCACGCAAAGAATGATTTTCGTGTGTGCGGTGCTGGGGGTCACACCCAGGGCCTCCCCTGAGCCACACCCCCAGGCCAACAAACCTTCGGTGTCCACGATGTTCGCCCTGTGGCGGTTGAACATGCAGTGTGTCCCACTCAGCGCTAGGGGTTCAGAAATGTACCAGACTGGACTCGCCCTCCCAAAGGTCACCATCTGGAGGGAGTCCCTGAGCTTGACCAGAAAGGTTAGATCTCACGCTAAGGTCTGGGAGCGTCTGGGGCCATCATCACTGCAAGACCCTTAGAGACCTTTCTTTTGCAACTTGTGCAAGTGAGGGAGCTGAGACCCAGAGAGAGTCAGCGACCAGCTCCAGGTCACACAGCAAGGCCAGAACTAGAATACAGGTTTCTGGTCTGGCCAAATGAGTCTCCCAACAAGGGGCATCAGTGGCGTACCCAGTGGCACACTGGTCAGCCTGAGGGACCGACTAGAAGGTGGCTTCAGCTGGCCAAGGTATCCTCAAGTTCACTCATCATTCTTAGCTTTGTGCTGAACCTGGGCAAGGACAGCAACAACCTGTGCCTGCACTTCAACCCCCGCTTCAATGCCTACGGGGACGCCAACACCATCGTGTGCAACAGCAAGGACGGTGGCGCCTGGGGCACCGAGCAACGCGAGCCCGCCTTCCCCTTCCAGCCTGGAAGTGTGGTGGAGGTGGGACCGGGCGGGACCGGGTGGCGGGGGAGGCTGGGGGGCTGGGCACCACCTGGGGTTCCTCCCCGCCTCACTGCATGGTGACCTGGGAGTCCGCCGCGACGGGCGCCTGCTGCAGGCCAGCTCACTGCCCCTCCACCTCCCAGGTGTGCATCTCCTTTGACCAGACAGACTTGACCATCAAGCTGCCAGATGGACATGAGTTCAAGTTCCCCAACCGCCTCAACCTGGAGGCCATCAATTACCTGGCAGCTGACGGCGACTTCAAGATCAAGTGCATAGCCTTCGAGTGAAGCCAGCCGGTCCCCGGCCCCCAATAAAGGCAGCTGCCTCTGTTCTCCTTGAACCAGCTCCTGTGTGCGTGTCCTTGTGTGAAAGGGTCCCCGTCCCCAGGCCTGCCCCTTCCTTCACCTCCTCCATGTGCACCTCCTAACTTCTTACCCTGGGCTCCCCAGACGGAGCCAGAGCTGAGCACGCCGTGGAGGGCACTGAACCAACTCCTTCCATGTGCCAGGTGGGAGGGACAGCAGGAGGTGGAGGGAAGAACACTGACCGTCAGGAGCTGGAAAGATCTGGAGTCTGCAGGGTGCAGTAGCAATAGTTCCAGCTACTTAGGAGGATCACTTGGGTCCAGGAGTTTGGGGCCAACCTGGAAAAACCATCTTTCATTTATTTAGTGTCTTGCAGTGCTGGGGATTGAACCACAGACTCCATTGAACGGGGTGGGGGGATGGTGCCTACTAGTCATTCCAGCAACTTGGGAGGCTGAGGCATTAGGATCACAAGTTCAAGGCTAGCCTCAGCAACTTGGTGAGGCTGTCTCAAAAGGAAAACAAACAAACAAAGGCCAGCTGTGTGGCCTTGTGCATGTAATTGACCCCTCTGTGCCTTAGTTTATTACTTATAGAGGGTATTACACGCAGCCCGTTGTGGAGATTAAATGGGATGTCATGTGATGGCGGACAAGCTCAGTGCCTGGCTCCACCAGTGAGGATGGCTTACCTTCCTCACGCACCACCTTGAGGTGCCCTTACTCCTTTATGAAGGAGGAAATGGGCTCCTTCATATGGAATGCAAAAAGAGATCCCAGAGTCTACCAAGCCCAGCACAGCCTGAGGAGCCCCGTGCATCCCAGCTTTGCACCCCTGTGCTGGAGCACAAGGGCAACCAGGAAGCTAGTCTGAGAGTCACTGGCTCCCTGACCTTGGGCGGGTCTCACCTTAGCAAGGGAACTATGGGCTTGGGCCCTGAGGGTTCCGCCAATGATGGACCGTCAGTGAGGAGTTCCCCTGAAGTGTGACGTCAGAGAGGCACCCGAGGCAGCATGTGGTAAGCAGATTTCATTTAAAAGTAGTAACACAGACTTTCCAGGGAGGGAGAAGCGGGCCACGGCAGATGCACCCAGCATCTTTTATAGATTAGGGTCTCCTTTGTTCTGTTCTCTCTCCCCTTTTCTCTCTCCTTTCTGCCTACGTGGCTAGGCCCAGGAGTGACTAGGCCCTAGAGTTGCGGTGACATAGCAAAAAAGGTGAGAAGCAGGTGGCAGGGGCAAAGGCTGAATGGAGATTTAGGTAGGGGCCCAGGGTACATTAATTAGCAACTGCCTGCCTGCAGCTTTTTGGGAGGGACAGTTAGGCAGGTAAACTTGGTGATCAAAAAGGCTCTGGAGACATTGACATTCCAATCTCCCAGGGACGGACTCCAACTTCCCAGACTCTGATGGCTTCCATTCCTCCATTCCACCAGATTCCCTGTTCCACACTAACAGCAGTTAGTGTCCCTGTCCCCAATTCTGGCTTCATTCCACCCTGTGGTTTTAGGACCTCCTTACTGCTGTAAGGAAAGGGGGTGACGACCACTCTGGCTGCTTTGAGCTGGAAGGGGGCAGCGTGGGGCAAGAAGTTTAGAGTTCCTTTTTAGAAATCGGGTCTATCGAGGGGTCCATGGTAGAAGTTTGGTTGGGGAAGAGCAGGTGGTAAAGTCATCTGGGGTGGGTGCTTCTGAGAGAGAAACAGAAAGGGCATGAGTACTGACATGAGATTAATACAGAATAAATGTTGCAGCATCTGGAACAAGTCAATGACTATCATGAAGATGACAGAAGTCAATCTCTCACCAGGAGGTGGAAGAGCTGAGAAGTTGTTCCCACAACAAGGCCCAACAAAGGCTGGAGAGGACAAGGTCTTTATTTGGGAACTCTAACATTGTCAGAATGTAAACACAAGAATGTAAACACAACTTTTAATTTTTTTTTTGTGGTGCTGGGAATCGAACCCATGGCCTTGTGCTTGCAAGGCAAGCACTTTACCGACTGAGCTATCTCCCCAGCCCTCAATTTTAATTTTTTAATATCATTGATGTTCCCAGAAAATATAGTTAAGCTAATTAATGTCATCTGATTTTTGTAAAATATCCTTTTATTGGTATAATATAAAGCTGCTCCCCCGCCCTTTATGCTGCAACCATTTCTCTGCCTCCCATCTTACAACCTAGCTTGTCAGTCTGTGAACATCCTAGCTGGCTATTGGTTCATCAGTCAGCCTACAAGTATCCTTCTCAGTAATTGGTCCAGATTGTTAGCCTGCGAGCCTCCTCGCCAACTATTGGTCTGTTGTTATTAGCCCACGAAATTCCACTACTTAAGAATGGCTTCCCCACCATTTTCACTCTCTCCTCCTCACTTTCATGCTCCCTCCTCCATTTAGCTCTCTCTCTTGTGCATGTTCTCTCTCTCTCTCTCTCTCTCTCTCTTCCTCTCATTTTCTTTCTCACCCTGCAGGGAGACACTCTGCCTGTTTGCTTAATAAACCCTCTTTTGTGAGTTCCCGTGTCCAGAGTGGTTTCTGGGTTCTTAAATTGGTGCCGTGACTCAGATGGGCTCTTCTACCGCCGCTTAGGTGGGTGAACTCCCATCCGTCACCTCAGACCCCAGACACTGGTCTCACCTTCCATTCACCCGGATGCTCTCCACATCCACCACCAGCCTTCAGATGGGTGAGTTTTCCCCTAGGTCAGCTTAAATACTCGTCTGCTGACCGGAGACATGACCGTTGATGGTTCAGTGCCCTGGAGGTGGTTGAGGAATGGGGGCCCCCCCAGCCACGACTTTTGCAGTTCCGGATGCCCGCTTAGTTGGCCTTATCTGACGGTGGGGCCCTGACCTTTAGGGTGGTGATTCTCTCTCAGGGTTGAGGCTCCTCTTCGCTCTCGCTCTCCTGAATCCTGAGGTCAGGTCCTCAACTCTCTCAGCTTTTGCCTGACACACACTAGGTAATAAATCCAAGATGGCCACGTAATGGCACACAGCTTCTGTGAGCAAGTGGGCATATGGAAAGGGAGTCCTTATCTTCAAGTCTTTTCTTTCTTGCGCTTCTTTCCTCTTCCTGCAAACTCAAACGCCTCCTTTTGGCTTCTCTCCCTCTTAATCCATCCATCTCCTCCGACTTCGACTCAGCTAAAAAACCACCCCCAAACCAGTCCACTGCAGCAGAGGCCCCTCTGGCTGCTGCTTCTCCATCTCCTTTGCCCTGTTCTGTTTCTGCTTCCATTCTCCTGCCCAGCCCACCCAGTCCTCCTGCCTGAGGTTCTACGCACATATTCTAGCCTCCCACTGGAAGTGGCTGGTGTGGAGGAAGTAATCCTAACCAGCCCAACAGTCCGTGGTATGTCACAGTAAGGAGTATGATATAGCAGCCCCATTCTTCAAAAGTAGCGGGAGATACTGTTTCATGATTTTCTTCATCCAAACCTGACCTGATTCCCAACCAGGAAAAAATTTTAAAAGCCCTAGGCAATTTTCCCTGCCCAGCCTTGCTGAAGCCTGCATTGGAATGTAGACTGCAGCTGGCTCAGCGAGGGACCAACCTGAGATTGAAGAAAAAAGGTGTCTATTTTAAATTTCTCCTGGGCTGCAACACAGAACACTCTATCTCTCCCTCTCACCCCTTCTCTCTGCCCTTCTCTTTCTCACTCTCTCATGCTATAATTAATGGCCATTATCATTTTTCTAGGACTCTTGTTTTGTTTTTCTTAAATGCTATATTTTTCAAGCTCACAATTTTGATTCTACATACCTAGGTTAATGATTTTTGATCAGTTCTTTTTATCCAACTCTAGAGTTATTTTTTAACATCTGTTACATTTCAACGGAGATAAACATTACAAGGCCTTTGCTCTTGTGTTATGTATTGTCTGTCTGTGTGCAACTAAATATAAGCATGCATAAAATTAAAATAAAAAAAATGGATCCAAATACTTTAAATTCATGTGATTTAAAAGATTCAATTTAAATTGGGTAAACTAATAAAAGTAAAATGTCTTTAAAATTAACTCACAAGTCTCTAGGTGGCCAAACTAATAAAATGTTAATGCTTATAAATTTTATTGGGGATTTATTTCTATCATTTAATGTTCTGTTTTATACCCTGTTATCAATAGGGTATATACAAAATTTGTTACTTTTTACACTGAGATAAAACATTTAAATACCCATGTATTTCTAAAAGTTAGTGAGAGCCTGATTTGTTTAAAGGTTAATATCATGAAACATGAAAGCATTTTGCCACTTTGCCACATAAGAGGAAAGTTAAAAGCTCTCTCAGCCTTTCTTTAATTCATGTTTTAGATATAATGTTAAGTTGTGTTAACTAATGTTCATATAGACTCAGGAATCAATATATGTAAACTTCTTAAAATGACATTGAAGAAAGAAGTAAAGATCAATATCAGAATTAGAACACTTCACTTAAGATTTGTAAAGAGCCATGCCTTACCTGAGATAAGGCTCTGCCTCCCCTCCCACCTTACTGCCTGTTAGAGTGGCTCCAAAATAAGCCAGACTCCAACTTCTCTAAAGTTATATTCAAAAGATTGGTTCTTATTGTAAAACTACTGTGATCTCAAATGGGATATAATGTAGCACTCAGCCAAAAATTCAAGATAGCTATTATACAAGTTGAATATATTTTTACTCTTGCTAATTTCATTTTGTAAAACTGTTACCTGTTTTGCAGAGGTACTGCTTCAAGAACACAGAACCTAGGTAACTTGTGATTAAAAGTCATCACCTACAGAACAGATAGTATATAATGGTAACTTCCAGTACTAATACAGACTCCAGTTAAATAAAAGGCAAATAATTGTAAAGTTATAGACATTGAAGTTAAAATCCAGTATTTTTACTTTATGACTGGTGATACTGGTTTGCTGGATGGTTAAGATCAAACTTAGAGATTGAAATTAAATACAGAGGCCAAGAAAAACCAATATCTGGATCTTGCCCTCAAAGTCAGCCTAAATTTGGGGAACAAGAGAACTTTTCTAAGGAGCTTTGCAACTCTGGGCCACACAACCTCCCAATCAGGGAGATTTATGAGACCACTGGAGGATAAAAAGCCAATCAGTGCACCTGCTGCAGAGGAGGGTCATTGGGAAAGGGAGACATCCCTGATGCTTCCAAGGGAAGCCACCTCATTAAGGAGACCCTGCCTAACGGACGTCACTAATGGAGCTAAGAAGCTGCTCTCAAGTTCCCCATGAGTGACCCCTGTGGGAACTCAGCTGACTCTTAACAGACAGGAACAGGTCAATTTGACTAGCTTGATCTTTTTTTTTTTTTTTTTTTTTTTTTTTTTTTTGGGGGTGCTGGGGATCGAACCCAGGGCCTCGTGCTTACAAGGCAAGCACTCTACCAACTGAGCTGTCTCCCCAGCCCCGACCAGCTTGATCTTAAATACCTAGCAAAACAGTTAAAACCAAAACATAGCCATTCTTGGGCATTTAAAAGAAATAATAGTTAAATGTAACTTAAAATATACACTTGTGTTAGCCCACTAGAATAAAGAGTGGAAGCTACAAAAGAGATTCTTAGACAAATGTGCTTAACTATCAAGAGAAACTGCCAGAATCAGGAATTTTTAGTCAGTTTAAGGCTTACAGATCTTCCTAAGTTACACAGGTAGGCTTAACCTATGTTTGCTAGTGTGATTATCTAGCTCTAAGTAACAGAAATATAAAGATCTCTACTAAACACAGGTTATACCAATAAAGGGATATTTTTACAAAAATCAGATGTCATTAAGTAACTTAGCTATGTTTTCTGGGGACATCAATGACATTAAGAGTTAAATGTTGTGTTTACATTCCTGATAACCTGGACAATGTTAAAGTTCCCAAATAAAGGCCTTGTCCTCTCCAGCCTTTGCTAGGCCTTATTATGGGAACAATTTCTCAGTTCTTTCACCTCCTGGTGAGGGATTATTGACTTCTGTCATTTTCATGATATTCATTGTCATGTTCCAGATTCTGCAACATTTATTTTGTATTAATCTCATTTTGGTACTCATGTCTTTTTGTTCTTCTCTCATAGAAGCACCCACCCCCAGATGCCTTTACAACCTGCTCTTCCCCAACCAGACTTCTACCATGGACCCCTCAATTGACCCAATTTCTAAAAAGGGAACTCCAAACTGCTTGCCTGATGCTGCCCGCTTCCAGCTCAAAGAAGCCAGATTGGTCATCACCCCGTTTCCTTACAGCAGTAAGGAGTTCCTAAAACTAGAGGGGGGAATGAAGCCAGAATTGGGGACAGGCAGTTAGTGTCGAAATAGGGGATCGGGGCAAATCGAGGAAATGGAGGCCATGAAAGCCATCTGCATCTGGAAGTCAGAGACTGCCCCTGGGAGAATGGAATGTCAAGGATCTTCAGAGCCCATTTATTACCAAATTTCCCTGCCCTTATCAAGGACTGCAAGCAAGGAGCCACTAATTAATGCGCCCTGGGCCCTTGCCTGGTGTATTACTTTGGCTCTCCCCCTGCCCCATTCACTTCTCACTTTTTACATCTCACCTGCAAAACCAGGCCTAGTCACATAGGCAGCAAGGAGAGATAAGGGGGGAGAGAACTGGAGAACAAAAAAGATCTTCTTATAAAAACAAAAACGGAGGAATATAATATAAAGCTGCTCCCCCGCCCTTTATGCTGCAGCCATTTCTCCGCCTCCCATCTTACAACCTAGCTTGTCAGTCTGTGAACATCCTAGCTGGCTATTGGTTCATCAATCAGCAGCCTGCAAGTATCCTTCTCAGTAATTGGTCCAGATTGTTAGCCTGCAAACCTCCTCGCCAACCATTGGTCCATTGTTATTAGCCCACGAAATTCCACTGCTTAAGAATGGCTCCCCCGCCATTTTCTCTCTCTCCTCCTTACTTTCATGCTCTCTTCTCCTGGCTTTCACTCTCTTTCTCTTGCACACACTCTCTCTTTCTCTCTTTTCCTCTCATTTTCTCTCTTACCCTGCAGGGAGACACTCTGCCTGTTGCTTAATAAACTCTCTTATGTGAGTTCCCACATCTGGAGTGGTTTGTGGGTTCTTACAATTGGTATGACCTCTGTGTTTAGTAGAGATCTCTATATTTCTATTACTTAGGGCTAGATAATCATACTAGCAAACACTGATTAAGCCTACCTGTGTAGCTTAGGAATATCTGTAGGCCTTAAACTGACTAAAAATTTCTGACTCTGACAGTTTCTCTTGACAGTTATCAGGCACTCCTGCCTAGGAATCTCTCTTTTGTAGCTTCCAGTCTTTACTTATTCTAGGGGGTTAACACAAGTGTACATCTTAAGTTACATTTAACTATTGTTTCTTTTTTAAATGCCCAAGAATGGCTATGTTTTGGTTTTAACTGTTTTGCTAGATGTTTAAGATCAAGTTGGTCAAATTTCCTGTCTGTTAGGAGTCAGCTGAGTTCCCACAGGGGTCATTTGTGGGGAACTTGAGAGCAGCTTCTTAGCTCCATTAGTGCCATTCACCAGGTAGGGTCTCCTTGATGAGGTGGCTTCCCTTAGAAGCATCAGGGATGTCTCCCTTTCCCAATGACCCTCCTCTGCAGCAGGTGCACTGATTAGTTTTTTATCCTCCATTGGTCTCATGAATCTCCCTGATCAGGAGGTCGTGTGGCCCAGAACTGCAAAGCTCCTTAGAGAAGTTCTCGTGTTCCCTGTTTCAGGCTGAGTCTGAGGACAAGAGCCAAATATTGTTTTTTCTTGGCCTCTGTATTTAATTTCAGTCTCTAAGTTTGATCTTAACCATTCAGCAAGTCCGTCTCACCAGTCATAAAGTAAGAGTACTGGGCCTTAACTTTGTTTATGACTTTACAGTAATTTACCCCTTTTTATTTAACTGGGGTCTATATTATCTTCTCTGTCCTACAGCTGATGGCTTATTATCTCAAATTAATTTATGCTGTTTGTTCTTGAAGCAGTACCTCTGAAAACATTAATAGGTAACAGTTTTAGAGTTTACAAGGAAAATACAAAATGGAATTAACAACAGCAAAAACATACTAAGTTTGCATAACAGCTATCTTGAATTTTTACTGAGCTCTACATTATATCCGCTGTTTGAGTAATTTTACAATAAAAACAATCTTTTGAATATTACTTTAAATGAGCTGAAGTCTGGCTTACTTTGGAGTCACTCTAACATGCAGCAGGGTGGGAGGCAGAGCCTTATCTCAGGTGAGGCGGGGCTCTTCACAAATCTTAGGTAAAGTGTTTTAGTTTTGAAGCTGATTTTTGCCTCATTTTTAAATACCATTTTACAAAGTTTACATATATTGTTTCCTGATTCTATGTGACTATTAGTCAACACAATATGACATTACATCTAAAACATAAATCAAGGAGAGGTTGAAAGAGCTTTTAACTTTCCTTTTGTGTGGCAAAATGGCAAAATGCTTTTATGTTTCATTATATTCACCTTTAAATAAATCAGGTTCTCACTAACTTTTAGAAATACATTAACATTTAAAGTTTTTTTATCTCAGTGTAAAAAGTGACAAATTTTTCATATACCCTATTGATAACAGGTCCTGTTGTAGAACATTAGATGATATAAATAAGTCCCCAATAAAATTTACCATTCTTATAAGTTTAATATAACAATTACAGACAAGTTTAGTTTGGAGAATAGCAATTTGATAAATTTTCTGCTTTAAAGACTTGTATACATGGAAGATATGAACACATTTAATATACAAAGAAGAGTAATAGCACAATTATCTTGATGTTTTCATAGTAACAAAGTTTAGCTTTCAAAGAAAAGTTTAGACTTTGTAAATATAGTACAATACTCTAACAGTTGTTTAACCATAATTGTATAAGCCCCAATTTCTTTAAGATCAATTGTTTTAAAGAATGAAACTTAACAAAGTGTTAAGAGCAAGTTAGTGTTTTTAAGAAATCCTTGTCAGTACAACATATGGATTAAACTTTGGTTTATGTCAGTACATTAGTATTTGACCTTAGGAAAAACCTTAATAGCTTCAACTAATTGTCTCACATACATATAACCGACTTAGTTACACACAAATTTGTTGAAATTTGTCCTTTACTTACACACAGACCTTCTTAGCACTTACTTAGACCCTCATACATTTCATCATACAAAGACTTTCCTACCCAGAAAAATTTTTTCCTTTTACTAAATATATTTCCATACCTGAACCTTTCATTTTTTTCTTTCCTTTCTGTTGTCCCCTTTATGTTCACATTTTGAAACAACTTCTTGTGAAATTTTTTGAATTAGATAAATTACTCTTTTTTTTTTTTTTGCAGTGGTGGGGATTGAACCCAGGGCCTTGTGCTTGACAGGCAAGCACTCTACCAACTGAGCTATATCCCCAGCCCCTAAATTACTCCATTTTAATAAGATGAAATATTTTATGTTTACAGTACTCTAATTGAAATGGTTGAAACTTTTGGATGCCTTTGTATATAGATTGTACCTGTTATGACTTAACCCTTAATAACCCTGCTTTTAGTGATGATACAAAGCAATTTTAAACCCTTTTTATGTACCAATCTATGAAAACACCAATAATGTTTAAGTATGTTATCCCATGGAATTTAAGGAGTTAAGAGTACTTGATGTTATCTAACAGAATTTTAATTTTGTAAATTAATCAGATGTCTCTAACAAACACATATGAGTAATCCTATATATGTGAAGTTAATTCACTTATTTTGTTGTAAAAACCAAGATATCAGACAAGCCCATTGAACAGTATTTGCCATCTTTTTCCTGTTGAAGAAAAGTTCCAGAAAAAATTGATATTAGACATTTTATAGACATCAACATTTCATTAGTTGAGCACCTAGAGACTTGTGAGGTAAGTAATTTTAAAGACATTCTACTTTCCATTTGTTTACCCAATTTAAATTGAACCTTTTAAATCACGTGAATTAAAGGTATCCAGATCCATTTTTTAAATTTTAACTCATGAGCATTCATTACATATCAATTTTGATATCATATACATGATATTTGGATACACACACACACACACACACACACACACACATGATAAACAGATAACACAAAAGCAAAGTCCCTGTAGCTTTTTATAGGTGAATCTCCATTGCAATGTAACAGATGTTCAAAATCTCTAGTTGAATAAACAATAGGACTGATCAAAAAAACATTGTCATGAGCTCAAAAAATATAGAATTTAAGGGAACAAAAATGAGTCCTGGAAAAATGACATGGCCATTAATTATTTTAGTAAAGCACCACATAATTTTTTTTTTTTTTTTTTTTTTTTTTTTTTTTTTTTAGTTTAGATTAGTTGGAGTTCAGGTAAAAGATACCTTTTCCCTTTTTTTCTCCTTGGGTTTGAGACTGGTCTCCTACTAAGCCTGCAGGCTTCTTCCATTTACATCTCGATGTAAGCTTTGAGATCTGGAGGAGCTGAGGGAGGGATTACTGGTTCCAGCAGAAACTTGATGCCTAGGGCATTTTAACCATTTCTATTTTCAGGTTCAGATGTCAAAGAAAATTATGAGAACTTATTTTCCATTACTTTTGAGATGAAGCTACTATGCTAAGCTTCTTACTGAGATGTTCCATTGGCTAGTGACCTGGTTTGTCCACAGCTACCTATCCAATATTTTTGGGTAAATATTCTTAGGGTTATTTTCCTCTCAGTGACAAACAGGTTAAATCTTGTTCTGTAGGTAACTGAGGACAGGGGCTTGAAGGCAGGCCCCCTTTTTGATATTTTAAAAACCTTTCGTATGTTTTGGTTCTCACATCAGGGCAGTTGATCCTTGGTGTAGAATTTTTTAAGGAGGCTGTAAAGAGGCTTAGCTAATTCCCCAAGCCCAGGAATCCAAAGCCCACAGTTTCTAGTTTTATCTCCAGGAAACCTCTGAGTTGCCTTCTGTTTCGGGGCAGAGGATATTGTCTTATGGTGGTTATTTTTCCTGTCCTAGTGTTTGGGTTCCTTGAGACAGTTGCAATCCTAAGTACTGAACCTGTTGATGGCATAATTAAGTTTTCTTCTTTGAGATCTTATAATCCCTATCAGCTAAGAAGTTTCGGAGCTCTGTAATGGCCTTTCAACATTACTCATGGGTGGAGGCACATAAAAGGATGTCATCTACATATTGGAGAACAATTACAGATGTTCTATCTCTGACTTTTGGTAAGTCCTTAGTTAGGGTTTGTCTGGAACAGGTGAGGGCTAACTCCAAATTCTTGAGGCAACACTGTCCAGATTAGTTGAGATCCACTATCTGGTTCCTTAAAGACAAATAGAAATTGTGATTGGGAGTCCAGGGGTATACAGAAAAAGGCATCTTTTAAATCTAATATGGTAAACCAAGCAGCAGCTAGACTCTAAGATAACAGAACATATGGATTAAGAACTATAGGGTGGAAGGAAATTACTACTTCATTAATTATTCTAAGGTTTTGGACCAGGCAGTTGGCTTTTGAACTCCTAAAATGGGTGAATTACATGAGCTGTTGCAAGGCATTAAAAGTTTCTGTCAGAAATGGGGATATAGCTCAGTTAGAGTGCTTGCCTCGCATGTGCAAGGCCCTGGGTTCAATCCCCAGTGCCAATAAATAAAAAAAAAAGTTTCTGTCTGAGGTTTTGAATGATCTTTAATAAGCCCTTTTTCTTGTCTTTATGCTCCCTTTCTTTCTTTTCTTCTTGCTATCATAATGAATGGGAGATGCAAGCTGGAGGAGATCATCTAAGGATCGATCAGGGCCATGTGCCAATTTTTGTAATTTCCTCTGAATGTTTGGAAATGACAAATTTATCCTTCAAATTTATCTGAATGACAAATTTATCCTTTAAAAGTAGGTGGCCCTCTGTGGATTCAGGCTTCAGGGTGGTGAGCTTCCCGATTGCCTTCCTGAGTCTCTCCATGAAAATCAGGACTTTCCTGGAGGCCTCTATGAGACTTTTCCAGGCATCCTGCTCGTTGTTTAAATCCCAGTTAGGATGAGGACCGCCTGTGCTCTAGATGGTTAAGGAATAGCATTATTTTCCAGGGGAAGCCCAATACCTGGCATAAGTTCTGAAACATCTCAATATATTTATTTGGATCCTCCAAAAACCTCCCTAAATTTATTTTTATCTGTCTTAAGTTGGGGGGGCCTTGATTTTCCTCCCTTAGTAGGCGTTTCCTCAAGGCTTCCTCCTCTCATGGTAGAGATTATTGAGGCAAAGCCTGGCAACATATGAAAGGCACTTTTCTTGATGATTTGTAATTTAGCAGTATGCAGGCTAGTGGTGAACCTGGCAATACTGCTGAGAAAGAAGCTCCCTTCTGAGTTAGAAGTATTAGGGACGTCTCCCTAACTTTGAGCTTCCTTACGGTCCAGAAAAACCCGTCTCTCACTACCTGGCTTTGCCAAAGTTCTTTCTGGCCTTCTTTGTCAAAGTGCTGGGGTCCTAGTTTGCCCTGTGCTAGAGGCCCTGGGAGGATTCAGACTTAAGGGCCTTACTGTTTTCCTCCTGCCACTATAAACTCCTAATTAGGAAAAAAAAAATGTCAAAAGTAAAAATTGCACATTTTTGCCTATTTTGTTGCCCTGTGGACTAAAGGAATCTCTGGAGGGTGAGGGGACAGCTATTGGTCGTTAGGCATATAATGCTTTGCTTGGAGGGTCTCCCGGGAGGGATTGATTTTAAATGCCTCCCTCTTGCAGCTTAACGAGAACACAGTGAGCACATTTAAGCACAGGAACAGCCATGGGGAGACTCTAGATAGACTAGTGAAGGCTAACTATGAGAACAAAGGGAACCTCGGCTTTTTCTTACTAATCGGTCCAGGTCTTTTCTTAATCCTACAGTTTGAATTCCTAATGTCTGATCAGCTAGGGAAAGGAGCATCCAGGAGGGAGTGGATGAGGGGGAGTGTCGCATGGTCCATATGGAGGAGAAGGTAACTGGCGCTTTCCCTCAGTGCCATTCATCAACCGATCACCCTGGATACCCCTTAGGGTGGTCGGGAGGGGAGTCCGGAGAAGGAACCTTTGGGATCCACTGGAGAGTAGCCCAGGCCAGAGAACCCTGCAGTTGTTCCAACCCTTCCTCTGCCTCCACGCATCCTGGGTAGGTCAGGACTAGGGACACTGTGTACTCACCAATTGTGCTCCGGGTATAGATAGAAAAGTAGGAAACGGCTTCGGCAGAGTCCAACATGCCTGGTCTGCACAGAGCAGGTGATTGGAAACTGGCTGGCCGGGGACCTCTCACCAGAGTCTTGAAGGATGGCGGTGTTGCGAACAGGGTGGTATCTGTGCAGCTATCTTGTATAAACAAGCCATTCCGGGAACCGGCCTGTGAAAGCCCCCAGGAAGGGACGCACAAACACTAAGGGATGAGGAACTGTCCTAATCACCAGGATGCAGGCAGCTGCGACTGCGCTCTCGAGAGCCAATACAGGACAGACTGCTGGGTCCCGGGCTTGTCAAGGTTGTTAAGAGATACCTGTCCGAGGAATGTGCAGCTGCCCGGGAACCTTACCTATCAAGGATGGGGGGCCTAGCCCCACTCATCTCCTGCATAGTTCACCCCTACCCTCCTCCCTTCTTCCTCCAGGACCCTTCACTTCTGGCGGGACCCAATGAGAATCAAATAGATTGGCGGGACCCAACCAAAGAGGACAAATGTTTAGCTGTTCAAATGTTAACCAATAATGTACAGGTCTTTGTGTGTGAATGCTTGAAAATCTCTTAAATAGAGTGCTTTCTCACCCTCGGGGCCGCTCCCCACTCAACCATGGTAGTGGTCTGAGAGGCTGGTTGCAGCCCAAGCTCAAGCTTGCAATAAAACTTCATTGTGTGTCCTGCATTACTGTGTGTGCACTTTGACTCTCTGGGGATCGGTTGATATTGAACCCCAACAGCGGCTGCACTAGCTGCATTTAAGTAGCCGACGGGTGCCCATTTTGCCCTCCAGAAATAAAGAGGCAGAAAGATGCACGTCAAGCAGATGTGAGGTGTGTGGAGAGAAGCTTACCTTAGTGTAGATCCCAGTGGGACCTCTAAATGTGACATCGCCGTTGACTGGTGACGAGTCCTGCTTCCTCAGGTGCTGAAGTGTAACGTCAGAGAAGCACCAAGGCAAGCACATGAAGCAGGTTTTATTTAAAGGTAACAGACTTCTCCCAGGAGGGAAGAGGGGCCGTGGCTGATGTTCTAGAGTCGCAAGAAGGGAGTGCGCCCTGCATCTTTTATAGATCAGGGTCTCCTTTGTTCTGTTCTTTCCCCACTTCTCTTTTTCCTTCCTTCCTACATGACTAGGCCCAGGAGATGCCCGTGATGTGGCAAAAAGGTGAGCAGCAGATGGCAGGGGGAGGGCCACAGGGAGGATTCAGGCAGGTCGGGGCCTGGGGGCATTAATTAGCCACTCCCTGCCTCAACCTTGTGGGAGGGGCAGTTAGGCAGGTAACCTTAGTGACCCAAACTCCAACTTCCCAGACCCTATGGCCTCCATTCCTCCATTTAACCCGATTCCCCGTTCTACACTAACTGCCTGTCCTCAGATCTGGCTTCACCGACCTCTATCGCCAGCCCCCATTTCTGTGCTAGGAGGAGTTGGGGAGGTAAGTGAACCCCTGCAGAGAACCCTGCAGAGGTAAAGGCCAGCCCATGTGAGGCCTCTTCTGCCTACAGCTCTTCCCTGGGGTACAGCAGAGAACAGGTCACTCGCTGGGCCCAAGATGAGGCCTCTGAGCTGGTCTCCCCTGGTTTTCAAAGAGGATGTCTCTTGGCTGTTACCTGGAGGGCAGTGCTTACCTCAAACGCCCAGCACACATGAGGGTGGTGGCTGGGTCACCCCGCAGACCCAAAACCTCCTCTGCCTTTCCCCTCCTGCTTGCGGCTGGGCCAGATTCTCCAGGACCTTTCTACCACCCTGGGAAACAGCGGTGCGACCTCAGTCAAAGTTCTGGAAGTCTTCAAATCAGAACACCACTGGGCTCCCCCAAACTCTGGGCAGTCTCCTGACGCACGTGGAGGTGGGCAGCAAATCTCATTCTCTAGGACATATGGCACCAGTTGTGGTCCCCGTATCCTCAACCATAAAATGGGGGTCATTTTGGATGGATGAGCTGCATCTCAGTGGATCTCTGGAACCTGGTGGGCCCACCTCCCCGAGAGGGACAGAGGCATCACAGAAGCCGGGGTTCCCATGGGCCACACCCAGTCTCCTCGCTCTGCTGGGACTCCTGAGTGGCCACCCAGAGAGAAGCGGCTTTGGAAGCCTGGATGTAGAGGGCGCCCTCTGCTGGACACCAGAGAAATGTCCCCCAGGCTGTCTCAAGGTTTTTGTTTTTTTGTTTTTTTTTTTTTTTTAACTCAGAAGATACACTAAATGATTTCTACATTTATTGTTGTCTTAATATCGATCCCAGGCTATATACTGAGATGGATTTTTTTTTATTGTAAAAATTTATGGGATACATCTTGTTTCTCTGTTTGTACATGGAGTAAAGGCATACCATTTGTGGAATCATAAATTTACATAGGGTAATGTTTGATTCATTCTGTTATTTTCCCCTCCCCCCCACCCCTCTTTTCCCTCTGTACAACTTTCTTCCTCAATTTTTTTTTTTTTTTTTTTTTTGAACAGGGATTGAACCCAGGGACATTTAACCACTGAGCCCCATCCCTAGCCCATTTTTAAAATATTTAATTAATTAATTAATTAATTAATTTATTTATTTATTTATTTGGGTGCTGGGGATCGAACCCAGGGCCTTATGCTTACAAGGCAAGCACTCTACCGACTGAGCTATCTCCCCAGCTCCAAAAACATTTTATTTAAAAAAAAATATTTTTAGTTGTAAATGGACACGATACCTTTATTTTATTTATTTTTATGCAGTGCTGAGGATCGAACCCAGTGCCTCACACATACTAGGAAAGCGCTCTGCCACTGAGCTACAGCTCCAGTCCTATATTTTATTTTAAGACAGGGTCTTGCTAAGTTTCTCAGGGCCTCGCTAGGTTGCTTGGAACTCTTGATCCTCCTGCCTCAGCCTCCTGAGTCTCTGGATTACAGGCATGCGCCACCACACCCAGCCTGTCTCAAGTCGTCGAAGTTCCCCCTCCCCCATGCTGATTCCTCCAACACTAGCCGAGCATGCACTCTTTACCAGGACTGGGACTACCATGTGCAGAGGAGATCCCTGGAGCCAAGAAGAGACCACTGGGCATGAAATCGGATAGACCTGTGTTTAAACCTCAGCTCTACTGCTGTGTGTCCTTGGACCAGTTACTCAACATCTCTGAACCTCAGTTTCCTTATCTGTCAACTTAATGCTAGTATCTACCCTGTGGGGTTGTGACGATTAGCTAGGTAAGGTATGGACATGTATGGTGCCTGGGAGGATCACAAATTTGAGGCCAGCTTTGGCAACTTAGGGAGACCCCATCTCAAAACAGAAAATAGAAAGGGCTGGAGCCAGGCACAGTGGTGCACACCTGTAGTCCCTGTGGCTTGGGAGGCTGAGGCAGGAGGACTGCCAAGTCCAAAGCCAGCCTCAGCCACTTAGCAAGACCCAACTTAATGAGACCCTGCCTCAAAATAAAAAATAAAATAAAAAGGGGGGTTGGGGACGTGGCTCAGTGGTTAAGCAACACTGGGTTCAATTTCTGAGGGGGAGGGAGGGGGGAGGGGGAGGAATAGAAATGTACAGTGCCTGGGACCTGAACGGGGGCTCTGGAACATGACTCCCCTCACCCCTTGTGTACCCCAACAGGCTAAGAAACAGTCCAGAGAAATTAAGAGGCGCTCTGTTCTTAGACCCCCTGGACGTCACCCTCAGCTCCTGCTCCTGCCTATGTGATCTCACGCAAGAGACCGCACCTCTCTGACCTTGTTTCTTCTTCAGCAAAATGGGGCTCATACCCCTCAGGAGGTGATGTGAAGAGCTGGCCAGGGGGGCTGGGGAGATAGCTCAGTCAGTAGAGTGCTTGCCTTGCAAGCACAAGGCCCTGGGTTCGATCCCCAGCACCCAAAAAAAGAGCTGGCCAGGGGCAGAGGCCGTTTGATTCTCCTGCTCATCTTCATCATCGATTCGGTTCAGAGAACGCTCCTTATCTTGCTGCTCCTGGCACACAGTAGATGATCAATAAATGCAAAAATAACTTTTAGCGGAAACCCAGTCAGTAGGGTGGTGGGCGGGCCTTGTCTACTCTCCTCGGGCAAGGGGACCTGGGAGGGTTAGGGCCGTGGAGCTGACCCAGGCGGTAGACTTCACCCTGCCCTGGGACGTGGCCTCTCTGAGCCCTGCAGGACCCGGAGCTGGGGCTGAGCTGGGAGAGGGGCAACCTTGCAGAGCCTGCCACCAAGTCCCATGCCAGCAGCTGCCCCTCACACATTCCTGTCTCTGTGCCAGACGAGATGCCCTGGGAAGACGGAACTGTGCTGAGTTCAGGGCAGTAGGCAGGGGGTGGCTCTGACCCCAGCCCTTATTATGTGGCTTTGGCCAAGTCACTTCCCCTTTCCAAGCCTCTGCATCCTCCACTGTAAAACAGGGATGAGGGCTGCTCTGGAACATTCCTCAGCCAGGAGTCCAGTGAATGAATTGTGGAGGGGAGGGGCGGCAAGACAGGCAGTCTCACTCACAAGCAGGGCTTCCCTTTGATCTACAGCCACTCTGAGTGGGGAGGGAGGCTGTGACACCTTACCTCCAGAGGGGCACCTTGGCTCTGGGCAAATGGTCCCTCAGACCAGCGGCTCAGAGAGCTGGACGAGGAGCCCAAGGTCCAGGTTCAAGTCCCAGCCTTGCCCCAGTCCCTTCTTTCAGAAACAAGTCAGCTTCTCCGCGTGCCTGGCACACAGCAGGCGCTCGCGTGTGCTCACTGCATCCGTTATCCTCTCGGTAACCCACTCCTCCGCGGGTTCTGGAGTCACCTCCACTGGAAGCCCTCCCTGTCCTCTCCCCTGGACGAGCCAACCCTGAGCTCTGCAGCCTCCAGAGCCTGCCACAGAGACATCACCCCCTGGGCTGTACTGATCACTAACCTGACGGCCTGCTGGTCCTTAAAGTCAAGGACAGTCGGACAGCCTGCAGATTCAGGCAGACAATGGGGCACGGAAGCCCCTCTGCAGTGTTCCACAGAATGTCTTCACATCCCTGCTCAGGGAAGCAGGCAGAGTGGGGAGGTGGCTTGTGCAGCAAACATGAACTTAGCACAGCACTGTGTCATGCTCACAGTACGTACAGCACGTGCTCCTCACAATTAGGGTTCTCAGTGTGGCCCAGCAGCGTCGACATCACCCGACAACTTGCTGGAAGTGGAAATTCTGTGGCCCAGCCCTGCAGAAGCAAAACTGTCGGAGGAGCCTAGTGATGTGTTTTGTTTTGCTTTTTTGGTACCAGGGATTGAAACCAGGGGCGCTTCATAATGGAGCCACATCCTCAGCTCTTTTTATCTTTTTTTTTTTTTTTTTCCCCTGGGGGGAGGTCGGGGAGGGGAATACCAGGGATTGAACTCAGGGACACTCAACCACTGAGCCACATCACCAGTCCTATTTTGTATTTTGTCTAGAGACAGGGTCTCACTGAGTTGCTTTGTGCTTCAGTAAGTTTCTGAGGCTGGCTTTGAACTCTCGATCCTCCTGCCTCAGCCTCCTGAGGTCCTGGTGAAGCCAGAATTAAGGACAGGTAGTTAGTGTAGAAATAGGAAATCAGGTCAATTTGAGGAAATGAAGCCATGAAGCCATCTGCCTCTGGAAGTTGGAGACTGCCCCTGGAAGAATGGAATGTCAAGGATCTCCGGAGCCCATTGATGACCAAATTTACCTGCCTTTATCAAGGACTGCAAGCAAGGAGCTGCTAATTAATGCCCCCTGGGCCCTTATCTGCCTGAATCACCTTGGCCCTCCCCCTGCCCATGGCTTCTCACTTAATGCAAAACCAGGCCTAGTCACGTAGGCAGGAAGGAGAGATAAGGGGGGAGAGAACTGGAGAACAAAAGAGACCTTAACCTATAAAAGATAGAGGGTGCACTCACTTCTTGGGACTTGTAGAACATCAGCCATGGCCTCCTTCTTCCTGCCGGGAGAGGGAGAAGTCTGTATTATTACCTTTAAATAAACTTGCTTAATGTGCTTGCCTTGGCTGCTTCTCTAGTGTTCAATCTTCAACATTAGGAAGGAGCAGAACTCGTCACCGGTAAATGGCGGTATCACTGGGATTACAGGCGTTGGCCTCCACGGCGTTAGCCCTAGCGATCTGGATTTTAGTAGATCACCCTCCAGACGATCTACTAGCATCCTAATATCCAGAACCACTGTCCTACAATAACCCTACAAAGTCACGAAAATTATCGTCATTTTACAAATAGGTTGAATGTAGCAAAGGGGGCAACTGGTCGCGGCCTCCCCACTGTAGGTGGGATACCCGCAAACAAATCCAGGCAGTTTGGCTCTCAGGAAAATCACCGATGAGTTGGCATCAGAACCAAATTAGGACCAGTAAATTTTGGCCATTCACGAATAACTCTACGATGAGTGCCCACTAGCATCAGGCACTGTCCCAGGCATTGGGTCTGGGACAGAAGGCCATAATCAGAACACAACACACTGGGAGAGGAGATGGCACAGGCTGGTGGCCCCTTTAAAAGGCGGGGCCTGGCGGGCGGAACTGTGGATCAACGCTGCGAGGTGCACCCGGGAGGCCGCGAACGCTACACCCGGAAGTCTCTTGGGCGATACAGGAAGCTGCGCCGTAGGAAACCTCCCCACGATGGGTCGCCACAAGAAAAAGAAGCAGCGAGATGGCGACGACCGGCGGCCCCGGCTCGTTCTCAGCTTCGATGAAGAGAAGCGGAGGTGAGTGGCAGAGCTGGACAGCGTCCCCCTCGGGCTGCCCGGTGAGGCCTGGGCCAGGTCCGGGTCGCGCCCGACCGCGCTGAGAGCTCTTCCGGCCCCGCCCCCGGGGCGTGGCCAGACTTTCCTCCGGGCTCCGCAGCTCCGCCGGGTGAGTGGCCCGCTCTCCCCGAGCTCGCGCAGGGCGATGGCTTGGGCCTCTGCAGTCCAGCTGGTCCCATCGACCCTGCACCCAGTAGATTCTCGGCTGTCGTTGATGAGCGATGAGCCGACGAAGTGAGAGTGGCTTACCTTCTTTCATGCACTCGCCAGACGCACTTTGGGCTCCTCCGGTGCCCCAGGCTTCGGGCTAGGAAGCCCCACCTCGGAGCCTCAGCGCCCCGCTAGACAAATGGCACATGGTGGCGGGTCCGCGAAAAACCCAGTGCTGGGCGTCAGAACAAAACGGAATAGAGCAGCCGGCACTGGGAGTTGTTAGAGGCAGAGATCAGATAAGGGTAGGCAGCGAAATGCGTAGGTATCACCAGGAAACTCCAGGGTAAATCAGCAAGCCCTACGGGTGGGGTCAGGGGCCCGGGGAAATGGGTATTGGTTCAGTGGAGTACTTTTGCAGATCTGGGTGAAGGTGTTCTTGAAAGCCCTGCCAGCAGTGGCTTAATTCCCTGAGGGGTGATATTTGCCAGCATAGAGGGGCCTTGTTTGCCCTTGTTTGAACCTTAGAGCTCTGGAGAGTGGAGAGTAGAAAGAGGCAACGTCTCCCATATTTTGCTGAACTTCATGGTCCAGCAGGGAGTGATGGTGCACACCTGTAATCCCGTGGCCGGGGAGACTGAGGCCAGCCTCAGCAACTTAGGGAGACCCTGTCTCAGAGTAAACAATGAAAAGGGCTGGGGGTGGGGCTTAGTGGTAGAGCAACCCTGGGTTCAGTCCTGCATACCAAAAAAAAAAAAAAAAAACCCAAAACAAAAACAGTCAGGTGTTCCATGATGATTTAGTCATGATGGCTCATGTAATGATGGCGTACCATGCCCACCTCCAAGTGTAGCACACTACAATTTAAGTTTGTGTAAATATAATTTGTGATGTTTAAGGAACAACAAAGTCATCTAGCAACTCATTTCTCAGAATGTGTCCTTGTTATTAAATAGTGCATGACTGTACTCTGTGTGACCTTGGGCAGTGTCCCTATCTGTTAATGGGGTTTGATCCCTACTGTCGTGAGGGCTGAATGAGTTGGTAGGTGGGATGAGCCTGGCACACAGTGGTGCAGCATTGGCTTTTCTCTCTTCCTAGGCGAGGCTTCTTTCTTTGTATCTCCTCCCGACTCTCCTGCCTCTGGCCTGCTTCCTTCCTGTAGGGAGTACCTGACCGGCTTCCACAAGCGCAAAGTGGAGCGGAAGAAAGCAGCTATCGAGGAGATTAAGCAGCGACTGAAAAAGGAGCAGAAGAAGCTCCGGGAGGAGGTGCAGGGGAGGGTGGAAAGAGGGGGACCTGCAGCCCCAGATGGCCCTGACAGAGATGGCTGCAGGGATGGGGAGGAGTGTGGGGCAGAACAGGACGGAGTCACCCTTCATACAGGAGAGACACTGACCTGGTTGGGGGAAGGTGGAGGATGGAGTCTCCTCCTGACTTTCCACTGTCAGGTCAGCAGTGCCCCTGTCTGAGATTGGACTGAGAGGCCATACCACTGTGCCCTTCCCATCTGGTTTCAGCGCCACCAGGAATACTTGAAGATGCTGGCAGAGAGAGAGGAGGCGCTGGGTGAGTCCTCCTTGGCCAGAGCTGGAGAACAACTGGGGACCCTGGATTTCTGTGTCTGTTAGTGGGTGGACAGGGAGAGGGGTGGGAACCACACAGGTGACCGACTTCCTTAGCTCTAGGAGTCTTGGTGATGACCCTGGCACCAGGGGTTGGCCTCATATACTCTAAGCACAGGGGGATCAGAGACCAGGAGGAGATGCCAACCTTACGGTAAACTGAGCCTGAGCCGAACCTGAGCCCAGTTTCCAAGGACTGGAGGATTTGGGGTTGGAGGGAGGAGTGGCAGCAGCTCCTGATGTCACAGAGTTTGTCCAGATGGGGTCTGGCCGAGAGCATGAGAGGAAGAGTAGATCATTTGTTTGCAGGTCAGTCTCTGGGCCAGTGTGGAAGGGCCATTGCAGTTTGGACCTAGGAGGGAGGCTGGAGCTCGGTTGCTTGTTCTGGAACAGAGGCCTGATCTGTGCCTTCCCTGCAGAGGAGGCAGATGAGCTAGACCGGCTGGTGACGGCAAAGACAGAGTCTGTGCAGTATGACCACCCCAACCACACAGTCACTGTGACCACTATCAGTGACCTGGACCTCTCTGGAGCCCGACTGCTCGGATTACCCCTGCCCGAGGTGGGTTCTGCCCTGGGGAAGAACAGGTGCAGGGCGTGGCTTATCAGGGGGTTTCTGATACTGCCCATATTTTGAATATCCCAGTGCAAGGAGCTCTTCCAGGATGGACCCTTCAGTCCCCTGGCTGCTGCACCACAGGGCAGCTAAAGGAGCTTAACCACTGAGCCACACCCCAGCCCTTTTTTTTTTTGCTAGATGGACACAATACTTTTATTTTATATATTTATTTTTTTGTGGTGCTGAGGATCCAACACAGTGCCTTACATGTGCTAGGCAAGCAGTCTACTGCTGAGCTACAATCCTAGTCCTTGCAGCCCTTTTTTGTATTTTTATCTAGAGACAGGGTCTTGTTGAATTGCTTAGGGCCTCCCTAAGTTACTGAGGCTGGCTTTGAATTGATCCTCCTGCCTCAACCTCCAAAGCTGCTGGGATTATAGTTGTGCACCACCATGCCCAGCTTGGGCAAGTTTCTTTGACTTGCCTGCTTCTCTGTCTTCATCCATTAATTGGGAGCTACTGCTGGTAGCACTTGCCTTGTGGGATTGCTCTGAGGATAAAAGTGGTGAATCCAGCTAGGTGTGGTGGCTCTCACCTGTAATCCCAGCAACTCTGGAGGCTTATGCAGGAGTATCATCAGTTTGAGGTCACAGCAATTTCCCTGTCTCAAAAAATAAAAAGGGGATATATCTCACTGGTAGAGTGGCCCAGGGTTCAATCCCAGTACCCCCCAAAAAATGGATGAATCCATTGGTACCATGTTTAACCAGCACTGCGTGCTCAGCGAAAGATTGCTATTTATTTTTATTGTTCCTCTGGTGTGATAAGCAGCAATAACACGGCACATCTGTGTACACTGAGAGTGAGTTTTCAACCTGTGGGTTGTGAATCATCAGTAAGTCACAGTCAGCATTAAAAAGAGGGACAGGGGTTGTGGCTCAGTGGTAGAGTGCTTGCCTAGCATGTGTGAAGCCCTGGGTTCTATCCTTAGCACCACATAAAAATAAAAAAAGGTATTGTGTTCACCACAACTAAAAAAAACTCATACACGCACGCACACACACATATATATATATATGTATATACATAAAGAGGGATTAGGGAAGTAGCTCAGTGGTAGAGTGCTTGCTTGCTCAGTATGCACGAGGCCCTGGCTTCAATCACCAGCACTGCAAAAATAATAAAAAGAAAAGAATATAATTGAGCCAGGTAGCAGTGCATACCTGTAATTCCAGCGTCTCAGGAGGCTGAGCCTGGAGGATCACAAGTTCAAGGCAAGCCTTGGCAATTTAGCAAGGCCCTGAGTAACTTAGTGAGACTCTATCAAAGCAGAAAATAACATGGGGGCTAGGGATGTGGCTCAGTGGTTAAATACCTCTGTGTTCACTCCCTGGTACCAAAAAAAAAAAAAAAAAAAAGAATAGAATTAAAAATAGCAGAAAGCACCATAGTGAGTGCATGTTACCTGGTTTCATGACATGTCAGTTGTGGTTACAGTTGCGCCTCTTGTTCCTGTAAGAACTTGTTAAGTTTGCAGTTGTCCCACTGTGTCTGAGGAGGCTTGGTTGCAGGACTCGCCTGATTCTAGGGTCTGCAGATGGTCTGGGTACTTGCGGTAGTCCGTGCCATCCCACTGCCGGCTGCTGGCTTTCTGTCATCTCTCAATTGCTCATGTCTTGCGAGGCCAGTGCCAGGTGCATAGCTGCACTGATGGTTTAAGGAACAGTGACAAGAAAAGTCCGTGCAGTTCAGTACAGAAGCACTGATGTTCCCCCAGTGTTTTTAGGCCAGGGCTGGTTGAGTGCGGACCTGGGTACAGAGACTGATCGCACGGCCCTCGTGCAGTGTCCTGCCTGTGGTCCCTAACGCCTCACTCATCTGCCGCTGTGCCGGCCTTGGTGTGGGATCCGCCTCAGGTCAGTCCTGCTACCTTCTTGCTCACTTTTTATTCGCAGGTGTTCGCGTGTCCGCTGTAAGCCACTTGCTGAGGCCGGGGAGGACTTTGAAACAGGGCTCTTCCCTCTGTGATCCTGGCCTTGGGGGGTACATGGGCCATCTACCCAAGGCCTTCTCTGGCCCCACACCAGGTCTGGGAGGCAGGCCCTGCACCCCCCACTCTGCACTTGACATAACCATGCTCACTTAGGGTGCCCAGGCCGAACTCCCTGTCCATCTACTTTCTGTGACAGTTCTTATTCTGCTCTTCTGTAGCCAGGAGTCGGGGATGGGTCCAAGGAGGAGACGTCGTCTATGGAGAAACCAACCAGAGCTTTACCCAGGAAGTCCAAAGACCCCCTGCTGTCTCAGCGGTGAGCCCTGGCTTGTCCTGGTGGCTGGCATCGGTGACCGTGCCTGTGGAGCTACCTCCTGCTGGCCGGTGGGGGGCGACTTGAGGGGCACGTGTGGGCCTGCAGGCGCTCTGGAATCAGGACAGGCCAACTTTGGGGTGGGTTTGGGGCCTGTCCATGGCTGGATGACAACTCGCCCCAAGCCCTCCACTGTGTTCCCAGGACAAACCGAGGCCCTGACCTCACCCCTCCTCCCTCCGCAGGATCTCCTCCCTCACAGCGTCGCTGCACGCCCACAGCCGGAAAAAGGTCAAGAGGAAACGTCCCCGACGAGCACAGGACTCCACCAAGAAGCCCCCGAGTGCCACTCGTACCAGCAAGACCCAGCGCCGCCGGCTGACAGGCAAGGCCCGGCACAGTGGAGAGTGACCCAAGGACACAGCGCCCCAGCCCGGGGTGCAGGGCCTTGTCCTGCCCCAGTACGGTCATCCTGTAACCTGTAACCTGCGCACTGGGCAGTGATTCCACAGCCAAGCTTGGGAACTGGGACTTCTCAGGTCTGGGACTGGCCTTGTCCTTAACTGAGGACACTCTGGGCCTTGAACCCCAGGAGCAGGCAGGGCCAGGCCGGGTGTCTTCCCAAATGTACCCCTGCCTGGAGCTTATCAGATCTGTGAAACTCCAGAGGCGTGCCTTGTGGTTTGTGCCCTGGCCTTGACACCCTGTCCCAGGCTGGCTTCTGGGGTCGCGGAAGTGGGGTGCCGTTGCCCAGCATCACTCCAGCAGCTCTCCCTGAGGGTGACAAGGCTGTGTGAGAGCGGGGTCCCCCTGGCAGATCGCTGGTAAGATCCAGAGCCCACCTGCTGCTCTGGTGGAGGGACAGTGGCAGGCCTGCCCTCTGCTCAGACCTCGGGCTCAGGGCTGCTCGGCTGGAGGTGAAGTGGTGGAGTGACCCGATCTGGGACCACTGCCAGCCTCCCAGCAGCTCCCAGAGCCAGCAAGGGGGTATTCGTTGGCCTTGGGTTTTTTTTTTTTTTCTTTTTTTTACTTTCTTTCTGGGTTTTGTGTGGTGCTGGGGCTGGAACCCAGGGCTCACGCGGCTGCACCGTGAGCCCCAGCCCAGCCCAGTCCTCAGTGGTTAAAGAAAGCACATCTCGACTAGCACGAGTGTGCCCTCCAGCGCTGACCCCACCCAGGCCAGCTGGTGTCCACGAGGGCTGCCACTCCTTCGTACTCTCTCAGAGTGAGCTTCACTGTGGCTTCAGGAAGCACCTTGGGCTGGGCTGTGGCCCAGTGGCAGAGCACTTGCCTGGCATGTGTGAGGCCCTGGGTTCCATCCTCAGCACCACATGTAAAGAAATAAATAAAACACAGGTCCATCCACAATTTAAAAAAAGAAAGCAGCCTTGCCCCGGCGCGGCCCAGCGGGAGTCCTGGGGGAGCACGGAGTCTGGCCGGCTTGGTTAGGGGAGCCGTGTCGGGATCTCTGCGCCTCTCTGGCAGGATCAGTTGTGTTCTCAGCTCCCAGGAAAGCTCCTGGGCTACTGTGGGTGACACGCAGGACAGTGCTTGGCGGGGGTGGGGGGTGCCTGGGGCGGCCACAGGCTTCACTTCAGAACATGGGAGGGACTCTGGAGGATGGGCCACCAGCCAGGGCTGCGGGACAGGTCTTCCCGACTCCACAGAGGGTGTGTTGGGAGCAGCCATACCCAGCTGGAGGGCAGGCTCAGGAACCATGGCTTGTGTGGCACCTGGGGGAACCTGGGCTCCCTCTGGCACCATCAACCCTCCTAGCGGTGTCTGATGACAGCTGGTTCACTCCTGCAGGCCATGCCCAGGCCTGGTCTCTGGCCCACAGCCTCCCTGCCAGCGTCCTGTGCTTGGGGCACCTGCTGGACAGAGTGTGCCTGTTTCCAGGTTCTCCAGGTGGTTCTGGTACTCAGCCCAGAGCAGCAGCCGTGGGTCTCACCCTGCAGACCACCGAGAGCAGAACTGCCGAGCCCGGGGGAGCAGACACGGCAGGGCGGGGTTTGCGCTGAGCTGCGTAGGCCTCTGGGTCTGTCTCCTTGTGTGGAAGATGACAAAATACCTCCCTCAGGGCTGAAGCACGGCCGCCTGAGTGTCCACTTCCCCACACCGGGCACCTTCCGTGTGTCCTCTTGCTGTCTCAGCTGAGACATCCCCAGGGGCCTGACTCCAGTCCCTTCCTGTCTCCAGTGATGAGCTCATTTGCAACACACGTACACAACACACGTAAATTTTCCATGTTTACAAGTATTAAATCCCGATCGGCTCCTCCCATCTGTGCCAGTGATGTTTCCAGCCAAGCAGAAAACAGTCACCGTGGTTTGACTAATCCTAGGGTCAGGGGTGATAGGGTCAAAACTCCCTGGCGAAAGCCCAGGACCCCTCCATGCTCCATGCCTGGATTTCTCCCTTCCCATTGCCCCCGATCCTGGTGAGACTTGGGTCTCTAGGAGTTTCATCAAGACGAGTGAAGCCACTCATGGTGGTACGCACCTTAACCCCAGCAACTCAGGAGGCTGAGGCAGGAGGATAGCAAGTTTGAGCAAGTTGGAGGCCAGCCTGGGCAATTTAGCAAGATCCCGTTTCAAAAGGGCTGGGGTGCAGTTCAGTGTTAGAGCACTTGCTTGCATGAGTGAGATCCTGGGTTCAGTCCCTAGGACTTCCAGGGGCGGGGGGGGGGTTTCATCTGGGTCATCTGGGTGTGGTGGCACATGCCTTTAATCCCAGCTACTCTGGAGGCTGAGGCAGGAGGAATTCAATTAAGTGAGACCCTGTCTCAAGAAAAATTAGAAAAAGGGCTAGGGATGTAGCGCTCAGTGGTAAAGCACTTGGCTGGCATATGTAAGACACTAGGTTCGATCCTTAGCACCACATAAAAATAAAGGCATTGTGTCCGTTTACAACAACAAAATTTTTTTTTTTTTTTTTTTTTTTTTTAAGAATGAGGTTTAGCTGTACATATAAAAATTGATCTACACAACTAATTCTCTGCTTGGCAGACATGGGAGGTTACTAGCTTGGAGCAGGGCAGGCTGAAGGGCCAGGATGGCAGGCTTTTAGTTTGTTTTTTGTGGTACTGGGGATTGGACCCCGGGATGCTCTACCACTGTTACCTCCTTTATGCCATTCTTAACACATGGCTTCTGCCTCACAGTCCAAGATAGCTGCTTGAGCTACAGTCATCAAATCTGCATTTCAGCCAGCAAGATGAGGAGAGGGTAAGGATATGACTCCTTTTAAAAACTCTCAATGCTTGGGTTTTGTTGGCCAGGCAGAAGGCAAAGGCCTGGGCAGGGGGATGAAGGAATTCCTGACTGCAGAGAGGCTGGAGAACTTTGGCCTTTTCTGGGAAACCAGACACCTATATGAAAATTGGGGATAACAGGTGGTGGCACAAGCCTGTAATCCTAGCAATGTGAGAGGCTGAAGGAGGAGAATCACAAGTTTCAGGCCAGCATTGGCAATTTAGTGAGAACTGGGGGGCTGGGGCTATGGCTCAGTGGTAGAGCGCTTGCCTAGCACCTGGGAGGCACCGGGTTTGATTCTCAGTACTGCATAAAAAAATAAAGATATCGTGACCATCTATGACTAAAATATTTTTAAAAATATAACTGGGATGTAGCTCAACAGTAGAGCACTAGAGCACCCCTGAGTTCAATTCCCAATACAAAAACAAATAGATAAAATTGAGGATCATGTTACTAACAGGAGAAGAGGTGTTGGGGGGCAGCCAGAAGGTTCTACACTGTTTTAATTGGCTTTTTCGCTGCTGTGACTAAATGATTGGACCAGCACAATTATAGAGGAGGAAAAATTTATTTGAGGGCTCACGGTTTCAGAAATCTTAGTCCATAGAAGGCTGGTTCCATTTCTCGGGGCTCGAAGTAAGGCTGAACATCATGATGAGTGTGGTGGAGGGAAGCAGCTCAGATCATCAGGAAGGAGAGGGAGAGGGAGGGGGAAGGAGAGGGTCTCCACTCTCCAGATACAAAATATATACCCCAAAGCCAGGCCCCAAATCCCACCTCCTCTAGCCACACCCTACCACTTTAGTTAACCCCATCAGGGATTAATTCAATGATCGGGTTAAGATTCTTACAACCCAGTCATTCTCTGAACCTTCCTGCACGGTCTCACCCGTGAGCTTTTGGGGGACACCTCACATCCAGACCATAACATACCCCAAAGCCAAATGCATAAAAGGCCGTGATGGGGAACTGCAGACACTCCACCTTCAGTTCCCTCCTTGGGTCAGGCCCTGCTCTGGGACAGCAATAAGCAGTGACCATGGTTGCCAGGAGCTGGGCTCAGCCCACTAAAGGAAGGAATTTATTCTATTAGGTTCTTTCGAGGTGGCTGTCGCGAGCAGTAAGAGAGGAATCGAGTTTGGTTCTAACAAGTGGACTTTATTCACGCAATGCACACTCAACATTCCTAATGACAGCCTGTCACCAATACATCGAAGATTCACTCCCTTGTTCACCCAGAGTCCAGTCCCCGTGGACTTAATGCGACGTCTCATAGCCAAGAAGTCAGTCAGCAAGACCCGAGGGGACTCCTCAGCCGTAGCCTCTCAGCTCCTCGGAGGTCTTTGGATGTCCTCGGGTGTCCGATAAGCCAGAGGCTGGGTGGTGGTTGTCACTGCGGGAGAGGTGGTTAGTCGTCTGGCCTCGGTGACAATGGTCGATCAGCATTCAGTGATGGAGTGGACAGCAGCCAGGCAGTCAAGAGACAGAGCGACGTGGAGTCCTCTGGTCACGGTGCTGCTGATGGTTTGCTCCAAAAGTCCCGGGGTTTAAGTAGTGATTTTCACCCAGTCACACTCTGGTCTTCATGGATAAAGACCAGAACACGACTAGACTAGGAGCCCCCACTCAGATCATAGATAAAGGTTCATATCAGCATTGTTCAGGAGTGTCATCCTGCCACACAGCAAGTTTGTCACCAGGCACCTTTATTTTAGTTTTACAAGTTCAGGCAAATACCAAATACAGCTTATTATTTCTGCATAACACACGACTGTAGCAAGTCCTATTATTTCCTTGTCTCATTACAGTGACCTGAGCCTCCTGTGGGCCGGGCGAGGTGAGGAACTGTGGAGGAGAGGGCCCCTGTGTCAGGGTGGCCTCAGCCTCTGTCCTCTCCAGGGTCCCTGACTTCACCGTGCTGACCTTCCTTTGGTCGTGAGGCGCTCTGGGGAGGCTTCCTGGCTCATCCCGAGTGCGGCCAGCTCACTGCTTGGCTTGGAGAGGGCTGACTTGGGGAACTTCCTTTTCCTAAGCTGGCAGTCTGCTTCCTCAGAGCCCTTCAGATGATGCAGGCTGGTCTCAGTCCTTTTTGCTTGCCCTCCTCACCTCTGGGCTGCCGCGTCCAAGAAGCCTTCCCTACCCATTTGATAAAATATGGATAAGGCTGCTCTCCCTGTGCCCTAGATGGCATGGGCATAAACATGCCCGTGTGCAGCAAGAGGGTGCTTTGCATCCTGGGTAAGGGAAGGGCTGCTGTCACTGGGATTGCTAAAAGCCCTTCTCTGCCCCACAGAAGCACCTTTGTTCACTGACGGTCCTACAACTGGACAAAGGGGCCCTGTAAATATTTAATGACTGAATTGTCCCAAGTGTCACCCTGATTTGGCTCTAGGTTTTGCTTAAGGGTAGGGGCAGAGAGCTGGGGCCACACCCTGTCTTTCAAACTCAACCCAAGCACCCTAGGCTTAGAGGAGTCAAGTCACATTCTCAAGCTCACTAGGCAGGAAGTGCAAGAGAGACACGCACTTCCTGAGTGGGGGTCTCACTGGCCCCTGTTTTGCTTGGAGTAAGAAGGGTCAGGCAGGAAGCTGTTGCCCTTGTTTAGTGGCGTGTTCTACCCAGTTCCATGCTGGGCCAGGATGCCTGTTTCTCTCACTGATCAAGGGGCTGCTCACCGTGGAAGGAGTCACACATTTTCTTCTTATTTCCTCTCCCCAGTACCCTCCACGGCTGAGCATGTTCCAGGCACAGGTGAAGGTCTGCGTGAATCAGCAAGTGAAGATCTCTGTCTATAGTGACCCATGGGGGTTTAGGCCTGGCTCTGTCGCTTACTAGCTGCATGATGCTGGCAAGTTAGTTAACTTCTCTGATCTTCAGTTGCTGCGAAATGGGGACCTTAGCACTTAGTCCTTCAGGTGACTACTGAACTTGTAAGTAGCTGGGATTGTAGGTGTGCACCACTGTAAGATCACAACCTTAAAGTTCCTGGAAATGTATTCACTTCTCAAAGTTGCCCTGTGCTCTATGAGTTAACCACCGTACATGTATTTTTAGAATGGATTGAGCAGAAGGAGATGGGAAACCTGTCATCCAGGGCACTTTCCAATGTTATCTATTGATCAGATAATGGAGAAGACGCCAACCTAAGGATCCTAAGAATTGCCAGATCACAAAAGGTCTTGGGATCACCAGACTGATGTCACCCCCATGAACCTTGCCACGCACACCCCTCACCAAGCTTCCTTTAAAACTTCCTTTAAAAGAAGAGCCTAAGCACTGCTCAATCGCACTGCTGGATCGCTCTCTCCACACACACACACACACACACACACACACACACACACACACCTCCCAAATTCTTCCTCGAACTTGCTTCCCTAAATAACTTTCTATACTTCCCTGACACACAACAGAACTCTTCAGTCACCATGTCAAGGCCCGCCTCATCTTGCGTTGAGGTCCCCTTCTCCAGGACCTCCCTGGGCTCCTTCAGTAGGTGACACTGTCTTCTTGAAGGTAGACAGTCCAGAACAGAGGTCAGCTTCAAAGTGGGCAGGGCGAGAGCTCCCGTCGGTGGAAGTGGGCGGGTGGAGTCAAAGCCTCTGGGCAGGGATGTTCGGCGGTCCCCGAGGCCACGACTGCAATACTGAGTTCTGTGCATCTATTCGGCGTCTACTGGGTGCCTGTTCTGATACACTTGGTTTACTCTGAACCATTTGTTTCCATTCTCGCGTACACTCTTCCAAAAACAGGCACAGAGGTTAAGTCTCTAACCCAACGTCGGGGCTAAAGCCGGCTCAGGGCACTGTGGCCCGAATGATCCAAAGAGAAGATCCACCCGTTCAGCCTCGTCAGACCCCCTGGGAACCGCGCCTGGGAAGGCTTGCTGGCCGCCTAGGCGGAACGTGCGGAGTCCGGCGCTCCCAGGCCGCTGGGCACCGCCCGTCTCCGCCCCGCCCCTCTTCGGCTGGGCCAATCCCACGGCCTTAATGTAAATGAGCCTCTTAGAGCGAGCCTACCACCGCCCAGCAGCGTTTTGATTCATTGTTAAAATGGAGAGGCCGTGACCCTGGCACTCCCACCTCCGCAGCCCAGGTGCGTGGAAACCCGAGCCCAGGTGAGCGCCGAGGGGCGGAGAAGGGCGGCTGGGGAGGGGAAGGGGGCTGAGCGGTGCGGGAGGAACTGGCTGGCTGCATGGATGGAGAAGTCCGGGGGTCCATCCTCCGGGCGGGGCAGGCGTGTCCACTTAAGGTTTACGTTATCAAATCTAAAGTGCATTTCAGAGAAAGGTTCTGCCAATTGATTAGGGGTGGGGGAGAAACGGGAACAGCCAGGGGCACAAGGAACAGAGCCCCCCACCCTGCCCCCAGGGAGATGAATGGCGTTCTCTGTCCAAGGCGTTACTCCTTTATGTGGACCGACAGGGAAACACCGCATCCATCCACCCTCCGCAGCAGGGAGCGAGGCGGGGAGATGACTGTCCCGTGAAGATTCCAGGCTCCGGGGCTAGTGGATGCCCCACCCTGTCCCCTCTGGGTACCTCCTCCTGGTGGAGGACGTGGAGCCTTCCCCTGGCTGCCCCAGTGGAGATGTGAAATTCCACAGCTCTCAGCTGAGATTGACAACAAAGGCCTGATCCCGGGGTGTGTTGGAGGAAAGTTACCAGGTAGGTTAGGGTTAGGTGTGGAGTGACTGGGGGAGCCATAGGGTGCTTAGGGTGTTCCTGTGTTTGGAAATGTCAGATGTCACCCCTGCCCCCAATCTCCTCCTAGTCTCTGTACCAGTGGGGAGGGCTTCTTCAAGTCCCTCTCCTGACCCAACTTTGCTTCCAGGGGTGTGAACACTGGAGCCCTGGGTTCACATCAAAGCCTCACAGTTTCTTTCTGGCTAAGCTCTGTCACAAACTCGCTGTGTAATGTAATCTTAGCCTGTTTACTTTTGTTTATGACTTTGTCCTCGACCCTGAAAATACCTGACCAACCTTTCGCCGCACTCCTGTGTTTCCCAAGTGACCTGTGTAAGCTGTCAGTGTGACCCTAATGCCCCTCACTTCCACCTGGATCCAAGAGAGTGGGGTGCACACAGACCTGAATTTGAACCCAGCTCAGCCTCCTCACCCTGTGTGTCAAGGAAACTCTCTGAGCTCTGGTTGTCTGATCCGAACTTACATGAATCTGAACTACAATGCCGGGGTAGCTAAAAAGGAAAGGTATTCAAATTTGGGGGTGCTTGGTGGAATCTCCCAGGGGAATTGTTTAAATGGCATTCCCCTGAGCCTCCCACCTGGAGATTTCTAGCTGAGTGACTCAGGAGAGGGAACAGGGAATCTATATTTCGTAGTGGGGGTCTTGCTATGTTGCCCAGTCTGGCCCTGAACTGGATTCAAGTGTTCCTCCTGCCTCAGCCTCAGCTGGAAATCTGCATTTCTTTATGAGCAGACCAAGAGTGCAATGCACGGTCCTTGGAACACACTTTGAACATCACTGTAGTGAGGACTGAAAAAAATCACCTGTCAAATAGCTGGCAGCGTGCCTAGGTGCTTAGGTGTTGAGGAGTGTTTACTGAGTGAATAAACAAACATTTGAGCGGATGGATAGTCATATATCCTTGGTCCTTGCTGGCCTGGAGACCCTGGGCTAGGGTCTGTGTGGATGGCCAGGTAGTCATCTGTCCTTGAACTACTCCCCTTTTCTCTCCAGGCCCCCTCTGGAGGGTCAGCCGTTGGATCGTAGGAGCTCCCTGGCCTGGCTGGCCCAGCATGGAGCAGGTGACTGACAGCGTGCCCTGTGAACACCTCGAGGCCAATGTGCTCACCCAGCGCTGCTGTCAAAGCTGCTTCCACCTTGAGGAGGCCCGTGGAGCAAGGCACCAGGTGGGCTGGCTTTCCTGGGTGGTCGGGGTGGTTTGGGTTGGGGGAATCATGATGGCTGGGCCGTGAACTTGAAGTTGAATCCAAATGCTTCCTTTGGGCCAGCACCTCAGTTTCCCTGTCAGTACAATGAGGTGGCTGAACCACGGTAATGTCTTCACATCGTTAGTTGTTTTCCTCCTGTTTTTGATTTTTACCACAGCTTCATCTAATCTATTACTTACTTTATTGTTCTTTGAATCGACATCTATTGTGGGGGACACTGGGCTGGGGATTAGACCCAGGGCCTTGTGCAAGCTCTACCTCTGAGCTGCCCTCCCAACCCCAAATCAACATCTGTTTTTCACTCATGTGAGACAAAACTTTACAACACCACCACAAATAGAAAATTAAGACCGTGATCTAGCGAGGTGCGGCGATGCACACCTGTAATCCCAGTGACTCCGGAGACGGAGGCAGGAGGAGCGCAAGTTCAAAGCCAGCCTCAGCAACTCAGTGAGGCCCGAAGCAACTTGAGATCCTGTCTCAAAATAAAACATAAAAAGGCATGGAGAATGTGGCTCAGTGGTCAGGCACCCCTGGGTTCAGTCCCCAGTACCAAAAAAAACCAAAAAATCAAGGCCTGTATGTAGAAGGCTAAAAAAGTAAAAGAAGAAAACCAGAGAAAGCAAAACAGAACAAAACCGAACAAATGTCATCACGTTGGTGTCTGCTGAAGTCTCTGAGCCTGGATCCTGTTGTCTTTTGTCAAAAAGGGAGATTAGCAGACATCGGGTGTTAAAGCTACCCCAGAAACCATCAGAGACTCTCTTCTGGAAGCTTCTGCAAGAGTGAAAGAAGAGTCGCTTTCTCACTCTGTGCCTGGCGCCAGGGCCCATACACATAATCTCAGTGCCTGGCGAGGGATGTGGATCTCCTCAGCCTCCAGGGCCCCTTCCAGCCTTGAACCCCTTTGGCTTCATTGTTCCCAGAGGGTCTGAGGCTCCTCCTGAGCCTGGCAGCCAGCTTCCTGCTGGGGGTTAGGTTCTGGAAGGGTCCGGAGTGAGGCATTCCTGTTGGGTTTTGGAGCCAGGCAGGCTGCCTTCTGAGGATTTGCATTTGTGAGCTGTGTGACCTTGGGCCTTACTGTCCTCATGGGTCAAGTAGGGGCAGCAGGCTCCTCACTCTGGGGGGCTGGCAATACTTATCCCAGACTGCATGGGGCTCATTCAATACGTGCGGTTTCTTCTCAATCCCTTTCCTGACCGCTCCTTTATTGTCTTGATACTTCTGACGGCGGCTCCCACCTTATCTCTAAGTTCAGGGAACAGACGCCTGAAAGTGTTGGGAGTCCATCTCCGGGGGCTGGGCAGACACCAGTGCGGGGATGGAAGCGTGGATTCACGTGGGTGTGAGGTCTAACCTCAGACTCACCAGTTCCCAGCAGACCTTGGGTCAGCTCACGATTCATTCATGTTGAATAAGTGTGTAAAATGTGCCAGCCGTCATGCTAGATATTGGGGACATAGAGGTAAATAAGACAGACACCTTCTTGTCTTCATAGGACTGATAGTCTAGTAAGGGACATGAAAAGTCAAAAAGAAATTCTGCAAGCATCTAGTCATGGTTGTGATAATTGCCGTAAAGTAATAGTAAGTGGCAAAGGGTAAATGATAGGGCATGGGGAGGGTTCCTCCAGTGACACTAGGCTGCTTGGGGAAGGTTTGCAGGCATTAGCCAGTGAAACTTGGGAAGTGGAGAGGATGGCAATCATACCGCCATATGTGCAAAGGTCCTGAGGCAGAAAGAAGGAGGTACATTGGTGGACTGAAAAGTGCGAGGGACACAGGAGCTACAGGATGAAGCTGAATGGGAAACAGGTGGTGCCTGGGTGGTGCCGGGCCTCATGTGGCTCTGTGGATGCGCGGAGGAGTTTTGGATTTTATTCTGAGAGTCGTGGAGACTCACTGAGGATTTTAAGCAAAGAAGTGATGAATGTGATTCCATTTGCATTGTTCAAAGTCACTGATTTCTGGGCAGAGAATGAAGTTCCGAGAGACGGGAGTGAATCAGGGATCGGCGAGGAAAACGTGCGAGCATTCATTGGTGCCAGAGGGGATGGGGCAGCAGAGGGGCACATTTGAGAACTAGCTGAATAATTTGGACGTGGACTCCTCAGTTGTTTCTGCAGGCAGCGCACTCGGGCTGGGAGGCCAGCGTGGAGCTGCGGGGCATGGCGGAGACCAGGGGAGGTAATGGAGGACCCAGGGCTGCAGCTCAGGGACAGACCATAGCAGGAGATAGAGCCTTGCCCGTATCAGGATCTGGCACCAACCAAGTCTTGGTCATGAATCAACCCACCATCCGCCGAGCAGAGTGGGGTAGGAAGCGAAGAGACGCCAGGAGGCCAGGACACAGCTTTTTCTACGCAGGTTCTGTCCACCGAGCTACCTTCCGGGTCTCGGGAGAATAGGCTTTAACCACAGGTAACGGGGACAGGGAATCCCAGAGGACAGAGACCAGCAGCCACGTGACTGGAGGCAGACCCCGGAGTGTGGCCGCCCTCCCAGCGACCACAAGGAGAGTGGCTTTCATGACCAGAGAGGGGCACTGGTACCAAATCCTTTATCCTCCAGTTGCCCCAAGGACAAGACCCCAAGGTGTGAAACTCCCCTGAGCTCTGCAAATACTGAGGATGGCGGGGACAGGCCCGGGACCCAGCTCCATGGAGGACGCGGCTCCTGCGTACCAGGCACAATGGGGAAAACGGACCCCTTAAAAATGACACGTGTCTGTCATCCCAGCTACTCAGGAGACTGAGGCAGGAGGAGCAAGGCCAGCCTTGGTTAATTAGCGACACCCAGTCTCAAAATTGAGAAATAAAAATCTAAAGGGCTGGAACGTAGCTCGGTGGTAGAGCGCTTGCCTAGCCTGGACGAGGCCCTGGCTTCCATCCCCAGCCCCAAACACCAACCAGACCCTGACTGGAAGATGGCGGACACCTGGACTCTTCTGTCCCCGCCTGCGCCTGCTGCCACTGTGGCCCCAGTTCTGTAGTGCTCGTGGTCAGGTAGGGCAGCAATGGTGGCTTCTTCCGGAGGCTCCCTGGGGAGGGGGAGCCAGGCCTGGGGGCTGCCGCTGAGGCCTGCTCTGCCCTCAGTGTCCACGTCGCCCCTCTGTCTAACCGTGGAATAGAAAGTGTCTACAGTCAGAGAGGCCTCCGCCCCGCCGGGCCCTGGAGTTTCCGCTGGGTCCCTATCACGGGGCAGAGACGCAGGCCAGGTCCACTCTGACGTCTTCAGCTACGCCAGAATATGTATAAATGGTCCACGTCCCAGGGTGTCCCCATCATCACCGAGAATGTCCGACTGTTGACCAGCTGGTCAACAAAGAGCCCACGGAATCCACTTCCATAGGCCCCTGGGCTCTGGATTCCTGTCCCCTCTCTTCACGGCTGAGTCTCCCACAGGCTGGGAGGCAGGGGAGGGGTCAGCCCTGGAGATCACACACCTGGAGGTCACGGCCAGGTCCGGGGGCGGAGAGTGGAGGGTGGGCGGCTGGGGGTCAGGTCCTGTGGGGTGCTAGAAGTACAGCCCCTTTCCCTTTAGTCTTGATCGTATTTAGCGTCATCCTAACAACTGGATGTGTCTACGATTTTATTTCCTTCGTCATGTTATATTTAGGACGGACAGGGCAGCCACTGCGGTGCCCATTGCAGGTGTTGACTAACTTAATTCTCCCGACAGCCCCTGGGACGAGGCTCAGGCCCGTTCTGTGTGATGTAACGGTGGCCACGATCTTGGTCATGCCTCCGTCCCCATTTCAGAGACACAGCCCTGGGTGAGGCCACCCCGTTGGGAAGTGGAGGAGCCCAGGCAGGACGCAGGTCTCAGAGCGAAGCCCGTGCTGACCCGCCAGACAGGTGTCAGAGGGGGACTGTCTGCAGGTCCTGTGGTGTGGTCAGGGGTGGCGACGGGCGAAGGTGGAGCAGGTGCCGTGCCAGGCTGGAGGGCGGAGCCAGGACCCCCTGGCAAAGTCCGGCAAGCCACTCCCTCTTTTTCATGCTGCTCGGTCCCCTGGGTGTCCCAGGCGCCCGGCGGCTGTGGATCTGACACCTCCTGCTGCCGAGCGCTGATCAGAATCTGGCTGCGGGGCAGGGGGTGAAACCGAACCTGGTCGGGCCTCCTTGGCCCGGGGGGCGCAGCGGACACCCGGGCCGTCCCGCAGCACTGCCCAGGCCCTGCCAGTGGTGACTTTCCTGGGTCCGGGAGAGCCTGGACCCACCTGGGGCACTGATCAGGCCGCGTCTCAACCCTGGACTGCAGTCTCCAGGGTCCCCAGGGAGCCCTGCCCAGGCTCCCGCCGCCCCGGCCGGGCGAGCTGCTGGGATTGGGTTCCTGCGGTTTCATGTCCCCATTGTTCTTGGCTGGGCCCTGGCTCATGAAACAGTAATGAGGGGCCCCTGCTCCCGGCGGCCCCTCTAAGGTTTCCGCTGCCTCTGCCGCCGCCACCACGGCCCAGAGTCGGGGCCTGGGAGGGCGGCAGCGCGGGGGCTGAGCCGGAGCCCCCCGGGGACAAGGGTGCTGACAGCCGCCAGCTGCTGCCGCTACCGCAGGAGCCACTGCCCAGGTAACCCGAGAGGAGGCGGGGCGCGTGAGCCATGGCCCTGGGTCCCACCACCAGGGAGGCCCTGCCACGCCAGGCAGTGGGAGGACTTGGGGGGGCCCTGTGGAGCTGAGCGGTCGTTCCCCCTGGGCGAGCCCAGCTCCAGGACCCAGGTGGCCTTGCTGAGGGCAGGAGCGGGAGAGGAGCACCAGGGCCTGGGGCTCCCCCGCCTGGGCCTGACCCTCCTGTCCCAGAGCCCCTGCCCCGCCCTGAGCCGGCACATCTCTCCTCTCCCCTGAGGTCTGCCTCCCATCTCCACCTCCAGACCAGCTCTTCTTCCCCCAGACCTCGCCCAGTGCTCCAGGCCAGGAGTCCTGCACCCGCCTCTGGCCACCAGAGACCCCTTTGGGTCACTTCACATTCTCAGACACACACGCACCTAAACACCCACGAACGGACCTGCGTGTGCTTACATGAGCACACACGCTCACCTGTGCGCACGTGTGCACCCAACACACATGCCTTTGTGTACACATGCACCTGAGCCTCCCTTGCTGGCGTGCACATGTGTGCATGGGCACACCAGGCTCCTGGCCTGTCCCCGCGTGGGTCCCAAGGGGCACGTCCAGCCGCTGGGTGGCCCTCCTGGAGGAGCATGAGATCCCAGGAGGAGGCGTCTGGACCCACCCCGCCCAGCGCGGGAGGGGCTGTGCGGCGGGAGCCCCCACCCCGGGCGCTGATTCGCCTGCTCTCTCCCACTCTGCCCCAGGAGCCTGGGAGCCCTTCCCGTGCCGAGGCACCCTACTGTGACCTGCCCCGCTGCCCGCCAGCCCCTGAGGACCCGCTCGGCACCTCAACCTCTGCTTGCCAGTCTGCGGTGGGCCTGGGCCTCAGGCAGGGGCCCGAGAGGTGGGTAGAGCCGAGGACCCAGAGAGGGGCTCCCTGGGGTGGGGTGCCCTCACCTACCCTGCCTGCACCCTCCACAGGGGCAGCAGCTGCCTGCCGGCTGCTGGCAGGGGTCACATGGTTAGTCCACGCACCTGGGCACAGGCAGGCAGTGGGAGAACTCAGATCGTACTGTCCCTTTGTGCACCTGGGTCTCTGGGCCTCCTGTCCCAGCCCTGGCTGTCTTTCCTGAGGGTCCTGCCCACCCTGTGGCTCCTCAAGACCTAGCTAGGCTTCCTCCAGGGTGGGGCGACCGGGCCGATGAGCCATCCCCTCAGCCTGGGGCACCCTCCTCACCCTCCTGCCTGAGCCTGCACTGTTCCAGCTTTATCCCTCCACCCCAGGCCTGCGTTGACCCGGACCTCGCTTCTGGGGTCACGGGACCTTGGGAGGACGCAACTTCAGGATCCGGAAACCCGGGTCCCAGCTTCAGATCTGTCCCTGATGGGCTGTGGGACCTGGGGCAAGTCAGTCATCTCTCTGTGCCTCACTTTCTTTGTGAGATAAGAGGGGCTGGGGTGCACCTGAGTGGCAGAGTGCTCACCCAGCAGGTGTGAAGCCCTGGGTTCCGTCCCCAGCCACACACACACAGACACACTCACACACACTCACACACATCCATTCACACTTGCATACACACACCTGCACACAGTCACACACACACACACGCACACACACACACAACTCACTCGCATACACCTGCACACAGCAACACACACTCACACCTGCACACTCACACACTCTTACACACACACCTGCACACTCGCACCTGCACATACTTGCATACACACACACACTCACACCTGCATACTCACACACACTCTCACATACATGCACACTCACACACACTCATACACTCACACACCACCTGCATACTCACACACACTCACACACATGCACGCTCACACACACACTCATACACTCACACACCACCTGCACATTCACACCTGTACATTCACACCCACTCACACACACCTACACACCCACACACACCCATGCACACTCACACACACTGACACACACACACATATACTCACATGAAGTGCTGAATCAAATTGGCCTCCCTTGGGAACAAGCGCTCTGCACAAGTAGGCTTTGTTTTTATCTACTCATTCATTTTTCACAGTGATGGAACTCGGGGCCTTGCACACGCTGAGCTGGAGCTCTGTCACTGAGTCACGTTCTAGCCCAAGACGTTATTTTTAAAGGAAAGCTCTGCTTTCAAGTACAGTTTGGAAGCCCCGGGGTTAAGTGACGCTGAGTGTTTCCCAGGAGGCCTTGCCAGGGCCTGAGTAGCAGGCACACTCTGGGGGGCTCGGGTGGGGGACGGGGAAGTGCGTGTTACGTCCCAAATCTAACTGTGGAACCCTTTCTGGGTCATCACTCCTTACCAGCTTGTAGGTCAACCTGTGTGTCCCCATCTCGGGAATACTGCCAGCCACGAGCCTTCTTGGGTCCGCGGCTACCAGGACTGACTTCTCTAAGACAGCTCTCGCCCCACCGTCTCCCACACCCCCCATGAGCCCAGCACGAGTCAGTCTCTCTAGTCTCACTGAGCCTGGGGTCCCCAGTCCTGCCCAAGTGACAGGGTTCACAGCCCTGCTATGCCCTTTTCTGGCTCTGTGATCTCAGCCAATCTCTTGACCTCTCTGAGCCACGGTTCCTTCATCTATGAAATGGGAATCACTGTCCTCAAAGGGAGGCCGTGGCAGCTGCAGGAGCCATCCAACTAGAGATCCCAGCTCACGTGGCCCCCGGTGTGGGTCCCTGTTCTGCAGAGACAGCAGATTCCTGGCCCCCGGGGAGGGCGTTCTTGTGTGTCTGGGTGTGAAAGTCGAGTGTCTCCTGTCCCAGGGACCTGTCCCCAACAGCAGGACTTCCTGAGGAGGACCCCAAAGCGGCCCTCAGGAGCGGGCACCAGGAACTCGAGGTGGTGCCCTATCTGGAGGGCCTGGCCCCCTCCCTGGGTGGCAGCTGCTCCGAGGACCCGGGCTTTGACACCAGCTGCAGCCCCGACAGCAGTACCACCGATGACACCAGCGAGTCGTCCTCCGTGGTGAGCAGGGGGCTGGAGGCCAGCCTAGGTGCCCCTTCCCCCAGACAGGCTGAGCCTTGCAGCAGGACTGGGAGGGTCTGTCCACCAGCGGCTCAGGTGAATCACCAGCCCGCCGCGCTCCACTCTGCCGCCCAAACCTCGGGTCACGGAGGCTGGGAATGTAGGACGTAGTGGTCACACACTGCTGAGCCCCATGGCCACTCCTGGTCAGGAGAGGACTGGGGCCCCGTTAGCGGGGAGAAGAGCGGAGCCGGGAGACTTCTCAAGCATTCACTTGGAGGGCGCAAGAGGCTGGCCTGTCCTGAGACCCCTCCGTCAAAGGACAGTGGTGGCGAGTGACAGGCTCACCTAACAACCAGCCTGGGCTGGTGGCCCGAGCCATGGGAATGGCTGCCAGGTGTGGGCTCGGGACGGCTCCCACTTCCCCCTGCCCTAGATGGTGACGGGCTGGGATCTGAACCCAGTCCTCCTGGCCGTGTGGGTTTGGACAAGTGCTGGGCTTCCACGGCTGTGCCCGCTGGCCAGGGTTGGGGGAGGTTAGTGCCAGGCACCCAGTGCCCTCCGCGTGCTGGGCCTGCAGGCCCCCGGCAGCTGCCTCCTCCCCACACACCTTTTTCCCCCCTTTTCCTGGTAGGACTGGGGCACTGTTGAGCGGTGGACGGAAGGTCCCAGCTGGGACCAGCTTACGATGATCCCGCAAAGGGCCCAGGAGGGACAAAGAGCCGACAGAGCCCGGAGGGTCTCCAGGTCCCCTGCAAGAGGAGACACCGCAGGCCAGAAAAAGGATGGTGAGTCCTTCGGCCATGCTGGTCCCCATGACCATGGACATGGTGATAGCCTGGAGTTCCCCAGGTAGCCATCGCGCCGGCAAATGGGGCCGTAGGCAGGGCTTACTGTGGTGACCTGAGTTCTAATAATAGTAACAGTTCCAGTGTAACTGCGGGGCAACCACGGTGGGAACACGACCTGATTTAATACATCATCTTACAACTGGCAGGTTAGGATCTAAACGTGAGTGGAATGATTCACATAAATAAAAAGCCGAGGGAAGGTGACTTCAGGCATGACTGGATCCAGGTGTTCAAACAGCATCAGAAAATTGGTCTTTGATCTGTTTTCTGCTGAGGTGGCTCCATCCTGGACCTGTCCCTGACACTGGCATGATGACCACAGTGCTAGGTGTCCCGCCAGCTCGTCAGTCTCCTCAGGAGGACAGTCTTCTCCATCACTGGGGCTACTGTCGGGAAGGGTTCTCCCTGGGACCTAGGATGGGCCATGTGCCTACCTGGTGGTCAGGGTCCAGCCTCTGGCAAACCTCATGACCTGCGATATGGGGAGAGGAGAGTCCCCAGAGGAAATGAGGGTGACTGTTACCAGAGAAAAGGGAAAGGCTGTTGTCAGGCTGAGCCCACAGAGGCCAGTGACACTGGCTGACATCTCACCGGAATGTGAGCCCAGGATACTGAGTCCCAGAGTTTGAGCCTTGATCGCTACTGCTCTGAGTCTACTCCTCGTCTCTGTCTTCAGCATGGACAGGTTTTGGGGTTGTGGGGCCAGGACATTCACTTGCTAACCCCAGTGGGCAGTCCTAGTCACCCAGCCACCTCCCTGGGGAGCCAGTGGCCTGGTGGGGCCAGGTGGGATTTGCACTGAGCCCCTGGTTTCTCGCTCTTAGAGACATTGTGAGCCGGGTGTAGTGGTGCAGGCCTATAATCCCAGCAACTAGGGAGACTGAGGCAGGAGGATCACAAGTTCAAGGCTGGCCTCAGCAATTTAGCAAGGCTCAAAGCAACTTACTGAGACCCTGTGACAAAATAAAAATAGAAAGGGCTGGGGACGTGGCTTAGGGGCTAAGCACCCCTGTGTTCAATCCCTGGTACTAAAAAAAAGAAGAAAAATGCACGGTGCTGTGGGTGGACAGCCGCACTCTGTGACAGCTTCGCTGAGGCGGACGACACCTGGCCTGGCCGAGGCCCAGGACTCAGCCGACTCTGTGACCCTGAGGGCTCTGCTCTCCACTCTGAGCTCTTGCCCGTTTGCACGGCTGGCCAGGTAGGCAGGCGACGCAGAGCCCAGCTGGCAGAGGACAGGGCACACAGCACTTGAGGGCCTCTGCGGGCTGCCCAGGGTCCCCGGGGGCTGAGGGGCGAGGGAGGACCCTGGATGCCCAGGCTCAAGGGCCGCTTGAGACCGTGGGAAAGGGAAGTTCTGGGCCTCGGCCCTGAGCCCACAGCAGGGGCAGCTCAGCCAGGGCCCATGCCCGAAGGACAGGGAGACCCCAGGCCTGAACAGAGCTGGAGCTGGCGGCCACAGTGTGTGCTGGGCACCTACTACGTGCTGAGCACTTTCCCAAATCCCATCCCGAGGGCAAGGCCCTACCCAAAGAGAGCTTGCTGAGGAGAGAGCAGATGACCAAATGAACAAGACAGACAGGTGTGAGGAAGGACAGAGGGTTGCATCCGACGGCTGACAGGGCGCCCGAAGGAACCAGCCAGGTGAGGAGGGTGGGGTGCTTCAGACAGAGGCACAGCAAGAGCAAAGGCCCCGGGGTGGCAAAGTGTTTGTGGCAAGTTTGAGGAACTGAAAGAAGGCGGGTGCTAAGCTGCCGAAGGCGGGCAGAGACCAGACTCTGCACGGCCCTGCTGCAGTGGGAATCGGGCCTTATTCCAAATGCAGGAGCAAGGCCCTGAGGGTCCCCCACTCCCTCTCTCTCTCTCTTAAACTTCTTGTTTTGGAATAATCTTAAATTCATACAAGTACTGCCAGGATTATTCTGGAAGTTGCTATTTTGCTGTTCCTTCAAGACCCAGCCCCAGCCCAGGGACCCACACACAGCCAGTGGCCAAGGAATCCAGAGGGGTGGAGGTGACACCAAGGTCATGGCAGTCCCATCCTAGGCCTGGGAGTGGAGAAGAGGTGACCATGGAGGGAAGGTCACTAGTCCCCTGGACCAACGCTTCTGAAACTGAGGTGCCTTAGGTGACCTGGCATCTGGTTAGCTGCGGTGCACAGCCTCCTCTGCAGAGGGGGAGCCGGCAGGCACAAGGAACAGGAGCCCTCTAGAGCGTCACACGGGGCGCCCTTAGAAGACATCAGAGCAGCTGGCGGGACCCCCTCTGCAGGAAGCAGAACTGGGACCAAGTTGTGAGGCGGCATCGGGTCCGGCGCCCCTGTTGGCTTTTGCTTTCAAATTCCCGGCCCCAGAAGGAGAGGGAGGTCTAGCGGCCCTGGTTTGGTACGCGTGGGAGCGGGCTCTGCCCGAAGCTAGGGCACGGGGGCTGGCCAGACCCCTCCTCACCTTGCACCCTCCACGCCTCTCCCCAGACACTGGCGGTGTGACCCGCAGTGCCGGGCAGCACTGGGCGAAGCTCCGGGGGGAACGTGGGTGCTTCTCCTCGGAGCGACACGGCTCAGCCCCTGCCCCGGCTTCCTCTGCGACGCCACAGCACAGACCTCGAAGCACCACCCCACCGGCCTCTGCGCAGCGAGAAGCCCCCCAGGCCTCCCCATCCCACAGAGTCACCCAGAGGGACAACCCAGGCGCCTCATCCACACAGTGGAACACCCAGGCAACGCCCCTGCCCTCCAGAGGAAGCCCACAGGGCAGCCCCGGAAGCTCGTCCACCCAGCAAAGCCGTCCTCGTCCTCGACTGTCCTCCCCCGTCAGAGCTGCCCACCAAGACGGAGCCTCTACCCAGCAGGACAGCCCACAGATTGCTATTCCCACTTCTCAACGGGAGATCTCCAGGACCTCCTGTGCCCAGCGGGACAACCTCAGAGCCTCCTCCCCCAACAGGACCACCCAGCGGGACAACCCCAGAACTTCCTGTGCCCAGCGGGACAACCCCAGAGCCTCCTCCCCCAACAGGACCACCCAGCGGGACAACCCCAGAACTTCCTGTGCCCAAAGGGACAACCCCAGAGCCTCCTCTCCCAACAGGACCACCCAACCGGAAAACTCGAGAACTTCTTGTACCCAATGGGACAATCCCAGAGCTTCTCCCAACAAAACCATCCAGCAGGAAAACTCTAGAACCTTCTGTGCCCAGGGCAATCCCAGAGCCTCCTCCCCCAACAGGACCACCCAGCAGGGCAACCCCAGAACTTCCTGTGCCCAAAGGGGCAACCCCAGAGCCTCCTCTCCTAACAGGACCACCCAGCGGGACAACCCCAGAGCCTCCTCTCCTAACAGGACCACCCAGCGGGACAACCCCAGAACTTCCTCTCCTAACAGGACCACCCAGCAGGACAACCCCAGAGCCTCCTCCCCCAACAGGACCACCCAACGGGAAAACTCGAGAACTTCTTGTACCCAATGGGACAACCCCAGAGCCTCCTCCCCCAACAGGACCACCCAGCGGGACAACCCCAGAACTTCCTTTCCTAACAGGACCACCCAGCGGGACAACCCCAGAGCCTCCTCCCCCAACAGGACCACCCAACGGGAAAACTCGAGAACTTCTTGTACCCAATGGGACAATCCCAGAGCTTCTCCCAACAAAACCATCCAGCAGGAAAACTCTAGAACTTTCTGTGCTTGGGACAATCCTAGAACCTCCTCTCCCAATAGGACCACCCAGCGGGGCAACCCCAGAGCCTCCTCCCCCAACAGGACCACCCAGCGGGACAACCCCAGAACTTCCTGTGCCCAACGGGACAACCCCAGAGCCTCCTCCCCCAACAGGACCACCCAGGGGGACAACCCCAGAGCTTCCTCCATCCAACAGATCACCCCCAGAACCTCCCCTGCCCAACGAGCCACCCCTAGAGCCTCTTGTACCAGATGGGAGCACCTCAGAAGCGCCTGCACCCAGCGGGACGGCCCTGGGACTCCCACCTTTCAGAGCGGCGTCAAGGACAACCCTGGCCCTCCATCTCACGGAAGCAGTCCCAGGAACCCTTCTCCCCACCGCACCAACAGAGACATCCCCTGGGCTTCCTTTCCGCTCCGGCCAACTCCCAGCGACGGTCCCCGAACCTCTTCCCCATCACGCTCCAAGCAAAGTGAGGTGCCCTGGGCGTCCATTGCCCTCCGGCCAACCCAAGGTGACAGGCCTCAGTCCTCGTCTCCCTCCAGACCAGCCCAGCGTGAGCCACCCCAGGCCTCCTCTGGCCCCTCCGGGGCCACCTCTTCTATCCACAGCCCGGGCCACCTCGGGGCCTGGCGGACCTCCTTGCCTGTGTACCCCGCAGCCCGCGGGGCGCCCCAGTCCTTCTCTGAGCCCTTCCAGCCAGCCTGTGCCGTGTGCATCGGACACCGCGACGCCCCTCGAGCCTCTTCCCCGCCGCGCCATTTGCAGCACGACCCCTTCCCCTTCTTCCCCGAGCCCCAGGCCACTGAGAGCGAGCTGCCCCACCATGACCCGCCCCACCTGCCACCGGCGGTGTGCATTGGCCACCGCGATGCCCCCTGGGCGTCCTCGCCGCCTCGCCAGACCCAGCACGACCCCTTCCCGTTCCTCCCAGACACGACGGACTCTGAAAATGAGCCCGCCCACCACGAGCCTCCCCAGATGCCCCCAGCCGTGTGCATCGGGCACCGGGACGCGCCCCGGGCCTCCTCCCCACCACGGCAGCTCCCCGAGCCCTCCTTCCTGTTCCAGGATGTCCCCAGGGCCAGCACCGAGAGCCTCGTCCCTTCCACGGACTCTCTGCACGAGGCCCCGCGCCCGCCCGCGCCCGTGTGCATCGGGCACCGGGATGCCCCCTCCTTCTCATCGCCCCCGCGCCAGGCCCCCGAGCCCTCCCTCCTCTTCCAGGACCCCCCAGGGGCCAGTATGGAGAGCCTGGCCCCCTCCACCGACTCTCTGCACGGCTGCCCCCGGCTGCCGCCCCAGGTGTGCATCGGCCATCGAGACGCACCCCGCGCGTCCTCCCCACCCCGGCACCCGCCCAGTGACCTGGCGCTCCTGGCGCCTTCGCCTCCCCCGGGCAGCTCGGGGGGCTCCCGGGGCTCGGCAGCCCCCTGGGAGACCAGGCACAACCTGGAGAGGGAGGAGTACACCGTACTGGCTGACCTGCCCCCGCCCAGGAGGCTGGCCCAGAGGGAGCCAGGGCCCCAGGCGCAGGGCAGCAGCGCCGGCCGCACCCGCAGCCCTGGCCGTGCAGAGGTGGAGCGCCTCTTCGGACAGGAACGCAGGTGAGCCCAGGGCAGGGGCGTCCAGCGGGATGGGGAGGCTGGACAGCAGGGCAGGTGGACTCAGGGTTGGGTTGCTAGAGCAAGGTCAGATCCTTCTGCCTGCTGGCTGTGTGACCTTGAAGCTACTTTATCTCTGTTTTTGCATGTTCGTTTTTTGTTTTGTTTTGTTTTGTTTGTTTTTGAGGATTAAATGATAGCCTGGTGGTCAGAAGCAAAGACTAGAGTCGGGCAGGCTGGGTTCAAATCCAGGGTCAAAGCCGCTTATGTCTTGTGTGACCTGCTAACATGATTTCACCCACCTGAGCCTCAGTTTCCTCATCTGTCAAAGGGGGAGAACACATTTATTTAAATGAAGTTAAATTCTCAGACTTTCTATTTGATCCGGTCAGGGATTTGTTTTGGTTTTTCTTTTCCTTGTGTGAGGAAGGACATGATTCTTTTCTACCAAAGAAAACTCACAGGCCCTTTTGCAATTCCAAAACCAGAAAATGTCCAGCCAGAGCCATGTGTTATTTATTTGGCGGGGCTGAGGATGCAACCTGGGGCCACACCCGCAACCAGGAGCCCTGTGTTTTATATAAGTGAGCTCACAGACTGGCAGGCTTCTTAGAGGTCGCACATTATTTTCCTGGGACATGATACTAATACCTGGAGTGCCAGTGTGTGGTACAGCCTAATTCTAGAACATATTCCACTCCCTAAAGGGGCATGTAATATTTGGTACATAAAATTCCTCTTTGCTGCCCCTGAGACAGTTCTCTGAGATCTAAACCTACCTGAGAAATCTTATCTCTTATTCTTCAAATTTCCTTTTCCAGTACACTTGATCCCTTTGGGGACTCCAGCATTGGTATCATTCTTCTTTGGCCTTTTTTTTTTTTTTTTTTTTTTTTTTTTGGTCCTAGACCTGAACCCAGGAGCACTTTACCACAGAGTCACATCCCCACCACCTCTTTTTGATTTTTAAATTTTGAAACAATGTCTAGATAAGTTGCTTAGGGCTGTGTCATGGTGCCTGGCTGATGCCAATTTGTATACCTTTGTTTTAATGATAGTTCAGCAGAGATTCTGAAATCTTTAAACCAAGTTAATTTTTTTTCTAGTTCCTCCTGGGATAACTGTTGGAGAGAGAAAGGGGTTTATAACAGAAATCAGGAATTTGTTTGCCCTTGCCATTTAATTGTTCTTATATGATCCTACACATTTTATTCTGCTCCTCTTCAAAGTAGATTATTTACCTTTTAGCCTAGGTTTTAGAACGACTGGGTAAAATTTCCCCTTATATGGCACTTTTTTCCACATGGAATACCACTTGTCCTCTGAAGACAAATTTTTAGACTATGCATTTGTGTAAGGGACAGACAAATTTATGGGTGGGTGGCGGCAGAGCTGTATTTCATTGTGTCCCTTTCATCTATCCGGCATGTGTTTATTGAGCATCTACTCTGTCTAAGCATTGTTCTGAGCCTGGGGCTCAGAAGCCCTTTTTCTGAAAGGGCTATCACATCAAAGCATCGGGAGTTTTAGTTTGATATCTTGACCTTTTTTCATCAGATGCTTTTGGACTCTCTTATTTTAGAACCATATAAGCATTCTGCTGTCACCCACATTTAAAACAGCCTCGCTTGGGTTTGCTAGGCTTGATGACTTCAGTTCTTTAAACAGTATTTAGAGGTCGCCGAGCCCATTTATGCTTCCAAAGGAAACTCTTCTGCCCTCCTCCATGTGGCCACACCAGCCTTCAGGAACAGGGGCCCCTATAGACACGGTTGCCTCAGATCAGGAAAGCTGGATCTCTGGAGGGGCCTCAGAATGTTCTAGAATCCCTAGGTCCTCTCTCTCAATGTCTCATGGGGGAAGAAAGAATTCCCAGAAGGCATGCCCACCTGCAAGCAGAAGTCTGAAAAGTGTGCGCACGAAAAAGAGAAGGCAGGTTTGCCCTGCTCCCTGGTGTGGCCATTTCCCACTCCCCCACCCCCACAGGAGGAGCAACCGCCAGTCACCAGTCACGTCTGGGGCTGTGCTTCACTGAAGCGCCCGGACCTCAGTTCTGGGGAAAGCTCACTTTCTTGGCCCTCCAATTAGATTGAACGTGAAGCTGCTCAGGGAGCCCGAGGCTTAGAAACCCCTGGGAACCTGGGCTCTTCTCCGTGTGAGCTGCTGAGGACTCAGCGTGGGCTGGGGTGGAGCGTTTGCCTAGTATTTGCTAAGGCCCAGGCTTCCACCCCAGCACCGTAAATAAATAAATACATACATATTCAAACTCAAATTCCTTCATGGATCTGGTTCTAGTGACATTGGCAAAACCATGTGACGGAAACCCCAACCTGCACTTTTTTTGACTCTGCAAAACCTCTACGGTGTTCCACATGCTTCTGCAGGCTGCACAGGTGCTGGGAATTGAACCCAGGGTCTCAAACATGCTGAGCACATGCTCGGCCCCTGAGCCACCTGCCCCCACCTGCTCCCTCTCCACTTGCCAATTTAGACGAAGTCAGACTCTCAAACCCCATGAAAATCTTCATGGAGTGGTTGGGTCTATGGAGGTGACCTTCCTACTAAGGGAGGGGACAAATGTGCCCCGAGTCTGTTTGATGTTCCTACTTTTCAGTGCTCAATAAATGTTTGCTTAAACATCGTGACTATGTGTGCACAGTGCCTGGTACACAGTAGGTGCTCAATAAACCTGAATTCCCACAAGAGCCAGTCTACCTTTGTCTGAGGTGCCTGCTGGATGGTACCAAGAAGCAGTGAGCAAGACAGAAAAGCCTGGCCCAGGCCTGACCCTGCTTCTCTCATGACATCTTCCCAGTAGCCCCAGGAGGCAGGACAGAGTGGCACTGACCACCCCATTTCCCAGAAGGGGACACTGAGGCCCGAGAAGGTCAACCCTCACTTAGGGCCCTCAGTGGGTTTCTGGACCCCCCACATCTCCTCCTGTTGGGAGGGAGTAGAGGGCCTGGGTGCTCAGGGTGGAACAACCCCGAAGGTCCTCAGGAGCAGCTGCATTTGCTCCTAGGAAGCCCGAGGCACCAGGGGCCTTCCAGGCTCGGGACGGGGGACGGTCACAGCGGCCCAACCAAGGCCAAAGCCAGCTTTACCGAAGACAGTCCAGCCCCATCCCCAGCAGGCAGGTGAGCACTGCCAGGCGCCGGGTCCCAAGGGACAGTCACCCCTCCCCCGCCTCCTCCATGCCAGGCAGAGGCCCTGGGCAGGGAGGTCCTCTGAGAAAGGGTCAGGTCCCAGTCACGGGTGTCCAGCCCTCCCCTCCCGCAAGGGCCAGAGCTCTTAGTCCCGCAGACAGCCCTCCAGGCTGTCCCTTCTTCCCAGGTCCCCGCTATTTTGAGAAGAGCCTGGCACACGCCACCCAGCTCTCGGCTGCCCCTTCCAGGGCGGGGATTGTATTTCTTAAGACACTCTCAGAGGGCACGGCCCACCCAGGGGAGCCGGGATCAGCACCTGATCGCCTGGGGGAAGGGGAGCCGGAGGGTGCGCGCTCTGGGCACGCCTCCTTTTGGAACTGAGGAACGTGGGTGAGAGGGACGAGCTGACCCCAGAGAAGAAACCCAGAGGCCTCCGCTCATCGGCCTGCTCCATCCGGGCTCCTGTGGGGACACGGCTGACTCTCCGGGGCCCCGGCCAGGACAGGCCGTGGCCGCCCGGCCGGGTCCCCGGAGCCTCACCCGCCTCCTACCTCTTTCTCAGGTGAACAAGCTCCCTGCCCAGCAGGCAGAACCAGCCCAGCGGAGCAGAGCAGAGCCCCCACCGTCCAGGAGTCCCGCGAGGCGGCCTGAGGGGGACCGGCGACTCCAGGCCTCCTTACCACCCCCCAGGACATCGGCCAGACCCCCTGAGAGGGAGCCACGGACAGAAAGACCTGCTCAAGGAGGCCAGGCAGACCCACGGCAGCCTCTGAGGGGGTGGCAGAGCCAGGAGGAGCTTGGAGGGTCCCAGGGCTCCCACAGACACCTGGAGAGAAGTTGGAGCAGCGACGGGGAGGGCCCAGGGCCTGAGGACCGGCCGGGACTTGGGGAGCCCGGCCTGGGGGCCGCCAGAGCCCTGGAGGGAACATGGAGGGGCCCTGCCATGGAGTACAGGGAGAGCTGGGGCCAGTCAGAGGCCTGGGAGGAGGAGCCCCCCAGGAGTGGGCTGCAGGAGCCCGTCCAGGAGCCAGCCCGGAGGGGCTGGGGCAGCCTGCAGGAGCTCTCCAGTCCCCGCTGGCCTGGGACTCCCCCAGAGAGCGCCTGGGCAGGCCCAGCAGACTTCCCACTCCCTCCGCAGCCTGAGACGCCCTCCGCCCTGGGCTGGAGGGACGAGGGAGCATGCCCACACCGCCTTGGTCCTGAGAGGCCACCGGATCTTGACTGGAGGGACTTGCTGGGCCTCTTCCGGGCACCTGGGGAGGGGGCCTGGGCCCGACTCCCACGGCTGGACTGGGAAGGCCTCCTGGAGCTCTTGCAGGCCCGACTGCCCCACAAGGACCCAGCTGGACACTGGGGTGGCCCAACCAGGACTTCAGGACCAGAACTGGTCCCCCCAGGCACAAAGGATGCCCCAAAGCCAGAGCAACACAGCCAACCCAAAGACTGGATGGAGGCCACTCAAGTTAATGGACACAGCCCTGGGCAGCAGCCCCAGAGCCTGGCACAGCCACCAATCCCTGCCTGCACCTCCACCTCCACCCAGTGGCTAAAGACCAAAGTGACCAGTGAACCCGAGACCTCAACCCTGGGCGGTCCAGAACAGAGAGGCCACCTGGGGAGCAGCAGCCCAGCAGAGGGGCCCAGCCGGCCAGAGCTGGAGGTAAGTCCGTCCCTCCTCTGAAGGCTAGCCAGAAAGTCAGCCCAGTCCAGACAATCCTCAGAAAGACTTCCCTGTGGCCATGACCCCAGCTCAGGCTTTCCCCCGGGGTTCAGTCCTTGTCCTCCCTGCTGACCGAGATTGTCCCGGCTGCCAATGCTGGACCCGTGTAAGGACCGGCCCTTGCTTGAGCATTCGCCGGGCGCCCAGCCTGGCGCTCTGCCCTTCGCCTCGTGGTGCCCTGATGAGCAAGGCATGGTCCGAAGGACCAGGACTCTGAGGCCCAGGTCATTCGCAGGTAGTGAGGGCCCAGCCAGAGAGCCGAGTCTGCCCCCTGTGGTCACCCTGAGATGCTGAGCTGGACCCTCTGGCCAGGCCCTCTCCGCTCCTGGCCCCACAGCACCTGGTTTGTGTTGTGTCTGGGGTCCCTACCTGGCCTGCAGCCAGTGTGGCTGTGTCCCCTCTCCCTTCGCTATGCCAAGTGGCTGAGTCCAGGGGAGCCTCACCCCCCCTCGCCCGGGACCCTACAACTCTGCAGACACAGAAGAGGCTGCCGGGAGCTCACTGGGTCGAGGTGGCCGCCAGGACAGACTGCTTAAATGGAGGCTGTGTGCAGAGTAGGCCAGCACCAGGCACATAGTAGGTGCTCCCCAAGCCCCTCTCACTGTCCCAGAGCTGAACCTGAAGGGGGGCGGGGAGAGCCCGGCTGCAGCCCAGGAACACAGCGCCTGCTTTGGACGCGCTGCTGCTCTCAGTCTGTCTCTAGCCATAAAATGGGACCAAGCACTGGCAGCACCCCTGGGGTGACGTGGAGGCTCCTGCCCGCTCATCCCACTCCCCACCCCATGGAGGGTGAGTTTCTTGGCGTTGGAGTTTACTGCCATGTGACACCTTGGGAGCTGTGCCCACTGTGCCTCAGGTGCTGTGCCCACTGTGCCTCAGATGGACGGGGGAGATGCCAGGGTCCCCACGTGATAGACGAGGAAACCAAGGCTCAGACTCATTAGGCATTTGTCAGGGACCACACATGCAAACTTTAAGAGAAAGGAGATTAAAGCCTCCACTCCGAAGCCCAGGGCGGCACTGGGGAGCCTCTCCTGGTGGTCTTTCCCTGGGGTGTTTTGTTTCGTTTGTACCGCTGAGCCACACCCCCAGCCCTTTTTATTTTTTATTTTGAGACAGGATCTCGCTGAGTTGCTTTTACAGCCTCACTAAATTGCTGATGCTGGTTTTGAACTTGTGATCCTCCTGCCTCAGCCTCCAGAGCCACTGGGATTACAGGCGTGCACCACCGAGACCCACCCTGAGACTTTTCTTAATTGGTCTTTTATCAGCTCGGTGCAGACATCAGAGATGCAGGGAGAGCCAGCTTACTCCTGCCCTCTAGTTGCCATTGGACTTGTTGGGGAGTAGGGAGACCACAGGCAGCTCAGGGAGGAGGGCATGGTGCTGCGTCCCGGGGACCACTGGGGTGCTGCAGGCTGGACGGTCAAAAGGGAGGCAGGAGGTCAGAGCAACTTCAGTTGGACTTACCCTGAGCTGAGGCTCAGGGGTCTCTGGGAGGCTCCGGAGTGGTAACCGGGGAGTGCACTGAGGGCATTTCACAGATGACAAAGCAGCGGCGTTCACCAGGTCCTGCTGGGGCCGCGGCCGCTGCCCTCCACGTCCGTCCCTGGCGTGGCATTCACAGGCGCCTCCCCCCAGGGGGCTGCTGGCCTGCGCCCATCTCCCTGCCTTCCCGCGTGCCGTCCCATTGCCCAAATGCTCTCTCCTTGTGTCTCGCCCGCCGAGCTGGCTGATTGTTCAAGCCTTGGCCTGGGTGTCCTGTCCTCCACGTCCCCCCAGGTCCCCACCCCAGCTGGTCCCCTTCTGAGCTTGGCAGTTCCACTTCCTTCCATCCGTCACTTTGGATTGTCCTTCCCCATACGAAACGTGAGCTCCCTGGGGCAGGAGCCGAGCCTTCTTTATCGCGTGCCTCTGACCCTGGGCCAGGGCCTGACCCGAGGTAGGGCTCAGCTCGGCTGGTGGCCGGTCGGTGGCTCCATGGATGTCTGAGTGCCTGCGAGAAACTGAGGCCGGGTGGGTGCACGGGATGGACTGACAGATGAGAAGTGGCTGATAAATGGTGCTGCTGAGCTGCTGGGTGAGCAGGTGGTGGGGAGAGGAGGCTGCGAGGACGTGCGGGTGGGACGCCGATGGAGGGACATCACGCGATGAATCCGTGCTGGCCGATGAATGGGGGATGAACGTTGGGATGGTGGCGAGGCGGGCGGGCAGGTATGGAGCAGCTGGAGGAAGGACACCGATGTGGGACGGCTGGGTGATGAATGTGGAGAAGTATGAGTGGGGGTGGGTGGAAGCTGAGTGGATGAGAGGGTGGGTGACGCCGGGCGGTCCGATGGATACACAGACCCAGGGGTGCTGGCGAGATGGGTGCTGCAGTGATGGTGACAGGTGGACAGGTGGGAGTGGATGACAGGTGCACCCTGGGGAATAACCTGGGTTAAGCTGTGTTCTTTCTCATCTCCAGTTCCAACCAGAGGAGCGCGAGGCGACAGAACAAGGCAAAGGCCAAGATTCACGGACTGACCAGAAGCAGGCGGACCCGGTAGTTGGGTGATGGGTGTGGGCGTGGGCACGGGGTGTGGAAGGGACAGGGACAGAAATCAGCTGGGCACCTGGGGCTCCGCCCTGGGGTCCTCTGTGTACACGGTGGGGCCTGGAGAAGAGGGGTTTTGGAAAGCTGGACAGCAGCGGGACTGGTGTGGAGACCTAGGTGAGTGGCCGGTTCTGGGGTTGGAAGCCCAGGGATCTGCCTCCGACTTGCTGGGCTGCCCTAGAAAGGTCGCTGCCTTTCCCCAGGCAAATGGTGGTTTGGCCCCCACGGTCTCTGAGGCAAGATCCTTCCGGCTCTGTGGGGCTGGGCCAGGCAGAGGGGAAGCGGGGGACATCCAGGAGCCAGGGAGGAGTTGGGGAGGGCCGAGGGGTGCCCGGGTCAGCTGGGCCTGGAGGGTTTCCAGGTCCTGGAGGAAGGGAGATGGGAGCCGGGGGGACCCAGGGGGCCGCTCTGGGCTGGCTGGAGCGCACAGCTCTGCGCCACCCCTCCCACAACCTGCCAAACAGATGACTCTCATCACCCTCAGCCTCCAGAGGGCTGAGGTCAGAGCGAGGGACACAGCAGGCCACGAGGGCAGGCGACTCACGGTTCCAGGCTGTTTTCCTGTTCCCGTTCCTCCCTGTGCTGCCTCCTGAAAAGCCAGGTGTGATGGGGGAGCATCGGTCTGGCAGCCTGGAGCCCGAGTCGGGCCCTGCTGCTGGTCAGAGCTGGGGGATCTCTGCGTCCCTCGCTGTGCAGAAGAGAAAACAGGCAGGGCGTCCGTCATCCCAGGTCACGCAGCCAGTCGGTGGCTGGGCTTGATCTAGAACCCAGGCTCAAGACCCCCACCAGTGTTCCCTCTGCCCCTGCCCCTGCCCCCGCTGCTCAGCTCTTCCCCGATCTGCGTGGCTTCTCGCTAGCCGCTTGGTGGGCCAGTCTTCCCATCTGTGAAGTGGGGAGGGTCCAGGGACTCTGGTCACTGACTGGGTTCTGAGAGTGCTGCTCTTCCTCTTTTGGAGTAATTTCTTCACACCTCCTGAAGCCACAGCTTTGTGAACAAAGAGGACATAGCAACACTGGGGGACCCTCCAGGCTCCCACGACATGGAAAGCCTAGCCGGCCCCGAGCTGCCCCGACTGGACAGATGTGCCGAATGCTTCATTCGCTCAGTCATCATCTGCCCTTCACCCAGTGTGCAGGGGTGGGTCGGGGCAGCAGCGGTGCCCCCACTGGGCAGTGCCAGGCTGGCTGTCGGGGCCGCGATGGGGGCACTCTCCTCCAGAGCCTTGCTGGGCCCACGCTTTGAGGCCTCCAGTTCTGCTCCCAGGGAGCGTGGACTCCAGCTGGCCCAGTGGGACGCCTGGCATGGGAGGCTCGTGAATCGGCAAGTTCAAGGTTAGCTTGGGCAACCGAGCAAAACTCAAAATAAAGAGCGCTGGGGATGTGGCTCAGTGCATAGCTCTTGCCTAGCATGTGCAAGGCCCGGGCTTCATCCCCAGCCCTGCAACAAAAGAAGAGCCAAAGAAAACCCCAGAGAATCTGCGACTCCAGAGAGGGACGCCCCGCTCTGCCCTACCCCTGCCTGTCGCCATGTGACTTTGGGCCAATCCCTCTGCTTCCCTGCGGTCTGTCTCCCCAACAAGGATGAGTTCAAAGGGGAACGTTTGGGGGCTCTGGCAGAGGTATCTGCAGGTGTCTGTGACTCGTTCATTTCATGTATGATGGCCAGGCAGGTGACGAGAGTGGGTGTCGGGGGACACTTGTTTGACCCCTTGGCTCTAGAGGTCGTTGCCATGAGGAAGATGGGCCTGGAGTTCCACATCTCTCGATATTTCGAGAAATCAGCGATACATATTTAATGCTAGACCCTAATGCACAATAGTCTGCACTTCAGGGGCTGAACGTGTGCGTCGGCGACCTGTCGCCACTCCTCTTGGCAACCTGGGGTCTGGCTCTAGGGTGTGGGGTGCACATCCCCAGGGATGCCGAGCCCTAGGGGCCTGTCTGTCAAACACGACGTAGTGCGAAGCAGTTAGCAAGCTTTTTTCCAGGATATTTCTGGGAGGGGAGAATGATGGGAATCCTGGGCTTCTGAGGTGGCAGAATGGGCAGGGGAGGCTGTGGCCAGGGATGCCCCCATCCTGCCACAGGGGCATGCGGCCAACACTGGACCCTGTTTGACAGGCAGACAAGAGGCCAGCAGAGGGCAAGGCTGGGAGCCCGCTCAAGGGCCGACTGGTGACCTCATGGCGGATGCCCGGGGACCGGCCCACGCTGTTCAATCCATTCCTGCTGTCTCTGGGGGTCCTCAGGTGGCAAAGGGTAGGCTGGTTCCAGCGGGGCTGGAGGGTGAGGGTGGCAGAGAGGGGAGGGGAGGGAGGAGGCTGATGTTAGTCCCAGAAGAGAGTGGGGGCTGAGGAGAAATTGGGGCCCCCACATAGAGAGAGCCCCAAGCTCCCGCCAGTCTCTTCGAGGTGGGTTTCCTCACCTCAGGGTAGGGCTGGGCTCTTTTTGGCTTTCAAAGCCAGGACAACCAAATAACCCACCCACGCTCGCAGCTGGGAGCGTCTCCTTAGCAGCTCCTCCCAGCCCTGGGCCAGGGGAGCCAGGTTGGGGAGGGGGAAAAATGGGGGAGGGCTTCTGGGATTGCAAAGTGTGTCTCAGACCTGGGTCTGAGCCAGTTTCACAAACATCTGGCGTTACGTAACCATCCCCTGCCCAGAGAGGCCTGTAAACACTCTGGCCTCTGGTTGGGGCTTCCTCAGGGCAGGGAGGGACGCAGCTGTGACCTGCACCCCCCTGTCCCCTTCTCAGCAGAAGAGAAGGGACCTGGCATCTCTAGGGACTGAGGGCTGGCTCATGGTCTCCCGTCTTGATGACAGGTCAACTCTTGTACTCTGTATAGTTGGCCCTGGGGCCGGTGCTAGGCCAGGCACTTAGAGACAGTGTACCCATTTTATAGACTGAGGCTCAGAAAGGTGAGCTGACTCACCTGAGCTCACACAGTTGGGTGTCCAGGAACTGATTTTCCTCTTGCCTGGTGAGAGAAGGGTTGCAACCAAACTTACAGGGCCCGCCCTGGTTGCCACATCTATCGAGGAAAAATCTGCTGCGAATCTCAGGGCTGCAAGGGGGCTCTGGGAGACCTGGAGGCAAGGAGGTTGGGGAGGGTCATCCGAACAGGAGCTTTCCCAATCCATGCCATTATTTCCTCTTTGGGGGGTCAGGGCACCAAAGGCAGTCAGGCAAACACAGTGATCTAGGGAGGGTGGTACCTTGGAGCCATGGGCAGGAATTACCTTATCAGATTAGCTTAAGGTCACCAGCAGGTCCACCAGGAGGGGGCAGGTGAGTCTTTGTGGAGAGAAGGGGGAGGGAAGTTAGGGACAGCAGTTTGGGGTAACAGTGATGGTAATGGTAACCAGCAATCACTCGTTCCAGGTCACACAAGGGCAAGCAGCAGAGCTGAGATTCAAACCCTGCTCTGGCTGATCTCAGAGCTAGATGTCTGCAAACACTCCCAGCACACGCTGGTCTCCCTGAGTCCTCCTGGATCTCTTAGGGGCACCACGCTTTTTTCCCATTAGACAGAAGTGGTCACTGAGGCTTGGTGAGTGAGGCCCCAGCTGTTCTCCCACCTGGGATGAGGAAGCACAGGCACAGGGATGGACGGCCAGGGCTCCTCGACAGTCTCCTTCCAGGGGAGACATGTAAAGAAGCTTCACGTACCTTTCCTCCCAAGAGGAGACCAAGGCCAAGGGCAGAAAGTAGGGCCTTGAATCTTGTCTCTGCGCTCACTTGCCGTGTGCTCTGGGCCACAGCCCCCCTTTCTGAGTTGTACCTCATTATCCTCAATAGAGCGAGGGTGTGAGACTGGAACACCTGAGTTTGGGGCTGTGGTCTTTGCCAGCTTAGACACTCACGCCTGGTGGTGCCAGCTCTCTTTGGCCAGGGTGAGCTGTGGCTCTTTCATTTGGTGTTTATCCAAGGCCCTGGGCTGGCCTCCAAGATCTAGAACACACTCCATCCCTGCCTACGAGGAGAACAGTGAGCTGAGGCCCCTGAAAGGTAACTGCTTAGAACGCATGGTGCGACCTTAGGGAGGAAGTGCAGAGGCAGAGCACTCCCGAGGGAGCATTTGGCAAGGAGTTTCCGAGTTTAACCGAACCCTTGGCTCCCGTTGGACCAAGGCTTGATGGGTGAAGAGGAATATTCCAGGCAAACATTGTGGGGGTGACGAGAGAGAAAATGAGTGTGTGTGTGTGTGTGTGTGTGTGTGTTGTGTTAGGGTGCAGAAGACAGGATGGGGAGTGTTCCAGACACGGCAGCCAGGAGGGACAAAGGACCTGGCTTACCCTGGGCATTTCCAGTAGTTGGTATTCTGTCCCCCTGCATGTGAAACGTACCTATGTGAGGGGGCCAGCAGGTGGGCCAGGCTCTGAGGACTACGCAGGACGAGAAGGTAGAGCTGACCTGTTAGTGAGGAAGCACTTCGTGCAGTGGAGAAGCTCTGGGCACTGGGTCGAGGGTACTAGTGAATCCCTGACACTAGGAAACCAGCGGGGCGGGGGGTGCTGTTAGTGCCCAGGCTTCAGGCCAGGCCCCTAGTGATAGGTGGGGTCTTCTGTCTGTTCCTCACTCTCCTGAGGATAGAAGCCTGAGTGACTTGCAGGAGGAGGGTGGGAAGTGACACCAGTGCCACAGGTCAGTATCTAGAGTGAGGTGGACTTATCCTTGGCCTCGTTCTTCATGGTGGGGAGACTCCCAGCAGAAAATGCTGAGAAAGAACTGGCAGCTCTCTGGACCTCCATTTCTTTATCTGTGAAATGGTGATAGTCATTACAAGCCAATAATGTTTAAACCCCAAGTCAAGGTGTCAGATTAATTGAAAAGGTGAGTAATCCAGGCTCCCTTGCCTCTTACCTGTGGAGGGCTAAGTAGGGATAAAGAGGTTTTTTCACATGCTTTACTTGGATTAAAGCTTAATCCTCATCTCAACCAGATGATGTAATAGCATTAGCCCATTTACAAAGGGTGAAACTGAGGCAGAGTCCAGTACCTTGCTTAAGGTAACAGAGTTTGGCTATGCTACACAGGCTACAAGTCCATTAGCCAACAAATTCCACCAAGGACTCTACTCATCTGCAGGCCTCAGATGAGATCCTGCAGCCAAAGAGCCTTTAACTGCCAAGAGCTCTGGGAACATGATCGCCGGGTGTACACCCACACCCAAGAACCAAAAACGAAGTTCTTAACTCAGCAAGATCCCCTGGCAAGGAGGGAGTATTTGGGGAAGACTTTACCATTCAAAACTCAGTTTGTGTGCATCTTACTAACAATTCTGTGTCTTACTCTGTGACCTCGGACAAGCCGGCCCACTTCTCTGCTTCCGTTTTCTCGTTAGTAAAATGGGGACAAGGAGCACTCCCTTTCAGGTCTACCTGAGGACAAAAGTCGTTTACACAGGTAACAGGTGTGCCCCTCCGAGTCATTAGTACTAGATGTTTTGCCCATGTTCCCATCCAATCAAGGTGCGGGGACCCGTCGGGCTGCCGGGGGCGACGAGGAGGCCACCGCAGCTCCCGCCCTGGGCAGTTGCCGGACAGAGTCACCTGCACGCCGGGCTCTTCCTTCCGCCCAGCCAGCCGGCTGCGGAGCCCGGCCCGCCCTCCGAGGCTCCCTGCCGCCGCCCCCATCCGCTCGCCGCGCCTGCTGCCCGGCCACCCCCGCGCGCCCGTCCCACCGGGAAGGCTCCGCCCCCGGGCCCGTCCCGCGTCCCCATTGGTCCGCTTGCGCCCCCCGCCGCTGTTTGTCCCGGCGTTCCCGCCGCCCATTGGCCCGCCCGGGTCCTCCCAGGAAGTTTGAAAAAAAAAAAAAAAAAAAAAAAAGTTTTATGGGCGGATGGAAGGGGCCGGGACTGCGCCGGGGAAGGGCAGGGCTGGAGGAGCGGCGGGCGCCGGCCGAGAGGGGCGGCGGCGGCGGGGTCCCCGCGCCGCGGAGCCCGGCCCGAGAGCGCCTTCCACCGTCCGGCCGCCTGCTCCCGCCGCCCCGGGGCGCCGCCATGACGGTGAGTGCCCCGAGCCCCTCCGCGCCCCGCCTCCCGGCGGAGCCCAGCCGCGCCCGCGCGGGCAGCCCCCTCCTCACTTCCCGGAGTTGGAAGGTGGTGTCGGCCTCCAACCTGCCTCCGCTCTGCTCCCCTCGTCGCCCTAGTAGCCCAGGCGACCCCAGGAGCTGGGAGCTCCGGGTCCCCGGCACCCCGCTCGCCTTGACGGGACCCGTGGCGGGCGGGTTCGAGCGAGCCTTTCCCACCTCCCCGCCGACTCCGTAGAAGAAGACCCGATTTCCCCGGGCTGCCAGGGACCCCGGGCTGCGGGAGGAGCGCAGACGGGCCTGGCCTGGCTGGGCTGGGTTGTCTCCGGGCTTGCTCGAGTGGGTCGCACAGACCTGGCCTGCAAAGACTGGCCACCCGTGTGGGCGATGGCGCGAGGTTAGAGGGCGAGAAGGACTGGCCGGCCCCACACCCCATGGTCCGGGGTCCATCTGGGACTCCGAAGCTGCAGGATTACATGCTCTTCCCCGCTTGGGCTTGGGCGCTGGGCCTTGGGTGGGGCGAAACTGCAGGTGGGGCGGTGGGTATGACGGCAGAAGGTTGTTTCTCTCTCGAGGGGATAAGCGCTACTCAAGCGCTGTCAGTACTTGCGCCTTAATAATCCTAGCGAGCCTCACAACTGACTTCACTGTTCCTACTTCACAGCCAGGTAAACTGAGACTTGGGAAGGGTATTGGTGAGTTGCCCGAGGGTTGTCCCTAATGTAAAGGAAGAAGTGCCCCTTTCCAGATCAGTCTGGCCACCTGATCATGATGTTCTGGAAGGGAGGAGTGGAGCTGCTTTTGATTTCTGGCTAGTGCACTAGGGAGGCTCCAGAGTTTGGTGACCCTCCCAGGGTTAGGATGAGCTCTCTGTGTGTGTGTGTGTGTGTGTGTGTGTGTGTGTGTGCTCGCACATGCGCGATCTGCCTTCAAGTGAGTGAAGTCCTAGTGAGGAGTGGGCTGGGCTGCCTGGGGTGGGGCCCATGTGGGGCCCCTGCCCCTGTGAGCGTGATGACCTGGCGCTGCTGCCTGGACTTCCTCGGCCTCCGCACATCCTGCCACCTCCCTGCTGGCCCTTCCTGTAGTCGGCAGCCTCCCCTTAGTCAGGGAGCAAAGGGGGATGTTGGGGGAGGAGCTGACTCAGTGTCCTAGGGCCAGGGGGTTGTGTTCACACTGCCCACTGGGTGCCTGCCAGCCCCTGCACTGGGTGCTTTCACCCTACCAAATGGATCCTTTAAGGTTGGTGGTGCAGTCCTCAAACAGCTGAGGACACTAACCGTAGAGAGGTGAATTAGCATGCCCTGGTGGTGCAGTTGGTCTCTGGCTGGGCCACAGTTTGTGTCCAGGTCCCAGTTTCCTATCTAGGGAGAGATAAGAGATGGATGTGGTTGCTGTTCCTGGGGCTGCACATGCTGAGCAAGAGTAGGCTGCTCGTTCCTCCCTGCTAGTGGGAGGAGGGCTTCCAGAGGGAGATTCCTATGAGTCTAGAACTTTGTCAGGTGATGACTGGGGAGGAGGGCAGAGCGCTGGGGGGAGGGAGCAGTGGGTGAAGGCTGGTGTTGGGGATGCTGAGAGCATGCGGGAGAGCCTGGCAGAGGAAAGCTCAGTCATGGGAAATGGGAGCCACGAAAGGCCTGGAAGCAGAGAGGGGGCTCCCGGTTCACCTGGCTGCCTTTCAGAGCTGAGCCTGCTCCATGCTGGGCCCTCCTGTGCCTTCCTCCACCCTCTTCTCTCCCTGGCTCATCTCCCCACCCTAGCCCCTGACCCAGCAGGTGGCACAGGTCCTGAGGGTGGGTAACTGCTCAGAGGCCTCAGGAGCTGGTGATCTGGGGCTGGACCAGGAATCAGATCCTTGTCCCCCTGCTCTTCCTTCGTCCTAGCCCAGCTTTGCAAGGAGCCTGGCTCCCAAGCCATCGCTGGGCATCAAATTATATGCTTGTTTTCTTGTTTACGGTCTGCTTCTGGGATCCACCAGGCCAGGGGCTACAGCTCTTGTTCCCAGCTGATTTCCTGCCCTAGAACAGTACCTGGTGCTTAAGAAACAAAACAAAACAAAAAACTGTTTTCTGTGTTTCCTGCAAAGACCCTTTGAGCCCCTATCCACACTGGGTCTCTGGGCAAGCAACCCACCAGTGGGGAGAAGTAAAGACAATCTTCACACAGTGGGGCCTCTGTAAGGTGCTGTAGGAGGCGGCTGGTGGGTGGTGGGTGGTTAAGTACAGGGAAGGGGACCTCAGAGGTGACAATGAAGGCAACTCTTGAGGCGTGAGTGGGGACTTGCTTGGCCAGCAGATGAGGAAGCCTAGTATTTCAGGCTGAGGACAGGGGCAGGTGTGAAGGACTCAGCGGCCTGGTGTGCTGTGGGCGCCCAGGCAGGGGGACGTCAGGCTGGGACAGCAGCTCGTATATCCTGAGGCAGCTACACTTTGTTTCGGAGCCACCTGGAACCAACCCTGCAGGTTTAAACAACCCTGTGACACAGGCCTCTTTGAGTGGGCAGCGTGCTTAGAGGGGGCTGTGGCCCCAGTCAGGGAGGGTGGCAGTGGGAGCCTGTGGCTGCTCCTGAAAGGAAAACGAGGACCTTTTGAACCTGGCCCTGGGTTTCTCCGCCAGAGGGTTTAAGAACTTGCTTTGGCCGCCGTACGAGGTCATGCCTGACATGGCTGTACTGGTCGGTACTGCTCTGCAGGGCCAGCAGGCTGCTGTGTCTGCAGCGTGTTCAGTCTCTTAGAAAGCTGGGGCGGGCAGGACCCTCAGAAACTTGCCATTTCAGGCATCCGGGGCTCAGAGGGGTGATGCGTCTTGGAAAGGTCACAGCTGCTCCACTTTCCAGGCAACCCTCAGGGTCCCTGCCTGTCACTGCGGCTGGGGATCCTGACTGGCTGACATCTGCTCAGCCCACCCAGGGGCTCTCCCCTGGGGCTTTCCCCCGGCTCAACTCCCTGGGCCTGGCCCTGAGCTTGGCTCTCTGGGCCAGGTTGGGCCCCAAAGCCCAGGAATTTAGACCAGGGAGGTACAAGAGGTGCCCTCAGCAACTTTTCCTGAGGCCTGGCTTTTCTGTGGCCAGGCCCCAGGGCCCTGGAGGGTCCCTGTCTGAAGGGCAGTGGAAGTGTGGTCTCTGGTCTTCAGGCTTAGTTTGGGACCACTCGGCAGCCTTGCCACAGGTGGCTGACAGGCAGGCAGAACAGAGACAGACAGAAACAGCCCCAGGGTTTCCTGGCTCAGAGCAGAGCCTGTCTCTTCCTTCAGACAGGTAGCAGGGTGAGGCCACCAGCCTGTCGAGGTCCCTGACCACAGCTGTGCGTAGTTCTGGATGTCTAGGCTGCTGGCCCAAGCCCCTCAACCACCTTCCTCCACCTGAGGAGAACATGGCTCCCTGGGAAGAGGACTGTCAAGAGGTGGCCAGGTCAGGTGGCTCTAGTTTCCAGCTGTCGCCGCCCACCCCACGGAGCCATGCCACCCCGCTCCCTCTAGGCAACCAGACACCTTGGCCTGGTAAGCCGCGATGCAGCTGCTGATAGGTGGGCTCACCGCCATGGCAACAGGTGGCTGCCTCCTCCCTGCCCGCCAGCCTTCTAGCCTCCCTGCCCGTGGAGCCCAGGCTGCAGAGGGACCAGACCTAAACAAGAGAGGACCCCGGCGGGCAGGGAGGGGCAGGGGGCGGGCACCCTTCAATGGACACAGTCAGGGACACGCCTGGATGTGCAGCTTCTTCGCGTTGGCCTAGGTGGGGGGTCTAGCTACAGACTCCCTGGAGCATGCTGCAGCTGGGAGCCCCCCGGCCCCGTGCCCCACTGGGCAGCACCTGGCAGGTAGGACTCGCCAGGCAGGACTTGCCAGGACGGAGATGCCGGGCCTTCCCAAAGAGGCCTGGGGGACCAGAGGGTTTCTGACCCTGGCCTGGGACTGGCTCCACCTTTCAGGGTCTCCAGTAGATGAGTGGAGGGTGGGACTAGGGGGACCCTAAGGGGCCACGGTTAGGGGTGGGCAGAGCTTTAAGGTGTATGCCTGGGCCGCCTGGGCCTTGTCAGAGCGGAACTGGACAGCTTGCTCAGACTGCTGCTCTGTGTTGTCCTCTGAGCCCCTAGGGGTCTCTGCAGGCAAAGTCCCCTCACCCTTCTTGGTAAAGAAGGCTGGTGGGAGGGGACCTCAGGCCCGTGTGGAGTGTGTGTCAGCCACTGGCCCACCCCGGGCTCTCAGAGGATGCAGGGTGGTGGGGGCCTTCCTGCGTGTGGCGGTGGGTACCGGCCCTCGGCCCTCTCGGCTCCTCAGACCTCGGCCTGGCAGGAGTCGGGCAGGGGGGTGCAGCACCTGTCCGCCCCGCCAAGGCCTTCCTGCTGGACTGACGCTCTGCCTCCTCACCCTCCACAGCCCGACCTGCTCAACTTCAAGAAGGGATGGATGTCCATCTTGGACGGGCCTGGAGAGGTAGGCGGGCCTGGGCTTCTACAGGCTTCCCTGGCCTTCCTAGTCTTCCTAGTCTTGCCTCTGGCAGCGGGGGTGGGGCTCAGAGCGAAACCCCGGGGGTACATTTCTTGTCCATTGGAAAGAGGGGCTGAGTCGTGTGGGAAGGAGGGGTGGGCACTGTCCTCCTGGACGATCTGCAGTGTTTCGTCACTCCACCTGGAGGGAGGCTTCCTGGTCAGCACACCCGGCCCCTGTCCCCTGCTCTCACCAGGAGCCAGTTGTCCTCCCATCTCATGACTCTGCCTGGAACTCTGAGGGTTGGGGCAGGAGGGTTTACAGAGACGGCCAGACTCCCAAAGTCTCGGCCGTGGGGTGGGGCTCAGCACAGCTCAGAAGTCACCAACCTGGGGCTCCTCTGATGGAGTCCCAGCCTTCCCTAGGCCTCGGCAGCCCCGGCTCTGAAGCGTACGTGATGGGTGGCGAGTGGAGGTGAAGTCTCAGAGGGTTCCACGCAGCCCTGGTACCTACTGGGGTCTCAGCTGAGGACCTCTCCCTTTCTCTGTCATATCTGTCTTTGGAACCAGAAAGGACAGTGGCCATTTCACCAGCTCTGCCCTTTCGACTGCCAGGCCTGCCTGGGAGTGAAGACTGGCTCCCTGCCACCCAGCCTGGGAGGGGACGCCTCCCACCCGGCCCGCGTGCGCCTGTGGCTCGGGTCTGCGTGCAGCCTGCATGCCGGGCAGGGCTCCGAGCCAAAGGGGATCTCATTGTGTTTCCTGCCCACATGCTTTATTCCCTCCAGCCCACGGCTTTCCGTCCCTGCTGCCTGCCCGCTGTCCCCTGGTGGCTGCTCTCCAGACTCGCACAAGGCCTGGCGCCCCGCCAGTGACCCCTTCCTGGCTTCCCCACCCAGGGTCCCCGGAGGGCAGAGGATTAGGGGCCCCACCCAGAACTGGCTGTTACTCATCCTCCTTCACGGGGTTTTGGAATGTCCGAGCTGGAAGGGCCCCAGGATCAAGCCAGCCCAGTCCCTGGGTGCACAGGCAGGAGACAGGCCCACCAGGGTGGTGATCCCCTCTGGTCCTGGCAGCACCTTGGGCAGCCCAGGCCTAGAACTGGGGAGCCTGCGGCCCACGTGCTCCTTCCCGCCATCTCAGAGTGGGCCTGCAAGGAACGGAGCCCCGTTCGCTGTAGAACCTGCCTGCTTTGCAGAGGCAGTTGAAGCCCGAGCAGCACCTCAGTCTGCTCAGGGGGGACAGGATGGCTCTGAGCAGCTGGCCCCTGAGAACCATCCCCAACAACCTGCTGCCAGGCCTGAGCCAAGTGCCATGAGAAACAGAGAGGTTAGGGACTTCTTGCCTTGTCAAAAGCCCCAGAAGACTGAAGCTCAGAGAAGTGGAAACACTTGTGTAAAGGTGCACAGCACAGTCACACCCTAGATCCTTGGACGTGACAGCCTGATTCTGAGTGGAAAGAAGTAGGAAGGTCATCCTTGCACACCCTTGAAAACTGACCACAGCCCAGAGGAAAGGAAACTAAGCGCTTGGAAGGGCAGCGGTAGGGCCAGGGACCGGGCTGCACGCATTCACCCTGGCAGCAGACAGACCTCCTGTGACGTTCCCGTGGAGACCAGAGCGCAGAGGAGGCTGAGCTGGCACGTGTGGTGCCAGTGTGTCTCGTGTCCCTGCCCCTCTCCACGTGTCTCGCCGTCCTAACCTGGGCTGGAGCAGCCAGGCACTGCGGAAATGCCCAGATCATACACGTGCACGTTAACGCAGCCTCACGCAGGCCCTGTCTAGCACTCCGTCCCCGGCCTCGCGCCTCTCCTCCTCCCTGGGAAGCCTCTGTCCCTGACCTCTGGCATATGCAGTCCAGGGCGAGCATATGGAAAGAGCCTTGGTGAAGTTCTGGCTGCACTGGCCCCTGACTTGGCCAGGCAAGTGACTTACCCAGGACATGCTGCTTCCTGATCTGCACCGGAGCAGGTGCCTGAGGACCTGGCTTTCCCACTCAACCGCGTGTGGAATGGCTGACCGTCCTGGCCAGGGTGCTGACGGGATGGTGGCACACAGCCCCCTTCCACGCTCCCTGCGGCCTCGGCCCCGGCCCCCTGCTCATCGCCCCTCTCCCCACAGTGGAAGAAGCACTGGTTTGTGCTGACGGATTCAAGCCTCAAGTATTACAGAGACTCCACAGCGGAAGAGGTGAGGCAGGGGCTGCCGACGGGCCTGACCAGGCTCCACAGAGGGGCCACCGGGGCCCCTGTGACGGTGCTGGGCCTCCTGTTGTAGGCAGACGAGCTGGACGGAGAGATTGACCTGCGCTCCTGCACAGATGTCACCGAGTTCGCAGTGCAGCGCAACTATGGCTTCCAGATCCACGTGAGGCTGCGCGTGGCGGGGGGTGGGCAGCCTGGCGGCAGGCCCCAGGAGGTGCTGCCATTGGACGGGATGCACCCATTTACCCAGAGACCCTGTCCTCAGAGCCAGGCAAGCTTTGGTGCCAACACTGGACAGTTCTGGGGAGAACTTGGAGCCAGTGGCAGCTGCCCAGGCTAGTGGAGGGGTATTTGTGCCCTCTGCAGCCTCCTTGCTTATGACCTTAGACCCCCTCCTGGGAAGGAAGGGCCACCTTTCCTGGGGTCAGCAGGGGGTTGTGGGGCTGACCACATGGCAACCTACTGTGGTGTGGACTTACAGACCAAGGATGCCGTCTATACCTTGTCGGCCATGACCTCGGGCATCCGGCGGAACTGGATCGAGGCTCTGAGGAAGACCGTGCGTCCAACGTCAGCCCCAGATGTCACCAAGTACGTGCTGTGCTGCGCTGGGCGGGAGGTGTGCACTCTCACATCTTGAGGAGTGGGGTTCTGGGCACCCACCTGGTTGTCCTGAGCCTGTACCTTCTGGGCCCCGCTACCTCTGGAGTGAAGCAGGGAGCCGCGCAGATGGCCCAGGCTTCCAGCCACTCGGAGGCTAAGGCAGGAGGATCACAAGTAGGAGGATCAGCAAGTGGTCAGACCCTAAGCAATTTAGTGAGGAACTCCCAGAAGATGCAAGGGCTGGGTGGGCTCGGTGGGCCTGCCTCCCGGGTTCAACCCCAGGACAGTGGAGAGCAGTGAGGGTCCTGGTGTTCATCCAGAGGTACACTGAGGATCCGAAGTCTGACTCGCCACCCCTTCTTCTTCATGCGTCCTGTAAGCATGGGGAGGGGACTTGGCTCTCGTGTCAGAGGTCCCCACCAAGTGGTTCTTCCACCTCTGCCTTGGGGGCCGTGCCTGCGCCTTTGTTGGGGAGACTGGGTCATCTGGTGTCTGTGCATCCCCTCCCAGGGGGCAATCTGCCCGCTCCAGGCTGCCCGGGTGGAAGGGTGGGGGCAGAACTCTCTGTGGGGCCGGGACTTGAAGCTGCAGGGCAGCAGGAAAAGAGCCTGCTGTTGAAGGGGGCTGAGGTGAGGCCCCCCAAGCCTGGTCACACCCTGGCCGCTCAGCCCACACCAATGACTTCCCATCTGAATTCCAGATTCGTCACCTGTCATGGTGGATATCCTGTCTGCACACGTATGCAGATGTGCCCAGAGCCTCTGTAGCCTCAGATGCTGTGCAGTGAGTTGTCACAGGCTCATCTGCCTTGACACAGAAACCCCAGGCACAGAGACTTAAGCGACTAGCTCTTTATTCCCTTCTCCAGGGGCGCCCCAGGCTGTGGAGTCCAGCCTGGTGGGTGGCTCTGCAGCCCTCCGTGCACAGCTCAGTCTCTGGCTCAGGACCCGCCTAGGTTCGCCCAGGTTCTCGTGGAGCCAGGAGCCAGGCAAGGGGGAGCAGCCTCTGGCACCTGCTGGTGGAATGTAGTCACGTGGCTAATGTCACTGCAGAGGTTGCTGGGAAGTGTAGTTTTTGGCTGGGTGACAGTGTACCTGCCTCTACTGAGGGAGAACTGCCAGTCACTCAGAGTCTTCACCCCGTCTGCAGTGACTGCGGGCAACCCTCTGCTCCCCCATGAGCCCCTGAACCCTGGGCCTTGCCTCGCACGTGTTTTTGTTTCGTGTGTTTGGTAATGACTCGCTAATCAGCGCTTCCGAAGGGCTTGCCGGGGACCTCACGCTCTTCCCTAAGTCCTCACCGCAGCCCCGCGTTACAGACGGGATGACTGAGGCGCCACTCGGAAGGGCAGGGCAGGGCAGGCAGCACCGTCCTCCTCTGCGCTGGGTGGTGGAGCTGGGCTGCCCAGGGCCCGTTAACAGTGAAACCAGGCTCTCAGCCTCCAGGTGGAGCTGCTGCCTCCCTGGGGCCTGTCCAGTCGCTGGCCCAGGGCCTGGCACGCGAGCAGCCTTCCGAAGGGCTCCTGGGGACGGAGGGGGCACATCCCCCTGACAGCGCTCTGCTGTGCTCTAGGCTCTCGGACTGCGACAAGGAGAACACCCCTCGTGGCTGTGGCACCCAGAAGGGCTCCCTGAAGGCCGGGGAGCAGCGGGCCGCTCGCGAGGTCGTTGGCCGGGGCGGCCCTCGGAGCGCCGATGGGCCTCGGCAGGCCCCGGACTACGTGGAGCTCTCCCCGGTGGCTCAGCGCAGCCCGCAGCGGGCCCGCACCCCCGACCGCCCAGCCAAGCAGGAGGAGCTGGAGCGCGACCTGGCCCAGCGCTCCGAGGAGCGCCGCAAGTGGTTTGAGGATAGTCGGGCCCCAGAGGCGCCCGCTGGTGAGGGGCCGCGCAGGAGCCTGGGCGCCCCGCTGACCGAGGACCAGCAGAGCCGGCTCAGCGAAGAGATCGAGAAGAAGTGGCAGGAGCTGGAGAAGCTGCCTCTGCGGGAGAACAGGCGGGTGCCGCTCACCGCCCTGCTCAACCAAGGCCGAGGCGAGCGCCGCGGGCCCCCGGGTGACAGCCACGAGGCCCTGGAGAAGGAGGTGGGCCCGCCCTCCACACGCCCTGGTGGGGTGGACCTGATCCTGAGACCAGGAGCCTCGGCTTCCTTGTGAAGGGAGCTCGGGGCCCCAGGCCTTGGCCTGTTCCAGTCTCGTTCTTTCCTGGCTCTGCCTCAACATTAAACCGCAGAGACGGGAACTGGGAAGTAAAGGGAGAGGCCACTTTTGTGCTCCTCGCACATACCAAGCCTTGGCCTGTCCTCTGCCCTCCGCTCGCTCACTCGGTGGCCGCAGCAGTCTCAGGATCCTGCAGGGCAGGCCTCGTCACACTTACTGGTGGCAAAACAGACTCAAGATGTTTCCCCTGCCACCCTCACGGTGTGGGAGAGATCTGTGCCTGCTCTGTGCCGTTGGGGCTTCTCTGGGCTGAACTCTGGCCAGCCAGGGAACAACCTGAATGTCCCCTTGCCTGCACCTCCACACTAAGCCTGCTCGCCCTTCTTGAACCCAGAGCTGTTCTGGGCCCCCGGGAAGCTGGGCCGAGTCCTGTGGAGCTGGCAGCATGTGGGCCCCTGTCTCCCACCAGCCCTCCCCACCCCCCTCTGCACCACTGACCTGGTCTCCTTCCCTCGTAGGTCCAGTCTCTTCGAGCCCAGCTGGAGGCGTGGCGTCTCCGAGGGGAGGCTCCTCAGAACGCACCCAGACCCCAGGAGGATGGCCTCATCCCCCCAGGCTACATCTCTCAGGTACGCTGTGCAGCTATTTGAGGGGTTGGGGGCAGGTTTCTGGTTGCTGTGTTACCAGAAAACAGCTGATGTTTTGGGAGCCCTTCCTGTGTGCTGGAACCCGTGAGAGGCATTTGACATGCATCCTCTCATTTAATCTCCCCACAGCTGGTGGGCATGATCACTGTGCCCATTTTACAGACAAGGCCACTGAGCACTGAGAGGTTATGTGATTTGCCCGAGGTCACCCGACCTGCCGGTGGCAGAGGTGGGATTTGAACCTGGGTCCGACTGACCGCAGAGCCTGTGTGTGAGTCCCCGTGTGACACTCTGCACTTGGACCTCTCCCACGCATCTCCTGGGGAAGGGGGAACCAGTGCCCTGGGAGCTGCCCCCAAACACAGGGAAGGCCCGCCAGTGCCTTCCAAGGAGGTCTGCAGGACACGGGCGCCTTTGGTGGCCTCTGGGAGCACACCATCCGCTTAGGTCAGCGGCTCTCAACAGGGGTGATTTTGCCCCCTAGGAAGAGTTGACTGTCTGGAAACTTGATAGTCTCTACTGGGACGACTAGCTCTCCAGAAAGCTCTGTGTGTGTGTGTGTGTGTGTGTGTGTGTGTGTGTGTGCATGTTTGTTATAAATTTTCCTGATATAAAGAATGTTTAGTACACAATTTACAAATAAAAACGACGTAGTACTTTTCATTATGAATTCCACATAGCTGACAGACTCGCCTCATGGGGCTCCGATGACTTCCCCCTCCTCTTGTACCCACAGCTATGAACAGGCACATGTAGTTGTGAGTCTGAATTGAACATTTTGTTTGTGCTAATAAGTAAGATAAGAAGATATACTTTGAAACTTGGTAATTGCGAGCAACTTCTTTCCTGAATCAGATGATAGTTTTCCATTGAGAATATTCTATTAAGAATATTTCTGCCATTTTTTGGTCCCGTGGGCACCTGAGGGCTGTAGGTGACACGCTCAAAGGCTAACCTGCATTCTTTGCATTGTCTCGTCTCTGGCTGAAGTCCAGCCGATCCCTAAAGCAACAGCCCAAGCCCTGACTTATAACGCTTACCGTACACACTCCCACTGTGGCCAGTGCCACGTGGCCAGCACCGAGTCCCTGAAGTCGCGGAGCCAGGGTCTGGGAAGAGACACGCCATAGGGAGCGCTTGCCCCATCCACACGCCATCAAATACACCCTCAGGAAGGCGTGTGATAATGACCGCGGTGAAACAGTCAGGGAGTGATGCAGCTTGAGTGTTTTTGTTTTTCATGTAATTAATTTAATGGTAAATATATAAATTTAAATTTTTTAAATGGTCTTCCTTAGTAATGAAGTCATAAAATTCCTAAAAATTTGATAATCAGCTGTCTGCAGTCAGCATGCCACTGACAAAAAGAAAAGAATGCTGGGGTCCCAAGCCCTGGGAGCAGGACCCTTCTAGAAGTTTCCAGGAGGGGAGGGAGTCACCCTGAGGGCGCTCCAGGAAGGCTTCCTGAGGGCAGGCTCTGATCTGAGGGTGGGAGTGTGGGCCATCGTGGGGGATGAAAGGCCAGTTGCTGCCCATGAAGGGCCTCTAAGGTCAAGCTAAGGACTTAGACCCCAGGGGCTCTGCCAGTGTCATGGGGAAAGGGCAAATGCCAGGGAAGGAGCTGTGCCACGCTGGAGGGCAGTGGGCTGGCAGGTGTCTGGAGGGGGAGTATTTTAGGACTGGGCCCTGGACAGGCAGAGGGGAGCCCTCGAGGCTGGGCTGCTGGCCGGTAAGGGCCATCCAGGGCTGAACTGAGGAAGAAAGGTTCAGCTGAGGGCATGGGGTGGGCCTGGGGAGGAGGGCTAGCCTGGGCTCCCAGGCGTGGCAGGGGCGGGTGCTGGGGAGGAGGGCTAACCTGGGCTCCCAGGCGTGGCAGGGGTGGGTGCTGGGGAGGAGGGCTAGCCTGGGCTCCAAGGCGTGGCAGGGGTGGGTGTTGGGGGCGCGGGGAACCCAGTGCTGTCCACGTGCCTCGGGCAGGGCCTCTCCAGGCAGGCCTGGCTGCACCACAGCCTGGGACCCCTGGAAGACCTGGAGGTCCCACCCAGGGCTTCCTGCTGCCTCTCTGGGGGGCGGGGGGGCCTGTTTGCCCTGGAATCCCAGCAATTCCACCTTCATCTGTTCTGCTGTTAACCTGCTTCAGGGCCCATTTGGAAAAGGTTTCTGCCTCCAACGTGAAGCTCGAAAAGCAGTGCTTGGGCTCCGTGCTTACAGAAAGAAGCCGACGCCCCAGAGGGGCAGGGCCCCGAGCTGTGGGCAGACCTGGAAGCCAGCCTCCCGGGCCAGTGTGTGCGCCAGAGGCCGCAGCTCTGCCCTCTCGGCTTGGGAGGCTTGGGGTGGGCAGGAGGGGCAGGGCGAATTGGGTGGAGCTGAAGGAGGTAGTCAGGGATCGGGAGACTGGGATGGAGGGCGTCGGAAGGGAAGTTGTCACACATCCCCCGAGGCACAGGATGACGTAGCTGGAAGTCCAGTGGGCCTGGAGAGGTGTCAGCTGGGCAGGACTCCCCAGCCTGGTGTGTCAGGCTGAGCGGGCGCCCTCCTGTGGACTCGGGGCCTGCCACCACTGAGGGGTCTGGAGCTTACTGTGCGCGGACTTGGGCCCCTCCTCTGGCCGTGGAGACCCCTCCAGCCTGGGGCACCGCTGCACAAGGTCTCTTCACGCACCTTGAGGTTCACGCAGAGGTGTGGCCGGTGTCAGGACACTCGGGCCACTCAGGAAGGTAGGTCAGGGGCAGCACCTCGCTTTCTAAGGGTCCATCTCCTGGGCACCTCCTGCTGCTGCCCCACACGGCCTGTCAGCTGCCCTGTCTGCCTGCCTGCTCTGGCCCTTTAAGAGTGCAGACCTGCCCCAGGGTCCTGACCTTGTTCTCCTGTGCCCAGCCGCCCTCTGCTTAGGGCTGCCTCGTGGGCGGTCTTGTGAGGTCTGTCTGAGAGATGGTGAACCTGAGGCCCAGACGGGGGCTTGTCCAAAGCCACTTCCTAGGAACCCCCTCTGCGGGGCTCTGAAGCGGTATTCTGTTGTCCTCCTCTCCCACCCAGACACCTGGACCCAGGAGGCCTCTCCCTCCCTCAGGGCTGGGGCGAGGCACGGCTGGGACCTGCTGGCCACGGTGTCTTGCCTGGGTCCTTCCCTACGGTCTTTAAGGACTGTAAACATTTTTAAAATCGTACAAGGACACATTTACATTTTCAGAGTGATCCAGACGGCTCTGGGAAGTAGCTTGGGTGGTTGAGCTCCTGCCTAGGCACGGACGAGGCCCTGGCTTCGGTTTCCAGCGCCACAAAAATAATAGTAATAATTCAAACAAAAGGTTAGAAATGAGCGTGCGCACTCCCAACCTCGCCCACCCCAGTGACCGTCGCAACACGTCTGCACTTGTCTCCTCTGACGCAGATGGCCAGAGACAGCGGCTTCAACAGCGCCAGTGTCCCGTCTCACTGGTTCCGAGGCTGGAGGCCTGGCTGGAGGCCAGGCGTGGGTCTGGCTGGGCCCAGGTCGGGTCGGCGGGACTGCATTCTCTTCCGTGGCCTGGGGTGGGGCGGCGCTTGCCGCCTCCAGCTTCTGCTGGCAGACCTGTTCTTGACTCATGGTCCTGTCCATCTTCAAAGAGTGCAAAGGGGAGCTCTAGCCCTTGTCTCTTCATGTCCCACTGACCACTCTTTCCTGGTCACATCTTTGGACTCTTCTCCCCTGTGATTGCTTATGCCCGCCGCCCCCTAGCCCAAGATAATCGCCTGAGTTTGAGGTCAGCTGACCAGCAGCCCACATGGCCTCTGCAGCCTTGATTCCTCTTGCCATGTATGTGACACAGTCATAGGTCCAGGGAGTAGGCCACGGGCACCTTTGGGGGGCTGTTGCTCTGCCTCCCACGTCCGTGCCCTTTCCTGCTCTACGCACACAGCTTGGGCGTAGAGCTGGGTGGGCTTTGCCTGTGAGCGGGAGCATGCTGTGTACATTGTCACAAGCCAGCTCTCATGGCCTAGCTCCCGGAACACCCTCCACAGCAGCCAGAGGGGCATCTGAGCCTTAGCAGCTGCCTGGGGCCTTCGGGAGGCGCCATCCCATGGTTTAAGTGTTCCGCCATTAGGCATTTAGGTTGTTTCCAGTTTCCATCTGTTGCCCGCCTTGCCGTGGGGAAAACCCTTGTCCCCAAGTCTGTGCACATGTGACTTCCTGTGTGATCACTTAGGAGTTGACCTGCTAGTCAAGGGAGAAAATTGTTAAGATGCTGCAGATCCCCGAGTGTGGCGCTCCCAGCAGAGGCCTCGGCAGGCTTTAAAGCCCCGACCCCTTACCTGCAGGGCCCTGTTGGAATTATGTCACTCGTTCCAGCTTGTTTGCTAAGCATCTGCCGTGTGTTGTGCCCTGGCTGGGCCCCAGTACTCAGCTGGGTCAGAGTTCCGTTTTGGGGTGTTATGTTCTGGCAGAAGCAGAACCTCTGGAGGCAGGGAAGGGCTGCCCAGGAACAGAGCCACAAGAGGCATCTCCACTGGGCTGCAGGCGAAGCCAGTTTCCTAGGGAGAGGCCAGGGCGTCAGGCAGGGGGAACAGCATGAGCTAAAGCTCAGAGGTACGGACGCACCCAGAGTCCGTTTTCATGATGGGTTGCTGGGCAGGGATGGGGCCACAAGGCCAGCCTCAGAACGGGGACTTGCACCTGCAGGATGGGGAGCCCTGGAGGCAGGAGAGTGGCAACTGAGGCTTCGGGGGAGGAGCAGGTGGGGGGTGGGCAGGTCCCGGCACAACTGTCGAGTGCGCCGGGGCTCCTCGCCTGGAAGGGCTGCTGATCTGGGCAGTGGGGCGGCCGTGACCCCCAGCCTCTGGCCTGCAGGAGGCCTGTGAGCGCAGCCTGGCGGAGATGGAGTCCTCGCACCAGCAGGTGATGGAGCAGCTGCAGCGGCACCATGAGCGAGAACTGCAGCGGCTGCAGCAGGAAAAGGAGTGGCTGCTGGCCGAGGAGACGGCTGCCACGGCCTCAGGTGGGCAGCCTTTGGCGGGCCTGCGCCCAGCCCCAACCCAGCTTCTAAGCGGGAGGCGGGTTCAGCAGGACTGGTCTCTGGCCCTCAGGGGTCTGTAGCCCCTGTGGGCCATCTCAAGTCACAGGTCCTGTCCTTATAGACATGCCCAGGGTCGGGCGTGAGCAATGCTCAAGCCTGCGTGCCCTTCCCTGTGCCCACTCCACATCTGCAAGGAAGCATCCCTAGTCCCCTGCTCCCCAGAGCAGCCCGTTTCCTTAGAGAGGTTAGTGACTTGTCCCAAACGGCACAGCGTGCGGTGGCAGTGCCAGGGTTGGAGCCCGGGGCACTCTGACCACAGTGCCAGGGTTGGAGCCCTGGGCACTCTGACTGCAGTGCCCGGTCTGCTTTTCCAAGCCAGAGTCAGGAACCACCCAAGACGGCGACACCGCCCCTCTGCAGCACGCCGGCAGCCATGCTGGCCCGGCCTGGGCTCCAGGGCTTGCAGAGCAGCAGGAAGAGGCCGCCAGTGCTGGACATGGGGCCTCATGCTTGCAGCCCACGGTCCCCATGCTGGGCCTGGGGCCAGGGGCTTGCATTTTAGGGAGCTCACCCTGCGGGCCCCAGTGTCTCCCCCATAATCCCGCACTAAAGCTTCTGCAGTAAAATCGAAAGAAGTCGCGTTTGTGTGAAATAACAAAGACCATAAAAGGCCTCATGTCCCTCGTCTAGGGGATTGTCATCAGAGTGATAGGAAACTTCCCTTTCACTGTTCAGAGCTTGTGGATTTGGGAATTGTAGGTGAAACTACAGATGCTGGTGTGTTTGATCCTCACAACATCCCTGTGTGCTGTGGAGAAGTTCTCAGGCCTTGGGAGACCTTGATCTGAGGAAAACAGCCAGCTACTGTCTGGGGACTTACTCTGGGCTGGGCCTCGTTCTAAACAATGCACACATCCTCCAGTAACTCTGGAGTGATGTTGCTGATGTCCTACTTTCCAGATCAGGCACAGAGAGGTTAATTCACCTGCGCAAAGTCACATAGGTCTGTGCAGACTGCAGAGCCCCAGCTCTATCCTCCAGCCTGGGCGAGGCAGATGGGTCTCGCTCGAGGGCCCTCCGGGCTCTGCAGGGATAGTCCATCAGGTTGGGTCCAGCCCAAAAGTTACTAACAACAGGAGGCACCAGTCGTCAGACATTGAGGTGTCCCCCTAGGAGGGTCTGTCAGATAGGATCATCCTCCCGTGGTGGGATCAGAGAAGCCGGGCGCTTGCCCAGAGCCACTCAGTCAGGACACAGCTGGACTCTGAACCCGTGTCCCAGTCTGGCCTCCACCAGTTCATGAGCGGCTCAGAGGAGGCAGGGGTTGGTGCCTTCCTGTCTCCAGCCGCTCCTCCGCCCCCACCCCCTTCTAGCCATGGAAGCCATGAAGAAGGCCTACCAGGAGGAGCTGAGCCGGGAGCTGAGCAAGACGCGGAGCCTGCAGCAGGGCCCAGATGGCCTCCGCAAGCAGCACCAGTAAGACGGGAGCAGGCCTGGAGTCGGTGGGCCGGGCCTGCCTCAGCCAGGACCCTGCTGCCCGCCATGGCCAAAGACATAACAGGGCGGCCCCGCTGAGGTTCCCTGCCCAGTCTCCTACAGGGACAGCAGGGCCACAGCCAGCCAGGCCAGTCCCAGTGGACAGCTCTTCAGGCCTGTCTCAGCTGGTCTTGACCGCCTCCCTCCTCGCCCCTTTAGCGTCCCCACGCCTGGGCAGGGTCACCCCCCCCATAGAGCACAGTTCTGGAACCGGGCTGTCGGGGCCTTCGCCAACCGCCCCGCAGCCCGGACAGGCTGTCCCCAGCTCGCAGGCCCCCGAGGGCAGAGGGCAGAATCGGGGAGGGCCCTGGAGTGGGGAGCTGCCGCAGCTGCCCGCCACCTGCTCCCCAGGTCGGACGTGGAGGCGCTGAAGCGGGAGCTGCAGGTGCTGTCGGAGCAGTACTCACAGAAGTGCCTGGAGATCGGGGCGCTGACGCGGCAGGCCGAGGAGCGCGAGGACACTCTGCGGCGCTGCCAGCAGGAGGGCCAGGAGCTGCTGCGCCACAACCAGGTGGGCCTGGCCCCAGGGAAGGGTGGGCGCGCGGGCGGCCCCGCCTGACCGAACACCCCCCCAGGAGCTGCACGCCCACCTATCGGAGGAGATCAGCCGGCTGCGCGGCTTCGTCGCCTTGCAGGGCACCGGCAATAGCCGCGGGCGCCCCGAGCGCAGCTCCTGCGAGCTGGAGGTGAGCAGCCGGGCAGGGCCGGGCTGGGCTGGGCCGGGGCTGGGGCTGGGCAGAGAGACCCCTGACAGCCCGGGACGCTGAGTCTCCCAGGAGGGCCCCAGCCAGGGTCGGGCCCACCCGCCTTCCTGAGCTGCAGGGGCTCCTCTGTAAAATGCCTGGCACCCCATTACTAAGCGAGGTCACAGCGAGAAAGTATGTGTGATCTGTGGTCACCTGGTCCTTTATTTATCAGCAAATACTTCCGTGAGTCCTTCACCTCTGGGATCTAGCCCTGCCACAGCCTGAGAGTCACGTACTGTCACTGTCCCTGATGGACAGATGAGCACGCGGACACGGGGAGGTCAGGTGCTTTCTGGGGTCCCAGGGCTGGTCCCAGCAGGAGCAGGGTTTGAACCAGGCCACCTGCCTCCAGTTAAGCTCGTGAGCCACCCAGCCCCAGCTGGAACCCCGTCCCCCTCAGTCAAGGTACCGGCCATGGTCGCCAGCTTAGCTGTGGTCGACAGCAGGTCCACAAGAGCTTCCTTTGACCTTGTCCCCAGCTGAGGCCTGGTGCTGGGTTGGGGCCACAGCTGTAGGTGACAGGTCCCCGCGCACTTGTTAGGGACAGCAGGAGCCGGGAAGGGGAGAGCAGAGCTGCTCCCAGCAGAGTCCGCCCAGCAGGACAGAGCAGGGAGCTGCATCCCAGGGGTCCCAGCAGCGAGAGGCTGCGGGGCACTGAGGCTGGTGCCCTGGCGTCCGGCGCTGGCTCATCCTGGCACCCTGTCCCAGGTGCTGCTGCGGGTGAAGGAGAACGAGCTCCAGTACCTGAAGAAGGAGGTGCGGTGTCTCCGGGACGAGCTCCAGGTGATGCAGAAGGTGGGCACTGCCCCATGCAGCGTCCGCGCCGCACTGCCCGACACCTGTGCCCCATGCTTTCCTCAGGCTCCCAGGTTCATTATCCCCAGTTAGACAGGGAAACTGAGGCCAGGAAGGGGAAATGGCGCCGCCAGCCCACGCTTGCTTTCATTTATTCAGCCTGATTTTGTTTATTATCATTGAGCACCTACTGTGCGCCAGGCACTGTGCTAGGTCCTGGGGAGACAGTGAACAAAGCAGACCAAAGGCCCTGCCCCTGAGGAGCTGGCATTCAGTGAGGCCCAGCCCCCGGGGCTAGGAGTTGGGGGGCCGGGGCGCAGGCCAGGTTTGCGCCTGTGGCCTGGCTGGTCCCCCTTGGCTGCTATGTTTCTGCCCCGACACATGCTGCCAGTTGGGGACCAGAGTGGATGTGTCGGTGGCTCTGAGCATGTGCAAGCTGCTCCGGGCTCGCTGCACTCAAAGAGCAGACAAGCACCGGCAGGCTGGCGGGGTCTCTGCCCTGCCATGTGCTGCCCTGTGCTCTGGGGAGCCCCACCTCCCTGGGCCTCTGCGCTCACCCCAACGGGATGAAGTGACTGAACCGCGTCTTGGGTTGGGCTGGGAGGGGTCCCTGGGAGCTGAAGTGTGGGGCTGCAGAGGGCCCGGCCGCTTGGTGCCGGCCGCCCGGTGCCAGGGTGGGCATGCGCCAGGCTCAGGCGCAGGAACCAGGCTTCCGGCTCTCAGCCGCCCCCGCCCACCAGGACCAGCGCTCCACCTCGGGGAAGTACCAAGACGTGTACGTGGAGCTGAACCACATCAAGACGCGGTCAGAGCGGGAGATCGAGCAGCTGAGGGAGCACCTGCGGCTCGCCATGGCCGCCCTGCAGGAGAAGGAGTCCACGCGCAACAGCCTGGCCCAGTAGCCGTGAGCACGCTCCCTGCGGTGGGTGGTGTCCGAGCGCGCCTGGCCAAGGAGGGAGCCCATGCCCGCCCCACCCGCTCGCCGGGCCACCTGGGCAGGGCTCCCTTCTCGGCCACCAGGGCTGTCCTGGGAGCTCAGCCTCAGGCACAGGCTGCACGGCCTTGGCTGTGTCTCCAGAGGTGCAGAAAGGTCTCCAGGGCCACTGCACGGCCTGACTGGTGCACCATGGGGCTGGTGGGGACGCAGGAGCACCGCTCCAGGCTTGCTGGCCTCCCCGGAGCCGCAGGCTGCAGCCCGTATCCTCCAGGCCTCCGCCCAGCGCGTCCAGGCCTTTTTGTTTTCCCTTCCCAGGGCCACCTGCCTGAGTGTCCCCTTCCTCCCAGTCCTCACGGACTTCCTAAGGCACACGATGAGGCCATGGGCCATGGGGAGCCAGGAGTCTGGTGCAGCCTTCGGGAAGGGAGGAGGCGGAAGGACCTACCCGCGCCCTCACCCGGCCCTCACCCAGCCAGGTGCGCCCACAGCTGGGGCTTCCCTGGCCCTCAGCTCCCCCGCCTTTGCTTCCAGGTCCTGGTGGTCCAGTCCAGCTGCAGACCCTCCAGCCCAAGGGACCAGCTGCCCTCCTTCCCTGATGGGTGGAGTCAGAAGCCAAGCTTTCTCGCCACCCTGTGGCCGCGCACGCACTCACCCCCACCACACCCGCGCACACTGCGGATCTGAGCGCGCCCCGCACTGGGTCTTACCTTGCACCTTCTTCAGGATTTTATATGTGAAGAGATTTTTATAGAGATTTTTTTCCCCAGAACACTTTATACTTTTTAAAAAAGCAGTTCCTGGTGGTGTGTGCCACCAGCCCCAACGTCCCTGTCTCCAGGCCCTGCTGGGGCGCCAGGGCCTCCGGGAGGCCTGGGCAGCAGCCAGGGCAGACTGGTGGGGAGTGGCTGGGAGCCAGCACCCCCTTCCTGCCCTACCTCCTGCTAACTACTTCCTGCCCTGGCTGGACCCACACCCTGGGACGCTGGACACAGGGACAGATGGACAGAGGAAGCCAGCAGCTGCCCCGCGGCCCCACCTCCTCCTCCGAGGGGTGCCGGTCATGGGAACGCTGGCACCACCCGGAAGGCGCTTCTCTCCTGCTCCGTGAACCTTTTAACTTAATAAAACGTTTCAGCAGCTCCGTTGTCCTAGGCAGGGTGGGAGATGGAGAGTGGGCTTCCTTAAGTGGCTTCTTCACCTGCACCCCACCCTCCTGAGCCGTGGCATGTGGCTTCTGAGAGTAGCGTTGAGAAGCCAGTTCTTCCACGAGGCCAGGACCTGACGTCCGAGTGTGGCCGCAGGGCAGTGGCAACATGGGGTGTCAGAAGCATCAAGTGCAGGCCCCACCCTGACCTGCTGGGGCAGTCTGCTCTGGGCCTGGCCCTGGGGATCCACACCAAAGTCTGGCAAGCCCTGGAGCAGAGACTGGGAGCTGAGGCTGCCCCTGGCCAGGACCTGGGGCAAGTCATCCTCCCTCTCAGCCTCAACTTGCTTCTCCAAATGGGTGTTTTCCTTCCAACCCATCCTGCGTGGAGGCTTGGCCTAGAGGTCATGCCAAGCCCTGGGCAAGACGGGTCATGCTGGCTATGGTCATGCTCATGGGATTGGGCAGAGGCCCCAGGAGGCCCTGGGAAGCCAGGGAGCCCTATTCAGCCTGTAGCCGCCCTCGGAAGCAGCTGTGAAATATGGAAAAATCAAGAAGGGATTCTAAGTGGAAGGAACAGCAGGAGCAAGTGCCTGAGAACATCCCCGTGTTCTGGAAAAGACCAACAGGAGTGGCCTCGAGGGTGGGGGAGAGTGTATCCACCCCCTTGACCATTACTCGGAAATGGGCACGGAAAGCAATGCCAGCCAATGAGGTGCAAGCAGAGGTCTTGGGGGTGGAGGGGGTCATCCAGGAAGGAGGACACAGGAAGTGGGCCCCTTGGCCTTCAGACAGTATTGAGGAAGTCCTCATACTGCCACCATCTTGTCCCATCCGTATGCTGAAAATCAGCAGAAAAGAAAGTCAGGGTCCCCAGGCCGTCAAGTGACCCAGCCTTGGCCAAGCTGCCTCAGGACTTCTTGTCTTGGGAGTCGTGAAGCATCCCAGACCCCTCAGGTGGAGGCCTGCAGCCGCAGCCCCGTCACGGAGACGCGCGCCCCAGCCGTCCTCCCCGCTACCCAGGCAGCCCTCCCATTCCTGGCCTCCACCACTGCCTCCGTCCATCTCAGGGTTCCCATCCTACACCTGGGCTGTGGCAATGTCCTCCACTGGTGTCCTCCCCTACCCCTGCTCCCTCAGGGCTGCCTGGGTCAGTGGAACGAAACCTGGCTGACACGAAAAGCCGCCCCGTGCCATGAGTCACGCCAGGTGTCACGAGGCGCCGTGCATCTGTCATTAAAAACCGGCTTCATTCTGCTACCGGAATGCTCAGACGAAGAGGGCCGACATATCAAGTGTTGGCACGGACACAGGACTGGACACTTTTGCACAGCTGGCAGGAGCGCGCTTGGTAGGGCCATTGCGGGAAGCGGGCAGTTTCTTACCAAGTGAAGCACGTCTACCTTCTGGTCCAGCATTTCCGCTCCTGCCTGCACAGCCAAGAGGAGCGAGCACGGTGCCCACAGCGCCACCAGTACGGTGAGACGCACAGCAGCTTTATTCAAGTCTGGGGACATGAAAATTGTCTATCAACAGCAGAATAAATACACTGTGGCACACTCATACGTTATAGCACAGTACTGTGTGGCAAAGGGAAGAATTACTGCTACATACGAAAACATGCACGAATCTTCCAGACATGATGTTGAGCCGAAGCCACAGGAGATCACGTGTGGTAGGATCTCACGTGAGGCTCCAGAACAGGCAACCAAGCTGGGCATGGCGGTGCCCGCCGTAATCCCAGCAGCTCGGGAGGCTGAGGCAGGAGGAGTGCAGGTTCACGGCCAGCCTGGGCAACCTAGCAAGACCCTGTCTCAGAAAAGTAAGAAGGGCTGGGGGTGTGACTTGGCTCTGCGGCTCTTGCCTAGCCTTCGCAAGGCCCGGGTCCCATCCCAGCCCAAAACAAAACAAAAAAAGCAACCAAAGCATTCACTATGGCAACAGCCACCAGAACAGTGGGTACCTCGGGCTGGGGAGGGTGGGTGCTGCTGGCAGCAGGCACAAAGTGACTTTCTGGTGCCAGAAATGTTCTGCCTCGAGCCGGATAGTGTCACGGGCACGTCATCGGGTGCGTTCGCTTGTGAAGCACACGTGTTGTGCACACTTCGGGTTGGTGCTGGGTGTACAGAATAACTGCTTTAAAAGCAACCACAAGCCAGTGTTCCAGAGGTGCCCCGTGAGCCACCTGGGGACACCCATAACCTGTCACACCGGGAATTGGCCAAGACCACGTGGTTTGGTGGCAAGTTCTGGGCAACAGCTGGGGCAGCCGGCGGTGCTGGGGAAGGAAGCAGCGCCTTCTGACCCGCCTGCCCAGCCGCTCCGGCCAGAGTCACTCCCTGCTCCGGGCTTCACTTCTGGATGTTGGATGGGCGGTGTCCCCAGCAGGCTCTGTTGCTGTGACCAGCCCCGCAGCCTCACACTTAGAGTAGCAGTTCCGTCCCCGCGAGGTCCTGCCGCTCTCCGGGGTGGCTCTCCCAGGGTCCTTCTCGCAGTGGCAGGCGAGTGTGGCAGGGCTGGGGTCCCCAGAAGCACCCTTGGGTGCCCATCAGGACGGCCGCTGGCTCTGAGGTCCGTGGTCCCGGGACACACCCCTCCTGGCCCCCCTCCTCCGCAGGGTGCTCTCTTGCAGGCAGGCCTGGGAAGGCCGAGGGATGGCTTCCGCCACATTCCTCAAAGGGTCGCGGGCTCGAGGGCGCAGACCTCAGCTCGCCCCTGCGCCTGTCTCCGGGAGGCGGAAGTCTGCACAGCCCCCTAGCGCCTGCTCCCGGGGCCTTCTTCCCCTCTCCTGTCCTCTCTGTGCTCTCTGTCATCGCCTGATGTCTGGTCCTTGGCTATTGGGGTGATAGACACCCTAAGCCTCGTCATCACCAGGAAGCCCCCTCCCCACTCCCACAATGGGGCTAGACGCCTGCTCTGGCTCCTGCAGCCCGTGCCATGGTACATTCTTTCTGTGTGGTTCCCCCAACTATGAGCCCAGGGCCCAGCCCTGATTCTCTTCTGTCCCCAGTGCCCAGCCCAGCGCACAGAGAGTCTCAGCTGGATAATTGTTTGTTGACCGACTGACTGACTGACTGACTGGAAATGAATGACTACCCAGTCAGGCACCCTGCAGGCAGGGCACAGTTACAGCCTCAGCCCCCACAAGATGACAAGAGGCTGTGTCTCCCCATAAACCTGCTGGGAAGCCCAGCAGCCAGCCTGCAGGGCTGGAGGCTAATGGCAGTTTCCAGTACATAAAAGGGCTGGGCTGTAACCGTGAGTCATCTCTGTCATCCCAGCGTCCCATCCGGACTTCAAAAGGGCCCTGTGGGCTCTGAGGCCCAGGGAGGGAGGAGCTCACTTTGATGGAGCGTCTGTCACGAGCAAACTTTATCAACAACATTCCTCTTGATGCTCACTGCCCTTTGAAGTACCCATGGATCTCCCCACTTTACAGAAGAGGAAACTGAGGCTCAGAGAGTGTCTCTGACTCACCCAAGGTCAATAATTTAGTGCCTCACAGCTCAGCAGGTCCATCCAGAGCCCAGCTTGTCTCCTTGTCCCTGCCGCCTATCCTGACAGCAATACTGTCTACCTCTTGTCACCACAGGCTACGGAGCAACTCTGCATAAGCATCTCCCCCTCATTACCTCCTTTAATCCCCAGAACAGCCCTGCGGGAGGTGGCACAGCTGTCCCCAGTTTGTAGGTGAGGAGCAAGGACTCCAGTGCACCGCATCACCTGGTCGCGGTGCCAGTGCCCAGCCCAGGTGGCCTCCGGAGCTGACCAAGCTCTTCTCATTGCAGACTGACCAGAGATGAGGGTCTCAGGTCCCACATGGGGCTGAGCACGGGGGGAGGTGGGAGGACCTCTGTGGGGTCCCTGCAGGAGCCATCGCCACACCCTGCCTGTGTCCCCGGAGAAGCAGAACAAGAGCTTCCTTCCAAAGGCCCGGAAGTTGGAGGCCCCGAGACAGGGCAGGAGGGTGTCTCGGACACCTGTGTGGTTGACCCGCCCTCGCCCCTGGTGACCCCAGCTCTGGCCTCACTGCCTACATCATGGCGGTGCCAACCACAGCTTCCCAGAGCCCCTGAGCTCCCACGCATGGTGCCCCTGCCTGGAGCTCACGTGTCACCCAGACCCTCCCCGGTGCTGGCCTCCTGGCCCTGTCCGTCTTGTCCGATGCGGGGGCCTTGCAGCTTCTCCAGGCCATAGTTCAGGGAGGCCGGCAAAGAGCGCGGAGCCTGTCTCATAGTTGGTCGCTAGCCCTGAGTCCCGGCTCGGCCACCTACTGGCCCTGTGTCCTTGACTGAGAAGTGGTCATGTCCTCCCTCAGGGAGGCAGTGGACGGGCTCCAGCAGGGGGCAGTGCCTCAGGGGCTGCGGGGACCCCTGCGTGGGCCCTGGCTGGTTGGGGCCCTGGGACGCGGCCACCTCCTGGTTCTCCCTAGGAAGGCAGGTGCCCCTCAGCCAGGCCGCCCCTCAGGCTGCCTCCACGGCTCCCTCGGCCGCCCTGGCCTGCTGGTTCAGCCACATCCATGTCGGTGCAAGAACATCCGGCACAGTGGGCAGCAGGGCAGAGACCTTACAGACGACGGGCACGGGCCAGCACGGGGCCACACGCAGGCGGCACACTGTGCAGGGCCCATCCTCCTGCTCAGGTCTGCACCTGTGAGTCACCGTCAAGACCTCTCCTGCATAGCCACGCGCACACACACACACATGCACGCGCACACATACACACACGCGCCCGCGCACGCCCGCGCACACACACCAGACCCGGCAGCCGGCTGCTTCCTGGGCGCAGGCTGGGTCGGCGGGCGCTTACTCAATATCAGGTGCTTCTGCACCTCGGCTCTGTTCCTGTGTGAATTCTGACATCAATAAAGTTTTTTTTAATAGTAAAACACCCCTGAAGGCACGTGGTTCGGGGCAGCAGGGTTCGAGCCAAGCCCAGGTTGGCCATGTGGCTCCTCCGGGCCGCTCCAGCCAGCTGCCCACGGGGCGCTAGCTTCCTCACCCGAGAGGAGGTTGCTAATGGGATTAAGTCAGGAGCCAGGAGCGTGGCCACACCTGCGGGGACAGCTGCTATCAATCCTGTTGATGTCCTGGTCAAGCCTGTTTTGGGCACCAGGGTGACACAGACAATAAAGGACACACCCTGTCCCTGCCCTCACCCCACAACACAACAACCAGGGAGAGCGGGGGACGCAAACCACCCAGCAGAGGACCCAGGAGGCTGCCTGGCAGAGGCGCCACCTCCTCCCAATCTTCAAAGATGAACTGGGGACGTGGGAGGGAGGGTGCCTTGGGCGGGGAGCAGAGCCCCAAGACTCCTGAAGAAAGACTCCTGCTGGACACACCCACGTCCACACTCGGTCATGATGCCGGAGCACACCCTGCCCCCCCCATGGGTCCCCTCTGCCCACATGTCCACGTACGTGCTTCCAAGGGTGCCCCGCAGCTGCCTACCTGTGTGACCCAGGGAAGTCAGTCACTCGAGCTCTCTGGGCCCGTTCCCCAGCTCTCACTCGGTGGCAACCGTATCGGCCCCGTGGGGATGTGACCAGGAGAGCCTGGCAGCACCCAGGACACTGGACTGCTTTGTTGCTTTTGTTTTTGCAGCACTGGGCTTGAACCAGGGACACTCTACCACTGAGCCACATCTCCAGCCCTTTTTATTTATTTTTTATTTCTTTAATTTTTCTTAGTTGTAGCTGGACACAATGCCTTTATTTTATTTATTTATTTATTTATGCTGAGGTGCTGAGGATGGAACCCAGTGCCTCACACGTGCTAGGGGAGCGCTCCACCGCTGAGCCACGACCCAGCCCTGTTTTTTATTTTTTCTTTTGAAACGGAATCCTGCTACGTTACCCAGGCTGCCTCAACCTCCTGCGTTGCCGGGACCTCAGATGCGTGCCCCTGCACCCTGCTGAGAACCATGTTTGATCAACGTCCAGGAGGATGAGTTCCAGTTTGTTTATTAATATGCATAATCATGTGCTTAATCATGTGACAACATTACATTATTGGTTCATATTTCATAGGACATTTTCACGTTTTATGAAAGCAGGCCTAGTGTGCGTGTTGTACACACGTGCACCAAAGCCCACATGCGCCTATTCCCAAATCTCAGGCACATCTGATGCACGCGTGCCTGTCCCCACGCACGCCTCCAACACACAGCTTAACGGGTAGGCACCCAGGCGCGGGACGCAGGCGTGGACGCGCGCCCGCCACATGCCCGCCTCTGCCCTCTCCCCCCAGGGCAGTGAGGCAGGTGGTCTGAAACGCCTGTGATCTGGCAAAAAGTGGCCGTCGGCGTGTGAACTGGAACACGTTTGTTTGTGAGAATGACCTGTAGTTCAACGGAAAGGCCCACGTGTACCTCACCCAGACAAGTCCCCGGGGAAGGACCCTAGGCTGCCGGTGACCAGGATCCAGACCCCGTACCCCCCTGGGGACCTCCCTGGGGCAGAGGCCCCCTTCCCGTGGGTCCCGCGAGGCAGCTCTGGTTCCGTGCATCGCATCTGCATTCGACAGCAGGAGGGAGAAGACAAGGAGAAGGAAGGACAAAGGGCCCCGTCAGCCGCTCCCCCGGCCCGTGCCAGGAGGCTCAGCACAGCCTGGCCATTGATACTCTTTGGGGCAGAACTTGATCACATGGCCACTCCCAGTTGCAAAAGAGGCTGGGAAAGGCAGTCTCCATTTTTGGCAGTTACGCGACTGACCGAACACCAGAAGCTGTATCACGGTGCCCCGTGGGGGACGTGGATATTGGCTTCACACTTTCAGTGTTTGCTGATTCAGCTTCCTAAGACTCAGAGACCATCCTTCTTGGGGACTCTCTGTAAGCCTGGGGACATATAAACTACTCAAGGAAAGAAGGACTCTTTTTTTTTTTTTTTTTCAGTACTGGGGATTGAACCCAGAGTGCTCTACCACTGAGCCCCATCCCCAGCCCTTTTTATTTTGAGACAGGGTCTCACTACATGTCTGAGGCTGGCCTCAAACTTGCCATCCTCCTGCCTCAGCCTCCCTAGTTGCTTGAATTATGGGCACGCACCATAATACCTGGCCAAAGATGAACTCTAGTCATACACCATCCCATATGGCTACTCAGGAAGGGACTGGCAATAACCTTATCCAAAGCTCTTGTGCACTTCAACATCTGGCTCTAGCCCCTTCGTCCTGTGTGACCTTGGTTATGTCACTTAACTTCTCTGGACCTCAGCTTCTTCATTTATAAAATAAGAATAATCATCCCCGGGCTGGGAATATAGCTCGGTTGGTAGAGTGCTTGCCTCGCAAGCACAAGGCCCTGGGTTCAATCCCTAGCACCAAAAAAATAATAATAATAATAATCATCCCCACCTTAGAAGATGGTCATGAAGCCAGACATGGTGATGCATACCTGTATTCCTAGTCACTCAGGAGGCTGAGGGAGGAGGATCACAAGTTTGAGGCCAGCCTGGGCAACTTAGCAAGACCCTATCTCAAATAATTTTTAAATTTGTCCTTTTTAGATATACATGATAGTAGAGTATTTTGGCAGATTATCAAAATAATTTTTTTTAAAAAGACTGGGATATGATGGGTGTGGTGCACATACCTATAATCCCAATGGCTTGGGAGGCTGAGGCAGGAGGATCGCGAGTTCAAAGCCAGCCTCAGCAAAAAGTGAGGTGCTAAGCAACTCAGTGAGACCCTGATTCTAAATAAAATACAAAATAAGGCTAGAGATGTGGCTCAGTGATCAAGTGCCCCTGAGTTCAATTCCTGGTACCACCCCCCAAAAATGCTGGGATGTAGCTCAGTGGGAGAGAGCTCCTGGGTTCTGTCCCCGGGATAGAAAAGAAAAGAAAAGAAAAGAAAGAAGAGGAAGAAAGAAAGAAAGAAGAAAGAAAGAAAGAAAGAAAGAAAGAAAGAAAGAAAGAAAGAAAGAAAGATCAAAAATTTAAAATAAAAGCACTTTTTATTTTTTACAGTGCTGGAGAGGGAACCCAGGGCCTGGTGCAGGATAAGCAAGTTCTCTACCCCTGAGCCACAACCCCAGCCCCCTTCAACTCTTGACATATCAACAGCTCTCCATGCCAACAAACTAGAGGGTTCCATCTTTATTCTTACAGGCTTCCTAAGACTGGGATTTATTCCACTGGTCCTTTCTGCCTGTTTCACAGGTAGGTTTTTTCCCCTAATTTTTCTATGTTCAAAATAATGCAGATCGCAAGTCCAAGATCCCATCCAGGGTCACATATCGAGTTCGATTGGCAGGTGCCTTTTGTCTCCTTTAAGGTGGAATCAATCTCTGGCATTTTGTGGTTGTTTGTTTGTTTTGGGGGGGTGTATGGTGGATTGAACCCAGGGGTCCTTTACCACTGAGCCACCTCTCCAGTCCTTTTTATTTATTTTTTTTATTTTGAGACAGGGTCTTGCTGAGTTGCTTAGGCCTCATTAAGTTGCTGAGGCTGGCTTTGATCCTCCTACCGCAGCCTCCGGCATCGCTGGAACTACAGGTATGCACCAACGCACCAGCTCAGCTTGCGGTCCTTTGTGACCTTCATGTTAGAGGGTCTTGCCTGAGCACTTTGCAAACAGTGTCCTCAGATTGGTTTGCCCTGTTCTTTTCTCACGACTGGACTCAGGCTGAGTTTGACCAATTTAAGGTCCTTGTTCTTAGAAGCAAATTATAATCTAAATAGGCTGGTGCAACGTCCACTCCCGTGGGTGGGGCGGTGTGTCTTGTAGCTCTGCACCAGCCCCACCGTCATTTCTAAACATCTGAGTTAATCTCACTGAAAACTGCAACTTGCTGCTGTTCAAAGCTGCGTGACTCTGTTGCCTTACGACATGATAGAAATGCTGTTTTTGAACTTCCTCCTGTTGGGGGGTCACCGCTGTTCTTTGGGGGATTTGTTGGCGCCGTCTTCCCGTCTACCCCCCGGCTTTTGCTAGATTATAATTTGCCTTTTCATCAGGGGATGTTTCTGACATTAGGAAGGTCCCCTCCCTCCCTCCCTCTCTTTGGCAGTGCTGGGCATTGAACCCGAGGACTTGTGCGTGTCAGGTAAGTGCTCCACCTCGGAGCTGCACCCAGCCCTCTTTCTTTATTACAAAAGGAACGTGTGCTGATTATCTATGCAATTAAACAGTATAGAAGAGTATGAAGTAAAATATAAAAGTCCAGCATGAACCCGTTTCCACTTCTCAGAGAAAACAGTCACTGACAGCATGGGGCGGCCCAGCCCGCTGGACAGTGGGACAGTGTCATGGGCCGCTCAGCCACCCTTCCCTGACCTGGCAGCTACCCCTGCTAAGAAGCCCAGTGTCTCCCTCTTGAGGTCTCTTCCAGAATAGCCCGGAACCTCAGGGGTTGGTGGGTGGGAAGGAAGCCGGTCCTCCCTCCGCAGTGAGGCCCCTCCTGGGCCTGGACCAGCCTCCATTTCCTTCCAGCAGCTCAGCCCTGGCCTCTGAGCGGGAAGGACACAGAGTGCGTGGGGCCAGCCCAAACCACATGGCGTCTGTGCACTTTACCAGCACCTGGCCTCAGCTCCGAGTGGAGTGGCCGGTCCACACTCCCTCCACGGGGTGAGTTATGTCCTTTGAGGTCTGGGTCCTCTTTGCCAGCTGACCTGGGACATGATGATCCGAGGGGCAGCCAACCCCGCTGACCCTCATGAGACAGAGTCTGAGCCCGAATTCCCTTCCCCCTGGGCTGGGCAGCCCTCCCCAGCTGCCCACCTTCTCCCTAGTTCAAGCAGGTGCAGTCAGAGCTGCGCGAGGGCACAGGCGGGAGGGTTTCAGGTAGGTTCCTTCTGCACCTGGCAAAGACAGTGACCACGACAGCGCAGCCACGCAGCACACCTGCACGCAGGCCACTCGGCCCTGCGGGGGCCCGCGGTGACCGCTCAGTGCCTGGGGTATTATCATACACTCGCATGTAGCTCTGTAAGTCTCCTGCTTTATAAAAATGAGATTTCCTGTGCATATTTTTCTTTCTTTTTCTCTTTTCTTTTTTTCTGTAGTGGGCATTGAACCGCTGAGCTACATCTCCAGTCCTCTTTATTGTCTGTGTTCAGACAGGGCCTCGCCATGTTGCCCAGGCTGGCCTCAAACGCGCCATCCCCCCGCCTCAGTTTGCTGGGTCTCTGGGGTCCAGGTGGGCGCCCCAGCGCCCGGCTCCACCCCATTTCTCAGAGGGCTTTTCTCCATTAGTATGGAGACAGTCTCTGCGTGGGTACGTGTCAGGGCCACAGAGATTCCCTAAGGATGGTGTCCAGGAAAGACTGAGCACTGTCCGTCTTGGCCCCGGTGCTGACTTGGGTGGCATAAAACTTGCACATTAGTTAAGGTTTGGTTCAGTTAGAGTTGAACCGTGACCTGCCTTTCCATTTCTTCATCTGGAAGTGTGTGTTTGTCTTTCTGTTCGTTTGACTCAACCCACGTGGGATTGCCATTGATTTCCTAACTTGAGAGAAGCGGGTGAGAGGTCAGCCTCCACGGGGTGAGGCCGCAAGGTAGAGGAAGGGCCAGGAGCACCACCAGCGAGAGCCAGCTGGGGCAGGATCCCCCAAGAAAGGGTCTGGGCGCAGACTCTCCAGCCAGTGCCCCTGACCCGCCTGACTTTGCTTCTGCTCCAAAGCAGTGTTCCTGTTCCTCGGCCCCGGCGGACCCTTCAGGTTCTCCTGAGGACTAGTCCTCCGCAACAGACCCCGTCTGCCCTTCTCTCGGCCTCTACCGCCACCACCGTTTGGTCAGTGCTGGATGGCCCAGCTGACCCCCTAACGGCCTCGCCCTCAGTCCATTCTGTATACTACAGTCAGGGGCGGGCACTTTGAAAAGCAGGTGGCAGAGCCGAAGGCCCACGTGCGCCTGGCTCCTTCCCCCTGGCCTCAGGACACTGGCACTGGGGAAGTCAGCCATGTCGGCAACGCAAGAAACAAAACGATGCAAGTGTCCGTTACTCTACGGGACTCGTTCCCTGTGGCTGTAGAAAAAAGTACCCCAAACTCGGTGGCTCAAGACAACACACGTGTGACCTTGTGGATCTGGGGGTCAGGACCCCAAAATGGACCCACAGCGCTGAGTCAGTGGGGACCTGCGCCCTCTGCAGGCTCTGGTGGAGGCTCCGTCGTCCCCTGCTTCCCGAAGTCCGGCATCTCCGAGGTGGGCCGGGCCCAGGCGGGTCTTGCTCCAGCGCGGCGTCTCTGGCTCTCACGCTCCTGCCTCCCTCTTCCTCGCTGAGGGTCCTTGGGATCACGTCGCCCTCCCCGGGTCCGTGGCCTTCCCTGGCACCTGACTTCCCTATGTGCGTCTGTCACCCCATCACATCCAGGTCCCTTCGTCCTAGGGCTTGTCAATCACAGTTTGCAGCAACAGCAACACCCTCCGCCCCTTCCGCGTGGGAGCACCATGAGAGCCACCATCCAGTTTGTGAGTCGCCCGTGCCCCTGCTCGGGGCCCTTTCCTTCCAGGGGCTGGAATTCTGCACTTTGATCAAGACTCACACTCTGCGGGGTGGACGAGGCGGACGGGAGAGCGGAGGCTACTGAAGGTACTGGAGCGAGACCTGGAGACGGAGGGCTGAGGCATGGGGGACCGGGGAGGAGAGGGGCCAGTGGACCGTCCCCTTTTCTCCGCTCTGTCCTGTGATCACACCTTGGGAACCTGCTGGAAATACCGGTTGCCACCAGGGGACTAAGCGTTGCTGGGATCCTTTCAGTTGAGAAGCAATTGACATTTGAAGGCACTTTTTTACAAATGTCCCCTCCTCTGTACCAGCAGACTGCTGCTTGGTGACTTTGTGGTATCCACTCTGGTCACGGCCACAGCCTGGACCTGAGCAGGGCCACACTGGAGCTGGGGAGGGTGTGGAGGGATTCCGCTCACACTCAGCCCCGCCCTCACCACTGGGGGGGGGGACCCTGAGGACCAGAAGAGCCCTCCCCAAAGATGCCTCCGTCCTCACCCCTGAAACCTGTGGGGATGCTCTGTTCCGTGGCCAGGGGGAAGGAGGCCCATCACCTGCTGCCCTTGAGATGGGGGATGGTCCAGATCATGGGGAGGGCAACGTAATCCCAAGGACCCTTCAGTGAGGAAGAGGGAGGCAGGAGCGTGAGGGCAGGAGCGTGAGAGCCGGAGACTCGGTGCTGGAGCAAGATCTGCCTGGACTCAGCTGACCTAGAAGGCAAGAAGACCCCCGGGCCACTGCATGCGGGACTTCTGGAAGCAGGAAAAGAGGGACCCTCCACTAGAGCCTCCAGAGGGAACATCTACCTGCTGACTCGGTGACTTTGGTCCATTTTGGACTGGGAAGGCAGTTCATTTTTGTCGTTTTAAGCCACCAGGTTTGGGGCAGTTTGTCATAGTACCAGTAGAAGACCATACACTGGGTAACTTACCCTTCTACCTCTCCTCAGAGTGGAAGCAAAAGCCCCAAGGACACCAGACACAACTCTCTGACCTGGCCTGGGTGCTTTGGGGCAAATCTTCCTCCATACTTACAGGAAGCCTGGACACACTGGGAACAGTGAAAGGTCGAAGCAGTTCAAGTGTGCATCGAGAGGTAACAAGATGCAGTACACACAGACAATGGCCTGTCACACAGTAAGAGAAGAAATTCTGACACATGCCACAACATGAATGAACCTTGGAAACATTATTCAGTCACTGCAGGAGAAAAACTGTATGATTCCACTGGGTGCAGTGGGGCATTCTGGTAATCCCAGTCACTGGGGAGGCTGGGGCAGGAGGATGGAAAATTTGAGGCCAGCCTCAACAGCCCAGGGAGGTTTCTGTCTCAAGAAAAAAGGGGGGGCACTGGGGATACTGCTTAATGATACAGCACCCTTTGGTTTAATTCCCAGTACCGTGAAAATGAAAACGAACAAGTAGAATGATTCCACTTATAGGAAGTTCTTAGAGTTGTTAAATTCACAGAAACAGAAAGAATGGTAGATGTTGGGCTGGGTCAGGGACGGGCTATTGAATGGGTGAAGAGTTAGTTTTGCAAGATGAAGAATCCTGATTGCTGGGCAATGTGCGTGTACTTGACCTGCTGAACTTAAACACAGTGAGGACATTGAATTATATGTCTGAAGCCAGGTACATACCTGTACTCCCAGCGACCTGGGAGGCTGAGGCAGGGGGATTGCAAGTTTGAGGCCAGCCTCAGCAACCTAGTGAGACCCTGTCTCAAACTTAAAAAATGTAAAAAGGGCTGGGGATGCAGCTGTGGGCTCCACACCCAGTATCAAAAACAAAAGCAAACAATGGTGATGACACCTTGCATTTCCAAGAGGACAGATGGTGGCAGGGGATGTTAAAGGGCCTCTGTCCCCTGAGCCCTTGGCCCAAGGAGCTCCCCTCCCCTCCCCTCATCCACTGTCCTCTCCTTCTGCTCCTGTGGTTTAGGAAGCGGCCACAGGGCAGTTAAACTTGACACTGAGCGCACCTTGGTTTGAAATCCAGCTCTGCCACTTGCTGCTTGGTGACTCTGGGCCAGGTACTTCACCCGTCTCGCTGCGAGCATTGCCAGCCAGCCCTGGGGCGCAAAACCCCATGTGAGAACCACACTGCGAGGCCGAGAGGAGTCCCTGGGCTGGTGCCCCTCCCGCCGGCCGCTCTGGCCTTCCTGGCGGGCTCCTGTCCTCTCTGCCGTTCCGAGTCCCTGTCCTTCCCTGCTCTCTCCACGCTTGCCCCCACCAGCACAGACCCCTCTCTGCAGCCCCGACTCCCCGGCCACCTATCTCCTGGGACACCTCTGCCTGAGCCCTCCAGGCTCTGCAAACCCACCGTGGCCAGAGTTACCCTCTCCCCGGCCTCCTGTAGACACCTGTCACTCAGTCTGTCAAAATCCAGGCCCTCCTCTCCAGCCCTGAGGGCGGCCACTCCATCAGACACCCCCACCGGGCTGCATCCCCGTCCGCCCTCTGCAGCCCGCCCAGCCCGCGGCCTGTGGAAGGCAGTGTCACGGCCCTTCCTTCCCCTGCACGCAGCTCCTGTGCCCGCCCCCTCCTGCTGCTCTCCACGTCCAGCCCCCTTCCTGCGCCCATGAAGTCACCCACGTCCCTTCCTGCCACCATGCCTCGGATTGGACTGCTGCCCCCACCGTTCCCGTGCAAATCCTATCCGTCCTCCCAGCCCAGCCCCTGATCCCGGGGAGTCCTTCCTCCCCAGAGCTCTTGCTTCCTCTTGTTCCTGAAGGAGAGACTGAACCTGGGGCCCCAATCCCTGCCTGTGTGTCCATGGGGGCTGGAGGCGCTCTCAGAACCCCCAACGGCTTCAGCTTCTAGATAAGGACAGCTTCGGTTCAGCAGGGTGGACAGGCCGCTGCCCTGGCCCGACACAAGCTCCTTCCTGAGGCCTCAGGACACATCCCTCCTCCACCCATTTCCCTCCAGCCCCTCTGCGGCCCCCTCCTGGTGTCCTCTGCCAGCGCCTCCCCACATCAGGTCCCCGCCTGTCCTCATCCTTCCCTGATCACCTGGCCCCCCGCAACGGCCTCCTAACCCGCTGCTAGCCTGGGCCTCAACAGCCTTTTCTCCACACAGCAGCAGGAGTTGCCTGCCAGTGGGTTCATGTCCCTCCTCGGTTCCGAACTTGCCCATAGCTCCCTTCTCACTCAGTAGAAACCTAAGTTCCTACACAAAAAAGCCCGTCATTGGATTCAAGCGCAGTGGCCTCCCCAGATTCCTCCTTGTAAGCCTTACTTGTCCACCCTTCAAACTTTTTTAAACTCTCTTCCCATTGTCCACCTTGATCCAGTCACTCTGCACACTCCTACCACAGGGCCTTTGCGCTAGCTCTTCCCTCTGCTTGGAAGATTCTTCCTCTGAGAATAAAAATGGCTCCCTCCCTCACCTTCTTCAAATCTTTGCTCAGATGTTAGCTTCTTAATGAGGCTCCCGGGACCACCCTGTTTAAAACTGCAAACCACTCCCTTCAGTACTGCCTCTACTTCCCCGCCCTGCTCTGATCTTTTTTTTTTGCAATTATCACTTTCCAATACACTGTACAACCTTTCTCCTGTAGTTTGTTCCTTATGCTTCTCTCCTCTCCCTCTCATTCAGGGCTGGATCTCGGCGCGTAACCCAGACTGGCCCCTAGGAAGTGGACACACTGGGATTCCTAAGCCCAGAACACGAGTGAGCGACCTTGCCAGGTCTCGCAAGCCCACGGGCGGCCGATGGAGGGGGCCTGGGCTAGGCGTGTCAGTCCCGCTTGGCCATCAAGCCTTCTGGGCCTCCCGTCTGTGACTTGGAGATGTGTCCAGGGCTCAGTCAACGCTGGTACCCCGACCCGGTCCCGCGCTGTTAAGGGCGTGACCCTGGCACGCGGTGTGCACTGCTCCGCGCAAGACGTCAGTGGCCCTTCGCATCGACCCGAGGAGGCGGCGCCCCTTTCCGACAGGCGGAGAAGCCAGGGCTCTCCGCGGGGCCCGCGCGGGAGGCGCAAGGGTCGGCGGGGGCGGCGCGGGGACTACATTTCCCAGGAGCGGTTCCCGCAGCCCGGCGCTCGGGGCTTTTAAAGGGCCGCGCGTACAGGGGGCGGGGGCGGCTCTCTGCCCGCGGGCCAGCGGCTCTGCGCCGGGAGGGACCCGAGAGCCGCCGGCGAGGGGCCCGGAGCCGACCTGCAGTGCCCGCAGGCGAGGCCGCGCCAGAGCGAGGCGGCCTCTCCTCATCCTGCGCCTCCCCGGGGCCGGGCTGGGCCCCCAGCCCCGGGACCCCTTCCTTCCCCTCCAGCGCCTCCCAACAGGGACCGGGCGGCAAAGGCGGGAGCAGGGTGTCCGCCGCTGGTGGCCCGCACCTCGTCGCGACCCCTCCCCCATTTCTGGTTTCCGTTCCGGGAGAGAATTACAGGTCGCCGGGATGGGCGGGGAAAGCAGCCAAAAACTGAGGGCCGGGGGCGCCGGGAGCCGAGCCGGCGCTGCCCTCCCCCACTCCTCCCAAGCCCGCTGGCCCCCGGTTAAGTGAGGTGCTGGGGGTGCTGATCACATCGCCTCCCGGGAGGCAGGCACAAAGGACCAAGAAACTGGTGAACAGCACTTTGCAAACAGTCGTGCGCTGTGCGAATGATATATTTCAGCAGCACGTCACTGGATTCAACCGTCGTTATTCTAAGGCAGAATGGACCCGGGGGCGGGGTGCACGTGGAGCATCTTGGATACAGGGGTGGCGCAGGGTGCAACATCTTGGATACAGGGGTGGCTATTGGGGTATGTATTTCCCATCCAGACCTTAGTGGCACCCGGAGAATTGTCTTTGAAAATAAGCAAAAACAAACCTACTACAGTGTTGTGTTTTCAAATCAGGAAACCTCAGGGCAACTGACATCACAGAAATGAGAACCTTGACCTTTCCAACTAACCTGCCCTTCGCGGCTGCTCTCCCGGGCCTGGGCCACCAGATAAGCCCTGGGAGCAGGCGTCTGCACGGGTCTCGGGCCACCCCTCCCCCCGCCCCTCCCCCGTTCATTTGGATTAACCCATCCCACGGCGTGAATGGGGGAACCCACTAACTCACCTCGGTCTCAAGAGACTCCCAGGTCCAGTAGGGGCCCGCCCAGCCGCCCTAGTTACCATCCCCGATCCTACACCTTCCTCCCCCCACCCCCTCCCCGGCAGGACGGGCTGCACACAGCTCCCGGCCTTACCAGAGATGTGATCTCCATTTTGCCCAGCTACCAAAACCCACTCCCAGGGTATTGTTTAATTACAGAGTGACAGACCTTTTTGCTAAGGGAATAAAAGCTGGTTGTTTGAGGGAGGGGCCCAGGGAGCAAGCATCCCCGAGTCCTAGTCCCAGAGTCCCTTGCCAAGCAGACCTGGCACGTGAGCAGGAGTCCTAGGGCCTCTGGGATCCCTTCTGCTGGCATCTGACCCCTGAAGCCCCACCCCGAGCCCAAGACCATCTATAGACCCAGGCGCCCCTCGTCCACTTGGTGGGTACCTGCCGAGCAGTGCGGGAGGAAGTGTTTACATTTTAACAAAGACAGTGCATCTTCCCAGCAAAATGGCGGTGGACTCCTTGAACAACTGCACTCCTCCGGAGGGTCAGTCACGACCCACGGAGTGGGACCCTCCTCGGGCAACCCCCAGCGCCCTGCTTCCCAGTCTCTAAAGCACTCAGGGCCTCTCCTCAACCCCGGGGGCCCCAGGACCGACTGGCTAGCCTCTGGGGCAGCTCCTCCATTGTGGATCCCCCACGTCTGCACCCAGAGCCTCCCAGCGACCTTGGGAGCGGGGCGGGACCCCCAGGCTGGGCCTCAGGGGTACGGGCAGCGATCTCAGCCTGCGACACCCCAAAGCTTCCAGGCTGAGGGAGGCACGGAAACGAACTCTCCGTTAGGGATGCGGGGGTCCTCCGGGAGGGCAGGCGCCCGGGGGCCCCTGCCCATCTCCCTGGGACCCAGCCCTACGGGGGCTCGGCCTCAGGAGGGGACCTCCAGGCGTGAGTCGGGGGGCTCGCTGGGGGAGGCCTCAGGAGGGGGAAGGGACAAAGTTGGAAAGTGCTCTTCCAACTCTTCCAGGGAAAGTTTCCTTGGGGGGTCCACGGACGGGCGGGGTGCCGGGGTGCGGGGGACGGGGGCGGGGCGACCCTCGAGAGGTGGCCGGACCCCGGGGGAGCGACCCCTCCCCCCTGTCCCGGCCCGTCCCGGCTGGGAGTCTCCCCGCTCGGGGCCGCGTGTGTTAGTTGGGGCTGCTTTCCGGCCGCTCCGCCGGGCTGGGGGGCGCCGCAGCGGGCCGGGGGCGGGGTCGCAGGTAGCGCCAGGGGGGCGCTTTGCAACGGGGCGCCTCCCGCCGCGGGGCTCCCCGGCGCCGCAGAGCCAGCCCCCCGCAAAGGGGAAATGTGCCGGCGCGCCAGCGGTCCTCGGCGCCGTTTGGGGCGCGTGGCGGGCGCGGGGGGCGGCGGCGGGGCCGGCGGGCCGCCCGGCAGGGGAGCCCCGGGAGCCGGGCAGCGGCCCCGGGCGGCGGCGGGGGGCGGGAAGGCCCGGGCCGGGGGGAAAGGTCGGATTTGCTCGGCGGAAGAAACACAGATGGCGGCGGCGCGGCGCCATTCCGGGCCGGGAGCAGGCAGCCAGCAGCCCTGTCCTCACCGCGGTCCGCCCGCCGCCGCTAAATACCCGGATGCGCCGCCCGAGCGCCAGACGCGGAGCTGGGAAAAGGGAGGCAGAGGAGGCGGAGGCAGAGTCAGAGGCAGAGCAGGAGCCCGAGCCCGAGCCCGAGCCCGAGCCCGAGCCTCAGCCAGGCGCCCGCGCGGAGCGCACACCGGCGCGGCCGGGCCCCGCGAGCCCTCCCGCGACCCGTGCCCGGCAGGAGAGGCCGCGACCCCTCGCTCGCGACCCCGACAACCGGACTCGGGACTGGCCTGCTGGTCAGGGGCCCGAGAGCAGACCCCGACTCGGGCTTTGCCCAGCCTCCGACCAGGGCTGGTCCTTTGGAAGGCGCCTTCCACAGCAGCACCTGGCGGGCCACCATGACCGAGAACTCCACGACCACTCCTGCGGCCAAACCCAAGCGGGCCAAGGCCTCCAAGAAGTCCACAGACCACCCCAAGTATTCAGACATGATCGTGGCCGCCATCCAGGCCGAGAAGAACCGCGCCGGCTCCTCGCGCCAGTCCATCCAGAAGTATATCAAGAGTCACTACAAGGTGGGTGAGAACGCCGACTCCCAGATCAAGCTGTCCATCAAGCGCCTGGTGACCACCGGTGTCCTCAAGCAAACCAAAGGGGTGGGTGCCTCCGGCTCCTTCCGTCTGGCCAAGAGCGACGAGCCCAAGAGGTCAGTGGCCTTCAAGAAGACCAAGAAGGAAGTCAAGAAGGTGGCCACGCCAAAGAAGGCCACCAAGCCCAAGAAGGCTGCCACCAAAGCCTCAAGCAAGAAGCCCAAAGCCCCCCCAGTCAAGAAGGCCAAGAAGAAGCCGGCTGCCACGCCCAGGAAGACCAAAACTCCCAAGGTTGTCAAAGCCAAGCCCGTCAGGCCGTCCAAGCCCAAGAAGGCCAAGCCAGTGAAGCCCAAAGCCAAGTCCAGTGCCAAGAGGGCCGGCAAGAAGAAGTGACAGTGGAGGCTTTTCCATGGACGCTCCTTCCTCTCTTTTCTGTAAATACTTTTCTCCTTTCTGCTCTGTCCATCCTCATCTGCAACCCTTCGCCCCTTTCTGTTCTGACTTTATAAGAGACAATGTGGATTCCTTAGAAATTGGGGGGTAACTCCCAAGGACCGAGCCACAGACCCCGTCCGGGCATGATGAGGATGTGCTCACTTGTGTTCTGTTGATTTGCTAGTAATCTTAGGGGTAGGGATTCGGGTGGGTGTGTGTCGGGGGTTTGTCTGCTGAAGGCAGATGGGGGAGGAGGGTTTGCTCTGGCTAGCCCAGAGGCAGCAGGGATGGGGGCTGTAGGACTGTCTCCCACGTCTTGAGCTCGGGCGCCCCTTTTGAGAGATTCGGAACCCTTGGTGGGGAGAAAAGGGGTGGCAGCCGCCAGCGGCACAGGAGGGACGTGGAGAAAACTCTCCCTGGGCCGACCTCCCAGTGGCCAGCAGTGGCAGGTCCGAGCCCAGTTTCCTTCTCACTTTTGTTAATCTGCCCTTGTGGCCTCTCTGTTATCTTAGGGAAGGGGAGGGGGTCCAAGTGACAGCTGGTTGGGAGAAGCACTATTCTCCCAGTCAGCTAGAAACTAGCCATTGGAGGGTCTTTGTGGCTTTGCAAAGTCCCCTGTTAAATGGGAGGGGGAGGGGGGAGTCAGTCAGCCAAGTGCCTCAGTGTGCCCTGTTGAAACTGTTGGGTTTCTCCACATGATTGATGGATTGTGTCCTAGGAGGACTTTTTGTTGTCCCTCCTGTATAAGACGTGGCTTTACTTGGGCCCAGTAGCCACTTAAAAACCTCCCGACCTCTTTTTACTTTTATAAGTGGTGGTAGGTGGGAGGGGGGCGGGGAGTGGACGGCAGGACCCTGCGGCTGTTTGGAACTTGCTAAGTAGTGTTAGAGCCAGGTCTGTGCATGTGTATGTATATATGCCTGTCTAGGGCTAGACCACGTCTCGCCGGCAGCGGGGAGAAAAAACATGTACAGTTGTCTTCCTCTTATTTTTAATAGCAGACTCGCGCACTTGCGCGACCCCCCAACTTTTTTTTTTTTTTTAAACAAGTGTTATTTGTGCCGGGAAAAGATTCGCTGTCGTTGTAATTTTAAAACTTTAAAATAAAACTGGGAAAAGGAAAAAAAAAAAAAAATACCCGGGGCGATGTACTTTTCTGCACCTTTAAGACGGGAGGAGAACGCGGAGCAGTGGGGCTGGCGCGCAGCGGGGGTACATCTGGGGCCAAGTGTGCACCTGAGAATGCCCCGGGGCGGGGGCGTCCCCAGGGCCGGACGCAGACCTTAGGACTGGAAGAGGTAGGACGGACCTTAGCCTTCCTCTAGGCTCCCGCCTCTGGGGCCCGGGGGACACCCTCCGAGAGGCGAGCGTGTAGGCAGGGGATGGGAATGGGGTGGCAGCCTGGCTGGGCAGGACCCCGGCGCTACTTCCTCCAGTTCTTTACAAATGCATCGACTCTAGTCCTTGGCAGATGCCGCCACGCCCCTTGAAGTACGCCCCTCTCGCTGCGATTGGCTGCCGCGGCCCGGCCCCCGGCCACGTGACCGTCCGTGGCCGCCTTGCACACGGCACCGGGCTGGCGGGCGTGCACTGGCACGGTGGGCGAGATGTGGGCTGGCGGCTTCTGGCGCGCTGTGCTCTCCCGGGCTCCCTGCGGCAGTCGCGCGCAGTCAGCGGTGGCTCAGCTGCGCGGCATCCTGGAGGGGGAGCTGGAAGGCATCCGCGCCGCCGGCACCTGGAAGAGTGAGCGGATCATCACCTCCCGCCAGGGGCCGTACATCCATGTGGATGGCGTCTCCGGAGGTAACTTCCGCTCCTGGGAATCGTCCGACCTGGTTGGCTGGTCGAGGGCTTGTCCGGGGCTCGCACAGTAATGGAGATTCTAGAGTCGGGGCAGGGATTGGGGGCGGCGCCTGCATAAGGTAGCTCCGGGTCCCCTTCCCATCTGTCCGGCTGCTATGGCTTCCCAGTGTAACTGGGAACTGGTTAAACTCGTTCCGACGGAGGGAAGTGATTTACCCTTCTTGGCGAAGAGGACAGAGATAGACCGAGGCCTCGCCCTGTGAGAAAGAGACCCAGCTGGCTCCCACCTGTGGTTTCAAGGAAAGGTGGTGGGAAAATCTGTTCTTAAGCGGCTGCTGTGTGAAGAGGCTCTACTAATTTTCGCACGTGGACTTCTGCTAGTCTCTAAATATAGGATTGGCTAATCTCATTTACAGTTGCAGAAGTTGGAATTCAGAGATGTGGTTTGCCCAGAAACCCCCAGCTAGCTGCAGGTAGTTGTGGGATACTGGACCTGGAAATTCAGCTAACTGGCCACAGAGGGCAATTTCAAAGTCAAAACCAGCAAGCAAGTTCCAGGGTTGCTACAGAAGCCACACATGCATTGTCCCCATCAGGTCTCCCTCATTTCACTGCAACCAGTGGTCACTGCCAGTCTTACTTGTACTGGCCTCAGATGGGCAGTGATTAGCAAAGGCTCCAGGAGCTGCTGTTTCCCTAGGAAATAGACCTGAATTCCTTGGTACTGATGTATTCCTTTGGAAGTCTAGGGAATCCTTGTCTTCCCCCAGGGGAAACATGGACCCCCAGAAGGCACTGGGGGTCCATGCACCTGACTATGTGGTTATCATTACCTGTCCTCTCGGAAAGGTGAGGGTAAAAACAGGGTCAGAGGCAGAAACCCTGTCCTCCATCCAGGTACTGTCCAACAGAACCCCCAGCCAGAGGGGCCCAGAAGAATGCAGAGGTACTTAATCAAAAGATGGGAGGTTAGCTGGGCTGGTGCACACCTGTAATCCCAGCTATTCCCAGGGGTGAGGCAGGAGATCTACAAGTTCAAGGCCAACCTGGGCAACTTGACAAGACCTGTCTCAAAATTAAAAATAAAAAGGGCTAGGGATGTAGTTTAGGGGTAGCGAACCCCTGGGTTCAATCCCCAGCACCACACACGTGCCCCAAAGATGGGAAATGAGATCAAGTTCTCATCCTGTCCTCACCTTGCCCGGTTGTGAACCTTCCTCTCCTCCCTCAGGTTTCTCCTCAGGTCAGCTGTGTTGCCTTTGGGCTTTATAATTGACTGAGGCCTCAGAAGCACCACCTTTGGGGTTGCAATTCTGTATGGGCAGCAAAATAAACTCTGCAATCAAAACTGCAGTGGGGCCAGGCATGGTGGCACATGCCTGTAATCCCAGCAGCTCAGGAGGCTGAGGCAGGAGGATCATGCATTCAAGGCCAGCCTCAGCAACTTAGCAAGACCCTAAGCAATTCAGTGAGACCCTGTGTCAAGTAAAATATTTTTTAAAAAGGGGAAGAGATAGGGCTCAGTGGTTAAGTACCCCTGAGTTCAATTTCTGGTACCAAAAAACCCTGCAGTGGGCATCTCACCCAGCCCTGTCCTTTTACCCACAAGGAAATCAAGACCTAGAAGAGGGGTTGGTGGGGTCTGCGGGGACAGGAGAAGCCTGTGACGAATGGCTGGGTTCCTCTGGTGGGATGTGATTCACTCCAGAGTTTAAACCCCCATCCTTCACAGTGCAGCACTGAGCAGAGACCCCTCGCTGACCCTCCTTCTCTGTAGCTGTTGGCTTCAGTGCCTTCTAGGGGTTCACCAGCCTCCATCCCAGAACGGAGCAGCTGTGTTATTGTAGCCTCCTTACCGGTGAATCCAGGTTCCTTTCCCCTCTGGGCCATTTCCCCGGGACCTGGCGCTGTGACCTTCCCACCCTGCCTGAGACGCTGTGTCGTCTCTTGCCCTTTTCTTCAGGGATCCTGAACTTCTGTGCCAACAACTACCTGGGCCTGAGCAGCCACCCCGAGGTGATCCAGGCTGGTCTGCAGGCTATGGAGGAGTTCGGAGCTGGCCTGAGCTCAGTCCGCTTCATCTGTGGGACCCAGGTACACAGCGGGTGTTGGGGGGGCAGTTGCTGGCCCCAGCTGTCTGCTTCCCACAGTCAGCAGGGCTGCTTTTGCCAGCTTAGCTAATCCTAGTGCCCTGGGCCCATGCTAGCCCCAGAGTGGGCTCATAGAAAGGCTGGGCGCGGGCCTCTTGCTGAGACACCTCAAGGTAAGAAACTACCTTTCCCAGCTTCTGTTTCCCCACCTGCAGAGTGCCTCACACGTGCACGACTGCAGGAAGAGGAGAAGGCAGGCTTGCGAACGAGGGTTCTGGAACTGTTGGTTCCTAGTGCTGTTCCTAGCTCATATGAGCTCTGTCACTGTGGGCAAGTGTCCTAATTTCTGGTTCCCTTCATTGGTAAACTGGGGAAAATAGTACTTAATAGGACTGTTAGAAATTAAAGAGTTAGTACAAGTAAAAATTCTTAGGACAGTGCCTGATCCACACTTCATAAATTTTGACTACTTTTTATTGTGTGATAAAATGTATTCACATTAAACATGAAATATATTCAGTACTTACTATGTCACAAGGACATTCCAAATAGTAACTCATTAATATCCTCTTAACAATCTTGAGTGATAGATACTGTTCTGATCTATTGTCGACATGAGGCCTTGGAGGCCCAGAGAGGTTGTGATTTGTCCGAAAGCATACAGCTTGTCATGGTGGAATTTGAACCCAGGTGGCCTGGCACACTTTTTTCTCAAAGAGAAGTAAGGGTGAAATAAACATCAGAGGCAGAACCCCTGTCTCCCATACAGGAACTCTCCAACAAAACCCCTAGCCAGCTGGGGGTGGGGGCGCACGCATGTAATCCCAGCTTCTCGGGAGGCTGAGGCAGGAGGATCACGAGTTCAAAGCCAGCCTCAGCTATGGTGAGGTGCTAAGCAACTCAGTGAGACCCTGTCTCTAAATAAAATACAAAATAGGGCTGGGGTGTGGCTCAGTGTTTTAGTGCCCCTGAGTTCAATCCCCGGAACCCCGCCCCCCAAAAAAAATAAAACAAAAACCCCTAACCAGACCAAACGGCTTTCAAATCTAAGATGCGGACACCCAGATGAACAGTCACTTATGGAATCCTCTTCTTTGCCATGAAGCAACCTAAGGGACACTCCATTTGCTGTTAGGAAGACATCTTCTCTAGCCTGTAATTCCAGTGACTTGGGAGACTAAGGCAGGAGGATCACAAGTTAAAGGCCAGCCTTAGCAACTCAGCAAGACCCTGTTTCAAAATAATTTTTTTTTTTTTTTAAAAGAAAGATGTCTTCTTTCCCCATCAGCACCCACAATTCCTCCATTAGATCCACCCAGAATGGGAAACCCAGCAAGTCCCCAACTCGGTAGGAACCATCTGTCAGATTGCTGCCGCTCTGGAATCGCCTGTGTGGTGCAGAGAGAGGGATGAGGCCTCGGAGTGTAGAGGGCGGGCAGGCAAGGCTGAGGCTGCCAGCCTCTGGGCTCTGGGCTGGGGGTGTGAGGCCGTCTGAGCCTCTGTCTCCTAGGACTTGCCCCACGTGACTCCACCTGGCTCGTGTACACGTTTTAGAGCATCCACAAGAATCTAGAAGCCAAGATAGCCCGCTTCCACCAGCGGGAGGACGCCATCCTCTATCCCAGCTGTTTTGATGCCAACGCTGGCCTCTTTGAGGTACGTGGAGGCTGTGGGTGGGAGCTGGTCATGGATGGTTTGGGGTGGGCCAGCGGAGAAGCCAGAGGAAGCTGCTGCTGTGCCTGGACACTCCAGTGCCCTTTCTTACGGAGGTCCCGGGAGGGCCCGGCAGGTGTTCTAGGAGGAAGGCTGGGGCTGGCAGGGGCTGGTGCTCACCTAGTGTCTCACCTCTCTCGTGGGAGGAGGGAACCCCCGTGGAGGGGGAGGGCACCTGGCTTCCTGCCCAGAGGAAGGGCTGGCAGTAAGCTCTGACCTGGGGGCCCTGAGGGAAGGGGCCGGAGGCTGGGCGAGGGCTCCTGGAGCTGCCTCCCTCAGGCTCTGCTGACCCCCGAGGATGCCGTCCTGTCAGACGAGCTGAACCACGCCTCCATCATTGACGGCATCCGGCTGTGCAGGGCCCACAAGTACCGATACTGTCACCTGGACATGGCGGACTTGGAAGCCAAGCTGCAGGAGGCCCAGGTGGGATGAGCCCTGGGGCTCTGGGGCAAGGACGGGGCTCGCCCTCAGCCTCCATGGTGAAGGCACGGAGGCTCCCATTCGGGCACGGCCTGGAGGTCTGAAGTCACCAGGTTCCACCCCAGACCTTCAGCCACACGGCTGTGTCCTGTTGTGCCAGCTGCCCGAGGGCGGCGGGCACCTCCAGGAGAGGTAGAAACAGTGGTAGGACCTGGCTTCGCCTCAGCCTGCCCTCTGGGACCAGACCCAGGAGCCTGACGCTGGAGACACCTCTCACTGCCCAGGGGCTGCGTGCGGCTCTGGGCTGCCCTGGAAGAGGCGTGTAAGGCACAGGCGGGGAAGAAAGGTGGCAGCGCCCCCATGCCCACCTCTCAGGTCCCCAAGCAGCACCAAGGGCAGGTGCTTTGGCCCAGCTCACCACAGTACTTGCCACCTGCTCTTTCTTACCTGTAGAAACATCGGCTGCGCCTAGTGGCCACCGATGGAGCCTTTTCCATGGATGGGGACATCGCCCCCCTGCAGGAGATCTGCCGCCTCGCCTCTCAGTATGGTGCTCTGGTCTTTGTGGACGAAAGCCACGCCACCGGCTTCCTGGGGCCCACAGGACGGTGGGAGCACATGGCACCCGAGGGTGGGTGGAAAACCGGGACGCCAGCCCCCGCCTGGCCCATGAGTCTGGCTCTCAGGAGGCCAGTGGCAGCAGTGGCTGCTTTCCTTGCAGGGGCACAGACGAGCTGCTGGGCGTGATGGACCAGGTCACCATCATCAACTCCACCCTGGGGAAGGCACTGGGCGGAGCATCAGGTGCTTCCAGGGGTATCAGGGCAGGCGGAGCAGCAGAGGCGAGGGCAGCACTACTGTCCTTGGGGGGCTCGGGTAGGCTCTGCCCGACCCACCCCTCTCCGCTCCCTTGTTCTCAGGGGGCTACACGACAGGACCTGGGCCTCTGGTGTCCCTGCTACGGCAGCGGTCCCGGCCCTACCTCTTCTCCAACAGTCTCCCGCCTGCTGTCGTGGGCTGTGCCTCCAAGGTCCTGGACCTGCTCATGGGGAGTAGCACCATTGTCCAGTCCATGGCTGCCAAGACCCAGCGGTGCGGTTCCCAGCAGGGAGGGGCAGGCGGAGGGGGGATGCGGCGCGGGCTTCCCGGCCCACGGGTGCTCTGCCTGCGCCTGTGGTCTCCGTGTCCCCCGCTGGTCAGCCCTCTTTCCACCTGTCTTGTTCTGCCTGCCCTGTGCCTGGTTCCCCAGCTGCCCTGCAGGGTCTTTATTGGATCTTCTTGCAAATCTGGACACAGGTCCTGGGCCACGTGCCCAGCAGCAGCCCTGTGGATGCTTCTCAGTGCCGCCCTGCTGTGTCCACAGGTTCCGCACTAAAATGGAGGCTGCTGGCTTTACCATCTCGGGAGCCAGTCACCCCATCTGCCCTGTAATGCTGGGTGACGCCCAGCTGGCCTCTCGCATGGCAGATGACATGCTGAAGCGAGGTAAGGCAGCTGGGGCAGGAGGACCCATGAGGTTCCCAAGAAAAGAAATGGGAGCCGGTAGACTGGGAACGCCTCCTCCCCGAGTCCTCTCTCTAGACCTGCCGAGGGTCCATCCCGGCAACCCGACCACCGGCAGCACGTCTGAGACCTTGGGCAGCTCCTTCCCTCGCAGGTCTCAGGGAGGTTGGCACTGTGTCAGGTCTCCAGAGCCCGCCCGCTGCATGAGCTCTTGCTGTCACCTCCACAGGCATCTTTGTCATCGGATTCAGCTACCCTGTGGTTCCCAAGGGCAAGGCCCGGATCCGGGTCCAGATCTCAGCAGTGCACAGCGAGGAGGACATTGACCGCTGTGTGGAGGCCTTCGTGGAGGTGGGGTGGTCCCATGGGGCACTGCCCTGAGCTCTGGACGGACGAGCAGAGCCAAGATCCCCCATGGCCACAGCAAAACGGGGCCTTTGATCAGGCCAGAGGCCCTAACCCCTGACCCAAGGCCCGGGCCTGTGCCACAAGGGTGTGAAACAAGAGCGTGAGAAGTGGTGTGACACTCTGGTCTGCTTTATTCTCTGCGCAGGCCCAGTTCTGTGGTGGGGTGACGACAGGCAGGAGCCAGGGCTGTGAGGGAGGCTCCTTCAGGAGGACTGCCCCTCCCGGGTGACCTCTCCAAATTAAGACAGAGAGTGTCTCGGAGGTAGGCGGGGACACTGTTGGCTCAGCTGCACTGCGTGGACCCTTCCCCAGGCCACCCTGTTCTGCAGCCCCCCAAGTCTCGCATGGGAGGACACCTTGTCCTCTGCCCCATCCACAGAATGTCCTCTAGCTACCCAGACAAGAAGAGATGGGGTGCCCATGCCCACGTTTGGGAGGAGAGGTAGGGCATTTAGGTCCCAAAGAAAAGCATGTGAATCGCTACTGGAGAAGACCCTGACAATCTGGAACGCTGTGTTCCAGCCCACTTTGTCCCTGACTCCGTGACCCGAGGCAAGCCCCATTTCCTGGGTGTCCCAATTTGCTCTACAGTACAGAGGCTGTCACGCTGAGGTCTAGGCCCTTCCATGGCGTTCCTTCCAAGGCCTGCGGCCTGACGATCAGTCGCCAGGGGGCGCAGTGATATCAGGCTTGAGCCGCTGCCGCGGTCGCTGCCTGCTCCGCCTCCTCCAGACTGGTGGCCTTGGACTGCACGATTTGGGCCGCCCGCAGGCAAGGCCAAGAGGGCCAATCCGCTGCTCCAAGGCTCCAACCTCCCTTTTTCCTCCCAACTCGCCACTCCCCTCTTGGAGATGCCAGCCTCTTTGCCATAGTCGCCTCCCCTGGTGCTACATGTGCCGCCGGAGGAGGAGAACGCCTGCATGGCTCTCAGGGCTCGGCCTTGTGGGCTGGCGGTGCTGGTGGGGGTGGGGAGAGAGTTTTGAGTCTGTGCAGCTCCTGCCTCAGCGTGGTGTGGCCTTGGAAAGCGTGTAGTTTGCCTGGCGTGCAACGTAGGAGGAAAAGGCCCCTTTTCATTAAGAACAAGAAACCAGGCCCACATCTCTAGCGCCTCCAGCCCCGCTGTGCCTGGACACTTTGGGGTGGTTGATGGGGCGAGCTCTGGCCCAATCCTGCAGGTGCTTAAGGTTGAGATTCTGGGCATCCTGGTCTGCAGTCCAGAGGAGCTTGGGGCAGGGGCAGTCGGCAAGAGGTCCTGGTGCCCTAAGGGATCAGGCGGCACGGCCGGCAGCTGTGGCCACATCAGCGGCAGGAACACTCGCGGGCCACCACCACGGGGTAGAGCACTTGGCGCCTGGCGCGCTGCTGCGGGGGGGGGGGGGGGGGGCTCGCCCAGTGGCAGCTGGGGACTCATCCAGCAGTGCCAGAGCAGCAGCTTGACGTGCGTGACTGTGCAGGCCTGCAGGTCATGCCTGGCGGCCAGGAACAGCCAGGAGGTGGCATCGCTGTCGGTGTGACGGGGCCAGAACACGGGGCCCAGGTCTACCGAAGACCAGGTGAGGCCATGGAGGCGAGGTCCACCAGCCAGTGGCCTCCAGAGCCTCCTGCAGCTTCCGGGCGCCGCTGCTGGTGTTGAGCTCCTCGGCCGCAGTGCGGGCAGCGGCAGCACGGCGACCTATTGGGCCAGCTGGCTGGGGCAGCACCCCATACAGTGGGCCAGCTTGCGGATCAGCGTGTCCATCCGCCCTTGTCGGGTACGCCACTGTGAGACGCCTCCGCCGTCCAGAAGGGGTCGTAGGGGGCGCCCAGCAGACTCAGTAACCGATTTGGGCGCATGTGTTTCTGCTTGGGCGCATAACGGTGGTCGCCAAACGCCTGTGACAAGCCGTAGGGTCGTGCAGGACCGAGGGGCGGCTGCGGATCAGCAGCAAGTCGGCGCCCTGCGGGGCCCAGGGCTGCGGGGGGGGGGGGGAGACACGCCCCCAGGACGCATGGTCCACATCCTATGCGTCGGGCCCTTGGTTGAGAGGCACGGCCACGGGCAGGGCCACGGGCAGAGCAGGAGCAAGAGGAGGAGGTGGCAGCGGGGACCCGCCCGAGGTCGGGTCATGACCGCACGCCAGGCTGGCGCACGCGAGGCCTGCCAGCCGCTCTTTCCGTGGCCACCCCTCCCTCTTCCCCTCCCCTTGCCCCTCCTCCTCTGCCATATCTGCTCCCTGGGCCCTAGTACTGCCAGCCCAGCCGCCTCGAGGAGAGGCGCTGAGGGCAGGGAGCTCCAAAGGAGCCAGAGCAGCCATCATGGGTCTAAGAGGCTTTCCAACCCATTCTGGGATTCGTGAGTGCCAGGGCTGCTGCTGTCCGTGATTCTAAAACACCACCACACCAAGCCTGGAATCCTACAATTGCCCTGCTCCGGGATCCCAAGATCCTACAAGGCTAATGGCCCTCACTCAGTTTTGATGGTTCTGGATTCAGGTTTGGAGAATCTAGATCTGATTCCTAATAGCTTCAATGCACTAAGTCTCTGTCAACAACGTTTGGGGGATTCTCTACGAGGTGAAACTGGCTTCAGAGTCACCTCTTTGGAGGAGCTGATCCCAGGGTCTTCCCCAGCTCCTCTGGCCTCCAATGGAAGACTCAGCTCTGCCAGCACCCTTCACAGTCCCTCCTCCCGTCAGTTTCTAGAAAGACCCTTCCTGGACTCATGGCAAACTGCCTTCTGCCTCACTACACCTGCCCAAGGTACCAGCAACCTCCTGATTATAAATCTAGTCTGCCGCGCCCATCCAGGTGCCAGCTGCTCTGTCCTCTGGAAGCATTTGGCTGTGTGCCACTCCAAAGGGCCCAGGCCACACCCCATGGTGGAGTCACACAGCCACTTACCTAGACCTCCTGACCTCTTTGGCTCTCGCCTGGAGAAGAGGCTCCTAATAGGTCACTCATCAATCTCTCCCTCTCTGTCCATTCTTTTGAACCCAGGTCACAATAAACCAGACATGTCCCTGCTCTAGAACCTTCACTAGTTCCCTGTTATCCTCAAACTAAAGAGAAATGCTCAGGTTCCTGAACCATCTGGTTTTCAGCTGGACTAAGCCCTTGGAACAAGTTTAGAGGAGATGGGTTTCTGGGCGTTCACAGGGCCTGAGGAGGGGGTCCTACCCAGAGTCTGCAGGAAGGGTGCTCATGTACTGGCTTCCCAGCTCAGGGAAGCCTTTTAAGACTAGAAATTCAGCCAGACCTGGTGGCATACTCCTGTTATCCCAGCTACTCAGGAGGCTGAGGCAGGAGGATCACAAATTCAAGACCAGCCTCAGCAACTTAATGAGATCTTTTCCAAAAGAAGGGATGTAGCTCAGTGATAGTCCCTGGATTTAATCCCCAGGACCACACACATACACACAAGGACTAGGAGCCTACCCTTTCTTCCTGTGGATTGGTGCAGAGAGGGGAGAGGAGAGGGGCGGAGTCATCAGCAGGGCTTACGGAGGTTGGAGTGTCAGGAACAGGCTGGGCTCTGGGCACGGAGGGGTTAACCACAAAGCCAATCTGAGAGAGCGAGATCAATGGGTTACTCCCAGGAAAGAGAGAGAACGAGGCAGCAGCAACGCAGAAAGGCAGAGAAGAGCCAGGCAGAAGAGCATGCCACCCGGGGAATCAGGAGTGAGCAGGGTGCCCGGTGGCTACTCTGGAGGGAGTGCCCAAGCCCAACTCAGCAGAGGGGGCAGAGGAGAGGAGGGGCCTTGAAGGCGAAGAGGGAGAAGTAGGAGGCAGACCTGTACCTGCGGGGAGGCACAGCCGCTGAGCCAGGAGGCAGCCCTAGCTTGGCTGTTCCCACCCAGGAGGGCCCCGTGCCCGGGGCTGAGGTGGGTGTTGCCCATACTGGGCTTTGGGGGCTTGCTGCATGCTGGGTCCTGGGTGGGGGCAGGCGGCGCCCTTCTTCCCTCCTCCCTGCTTCCCTACCCAGCTCCTAATTCCTCCCTACCCCCATTGTCCCAGCATGCAAGGGGATCCACAGGTAGTAGGTGTGGGCTCCGGGATGGGCAAGGATAAGGTTGTCAGAGGTGCCATGTTACAGTCTCCGGTGAGCGTTCCAGCCTAGGAGCCAGGCTACCAAGATGCACCCAAGATGTGCCATTCACCACCATGTTCCCTCTCTGGACCTCAATATCTCCATGTTCAATAAAGACCCTATGGTCTTCCTAGCTTTGCCCTTGTGGGGAATCTCACTAGACCAGACTCACCAGTGACTTAGGGATGTCACACATTTTGCTAAGGCTACCAACCTGAAGTCAGAGAAAGTCCCAAATCCATGTCCAAGGGTCTCCCCTGAGCTTCAGAGTCGCTTGGAGAAATAAGGGAAATATACAAGCTCCTGGGCTTGATGCCGCCCCTCCCCCACCTGTCAGACCTTCACCCTGTTCTATGGCCTTCATCTGCCTCACGAGTTGGAGGTGTCTGTCCATAACTCAAACAGTCCTCTGCACCCCGGGTCATAGGAGTGTTCCCTAGGAAACTGAGGAACTGCATTCCCCCAACCCCGCCAATGTGACTGCCAGGGACTTGCTCCCACAGTGGCTCTGAGTACTGACTTGAGGCTTCGCTCCTTCTCTGCCATTTCCCGGGAGCTTCCAGTCCAGGACGCCCGGTCAGACCCAGGCTGGGGAAACTAGGGTCTCCAGGACAAGTGCCCAGAGAGGGGACACACTGCCTGAGGACTCCAGCTTCTCTTCCCCAGGTGTCCATCTGATGGGGAGATGGCTAACACCCAGAACGTTTCACTGGAGAGCCCGGGAAGCGTGGGGGCCGTGGCAGTGCCTGTGGTCTTTGCCCTCATCTTCCTGCTGGGCACAGTGGGCAATGGACTGGTGCTGGCGGTGCTGCTGCAGCCAGGCCCAAGTGCCTGGCAGGAGCCAGGCAGCACCACGGATCTGTTCATCCTCAACCTGGCGGTGGCTGACCTCTGCTTCATCCTGTGCTGCGTGCCCTTCCAGGCCGCCATCTACACGCTGGAGGCCTGGCTCTTTGGGGCCCTGGTCTGCAAGGCCGTGCACCTGCTCATCTACCTCACCATGTATGCCAGCAGCTTCACCCTAGCTGCCGTCTCAGTGGACAGGTGCGCTGTGCTGGGGCCCAGCTGGGGAGGGAGACCGGAACAGATGCTCGCTGGCCTTAGGAAGGAGACAGTGAGGGGCCAACAAGGGACCGGGAGGGAGAGAAGGAAAGCTTTCTGGGTCACTGCAGGGGGTGCCTCAGGGGATCCTGTCCTCTCCCCCACCACCAGAGTCCAGGGGACATCTCTTCAGTCTCAGTTGACACGGTACCTAGCACAGAGGAGGTGTTCTGTAAGTGTGAAATTCGTGGCAGAAGAAATTCCCAATGTGCTAATAAGGTATTTTACAGCTGATCACACCAAGGCCAGGGCATGCGCATGCCTGCGTCCAGTGGCTTGAAACTTGGCCCAGGGCCTAGCTGATAACCCTGGGCAAGTCACCTGTTTCAGCCTTACTTGATTCCTATATAAAAGCATCCTGGATGTCTAAGAATTCGTAACATCTAAGTGCACGCCTGTAATCCCAGCGACTTAGGAGGCTGAGACAGGACCACTGAAATTTCGAGACCAGCCTCAGCAACTTAGCGAGACCCTGTCTCCAAATAAAAATAAAAAGGGCTGTGGGTGTAGCGCCCAACACCAAAAACTGAAAAATAAAATAACATCGAGGGGCGATTGTGCCCGTGCTAGGGGCCAGGCTTGGCTCTCAGCACGTAGCCTGTTAGCGCCCTGGGTCTGTAGGAACCCCGGACTGTTCAGACCAGGAGCTCAAGGTCCACCCGGGCCCAGGTCCCCTGCGCTGGGGCGTGGACGCGGGCCGGCGGGGGAAGGCCGCCGCCCGCGTGCTGACCCCGCACCGCCGCCCGCAGGTACCTGGCCGTGCGGCACCCGCTGCGCTCGCGGGCCCTGCGCACACCGCGCAACGCGCGCGCCGCCGTGGGCCTGGTGTGGCTGCTGGCGGCGCTCTTCTCGGCGCCCTACCTCAGCTACTACGGCACGGTGCGCTACGGCGCGCTCGAGCTCTGCGTGCCCGCCTGGGAGGACGCGCGCCGCCGCGCCCTGGACGTGGCCACCTTCGCCGCGGGCTACCTGCTGCCGGTGGCCGTGGTGAGCCTGGCCTACGGGCGCACGCTGCGCTTCCTGTGGGCCGCCGTGGGCCCCGCTGGCGCGGCGGCGGCGGAGGCGCGGCGGCGGGCCACGGGCCGCGCGGGGCGCGCCATGCTGGCGGTGGCCGCGCTCTACGCGCTCTGCTGGGGCCCGCACCACGCGCTCATCCTCTGCTTCTGGTACGGCCGCTTCGCCTTCAGCCCCGCCACCTACGCCTGCCGCCTGGCCTCGCACTGCCTCGCCTACGCCAACTCCTGCCTCAACCCGCTCGTCTACGCGCTCGCCTCGCGCCACTTCCGCGCGCGCTTCCGCCGCCTGTGGCCCTGCGGCCGCCGCCGCCGCCACCGCGCAGGCTGCCCCGCGAGCGCCCGCCGCGCCCTCCGTCGCGTTGGCCCGGCGTCTTCGGGCCCCGCGGGCTGCCCTGGGCACGCCGGGCCTCGCGGGAGGCTGCCGGCCGGCGGCGGCTGGGGCAGGGAGCCCGCCCACCTTGGAGAGGCCGGGCGAGCCCTGTGCGCCCGAGGACCCGAATAAACCTTGTCCTCTGGACTCAGCTGGTGTCCGTCCATCTGTCTGCCTGTCCCCTTCCTGCAGAGCAAGACGCCTCTGGGCTAGGGGACCTGGCCAAGGCCAACAGCTCTCTCAGGAAGCAGAGCAGTGGCAGAGCAGTGGCAGATTTGGGGTTCCAGTGCAGTGGACGCTCCTGGGAGGAAAATGGGTCCACCCAGCCAGGCCCAGCCCCTTGTCGCTGGTTCTGTCCAAAGCTAGCCAGGAGGACAGTCGCTCTACCTATCCATCTGGTGGGCACCTTCCAGGTCCTGCTTCCTCATTACCTGTTACCAAGACCCTTCTCTGCCCAGACCCTGTTCTAGGTAATTTAATACTAGCAGCTAATAGCAAATATTTATGTATCTAACATAGAGCTACCTTTGTTTTTTTGTTTGTTTTTCAGTGCTGGGGATTGAACCCAGGGCCTTGTGCTTACAAGGCAAGCGCTCTACCAACCCAGCTATATCCCCAGCCCTACTTTCTTTAATTATTAAGACAGCCTTACAAGGTAAACAGGATTAGTCTCATTTTACAACTGTAGACATCAAGGATCAGAGAGGCTTAGTGATTTGTCCAAGGTCACATAGCTAGTGTTTGGTAGAGTGCGTTTGAACCTGTGGCTGTCAAAGCATTTCTACTCAGTGGTCTTCCTTTTCTACTTCTGGGGCCTCTTCTCTCCATCTCCATGGTGCCCGCAGTTTTTCTTGGTTCTTCCTGCTTCATGTTTACAAACCTGCAGCTCCCCAGCTTGTCACAGCTGACTGGATACTCCCCAAAACTCTGAGAGCTCCCAGTTTTCTTCCTTAAGAGTGTTCTGTAACAAGCACCATGGCAAATGTCTGTAATCCCAGCTGCTTGGGAGGCTGAGGAAGGAGGATCTCAAATTGGAGATCAACCTCACCTACTTAGCAAGACCCTATCTCAAAATAAAAATTTAAAAGGGCTGGGGTTGTAACTCTGGTAACGTATTTACCCAACTTGTGTGAGGCCCTGGGTTCAGTAGCCTACAGCGAAAGAGAGAGTGGGGGGTGTTCTTTTTGGCTACTCAGGCCAAAGGGCTAGTCAGGCTTCGCTTTACCAGTCAGGTCCCGGGTCCATTCCCTGGTCCAAACATCCTGCGTTATTCCATTAGCTAAGGCTCAGGAGAGACACTGAGTTTCACTTGTGGCCCCAGCTGGCCTCCCAGCGGCCCTGGCTGCCCTGCGGCCCCTCCCTCCCTGCCCCCTCTCGCAGTGGGGAAGTCTGTGGCTGTAGAAACCACTAATTAACCAATAAATCAGTCTTGATGGTTTGGAGCAGCCCCCTTCCGCCCTCCCTTCCCACACATCAATAACGTTTATTAGCTTTGGGACGGAGGCCTGAGACCCTGCGGCCTCCGTGTCTCCCTACTATCCATTCGTCCTGGTTGCCGGGGCACCAGGAAGGCCCCTCCCTGACAACAGACAGCTGCTGTGTCTTCATCGCTGCCGGCCACCTGCCACAGACCCAGAGGTCAGGGTGGCCGTGGGAGACTGAGGCCAGCTGGAGGAGCCACCGCTTCCAGGGCCTGGCCCAGGCTGCCGCACCCACCTCGTACTCCTTCCCCCACGTCTCTGCCTGGTTCCTGCGGCCGCCTCCGGACGTGGCGGTGGGGGTGTTTCCCGGAGGCAGGGGCTGGGATGCTGCCTGCCAAAGCGCCCCGTGTGACGAAGCCATCACCCTTGCCCTCTGTGTGCCTCGCCCGCCCTGGCCAACAAGGGAGAGTGTCCCCATTTTCAAAAGAGCTGGGGCACAGGGGTGGGGTAATATGACCAGAACCAAATAGCAAATGAGAGGCAGGGCTGGGATCTAAACTGGGCCTGCGGGATCACTCAAGGGCAACCTGGCAGCCTCAGGAAAACATGGAAGGGCCGCAGACAAAGTCGACTGCACAGCAGACGGCGACACCCGCCAAGCAGACAAGGGAACCAAATGCCCTGGGCTGGGCGGCAGCTGCACGGCTCCATGTTGGCAGGAGCAGGTTGACCCAAGGCAGCCTCCACCCGGGATGGACAGGAGACCAGGTCACGTAGCCAGGGAGCAGCAGAACTGGAGTTTGGCCGCAAGAAACCCTGGAAAGGAGCTGGTCTGGGAACCCTCAGCAGTGGCCCTGGGTTCTAGGACTCTGTTCAATTGGCTGGCACCCTGAGACCTCCCGGTTCTGAGGCAGGTCTTTCTGGCCCAGCAAGTGACATGAAGGTCCAGGTCCTCATGTAGCAGAGACCGTGCAGCCTGACACTTAGCAGACACATGCAGATGCAGGAGGACAGGGTGCCAGGGAAGGAAGAAGTGCTTTCTCTTCTTTGTCCTCAAAACATTTGAGGCTTGGGAGAAGACAGGAGCCTCCAGTCTGGCTGGAAAACCAAAAGCGAAGAGAGGACAGCACAGTGACCTGAAGAATGGGGCCATAAACAGACACACCGTGTTCCGACAGGGCTCGGAGTGGGGAGCCTGCCTTCCTGGGCCGTGCAGGCAGGAATCCCAGAGGTGACATTTGATCTTCATTTTCCTGGAAGGAGGTGGGGAAGGCGCACCAGGTGGGCAGCAGCCGGCACAAGGCAGGGGGCGCGGAAGCAATAAGTGGGCTTGTGCAGTTGGAGCAGAGTGGGGTCAGCAGGGGAGGGAGCGAGGGTGTGTGGGGAGAGCAGGGGAGTCATCCAGGAGGGGAGGGCCCCCAAGAGGTGCCGCCCAGAGAGCCGCGGGTTGCTGTGGAGAGCCTGGGAGGACAGAGAAGAGGAGAACGCTGTTCCAGCCCCAGTGAGGAGACCAGCTAGTGCTGGGCCGGGGCTGGGAAATTACTTTTGCCACGGATGTGGCAGGAAAATTGATGGCCTGCTGCTGGGCTTGGACTTGGCTCATGAGGCTCCTGGGTTTGCTTCAGGGGGCTAATGAAATACTTGGAAGAGCAGATGGTAGTAATAATCTGGTTAGGAGAGAGCTGTGTGTCCTACAGAGCCCAGGGCAGGCGATGTGCCCGCGCAGGGGCTCAGTGAGCCCTGGCCTCTGCCCACCAGGGCCCAGGAGAGGGCACCTGATCTGAGGACCCTGCCAAGTCCCTGGCTGAGCCTAGAGCATCCTCAGGGACCCAGAAGGGTGTCTTTCTTTCTTTTCTTTTCCTTTCTTCTCTTTTCTTTCCTTTCTTTCTTTTTTCTGCATTGGGGATTGAACCCAGGGACAGTTTGCCTCTGAACTATATCCCCAGTTCTTTTTCATTTTGTTTTTTTTGAGTCAGGGTCTCATTAAGTTGCCAAGGTTGGCCTCAAACTTGTGATCCTCCTGCCTCGGCTCCCGAGTCTCTGGAATTTCAGGTGTGTGCCAGCGTGCCCTGCTGAGGAGTCCTTTTTTTTGGTAATGGGGATTGATCCCAAGGGTGCGTTAACCACTGAGCACATTCCCAGCCCTTTTTCATATTTTATTTAGACACAGGGTCTCGCTGAGTTGATTAGAGCCTTGCTAAATTTGAACTTGTGATCCTCCTGCCTCAGCCTCCCAAGCTGCTGGGATAATGGGCTGCGCCCCTGCTTCCAGCAGGACCGCTTCTTAATGGAGGGAGGTCTGGATTCCGCAGTGCTCTTGCTTCCCTGTGTGCACACCTCGTGGGGGGCTGAAGTGCTCACATCTGACACCTCCTAGGTACACACTCTTCTGCAGGCAAGAAAGACAGAAGCCTGGGGGCTGTGGAACCCCAGAGAGGCCTCACCCAGTGTGCCCACCAAAAAAGACTTCCTGGAGGAGCTGGTGCCCAAGCCCAGCCTCGAGGTGGAAATTCATCAGGGCAGATGAAGGAGGAGAAAAGACATGTGCCGGGCTGCCTGGCATCCGGCCGAGGAGGGAGGTGGGAGAGGTGGGGACGAGCCATGGAGGACTCTGGACCTAATCTGAAATGGAGGCGGAACTTTGTCCTGAGGGCAATGGGGAGCCATTGCAAATTTTAAAAGCAGAGTGACTTGATAAAAGGTAGGGAAGGCTTTCTGGCTGCCAAGGCCGGTTTTCACGGGGTAGAAGAGCAGAGAGACATGGCTGGGAGACCCGTCAGGAGGCTGGGCTGAGAATCCAGGGAGGTGGAGTCCTCCAGGATATGGCCGTGGGGGGCAGTTGAGGACAGGCGAGTGGACCACTTAAGGGGTCTGATGGTTGGGGCCTGGTGACAGCCGGAGGGCAAGGAGAGAGGGGTCCCAGGTGACACCCAGACTTCTGGAGTGGGCTGCTGGGGGCAGCAGTGTGATGACTGAGGGGGCAAGTTGGGGGGAAGATGATGAGCTTCGGGGGGACAAGTTGAGACCCAAGGGCCTGGGTGACATGGCAGCCGGTGACTGTGATGTGTACTTTAGGAATTTGGGTCTCATCTGCCTTAGAATTTGAAAACAGAGAAACAGAGGCTCAGAAAGAGCCAGGATTGCAGGGATGGGGTTTTAACTTAGGTTTGTTTGATTTGGGGGATGGTCTTTAGGGGGGAGCAGTGGCAGAAGAGCCCCCCAAGCCCATTGCAGCAACCATGGCAAGGCTACCCTTGACCCTGGTGAGGGCAGGTGAGGTGAGGGCCCTGGCACAGCCTCCTTACACGGCCTGCCTGCAGCTGGCAGGAACAGCCTCGAGGTGTGGACCTGGGGAAATAAATGCCAATTAGCCACCCTGAAGTTCTCGACTAATGAACATCAGTTCTCAGCCCTGATGTAGGGCTCATTTGAGAGCCGCTGGCTGGATTCAAAATGGTGCGGAGAGGGGTCAGGCTGAGCACGGGTGGGGCTGTTTCTGTGTAAGGGACCCCGCTGGGGCTGGGGTTGTGGCACAGTGGTAGAACACTCGCCTAGCCCCAGTGAGGCCCTGGGTTGGATCCTCAGCACCAGGTAGAAATAAAATAAAGGTATTGCGTCCACCTACAACTATATTTAAAAAAAAGAGACTCCAACTGATTTATTGAGGCTTTGGGGTTTTGTTTTTTTTCTTTGTTTTTTGTACTGAGGATTGAACTTAGGGGTACTCTGTCACTGAGCCACATCCCCAGATCTTTTATTTTTTCTTTAGTTTTACATCAATATTTAATTTTTAACTTTAATGTACAAATAGAAATGGAAAATTACAATCAAAACTACTGCAAAGGAAGGACAAGCCCCAGAACAGAAATTTCTTGAAAACAGAAAAGAGCATGCAGGAGGTGGGACGGCCATGGGAAGGGGCTCCAGGGGCCTCCAGACAGCCCCAGGCCCATAGGTCTCCCCTTCGGCCACAGGAGGGGCACAGGAAGGTTCGTGGGCTGGATGGGCAGGGGCTGCTGGAAGCCTGGTTCCGGAGTCCTCAGATGAATTCCCCTCTTAGGAAACAAGGATGTGTCCAAAGTGCATGTGTGACACTTGAGACACAGGCAGGGGACAGCGTCCCCAGATCTTTTAAATCTTATTTTGAGACAGGGTCTCAAGTTGTCAACTTAGCCTTGAACTTGGGATTCTCCTGCCTCAGCCTCCCAGGTAGCTGGGATTCCAGGTGAGCACCACCATGCCCAGCTTGAGGCATCTGCTTGGTGCCAACTTAGTGGCCTGTGTAGGATGAGGCTGCAGCAGGAGGAAGGCAGCAGAGGGGCCAGGGTGCGAGGACAGGGAGGAGTGCCTCTGGGTGCTCTGGGGCTCCTCCAGCCTCCGGGTTCTGGCCGTGATGCTGGGAACCTGGGCCTGGGAGGGCAACTCAGAGATGGTGTCCTGTGGGGGAGGGCACAGGCCTTGGAGCCACGGTCTGTTTGAACCCTAGCTTCCGCATTTCACAGCTGTGACTTCTCTGGGTCTGTGACCTGCAGAACTGAGCTCTGAGCCGAGTCTTACAGACGCACTGGAGATGCGCCCAGATGTGAACCACCTGGGGGCTCTCTGTTCATCCTTAGCCCCTCGAAGCCCTTGAGTCCAGCTGAGGAGGCTCAACCCATCCACGTCCGCCCACTGGGCAGATCTACACCACCAAATGCCTCTGTGACGTGGACCAACCAACCTCCTGGCTTCCAAAGTCAGAGCAAGTGGCCAGGTTCGCATGGGTCAGAGCGTTGCTCTGTGACAGTGCACCTCCCCAGCCCGTGTACTCCTTGCACAGTGCGCTGGCCCATCTTGCAGGCCCGAGGTCCAGTGTCAGCTTGGGGCTGGCAATGGGAGCTTGGGGCTGGCATGCCCAGAGCCAGGAACTTTGATGGGATTACCCCGGACATCAGCCTGGCACAGTCTGGCCTCCTTACCCTAGCGTGGACACCCACCCCATGCAGTCTGGGAAGCAGGTTGTCCCGGTGGGGAGCACTTTCTCAAGAGCGCTCTACCCCAGACTGAGGTCATGCCGAGCTTGAGCATTGGGTGCCTGCTCTGTGATAAGGATACTTCTGGCCCCCAGGATGGCGGGGACAGCCTGTCTTTCTGCCTGTCCTTTGGACCTTAGGACCTACCCAGCCAGATTCTATCCCTTTCTAACCAGCCTCTCAGCCTACTGGGGCCCTAGGTCTGGCTCAGGCTGTCTGCTCTGCCACTCACCAGGGACCACTCCAGATCCAGCCATGCTCCATCACCTCGTATCGTCCTTTCCCTGGGTGACCAGGTGCCTGCCTTTCCACTGAGCATGCTGTCATGCGCTCAGCCAGGGAAGGGTCAGCCCCTCCCTGCCCCTGGGAACACTGGCCGATCACAGAGATAGGTTTTCACTCGGCACAGTTCATCAGTCCTGCGCATGGGGAACCCTGTGCTTTGGAAACCTAGCAGGAAGAATGTTTGACCTGGGCCGGGCACATCCGCCTGACCTCAGGCAAGTTCCTTTCTCTCTCAGCCTTCCAAGAGTAAGGGATACTTAAAGCAAGTGCTGGCAACATTTTATTGCAAACACTAAATCAAAGGGCTTGGATAAAGGGCCTGCTGGCAAAGAGTAGGAGCTCAGCAAATGTGGTCAGCCTGCATGCAAGCCAACAGGCGAAGGTCTGGATGCCAGCTTGGCAGATCAGGTTCTAGCCCCAGCCACCTGGTGGGGCGACCCTGGCAAACCTGCTTCCCTGCTCTAACAGCAGCAAGGTGCACCTGGAGCACTGCTGGCCAGTACGCATGGCTCCCAGGAGTGGCTCCCAGCAGGCGGTAGGCAGCTCTTCACCCACGGCCATGATGTCAGCAGTTCCAGAGCAGCTGGCAACAGAACTAACCCGAGGACAACCTCGGCCAGGTGTGCTCTCTCCTGCCCGCCAGTCCAGCGCTCAGGGACCACGTGTGTCTTCCGACTCACGCTAGTCTGGAGCCCACTTCATCTGGCTGGCTCTTCAGACAGATTGGAAGTTATCAGGAATATCCGGGCTGGGGACTGCTGGCAAGGCAGGCTGGCTGGCTGCCCGGCTGGTGAGTGTTTGATGACTGACCTATCAAGCCCTCTGGTCACCATCTGCATGGCTGGAAGGGACAGGACGATGACAGGTGTTGCGCTTGGCTCTCCCGAGGCCTGGAGCCCCAGGTGGAAGACGCAGTAGGAGGCCTGCCTGGTGTCCCAGCTAGGCGTGGCTTGTCAGGGCCCAGGACTGTGAGGAGTCAGTCAGTCGCCTCCTGTGTCAGGCTGTCCTGGGAACCCACCCAGTCTCCTGGGGCAGTCTCGCCGTCCTAGCACACCCAATCTGCAGGTCCCTGGCCTCAGGCGTGTCTGTGCAGCCCACAGGAGGTCCCTGGCACCCTCACCCACCTGCTCCACAGCTCTGCAGTGACGGTTCCCCACTTTTTCAAAATGTGGGTGATGTTGATGACCAACGCCACGGGTTTCTTTCTAGAAGTGCTCTCCTCCCACAGCATCCTGGGGGCAACCCTGGGCTAGGCCAGTGTCTTATACCCTTTTTTTCCTCCAGGGTCTGAGGAGCAGCGGGTTCTAAGAGACGAACTCAGACCTGAAGCACACCATGCTGGGACCCGGGGACTAGCTCTCCCTGTGAAAGTAGTCAGGCTTCTGATTTGGCAAGAGGACAAGTGGACAGACAGACATAGCCTGATCTTCCTATGGCAGATCCCTACCATGAGGGGGCACTGCCTGGCACCTATCCACAGGGGACAGTGGCCTGAGGATCACTGGCTACCATGCTACTGCAGCAAATCACACACAGTAAGCAGCTTAAGAATGCAAATTTATTCTCTTATAGTTCTGGAGGCTGGAATCTAAAAACAGCCTCACTGAACTGAAGTCCAGGTGTCAACAGAGCAGCTCCTTCTGGAAGTTGGAGGGAGAATCCATTTCCTTGTGGCTTCCAGAGATGGCCTGTGTTCCTTGGCTTGTGACTCCTTCCTCAACATCTTGCTCTTCCCTTTTCAACTTCCTGCTTCCGTCAGCACACCCCACTTCCTCTCCCCTCCTGCTTCCCTCTTACAAGGATCTCTGTGATTATATCTGACCCACCACTCTGTGTAAAGACCCTGGACTTGACTACACCCATGAATCCTCTCCTGACACATAAAGTAACGTTCACAGGTTGCTGACAGGAGGATGGGCACCTCCAGCTGCTATCAGCCTACAACAACCAGGCTGCAAAGCCTTTCTACCTTCCTGGTGTTTCAGTGACCAGGAGGGCAAGGACTGGAGATTTTCGGCAGGGTCCTTCCTAGCCTGTTGGGCGTCACCAGCCCTCCCTTCCAACCAGCAACTCACACAGTGTGTCTGTGAAAGTCAGGATGAGCCTAAACCTAAGTGCCAGTGAGCGGTATGGGGCCAGACAAGAGCCCCTGCGGAGCCGGCTGGCCTGAGGGTGCCTGAGGGTACCTGCCCCAAGCCAGCTGACGGCGACAAGCCCGGCTGGAAAGGTGCGTAGAGAAGGCTCTGGGGCCTGGATGGGGCTCCAGGAGGCCCTGGGATGAGTGAGGCCCGCCAGGAGAGCACAGATGGGCCAGGGCTTGGGATTGGAAGCAGCAGCGAGGGGCTGTGGTCCCGGCCCAGAGACGGGACGGAGACTGCGGGTGGGAGCAGTTCCAAGGTCACGGGGAGAACGCCTCTGCCCCCGGCCTCTGAGGGCAAGGCTGAGGTCCTCACCAGAGAAGTGCCGCTTCAAAGTCCCAGACACTGGGCTTTTCTTTGTAATGAGAGAGCAGAGGGGCAGGGGCGGGGGCAGAGCAGGAAGCAGGGAGCCTCTCTGCTACCTCTTCTCCATGTTCTGCATCTGCAAACTGAGGGAGGTGAAGCTGGCCAGCAGGTCGGTCACTTCATCCACCTGTAGGACGAAACCCAGGCTGTTCCAGGGTGCCAGGGCCCCTGGCCTCCCCCTACCACAGGCCACCTCCCAGGGCCCCTGGGGGCTTCTCTCCGACGGTGGAAGAGCAGGGCTGGGGAGCACAGCGGCCGTGCCTGTGGTCACATCGGGATCCCCTGACATGAGGTCAGGCTGCCTCGGCAGGGCTGGCCTGCGGCTCACCTGCTCCCTGGTGCTCGTCATCTGGAGGCGCGAGCAGAGGTCGTCCAGCCGCTCCCGCTGGTCACGCCGCCCCAGGCGCTCCAGGTACTCCCTCAGCATGTGGATGATCTGCAACGGGGGTGAGTTGAGCCACCTGGTCCTGAAGGCACAGAGAGGCCTGGTGCTTGTGCCAAAGGCACAGCAGAGTGGGAGCCACCTGGGGCTCATGTGAGATGACTCGGGAGCCTGGAGGCCAGAGGCAGGGTGTCCGTGAGCGCAGCACCTGCCCAGGGCCTGCTCAGAGCCTTGGACTCAGCAGAGGGCGGACTCACCTGCTTCACCTCCAGCCGCACAGCCTCCAGGCACTGGGAATGGCCCTCCTGCAGGATGTTCAACTTCGACTTGGCCAGGTGCAGGGGCGTGCGGCCTGCTCGGTCCAGGGCATCTACGCGGGCCCCTGAGGGAAGAGGCAGAGGTAAGCACACTGGGCTGAGGGTGAGAGGGGAGGGCGAAGGAGAGGGGCCACATACCTCCTCGGAGCAGTGTGGTGATGACAGGGACGTGGTTGGTGCAGGCCGCTGAGGAAGAACAGGGAGGTGAGAACAGGAGCCTGGGGTAGGGAGCAGGGCTGTGCCTCCAGGTAGGCCTGTGCCAACAAGGGCCACCTGGGCAGCAGATGGCATCAAGTCCAACCCCTTCCCTGTGCAGCTGGGAAACCGAGGCCTGAGTGGGACCCGCCTCACAAGCTGCACTGTGAGCCAGCGGCAAGGCTGGCACCAGGCGAAGGTCTCCTGGCACACTCCCCCAGAGGCGCTGCTGGCCGGTCAAGGCTGTGAAATCGGCTCTGCCGAGGGCACCACACCACCAACTGCAGAGGGACTGGATGGTCTGTGGAAGGCAGGCTGGTGGGAAGTGTGGCCTGGAGCTCAGAGATACCGCTGGGAGCCAGCAAGACCCCAGACTCAGGAGCCTGCCTGCACTACACAGGTGTCTTTCTTTGTTATTCTTTTTAGTTATACACGACAGTACGATGCATTTTTACACAGGTGTCTTGGTGACGCCTGAGGACTTACCCAGGTGCAGCGGCGTGTTTCCCAGGCCATCTCGCTGGTTGGGGTCAGCACCGTGGTCCAGCAGCAGCTGCACTGGAAACAGGAAGGCCCAGGGAGCTGTCAGAGGCCTCGTGCACTGGACCACACCCCTAATCCAGCTAAGAGGCCCTCTCAAGAGTGTGGAGCGTGGAATTTGCAAACTTGATTGCCTATGTTGTTTCATTCACTCATTCTATCACTACTCAGTAGGGTTCACGTGCAGGACTCTCAGATCCTGGGAACTAAGGATCCCAGGAGGGCCCCTTGGCTCACATGGGTGCTCCAGGGCTGTTTTTAGGGGTAAGGAAAGTGCTAGAGAAAGCTGCCCAGGCATTTTCTCCTCTTTCCTCAACCAAATGCCACAGTGAGAATTAGGCCAACTGAGGATGCTGAGCTCAGTGAATAACATCCCTCTCCTTGGCAGCCTCAGTCACCTCAAGGGTGGCTGTGGTATTGCCAGGGTTTGCTACTTACCCTACCGGATACCCAGGCAGGTCCAGGACATTGTATGGGGGTAGTGGACTGAGCCTCACACCATACACAAAAGCTAATTCCAGAGGTATTCTAGACCTTAACCGTGAAAGCTGAAATAGCATGGTTTCTAGAAGAAAACAGGAGAATATCTTCATGACCCTGGGATAGGCTAAGATTTTGTAAATGTCACAAAAATACTAACCATAAAAAAGAAAAGACCAATAAACTAGATTCATAAAAATTAAGAACTTGTGTTCATTAAAAGATACTGCTCACAGGCCAGGTGTGCTGGTACAAGCCTGTGTTCCTAGAGACTTGGGAGGCTGAGGCAGGAGGATCACAAGTTCAAGGCCAGCCTCTGCAACTTACGGAGACCCTGTCTCAAAATAAAAAGTAAAAAGGGCTGGGGATGTAGCTTGGTGATAAAGTACCCTGGATTCAATCCCTAATATCTACTCCCTCCTCAAAAAAATACCACTCATAGAAGGGAAAGGTCAACTGGGGAGGAGGGAGCTGATGGTTGATACATGATTTGTGTCTAGAATGCAGAAAGAATGCCTACAAGTTTTAAAATAAAATCACAGCAAATCTTTAAAAATATGTTTTGAGAATAAAACTTTACATAAAAATGTCTAAGGAGAATTCCTACCAATCGAGACAGACAACTTGTTTAGAAAGTAGACAAAACACTTGAACAGATGTTTCACAAGAGGACATATGAATGGCCAATAAATACATGAAGAGGTGTTCAACATCACTGGCCACCAGAGAAACCAGATTAAGCCACTACGAGCTGTTACAGAATGGTCAAAATGTCAACAGAGCTGGCAGTGAGCATGAGGACGGGGGACACAGTGGAGCATGCTGGCGGGAGTGGGGGGGATGCTGGGATGTCCACTACAGCTAAAGGACATCTACCCTGCAACCCCTACCCCCTGTCCTGGGCCTGTACCCCATAGAGATGAGCGCTTGTAGCCACCAAAGTGCAAGTAGGAGAATGTTCCCAGCAGTTTGATTCTCAATAGCCAAGACCTGGGAACCACCCAAATGTCCGCCAGCAGCATGGGTGAGCCGGGGAAGGGCACGTGACAGGGAGTAGCCAGCACAAGAGAGGACAAGTCACTGGCCAGCACAACACTCATCCATGAACCCACAGATGTGACCTTGAGATGTGCACAGAGGAGGGCACGCAGTGTGCTTCTGTGAATGTGAAATTCAAACGCAGGCCAGCCCGGTCTATGGGAGCAAGGACTCGATGGGGCGAGGACCGGAAGTGCCGGGGGCTGCCAGGACGCTGGACGTAGCTGACAACCTGGCCAGTTACTGTTTGAAGCTACACCACATTTAAAAACAAAACCCAGCAGTTCTGCTGCGTGGCCGGCACTGAATGCAGGTGCCAAATATCTCCCAGGCCTGGCTGTCCCTGGCGGCTGGCCCCTCACGGGAGGCCTCGCTTCACCCTCGCATCACTGGTGGTCTGCCCCACCTGGCAGTGCTGGCCCCGGTGAAGGGGCAGGGGACCGTGGCGTCCAGCTTCCTTTGTGTCCAGTCCTCCGCAGCCCAGGCTGTGCAGACGGCAGCTGCTCCTCCAGGGCCTCTGGAGAGATGCCACGTGCCAGTCCCACCAGAGCCTTCCCAGGACTCACCGATCTGGTCGTTGCCGTTGCAGGAGGCAAAGTGCAGCGCCGTGCGGCCCTTGTCGTCAGCTGCACAGGGATCGGTGCCGTCTTCCAGCAGCTGCTGCACTGACACCACCAGGGCAGGGAGGGGACAGCACAGTGTTAGCTGAGCCTAGTCCCCAGGGATGGACGGCAGTGCTCGCGGCCTCCTGACAGGCCTCCCGACAGGCACTGCGCTGCACGGGAGAGCCGGCCCCTCCCAGATGCGGCCCCACAGGGACTGGCCTCCTGAGGACACAGCGTGGGTCCTGAGGGTCAGATTGCGTGCTGGGCAGACTTCACAGGGGCGCCTGACCCTCAGAGAAACCCAGCGTACGCTGCGGCCCCGCCCTCCACCTCTCCGTTCCACCCGGACGCTGCTGCCCCCGCTGCTGGCTGGCGCTTCTATGGCTCGCGGAAGGCAGCCCTCTGGAGAAGACAGAGGAGGTGACGGGCTGCACACTCTGAGTCCCAGGCTCAGCTAAGTGAAGAGAAAGGAGTAGGGCACTTCCTAGAGGGTAGAAGGCCCGAGTTCCATTCCCAGCACACACAGGGGAAAAAAGAGAAAGAAAAAATGTATAGAGACCCCGCCTGGGAAGGGGCAGGAAGGCCTAGATCTGGTCTCAGGTCACCAACGACTGGCATGATCTCTGCTCTGCCCATCTCTAGCGCGCTGAAATGGGAACAGTGGATATGACATTCCCTTTTGTGCCGCATGGAGGGGCTGTGAAACGTGAGACACCGGGTACTAATGCACATGTCCAACCCACGAGGGAAATCGCTGCCATCATCTGCGAGTCAGCGCTTTAGTCTCCTTCCCCCAGCAAAGCTCTCAAGGAGGTGAGTCCCTCCAGCTGAGTGCAGATGGCTTCGCCTCGGGCACCACCCCCGTCCCTGGTGTCCCATCTTCAACAGCAGCAGCCTGTGCCATTCTAGAATAATACCAACTGCACACCGCGGACAAGATGGGTGACAGGCATCTGATGGCTCAGCCCTGAAACGACTAAGCAAGGCGTCACATCCACTTTTCAGACCAGGGGGCTCAGGCCTGGAGGGATTCTGTGAAAAATCCAAGCCACACTCACTGTGATGAGGCAAACTGGGGCGGGAAACCCAGGCTCTCTCCTCCAGCGAAGCCCTTCCTGTGTTTTGGCTTTTGATTTGGAAATGGTATCACAGTCTCTCCAGCTACATTTAGGTTTTTGTTTTGCTAATCTTTGTAGACTGGACATCAATCATGCTGTCCTGCAAGTAACAGATGCTTAGTCAATGTTGCTGACTGGCTCAGTGAGTGAGAAAGGTGGCGGAAGAAGCTGAGAGAGAAGTGGGCCTTGCGGCCATCCCAGTGTTCCTAAGGGCATTCAAGGGCTGGGGAGATAGCTCAGTTGGTAGAGTGCTTGCCTTGCAAGCACAGGGCCCTGGGTTCAATCCCCAGCACCTGCAAACAAACAAACAAACAAACAAACAAAAAACCCTGAGGGCATTCACCAATAGCCTTTCCCACTGAGAGAGAAGGAAGCAAAACAGCCAGTCAGGCTGGGTGTGGTGCTGGTGCCTGGAATCTCAGTGACAAAAAACCCATAAGTAAATAAAAAAATAGAAACCTTTATCAGGAGCTATCAAAATATGTACTCTTGGGCTGGGGACATAGCTTGACTGGTAGGGCACTTGACTAGTGTGTGTGAGGCCCTAAGTTTGAGCCCCAACACAACAAAATAAAGAAATACATAAAATATGCATACCCTTTGAGGTAATAATTCATACCTGGGGAGGAGGGAAACACCTCCTTGTGCCCTGCGGGGGACCTAGCACTTTACCACTGAGCTACATATCCAGCCCCACCCTCCTTTTTCTTTATGAGACAGGGCAACACTAAATTGCTTAGGGCCCTGCTAAAATTTCTGAGGCTGGCTTGAACTTGCCATCCTCCATCCTCAGCCTTCTGAGTAGCTGGATTACAGGTGTGCACCACTGCACCTAGGTGAGGTACTTCCATTTTGATAAAACAGTTACATAGACTATAAGAATGTTTATAATACACAAAATATTATGTGGCTACAAAATGTGTACATAGTAGTTTTCAACCCATAAAGAAAATTCCTACCCATAGGAAAAGGGACTAGAAAGATACCAACAAAATATTTGTTTTAAAGTTGTAGATGCACTCGATACCTTTATTTGATTTATCTATTTTTATGTGGTGCTGAGGATCGAACCCAGTGCCTTATGTGTGCTGGGCAAGCGCTCCACCACTGAGCCCCAACCCCAGCCACCACCAAAATATGAAAGTGATCCGATCCTCTGCTGACATTATGGATATTTTTCTAGTATGCTTTTCTAACTTCTGAAACATTTTAAATGCGGCTGTTATTTTCATACTTGAAATACTTTAAATGATTATGAATCCATAGAAAATAATTTATAATTTAACAATAACAGGGTATAAATTTTATGTTCATTATAATTGTTAGACTACATAAAACCCAACATGTAAAGAACAAACATAAAATGCTCACCATAAATGCCATGAAAGTACTGGTGAGGCCGGGTGTGGTGGCGCACACTTATAATCCCAGCAGCTTGGGAGGCTGAGGCAGGAGAATCTTGAGTTCAAAGCCAGCCTTGACAATTTAGCAAGGCCCTAAGCAACTTAGTGGGACCCTGTCTCTAAGAAAATACAAAAAAGGGCTGGGGATGTGGCTCAGTGGTGGAGTGCCCCTGAGTTCAATTCCAGGTACATAAAAAAGTGACAGTGAAAAACATCAGCCAGTTCTCACCTTCAGAGTCCTGCAGGTAAATCTAAGAGGCTCTGAAAGGAAAATTACAGCATTTCTATCAAAATAATAAAACCGGGGCTGGGGAGATAGCTCAGTTGGTAGAGTGCTTGCCTTGCAAGCACAAGGCCCTGGGTTCAATCTCCAGCACCACAAAAAAAAAAAAAAAAAAAAAACAAAATAATAAAACCCCCCAATTTAAGATGAACTGAACTTTCTGCGGGAGGTGAATATAATTAAATATTCTCTGTCATACACTGGAGATATGAAAAACACAATTATTGTTTTTCACCGAGAAACTATCTTAGGTTGCTGCTTGGATATTGCAAAATATTAAAGTTCACAGAAAAAAGACCAAAGTGAAAAGAGTGAAAAGCCCTCCAGCTTCTAGGCCTGCTGACTACCGCTGCGCCAGAAACAGGGGAAGCATCTGGAAGCCTGTAGTGCAACACCCAGCTCTCACACCTGCTGCAGGTGGGCTCCTGTGACCCGCGGCTCGTCATTGATACTCACAGCTTGGCCGTTGACCACAGCATCCTACCACCAAGATAGAATCATGCACAGAACAGTGCCCACATTCCGATCCCTAGGATTTGTAGATGATAGGTGTCAAAAAGGACTTTACAGATTTGACCAAGGCTAAGGACTCTGAGATACAGCTTATCCTGGATTACCCAGGCCTAATCTAATCACCTGGGTCCTTAAAATCAGAGATTCTTTCCCTGCTTCAAGCATCAAAGAAACAGCAGATAAGAAGGACTCAGTTGGCTTTGGAGACAGAGGAAGAGTCTTCGAGGCAAGCAACGTCGGGGCCTCTAGGAGCTGGAAAAGGCGGGGAAACATATTCTCCCTAGAGCCTCTGGAAAGAGATGTAGCCCAGCTGGCACCAGATTTTAGCCTGGTCAGTGAGACCTGGGATGGACTTTTGACCTATGGAGTTACCTGATGATACACGCATGTGGCTTGTGCTCTGTGCTATGAAGCAGCCATAGAAAACCAACACACCGCTTTCCCCTGACTCAGGGGAAGAATGAAGCCAATGGATACAAGTAACTTTGTCCTAGAAGCTGTCCTTATGCCCTCCTTGCTGCCACCTAGTGAATGTGGGAGAGCAGTCCTGAGTCCTGGGAGGAACTCCGCCCATGCCTCTGCCTCTGAGGCTTTGTCAACCAGCAAGTTAATCTGAGGACCACAGTCTCTTGGAGCAGCAGGAGGTGGCAGATGGTCACCTGGCGGTTAACTTTAAGAGTTAACTTTAACTCTTATTAGCCAGACAGTCCAAAACAGTGTCTGCTCCTGCTGAGGGCTGTACTGGGGTGCCAGGATCCAAAAGCAGACAGTCTCCAGCAACAGGGGACTCACAGTGATAAAATGCTACGACATCAGGAAGTTCCGGGTGACAGGGAGCATGGGGAGCGAGTACCCAACCTGCCTTACCTTCTTCAAAATGACTGCAAAGCCAGAAAATAAATAACGCACTCTTGTGCCAAGGGGACGAGCTGGCAGCGGCCTCTTCCCAGGTTTATTACCCGGCCTTCCTTCCCTAGCGGCCACGCGCCCCTGGAGCTGGACCCGTGGCGCACACTCACCTGTTTCCACATCGTTGGCATTGGCCGAATCCCTCAGTCTCTTCAAGGCTGTGATGAGAATAAGAAACGCCGGTTAAAAATAATCATCACAACTTACTAGGAGGGCTTACTAGGCTTACTAGTTTTTCTCCCTAACGCTAAAGGAAAAGAGCCCATGCGGTGGCGCATGCCTGCAATCCCTGCAGCTGGGAAGCTGAGGCAGGAGGACCGTGAGTTCAAAGCCAGCCTCAGCCACTTAGTGAGGCCCTAAGCAACTCAGTGAGACCCTGTCTCTAAACGAAATATGAAAAAGGGCTGTGGATGCAGCTCAGTGGCCAATACCCCTGGGCTCAATCCCAGGGAAACAAAGGTGCCAGGATATAAAACGCCACAGTGGGAACAAGGGAAACAGCGAAGGCCACTCTGTGTAGCAATTCTGACTCCTGGGGACAGATCTTGTTTCTGTCACTTGTAGCAGTTGGTGACCTTGAGTGAGCTAGTTAACACCCCGGCCCCACCTGCCCGCTCTGGGAAACAGGGATGAGTTGTGCTGCCAGCTCCAAATTGCTGTGAATACAAAACGAGGTGACTTACACAGTTCTCTGGAGCTGACCACACCAATACTCTTCTATTCCCCTCCCAAACAGGCCATTCCCAAATGACTTACCTAAATTTGGTAATTCTCAAATGGAGACATTTTCCCCTTGAAAGATACTACCTCTATATCAGAACCAATAAAAACCAATGCCTTCATCATCAGAGAAATGATCAGAAAATTGTAACTCAGATAATAACAAATCCTTACATCCATATAGTACTTCATGATTTATATATCTCCTTTTTTTTTTGGTACCAGGGATCGAACCCAGGAGTGCTTACCCACTGAGCCACACCCCCAGCCCCTTTTATTTTTTAAGACAGGGTCTCGGTAGGTTGTTAGAGCCTTGCTAAATTGCTAAGGTCAGCCTCAAACTTGTGATCCTCCTGCCTCAGCCTCCATGTTGCTGGGATTACAGGTGTGCACCACCATGCTCTGAACTTCTTTAATTTCCACAACACCAACACATGGGTTGAATCATAGCTTGTTTGAGAAGAGACCCTAAATATCACCATTCTTACTCTTTCAGGGCCTTGGTTTCTGTGACATCCATAAAATGTAGAAGACAATATAGTAGACGTCATCTGAGAGCAGGAGTTTTGAGTGTGACTAACCTGGATATTAATATCAGCACAGGCACTTTCTATATGACCTGGAGGAAGACAATTTCTGAGCCTGTTTCCTCATCACTAAAATGGTCACAATTGCTGTATCTCAAAGAATTCTTGTGAGGATTACAAAAAGTCAGTCTAAGAGGGTAGATCTGATCTCTAAGACATCTCATTATGAAGATAGGAGTCAAATGGTCAGAAGATCACTGTACGGAGTGTCAAAAAAGTAGGATTTTGGGCTGGGGGTGTAGCTCAGTGGTAGAGAGCCTGCCTAATATGCACAAGGCCCCAGATTCCACCACTTGTGCTGCAAAAAATAATTAATAAATGATCAGTGTTTAGCATGCAACAAAGGCAAGACAGCTGCTATATACTCAGTATCTTACTTGGCTTGGCTTTTAAGGCAGGTATTATACCCATTTTGCACACGGAAAACTGAGGTTGAAAAGGTCTACAGTTTGCCCAAAAGGCTAAGTGTGGTAGAGGAGTCCGAACCAGGTCTGTGCATTTAGCAAGTTGGTACAACTAAGCTAGAGGCTCCAGCCTCCCCTCTGATGAGAAGAGCATTCTCCAGAGCCCCACACTGTCGTCTACTCATGAAACCCGCGGTCGTGGAAAGCGTCTCTCCAGGAATTATCAAGTGAGAGGAGTCCGGAGTGACCGGCTGAGCAGGAGGACTTAAAAAAAATAAAAGGGTCTCTGCAGCTACAATAGTGATCATCACTGGAAGTAGACCCGAGGGTCCCCCGGGCTCTCAGCCGGACGTCTGAGACTCCAGACCGCCGGGAAGCGGGAGTCGGCGGTCGGTTCTAAAGGCCAGTAACTCGCGCTGGGTCCCCGCGACCCGCGCTGCCAGGGCCAGCCGCTCGCGCCGCTCACCGTGCACCTCCTTGCCGGTGGGCCCGAGCCGGCGGTGGGGCCTGGCGGCGCGCCGGAGCCGGCCGGCGGGGATCTTGCAGCGCAGCTCATCGCGCGGCTCCGCGTCCTGCTGCCACAGGACGTGGAGGTAGCGCAGCGGGGACTGGGCCCCGCCGGACGCTCGGCCCGGTAGGCCCGCGCCGCCGCCCAGGGCAGACCCGAAGTCGGCGAAGGAGAAGAGGCCCTCGGCTTCCGTCAGCGGCTCCGGCGCCACCGCGCACTCGCCTTCCGAGCTCGAGCGGCCCGAGCGCGGCCCATCGTCCGCGCCCCCGGCGGCGGCTGCCATGGTAACGGCTCCGCGCGGGCCCGGCCGCTGGAGCCTCGTTCCCGACCGACCAACGGACCCACTTCCCTCCGCCCTAAGCCTCGCTGTCAGCGAGCGAGCGGGCGGGCCGGGCCTGCAACCACGGCAACGGAGCGAGGGAGGGTTCACAAGCTGGAGCTCTTGGACCAATGAGGATCCTTCCGACCTGCACCTCACAGCCAATCGGACATAGAGGGCGCAGCACGAGCAAGATAATTGGACGGGGGTTTCCAGCAACGTGACTGGCGGATATAAGAACCAATCATAAATTTGAAGAGCCCAGGGTCCCTGCTGTGTGTCGCTACCGGAGCCAATAAGACAGCGGAGTTTTTAAGACCCTCTTTTTTTTTTTTTTTTTCCATTTCCACCCCCGTCGCATCATGGGAAAGACGACGGGCAGATGCCGTAGCCAATCACGGTAAGATGATCTGCAGCCAATCGCGAAGCAAAGTGGAGAAACCACACTACGTGTGCATATGAGTGTGTTTAAAATGAGTGAAAGAAAAAAAAAAAAAAAAAAAAAAAAGAACTTCCCGCAAAATGCATACTGCAAGTAGGAAAAGAAAAACATTAAGATTTGCCAGGTTTTGTGGCACAAGCCCCAGCGCCCGGGGAGGCCGAGGCAGGAGGATCGCCAAGTTCGAGGCTAGCCTGGCCGTTTAGCGAAACCCTGTCTCCAAAAGTGAAAAAATTAAAATGTTTAAAATTTGGAGATATTAGCACGAACTATGGAGTAACAGATTCTATATTTATTAGGTTTCCTTTCGACAGGATTCGTTTGGTAACCCCAGCATTGGTTACAAAGAATTATAATCCAGCGTCCTTACATCAGAGTAACGCCTCAGTCCAAGAGATAGTCACTGAGCCAGGTGTCTTTGCTCACAGTCCACCGGGAGAAGTCAGAGTCCCAGAAACAAGTTCTGCAAAGCAGATAAGGATGCTTTTAATTACACCTCACATCTCCCGGGTGCATCTATTTGTATGATGTCTCGCAACCCCTACCCCACAAACTGTTCTGTAAGGTAGGCCAAAAATACCGTCCCCATTTAGTAGATGAGGAGCTGAAACCAGAGATAAGAGACTCTTTAATGATTGCCCAGCTCTCTTGTGAAGAAGTCTGTGCAGAGGCAAAAGTTCTTCCCAAATGCAAATCCTCTCATTCCACACAGTTAAAATGCAATCTTTCTTTGAGGGTTGGACAAGCCCTTCCAGATTTTGCGTCTCTTACAGAACACCATTGTGAAAATTGTCGTTATCCAGATTGGGGGGAAATACTGTTTTCATTGGAACCTTCCTCTTCTGCCTCATAACTTATTAGGACACATACCAACTCCATTTGTAGCTAGAAGGAACAGAGATAAGAAACCTTGTTGAACACATACCACTTATTAAGTACCTAACATACACTATATCATTTAATTCTCCATCTCAAGGGCTTTAACAGGTATATTTCTTTTTTCTTTTGTTCATTCTGTGCTGGGGATTGAACCCTGGGCTTCCTGCATGCTAGGAAAACACTGAGGTATACCTTCTGCTCCAGATAGATACTATTACACTCACTTTACAGATCGGGAAACTGTGACTCTCAGATGCTATGTGAATTATCTGAGGATAGAGTTAGAAAGTTGAAGAACTGAGATTTACCCAGACCCGTCTGAGGCCAAAGTCTTCTCCAAGACACAACCTTTTTTTTTTTTTTTTTTCTTTTTTTAAGCATTGACCTAGGGGCTATGTAACCCCTGAGCAACATCCCCAGATCTTTTTTTATTTTTTATTTTGAGACAGGGTGTCACTAAGTTGCTTACAGCTTCACTAAATTGCTGAAGCTGCCCTCAAACTTGTGATCCTGTGCCTCAGTCTTCTAAATTATTGGAATTACAAGTGTGCACCACCATGCTTGGTTATTTGATCGATTGATTGATTGAGACAGGTTCTTGCTAAGTTGCTTACTAAGTTGCTGAGACTGGCCACGAACTTGTAATCCTCCTGCCTCATCCTCCTGTAGGGCAATTATAGTCATGTGTCACCATGTCCAGCTACCCCTTACCTTTTTTAAAATTTTATTTTATTTTTATTTTTTTTCAGTGCTGGAGATTGAACCCAGGGCCCTGTGCTTTCAAGGCAAGGGCTCTACCAACTGAGCTATATTCCCAGCCCTAAAATTTTATTTTGAGAAGGGTTTTTCTTATACTGTTTGGAAGTCAGATTTACAGCGGCTTTTTATTTAAGAAAGCAGTACATCGGAGACTTTGATCTCATGGTTATAGGAAATGGAGCTTGAAATGAATCCAGGCAGACTACAAAATATGACTAGTGACTTTCCCAAGTCAGACAATTTCCTGCCTCAAACCCCAAGCAAAAGCAGATCAAAAGAAACAGCAGCATTTCAGTTGCTAAATCTTCTATTCCAGGAACTTTGGTTTGCTCAGTTTCCATCTCTTTGAAGTTCTGTTCTTTTCCTTAACACAGAAACCTTGCAAAGTCAAACACCCTGTGATCAGACATTTCATGGTCTGTAATGGGGTTCCATCTCATCTGCTTTTGGGTCAAAGTTGCATTTCTAAGCCAAGCCGGCTTAATGTGCTTCCAATCAATGGACCAAGTGTCAACTCCAATTCAATTGTACAAATATGGGTTGAGAACATAAGCAGGAAGCGTGAGGAGTTTACAACCATACAGATGAGATGATGGGGCTCAGACAAGAATGACAGAGACAAGGTGGTAAGGCTGGAGAGTCAGGACTATTTTGGAGGTTGAGCCATCAGAATTTGCAGATGCACTGAATGAAGGCTATGAGAAAAAAAGGAGGTGGAAAGATGGATGTGAAGCTTTTGGTTTGAGCAACTAAAAAATCGAAGTTTTCATTAACTGAAAAGTGGAAAACTGCAGGCGGAATAGCAAATCAGTTCAGTTTGGCCATGTTAATTTTTTTTTTTCCAGGGCTGGGGGTTGAGATAGTCATTTCTTAGATATTCTGGTGCTATCCCTAAATCTGTGAGCTAAAGACAGAAAACTCTGCCTAGAATGGGGAAGAAAGGTAATCCTCTTTTAAGATTATGGAGGAGAAGGGAGAAATTAGGGAAGGCGAGGGAGCGCGGAAGAGAAACCTGTCCATCTTAGAAATAAATTACAGTGGCAGAGCAGCAAGGGCTGTTTTCAAAGCACAAAGTGGACCACTGTTAAATTTTTCTCTAGCATTTTAGATTTAAAAATGTTATTGATAATTTAGAAAACTTCTTCCATCATCACATTTCCTTTTTAGTAAATTCATGAACAAAGGGTTGGGGATGTAGCTCGGTAGTAGAGTGCTTACTTAGCGCGAGGCCGCGGGTTCACTCCCTAGTACGCTAAGGGGCGGGGGAAGGGTCCTGCGCTCTAGGGCGCTGCCGAGGTCTGCGGTCCTCAACTACAGCTGGCCTCAACTTTGCCTGCCAACCTTAGTGTCTGAGCTGGTGGGTGGGGGGCTCTCGATGCCTTCTCACTGCGTGGAACCGAGAATCAGCTGTTACACCTGGTAAAGTCAGTCTTTCCAAGCTATTTCTCCTGCAGGCAAACCGCTTACACCTAAATCTAAGGTCAGGCCCCTGCGGCTGCATGTCCCTCTTCACGTGAGAGGCCGCCGGGGGAAGCCGACAGCCATCTTTTGTGTGGCATTCTTTGTAGTTCCTCTTTCTATCCTTTGCCGAACTATTTAATACTCTTATTTCGAGATTCATACAAATCCTCCGGAGTCCTATTCTTTTAAAGGCCTATACTTGAAGAATGAAGGAAAATTTAGGTGACTTTTTTTAAGTCTTCCACCTTCTTATCATGGCTGCCTCAATGTGCCGCTGGCTCGGAGGCACTTCCGGTTTCCGGGCGTCGCGAGCTCGGCCTGACTTCCGGCCTTGGAGAAGCAGGCGCGGACCGCTCCTTTCGCTCTTTCCTGTGGTAGTGGAGAGCGCCGCAGTCATGTCCTACCCAACCGATGACTATGAGTCTGAGGTAACGTGGTCGAAAACGCGGCGGGTTTGGCGACAGGGGCAGGGCTCTCCGGGTGCCCGGGGAGGGGACGGTGTCTGGGCCTCCCTGGGAGTCTGCGCGGACGGCCACCATCGCTGGCTGCCTCCCGGCGCGGCCCTCGTGCTGCTGCCCCAGCGCCCGGCCCTTCATCGATGTGTTCATGCCCGCCGGTTTCGCGTGCCCGATCCGCTTGGCCTTCAGTCCCAAGACCGGGCGGGTTAAGGGGTGCTGTTTCCAGCCGAGCTCTCGGGCTCCATCTGCTCTGAGCCCCCCGATTCCCACGCCCTGGCGCTTTGCTCCACCTTCGCACCCGCAGTCGGTTACTTCTCCCATTTCTCGCAGGCGTGTGAATTCTTGGAAAGTAGGGATTGTGTCCTGTCTTATCTGCCTTTGTACCTTTAGCCTGTTTTGGCGAGCATTTGGGTTCACCAGTGGGTGACCGTCCTGTCTCTTTCCTCACAGGCTGCTTATGATCCCTATGCTTACCCCGGAGACTATGATATGCACACAGGTGAGGCCACAGGTGTGTCTGGCTAGCTCAGTTCTACTAGGGATTGGCACCCTTTTGAGTGTCTCAGAACCAGCACTGACAGACACCTGTTAAAAAGTGCTTTTTGATGTCCAGGTATGGAGTCAGTCATTAGCCCTCCGTGGGATGGAATGTGGAGAACCTAATAAATAAGCCCTTTTTTTGGGTTCCGTATCAGTCTCCGAAGAAAAGGATTACTGTCGTAGCTGTGGTTTCCTTGTTGATTTACTTATTAGCTGAAAAAAATCATTTGGGGTTTTGTTTGTTTTGGTGCTGGGGTTGAACCCAGGTCCTTGTGCATGCTAAGCACACACTGTACCACTGATCTGTACCAACAGCCCCAAAGAAGAAAATTGTGGTATGAAAATTTTAAGTGATTCAAACTAAGCCCAAATTAAATCTTTTGAGGAGGCTTTTGAAGTTTCCTGAAATGTTGTAGTGACTTGGCTTAACTTAGTGTTATGTTTTATACTTAATGTGCAGTATTTCATTTAATCCTTGGGACAGTTCTATAAAGCATGTGCATTAATATGTGCTCAGTTTGTCTCCTAAAGATGACAAACTGAGCAGAGAGAGGTTAGTAACTTGCTGCAAGTCATTTAGTTAGAGGTGACAGTTATTCATTCAAAAAATATTAAGTACCTATTATCACTTCCCAGTGTCTCCCCTCTCCCCCATCACACACTACTCTTCTGCATACAAGTACATCTGTGTACAAGATGGAAGTTTCTTTACCTTAAAACCTTTTTAGATTTTAGGAGACAAAATACATAAGAAGTAACTTTACATTGTTATTTTAATACTGGTAATTTTAAAGGGCAATGAGAGTGGAAGTGATTTGGCAGTTTTGTGTCTGTGTTTTAAAGGAAATTATACTGGTTTTTATAGACTTGACTTTGTAGGGTGGTCTTGCCCTTGTGTGCGTGACATGAATTTGAAAGTGCTCTGAAAAGTTGATTGTGTCCAACCCGTAGGGGATCCAAAGCAGGACCTTGCTTACGAACGTCAGTATGAACAGCAGACCTATCAGGTGATCCCTGAAGTGATCAAAAACTTCATCCAGTATTTCCACAAAACTGTCTCGGATTTGATTGACCAGAAGGTGTACGAGCTTCAGGCCAGTCGTGTTTCCAGCGATGTCATTGACCAGAAGGTGTATGAGATCCAGGACATCTATGAGAACAGGTATGGGCCACTGGCTGAAATGGCCTCTTTCTGGGAGAGACTAGTCTATTGGTCCAGCTCCTACAAAAAAGGGGAATCTATAGTCATTTTTCTATAAAGAGGGCTTGGGAGGGGTCTTTGTGATTCTTTGGGGCTGGAGACATGTTACTCGGTTAGACTTGGTCTCCCCAGAAGCTTCTAGATGACATAAAATAATATCATTACTAATAGTTATAATAACATCTGCATAATTATCAGCGTAGATTGAGCAATGTTCAAAGTGCTTTTTCTGTATTCACTAATTTACCTGTCACAATAATCCCATGAGGTGGATAGTATGGTTTTTCTCATTTTATAGTTGAGGAAACAGTAAAGAAATAAGTTATGTTGCTAATTCAGTGGACATGCTGAGTTTTGAACCTGCATAGTCTTAACACCAGAGCCTAATTTCTAGACTATGCAACCTTTCATCGGATACACAGATAAACCAAGCTATGAAGTAGTTTTGAGGGGACTGTGCTTATATAAAGTAGAGACAAGACAGGTCAATCAGGGAAGAGATAGTCAGGAAAGACTTCACTAAGGAAAGAAACAAGTCCTGGAATGATGGACAGGAATGCAAATAGCCAGAGACTGATTGGATCAATGAATCCAAGTTGACTTCTGATCTGTTTCCTCGTTCTCTGGGTTTTTCTTATTAGAAGTGCATAGTGTGTTCAATAGAAATATGTTGCCAGCCACATAAATCATTTAAACAAATTTTTTTTGTAGTTGTCAATGGACAGAATGCCTTTATTTTGTTTTATTTTTATGCAGTGCTAAGGATTGAACCCAGTGCCTCAAATGTACAAGGCGTGTACTCTGCCATTTTTTAATTTTTTCAGCAGCTATATTTTTTTTTAAAGTGAGGAGCAAAGCCAGGAGTGTTGGCACACATCTGCAATCACAGCTGTTTGTGTGTGTGTGTTTTAAATATTTTTTTTAATTATAGATGGACACAGTACCTTTATTTTATTTGTTTATTTTTTATGTGGTGCTGAGAATTGAACCCAATGCTTCACATATGCTAGGCAAGTGCTCTACCACTGAGCCACAACTCCAGCCCATTACTTGGATGTTTGAAGCAAGAAGATTACAAGTTTGAGGCTACCCTGGGAAACTTAGCAAGATCCTTCTCAAAATAAAAAGGACTGGGGATCCAGCTCAGTGGTGGAGTCTCCCTGGGTTCTATCTGCAGTACTGCAAAAAAAAAAAAAAAGAGAGAGAGAGAGGTGAAAATTTATCTAAAATGTTGTTTTCTTACATAACCAGAATTAAAAAAAAATTTTTTTTATTTGTAGTGCTGGGGATCAAACTCAGTAACTCAAGCATGCTGGGCAAGCACTCTACCACTTAGCTATGCTGTCAGCCCAGTATTCAAAAACTAATGCGATGATTCTTCTTTTTTTTTTTTTAATATTTTTTGCTGTAGATGAACACAATAGCTTTATTTTATTTATTTATTTATGTGTGGTGCTGAGGATTGAACCCAGGGCCTCATACATGCCAGGCAAGCGCTCTGCCACTGAGCTACAGCCCCAGCCCTATTCTTTTTTTGGACTAAGTATTCTATGTCTCGTGTGTGTTTTACATGTGTAGTACATCTTGATTTGCATACATCAGAAATACTTTGTCTATATTTAAATTTCACTAAACTTAAGAATTGGAAAAGTAGATTCACATACTGAAGTCAGTCCAAATATATCTAGAAATTTTCCAGTAACCAAGTTAACTGTTAGTTTTTAAATTTAAATTAAAGGGCTGGGGAGATAGCTCAGTCAGTACAGTGCTTGCCTTGCAAGCATGAGGCCCTGGGTTTGATGCCCAGCACCACCAAAAAAAAATAAATAAATAAATAAATAAATTAAAACTAGCTGAAATTAAAAATTCAGTTCTTCAGGCACAATAGCCACACATAGCTAGTAGCTACTGTACTGGGCAGTTAGACAGATGTAGATGGTTGTTGAAGCTGAGTGTGTGGCATACCTTTCCTTAGGAGAATGTAGTGAGAAGAATGGCTGGTTCCTTGGGAAGTGCATTCATTGAGGGGCGTGCGTGTGCAGGCTCGGTGGCACACATGTAAGCCCAGCAACGTGTAACAGGAGGATAGCAAGTTCCAGGCAAACATCAACATGGTGAGAGCCTGTCTCAAAATGAAAAGGATTGTGAATGCAGCTTAGTGGTAAAACCTGGGTTCAGTTCCCAGTACAAAAAAAAGGAGGAGCCAGTAGAAGTAAATCAACAGAGAAGTGTCACAGGAACCACATCATAGGAGGAGACTTTGAAGGTGGCAATGGTCAATACATGTTCAGTTCTAGACCAGGCACAGTGGTACATCTCTATAATCCTAGCTGTCTGGGAGGTTGAGGCAGGAGGATGACAAGTTCAAAGCCAGCCTCAGCAACTTAGCAAGATCCTGTCTTAAAAGAAAAAAGTGCTGGGGCTATAGCTCAATGGTAGAGTCCTCTAGATTTAATTCACATTACCAAACACACAAGGAAAAAGAAGAGATGTTCAGTGCTGTAGTGAGATTAAGGTGGGAACGGAGCTGTGTGTGGTGCGGGCTGTAATCCAGGGGTTCAGATGGCCAAGGCAGGAGGATTGCAAAGTTGAGGCCAGCCTTGCAACTTAGAGGGACCCTGTCTCCAAAAAAAAAAAAAGGAGAGAGAGAGAGAGAGAGAGAAAGGAGCCTGTTGAATTTGGTAACTTAGAGGTTCCTTGGTAATTTTAGCAAGGCCACTTTCAACAGAATGTGGAGACAGCAGCCAGATGGCAATAGGGTGAGAAGAACTGATTGGACAGCTGTTTTGTTCTTTGTTTTGATGGGGGACTTGAGTGTGTTCGTATGACAGACTGAAAGAGCCAGAGGAGGAGAGGCAGGACTCGGAAGGGGGAAGTTCAGATAGCTTCTGAGGGTTTTAAGAGAGGGAGGTGGAATAGTGGTCTCCTGTAGACTCGTGTAGGAGCAGCGTGCTGGTATCGTGGGCATCAGACTACAAGAGACTGATTGGCTTCCAAGTTTGAAAAGGGTCACAGTAACTGTAGGAGATGGAAATTGTACACAGGGACAGGAGTAGCGAGACGAAAAAGCAGTTCTCATGCCAGGAATGGCAGACAATGAAATGTGGTTACTGTTTGCGATCCAGAAGTGGGAGGTGACCCTGAAAGTTTTGTGGGTGCCGAACTAACTGATGTAAAAGGAGTGTACAAATTGAATATCCCTTAACCAAAATGCTTAAAGACCGTAAGCGTTTTGGATTTCAGATTGTGGAATGTCGGCATTACTTAATGATTTATCTTAGGGATGGGACCCAAGTCTAAACATCATTCATGTTTCATTTACACATAGCCTGAAGGTAACTTTACATAATAATTTTAGTATGCTTGTGTTTTTTTTTTTTTTCCACATAAGGGAATTTATTAAGCAAACAGTGTCTCCCTGCAGCGTAAGAGAGAAAATGAGAGGAAAAGAGAAAGGAAAAGAAAGGGGTGTGCGCTAGAGAGAGTGGAAAGCCAGGAGGATAGAGAAAAGTGTGTAGGACAGACAGAAGAAAGGAAAAAGATCAGTATGCTTGTGTTTTTAGTTTCAGTTTCTTTGTGTGTGTTGCACGTGCATGTGTGTGTTTGCACACTGGGGATTGAACTTGGGGCTTCACACATGCAAGGCTTGCACTTTACCACTCGGCCACGTGCCCAGCCCTGTGTCGGCATTTTGACTGTCACCTTATGTGAGGTCAGGTCAGGTGTGGGATTTTTCAGTATGGAGTCACATTAGTGCTCAGAAGGTTTTGGATTTTGGAGCATTTGAATTTCCAGATAGGGAACCTTAAGCTGTATTAAGGGTTGTGCAAAGAGCTGAGTGGGTTAAGGAAAGTGGTAGACTGGGAGGACTCTAGCTGTTTCTGTGCCATATTCCCTGAGCCTGGGCTCTGATCTGTAAAATGTGAGGATTGGCTCTCTCAGGCCCTTCCTACTTGGGAGTTCTAGAATTTTTCTGCTTCGTTTTCAGCTGGACCAAGCTGACTGAAAGATTCTTCAAGAATACACCTTGGCCTGAGGCTGAAGCTATTGCTCCACAGGTTGGCAACGGTAGGTGTGAGCTTTTTGTGTCTTGTGTGCTGAATGGGGTGCTGTGGCTGGGATCATTAGGCAAAGCTCATGAAGGTTTGTGCCTTTTTTCCTCATTTTGTTTCCCTACGACCTATTATGTGATAAGTTGTTAGTTAAATTACTTGTGGAAAGGAGGCTGTATGATTTAAGAGGGAATAGAGTCACGTGGGACTCAATTCCTCCAGCAACAAATTGTGACGACATATGAAACGTTGTCCATCAGGGAAGCTCATTAGAGACTCAGTATCCAGAAATTTTACCAGAACCTGGTCATGTAGGTGCCCTTCGCCTGTAGTAGATTTCCAGACTCCTTGAAGGAAAGCAGGTGTTCATCATAAACCTTATTTTTGTGTCGGGTCCTCCCTGCCACGTCCTGCGTGGAGGAGGAGAGGGTTCACTGCCGGAGGAGGATGTTGGCGGTTTTTCTATTACCCGAAAAACTTACCTACTTGATGAACACACAAGAGCCAGTACTCTTTTTATGAGAGAGGGTGTGACGGGTCTGGCCATACTACCCTAACTTCTTTACAATCACAAATCGCCCAACTCTCCTTCGTTTATAATATGGTGGTAAAAGGGGGCAAGGACTGGGAGGAGCTTCTTCTGAGATGGACAGGATAGGGTGGAGTTAGGGGAGCCATCCTCTTGGGGGGAGGGGGAATTCCAGAAGGAGACAGGGAACCACTTCCATGCAGCACCACATACTTCCTGGCAGATCCTAGAAACCAGGCCTCTGTTACATGGCTCAACCTAGTTTGGATTCTGCTAAATAAGGAAGGCTTCCCACTTGCTTGCCTGACAGTTTAGGGACCACAGACTACCCTTATCTGCTAGGGCTTGGTGGAAACCTTCCTGAAACCTAGGTTCCCAGAGGCCAGCCTTAGGAGCAATTTTTACTAAGCATAGTTGTGGGCCTCTGTTAACTCTGCTGAAGCTTTGTTCCTTAAAAAGCTGCTTCTCTCTCCTTCCCTCCTTTCCTTCCTTGGGGATTGAACCCAGGGGTTCTCTACCACTGAGTCACATTCCCAGTCTTTTTTTTTTTTTTTTTTTTTCCCCTTACCAGGGGTTGAACCCAGGGGTACTTGACTACTGAGCCACATTACCAGTCCTTTTTGTTTTGTTTTGTTTTGGTTAAAATATATATATATTTTAGTTGTTGATGGACCTTTATTTTATTCAGTTATTTCTATGTGGTGCTGAGAATCGAACCAGTGCCTCACACAATCTAGGCAAGCACTCTACCACTGAGCCACAACCCCAGCTGGTCTTTTTGTTTTATTTCAAGACAGGATCTCACTAAGTTGCTGAGGCTGGCTTTGAACTTGGCAATCCTCTTGCTTCGACCTTCCAAGTTTTTTTTTCTTTCTTTTTAGTGACTGCATCATATCAATAAGACTCGTTCCTTTAAATAGCAATTTCTAAATCAAAGATACAAATACGGTGTGTGTAATTTTGATAATATTATATTACTCTATGTGGCTGTTATTGTTATTTGCTGGTTTATTTAAACAACACAGAATAGCAGATGTCTAAATAATGGAGGAAATAACTCCAAAAGAAATTAGAATTTTGTCATCCATGTACTTTTTCCCTCTTTGGTGGTACTGGGGTTTGATCCCAGGGTCTCACTCGTGCTCGGCAAGAGCTCTACCACTGAGCTATACCCTCAGCCCCAGCATGAGAGTTTAGAAGTTGTTTAGTCTCTGAAATCTAAAAGGTTAAAACTGTAGATTTGTTATGTGTGTGTACACAGATGTTCATAATAGCTTTATTTGTAGCAGCCAAAAACTGACAACTGTGTGAGTGTCCATCCATAAATTAGTAGATAAACGAACTGTAGTATAATATAGCCATACAAAAAAGGAATTAACTATTGATACACTCTATAAAATTGATGAAACTCTTAATTATGCCGAACAAAAATAGCCAAAAAGTACATATGGTATGATTCTACTTGTTATATAGCATTCTTTTTTTTTTTCCCCTCAGTGTTGGGAATTGAACCCATGATTTCACATGTGTTGAACTACTTGCTCATACCTATAACATTCTTTTTAAGAAGCAAAATAATATCTAGCAACAGAAAGGAGATCGGTGTTTGCTTGGGATATAGGAGGGGAATGGTGGGAGAAAGAGTGTACAGAGGGACACGAGAAAATTGTTTGTAATGAATGTGTTTTTAAAAGTTGCAGAGAATGTCACTATAGACATTTATTTAATCAGTTCCCTATAGGCTGTTTTCAATCTTTTATTACAAACCATATTGCAGTTAATAACCTTGTACATACAACATTTCACACATGCAGGTATACCTATGGGATAAATGTTCAGAAGTGGAATTGTTGGGTTAAACCATGCACTTTTTCTCTCTATAAAGATTATCAAATCACCTTCCATAGAAGTTGACCATTTTTCATTCCACCAGTATGACAGCAGTCATTCCTTATATCTTGCCAAGAACTGGTGTTTTCCAGCATTGAATTTTTGTCTATCTACAGGTAAGAAAGAGTATCTCAGTGTATTTTCAACTGGCATTTTTCTTACAACAAATGAAGAGGATCATTTTTTTATACAGATTTATATACATGTCTTTTGTCTATGCAGCATTTATTCATGTCTTTGCCCATTTTTCTCTCGTTAGTTTCAATTTCCAGGTACTCTTTCAATATTAGAGAAATTTACCCTTTGTCTATATGTTATAAATATTTTTTTCTCAGTTTGTCATTTATCTTTTGAAACTTTTAGATTGTTCTTTCTTTTTTCAACTGGGTCACTCTTTTAAGAATTACTACCTATCTTTAGCCGCAGATCCTGGCCTTCTCTGGTGTGGTAGATCCCAAATTTCTCCTGTAGCTCTAGACTGCATTTTGCCACCAGGGTAATGATGTCACTCAGTTGATTTTTCTCCACTGTCCAGAGTGCCAGGAGTACATTCCCTGTGATACTTAGGATATCTCCTCCAAAACAGAGCACATAATGATCACTCATGCTCCATGATGTCACTAAGGTAATAACTGAAGATGTGGGCCAGTTTGTCCATGTCATGTTCCGACTTGTACATCATGCTGAACCTGTCCATTAATGCTCTAAAACCCATCACGAGGACGCCGTGGGCAGTGGTGAGCTCGGGTTTCGATCCCCAGGGCTTCCTGAAGACCAGCAGGTCGGGAAGCAGCGCCGCCAGCCCGGCCTCCACAGACCATAGAGGCAGTACCACCTCCTATTTTGTAGACTATTAAAGCACTCTTCTGCCATCTCTTTCAGATGCTGTTTTCCTGATTTTGTACAAAGAATTATACTACCGGCATATATATGCCAAAGTCAGTGTGAGTATTTTAAGTGTTATAAGCAGTTTTGTTTTAACCTTGTGTCATTTTCATCCTTAGAAAATAGTCACTAGTTTATATTGGTCTCTATCTAAAAGCAGTTGGCATGTTTTCTGATCTTTCTTTGAGGATATGGTGGAAGGAAATGATTTAGCCCAGAATTCTGGGTACTGTTGCAGACAGACTAACACCATGCAGTCTCTCTGTCCTATTTACTTCTCCCTGCCCACAGTTCTCTGATAGGGCACTGATCCCCATGCACTGGGTTACCAGCTGCCGTTCTCATAGGGTGTTTCCAGGTACCTTCTGCTCCCTCTCCTTGGGGTGCCTCTGCTGAGTCTCCCTTCCGTCTGAAGTGTATATAACAGGATCAGTGTGTGCGAGGCACAGTGCTAGCTAGGTACTTGGCACAAATCTACACATCTCTAATCCTCAGTGGACTTTCCAGGCTGGTGAGAGAAGTGCAAAAGGGGTTACTTGTTTTCAGATTTATGAAACTGATACGTGACAAAACTTCTAGAACCTAGGCACATCTTGGAACAGTGTTCTACACACTGCCCCAGCTTTGGGCACTTGGTGGATTCTGTTCTTCCTGATTTCCGAGTTTTAGAGTGTCCCACGTCTCTTGGTTGTCATACATATTGATGACTTTAAAAGATTTCTCTTGTTTGCTGGTCTCTCCTCTGAAATCGAGAGTTGTGAGCAGCTGGCTACTCAGCACCTCTGCTTGGCTGTTGGATAGCCGTCTCCAGCTCGTTACTCCCAAGACTAAACTCTTACTTTCCCTTTAAACTCATTTGTCCAGTTAGACTGAGGACGTTGGCGTCACTCTTGACAGCTCTGACCTGACGTCCACCGTGCAGCACAGGCTCTTCAGCTGTCTTCAGCACACTCTTCCTCCGCCTCTCTGCTTCCCTGGGTCAGGTCCTTATCTCTTGCCTGATATACTGCAATAGTCACTTTCTGCCCTTGCCCTCTTAAGTTTATTCTCAGCTTAGAAACCAGCGTGATCCTTTTGAAATGAAACCTGTCAGGTGTCACAATCCTACTGTGACTTCCCATAACACTTAGAAGAAAATCTCGCTTTTGAGCCATGGTTCCGCCACCTCTGGCCCTTGACTTCTTGCCAGTTTCATTTCCTGCCTCCCTGGCTCCCAGCCTTGCTCTATGGCACTTGAGAGCACTCAGCACTAGCACATCATGGTGGTGGCTTATTTGAGGTCTCTTGCTTTTTTCTCAGGGGAGGGATGTCACAGAAAAGCATTTGTTGTATGAGGTGCTTTTTTTTGGGGGGGGGGGAGTGCTAGGAATTGAACCCAGGGGTACTTCACCAGTGAGTCCTGCCCCAGCGCCCCCCCCCATACATATTTAATATTTTTTAGTGGTAGAAGGACACAATACCTTTATTTTTATGTGGTGCTGAGGACCGAACTCAGTACCTCACATGTGTTCGGCAAGTGTATTACCACTGAACCACAACTCCAGGCCTCTTTTTATATTGAGATGGTCTCAGTCTATTTTCTAGGCTGGTCTTGCACAGGAAATCCTCCTTCCTCTGCCTCCTGAGTAGCTGGGATTTTAGGTGCGCTACTGTGCCCAGCTTCAAGTGCACCATTTTGATTGAAGTGACTAGCCACGGTCTTTTGTTGTGCTTTGCAGAGATTAGCCACAACCTTTTTTGTGTGTTTACTTGTCAGTAGGGTGTGGTGGTACACAACTTGGGAGGCTGAGGCAGGATTTCAAGTTTCAGATTAGCCTCAGCAATTCAGTGAGATCCTCAGCAACTTAGACTCCTTCTCAAAATAAGGCTGGGGATGCGTGTCAGTGGTAAAGCACCCCCAGGCTCAATCCCCAGTACCACTAACAAAACAAAAACCCACCTTCTCAGAACCCACAGTTAGAAAGTGGTGGGGATAAGGGCTGGGGTTGTGGCTCAATGGTAGAGCTCTAGTCTAGCATGTGTGAGGTACTGGCTTCAGTTCTCAGCACCGAATATAAATAAATAAAATAATGATCCATGAACAACCAAAAAAAAATTTTTTTTAAGAAAAGGTGGTAGGGGATAGGACTTCAAGGCAGTTCTCTGCTCCACCATGAATATGTTGTTCACTGTGTGGGTCTTTAGCCCAGAAATTGTTGGTGGTCTTCAGTTGCCAGCGACAAAAGTCTAAATCAAGGGTTAGCAACCTTCTCTGAAGGGTCACAGTGGCCACAATGGCTGTGTTTAATCTGCTCAGCTACACCTTTGTAGCAGTCATAACCAATATGTAGCCAGGTGTAGTGGCACATGCCTGGAATCACAGCCACCCAGGAGGCTGAGGCCGGAGGAGCACAAGTTCCAGGTCAGCATCTTAGACCCTGTCTCAAGGACTGGGTTATAGCTCAGAGGTGAAGCACCCTTGGGTTCAGTCCCTGCTAACACACACACACACACAGTATGGAAGCTGTGTTCCACTAAAACTTCTCTTATAAAGTATAGGGGTGGGGTGGATTTGCTGACCTGCTGGCCCAGCCTCTTGTGCTTGGCACTGATAGGCCTTTCCATTCTTGGCCCTCTGTAGTCCACTGTGCCCGGTGTAGCCTGTTCTCTGACTGTTAACTTCAGGTGCCGTGTTTTTCCTGAAACACCTGGCCTGTGGTCCGGTGTTCAGTGCCCTATACACTCACTGTCTTCGCTTTCCCTTGAGCATTTTTGCATACTAAGTGGAAGGCAGACAGAAGTTCTTGTGTGTTTGTTCTCAGCCATCATGGTAGACCTTGAATAAAACATGTAAGTATCTGTCCTGATGTCTGTTCTCTTTACAGGGGGGACCCTCCTTAGAGCAGAGGTTTGAATCCTATTACAACTACTGCAATCTCTTCAACTACATTCTTAGTAAGTCAAATTTGGCCAAGGGGTGAGATTATGAAGAGGGCCTCCAGCTCTTTTTAGCACAATTTTTAATGTCCTGGTGGAAAGAGGGGTGGTCTTAGAAGACTTAGTCCTTAGGGGAGAGAAATAATACAGAATATTCTGCAACCATACAAGGGTGCGAAGTCATTGCCTTGAATCTGACTTCTCTGGTCTGTACAGATGCTGATGGGCCTGCCCCCCTTGAACTACCCAACCAGTGGCTCTGGGATATCATCGACGAGTTCATCTACCAGGTATCTGGTTAGCTTCAACCTTAATTTGAAACAACGGGCTCTAGCAGGGAGCAACTGTGAACTTTGTGTTGTTTTTAAAAAAAAAAAAAAAAAAAAAAAAAAAGGAAAGGAAGAACATGGTGTAAAAATATTCCTGTTGCAGTGTAAAATACCCTATGGCAGTGGACACCCTGATCAGGTGGCTTTCTGAAGAGAACAGTGAAGCCTAAGCCATCCCACCGTGAACTTGGAACTCAAGAGAATTGAGGTCCTGACTTTAACCAAGATCTGGCCTGACCTGAGGTGATCTGCCCAGCACACTGGTGTCAGACTTTTTAGCCATGTGGAAGTAGGTTCCCATCTGGGGGGTTGCCACTGGGTATCTCTGTAACAGTGACATTTTATTTGAGCTTTCTGAGTCTCGCTTTCCTTGCCTACAAAGCAAACATGAAAACAGAAGTGTTGGGTATCTAGATTGTGGTGGTGTTTGTTTGGGTGTAGGCTAGGTCAGAATGCAGTAGCACATTTTATCCACAGGGAGGTGCCTCAGGTGCTGACTTTGAGGTTCCACTGAGAACCTGCCAGGTGCACATACAGTGGCTGCATAGCCTGGAGGTTAAAAGTTCACTGTTGCTCTCTGCTGGCCTTGAAGGTTGGGCACATTGCTTGGCCACACTGTTTCCTCATCTCCAGAATAGGGATTGTCGGGAAGATTCCTGGGATATTACATATGATATTAATGATGATGGTCAATAACATCGTTCTCTTCCATCTTCTTTTAATTTGCCCAGTCTTTAAAAACTATAGTGGGTCCAGTGCAGTGGTGTACACCTATAATCCCAGCAGCTTGGGAGGCTAAGGCAGGATCTCGAGTTCAAAGCCAGCCTCAGCAATTTAGCAAGGCTCAAAGCAACTCAGTGAGACCCTATCTCTAAATAAAAAATAAAATAGGGCTGGGGGTGTGACTTAGTGGTCAAATGCCCCTGAGTTCAACCACCAGTGTGTGTGTGTGTGTGTGTGTGTGTGTGTGTGTGTATGTGTATGTATGTGTGTAATGGGATTTGGAAAAATTCTTTCTCCCTGTAAGTTTTTGTTGTTTTTTTGTTTGTTTGCTTTTGTGGTACTGGGGATGGAACCCAGGGGTGCTCTAACACACAGCTACACCCTTTTTATTTTTCATTTTGAGACAGAGTCTCACTAACTTGTCCAGGCTAGTCTTGAACTTGACAGTCCTCCCGCCTCAACCTCCCAAGTCACTGGAATTGTAGGTGTGCACCATTGCACCCAGTTTTCCATGTTTTATTGAGACAGTGTGCCTCTTTCTAGGTACTTCAAGAGAAATTGGTATCTTAATAAAGATGATTATTTGCTGGGCATTGTGATACACACCTGTAATTCCAATGACTGGTGAAAATCTACACTATAACAGTCATATAGTATTCAAACCTCCCAGTCTTCAGTAGCCTGATGTATGAGAGGTACCTGACAATGAACTTCCAGTCTCTAGCAGGCGTCTCAGGATGGGATTTTTTTTTTTTGGGTGCTGGGGATCGAACCCAGGGCCTTGAGCTTGCAAGGCAAGCACTCTACCGACTGAGCTACCTCCCCAGTCCCTCAGGATGGGATTTGCCCCACCTAAAGATGGGAGATACAGCTTCCAGGATTATCCAAGATGGCCACTCTGGCTTCCAAACGTGTAGGCAAATGGGGAGCTGCAGCTCAGAATGTGGGCGTGGTCGGCTGGAGGTCCTGGAGGTGGGGTGTTGTCAGTCTGGTTGTGGGATCCTGGAGGTGGGGTGCAATCAGTCGGTCTGGGGGTCCTGGTGGTGGGGAGCAGTCAGTCAATGTGAGGGCCCCAGAGGCAGGAAGTGATCTGTTGGGCTGAGGGATCCTGGAGACGGGGCTCAGTCAGTCCAGCCAGGGGCCTACGAGTCATGGCTGTTATCTCAAAATGGCGGCAACCACGTGTAACCAAACCTGCAGGTACTGTGACAGTGAACTTCCAGGCAACAGCAGGCAGCTGGTGCTCCACTGGCAGTGGGTGATGGGTAGGTGAAAGGCAGGCAATGGACAGGCAAGTGGCAGGCAAATGGCGGATGGTAGGCGCCAGACAGTGAGCAATCTGCACTCAAAAAGTAGTCGATATGCTGGCTGACTGCAGGTGATCGCAGTAGACAAATGGGGTAAACAGCAGGGGATCAATCAGGTGCAAAAACTGCCTCACCAAGAAACAGATATCCTCTGCTTGAACCCAAGTTATGAGTTGTGGAGCGACAAGTCTCTTTGTCCCTCTTAAGATAAGCTTTATTCTTCTGGCTCAGCTGGTGTTCTCCTGTTAAGGGGCATATGGGACTTGCTGTTTCCACAAAGACTTTCCAGTGAGGGAAGGGAGCGCCTCTGTGTGGTTCCTCCTGGCTAGGTGCGTGCCACAGAGGGCGAGTGGCCTTCCTTTCATTTATTCTCTTTTACTTAAGCACTGTATCAGTGTCTTACTACTGATAAGAAGTTTGTCTCAGGATGTGTCTGCCTTGCCTTTGCAGAGGCATCAGTTACTGTCTGGAAGAAAAGGCACCCCATGAACTTGGACAGGGAGACATGAGTCATATCGTGCTCTGTTCTGCCATTTGCAGACTTGGAATGCTTAAACTTGTCTTCATAGAGACCTGCCTTTCCTTGTTTGATTTTTGACATGCTGGGGATGGAAACCCAGGCTTGGAGGGTGCTAGGCAAGTGCTGTTCTACCGAGACACATCCCAACCTCTTCAGTGTATGTAGTATGGATGTGTCCTATCTGGTAATGAACATGAGGACTGTCAGTTTCCACGATTACAGTGAATCCGTAAATATCCTTGTGTATACATGGTATATCTCTAAGGACTGCTTTTAAGTTCTTAAAATCCAGCTTATAGAGGTATAATTTATTTAAAACAAATGCTCCTGTATAAGTATGTAGTTGAGGAGATTCGACTGTGTATCCTCTACCACAGTCAAGGTGAAGAACGTTGTGCTGGGCACAGTGCCCTTCCCACTTTGTAATCCCAGCACCTCAGGAGGCCCAGGCAGGAGGATCACAAGTTTGAGGCCAGACTGGGTAACGTAGCAAGACCCTGTCTCAAAAAACAGAAAGGGCTAGGGATGTAGCTCAGTAGTGGAGGGCCCCTAGGTTCAGTGGTGTCCAGTACAGCACTCTTGCATACACACAAAAAGGTAACATGTAATCACTTTAAAGTTTAATGAATAGTAACACATTACTCTTGCAAAGAACTGTATCAAAATGCACTATAACCAACAGGGTTTCAGAGCAAGGATTTAAAGGGAAAGAGGTGATAATCTTAATTTGTATTTTTCTGATAACTAAAGAAATTGAGCACTTTCCATGTGCTCATCAATAGTCTTGGCTTTTTTTCTCTTGAATTGGTTTTTCCTTCTTGATAAATGAGAATTCCTTAAAATCCTCTGCATCTTTATTGTGTGTGCGTGTGTGTGTGGTACTAGAGATTGAACTTGGGTGCTCTACCACTGACTTACCTCCCCAGGCCTTTTTCATTTTTGAGACCAGTCTTGCTAAGTTTCCCAGGCTGGCCTGGAACTTGTGATCCTCCTGCCTCAACCTCCCTGGTTCCTGAAACTATAGGCATGTGCCACCATACCCAGCTTGGAGCTTATTCTTTAATATAAACTTGGAAACTTTTTGCCCTGTACTTTTAGAGGAAGATAATATTTTTTAAGAGCAATCCTAGGTCATCCAGGACCTAGATTCTGGGTCACTGATTTACAGGCCCAGTGCACACCAGAATCAACTAGGAATTTTATTTAAAAGATTCCAATTGAGTAGGTAGGTCTGTAGTGCTATTCTGCGTGACTGCTGGAGCCACTGTCCCAGATAAATTCCTGTGGTGTGTCCCCGTGGGTGCCTTACGGTTAGCCAGGCTCTGGTTGGTAGCGGTGACACAGACTGAAAGTTGCTGGTTGACACGCAGACACCTCCCGCTCAGTTCCACACCATCATTCTTAACTCTGGCTCTGGCGGCCAGCCCACGTGCGTAGGTCCACTGCGGACATATCTGTGGTGCTTCTGGCAGCCAGGTCAGCTGATAGTGAGACTTGGAGGCAGTAAGTGGCTTCAGGTTGTATTTTTTTTTTTTTTTTTTTTTTTTTTTTTTTTTTCACAAATTGCCTCAAGTCCTCGAGATTTTTACTTAACTGTAATAATAAGTAATATCAACAAGATTTACAGCTTAATAAAAAATGACTTTGGCAAACCACAACAGTAAGCTGGGTATGTTGGTGCTTACTTGTGCTCCCAGCTACTTGGAGGACCACGGCAGGCGGATGGCTTGAGTCCAGGAACGGGAGGCCAGCCTGGGCCACACAGCAAGACCCCATCTCAAAAAAAAAGAAGAAAGAGCAGCGTTACTAGGTGTTCAGAGTGAGAAGCAGCAGGCCCACTTCCACCTTCCCACAGTCCAGAGCCCTGACCTGGCCTCATTACCAATAGTGTGCACATGGACTATCACTTGGGTTTATGCCCCTGACGGTCCACTTCTTCCTCTGCAGTTTCAGTCATTCAGTCAGTACCGCTGCAAGACTGCCAAGAAGTCAGAGGAGGAGATCGACTTCCTTCGTTCCAATCCCAAAATCTGGAATGTTCACAGTGTCCTCAATGTCCTTCATTCCCTGGTGGACAAATCCAACATCAACCGGCAGCTGGAGGTGTACACAAGCGGAGGTGAGTGCGCAGGCTGAGGAGAGCCCTGCCCTCTGCCCCACGGGGCAGGTGCTGCCGTCTTCTCTTAGAAGATGGGAAGCGCCATCTTCTCTTAGGCAATAGCCGCAGCTCTTGTTTGCGTGAACGGGAGCAGGGGGTTGATGCTGGGCTTGCCAAGTCATTGGCCAACAGACTGAACCAGCCCTTGTTTTGTACTGGGCATTTAACCCAGGGATGCTTTACCCCTGAGCTAATTTCCGGCCCCCTTTTTTTTTTTGGTTTTGATACAGGGTCTAAGATGCTTAAGGCCTTGCTAAGTTGCTCAGGTCAACCTTGAACTTGGGACCCTCCTCCTGCCTGTCAGCTTCCCAAGTTGCTGAGATTTCAGTCTTTCACCGCCGTGCCTGGCTGAATCAGTTGTCTTTTTTGTGACTTGAGATTAAGCCTAACATTTCAGACCCACTTGCTGCACGCACTCTGCCACTGAGCTATATTCCCGCCCCTTTTTTAATTATTTTGTTTCCAAATAGGGTATTGCTCAGTTGGTCACGCTGGCCAACTGAGGAAAATTGGAATTTTCCTGTCTCCTTCTGACTGGTTTTACGGGCATCTGCCACCCAGCCTGGTTTGAACCCACCTTATTGAGATGTCCATTTGTAAATTCTTCTACTGTTTCTCCAAGGGCTTTTGTTTATGTTAGCATTTCTCAGACTTTATGGTGTCAAGAACACTTTATACTCTTGAAACGCTGAGATCCACATACTTAATTTTTTTCAGTGAAAATGGCATTTTTGCACATTTCTTTGATTTCTGACTTCGTAGAAGATAGCAGTGGTCTTGTTCCTGCTTCTGCATTCAGTCTCAGTAGCCTTTTCAGTTCGAACACATGTTCTCATCCTCTGTATCAGAAGTAGAATGTATCTCTTTGAAACTTGACAAGTGGTAATTTTGTATAAACTATTTGCAGTGAGAAACTGTTAGATTAAGGTTATTGGTATAGCTGGGCACAGTGGTGCACACCTGTCATCCCAGCAACTCAGCAGGCTAAGGCAAGAGAATTCTAAGTCCAAGGCCCGCCTTATCAATTTAATGAGACCCTGTCTCAAAATGAAGAAATAAAAAGGGCTGGGAATGTAGCTCAGTGGCAGACTGCCCCTGGATCCAATCCCCAGTACAAAAAAAAAAAAAAAATTATTGGTCTGTTCTGAAATTTAAATAAGTCTTACCCATGTCCTATTTTACTTAATATTGGTATACTTAGTTATAAAAATCTTAACAATTGTTGGCACATGTTATTACACATCTTTTTTTAAAAAATCCCTTTTTGCTGGTAGTGTTGCTTAGTGGTAGAGATATGCTAGCACGCTCAAGGCCCTGGGTTCAATCCCCAGCACCAAAAGAGAAAAATCACATTTGTTATGCACTGACCTCATCAGGCAAGTCTTTATGTGGAAGCTGCTGAACTTGTGGTGCCAGGTACACATTTTACCTTTTAGAATTTTAGTTTTGCTTAAATGCTCAAATTTTAAACTGACAGAAAACACTGTCAGTTGTTTTCATTGAAGTGTGATAGGTTTATCTCATTGATATTTGAGAGACTGTCTTCTAAATAACCCAAATCTAAATAACCCTAGTTTGCGTTTGTCAGCCATTCTTTCAGTTAAAAATGGTGCTGTCTGATGAAGAGGGACTAGTTCTCTCAGTGGCTTCTGGCGCAAGGCTGCCTGGCTTGTGTGACGTTGTCTTCACATCATCTGGCAGCAGCGTCTTATTAGCAGCCTGGCTTTATCTGAAAGGAGGGACCTGGGTGAGAGTTGAGAGGCCTCTCGAATTCTCAGGTGTGTTGGGTTGAAGAACAAACAGAATGAACTGCACCCGCCCAGCTGCTGTTGGTAAAGCTGAGATTAACTCAAGGCCAGGTGTGCTGCTGCTTATACTCCTTCGAAGGCTGAGTCAGTCCCTGTTAATGGAAGCTTTAAAGACTGGCGACAGGCGATGAGTTTACTGAGTGACATTCCAACCACAGACTTGCCTTTCCTTACTTGCCCCTGCTGAAGCATTCATAGTATCTTCCCTCTCAGGTGACCCCGAGAGCGTGGCTGGCGAGTATGGACGGCACTCCCTGTATAAGATGCTTGGCTACTTCAGCCTGGTGGGCCTTCTGCGTCTGCACTCCCTGTTGGGGGATTACTATCAGGCCATCAAGGTGCTGGAGAATATTGAGCTGAACAAGAAGGTAAGTGCCCGTGACCGCCAGCCGAGCTTCCCAGAGCCAGAACGTCTGCTTTGAGACGGACGCAGGTCTCTTAGGACACATTTCCAGGAGAGAACTCTCTCCCAGGCCATTTGAAAATTGAGAGTGAGTGGAGGTGTGTAAACCACTCCAGTGACCTGCGTGATTTGGGTGGTTAGTGACACGGGGTATTCTGCAATCTTTCAATTCTGCTTTCAAGCAAAATGGTAATGGAAGCTTTTTACTATTCAGCAGCACGAAAGAATTAACAAAAGGTTTAGTTCTGGCTGGGTACAGTGGTGCACGCCTATAATCCCAGCTCCCTGGGATTGCAAATTCAAGGCCACCCTGGGCAACTTTGCAAGACAGTCTCAAAATTTAAGAATTTAAAGGATTGGAGATGTAGTGAACTGTGGAGTGGGTACAATCCTTTGTACCAGGTGAGGGGGAAAAAGATTTACTTCTAAGATGGTGTATTGATTGATGTGATTTGCTGTGGAGTTTTTCCTGACCTCGGGAAAATGGGTACTTGTTACTTAGCATTTGGTTTGTGTGCATATATGTGTTTCTGTCCTATCTGTCCATTTCTGTATAGGAGTTATTTTAAAAAGCAAGGAAAAATAAGAAACCAAGATAAAGAGGGTTTTAGAGTTAAAAGGTTTTACGGGTTCCCTGGTCCATCTTCATGTCACAGCTAAGCAGACGAGGGCCTCAAGTCTCGTAACTTTATCAGAAACTCGTACTCTAGAGCCACTGCTTCCTCTGAAAGTTCAGGGCCCCTGCAGAGGGAGTTCTCCATGTTTCTACCCCAGCTGCCACTGGACCCTGCTGACCTTGGGGTCCTAGTGAAGTAAATTGGGCCTCATGAATCTGTCTTCCACTTCTGCAGAGCATGTATTCCCGGGTGCCAGAGTGCCAGGTCACCACATACTATTACGTTGGTTTTGCATATTTGATGATGCGCCGCTACCAGGATGCCATCCGGGTCTTTGCCAATATCCTCCTCTACATCCAGAGGACCAAGAGCATGTTCCAGAGGACCACGTACAAGTACGAGATGGTAAGGGCTGCCTCTGTGCGTGGCCTTTCGGCGACTGACTCCCTGGTAGTCTCTTCTGACTGGATATGTTTTTTCCAAGCCAGTTGGTGTTTTGCTTTGTTTTTTGTAGTCTATTTTGTAGTTTTTATTTGTTCTCTTTAGTTTTTATTTGTACTCATGACAGTAGAGCATATTTTGACATATACATACCTGGAGTATAACTTCCTGTTCTTGTGGTTGTACGTAAAGAGGAGAATCCAACCCAATCCCATTGTTTTAGTGGGCTTTTTCGCTGCTGTGATTGAAAGACTGACCAGAACAATTGTAGAGGAGGAAAAGTTATTTGGGACTCACAGTTTCTGAGGTCTTGGTCCACAGACATCCCGCTCCATTTCTAGGTGCTGGAGGAAGAATGTGGGGGAGGGAAGCCGTGCACAAGAGGATTGGGAAGCAGGGAGACTCTGCTTGCCAGATGGAAAATATGTACCCTCAAGGCATGCCCCCAGGGACCCGCCTTTCCTAGACCGCCTTCAGTCACCACTCAGTTAACCCCATCAAGGGGATTGATTCACTGATTGGATTAAGGCTCTCAATCCGATCATTTCTCCTCACATCCAAACCATAGCACCAACTGTAAAAGTATGCATACTTATGAGGCACAGTGTGATCATTCAAGACATATATATAGTCTGTAGTGATCACATTGGGGTAATTTGCATTTGTGTGTTCCTAAATATTTATCTTTTTGTGTTGGAAAAATAATCTTTTTGTGTTTAAAAAATATAAATTGGGGCTAGAGATGTAACTCAGTGGCACAGTGCTTTTCCTGTAATACAGGAAGCCCTGGGTTAATTCCCAGAAGCCCCAAAATAAATACATAAGTAGACTGTTATAAACTGCAGGTCTCCTCCTGTACCTAGAACACTGATGCTTCTTCCTCCTGCTTTGGTGCCCATTCTTTGACCTCCTCTTGCCCTTCCTCCTCCTGTTGGCTCGTGGCTATTGTGCTGCCCTCTGCTTCCATAAAGTAAACTCTTGTAGCTTCTGCCTGTGCGTAAGAGCATGCGATGTTTGTCTTGCTAGGCAAGTGCTCTCCCGCTAACCTACCCTCCAGCCCTTGAACAGGATTCGAGTTGGAGGGGGCGGGCGTGTAGCTCAGGGAGGAACTTGTCCTAGGTTCACAAGCCCCTGAGTCCACTCCCAGCAAAGGGAAGAAAAAGAATTCTATGTGGATACTGCCTCCAAGCAGTTCACCAAGGAGGAGGGTGGACTCTGGACGTGTGGTCGGGAGGTGACCTTTACATAGGAAGGGGAGCACGAGCAGAAGGGCAGGGTCTTAGAGTGTGCTGATGGCTCAGGGCAGGCGAGGAGTGGGAATTGGGGTGAGACTGCACCCCATTACCAGGTGAAAGAAGAAGCCTCAGGGTGGCACGGAGACTGAGAGTAGCTTGATCCCGGATGGTAGAGAAGGGGCTGACTGGAGAGGCTGAGAGAAGTCCCAGTGGGGAGGCCAGGAGATGACTGAGGTGGACTTGACCCTGGGATGGAAGCCCAGGAGAGCTGGGGGAGGACTGGAAGAGGCCGGGGAAGTTCAGTGACTGTTGTGTGCAAGATGACATGAGAAACGGAAGCTCTGCAGAGAGCAGCTAGCGGGGAAGTGGGGCCAAGAAGGCAGTGGGGACTCAGAAGTCCCTCTCGTGTGACTCTGTGCTCACGTCCACCCCACCCCCAGATTAACAAGCAGAATGAGCAGATGCACGCGTTGCTGGCCATCGCACTCACCATGTACCCCATGCGGATCGACGAGAGCATCCACCTGCAGCTGCGGGAGAAGTACGGGGACAAGATGCTGCGTATGCAGAAAGGTGACCCGCAGGTCTACGAGGAGCTTTTCAGCTACTCCTGCCCCAAGTTCCTGTCTCCTGTCGTGCCCAACTATGACAACGTGCACCCCAGTTACCACAAAGAGCCCTTCCTGCAGCAGCTGAAGGTGTTTTCCGACGAGGTCCAGCAGCAGGCCCAGCTCTCCACCATTCGCAGCTTCCTCAAGCTCTACACCACCATGCCCGTGGCCAAGCTGGCCGGCTTCCTGGACCTCACCGAGCAGGAGTTCCGCATCCAGCTTCTTGTCTTCAAACACAAGATGAAGAACCTCGTGTGGACCAGCGGCATCTCCGCCCTCGATGGCGAATTCCAGTCGGCCTCCGAGGTCGACTTCTACATCGATAAGGTATGGCCGTCCCCGGCTAGCCCTTCGGCGCGCTCTTCTTCCTCTCAGTGTGACCAACCAGGTGTTGCACTGCGGCCAGCTCTTACAGGTTAGACATAGCCAAGGACTAGGTGAGGCTGCAGCCGGCCGAGGCACACGCGTGCTCAGGAAGGTTTGCGGCGGCGGGGAGTTACCCAGAGAACGGCAGGCCAGGGAGTAGCTGACAGAGAGCGTTCTGGGCAGAGAGCCCAGTGAGAGCAAAGGGCCAGGGCAGGAGCGTGCCCTTGTGTTTGAGGGACAACTGCGTTGTGGCCATGTGGCCCAGGAAGGGAAGCTGTGGCAAGAGACAAGGTGGGGAAGGAGGAGGGGATCCTCTGTGGGCTAGCAGAAGCACTTTGCGAGTGGGGACCGCTGTCGCGATCATAGACTGGTGCTGCCTGCGTTGTGTATGTGTGATGGACTCAGCATGGAGTGCTTCTGTGACGGGCTTCTTTTGCTCAACATTGGCTTGGAGAGGATTACCCTCCATCATGGCTACGTGCAGCTGGGATTCAGCAGTGGTTACTGCCCGGTGTGCGAGAGTCCCATATCAACGGCCGTCTGTTCATCCGTGTTGAACCTTGGGTGATTTGGGGCTATTGCAACAAGAATGCATAAGGTCAATTTAGGAGGCGGAGGCAGGAGAATTGCAGGTTCAGTGCCAGCCTGGGCACTTAGGAAAACCTGTCTCAAAATAAATAAGACCAAGGATATAACTCAGTGGTAAAGTGCCCCTAGGTTTAGTCCCCAGTACTGGCAGGGTAGGAGAGGAGTATATATTTTAAAAAGAGAGAGAAACATGGAAGTCACAGTGAGTTCTAACATACATTAAATAAGTATTGTGCCCAACAACTTAGGAGACTGAGACAGGAGGATCACAAGTTCAAGGCCAGCCTCAGCAATTTAGTAAGACCATATCTCAAAATATAAAAAATAAGTAAAAAGGGCTGGGGAAGTAGCTCAGTGGTGAAATGCCCTGGGTTCAATCTCCCCGAGTCCTCCCTCAACCCCACCAAAAAAAAAGGGGGGGGGGGTTGCTAGGAGGGGCAGAAACAGTGTCCAAGAGATGTTGGCTAAGACTATCCTAGAAGAGACCAAAGGTACCTAGTCCACTGACCTAATATTCTTATAATTCTTATAATTCTCTAATTCTCATAAGCCTCCAAACACAGGCTCAAGCAAACTCTTCTCTTCACTCCTGAGTGTAAATGGGGAGGTAGTGCTTCACAACAATTCTAGCAGTCTAGGGTGTTTGGGAAATCTGGAAAAACTCTCACAGAAAAACAAAACGACTTAATTTTGATATCATTTTTTTGGTACTGGCAGTTAAACACAGGGATGCTTTGCCACTGAGCCACATCTTCAGCCCCTTTTATTTTTTGAGACAGAGTCTCACTAAGTTGCTTAGGGCCTTGATAGTTCTAAGCCTGGCTTTGAACTTGTGATCCTCCTGCCTCAACCTCCCCACTGGGGTTACAGGAGGACCACCGTGCACAGCTCCAACAGCTCAGTTCTTTTGTAAAAGTTCTGTAGGGATCTGGAGGTATAGCTCAACAGTAGGGCTCTCCCCAGCATGCTGGAGGCCCTAAGGTCAGTCCCTTGTACGGCAGTGGTGACAAAAACATCTCATTAGGACAAGAAATGCTAGCTCAGTGGTGGAGCACTTGCCTCGTGTGCAAGGAGATTCTCTCTGTAGCACTGGGAAAAGAAGGAAAACTGTCACAATGGTGGAAACCCCTGCTATGTTGCTTCATGTCCTTCGAGGAAAGACCACAGTACATGCACAAGCATATGTGTATGATGAAAACTTTTTAAGACCCTATTTATACTACACCCACCCACACACACCCCTGTACTGGGGATCTGAACCACATCCCCAGCCTTTTAACTCTTTTTTTTTTTTTTTTTTTAAACTCATGGTGCCATGTCTCACGTGCATGATTATTTTTTGCTACACATGGTTTACTGTTCTTTTTTCTTTTGGTACCAGGGATTGAACTCAGGGACACTGAACCACTGAGCCACATCTCTACCCTTTTTGTATTTTATTTAAAGGCAGGGTCTCACTGTGTTGCTTAGCACCCCACTTTTGCTGAGGCTGGCTTTGAACTCTCAATCTTCCTGCCTCAGCCTCCCATGCTGCTGGGATTACAGGTGTGTGCCACTGTGCCCAGCAGTTTTTGACTATTCTTTAAAATATAATTTGCACATATAACTTGGGTGATGTAAGCTTCGCTGTTGTCACGTGCACCGTTTGGTGACTGTTGGCTTACTCACAGCGCTGTGCAGCCATCGCCACTGTCTAATGCCGGAACATTTCCAGCCCCCTGGAAGAGACCTTGCCCATTAGCAGTCACTCCCAGCCCTTCCCTTTCCCCAGCCCTAGCAAGACACGCACCTCCTGTCTGGATTGCCTCTGCATGACACTTTGTATGGCTGGGTCTGTGATATCTGACCTCTGCTGGGCTGCTTCCCCGGAGCCCAGTCTCAAGTTTCCTCCACTCTGTAACATGTATCGGTATTTTATTCTTTCTTATGGCTGAATATTTCCTTGTAGGGATACTTCACACTTTGGTTTATCCGTTCCTCAGTTGACTCTGAGGTGTTTTACTTTTTGGCTATTAAGGATTGTGCTACAAGCCAGGCATTGTGGCACACGCCTATAATCTCAGCAACTTGGTATGACCCTGTCCAGAGTTGTAGTTCAGTGGTAGAATGCCTTTGGGTTCACTCCCCGGTACGACGACAAAGGAGAGAGCTGCAGAACTGGGTGCAGCGGCACATGCCGTAGTCACAGCTGGGCAGAAAGATTGCTGGTGCCCAGGAGTTCTGTCCCAGCCTGGGCAACAGCAAAACTTTGGGTCTAAAAAAAAAGAAAAGAATGTTGCTATGAATGGTCATGCCTAAGTTTTTGTGTGAACATATGGTTTTTGGTTGGGTACTGGAGAGTGAACCCGGGACACTTTTTACCACTGAGATGCAGCCCTATCTGTTAATTGACAGGATCTCACTAAGTGGCTGAAGCTGGCCTTAAATTTCCATCTTCCTGCCTCAGTCTCCCTAGTAGCTGGGATTATACTGTATCTGGTTTGAATATAGTTTCTGGTTTTTTTTAGTACCAGGAATTGAACCCAGTGGCACTTAACCACTGAGCCACATCCCCAACCCATTTTTATTTTTTATTTTGAGACTGGGTCTCACTAAGATGCTGAGGGCCCCATTAAGTTGCTGTGGCTGACTCTGAACCTGGAATCCTCCTGCTTCAGCCTCCTGAGCCACTGGGATTATAGGCGTTGCACCCAGTGAACATACGTTTTTAATTTTTTTGAGTGTATATCTAATTATGGATTTGCTGGTTCAGTTTGGATCCTTTGGTTTTTTTAAAGCTCATGTTGTGCTAAACTAAATAACTTTCATTTAGATTTTATGGTTTTTGGATGACTTGGTTTTTGGCAGAACTTAGCCAAACCTGACATGAGCATACTCTCCAAAAGCAAAAACACATTGGTAGTGGAACTTTTTCAGTGTCGTTTTAAATCGTGCTTTCACTAATCAAATAAAACTACCTCTCCTGCTGTGCCATTCTGTCAGTCACCTTCCATCCTTTCCTCAGTGCCGACGAACCGCCCTTGGGTACTATCAGTAACCTGCTACATCCCTCTGTCATCTCAGTGACCCCACCTAACTAGTCTAGCCACCCAGATGGTTTAATAAGGTGCTTCTGCCAAGAATTAGCAATGTGGTTATTATAGGTAGAATTTTGCTCTGACACTGTGTTCAGTTAAATGAATACTGTGTCCCTGGTTTCAAGGCCCCACATAAAAAAATTTAATTGCAAGTTTTACTGTTCCTTGCCAGCTGGCTGGTAATGCTCTTTAGACCCCTCCCCTCCCCCCGCCAACACACACCCTTGCTTTTGAAAAGTAATGTTGGGTTTTATCTCGCACTTGGCTTCGTCACCCTTCTCAGGTGGCTGTGCAGTAGGTGAGCCTGCCCGTCCACCATGCTCTTCTCCGACTCCCTTTTCCCACAGGACATGATCCACATTGCAGACACCAAGGTGGCCAGGCGCTACGGGGATTTCTTCATCCGTCAGATACACAAGTTTGAAGAGGTGAGAGGTCAGAGAGTGGATTGTTGGCTGGGAACAGCCTCTAGGAAGTGGGTGGGGAGCTTCTAAGTTTTTATTTCTCGTGTCTGCTTTCAAGAAAGCCTGAGATTGGCCCTTAACGTGTCGGCGCTGGCTTGCTGGTTGGGGAGCAGGGCGGGCCCACAGGACTGCTGCCTCAGCCCTCTCTGGGCATCTCTTCCCAGATCTCCTCTGCCGCTCTGCTCGCCCTCCCTGGTATTTCCTAATATGGGTGGATTTGCTGCCTGCTCTCGCCCATCCCTCTCCCCTCCCCACTTGTGTTCTCCAGCCGAGACAGGTCTGGCCAGTTCCTGCAGGCTGGAGGACAGGCTGCTCTGTCCTGACAGGCTGCTCACGTTCTGCGTCTTGCCCTAGGACAGGTCTTTTGGGTCAGGCCAAACAGCACAGCAGTGTGGGGTCTCCTGTTGTGGCCACCACTGGAGCCACTGCATGCTGGTGTGCTGAGTCCAGCAGAGGCTGGGCCCCTCCCACAGGGTCCTGAGAGGGCCCTGTGCTCTTTACCTTCCTTCCACTTGTCAGGGGCACACCTGTTGGGGCAGCGGGCTGACTGGCTTCCTGCCAGGATCCTGAGGCTCAGCTGGAGTAGCCAGGCGCATCCCCTTTCCCGTCCAGGAAGTGGACAGTGCAGCGTAGGGTGTGGGTGTGTTGAGTGGGCAAGGGGACTTTCCACACATGGTGGGCACCCACCCAGAGACGCCTCTTCCTGGCCTCAGGGGCAGCTGGGAGTGTCCCGTTGGTTGTGCACACTGCAGGAATGGGTTGGGAAACCCCTGTCTAACTTTGCATTTCTTCTTCTAGCTTAATCGAACCCTGAAGAAGATGGGACAGAGACCCTGAGGACACTCGTGCTCCGGTCATTCGGAGCCTCTTGATTTTGTAGGTGTGTTTGGTCACCGTGAAGCCTTTACCCAGATCAGTCATCAGCTGAGTTGAACTCCATTCAAATTAAGAACAGAAATGCTGGAAATAGGTCTCAGTAAAGGATTTTGGGAGCCAGTTTGTCGTTTTGTCATCTGGTTATTGTGGGGAGAGACCAGGCAGTATTCCTGGGGTCCCACTTTCCTGGTGCACCGGTGACCAGCTGCCCTGAGGTCTCCACCCCCCTTCACAGAGTACTGTATTCACGGGTGCCTTCACATTCCGTATTTTACTTCTACCTCACGAGCCCATGAGATACAAGTGACCTGCTGTGATTTTCAGGGCATGTTAGTGGCATGCTTGGTCCTGGGAAGAAACTTGTAGGCACCTCCCCCTGCCAAGAACTGTCCAAAGAGGCCTCTAAAAATACTGCCTCTTACAGCTTGACCGTAGCAGTCATTCCCCGCTTTGCCGATGAGGAAATGGACCCCTAGGTAATTAAGTGACTGTCAAGGTCACACAGCTACAAAAAGGTTGGCACCACACCACCACTTTTTCCAGTCCTCTACAGGTTGGCACCTGCTGCTGGGCAGAGCTGGGCCTGCTCTGGATGAATGTGTGGGCTCTTTTTTGTTTTTTAATGTGCCAAGGGAATGTAGCAAGAAGGCCACTTCTGGGGCTGCAGCTGTGGCTCAGTGGTGGAGCCCTTGTCTGGCATGTGTGAGGCACTGGGTTTGATTCTCAGCACCACAAAAAAATAAATAAAGGTATTGTGTCATCTACAACCAAAAAGTGACCAGTTTGGCCCCAGCATAACGGCACATGCCTGTAATCCCAGCTTCTCTGAGGGGCTAAGACAGGAGGCTCTTCAAGTTCACAGTCAGCCTCATAAATTTAGGAAGACCCTCAAAAACTTAGCAAGACTCTTTCTCAAGATAAAAAGGCCAGGTGTGGTTTTATATGCCTGTAATCCCAGTGGTTTGGGAGGCTGAGACAAGAGGATCACCAGTTCAAGGCTAGCCTCAGCAACTTAGCAAGACCCTATCTCAAAATTTTAAAAAAGGGCTGGGGGTGTAGCTCAGTGGTAGAGTACCCCTGGGTTCAATTTGCTGAACTATAAGCAGGGAAGGGTGGGAGTTACGGGTTCAGGGGGAGGGAGACACAAGGCTAGGGACCCAGCTGAGGATCGTATGTGGCAGTAAGGGCCAGGACTTTGAGTCTGAGCGAGGTGGAAAGCCACCCTTCACTACAGAGGTGGCAGAACTTGTCCAGGTTCCCAGAGGGAAGGGTAGGGCTAGGATTTGAATCCAGGTCAGCCCAATTCTAAGGCTGAGCTGTCTGAGGCACAGCCCCAAACCGCAAAGGAAGAAAATGCGTCTTCTCCCTTCATATGTAGCAAATCCAACTTCTGTGAAACCTGGCTTTCCAGTCTTCATCGCTACCTGTCGGAGCCTCGGGAAGGCCAGTCGGTACCTGCCAAACGTCTTGACTGCCTGCTGGAGCCCCCAGCCCTCTCCCTGGCAGGGTGGGTGCTGTGCACTGACTGCCAAGAGCGTCCCGCCCTGCCTAACACCAGTCCTGGCACCTGATGGGTGTCATAAGCTCAGACTCACCTGAGCAGCTCCCCGGCCCCACATCAAAATCCCGTGCTCACATCAAGGTCCCCTTTCTGTACCTCAGTGGTGTTAAAGTGCTGGCGATGGAGCCTCTCTGCACTCCTACCTTGCTGGGAGACAAGCCGTCTCAGGAGCCCAGGGCCACACAGGCCCAGTGTGTGTGAGGGCCTGGCTCCCGGCCACCTCCCGGCCCAGCAGTGCTTGGGAGGGGGCAGGCACCGCTGCACTCCGCCTGGCACCGCGGGAGGAACGTGGCGCGCTCAGCAGCTGCAGCGCGCTCGCTCCATCTTGCCCAGAGCAGAGCAAGCAGGTCCAGAATCCTCCCATGCATGACGAGAGCAAGAGCAAGGCGTTTACCACCAGGAAATGGGGAGCGCCGGGTGGTGTGTGACCAGAAGTCTCTGCGTCAGTACAGCGAGCGGGTGTGCAGGCTCGGGCTTGGTCGGACCCGGCTCTGAGTCGACACCACATACCAGCTGTGTGTGCGGCCCAGACGACCTAACTTCCCAGTGCCCTACCTTTCTCCTCTGTCTGACGGGGATGGCACCTGCCTCAGGATCGTTCTGTTGATTAAATTATGTGAAGTTCTTAGCGCAGCACCTGGCATGTAATTAGGGAGTGGAGGCCATTGTTAGTTGGCTGTGACCTTGGCAGAAAGGTCATGTGTGGAACAGCACGGCAACTTCCTGGTGCAGCTGGGGCTTGTGACCTCCAGACACCAGGCTTCAGGTGGGTCAGGTCAGGACTGCAGTGTCCTTCAGTGGTAGAGCACCTGCTTAGCCTGAGGGAGGCTCTGGGCTCAGTCTCTACGGCACACGGAGGGCCAGTGGAGAGGGAGTGAGTGCAAAGACCAGTTCACAGGCTGAGACACTTACCTAGAGCAGCCCAGCCACAGAGGAGCTGGGCTTTACAGGGCTTTACGCACAATGGCGGCAGCAGGCGTGGAGATGGAGGACAGGGCTTGGATGTGGGGCTACAGGTAAGGGAGAAGCCTGGTTCCCTGGCCTTTGCAGCTGAATGGTGGCAGGGCAGAGTCCTCTGAGATGGGAGCAGGTTTGGAACAGGAGGTTCGCGCAGGTGGGTAAAGAGCCAGGTTACAGCGGAATCTGAGGAGCCTGTGGCACAATGGTGGCTGGGCTGCTCTAGACAAGTGTCTCAGCCTCTCTGGCCCTTGCACTCCCTCTCCACTGGTCCTCCCTTTGATTTGTCTGTGTCCCCCTCCCTCCCTCCGTCTTGCTCACACACTAGACTGTGAACTCAAGATGGGGCTTTCCTCCCAGTCCATCCTGGACCCTAAGTGACTTCTGACCACCTCGACTGCACAAGGAGGCAGTGGGCCAGGCTGCCCGCGGGCTGCAGCCCTGCCATTATAGAATTCTGGGTGACCTCTAGGATCTAAAAACCAGGAACCCTGTGAACACCTGAGAAGAGGGAGGCAGAACCCGGTAGCCATGACCCTGGCAGTGCAGAGAGGGACCTTGCTGCATGAATGATGGGGGAATAAGTGAGTGGGAACCAAGGGGGACATCTGGGGTCTGCGTAGTGGCAGAGTTGCCTTAAAAGCCTCTGGACCGCAGAGGCGTAGGCAGAGTGGGGTGCCTGGGCAGATGGACGGGTGCCCTCCCAGCATGGCCTTCAGTGCAGGAAGGCTGTGGCTGCCTGCCTGGCGCTTCCTCATGGTGGCTGCCCCTGCCCCAGCCCACCCTGCAGACTGGACACACAGTGTGCTGTGGCCTGGGGTATGGGGGACGGGCTTCAGGGAGAGGCTGAGAGGAAGGCAGGGGACAGCCAGTGGTGAGGTCCAAAGCTCAACCGGCGTTTCCTGAGGTCTTCTGGGAGGAGGGGGTTAGGGAAGCATCGATTTGTCGTGGTTCCTGTAGCTCCGCATTCCTACCAAGCCTGCTGGGAAAAAACTGGCTTTTCATTATTTTGGGCCCCTCCCTAACCCTACCCAGTCAGTTGATCAAAATCGGGCTACACCCCGACATCTTCCTCGGGCCGGGTGCTTGGAGACCTCTGTCAAGGCTGGGGGCTGGCAGGGAGCTCCTGCGGGTGGGGTCCAAGCCCGGATGCTGCCCCTTACTGCTGGGAGACTTGAGGCACGTGGCTGAACTCGGCTTCTGCTTCCTTCTCGGGCGAATGGGGCCAGCCGTCCTCCCACCAGTGCCTTTCTAAGTCCCAGCTCCTGACACTCGGGAGGCGACAAGGTGCTAACTCACGTGCTGTGTCACCTGGGGGTGAGATGTGGCCAGCTAAGCGACTCCCAGAGCTCCGAGACACACAAGTCTCACTTTCTGTTTCTCACAGCAGTGGCTTTGTGACAACCCTCCTGTTGCTCAGTCCCCTGAGAGGTGACCAGGCTGTGTCAGCAGGGCTTAGGAACTGCTTCCGCTCTGCCCACCTTCCACCTGCCAAGGGGCCAGGTGGAGAAGGGAGGGCTCTAGTGGTCGGGACCCCAGCTCGACCCTAAACCACAGCCAAAGCATGAGCTTGCCATGCAGACCAAGCCCACACCAGGTCCCTGGGCCCCTTTGCTCTCCTACAGAGCAACAGCAGCCCAACCCTTAGGGCCCAGAAGCCCACATTAGCACCAGACCTCAGATCTGCTGCCTTGCTGGGAAAACCCCAGTACTAACAATATGTGTCACGTTTGAAAGCGAGATGGGATGTCCCCAGAAGCCCAAGGCTGGAGGCTGGAAGGCTGGCTGTCCAGGTTGGCCTTCAGCATCATGGGTCAGTGCCTCTGTGCTGTGGAGCTGGTGCGTCTGGCAGGGACACATCTTGGTAGTGAAGACCGTTCTTTGTGAGCCCAGAGAGAGTTAGGCTGAGTTGTGACTGTACCTTGTGACGTCATGTCTTCCTGCGGGCTGTGTAGCCTCTGAGTCGCATTCTCAGCAGCAAGTGGATATAATGTGGTGGAGTCTAGCTCAAAGGGTCCGGAGGACTCGAGGCAGTTCACCTAAGGAGAAGCCACTCAGTAGGTGGTAGGGTTCAGCTGTGTTGTGGGCACCTTACAATCCAGTGGGCTCCGCCTACCTCAGCACGTTCAGTACCTTGTGAGCAGCCCACAGAGCCTTGGGGTGGGAGGGCTTAGGAACAGGCCTTCTGGAAGCCCTGTAGCACTTTGCCCAAGTCTCCATCACATCCCTCGTCTTGTCCTCCTGTTCCTTACAGACGGTCTCCACCCTGGCCGCCGGTCCCTCCTGCACTCAGCACTGGCGTCCCCTGAGGTTGCAGTTAATGCGGAGGATGGGATTCTGGGGGAATCCAGCGCTGGCAGGGGAGGCTTCGGGAAGGAGGCGATGTCTAGCCAGGTCTTCGATCCTGTGTGGGTTCCCCTTCCAAGTGCCGCTGCGACCCTGAGTGGTCACCTCCCCTCGCTCCAGTGTCTCCTCTCAGCACATGGAGGGGGCTTTGCTAGATCAGGGAATGTGCCAGATCTGACGTGTCAGTAGCTTCTCGGACTTGACTCCATCGTGGGACAGCTCCAGGGGTAACTGGCTTGCTTCTTCCCGTGACAGGCAGCACGTACTCCTCTGTTCCCCAGGGCTCAGTTGGAAGTTTTTTTTGGGGGGGTGGATAAGGTGACGAGCCCCATCCCAGGAGAATGTTCTAGAATGTGTACATGTAGAGGCAGGGGGCCTGGGGAGAGAGGCCGCCTGTCCTCAGACACAGCTGCGATTCCAGGGACCCAGGCCCCATGCAGATGCAGGGTGCTGTGCTGGCACGCACGGCGCTGCCTCTGGCTCAGCGAGGCAGATGCCACTCCTGACCCCAAGCTTCCCACGTCTTCCACTGGTCCTCGCCCTAGCTGGGGAGGCCCCACAATGCTCCCATTGTCCACTGCCCTGCCAGGCTGCCCCCAGGGTACAGCTCAGAGCCTAGGCAGGGCCTGGTTCCTGGGGTGAAAAACCAGAGCGCTCAAACCCACAGGGGAAGCCATGGACCTTGGGGGATCCTAAGCCAGGGTCCTGGAGTCTGACTCTCAGGGACGCTAAGAAAGATGCAGTCCTGGATTAGAAGCCACAGGTGCCGTGGCTCCAGTCTGTCCAGCCCTGACCTGTGGCCTGAGCGTGGGGCCTACGCCCTTATCTCTTTTTCTCATCATAAAAGTTATACTTGGCCCTCCCCTTGTGAGCCCCTTGTCTCAGCCTCCGGAGCCGCTGGAATGATAGGCATGTGCCACCATGCCTGGCTTAAAATGCTTTTTTAAAATGAACAAGTGCTTACTACTGTAGCCAGAGCAGAAGTTTAAAAATTAACTAGTGGTAAATATGCTATGATTCCACCCATATGAGGTCCCTAAAGTGGTTGATTCAGAGACAAAGTGGATGGGCTGGGGGTCATGGCTCAGTGGTAGAGCGTTTGCCTAGCACGTGTGAGGCACTGGGTTCGATTCTCAGCACCACATAAAAAAATAAATAAAGATATTGTGTCCATCTACAACTAAAAATATTAAAAAACAGAGACACAAAGTGGGCTGGTGGCTGTGGGGGCTGGGAGAGGGCCCAGGAGCAAGTGAGTCGTGGGTGTGGGGATCCGGAGAGGGCTGGAGGTGAGACGGCAGGCCAACGTCAACAGAAAATGGCAAATTCTATGTCACTGTACATTTTACCACAATAAAAAAATGATTACTAAAAGAAAGCTATGTTAGCTAATTGTTATGCTAGCTAATTATGCTAAGTGAAAAAGCCAGACCCAAAGACCACATGTTGGCTGTAGGATTCCATTTACATGAACTGTTCAGAATAGGCAGATTCACAGAGACAGAAAGCAGATCAGGGGATGCCAGAGGCTGGGGAGGACGTGTGGAGGGTGGGGGAATTGGGAGTGATTAGTAATGGGAACATAGTTTTCAGGGTGATGAAAACGCTCTAAGATTAAATAGTAGTAATGGTTGCACAACTCTGTAAATATATGAAAAACAAGGGAACCGTGTGCTTTAAAATCATGTTACACCATTGAATTCTATCTCAATACAGCTATTATTTTAATTTTAATTTTGTATGGGGATAGAGCCCAGGGCCCAGGGCCGCTCTACCGCTGAGCTACATCCCTACTCCTTTTTTTTTTTTTTTTTTTTTTTTTTTTTGGTGCACCTTTTATTTACTTATATGCGGTGCTGAGAATTTAACCCAGTGCCTTACATGCGAAGCAAGTGCGCTACCACTGAGCCACAACCCAGCCCCGATCCCCACTCCTTTTTATTTTTATTTTGAAATGGTCTTACTAAGTTGCCCACACTGGTCTCAAAATTGGGATCTTTCTGCCTCAGCCTCCTGGGTTCCTGGGATTATCATGATTCACTGTACCCACCTGGCACTACAGTTGTTAATTTTAAAAAGTCAGGGCTGGGGTTGTGGCTCAGTGGGAGAGCATTTACCTAGCATGTGTGAAGCACTGGGTTGCTCCTCAGCACCACATAAAAAAAATAAAGATATTGTGTTCAACTACAACTAAAAAAAATAAAAATAAATAAAGTTATAAAAAAGTTACAGCTATTGGTTGTTACAAATTAAAACCATAATTACAAAAATAGAGTCTGCCATAACCCTCGATATCACTCTCAAAGTTAAACACTGACAGCATTTGGACATGAATCCTTTTTTCTGGATGTTTAAAATTCTCTCTGTATTTAAGTGTTTAGATACATAAATATACATTATATATATACACACACACACACACACATATATACACATACATATATATTCACACATACACATTTTATACACACACACATACACACATAGGGGGTGAGAAAGAGAGGGAGGTGTGTGCAAACTCAGGATCCTGCTGGGTATGGTGGACAGGCCTATTATCCCAGCTACTCCAGAGGCTGGGGCAAGAGGATCATTATTTCTGGGCTAGCTTAAGACAATTTAGCAAGACACTGTGAAACAAAACAAAACAAAAAACTGGGATCCTATGATACCTATTACATTGCAGTTTTTTTTTTTTTTTTTTTTTTTTTTTTTTTTTTTCACTTCTTTTGAGGATATATTTCCATGACCTTTTTTTTAAAGCAATGGTGTCTGGCTGAGCAACGGAGCTGGCCTTGAGCTCCAGGGTTCAAGTGATCCTCCTGCCTCAGGGACTGCAGGTGCTCCCCAACCCTCCTGGCCCTTGCCATGACATTCTTAACAGCTGTATGATTTGGGGGTTTTTTGGGTCTAGCTGTGCTGAAGCTTAGTCACCCAGTACCTTACTAAAAAACACACATACGTTCAGAAGCCTGAGGCAGGAAGATCACAAGTTCAAGGCCAGCCTGGGCAACTTTGAAAGACCCAGTCTCGAAATAAAATTTAAAAAGGGCTGGGATGTAACTCGGGGTAGAGTGCTTGCCTGGCATTCGTGAGATCCTGGGTTTGAACCTCAGCACCTCCACGCTCAAGCTGTTCCCAGTGCTTTGCTGTCAGTGGGTAAAAACTCACCCGCCTTGTGCTGGGGATGGAACCCAGGGCCTCACATGTGCCAGGCCAGTGTTCCACCACTGAGCCACATGCCCGCCACCATAAACATTCTAGCATGTAAGTCACAGGACCCCTGGACAGCACTTCTAGAAGACAGAGTCCTGGGAACAGTGGACCTGCTGCTTCACAGTGGCAAATCTTCCCCTCTATAGATGCTGCTGACATTGGACCTTGGGCAGGTGACCTCCAGTAAGTCAGTGGCAGAGAGTGGGAGAACAGGTAGGCGGGCATCTGCTCTCACCCCCAGGAACAGGTATCTTTGTCCCCCACCTCTCCCCCTTCAGGGTGGGTCCTCTCCCTCTTTCTCCCCTGTGCTTGGCAAGCGCTCCACTGCTGAGCTACTTCCCCAGTTTATGAGTTTACTACATCTTCTTTCCTTTTTACTTCTCTGATCTTACCTTTGGATCTGTGTGCGAAAACAAAAGCCAGCGGCAGGTCCTGGTCAGGGTGCACTCATTCATTCTTACCAGTGCTCCAAAATGTGAGCTTTCTCCACCCTCCATGGGTGCTTTTTTCTTTTCTTTTTTTGGTACCAGGGATAACCCAAGGGTGCTTAACCACTGAGGCACATCCCAGCCCTTTTTATATTTTACTTGGAGACAGGGTCTTGCTAAGTTGCTTAGGGCCTCTCTAAGTTGCTGAAGCTGGCTTTGAACTTACCACCCTACTTGGCTCAGCCTCCTGGGCCCCTGGGATTATAGGTGTACCACCGAGCCTGACTAATGGGTACCTTTTTCATCTTGCCTTCACTTCCTCTTTTTAAACCCTCCTGCAAAGAGTGGTGGCTGCAAGAAGGGTGCGCAGAAGGAAAGTGCAGCCCCCTGCCTCCCACCGGAACCAGCAGCCCCCTCTGGGCTCCCACGGTGCTGGGGACAGAACCCAAGGCCTCACACATGCCAAGCAAGTGCTCTCCCACTGAGCTACACATCCAGCCCCACTTAATGACAGTTAAAAAATAAAACAGAAAAGCACTGAATTAAGGGCTCAAGTCCCTCAGTCCTAATCCTGAAATGACAGCCTGATTTCAGGCAAGTGGCCTGACTTGCCTGCCTGTGGCCTCTGGCCTCCCCTGTGAATACAGACCCGCCCTCCTCCTGAACCCTGGTTCACAGTCTGCCCAGTGTCTTCACATCCATTACCTCACCTGTTTACCCACAACCCTGGGAGGCAGGCAGAGATTATCATCCCCATTTTACAGGGTAGGAAATTGAGGTTCACGGGGGTGAGTTGTCTGGCCTGCAGTCACCCAGCTGTGGTCACACAGCTGTGGTGATGCAGGTCCTCCCTTCAGAATGTGGTGAGCTGACTCAGGCTGAGTTTATAAAGCCCACAAGGGCTAATGGGGCCCAGAGGGCTGTGCTGTGTAAGCTGTTATTAAGGAAATGGGAGGGATCCAAGTTAGATTGGGAGCCCTTTAGGACAGGGGTACAATTCCTTTTGGGATTTTTCCTTTTGTTGGGTGCTGGGAATGGAAACCTGGGCTTTGTGCATGCTATGAATGTGCTCTGCCACTGAGCCACATCCCCAGGCCCTCCTGGATTGCAATGAGTGTCCTGGTTGGTCTTTGAAGACCAAGGTCTGATATCAGAATCCTGAGTCTAAGTTCATGATTTAATGGGTGCACCTGGAACTTTGGTTTCCCGGGAGTTGCTTTCTACAGTGGACAGGACAGAGGGTGGCAGCTCAGGGTTGGTAAGGAGCCAAGAGGACTGGCTGGGCATTTGAGTCCTGGCAGGCCTTTGCTGAGTGGCCTGAGAATTCACCTCTGGGCAAAGATAGTGGCCTTCCGGCTTTGGACAAGTCCAGGGGTATGAGGCTGGTCCAGGTTGACAAGCTGGGGTCCCTAAACTCTGGGTCATAATTATACTCTGGACCTGGACTCTGTTGACTTTGAGGAGGTGGAATTCCCCAAGTTGACCTCTCTGATAATTTGCCCAAAAAGGCTCAGATGACAAGTTGGGTAGAAAAGGATTCAATGGATCTCATCACATGCTTACCAGGTACCAGGAACCAATAGTTAGAATGTAGGGGGATCGGGCATTTTATATTTCCATCCTCTCAGCCACCTTTTAAAGCAGAAAGCAGCTGAGATCCAGGCAGGCGCAAGACCACATGCTGGGGAGTGGGAAAACCAGGATCTGAGTCTGGGAAAACCAGGATCTGAGCAGGGGTCAATGACTCCCAAACCCACTTCCAGATGACTGAGACCTGTTCCTTCTCCTGGAAGCTGGTGACAGACCCATTCCAACTAGCCTTTGCACGGGTCAGAGTGATGTCACTGCCTGCAGCTGATCATCTGCCTGCCTGTGGTCAGCAGAGGCCTGGGGGAGGGGTCCTCTGGCCGGGTTTTGAAGGGGCCAGCAGATGGACAGTGGGGCTGGGGAGCTTCCAAAGCCAGATATGAATGGCCTGTATGGGCCTGCTTCCCATAGGTCCCTCCAGGGACAGCCAGCTCGCTGCCACTCTAATCAGGGCCAAGGGACCCCAAAGGGGTGTGGGAATCTTCTGAACTGGCACAAGGGTGAGGGGAACTGTGCAGGCTCAGCTGCATGGACACCTGGGTAGAAGGTGGCAGTGGGGCCCGGCAGGCCGTCGCGGGAGGGGACGGTGGAGGCCAGAACTGGCTGGCTGGTGGTCGGGGTGCTTCACGGTGGTGGGACGGGATGAAGAAAGGGGGCGGCCTCCGGGAGTGGGTGGGCTCTGGGTCTGCAGGGAGGCCGCCTCAGGCCGGGGCGGGTGGGGCTCTGGAGGAGTCCGCGCGGAGCCCGCTGCGGGTCGGTGGGGAGCGGGCGCGGCCGGCGGGGGCAGGCGGGAGGCGGGCTCGGGAGCGGCGCGGCGCGGGAGCGGAGCGGAGCGGGCGGGCGGCGGGGCATGGGGCGCGGGCCGGCGGGGCGGGGCCGCGGCGGGGTGGGGCGGCCGCCTCGGCTCCCCGCGGCGCGGGCGGGGACGCAGGCGACGGGCGCCGGCGGCCGGCCCACAATGAGGGCAGCGGGCCGCGGTGAGTAAGCGGCGGCCGGCCGGCCGGGCCACGCGGGCGGCGGCTGCTCGGGCAGGTCGGGGCAGGCCGGCGGGCGGGGCGGCGGGAGCCGAGCGGCGCCGCGCGGAGCCAGCGAGGACAGCGGGCCCGCCCGCCGGTGCCTCACTCCCACCGCCATGGCGGGGCCGCGGGGCGCGCTGCTGGCCTGGTGCCGCCGCCAGTGCGAGGGCTACCGCGGCGTGGAGATCCGCGACCTGAGCAGCTCCTTCCGGGACGGCCTGGCCTTCTGCGCCATCCTGCACCGGCACCGGCCCGACCTGCTGTGAGTGGCGGGGCGCGCGGGGCGGGCGGGCGGGTGGGACCGCCGCCCCCCTCAGTGACGCGGTGGCAGGCGCCGCCCCGGGACGCAGACCCCGACCCCGCCGACGGCTCCGGACGCCGGGCGGGCCGGAGACCCCGGCCCGGCCACCCCTCCCCCACCGAGCCGCGACCCCGCCCGCCGGGACGCCGGCCCGGCCGGCCCGGGGCGAAAGGTCGCCCAGCCCCGCAGGCCCTGACCCGGTCGAAGGAGTAGGGTCCGCGCGGGGACCCGCGGTGTCTTTGACGCTGAACTCCTCTCTCTGGACTCACGGAGTCCCCCTTTTCCCTGTTGGTGCCCAGGACGCACCGCCCCAAAATCTGAATAGGAGATCAGAATCTGTCCGCCCAAGATAGACTTCTTGGCAGGTTTGAGCGAATCTGAGAAACTGCGGACTCTGGGGTAGCTCGGTCCTTTTGTAAAAGAAATTTACATCTGTTAGGGAAATCTGCATCTGTGGGGGCAATCTACCGGAGTCGAGTGGCTCTGGGAAGGAGGCTGCTGACTGCTTGCTACCCGAGGGACCTTATCTGCACGACCTTCAATGCCTCCCCTCCCCCAGCCCCAGAAACCCCAGCCCCAGTTCCTTGCTGTCCTGGATGCTATAGAAGGCCCAATCCCACTCTTCTTGGAGTCACACATTTTGTGACTGACATATGTCCCTAAATATAGTTTCTCTTGTTCAACTATTTTATGTCAATTTAATGCATAGGCCAGCCAAACAATCTAGAAGCCACCCTCCTTCCCCACACTCCCATAAGGCACTTAGGGCTGATCACTGTGGGGCCTCTTGCTCTGGGAGGATAGGTGAACCCTCACTTCTGATGCCCCAGTGCACCATTTGGGCACAGAGGAGCCCCCTAAATTAATGATTGCTGGATAACAGGAAGCACACCATGCCCAGAACACCTCCCCTTGGGAATCAGACCTGTCTCCCCAGCATGAGCCCTGTGCCCCTACTGTCCTCAGCAAGGCATGAGGTGGGACAGGGAAGAAGAGCCAGGCATGTGCCTTGGGTTCACCAGTTCCCCTTGAGAGCCATCAATCAGCTTTTCCAGGTTTTGAAGTGGCCCCTTCCTGCCTGGAGCTGCCCAGTGAGGTTCTAATAGGAAACAGTATTCAGACCCCCAGAGCAATTGACTTGGGCTTCTGCCTCTACCCTCTCTGCTGGCCTGAGACCTGGAACCCCTTCATTTCATTCATTCATTCATTCATTCATTCATAAAATGATGAGTGAAAGTTTATCTGGTGCCCACCATTTCTTTTGCTTTTGGTCTTTTCTGCAAATTGTGAATCAAAAGCCCTGGTCCTGAGCTCTCTGTGCTTACAGTCCCCTGGCAGGACTCCCTCCTGCCCTGGCCTGGCAGGGCCTGGAGTCTTTCTGTGGTCTTTCACCTCCAGCCTGCCCTGGCAGGGCTCTGGAAGAGTTGGATGGTACATGCTCCCAGTTTACTCTGTCGTATGTACAGTGTCTGTGGGGTGGGCTGGGCCCTGGAGGAGAGGATTTTGGGGGTGTAGATGTAGAAGGGAACAGATGAGGTAGGGACATAGGTGGCCTGCTGCTTGCTGTGGAGCATGTGACACTATGCTAATGGAGTTCAGGAGCAGGGGCTTGAGATGGAGGAGAAGGGGGCCAGGACTGGACCCTTTGTTGGATCAGAGACTCTAGGGCTCTTCTCTTCTGGCTGGGGACCAGTGGTGAGACAGGAGGCAGGGACAAAGCCTAGAGTGGTAATGGTCTTGGGTGTCAAGCTAACCTGTTTGGTGACCCTGAGCCTGTTGGCATCCTCGAAAGTGCAGGCTACCTGGTTCTTTCTTTTTTAATTTTTCTTTTTTTTGGTACCTAGGATTGAACCCAGTGCTTAACCACTGAGCCACATCCGGAATACTCTTTTATATTTTTATGTTTTCTTTAGAGACAGGACCTTGCTAAGTTGCTTAGGCTGGCTTTGAACTCGTGATCCTCCTGCCTCAGCTTCAGGAACTGTGGGGATTGTAGGCATGCAGCCCTACATCTAGTGTGGGGCTAGACTACCTGGTTCTTAGGTCTAGGAAGTGTTTGTGTTCCTCCAGGCATCTGTAAGGTGGGATTGATTCATAAGAAGATAGATAATAGGGATTGTTGTGAGGATTAAATGAGATAATAAGCATTCAATCACCATTAGTTATTATAAGCAGTGTTATTAGGCAGCAGGGATGGATGAGAGTGTTTTTACTCCTTCATTCAACAGTATTTAGAGTGGTCTGTGTTGGACACTGTACCAGTTAATAGAGACACCAGGCTACAAAACAACACAGCTGGATGTGTTAGTGCACACATGTAATCCCAGCAGCCTGGGAGTCTGAGGAAGGTGATTTGCAAGTTCAAGGACAGCCTCAGCAACTTGGCAAGGCCCTGTCTCAAAACAAAAGTAAAAAGGGCTGGGAATGTGGCTCAGTGTAAGAACCCCTGGGTTCAGTCCCCAGTACGGGGGGGGGGGGGGGAGTGTGGAGGAGAGAGCGACTTCCCTCCCCAAGAAGAGACCTAGAAGTAAATCTAGACCTTCATTTGCCAGGGAGGCCAGTGCTCGGGTGGCCAGCCTGTTGCACAGAAGGGAAGCTGAGGCCCAGGCCCCACAGGGGAGAATGATGCTAGGGGCCGGTCTCTGTGAGAGTAGGCATGGGGCCAGGGGTGAAGGCCAGAAACGTCTTGAACAGTGGGCCCTGCAGGGTGGAGCCAGTGCTGACCCAGGCCTCTGTTGGGGAGGAAGGCTGTCCATGCCCCTCTCCCCAGTGCAGGAATTTCTGAGCTCCCTTGAGGCCAGGAACCATGGGGGTTTTATTTTTATTTTTGTTTCTTTAGCTCCGCTAGAGCCTAGAACTTTCCAGGTGTCACAGACAAGGATACTGAGTAGAGAGAGGTTAAACGACTTGCCTAAGGTCACCTACAAGTAGACTTAGTGAGGCGACCAAGGATCCAGGCCAGAACTGGCCAAGGGGGTCTGAGCTCGCGCATGGCCCCAGCCCTTGAGCCCGCTAGGGTCCTCCAGCAGCCGTTTCTTGCCTTCACCGAGGGCCCTTGATCCCTGGACTCTGCCTCAGAAAGTGTTGGGGCGAGGGGCGGCGGGTGGGTGTGCTTCCTGCTCCCTCGCCTCTGGGAGGCCTGCCCCTCACCAAGCCCAGACTCTGCCAGCCCTCGTGCCAGCCTGGGGCTCGGCTTCCCCAGTTTGCAGATGGGACAGTGAAGGCTGGAAGGTCTGCTGGCCTGCCCGTGGTCACACAGCCTGGCCTGCAAGAGCAGGACCTGAGGTCTAGAACCTGGGCCACCTGTCTCTGGGGCAGCTTCACCTACAGAAGGAAGAGAGGCCACGTGGGTGCACCCAGGAGACTGCCTGCTGGGCTGCCTCCGCGAAGCCTGGAGCAGGGGCGGTGGGGGGCAGGTGAGGGCAGCAGGGGGCCAGCTAAGGCCGCCTCCCACCTGGCCCACCTTAGAAAACTGGGGAGCCCTCACTGCCCCACATCAAGGGACGTTGTCCCCAGGAGTGGCCCGGAGTGACAAGCCAGCCCTAGAGGACCAGCAGCTCTGGAGTGTGCCCCATTTCCACTCTTACTCTGTTCATTTCACACTTGTTCTCTTCCTGGCCCAGTTAAGAAACGCATCCACCCTGGGCGGGGCAGGGTTCCGATTCAGTGAGTCGGTGGGACTGCGTGGATCTGACGGGCAGCAGAAAGCGCAGGTCTGTCCTCAGGGCTGGTGGCCTCTTCTCTGCAGGCCTCAGTGACCTCGCTTGTGGACTAAGTGCCTGCCAGAGGGTCGCTTGCTGAGGATCAAGTGAGACAAAGGAGCTCAGAGGGGCTCAACTCGGCATGGCACTTGAGGCCCCGGCCAGGCCCTGGCGTTGGGCGTTTGTCCTGGCCTAGGTGCATCTTTGCCACTGACTCAAGAGAGGCTTCCGGGGAAGAGCCTCGGCTTGAAAGCTGGGTCCAAAGCCCTCCTTTCCCAGTGATTCCCCAGCCTCTGCCTGGATACCCCCAGGGGCATGCGTCACCCTCTGCTCCCACCACTCTTCCGGTAGCAGGTGCTGGCTCCTCAGGGGGCCACAGCCCCTCCCCCAGCACTGCGGAGGCTGAGGCTGCCTCCTCTTTCAGACTCCACACTCACTCCTCACTGACCAGTGCTCTTCGTTGCTTTGCCTCTTGCAGAGATTTTGATTTACTTTCCAAGGACAACGTCTACGAGAATAACCGTTTGGTGAGTCCCCGGATCGATGCAGCCCAAGCACCCGTGTGTGTGTGTGTGTGTGTGTGTGTGTGTGTGTGTGTATTTGTGTGTTGGGGGTGAGGGCAGCTGCTTTTGCATGTGGGGCGCAGATCCTAGAAAAGGCCCTGGCCGCTCCTGCTCCCCACAGCTTCTTACTGGCCCGGGTGCCGGGAGCATCAGCCCCCCGCAGGCCATCCTGAGGCGAGCGCGTGTCCCTGTCCTGCTGTGTGGAGTTGGGCCTGGGCTGAGGCGTGCCCACTAACTACCTCCTCCTTGTCCTGTCTGCCATGGCTCTTCTGCTCCCACCCCTGCACTTCCCCCACCCCAGGCCTTTGAAGTGGCTGAAAAGGAGCTGGGGATCCCTGCTCTCCTGGACCCCAACGACATGGTCTCCATGAGTGTCCCTGATTGTCTCAGCATCATGACCTATGTGTCCCAGTACTACAACTACTTCTCCAGCCCTGGCCAAGGTGAGAGGGGACCTGCCTTCCAGAGGTTGGCGCTGGGGGCTGGTTCCTTGTGTTCTGGGTGTAAGCAGGCGGCTGGGAGGCGGGGTCCATTCTTCCGTTCTCACGTTTGAATAGTTAGGGAGGGAAACAGCGCTGCCTCTAGCCTTCCGCAGCTCTTGCTAGAGAGAAACCAGAACCTGAGCAAAACAGTGTCAGGAGACAAAAGAGCGTGCGCTCGTCCGCCCGTGAGTTCACTTCCTGGCGGGCGCCCACCCTGACTTCCACCCTGACTTCCTGTCTGCAGATGCTTCCCTGGCTTTCCTCTAGAAAGACAGTGGCCCTGTCCTGTGGGGCTATGTGCAGTGTCCTCCACAGAGGATCTCTGAGACCTGAGAACAGAGAGCCTGGGGAACTGGGCTGGGGGCTATGCGGCTGCCTCTCTGCTCCAAACCAGGTGGCTGGGTGTCCTGTGCAGAAGCCTCTCCTGGGGCAGCTGGGCCTCCCCGTCTGCAGAGAGGAAGTGGGCCCAGAGAGGGGAAACAGAGAGCTCAAGAACACACAGCAGAAAAGCTGAACAGCTGGGAGGAGAATCCAGCAGCCCCAAATCCTACTTGGGGTCACTGCTGCCCATGGGTCCTCAGTGTCCCCACGTGGGTCCTGTCTCCTGCCTCTGTTCTCCATTATGAACAGCCCCATCCCATTTGTTAAGAAAGACGAAAAAGGTGTTTCCTGAAGTCAGTGGTTTATTTTCTTACTATAGAAAATTTAGAACAAAGAAAAAGCATAAAAATTAAAAGAATTTATTATTCTCCTCCCCCATGCAACACTAGGGTTAATATTACAGCTGGACAGGTAGCGTTGTGCGTTTTAGTAGAAATCAGAATGAAAGTACTGCTGCCCTGTGTGTCCTCAGGTTCTGCACCTGCAGATTTAGGAAACTGGACCAAAATCATTCAAGGGGCTGGAGGTGCAGCTCAGTGGTGGAACACTTGCCTTGTATGCTGGAGACGCTGGGGTCCATCCCTGGCACTGTAGAGAAAAACACAGCACAAAGTTTGGTCTGTATTGAGCAACTACAGGTCTTTCTGGTTGTCATTCCCTAAAGATACAGTACGACAAGCCAGGCGAGGTAATCCCAGCTACTTGGGAGCTACAGCAGGAGGATGGCAAGTTTGAGGCCAGCCTCAGCAATTGAGCAAGGCCCTAAGCAATTTAATGACACCCTGTCTCAAAATAAAAAGGGATGCAGATGTGGCTCAGGGGTAGAGCACCTTGAGATCAGTTCTAGTACCACAGACAGACCAACGAAGAGACCCAGTGTGACAGCCACTTTCACGTTGTGTTATGTGTGAACAGCCACTTTCACGTTGTGTTATGTGTGAAAAGTGATCTAAGGATGATTTGAAGTATACAGTGGGATGTACAGACATGTGCACAGGAGGCTGTACATAGCTTATATGCCAGTTTGTCACCATTTTATTTAAAAAAATACTTTTGGTACTGGGGATTGAACTCCAGGGGTGCTTTTCCACGGAACCACGTCCCCCGTAGCCACGGTGTCCCTAAGTCAGCTGCGAAGTGCCTTCTAAGTTGCTGAAGCTGATCTTGAACTTGAGCTCCTCCTTTCCTCCTGAGCTGCTGGGATAACGGACGTGAACCCTGCACCAGGGTTCTATGCACTGTTTTAGATAAGGGGCTTGTGCATGTGGGAGCTTGGGCATCTGCACATACCTAAGACCACTGCACTTCTAGACACCACAGACTTTGGTGAGGCAGTCTAGCTAGGGTGGAGATTAAGAGCTTTACTCAAAATGTTTCCTCTGCCATTTGCTCTTTGAGTAATCATGGACCATCTACCTAACCTCTCTTTCTCAGCCTCTGCCTCCTTTTTTTTTTAATGGTACTGGGGATTGAACCTGGGTGCTCAACCACTGAACAACATCCCCAGCCCTTTCTAAGTATTTTATTTAGAAACAGGGTCCCACTAAGTTGTTTAGGGCCTCCCTGAGTTGCTGAGGCTGGCTTTGAACTTGCAATCCTCCTGTCTCAGCCTCCCCTCCAGTTGCTGGGATTAAGGCGTGCACCACCATGCCTGGCCTCAGTTTCCCCTTTGCAATTGGGAAAACAGTGCCCATCTAGCCAGGCACAGTGGTATTCGTCTGGAATCCCAGTTACTCCTGAGGCGTAGGCAGGAGAATGGCAAGTTGAAGTCTAGCCTCAGCAACTTGGAGAGACCCTATCTCAAAATAAAAAATAAAAAGGGCTGAGGATGCAGCTTAGTGGCTGGTAGTGCAACCCTGGGTTCAACCACCAATACTACCAAAAAACCAAAAAAACACCCTAAAAACTAGATTATTGATGATCCCCAATTTAGGATGATTCAACTTGATTTTTCAATTTTACTGTGATATGAAAGAAATATGCATTCTTTTTCTTTTTTCAAAAAATATATTTAGTTGTAGATAGACATATAACTTTATTTTATTTGTTATATGGTGCTGAGGATCGAACCCAGTGCCTCACACGTGCTAGGCAAGTGCTCTACCACTGAGTCACAACCCCAGCCCTATAAATGGTTTTTTAGTTTTGAATTTTGCCCTTTTCCTGGGCTGGGAACAGCGATACTCTTCAGTGTGTTGTGTTGCTAAGCTATGATGTTGTGTAGCTCAGGTGTAATCTTGAATTTTTGACTTAGGAAATTTCCAAGGTGTGATGAATTTATCAGGGTGCAGCCCATTTCAAGTCGGGGAACAGGTGTGTCCCTTTTGTTCCACAGATCCCTGTTTCTCTCGCTTAATGATCAGGATCTGTGAATGGACTGTGACCTGAATCTCGGCTCAGCCTTATCTCCCAGTGGCCTCCTGTAGCAAGCCCTTTCTGGTGGGCCCCTCCTGTGGGACCCTGGGTGGGCCCAGTCCCGCCGGCCCTGTGGGCTTCTCGTTGAGAAGGGTACAACTTGTACCTCTCATGCTCACCACTTGGTCTCTAAATGGAAACCATTTTTATCCCATCTGTTGCTCAAGCAACAGAAACAGAGATGTGTTCCAACCCTGGAGGCAAAGCTGGCTGGTGGCTACCCAGATGGTCCTGCACTGAGCCTTCTGGCCAGGGAAAGGGGTTTCAAGGGTGATTTTGAGCAGACATGACTGTCCCTGGACTTGGTGGCTGTGGAGCCTGACCCTGGCTGAGATCCAGCTCTGTGCGTGTTCAGCTTGTGCAGGCTGGGGTGCCGGTGACCCTGGGCGCTGACCCCGCCTTGCCAGGGAGCCCAGCAATCATGGAACGCCTCAGAGGGGTGCCTGTCCACAGGTGCAGGGTGGTGTCCTGGGGATGGAGCCCAGATGCCCGTGTGGCCTCACTCCACGGCTTGACCACTCCCTGCCCAGCTGCAGCCCTGTTGGGTCTCCTGCGCTTCCTTGAGCCTCACATCCCATCCCTGCTGAGCGGCTCCCTCCCTCTGACCGCCTCCTGGGGACCGCCATCCTGGAGTACGATGCTTGGGTGGGACCCAGGGCCTGGTGTGCGGTGAGTTTAGGCTCTCCTGTTGAGCCACGCCCCGGCCCGCACACCGCTGCGCAGCCCCAGCACCTGGCACTTTCTCACACATTCAAGCCAATATTTATTGAGCTCCTACTATGTGCCAGGCCCTGTGCCAGCTTCTGGGGAGACCACTAAGAGGGCGACAGGCCCAGGACTTTCATTCTCATGACGGGGAGGAAGGAAGAACAGGTAATATCATTTCAAAGGAACTAAGATAGGGGGCAGGTTAAAGGGCAATGGGGAAACTGGGTATGGGGGCTCATGCTTATACCCCCAGATACTGGGGAGGCTGAGGCAGGAGGATCCAAAGTTCAAGGGCAATCTGGACAAGGTAGTGAGGCCCTATCTCAAAGAACAAACAAACAACGGGCTGTACTGAAAAACAGACAAAAAAAGGTTTTGGGAGGCTGAGGCCGGAGGATCAATTGGAGCCTAGGAGTTCAAGGCCAGCTGGGTAACATAGCAAGATTTCACCTCAAAAGAAGGAAATAAAAGCCCGGCAGAGTGGTGCCTGCCTGTCATTCCAGTGGCGTGGGAGACTGAGGCAGGAGAATCGAGAGTTCAAAGCCAGCCTCAGCAACTTAGAAAGCCCTGAAGTACTTAATGAGACCCTGTCTCAAAATAGAAATAACAAGGGCTGGGATTGTGACTCAGTGGTATCCTAGATGGGTGGTCAGGGGGCCCAGGTGGCCCTGTGAAGATCTGGGGAGAAATGTTGCAGGCCAGGGTCGCAGGGGTCATGTGCTGCTGGGGAGTGATGGGGGAGGCAGGGACGGGGCAGGAGGCAGAGTCGTGGAGGGACCTGCCGAGGCTGGCTGCCAGGCTTCCAGACCTTTGAGGGTGACTCACAGTGAGGAGCTTTCCTACCACACTCCCGTCCACACACGTATGCGACTGAAACAAGTTTCAGGAAACGGTTCTTCCCCTTAGAACATGTGGTGCTCTTCACAGCGCGCGGGTATTCTCTGTTCTGTTACATCACGTCGATGTGCTGCTTGGCAGCTCAAGGATTTGAGGTGTGGCCTGAAGTTGGGTCCGTGCTGTTGTCGACAACAAGGCACTTGTACTAATTTTTAAATTACCACACAGTGGCCTTTGCTCGGGGACACAGTTCTGTGGGTTTGGGGTTTTATTTGATTCCTGGGGTCCAGAGCAGGTGTTCAGTTCAACGTGTGCTGTGGCAGGAAGGAGCTGGGTCCCCGAGGAGCCCTGGCTGGGGGTTTCCTCTGAGGGGCAGGGGCAGCGTTTGGAGCTGCGTCTGCTCACTTGGGGAGAGAGCAGGTGGCCGCGGGAGAGGCCACGTCCCGCCTGCCCGACTTTCCCTCCTCCAGCCCTCTTGCTGGGCTGGCAGGGAGCTGCTCTCCTACCACGCAGCGTGTCAACTCTAACTGTCCTGTTGCTCTTATTGGCTGTGTGCAGTAGTGATGGCTGTCCCCCTTCTGTGGGGGCTCAGTGACATTAGCGGCTTGCCCTCAGCGCACAACTCGGATGGCGTCCCTGGCCTGTGATGGGGGAGCCTCCTCCTCTCCCGAGACCTCGGGCGCTCTGCCCGAGGCGAAGGCTGCAGGCTGCAGGCTGTGGGCAGCTCAGGTGCTCCTGGGGCTGCAGGCCCCCCACCTGCTCAGACGCCTTTCCTGTCTCATGGCAGCTGGCGGTGTCTCCCCACCCAGAAAGGACCTGGCCCCCTCCCCGCTGCCCTCAGCAGCGCCCCCCGTGGCGGAACCAGGAGACGAGGTTCAGGTATGCAGGCGCCTGGGCGCGGAGTGGGCTGGGGGTCGACTGTCCTCACAGTCATCGTCACGTGCTCCAGAGAGAGCCAGGCCCCTCTGGGTGCCCAGGCAGGCTGTGTGGGACTGAGACTGGCAGGGGTTCTGCAAGGTCATTTCGTAGGCGGGACCCAGGCCTCAGAGACACCCGAGGTCACAGGGCTGGGCAGTAGGCACTGCGTGCGGTTCAAATCCGCAGCTCCGGGGGCAGGCAGAAGGCAGAGGAGGGGAGTCGGGAGAACCCAGCCTTCAGGGAGGCCCCCAGAGGGAAGGAGGAGAGGCCACAGCAGCCACGGAGCTGCCTTTCCGGGGGGCAGGGACCCTCAGAAACCAGAAGTCGGGATTTTGTGTTTCCATTCTAGCTGGGTGACCGCGGAGCTAGTCTTTCCTCTTTCTGGGCTTTGGCTTCCTCATCTGGGAGACAGCGACAGCTCCTGTCCTCTGCCCTCCTAGGGTTCCTTATCTGTTAGCACCGTGAAGGGAGTGGCCGTGACGGGAGGAGAAAGGGGGGTCTAAGCGGCATGGCTGCTGACTGTTCCCCGTTCCCTGCAGGGCAAGGTGCTCTCCCCGGGCAGCCTGTCGGAGCAGGCGCCCCAGCGGGCCCCCAGCAGCTCCTGTGCGGCCTGCCAGCAGCACGTGCATCTGGTGCAGCGGTACCTGGCCGAGGGCAGGCTGTACCATCGGCACTGCTTCCGGTGAGTGTGGGCTCAGGCATGTCCCATGTCACCCTGCCTCAGTCCCCACAGTGTGCTGGTGCCTTTATTTTTTTGAGTTAGGTCTCACTAAGTTGCCCAGGCTGGCCTTGAACTTGGGTCTTCCTGCCCCAGCATCTGAGTTACTGGGATTACAGGTGCACACCTCTGCACCTGGTTTGTGCAGGCATCTTGATGGGCTCTGTGCTAGAGTACCTGGCTTGTCCCTATTTTACTGAGGAGCAACGGAGGCATAGTGACAGAAGACACCAGCTCAGTCACATCATTGCATCAAAATCTCGTGACCGACAGGGCTGGAGCTCAGGTTTCTGCTGTAGGCCTAGCTCTTGGGGGTAACTACTTGACTAAGGAACAGCATCTATCTGAAAGCCATTCAAAAAAGAAAGAAGTTTTTAAAAATCACAGTAACAACTTGCTTTAAGTTGGCTCCCTGGTGCAAGCCGGGCTTTAAGGAAGTAGAATATAACAAACAAGGAGAATGCAAAACGTAGTGGAGCCATGTTTTATTGCTGTCCTGGGGATGGAACCCAGGGCTTTGTGCATGTGAGGCAAGTGCTCTACGGCTGAGCTGCACCCCCGGCCCCAAACATTTCATGTTACAAAAAAGGAACCAGAAAGGGAAATTGAAAATACACAGGCAAGGGCAGCCAGGCACGGAGCTTCAGCATGTCCTTGACCTGGGTTGGTGCCTGTGCGCAAGTGGGGCAGCAGCTGGACCTAGGGCCCCGGCACAAGGAAACAGCTACGTCAGTACGGTCACCTCTGGCCACCTTGGCAGTGTTGAGAAACTTTACAGTGACTCAGTAAGACACACATTTGACATTGGTGACTGGGTGTAAATACCTGGAGTAAACTTGTGTCGATAGATGCACATGCAGAGTAAGACTTTCATAAAGCCGTGTTGGTTTAAAACCACCAGATTGATCCCCTGAGCCGCTAGCAGGTGGCAGCCCTGCCCCTGGATGCACCTCTGAGGCAAAGCTTCGCTTCTTCCTCTTGCAGCACAAACTCAAGTTGTGTTTCGCAATTTCTTTGCTGATTTCATTGTTCCCATGTGTTTCCGACAGTTATCGTTTTCTGTTTTATCTGGGGAGCCCCAAGTCCTGGGCTGGGATCCACCTGGCGCTGGGGTGAAGGGAGGGGTCAGCCTCGGCCTGTGGCAGAGCTGCCTGCCTGAGGGAACCCGTCCTGTCCTGCAGGTGTCGGCACTGCTCCAGCACCCTGCTCCCGGGGGCTTACAGGAGCGGGCCCGAGGAGGGCACCTTTGTGTGTGCAGAGCGCTGTACCAGGCTAGGCCCCGGGGGACGGCCAGGGACCAGGCCTGGGCCCCCCTCACAGCCAAAGCAGCAGCAACTCGCAGAAGCAGCCAAGGACAGCGAGGGAGGCTGCCCCAGCCCGCGTGTGGCTGCAGGGCCTGAGGCCGATGGACCCAAGGCCAGCCCCGAGGACCGGCCACAGATCCCCACCAAACCCCCGCTTCCCGGCAAACCCCAGGAACTGGCCAACCCCCCGGCCAGCCGGCCCACGCCTGCCCCCAGGAAGCCCTTCGAGAGCACAGCCTTGATGCCCCCCACGCCCCGGCCCCGGTCCAGCCTGCAGCAGGACAGCCCAGTGGAGCAGGGTGGCAGTGACCTCGTGAATGGTGAGCCCGGGTGCCGCGGGCAGGGCGGTCCGTATGTCCAGGTGCACCTGGAGCATTAGTGAGCCGCTTTCTCCACTTGGGCCTGTGTGCACCGTGAGTGTGCCAGGATCCCCCGTTCCGAGGTTAATAATTCCTACGGCAAGTAGCTACCGTGTCCCTTTCTGAGCCAAGCTGTCCCCAAGCCAGTGCAGCTCATGATAGTCGAGGAGGTCCCCGCCTCTGGGCTGCCCTGTCCTACGTGCGTTGGGGATTTGTGTTGTGTGTCGGTCTTGTGTTTCAGGGTGGGCAGTGAGTGTTCACTGTGTGCCCGTGTCCGAGTGTCCTGGGACTTGGTGCATTTGGTGTCACTCCCATGTCCTGGCTAGTCCTGAGGCAGGCTCCCGGTGACCTCACAGGCCCCGCAGGTGTGCTTAACTGGCTCTGGCCCAGGAGCACTGAGGCGCCGGGGGAGGCAGAGGGTCAGGGCAGCTCTGAACTACCTGAACTGCAGTGGAAACCCCTGCCCACTCACTCTCCGGGTCCCCCCTCACCCCCAGTTGCTCATGGAAAGGAGGCTCCTTGTAACTCAGATGGGCTGGGCAGCCCTTATTGTGAGGGCATTGGAGGCCTGAGGCAGCAGGGTCTCCCTGGATCTCACACCAGAATGTTGTTTGTTCACTTCTGCTCTGCACTCCTGAGGGTGGGCTTAGGGCTGGGCACTGGGGACACAGATACTGTCAGACCCCCTGTGCCCTGCAGTGTTGAGGGGAGGTGGGCGGGCGGACGCAGAGCGTAGGAGCTTGCTGAGACGGGGAAGGAAGGAAGCAGGGGCTGCTGTGGGTTTCATGGGGGACACTGGGAGCCAGGAGGCTTCCGGGAGGAGCTAGGCCCTTGGTTATACTGACGTGCTGTTTCTAGCCACACTGGGGATGATCCCAAGGGTTCCCACTTCTCAACTGAAATGTGGATGGAGTGTCAGGAGGCCTGGCCTCGTCCTCCTGACTGTCCTCCTGGTCACCCTAGGTGCTTGTCTAATCTCTGAGGGCTGGGCAGGGGAGGTTGTCATGGCCACCTGGGGTCTATGACCTCCCAGGTGGGAAGGAAGGGCACTCCTCAGCAAGGCCGGCTCTCTGGCTGGCTCCGGGGGCCCCCCTCTGCCCATGAAGGTCTGGCTCACGGTCCTTTCCCATCTAGGAAGATTGCAGGACCCTCCTGTCCCCAAGCCGAGAGGGACACCCAAACTGTCAGACAGGTATGCTGGCCTCTGAGAGGCTTTCTGGAGGTCTTGGTGGTGGGAACAGGGTCCCTGGGGCCTGGGGAGGGCTTCCTGGGATGCTCAGGAGGGAGGCTTGTCTGGGTGGGTGGGGGAGCCGTGCCCATGGCCCCTTCCCCCACGGCTCCCCCAGGATTCCCACTGCTGCTGCTTCCTGCCCCCGGTTGGGGACAGCTACCTCTGGAATCCCTCCACATCCTCCACCACAGGGAGGCCTCGGGAGACCTGGGCCTTGTTCACAGGGTATAGAAAGGCCTGGAGGACTCAGCTGTGGCGCACGGCTCTCAGTACCCCCGCCCTGCAGGCAGGACATCAATGTCCAGCTCTCCTTCAGGAGCCTTTGGGTGGCGGGTCTGGGAGGGAAGGTGGGCCCCGCTGTCCTCGGGTTAATGTCTGTGGAGCTCCTGGTCGCGGGACTAATTGGATTCTTACACCAGCCCCACAGAGTATTACTGTCCCCATTTAGCAGATGAGGACGCTGACACAGGCCGGGTGACTGTCCCAGTGTTCCCAGACCACCCCCTCTCCTTTCCTGGGCTGTGTGGCCTCAGGGTGCCCAGGGGATGTGATTGTAAGAGTCCCTTTTAGCCCCTTGGGCTGCGGGTGGGAGAAGGGATGGAACCCTCATCCCTCTCCTTTGGTGTGGACCTGAAACTGTCCCCGTAGGCAGCAGACTGACCACTGCCCTCACTCTGCTTCTTCTGGCCTCCAGGACACCAGCCCCCAGGAAGGACCCCCCATGGATCACCCTGGTTCAGGCAGAGACAAAGAAGAAGCCAGCCCCGCTGCCTCCCAGCGGCAGCCCTGGGCCACCAAGCCCGGCCCTGGCCAGCAGGCGGGTAGAGAATGGGGCCGTGCCGGAGGGCCGCGAGCCCAGGCCCTACAACCCCTTTGAGGAGGAGGAGGAGGAAGAGGAGGAGTCTCTCCCTGCGGCCCCCAGCCCGGCCCCCAGCCCTGCCCTGGCCCACCCAGAGTCTACACCCAAGACCCTGCACCCCTGGTATGGCATCACCCCCACCAGCAGCCCCAAGACAAAGAAGCGCCCTGCCCCCGAGTGCCCAGCACGTCCCCCCTCGGTGAGTACCTGCCCTGCGCTGCCCTGACCCTGGGGTGGGCCCAGGGCTAGGTGGCTGTGGTCCAGGAGGCTCTCCGGGCCAGGGTCCCCGTGGGGCGCACCGTGTCCTGTTGAGCCTGGAGCAGGCCTGTGAGTAGGTGTCAGGACGCTGGCAGGCGGGGAGGCGCGCGGCGAGGACTAGCCATCCCCAGGCCTTAGTGCCCAGTGGAGCAGGATGTGGAGCTGGGCAGTCTGACTCTAGGGACCTTTTTTTCTTTGTGGTCCTGGGGATGGAACCCAAGGCTGTGCCCGTGACAGGCAGGTATTCTCGCCTGGCCTCCGTCCTCGGCCCTGTTTAAACTTACTTTGAGACGGTGTCTCCCTGGTTGCCCAGGCTGGCCTTGACTCTGCACTCTTGCTCCTTGCCCACTCCAGAGTCTGAGTCCCTGCTCTTGCCGTGGGTCCAGGGGAGTACTTGGCACAGCCCAGTGCTGACCCCTGGAGGGCACATGGTCAGGGTCAGCTCTCGCGCTGCCGCGCTCAGTCACTGTGGCTCTGGTTGCCAACTCCATGAGCTCTCGCTTTTGGACTCGGAGAGTGGCCATGAGCCCTCCCTTCTCTGACTGTCTGCTGCCTCCCATCTGGGACTCGGGGCTGGGCCAGCTCCGGGGTGCTGGCCTCTGCCTTCCTCACCTGGGCATGCTGCATCCCGGGGCTCTCCTGGTCTCCCAGTTGTCTTCTGTTCTCACCCGCCTTTCTTCTCTGCTGGGGTCGCTGCCTCTGAGAGCTCAAGGGACCACTCAGGTGGTGGGGTCAGGAGCACGTTAGAGATGTCACAGGCAGGTCACCGCTCAGGATTCCGAACCCTGGGCTGCGCCAGCTGCACTTGCTCTGCACTTGCTCTGCCCAGTTGCGGACAGTGGGCAGGCTCAGGTGAACCGAGGGGCATGAACTTGGAGTTGGCCACTGCCGGGTTCAAGGCCAGCCCTTGTTGGCACAAGTGCCCTCTCCTCCGAGTTGTTGCTTCTTTTGGAAAGTGGAGACGAGGGACTTGGAGACTTGGTCTCTGTCATCGGCAGGAGGATGAAATGGTGCTGTCTGTGGCCAGTGCTGCTGCCCCTCCCCCTCTCTCTGACCCTCCCACACTGCAGATTGGAGGCAGGGAGACCGGCCTCACTTTTCTGGTCTTCTGCTGCAACAGAATCACCTTCCCTGCCGTGGGCTTGCTGTGGGTGGTGGGGAAGTGGAGGCAGCAGTCCTGCGGGAAGGGAGGCCAGGGTCACAACGTGCCGTGAGGCGGTACCCCAGAGCACAGGCCGATGACGGGTTGCACTTTGGGACTTGGGTCGGGCCATGGTGTGCTGTGTTGCGGGCTTGCGGTCCCCTGGGGATGGGCCTGCTTTCCTGGCCACCTGCAGCTCTGGGGAGTGGAGGCTCAGCTGGCCCAGTGGTGGCCTGAGCTCACCCCGCACTCCTCGCGCAGCTCTGCACGCCTCCCGCCTCTCTCGCTCGGAGCCCCCCTCGGCCACACCGTCGCCGGCACTCAGTGTGGAGAGCCTGTCATCGGACAGCTGCAGCCAGACTGCCCGCGGGGAGCTTCTGGAGCCGCCCGCTGTGCCCAAGAGCTCCTCGGAGCCCGCCGTCCACGCCCCCGAGGCCCCCGGCACCCCTGGGCACTGCGCCAGCCTCTCCGCTGACTCCTCCCTGTCATCTTCTGGGGAGATGGTGCAGCCCAGCCCAGAGCGGACACCACAGGCCAGGACCAGGGCCAGCCCAAGTCCCCTGCCAGCCAAGCCCCGCAGCGGCGCCACCCCCACCCCTCTGGTGCTGGTTGGAGACAGGAGCCCTGCACCTTCCCCTGGAAGCGCGTCCCCACAGCTGCAGGTGAAGGTGAGTGTCCACCCCACTCTCCCTCGCCAGCTGCGTCCTTTCTCACGGACGTGGGTCTGGTTTCCAGGCAAGAATGTCCAGGGCCTGCCGTCTGTGCTGGCTCCTGATTCTTGAGTGGCCTTGGCTACGTCCACCAAGCCATTCCCACCCCCTGCAGTGGGGCGCAAATCCATCCGTCTGTCCTCTGTCCATCTGTGTACCTGTCCACTCATTTGGCCATCTGCGTACTAGGTGTCCCAGTACTGGTATACCTGGTGTCCCTGGACCTGGGCACTGAGCCTCTGGGACCGTCTGTCCCCGGCCCCACCCACCCCTCCATCCACTCGGGCTCAGGCTGTCAGGCTGTGGTCATAGTTGCATGAAGACCCTGACCTGCCCTCCGGGGGCTCCTGGTCTGCGCAGGGAGGCCCGAATGTGCTTGTTCTAGAAAGTGATCTGGGCAGAACAGTGGGGAAGGGACCCACCTGTCACAGGATGGGGCAGCTGGGCTCGGAGTCCTGCAGGCCAGGTGCTCCCTGTCCTTGAGGGGCCCTCGGCCAGGTTGGGGGGCTGGCAGGGCTCAGCCCAGTTCCCAAGAGCCTTGGCTGTGCTCCTTCTGGGTGTTTGGAGAGGGAGACCCGTCGTCCTCAGGCCCCGTAGTCCTGCTGGGCCCTGTCCTCTCGCGGGCAGTGCTGGAGGAGAGCTGTTTCCAAATGCTTGGTCAGCCAGAGGCTCACTGGTTTCCCTGCCCTGTGCCAAGAACCTGGGGTCGCCCAGGATGGGGATGTGCTCTGGGCACCTAGCTCGGGTCTCCTGTGTCCCCGGTGCACACCCTGCTGGCCTCTCAGCCCCCAAGGCTTGTCCAGTCCCCAGTGGAGGCTGGCAGGGCTGCTCGTGTGGGGCAGCTGTTGTCAAGGCCTAACTGGCCACTCCGGACCTGCCTGTGTGCCTTTCGGACACCACTGGACCTTGCCTGGCTTGGGCCACAGCCTCCGGTGCAGTGATCCCGGCTCTGCCACCTGCTGTGACCTCGAGAAGGCCCTGCCCTTCTCTGGGCCTCAGGCCCCTTGATAGTGAGGGGCTGGGCAGTACCAGGTTTCCAGGCTGCTCTGAGGAGCTCCTGGGCCTGCTGGTGGTCAGAGGTGGGGTGGCTCAGCTTGGGGTCCCTGCCCAGGCCTCTGTTCCCAGCCAGTGCCGTGTGGGGACTGGTGAGAGGGTGGCCTGTGGCTGTCGGAGGCTGACTCCCCTGAGGGGCTCTAGGCTCCAGGCTGCTTGGCTCTGCTGGGCCCTTGGGTGTTCCTGGAGGCAGGAAGCAGAACCCAAGTGACCCTGCTTCTGGAGAGCCCACCCCACGGACGCCAAGAGACAGTGGGATAGAGATGGGCTGCACTCTGCCTGGCACACTCCCTGCCTCAGTGTCCCCGAGGGACTCCCCGCCTCAGAGGTGGCCTTCTGAGCTGGGCCCTCCCTGCCCAGCTGCTGGGAGAAGGCTGCAGGGCCCACCCCCACCCCCAGCGCTGCTGGCCTCAGGAGTGGTCCCAGGAAGGCCTGTGAGCGCTCCTGTTCCCTCCCAGGAGCTGTGGAGAGCCGCTGGGATGCGCTGGCAGTGCGTGTGGGCTGCCTGGCCTGTTGGCCTGGGGCAGGGCTCTGCCCAGAGGGGCAGAAAGACACAGAGCCCGAGAGCCGGGTGTCTGACGGGCTGCGAGCAGAGGATGGGGGCCCCTTCCAGCCATGAGGGGAGCTGCCTTCTCCACCTGCTGCCAGAGAGAGGGTCACATTCCTCCTTCTGTACTTCCTGGCCGGGTGACCCTGCGTGAGGGTCTTAGTTCTGAGTGTCAGAGTCTCAGCGGGGCAAGGGCATCTGCTGTGAGGCCGAGACGGCTCTTCCGGGCTCAGCCCTGCTCCTCAGGACTGGAGGCCTGCGGGCCTAAGCGTCCCTGCTTAGCTGTAAAATGGCCTGTAGGGTACCCACCTTGTGGGGTGGTTGGGAGACGACTTTTTTTACGGATGGTGCTGGGAGTGGAACCCAGGGTCTCAAGTGCTAGGCAAGCGCTCCCCGCCTCACGCAGCCCTGCCTGGAGAGTCGGGCAGGAAGGTATCCGGAGCCTCCAGCGCAGTAGACTGGCCACTGGAGGTGCTCTGGAATGGAAAGTCGGGGGCCGCAGCTCAGGGGTGAGCCTGTGCCGAGCAGGCACGAGGCCCCGGGTTCTAGTCCCAGCCCTCCACAAGATAAGTAAGAGCTTTAAGAAAAAAGGCAGCTGGACACGGTGGGCACGCCTGTAATCCCAGCAGCTTGGGAGGCTGAGGCAGTAGGATCGAGAGTTCAAAGGCAGCCTCAGCGAAAGCGAGGCACTAAGCAACTCAGTGAGACCCTGTCTCTTAATAAAATACAAAATAGGGCTGGGGATGTGGCTTCAGAGTGCCCCTGAGTTCAGTCCCTGGTACCCGCCCTACCCCTGCCTCCCCCTCCCCCACCAAAAAAATAGAAAAGAAAAAAGAATAAAAGAATGAATGCTGAGTATGCTGGCACACACCTGTAATCCCAGCAACTTGGGAGGCTGAGGCAGGAGGATCAAAAGTTTGAGGCCAGCCTCAGCAAAGAGCAAGACCCTGTCTCAAAATAAAAAAATTTGAAAGACTGTAATGTATGTAGCTCAGTGGTAAAGTGCCCTTGGGTTCAATCTCTAGTACCAAAAGAGAGAGAGAGAGAGAGAGAGAAATGGAAATATTTGTTGAATGAGTGCATCAGAGGTGGAATTTGGGGGAACTTCTGTCCTTCCTGGGCCTCCCTCTTCTGAGGTCCTGAGTTTGCTTTCTCTCTCTTTCTCTTTCTCTTTTTGGTACCAGGGACAGAACCCAGGGGCACTTAACCACTGAGCCATATCTCCAGCCCTTTTTGTTTTTTATTTTGAGATAGGGTCTCGCTAAGTTGCTTAGGGTCTTGCAGAGTTGCTGAGGCTGGCCTTGAACTTTCAATCCTCCTGCCTTAGCCTCCCGAGAAGCTGGGATTACAGGCCTGCATCCACCATGCCTGGCTCCTGGCTTGCTTTCTCTGTTCCCCTTGTGATCATGCTGACCTCTTCCCAGACTTAATCTGTTATGTCCCTGCCTTTAGTCTTCCTGCAAAGAGAATCCTTTTAATCGGAAGCCATCACCCGCAGCATCACCAACTGCAAAGAAGGCCACCAAGGGATCCAAGCCAGTGAGGCCACCGGCCCCCGGACATGGCTTCCCGCTCATCAAACGCAAGGTGCCAGTTGGGAACCCCCAGAGACACAGCCAGCCTGGCCCATCACTCTCCCTGTCAGCCTTAGGCCGAATGTCTGGGTTGCTGCCCTGAGGTTCACGGGGGCTCCCGGGCAGCTGTGCTGGAAGCCCAAGCTTAGCCGGGGGGATTCAGAGCAGACCCACCCCACGCAGCCTAGAGCAGCCACTCTGCAGCAGTTCAGCCGTCAAGCGCTCCTGATGAGACTGTCCTCCAGGACATCCCTGTAACAGGGCACTGTCACTCCTGCTGTGAAGTCCTTCAGCGTGGCAGGGAGGGGAGTTTCCACAAAGCTGGAAACTGGGGGTGTCTTGGTGCCGGCCTCACGGCGTGCGGGGGTGGGGTGACCCCATGCCAGCCTCCTCCCTTGCCCATCCTGCACTGGCACGCGCAACGGGGCCTGGACCCTGAGCCAGGAGGAGGGCATGTGCAGAGGGCCAGCTGGCCTTAGGTGACCAGACACTTGGGGCAGGTCCAGGCTGACCAGTACATCCCCGAGGAGGACATCTACGGAGAGATGGACACCATCGAGCGCCAGCTGGATGCTCTGGAACACCGTGGAGTGGTGCTGGAAGAGAAGCTGCGAGGCGGAGCGGACGGTGCGGGCCGCGGGGGTCTGGGGGGCGGCAGAGCCTCCCTGGGGGAGCCCTGGCCTCAGTGGGTGTCTGGCTTCTAGAGGGCAGTGAGGACGACACGCTGGTGGACTGGTTCAGGCTCATCCACGAGAAGCACCTGCTGGTGCGGCGGGAGTCAGAGCTCATCTACGTGTGAGTCCAGGCCTGTGGGGTGGGTGCTGCCGGGCGCCGCCGGGCACCGCTGGGCAGGCAGCGTCCTCACGCCCCTGCTTCCCCCCGGCAGCTTCAAGCAGCAGAACCTGGAGCAGCGACAGGCCGACGTGGAGTACCAGCTCCGCTGCCTCCTCAACAAGCCGGGTGAGACCCTCTCCGAGCCTGACGGGCAGCATGTGGTGGGCTGGGTGCAGCCAGAGGAAGGGGCTGGCAGGGGCCCCGAGGCCTCCCAGGCTGGGAGCAGTTAGGGTGGGTGGCAAATGGCGAGTGCCATGCAGGGGAGGGACCTCAGGACTGGCGCAGTTGGGGTGTCCAGGTGTCCGGGTGACGGCTCTCGGTGAACGACGGGACAGGAGCAGCCTGCCCACTGACTCGCTGTGGTGTTAGGCTGGTTGCTTTGCTGATGGGGCCTCGGTGGCTTCATGTGTGACGTGAGTGAAGTGACACATCTCATAGGGTGTTCTTGGGACAGTCAACGTGGAAAGCTCCACGTGCTCCTGGGACTGACCGCCCCTGGGGTCCGGTGAGGGCGGCACCTCACTGCAGCTGCTGGCAGAGACCTCGGGACTGTGCGAGCCAGAGCTCTGGCCTGCTCCGTGGCGGGCTTGGTGCCAGCCCCACGCGGGGGACCACGTGGCCCCTTAACAGATGGGGCGGAGGGGCTTGCCCCTGGGTGTTGGAGCTGCCCTCCCACCCACATCTCTGGCCTGCACCTGTCCCCGCACACCCAGCCCCTCCTGTGGTCCTGCCTCTCCATTGACTGGGGAACTTGGGAGGCAAGTGTCCCTGGGAAAGTCACAGAATGTCCCAGGCCTACTACCAGCTGTGAGTCACTCCCAGGTCTCCAAGAGGCTGGGGTGTGGCCACGCAGAGGGAGCCACAGCGACACCCTGTGGCCAGTGAGTGCAGGACCTCCGCTCCCTGACCAGCCTGGCCCTAGGTTTTCTGTCGCTGGTCCAGCCTCCGGTCTGTGGGCAGCAGCACGTTCTGGGCTCATCCCAGATGTTGCTTTTGGGGTGTGACTGGCTTATGGAGCCACAAGGCACCATCATGGCCGTCCCTTGGGGGTGACATGCTGCCCCACTTCAAGTACTAGCCCACCTTTGCTGCATATGCTGGCCAAGGACTTAACTTCCCTAAGCCTCAGTTTCCCCATATGTAGACGAGGACATAAGTGACCCAGGATCCAGATTTGGGAAGTGATGGAGTGGGATATGAACTTGGATGGTGACTCTGTCCCTAGAACTAGGTTGGGCCCCCTGCACCTGAACGTTGGCAAGGTGAGGCAGTGGCCCAGAGGCCCAGATGTCATTTCAGATGTGTGGGAGATGCTGGGGAGGGAATGCCAAGTGGGCCACCACACTGCCACCTGCAGGCTCGGAGAGAGGAACCAAGGGCACGGCGGGTCCGAGGGTGGTCCTGTGGGACAGCTCTGGGCCAGCTCTGGGCCTGAGGCGAGAGGAGGCCATGGGGCAGCAGGTGTGCACTTCAGGGGAACCGCCTAGCTGGGCTCCTGCTCCTGTGTCCCCTTCTCTTCCCTCCTCCATGGCTTGAGTGACTGTCGCAGAGTGCCCCTTGGACCCCTGGGAGTCCCCTGCTGGCTCCACACCCCATTCTGCCTCCTGCAAGAAGCCGTCTCTTGCACATCTGTTGCCCAGATGCACGAACTGAGTGGGAGGCCGTGCGAGGTGCTGGCCTCTGCTCTCAAGAGTTCGTGTCCCGCTTGGCCCTCCTGGGCCCTGGAGGGTGCTGCTGGCGAGCAGCCTTGGTCTCTTCCGTAGCTGCCTTCATTTCCCCCGAATGCTTCTAAGGCCTGCCCTCCGGGCCCTCCTTCCTGTGCCGGCAGCTTGGGCTGGCCTGCAGCTGGCCGGCCGCACTCGGGTCCAGCTCCTGTTGTGCTCGGGGGAGGAGGGTTCCCCACTCACACCCTGGCGCTTCTCCCTGGCAGAGAAGGACTGGACGGAGGAAGATCGGGGCCGGGAGAAGGTGCTGATGCAGGAGCTCGTGACCCTCATCGAGCAGCGCAATGCCATTGTCAACTGCCTGGATGAGGACCGGCAGAGGTGACAGGGCTGGGAGAGGGGCCCAGAGCGGGCTAGGCCTTTGGCCCCATGGGTGGGACAAGTCCCCAGCAGAGCCCAGGGCCACACCAGCTCTGCCTGGACCACCAGCAATCCGGGCACACTCATGCTCTGCCCTGTGGGGCTCGGAGCCCAGAAGGGACTTAAAAGAGATACGGTGTTGGTCAGTTCGTCACTGTGATCAAAAAACATGTCAAGAACAATATTGAGGAGGGAAGATTTATTTTGGTTCATGGCTTCAAAGAATTCAGTGCAGCAGATTCTGTTGCCTGGGCCTGAGGCGAGGCAGGGCGTCACTGCAGAGGGTGGGCAGGGGAGAGCCGCTCAACATGTGGCGGCGCAAGCAGGGGAAGGAAGGGGCCGGGGAGGACGAGCCCTTCCAGGGCATGTCCAGGGACTGCGTCCTCCGCTGTCCTCCCCATCCCAGCTGTCAGTGCATTAACCCTGTGGATTAATAAGTTGGCGAGGTCGGAGCCTTTATGATCCAGTCACTGCCCAGGAGTCCCAGCCCCAACCTTGCTGCACTGGGGACCATACTTCCAACACAAGGCTTTGGGGACACATTGTAGATCCAAACCATGACATGGTCCTTCCTCCTGTGGGTTCTCAGCTTCCTTTTCTCATTTCAGAGAAGAGGAGGAAGACAAGATGTTGGAAGCCATGATCAAGAAGAAAGGTGAGGCTGGGCCTGGTGGCACATACCTGTACTCAGACAGGAGGACCTCAAGCTCAAGGCCAGCCTGGGCAGTTCAGACCCTGTCTCAAAAAAGTCAAGCCAGGCATGGTGGCGCACACCTGTAATCCCAGTGACTCTGGAGGCTGAGGCAAGAGGATCATGAGTTCAAAGCCAGCCTCAGCAACTTTGCAAGGCCCTAAGAAACTCAGTGAGACCCTGTCTCAAAATAAAAAAATAAAGAGCTGGGGACGTGGCTCAGTGGCTCAATCCCTGGTACAAAAAAAAAAAAATTGGATTAAATTAAGAGGGGTGGGGGCGTAGCTGTGGCAGAGCTTGCCTAGCATGCATAGACCCTGAATTTGATTCCAGCACTGCAAGAAAAAGATAAATAATACAAAAAGAAGCAAGGTGAAGCCTGCCACCTGGGGAGGACAGTGCTGGTCCTGGCCCTCTCCAGCTCGTTTTCAGCCTGGGGGTGCAAGGTGAGGGGCGGGTTGAGCAGGTGCCCACAGATAGGGATGGTTGTGTGCAAACTCACAGTCTGTTTTCTTGGGAAGGCTGTGTGGAGCAAGGGAGGCCAGCCTACCGCCAGGGGGACATTTCCAGCCCCCAGCATGGGTTGCCCTGAGGGTGTCTTCCTCCTGGTCTGCAAGCTGGTGTGTGTGGGGTCTGTGGGCCCAAATGGCAGTGCCTGCCCAGGATCAGACAGTGCCTGGAATGGCGGGCCTGCAGGTTGGGTCTGGGTCTGATCTTGGTTCCATCAGGGGCTCACTCTGTGGCCCTGTGGCTAAGTCTTCACTTGGGCTGGAGTCTGACTGCCTGGATCCAGTCCCAGCTCTGACATGAATGAACTGGGTGACATGAAGCCAGTCACTCCAGCCCTGGCCTCACTTCTGTATCTGCACAGTGGGGGCACTGAGGGCTGTCTCCCTGGCACGTGCTGAGGGTCAGAAGGAACCTGTGGGAAGCACGTCGCCCAGGGCCTGGCACCCACAAAAGCTCTGCTGGGATTGGTTCATCTCAGAGGCCACGTTTTCCTTGTTGCTAAAACTAGGAGCTGGGACAGATGATTTTGAATTTCCTCTGGCTCTGCTAGTTGGTGTTTGTGTTGCAGCCCACAGAGTTGTGAGTCCATCTAGCTGAAGTGTCTGTGTGTCAGGGCACCAGATTGTCCTTGTGGCCCTTGCCAAGACACTGGGAGAGGATGATCCCCATCCTCTAGGGAAAAGAGGGAGGCCTGGGATGGTGATGTGACTTGCCTGCAGTTTCACACAGGCTGGTGTGGGGCTGAGCCCTGCTGGCCACACGCTGGTCAGTGACACAAGTCACTGGCCCTGGCCTGCCCCATGTACTCGAGTCAAATCTTTCCCTTTCTCTGCTCAGAGTTCCAGAGGGAGGCTGAACCCGAGGGCAAGAAGAAGGGGAAGTTCAAGACCATGAAGATGCTGAAGCTGCTGGGAAATAAGCGTGATACAAAGAGCAAGTCCCCTGGGGACAAGAGCTGACAGCGAGGGAAGCTTCTGGGACTGTCTCCTCTGGGATCCTCATGGGCTGGAGGGAGCACCCTGCTGCCCTTGGATCCGTCAAGGGGGAAGGTGACTTAAGGGGCGGGTGTCTCTGGGTGAGCCTCCCCCACTCAGGGTCCTCCGGCTGGTCTGGGCCAAAGAGTTTTCTTCCCTCTTCTCTGCACTCCAGACAGCCGTGACTCAGCCCTGCCCAGTCAGATTTTGATGATTCCAGATGCTGTGACAGACCCAAAAGGCAAGCAGGGACTCCAGGTCGCAGTGGCCAGGCGGACACTCCACATGTGGAGGCACTCGCTCCACATGCCCTGCGAGGCAGGGCAGCTCGGCCCTCCCTCCTCCTCTGGAGGCTCTGGCCTCCCTCTGCCCCTCAACAGGCCACAGTGGGGTGGCCTTTACTGACTTGCTCTGCCCAGCCTGGCTCTGAATCCGTCTTTCTGTCCAGTGCAGGTGCCCAGAGCCTCATGTCACCTTGCTCAGGAGCTCTATTTATAAAGTCTCCAGTTACGTTCAGATGAGCTGTGAGTGGCCTGTGCTGGGCCTGGGGGCAGCTCCCTCCTCTCCTCTGACTTCTAGGAGCTCTGCCCGCGTCTTCCCTGTTCCATGGAAGACTCACTTCCCAGAAGCCACAGTGCCCGGGTGGACGTGCTGGGGCAGTTAGGTGCCTGTTAGCTGCCCCAGTGCTGAGTCCCCTGGGAAGGGCCTAGGGAGGGCGTGCTCCAGGGTGCTGACCCAGGATAGGCCCATTTCCGTACATGCTTGTCACCAGTCTGTCTCCTCTGTTGTATGTCCCCTCCCAACTCATTTCCACCCAAGGACTGACGACCACACGCTTACTGGGTGGCCATGGGAGAGGACAAGTGATGGGAACGTCACTTTTGCCCAGGGACGTGCGTGGCAGCTCTTGGTCAAAGCACTGTTTCATAAGCTCTCTGGGGCCTCCAGGCCTCCTCCCTCCATGCACCTGGGGGACAAGATTGCACTGTGTTAACTTGGGGACGTTCCTCAACAAGTCCATGGGGACAGCCTCAGGCCATGGCCACATTTGCCATCTTGCCTGCCTGTGCCACAGCTCCATGGCCAGGTATCTGCTTCCCTCAGAGGGTCTGGGACTGTGCTGAGGCTGGCCACCGAGTGGGACCTTGGCCCTCACCGCCTCCTTGTGGCACGATTCCCTTCCCCTGCAGGGAGGCGATTCCCGACCCTGGGTAGCTCCTGCCAGTCTCTTGCTGATGTGCCTGTTGACCTTGAGCTGGGCCCCCTCTAAGGCCTTTCAGGAATCTGGCAGGTAGCATACGTGACCTGAGTTGGGTGTAGACTGGGGGAGGACTCCCCCACTGTCAGGGTCCCTCACTGTCCGCTGTAGCCTGTGGGAATGAATGTGGACCCAGGGTTGCCCAATGTTTTCCATTTTTTTCAGAAGAAACTGGGAATTCAGATTTTATATGTAATTCGTGGACGCCTCCTCTGAACTGGTCAAGGTTGGGCTGAATTTGTCCTGTGGGCCCCTGTTTGGCTGCCTCTGGATCATGTGATGATGTAGGTGGTGGTAATGCTGCTGTCACCCTGCAGCTTCTGCTCTGGGCTCTTGTGGGTGTGGACGCACATAGGGTCCCCATGTGGGTTCCTGAGCCCGCCCTTGGCTGGCTGCCGCACAGCCACGTTTGTTCTGCACACGAAATATGGGTCGAGTGACCTGATAGGATTAGTGCCTCCTTCCAGGCTCAGGGGACAGCAGACAGGGGTGATTTGTGGGGTTAGGAAAATGACAGAGCCCTGGAGGAGGTGGGCCTTGTGGGCGTCGGAAGCCTGAGGGGAGGGGGCTGATGTGCTGTGGTGCCAGGCCAGCGTGTGCTCTCCTGGTCAGGTGACTGCTCGCTCCCCTTCAGACCAGGGCTGGCCACATGCGGGAATGGAGCTGAGGCTGCTGGTGCCAAGATCACATGGCGCCTGCTAGAGCTAGAACTCCAAAGCCAGGGCACGTTTCGTTGCTCCCTCTCAGCTGTGTTTCCTCTGTGGTCTGCATAAAGCTGACCTAATCCTGAGAAGGCTGTTTGCTGGTTAAACGCCCTTGAACTTTAGTTTTCACACAGGGATAATGAACCCTCACAGCAGTCTTGAGATCATTAACTGAAGTTCACCTGCCATGGCTGCTGGCCATGGGACACTCAAGAGTGTCAGTTCCCATCTCCTCTTGAAATATGGCAACAGGCAGCTGGAAGCTATCCGAGTTTGACAAAGTCTTACTCTGAACAAATAAGCGTTATCCCTCTGAAAACAAGTGTACATGGAATGGCCCACGGCAAATGTGTTTTATTGGTCAATTAATCATCGTGGTTAAATATTTGCCCCAGGCTACAAGTCATCTAATAGGTCCTACGACAGGTGGGAAGAAAGGCATCCTCTTCATCCCTAAGTTTGGAAACTAACTGAGCAGGACACAGAAGTGGAGGTGGTGGGAGAAGAGCCGTCAGAGGCCCTCAGACGCATTTCAGGAGACTTGAAGACTCGGGCCTTTTGCTGCATCTGGGACTCTCCCCTAGAAAAGGCTTGAAGCCCTGTAATCAGGTGGCTCAGAGACTCCGTGGCCCCCAGCATTGCTGAGCAGCATCTGGAGTACTGTGTCTGTGCCTGGGCCACCACAGGCCAGGACAGTGCCATGCTGGGCAGCCATCTGACGTGGCTATGGCCAGTATGAGTGGGTAGCCTGGGGTGATGCTGCCGCGGTCAGGGGTGAGCTGCCCTGCCCGCCTCTGATTAAGTGGTGGCAAGAGCCTTCCTAAGTTCCTCACTCCTTTTGTGGTCGATGTCTTCCATTTCCCGTAGTTTCTGCAGAGGGCATCAGGGAGGGTCGATACCAGGGTTAGGAACCTGACGACCATCAGGATGAGCTGCGGCTCACCTCCCGAGACCCTCGGCACCACCCACCATCAGCCTGGGGTTTCCCCTCACATCTGATTCCAGCCCTGGGCCCACCCCTTGCCTGATTTCCAGGCTTTCCTCCTACCTGGGAGATCTCAGTGAGGACAATGCCCTGGTATTTTTTGCCCTGCCCCAGGGCCTCCATGGCATCCAGGAATTCTTTCCTCTCCTGAATTTCCTTCACAACTAGACAGAGGGAAAGGGCTGTCAGAGCGGGGGTCCTGGGGGTCGCAGGCTCTGTGGGGTGTGTGGCGGGGGAGGCAGGGGTTCTGCCCCGCCCCAGTGACTCACGTTCTTCAAAGCGATCGGGCTCAGGGGCTGGGTCCTTCTGCTGCGCAGGGGCAGCCTTTTTTTTCCATTCTGGTGGCTCCTTCCCAGTGGCAAAGATACTCTGGAGTCTTCGTTTCTCCTTCTCCAGATCTCCTGTAGGGCCAGAAATGGCCTGGCTGAGGCATGAAGGTCTCCCCACTCACGTGTCCCAGTGGGCACACAGCCTGTCTGGCAAGGGACAGGGCTTCTGCAGACGCAGCAGCCTCTCCTGGGTGCTCCCGAGCTTGTCAAGTTAAGATAGTCTCCAGCCCCTGCCCCAGCCGAAGTGGGTGGCTTCAACTCACTGGTGGCTCGAGGCTTGAACTGCTCGCGGCTATAGGCCCCGTTGGCTCGGCACAGGCTGGCAGGCCGGAGGTGAGACCGGGCTGCCAGGGTGAGAGGCAGGTAGGTGGCTGGTGGCCGCTGCTTGGAAGGTGCGCCCTGCTGGCTGGATGTTGGGCTGCACTGTAGCGGCAGAGAGTCTCCTCCTGGGGATGGAAGGGTCTCGTGGCCTTTTTTTTTTTTTTTTTTTTTAATAAAAGTGACATCTTCTTACAAGTCAAATGGTGCAGCAGTCTTCTTGTCCCCACCAAGCCCACCCCTCTCTAAAGAGCAGTGGTAACAACAATTTGGTGGTCTCTTTGCTTTTTGATGCTTATATAAACAGGCTCAAAAATGTGCACATATATTTTTTATGTGCACATAAGATTCTTTTTTCAAACACTGGATCATATTGTATAATGGTCAATAACAGTCCCTTTTCACATAACAATTTATTGTGAACATCTTTCCAGAAAAATCCATTTATATATAACTTATTTTTTATAGCTATATACTAGTCATTACAATGGTTACCTTATTTATTCAGCTAGTCTCCTAGTTTTGGAAATTCAACTTGTTTCCAGGTTTTCTGTTGGTCTTTTACTACTACAAACAAAGCTGCAATAAACACTCTGTACACTGAGTCTCTGTCCTGGCTTTTACTTGTTTTCTCTTTGCTTCTTGGTCCATGGATAACAGGAACAGTCTGGATGGTAACAGGCATGTGTGCCTCCTGCTGCCCACCCGCCACTGCCCCGTGCCTGGGGCTCCTCCCCAGGCCATCCAGGTGTGTCTCCTATCTGGTCACTTGGCCCCTTTTCTCCTCTACCCCGTCTATTTTTTTTTTTTAAGTTGTTGATGGACACAATACCTTTATTTTATTTATTTATTTTTATGTGGTGCTGAGGATGAAACACAGTGCCTCCTAAGTGTGAGGCAAATGCTCTTCCACGGAGCCACAATCCCAGGCCCCACCCACTATTTTGATGTGGCCCTTTCTAGTTCTCTGGCTTTCAAATATGGATAGAACTTCTCTGCCAGGTCCCAGCCACTGGGGGAAGTGAGATGCAAGGCCAAGTCCTGCCCTCCTGGGACGTGGGTTGGGGAGGGGTGGGGGTGGTGACAGCACAAATAACAGAGTGTGCTAGATGGCTGGGGCACGGGCGGTTACAGATTGTCAGTCCTAACAGTGTGGCCAGGCAGGACCTCACAAAGAGAATCTGAGAACTGGACATTTGAGAAAGACCAGAGAGTGAGGAGGGCCAGCTCTGTGGATATTCTGGGGAAGAGCATTCCAGGTGAAGGGGACAGCAGGAGCAAAGGTGCTGACCGGAAGTGTGCCTGGAGTGTTACGGGAACAGCTGGGGTGGCAGGAATGGATCACAGGGAGCAGAGGTCAGAGTGACAGAGGCCTCTGAAAGATGCTTTTATTTTGTGCAAGGTGGGAACCCATTAGAGGGTTTTGAGAAAAAGATACCCTATGTGGCTGCTGTTGAAAATCCCAAGTCCAGGGCTGAGTCATGGCGGCAACAGGGGAGTGGGGAGAGGCAGTCAGGATGTGGTTTGAAGGTCAAGTAGAAAGGGTCGCTGATGGGGCGGATGTGGGGTTTGGGAGAAAGAGGGGAATCAAGGATGACTCCAAGGAACTGCAAGGACGGGCCCTCTACTAGGACTCCAGCCACACCATGCCTTTTTCTTTTCCCTGAAGAGATGCCCTGCTTCCCGGAATGTCCCTCACATTTCCCACTCCCCAGTTCAACCTCTTCTTTGGCCCTTTCTCAGCAAATAATTAGGGGCTAAGTAATTCTGGAATTCCAGTGAGAGGGATTTGTGGCTTGCAACAGTATTTGAACTAAGACTCAAGCAACTGGTAGGATTTGGTTAAGAGAAGAGAAGGAACTCCAAGAGAAGCCAGATTCAACACCGAGACTTGAAGGCAAATTTCTAAAAAGAAAATATCTAAGGAGAATAAAGCTGCTAGGCAAAGCAGTTGCTTGTGTTGGCCAACCACTGATTTAACCAGCAGTTCCATAATAATTGGGTACCTGTGCTAGGTGCTGGTTACTGTGCTGAACAAAGGAGGCCATTTGGTCTCATGGGATTTACTCTCAGTGGAATTTCTAGCACAGTCTCTTTATGGCTATGCTACAGGGTACACCACACTATTAGACTGCTGGACGTGAAGGTTGAGTTGTGTGACTTACGTGTGATGGCACCAGCCTTTGCCAGTCTGAGTTGTCCTTGTCCAAAATGAGGAAGGAGATCTTACCCCTAATCTAGTGGAATAGAGCTTCCCTGTCCATATTTGCCTCTGACCACTCCCCCTGCTTGTGTCTGATCAGGTGCCCTCCCAATGTGCACTTGTCTTCTTTAGAGAAGGCAGCAGTTTTGGCAGATCCAAGCGAAATTCTGCAAGCTTGGACCTTCTAGCATGTCTTCCCCACCTCTCTCCCCCCAGGGGAGTTTTACTGATCAGCTACATCCCCAGCCCTTTTTATTTTGAGACAGGTCTCACTAAATTGCTGAGGCTGGCTTGAATTTGTGATCCTCCTGCCTCAGACATGCAGACTGCAGACACCCCAGAGTTGAGGGATTGTGGTTGGGAAGGAAGTCTTGCTTGGGCCACAGCCTGACTATAGGGGCCTTATTGTGCCAGAGCATGTCAAAAGCAACAAAGGACATACAAAAGGTCAACTCCCAAGGATCAGGGGCCAGGAATACTACATGTTCAATTTTATTTTATTTTTTTTGGTCTTTTAAAATGAGGTCCTGTCCCCCTAACATGGAGGAGCTTTAAAAATGTGGCCCCAAGCCAGATGTGGTGGTGGCATGCCTATGATCCCAGCAACTCAGGTGACTGAGGCAGGAGGATCAGCAATTTAGTGAGATGCTGTCTCGAAATGGAAAAAAAAAAAAAAACAAGGCTGGGGGATGTAGCTCAGTGGTAAAGCACTCTGGGTTCAATCCCCAATACTGGGGGTGGGGGGTAGGAAGGGGAGTGTCCCCAACCCCTCCACCCGGGCAGCCTCTGTGGACTGAGCGCCTCTTACTTTTCATAGCATCCATGATGTAGCGCTGCTGGAAGCTGGTCAGTTTGGATTCCTTCATCATCGCTGCAAAATAAAGCACTTGCGTGAGGCCACCTGAGCTACAGCAGGTGACTTCATCTCACCCTATGAAACTCTATCTTCTCCTGCCCCCCATTCTGCACTGCGCATGCCCCTCTCCCTTTCTTGCTTTTTTCATTTGTGGTCCTGGGGTGCTCTACCACTGAGCTGCATCCCCACCTGTTTTTATTTTTATTTTTAGCGACAGGGTCTTGTTAAGTTGTCCGAGGCTGCCCTCAAACCTACAGTCCTCTTGCCCCCACCTCCTGAGGGGCTGGGTTTACAGGTGTGTGCTACCATGCCTGGCTCTGGCGGCCTTTTTAAAAATTTATTTGCGGTACTGGAGATTGAACCCAGGGCTCATACGTTCCAGACAAGTGCTCTACCACTGAGCCACATCTCCAGGGTTTGACTAAGTTCTGTGTTGTAGATATGTTTGCACACCTGTGTGCACAAGCTGGGGATAAAAACCAGGGCCTCGTGCATGCTAAGCACATGCCCTACCACTAAACTACACCCTGGTCCTAAATTTTATTATTTATTAGTCTCCTACTATACTATTAGCTCCGTGAGAGCAAAAATTTTTAGTCTTTTTTTTGATTGCTTATCCCCAGCAGCACCTGGAACAGTGCCCAAAGTACAAAGTAGGTTTAAACATTTTGTGTTGTTGAGTAAATGAATAAATACTTGTTCATTCATGTGCCAGGGGCTGGGGTTACAACTGTGAGCAGAAGCTGACACACTCCCTGCCTGATGGAATTCACCATCAGGCAGGTGTAGGTGGGACACTAAATATCTGACTAAGGGTCGTGCTGAGCCCAGTGAAGGGAGATGTATCTGGCACTGTGAGGGCACTTAACCACTGGTCCGCTGTGGTGGTGTGGGGAGGAGATAAGACTTCCCCGGGAATGCTGAGTGTGAGGTAAAGAATGCGTAGAAGTAAACTACTCCAAAGTTCTCAGTTCTTTGTCTTTTGGCTCCTGGTCAGCAGCTGCACACTGAGCCTTTCTGAACCCCAGGTCATGCAGACGTGAGCTACACGGGGTCACTGTTAACTACTGCTCCCACACCTGTGTCCTCTTAACACACTCACCTCTGAGCAGCTCGCAAGTCCCTGGGGTGTAAGCAGCCGCCATGGGGCAGCGCCAGAACCCTGTCCTTTGGTCACTGCCTCCACTCTTCCGTGAGGCCACCGGAGAGCCTAGAAGGGAAAGACACGCGCGCGCACCCTGTTTCCCAGCCCCAGCCTCTGCTCCTTCACCCCCAACATCCTTGCATCTGGGAGTGGGGTCCAGCCGCAGAGAACCGGGACACACAGGTTAATACCGCGACAGCGCCGATCCACCGGCTAGACACAGAGCCCTTATCCGGACCCCGGTGCCGGGGGCAGGTGAATCCCTCGGGAGGAGAGAGCGTCAGACGGCCGTGGTCCCCACTGGGTGATAAGCTAACGCTGAAACCTCCCCCTAACGGAAGGCCCCGGCGGGCGTCCCCTCCTCATGGAGAGCGGCTGCCGGGCTTCGAGGGACCGCCGCTCTAGCGCCGGAGACCGGCAGAAACGCCGCCGAATTCTGACTGCTCCAGCTGCGGCTCGGGCTACTATGGTAACCAGCCCCGCGGCGCATGCGCATCTCTGCCGCGCCGCCCGCTTCCCGGAAGTGGTTGCTTCGGGGTCACCGCGCAGGCGCAGGATACGCGGGTAGCGCGCCAGGCGGAGGGTCGGTGTTTGTGGGTCTTCGCGCGTGTCCCGGGAGCGAAGCCGGGTCGCTGAAGCAAATGTCTGACAACGAAGACAAGTGAGTGCAGGAGCGGAACGGCCTTTGCTGAGCCTCGGGAGGGACGGGTGAGGCGGCCTGGATGAAGGCGGCTGGGGAACCTGGCTTCGGGCGGTGTGTCCAGGGGCCGGGCACCGGGAGAGAGCGGAGCCGCGGGAAACCGGCCTTCGGCAGACCGCACTGAGCCAGGCCGTGTCGGGCTGGGAGTCCTACGTTGAGATAGTTCAGCGGACCCCCGCTCTCCAGGCGCTCACTGTCTGGAAGAGGGACCGACCCGTAAGCAGCATAGGGGGTCGTGGTTTTGGAATTAGCAAGTGAGGAGTGTCATCCAGAGGCTGGTGTGTGCGGTGGGACAGGGTGATGTAGTAGAGGTGGTAAGAAGTAGGTCTGAATTCTGCATAGTTTAAAAGGTAGAGCCAAAAGGATTTCCTGATGGATTGAATGTGTGCGGTCAGAGAGATCAATTCTGAGGGTAAAAATATGGGAGTCGTCAGCCCATTAGTCAAAACTAGAAGGATCACTAGGGGTGTGAGTACCAGCAGAGAATAGATGACTGTGACCATTACAGCACTTCAACCTTGAGTGTTTGGGGGGAAAGGAGGAGAAACCAGCAAAGGCTAAGAAGGAGCCCCCCCAGGGGAGAACCCCCAGATCATGAGGTGTCCCTTGAAGTCAAGTGAAGAGAATATATGAAGCAGGAGAGAGGGGCCTAGTGTGTCAGCTGGTAGATTAAGCTGAATGAGTGAATTATTGCGCACTGGATTCAGCAACCGAAAATCATTAGTGAACTTGAGTGGTTTTGATGGAACTGTGAAAGGGAAAAGTTTTTTTTTTGTTGTTACTGGGGATCGATCCTAAGGGCTCTACTACTGAGCTACATCCCCAGTCCTTATTAATTTTTTAAATTTTGAGACAGAACCTCACTAAGTTGCTGAGGTTCTTGCTGAGTTGTGGAGGCTGGCCTCAAATCTGTGTTCTTCCTGTTTCAGTCTTGTATTATAGAGGTGTGCCACTATGCCCAGCTTGTAGTTGGACACCCAGTTATGAAGTTGAACAGCTCTCTGCAGATTTTGCTCCAAAAGGAAACATGGGAACATGGGATTAGGATTGTGGAAGGGAGGGAAAAGAGAAAAAAGATGGGTTTTTTTGTTGTTGTTCTTTTGGTACTGGGGACGGAACCCAGGGCCTCATGCATGCTATCCACACTACCACTGAACTGTACTGCCCAGTTCTAGGTAAGTTTTTTGTTTTGTTTTGTTTTAAGATGGGGAGATACCTGGGCCCAGTGGCGCATGCCTGTAATCCCAGTGGCTCAGGAGGCTGAAGTTGGAGGATGGAGACTTCAAAACCAGTGTCAGCAATTTAGCGAGACTCTGTCTCTAAATAAGATATATAAGAAAAGGGCTAGGAATGTGGCCTAGTGGTTAAATGTACCTGGGTTCAATTCCCGTTACCAAAAAAAAAAAAAGTTGGGGAAATAACTATGTTTAAATGCTGATAGGAGTAATTCAGTAGAGAAGGAAACAGTGATAATGAATGAGTCTTAGCGAAATTTGGGGTACACATGGGTTAAGATGGAAGGAGTAAAATGAAATGAAAGTTTGATTTGATCATTAAGTAGATATTCATCAAGTTCCACCTACAGATCAGCTGGGACACAACAGATCTCTGTGTCTTTGATATATTTTTTTTTAATGGTACTAGGGATTGAACCCAGGGGCACTTACCCACTGAGCCACATCATCCCCATCATCCCCAGCCCTTTTGTTTTCTTTTTTTGAAACAGGGTCTCACTAGGTTGCTTACAGTCTCACTAAGTTGCTGAGGCTAGCTTTGAACCTGTGATCTTCCTGCCTCAGCTTCCTGAGCCACTGGGATTTCAGCCGTGCACCTCTGCGCCTGGCTCTGCTGCTTTGATTCTGATAAGGCTCTAACAAACTGATCTCTTCTCCTGTATAGTTTTGATGGTGATGACTTTGATGACGTGGAGGAGGATGAAGGGCTAGATGACTTGGAGAATGCTGAGGAGGTCAGTATTTAGCCTTCGGCCCCTACCTCTGCAGCCCGGCTGCCCGACTGTTTCTGCCTCTTCTTTGTGGTCCAGGACACTGCCATAATCATTCCCAGTTGAAGTGTTCCAGTCCTGGGTAGCAGAGCAGCCCTGTGGGGTGGGCCTCAAGGCTTTTGCCATTTGGTCCATAGCCCAAAACTAATAGTTGAAACATCACCATCCTTCACTGAGCAAACACGTGGGATGTCTGTTATCTGCCAGGTGCTCTGCAAGGCGGGCCACTATAGGGCGCGTGAGGGAGGGCGACCTGGGATGAAGCTGCATAGGTCAGCAGGGCCCAGATCCGACAGGATTTTGTAGCCTAAAGGCAATGGGAAGCGAAGCCCTCTGTTTGTATTTTCTTTCTCTGCATGACACCCTCAGGTACCCATCTATTCACTTGAGTCGGAAGCTTTCTTACCCTTTTGGTCCCCTTTCCATCCCTGTCCTTTTGATTCTGTCTCTTAGATATGGTTCCACTCTGCCTGTCTCTCCCCTCCTGGTTCCTTAGCCTGGCTGAAGTCACTGCTCTTCACTCACATTCCAGCAGAAGCGTGTGACTGGCTTGCCTGCCCGCGCCTCACCCAGCTCTCCTCTGCTCTCTGTTCTGCTGCCAGTCTTCTCTTGTACCTGGCTATGTGGTTGATTACTAGTGGGCCTCCTCAGTGGTCTCTGCTTCTGCCCTAGGCATGTTCTCAACAGAGCATTCAGAGCCTTCCTTTTATTTATTTATTTACTTTTTTTTTTTTTTATTGGTACTGGGGATTGAACCCAGGGGTGCTTTACCACTCAGCCACATCCCCAGCTCTTTTTATTTTTTATTTTGAGACGAGGTCTCACTAAGTTGCTTAGGGCCTCACTAAGTTGATGAGGCTGGCCCCAGATTCTCTTGCCTTTGCCTCCCGAGTTGCTGGGATTATAGGAGTGTGCCACCATGCTCAGCCATGAGTAGTTCTTAGTGTGGGAATGTATAGCTCTTCCTGCCTTCACCCTGACTTAGTCCACTGGCTCAGTGACCCTATCTGAAAGAGGGGGTGCTTTTGCTTAGCTTTCTTAGGGTGTGTCATGGATTTCTTATAGGGCCACCATTCTGGGACCATCCCATCTGGTCCTAGAAGCTTTTTGTTTATCCCTCTTCTGGATCAGGTACCTAACTTTGGAATACTGCTTGTAATTCCTCTTTTCTATAACTAGGTTTGAGGTTTTGGCCAAGTTAGCTGACTCTCCAGAACTCTGAAATGGGGACTGTCAGTCTTACCTCATATGGTTATTGTGGGGATTAACAAGATATTAGCAATCACATGGCCCTTGGCATCCAGTAAGCATTAATGGTGGTGGTGGTGCTGGGGGTGGTGCTGCATGCCCAGAGGCTCAGGAGGTTGAGGCAGGAGGATTGAGAGTTCAAAGCCAGCCTCAGCAAAAGCGAGGTGGTAAGCAAGGTGCTAAGTGAGACCATGTCTCTGGGGGAAAAAAAAAAAAATAGGGCTGGGGATGCGGCCCAGTTGTCTAGTACCCCTGAGTTTAATCCCTGGTACCCCGTAGCCCCCCTAAAAAAGTGCTGGTGGTGGTGATGGTTGTCATTGTCATCATTCACCCTCCCCCACTTAAGGAATGTACCCTGAGATTTTCCTTTTTTGTCTTGGTGGCCAGGAGGGCCAGGAGAACGTCGAGATCCTTCCCTCTGGGGAGCGGCCACAGGCCAACCAGAAGCGAATCACCACCCCGTACATGACCAAGTACGAGCGGGCCCGCGTGCTGGGCACCCGAGCTCTCCAGATCGCGTGAGTGTGGGCCCCTTCACTGTCTTCTCCATCTGGCAGGCCACAGTGAGTCCCCACGCTACTGGTCCTGCCCAGCCTGGTGCTTGGGAATGAAGCTCCCTGCTTTCAGATTCTGAACAAAGTGGTGCTGCCCGTGTGCCAGGCATTGCGCTGGACTCCAGCCCTCAGCAGCCTGTCATCTAATAGGAGGGCATGAGAAGTAACTGAGACATTCCCGAGAATCAAGTGACAGGATGGGAGGAAATTAACAAAAAGCAGCTAGAGGATTGCCCGTTACATTGGCGAAGCAAACGAGTGAATTCAGAAAGCCCTACACGATCGTGGGTTGTTGGTGAGGCTGCGGCAGCACCTTCAGGCTTATGCTGGTCCTTTCTTTCCCTTCCTGGTGCTGGGCTGAAACCCAGCGCCTGTGCATTTAACTGGTTCTTGATTCAAGGGAGACCATGGCCAGAACCCAGAACAGTGATGGGCTTTAGGGACTTGAACATTAGCAGCCTTTCCTTTTTTCCCAAGTTTAGAAGAAGAAGATCCAAGAAGAGACAGTAGCTGGTTGGAGAGTGGGCTGTCACCTAATGAGCACAGGCAGTGCCAGTCTCCACGTGCCTCTGAGGTCTTGGTCACATGGAGAACAGACCTCTGCTGGCAGATGTCTTTGAGCAAGCAGTGCTCTCGAAGAGGCAGGGCACAGGCCTGCTGTTCCCCTGGCTCACCTGGGCATGAGTAAGGGAGGGGACAGAGCGAGGTCAGGAGTGTTAGTGGTTCTTTAATGTAATGTCACCACAGGGATACGAGGGGATGCGTGAGACAAGGAAAGGAGTCCCTACCCTAGACTTCCAGAGGTTGTGGGTACCTGGAGGAGGGGGGAGCTCAAGGAGGGAATCAGGCCAGGAAGAACAGCTGGGGCTGCATGAAGGAGGAACAGTGGTCTGTCCAGCACTAGACTTCATCTCCTCCAGTCCTGTGGATAAGCATGACCACCTGTCTACCTTCTTGAAGGTTTTCAGGGGAAGGCAATATTCTTACCCATTTCTCAGCAAAGGCCTCCTCACCAGTGTGGCTGTACTGCATGCTTTTCCAAGTGAGATGAGAGGCATTGTGCATTGGTTCCATTGGGGTCAGATCCTCTAGGCCTGCAGTATCAAACATGGTAGCCACTAACTGCATGTTGCCAGTGAAATTTAGTAAAATCACATAAAATAAGAAGTTTGGTTCCTGTCTCACTGGCCACACTATCAAGTGCTCAGTAGTCCCATGTGGCTCGTGGTCACCCTAAGGGAGCACAGATCCGTCTCCCTCATGGCCGAGTGTTGTGCAGGGCATATTCCTCTAGGCTAAAATGGCCTAGCAGGAAGAATTTTTCCTAAATTATTTTTCAAACAAATAACTAAAAGATATGTGCAAGTCAGTCTTTCAGCCTAAGAAGCTGCTGGCGCCATCAGATCCATCACAGTGGTAAGGCTGTAACTTCAGCCTTCTGGGTGTTTTCTGGCAGGAGGGATGGACCTGTGCCAGCACCCAGGACCCAGGGCAGAGGTGGGTGGTGGTACTTTACAAGGGGTACGAAAGAGAGATGGGGGCCCCTTAAAGGGCTTAGAATTTCCTCAGGGATGGGTAAAGGGAGGTGGTTTGTGGGCATCCCAGGTGCAGGAAGTAGCACCAGAAAGGTCCAGGTGGCGGCAGGCGGGTGTGGGTTATGGTGGCAGGTAGCCTGGGCCACAACGCTGGAAAGATGCACTAGTGCCTAGAGTGACTGGCGTTGGTCTGGCAGGCAGTGGGGAGCACTTACAAGTGTCGACGCCCACGTCCAGATCACTCCCAGGTCCGAGGGCCTGTTTCTCTTGGGGAGCAAGGCGTGGTCTAGCACAGAACACTCTGTTGCTCCCTGCAGTTAAGGGACGCCATGCCATCTTGTGCCCTTGGGCAGCCAGGCTTGTGCAGTGCGAGCTGCAGCTTCAGTTTGGTTGGTTAGCACCACCTGGTGGCTGGTGGTGGTGGTTGTACCCTCTTCCTAACCAGATGTCTCAGGTGGAGGCTGTGGTGCCACAGATGACTTAAGGGTCCACCTGCTTTGCACGTCGTGGGCATGTGGTTGGCGCTGGATGAATGAATGGCCTTGAGTTATTCATATCTTCTTATTTAAAAGATATATTTTAGTTATAGATGACTTGATGCCTTTATTTTGTTTATTTATTTCCATGCAGTACTGAGGATCAAACCCAGTGCCCCTCACACATGCTAGGCGAGCGCTCTACCTCTGAGCTACAGCCCCAGCCATTCATGTCTTGAATATAAGAAGGCAGCGGAACATCAGGACAAGCATTTGGCCACATTCTTTAAAACTTTATATTTTGGGGACTTTTGTTTGATTTTTTTCTTGGTATTAGGGATTGGACCCAGGGCCTCACTCATGCTAAGCACATGCTCTACCACTGAGCTACATGCCCAGACCTTTTTATTTTTTTATTCTGGACAGTCTTGCTAAGTTTCCCAGGCTGTCCTAGAACTTCCAATCTTCCTGCTTCAGCCTCCCCAGGAGCTGGGATTATAGGTGCTTACTGCTGCTGGCTAAGTACTTACTGAGAGAGTTTATAGGGAAAGTTAAACACGTGGTTTCTGTTCTTGGGAAATATTCAGACTTTTGAAAGTAATGGGAATCAGAATATTTAGTAATAAAATTTCTAAGTAGTGGCCCTTAGACTGGCTGATTATCAGAGTCATTTGTGAATGCAGAAACTCAAGCCCCTTCATGACAGATTCTGTTCAGGGGACCTGGAGAAGGACCATGAACCTGTATTTTTATTGTGCTCGCCTAGTAATTCTGGATCTATTGGTATAAATTCAAGCTGGAGTAATCAGGACAGGCTTCCTGGAAGAGGTGGTAGCCTGGAATTGGTTTTCCCTTGTATGTGTTTGGAGCCTCTGCTGTGGGTCACGTGTTGGCTAGGGCCTGCCCCATCTCCCCCTGTGGAGAGTCACATGTAGTCCTGGACCCCAGCAGTGAGCCAGTGAGAGGAGAAGCGCGCACAGAGCGGGTGCTGAAGGTGCAGCAGTTACTTCCAGGAGGCAGGCAGCTCTCTGCGTGGGCAGGCAGAGGAGGCGCTCAGGGGACTCGGAACAGACGCAATGTGAATGTCCAGGAACCTCAGCTGAAACAGAATATCTGAGACTGGGTCATTTGGCTGCATGGCGTGACATCGGGCAGGCCTCATGCTGCATCGTCACAGAAGAGGGCGTTGTGGAGAGAGCAAGCGAGCTCGCTCAGGGCTCTTCCTCTTCTTATAAAGCCACTAACGCCATCTTGGGGCCCACCCTCATGACCTCATCTCATACTGATTACCTTCCCGAGGTTCCACCTCTAGACCACTAACATGGGAATTTGGGGGATACTTTGAAACCAATGCACCAGGGAACCGTAGTAGTTGGTATGGCGCCAGCGTGGGATAAGTCAGGGCAAGTGGCAAGAGCAGCGGCTGCAAAGGTTAACAGGCCTAATGGCCATGGGGAGTCCTGGGCGGACTGGGAGGAGCCAGGCTGAAAGAGTGGGACACACGGTAAGTAGGAGAAACAGGGAGCTGGGCACGGAACAGGGCGGTGGTGCTGGGTGGGGTTCCAAGTAGCGCCCTTCCTGGTGGGATGTTCTGCCCTGGCCGCGGGGCTCGGGGTCTGCAGTAGGAGTGGGGCAGGGTTCTGGGAAGAGAGCTGACAGGATGCTTGTCATGTGGCCTAGTGATAAAAGCTTACGCTTGTCTCGTTTATAACACCTTACGTTTATAGGTCTTGAGCTTATTACATGGGAAGCACGTGGGGCTCAAATCTTGGTGCTGCCACTTCCTGGCTGTGTGACTTGGGCAAGTAACTAACCATTCTGTGCCTTAGTTTTATTGTCAGTAAAATGAAAATCAATATGGTGCTCACCTCAGGTGAGATAGTGTATGCAAAGAACAGACAGCAGCAGCTGGCGCGGAGTGAGCCCTCGCCTGTGAGCGTCGCCGAGGCCAGGCGGGATTGTTTCCTTCATCTCCAATGGGGACACGGAGATTTGGAGAGTAACGAAGTGACTTGTCGTTTACATTTGCACAAGTCCCATTCTCTTCCCCTGGGGGCAGGTCTCTGGCAGTGCCCTGTACACACTCCCCGCCCCTGCCTACCTAGAAGGGGACCTTGCTAGGTGAGGACTTGGATGCCAGTCCCATGCTTGCTGCCCACTGGGCCTTCCCTACTGCGCGCAGTCTCCCGACACCTGTCCTGTGCCTGCAGGATGTGTGCCCCCGTGATGGTGGAGCTGGAGGGGGAGACAGACCCCTTGCTCATCGCCATGAAGGAACTCAAGTAAGTCACCCAGCTGGCAGTCCCTCCTCCAGAGCCCCGGCGGGCACCCTTGGGCTTCCCTGGCGGGGATGTTGGTGCTTGTTCCTAGGAGCTTGGTCCATTCAAGAGTCACCCCACCAGGAGGGAGGAGGGCGAGGGAAGGGGGCCCGGCTGAGCGGAGGGCCCCAATGAGACGTGGGCCTGGACACTGTCCCTTCTGCCGCAGTGCTGGAGGCACCATCTCATGTGCTTGTGACTTCTCCCCACCACAGGGCCCGAAAGATCCCCATCATCATTCGCCGCTACCTACCCGATGGGAGCTATGAAGACTGGGGGGTGGACGAGCTCATCATCACCGACTGAGCTGGCGTCTCCTGACCTCGCCCCACGCCCCGTTTCTAGTACCATTTTCTACATGTAAATAATAAACTAACCCGCCTCCCCACCTCCTCCTCCAGCTTCGTGATGCCACCTCCTGCGGCTTCTCCATTCCCGCCCTGCTGCCTGGAGCACACACTTAGCACTTACCACACTGGCCCTGTGACCGTCAGCTCTTTAAGAAGCATCAGGGCCCCTTGGCCCCTGTGGATCCCCTACATCCCTCCCTCCATCGCCCTTCACCAGAGCAAAGGCGGCTGCAGGGGAGATACCTCAGCTGCCTTCCCAGCAGACAGAGAGTCTTTGTGCCCAGGGAGCTGGTTGCCAGGGAAACCCCCAATTTCCTCTCCAGTGGGGACTGGCTGCAGGGGCTTCTCCCTTCTCAGGAGTATCACAGAGCAGGTCTCATCAAGCCACCATTGTTTCCTAAGGACCTGCCTGGGGCCCTTATCAGGTCGGATCCCCTTTCAGGAGCAGCGCCCCAGCAGGAAGCTTGGGGTTGCTGGATTGCCACCCTCCCGAGCAGAGCCCTGCTGGGCAAGTCCGCAGCTGGAGCAGGGGCTAAGCACCTGCTCACCAGCCCCTCTGTCCCACTTCTCAGACTGCTGAGCACTGTCCTTCCTGGTGCGCCTCTGGTCTGCCACACCTGTGCCCTTCCCTCCCAGGCTGCAGAAAGAGGCCCTTTCCCTCCTGTGGGGCGTGGGGCTCCAGGTCCTCTGGCTGGAGCTTCCCTCCCTTGGCCTCAGGTGCTGTGGGCTGCCTCTTCTCCCCAGTACTCACCCTCCCCAGGAGCCCTGTCGCCTTGGCTCCTCCCTCTTCCGGGGGCAGGGAGAAGGTGTGTGCGCACACCCACAGAGACCAAGGGAAGGTTGGCACCGAGTGTTCCAGCCTGGCCGGGCCACTGTCAGCTGCCTTCCAGGAAGAGGAGGAGCCCACTCACCTCACCTCTGTACGAGGCAGGGCCCCCACTGTCGCGCCCAGGTTGGAAAGACGAGTGGCCACCAGCGTGGGCGGGGTGCTTTCTGCTCTGGAGAAGGGTTAATTCAGGGAGCAGTGGACTTCGCACCCCGCCACCCTCCTCCAAGCCTATGGAATCCTTTAATCAAGTTGGGTGCTGAAATTTCAGCTCTGAAATGCCGCCTTTGTGCCGGCATCCAGGCAGCCGCCCCAGAGTGCGGGGGTCACTTTCTTGGCCCCGTTTCTCTAAATGGCCTCTTTGTTCCCTGCTGGGCCGCTCAGTATCAGATGTGATTAAAGGGAGATGGGGTTGGGGCGGGAGAGGAGGGGAGTTAACCCTTGGGGGATAGGGCAAAAGGAAACAGGAGGAAAGGGGTGTTCTCTCTCACCTCCCCCTTCCCATTCTCTTCTTTGAGGAGCCCCTTGTTATTCAGTGGGCCAGGCCTAGGTTTTACTTCTTGAGTGTAAAGTCACCTGCCACCACTATTGGCTCTGTATTTTCTTAGGGTTTGGGCATAGTCTTTTCCAGAAACTCTTGGATTCTGCTCTCCTTACAGATGGAGCTCCTACCAAACCAAGGCCCAGACACACCCAGAACCTTTGGTCTAAGGGCTGTGTACAGTCCAGGTCTTCTGGCTTCTGTGGGGTTATTTGTCCTTTCCTGGGGTCATTGCCCTCCCACAACTCTAGTGGTTTCCCAACCAGTCTCCTGAGGCGCAGGGTCCCTGAGGTGGCGTGAGCCTCTCCATGTGCACCTGCATCTCCGTGTCCACAGCCCCCCGCCAACAGCAGGAGCGGTGAAGACTGAAAACGGACAAGTGTCCTGTCTTTGAATAAAGGGGAAAGGATGAGGAGTTTTAGAAAGCAGGAGCACCTAAGGTTTGTACCAGTGGGGACCTAGCAGAATTCTAGAATAGACTGTTACACGTCTGAGCACTCAGATCACACTGCAGGAATCTGGTCCAGCAGAGGGTTTCTTTTGCTTTTGCTTTTTTTCTCAGCACTGGGACAGATCCAGGGCCTTGCGTATGTAGGCAAGCGCCTTGGCCCTGAACTGCAGCCCCGCGCCAGGATAGTGTCTAAAGGTCAATACTGCCACAGCAGTTGTCCTTTTTTCCAGTGATTTCTGGTCTCCGGGTCTAGGCAGTGCCACATATCAGTGACTTGATTTCAGCACGTCGCTACGTCGCTGGGCAGTCTCCGGGCAGCTGTGGTGGATGGAGGCTGCGCTGCGGAGTGGTGACATGAGGTGTCTCAGAGCTGACTAGACAGTCCTCCCCTGAGACTGTGGGGAAGGGAGTGAATGGGCAGCAGTACTGAGTGTTGTACACAGGGCCCTGTCTCTCTTCATTTTGACTTTTATTAGTGACTTAGAGGAGGATATTCAAGTTCGCAGATACATAAAGCTCTGAAGGAGAGCGGAGTTCGGGACTTAACATAGGTGGGGAAAAGGGTCAAAGCCAACAGGATGACATCTGTTAAAGATCAGCATAAAATTCTGCATTTATCTACAACAAAATAAAACACCAAAAACAACTTATATACAATGTGGGTGGTGTGACTTTGCAAAAGATACTGATGGAGAGAGAAGGGGTCGCAGTTACCAGACTTCGTGAGGCCAGCAGTTTGGGGAAGGTGACCTGAAGAGCTTGGTGCAGCTTCCAGGTGGGGTGTGGCCACCCAGGGAGGACTGGGTTAGTTCCTGGGGCTGGAGACCACAGAAGGAAAGGAGGAGCTCAGTCTGGAGCAGCAGATGAAGACTAAAGCTCTAGATTTGAAGTGGAAGCAGAGCCTGAAGCCCTGGACAGGTGAGGGGTGAGGGAGAGCACAAGCTTTGGAGTCAGTGCTGGGTTCAGATTCTGCTGCCAGCACTTCTGAGCTTCAAACTCCCAAAACTTCAGTCTCCTATCTGGAACTCAGGGAGGCACACAGGACCCACTCCCATCTAGGTCCAAGTGACATAAAAACTCAGCAGAGCCCTTGACAGACAGCACGTAGTAAGTGGTAGAGAACTTACAGGCATCAGAGCTGCCAATCAATGGAGCAGGACATGAAGGGAGTTCCCTTTCCTTGGGGACGTGGGCCAGAGGGGTTCCTGGCCCTGCAGAGGACAGAGCTCTTGGGGGTGAGCATCCAGGGATGAGACTGCACTCGACACCCTTGGTTCACACTTAGGCACAGGCTGCTGCTCTGAAGGCTCAGCTGGAACCTGGCTTGCGTGACCTCTGCTGGAGGTGACAGGTGGAGGGGTGTGGCAACTGAAGGTCATCTAGGCATCCCAAGGGACCAGGCTTGACTGCAAGTCAGACTCAACCCACCTCCCTTTTCAAATAGCTGTCCCTGGATTTCTTTCCAAACTCTCCCCTGCTGGGTGAGCAGTGTGGCTGAGCTGCCGCCCTGGTCAGTTCTAGCTGGTCTGGTCAAAGGCTCCCCTCTGAGCCTTAGCCCCTGTGCCCAGTCCCACCTTTTGGGGGCCAGCTGCCCTTACCCACTTCACCCTCCCCACTTATAGGAGAGACAGACTCTTGGGTTATCTCCCCTTTACACCCTCCTCCTAGCTACTCCCAGAGTCTTTGAGGAAGCCCAGGTATAGGGACAAGAGATCAAGAAACAGGCCAGGTCAGACCCACTAAGCAGGTAACCGGAACCTTTAATTTTATTACTTGGAATGCTTACTGCAGAGTTAATAGGGGCTGGAGTAGCTAGGAGAGGGGGGAGCAGGCACGGGGACTACTGAGATAAATAAGGGGTAGTAATGTGTTATGTGTGGATGGGGCTGCAGAGCGCATAGGGCAGGTAGAGCTACATACTTCATTCACATACCACTGGAGGCCAAGGGCAAAAGGCAAGGGCAGAACGTATGTGGCAGGATTTCAGGGTCTTTGACCTGCTGCCAGCAACCTGGTGCTGGCCCAGGGCTCCTTCTGGAGCCAGGGTTTGGGCCTGCACAGCTCTAACTCCGGAGCCCAAGGAGGCTGCAGAGAGCCGAGTGAGGAAGAGGGAGCGGACCGGCAGCCAGGGAGGAGGAATTGGGGAATTGTCTCTGAACCCTTCCCTGGAGGGTTGGCCTCAAGACCTGGGAGCTCATGGTGGGGGACCAGGGGCCGTCCTCGGTCAGACAGAAGATGAGGTTATTGGCACAGAATTGGATGGGGGTGGGGCTCTGTGCCAGTTCCTTCCTGGTTTCAGGAGGGAAGGGGCATTGAAGGGATAAGAACTTCCACTGAGCTCCACTCCACCCCACAAGGCTGTTAAAAGCTGTCCTTGGCCCCTGAGTGACAGAGCCAGGGGCTCTAAGCCCTGATACAGGTCCCTGGGTGGCCTAACTTAGGCATGGTGGTACAGGGGCCTGCAGACCCTCACTGTCCGTGAGAGGAAACAGGAGTGGCCCGGCTTCCCACGCTGTCCAACCCTGGATGCTTCCTCCCTTCCCAGGGGGTGGGAGGACCCTCCTCAGATCCTGGGATAGAGGGTCATTTCTGGGGAGGTACAGCCTCATCCTTCAGTCTGGGGGCATCGGCCAACTTCCTCCTCCTCTGCTCAGGCTGTCAGCCAGGGCCATGGCAGGTCATGAGGGCAGAGAGCAGGTGGGCAACCTTCCCTCCACTGTCAGCCTCAGCAGCATCCTCCACGGCCACCACCAGACTGGAGACTGGTGAGGAACAGGGCACACAGCTGGGGGAAGGGACTTGGGGCCCGGTGGGGACCAGGCTGGGGCTGGTGGCGACAGAGCTCCCTTTAAGGTCGGGACAGCGTCGTATATACTGGCTGCTCCCAGTGTGTGGGGCTGTGGGACTGGGGCCCTGAGGGGCTGGGGTCAGAGATGGCGGTGTAGAGGGGCCGCTGAGAGGGCCCCATGTAGGAGAAGGCCGAATAGAGGCCAGAAGCCTGGCCCGAATGGCCATAATAGGGTCCTGAGGGCTGATGGTCAGAGTAGTCGAACTGGGGGCGGGAGATGGAGGGGAAGGCAGAGCCGTAGTGCGGCAGGCTGAGGGGGGTGTAGGCGATCTGCGAGGTGGATGGCTGGTCGGAGTAGTGTGGGGGCCCCTGAGGGCCTGCGGTCTCTGTCTTCACCTGGGCTTTGGCATCCACACCAGGTGGTGAGACCGTGGGCAGGGCCACACCCGGCGGCTTAGAGATCCAGGCGGAGTGTCCACTGGCCACGGCCAGGGCGCTGCCCAGCCCGTAGCCAGCTGCTGAGTAGCTACCCACGTGGCCCGGGTGCCCGTTGGGTGGCAGATATTGGTCCAACTCAGCCACATCAAAGGTCTCCATGTTGGACATTACCTCGTGGCTGATCTCACCGATGTCCACATTGCCGAAGTCGATGTGAGGTTTCCCACCCTCCCCCATCGAGCGCCCATCTCGCTTGGGGTCTGCCTTGCCAGACTGCAGCTCTGTCTTTGGGGTGGTTGGAGGGGTGGGCGGGCCGTGGCTCTGGCCTGGGAGGAAGGGAGACAGAAGAGCAAGGAGAAAATATGTCAGAGGCAGGCAGCAGCAGTGGCCAGCGGCCCACTCATGCAGAGAGCCTCCTGGAAGCTAGGGTCCGACTTCCACCGGGCTGGGCTTACGTGTTTCATCAGCAAGTCACCTCTGTTTGGCTACTGGCCTCTAGTTGGTAAAAGTCTCGAATCTTCTGGATGGTACTGGCTCCCACTCTGACCTACCTGGCTTTGCTCTGTTGGCAAGTTCTTCCTCTCACTGAGGACAGTTCCTGCGAAGCTGCTCTTTCCTGTTCCTGCTGCTCCTCAACTGTGACCCGGGATGGTCTGTGGCCCTGTACCTGCCTGCTCTTCTCTCCACTCTGTGCTGTCTCATTAGCTGGCTCCTCTGTGCTCTCACCACCCTGCACCTCGAATGGTGTGGTGTCCCCTCCAACCCGGCTACTCCCCCAGAACCTGTCTGCGCACCACACCCAGCTCCATCACATGCTGGTCTGTGCTGCTCCACTGGCCCTCGAGCTGCCTTCTGTGCAGAGGGGACCGAGATCCACTGGTCTCTGTTCTTTGTTCATTTCCTCATCTACACACTTGGCAAACACTCGGGCACTGCTAAGCGCCAGGCGTATGGAGCTACAGACAGTCATGAGACAGGGCGTCTCTCCAAGGGCTTATCATCTGGGGAAGAGTAGAGACCTGCGCACATGGAGCAGGAAGTGCTCTGATGAGGGGATATATGGAGGACTTGGGAGACCAGAGGAGGAAGCCACTCCCCACCCTGGCAATTTGGGGAAGTCTCATGGAGGAAGAGTGTCTGGAAGAGAAAAAGTCCACGGCACAGTTTCATTCCACGGTGGTGGTTCTGTATGTTTGTGTGTGTGTGCGTGTGCAGGTGTGTGTGTCCCTGAATCTCCGAAGGCGAGGAGGACAGGTATGTGGGAGAGAGGGTGGCGCTGGGCTTCCATCACAGAGATGCGTTCGCAGCCTTATGAGAGCGGGAGCTTCTCGAGGCAGCCTGCGCCTTCCCCTTCAGGCCAGGGGCAGCGCTGAGTCCTGCCCTGGCCAAGGTTCTGGACTTGCAGATGTGTGCCTGAGTGAGGGTCCTGGCTGCCTTACCGTGTGACCTGGGAAGGTCCCCTGTCTTCTCTTAAGCAGTTTCCTTATCAGTTACACAGTGATGAGAGCAAGCAGCGTGGACACTGCCTCTTGCCTTCTCGGACGGTAGTCTAGTGGGTCGTTGGGTGTTCCTGGAGACCTGACTAGCTGGAGGGTGGGGACATGGCTCCTCCTCAGAGGCTGCCACCTCTGGGTGTACTTGTTTCATCACTTGCTTTCATCCCTGCTCCTCCTTCTACACCGTGGGCTCCTTAGGCCAGGGACTGTGGCCTTCTATTGCTGGTACCTCTGGTGTCCCCTTCAGTGCCTGACACAAAGTAGAACTCAGTGTGTCTTCTGCAGGCAGAGCTTAGGTGACTGAGCACTTTCTGTGTGCTGGATTCAAGTGTGGCACTTTCTGTACGTCAGGAAGGAAGTGAGGCAGCCATAGGGCTAAGCGGAGCCCAGGAGCTCAACTGCCTGGATCCAATCTCGGCTGTGCAGCGGTTCCTCTGTCTCCTCCTCTGTGTTGACAGTAACCTGCCACAAGGCTGAGACCCCAGCTCAGGCAGTGAGGTACCTCACCACATGGCTCAGGACTGATCTGATTGTTGAATGAGTTAGTACATAAAAGGCAGTTAGCATGGTGCCTGGCATACAGTAGGTGCTCAATAAATGTCCCCTCTCATGATCATTAAGGAGAATTGAGCAAGATACCGTGTGTGTGGCTCGTCCATGGCACGTGCTCAAATCATGTGCACGTTCCCGTCAGAGCAGGAGGACCCGAGGCAGCGACTTCCTCTCCTCCACTCCATCTCCCATTTCTCAAAGTACCTTGTGCTGGCCTTTGCTTGTCGTAACTGCTGCAGCCATGCGTGCCCGTGGCATCCGTGTTCTCCTTAACCTGCTCTGTGCCCTCTGTCAGCCCTGGCCAGTGCCATCCTGCTCCCCGGCCCCGGACGCCATGAGCTCCCTCGGGACGCCTACATCCAGAGCCCAGGGCCGCTGGGGAGTGTCCCCCACCACCCACCTCTCCTCTGCGCTGCCCAGCCTCCCCGAGCCAGCCCAGGCCTATCCTCAGCACCCTGGCAGCTCCAGCCCGCGCTCACCTGAGGGGTGCTCAGGGTTCCCGTCGGACATGGGAGAGCCCTCTTCCGGGTGCCGGTGGTCCAGGTGGGCACTCTTGTAGTGGGCCTGGATGGCCGCGGCCCCTCCCTGATCCGCCTCCCCGCCGGGGCACTCCGCCTCCCCTTGGGCTGCCTTCCCGTTCTTGCGCCGTCGGGGTTGGTACTTGTAGTCAGGATGGTCCTTCTTGTGCTGCATCCGGAGCCGCTCGGCTTCCTCAATGAAGGGGCGCTTGTCACTCTCATTCAGTAGCCTGGGCGGGCAGTGAGGACAGCAGGGCCACCCTGAATGTCAGATCGCCCCAGCCAGCTTCCCAGAGCGTTTGCTGTGGAAGGTGTGAAGCCGAGGCCCTGGAGGGGGACTACCGAGGACAGCACCCTTGTGGGGACTGTGCCCTTGGGCTGGAGATGGAAGATGAGAGGCCTGGGTACTAAGAGAGCTGTAATCTCTGCCCCCAGTCGCTGAGAGGCTGGAGGCCAGAGGGGTGGGCCCCAAGGATGGGTCAGAGGTAGGCATGGAGGTACGGTGCAGGTGACAGCTCAAGGAAGGGAAGAACATCAGCGTCGCCAAGCCTCTGCCAGTGGGCCTGGCTCGGGGACTGGAGGTGCTCACCGGAAGCAGCTCTGCTGGGGGGCGCCCCGTTTCTGCTGCTCCCTAGCTGTGCGTGACCTTGAGCAGGTCACATCTCTGAGCCCGAGTTTCCTCACCTCTGAAACGAGGATGAAGACTACTTCACTGGGGTGAGGCATCACCTGGGAAAGGGGCGTGAAGTGCCTCGCACGGGGCCTGGGCGGGGCGGCCTTGAGAAACGCGCTGTTCTAACGCGGCTTATGGTACCTAGGGGGCCCCTCGACTCTGGAACCCTGATTTGGTGAATTCCAGTGCGGTGGGACTGAGGGGGACCGGGTGAGTCCTCTTCACTGTGGGGGGCACTGTCTCCTTGTCCAGGGGTGACAAGAGGTAGAGGAGGCTCTGGACCTACTGCAGCCCTCAGGATCTGCCCATGGTGGGCAGGAACCCTGGAGGTGGTGCCCAGCCTTAGGCCAGCAATGGAAGGGCTTAGCTGCCCCAGGGCGAGGAGGGCACATGGGATGCAGAGGGGGTTGAGGGGAAAGTACAAGGACTTATAGAACCCCAGACACAGGGGCCAGCAGCCCAGTAGTCTTTGTGGGAGAAGCCTGGGCCCGCAGTCCCAGGGCCCTCTCTCCAGCTACCCCACCCCCACTCCCTACCGGTGGGTGCTCTCTTCCCAGGCAGCAGAAGGCCGAGCCTGCTCCCGAGGCTGGGAGGGGGCGGTCATACCAGGCACCTCCTCGCCGGCTGCAGCATTCCTCGGCAGCTTAGCCTGCCCGTTGGCCCCTGCTCCTGCCCCAGCTGTCTCCAAGAGACCCTCTGGCCAAGCAGGACTATCAGGGTCAGAGACACCTTCGGGATGGGCAGAGGAGAACCCAGGAGCCAGAGGGTGGGATGTGGGCACCTGCCCTGGAAGAACAGTTCTGCCAGCAGAGCAGCTTGGCCAGCAGCAGTGAAGGCTCCGTGTGGCTGGCCATACTGAGCTCACTCTGTACCCCAACCTTTACCTGGGCCCCTGCCCAGCTGGCAAGCAGCAATCAGCAGAAAAATGGCAAGGGATGTAGAGGGGGCTGCACAAGCCAGAAAGGAGAGAAGATTCCAGCCCTGGATCCTGCTGTCGCCTCCCACGCTAGTTCTCGCAGTACCATATGTAACCCCGACAGAAACCTAACCCAGGCCACAGCCAGCCCTGACCCCAGCTCCAATCCCAGCCGCGCTCCGCCAGCTGTTACTTCCAACCCCTCGCAGCTCTGCCAGGCTGCCTACCCACCAGGCAGACCCAGCCTACAGCTGATCACGACGCCAGCACCAGCCCTCGCTGGCTTTGCCACCCCATGTCACCCCCAGCCCAGTGCTCATTTGCACCCTCACCAGCCCTTTTCCTCCTGGTTTCCAAGATTTGGAATAAGCCGAGGGAGAAGGAGGGCTGGTTCCCCACTCAAGTTGGAAACCCCAAGTGGGGGTCGCCATGGGGGGCACTGGCTGCTGCTGCATCTATTTCCCCTCCAGCCAGGGGAAGGGGCCTGTGGAACTGGGGGACAGGAGAGGCCAGCCTGCGACTGCTTTCCCAGTGTGTTGGTGCCGGTTGTTCTTCCCAGACAGGTCAAGCAGCCCACAGCCACCCCATGGATCCATGGCCGACGGCTCCTCCCCAGATGTCCCCAAGGTTAGCGAGCCTGGGGGGCTCACCCAGCCACGTAGCACCTATACTCCTGTGCATGCGGTCCCTGACTGTTCAGTTTAGGATCCCAGCTATCCCTTTTTCTGATGTCCTGGGAGTCACAAACTTGGGAGAGAGTGTTCAGAAGCCCCTACAATGATTGGCCAGCCCAGCCCACATCCCAGGGTCTCTCAGGACCCCCACCTGGGACCTAGGTAGCCACTACCTATTAGCACAGCCTCCAGTCCTTGCCATTGTCTTGCCACCTCCTACCTCTGGGACTGAGTCCTTAGCCAGCAAGGTCTGCTCTCCTGACTGCCCTGCCCCAGGTTAGCCCCTTGGTACACAGCCTGAGTGGTGGCCAAGGAGCAAGTCCTGCTGAAGGGGGCCCAGCCCTAAGGTTCTGGGGTGGGGGAATTGGGACAAAGAATGGAGGGCCCATCTTAAACCCTTGGCAATGGGGGTGAGAAAGCCGGAGTCCATCCTTGCTTTGTCTCTCATTGGTCTCCTCACATGCCCAGGCACCCAGGGCCTGTTCTGCCCACTGCCTACCTCCCTCCTGGTCATCTGTCTCTCGCTTCCTCTTCTTTGTCCCATAGCCCCAAAGGCCCTAGCTTGGGCTGAGCCCCACTGGGATCTAGATGGACCCTGGGCAGAGAGTTAGCTGTGACCTCTGCTCTTGGCAGATCTAGACTCTCTGGGTCCATACAGAGCCAGCTACCCAGCCAGGGTAGGCCCAGGGCTGAGGGCTGAGAAACTGGAGGAGGGACCAGACCATCAGCAAGCACATGGCAAGGACAGGCCAGGGAGACGGACTCTAGGGGACCCTCCTGCTCAGTCCACCATTCCAAGCCTTTGACCTCCTAGACCCATTCCACTGACCCACATCTGTACTGTTCCGAGCCAGCAAAGGGCAGGGACGGAATGAGGGAGCAGATTGCTCTGCAGACCCCAGACTTCCTCAATTCCAGATATGCCTCACTCCCGCTCTCCTCTTCTTCACCCCCACCCTCGTCACCTCCTGACCACTCTTTAGAGTGAAGGGTGACCCACCACTGTCATCGGGGACTATATAGGGAAGATCTCTGATGAAGAGTTGGGAGACCTGAATTCTGGCCCTGACTTTGCCACCAACTGCTTTGTGACCTTTGCAGTCCTTTTCTGGGCCTGTCTCCTGGGTAGTCTAGTGGGGATCAGGTAACCTCTGAAAACTGGCATCTGCTGGAGCCTCTGTTCTCTTTGGGACCTGCCCTGAGACTCCTAGGGTGGGATGGGGGCTGCCCTGCTTCACACATCCCCAAGGGGCCAGGCTGGGCCCCAGAGCCAAGGGTTGGAGACTTCCCCCCAGGGAAATGTTTCTCCAGAAGTTACAGCTCGTCCCAGCAGCCTGGGACTCTGAAGGACCCTCAGTAGGGAGGAGGCCAAGGTTTCCTCCTGACTAGGGCACTTAGCTCTAGCTCCCAAGCTCTGGTGAAGAGGTTGCTCAACACTGGGTGGGGCCCTGAGAGGGAAGATGGCGCCGGACTCAGGGTGGCAGGAGGGAGCAAGAGAATAGCCTGTGGTTGTAGGGAGCCCCTGTCTGTGTGCCCCTCCCTCTGGGGAATAAAGAAGCCATCAGCCAAAGGAGAGTGGTGTCCTGAAGGCACCAGAAGACAGTAGGGGCAGGAAGAGACCCTGAAGGGGCAGCGAGCACAGTTCTGTAACCCTCACTTCCCAAGACTTTCCTCTGATTCCTTGTTTTCCTTGATCCCCCCGCAGTTCTCCATCCAGCTGCCTCAGTTTCCTAGGTCTTCAGCCATGCCTTCCATTCTTTCCCAAGCATTTCCCTAATATCCGCCTGACTACCGGAACTGGTGACGGTGGCTCCTCGAGTGTGTGTGGAACATAGGAAGACTCAGTGAAGGCCCCAGGCCTTCCGGAAGAGTCGGTGAAGCGCTCCACTGTCCCTCCTTCCCTGCTTAGTAGGCAGCCCCAGACGCCCTGCGTCTGCCACCGACGGAATTCCAACCACGAGGGGGCGCCTTCCCGCCCTCGGCCCCAGGTGGCGAGACCCGGCCTAGCCCCTGGAGTTCTGAGTTCCAGGGTGCGCAGTGAGCCGAGCCCCAAAGGGCACCTGAGGCAGATGGGCTGGCATGGTCCCCACACCTGGTCTTCCAGAGTTGGGCTCCCCTGAGCGGGCAGGAGGCGGGGGCTGCCAGTCTAGGCGAATGCTCCCGCAGCTGGGGCCCGCGGCGCTCCCGGGTGGTTCGGGGTGCTCACCTCCAGAGCTTGCCCAGCGTCTTGCTGAGCTCGGCGTTGTGCAGGTGCGGGTACTGGTCGGCGAGCTTCCTGCGCGCCGCCTGCGCCCACACCATGAAGGCGTTCATGGGCCGCTTGACGTGCGGCTTGCTCTTGCTGGCGCCGTTGACGCGCACGGGCATGGGCACCAGCGTCCAGTCGTAGCCGCTGAGCACCTGGCTGACGGCCTCGCGGATGCATACGGGAAACTTGTCATCGTCCGCCTCGCCATCCTGCTGCTCCTTCTTGACCTTGCCCAGCTCGCCCGGCCCGGGGCTGGCTCTCAGGCCGGAGCCGCCGCCGCCGCCGTCGGGCCCCAGCGAGGGCGCGCCCCCCGGGGACAGGCAGCGGGGCTCCTCCGAGCCCACGGGGCTCAGCTCCACCTCGGATAGGTCCTGCTCCTCGGCCATGTCGGCCCCGGTCGCCGCCGCCTCGGCCGCCTCGCCCGGGCCCGCCGCCGGGGTCCTCGCAAAGAGCCCAACGCCCACCTGGATGGGAACAAGGGCGCGATGGAGAGGCGGCGTGCGCGGCCCCGAGGGCGGCCCGGGGCGGCCCAGGGCGGGACACGGGCGCAGCCCCGAGGTAGCGGCCCTCCTGCTCGCGCTCTACCCTCTCGGGCCTCTGGGCCCCAGCACATGCCAGCCCCTAGGTGGGTGCGTCCCACCCGCTGGTCCTAACCGTCTCGTGGTGTGGGTGGGTTTTTTTTTTTTTTTTTTTTTTTTTTTAACCTCCTTTTGGGTGGAGGTTTGTTGATGGAAAGGAAGAAAAACGGACCCTTTATTCTGCTCTAATCCCGGCCCCTGGAATTTCCCACCTTTTCTCTCACCTCTCCTTCTTCCCCTCCGCCCACCCCTACGGGTCTGGAGGAATGGGGGGAGCGAGCGGGCGAGGTATCAGCCTCTCCCCACAGGGGGGCCCAGGCTGGCCGGCCAGGGAGGAGCAGGCTTGCACTCACCTCCTCCGACCTCTCCTCCAGTCTGGGGCTTGTCCTTAGGAAGTGGAAAACCGTGTCCCAAGGTGTGCGGTCCAGCTCGGGGCTGGGGGGTGACGCTGGTGGACTGGGAGGGAGGGGCTGGGGGGCCCTGAGCCTCAGGCCACCTCCTGGTTAGGACGGAGCCTGAATCCTCACCACCAACCACCCTGGCCGGACAGCCTGAGACTGACTGAGCGACTGAGCTGCTGCGGAGGGCTGGGGAGGAAGGAGGGGAGGGGGAGGGGGAGAGGAGGGAGGGAAGGGCAGAAGGTGGAGCCTCCAGCTCTTGCCTTCATCCCCAGCACCCAGGGCTCCACCCCGCCCAGACCCCCCCAGCCCAGCTCCTGCCCTGCTGCCCAGGCCCAACTCCTTGGGCTTAGCCTGGCTTTGGGCAGGCAGGCGGAGGAGTGGGGTGGTTAGGCCAGGGAGGGAAGAAGTGCCGGGGCAGGGTCAGAACCTGTTGCTTGGAGGAAAATCAGACCCAGCTGGGAGCCCGGCAGGGTCCTCAGGTGGTAGGATGGGAGCTTGGCGGAGGACTGGGGAGAGCTGTGAAAGAGGCAGGGAGGTCCCGTAGACCTGTGGGGCCACAGGCCCGGTCGCTTCACCTGGTAAATCACCATGAGTGCCCCTGCGTGCGCGGCACTGCTCCAGCCAGTTTCCCTCCGTCCCCTCCCCTGCCTTCCCTGCCTCAGCTTAGTAAGAGAGAGTGTGTAGGTCCACGCCTGGCAAGGCAGTGGGCAGCGGGCACCTGCTCAGCCCCTGGTCCCTGTCCCCCAGTACAGGCAGGCGGGGCGGGCCTGGCCCAAGGTGAAGACACAGGAGGCTGGGCTGGGATAGGACTGGGGTGCTCTTCAAGTAGGTCTCAGAGACTTTCTGGGGTCCTGCTTCCTGGGACCCAACCCCCTGCACACTGGGCTCAGTCCTGCATGTCCCAAAGCCCCCCACTCCACCACCCTGAGGAGAGCTGGTGCCGCCCTGGCTCTGCCCCTCCTCCCTGCCCCTGCCCTTGCTTGTTCTTCCCCCGTCACCCCAGGACACCTTTTCCTTTCCTCTCTCCTAGGTGTCCGCCCAGAGGTCACAGGTTCATTCTGTGCTCCATGAAGGCAGTCCCACTTGGGTGACTAGGCCGAGGTGGGAGCACGTGTAGGGACAGATGGAAGCGCCTGGCTGCCTGGGGACCTTGTGTGTCCCAGTTCCTCCACAGGTGGGTGAGGCCCGGGCCCACCCCAGGGGCTCCTGTTTGGAGTGGGGCTGGAACAGGGGTCTGGGGAGGCAAGGCCTCATGCTTGGGAAGGCCCAGGGGGTGGAGGGGGTGGGTAAGGGGACACAATGAGGTAGTCACACGAGGCAAAGGCATGTTGGGGGGGTGGCGGACATTGGAACACACACACACACATGCTCGCACACACACAACCAGCCAGACAATCGGGCCAGTGTGTCTGGGGCCTCGGAGCCCAGTGAATTAGGAGTTTGATAAGGGTTTTCTCTTTCTCTCGCTTGCTGGCCTTGGACAATCTCCCCCCAGTTTTCCTCGACGCCACCCCCGGCGCTGCCAACCCTCCTCCCCCCGCCTCCCTTCTCTTCCCTGTGCCCAGACTCTTGTTCGGGGCCTTGAAACAGTGAGCTGTCTTTGTTCGAAATACAGGTGAACGGCAATCATGTGATTAACACACACACACATAAAAAGCTTTTTAACAGCGCCCGCCCGGCCTCAGAACTGCCCGGAGAGGAACCGCCCTGGATGGACAGAGGGACGGAGGGACGAGCATCCAGCCAGTCGTGTCCCAGCGGCCCCACAGCGGTCTCCAACGCCCGCTGCTGCCCGCCCGCCTGCCCGTCTGCCCGGCATCTCACTCCCGGTGGGTCCCTGCTCATCTTCCCACCCTTTGGTCCCTCCTCTTGTGGGGAAGGACCTCCCTGCTCCCTACTGTGTCTGTGACTGGGCCTGAGACCCTGGGGCAGGGAGGGGTGCTGTGGAGGGAGAGGGCCCAGGGTTAGTGAGCTGGACATGGGGTCTCGTGGCCGCTCCCCTCTCCAGCTCCCTGCCCCCTTCACCCTCCTTGGCCCCGCTGCCAGGAAGGGGTGGGAATAGCAGTGGGCATGTTGGTCCCCAGGGAAGCCCTGCCAGGCCGGGGCAGCTCGCCCTCTCTCCCTCTCCTCCATACTCCTGAGCATACTGCCTGGGCTCTCTGCGGAGAAGTCTGGGGCGAAGCAGGTGGGCCTGCCGAGGAGCGGGGAAGGGCTCCCCGACAACCAGGGCTGTGCTCATGGTGGGGGTCCCCTGTGGGAACACATCCCTGCCCACCAGGCTGGCAACTGGGATCCCCTCCTTCCCACCCCAGGCCCTGGGAACCCAGTTTCCTCCCACCATTCATCCCTGCAGAACAGGGAGTTTGGAGAGTGGGGGGTCCTGGGCAAAGACCTTAGGCCTTGTCCCTGGAAAGATGGCCAGGAGAGCCAATGTCACCTTCTGCTGCTTTCCCTGCTTGTGGTGTGAGGGGTCTCTTTACCCCTCATTCCTGACCCTCCCCCAGGAGTGGCCGTGTCCTTACCACCCCCAAATCTGCCCTGAGAGGAGGGCTTGTCCTCACCAAGGTAAGGCACTGGCGGGCTCCATGGCCACCTCTCTCCTGGTGTGCTGGGAGCAGAGAGGGGCTGGGCCCTGAGGCGTGCTGGGGTTCAGGCCTCCTTCCTCCCCTAGGAGGACTTTCAGGAGCAGCAGGGTTTCCTGGGACTCAGCCTGGGTCCTGTCAGGCCGCTCCCAGATGTCCTTAGAAGCTGGCCCTGGGGGCAGGAGAGGAGATGCAGTGCTGCCAGTCGGCAAAGCCCACTGACCAGGTCGGAGTGACCCTTAACCCCTCCCTCCCAGCCCTCTTTCTCACTGGTGCTGCCTTGTGGAAGGCCCTGGGCCCCAGGTCCCTCGTCTGTCACATGGGACCATGATTCTCCTTCCCACCCAGCCCCCGCCCTGCCTTGGGCACGTATGAAGGTCAGGAAATCTGCTTCGTAGCAAACTGGGGTGGGGGTGTGCAGAGGAGAGGGGTGCGCCTCGGCCCAGCCTGGCGCCCCGCACTCACGAGCCTCTCCTCCAGACCCCCTGTAGGACAGGTGAGGCTCAGAGGAGGGGCCAGGGATGTCACCTGGGGCCCCGCTGCCCTCTCGCTTGTCTCCCCAGGCCTGCGGCCCTGCCCACCTTCCTGGGCGCAGGGACTGGCCAGTGCCTCTCAGACACGATTCTCTGCGGGCCCGAGGGTCTGCGTTCCCACAGCCCGCGCCTGCCCTTCAGCATCGTGCGTGGCGGTGTTTTCTCCCTTTCTTCCTCCCTCCTGTCGCCTCCCTCCGTCCCTTCCTTCTTTTTTCCCTTCCTTTCCTCTTCTTTTTCTTTCTTTCTTCTTTTTCTAGACAGGGTCTCACTAAGTTGCCCACGCCAGTCACACATTTGCAATCCTCCCGCTTTGCTTCCCAAGTTGCCGGGTCACGGATGTGAAGTCAAACCCACTGAGGTCTGGATCCCACCCCAGACGGGTTAATTCTGAACGTCTGGGGACAAGAGGCAGATGGGGGTCTTTGTAGTTCCTCAACAAGACTTGCTATCCCTCAGAGGGGTGTCTCTGCAGCCTGGGAAGGGCCTCCACCAGAGCCAGGATGCCCAGGGAGAGGGGACTGGGCTGGGGCTATGGACCCCAGAACTGTAGGCCAGGCCTGCAGGTTACACTCAGGTATCCAGGGGGTTTGGGGGTACGGCACGGAAGGGCTGTGCATTGTGGAGGTGGAGGACCGAGGGGCAGGGTTAGCGATCAAGGGTAGAGTTGCGGCAGCGACAGAAGCCATCCTGGGGAGCCTCAGCGTTGCCTGGGGGAGTTCCTGGGGGGTGAGGCCCTCCCTTGAACACTTCCTAGGCCCCCTCCATCTCTGGGCCAGGCTGTCTTCCTCAGTCTGGGATGGATGGAATAGAAAGTACACTAGTATCCAAGTCGCCTCGGTCGAATTAGGCTGTGAATCCCAGGACTGGGTTCAGTGTGTGTAAGACGTGGGTGATTTCGTGTAGCCACTGTCTCCCTGAGTGGGCAAGAGAAATAACACACACACACACACACAGAACCTAGCTTAGTAACTGCTCAATAAATGTTAATTAGAGAAAATAACATAGTGTTAGGCTACAGAGGGAGGCGTGGAGGGGTGCTCACGCCATCCAGTGCTCGGTACCTGCGGAGCAGCCACCTACCTTCAGAGCTCAGACCAGGTGTGATAAGTTCCTCCCTCACAGCTGAGCCTCCCTGCCTGCCTGCACCTCTTTAATAGTGGATTTGACACTTCAGGGCTTCCCGTGGGTCAGAGGGTTCCTGTCCTTTGTCTCCATCTTACTAACAATCCCGTGAACAGGTGGCCTCATCAGTTTCGTTTGGGAAGGAAGCTGAGGTGCGAGGAGGTTCTGTGTGGGCCTGGGCTCCCCTGACTGGTGACAGGGCCTGGCGTGCCTCTCTCCAGCCCAGCCCCCGAGCTCTCTGTCTGCTGCCTCCTCCTGACCCTCCTCTTGTCCTGCTGGGCCTTGGCACTTGCTGTCTTTCCCTGGGGTCCGGAGTCTTCTGTGCCTGCCAGGCCTGGATTGCTGGCCCACCCTCTTCAGAGCGGTGTTCCTGGGCGCCTTGGTTGGAATTCTTCCCTGCAGCCTTGCCCAGCATGGTGCCTTGGTCAGATTCTACTTCCTGCTGGAGCCCCCTGAGGACAGGGCTGTACCCTCCTCGTCGGCCTCTCCGGAGCCCAGCGTGACTTTGGGTCATCTTTCCTGAGTAGCAGTCCAAGGAGGAAAAGGCAAGGGAGGCCAGAGTAGGAGGAAGTGACTTCCTGGAGGCTGCGAGGGTCTGAGTTCTGGGGCAGAAGGAGGTGTCAGGGCCTGGCCCAGAAGGGGCCTGTTTCTGGTCTTCGCTGGAGGCCATTCCAGGGCCCTGGATCTTCCTTCTCTCTCAGCCCCACCCTCTCCGGGAACAAGGAAGCTGGGGCCAGTGCCCGATGCTGCCTGGGGCAGCCTGGCCTCTCTTTTCTTAGAAGCCTTCAGAGGAGGCTGCTTGTTCCTGTCATCCAAGCCCAGCTGTGGAAAGCCCTTCCTGGGTCTGCCCTGAACCTCTCCTGCTGCTGTGAACTTTTGTGAATGTGCCCCTGTGCAGGGCACTGGGCCAGGAGCTGGGGCTGGGGTGATGCAGACCAGGCTCCGCTGGTGAGGACCTCAGGGTTCCATGGGTAAGACTGGCATGGAGACCAGAGGCTGGAACAGCTGACGTCCTTCACAGCCGCATGGGTGGCTGGGGCTGGGCCTCTGGAGCCCCAGGGATGGGTCAGGTCCCGATGGCTGCAGAGGCCCTGGGTCGCCCGCCTCAGTTTTCCCATCTATAAACTGAGGAGCAGGTTAGAATCTCCCTCAGGGTGTTTGCAGAGTTGAGAGCCCATGCCTTAGATTTCAAACAGGAGGTCATGCCTGACCCAGCTTCGCCATGGTGGAGTCTCAGAGCCTTGTGTTCCTCAGGACATCATTAGGCCTCTCTCGAAATGCATTTCCTGGGAAGATTTGCTTGGGAAGGTTGCTTTCTACCAGAGATGCAGGGCTTATTAGTGTGGTGAAAGTCCTAAATTTTGTGGGTAAGAAATTGCCCTTTGAGGGGCTGGGGACGTAGCTCAGTTGGTAGAGTGCTTGCCTCACAAGCACAAGGCCCTGGGTTCAATCCCCATCACCGCAAAAAAAAAAAAAAAAAAAAAAAAGAAAAGAAAAAAAAAATTAATTAATTAATTAAATACTGTTTTTAACACTTACTAATGTCTGATAGTTTTATGGAGAATGGCATCACCCTATTCCAGACAGGAATAGCTGAGGAAATGACCTCGAGGCACCTTGGCACCTGAGTGAGATGTGCCCTGGCTTCTAATTCTCTTCAGATGGGCTTAACATTTGCTGGGTGACAACTTGGTGTCAGGCCTGGAGAGGGAGTGGGCTAGGCAGACTATGACCCTTGTCCCATAGGGTCCCAAGTCCCGTGCCACCAGAGTCCTCACCCTCCTGCTGGTGATCTTCCATCTGCTCTCCCCTCAAGTTCCTTTCCTCTGACTTGGGGGGCCTCCTGCTTCCTTTGCTCTCCCTCCCCGGCCTCCCTCTCAAGACTCAAAGAAGGGAAGACTCAAGGCAGGGTCTGGGCGTCCCTTAGGGCACTGTCCAGTTCCTCAGCACTTCCAATTCCAGAATAGCTCACGACCCCACACCCCAACCTCAGCCGTGTCCACCCTGCTCCCCGTCACGGCCCCCGGCCCTTTGCAGGCCCAGTGCTGACTGGGCCCCTCGCCCGTTGCCAAGGCCTACCTCGGTCACCTTCCTGCAGGCTGTGTCCCTGTCCCCTCTCCCGATGCCTGGCCCTGGAGGGCTGCAGTGACACACACAGGGAGACACACGCAGGGAGGTTGCAGGTAGTGGGGGGCGAGGGTGAATAGGTGCTCGAGTCTCCCAGCTTTGGTGTGGCTCCCGCACCCGACTTGGTAGCCGTGTGTCCTTGGCAAATAGCTCAAGGTCTCTGGATCTCCATTTCCTTCCAGACTGTGGCAAGGGGTATGCCAGACACGTCTGTGAACCTTAGCACAGCGCCTGGCACCTGAGGGGCCCAGGGCGCGGCAGTGATTGCTAGGAGCCTCTCCAGGCGGCTGTCGGTTGACCTTGAGTTTGTAGCTGCCATTGCTTCCCGTCCTGTGGAAGTGCTGTCATCAAGTGTGTCCCCCAGCTAGTCCTGCTAACCCTGGAGGCTGGCAGAGCAAGGGCAGGGTTGCCAGTCCACCGAACCAAACAAAGGGAAACAGGTGACAGGGGTCATGTGACCTTTGGTCATGGAACCGGACATGTTGCATGACTTTTGCCTCCAGCTCTCCTAAATCACACCCTAGGCATGGCCCTGCCATCGGCGGGTGAATGAAGAACTTATTGCGGGCTGGGAATGTATCCCTTTGTTCATCCGTCCCCAGTCCCGTGGGCCACGCGGAGCAGACGTGTGAGGATGGAGAGAGATGGCGGTGGAGGAGGGGAGGAGGGCAGGCCCCTGAGAGGTAGGTACCTGGGGGCGGGGCTGATGTTGCCCAGCCTGCAGGTGACCACTGGGCATTGAGTTCCCACTCGGGATACCTTGTCCCTTTATTCTGCAGTCCAGGGCATTTCATAGGACCCTACCGGGCATGGCTGGCCCCAGGATGCTGCCTTCTTGCTCTCCTGGAATTTACCTCTGTCCCCTAGAAGTGAGACCAAGGGGATTTGGAAGGATTTTCACACTGGCGTGAGCTTGCAGATCCCTCCCTACAGTGGGGTTCCTTATTCTTCCATGGTGTCACTTTGTCACAAAGGGAGTTGAGTGATGTGGAACCTGGGGTCTGGAGCCAGAGAGGCCAGAGTTCAAGGCCAGCCCTTGCCCCACTTACCACAGAGGGAAGGGGCCAAATCATGCAATCTTCCTGCTCCTCCATCTCCTCATCTGTAAAATGAGGGTGACAACTGCCTCGTGGGGGATGTCCCAGAGGTGAAGAGGATCGAGGGAGGGCAAGCTCAGCACAGTGCAGAGGACAAGGCAGAGTGATGAGTGAGCTGTGCTCAGTGGTCAGTGTCCACCTGGCAGGGGCCGATGTTCTGGCCCTAGTGATGTCTGGGGGTCATGACCCTGAACAATCCTCCCTTCCTAGGGTGAGGAGTTGAGCTTCCTGCGACGAGAGCAGGGTGCCCTGCACTCTCCAGGACCTCCAAGAGCAAAAGCAGGGTCCTGGGGCATTGCCCAAGCCTCAGAGTGCTGGGCTGCCGGGCTGAGGCCCCACATGCCCACCGCCCACCACCACCTCCGGGCTGGGTCTGCCTCATGACATCTGGTATCCTTCCAGGTGGCAAGTTGAGACACCAGGGAGTCTGAGTGCCTGCTGTTTCAGACGTGGGTTCTGGAGTTAGTCTTGTAGATTTAGCTTTGGCAGGGACCATAGGACTCTTCCTGATGCTGCCAAAGAGCCAGCTCTTGCTGTGTGTTCTTGGGAAAATCAGCTGCCCTCTCTGGATGTGTTCCTCATCTGTACAATGAAGGAATTGGCCTCTGGCATCTCCAGGGACTCTGTCAGATCTCTTCTCGAGGGTCTGTGGGTTCTACAGGGAAAGACTCACATCTGGTTTTGTTTCCCACTTAATCAGCTGCTGAGGGTTGGACACAGGGCACAAGGCAGGTGCCCAGTAAGCGCTGACTGGACGCGTGGGCTGTGGAGTAACACACTGGAAGCCCTGCTCTCATCTCTCCCCAGCAGGCCTGTCCCCTGGCTGGGTCCTGTCATTCCTGTGAGCCTTGTGGATCCACACCCCCCACCTGCTGGCGCCTCCTTTGGGCTCAGCCTATAGGTCACACGTGTGGAGGCGACACCTCCCTGGTCCTCCGGTTCCAGTGATACTCCCTGCCAGCGCTCTGCGCCTTTAGGACAGTAGAGGTACTGTCTGAGGAGTCTTTGTCTCCCCACAAGGGTGTCAGCTTCGTGGTCCTGGGGTCGCCGGAGTGTGGTGCGAGGTGCATGGGAGGGGCCAGTGAGCGAATGAGTGAGCAAACTAATGAAGCCCATGGGGAGAGGGAGGCTGGGAGGCCAGAGCCGAGAGGAGGCTGAGGGTGAGGCGAGGCTTGTCCAGGCCCCTTGTGATGAGGCGGGCGCTTGATCCCCTGTCCAAAGCACTTCCTTCCCCTGGGACTGGGGCCCTGGGGTTCTGGCTGGGTTTAGGGGGGAGCCCGGCCCCTGAGAACCTTGAGAAGGGGAGAAGGGAAGGGGATCCAAGCCCCCTCCACCTGTTTCCCCAGCAGGCAGGAAGGACAGGGCAGATCTGTCAGCGGCAGACACACCGCCCCAGGGGATCCCGCCCTGAGCCTAGGGAGGCAGGGCAAAGGGGGGACAGGAAGCGGTGTCCGCCCCTCCTCCCTCCTGCCACCCTTCTCTGGCGAGCCTTCGCAGCCCCAGGCCTTGGCACTCTTGGCACGCAGGCAGCAGGGCGGGACAGAAAGCCCATTCTGGCCAAGTGCCTTCCTCTCTCCCGTTTGGTTCCTGGGCCTTAGGATGGTCCCTGCCCTGGCAGCCCTGAGGTTAGAGGGACGGAGGGGAGCAGAGAGGACGCGGCCTACTTAAGCCCTCCTGTGTGCTGTCACCGCACCTCGCAGGAGGTGACACTTGCAGGAGGAAGGGCCCCAGGTGGGAGGCCAGCTCCGCCAGGATTGCTGTTTGGCCTCAGGTGGGGCCTGGCTCTCTCTGGCCACTGTCCTTCTCTTTAGCTGCCAAAGTGGCCCAAACCTGGCGTCAGCGCCAGATCGCTGGGGAAGTTGTAGATACCGGTTCCTGGGCCGCGTTCGAGCTGCAGCTTTGGGGGGAATCAGCAGTTTTCAGGGCTCAGCACCGATTGCGTGGCGCCTGGCGGGCACTGTTGGGAGAGATGCTTCTAAGGCCCCTCCCAGCCTGAAAACCCCTGAATCTCCTGGGCGACTCCTCACCTGGAGTCCTGGTGGCAAGACTGAGCAGAGCTGCTGCGGGGACTCCGAGCCGGGTGGCCCTGGCTTTCGGCCCTGCCCCACACCCCACTGAGATCTTTCCCTCCTGGCCTTTCTTTCTCCCCCACTTCCGCTCTGTCTCTTCCACGTTTCTTTCCCTCTCCGCATTATTTCGGCTTCCTCCTCTTTTTGTCCGGTCTTGCTCTGGAAGGCTTCTGAATTTTGAGGGTTGGTTCTTCCCTCTTGGGGGCCTCACTAGCCCTGGCCCAGAATTGTCTCTGTCCTCACTCTCCTTCTCCGGCTCCTGTCTCTGCCCTCGAGGTCCCCACCTGTCTGTCTCTCTCCCTCTCCTTGAATTTCTCTGTCCACTGGAGATGGAGGGACCCTGCCTGGGGATCAGGGGTCCTGGGTAAGGGAGATGGAGACAAAGATGAGCTCTGTGCAAATGGCTGCAGAGATGGCTGCTCTGGGCTGGCGGCCATCCTCCTGACCTGACTTTCAGGACACTCCCTCCCTGGGTCCAGCCCAGGTTTCCTGCTTGCTTCTTCCCGGGCCACCAGCCCAGTCCACCTGCATAACCTGGATCACCCTGCCCTCCCTCGGGCCTTTGCCCAGCACCCTGGGCCCCTCTTCGCATTTCCAGCTCTACTGCCCCTGCCTCTGGGCCCCCTCAGCTGGTGGCCCTGCTCCCCAACCCCCTGCCCCCACAGCACTGTCTGCAGGCAGGATGGAGGCTGGAGAGGGTGGCGCAGAGGCTGAGTCCTCAGGGGCACGACCCTCAGGACCCTCCCTGAGTCTCAGCTTCATCCTCATAATAGGCAAAGGCGGGAGGCAGGGACCTCAGGGCAGCTGCCCTTCATGCGCCAGCCCAAGATGGTTTGCTGGGTCTCATAGCCGGGCCTGCAGACTGGGCTGAGGCGGGCAGAAGGGGCGGAGCAGAAGCGGGCAGGAAGGTCAGGTTCAGGGCCCTGGAGCTGGGCTGTGCCTCAGGCCTGTGGAGAGATGGGGGCTGCACAGTGACAGGTGGGCCTGCATGTCCTCTGGAGTCCTCCCGCTTGTTATCCCAGTTGGCTTTTCCTTCCAGCCTCTGGTGGGAGTGAGGGCGGGGCAGGGCACAAGGGCCTCTGGGCCTCCATCCTCCAGCCTCCGAGGGTCCATGAGGCCAGGGGCAGGTTGCCCGCTGTCCTCAGCACCTGCTGACAGGGCGTGTTCTGCCTCCAGACCTTGTTAACCCCTCGGGGCTGGTGCAGGTGAGGGCCTGAGCCTCCACCTGCCACTCAGAGGGCCTCCCTGGCCTCCCATGCTTGACTGGAGAGGCTGCTGAGAGCCACAGGCACAGGGTGGGGGTCAGGCTCCCCTGACAGGCTGGGGTGGGCTTCTTTTCCCTCCCTGGGGACTTTGTTCCAGGAACTCCGGGCTGGAAGGAGCCCCTGTCCTCCCAGACTCCCTGTCTACACCCTCCGGCCCGCTGGCCCCGTGGCCTGGGTGTGGGGAGCAGCGGGGAGAAGGGTTAATCCGGAGCTCTGGGATGGCTTCGGCCATTCCTCTGGGAGAGAACAAGGGGCCCGTTCTCTGTGTGGGAACTAATAGCAAGAGTCATCTGGGGTGTCATTCAGCCCTGACCGACTCCCAGGAGGGATGCGAATGACAGCGAGAGAGGGGCGGGGAGGGAGGGGGAGAGAGTGGGGGGGGGGGAGGGGGAGAGAGAGAGGGAGAGGGAGAGGGAGAGAGGGAGGGGGGAGAGGTGTGTGGGTGGCCTTGAGCTGCAGGCCCGGCTGGTAAGCACAGCCGCCTGGTGGCCCCCTCCCCCAGGTGGGGCCTGCTCTTCATCCAGGTGTGCAGGAAGGGGACCTCTCATTGCTCCCACACCAGGGTCTCCCCTTCTGTCCTTCCTTGTTCCCAAATGGCTGCACGCTCACCCCCATGTTGCCCTCTCCCCTGAGGCCCGGAGCCCTCCCCAGCTGTAGGCCGGTCAGGACTGGCCACGGGCCAGCTTCCCGGGGATCCCCAAAGTCCCCCATCTTTGCTTAGGGTCTTTGGTGCACCCTTGGGGAGCAGCTGTGGGTGCTGTGGGGTGCCGCCTGGGTTCCTGAGCCGTGTCCTCTGTCTCAGACCTGCTGGCCTGGCTCCAGGTCCAGCTGAGACACATCCCGCCAGTGACCACAGACACCTTTAGCTGCCTATCTGTGGGGGCGCTGGGCGGTTGGCCGTCAGGGACTCAGCCTCCCCAGCCCTCAGCCAAGCCCCCGGTGTCAGCCACAGCCTCTGGAGACATCTCGAATGTCTCAGTGCCTGGCAGCCTCAGAGGGCCTCCGGTCCCACGCTTGACTTTGTGGACGTGAAGGCCCAGGGGACCCTGGCCTGCCCTAGGGTGCGGTGCTGAATCAGGGTCAGCCTGGGTCTGCCTGTCATCACAGACCCTGATTGTCCCCTCCCAGGGTCTCCACCAGGGACCCGGTGACTACGTGCCTCCACCTCATGGCAGGGAGAGAACGGGAGCCGCTAGAGGGGTGCAGAGGGTGAGGGCTTGGGACGGTCAGAGCGGGCAGAGCTCCTCGGAGTGTCCAGCCTGGGCTCCTGTCCTCAGGGTGCATCATCCTCAGCAGGCAGCCTGTTCTGCAGTGGAAGCCCTAGCGGGTGGACAGCGCTTGACACGGGAGCCGCTGGCTGAGTGCTGCTGTTTTTATTGTGATTATTATTATCCTTGGAAGTCTGGGCGGCTTCCATGCCCTGGGGCTGAGGGCAGGCTGTGCGCACCATTTGGCTGCCCGCACCGCACCTGGCAGCCTGAGCCCCCTGCGGGAGGCGCGGGATCCTTTCCTGGCTCCTCCTCAGCTGAGGTTTAGGGGGGGTGCTCCTGGCTCCCCCAGCTTCGCCAGCTTCGTTTCCATATCTGGTGACTCATCCTGCTGGTCCTCGTGGAATGCGCCGCCTCCCTGGTGCTGGGACAGGGCATGTAGCCACAGTGGCACCTCCGGAAAGCTCTGGGCCTTGGTTTCCTCCTCTGTAAAATGACCAGGCTCCCTCCTGGTCGACTCTGGGCCTGCTGCAGCCTGACGGGGCCTTAGAGGCTGTCCTGCTGGACGTCTTATTGTGTAGACGGTGGGGAGCTGAGGTCCAGAAAAGAGCCAGCCCCTGCCGAGGCCCTGGGGCTGAGCTGAGTTTCAGGCCTTTACGTACCAAGTTGGGAAGCTGGACTCGAGGGTTCTGGTCCGAAGGCTGCTGCTTGGAGCAGTAGATCTGGATGCTTCCTCACCCACAATCGGAGTGCGGGGAGGATGTGGAAAGGAGGTGAGCCTGTTGCAAACAGTAAACTACAAGTGTGGGGGTGATGGGAGACTCTCTCCGGGACTCCTTGAGAAGGTACTGGTCCTGTGGCCTAGAAGGGTGTCCCGAAAGGTGGACAGCAGGCATTCCAGGCCTGCCCAAGCTCTTCTGCAAACCGGGTAGGGGGCTCTCGGGCAGCTGCCAGACGGGGCCTTACCCAGAGGGACACTTCCAACAGGAGTGAGGGCCAGGGTATCCCAGGGTGCCCCGCTCAGCTTTGGGGGAGTGGTAGGTGTTGGAAGGTGATGCTCTTCAGTATTCTCAAAGTCAGGAATTCTTTGGAACATACGGAGTCCACGGAGTACCCTTGGGTGGGCCCATGAAGCCCGTCCATCCCCTGCCCTGATAGGCCCCTGCCTTCGAGGGGCCCACACCTTGGAGCCCTTGGCCTTCATTCATTCAGCCTCAGTTCCCAGCTCAGGGCTTGGCCGGGGTAGGAGCTCACTCTCCTACTTGCAAGTTGGTTCCCTCCACCGAGCCTCAGTTTCCTTCTCTGTATAACAGAATCTGTCATTGAGTTGTCATGAGGCTCCAGAGAGGTGACACACGGGTGCCTGGCAGGCTCTCATCTGCACAATGCTAGACACTTAGTGTTTCTAAAACAGAGCTGCAGAGAGAACAGATGACAACTGTGGAAGTACTTTATAGTGACGCAGTTGACAGACACAGGAATAAGTGAGTTGCAGTGTGATTAGACCCAGAGAGACAGTGGCAGATTTCTAGGGGAATTTGTGAATTCATTCATTCTGAGGGCACAGAGAGGAGTTAGGCGCTTTCTTGCCTTTGAGGCCCCCAGTCCCAAGGGGGAGGCAGGTGGATAAACACCACCTAGCGGTGGTCAGCGCTGGGTTGGAGAATGTGCCTGGGGACTTCTAAACCCTCCACGCTGGAACCTTGGGAGTCCTGGTCTGGAGGCTCTTTTTTGGCCCATAGAAATGTTTGAAACCAAAAGAAAACAAACAACAACAACCAGTTGCAAAAAACAGAGAAAATGGCAAGGGTTGGGGGTGTGGCTCAGTTCCATCCCCAGTATCGCAAAAAAAAAAAAGCCAAATAGAAACAATCAAACTTTCCAATGAAACCTGTGAAAGTCCTTTAAAGCTTGTCTGTAGCCTAACAAGTCCCTTCATTAAGTGAGGCGGGCACACTCCAGTGCACTTGATGTGTCGGGTGAGCGAGGGCCAGAGGCTGAGGGTGCTCCGCGCACACAGCTCTGTCCGGGGCCAATCCAGGAGGGCGTCCCAGTGGAGGTGGTGTTTGGTCAAACCTTAGAGAGGGTGAGGGGCTGGGCAGAAGGAAGACTGGCCTGAGGACGGTTGGGGGTTGGGGCCGGAGATGTGTGAACAAAGGCGTGTGGAGATCCAGGTGAAGGGCGAGGAGGCAGAGAGCAAGGACGGCTCTGGTGACAACAGGAAGGCTGGCAGGCTCTTATGCACCAGACCTGGGTTTATCCCAAAGACAATGGGGAGTCATGGAAATGTGAGGAACGTGAGGGAGGCAACATGGTCAGCTTTTTTTTTTTTTTTTGGTGGTGCTTGGGATGGAACCCAGGGCCTTATGCATGCTGGGTAAGTTCAAGTGCTCCACGCTGAGCTACACCCCCAGCACCAGCCTTAAAAAAAAATCATTCTCAAAGTATCATGGGAGCTTCGTGGTTGGAGGAGGTGGGAGGGGAGGGAGGTGCTGCAACAGCCTGGAGGCCAGGAGACCATTGGAGGCTGGAGTGCCTCTCCTGGTGAAAAAGTGACGAGGACCTCGTGGGAAGGGAGAGAAGAGGGGAGATTTGAGAATTGGTGAAGCAATGGCTGACGTGAACGACTGGAAACAGGTGGGAATCACGGCCTGAGTGCTCACCACAGGCCTGGCACTTTCTGTGTCCCCGGCGAGTGTGTCTCCTCACTGAGTCCCCATAACTGCCTGCCTGGAGGGAGAGATGCGGGGCAGGCCTGCTTCACGTGAACCTTCAACTAACCAGAACTCTCAAGTGTTTTGCACTTAAAAACAATGTGAAAGCATGCCATGGACATTCTCCATGGGCAAAATAGAAAATATAGAGAAACAAAAAGTAAAGGTCACCTCTAATTACAATGTCCAGAGAATGTAACAGTTTGATCTGAACACTTCCAAACTTTTATCCCTGTGTGTGTGCAGCTGTGTGTACCTCTGGATGTGTCTGTGTCTGCCTGAACAGTGAAATGCACAGCAGATGACTGGTCTCAGAGTGGCGAGGGGTAGATGTCTGTATCTGCCTACATGTGCATATGAGTCTTGGGGTTTACATCAACTTTTGTGTCAGCATACTGCCCTGAATTCTCCCTTTTGTTCACTCTGTTAGGGACTGAGAAAAGTAGATTACAGTCTCGCTAATGTAATTTGTTTTCTCCTCAAATCTCCTATAGTTTCTGCTTTATGGATTTTGATGCTATGTTACTTGGTGCACATATATTTGTTTTTATGTCTATATTATGATTAACTTATTAGCTTTATCAAGTTCATGTTTCTCATTATGTTTAAATGCTCTTTGTCCTAAATTTAACTTTGTCATATCACAAGTTTGAACCCCTGATCTGTGTTTGGTTGGTATGCGTTTATTATCAACAAATATTTATTATGCATGTGCATATTTATTTTCAGGTGCTGGGGATTTCACCCAGGGGTGCTTGCTCCACCATTAAGCTATATTCTCAGTCTCCCCACTTCTAAATTTTGAGATAGGATCTCTATAAATTACCAAGGCTGGTCTCAAACCAGCCTCAATCTCCTGAGTCACCAGGATTATAGGTGTGCAACACCAGGTCTGGCTACACATAAATACTTAAAAATTTGAACTCCAGAGGCCAAGAAAACTGAGTTGGAATCCTATTTTTCTGGAGAGGGAGTATTGGAGATTGAACTCAGTCATTCTTTATCACTGAGCTACATCCTCAGTTTGTTTTGAGACAGTGTCTCACTAAGTTGCTGAGGGCTGACTCGGAACTTGTAATCCTCCTGCCTCAGCCTCCTGAGTTGCTGGCATTACAGGTGTGCGCCACCACACCCAGTGAGGAATACTGTTGTGACACTCACTAGGTGTATGACCTTCACAGGGTTGTTGTGACTACTGAGAAAATTCTTGCATTAAAAATGAAATACCGCTCTGACTGAGCACTCCTTGTCTGCAGGGCCTTGCGCAGTGGAGGGTTTGAGGTTGTTGGAGCAGCTGCTACAGGGTCCATGGGGTGAGCATATTCATCTGCTGCACTGGTGACAATGCTAGGTGGGACACCAGGCTTTGCAGCAGCGTTGGGCAGAGGGGCTGCTGGAGCTGGGAGGGTGGAGGCAGAAAGCTCAGGGTCTTTAGGGAAGGCTTCTCAGGGAGGGGCCCTCACTGGGACAGAGCAGGGGCAGGACCAGCTTGGCTGAAGAAGGGTTGGGGTCCAAAGGCTCTCTGCGGAGGCAGTCCTGATGCGCAGTGCCTGTGTAGGCAGGCGAGGGCTGCAGCCTGTGTGGACTCAGGGTCGTGAGGAGCAGAGGAGAGGGTCTGGGGAGTCTTTAAGGCTGGGTTATGGAGAGCCTCGAATGCTGAGCTCGAGGTTGGAGCCCTAATGGGGAGCCATTACGGGTTTCAGCTCAGGAGTGATCAGGGCCCGTAGAACATTAGAGAGCTCGCCCTGGCCAGGCAGGGGCAAGACTGGAGGCAGGAGAGGAGGGTCCACCAACCAGACCTTGATAGAAGGAAGTGGGTGGTTGATTGGTGCGTGTGGTGGGGAGAGCAAGGGGTCGTCAGGCAGAGTGGCAGGGACGTGACAGGTGAAGGGAGGAGCTACCACTGAGGTGGCCGTATCTAGAGCAGCTCCTCTCACGAGGTCTGCAGATGGTGCCGTTCCTGAATTGTTTGCTGGTCCCCAGCAAGGTGACCGAGAAGTGGAGAACTTAAATAGGTACAGTTTAGAAACCCCTGGAGTGATGTGATGTGGCTGCAATTTCCAAGACTGCAATTCGTTTCTAGCCATTCATTTTTATTGTATGTTCTAAAAGTATTGATCCACAAAAGATTCCTTCTTTAAGAAAGTCGTCCTTTATCCCAGTGAGCGGGAGAAGCTCCCGTCTAGATGGCTGGCTGATGTCCAGGGAGAGCAGTGAGTCAGGGGCAGCGAGTGGGCGTGCAGGTGGCCATGTACATGCTGGAGGGCACTGGGACTGGTCAGAGGGTCAGAGCCACCATGGGTGACCGACCATGGCCACCCACCCCATGGCAATCATCCAGCAAATATTCACCGAGCACATACACGGTGCCAAGCCGGGTGCTGCAGCACACGCGGGATAGAGAGAGAGCCACACCTGCCCCGGCCCTGGAGCGGCCCACTTCTTTTTTTTTTTTTTTTTTTTTCATGTGGAGCTTTTTTTTTTTTTATTGTAAACAAATGGGATACATGTTGTTCCTCTGTACACGGCGTACAGGCATACCATTTGTGTAATCATAAATTTACATAGGGTAATGTTGTTTGATTCATTCTGTTATTTTTTCCCTTCCCCCCCACCCCTCCCACCCCTCTTTTCCCTCTATATAGTCCTTACTTCCTCCATTCTTGGCCCGCTCCCTAACCCTAACTCTAACCCTAACACTAACCCCTCCCACCCCCCATCATCCACTTATTAGCGATATCATTCGTCCATTGGTTTTTTGAGATTGGCTTATCTCACTTAGCATGATATTCTCCAATTTCATCCATTTGCCTGCAAATGCCATAATTTTATCATTCTTTATGGCTGAGTAATATTCCATTGTATATATATACCACAGTTTCTTTATCCATTCATCAATTGAAGGACATCTAGGTTGGTTCCACAATCTGGCTATTGTGAACTGAGCAGCTATGAACATTGATGTGGCTGTATCTCTGTAATATGCTGATTTTAAGTCCTTTGGGTATAGGCCAAGTAGTGGGATAGCTGGGTCAAATGGTGGTTCCATTCCAAGTTTTCTAAGGAGTCTCCACACTGCTTTCCAGAGTGGCTGCACTAATTTGCAGCCCCACCAGCAACGTATGAGTGTACCTTTCTCCCCACATCCTCACCAACACCTGTTGTTGCTTGTATTCTTGATAATCGCCATTCTAATTGGGGTGAGATGGAATCGTAGGGTGGTTTTGATTTGCATTTCTCTTATTACTAGAGATGTTGAACATTTTTCCATATGTTTGTTGATTGCTTGTAGATCTTCTGTGAAGTGTCTATTCATTTCCTTAGCCATTTGTCGATTGGATTATTTGCATTCTTGGTGTAGAGTTTTTTGAGTTCTTTACAGATTCTGGAGATTAGTGCTCTATCTGAAGTATGATTGGCAAAGATTTTCTCCCACTCTGTAGGCTCTTTCTTCACATTGCTGATAGTTTCCTTTGCTGAGAGAAAGCTTTTTAGTTTGAATCTATCGCAGTTATTGATTCTTGCTTTTATTTCTTGTGCTATGGGAGTCCTGTTGAGGAAGTCTGATCCTAAGCCGACATGTTGAAACTCTGGACCTACTTTTTCTTCTATAAGATGCAAGGTCTCTGGTCTGATTCCGAGGTCCTTAATCCATTTTGAGTTTAGTTTCGTGCATAGTGAGAGATATGGGTTTAGTTTCATTCTGTTGCATATGGATTTCCAATTCTCCCAGCACCATTTGTTGAAGAGGCTATCTTTTCTCCATTGCATATTTTTGGCCCCTTTGTCTAGTATTAGAAAATTATATTTATTTGGGTTTGTGTCCGTGTCCTCTATTCTATACCATTGATCCACCTTTCTATTTTGGTACCAATACCATGCCGTTTTTGTTACTATTGCTTTGTAGTAGAGTTGAAGATCTGGTATTGCAATACCCCCTGCTTCACTCTTTCTGCCAAGGATTGCTTTAGCTATTCTGGGTTTTTTATTCTTCCAGATGAATTTCATAATTGCTTGCTCTATTTCTGTAGGGTACATCATTGGGATTTTAATTGGAATTGCATTGAATCTGTATAGCACTTTTGTTAGTATAGCCATTTTGACAATATTAATTCTTCCTATCCAAGAACATGGGAGATCTTTCCATCTTCTAAGGTTTTCTTTAATTTCTTTCTTTAGTGTTCTGTAGTTCTCATTGTAGAGGTCTTTCACCTCTTTTGTGAGATTGATTCCCAAGTATTTTATTTCTTTGATGCTATTGTGAATGGGATAGTTTTCCTAATTTCTCTTTCTGAAGATTCATCACTTATGTATAAAAATGCATTAGATTAATGTGCATTGATCTTATATCCTGCTACTTTACTGAATTCACTTATGAGATCTAAAAGTTTTCTGGTGGAATTTCCTGGTTCCTCTAAGTATATAATCATATCATCAGCAAATAGGGATAGTTTGAGTTCTTCTTTTCCTATTTGTATCCCTTTAATTTCTTTGGTCTGTCTAATTGCTCTGGCTAGAGTTTCAAGGACGATATTGAAAAGAAGTGGTGAAAGAAGGCATCCCTGCCTTGTTCCAGTTTTTAGGGGGAATGCTTTCAGTTTTTCACCATTTAGAATGATATTAGCCATGGGCTTAGCATAGATGGCCTTTACAATGTTAAGGAATGTTCCCACTATCCCTATTTTTTCTAGTGTTTTGAGCATGAAGGGGTGCTGTATTTTATCAAATGCTTTTTCTGCATCTATCGAAATAATCATGTGATTCTTGACTTTAAGTCTATTGATATGGTGAATGACATTTATTGATTTCCTGATGTTGAACCAACCTTGCATCCCTGGGATGAAACCCACTTGATCATGGTGCACTATCTTTTTAATATGTTTTTGTATGCGATTTGCTAAAATTTTGTTTAGAATTTTTGTGTCGATGTTCATTAAGGATATTGGTCTGACATTTTCTTTCCTCGATGTGTCTCTGTCTGGTTTAGGTATCAGGGTGATATTGGCTTCGTAGAATGAGTTTGGGAAGGTTCCTTCCTCTTCTATTTTATGGAATACTTTGAGAAGTATTGGAATTAGCTCTTCTTTAAAAGTTTTGTAGAACTCAGCTGAGAACCCATCTGGTCCTGGACTTTTCTTTGTTGGTAGGCTTTTGCTGACTTCTTCTATTTCATTACTTGAAATTGGTCTATTTAAGTTGTGTATGTCCTCCTCGTTCAGTTTAGGCAATTCATATGTCTCTAGAAACCTGTTGATTTCTTCGAAATTTTCTATTTTGTTGGAGTAGAGATTTTCAAAATAGCTTCTAATTATGTGTATTTCAATCGTGCTGCCCGCTTCTTGCTCCAGTCCCAAGGGATCTGGCCAGAAGGGAAATGTGAATTTGGTTCCTGGAGGAGCAGACAGACGGGAGCAAGGGGCAGCTCTTCCATGTGCCCTACCATGGCCCCATCCACCCTCCCCGAAGCCCCAGGAAGGCCTGGCTCAAGGCAGAGGCAAGGGACAGGGCTAGCTAGGTCTTGGGCCAGCAGCCACGGGTCCAACTGTGTCACTCTGCTTATCCTGTGGTCCTGGGAAAGTTTGTCATCTCTCAGCTTCAGCTTCCTCAGCTGTACCAGGGGGGTCCTGGGTTCTCTGCTTTCACCTCATAGAACTAAAATGGAAATGGGATCTGGTTAGAGGAAGCTTTGGAGAGAGCAGCTGTCAGCCTTCCGGGGGCTTTGCTTCCAGTTTCTTCTGGGGCTTCTGGAAGGAACCTGGATCTTTTACTTTTATTTAAAAAATTCTTTTTAGTTGGACAAAGTACCTTTATTTTATATTTATGTGGGGCCTCATGCGTGCTAGGTAAGCACGCTACCACTGAGCCACAACCCCAGCCCAAGGAATCTGGATCTTACTGGTACTGTGCTCCATTTTACAGTGAATGAAACTGTAAAACCCTAAAAAGGGGAGGGGAGGCTGGACGTGGTGGTGCATGCCTATAATCCCAGCACTCGGAAGGCTGAGGCAGGAGGATCACAAGTTGGAGGCCAGCCTCAGCAACTTAGCAAGGCCCTAAATAGCTTAGCGAAGTCCTGTCTCCAAGTTAAAAATAAAAAAGGGCTGGGGATGCGGCTCAGTGGTTAAACACCCCTGGGTTCAATCCCCAGTACCCAAAACAAAAAAATAAGGGAGGGGATGTGACTGAGGTGGCCAGTGTGAGTTGCAAAGTGCACTGTGAGCTCTGGGGGAGGGGCTGTCCCAGAGCTGCTCGGTGGGGCGTGTCTCCAGCAAGTCCCCCGCCAGTCCTCACTAGGCTGACAGCACCAGCTCGGGCTGCAGACCTGCACTGCTCACCAGTAATCAGAGGGAGAATAGGCTCGGTGACAGGCAGACCCCTGGGGACAGAAGGTGGCCCAGGCACCAGGGGGTCCAGCTGCAGGGACTGATGTTCAGAGGCAAGACCCTGACCTCTGAGGACGGGCTGGAAGAAGGCAGGATCTGGCTTCGGGCTCGGGGAAGAGGCGCAGAAGCCACGCTGGAAGAGGGAGGCGGAGGTGCTGAAGCCCCAGTGGGAGGAGGCGGGGAAGGAGGGCGGGGCGCCGGCTCGCAGGAGCGGAGCGGAGCGGGCTCTGCATCTCCAACACCTGCTTCCACAGCTGCAGAGCCGCATCGGAAGCAGGGCCACCCAGGGGTGGGCGCAGGGCAAGGGCAGAGCAGGTACCGTGGGGCTTTTGGAGCTGCAGGGTGGGCAGCAGCCCCCTTACTGCTTCTTGACTACAGCGACACCTGAGGGGGCCTTTCCAACCGCCCACTCTGTCCTGATGCTGGGCATTGCAGCGCTGTCCGGCACTCTCCTTTGACTGGCCTGGGATTAGAGGTCTCTGCAGAGAGGGTGTACCCCACTTCCCTCTGAGCTCTGCCGGGTTTCTCCTCCTCCTGGTGCTCACCTGCCGAGCCTCTGCCACTGGCCTCCAGCCCTGCGCCTTGATGTGGCAGTTCTGTGCTCTGAGACCCAAGCAGGACGAACTGTCAGCAGAAACCGAAGGGTCGTCCTTCCTGTGGTTCTTAGGACAGGACTCAATGCCTGGAATTGGGCAAGCGCGGGGCTTGGACTCTGGGTGCTGGGAGGCTAATCACAGGATCCAGGTGTGACCAGAAGCTGTGACCAGGTCACCCAAGCTTGGCACTGGTGGGAGGTGGCAGAGAGTGCCAATTAAGAGCACAGGCTGTAGAATGAGGTCACCAGGGTCGAATAACCTTGGGCATGCTTAACTGCCCTGTGCCTCAGTTTCCTCATTTATAAGATGGGGGAGACGATAGTGCTACTTCTGGGGGGTCATTGTGATCTATGGAGAGCACTTGGACGTGTGCACCGGTGCTCAGTGAACGTTCCTTTGCTGAGTGTTTATTGAACAGCGGTGCCCTAGGCTACTCAATGCACCAGAGCAACGTGCACATTCTAGCTGAGGGAAACCAACAAAAACCAAAATACATAATTTTTTATTGTACAATATGGGGAAGATCAAGCAGGGATGGCGTGTCAGGAGCCGAGAACGGTGATGGGGGTCGCGGCAGGCCCTTCTGAGAGGTGACATTTGAGCGAAGACCTGAAGCTGCTGAGCGGTTAGGCGGGGGGTGCCTGGGGAAGGATGTTCCAGACAGAGGGGACAGCTAACCCAGAGAAACCCGGGGCCGTGTGGCTGGGAGGCCTGAACTGAGGGAGCAAGGGGTTTTGGTGGGAGAAGAGGTCAGAGAGGCCACCAGACGGTCACTGTGCAACTTGGGCTTCTCCTCTGAGGGCAGGGTGGCCGTGGAGGTTCCAAGGAGGGATCGACCTACTCTTTCAAAGGACTTCCTGCTCCCTCGTTGGTGAACAGCCCGAGGGTCAGGACAGGAGCTGGGCAGCCAAGGAGGAGGCTCCCTGGGAAACCGCGGAGGGAGGTGGCCGCCTTGAGGAGGCCAGAAGTTGACAGAGTCCTGGTTGGGTTTGTTGGTCCTTTATAAAACAGTGTTTTTCCTTTTCTTTTTGCAGGGCTGGGGCTCACATCCCAGGGCGCTCTACCACTGAGCTACCCTCCCAGACCTTTCTAGTTTTTATTTTGAGACAGGGTCTCCCTAAATGGCCCAGGCTGGCCTCAAGCTTGCAATCCCCCTGCCTCAGTCTCATGAGTTGCTGAGATCACAGGCGTGCGTGGCTTTTATTACTTTTTGAGGGCGGGGGTCGCGCACTTGCACAGAGGTGGGAGGCACTGGGTCCGATCGTCAGCACCACATAAAAATACACACATAAAATAAAGTCATTAAAAATGACTTTTGAACAGCAGAGTTGACATACAAGAGGGGGGCTTTGACCCAGGTACACATACGCACCAGAACCATCACCGCAATAAAGGAACGGGCATGTCCCTCGCCCCCGATTTTCCTCTTGCTCCTTGGACCCCCTTCCTCCGTCCCTCCCTCCACCCCATCCCTGGGCCACCACTGAACTGCTTTGTCACTGCAGATCAATTTGCATCTTCTAGAAGTTGATCTGTTTGGAGTCCTGCAGTGCGTACTTTGTGGGGGGGGGGCGGGATCTGGCTTCTCTCCCCGGCATAATCGTTTTGAGATTCATCAGTGCTGTATGTACCTGTGGTTCTTCCTTTTTATTACACAAGAACATCGCACGGTAGGGACAGACCACAGTTTGTTTATCCACTCGTCTGCTGATGGATGTCTGGGTTGCTTCCAGATTGGGCTACGAGCGCTGCGGACCATGGTGTGAACGTGGCTTTCACTTCTCCTGGGTGAACACCTAGGAGTGGACTGAGTGGGTCAGAGGGCAAGAATATCAACTCCTTAGGAAACCCGCAAACTGTTCCAAAGTGACCGTGCCATGTCGCCCGCAGGGTGTGAGGCTTCCCGTCCTCCACGTGCTGGACGGCACCGGGTTGGACGGTCTAGTACACGTCAGCCATTCTAATAAATATGATGGGCGTCTCACGTGGTTTTGATTTGTATTTCGCTAGCAGTGGGTCATTCTGAGCCTCTTCTCATGAGCTGATTTGCCACCTGTGTGTCTTCTTTGGTGACACATCTCCGCAAAGCTTTTGCCCATTTCGGGAACTGGTTGTGTGTGTTCTGAGTCCTCCCTACGTTCACATCACAATCTTTGGTTAGATACACGTTTTACAAAAATTTTCTCCAAGCCTTTGGTTTTTCTCTTCACTTTTCGGATGGTGTCTTTTGAAGAGCAAACGTTTTTAAAATGAATGAAGTCCAGTTTATCAATTGTTTTTCTTTTGTAGTTGTGCATTGAAGGTGTCTAGGAAATCTTTGTTTAACTAAAGTTTCAAATGTTTTCTCCGACATTTTTTCCCTGAAGTCTTATAGTCTTAGATTTTTTCCATTTATGTGTGTGATGCATTTAGTTAATCTTTTCTTGTATTTTCTTTGTTGAAAAGTGATGTGCAGTTCTGTCGTGGGTTCTCTGTTTTCCCATTGGTCTGTAACTTTCTTCATGCCAATCCTATGCCATTTTGATTATTGTAGCTTTTTAAGTCTTGAGATCAGGTAGCATAAGTCCTCCAACTTTGTAATTCTCCTTCAAAACTGTTTTGACTATTCTAGATGTTTGCATTCCCAGACAAATTTCAGAATCAACTTGTCATTTTCTGTTAAAAAAAATACCTTTTTTTTTTTTTTTTTTTAAACAGGGATTGGATTTAATCTCTAGAGCAATTTGGGAATATTAATACTTTAAGCCACTTGACATTCTTACTTTATAGATTTCATGTATAAGTCTTCATATCTTTTATTAAATTTGTCCCTAAGCATTTGGTATTTTATGCATTTTTAACTGAAAAGTTTTCTTGTTTTCATTTTTGAAATAATTTTAAGTTTTTTAGAAGCATTATAAAGATAATACAAGTTCTCTATATCCTTTACCCAGCTTTTTATAATGTTAATATTTCCTATATAACTCTGATGCAATTATCAAAGCTAAGAAATTAGCATTGGTTGAAGTACTAACAAGTAAACTACAGACTTATTCAAATGTGCCCAGTTTTTCCTCCAGGCTACAAGCCAGAATCCCACAGAGTCTTTAGTTATCATGTCTCCTTAGGCTCCTCCAATCTGTTGTTGTTTCTTCTCTCTCTCTCTCTCTCTCTCTCTCTCTCTCTCTCTCTCTCTCTCTCTCTCTGTGCTCCTCGGGATGGAGCCCAGGGCCTTGTGCATGCTACACCAACACTCTACTACTGAGCTACACTCCCAGTCCTCCTATAATCTATGAACAGTTACCCCGTAGCCTTTCCTTATGTTTCATGACCTTGACATTTTGAAGAGTTAGGCATTTTGTAGCAAGTGCTTATTTTTTTCTGTTATTTTCTCCTTATTAGTTTGAAGGTGTGGATGTTTTTGCTTTTTCTTTCTGTTCCTCCCCACTGGGGTACTCTACCATTTAGCTACATCCCCACCCAACATTCCTTATTTTTAGTGACAGGGTCTCATTAAGTTGCTGATGCTGGTTTCAAACTTTCGATCCTCCTGTCTCAGCCTCCTGAGCTACTGGGATTATAGGCGTGTGCCACGGCACTTTCCAGAAGCTATGGACTTGGGGGAAGAACACCACAGCAGGGAATTGTCATTGCATTATCTTAGGGGTACATGTATTGCTGAATCTTATTAATGGTGATGGCGACCGTGGCCACTTACTTAAGGTGCTGTCTGCCTGGTGACTTCCCCGTAAAGATACTATTTTCATATTCTGTTTGTTAGAAGTGAGGGTGGAAGGCCCATTCACACTCAAGGAGATGGAAATGAAGCTCCACTCCGGCTGAGGGATTCATTCTAGGCTTCCTCTATTGCTCACTTACACCTTCTTTCTCCAACAGCAAGAAACTTGGCTCCCGCTATTTATACTGTATTTACCCATCTGTTCAATCTTAGTATACGTGTAAAATGGTCTCAGAATTGCTAACCTGTAACATCATCAGAAATAAACCTACCAACTGGAATACAGCATTCATGTATAGTTCTTTTTGCCATTAACCTCCAGAATTTAGATAAAAACCACTGTCCAGTTATTTAGGTTATCTCTTTCCTTCTCTACCTTCTTCAGTGTCATTATGACATACATTTATAATACAAATATTTTTGGTGGGAATACTGGGGATTAAACTCAGGGGCACTGGCTATAATACAAATGTATCTCTATTTCATATTTTGTTATGCAATTTAAAATATTTTTAAAAATTAATTTCTGAAAAAAATTAATTTCTGTTTGTTGCTAGTGTATAGAAATACAATTTGCTTTTGTATATTGACCTCATATCTTGCAACCTTGCTAAACTTACTTTTATATTAGTCATAGTTGTTTTTTGTAGATTGTTTCAGATTTTCTATGTAGATATGTTTTCTGTGAATAAATACAGTGTTACTTCTTTCCATTCCTATGCCTTTTATTTCATTTTCTTGCCTTACTGCATTGGCTAGGACTTCTAGTACAATGTTGAATGGAAATGAGATTGAACATTCTAGATGTGATTTGAAGGTAGATCGACAGGATTTCCTAAAGGATTGAAGGTCAGTGATTATTTTGAACAACAGCCTCCTATTAGTGAAAGAGTCAGTGACCACAGTGGGCATGGTGGGAATGATTTATGGGGAGCAGAGAGGTGGTCAGGGTATTGTCAAGAGTTCCCTGTTCAGCAGAGATGAGAGATGGTTGAACAAGAGACTTTCTTGAGTCTTCCTTCTAATGGAATGGGCTTAAATATGAAGGGACTAAGAGAATTTATGTCGTGTTTTTTTTTTTTTTTTTTTTTTGTTTTTGTTTTTTTGTTTTGGTTTTGGTTTTAAGGAAAAAAGAAGCCTATTTTGGAATCAGCCCTGAAAAAGGTTGCTATCATTCCTCTTTCCCTCAATCCCAAATTCCTAGTTTTGGGTCCCCCATCCCAAAGCAGTTGAATGGACAGGAGATTCCTGGATTTGAAGTTAGGCCAGCTCTGTGACCTGAGGCAAGTCCCAGCCTCAGTTGCCCATCTGTGGGAGCCATGATACAAAGATAGGGTTGCTGTGAGAATACACAACAACGATGGCTGCACCTGTTGAACCTCACCACGTGCCAGGCTCTGTTCTCAGTACTTTATTTGTGTTCATTCGACTCCTTTCCTAAAGCTCCCCATGAGACAGGTATTATCGTCTCCACTTTACCATGAGGGAGCTGTGGAGAGGATTCTCCGCCCTGAGTGGTAGAGGAGGAAGTGTGCTGGGAAATGCCTGTCACACTTTTGCTCAAGCATCACCTCTTGCTGGAACTCTTCCCTGCTGTCCCCTCCACTCCCTGTCCAGTGCCAGCAGTGCCAGCTCTGCTCCCCTGGGCTCACTCTCACCCTGACCCGTCACCCCCAGATCAGGGACTCCATGTTGTCCTCCTCACACCCGCTGTATGTTGTGAGGGCTCAGCACCCACTGGGACCTTGGCAAATCACTTTTGCCCTCAAACGCAGAGCTGGAGAAGCAGCCTGGGTCACTAGCCTGCTGACCCAATGTGGGCTCTGGCCATGCCCTTAGGGATCACTGAGATCAATGAGACCTCACTCACCACTGGGGAAGAAGCCCAGTCTGAAGGAATCTGGGAGCCCACTCCTCCCTCTGCACCACCACCAGCCGGCCCCAGGATGCTCCAGGAAGTGCTGTGTATGACACCCGCCCCCAGGCGCCACCTCTCAGAGAAGGGACCATTGTGTCCGAAGGGTTAACGAGGGATGCAAGGAAGGGGCCCTTCAGCCATGATGCCCTCTGACCTTTCATAAATCAGAGGGGCTGGGGGCAAGGGGGCTGCTTGGCAGGACTTGGTGGGGTGGGGGCTTAGAAGCAGCTGCGCGCGACGTTGACATTGTTCCCACCATTCTAAGTGCAACAAATCCCTCTATTGTGTTCCTGGTTTATCTGGTTCCTCTTGTTTATGAGCAGGGCTCCTTTGGCAGCGGTTCCAGCCCTGGGCGGGTGGAAAGAGTGCTGGCACGCACCGCGGGGGAGGGGGCGGGAGGGGGCCGCTGTCAATGCCCGCATTGTCCCCGCGCTTTTTGTTTCTACTGTAATGACATGTTGGAAGAGAGAGAGAGAGAGAGATAGAGAGGGGAAGAAAAAAAAAGACAAGAGCTAGGGAGGGAAGAGGGCAGCAAAGAAAGAGCCGAGCGCGGGCCCTGGTGTGGATTGATGTCTGGGCCCGGGCGGATGTGCCGGCAGCTGGGCAGCCGGGCTGGATGGAACCAGGCCGGGGTGCCTGGGGGATGGTGCGAGGGGCCATCCAGCGCCCCACGCCAGCCTCTGCTGCCTGGCACCAGGTCCCCCCACCATCCTCCATCTCTCCCGAGGCAGCTGTGGGTCTCTCCCTGAGCGGGGCAGTGCCAGGGTCTGGGGTCTGCATCCAATGTGGCCCTGCCTGGCTGTGCCACCCTAGGCAGCCTTCTTTGCTTGTCTTGGTGCCCAGGATCTGCGAGACGGGTGCTGTGGGGGAAGCTGTGCTGGCATCTCGGAAAGGGCTGCGTGTCCCCCACAGTTCTGGGTCTGCACTTGAGAACCTGGGTGGAGTAGGGGACATGCTGGGTTAGATCCTGAACTGCCCCCAGCGTGACCATGCCCAGTGCCAGCTTGGCTCTGGGGGCCTTGTCTCCCATCTGGCCTGGGACAGATGCGGGGCAGGGGGAAGAGGGAGCCCAGCACGGGAGGGTGGAGCCCTGGTCCTGCCTGGCTCGGCAGAGGGCTGGCAGGTGGCTCTCCATCTCTGACAGGGGCTCTCCCTCTTCAAGTGACCAACCTGAGTGTCCTTCCAAATCTGATGCTCTGGACTGTATCCAGGTGGGGGCAGAGCTCAGGGCCCCTGAAAGTCATGAAGCCCCTTGACATCTGGGGTCAGAGGCCCCTCCCTGCCACTTCCTGTAGGCCTCTCTGTAGCACCAGCCAAGAGTCACCCGCCTCTGCTGGCATGCCTCCCGTGACGCAAAGCTCACGGCTCCTCACATGGCTCCTCCTTGTCCTTGACCAGCCCAGACCTTTAGGAAGTCCTTTCTGAAATTCGTTTTCCCTATTGCTTCTTCTTTGTGGTTCTACTTCCGTCCAGTGGAATCACCTGGGCCAAATTAAGCCTCCCTCAGACTCGGTTTCCTCACCTGGGAACAATTGTCTCTGCTCTCCTGCCACCTAGCAGGCCATCACGTGGGTCTGGGATGTTCTCCAGACCCCCTGGGTTTCCGCTAGGAGTCCTGTCCTGGGAGCAGGTGAGGACTTCCCTTATGTGACAGGGCAGAGTTTCTGAAGGGACTGGTCAGGGTCAGGACTCAGGTGATAGCCAGGGTGAGGGCTCAGGGCTCAGGTTGTGGCTAGATCAGGGCTCAGTCTATATTAGGATCAGGATCTATGTTCAGGGCTGCCTCCGTCAGTAGCTGGAGTGAATGTTCATTCTGGAAGGGAGGAAGGGTTCAGTCAGGATCAAGGCTGAGGTGTAGGCCAGGTTAAGATCTAGTCCAGGGTCAGGATCAGGGTTTGGAACAGGGCTCAACTTATAGATAGTGTCAGAGAGAGGGTTAGGGTCCATTCTGGATTTAGGCTAATGGTTCAGTCTGGGGTCAGGGCTCAGGCTATGACTAAGGTAATTGTTCATTTTTGGAGTTAAGGAGGTTCAGTCTGTCACCAAGATCAAGGCTGGTAAGCATTTATTCCGGGTTTAGGTCAGGGGTCAGGTGGGGGTCAGGGTCAGGATTAGGCTTCAGGCTGAGACTGGGGTCAAGTCCACTGGCTCTCACCCAGCTTTGATGGACAGTATCTAACCAGAGTCCGCCTGAGGCTGGGCTGGTGTCAGGGTCCAGTTTTAATGAGTCAAGTACTCGGTCTGAGGCTGTGGCTTTGACTACTGGGTCAGTCCCCAGGTTGGGGCTGACCTCTGGAATGTGGCTTTTGCGCAGCTGGGTCCTACTGGCGCGGCCTACCTAAGCGTTCTGTGGTGGACGCCTACTTCTGGCAGTCGCCTGCAGAGCTGGCGGTTCTAGGACCTGCCAGTGCAGACTCAGCTGGAGAGCAGGAGGGTGTCACTTCTCCAGGTGGCCCTTGGCGAGCTCGGTGTGCTGTGTGTGCGGGGAGGCGGGAGAGGGACCTCTGGGGGACCAGGAGAAATCCCCACTCTTCAATGAGAACCGGGCCTCTGGCCTCAGGATTTCCAAAAGACTCCTGGGGTGCTTTGGGGTTGCGGTGGCTAATGTGAAAGAGATTGGGCCAGGGAGGGAGGGACGGAAGAGGGTGGGACAGGAGAGGACGAGGCCCGGGACATCCGGCCCTCACTCCTGAGCACATGGGCACAAATGCCTTGTAGGGTGGTGTGTGTGGGGGTGGGGAGAAGTCCGCTGTGGCCGTCGCTGTCGGGTGATGGTGTCTGCAGGTGTGTTTGGGGTACTGCGTGGTTGTGGGCAGCTCAGGATGAGGGTAAGGTGACACCCGCTACCTGCCCCACCCAGAACTGCTTCTTCAGCCCCTGGGCTCTGCCCCCAAGGGTCTCACCTTCCCCACATGACTGGCGTCTGAACTCTGCACGACCCATCAGCTGAGAGCCCGTGACCAGGCCGGGTGGCTGGGGATGCTCCAGGGCCGAGCGCCAGGCAAAGCACTGGAGACGGCTCAGGGCCGTGGGGGCTGCCTGGTCGTGACCCCTGGCCCACGCAGCTTTCCTGCCAGATTGCCCAGACAGAGCCTAAACAGGGCTCTGCTGGTGAGAGTCTGCCCAAGGCCAAGGCACTGAGAAGGCATTGCCAGGGTCAGGCTGTCCTCCGGAAGAAGGGGCATCTCCTCCAGCATGGGTGAAGCCATTAGTCCTGTCCTCCGTGGCCTTGTAAGAATTGGAGGCTGGATACAGTGGCAGGCACCTGGGATCACCTGTAATCCCAGCGGCTCCGGAGACTGAGGCAGGAGGCTGGAGGCCTCAGCAGCTTGGCGAGACCCTGCCTCGAAAAACAGAGAAGCAGCTGGGGGTCCTGAGGCTTTCCTGCGCCTGCCCCAGCACTGCCATTTCGGGTTCTTCTCAGCCCCTGTCCCTGCCTGGTCCTCCTCTCGGCTTCCTTCCCAGCCCCGCTCCAGAACTCCAGGGTTGTACAGAGGCGAAGACACCCGTGAGCTTGCAGCCTTGGGCTCTGGTCTGGGGTCAGCTGCAAGTTCATCAGCTTGGGGTCAGAAGGGACCCGAGGGGCCCCCAGCCCCACACCCTCAAGTGTCACTTGCTGTGCACCTACTGTGTACCAGGCTACTGGCTGAGCATGGGACCGAGGCCACAAAGGGGAGCCCCATGTGAGCCTGTCCTTGGGAGCCACTGCTGCCGGGGGTGCCAGCCAGGAGGGAAGGCCGGGCTGAGGGAGTGTGCGGGGCAGGGAGGACCTCAGAGCTGTTGACCTCGAGGTGCGAGATAGGGAGGAACCTGCCGGTGGTGCGCTTGTGTTGGGGTGGCAGCGGGGCCCAGGGCTGGTGGATGCGGGTGCTCTCGCCGAGCTCTTCCCTGCCTTGGGACGAGAGTTACTGCAGTGGAGTCCGGGTGAGACTGGGTGAGCCTCGGCTCTGGGGCTCTCTGCCTCGCTGTTCCCTTGGCGAAGCTAGTGGGCCTCTCTGGCCTCGAGATCATACCCGGTGAGGCGTCTCGGGCGGGCCCTGTGAGCATGCGGGAGCCTCACTTCTTAGCCTATGAAGTGGGGCCACAGTCTTCACTTCTCCTGGGTTGGAGCAGCTGACTCTGGCTAGTCCTATGGCACTTCCTTCTTGGTAGGCGTGTGGCCGGGGTGCCAGGATAGGCAGAGTCCTCGCCAGCTTCTGAGTATGGGGAACCAGAATCAGATGCGTTTCTATTTGCTCATTTTTTTTTTTGAGAGCCGCGGACGGAACCCAGGTCCTGGACACACTGGGCCAGGGCTCTGCTGCTGAGCTGCACCCAGCCCGCCGCCTCTCGGTTTTGTTTCTGTTTTTGTGGTGCCGAGGATGGATCCCTGGGGAGGGGATGTACTAAGAGCTGAACTACCGAGTTACCTCTCCAACCTGGTTCTTTATATTTTATTTTGGAACAGGGTCCTGTTGGCCCTGTATGACCTTGACTTTGTGATCCTCCTGCCTTAGTCTCCCAAACAGCTGGGGTTGCCGGGAGCACCTCTGTGCCGGCTTGTAAGTGCGGCACGTGGGTCCTGCGTTTTGGACGGTGGAGGACATCCTCCGAGTGGATTCGATTCCGGAGGCAGATCCAAGGTGCTTCTGCCTGTTTACAACTTAAATAATGTTGTTATATTAAACATACACACAGTAGAAGTTTTAAGATAACGAGAGTAAAAGTAGAAAGGAAAACACCAAGGTTCTTTCTGTACCCCACTGGGTCATCCATGTCCTCTTGGGCTGCGCCAGCCTTCTCTGAAGGTGCCTGAGCTGTGCTGGGGATTGGGGTGGAGAGGGAGCCACCAGAGCAGTCATCCCGGGGCAGAGTGACCCACACGCAGGAGCCATCTGTCCATCAGCACGCTCTACCGTGACCCATTCCACCTGCACCCTGGGCTGGGACTGGAAGAGCAGACAATGAAATGTGACATCTGCCTGATGGCAGTTGGGGACATCTGTTCTGCTCTCCACACCGGATTACGTAGCAAGCGTGCGGTCTTAAGTCTATGAAAAGGACATCCTTGTAAACCTGTCTGGGCCTAGTGCCTTTTAGGAAAGCCTTCGTGAGCCAGGCTTGGTGATGCACACCTATCGTCCCCACAAGGCCGAGGCAGGAGGATCCCAAGTCCAAGACCAGCCTGGGCAACTTAATGAGACCCTGTCTCAAAATGAAAAATAAAAAGATCTGGGGGTGGAGCTCAGTGGCAGAGCCCGTGCTTAGCACGCACAAGGCCCTGGGTTCCACCCTCAGCACCCAAAACATTTTAAAAAGGGGTGTGTGTGTGTGTGTGTGTGTGTGTGTGTTAAAATATATGTAACATTTACAATTTGAACCATGAAGTAAGGGTGCTACTCAGTGGCGTCAACTACATGCACGCTGTGCAGCATCGGCACGGTCGCAGAACTTTTCCTCCCCCAGAGCGACACTCGGTGCCCTGAGAGGCCGACTCCGGTTCCGGCTCCCAGCCCCTGTGGACACCACTCACTTCCTGCCGCCAGGAAGCCACCACACTGCTCCTTTGGCTTCTGGCTTATTTCGCTCAGCATGACGCCCTGCAGGTCCGCCCAGGTCACAGCAGGTGTCAGAAGTCCCTTCCTTCTGGATGAGTGAAGGGTCCATCCTGCGGGTAGAGCTTGTCCACCCGCCTGTCGCGGACGCGTTGCTTCCCCTTGGACTGCGTGGACAGGCTGCTGGGAACCCGTGTGGGCACATGCCCGCTTTCGCTTCCAGGGCCCTTTCACAGAGAGACGCCTGCGACGAGGTTTCCGGGTGTGGGCGAAGCGGTCACCGTCTGCAGGCCGCAGCTCACCAGAGGTTGCCGTCTGTGCCGCTCAGGCCAAGGCTGGGGCTGCGGGAGGCGGGCAGGTGGGCACACAGGGCGGGGAGGTGGGAGGGCGGGGAGGAGGGCGGAGGCAGGTGGCTGAGGTGCAGGGCACCCAGGAGCCCGGCGGGGACAGGCAGCATGGGACCGTCCAGGCGGTGCTTGGTCCTGTGAGGAGACTGGCTTTCTGCTGGAGGGAAGAGGAAGCCCTGGAGCTTCCAGCTGGTGGGGAGCGGACCCGCTTTGCCCCAAGGTCTGGCTCACCTGCTGTGGGGCGGCAGGGAGGCCTCCACCCACAGCAGGTTCCCCCATCTCGGAATCTCCAGGCCTCTTGGACGTCCCTTCTGTCTCTTGGGTCCTTTCTGGTCCCTCCTGCCACCCAAAAGGACATGCCCCAGACAGCGGGGCCTCTTCATGTATTTGACACTTTAAGGCTTAGCTCAGTCCACTTCCAGAGAAGCATCTGGAACACCAGCCCCTCATGGCAACACACACATACACACACACGCACACTCACATACAGGTGCATGTACCCACTCTGCACACACAGGCGCTCTCACACACAACCATGCACGAGCACACACTCACACCCACAACACATACACACACACACTCACACACTTGTACACAACCACAATCCACTTACACGTACGTGTGTGCACCCTCACTGTTCACACTCACGCGTGCACATGCATGTCCACGTGATCACAGCCCATATTCCTACACATGCACACATGTGTGCACAAACACACAATTCCACACTCCCTCACGCCTGCCCCTTCCTCCTGACACACACTTCTAGACCCTGGAGTCTGCGGGCACGTTGGCTGAGCACCAACACCAGATTGGACTCCTCTGTGTCTCCTCCTGGCTTTTTGTGACAGTCCTGCTGGGTACATGATCACCCCCAGGTACAGGTGCTCACGCCGAGCCTGGGTGCCTCACAGGAGCCAAAGGCAGCATCCCTGGGCACCAAATCTGCACCATTTTTGGGGGTCTTCTGTAGTCAGTTTGGTGCCTTTTTTTTTTTTTTTGTACTGGGAATTGAACCCAGGGGTGCTTACCACTGAGCCATCCCCAGTTCTTTTTATTTTTTATCTTGAGACAGGGCCTAAGTTGTTGAGGCTGGCCTCCAACTGACAATCCTCCTGCCTCAGCCTCCCAAGCCACTGGGATCACAGGTGTGGCCTCTGCACTGGGTTTTGTGCCATTTTTTATATATGAAACTCACTTGGTCAAATCAGAGGACAGGATCCCAGGGTCAGGACCTGTTTCCTCCTAGGTCTCTAACCTATGGCTAGACAGGGAGTGGGGAGTGGTCAACAGATCCTTCCAAATCAACTAGTCTGAACAGAGTGTCAAAGGGGTAGCTCTCTGGCTGTCCCCTCTGGCTGGAATGTCCCCCTCTGCGGTCTCACTTGGGGCCCTCCTAGGCATGCCCTCCTCAGGGTTGGGTGGCTGAGTCTGGACGAGTCTTGGTGCCTCTCTGGGTGGGACTCTTTCATCAGAGTGTCTGTTTAATCATCTGTCTCCCCCACAGGACGGGGAGCTCCTTGGGGACAGGGACCATGTCTGATTCATCCCTGGGAGTCCGGCAAAGTTCCAGGGCCCACAGGCTGGCTCCTGGAGAAGGAGCACCCTGCAGAACCCCGGGACCTCCTCCTCACCTCTGGCTGTCCCCGGAGGCTGGCTCCCCTGCTGCCTCCTGGGGAGGGCCTGGCGGGCCACAGGCCTGCGGGCATTCGGGTGCCTGCGAGCGGCCACCAGGATGGGAGCAGGTGGGCTTGTAGGTGGCTTTGCCCATCCTCTGGCCCAAAGCCCTGGGGGGCCACCTTTGAGCAGAGCCCCCAGCCCTGCTCTCTCCATGCCCGGGGCAGCTGGCTTGGTTGACCAAGGGGACACAGAGCCCTGTCCCTCCAAGCAAGGGCAAAGCAGGGGGAAGAGTGGGAGTCCTACAGAACTTTCCCTGCACGGCCAGCACTCGCTCTGCGCTGTCACCTGAGGCCAGTCGCACCGCCTCTCTGGGCCTCAGTTTCCCTTCCTGTGACTCGGCAGTGTTGGTCACCCTGACCCTGGGCCCCCCCAGCTGTGCCCTCTGTGACTGTGAGGTTCTGAGAGAGAGGCGGGAAGGCAAGATGGCCCCTCTTTCCCCACCTCCTCTCCCTGTCCCCCAGGGTCACCCCAAAGCCACCCCTCCCTGGCTCCCTGGGACTTCCCTGCAGCTGCAGGCTGGGGAGACAATTGGGTGCTTTAGAGAAATACATTTTTGGGCTAATTTGCCATGCGTAAGTGTTTCTCTTACCCTTTAAAGGCGGAGAACAAAGGGGCCTTTCTGTGCCGGGCAGGCTGCTGGGGAGGGGACCGCAGCTGTACGGGGCTGGCGACCCTCCTCCCTCCATCCCTGTGAGCGCCCCGCCACCGCCCCCACCCCAGGAGGGACAGCCTGGACTTTCCCAGCTCCCAGCCCCCTGCCCTGGCCCGGCCCCCCTCCCACCAGCTGCCCCAGGCGAGGGGGAAAGTGTGGGTGGCGGCGGGTGGGGAGGGGCTCCAGCGGCTGCGCTTCCCGCGCTGCGGTGGCGAGGTCCGCGGTGCTGCCGCCCGGCGGGGGGTCAGCGCTCCGTGGGTTGTGGGGCATGGTCACGGATGCCGGTGGCGTCAGTCATCAGGTGACTGGCGGACCCAGGGGGATGGTAGTCACTGGATCACTCACTGGGCTGGGTCTCGAGTGCCCGGCCTGGTGGGAGACGGGCCCCCATCCCGCGGAACAGCCCAGGTCACGCGCTTCTCAGGACAGCGCCTTGGGGCGGGGCTGCGCGAACCTCTGGAAGGGTGGCGTCGCCCTGTGTGGGTCCTGGGGGCACATGTGCCTGATGGGTGCTGGCCAAGGCCGGCCCCAGGGCCTCTGCTCCTTTGCCAGGCAGGCGTGGGTGTCGAGGCTGGTGGTCCTGTGGACGCCCTCGCTGGCCCCAGTTCCGCACCCACGGTGGCTCAGGCTGCTCCTTCTGCCTGGAACTCCTTTCCCTGTTCTGGGAACTTCCCCCTCTTCCAGGAGCCCTCATGGCTTCTGATTCTCTGTCAGGACTTGGCCTCTTCACTGTCCTCGCCGGTGTCCCGGGACATCCAGAGGCAGATGCAGTGTGTGCGCATGTGCGTGTGGGGCCGCGGCTCTCCCCGCCCGCGCCTGGCCCCATCCTGGTCAGCTCCTTGGTGTTTCCCCAGCACCAAGGACGTCGATTCCTGCACATGGGAGACAGAGAGACTGAGGTAGAGATGCAGGAGTTCAGCCGGGCGCGGTGGCACACGCCTGTCATCCCAGCGAAATCGGGAGGCTGAGGCCGGAGGATCTAGAGTTCAAAGCCAGCCTCAGCCGCTTTGTGAGGCCCTACGCAACTTAGGGAGACCCTGTCTCAAAAACAAAATAAAAATTAAAGGGCTGAGGATGTGACTCAGGGGTAAAGTGCCCCTGGATTCAATCCCTGGTACCCCCCCCCAAAAAAAAAACGAGATGTGGGAGGTCGCCACAGGAGAGCACGGGGGGCTTGGGTGGGAGCCGGGGTCGGCTTCTCTTCCGCTGCCGGTGGCTGCCTCGGGTGGGGGTGTCCTGGTTCTGGGATGTCAAGGCCCTCCAGGGATGGGGCGCCCTTCTAACAGCTCACCTGGACGGCACGCTGACCCTGCCAGGCTCCTCCTACCACGCAGGGCGACTGCCGGCCGGGGGCCTCGCGTGTGGGCCTGCTATTCCTATGGGTGTGCGTGTGGGTGTGCGTGGGTGCTCCCTGCGCAAGCACACTCATGCCTCTGTTCCTCCTGTGCCCGGGAGGTGGAGGAAGGCAGAGGGGTCAGGGAGGACGGAGGCCACAGGGCCCACCACAGCCCCCTGCAGGCTGGGGAGAGGGCTGAGGCCAACAGGAGGAGAGGTATGTGGCTGTCTGCCCTGGGGCTCCAGCAGAGCCACCCCCAACCGTGATGGGCAGGCGGCTCCGGGCCTGTCTGAACCTGGACTCTGCCAACACGCCAGAGGCCTGCGAGCCCAGCCACCCCATCACAGCCTGCGGGTGGGCACCCTCTCGGGTCGCATCCCTGCCAGAGAGGAGCGGGGCAGGGGCAGTGGGCAAGGCCTCAGCCTGTCCAGCAGGACCCGCAGTCTGAGAGAAGAGAGCACCCTGAAAAATGGAGCCCAGGGGCTTGAGGGGTGATGGCGGTCCGTAGGTGGGTGGGAGGTGAAGGCTGCCAAGGAAGGGGCGTCACCTGCTGTGGGCTGGGAACTTAGGGAGGGAGGCTGGGGGATTAGTCATGAGGGGAGGAGGTGGGGACCCAGAACCCTGGAAAGTCCTCAGAGGTGAGCTATTGAAGTCTCCTCATAGAGAGGGGCAAATGAGGCCCAGGGAGAGAGTGTGCTTTGCCCCAAACAGTGATAGAGTCAATTCAAGTTGATTCAACAAGCAGTTTCTGCTGGGTGCAGTGGTGATTGTAATCCCAGTCACTCTGGAGGCTGAGGCCAGAGGATCACAAGTTCGAGGCCAGCCTCCGCAACTCAGTGAGACCCTTGTCTCAAAATGAAAAAATTTTAAAAGGGGTGGGATGTAGCTCTGTGGTAGAGTGTCCCAAAGTTCAATCCTCAGTACCACACACACAGAAAAGGCATGCAGGTCCTGAAGTGTGGGGTATCAGGCTGAGGACTCGGCCTTAAGTTAGGTTCTATGCCAATTGACTGTGCTTAGCTTGGCAACAGACAGACGGACAGTTAAGTATCCCCCAGTGCCATGAGTGCAGCAACCAGAGGGCGAGCCAGGCAGAGGGCGAGACCTCTCTGTGGAGGCGGCATCTGGGTTGGGTTTTGAAGGAGGCAGAGGACTTCAGGAGCATGGCCAGGGGAGGAAGGGGTTGGATTCCCGGGCACCTGGGAGGGTCGAGTTGGCGCCTGCTTCTGCACTCCTGGAGTCAGCGGCCGATCTGTCCTCAGACTCAAGCGAGCCAGGGCAGGAGGCGGGTTCTCCATGTCTCTGTCCCATGGCGGGGGTTTGGATTCTGTTTCCCAGGGCCCCACCTCCACCACGGCACCAGGACCACCCTTCTCTGGGGCTGGGAAACCCTGTGCAGTATTTGGGGCCTTCACGGGTGGCAAGTTGGGAGACATAGAGGGATTTTGAGTGACAGCAACACCCCCAAGGGCCCAAGGCTGGGCAGCAAGCCTGAGGCAGCCCAGAAACCTGCAGGGCAGCCAGGCGCGGGGTCAGCGGCTTGCTGGGAAAGGTTAAGGGTCAGCTCTGTCTGCGGTGGGTGCTGGGGTTAGAGGCGATTCCCATCTTGTAGTGACTCCCATGGGGCCAGCACAAGCTTCTGAGGTAAAATCACAGTCTTGGAAGGCGGCAGAAAACCCAGCGGCTGGTTCTCAGGAGCTGGCCAACCTCCTGCTGCACCTGGCTGGCGAGATGCGGCTGCCCAAGTGGCCGGCCAGCCTGTGCTAGCTCCTCCTCCCCTGGCTGGGTCCCAGTGTGGCCTGCAAATGGCGGCTGAAGACGGATCAGCACCGTGGTTCCTCCTGCCTGGGTCTGAGCCCTGGTTCTGAGGGCTCGGCTCAGCTCTGAGTGTGCAGGGCCCTGGGGCAAACCCTCCAGGCCTGACTTGTCACAGGATCGCTGCTGGGAAGCGGGGAAGAGAAGGGACCACCAACAGAGGAATGGGGGGGCTCAGGACCTGCGCAAGGTCCCCTGGGAGTAAGGAAGCGGCCCAGCCCACTCTAGCCCCAGGTCTATCTGTGAAAAATCAGCAGGCTGTCACCAGGAGGAGTGGGATAGGCAGGGTGTAGTGAGGGGCTTGGGGACAGGGTGCGGGCCGCAGAGGCCCTGGACAAAGGAGGAGGAGGCTACAGACCACCAGAGCCTCGACCCTGCGGGCGGGAGATGGGTCTCCCCTCTTCCCGTCACCGGGGACACTCCTGGGCAGAGCCGCAGGGCCTCGACTTCAGTACAGCTCTTCCCGGAAGCCTGGTAAGGGCTGGAGCTGGGCATCCTCAGCCCCGCAGGCCCTGGACAGTCCGCTCACCTCAATCTCATCTCTGTGATGGGGGCAGGAACGCCACGGGTGTGTCAAGATTAAGTGAGATGCACGTGACACCTGCTTTTGATACTGGTGACATTGTCCCTTGGCTGCCCGCCCCTTCCCCACATCCTGCCCCAAGGCGGGCGGCCCTCTGAGCCCCGGCCAGGCCTGGGAACCCTGGAAGCTGAGTTGTAGTCATGACCACGTGTGTCTCCCCCTGAGTCACCGCCATCTCCCCAGCCCCACCCAGGACCTGGACCAGCACCGGCTGCCGTGGACGCTGGGGGGTCCCCAGCCTCAGCACCGACACCAACGCTGACCCTGTCCCAGGCATCTCATGTCACAGGTGTCCCAGCCGAGGGCTGCTCCTCACCCAGCTCCACCCTCTCCATGTGACCCGGGCCATCTCTGAAAATGGCCGCGTCACCATCCTGCCCCCAAGCCAGCCCCACACCACTTCCTGGCCCATCCACCACCCACTGTCCTTCCGTGACCCAGGCAGGCATGAAACTTCAGAGACATTTGACTCATTGGTCCCTGTCACCCCCCGTGGCTTGTCATCAGTTATGACAGTCTTTCCTTCAAAACACGGTTCACATTTGTTGCCCCCGGATTCCAGTCCCTTCTCTCTTGGTCTGTTCTGATCTGCAGTCTGGATGACTCTGCCCACTTTCTAACGGCCAGCGTCCCCTCCCGTCCCCTCCACAGCCAGCTCCCTGTGAGCTCCCTAGAGTCCTTCTAGGAGTGCACAGCTGTTCCCAGGCAGGGAAGAGGCTCCATTCGCTCCCCTGGCGTCCCGGAGGCCGAGGAGCCCAGGAGAGGCTGCCATGAGGCCTGATGCCATTCGACCTGGGGAGGAGGGACCCCAGCCAACTCCTACCCGGCTCCTGCACTTGAGGGGACACAGTGGATGATGTCACGCCCACATAATCCTTACTGTAGGCTTCAGGAGGACAGACCGCAGAGATGGGCCTGAAGGAGGAGGGTCCTGTCTGAGAGCTGTACTGTGGGCAGGGGAGGTGACCGCGCCTGGAGGGATAAGAAGGGCCAGGGTGTTTGGGGCAGCAGGGTGAGGAGGGGCCAGGAAGCCAGGGTGGGAGGCGGCAGAGCAGAGGTGAGCAGCCGCTGGAACCCCTGTCCCCTCCATAATCTGTGCTTCCCAAATGCCCCTGACTTCCAGGTTGGGAGTCCCCGCCCTCCCGCGCATCAGCGCTGTGGGGTGGCACTTCACAGTTCACCAGCACTGAGGCGGGCAGTGTGTGTCCCCAGAGGGGAGGGTGGCCGGCGCTTCTTGCCGGGAGCCAGGCCTGGAGGTTCCCTGGCCCTGGGTCCCCGAGCCCGGAGCTTTACCTGGTGCCCCGGGTCCCTCTGAGGACTGGACAGGCAACAGGCCCACTGCTGGGAACCCTGGGATGGAGCAACAGTGCCCCGGGGGCCTGGCCAAGGCAGCTTGCTGGGCTGGCATGGCCTCCCGTGCGGGGGCCGGGGGTCTGGTCCTGGGGAGCAGAGGGGCCTGGGGGCGGATTTGTGTTTCCACTTGATTTCCTCAGTTGTTTTCCAAACGTGGTGGCAGGATCCTGAGGGGCGTGGTGGAGGCGGGGAAGCCACCGGAAGGCGCCACAGCCCCTACTGCCTGCCCCCATGTGACTCAGCCGACTGTCACGGAGCCACGTGGAAGTGCCTGGAGGCTTCCGTCCTGGGCTGCCGGCGAGTGGGTCAGCTGGGTGAGGGCTCTGGGCCCACATGGGTGACCGCCCATGTGACCACAGTCTCCAAGTGCGTCCTTGGGCCCTGACCCCTTTGATCCTGTGAGTCAAGACCACAGCTGACCCCCACTTTCCGCAACATGGGGTCAGTACCTGGACAGGCAGCGTACCCTGAAACCTGGGGTTGGCATAGTCACCTTCTGAGCTCCCAGCTCCCTCCTGCCTCTCCAGCTGCCCGCTCAACTCCTTCCTGCTGTCCAGCTTCCGGGACCACGGTTCCGGGCCTTGCTGCCTCTGTCACCTGCCCTCTGTCCCCACCCTTCCTCAGGCTTGTCCACCGGGGGCTTCCACCCTCAGGGTAGCTTTCTGCCTTCCTGGGCTGTCCCACGCTCTGGCCAGGGCATCAGAAGGGCCTTGTCCCTGCCACCCGCCCCTGCATCTGCAGACCTGTCCAGCCTCGCCAGGACCTGCTCGGCCACTTCTGGCTGGGTGGCAGCTGGCAGTCCCAGCCTGCCTCTGGGTTCCAGCTTCCTCTTCTGAGAAGTGGGAGGTAACCGTGCCACCAGTGACCTCTGGGCAGCGGACCTGTGAGACGGAGGCAGCTGGCCCGGGCAGGGTCGGGAGGCGGGAGGTCTCCAGGAGCGGCCCTCGCGGCAGCACGCACCCCGGCAGTTCTCTGAGCTTCGGTTTGCCCAGCTGTAAAACGGGGATGACGGCCGTGCCCTCCCCTTGGGGTGGAATGAACTAGCGGCAGAGACCCTCCGCCCCCGGTTCCCGGAGGGGTCCTGCCACTGAGCTGGGGGCAGCGAGTCGGAGCCTGAGGGCAGCGACAGGAGGGAGTACTGGGTGGGCATCGGCCACAGCTGGGAAGTTTTTAAAAAATTAACTGATAATTTATTCTTAATAGGAACTAGTATTTATTTTATATCAGCATCAGGCACTATAGCTAAATTGAAGTTTATTGCTATTACTCTCTGTGTGTGCGCGTGCGTGTGCCCGTGCGTGCACACTTGTGTGATGTTGGGGACAGAGCCCGTGGCATTGCCCACATTAGGCAAGTACTCTACCGAGGAGCCACCTCCCCACCCTCAAGTTTATTTTCCCGGACAATCCTGAGAGGTGGGTGCCAATACCTTCTCATTTTTCAGATAAAAAGATAACGTAAAGGAGTCAGTGCTTGCTCAAGGTCACAGTTAGGCAAGTGAAGGGCTGAAATGAAATTGGGGCAGAATCTCCAGCGGGGAGCTTTCGGCTGAATGTGGGGAGGTGAGGAGGCGAGGTGAGCCGGCCGCTTGGTCTGGGGGCTGGAGTTTCCAGCTTAGAGCTGCCCCCACCCCGCCCCCTGCTAGCTGGGGGCTGACCTCCCTGTCCTCGGAGCAGATCCTGTGCTCCGGCCTTTCCCACCCTCCTGCCCCTCTGGTCAGGGTGAATCCTCCCTTCCGGCCACACCCGTGGCCTTCCTCTGGCCTCTGCCCCAGCATCTCTTTCCCTCTGGGTCCCGACTCTCACTTTCCTCCTCACACTGCCTGGGGCAGGAATCGATCCTGCTGGATTCTTTTGTAAATGGTGCCTGGCCGGCTTGGATGTCCCTACCAGCAGCCTCACAGAGGGCTTTACACACTCAGCGTGCACACGGCTGGCTCCCACCGCCATCCTGTGGGCCCTGGGATAGGGGAGGATGTCAAGCGGCAGGCGGGAGCCAGCAGCCCCCTTGCCTGCTGGGGTGGGTGCCTGGCCCAGGCAAGCTCCTTTCAGTTCAGGTGGGGTCACCCACCTGCCCCACGGTCCCCAAGCTGCGCAACCCCTCCTGCCCACTGGCCTCTCTGCCGTCTGAAGCCCCTGACGCTGTCAGTACTCTCCGCGGTGACAGCCCCGCGCTCCGGGCGATGCTGACACAGGCAGGCACTTGGCACCTGCCTGCTGCTAATGCCCAGAACTGAACTGCGGCCCAGCAGGTGCTTTGGTGGCAGCAGCAGGTGGCGAGCCCTGGCACAAGGGCTGGTTGGGAGACGCTGTCTCTTCCCAGCCAGGTGACCAAGAGTTGTGGCCTCACCCGGCAGAGCGTCCCTTCTGCCTGTGGAGAGCGAGCTGTCTTCTTTGCACTTACCGGCAAACCTGCCTGGTGAGCGCGATTTTACAGATAAGAAACTGAGGCTCTGGGAGTCCAGGGACCAGCCTGAGGTTGGAGGCTGGGCTCTGGGCTCTGCTTTTCTGGGAAATCTGCCGATGTTGCAAGGTAGGGTTGGAGGTGGGGGGGTGTCCTCAGGGCCCTTTGAAGCTTAATAACCACCCGCGGGGGAGGCTTCATGACATGCAGCCAGAGTGGCTCAGTTGACCTGAGCCTGTGGACCCCGCAGGCCAGTGCCGCTCTCCTTGGGCACCTGTCCTGTAGGAACAGGGGCCTCCCTTGGCACAGAGCAGGGCTGGGTCAACACGGATCGCAAGAGCTGGATTGCACTGAGGAGGGGTGGGCAGCCCAGGGCCCTGTGGCCGGGGGTCAGGAGTATACAGGGTGCAGGGGCGGCAGCAATGTCCTGCTAGGTCCCAGGCTTCTGCCCTGGACTCCTCAGGGTATTCCGTGTAGGGCAGCCGGAGAGTCCCAGCCACAGGGTCCCTGCCGAAGGCCCCGAGTTCCCTCACACCTAGGCTTCCCTGGCCAGGCCCTCCGACCCCCTCGCCCAGGCTCCTTTCCCTCATCCCCCTGGCCACACTGTCTCTGGCTGTGGCTAAGCCCAGTGGCCGCCCCCCTCAGGCCTCCCCTTGCTGCTCCCTCTGCCTGGAACGCCGTTCCCCATTCCTTCCTCTCTCAGGCAGCTCCTACAGGGACCCCCCTGACCACCTTTCTAATGCGACTCCCCTCTACCTGCTTGGCTTCTCATCATGGAGCTGATGACCACCTGACTCTTCGTGCAGGGTTATTGTCCATCTTCCTGAGGTCAAGGGTTTACTGTCCCGCTCCCTGAGGGCAGGGGTGTCTCTCTTGTCCATAGCCATAGCCCCGGGGCCTGACCAGAGCTGGGGAAGGCAGGCCGGCAGGCTCTCTTGGTATCCCTTGCCCTGTTACCAGGCGAGGTCTAGAGGACCTGGGCATCGGGGTGGGTGGGTGAAGGTGGGAGAAGGAGAGAAAACTGGGCTGAGAATGAGGACATTTGATTAAATTTTAGGGAAAACTTTCTACCAGACAGAAGTATGCAGTGTTTCAGGAAGAACCAGGCGGAAGAGGAGTCGGGCAGCCCTGGAACTGGGACCAGTCCTGGAACCTGAAGCCAGAAGATGTAAGGATCCCCCAGAGGCGGGGGTGGGCCAGGCCGTGGAGCCTGACTGGGCCCAGGCAGGTAGAGGCCCGTCCACGGCTCCTGTCCCTAGTCTAAAGGCTGCTGGGATTTGGCCAAGCGGCCATGTTGGGAGTCTGGTCCCGGCCACTGCAGACCAGGCCTGGGAGACAGGAAATGGCCTGCTCACTGGAAGGCCCCGAGGTGCCCTCGCTCCCCCCACCCCAACAGTGGCCTCAGGCCCCTGCGCCCGCGCCCATGGGGTTAAATCTCTCCCTGTCTCTCTCTGCTCCAAGTTGTTTTCCAAGCAAGGCAGAGAATGGTTCTCTTGTTACCAACATGGCTTCTGGGCATTGGGTAATGCGCTCCCTCGTCTCCTGCCCTGCGCCACAAAGGGACCTTTTGTTCCCTCCCGGCCCCTCTCTCTGGCTCTTCCCCGGCCCCCCACCCACCCGACTCCCTCCTCCCCACGCCTCCCGCCCCACTCTGCACCCCTGGGCTGTGAGGAGTGACCGTGGCCTGGCCGCGGTGCCCTCCCTCTCCCAAGGCGCCTGGGAGGAGAGCGGGCCTTGGCGGCCGGCGGCCATCTTGAGAGCGCCCTTCTGAGCGTCCCAGCTTCTCTGAAGCCACGGGGTCAGGGTGGCCGCATCGGAAGTGTCTAGGACCCAGGGTGGTGTCCTGTGGCCCCTTCTTATCCTCCAGGAAGAGGTGGGACCCTCCTCTCCCAAAGCCCCGGCCCAGGCCGCCTCCCTGCACCGTGAGGCGGGAGCCTTCCGTGGGCCACCCCACTTGATCCGCACAGCGGCCTCCAGAGGCCAGCGAGCTGCCTGTCTTGGGAGGTGGAGACTGGGGCCCAAGGGTGAGGTCTGTCCCAGGGCCTCAGTGGGCAGGTGCTGCAGCTGGGCTGAGTCGCACGCTCCCTCAGACATCTCCAGAAAGAACCTCCTGCACTGACCCCGACTCAGGGCAACACCCACACTGGGCCTGGGCCTCCAGAGAAAGCCAAAGCCTAATTCATTGGGATGTTTTTTTACAAACAAAACAGAAAATGTCCAAAATGGGAATGTCAGGAAGCCAGCCAGACAATGAAGTGTCTGCTCTCTGAAAAGACAGCTTCTGTCACTGTCTCCTCCCATGGACCCTCACAACCACCCTGGGAGAGAGGCAAGGACAGGCTGATGACGTCATTTTCAGATGAGGAGGCTGAGGCCCAGGGAGGCTGCACAGTCAGAACCTGAGCTCACCCAGCTGACTGTAACTCTGGTCATCTCATCAAGGACGCTGCCTACCCCGGAGAGGGCCTGGAACTTGGGAAGGGGGTGGACACTCAGGCGGTTCAGAGTCCCCGGTGCCCTGGTCTAGAGTCACAGGGAGCCAGAGCCCTGGGGAGGCTGTGCCCCACACCCCCAAATGTCCAGCGCTCCCTCCACCTCCCTCCGTCCCTGTATAGAGAGAAGATGGCCCAGCAAATAACTGCCTGTTCAGCACACTGGGCCTGTGTAGATGCTCCCTTGAAACCACCATGCCGGGCCCAGGGTCCTAGGGAGGGGAGAGGACTGGGTGGTGGATGGGACGTGGGGCACAGGAGAAGGTGGCCATTCGGAACTGACAAAGGCCCTGGGTTGTCCCTCAAGGACAAGAGATAAATCGCATGTGCAAGACACAGGCCTGAGGTATCAGTGCCCCTACCCCTGCCCAGCAATAAGAAGGAAGCCTCCTGGAGAAGGTGACCAAGATGAGATCCATGAGGGTCCGGCAGGCAAAGACCTGGAGGGAGGGTGGAAGAGCTGGGGGAGCCTGAGAGGGAGAAGGGGCAGGAGCGCTGGGTGAGGCCCGAGCTGCCCCAGTGCTGAAGCAGAGTAGGGCAGGGCCGGCCCCAGCTGAGCATGGCGAAGGCACCATTGGGCAGAGCGGGGCCCTGAGGCCCAGGTGTTCCGAAGCGTCGTCTGGCCTGGGGGCAGAGCGATGGCCCCTGAATTCCAAGAGGTCTGATGTGTGTTCTGGAAAGGCCACTGTCCTGTGGCTGGGTCTGCCCGTCTGGGTTTTTGTTTCCCCGGCATCTACCTCGGTGCCCGGCACACCTGTGATCCATACACAGCTGCCCACCGCACACCGGGGCCACGGTCAGCTCCACCGTGGGACTCAGCCTCAGTTTCCCCATTTGGGAGATGAGAGCAACAGAGGCATGAAAGTGTCATGATGGTTCAAGGAACGTGGTTGGTCCCCGTCCTGCCTGTGGCACCCGGACACACGTGTAGGATTTGGGGACCCTGAGGCAGGAGCGCCAGCCGCCCTGGCGGGAGAGGACGGCAAGGGCAGCGATGCTGGCGTGGGTTCCGTTCCTGCTGGGACAAGGCCCTGTTGTCACTCCTGTTTGGTCATCCGGGAAGCTGAGGCTCAGAGAGGAGTGCCCTGCCCGGGGCTCCTTGGCCAGCAGGTGGATGGAAATGCATAAGACCCCCGAGCGACTGGGGACCACTGGTGGGAAGGAGCTGCAGTGGCCTGGGACCGTCCAGACTGATGGGCCGGATGGCGGGGGGCAGGCACAGGGCAGGGGGTGGCCAGGTGGAAGGTCACTCCATTTCCTGAGCCGGGGACACAGCAGAGCAGTCGAGCTTAGGGAGGGGTTGCCAGGAGGTCTGGAGTCTGGAGGGGGCCCAGGCGCGGGGCGAGGAGGGCGGAATGAGCTCACAGGGCAAGGGGACGCGGGCGGGTGGAGCCGCAGCCGGGGGCAGGCCGGCCTCTGGCCTCGCCAGACACAGCTCTCGGCCCTGACACGGCCTCACTGTGTTCAACTGGTGGCACCATGAGCACCCCCATTTTACAGAGGGGGAAACCGAGGCAAGAGAAGTTCATTCTGGAATGTCTGGAATAGGGATTTTAGGGACAGAGTGGGTGAGCAGTTGCAAGGGGCCAGGGGTGACGGCCAAAGGGTGCGGCTTCTCTCCTGTGGCGGGAAAATGTTCTGGGATGAGTGTGGAGACACAGTCCCTGAGGGCACCAGCCCATGCCCTGTGCCTTCCGCGTGGGGATGAGGCGGCCTGGGAGTCACGCTCGATAAAGCTGCTGCCAAGAGCCGAGAGCAGGGAGCACGGGCCCCGCCGGGAGCCGGGCGTGGGGGGAGGTGGTCCGAGTGCTGGGGGCCTCCACAGCGCAGCCCCTGGAGGGTCTGTAGCATCAGCCGCTCTGGCTGGTCCGAGGGTGAGACCTGGATCTTCCCTGGTGACCTGGCTCAGATGGGTGGGGGCCCCGGGCCCCACAGGAAGGCGGGCACATCTGGAAGTGAAAGTCTCCCAGGAAGACATCGTCATTGTGTACCTGGACATCTTTGCTCCTGGGAGGCAGTTTCTCCCTCTCAGGAAGGAGTAAACCCTGGTCACCAGTATTGTTTTATTTGAGTAATTTTTGAGGTGGGTTTTCCCTGGTTCCCAGGCGGCCCAGGAACTTCTGGGCTCAAGTGAGCCTCCTGCCTCAGCCTCCTGAGCAGCTGGGATGACACTGTGCCTGGCTTTCAACCATCGGGTGTTTCAATGCTTACTATAGAGATTTGGGGGAGTCTTTGGGGGAGGGTTGGGGGCAGGAAAAGGCCTCAGTTGCCTCTCCCAGAAAGACAATTCCCCAGCCCAGTGCCTGCTGGGCCCCAGGAAGTGGGGGCTGCTTCCCTCCCAGCCCTCCTGGTCCCAGAGGCTCTGGTCACCTGGCTGTCACTGTCACCATCAGGCCAACACCCAGTCCCTCACTCTGCATCCCACTGAGTGTGGACAGCCCCAACTGCCCTGCACCCATGGACCGTGACTACCCATGGCTAAGGCCAGAGACAGACATTTGGGTCTGCCGCAGTGCCCCCAGGTGTGAGCCTGGGTGAGGCTGCTGACCTCCCCCTCGAGGACAGGGTCACAGAGGCCAGGGCAACCAGTAAAGTGGCCTCTAGAGACTCGGGGGAGAGGGCACTGGGGAAGCTTCCGTGCTGAGGAGCCTTCCCCGGGGCAGAGGCAGGAGCATCCGGGAGCGAGGAGGTGTGGACAGCAGTGTAGATGGTTCTGTTTCTGGGTGACTTTCTGGGAAGAGGAGGGAGACGTAGGGTGTTTTAGTCAGTTTTTTTGCTGCTGTGACTAAAGAACCCAACCAGAATAATTGTAGAGGAGGAAAAGCTTATTTAAGGGCTCACGGTTTCAGAGATCTCAGTCCATAGGCATCATGGCGGGAGAGGGTGGCAGAGGGAAGCTGCTCACAGGAGATCAGGAAGCAGAGAGAGGCTCCACTCCCAGATACAGGTGTGCACCCAGGCCACGCCCCAATTCCCACCTCCCCCAGCCACGCCCACCACCTCAGTTACCACGCGCCTAATCCCTGTCAGGGGACTAAATTGCTGATTGGGTTAAGACTCTTACAACCTGATCATTTCTCCTCTGAACCTTCTTGCATTGTCTAACACGTGAGTTTTGGGGGACATCTTATACCCAAACTATGACGTTCTGCCCCTGGCCCCCAAAAGCTCACAATCATCTCTCAATGCAAAATACATTTAGTCTATTCCCAAGAATCCCCAAAGTCTCAACATTTCCAAGATTGCTCAAAGTTCAAGTCCAAGTCTTCTCTGAGGCTCAAGGCAATCTCTCATGGTGAGCTCCTCTAAAATTAAAAGCAATTTACAAGCATCCAATATATAATGGTGCAGAGTGAACATTTGCATTTACAAAATTAGGGGCATAGAAAGAAGGGATGGGGCCGAGGCTATAGCTCAGTTGGTAGAATACCTGCTTTGCACAAGGCCCTGGGCTCAATTCCCGGCACCACCAAAAAAAAAAAGGGGATGGGACCAAAGCAAGACTGAAATCCAGCAAGACAGATAAGTCCTATAGTTCTGGGTTCGCCATCTGGAGCACAGGACATGATGTCCTCTCCAAAGTGCTTGGGTAGCTCCACCCCTGAAGCCTGGTTGGTGGCAGCCCAAGTGGCCTCTCTCTGTTGACTTGTCTCTGCTCAATTCCTGCAGCTTTCCTAGGACGATGTCCCACATTACTGGCATTTCTTAATCTCAAGGGTCTCCACATATCTCCACATCTTGCTTTCTCAGGGGCTGCCTGCAGGACTCTGACCCTGCCGCATTTTGCCTGACCTTGAAATCTTGGTGGAAGCCTCCTTGACCCCCTAACTTCAACATCCTGCATTCCCGCAGAACCAGCATATGGTTGACGCCAAGGTTTGCTGCCATCTTGAGCAGTAGCCAAGCCTCCAGGGACCCTGGCTGCAGCAGCCTTGAGTGGGTGGCTAAGCAAGCTGAAGAAACTTCCTAGGCCCTCTTGTGCAAGAGGGGCGCCCTACTGGTCTCTTCTCAAGAGAATTTTCACTTTTACACCCTTGAACCTGAGATGGGTGTGATCTTGCTAACTCCTGAGATGCCCTCAAGCGATCTTTCTTATTGTCTCTAGGAAAAGTTTTCAGGGTTTCTTTAGTGATTGTAAAAAATAAAATTTAAAAATTACAACTTAGGTCCAGTTTTACTCCTGCCTTTCAAGTACAAGTTTTAAAAAATTTTCTGCCTTGTTTTCTGAATATCACAATAAACTTGTTTAAAAGTAATCAACAATACCCATGCCACTTCCTGAATGTTATGCTGCCTAGACATTTCTTCCACCAGGTTAAGAAGTCCATCACTTTTAAATTCAGCTTCATAGAAAAATCTCAGGACATGAGCAAAATGCAGACAACTTCTCAGCCAGAACATAACATGAATGGCCTCTACTCCAAATTCCAACAAAGTTCTCCTTTTCTGAACCCTCTTGAGCCCTGTCTTCACTGTCCATGGTCCTATTGGTATTCTGGTCTTCTGAGCTCCCACCAGAATCGGCCATTAAGCTCCACTTACAACAACCTAAAGCATTTCCAACTTGCACTGCTAAACATCTCAAAATTCATTCCCACCAATTCCAAAAAGCTCAAAAAGCTTCTGAACCACATGGCCAGATTAGGCACAGCAAAGGCCCCATTCCCAGTACCAATTCCTGTTTTAGTCAGCTTTTTGACTGCTGTGACTAAAAGACCCAACTAGAGCAATTATAGAGGAGGAAAAGTTTATTTAAGGGCTCATGGTTTCAGAGGTCTTAGTCCATAGAAGGCCAGCTCCATTCCCCGGGGCTCAAGGTGAGATTGAACATCATGGCAGAAGAGTGTGGCAGAGGAAAGCAGCTCACATCATGATCAGAAAGCAGAGAAAAGAGACTCCACTTGCCAGATACAAATATATATACCCCAAGCCCACACCCCAATGCCCACCTCCTCCAGCCACACCCCACCTGCCTCCAGTTACCATTCAGTTAATCCCTATCAGGGGATTAATTCACTGACTGGGTTAAGGCTCTCACAACCCAGTCATCTCTTCTCTGAACCTTCTTGCATTGTCTCACACGTGAGCTTTTGGGGGACACCTCACCTCCAGACCATAACATGGGGCAAGAGCCTAAGGGGATTTGGGTCTCTCTCTCACAGGTGACAGAAGGGAGGGAGGGGAGCTGCTGGTGCAGAGGAGGTGAGTCGAGTGGGACCTCCTGGGGGGCAGGCAGGGTGGCCTGGAGGAAGGAGGGGTCGTCCCCAGTGGGGTGGGAGGGTCTCAGAGCTGAGAGCACACCCAGGTTTCTGGAGGGGAGGCTGAGGGCCTCCTGTCCTAAGTCCTCTCTGCAATGCGGGTGTGGGAGGTGCGGAACTTGAGAGGCCCCAAGGGGGTGTCTCTACAGAAGGCTGCAGACGGAAGCCTTGGGGTTCGGGGAGTGTGGGTGCTGCTAGGCTGTCCTTTCTCTTCGGAGGGCTCTGAGTGCTGGCCATGAGCCCCTGGTCAGGGGAGCTCAGCCTGTCCTCTGTGGACTTCCTGACAGCTTCTTAAAGGTGCCCGGTGTCCTGGTGGCCACCATCAGCCCACGGTGTGCCTCCCAAGGAGACCTGGGGCGAGGGGAGCAGCCCTCAGGTGTTTCTCTGCCCTGCCCTCAGTGTGGGCTGCACGTCCCCTGCCCACTGTGGCTGCAGAGCCAGACTGTCCCCAAGCCACTGCCCCTGACATCATGGCTTTCAGCACACAGTAGGGCCTCAGTCAGTGTTTGTCCCATGCTTGTCACTCCTGGCACATTCCAAAGCTCTTCGTCCCTGGCCCCATGGGCCTGTCCTTCTGCTGCCACCAACACGGAGACCCCTGAGCGGGGGCGGGAGCCAGCGTGCTCCGCACAGGAGGGAGCACAGGGCTGCGGTGTGGCCTGCTGCCCCGCCTCCCGGTCTGCAGCGCGTGTGTGGTGGGGGCCCCTCCCCCGCTCCAAGCCCCTCAGGCTTTTGCTCCCAGGGGAGCCCCTGGGGCCTCCTAGACCCCTGGAGAACCCTTCATTCATGCTCTGTCATGGCCACATACCTTGGGCTTTGGTTTCCTAGACCAGAGCAGAGTAAAGGACAATTAGAAAGATGCGCCAGGGTGGGAGGCAGGTGCTGCTGGAGGGGCCTGATCCCACCTGCAGCCCTGGCCACTGTGGGCCACAGACCTGCCCTCAGGGCTCTGCCAGGCGGGGCTCCTTGTCAAAGGACACACGGACAATGCTGCTGGCCCCGGAGCCCAATTTGTGACATTTTGTTGGAGCAAATGAGGTCTAAGTGAAGGTCTCTGCGGGAGCTGTGACCAGATGCCCCTCGGCTTCGCGGGGCCTTCGCGGTGGCCGGCCTCATTCTGCCACAGAACGGGCGCCGCAGCCGCTGAAATGACGCCCACAAGGGATCTTCACGATGTGGGAAAGGCCTTCGGCTACAGCCGCGGGAAGAGCCGGGGTACCGTGCGACACGCACTCAGATGGCTTCACCAAAACCAGAAAGATAAGCGCTACGTGCTGTGACCTCAAGTTCACTCAAACATGTTAAAAAGAAGGCTACACACAAAACTGTAAGCCCTAATTATTTTGGGGTGGTAGAGCTTTGAGTGGTTTTAAAATTGGGTGGGGGGGTGGTTTCTGGGAATTGAACCCAGGGACGCTTAACCACTGAGCCACATCCCAACCCTTTTTTGTATTTTATTTAGAGACAGGTCTCACAGAGTTTCTTAGGGCCTTGCTGAGTTGCTGAGGCTGGCTTTGAACTTGGATCCTCCTGCCTCAGCCTCCCCAGCTGCTGGGATTACAGGTGTGCGCTACTGCACCTGTCTGATTTCTAAAATTTTAGTGCTTTATTTTTGTTTCCAAATTTCTACAATGAATGCTTTCTATTTTTTTTTTAAATATTTTTAAAATTTTCCCATGCTGGGATGGAACCAGGGCCTTGTGCATGCAAAGTACACTGAGCCGTTCCTGCAAGCCCACTTACAAATATTTAAAGGTACTGGAAATGAAGGCAAGGAGCAGGTCCCATGTTTAAGAAAGAGCCCCGTGTCTCTGCGAAATCTCTTACGTGGACGGATGAGTTCTTGGAATGTACGTAAATGTTTTCAGCTTGAACCAGGGAGGAAGGCCCTTTACTCAAATGACAGAAAACCCAACTCACATACAATTCCCCTAACAAGAAGTCCCCGTCAGGGACTGATGTGGCTCCATGATGCTAGTGGACCTGCTCTCTGGGTCCAAAGGCAACTTCCTGTTACTCTTCCCAAACCACCCCTCAAGCTTCTGCCCCCTCCCCTAGTTCCTTTTTTTAATTAATGCAGTCTAGTTATGCATCCTATGGGGGTTCATTTTGAAAATCACTTTAATTTTTCGCTCTGGGGATTGAACCCAGGACCTTGCACACCCCAGGCAAGGTCCTAGCTGAGAGACGTCCCGAGCCCCTTCCCCGTTTCCAACGTTCTGAGCCTGCGCAGTCTCTGTGGGCCCCGCCTGGCCCTGGTCTCCTAAGGGAAGATGCCAGGCGAGGTTCTGCTGAGCTCATCTGCCCCTGTCTCCCAGGTCCTGCTTGGGGACCAGGTCCAGGCAGTGCGGGGAGGGCCAACTGGGAGGCCATCACCAGGGAGTGACCTGCTATTTTAGTCAGATTTTTCACTGCTGTGACCAAAAGACCTGACAAGGACAATTTGAGAGGAGGAAAAGTTTACTTGAGGGTCATGGTTTCAGGGGTCTCAGTCTATCCATGGCAGCTCCGTTGCTCGGGACCGTGGTGAGGCAGAAAATCATGGCAGAAGGGTGTGGCAGGGGAAAGTGGCTCAGGACATGACACCAGGACACAGAGAGAGAGAGAGGGGGGTACCTGGACCAGGGACAAAGTATAAACCCCAAAGGCATGCCCCCATCAACCCACCTCCTCCAGCCACACCCCACCTGCCTACAGTCACCACCCAGTTAATCCCTATCAGGGACTCTCACCTCTGTACTGGGGGCTGAACCCAGGGGCGCTTAACCAAGGAGCCACATCCCCAGCCCTGTGTGTATTTCATTAGAGACAGGGTCTCACGGAGCTGCTTAGGGCCTCACTCAGTTGCCCAGGCTGGCTTTGAACTTGTGCTCCTCCTGCCTCAGTCTCCCGAGCCGCTGGGATCACATCGGTGCCACAGTGCCCGGCTCACTCTGAACGTCTTTGCATTGATTGTCTCACACATGAACTTGTGGGCACCTCACCTCTGAACCGTGGCACCTGCCCAAGCTCTCATCGCTACTTTGAGCTGAATGATGAGAGAAGGAGTACATGGATGAACAGAAGCAGGCAGAGCCCAGATCCTGACTCTTCCCCCGCCCAAGTGACAAACTGCCAAGTCTGAACATCTAACACAGTGTGCTGGGCCCTGGAGACTTTTCTCCACTCTTACCACAGAACTGCTGTGGTTCACACATACCATGCTGGTTTTACTCTGTGCCTTTGCTTATGCTGTTCCCTCTGTCTGGAATACTTTTCCCTACTGCCCCCATCCACTTTAGTCTAACTCCTACTCATCCCCTAAGTATCTGCCCCAGCATCAGCTCCTGGCAGCCTCCCTGATCTCTTGGCTGGGCTGGGAGCTCCACTCTGGCCCCCGCTGTTCCCTCCCCGACCCCGCTGGACTGTGAGGCCCTGGAGGGAGGATCTGTTCTGGCTCACGGCGGACTCCCTCGTGCTGGCCCTGCCGGCATGTGGAGCTGGGGGTCGTGGGACCCAGCTCTGCTCCTGGGTGTCTTCCCGATCAAGTCACATCTCAGTTTCCCAGTAAGTGAGGTGCCACCAGATCCTGGTTGTAGAGAAGACAGGCGTGGCTGGCCTGGGACAGCCTGCGGCAGGTCCCTGAGATGGGGTGGGGTCTCGCCATCTCCCTGTAGCCGCTGGTGGGGGCAGAGCAGTGGAGGGCTACGGTGTGGGGCTGGCCTGGCTTCCCCACAGCAGTAGGTGTCCCCAGTGGCTATCGAAGGGGTCTCCCTGGGGCTGCTAAGGCTCTGCCACTGTCACTGACAAGCGGGCCATCCATCAGCCCTGAGCACAATGGGGTCATTAACCCCTGCCCCAGCCCCTCTTAGCCACTTCCTCTGCAGGGCTGGGCGGGGGCTGAGCCGGCACCCGCGGGGAGGGCTGCTGTCAAACCTCCCTTTTCAGTGAGAGGCCAGGAGAGGCAGCCCCTGGGCTGGTTTGGGGGCCACACTCTGCAGGCCCTTCTGAAGCTGGGGACCCAGGTTTCCAGCTCGCGTCCTTCATGGCTGCCTGGCAGCAGGTGGGAGCATTCAGCAGGTGACCTCCATCTGATGCCACCCTGGGGAGCACCCACTGGGCTGTTTCAAGTCAAAGCAGTGTATGGGGGGGAAGGACAGTGACAGGGGACAAAGACCCCAGACAGACACTGGAGAGACTCAGATGGCTGTTTTCTACCTGCAAAGTACATCCAAAGGCACAGAGATCAACCCTGCCGAGAAATGAGGTGCAAGAGCCCGAAATAAAAATGAGCAAATCCACCCAACAGTGGGTGAGAAGGACACAACCCAATCACGACCCAAACGCTTCGTCCTCAAAATGCAAGGGGGGTTTGACATTTGGAAATCTGTCAACACAACTCACTGTGTGAATAAATTCAGGCAGAGGAGTCATGAGACCACCTTGGCCCTGAACAGAAACTTCGGCCTCTGCACCTGATAAACACGTCCTAGCACATGAGTGGAAAGGAACTCCCTACCTGCCAAAGATGAGCACAAGCCCCGCACCCAAGAGTTCTTAAAGGGGCCACGGACATGCGCATGCGCACTCGCACACGTGCGCCCGTCTGCCCGCCGGACCTGGTAACCCATTAAGGTCTGCGCAGGGGACCAACGCTACTGCCTTGGTTGTGACCAAGTTCTCTAGCTACATGAGATTCCACGTTTGGGGGAAACTGGGTAAAGGGCACCTGGTCCTCTCTACCATTTTTGCAACTTTCTGTGACTCTAGAACTATTTGAGAATAAAAACAGACAAAAATGTTACTCAAAGACATTAAAGACCCCACAGAAAGAATGCTGGAATGGAGAAGGGGTGCAGCATGGACAGGGTTGTGGCTGAAGACATAGTGACCATAAGGGGACACTGGTGAAGCTTGGCGTTGGGTTAAAAAGGCTTGTTATTCTCTATTTATGCAGATTTGAGAATTTCCTAGTATTGCATTTTCTTTTTCTTTTCTTTTTTTCTTTTTCTTTTTTTTTTTTTTTTTTTGTACCACAAGGATTGAACCCAGGGGCACTTAACCACCAAGCCACATTCCCAGAACCTTTTTATTTTTAATTTTCAGAGAGGGTCTCAGTAAGGTGCTTAGGACCTTGCTAGTTCGCTGAGGCAGGCCTCAAACTCTCAATCCTCCTGCCTCAGCCTCCCAAGTTGCTGGGATTGCCGGTGTGAGCCACCACACTTGGCTGAAAATTTCCGTAAGGTAAGAATTTTATAAAAAGACCTTCCTTGATGCAGAGAAGCAGCAGACCTGCAGAGTCAACGTGAGGATGTTAGTTCTTCCCATATTAATGTCTAATTCAATTCAATTCTGGTCAAAACCCGCACAGGGTTTTTGGTGGAGTTTATCAAGCAGATTCAGAAAAACAGAAAGAGCAAAGTGCAAAGACTGGCTGAGTCTCCCCTGCAGTGGCAGACGGGACCCTTGCCCTGCCACCTGGAAGGCTTAGGATGGACTCTAGTCTAGCCATTGTGACTCTGCTGCCATGCAGGGCCCTGGGTCCTGGGTAAGAGCCGTGGCCAAGTGGATACTGCAGGCCAGGCATGGAGAAAGGAGGGACAGGCCCTTGGGTCCATCTTTGGGTGTCATCCTTAGAACCTTCTTGTGGGGCTGGCCTGGCTCTTAGGGTCCCAAGCTCCCATTCCACACTTGAGGTCACCGAGGCTCAGAGAGGGCCATTGACACTCAAGTTCTTCTGACTCTGATCCTACCAGACTCCCCAGCCTGGGCCTGAGCCTCGGGCTCCAAGCCAGATTGTGGCTTCGCAGTCTCCAGGGGTGGGAGGGGGCGGGGAGTCTGAGAACCCTGGCGGAGACTGGGGGCGGGGTAGGAGGGTAGGAGCAAAGACCAGCGCTCCTTGATGAGGAGGGGTGGGGAACAATCGGGCACTGTCCCTCTCCTCCTCCCCCTGGGCTCCCAGCAGCTTTCATCGCTGACCTAACCCAGAGGGCAGAGTGCTGGGGGAGAGGGGGAAGGCAAGGTCAGAGGTCAGCCCATTACATGCCAAGCTGAGCCAGGAATAGAGCTTCTTAGGGGGTGGTTGGGGGGACTTTGGGCCCCACAGAGGCCCACGTCCCACCTCTAGCCAGGGCAGCCAACTAGAGGCAGCCAGCGAGAAGGGAGGAGAGGGTCACCCTGTGACCAAGGGCAGTGAGGTCCCCGACTTCACTGAAGCTGGGAATAGGCTTCCAGAAGGAAGCAAACCCCTCTGAGCAACCCTGGTCCCCTCCCAGCATGCCCCAGTGGGGACATGGTCCTGTCCCTAGGTACTCTGACCTACAGACCCATAGTCCCCAAGGCTGGCCCACTTGGCCAGGGTCCCTTCTTCCTCTCCAACCCAGCTTCCCTGTCAAGCGTCCCCTCTCCCGTATTTCATCAGGCTGCCCCAGGGGGCCTCCCTGGACCCCTCGATCTGCCCATGAGGCCAGTGGGCTCTGGGAAAATACAGACCCGACAGCTCTCTCCCTCCCCTGCTGGGGTCCCCAGCGGCAGGTACAGGACCTGGGGTCTGGTTCTGGTTTGAGGCCCATGGCAGCCGGAATTGGCCCATGCCTTGCTGCCTGTGCTGCTCACGTGCACCTGCCCCCTTCCCTGTGTCCTGGTGACCTGGACATGGTAGGCGCACATAAATGTTTGCTGAACCAGTGAGGGAAGGAGTGCAGGAGTCAGACCCCAGGATGGAGGGCCCGCGCGCTGAGCGCTGGCTGCTGCTTCCGCTGTTCTCGCTGGACTTGGAAACCGTGCTCACCTCCATGAGCTGGGGACTGAGCAGGATCCACCAGACCCACCCTTGTCTTCTTGACCTTTCAGAGCCTGGTGGGGTCAGATGGTGAGGACTGCAGACCTCGTGCTGGGGGACAGCAGCAACTGAGGGGTGGGTGGGTTAGGCAAAGCCCAGCTTGTGTGTGACACCAGCCTCACCCACTGTCCACAAACTACCAAGTGTCCGGGCTCAGCAGCCAGCCTGAGACCACAGGTGGTGACTGGCAAGGGAGGTGGTTCTGGTTTCCCAGGAGGTATTTCTCCTAGCAGCCACCAGGTGGCAGCACTTCTCCAGGAAAAGGTTGGCGGGGGCGACCTCTGGCCATGGAATCTGAGGCTGGGAGGATGGCGTCCTGGTGGGAACCCAAGTCCAGAGAGGGGTTGGAACTTGCCATCATCCACACAGCTTTCAGTGGCAGGGCTGGGCTGGGCGAAAGGTCACCGCCTTCCTGGGGAGACAGGAGTGGCAACAGGGAGCAGGAGTGAGCTAGGAGAGAGGCTTGGAGCTCCAGCCCGCCCAGCCCTGAGGTGGGTGGCTGTCCTCGCCCTGGGTTCAGTTCCCAGAATCCCCCGCTTCCTGGAGGAAGGCGCTTACTGCCCTCCGAGGCCCTGGCTGGCCCTCACCACCTCTATGCTGGCAGAGGTGGGTCTCACCCTGGGCCTCCCAAAAGGACTGGCAGAGCAGCTGCATCCTGTCAGTCACTGTCACACCCCAGACTGTGACTCCCTGAGGGCAGGGACTGTGCCTTGAACCAGCACCTCCTGCCCCTGAAGCCTTCGCACCTGCCCTCCCTCAGCCTAGGACCACCGGCATCTCCTTCAAGACCCCAGGCCTGGAGATGCCCTTTCCTCCGGGAAGCCCTGGCTGTGGCCCCGGCAGCTGCTCCCCTCTAGGACCACACAACAGCCTGGCCATTGGGACGGTGAGGCCCCCGGGATGGGGTGGTTGGTGGCCTGAACAGCCCCACCCTGAGCTGGAAACCCTGTGCATTCTGGGCCTCCGGCACAGGGTCTTCAGACCGTTGGCGGCAGGATGTCACCCCTAGAGCTTTGTGAAAATGCAGCCTCCAAGATCTCTCCTTCCCCAGAGATTTGGGTCCCACGGGTCTGAGGTGGAGCCCAGGAAAGTGCATTTAGGACGCTTCCCGGATGGGTCTGAGGCCGAGGCCCGAGCACCTTAAGGCCCTCGTGAGGCCCTCTGAGGGCGCCGCTGGCCCTGCCTTCTGAAGAGGTTGGGCAAAATGATGACCCTGCAGAGTGACGACGAAACCTCTGACATGCGTGCCACCCGACATCGCTCACAAGGCCCCGCTTCCCGTCATCTTCATCCCTGTAGCTGCTCTCTGGGGAGGACCATCACTCCACAGGCACCCAAGGCTCAGGGAAAGGGGCGACTTGCCTGAGACCCCCAGCTGAAACCACAGGGCTCCTGGATTCGAGTCAGGCTCCCGGGGGTCGGGCTCTGGTCTACGTGCACGTCTCCAGACTTGGAGGAGGCGGTTTCTCGAAATCCCAAATTCAGGACCTCTTCTCAGTCGGGTGATTCGAGCTTCATGGAGAAAACCTGGGCTACTGCCAGGGTCTCCCGTGCAGTTGGGAAGACACAAAGTGCTTCCTTTGCGATGCAGTAAGGAACCTGGAAGTTCTTACCCCTCAGATAAATCATGGTCCCAATCTGACCACCTAGATTGGCAGAACATGTTCCTGTGCTGGGTGGGTGACCCAGGTGAGCCCTCCGCTGAAAAAATAGTGGGTCATGATATTTTTACACTAGCAGGTATTAATTACAAAGAAATCTGATTTTCCTTTTCTTGCTTGTCACAGTGTCACCTGTTGATGGATTCATAGCATCTATGGAAGATAGGAATCCCAGGACGGTAAAGTCAGTAGAGAAGGGAACCGGGAAGGAGAAAGGTGGGAGAAGCATTTTATAATTTCTCCGGATATGAGCCCTAAGCCTCAATTTTAATTATTCTCATTTTTTTTCACGTGGGGGATTGAAGCCAGGGCCTCACACATGCTAAGCAAGTGCTCTAATACTGAGCCACATCCTCAGCCCTGTAAGCCCCAGTTTTAAAGGGAAAATCCCTCTCCAGGCAAAATACAGCATGCAAGTAAGTCAGTCCCCTCAGAAGAGGTTCAGGGAAACCGTGAAGGGATTTCCCAAGACAAAGTTGCAAAAAGAATTGTCCAAATAATAATTGCTTCGGGAACTCAACAAGAGGAGCAAGATTTGAGAGCTGGATTGTCTGGGAAAGCTGCTGGAGAGAGGGAACCGCTGAGCCTGGAGGCTGGAAGGGACAAGGCAGAAAAGAGGGGCGTGGGAGGAGGACCAGAATGGGCTGGGGTTCTGGAGGTTCTAGAGGCATCTGCGCCATGTGAACTGTTTACAAAACACTTGCACCTGTTGCTCCTTTTAATCTTGACTTTCACAGGTGCCTGTGGGAGGGACTGTGTGCCCCTTCCACAGTGCCTGAGGCTCAGAGCTAGCCAGTGACTTGCCCCGGATCTCCCACTTGAGCTCAGGCCGAGTGGGCAGGAAGAGCCACGGCCACGTTAAGGCCTCTGGGCTTGGAGGCAGCTATTCTTCAAGACTGAAACTGTGGCCTGAAATCAGGGCTTGGTGATCCCAGCTCTGCCTCAGAGCACCGGCAAAGACGGGGAGCTGCTTTCAGTCTCAGTTCCCCTGCCTGTAGTGTGGCTGGCGTCCCTGCTCTGCTCCCAGGGTGGTGGTGAACCTTAGAATCCTGTGAAAGTGATCTGAACTCCAGAGCAGTGGGCGCCGGGAGATCCACTGCTACCACAGCATTCACATATCTGCCCAACTCGGATCAGCTCCCTAAGGAGCAGGTGGGAGGGATATGTCGATGATCATCCCTCTGCATCTCTCCTTCCCTCATGGTCCCTGGGGCAGCTGGGGAAGGACACTGGGTAAGCCTGTCCCTATGCTGCCTGAATGAGTCAACCAAGAGAGCTGTGGTCCTGGGAGGGTCAACCTCCTCCAGGGAAACCTTTTTACACAATATCAGTGGGGAGCTTAGGTTCAGGTTCCTCAACTGGAAAACACTGATGGTGTTTGTTGAGTCTCAGGACATGGGGGCTAAGCCCCCACCCCCAGTTTACTCAGGACTTAAGGAAGGAGGGGGTGTAAGGAATCTTTCACCAAACACCACAGAAAGCATCTACTCAATGCCATTAGTTTTCATATGGGGAAACCAAGACTTATAAAGGAAAAGTGACAAGTCCAATCAGTCCTTATTAACAGATCCGCTGAATACACTCCTGGATCCAGATATGGTGTGGGTGTTCAAAGGACACTGGACAGATTAGCACATGCCTGTGATCCCAGATACGCACGAGGCTGAGGCAGGAAAATGGCAAGTTCGAGGCCAGCCTGGGCAACTTCGTCTCAAAAATTAAAAGGGCAGGTGATATAGCTCGATGGTAAAGGAGGAGGAGGGGAGGAGAAGAGAAAACCACAGGGCACCAGTGGCGGCAGGGGTCTCAGGACAGAGATCTTTGGCCAACTCTGTGTGGCCCTGGACAAATTACTTCCTCTTATTGGCACTTGGTTTCCTTGTCTGCAAAACTGGTTTGGGCGGGATCTCGAAGGGCCCTTCCGTCTCTGACACTCACTCTAGTAGATAAGCCACAGACTTTCCCTAGGACGACGAGGGGACAATGTAAAGGGGAAGGTCTCGGGTGTGCAGTTCACTGAACTCGGCCAGAGGTAACCGCCACCCAGGGATGCTTTCGTTGCCACGACAACCGCCGCGCTGGCGTGGTCCCCAGATTGCCGCTGGGGAACCTGGGAGGAGCCTGCCCTCGCCGTGATGGCGGCGGCGCCAGGGCGAAGGGCGGGGTTCGGCGCTGCGGCCGGGCCATCCTTGGTTTCCGCTCTTTCGTACCAAGGCGAGCTGCCGCGGGCGCTCTGCTCTTCCCTGGTTCTGAGTCGGGGCGCGGGAAGGGAAGGCTGGCCGGCAGGGATTGGGGCACGTGCCCGGGGGCGGGACTTCCGCGGCCCGCCGGAAGTGACGCGACAGTCGCGGCCGCCGCCAGGTGGAACGGCAGGTGGTTCAGGTGCCAACCCGGCCCCGGCCCCGCTGTGGGACCGACTCTCCGCTGAGCGACAGAGGCAGCTCCAAGGGCCTGGAGACCCGTGGGGCGGGCTCTGGGATCCGAGCCCACCGCCCTGGCCTGGAGTCCCTCCCTGTACCTAGTAAGGACCGCCGCCCACCTCCTGCAGCCGGGACTGCCCTGCCCGAGCCCGAAGGGGTGGTGGGAGCTTGCGGCCGGCCTCCGGGCACTTCCGTTCCCTAAGCCCTGTGCTCCTTTCTTTCCCGGATCCAGTTCCCCATTCCCCTGTCGGGCTGGGCAGTTAGCCAGCCCACCCCGACTCTCGGAACCATGTTTGCAGACCTGGATTATGACATCGAGGAGGATAAACTGTGAGTATTTTGTTCCCAAGGCCTAGGCGTTCAGAACTCAGGTGTCCCTCATTCCCTTGAACTTCCCAGCTCCACAAACCCTTTTTTCCCAGTGGGGGGTCAGGTGTACCGTAGCAGAAATGGGCCCTACCCTTCCAGGAACTCATCTTCAGCAGGGGACTGTGGACAGGTTAACGGATGATTACTGTTCAGGGCCAGAAGGGCACTTACCCCATCACCCAGTGCTAAGGAAAGCAGAGCTGATGGAGCAGTGCTTCTGCTGGGTGGTCAGGGAAGGCTTCACAGAGGAGGTGGCAAGACAGCCAGGTTTTGCTGCAGCATAGATGGTTAGTAGGATAGAGTTTCAAATTTAGAGCTATCTGCTCATTAGAATATAGTCTCAGAGCAAAGACTGGTTCTAATGCCTTTCTGTGTTCTCAGCACTTGGTAGGTGCCGGACACCAGTAGCTTGTTAGCAATTGTCTTTTGAATCAATAAGTTAATACATGAGACCCTTTACATAGAACGTATGTAGCTGCTAATTTATGTGAATTGTAGAGGAATTGAAAGAGGGAAAGACTCTCCAGAGGTGGTTATAATGTTCCACATGTTTCTGAGAAGGTGACAGAGCCTGGCTAAATCTTTTGAAAGTTGGAAGGCAGGAAAGAACAGGAAGCTGGTTTTTATGGAGTGCCTGCTATGGACTGGGCTGGCGTTGGTGCCTTCTGTGCCTATTCTTGTGGGACCTCTGATAATGGAGACCCATTCTCATTTTATGGATGAGGAAATTAAGATGCAGAGAGGGTGATTTACCTGAGTCCTGTGGCAGAGAAATGGCAGGGCTGGGGTTTCATTCCACCTCTGCACAACTCCAAGAGCAGCATTATGTTCTAGCACAAATTGCTCTTTGGCCAAGTAAGGAAGAAGAGAGCATGGACAGCCTTGGTGCCTTGTGGGCTGTTGGAGGGCCCTCCCCCTCCAGCTCTATCCTCAGCCCCATTTGCTTCTCTTTCTAGTGGAATCCCTACGGTGCCTGGGAAGGTGACCCTGCAGAAGGATGCTCAGAACCTGATCGGGATCAGCATTGGAGGAGGGGCCCAGTACTGTCCCTGCCTCTACATTGTCCAGGTATCAGGTGCTTTCGAGGTGGGGGTAGGATCCTGGACAGAGGATGTCACGTCCCTACTTGGGCATGACAGAGATAGGTTCCTTGTTCCACTCTGAAGAAGCTGGTTCCTTCTCGTTTTTGAGATCTGACCTCAGCAAGGCCTTCGGACCACCTCGAGTGGCCATATTTTTCTCTGCCAGTTCAACCCCTTCTTTGCTTGTGACACTTGTTGCCATCTATAATCATCTCCTCGTTACTTGTTCCACATCTGGCTGCCCTGCCAGACTTTGGGCATTATGAGGGCAGGGTTGCACTTTGCCTTTTCACCATGATTGGGGCCAGGTACAGTGCCTGGCATGCGGTGGACATTCAGTAAAAATGTCTTTGATGAATCACAGAGCCATCAGCCTTGGGTGCTAGCCCAAGTGAAGTGGGAAGACTGTGAAATAGTAGCTTCCCTGCTTACTAGCGAGTTCCTTAACCTCTCTGGGCCTATTTCCTCTCCCAGAAAATGAGGATTTAAAATATACAGGCATAAGCATCTTTGGATTCTTGTAAAAATTGAACAAAATGACTTCATACATTGGTGCGTAAGTCCTTGAGTAGCAGCTGACAACTCCTGGCAGCTGTGCCTTTCCTTAGCTGCTCTGCCAGTGACAGTGGCGACTTTGTGGCCCCTGCTGAGGGAGCTGCCCTGCTGATTTTCTGTCAGCTTGACACAGGAGTGGACAGTCCTGCTGGGAGGCCTCCTTCGCCTTGTGACTGGTTCGCCAGTGACTTTCCTGTCACCTTGGAAGGATTGAATTGAACCTGTTCCAGTTCTCCTGCCTGAGTAGCCAATGGTGGAGTAGGCACTGCAGCTTCTGGGGAATCATCTGGTTGTGCCTCGGCCCAGGGCATGAACTTGGCCTCCTCCGATCAGGAGGCTTAGAGGGGCCTCTTCCAGGCCTGGCCTTCTTGCCATCGGCCTGCTCAGCCTCTGTGCCGCCTCGCTTCTCCGTCTGTTGGGTCTTGGTGGGCAGGTTTGTTTAATATGAACTGGGATTATAAACTATTAGAATTTGTTCTCTAAAGTTCACTTTTGTTTTTATCAAAGTACTAGCTGGCTTGCCTCTGACGAGTCAAGAGCAGCTCACTGTCTGGCCCTTCTCCCGCCCCCATAGCTATTTCTTCAGATGCGGCTTCCACGTGTCTCCAGGTGCTTGTCCTTTCCTCTTCTTCTGTCATGGTAAATATCCCGGGTCCACTCAGCTTCCTCCCACCCCGTTTTCCCAACACGGTCATCTTGGTGTTGTTGGCTAAGTCACTGTTAGTGCAGCATGCTCTGCTCAACAGATCTTTCCTAAGTGCCTGGCCAGCTCTGCCGCAGGTCCTGGGGAAGAAGAAACCAGTGGCCCTTCCCGAGCCTTCATCCCGGGAGCTCCATGTTTAACTTTTGAGGAAGGTTTCTTTCTCCCTCAGCCTTTCTTTCCGTCTTTTCTTGCTAGTCTCCTGGTCTTTCCTGTCTGCATCCTTGTTTTCTCAGTTCACTTTCCAATCTGACCTTTCCCATTCCCCAGCAGTCTCTTCTCTGCCCCTCAGTCTCCCCCGACCCCCAGACCCTCTCCCTCCTTGTCCTCTTTTGGAGTCTCCATCTTCCAGGGTCACCGTCTGGGTGGGGACTGTCCTGTAGCCTCTGAGGGCACGTGTGTTGGGAGAAATCCTAGTTCTTGACTGGCAGCAGTGAACGTCTCAAGTATGTAAGGAAAACTTGCAGGGAGGAGCGTTCCGCTTCGGCCACCTAGGAAAGTAAACAACTGCCCCAAATTGACTCAGCGTTACCAAGGGAACCTGGTGGTCTGATCCCCCATGGCACATTGTGATTGGCAAGAAACCTACAAAATGTATAGCTGTTCCCACAATAAATGAGTTTGCAGGCTGCTCGCCACAAGCCTGCTTCCACCCAGCTCCGGGAGTCTGGGTCTTGACTGCGCCCTTACCCCGCGTGTGAGCTAGCCCGGCACAAGAGAGACACACGTGGAAGAACAGTTTGAGGCTGTCTTGGAAGCCTCTGGTCTTTTTTGACATCATCACTGCTATACTCTTTCAGTTGACCTTTGGCTCATCAGGCTTAAGAAGGAAAGTCAGGCCAGGAAGTCCATTTGACTAGAAGTCTGATGGCGTTTCCTCCTGCCTGTGGCCATCAGAGCTTCGCCTTTCTTGTTGGAGACCTTTATTGTAATGTGCCTGTTATTGATCTGTCAAGACTTGGGAACTCCTCATCCCTGGTGTTCTGAGGTGTCACGATGACAGTGGCTGGCAGGGGCCTTCTTCGTCGTCTGTCCTGGGTCCCCAGAGGGTGGCTTCATCAGAACACCAAGTCTTTCTGCTCCATGAGAGTTTTGTGTTACTCAAAGATGACAGCCTGCCCTCTGTGGTCTCTGCTCTCTTCTGTTTTGCAGTTGTTTGGTTGTGGTAAACGTATATAACACAATACATAGATTTTTCCATTGTAAGCTTTTTTTTGGTACCCAGGACTGGGGGTGCTTAACCACTGAGCCACTGAGCCCTATCCCCAACCCTTTTTATTTTTAATTTTGAGGCAGGGTCTTGATAAGTTGCTGAGGGCCTCATTGAGTTGCTGAGGCTGGCCTTGAACTTGTGATCCTTCTGTCTCAACCTCCTGAGCCACTGGGATTACAGGTGTGTGCGCCGTCCCTGGCTGTCTTAACCGTTTTTAACTGCACAGTTCACGGGTATTAGATATCTTCCTAGTGTAGTGCAGCCACTGACACTGTCCCCGGAGCCTTGTGAAATTGAAACCATACCCGTTCAACACTAGCTCCTCCAGCCCCTCCCCTCAGTCCTGGCAGCCCCCATTGCACGTTCTGCCTCTGGTTCTGACTACTCCAGACTCCTCACACAAACGAAGTCGTGCGGCATGGTCTGTACGGTTCCTGGCAAGTTCTAGCCCGATGTCCTCTCGGTTCATCTGTGGTGTAGCACATCAGGATTCTTCCTCTTGAAGGCCAGACAACATTCCATTGCACACTGCTGTCCAGTCATCCTCTGATGGACGTCTGCGCTGCTTCCACCCCTTGTTGTGAGTAAGGTCTGCTCTGAGCCAGACTGCGCAGAGGTCTCCTTAAGACCCTGCTTGCAGTTTGGTGTGGACCTAGGAGCAGTCGCTGGGTCACATGGGCGTTGTTTCTGATTTCTGAGGAGCTGCCAGGCTTTCCTCTACGGGCCTGTCTCACTTTTCATCCCCACCAGCAGCGCCTGAGGATTCCAGTTTCGGCTTCCTCAGTAGCACTTGTTATTTTCTGTCGTCGTCTGTACTAGCTGTCCTAATGGGTGTGACGTGATTCGTGGTGGCCTTGCTTGTCACTTCCCCAGTGATTAGTGATGTTGAGCATCTTCTGTGCTCATAGGCCACTTGTGTCTCTTTGGAGAACTCTCTATTCAAGTCCTTTGCCCATGTTTGAGTTGGCTTTTTGGTTTTTGGTGTTCCTTCTCTGTGTATTTGAATATTAGTATCTTATCAAATGCCATTTTCTTTCATTCTGTGGGTTGACTTTTTACTCTGTTGATAGTGATTTTGATGCACAAATTTTTGAAAATTTCACAAAGTCCATTTGTGTTTTTCCTTTGTTTCTTGTGCCTTTGGTGTCATATCCGAGAAGTTATTGCCAAATCTTTGTGCTGAAGCTTCTGTTTTCTTCTCAGTTTTGTAGTCTTGGGTCTTACATTTAGGTTGCTGATCCAGTTTGAGTTAGTTTTTACGTATCATCAGCTGGGTAAGGGTCCAGCTTCTTTCTTTGCATGTGGATCCCATTTCCCTTGGCATCTACCGTTGAAGGACTTTCCTTTCCCCACTGAATGTTCTTGGCTCCCCTATCAAAAATCATTCTACCACATCCACAAGGGTGTATTTCTGAGCTCTCTGTTCTGTTCCATTGGTCTGTATGTCTGCCTTTATGCCAGTATATTCTGTTTCAATTAGTATAGCTTTGTAGAAACTTTGGAATCAAGAAGTATGGGTCTCCCAGCTTTGTTATTTTTTTCAAGATTGAGCTATTGTGGGTTCCTTGAGATTCCATGTGGATTTTAGGATGGATTTTTCTATTTCTGTAAAAAGGATCATTGGGATCTTGATAGCGTTCGCCCTGACTCTGTAGATTGCTTAGGGTGATGTTGTCATCTGAATGACGTTAAGTCTTCCCATCCATGAACATGGGATATACTTCAAATTATTTGTCTTATTTACTTTCATCAGTGTTTTGTCATTTTCATTGTACATGTCTTTCACAGTTGTTTTTGTTTTTAGTATAATTAATTTAAGTGTAAAAGGAATACAATATCAGAACCACTGCTGGTAATTTGGTTTCTTTTGGGTATGTTCTGGGTGTACTCCTGGGAGGCTCTCTTTCCCCTTGCTACATCACTCATATTTCTGATCTTCAATGACAGACACACACAACCTCACACAGTCAGTGGGTTTGGATCCTGTAAAGGGGTCACTTTGGGATTAAGGGCTCACAGGCATTTTGGGGTCCCTGTTTAGAAGAGACATGGCCTGTTCTTTGGGGATCAAAGTGAGGTGTAGGAATTGATAAGAGGTGCTTTGGGATGCTAAGTCAGCATGGAGCAGCTTGTTGGGCAGACGTTAAGAGTGAAAGCCCTCATATGGGTGTGTGAGGTTGGTGTATTTGCTGTTAGAAAAGGAAGGTCTCATCAGTTCAGATTTACGTCCTGTCCTTCCTCAGGAATGTGGGATTGTCCCTCCCTTGCTGGTTTCACCCGAGAAGTCAGAGGGCAGAGATGGAGACCAAACCAGGCAGTGGCAAGTGGAGGGAGTGACCATCCCCTGGTTTCACCTCAGTCCTCCTTCTCCCCGCCCCAACCCTTTGCATCTGCAGGTATTCGACAACACGCCTGCTGCCCTCGATGGCACAGTGGCAGCTGGCGATGAGATCACCGGTGTCAATGGCAGGTCAATCAAGGGGAAGACCAAGGTGGAGGTGGCAAAGATGATTCAGGAGGTGAAGGTAAGGGCAGCTGCTGTGGGGCCGGAGGCGCCGGGTCCGCTCTGAGTCCTCTGCGCAGACTCAGGAGGGACTCATTCCCCTCCTGGATGTGGTAGTGGGGGATACACTCCAGTCTCTCTCAGTCTCTCCTTCCTTCAGAAAATACCGATGTGTTCAGGGACTTGTGCCGGGCCTCATGAAAGAGCAGGACCACAAGGCGCCTGTGAGCTCTTGGGCTGCCGACACACTTGGGCAAACCAGGGTGTCCCTGGTCAGGGCTGGAGCAATGGGCCATATTGGTCCTGGGCAAGGGGAGAGGAGCGTCCCTTCCTCATCCCTGTGGGAACTTTGAATCCAGAGGGTCCCCAGGGCTCAGACCCCCTTGGACTCTCCTGCGATTTGGGGCAGCACCTGGTCCAGCTGGGCTTCTGTCCTATAACCCACAATCCCATGCTGCCTGCCCCTGCTCCCCTCACTTCCGCTGCTCCAAGGCCTCCCTCCACAGGGACCCTCCCTCCCTGCAAAGCAGGCAGCATCCTGGCCACTGTGCAAGTGAGCATGAGGCCTTTCTGCCACTTCTAGACCTTTGAAAGAACCAGTGTGAAGCAGTGCAGAGCTGGGGTGATTGACAGGCCCCAGGGGCAGGCTCGGCCCAGCATGACTTAGACCGGGTCCAGTGTTTTAGCTGCCGCGTCCCCAGCCGTGCCAAGCACTCCTCCCTCGCCAGCCCTCTACCTTCCTCTGTGGGGACCTGTTTCCATGTCCCCACATCCCTTTCCTTTCTTCTACCCAGGCAGCCCCTTCTCTGGCTTCTCCCCTCCTGCCCCCCAATCCCACGTGTGGCCCGAGTCATCACGTGTGCTTCCTGCCTCAGGGAGAGGCCTCCAGTCCTTGAGGCCGCTTCCTAGGGCCCCTTCAGCCAAGGGACGAGCCAGGGACTGGGTCTCAGGGCTCTGGGTGCTAAAGGCAGCAGCCAGCTTCACTGAGCCACTAGATACCACTGTGCATCTGAGTCGCAGCCTTACTGCCGGGCACAGGTGATGGGCGGGCCCTCCACGCTGACCTGGTGTGGGCGGCATGTGCCCCCAGCAGTGCCTTCCTCCAGCTCCGCACTGCTGCGCTCGTAGATCCCTGTCCTCGCAGGCCTGTGTCACCAGCCCCTCGTGCTGCCCTGAGGGTGGGGCTGCTGTTCCTACGCAGCCCTGACCAGCACACGATTTCCCCAGCTCCCAAGTGCGGGTGCCAGGCAGGAATCACTGTCCCCTTTCACTGGTGTCCAGAGGAGGAAGTGACCTGTTAAACTGGCTCAACTGTGTGAGCCAGCCCTGGGCCTGGCCGACTCCACCGTGGCACCCTCCTCCCCCAGCTGCTCTGTGGGCTGGTTCTGCAGCGTCCCTGCCGCCTCCTGAGGGCACCTGCTCCTGATTCTGACTGCATTGGCTCATTTCCGTTCCCCCTGGGGACTGGATTTTTAAATTCTATTTTATATTTGGATGGATTCAGTCCTAAGTTCAAGGACCTTAGGATTCTAAGGACGAGTGACCACTGTGGCCTGTGGTCAGCGGGAGCTTCTTGGAGGAGCCCCAGCTCTGTGTAGAGGCCTCCCCTGCAGCCACTAGAACGCAACCCTGTGACCCCCTGATTCTCTTCGGCCTCCCCTGCTGGACAGGGCCCCAGGTCTTGGCTGTCCCCAGCCCCTTTTCCTTGGTGTCCTAGCAAGAGGCACAAAGAAGGAAGGCTTCAGGGTGGGTCTGGCACTCAAGAACCGTTTCGTCAGCTTTTTTGCTGCTGCAACTAAAAGACCCCCCCAGCTCAGCTGTAGAGGGAGAGTTTATGTGAGGCCCCGGCGTCAGAGGTCTTAGTCCACAGGGCTGGAGGTGAGGCAGGACGTCATGGCGGAAGGGTGTGGTGGAGGGAAGCAGCTCACGGGGTGGTCGGGGGCAGAGAGACTCCACTCTCCAGACACAAATATATGCCCCAGAGCCACGGCCCCAGTGCCCGCCCCCTCCAGCCACACCAGCGCCCAGTCGCCGCTCAGTGCGTCCCAGCAGGGGCCGTTTCACTGAGGAGGTTACAGCGCTGACCCAGCCATTTCTCCTCCAGACCTTGCGTGTCTCACACGTGAGCTTTTGAAGAACACCTCACATCCAAACCATAACGAGAGCCTTGTCACATGCTGCCTGTGCTGCTTTTGCAGGGGGAGGTGACCATTCACTACAACAAGCTGCAGGCGGACCCCAAGCAGGGCATGTCCCTGGACATTGGTAAGCTGGCCAGAGCAGTGGTTCCATTGCCTACCAACCCCCACCCGAAGCAAAAGAGCTCCAGCTCCCGTCCCCCTGTGTGGTGTCATTGGTGGTTCAGTGGCTCTGGTATCTGACTGCTGACCAAGCTAATCTGAAAGGACTGGCAGGACCTGGGGTGCCCTCCCTGTGGCCAGCCTGTCCCTGATGTCTCACTGCCCTGACCCGCTAGCCACCTCCTCTGGGACCTTGCTGTCCTAGCGTTTCCTCTGTAGGCCAGCTCTGGGCTTACTGCCGTCCAGAAAGGGACGTCCCTGGCCAGTGCCTCATGCCTACCTGCCCACCCCTCCTCCTTGGCCCCCTTTCCTGCCATCTGCTCTCAGGAAGATGCAGGGTTGGAACTGGGCCTTGGGCATTGGGTAGAGGGTCACAGGCCAGCCCTTGGCCCACACCATACTCTGGGACAAGGTGCCTCCTGCCAGAGGGGTCTGGGCTTTGGTTCTGTAGAAGCTTTAAAAGTAAGAGTGGGGCCAGGTGTAGTGGCGACTCAGCAACTCAGGAGGCTGACGTGGGAGGATCATGAGTTCAAAACCAGCCTCAGCAACTTAGTGAGACCCTGTCTCAAGAAATAAAGACTGGGAATGTAGCTCAGTGGTAACGTGCCCCTGGGTTAGACCCCCAGTCCAAAAAAAAGAATAAGTGGGATAATGGCCTCAGGTCCTCTGGATCAGAACCCCCCCCCCCCCCCCCCCCGGCCACATTACAGGCCAAAGGCTGAGTCCCAGAGGAGGCTCAGTGACCTCCTGATGAGCACACATCCCACCCATACTGTCCAGAGCCTAAGGGCAGATCAAGTCAGCCTGGAGGTCCCTTCTTAGAACCTCAGTTCTATCCCAGAATCCCTCCAGGAACTAAGCTGGTCAGAAGCCATAACTGAGCCTAACCTGAGGCCAGTGGTCCAGGATGGCACTCAGAACTCTGATGTAACCAGCATAGAAACTGACCCTTCTTCCCCTTTCCCTCGCAGGGGTCACCCCTGGTCTGATGGGAAGAGAGGGGAGCGAGGGGCTCCTGACTGGCCTGTTGGCCATTGTTGAGCAGGGCAGCTCTGGGCCCTCAGTGCTGCCGATAGCTGACTCTGGTGGCCCTGGGCTGCCCACCCCGTGCTTGCTTCCTCCAGCCTGCCAACCCCCCAGAGCTGGGGAGCGGAGAGCGCAGGGTGCCCGGCCTCCCCACTGGACTCTGCTGCTTCCTAGATTCCCCACAGCGAGCCCCCGTGCAGCTCAGCCAGCCGTGAGGGGACCCAGGACAGGGACAGCCTGGGGCCCAGTAGCAAACTCACTGGGTCCTTCCTCTCCTGGCCCCAGTGCTGAAGAAGGTCAAGCACCGGCTGGTAGAGAACATGAGCTCGGGGACTGCTGACGCGCTGGGCCTGAGCCGGGCCATCCTGTGTAATGGTGAGTCCCCTCGTCCCACCCAGCTCTGGCCCAGCACTGTCCCTCAGGCCCGTGGGGGCACCGTGACTGCCTGCCAAGCTGACGTGGGTCCTGCTGACCTGGCCCTGCCTCTGCCTGGGGCCTGAGAAGTCACCATTTCTTTGTGTCCCTGGAGGCCTTTCTGGTTCCCAGAGAGCTCCCACAGCTGTCACCTGGGCTACCCTCAGTGCCAGGGCCCCTCAGGTCACAAATGAGACAGACTCAGAGGGCAGGTGTCTCCTGCCTCCCCAAGTCGGGGACACAGAGCCAGCCTGAGCCGCTGCCCCAGCTCCCCATCCACCCGCCTCAGCCCTGCCTTCCCCCAGGAGGTGGCGCTACTACCCTTGTCTCTGGTCCCTGTGGCGGCTGTGGAGGTGGCCGCCCAGGCAGGGAGCAGCCGCATGCAGGCGTACACACTCGGGCACACGCACCTTCTCTCCGGGGGAGGCCAGCGAGACAGCGGCCGCTCCTCCACCGCCAGCCCGGCTTATAAATAGCTCTGCTGCGCCTCGGCCGCGGGGGAGATATAAATACCTACATAAACGCAGGCTCAGCTGGGCACGCTGGGCTTTATTGGCTGGGGAAGTGGAGGTGGGGCCTGAGCCTGGTCCAAATGGGGTACAAAAGTGGTGGCTGCTATTTTTGGCTCTTGGAGCCTATAAATCCTGTTACTGTAGTTACCATGCGTTGAGATGAAATTAGAACTGGTGGTTGTGTTTTTCCCCCAAACCTTGCAATTTCCCCAGCCATGAATAGGGTTTCTAAAATCGAAGCTGTCATGATGTCCCATGACCCAGCTAAAAACAACAGCCGATGCTTACACGGCTCCTCTCCTGCCCCTGGCCACGTGCTCAGGCTCAGGGAGCCAGGGCCAAGAGGCCTGTCGGTCACGGCCTCCCAGAGACCTGCAAGGGACCCCTTCCTCCTGACAAAGCCCATTCCCCAGCCACCTTCTTTGCCTGGGCCACCCCTTCTCTTCCTGCTCTGAAGACCCTGGCCCTGGTCAGCACAGGACACTGGGAAGCAAGAGCACCCCATCTTGGACGTCCCCCAGCTGTGTGGCTTGGGACAAATTACTTTTCCTCTCTGTCCCTTGGTTTTCTCAGTAGAATAGGGGAAGTAATCCCTGTCCCAGAGACTCAGACTAAGGAGGGTTGAGACCTGTCCCGGGAACCCCAGCAGGTCTGTGCCATGGTGCAGATGCTGCACAGGCCAGGCCCTTTCCTGGGAGGTGGCTGCATAAAGAAGCCACCATCACGGGGACATTGCCTTACGGTTGCTGCCCACGTAGAGGGGTGTGCCCCTCGTCCTCCCCAGGTGGAGGCCTATCTGGGATCGCTGGGAGCTCTGGGGAGGGTGGCAGTCCTGCTGGAGGAGTCCCAAGTGTGCTGACTCCCCCTCGGCTGACCCTTGGCCAGTCTTATGTGCTCCCTGCACCCCCTGCCCCCAGTCTTGGCATCCTGCCCACCCCTGGTCATTGGCTTCCTCCCATTTGGAGGCCCTGAGGGAAGACTGCAGCCCCCACTTTTCCCGTGCCTCTGCCCTTGGAGCCAGAGGGCAAGACTTGGATCCCGTTCACCACGATTGTTCCCAACATGGTGGCACATGTGCTCAGCAGAGGCCTGCTGAGCCAGTGGCTGGGATCACTGAGTCCTACCTCCAGCACCAACCCTTCCCCAGCCCTGCCGATCTTCCCCGGTCCAACCCGCCCGCCACCACGTGCTTTGCCATGGCAGCGACTGCCGCCAGCCTGCCTGGGCCCCGGTCAGATCTCCCTGCCTGCCCGCTGCCTGGCCGGGCTGTGTCAGCAGGGCCGGGAGCCTGGCTGCTCCCCAAGGACCTGCCCGCCTCCTGCAGTGCAGGGAGCTGCCCTTGGGCTTGGTCGTGGGGGCACTTGACGCCTTTGGAAGCATCGTCCTTCTGCCCCTGGATTGGCCCCAGCAGATGGGGTGGAGGCTCATCCCAGGAGCAAGTCCCCCACTTGCCTCTTGAGCCTGTTTATAGATCACCCTTGAACCCCGCTGACCCTGAGATGCCACACCCCATGCCCGGACCCCCATTTTGTGTAGAAGCCGATTCTCCAGGCCCACCCCTCCCTGCACCTGCCTTGGCCGCCTCAGGCCGCCCTCCTCACCCCTGCCCTGACCCCAGCTGTTCTCTGGACCCCACAGATGGGCTGGTGAAGAGGCTGGAGGAGCTGGAGCGGACAGCAGAGCTTTACAAAGGTGGGTAGGGCCTTGGCCAGGACACACCCAGCCCTGGCTCTGCCTGGGGAACCTGTTTCAGAGAGAGTGGCCATAGGGGCAGGAAGGCCACCAAGGACACTCTGGGACCTCTAAACTTATGAGAGTCCCCAGAATCCCCATTCTTATGAAGATGAAGCCGCTGTGAGGCCTTGTCCTCCTGCATCATACAGAGTCCTAGTCCCCTGTCTGAGGGACCTCTTGGTGGGACTGGCTTGTGGGGCTGTGGGAAGACCCAGTGGACCCAGTACCAGTAAGGACCTGGGTAAGCCAGGGGTTGGGGGTGTGCCCTGGCCTGTGTGGCCCGTGATATGTGCCCTGTCCTCCTCATCCGGCTCTCTCCCACAGGGATGACGGAACACACGAAGAACCTCCTACGGGCCTTTTATGAACTATCACAGACCCATCGGGGTAATGGCATCCCCAAGCCTGCTGCATGGCCCTGGGCAAGTCCCTGCCTCTCTCTGAGCTCAGTAACCCTGTCCGAGAATGTCCAGGTTCCGCCCTGGGGCCCTTGTCATACCCATGCTGAGGAGAACCACAGCTCATACTTCCAGATGGGGTGGGGCAGTGAGGGACCAGCGGAACATCTGGGCCGCTGGCCTCCTGAGGACTCTGTCCTGCTCCTTACATTGCCCCTTGAAGTGCATGAGTTTCCCTCCGTTGTGGTATCATTTCCCACAAGTCTGTGGCCTTGCACGGCAGCCACCGTTAGCCCCATTTATAGGTGGGGAAATGGCCAAAGGTGGGTACTGACACCAGAACCCAGATTCCCAGACCAGAGCTGTGCCCTCAGACTGGCTCAGCTTTCTCTGGTGGGGTCACTAGGGGTGCAGGCAGCTCTCACGGAGGGAGTCGTCCCAGCTCCTTTGGGGTATAGACCAGTTGCCTTGGGTATAGGATCCCTTCTGGGGTGTAGAACCCACGCAGACCTAGTCTTCCAGCCTGCCGGCCCCTGTCGACACCCTGGCTTTGCATCGGGGGTCAGGTGGGAGCAGCCTTCAAGTCATACTTGTCATGCAGCCTTTGGGGACGTGTTCTCCGTGATTGGGGTGCGGGAGCCCCAGCCGGCAGCCAGCGAGGCGTTTGTGAAGTTTGCCGACGCCCACCGCAGCATTGAGAAGTTTGGCATCCGGCTGCTGAAGACCATCAAGCCGGTGTGTCCCGTTGAACACGTGTGTCCAGTGTGCGAGGCCAGGGCGGGGACTGCATGGCGTGGAGAAGGGGTTCTGTGCTCCCTCCAGGTGCTGGGGTGTGGGTCCTGCCTGGTCACCTATGTGACTGTCCCCAGCAAGCTGCTGCATTGCCTCAGGCCCGTGGGGAGCTGGAGGCTGGGTCAGCCCTGTTGCACCAAATCACAGCTTGCTCATGACCTGGACTTGGTCCTCTAACCTTGAGATGGGACAGGCCACTGGGGAGTGCCCTTGGGCTGGGACACCGATCAGGTGATACAGCAGTGCCACTCTTCGTCCCCCTGGCCACCCGCAGCTGGGAAGGCCTAAGCACGCCCCACCCTCCAGATGCTGACAGACCTGAACACGTACCTCAACAAAGCCATCCCCGACACTCGCCTCACTATCAAGAAGTACCTGGACGTGAAGTTCGAGTACCTGGTGAGTAGCCTGCGGGGGTCCGGCAGGAGGCCTGCCCTGCCTTGCACCAGCCAGCCCCACGCAGCCCCCGTCCTGCCTCTGATGGGAGCAAGGGGCCAGGGCCCCGCTGGAGTCTCAAGCAGCCTCGGCCATGCAGAGGCACCTGCCAGGCGTGGGGCTGGTCCTAGAGCTCTTGGTCTGCCTCACTCTAACCCTTGAGGACTTGTTTGGTTGGTTTTAAATCACAGTTACCAATGAGTTAGGGCTTTAGTCAGCTTTTTTTGCCACTGCAACAAAAAGACATGACCAGAACAATTTTAGAGGAGGAAAAGTTTCTTTTAGGGCTCAGTTTCAGAGATCTTGATCCATAGACAGCAGGCTCCATTCCCTAGGGCTGCAGATGAGGCAGGACAGCTGGCAGTAGAGCGTGGTGGAGGGAAGCAGCTCACGTGATGGTCAGGAAACACTTCACTTGCCACACAAAATATATACCCAAGGCCACGCCCCTAATGAGCACCTCCTCCAGCCACACCCCACCACCTTCAGTTACTTCACAGTTAATGACTTGGGGATTAATTCACTGATTGGGTTTAGGCTGTCCCAGCCCAGCAGTTTCTCCTCTGAACCTTGCATTGCTCTGAACTTTTGGGGACACCTCAATCCAAACCCTAACAGACTGGGTCTAAGTGGTTTGAAGTGCCTGCCAACGGATGTTAGTGAGTTTTAACTAATAATTCTGTGGTCAAAAGAGTTGGGATAATGCTTCATTGACAAGCCAAGCTTCCCTTCGTGGGACTTCTAGAGCCAAGCCAGGCCTGTGTGCAGCCTTCGGCTGGGAACCAGTTTTCCCAGGGCTTCTTTTCCTTCATTGCTGGGGCTGGAACCCAGGGCCTTGCAGATGCTAAGCCAGTGCTGTACCACTGACCCATTCCCCTCGCCCCCAGAGCATCTCTTGGGACTAGAATTTGGTCAGTGCTGGGCTGCCCAAGCCCTCAGGCCTGCCCTTCCTTCCAAACGATGCCCTGCTCATCCGCTCTGCCGCCCTAGTTCTCCTGTGCACCTGCCACCAGCCTCTCCCGGAGCTGCCGCAGCTTATCCCAGCTGGGTCTGCAGGAGCCAGGAGGCCTGGCGTGCTGCTGCTCTTTGGGTGGGCCCAGATTCCTGGGGGCATGGTGTGGCGTGGGTGGAGCTGGGGATGTCAGGAGGCTGCGTCTGCAGCCTCTGACAGGCCTTGCTGTCCCACGCAGTCGTACTGCCTGAAGGTGAAGGAGATGGATGACGAGGAGTACAGCTGCATTGTGAGTATTGCGGGCTGAGGGGCCAGCCCTTGTAGTGACAGGCTGGGGCGCACCCACCTCCTCCCACCTGCCTCAGAGCCCCCAGGATGCCCTGGATCTGCCAGGGCTATCAGGTGGGTCAGGTGTCCCAGGAATGTTCTGGGGGCTTGGTCAGACTCTTGTTCCTGGGGTGTGGGGCTATCCACACCCAGTCCCTCTGGGCCCCCGAGGGAAGAGCTGTCCAGCCTCGCTCCCGATCGCTGCTTTAATGTATCCAGTCTGTCCTGTCTTTGTTCCTGGGACCCATCCGGGGACCCGTGTTGGTTCGTTTCACGGGACAGGTTCCCGTCCTTTGTTGGTCTTTCTCCCTCCAAAGCTATTGCCATGGGCTCCTAACGAGGGCTGGCATCTCACATAAGGGACCCTGTGGCTCTGAAGAGGGTGCTGTGTTGTGGGGCTGAGCTGGTGGTCGGCCTGCGGCCCTCCTGCCTGCCCACCCAGCAGGCCCCCAGCACCCAGGATCCCTAATGTGCTCCCCGCCCCAGGCCCTAGGCGAGCCCCTGTACCGTGTGAGCACAGGCAACTACGAGTACCGCCTGATCCTGCGCTGCCGCCAGGAGGCCCGAGCCCGTTTCTCGCAGATGCGCAAGGATGTGCTGGAGAAGATGGAGCTGCTGGACCAGAAGCACGGTAAGGGGCTCACGGGCCACGCGGTCAGTTCTGTGACGTCCTTGGCACAGGGGTGGGTACCTACTTCTCCCCGTTTTAGAGCTGGGAAAACAGACACAGAGAGGTCCAGTGCCTAACTGAGCCCCAGGGCCAGGCCCTGGCTGCAGCCCACCCACCGTCCAGAGCCTGGTCTGGATGGGCCCCTGGAGTGCATGATGTGCCCTGCGGTCTCCTCTGCTCTCTGAACTGGGAGCCAAGGCACCTGGGTCCTCCCCGAGGCTGCCCAGCGCTCGCCTCTGCCCCTTCCAGGGCCTTGTGGTCAGAGGAGGGGGCAGGCCCGGGGTCTCTGCCAGGCCCACAGCCTCAGCCACGGGGCCTGTCCACCTGCCCTCCTGCCCCAGTCCAGGACATCGTGTTCCAGCTGCAGCGCTTCGTGTCCACCATGTCCAAGTACTACAACGACTGCTACTCCGTGCTGCGCGACGCGGACGTCTTCCCCATCGAGGTGGACCTGGCGCACACCACGCTGGCCTATGGCCTCAGCCAGGGCGAGTTCACTGACGGGGAGGATGAGGAGGAGGAGGAAGAGGACACTGCGGCCAGGGAGCCGTCTAGGGACGCCCACGGGGCTGCTGGACCCCTGGACAAGGGCGGAAGCTGGTGTGACTCCTGAACACCCCGAGGTGTGATCGGGGAAGGGCAGCGGGCGGGCTGCAGCGGGAACGGGGTGGGCCGTGGGCACCGTGGCGCATAAAGCCTGCTGGCCCAGGCGCCTGCCTCCCTGCTCCTCTGTCCTCGCACAGCGAACCTGGGCTCCTGCCCAGGAACGGTGCCAGGCTGAGGCCCAGCCCTGGACACTGGCCCCAGCCTCCCTCACCTTCCCAGCCAGGGGGAAAGCGAGGCCTCTGGACCTGCCTTGGGAAGGAGAGGGCAGAAGGCAGAGGGGCTAGAGGTGGCGGAAAGCCCAGGACCCACCCGAGCCTGCCAGGAGCGCCGTGTCTCGGCACGCCTCCAGCCGCCCGCCATCCCGCACACCTCGCGGCCTTTATTTATTTGTTCCCCAGCTCAGCCGTTTCTGGAACGGGGCTGGCTGCTGGGCCTGTGTCAAATAAACAAACCAGACGGAGCCGGCTCTTTGCAGTGGCCACGGGCCCTCCTCTCCCTCGCCTGCCTCTTGGTCTCCCTCCCGGTCACAGGGTCACTGGCAGATCCCTGACCAGGGGACAGAGTGGCATCTGAGCACCATCTGCCAGGTCCCAGGCTGACTGTCACCTGTTCCCCTGCTTCTGAACCCCTTTTGTGTCCTCCGTTGTCTTTGACCCCTGGGTGCTTCTGAATGTGAAGCAAACGTTTATTTGGCAGAGGGTGGACAGATGTGGGGTCAGGTGACCCAAGGCCCCAGGTGGAGATGGTGTCCCCTGTGCTGTGGGTCTTCATAAAGTGACAGGACAGGGTGGCCCACATGCCTGGCCAGTTCCAGGCCACACTTGTGGCCCTTTCATACTGAAGTGCCCCCTTCAGAATATAGTGGTCCTGACAACAGGATGGGGAGGGCCAGAGACGGCCGAACTCCACGTTGAGAAGCAGGGTTCTCCTTGCCCTGAGCGTGCAGGTCCTGGTGCTAACCCAGGCCATTCTTGGGTTGGGGGTCCCTGCAGAGCCAACAGGCCACCCCACCTCTGAAGGGGCAGCCAGTGTGGAAGTCAAGGGCAGTGACCATAACCCACAGCTGGGGCTCGTGGCTTCTGTGACCCTGGGCCTCAGTTCCCAGCCTGCAAAGTGTGGGCGAGCATGGAGGGTGGTGACGGCGCTGGCCTCCCTGGTGGCTGGGCATTTCCTGAGTTGGCGTTTGTGGAGGACTTGGACAGAGCTGGCCCTCGTCGGTCCTCTGGAGTGGTAGGTGCTGTGTTGCTCTGGTGGCCTGGGGACGGCAGCCGTAAAGGATAGGTCGGCTAGGCCACAGGGCTCCCAGCCCCTCCTGCGGCCCACACAGCCCACCTGCACAGCCGGGACCAGTGGGCAAGGTCTCCGTGGGCTGGCTGTGCTGGCGGGACTGGTCCCTGCACGTGGGCCAAACGCCAGAGAAGACGGCCATGACCAGGCTGTGCACAAAGTCACAAGTGTCCCCAGGAGCAGCGTGCTGACTCAGGGACAGGCGAGTTCTCCAGAGGGAGGGTGCCCTCAGGACGCTGAAGGGAGGCGTGCCCCTTGCGGAACACCTGCCCCGCCTCCGTCTCTCCTTAACCCCGTGACGCAGGCCCAGGCCGCAGCACAGCCTCCAGTGCCCACGCGCACTCACAGGCTCCTCCGACCCCTGCCTGTGAGCAGCACCCACCCTCCAGCCAAGGTGCTGCCAACAGCTGGCTACGTGCACAGGGAGAGGCAGAGGGCAGCCCATGGGCTTCAGTGCCCAGCTCAGCCACCTGGCTCCGTGCCTCTGCCTGGGAAGTGTTCCCTGGCCCTCCACCATCTTTGGCACTTGCCCGACTCCAGCCCCTCAGGGTCGGGGGAAGACCCCTCTGCACCCATCCCTCCCCCAACCTGGTGACCAGATCCCAGAGGGAAGCACAGAACTCATGTTTCAGTTGAGCTTTATGGATTTGAGTTCCGTCAGTCCGCAACGGGTGCACAATGGGGACAGATGCCGGCAGCGGGAAGGACGTTCCTGGGACATCAGCCGTCCAGACTTTTCCCCTGGAGGGACCCCCCAACCTGCCTCCCAGTGGGCCAGGCCCTGGGAGAGGGCAAGCCGTCCCTGGCCCTGGGGTCGCGCCTGGGGCTACACAGACTCGAGGGTCAGCCCCGGATCTGCCTCCGCCTTCAGTTCTGCGGACCCAGCCCCAGGGCTCAGCACCTCCAGGGCCTCGAGGCTGCTGGGCTCCTGGGTGCCAGGAGGTAGGGGCTCAGATTCCCCCTCCACCTCAGCGTCCTCAGTGTCACTGGCCCCACCCTCAGTGGTGGGGCCAGGTGGGGTGTCCCAAGAGCGGCGCAGGCAGCAGTAGGTGGCAACCGCCATGAAGACCCCTGCCAGGGCCACCTCCGAGCCAGCCAGGTAGAAGATGATCTCGTAGTTCTTGAGCGCGTCCACCAGGCGGCCTGGGGGTGGGGACGGGAGGTCAGGGCCTGGGCGGAGTCGCCCTCCAGTACAGGCAGCGCTGCTGATGTGGCAGGCTCCTTGGTGACTCACAGGGCCCTGTCTCTCCCATTCTACAGACGCAACACCCCACATGGCTGCTGCCACTTAAGACTTTAAAAAGTGTCACTCCCTCTCCCTGGACCTCAGTTTCTTTAGCAGTGTGGGACTAGGGGTGAGGCAGCTCTTTAGAGTATATGTGTCCTGGTACAAGTGTCCTGTGACCATCCCAGGTAGCATGGGGAGGACCCTGGTTTAGCCCTTTCTCCTGGGACTCCAGCTCTTGCTCTGTCCCCATAAACCCCTGGTCTTCAGGGACATGGTTCAGCCTCCTCCAGCCTCCTGTCCCTCCCTGGGGCCCACAAGGACCCGACTGAGCAGGGTTCAGCCTGTGCCCTGATGTGTGTGTGCGCGCGCGCGTGCGTGTGTACTAGGGACCTCAGGCATGCTACCTCTGAAAATTTATCTAACTGCAAATATTTCCCCCTAAACTGTGGTTCCTCTGGGGACTCCACCCTCTCTCTGGAGCATTCTTGTAGCTGACCACACCAGGAAGTTTCCTGGTGTCCCCCAAGCCAGCTGCCCCACCTAAGCCCCTCTAAGCAGCCTCCTCTGAACATCCTGGTCCCTGCCCAGCCAGCCAGTCCACCCAAACTCAGCCCTGTAGTGTCCTTCAGCTTCCCACCCCTGATGCCTTCCCTGGTCTTTGGATCCATCCCAGGGCCACACAAGAAATGGCAGATGGGCTCCTGAACCTCTGGGTGGCTGGGTTTGAGGGTGCCCACCTACTGTCTCATTGGTCAGGCAGGTTACTAGCTTGATGAGGGCACTCTGCTGGCCCTGCCCTGGAGGGGAGACGGGCAGCTCCCCCCAGCTCAGCTGCAGCCTGGTTCCCAACCCTGTCGCTGTCCCATCCCACAGCCTGACGGCAGGCCTCTCCTGCTCACCTTCCTGCTGCCTTGGCAACCCAGGAAGACCCGTCGTGACGCCTACTCCCGCCTTTCCCAGCTTAGTCCTGCCTCACTCGTGGGCCAAGGCAAACCCCGCACCTGTCCACGATGTGCACCCCCCGGTGGGCTCTGCAGGACATCCATCAGCCCTGGCTATCCTCCCCATGGCGACTGCCCGAGGCAGGCCATGAATGGAAAGCCTGCACAGTGGAAGGCACAGATGCCCCTCCTCCTCTCAGCTGCCCGCTGGGCACCCCTGAGGCCAGTTCCCAAAGGCATCATCCCTGTGCCCCTTACAGGCTGGGGAACTAAACCACAGAGACACTGTTAGCATGGGCAGATCATGGCTCTAACTCTGGGACTGCAACTTGAGCTGAGTCTCTGTGCCTCGGTTTCCCCATCTGCAAAGTGAGAATAAGCATGCACGCTTCACAGGCTCTGCGCCACTGCTTGATGTGGCTGGTGGGGCCTGAGCAGGCTCATTTCTTCCCAGCGCCCTCCCTGCTTCTCCTTCCCCACTCACAGCTGGGGGTCCCTGCTTGGAGAGGGTTTGGCCACCAGGGGGATCTACCCACCAGGTTGTTTCTGCCATTGGTCCCTTCCCCTAATCCCCGGAATTTCCATTTGGGACAGGGAGGGGACTTCCCAGGGACTAAGTGGCTCTAGGCCTTGCTACCCCCTCCTCCTGCGGGGGGCACCTGCAGAGGGTGGTCCGATGAGCACAGCCACGGCCTCCACGAGCAGCACCAGGCCCAGCGCGCTGGGGAAGCGGGGCGCACCCACAGCCGCCATAAGCACCTCGAACTGCAGCGCACCCACCATGCCATAGGACAGGCCGAAGGCGATGCAGAAGGCGACAAGGGTGCCATAGGAGCGCGCGCGCGCGCTGCTCAGATCGGTGAGCCCGTTGGCCAGCAGGGCCAGGCTGAAGAGGTAGGGGACGTGCGGTCTCAGGCGCGCCAAACCCGCCAGGGCTCCGCAGGCCGGTCGCGCCACGATGTCCACGAAGCCCACGATGGACAGCAGGAAGGCGGCCTCGGCGTCAGGCACGCCCGCGTCCTTAGCGTAGTTCACCAGCAGTATGGCAGGCACGAAGAGCCCCAGCGCCATCAGGAACTTGGTGACCACGTACACGACGAAGGCGCGATCGGTGCACACGGCCACGTCTAGCAGGCGCCGGCGGGCCCGGCCGCGAGGGGGCGCCTCGCGCAACCGCAGCCTGGCGCCGTCCGCCTCCCCGGGAGCGTCCCCCGCGCAGTCCTCCTCGCGGTCCGCACGCGGCCGGGAGCCGGGCCCCGGCGGCGGCCGCATGATGGCTCCGCACGCGCAGCAGTGCAGCAGGAGGCCGCCGAACAGCAGGAAGCCGCCGCGCCAGCCGAAGCGCTCGAGCAGCAGCTGGCCAAGCGGCGACAATGCCGACAGGAACACCGGGCTGCCCGCCGCCGCCAGCCCGTTGGCCAGAGGCCGCCGCCGCTCAAAGTACAGCCCCAGCATGATGAGCGACGGCTGGAAGTTGAGGGCCAGGCCCAGGCCTGCGGGCGAGGCGGCGCTATGCGCGGCTCCCCAGGGCGCCCGCCCGTCCCCAGCAGGAGGGAGAGACCAGACCCGACGGGAGGGCAAGCCCCGGGGACCTGAGCCAGGGTCTTGGAGGAGCATCCCTTGTGGGGAAATCAAGGACAGGCGGTCGTACAGGAAGGACCCCCCTACCCACACCCCCACCTGGCAGGAGAGTGGCACCCTCACCTGTGAGCACCCCAGCTGTCAGGTACAGCTCCAGGAGGCGCGAGGCGAAGGAAGCCAGGATCATGCCCGCCGAGGCCAGAAGCCCACCCGCCAGCATCACCGGCCGGCAGCCGAAGCGAGTCACAAGAATGCTGGACACGGGGCCTGTGGGCAGGGCAGGGTCACCAGCAGGGCCAGGTGGACCCAGGGAACATCAGTCAGGCTGTGAACCTCCCAGCCCTGGAATTGGCCTGGAAGGGATAAGGTCACACACACGTTCAGAGACCCAGAGAGGGCAGTGTTTGTCCAGGATCACACAGCTTGGCTGGGACAGACCAAGGAGGGCAGTGGGGAAGGAATCTGTCCTGACCCGGGGCTCCCCATCCCTCATCCCTCTTGAGAACCCAGAACCCAAGGTAGAAAGCTGGGGGGGGGGGGCAGGCAGCTTCTGCTCCCATTTTATCTTCAAGACACCAAGTCCCCACCTGGCACAGCCTGGGCTGCCTTCCTCCCCGGGCTCCCTCCTCCTCCCCCTACCAGGTGGTCAGGCCACAGGGACAGGAGTGGTTCCTTAGATCTCAGATTCCACGCGCAAAACAGGAGGGTGGGGCGGGGCGGCCTGACCTAGCGGGCTCACCAGCCTGCGGGAGGCCAGGCTTCCTTCTGTGCCAGCCCCACGCCGGAAAGAAAAAAGGAAAATGGCGGGTACAGACTGGCTGGCAGGAATGGATCCCCTGCCGGTCCTGCCGCTGACCAGGCTGGCCAGGTCAGCCAGGCTCCACCTCTGCTTGCTGCCTCTTTCCTATCCCCTTCCCTCCCTCTGGTGCCAGGGTTTCCGCAGGAAGAAGGGGTTAGGGATGTTCAGGGGTCTGGTGTCTCCTGGTCCCCGGTCCAGCCCCCCAGTGCTGGGGCCCTTGGAGTGGAGGGCCTGGGAGGGGCGCTGACCGGTTCCGTAGAGCATGGCCAGCATGATGGAGGACACCCAGGCTGTGTCGCTGTAGCCGGCGCCAAAGTCCCGCATGAGCGCGCGGAAGAAGACGCTTACGGCCTTGGGGAAGCCGTAGGCAAAGCCCGTGACCACGAAGCAGGCGCCCAGCACCACCCAGCCCCAGCCGCCGTCAGGAGGGCCCACACCTGGCCGGGGGCCACCAGAGCCCATCACCACCACCGCTGCTGGGAAAAGGGGGACAAGAGGGAGCAACTGAGTCTGCAGCCCAGAGCAGGGGGCTGGAGACCCACAGAGGAAACAGAGGTGCAGGGCTGCCCCAGAGAGTCCTGCAGGCCAGAGAGACCCAGGAGGAAGCGCCCGCCCTCCCGCAGGGGGCTGGGAAGGGTGAGGTACTGGTCACCTGAGGCTTGACTGCAGCAAGGCTCCCCTGGAGGGCACCTCTCCCTCAGGACCTAGGGGTGGCAGAAGGGCGTGATGGCAGGTGCCCAGGGCAGTGCTCGGGACTGCCCGTGCCCCCAGTGAGTACGTGTGACGGTCTCTGGACAAAAGGAACCCTTGGTAGGTCAGATTCCAGCTGTAGAGAGGGCCTCTCGACCTCTGTGGCCTTGTAGTATGCTCTTGATTGTCCTCCATGGTCAGGAATGACTGTTGTCATCAGCGCGTGACAAGGAAAACCCTGTAACTCAGACCTCAGCTTTTCTCAGAAGCAGGGATGCTGAGGTTCGACTCAGTGCCTCTGTTCTGTGACTCGGCAGGCCCCTTGCCCTCACTGAGCCTCGGTTTCCCCAGCTGTAAGATGGTGATCACTCCCAGGCCAGCTGGAAACCTCGGGGTGGGGGAGGGGCTCTGGCTCCCTCTGGACAATGAGGACTTTGAGGACTTTTTTTTTGGTGCCAGGTATTGAACCCAGGGGTGCTTAACCACTGAGCCACATCCTCAGCCCTTTTAAAATTTTTTATTTAGAGACAGGGTCTCACTGAATTGCTTAGGACCTCACTAAGTTGCTGAGGCTGGCTTTGTTCTTGCAATCCTCCTGCCTCAGCCTCCAGAGCCACTGGGATTGCAGGCGTGAGCCACCGCACCTGGCCCAGTGGGGACCTTTGAGGGGGCACTGACGAGAGATCTGCCCTCCAACCGCAGTAGCCCAACCCTCCATCCACAGAGGACACTCCAAAGTCTCTGAGCCCTGAAGCTCCTGCCGGGGTCCTCTCCACAGCCCCATGTGCCCAGTTACAGATGAAGGTGGACAGGCCAGAGGGCAGCAGAAGCCCAGGGCTGCCAGGACAGCCTCCTTCCTCCTTGGCTCTCAGTGCCTGTGCCCTCCCTTCTGGAACTGCAAGGCCAGGCCCCCTCCCCAGGGGCCTCTGTGACTCTGCCCTCCACCAGCCCCAGGATCTGGCTTTACCTGTCCCCTCTCACCATGACTGCGACTTGGGGACCAGAGAATTCTGACAGGCCTCCCCACACTCACCGAGCCGGCGTTTGGGGGCCTGCCTCACATCTCCCAAGGCCTGCAGGGAGGCCCCGCACCAGCTCCTGAGAAGCTTCTGGATGGGTCTCGCAGACTCCCTGCTGTCCAGTGCTTCTGGTGCTGTGGCCCAAAGCTCTCCTGAGGACTCCCTCCCCCAGGCCTGGGGCTTAGAGCGTCCCCCACCCCTGCCCCCCGCCCCAGCCCGCTAAGAGGCTTTTGCCCAGGAAGGGGACGGAGCCGTGAGTGACCATGACCACAGGGCCAGATGGGTCTCCTAGTCCAAAGTGGAGTGACCTGTCCTGGTCCAAAGGTGGACAAGGACACCCCTTCCACCTTTGGGGCCTCAGGCGGAAGACACACGGAGCCTGCTCAGGGGACCTTGGCCTGGCACAGCCCTGTCCTGGAGAGACCCCAGCAGCCCCGGCCCCTTGGCTGCCCCACAGCCCCAGGCCGCATTCCAGGAGGGCTCCTGGCTTCCCCTGGATAAGGCTAATCCCGCCTGAGAGCCTGGGAATGTCGGGGGAGGGCAGAACAAAGGCTGCTGTGTCCAGGCTGCCCCAGGGTGGGGCCTGGTGGTCCCGCGACGCGGGCCACTACACGCACCCACTCGAGAGCGTCCACTCCTTCCTGGGTCTCTGGAGTGGACCTGGGGGAGGCTCTGAGGGCTACCCCTGCTCAACGTGAGGCACGTGAGGGGCGGGGTGCGGAACAGCCGGGAACTCTGTTCTCCCCGGGGTCTCCATCCCCACCCCTGGCCTGACCCCCAAATCAGACACCAGCACCCGGGGGCCACGCACTGCCTTTATTTCTCGTCCTTCACAACAGCGAACTGGGCCCGGGGCGGGGACGACAGGGGGCTCCTCCCCGCCGGCAGAGGCGGGGCAGCGGGTCCAGGGGTCGCGCCGAGAGTCCCGGCCCCTCGGAGGAGGAAATCGCTCCGTCCAGTGCCGCCTGCTCTGCTCTGCAGGCCCAGGTCGAGGGCCGGTGGGGAAGGACACCACCCTGGGCGTCAGGGCTCCAGGTCTTGGATCCACGGCTGCTGCTGCCGCCGGCACCCGACGGCTCCCGGCAGGGGTGCGGCCGACCTCCACCCGAGGAGGAAGGCACCTCAGCGGATGAGGGGTGCCGAGCGGTCATTGGTGACCGTGGGACGCAGCTTCACGGTGGCAAAGGGGTTTGTGCCCCTGTGTGGAGGGAGAGGCTGACACGAGGGGTCCGGGGAGGGCGTCCAGCTCCTGCCCCCCGCCCACGTGCGCCACCCTCTCACCCCTCCCCCACTTGCCCCCTGGCCCTGTGCGGGGACTCACCGCGGGAAGAGCTCGGGGGGCTGCTGCTCCCAGGACATCAGCTTCTGCGGAGGGGGCGGGAGGGGCGTCAGGAGGGGCGCGGGTGGGTGAGGGAGGGGGCGGGAGGGGCGGGGCAAGCCAGCCCTGCCTCCCCGCCCCCAGCCAGCAGGGCGGAGGCCCCGGCCGGGCGACCAAGCTCTGGGAAGGGAGACCCTGCACAGGGAAGGCTCTGGGCTCGCAGCGCGCCATCTCCTGGGACTAACTGTCCCTCCCCATGGGGGGTGCCCTCTGCCCGCCCAGTGGCCCCAGTCACGCTCTGACCCAGGACCCTGACCTTTCTGCCCTGGGCAGGGGTGAGACACGTTGTCAGTGTCCCCGCCAGGACACCAGGCTGCAGCGCTGAGACACCTGTCCCCGCCCGCCCCCAGACTCAGGACATCACTCCTGCCCAGCGCCAGGGGCAGCCTGAGGCCGACGGGAGGGCCCCTGCCAGGCAGCCATGGCAGTGCGAGAAGGTTGCCCTGGTCCTGCTTCCGTGCCCGGGGCTGAGGCAGCTGGGGGCTCACCTTGACGTCATTGGCTCCCCCCGTACTGCTTCGGCGGCTGCCAGGCAAGGGTGTGGGTGCAGGGCTGGGGGCGCGGCTTGGGACCCTGCTCGGGGTGCGGGAGCGGGACTGGCCATCCCAGTACTCGGAGGACGCTGTGGAGCCGCCTGGCCGGTCCAGGAGGTCATCGAGGCTGTGGCTGCCTCGGAGCGGGTAGGACCTGAGTCCCCAGAAGGGAGGGAGAGGTGGGGTTCAGGGGCCGTCCCTGGGGGCCCCACCCCTTCTGCGCCCCACCATCTGCCGGCCTCTTCTCTGCACCTGGGCGAAAGGAATCCGCTGGAGAGCACCCAGGGGAGGCGGAGGGATGGACACGGTGGCCTTCAGGGTAGAGAGGGGCCCAGGTGTGGCTCTCCAGGGGCTGAGGCTGGGAAAACTCACGGCTGCGTGCCCTGTGGCGGGGACACCGGCCACCCCTGGAAGGTACCTGGCAGGCAGCTCGTTCACGGGGTTCACGGAGGTCATGGGGCTCAAAGGGTTCCTGGGGCTCACGGGCGCTTCCTCTAAGGGCTTCACATAGGCCTCGGGGAACCAGCCGCTCCTGCGGGGCAGAGGCAGAGGTGCCCTGAGCGGTGCAGGGGGAGCGGTCAGGCGCGGGCGAGCCGACTCCCCGGGAATCCCCGCACTCGGGCCCAGAGTGGGCACCAGCGGCCCTTCCGGCCTCCAAAGGGGCGCCCCCAGGGGCTGGGGTCCAGCAGGAGAGCAGTCTGTCCAGGGGCTGTGGTGGCCTGGCTTCCTTCCTCCCTAAGCTGCGATGGGGCCGGGCGGGGAGCTAAGGGGGATGAGGGAAGGGTGGGGGACCAGGGCGACCGGGAGCTTAGAGGAAGGGGCACCCGCGCACGGGGTGCCCGACTCCACACCAGGGCTCCTTCCACCAGCCCCTGGTCCCCAGAGACCTCTGCCCCCAGCCCTGCAGAGCAGCTGGGCGCCTGGGAAGGGCCCCTGATGGAGGCCCCTGGACCTTCCCAGACTTCAGAACACCTGCAAAATGTCCCCAGAGAACTGCCCACCCCAGCGCCCGCCCAGGGCCCCGCCGAAGCCAGGGTCTCCTTGCTGCCCGGTTTCAAGGGGCCAGGCCTACCGATGACACCTGGTCATCACTTCCCCACCTGGGAGCCCAGGACAGCAGGGATGTTCCCAGGAGGATAGGTGGCCCTGGCTAGAGGTTGGTAGGGTGGCAGAAGGCTGCTCTCCTGGCTCAAGGGTCATCACACACCCGGCGGCCACCGCAGGCCAGGCTAGGGAGCACCCACCAGAGCACCCACTGCCACCCACTCCCCTCTGGTCACCCAGCAGTCCCTGCAGGTACAACCCCAGCCACCCAATTGCCCCCACCCACCTGGCCACCCCCACCCCCACCCACCCTCATCCATCTGTCCCCAACAATGGGCCGGTGCACACCGCTGGCCGCCTGGGCATCTGTCCACTCTCTCGTGCCCTTGGCTCCTCCTACTGCGGCATGGGTGGTAGTGGGCACCGCTGGCTGTCGGGCCACAAAGTCCCAGGGGCACTGCCTGCTCTGGCAGGCCGCACCTTCCCCTTTCCAACCGCCGGAGTCCGTGGTCCCTACACGCTCACTGGCCACCAGCCCGGCTCTCCTCCAAGGGCCTCCCACCCTCCCGTGCCCCACACTCCCACTCACGCGGACGCGCCCTCCAGCTTGCCGTAGAGCCAGCCGTTCTGGGCCTCGGGCACTAGCACCTCCACTACGTCTCCGGCCGAGAAGCGCAGCAGCGTGTGGTTGGCGCCCTCGGAATGGGAGACCAGGGCGCGGACTCTTCTGGCGCCCCCGCCGCCAACGCCACCGCCTGGGCGCTCGCCGAAGGAGTTAGAGCGCGAGCGCTGGGAGCTGCTGGTGTACAGCGAGGCTGCAGGGCGGAGAGCGTAGCTGAGCATGGGCGGGAAGTTCTCCCTGGAGTCTGTCCTCCATCCCTCCTGCTGCAGCCCAACCCTGGATCCTCTTCCAGGCCCGTTCCTCTGCGCTCTGGACCCGAGGTACTCACAGGCCGACGGCGTCCGGGGCAGAGACCGGCGGTCTGGCTCTAGCTGGGACGCGGACCTCGCCTCGGCGGGCTCAGGACCGTAGGAGCCGGAGCCGTGCCGGCTGCGGGGGGAGCCGAACTCTCCCAGAGGCCTGGGGGGCTGCGGGGGAGAGGGCAGGGCGTGGGGCGCGCGGGGCGGCCGCGCCCTAGTCCAGCCCCACCCCCAGTCCCAGACGTCGGCGTAGGGGTTCTGGGGCCGGCGGCCGGGCCACCACGGGGGCGCCGAGGCCGCGCCGGGGCGGAAGGGCGGCCCGACGGGCACGGCGTAGGGTGGAAGCCTGGGGGGCAGCAGGCTCCAGGCTGGGGGCCGCCGGCCCCAGGGCCCCGCGAAGACCGGCGGGGGCGCGAAGGGCGGCGGGGGCGCCCAGGGCCTCACCATGTCCAGGCGGGTGGGCGTCAGGCGGCCCGAGGGGTAGGGCGGCCCCAGCACCGGGCCCAGCAGGCCCGGGGAGTGGGCGCGCGTCGGGCTGCGGCTGGCCTCCGACTGCTCCTTCCACAGCAGCACGCGGTTCTGGAGCATCCCCCGGGCCTGGCCGGTGGGGACACAGGGGTCAGCTGCATCCCGGTGGCCCCCAGGATTCTAGAGGGGGCCCCGCAAGCTCAGGATGTCCTGGTTTTCTTGCTGGGAGGATCCAGGAGACCCTGTGGGGTGGTGGGCGCCCATCCAAAGCCCCGCCTCGTGTGTCAAAGTCCGATCAAATCCTTGAGCCGCTGCCCTTGTTCACCTCGGCTGGGGTCCTGCCTGCCGGCTTTGTGGGTAGCAGAGCGCCCAGACCTGGCCCCCAGGCGCCCCGTCTTCCTGAGTACAAGAGATGGGCTCAGGCGTGGCTCTTACCCCAAAACTGTGACTGAAGAACCCAGCCCCAGTACTGACCCTAAAACAATCTGGGCGAATTCTTTTTTTCTTAAACTTTGTGGAGTTTGCTAAATGCCTAGGTAGAGTGAAGCCGACACAGAAAGCTAAAACTAAGCAACAGCTAGTGACAGATTTCGGATGGCATCTTTTTTGTGTGTGCTCCTGGATCAAGCTGTATCTGAAATCCTTCAACCTCCAGTTAACTAACAATCCCTTTTTCATGTAAGCCAGTTTGAGCTGTTTTCTGAAAGAGGCCTTTCAAACAGTTTTCTAGTTCATCCCTGTAGCTTCCAGACATCTTGTTTCTAGACCGACTCACGCTCGCTCGGGCATCCACCTGTGCCTGAACGCTTTGAAGGACAGGGAGCATTGCTGCTGAGCACAGCCCTACCTACCAAGTCCCTTTAGATGCTAGACCTGCTGCGCGTCTGATCATGGCTTTTATTTCCTGCATTTTACGATGCTTTACACCCTGGGGATTTGCTGATCCTGGAGAGACTGCCCTTCCTGGGGAGTAAGCAGCTTGCTAGGTCCTGTCTGTCCTAGGCGAGCCAGCCAGGCCCAGGCCCAGGCCCAGGGTGCAGAGCAGGCTGTGCCTCGACGTCCGCCACTCCCCTTGGTAAAGTCGTGGTTTGCTGTGAGCACCTCCAGTCTGAGTTCAAGGCGGAGGTGTCCAGGGAAACAGCCGACATCGGCCTGGCACCAGCGTAAGGCAGAGGCTGGTAAGTGAAGGGCGCTAATAGGAATGACTGTCTGGGAGACCGTCCCGCTGAGTGAAGCCAGCCCGTCCCCAAAAGCAAAGGCCACGTGTCCCCTCTGACCCGCGGATGCTGGCTCAGCCTGCGAGAGGAGACCAGGCGTTCCCTGGGTTAGACCGGAGACGGAGAGCGGGAAGGATGGGGGAGGACAGGGACGTCGCCGTCCTGTTTTCACATGTGACTACGTGACCAGTGAGACGCCGCGTCTTGCTCAACCAGGAGAGCAGGCCGCTGTGCTCCGTGTGTGCGCAGTTCGTCAAAACGCAGCCCACGGTCACGCCTAACTAAGATCGAGTGAAAGCGAGACCAGTAAAATAAAGAGGATGCCCGCCCGCAGGCCCCCGGGCTAATCAGAAGCCCAGGGACACAGGCGGGCCAAACGCCCACCAGAGAGGCCAGGCCACGAGCCCCTGAACCACCAGACCTCCAAATGACGCGACCCCTCACTCTGATGTCAAAGGAGGAGGGCAGGGCAGCACCCTGGTCCCGTCACCTGGTCACGAGCCTTGCCCAGGAACATCCACAGTGACCAGCCTCAGAACCTGTCCTTCAGCTTCAGCAGAGTGCGGTTTCTCCTGCCTGTGACAACCCGGCAAGTCCCCCCCAAGCGGACACTGTGGCGTTGCTGACCTGGGCTTAATAAGTCCCTGAGTTCAGCCACTGATGAACGTGGCCTGACCTGTGACTGTGCCCTTACGAATGGATCCCGACCTTGCGGAAGGACGCAGGCACGTTCGGTCTGGGCTGCCCCAGCTGCTTAGCACACCCAAGCTCCAGATGGCCAGTGACCAGACCGCCAAGCCGAGCCCGCGGGATCATCGGACCTGCCGACCCCAACCTCCCTCAGACTTGCCGGCCTGCCTGGCTGCCCCCGGCCGGCTTCATCTCGTGGCTCCCGGCTCCGGGCTCCGGGCCTGCTTTATGCCCCTTGGGCGGCCGTGTTGCTCTTTGGGGGACCTCCTCTCAGTGATGTTGACCTCTCCACTGTCACTCAGCCACCTCTGTGTACTGAACCCCGGGACAATAAAAACACCAGACTCTGAAGGTCGGTCCTTTTCCTGTTCCAACATCCGGTCCCCCGAGGCCTGGCTGCCCTCCAGGCGATAGGAATAAGAAAGCTTCCCTTTCCAGAGCATCCGCCTGCCAGGCCCTATGTTCTACTGTTTTCTCCATCTGAAGAAGAGTCTGCAGGTCAGGGGAGTTCAGTGACTGGCCCACGGTCTCACATCAGTAAGCGGTGGTGAGGTCTGTACTAATCTGTCTTTGGTGAAGCCTCTTAAGACTACACTGTTTTTGTTTCTGGTGGGGATGGAGCCCAGGGCCTCCCACATGCCAGGCAAGCTCTACCACTGAGCTATCCCTAACCCTTTTTAAAATTTTTTGTTTCGAGGCAGGATCTGGCCAAGTTGCTCAGGCTGGCCTCCAACTTGCAAGCCTCTTGCCTTGGCCTCCCAAGATGCTGGGTTACAGGTGTGCACCATTGTGCCTAGTTGATGACCAAACTTTTCAATGATTTCTCCCTTCAGCCTGGTCCAGCAACATCAGGCAGCGATACCAAAGCTCTAAGTGTCCTATCAGCTGGTCTGGCTGCTCAGTGGACGCTCCTTCTGACTCCTGGCAGAGATTAATTAGTAAAGTGGCCCAAAGACAAAGCCCAGCTGGCCTCACTGCCCTTGTCCCAGAGGCAGGAAGCAAAGCAAGGACACGAATCCTGCATGTCAGGAGTCTCTGTCTGCATTCAGGGAAAACACCGGCAGGCCCAGGGCGTTCTGGGAGTGACCACCACAACCCCCAGCGCTCAGCTGGGCCCTGTCCAGGCGGGTCACCTGGACTGGAAGGAACTCTGCATGGAGTCGGTCCTTCCCAACACAGGCGAGACCAGGGGAGAAGTTCCAAGTACTCAGGAGTAGAAAAGCCCCGCTGAGCAGGGCAAACTCCAAGCCCTGGAAGAAAGGACAGGGACATTCGGCCAAAGCCAACTTTTTCATACAGCAAAACCTACGATCAGAACATCAGATAATAGAGGGCAAACTGGCAAAACCCGCAGCAACCCATCACCACACGCAGCTCGGATGAAAGCTCCTAAGTGGGTAAGAGAAGTGGAAGATAAGACCGGAGGCGACCCGTTGAAGAAGACCAAGTGGCTCTCCCGCGGGAGCCGTGTCCAGTCCCCCGCGATGCAGTGTGATGGAGCCCCCTCGGCCAAGAGCAAACAGTTTGCACAAGCCATGGTCAAGGGCGCTGGTGGAGCGCACGCTGGAACAACCCAAGGAGACCACATCCTCGGGCGCAGCGGCCCGCCTCCGGGACCGCGTCCGACAGACCTGCGCAGCCGCGCTAAGCCCAGAGGAGCTGCCTGCGTCCGCGTCTGGACTGCGCAGGGCTGATTACTAGAGGTGAAGGAGAAGGAGGCCTCCCTGCCCCAGGACATATGTGTGGGAGCCCCACGGCCAGCGGCAGCGGGCCTGGCCGAGCTCGGGGACGGAGACCTGACGGATGGTCCCAGGTCGCCTAGGAGCAGTGGCCTGTGTGGGGGACTCACCATCTGGTGATTTGCTCTGCCTGAGCAAGTGGCTTCCCGGGCTCCGCCCTTCCTGCTCCTCACAGGAGCAGCCCCTCCCAGTCTGGGCCCCCTTCACCTGTGACTGTAAGATAGAGGACAGCTGGGCTACTCCATGTGTCAGAGGCCGAGCTGGCACGGCCATCGGTCACCCTCCCATCTGAAAAGAGTGCTGGCTCTTGTGTGTTTATGGGACGGATAAGCTGACCGGTAACTGATTGACGGATTGCCCAACGCTGTCCTCAGGCAGTGAACCCTTCCCTCGTGCACCAGGACGTGGCTGAAGCCCCCACACGTAGGGTTCTTTAAATCGTGTCCTAACTGCATTCTGCTTATAAATATACGACCAAGAAAACACGATCGGCTGTCTCGGGGTCGGACCTTGGTGTCTGAAAGCGTGTGTGGCGGCATCCCTGTGAGTGGGGAGGCCTGCTGCCCAGGGCCCACCCACCCTCGTCAGCTCTCTTCTTTTTCTTCTGCTTTTTTTATACCAGGGATTGAACCCAGGAGCCCTTAACCACGGAGCCACACTCCCAGCCCTATTTTAGTATTTTAGTTAGAGACAGGGTCTCACTGAGTGGCTTAGGGCCTGCCTAAGTTGCTGAGGCTGCCTTTGAACTCACGATCCTCCTGCCTCAGCCTCTGGAGACGCTGGGATACAGCTGTGTGCCACCTGTCTGGCCTCAGCTCTTTTCTTAATGCTGGAAGTTAACTGTTCAGAGCAGGAAAAAAGGGAGTCTCCTTCAGAGCAGATATCTGAGTGTCCAAGAGGCACAAGAAAGAGGTGCGCAGAGGGGAGGGAGGACACGGAGACACGACGGACACATCAGGCAGGGGGACCCGAGATCAGAAAAGCAGCCTGGACCGAGCTGGCGCACGGGGCCTGAGAAAGTGCTCTGGGCTCCTCAGCGGGCGGCGGCGCTGAGGTGGAGCCGCATGAGGTGGCCACGCTGCAGCAGCTGCTGCGAGCCTGCAGGTCAGAGTAGACACTGCCACCCTGCCCCAGCGAGCTCCTGCGGCGCAGCCTGGGTGTACCCAGCAGAACGGGAGGGAAACAGGCACTGAGAAGAGTGTACCTGGAGCAACAAAGGGAGCCCGACCCGCTTCTCCTTTGCGTCTGGCAGCAGGTGTGAACACCTCAGGGACCAAACCCAGGAAGGCTGTGTTCCTGGCAGCAGAGGAGGTGCAGGACTGGCTCCCCTGGCCCACGAGTAGAACCCTAGGGAGACTCCCAACTGCCAGGCCCTGGGGGTGCTGATCTAATCTCTCCAGAGTGGATGCCACCAGCAAAGCCCCCGAGGCCTGATTAGACCCCAGCCCACCCCCCAACTCCACGCACGGAACTGCAGCTGCTCCACCTGCCAGTGGGCTCGGTGGGGACAAAACTCCAGCTGACGGTACCTCCCATCCCAGCTGCCTCACGCTGCCACCTGCTTCAGCCTTCAGCCATTCCAGAAACCCCCGGCCTGGCTCGCTCTCTGCGTGGCTCAAGAAGCAACAGAGAGAACGCGGGTCAGGCATAAACGGGGACCATCTGTTCAGTCAACTGTTTTGACCACCTCGATGGAGAGAATGGCTTCATTTTAAGAATCTTTTTCCTGTGCGTGTGTGTGTGTGTGTTTTCATGTGTTTGCTGAACTGATTGGTTTATGGACATATATTTGTTTCTTTTTTGCTCGTTTTTAGCTTTTTTTTTTTTTTGGTACCAGGATTGAACTCAGAGGTGCTTTACCACTGTCAGCCCTTTTCATTTTTTATTTTGAGACAGAGTCTCTCTAAGTTGCTTAGGATCTTGCTTGCTAGGTTGCTGAGGCTCGTTTTGAACTCTCGATCCTCCTGCCTCAGCCTCTGGAGTCGCCGGGATGACAGGCGTGTGCCACTGTACCCCAGAGTTAGCATTTTTTTTTTTTTTTTTACTATGGTTATTTTTCCTTGTCTTGAGGGTTAGGGTGTATTTTTTAATAGTTTCTTTTTTTAAACTATATTTTATTTATTTTTATGTGGTGCTGAGATCGAACCCAGTGCCTCACGTGTGCTAGGCAAGTGCTCTACCACTGAGCCACAGCCCCAGTCCAAGAGTTAGGGTTTTGGGTTTGTATATTTTGGGTTGGTTTCCTATTGTTTTCATTTGTCTGTTCCTCTTTCTCTTTTCTTCTCCTGCTAACAGCAAAATTCTCTTGTTCTCTCTCTCCCTTTACTTGACTTTCCCTATTTTTCTCCTCCTTTTTTATAACCATCACCTGCTCATCACTCCTGAATTCTCTGTTCACTTTTGTGACATTTAAATTCTTTTCTGCCTTTCAGTCACATTTTTCCTCCTAATTTACTGCATTCTTGCCTCTCTTAGCACCGATTGGTTTACATAACTTCTGCTCCCACCATTCGTACTGCTGCAGTCACAACTGCTGTGGGTGACGTGGTTGACACTGCCATTTGCTTTAATGCCAGATATAGTTTCTGGTTACTTATTGTTTTTGCTATTGGCATTTGTTGACCCCACCATTTCAGGTTTTTGTGATAATTATTAACATTGTAGATGTCATAGTAGGAACCAGGTATTTATTTTAATGAGCATATTGTTTGCATTATTATTGCTCTTGTTTGTTTCCCCTATTCTGTGGGGTTCTGGGAACCTACAGGGACACTACAAGTTCACCGGGTAGAGATGTAGCTGCTGAACTAAATGCAACCAAAAGATTGCCCACCTTGCTCCACACACAAATCAGTGACACCCAGTCTTCAGCTATACTTTAATACAAAGACTAGAAGGACAAAAACCCAAACTAATGACCAGACTCTGAGTAGAAACAGCTAGGAGTAGGCTCTCAGGTCCTGTTTACAGATATCTACTGCTACAGCAAAAACAGAGAGAATTAACATAAAGACTGTAGAGTCCACTCCTGTGAATGAGTCTCAATCTGAATCACTCTAGGACATTTTTGGCAAGTGAAGATTGTGCCATGAAAAGACCCACACCTAAAAATGGAAGATGAATCCATCCCAACAGACGTATAAAACCCAACATAGGAATACAAGAAACATGAAAAAACAAGGTAGCATGATACCTCCGAAAGTTCCTATTACACCAGCAACTAGTCCTAAAGATATTGAATGGGATGAAACATGAGATAAAAAATTTAAAAGAATGATTATAAAAATGATCAATGAATTCCAAGAGAACACAGAAAAACAACTAAATGAATTAAGGAAGTCAGTATAGGATGTGAATGAGAAATTCAAGAAGGAGGTGGAGATATTGAAAAGGAATCAAACAGAAATCTTGGAAATGAAAGACACAATAAATCAACTAAAATGTTCAGTTGATGAAAACAGAATCTCAGAGCTGGAAGACAAAGGGCCAGCCTTGAACATTCAGACACTATTAAAGAAAAGAAAATAAATAGCCATGATCATAATATACAAGAGCTATAGGACAACATTAAGGGACCAAATTTAAGAATCACTGGAATTAAGGAGGGTTGTGAGATGCAGGTTAATGGAGTGGATAACATCTTCAGGGAAATAATAACAGAAACATTTCCAAACCTTGAGAATGAGGTGGACATCCAGAATCAGGAATCATTCAGAACCCCAAATAGACAAGATCAAAAAAGAAACTCTCCACAACACATTATAAATAAAATGCCTAACATACAGAACAAGAATAGAATTTTAAAAACCTCAAGAGAAAAACATCAGGTCACATTTAGAGGCAAGCCAATCAGAATTAATTAGCCAGAAGGGCTTGGAAAGATGTGTTCCAAGTCCTAAAAGAAAATACTGTCAACCAAGATTGCTATGTCCAGCAAAGTTATCCTTCAAAATTGAAAGAGAAGTAAACCTTCCAAAATAAGTAGAAACTAAAAGAATTCATGACTATTAACCTGTGCTACAGAACTTAAAAGAACTTACTTACTTCTTTAAGTAAGTTCCACACAGAAGAAATAAAAAACAAACCCCAGAGCTCACAAATGAACAAATGTCATTTGAAAAGTAGCTAGGCAAATGAAACAGACCAAACTAAACTATACAAATAAATCAAACTGGCAGGGATTAATAAACACCTCTCTATAACAGCATCAAATGTAAATGTCTCAAATCTCCAATTAAAAGCTAGCAGAATGGATTTAAAGAAAAAAGATCTAACTAATTGTTACTTCCAAGAGACACACCTCACAGGCAAAGACAGCTACAAACTGAAACTAAAAGGATGGAAATCGATATACCATGCAAATGGAACCTGAAAACTAGCAGGAGTAGCTACTCTCCTGACAAAACAGACTTCACGCCAAAATTAACCAGAAGAGACAAAGAAGTTCACTTCATATGGTAAGTAGAACAATACAACAAAAATATATAAAAAATAATGAATATTTATGCCCCAAATGTGGGTGCAACTAATTCCATAAAAGTGACACTACTCAAATTAAAGATTCAGATAGACCCCACTACAATAATACTGGGCAATTTCAAAACACCTCTTTCACTATTAGATAGGTCATTCAGATATAAACTCAGTAAAGACTCTTTGGACCTGAAAAATATTATAAATCAAATGAACTTAACAGACATCTACAGAATATTTCATCCAATAACAGCAGAATATACTTTCTCCTCAGAAGTTCATGGAACATTCTCCAAAATAGACCCTATTTTAGGCCACAAAGCAACTCTTAGCATATATAAGAAGTTGATTTAATTCCTTGCATCTTATCAGATCATAATGGAATGAAATTAAAAATCAACACCATGGTGCTGAGGTTGTGGCTCGGGGTACAGCACTTGCCTAGCATGTGTGAGGCACTAGGTTTGATTCTCAGCATCACGTATACATAAATAAAATAAAGATCTGTTGACAACTAAAAAATTTTTTTAAAAAACACCCCAAAAATCCTACAGAAACTATGTAAACACACGGAAATTGAACAATACATTTTTTGAAAAGAAAGCAGGGGAGAAATTTAAAAATTCTTAGACTCAAATGGGAATAGTGATACAACACACCAGAATCTCTGGGACACTGTGAAGTCAGTTTTCAGAGACAAGTTTATAGCTATGAGCATCTACATAAGAAAATGAGAAAGATCCCAAATGAACAACCTAATGATGCACATTGAGGCCCTTGAAAAAGAACAAGTCAATTCCAAAACCAGCTGGAGGAAGGACATAATTAAAATCAGAGCCAAAATCAGTGCACTTGAGTATGAAAAAAAAAAATGCAAAGACTCAATGAAGTAAAGACTTGTTTCTTTAAAAATACGAACAAAATGATAAGCCCTTAGCCAAACTAGCCAAAAGAAAAGCAGAGAGACCCAAATTAATAAAATTACAGATAAGAAAGGAGAAATCACCACAGATATCACAGAAATTCAGTAGATCATTAGGAATAATTTTGAAAATGTCTACTCTAAAAAATTGGAAAACATAGAAGAAATGGATACATTTCTAGACAAATACAACCTGCCAATATTAAATCAAGAGGACATAGAAAACCTAAATCCATTGCATAAATATAATTAAGGACAAAATCACAATAATTTGCAATGAGACAAAAGGAGTAATAAAATGATTTCCAACAAAGAAATGCCCAGGACCAGATGGAGTCTCAGCTGAATTCTCCCAGACCTTTAATAAAGAACCAATGTCACAGACATGGTGCTGCATGCCTGTAATCCCAGCAACTCATGAGTCTGAGGCAGGAGGATGCCAAGTTAGAGGTCAGTCTCAGCAACTTAGCAAGGTCCTAAGCAACTTAGTGAGACCCTGTCTCAAAATTAAAAAATAAAAAAGGATTGGGGAAGTTGTTCAGTGGTTAAGCACCAGGGTTCAATCCCTCGTACCAAAAGAACCAAACCAAAACAAAACATCAGTATTCATCAGATTATTTCATGAGACAGAGAAGGAAGGAACACTTCCAAATGCATTCTGTGAAGCCAGGTACTGGTATGATGCCCCTCATACCAAAACCAGCTAAGGACACATCAAGGAAAGAAGACTCCAGACCAATATCCCTGATGAACTTAGAAGCAAAAATACTTAAGAAAATATTGCAAATTGTGTTCAACAACATATTAAGAAGATTATACATCACAACCAACGTGATTTTATTCCAGGGATGCTAGGATGGTTGAACATATGCAGATCCATAAATGTAATCCATCACATAAATAGAATTAAGGGCGAAAATCACTTGGTATTCTCAACAGATGCAGAGAAGGCCTTTGATAAAATTCAGCACCCATTTATGATAAAAACAATGAAGAAACTAAAGACGGAAGGACACCTCAACATCATAAAGGTTACTTACAGCAAGCCCAAAGCCAACTTCACAGTAAATGGGGAAAAACTGAAAGCATTTCCTTTGAAATCTGGAACAAGAATGTCCACTCTCACCACTCTTATTTAATACAGTGCTAGAAATTCTAGCCAGAGCAATTAGGCAAGAGAAGGAATAAAAGGGACAAAAATAGGAAAGAAAGAAAATTAAATTATCACTGTTTGCAGATGATAAGATCCTATACTTAGAAGATAAAAAAATAAAATAAAATTCACCAAACTTTGACAAGTGGCAGGTTACAAAATCGGCAAACAAAAATCAGTAGCTTTCCTATATACAATGAATCTGCTGAAAAAGAAATCAGGAAACCAATTCCATTCACAATAGCACCTGAAACAAAAACCCTAGGAATAAATCTAACCAAGGACGTGAAAACCTCTACAATGTAAACTATAGAATATTGAAGAAAGAAATTGAAGAACCTCAGAAGATGGAAAGACCTCTCATGTTCATGGATGGGCAGAATTAATATTGTGAAAATGGCCATGCTACCAAAAGCAATATGAAGATTCACTGCAGGGCTGGGAATGTAGCTCAGTTGGTGGAGGGCTTACCTCGCATGCACAAGGCCCTGGGTTCAAACCCCAGCACCACACACACACACACACACACACACACACAAAAAAATTCAACGCAATCCCCATCAAAATACCAAAGACATCCTTCACAGAACTAGAAAAGGTCCTCCACTTAATTTGGAAGAATAAAAGGCCAAGAATAGCCAAAGGAATTTTAAACCAAATGAGCAAGGAGGCGTCGCAATCCGCAGGCTTCAAATTGTACCGACGCGTAGACCGAGGGAAAGAAAGACACGGGGACAGACCCACAGGTACAGAAAGACACGGGACAAACCCGAACGTCTACTGTCATCTCATCCTTGACAAAGGTGCCAAAAAACACACACTGGAGAAAAGACAGCCTTTTGACCAAATGGCGTTGCACAGACTGCTCATCCCCTGTAGGAGGACGAGATGAGGTCCTTGTCCCTCACCTGCATAAAAAGCAGTTCAAAAAGGACCAAGGACCTGGGACAAGGCGGGCAGCCTGGAATTAAAAAGTCTCTGCCCAGCGAAGGAAGCAGCGGGGCACGTGCAGGAGAGCCACGGAATGGGAGGACGGCTGCCGCTGCCCGCTGCCCGTTGCCCTCCCAGAGGGGACTGTCTAGCACGTGAACAAGGAGCACCAGCAAACAACCCGATCACGAAGTGGGCAAGTGGGTCAGCTGATACTTCTCAAAGGAAGCAGCACGGCGGCCACAACCGTGAAAGGACGTGGAACGTCATCAGCGACGAGGGAGAGGTCAGTGGACCCTGCTCGGGCGGAATGGCCGCAGTGAGCGCGGGCGCGTGGGCGGCGGCGAAGTCGCAGCGAGTTCCTGGGTCGTGGATGTGGGGGCCTCTGTGGACGTCGGCCTGCAGCCGCCCGTGAGCCATCACGCCACGCCACGCCTCCGCGTCACCCTGAGGAACCGCAGGGACCCTGCACGCCCGAGGCACGACCCCAGCCAGCTAGGAGCCAGCCCAGGGCCCGCCGGCGGGTGGACGGGTACACAAAGTGTGGCAGACGCGCTTGGAAAAGGTGAAGTGACAGCACTTGCAGGGAGATGGAGGGAGCTAGAAGCCGTCACGTTGAGTGGACACGCCACACTCAGGAGGTCAGGCGACAGCTTCCTCTCGTAAGTGGAAGCCAGAGCGGAACACGGAAAAGAAGGGCGGGCTCACGGGAATCCCAGGGAGACCGTGCAGGAAAGGGAGCAGGGCGCCGGGGCAGGGAGGGGACGTGCTGGGGAGGGACGTGGGCCGAGCGTCACTGTCGCACTGTGCGTCGTGTGCACGTGTGGACATCAACACCGAGTCCCGTCCTGGTCGGCAGCTGTGATGCTCCAACTTTAAAAATGTGGAAAAAACCCAAAGGCGTGCGTGAGCCAGGGAGAGGGAGGGGGAGGGGAGGGGAGGGGGGAGGGGAACGAATCAGCAGCCCAGCAGCCAAGCCACACCTCCTGGCGTGGCCGGGAGCGAGATCACGTGCCGGGCTCCGGGTGTGGAGAGGGGCACCCGACCTGCTGCTGGGAAAGCCCACCTGCAGCGGCTCGTGGCCGGGCACTGGGGGGGCCGGTTGAACAAGCACCCCCGCCCAGCACTTCCACTCGCCGGGAGGAACGAATACGGCTGTCCACACTAAGACGCATGAAGACGGCCACCCGCCCAGGTGCCCATCAGCCGGCGCCCCATCAATCAATGGTCCATCGGGCAGCAGGACGCTATGTGGCCATACCCAGGGAGCCGTCGCGGAGGACCCAGCGTGGCGTGGCCCCTTTTCTGTGAAATGTCTGCAAGGGGCGCACCTCCTGAGGCAGACAGGCCAGTGGTCAGTGGTCGCTGGGCAGCAGGGGAGGGTGGAGAGCGACCGTCACAGGGCGAGGAAGATTTTCTGACATTGAATTGTGGTGGTGGTCCCACGACTGCGTAGCCTGAACCCCTGACTTGGCGCTTTGCCTTACCGTGTGTGCTGTGACTTGGGTACACTTGGGGATGTCCATGTGCTGGCAGCTTGGTCCCCAGATGGCTATCCCGCCAGTTGGTGGGAGCTTAGGGGGGTTTAATGGAGGAGATGGCGTGGGCACCGCCCTCAGGGGTCACGCTGGGCTCCCTGTGAGGAGGGGCCGTGGTCCCCTGCCCTTGGCCCCAGCGGGTGCCCTTCCTTCTGCAGCTCCAGTACGTGCAGCCCAGCAAGGGGCCTTGCAAAAGCCAAATCGTGAATGGAGGGATGGGTACTGGGCTCGGTGATGCAAACAAGCCGAAACAGCCAAGAGGGTGGTGAGGGGGAAATAGAATCAACTTCTGGCCAGGCTCAGTGGCTCGTGCCTGTAATCCCAGCGGCCTGGAGGTGGAGGCTGGAGGATCATAAGTTCGAGGCCAGCCTCAGCAGCTTAGTGAAACCCTGTCTCAAAGGAAGGGGGGTGGGGGAGGGGCTGGAGGTGTGGCTCAGTGGTTAAGCACCTCTAGGTTCAATCCTTGGTGCCAATTTTTTAAAAATCCATTTCTGCACAGATGAAGGAAGGACAGAGGGGACTCTGTGCTGGGGCGCAGTTTCGGTCCCCCCCCCCCGCCACCTCCCCACACTCACCCGGCCAAAGAACTGCAGGAAGGTGTTAGAGAGCAGCAGGTGCTTCTCGGCCAGGAAGCGGTAGCGCCTCTTCTCCTCCAGCTCAGCTGCGCGCTGGCTCTCGGACACGAAGGCTTGCATCTGTGCGTGCAGCCGGTTGACGCTCTCCTGGGGGGAGGTTCTGGTTGGGGCCGCCTCCTCCGAGCGCCCCCTCCAGCACCCAGCCCATCCCAACTCCTGAACCTGCCCTATCATCCTCATCCTGATTCTGCTCCTCGTGACCGCCGGTCAGGGCCCCTGAGCCATTGCTCTGTCCCTGGCTCCGGGCACAGGCCTGAGCACAGAGGGAGGCCCCAGGAGGTTAGTTTAGTGAAGACATGAATGAGTGGATTAATAAGGCCGGACTTCGGGGGCGGATTCTCAAGAGGGGACACAGCTCACTTAGAGGGCCAGGAAAGGAGACAGGAGGCGGCAGCGGCCTAATCCACGGGTTTGGGTCCTGGAGACAAGCCAGGGATGGGAGTAGGGACTGGCCTTGGGCAGGGCAGCGTCCCTGTGCCTGGGCAGGAGGAGGGCACTGTGGATTACACCTTTGCTACAAGTTCAGGGCAGCAGGATAGATGGTCTGTTTTCCTGGTGAAGTAGAAGGGGCAGGGAAGCTGGGGTTTCGGCAGGGACCTGGGGAGCCTGGAAAGGCCAGGAGGCCACAGGGTGGGGGGTGCCCAGGGTGGCCCTGACCTCCTGCAGTGCCCGAGCCACTGGAGCAGGCTCCACAGTTGGGCTGGAGTTGGGAGGGGCCTGGGGGTGCTGTGGCTCCCCAGGGACCAGCCCCAGCCCTGCACCTTCATCTCCCGCGCGTTCTTGTCCCTGTTGCGCTCCATGCGCCACAACTCGGACATGCACTTCTCCAGGTTGGCAGCTCGGTGGCGGTACTCCATCTCATAGTGCTGGCGGCTGTCCTGGGGGAGGGTGCAGAGGCAGGGAAGACCCCCAGGTCGAAAAGCTCAGGACGTCCACCCCAGGGCTCAGAGCACTGGACAGAGTGGCCCTGCCTGTGTGGAGCGGGGCCCCGGGTGGCAGGCCAGGCTCACCTTGATGAACTGCATGTCCAGCTTGCTGTTCTTCTCCATGTGCTGTAGCAGGTCACCGTGGAATGTCTGCACCTGTGTGGAGGCCAGGGTGGGGCTGATCAGGGCGGCCCTGCTGTCCCCGGGCTCCAGCATCCCCTGGCATTCTCACTACAATATACCGCCCACCGTGCTCCCGACACGCCAGGCACCTGGGGTGAGAAGGTCACCTGGCTGGAGGTGGCTCCCCCGGTTGAACACCTAGTAACCAGCTCAACACAGCCTTGATCAACATGCTGATTGGGTTAGTCTTAGTCTGTGCTTTGCTGTGTCACCCCTCTGCCTACGAGTCCCCAAGCGCCAGTTTCCCTGCCCTCTGCTGAGACTTGCTGCTTCCTCAGGCGGCATCCACCCCCCCCTTGTTCCTGGGATGCGTAAACATCCGCTCATCGACCACCCGCAGCCCTTGGAGCTGCCGCAGGCAGAGCCAGGTCTCAGCACCATGGGCAGAGCCTGGCCCAGCAAAGGGGCCCAGAACTGCTGAGGCCTTGGCTCGGGCGGCAGCTGGGGGAGTCCCATCACCAGCAGGAAGTAGGCGTCTGGCCCCTGGGGAGGCTGGGGAGGCTGCAGGGCTCGGAACCTCCATCTGCTTGGTGACTCTGGGCAAGCCGATGGCCCTCGCTGGACCTGGTTTCCCATCTATAGCAGGACAGTCTTGGTGAGATGCTCTCTCAGGACCCGACGAGCTTTGCCTCCGTGGCTGGGTGGTCCCCTGCCACGTCTCCTGTGCCCTCACGGCTTTCCCTGAGTTGCTCCAGCCAGCTGCACTGCCCTTGGGCGCAGGCCACACGGGACGGAGGAGCCCCGGCTCCTAACGGCCCCCCTCTGCTCAGCCCCTCTGCACGCCGCTTCCCAAGGCGGCTTTCCTGCCACCCTGGTCCTGCTACTTACTCAGGAGCTCTGTCCCAAGGGGATGGGCACCGCCCTGGAAAGCAATGCCGCAGTCCTCCCCCGGGTGCGGGGAAATCCGTGTATCAGGACATTTCTAAAGTTTAAGTTCTGCCCCATGATTGTTTCCATATCCTGATCACTGCTGGTCTGCTAGGGACTGAAGGGCATCTCCTCCGTGCCAGCCAAGCCCTAAACCTGAGCTGTCGTTGCCAGTATGTGTTGGCGGGACAGGGGTGCCAAGACGCAGGTGCGCGTCCTTAGAGAAACACCAGGGGACTCAGGACCGAGTATGGACGCCTCCGGAGGAAGGAGGTCTCCCCACCCTGCGCCGGTGCTGAGCTCAGTGCTGCCTCCTTGCTGGCCCCACCTCCTCCTGGCTCTGCCTCCCTCTAGGGACTCAGACTCAGACTCCATGGTGTGTTCCTGAAAACCCTCGGCCCCTGCACAACGGCCCACAGTCAACAGGGCTGTTGGGACGTGCAGGGTTGGGACGGATCCTCCAGCCCAGGCCACCGTGTAACCAGAGCTCTCATAAAGACCGCGAGCCGTAGGAACAGAGGCTGCCTTCACTCCCGCCAAAGCCACAGGAAAATCTTAAAGGCCCGAAACTGACAGAACAGACATGCCGGGAGCACCCTAATGATGGCAGGCTGGCCTGCGGACACGCCGCAGGAGGAAGCAGAGCCCCGCAGGGACGTCGCTGGGGGACGAGAGGCGGGCACGACTGCCCCGGGGCCCTGGCAGGCCACAGATCCTCCCCGGAGGCCTGGGTGAGGGGTGCTTTTCAGGGTCCCCAGAATGCAGCCTACCGAGCTCTGGGGCTTCAGTGGTGCACAAAGGTTAGGCTCATCCCTTTCCTGCTCCTTCCCTTTCCCTGTCCCTGCGCCTGGGAAAGCCCCGCGTCTCCAGGCTCAGCCCTACCATTGACAATTCCACGTCAACTGACAGGTCTTCTGGAAAACAGCACAGCTGATGGCAGCCTTTCTATGTGGTCAGGTTAAAGCCTTGGCGTCCTCCTTGACTTTTCTCTCTTTCACACCTGACATTGGATCCATCCAAAAATGCTCAATCTCTCCATACTAGTCCCCGCAGCTGCCACTCTTCCCCGGTCACCTGGTCCCTCCCCCAGGAGGCACTGGCCTCCTCTCTGGCCTTCCTGCTCCTGCTTTTGCCTCCACTCCCAGTCATTTACTCTTAGGATAGGAGCCAGCGTCATCCTACTAAAATAAAAGTCTAGCAATGAACAATTGTAAAATGAAATTGGCAATGCCATTTATAACAACTTCCAAAAACATCAAATACCTAGAAACAAACCTATCAAAAGTTGAGCGAGACTGCTGTGCTAAAATGACAAAACACTGCTGAGAAAAATAAATAAATGGAAAGGTATACCATATTCATGGATCTGAAGATGCAACATGAAGACAACCACTGATTTACAGATCAATACAAACCCTGTCAAAATTCCAGCGAGCTTACTGAAGAAATTGATAAGCTGATTTTGTAATTTATAAGGAAAGGCAAAGGGTCTTGAAGAGAGACAACAATTTTGAAAAAGAACAAAACAGTTCTGCAGCTGGGGTTTTGGCTCAGTGGTAGAGTCTAGCATGCACGAGACCCTAGGTTCAATCCTCAGCACCGCATAAAAAATAATAAAATAAAGGTATTGTGTCTACCTACAACATATACATATATAAGAGCAAAAAGTTCCTAGACTACCTGATTTCAATACTTATTATAAAAAGAAAAAGAAGTCACTGGCCCCAGGATCAGGAGAGGAACTCTGTCTGCATACCTCACTCTGGGCCACACTAGAGTAAACTGATAGTGTGGTACTGGTGTAAGGAGACAAATAAATTCATGGATTGGAGCAGAGTTCAGAATAGACACACACAGAGGACAAATCAATTTTTGACAAGACAGCAAGTAAGTCAATGGATAAAGAAATCTTTTTAATGTGATGTTAAGAAAATTGATTATCCACATGGGAAAAAATGGACCCAGATTCACTTCACACACACACACACACACACACACACACACACAGATTTGAGATGGATAATAGAAATAAACATAAAGCCAGATTACAGGGTTTCCAGAAGAAAACTTAGGAGAATATCTTAATACCTCCCCTATGACAGTCATTTCTTGGCTAATATGTAAACGTGAACTGCTTACAAAAGTTTTAAATTTCTGCCCATCAGAGAAGGAATGTATTAAGAAAAGTGAACAGAGAGATGAGTGACAGATTGGGAAAAGTATTCGCCATACGGACATCTGAGAAAGAAAGAGAATCATATCTTAACTAAATAAAGAACCCCTAGAAGTCAACAAGAAGTTTAGCCCCATAACAAATGGGGGAAACCCTAGACACGCTCCTGCGCAGGAAGAGGTACAGATGTGTGAAAAACCCAATAAAGTCACTAGTCGTCAGGGGTAGGCAGCACAGGGCCATGCCGAGACGCCTTTCCACACGCACTGGAAGGTGCGAGACAGACACCCCCCCACCGCGGGCCAGGAGGTAGAGCGCGCCTCCCACGGCCACCGCCCTGGCGCCCGCAGAAGCCAACGCCACGACCCATGCCATCCGTACCCAGCTCTGTACCCAGCACACCCCACGGGAAGACGAGTTCGAGAACGTTCACAGCAGCGTTATTCATAATAGCCCATAATCGCCTTCAACTAGAAATGACCCAGGTGACCACCAGTGCGGAACAAGGGAACAATCGTACTACGCTCACACCAGAGAAGGCGAGCAGCAAGCCAGAAGACGCCCAGCGACACAGAGGAAGACAACGCATCGCGGGGCGGCTGATGACAGGGCGGCGGGAGCTCTGGGCTGGCGGGTCCTCGCGCTCACAGCACGGTGGTGACGCGGCATGTGCGCTTGCTAAAACTTGCAGAACTCAGCCTGTGGTGGCTGGGCTTCTGGCGCATGTGAATTTTACCAAGAGAAAACCAAGTCAGTCAGAGTCTAGGACGAGAGTGTCAGGGAAGTGTCCCTTTCAGACCTCCCTCCGGCTCCTCATGAAAACAAGTGAGAAATGCAGGTCGAAACCAAAAACCCAGGACGCCCTCAGAACAAACGCAGGTGACGTGCAGTGGCCCTTTCTTATCCACGGTCTGGCTTTCTACCCTTTCAGGGGCCCACAGTTCATGGGGGCCTGAAAATATTCAGTGGAAATCTCCAGAAATAAATGATTCACAAGTTTTAAAGAACTTTCCTTCAGTATCTCATTGTAACTGTCTTGCCTTTTGTTTGTGTCCTTTCTGAGTCGGATCCTGCTAAGTTGCCCAGCCTGACCTTGAACCTGCGATCGCTGGGATCACAGGTGTGTGCCACTGCACCCAGCAGTTCTTGCTATCAGTAGTTATTGTCGTTAATCTTTTACTGCACCTAATTTATAAGTCAGACCTTATCATAGGTGTGCGACCGTAGGACAAACAGAGCCACGTAGGGCGCCATCTGTGGTTCCAGGCACCCTCTGGGTTCTCAGCACAAGCCCAGAGGGAAAGGGGACCACCATGCATGCCTGCAACCCCCAGATACAGCCCCGTCTGCGGAGAGGTCAGTGTGGGGCCAGCACAGACAGAGGAGGCAGTGGAAGGTGACCCGTGGGTCTGGGCACAGGACTGCCTCACGCAGGCCAGTCTGAATGTCAGCTGAAACCCCGAGGGGCCTGCTGGTCCCAAGGGACCAGTTCGGGGGTCCCTGGTAGAGGCCCCAGGGCAGAAGCAGCTGGGTGTCCAGGGGCTCTTGAAAGTGACAAGCCAGGTTCACTCCAGGACAGGGGGACATGATAGACACAAGGGACAGAGGAAGCCAACAAAAGCATGGGGGCAAACAGAACCAGGAAACCACAGGAAGGCTTCCACAAAGGCGCTGCCATGCTTTAGGGAAATCTAACAACAGGAAGCCATCTTGTCGGGCTGGGAACCTGCCCTACACGCCACCTTCTAGAATCAGAGGGAAACTCACCTCACATAAGAAAGAGCAGCAAGACATCTGTGAAGTAAAATCCAGGAGAAAGTTATTAAAAGAAAAAAGAGAATCCAGAACAGAGTAACATTCCCACAGACACACAAGCACACCAGAAAGACCAGCAAAACAGAAGGAAAGTGCAAACTGCAGTTTGAACGACATTAAGAAAGCCTGGGCAGTGTTGTGTGTCTGTGAATTGGGAGGCCCAGGCAGGAGGATCACAAGTTTGAGGCCAACCTCAGCAATTTAGTGAGACCAAATCTTAAAAAAAAAAAAAAAAAAAAAAATTCTGGGGATATAGCTTAGTGGCAAAGTGCCCCTGAGGTCAATCTCTAGTACAAAATAAGATTTTTTTAAAAATTTATTTTAATTGAAAAAAGGACAGGGAATGTAGTTCAGTGGTAGAGCATTTGCCTCGCATGCTCAAGGCCCTGGGTTCCATCCCCAGCACCAAAAAAATAAATTAATTAAGATAAAAGACATTAAGAAGATGGTACAAGCCAGGAAAGAACAACATGAATGAGAATTTCCAAAATTCAGAAATGGGTGACAATTCAGAACGGAATTAGAAATTAAAAAAGAAAAATATAAGTTTGGTAATGAAGATTAGACTATAAGGAACATGAAAGTGAATGAATGATACATAATGCCTGAGAGAGATAGAAAGGAAAAAGGAGGAAAGGAAACAATTTAAATGAAAAAGCAATAAAGCAACGAGTCCAGAGGTTTTTTTGGGGGTAATGAAATGTTTCAAAATTAGATGGTGAAGTTGATTGCATAAGTCTATCCATATACTCAAAACCTCTGAATTTTATCTGAATAAAACCTCTGAATTGTATCTCAATAAAACTGATACCTATAAGCATCTATAGCTATAGATCCATGCTTACAGTAAGGTTTCTATTTATGGGTCCTAACTCCAGATAGTAGATCATAACATCGGGCAGCAGAACAAAATAGAAATAAAGAAAAAAAGTAAAAATATCCAAGAGGGAGACAAACATTGAAGTTAGGCTGTGAAGATCTAATGTAAAGATAATAGGAGTCTCTGAAGAATAAAAGCAAAGAAAGGGCACCAAAAATTCTAAAAATGTAATTCAAGGTGGGGCTGGGTTGTGGCTCAGTGGTGCAGCACTTGCCTGGTACGTGTGAGGCACTGGGTTTGATCCTCAGCACGCATAAAAATAAATAAATAAAATAAAGGCATTGTGTCCATTTACAAGTAAAAAAAAATTTTAAAGAAATTTTAAAAATGTAGTTCAAGGGCTGGGAATGCAGCTCAGTATAGAGCACTTGCCTCGCATGCACAAGGCCCTGGGTTCCATCCCCGGCACTGAAAAAATAAGCAAATAAAAACCCTGTAGTGCTGAAGCTGGATCGGAAGCACCATGATCGTATGAAGTGTTTGATCTTTTTTTCGGAGGGGGTGGGGGGGTAACCAGGGATAGAAACCAGGGGCACTTAACCACTGAGTCAAATCCCCAACCCTTTTTTATATTTTGTTTAGAGCCAGGGTCTTGCTAAGACTGCACAGGGCCTGACTGAGACTGGCTTTGAACTTGCCATCCTCCTGCCTCAGCCTCCCAAGCTGCTAGGATTACAGGCGTGAGCCACCGCCGGCTGTTTTTCGTCTTTTTATGTGTGGAGAGAGCCCTCGATGTATAAATATGTACAGGGAGAGCCGTGTTAGTGTCCATGCACGTGTGTACATATGCTAAGGATGTGTGCATACGTGTGCACCCTGCCGGCCACTGAAAAAGCCGGAAGCACGGATGGGTGCAGTAGCAACGAACGCCCCCAGTGCTGGACTATGGCCTCAAAATACCACTTCCAATAAAAACAAAAATAATAGAATTTGTGGAGCCAAGTTTCTATTTAAAGCAGCAAAGTCTCCAAAGAGGGTGGAGCTCCTTGTCCCACAGGCTAGCAGGAAAGCTGTCAGAGCCACTAGGGCCATTCCGAAGGATTCGAGGCCGAAGGAGGAGGCCACCTGGCTGAAGATGTACACTTTCATCTCCCCAAATGGCAAAGCTCTGAAACATCTGATGGGCCTAAGTCTACACATGAGGTCTAGGTACGGAATGGCCCCGGGCCCGCGCACGCTAGACAGCCTCCATCCTGAGCTCCAGCCCTGATGCTGGTAAAAGATGCTCGGTTGCCACGGGGACGACAGGAAGCCAGCTCGCTCCTTGAGGACGGGTGAGTTAAAGGGAAGGCTTGAAACTTGCTCCTGCTTCTCCCCTACGGATGGAGCAGTGGGGGACAAAGAGCAGGCGGGCAGCCCTGTCCACCCAGGCTTCTGGGTGATGGTGCTCTGGAGGCAGGACTGTGTAACTCCACTGTACAAATGGATCCAGACACGGTGGCGTCCCTTGCCAATGTGACGGAACCAGAGGAGGCCAAGCAGCCTGGGGAAGGACAGAGGAACCCCCCAAACTTCACGGGGAACCTGTGACCAGCGACCTCTCTCTGTGGGAGCCAAGTCACCCTGCCCAGGTCCTCAACAGACATAGAAAGAAAAAGAAAGGGACCCAGGCGAGCCAGCAGGCTAAAAGAAACTCAGATATTTTTTGAAAGAGTGAAACCACATTCCAGTGTCTCAGGATGTCCGTTGAGGTGATAAACTACAAAGGAACATGGGGGGCGTCAGCTCAGCCCAGCGGCCACTTCTGGGGACAGGGAAGGAGGAGCAGGTCCCGGGAGGCTGGCCATGTTCTAGACCTGGGAAGAATTTCAAGGCTGGTTGCCTAATGAGCTCTACCTTGTTCAATGAGAGTCTCTGTATCTGTTTTTCAGTTTACAATGTTTAACAGTTGGAAACAAAACAATAGCATTAAAAAACCACCAAAACCCAGCACCACACACACATCTGAGCCAGATCCTGCCCCGTCTGGCTCAAAACCCACTAATGGTGGCATTTTCACAGAGAGGACTGCCGTCAGTGGCCTTGGTACCACCCCCTCGTGCCCCGCTGGCCCTCGCTGCCCGCCGCAGCCCTGGACCTTTTCACAGTGTCCCCTCTGCTCACTGGCCTTCCCCGACCCTCCCCGGGGGGCTCCCTCACCACCCTGGGCCTTCCTCCATGTCCCCTTTTCGTTTTCCTTGAGCATCTGCCAAAAGTGGCCCAAGCCCTCGTCACCCCACCCTGCTGTCTCCATCGCAGGCGTGGCCGCTCTGTGGGAGGGAGGATGGGGTTTCTGTCTGCTGCACCTCTGGTGCCTGATCAGCGCCTGGTACTGATGGAACAGGGAGCTCCAGGTGCAGGTGACCATGGCACTACACTCCAGCACAGCCCTGGCTGGGGGCCCTGCCCCGTTGTCACAGCCAAGACGCGGGGGCCTGGAGAGGGCAGCTCCCCTTACAGAGCATCCTGGGTGACACTCATCCCTGCCCAGCCCAGGGGTGCCACTGCGACTTGGAGAGCCACTGAACACAGGACTGAGGGGCAGCAGGCTAGCGCTAACCCCGGTGTCTGTCCACTGGGTGCCTAAGCCCCAGGGCCGGGGTGCGGCTCTACTGTGTGTGGATGTGACACACACTTTCTGCTAGTAAAATTGGCCCCTGCACCAAAAAGATCCGTATTTTACAAAGAGCACCCTGATTTCCATGGACCCCCTCACCCCTGCCTGAGAGCCAGGGACCGTCAGGTTGGCTGACGCCTCCGCTCTGCCAGTCTCTGGGCTCTGGCTTACTTGGGCCCGCAGCTGGGCCTTTCTGGAAGGCTCTCTCTCTTCCTCTCCATCTTTCCAAAGCTCACTCTCCGTCCACACCCACTGAAGCCCTGCTCAGGACCCTCCCGGCGGCTGGAACCGCAGAGAGAAGACCCCGTCGGGCCCCTGCTCGGCCCCCAGTGTCCCGGGAGTAAGTCAGGCAAGCTACGTTCCACTTCCGGTGATTCCAGCTAAGGGCCAGGGAAACGGTTTAGACTCGTTCCTTAACTCCGTCCACCTGAGAACCCTGCCCGGCAATTTGATTGTCTCCAGTTTTCAGACAGGGAAACTGAGGCAAAGCCGGGAACTGGTGGTGCTGGGCTTCGAACCCAGTGCTTGGACTGCGAGTTCCCTTTCTTGACAGCCACTCGCTAAGAACAGCTAGAAGCAGCTGTGGAGTCAGAAGGGAGGGTGGCTCCCCGCGGGGGGTCGGGAGGTGTCCTGGTGGAAGGGACACCGTGCTGGGCAGTGTGGGGAGGGCCTGGTTGTTCTAGCAGGACGGCAGCCCAGCGGCCCCACCTGCAGAGGGCCAGCTCTGCATGGCGGCTGGGCTGTCACTGGGTGGGGGCTGCTGGATCAGGAGGTCCTCCCTGCCCAGGAGCCCATGTTTAGTCCTAAGGGTGGGGCACAGGAGGGTTTTGCTCTGCATTGGCGTGGCCAGGCCGCGGCTGCTCCCCAAGAGGAGGCTGAGGAGGGGGCTGGGCGGTCCCTTCTCTTCTAGCTCCCTCCACTCTGGGATCATAGGGGACAACTAGATCTGGGAGACGCAGTTTCCTCCTCTGTGAAATGGGGGTGGGAACGGCACTGGCCTTCGAGGTTTGCCGGTGGCCCAGTCGAGCCACTGCAGGGAACGTGCCCACAGAACCCGGCCCTGGCAGGTGCTGGGGAGAGTGGCCCTTGTCGCGTCACTCAGAGCAGGATGGGGGCAGGAAGTCCTACCTGAGACGGACCCTGGGAGTTTGGGCCTTCATTCTCCTGGAAAGGCAGCCCACTTTCTTGAGTGACCCCAGGCCCGGGCGACTGATACTCACCACCACCTCCAGGTCTGAGTTCAGGTGCCGTTGGGTGTCCGACATCTGCACCAAGATTTCCCCTAGGGGCAGGAGGGAGCCGCGGCTTCAGTGTGGGGAGCCTGCCCCGCCTGCCCGCTTCCATGCCTGAGGCTGGATTTGGGGACCAAAGTCCGGGGATTTCCCATGGAGACCTTGGGACTCTGCGGCCCTTGTCCCAGCCCTGAAGCAGCCCTGGAGGAGCAGGGAGGGGTTGGGGCTCCAGAATAAGCCTCCAGGCTCAGCTGCAGGCCGGGGCGTGTTGGGGGCCGGGACTCACTCCAGAATGGCCAGCGGGCCAAAGGAAGCCCACTGGACCCCAGAATGTGGGCAAAGGCAGGCGCTAAGCTTGAGGGGGGCATCAGAAACAGGTGGAGGGCCCAGGACACAGAGCTGAGAGGAGTGACCCCCAGGCCCAAGAGGCGGGGTACAGGGGAGGGGGGCCTCACCCAGAATCTGCGAGGTGGGACTCTGCAAGGCCTGCTCCCCGATCTTCTGGATGGCTCTGAAGTACACCTCCGCGGCCTCGGACAGCGCTACAGGAGAGAGGGCGCATCTGGCCTGCGTCTGTCCCCAGTCCTGCGTCTGTCCCTGCCTCCTGGGGGTCCCGCCTTGGTTGGGAGAGTGTGTGGAGAGGACCCCCTGGGGTCTGGTGTGAGGGTGAGAGGGAGGAGCGCCTGGTGGTGTGTGCAGCTGTGGCATTGACCAGGGGACAGCAGAGTGGGCAGCGCCCCACCTGGCACTGAGCACGATGCTGCCTGGTGTCGGTTGCACGTGGGATGCAGCGTCTGAGTGCCCAGGAGGAGGGTGGGCAGAGGGCGTGCTGAGCTCAGGTGCAGGGCCTTGGTTGTGGGAGAGGCAGGGAGGGTGGTGGCCTTGGCTTCTCTCTTGGTTGGTGCTGAGAGATGTGGGAGGTCACATGGGGCAGGTGAGGGGTGACTGTCCACACAGGGGGACTGCGGTTTGCGTGGAGGGGTGGCCAGCCGTGGTGTGATGCTGGGTGCAGAGGTGGCACTGGGTCTGGGGGTGGGCTCCATGGTGGCTTCCAGGTGACACAGGAGTGAACGTCGGGGTGTGCCCTCAGCTGGGTGGGACCTGCAGGGCCTGGTGCGGACTCCCGGGAGCCTCTCAGGGCACCTGGGGGTGTGGGTAGGGCGTGGGGTGTGGCCTGGGATGGAGGAGTGGGGACAGCACAGGAGGCGCTGTACTGGCCTCTGCAGCTGCAGAGGACAAGGACTGGAGCTCTGGGGACTGCAGTGGGTGGACCAGGCACTCACCATGAAAGGCCCGGAGGTAATTGTTGCCCAGATACACCAGGTTCTCCAGGGCGGGGTTAAACTGCTCCAGGATGCTCTGGACCCAAGGCAAGGGAGACAGGGCGTGGGAGGAAGAGATGAGGACCAGTGCACAGAGGCGCTTCCCCTCGGGAAGCCCACCCAGAAAACTGGGTAACTCGCAGTCCTGGCTCTCTGTGGGTGGGCCCATTTTAGGCCAGGGTCCCCTCACAGCCAGCTCCCGCTCACACACCTGCCCAGCTCCTGGGACAGCCTACTTCAAAGGTTCTCCTCCTCCCCTGGGCTGAGGCCTGTCCACTGACTGTGGCCCTGCCTGGGTCAGGCCTCACAGGGCTCAACAGGTGGGGCTGCTGAAAGTCACCTCAGGGGTGGGGGCCGTCTCGCCTTCTCAAAGAGACCCCTGGGAGCAAGTTAATGGCCGTGTTACTGTGGGTCACTGTGGGTTGCCCTGGGCTGCGGCAATTGGAAAGCACTCTGTGATAGTCAGCCTTGGACTTGGACTTGGACTTGTGTCTTGATTCAAATCCCTTCTTTTGTGACCCTGAGCAAGCTGTTTAGCCTCTGCGCTCTCAGTTTTCTCTTCTACTCAAACAGAGATTATTTTCTATTTCACAGGAAGGGCGATGTGAGGCTTACATGTCAAAAGACCCCGTATACAGCAGATGCTCAATAAGTGCCTATGGCCACTGCAGCAACCTCGGGAGGCGAAATAGTTCTGAGTGAGATGCTGAGTAATGAGGAGACAGAGTCCCTGTTTCCTCATGCTGGGTGGCCAGCTCTGCGGCCCGTCCTCCTTGTTGGGAGCAGGTGCAGCTGGGGTCCTTTTGGGGCGCGTGGCTGACGGCTCCCAGGGACGCCTTCTCCTGGCCCACCACTCAGCCCAGCCTCCCAGACACCTGCAGCCTGAGCTGCCCCCTGCGCTCCGGAGCAGGCCTGTCCCCACCCCTGGCCCCGGCTGCCACACGCTCACCTTGTAGATGGCCATGGTGGACCTGTAGAACTGGTCCATCTCGGGTGCCATCGGGTGGCCGGTGCTGAGCAGGCGACTGGCAGCACTGAGGCGGGTCTCTGCAGGTGCCCGGGGCTCCGCGGGCAGCGAGGAGGCTCAGAGCGGGTCCTGCAGATGGAGGCCTGCCTCAGGAGGTGGCCGCTTAATTATTCACCAGCCAGGAACGTCAACGCGATCTGGGGTGTAACCAGACCCGGCGGGGAAGGCATCCTGTGACGCGGGTGGGTTCATGTGACGTGTCCTTCAATTATTTACCCCTCTGAGGAGAGGCCAGTGGGCATGCGTGGATGGGCTGCTCTCCCGGGCCACCTCCTCTTCCAAGATCCCTGCCACCCACCTCCACAGGGCCCCGCTGACGCCACAGGGCTGGAGCTGCTCCCTGCAGTCCTCCCAGGCCCCTCTGGGAACCCTGGCAGGAGGCCAACGCACGGTGGACCGTCACTGTCCTCAGGCCTTATCTCTGCTGAGCCCCTCAGAGCTGCACCTCAGGGTGGCACCATGTCCACTACTCTGACCCCACTGCTTCTCCAAATGCCAGAGGGGGAGGCGCAAAACCAAGTCACAAAGACCTGGGGCCGAGCAAGGCCCGGCGACTCGCTGCCTGACCATGCCCAGGTCCCCAGCCTTGCCAGGTCTCCAGTGGGACTCTGCCATCCCTCACAGTGAGAATGGATGTCCCTGGGGCAGGTGGGCCCAAAAGCTACCTCTGGACACTGGGAGGCCCTGAGGACAGATTTGGTGTCCCTGACCCAAGGAGTCCAGAAGAGAGGGCACAGGAAGAGGCGGAGGGAAGTGGGGTGGGGAGAGGGAACTCACACACAGGATCACAGACAAACTTGAGTCCAAACCATTTATTTCACAGTTTGGGGGCCCCGAGCCCCTCCCCACTCTCAAACCACTTTCAAAGGGAGTAAGTGAGCTCACGGGGTGACCCTTGAACCTGGGAGGGCTGGGGCGGGGCCGCTCCAGGGTGGGGTGCCCGGCGTGTGCTGAGGGGCGAAGTCGAAAGCGGCACCCACTCCCGGAGCCTGGGTCTCCCCTGACGGGCAGGGGTGCCCAATTTCTACAGTCCCCGCCCCTGGGAAGAGAGTAGGACAGTGGGCTGCAGCTGCGGCGCAGGAGCGCCCGCACGGGCCTCTGGGAGGCGGGGCTGGAGGCGCGCTGGGCACCCTTAGTGTTAGAGGCTGGGCGCAGGGCCACTGGTCAAGTCGGTCGTCCTTCACAGTCAGGGAAGGGCCAAGGGGCCCCTGGGCTTCCCCAGTCTGGAGCGCCCAAAGGTGCAAAAGGTGGGTGGAGAGAGGCCTTCAGAACCGTGGGCGGAGGGTGCGGGCTCCGGGCCCAGTCGGGGGACGGACACGGAGCTGTGTGTCCTGGCTCCGCCCCTGGCCTGGTGGGTGGCCTTGCCCAGCTCTGCAGCAGGGCCGAGGGGCTCAGGGCGCCAGCAGCAGCTGGACGAGCTTCTGGAACTGCTCGCGGTGCTCATAGATGTAGACCTCGGTCTCCCAGAGCGCGTCGACCAGCACCGCGTCGCTGACCTCGTCCAACATGATGTCCGTGCCCAGCTGCGGGTTCAATCTGTACAGACCAAGGGGGAGGCATCAGCCGGGATGCCCGCTAGGTGGGGACAAGGGCTGGGACTGGGAGGAACCGGGAACAGCCATGCCAAGGTCTGGGCGGGGTTGGTGGTCTGACCAGGCCAGGGTGGGCCAGACCGAGCCTCACCTAAAGTACTGGATGCCGACCATCTCACACCAGGCCCGGGCCCGGTCCACAGCCCGCCCATCTGGATCCGTGCACTGGGGACAAGCAGCCTTGGTGAGCCCTGCCCACGTGCCTGGCACTGCCATGCCCAAGTCCCCCAGACTCCCTGGGTTCTAGCTGCCCATCAGCAGAGTGACTGTGCAAGTCCCTCCCCAGGCCGCAGTGGCCTGGCTGTGCAATCAGGGGACAGTGGTTTCACACGTGGCTCAACAGTCTGTTCAGGGTCAGTGAGTGGCAGTGGGGGCAGCAGCTGGTGGTCAGGCCTCCCTGTCCCTCCCTCCTGTGGCTTCTGCCCATGTGTGTTCTGCTTCCACAGGGCTCTGTCAGAAAGGGATTCACAGCTAAAGGACACCTGAAAACCCCATGGTGGGTGGTCACTGAGGGCCCGCCCAGCCCTGAGACCAAATCAGGGGCTTGATTCCCACACTGGTAAAGAGGAACAACAGAGCCTGTCATTGTTGCCCCATGTGGAGAGGGGAGGTGCCAACCAGGCTGGAAACCCCAAGGGAAGAGGCCCAGACTCACACAGTCCACCACCATCTTGCCCAGTTCCTTGGCCCCAAAAACAGTCTTGGCCAGTTCCCAGGGGTTGCTGGGGCGGAAGACATCCACGCAGGTTACAGGCACCTGCGGGGACCTCCCGGTCCCCAGGGAGACGACAATGGAGAGTTTCTTCACCTTGTTGGCCTGACCCTGTAGGAACAGGACAAGGGTTGTCAGAGGGGACCTTCCACTGGTGGGGGCACTGAGGCCCCCGGGTAGGAGCTGGGCGCGCAAGTGCACCTGGCGCTGATCGCTGGTCCTGGACCCCTTGTAGCAGGGGTCTCGCCAGGGCTCATCCGCAGCCCCTTCTCTGGAAGGGCTGGTGTGGGTACCGCCATGGTCCACTGGAGAGCGCTTAGACACCTCCATGTCCACTGGCCGCCAGCACGCTCTGCCACCCACGCGCTGCCCCAGGGGTCCAAGGCTTGTGGGGGAGGGCAGGAGGCTCCCCGCCTCTTGTCTCAGGTGTTCACACCACCATCCTGCTAATCCTCCAGCCGGTCTAGAGGGGCACGGTTACCCCACTTCACAAAAGAGGAACCTCTGCGAAATCTGGGCAGAGGGGAGGCCTTCCCGGGCCACACGGCGGGACGCAGGGCTGAGGCTTACGCCCAGGGTCTTGGGTGCCACCTCAAGTTTGCTGGGTGATGTTGGGGTGAATCTCTCCCGCTCTGGACCCAGGCTCCCCGTGCTCCACGGTGTGTGACCGAGGGCACCTCTGACTCCCTCAGAAAGAAGCTGCCCGGTCTGCCCGGGGGGCGGGTGCTCCTTCTGCCTGCCAGGGCTGCGCTGGGATTCTGGACAACCAGGACCAGCAGCGTCTCCAGCTGGCCCGGAGCTGTTCCCACCGCTTCAGACCATCACACGACAACCCCGGCAGGCGCTGCTTCACCCAGTGCGCAGCTAAAGCGAGGCAGGCAGAGGCGGGCAGAGGCGGGCAGAGGCGGGCAGAGGCGGGCCTCCCCTGGCGCGCCGGCCTGGCCCCCCTGCTCCCGCTCCGCTGGTGGGGGCTGCTGCTGTCCCCCGTCCCTGGCTGCACCCCTCCAGCCCAGAAGCCTCCAGACAGGTCTTCTAAGCTCCCGGGGCCCAGCGGAGCCCACCCCCCCGACAGCCCCGCAGGGCGCTCACCCAGCCACCCAGGCCCTCGGAGAATGTGACCCCGAGGCCGCCTGGGAGCCTCCTCAAGGGCAGGCCGCATCCTGGGCCCCAGGCAGGCCCCCGGGGAGGCTCCAGCAGGACACGAAGGCGGCCTGCGCTGCGGGGCACCCCAGCCCGACCTGAGGCGGCGCTCACCTTGCGGATCAGGTCCTGGTTGTACTCGTGGATCTCCGTCATGGCGTCCAGCGTGGGGTTGTTGGCCAGCAGCCCGCCATCCAGGAAGCGCCCGTTGGGCCGGAAGTAGGTGGGGGCCGCCCCGCTGCTCCGGGCTGCCCGCCATACCAACTGGTCTGGGGACGGGGAGGAGGGTGGCCAGTGACGCGGGACGGCATGAGGCGTGCTCTCCAGATCCCGGGCCGTGTGTGCGGGAGGCGTGCAGAGAGCGGGGAGGCCCAGCCCTCCAGGGACCAGGTGCCGCTGAGCCCTCCTGGGGCCCCCGCCAGCCTGCCAAGGCCTGCCAGGGCACTGACGGGCTGTGCGGAGCTGGCCCCAGGCAAGCCTGTCACTCCGCCGCCACCTGGCTCTCCAGGGACACATCAGACGGTCTCACCTGAGGGGTGAGTTGGAGGCTTCAGGTTGATACTGGAGCTGAAGCGCGGCTCCCTCGCGGCCTCCGGGGCCTCGTAGTTCCGGAAGAGGTGGAGTTCAGCCGGCTGCCGGTCTGACAGCGTCCCTGTCAGCATCACCCTGGGGAGGAACACACAGGATGGGTGCCCTGCCCCCCACCCAGCTTTTACCGGCTGGCATCCAGCCCTGGGGCCGGGTGGCAGAGTCCACTCCCCCAGGTGCCAGCCCCCCTCCCACCACCTTCCCCATGCAGGCATCCCCTGCATAGTGTGGGCGTGGCGGGTCCATACACCTTGCTGAGGCCATCAGGGGTCAATCCTCATGCCCAGTGACCTTGCTTCTGTGAGTTCATCCTAAGAAGGTGCCACATGGGTGGCAGTGTCCATTATTAAAGCAAAGGACTGGAAACAACTGATGCGCCCATGAATGGGACAGCTCCAAATACTACAGCTCACCTGCCCAACAGGGTCTCACAAACCCATGATCCTCCTGCTTCAGCCTCCCAAGTCTCTGGGACTACAGGCAAGCACCACCACACCAGCAAGCAAAGACATCTTGACTGTCCTGCTCCTCCCGCCCAGGAGGTGAACCCATCCTTTGTCCAGCACCTGTGGTAGGGAACACCTCCCTGGGAGACTGACTGGAGGGACTCTTCAGTTTCAGGACCCCTGAGGTCTGAAATACCAGAGAGAGGGCCACAAGATAAGCCCCGAGTGGGAGGAGACAGTTTAAGTGCAGACACTTACCAAAGGGCTTCTTTTAAAAATACAGGGCTGGAAATAGAAAAGGAGGGTATCCTACTGAACTCATTCTATGAAGCGAATATCACCCTCATACCCAAACCAGGCAAAGACACATCAAGGAAAGAAAATTTTAGACCAATATCCTTGATGAATATAGATGCAAAGATCCTTAACAAAATATTGGCAAACCATATCCAAAAACATATTAAAAAAATTGTGCACCACGATCAAGTGGGGTTCATCCCTGGAATGCAAGGATGGTTTAACATCCGTAAATCAATAAACATAATCCATCATGTCAATAGACTTAACGATAAGAATCATATGGTTATTTCAATTGACGCAGAAAAAGCATTCGACAAACTACAACACCCCTTCATGCTCAAAACACTAGAAAAAATAGGGATAGTAGGAACATACCTGAACATTGTAAAGGCTATTTATGCTACGCCCATGGCCAACATCATTCTTAATGGAGAAAAACTGAAACCATTCCCTTTAAAAATGGGAACAAGACAGGGATGTCCTCTTTCACCACTTCTATTCAACATTGTCCTCGAAACTCTAGCCAGAGCAATTAGGCAGACCAAAGAAATTAAAGGGATACAAATAGGAAAAGAGGAACTTAAGCTGTCACTATTTGCTGATGACATGATTCTATATTTAGAGGATCCAAAAACCTCCTCCAGAAAACTTCTAGACCTCATCAATGAATTCAGCAAAATAGCAGGCTATAAAATCAACACGCATAAATCTAAAGCATTTTTATACGCAAGTAACGAAACAGCTCAAAGGGAAATGAGGAAAGCAACTCCATTTGCAAGAGCCTCAAAAAAAAATAAAATACTTGGGAATCAATCTAACCAAAGAGGTAAAAGATCTCTACAATGAAAACTATAAAACATTGAAGAAAGAAATTGAGGAAGACCTTAGAAGATGGAAAGATCTTCCATGTTCTTGGATAGGCAGAATTAATATTGTCAAAATGGCCATACTACCAAAAATGCTATACAGATTGAATGCAATTCCAATTAAAATCCCAATGACATATCTTACAGAAATAGAGCAAGCAATCGTGAAATTCACCTGGAAGAATAAGAAACCGAGAATAGCTAAAGCAATCCTTAGCAGGAAGAATGAAACAGGGGGTATTGCAATACCAGAACTTCAACTATACTATAAAGCAATAGTAAAAAAAATGGCATGGTATTGGAACCAAAACAGACAGGTAGATCAATGGTACAGAATAGAGGACATGGACACAAACCCAAATAAATACAATTTTCTAATACTAGACAAAGGTGCCAAAAATATGCAATGGAGAAAAGACAGCCTGTTCAACAAATGGTGCTGAGAAAACTGGAAGTCCATATGCAACAGAATGAAACTAAACCCCTATCTCTCACCCTGCACAAAAATCAACTCACAATGGATCAAGGACCTTGAAATCAGACCAGAGACCCTGCATCTTATAGAAGAAAAAGTAGGTCCAAATCTTCAACTTGTTGGCTTAGGATCAGACTTCCTTAACAGGACTCCCATAGCACAAGAAATAAAAGCAAGAATCAACAACTGGGATAGATTCAAACTAAATAGCTTTCTCTCAGCAAAGGAAACTATCAGCAATACGAAGAGAGAGCCTACAGAGTGGGAGAAAATCTTTGCCACTCATACTTCAGATAGAGCACTAATTTCCAGAATATATAAAGAACTCAAAAAACTCTACGCGAAGAATACAAATAACCCAATCAACAAATGGGCTAAGGATTTGAACAGACGCTTCACAGAAGAAGATCTACAAGCAATCAACAAACATATGAAAAAATGTTCACCATCTTTAGTAATAAGAGAAATGCAAATCAAAACTACACTAAGATTCCATCTCACCCCAATTAGAATGGCGATTATCAAGAATACAAGCAACAATAGGTGTTGGAGAGGATGTGGGGAGAAAGGTACACTCATACATTGCTGGTGGGGCTGCAAATTAGTGCAGCCACTCTGGAAAGCAGTGTGGAGATTCCTTAGAAAACTTGGAATGGGGCTGGGGAGATAGCTCAGCTGGTAGAGTGCTTGTCTTGCAAGCACAAGGCCCTGAGTTCAATCCCCAGTACCAAAAAAAAAAAAAAGAAAACTTGGAATGGACCTACCATTTGACCCAGCTATCCCACTCCTTGGCCTATACCCAAAGGACTTAAAATCAGCATACTACAGAGATACAGCCACATCAATGTTCATAGCTGCTCAATTCGCCATAGCCAGACTGTGGAACCAACCTAGATGTCCTTCAATTGATGAATGGATAAAGAAACTGTGGTGTGTGTGTATATATATATATATATATATATATATATATATATATATACACAATGGAATATTACTCAGCTATAAAGAATAATAAAATTATGGCATTTGCAGGCAAATGGATGAAATTGGAGAATATCATGCTAAGTGAGATAAGCCAATCTCAAAAATCCAAAAGATGAATGATCTCATTGATAAGCGGATGATGACATATAATGGGGGGTGGGAGGGGAACAAGAATGGAAGAAGGAGGGACTGTATAGAGGGAAAAGAGGGGTGGGAGGGGTGGGGGGAAAGGAAAAATAACAGAATGAATCAAACCTCATTACCCTATGTAAATGTATGATTAACAAATGGTATGCTGTTACTCCATGTGCAAACAGAAACGACATGTATCCCATTTGTTTACAATAAAAATAAATTAAAAAAAAAATACAGGGCTGGGCTGTGGCTCTGCGTAGCGTTTGCCTAGCACGGGGGAGGCCCTGGGTGCCATCCCAGCACCATCAAAGACAGACAGACAGCAATCTCATTAATCAACCTCAGAACTCAGAACTCACAACCCAACAAGGCCAAAAACTGGCAAAACACTTGATCAGGAACTTGACAAAACCAGAAATCCACATTACCTTTAACCGTATGAAAAGGAGTTTCACCTCACTAATGATCAGGACACTGAAAGTCCAAACCGCACTGGGACACCTGGCGTCCACAAAGACAACCCGCAGGGTGGCGAACAGTGTGAGCCGGGAGCAGAGCAGGCGCCCTGGGTCTGCCGGGCAGGTGGAGCCTCAGGAGTCGTGCCTGCAGCTCTGGGGACTCAGTTCTGCTGCTAGACAGGTGTCCGGGAAACTCGTGTGCAGCTGAGCCACAGACACTCGGAGAAACCAGCTGCGAGGCCTGCAAGATGGAGCCCACCAAGTGACGAGGGAAACAGCAGGACGGAGATGGGCAGAGAAACTGGGGCAGAGGGGAGAACAAAGATTCCATCCAAACCAGGGGACAGGCAAAACTACACCAGGCTCCTCAGGGCTACCTTGGTGGTGGGAACTAGAGAAAAGCTAGGAGGCCAGCTTCCCGCCCACCTGGAGAGCCCGGAGGGAGGGGCTGGGATGGGCGGGGCTTAGATGTGGCTGGAGGGGATGTGGCTGCTTTCTTTAGAATTTTTCTTTTTCTTTTTTTGGTACCTGGGATTGAACCCAGAGGCACTTAACCACTGAGCCACATCCCAGCCCTTTTTATATTTTATTCAGAGACAGGGTCTTACCAAGTTGCTGAAGCTGGCTTCAACCTTAGAATCCTCCTGCCTCAGCCTCCCCAGTTGCTGGGATTACAGGCGTGCGCCACCATGCCCCGCTCTCTATGTATATATATGTGCTTTTTTAAAATGTATGTTTTATTTCACCAGAAAAAGAAAAAAATGTCTAGAATACCAAAAATGTTTTTAAAACATTATCTTTTGGTTAATAAATCGTTCTTTTTTTACTTTCTGCATTTTCCACCTTTCCTTTTTTTCTAGCGCATTACGGATGGACCCAGGGCCTCAGAGAGGCGAGGCAGGCGCGCTCCCGCGAGCTACATTCCTACCCACTTTTCTTGAAAGACTGTATCATTCTCTAACAAGGTGGGCTGAGGGCTCTCCCAGAACACAGAGAAGGAGGAACTTCATGCACATGCACAGCAACTCTGCAAAGCAGCCAGCAGGATGTGTGTCACCACCCAGAGGGGACAAAGGAGCTAACCCTAACGGGGCACTAACAGATACACATGGCAATGCCACCTGCACTGGGGCTCAGCCTTTGGATGGGAATCAGCCAGGCCAGTGTCCCATCTCGAGAAACCTGCAGCAAAGACTCATGGGGGAAGAAGAAGCCTTATTAAGGAAGGAAATCCTCCCTACCCTCCAGGCCTAGCCCACCTGCTTCCTCCAGGCAGGCTTCCCCGACAACCTCATTCTCAGTCGGGGATACAAAGAAAAGCAAGAGGGCCACGTCCCTGCCTCCCAAGCTCCCAGCCTAGTGACGGGCCTACTGCAGCGGGGAGCACAGCATGGACAAGGGGCGGGCTGCAAACTCCTGGCACCTCTGCAGCCGCGCGCTGCCTTGCCTGGCTGCTGTTCTGCAGCTTACTGATCGCCCAGCCTTTTCATTTCCCAGGTGCATCCCTCCTCCCCCTCCATCCACCAGTTGTGGGGGAGAGCACAGCCCCTGGGCCAGGCTGTGTGGCTGGGGACAACATCAGACAAGTGTCAGCAAAGGAAGGGCAAAGGGCGTGGCTGCCGCCCTCAACAGGAGGGCCTGGGGTGCACGCACTCTCCCCCACCCCACCAGAATGTGATGGCCACGGAAGTTGGGTGAACTGAGGCTGGGTGAACTGAGGGAGGCTTGCGTAGGGGCAGAGGGCTGAGCCTGAGAGTCAGTCTGGAGGACATGGGGACCCAGCCCTGTGGAGGAGCCAGAGGCAAATCCCTGCTGTTCGCCTTCTCCTTCCCCTGCCACACCCTGAGCTCAGGAATGGGGTCCGGACCTGCCCAAGGCTCACCACAGGTCAGCCCCAGGGGAAGGTCAGGATGCTTTGCTTAGTCCTGGGGTGACCCTCCTGGGGTTTAGGCCTTCCGAACAAATGCTTCCTGCGTGTGACTCTCCCTGAAGCCCTGGCCTTACTTGTGAGTTCCAGTCTGTGGGCCTTAAACCCAAGATGGCACCACAGCTATCCGCTGGGCACCCCGCTTCTGAATATGGGGCAAGCGCTATTTGAAGTGCAAGAAAGTGTCCAGTCACCTACTGTGGAAGGCTGGGGGCTCCTTTGGCCTGTGCAGCAAGAACCGTGCCTCCATCCAGCCCAAGGGAGGCCCAGGCTCTCTCCAGACAGCCCAGGCCACGGGGTTAGGCCCTGCCTTTGTCCCCAGAGTACGTGAGCTGAATGAGTCCAGCCCTCCTGGCAGGGTCCCTCTGCCCCTGCAGGGCGCAGGTGTCACCAGGAGGCCCCCGAGGCTGCAGGGTCAGAGCTGTAAGCAGAGCAGGTCACCAGGAGACCCCCGAGGCTGCAGGGTCAGAGCTGTAAGCAGAGCAGGCGGGCCTCTGCTCTTACTTGGGCTTCCTGACGTCAGTCATCTTGGTGTGCTCCCCAAACTCCCGCTTCAGGAACTCTTCCAGGGGCCCTGACTCGTACGGCCGTGAGCCCCGGAACACTTCGTCCTTCATGCGGAAGTACACCCCACGCATGTAGGCCATGGATTTACCTAGGAACAGGGAGGGGAGAGGTGGGGAGACCCAGGCCCCACAGAGCCTCCCACAGGAAGAGAACACCCCCACACGCCAGCCCTGGGGGCCGTGGAGGAGGCAGTGGGAGTTGGTGCGTTTCCAGGGGGTGACTGCGCCTCTGGACCCTTCCTTGATGTCCTCCCTCCCGTGTGGACAGAAAGCAGCCTACCCCAGGCCCAAGGCTCTGGACCTCACTGTGTCTTTGATTTGTGGTATTTTCTTTACAGAAAGGCTCTCAAAGCATAAAAGCTAGATCTACCTCGTGTATCACAGAAAAGAAGGCGCAGCCCTGTCCTCTGAGCCTCCAGGGCAGACAAGGTCAAGGGAAGCTGCCGGGCAGGGGTGTGAGCTGGGGGCCAGCTGAATGCAGGGCTTCTCCCCAGATGAGGTTCTCCAGGCAGCTGCTCACACCCCTGCCACAGCTCCTGGGAGTCTGAAGACCCAGGATGTAGGAAGACGGTCCCTGAAGAAAGTGGTCCTCCCAGAGAGGCTGGGACCTCCACCCACTCCGCTGGCCCAGTCTCATGCCCTGCTGGCTGGGATGGTCCTGAGATGGCTCTTCTCTCACAGAGGACCAGAGAGGGGACGCGGGGCCCCTAAGGCCAGGGGAGAGAGCTTGGCAGATGGCTAGACACCAGACCTGCCTCTGCCCCAACTAACTGGGTGACCTTATCTGGTCCTCAGCTTCCCCCACTGCCCACCTCAGGAGACTATGGGGAGACTTGTCAAAACGAACTTCAATACTATCCCAAAACTGCTGAGAGGATGATGTTCCCTGCAACCTGCCAAGTGACCGCCTTCCTGCTGGAGCCCCAGGAAGCAGCTCGGCAGCCTCGCGAGCAGGTGAAACCCGCGTTCCTGCAGCACCCTGCCCCACCCAGCCTGGCCTGGCAGATGCCTGTACCCATCTGACTGGGTTCCCTGAGATGGGGACCCAGCTCTGTATCCCCAGCACCCCGCACAGGCCTTGCCATGGGTCTTGATGTCCCTACCCTGGGGAGGGGTCCTCCCTTATTGTCTCCAGGCCTTGGGTCACCAGGATCTGGATTTGGAAGGTGCCTTGGAAGTGCTGCCCAGCACCAGGGCAAGGGAGTGCCAGCTGGGGACGTAGAGGCTGAGGACAATGCGTGCCCTGCTGCAGCTGGGCCCTGACCTGGGACGTCTGTCCCAGCCAGTGTCATGCAGCTCAAATAGCGCCACAGAGGTGCCACTGAGTGGCGATGCGGGCCTACCTGTGGCCTGTCCAGTAAGCCAAGCACCCTGTCACCTCTGCAGGGCTGCGTGGAAGGAGATAGGGTCAGTGGCCTGTGGCCTGGGACGCAGGGGACATAATTGGAGTGTAGGGGACTGTTTTGGCCCGAGCAATTCAGGGATGAGCCATGTGACACTGGGCCACCCTTCCGCCTGGGACCTTAATTTCCCAGGCACACCAGGGCTCTGGCCTTCTCTGACTCTGTGGCTCCTCATTCCTGACTGCCCACTGTGCAGGGGTGGTGGGCGCCGGGGTGGCAGAGGTTGCTGCATGGCACGGTGTCCCACACTAGCCAAAGCTTCCAGGGCTGGGCAGGGCCCTTGAGCTGCGCCCCTGCCCAGCCTTCTCCTTCCAGCCGGGGACCCTCGGCCCCCGCAGAGCCCACCACCTTTTTGCAAGGCTCTGCCAAGGCGCTGGCCCGTGAGGTCAGGTCGGGGCCCACCCTGCCCACCTGCCCCTGCCCCCAGGGCTGTGCTCACTGTGCAGAATGGCCAGAGCCAGGATGCCCCCTGTGCTGGTCCCCGCCACCCAGTCGAAGAGGTCCTTGGTGGCCACGCCTGAGGCCTTCTCAATGGCAATGAGGAGCTGGATGATGACCAGGCCTTTCACGCCCCCTCCGTCCAGGCAGAGCAGGTGGTCGTGGCTGCAGTGAGGACAGCAGTGGCAGCAGTCGGCGCGGCCCCCAGTCCGTGCACCGCAGTGCCGGCCTGAACAAGGCCAGTGAGGCTGCCAACAGCCTCCCTGGGCGGGGCAGGTGGGGGGCCAGGACCCGCTGCGTCCAGAGTGGCTGTCCAAGGGCTGCTAATACCTCAGACAAGGGCGACAGCCACAAGGTCTGGCTGCTGGCCTGGGAGCAGGGGCTGCATCTGATGGTAAGAGCACGTTCCCTGTGGGCCGGGCAGGGGGCTGCGCCCGAGAGCAGCAGGACGGACGCGGCTCTGAGGGGCCTGGGCGTGAGCCTCCATGCTGCGCCTCTCCTGGAGGCTCAGGCTCTGCTTCTGCAAAGCCAGGTGCCCGTGCCGCCCGAGGAACACCGCAAGGAGTAGGGGAAGGTGTTCCCGAGGCGGAGGGCCCTTGGGCTGGCGCTCGCTCTAAGCACCAGGGCCTGTGCTCGGGGTGGGACTTGGGCCGCCTCCCCTGGGCCCTCACCTAGGCCTGCTCCTGTGCCCACACCTCCAGGCAGCCGCAGACGTGTGGAGGGCGGCGAGGGAGCAGGTGGACGCAGGGAAAGTGGTGGCTGGTATCTCTCCAGAGGGGGCCCAGTGCCCCCAAACCATGACAACGTCAGGGTAGAAAGGAAAGAGACCGCACTGCATTGGCCCCAGCACCCAGCTGCATGACTGCACTGTCCCCAGGCCCTACTTCATTGTCACTAATAAGCCACTGCAGGCACCCAGGACGTGATCTCTGCCACAAACTGCAGAAGCAGAAGAGCTGCCTCACAGCTCTTCTAGGCACAAGGTCAAAGCCTGAGCCTGCTGGGGGTCCCCCGCCACGCTGCACTCACGTCCGCTTCTCGTCCCGCATGGAGTTCAGGATGAAAGCCGGCTTCCGGGCCCGGGAGATGTGCATGAGGTCTTGCAGTTCTGTGAGGCATAGGGTGGGTGCACTGGGGCCAGCAGGTCCCTGGCCCCATGCCCCATGGGTCCCTAGAGCAAATCTGGAGCTGAGCCCTGACCCCAGTGCCCCATCATCTACCTCCTGCTAAACTAGAGGCTGCAGACCTGCCAGGGGGACTTCCCACTGCTCTGGGAAGGGCTCCCTACCCGGCCCAGTCTGCTCCCAGACTCTCCTCAGTGTCCTCCTCCCGAAACCCCAAGGCACGAACTCCCCTGATGTGCCCTGTTTCTTCATGCGTCAGCTCATGCTAACAGCCACCTTGAGGCCTGAGGCTGAGTCCCAATCTATAGCCAGTGCAGGATCCAAAGAGGCCCAGCAGGCTCCATGACGTGCCCAGAGTCACTTAGCCAAAAGGGCTGTGGAGGGTGTTGCCTGGAGCTGACCTACGTGAATGAAGGGAGACATCCCAAAGCCTTTGTACTGCCTGTGTCCTGGTCCTGGTCCAGGTCTGTCCTGTGCCCAGGGGCCTCTGGGGTCAGGCCCACCCATTCAGTCTTCCTCTGTGCCCAAGACCCACAAGCAGGCTGAAAAACAGGACAGCCCCAGCGGCTCCGCCCAGCAGTGCCATGTGATCATGACCCTAACAGCCCACTGCCACTGCAGGGAGCCCCTGGCAGCGAGGCAGGCGGGCTGCACCAGGGCGTGTTCTACAGAGCAGCCAAGGCAAGCAGGAGACAGGCGGGAGGGCAGCGGACAGAGGCCGGGGAGCCGGCGGGGAGGAGCGTGTCTGGCAGAGAGGAAAAGGAACAAGAGCTGTGGCTAAGGAGGCCAAGCCAAGCACCGCGCCCTCTAGGCTCAGGCATCGCCCATCTGCTGCCACAGCCCAAGCCCACTGTCCCTCCTGGCTTGGGTGACTGCCTGCCTGCAAATGGAGAGGCGAAGATGGGGAGAGAGGCGGCCGCTGCTGTGCCCCTCCAGGGCCCCAGGCCTGGCCAGCTGATCCTGGCTGCCCTGTTTAGGGACCTAGGTCCCTGAAATGGACCAGGTCACAGAAAGCCCAGAGCAGGACCCTGGTCTCCTCTGGGGCTGTCTTTGAGGATACTTAGGATGCCCAGGAACACATGCTGGCTGCCTGGTCACACTCAGAAGCCTGTAGGTCACTTATGGGGCCAGCAGGGGGCAGACCAGGCCTCACGCTGGACAGAGTCAAACAATGATAGAGTTGAAGCCAGAGGGCCAGGGCCCTGGGCCCCTCTCAGCTCTCCTCACTTTCCACGGGGAAAGGAGAAGGCCCTTCTTGAGAGTGCCCACTTCGTGGGTGCCAATGGGAAATACCCAACTGAGACCGTGCCTTCGCATCCTCTCAGAGGCAGATTGTGGGGCCTCAGCCAGGGGAGCCCCGGCTGCTGTCCGCCTGTGTTAGCTAAATCTCACCCCATCCTCCCTTGCTGCCTGCAGCGACTTCCACCCTGGGCCTGTCTCTGAGTAGTCAGGCCTGCATCCACGGCCCGGCCCGGCACTGCTGCAGAGAAGGCAGGGAGCGGCCTACCTAGGTTGTTTAAGCTGATCGGCGGGGGCTGCGCTCTTTCCAGGAAGAAGGGGTGAGGTGATGCCGTGGAACTCTGCTCCGTGGGGACCTCTTGGATGAGTGAGAAGCGGTAGTCGGCCCCCACGGTTCTCAGCAGAGTCAATAGCGCCTTCCTGGTGACAACTTGTCATGTTTGGTAGAGGACAGAGAGGTGTCAACATGCAAGAGGCCCCTCCTTCCACATGGACCCAGCCCACCTACTGGGCAACCCGAATGTGGGTGGAGCACCCTGACAGTGTGTACTGCCTGTCTGCCTTGTTCAAAGCAGGCTCCCGGGGCCAGGGAAGGTGCTGGGGCTGACCGTGGCACATGGCAGGAGGAGGGCAGAGTCACCCTGCCGGATTATTTTGGGGAACCCCTCTTTCCTTCTACTTCCACTTCCAAGGGAGCAGGGTTCCCACCTCCACAATCAGCAGCTCTCAAAAATGCCGAGTGGACGGTTCCTTTCAGAGTTTGAAAGGGATGACCAGCCAGCCAGCCCGTCGGAGGACGGATAGCGGGAAACAGCACCCACATCTGCACGCACACACGATCAGGCGCACTCCCCGGTAACCCCGCAGCTCCCTAAAACCCTCCATCCTCCGAGGGGCTCAGGCTTCTGGGAGGAGGACCTGCCTCTTCCAGCTCTGAAGCCGAGCCAGGTGGGCCGGGTGCAGCGCAGGCATGTGTGCGTTGGTGCCCACCAGGGGAGGCACGGGGCTTGTGCAGCGCAGCACATGCACGCACATGCTTGTACACGCAGGGCATGCACGGGCCTTGTGAGTGCAGCGCATGCACTAATCCCACCCTGTTCTGCTGCCACCTACCCGTCCCCAACCACCCTGGGAGCCTGAAGATCCTGTCATGGGCCAGGGTGCATGAAGAGGACCCTACCCCGGCAGGCCCAGGTGGGCCTGTACCCAGCGCTCAGGGCCCAACTTGGGGGAAGGAGTCTCCCTGAGTCCCACGTGCTCAGGCCACTTTCAGCAGGGAGTGGCTGGGGCCTCATGGCTGGAACTTCCTCCTTTTCAGTATCTGGGCCCTAATCCTGCCCGATTCTGATCCCATGGGGCAGACACGTACGTTTGCTGATCTTGGAGGCTATGAGTGCAGGAGTCTCCCCAAAGTCATTTGGGGTGTCCACCTCTGCTCCAAACACAATGAGGGCCTTGATCATCTCCACATTGTCTTTCTGTTGGGAGAGTGAACAGGCAACAGCTCAGGAAACGGAGCCAACTCAGAGGGCCTCTCGGCCACCGGCCATGGAGACCAGGGCCCTCCTGGCCCCACCCCAGGGGCTCTGGCTCTCCCACGTCTGCAGCAAAGAACAGACCCTACAAATGGGCTTCAAAGTTCCCCCAGGAGAAGGCTTGAGAACTCAGACAGAAACTGGGGGTGGCCCCAGCTCCTCCTCCAGGGAAGAAATGCACCTATGACCCTAACCAGGAGCCCTGGGAACAGGGAAGAACCAGCTGCTGGTAGCTTTCAGGAGGAACAGGGAGAGGGTGACTGAGGACCAGGAAGGCTGCCCTGCCCATCGAGTCCAGGGACACTGAGCACACGGCTGACAGCGGCCTCCAGGGCCAGCCTCTCTCCACGGTGCTGCGCGACACGGGTGGCTGGGCAGAGGGCTGGGCACGGCGTGGCTGCACAGGACAAGCCAACGGACTGGCTGCCTGCAAAACGAAGCAGTGTCTCACAAACGGGGCTGACGTTCCATTAGGACTCATCCGGGTACAGGAGAATATGTGTGTGTTTTAACTACTAGTTAACATATTTCTTTTTGGGTTTCCCTTTATGTGTGGCACTGGTTTGTCACTTATACTAGTGATAAAGCTTTGCCTTCCAAATAAATTTAAGTAACGTTTAAAAGAAAGCCAGTTCGAAGAAGAGATTCACTACACAACTGAAAAGGTGGCTGATGGATGCGCCCAAACAGAGGGCGTGGAAGTGACCAGAGCATCGGGACGGTGATTGATAATACAGAATAGGGCTGGGGACGTGACTCTGTGGTTGGGTGCCCTGAGTTCAATCCCCAGTACCAAAGGGTGGGGGGAGAGGGCATTAAACAGCCAGCACAGATTTCTTCACTGCGACCCACTCAGGTACTAAAATTAAAAAATAAATAAATAAATAAACTAGCTTCATTTAAGAATGATCTTGATAAAGCAGTAAGAATTACACGGCTGTTCTGTTACCAGTCCAACTAGCTGTTCTGTTACCAGTCCAATTAGCTGCTTTTACCATGGACATCGTTTTTACTGGAATGACTGACCGATAAACCAGGAGCATTCAGCCGTAGACATTCAGGAGACATTTTCCGCAAAAAATGAATGCGGTCAGTCTGTTGCTTCAAGAAAACCTTTTTCCATAATAAAGTTGAAGCTTCCAAGAAAAAATAATAATTTTAGAAAACCAGAATGTATCAGGATGGGCTGGACAGCTTCCCCCAATTTAAAGACTTTCCTAACAAGGTTGGTGGTGAGATTTGTTTTTGATACAAAGTTGAACATCCCCTAATCTGAAAATATGAAATCCAAAATGCTTTAAAATCTGAAATTGTACTTCAAAGATTCATATTTTGGACAATTTCATATTTTCATATTAGGGATACCCAAAAGGTGAAGTCTATGCAAACATTCCAAAATTTATAAAACTGAATCTGAAATGCTTCTGGTCCTAAGGATTTCAGATGAGGGATGCTCAAGCTGTACTGTACAACAAAACAGGTCCATGCTGGAAGCTATGCAATCTCAGGGGACAACATTTCCCAAGGCTGACACAGGAAGCTGTGTGAGTGAGGGACCCGTGCAGAGCACACAGGTTCCAGTGGACATCAGTGCAACGAGGTCTGAATAGTTCATAGAGGTGGTTTAGGCTGCCCGCTGCAACTGGGTCAGAAACCGTCACTTGTGCAGTGTTGGCATAAGATCAAAGAATATCTGCAATCCCTGAAGAGGTACCAACACATATCTTTTCCAACTCTATGCCCGTGAGGCCAGATTTTCTTCATACTCTTCAACTAAGTACACAGTGTCTTGAGAACAGGTATAGCAGAAGCTGGGCATTAAAAAGAGTCACTAAAATGTATAACGATACCAACTCTTCTCATTCACCAATTATTTTTTGTTTCAGAAAACAGAGTTGGTTTTCCATGAAAACATTATTGATGCTAGTTAGCATGTGCTTGGTTCATTACTGCTGTTTCCTTAATTAATTTTTTATTTTTTATTTTTTGGTGCTGGGGCTCTGGGGGTGTAACCCAGGGCCTTAGGCACACTAGGCAAGTGCTTTACCATTAGCCACACTCCTGGCCCACAATTATTGTTTTTAAATGAATTAATAAATATTTTGAAAATATCTTTAAGCTTTTGAAGTGGCAAATATAGCTAGACAAAATCCATACAAATGAGAAGTCTCTGGGATCATCAATATTTTTAAAGAGTATAAGGGGGCCAAACAGACCACATAGTCTTTGCCTTCGAGAACTGCTTAACTAGATCATTCCAAGGGCCCATTCAAGAGCTAAAAATGTTCAGTCTTATTTATAGTTCTAGTCTCTTAGGCAACAATGTCTCTGCTACAGTTATGACCTTTGGTACAAAACAGGATATCTTTGAATTTGTCCTGACTATTTCTTTCAGAGTCCCAGGAGTCGTGCCTGTGCTGAGACTCACTAACGGATGTACATGCACGTGGACTCTAGCGCAGGTGCATGGCTAGCGCAACCACACACCCATGTGCGCCTGCAATACAGTATCTTCTCCTCCTGAGGAATAATGTTTATGCTAGAGTCTGAGGAGGCCATGGAGCTCTAAGGGCAGGAATTACCGCTCCCCCTCCTCGTCTTCAATGAACCAATAAACGTACTGTCCTCACACCACCACCATGGCTGCCCGGCTGCCCGGCAGCATTGGCAGGCCCTGCTGTCCCGAGGCTTACGGGCCCCTGGGGAGATGGATCTGCAGGACATTCTTCCCTGTCCTGAAGGGCAGCAGCACTGACCCGTGGGGTGGCCACTCCCTGCCAGGTACTGCCTGTGTCATCAGACATTCCGCACAGAGCTACCTCCTGGCTGGGCAATGACACCCCATTTTTCAGATAGGACATCAAAGCTGACAAGTGACAAGACTTGCCCAAGATCATAGCTGTTGGCGGCCAGGGGTGAACTCCCCTCGTGCCGTGCGAGGGTCTGGGGTACAGGAGGAAAAGTTAGTGAAGAAAGAGGAAGGAGATGTCATTTGGGGCTGAGGAAGGTTCCGGAAGGCTTCCTGAGGGAGGAAGCAGGGTCTGAACTGATCCTTGGATGGGAGAAAGATGGTGAGTGGGTGAGGAAAGGAGGGGCCGGGGGCCGCGAGCCAGCCCTGACGCAGAGGCAGGCAGGGGGGACGGCGCCAGGTGTGGGCAGGGCTCACCGACATGGCCAGGTGCAGCGGGGTGTTGCCGTTTTCGCCGCGGGCTCCTGCGTTGGCCCCGTGGGTCAGCAACACCATGACGCAGTCGAAGCGGCCTCGCATCACGGCCACATGCAGGGCCGTGTTCCCCGAGGCGCTGGTGCTGTCCACGTCGCAGCCCCGCCTGAGCAGCATCCGGGCCATCTGAGGGGCACGGGTCAGGAGGGGTCAGCAGGGGAACCTGGGGAGCACTGGGCCCTGGGCTCCTCCCCAAGAGGCCCTCAGGCACTGAGGCCCCTGGGAAGCTCGAGCAGTGAGAGTCCAGGTGCAGGTCCCAGCTACAGAGGTGGCCCTGGACCCTGGCTCCCACACCATCGCACCCCAGGAGCAAGGGGACAAGGAGCCAGATGTGCTCCTTCTAGGGATCCTGCTCCCTCCCTGCAAGGCTCCTCGGGGCCTGACCCAGACTGCTGCGCTCCTGCAGCCCCGGGGCCATGCCTCGGCAGCCACATCCCTGCGCCTCAGTCAGTCCTGCAGCTGAGCGACCGAGGGGCGAGCCTGGGCTCTGGTGCCAGACACTCTCTGCAGTGTAAATGGCACTGCGAGTCTGGACTGCAGAGGTGTGGTGACGGTAGGCGAGGAAGCAGGAAGGGGTCACACTGGCGCCACACTTCTGCCTAAGAGGTGTCCCGTCTGAGGCTGGCATCTCCCCCTGCGGACCCAGCAGGCCTCAGGGCAGGCCAGGGCCTGGGGCACCTGGATTGCTGCGCTGTGCTTCCTGGTGATGAGCCCAGAGGCCCCCATCCTAGCTCAGCTTGGGCCAGAACACAAAAGGGACGCCCAGCCAGGTGCGCGTCAGGGCCAGCTGACCAGCATCCTCATCGCCACCAGCACAGCTTCCGTTTGTGAGGCACTTTACAATTCATGCAGAACGTCTCAGCACTACCATCCAACACTGCAGACAGGCCACAGGAGCCCTGAGCCCAAAGGGGACAACTGCCAAAGGGGACAACTGCACCAGCCCGTGAGCAGCAGAGCAGAGACAGGACTCCGCCTCTCCTTGGGCTTCTCTCCCACGGGGCACTGCGAGACGTGCCACCTTCGGGTGCACTTGGAGCCTCCTGGCTGCAGGTGCTGAGGAACACGGGGCTCAGTCCTGCCCTAGCCCCACTCACCTCCGCATTCTTGGCCCAGTGCAGGGGGCTGGCCCCGTAGCGAGGGTCCTTGCTGTGGATCTGGTTGCTGTCCATGCTGATGATCATCTCAGCGCACCTGCGGGGAGAGGGGCCCCAAGCAGTGAGGAGAGGCAGGCGGTCTGGCGCTGGGTAAGGCCGGGGACTCAGGACTTTGCCTACCAAGGAGGGGCAGCGTCACCTGCTTAAAAAATCACAATGAAGCCAACCCACTGGCCGTGGCAACGATTTCTTGGATACCACACTGAAAACTCAGGATGCAAAGGCAAAAACAAATAAATGGCACTATGTTAAACCAAAGAGCTGCTGCTCGGCACAAGAAACGATCCACAAAATGTGAAGGTGACACACAGAGAGGGGAGGGGCGAGGGGGCTGCAAACCACGAATCAAGTAAGAGGGTGATACCAAGACCTGTAGAGAACTCCCGCAACTTGACAGCAGGAGTTCTCAAGCTGATTAACTTGTAACGGAACTTCCTTCCTTTTTTTAGGCTGAATAGTAATAATTAACTTTAAAATATCCCAAGTCATTGAATCGCATACTTTAAATAGGTGAATTATAGGGCATGCTAAGTATATCTCAATAAAGCTGTTAAAAAAAAAATGAATGCAGGGGCCTGGGTTGTAGCTCAGTGGTGGAGCACTTGCCCAGCAAATGTGAGGCACTGGGTTTGATTCTCAGCACCACATAAAAATAAACAAACAAAACAAAGGCATTGTGTCCATCTGCATTTAAAAAAAATTAAAATATAAATAAGGGCTGGGGTTGTGGCACAGTGGCAGAGCACTTGCCTAGCACACGTGAGGCACTGGATTCGATCCTCAGTACCACATAAAAATAAATAATATAAAGGTATTGGGTCCATCTTCAACTAAAAAAAATAAAAATAAATAAAAATAAAATTAAAAAAAAAAAACTATCAAAAAAAACAAAAAAACAGAAGCAGTTACTAGGGACAGGCTGCCTGGGCTTCACACCCCTGCACAACCCCAGGGCTTGGCGAGCTACTCAGCCCGAGGCTCTGGTCCCTCGTCCGTAAGACGGGCTAACTCGGCTGCTCTCTGGGTCGCTGCGCCCAGTGGCTCCAGCAGCGGCAGCTCGCACTCCCACCTGCTACTGCCACGACATGCTATCGGCCCCAGAGTGGACTGGAGCCTCGTCTCCCGACAGCCCTCGCCCCAGGGCCAGGCGCCCAGCTCCAGGCTGTGGGGTTGAGCGCCACTTCCTCCCCTGGGGTCTCAGGGGCTCCAGCTCCAGCGGGCCACGCATGGCCGGGCTCAGGTTCTGCTCCCCACAAGCCTTCCCTGGACCCAGCGCCTGGACACCCTCCCTAACTTGGAGGGTAGCCCATGTGTCCTCTTCTCTGCACTCTCACTGTCTGGCAGCACGTTTCCCTTCCTTCAGGACGGGGACCTCATCATCTGAGTGCGGGCACAAGCCCAGCTGTGGTCAAGTTCCGTGAATCCAAAGACAAAGCAGGGGGGCTGCTGGTCTGAGCCAGGACAGCAACTCTCAGTACAACTGGACACAGAGCACGTGGTTCTTAGAGTGGAACACGGCTGGCTACCACGTGCAAGCCTTCGCCCCACTGGTTTCGACCACAGCATGAGACATCCCTTGGTCCTCTGGGCAAGGATCTTCCTGGGTGCTCAGAAGCCAGGCCCACAGAGAATGGCTCGGGGGCAGAGAGGGGAGGTGACTGAGGGGGCCAAGCAGGGAGCACATGGGGCCTGCACAAAGAGCCTGGGGTGGTTGGAGCCCAGCAAGAGCCAGGTATGTGCCAGCCCCCTGGGTACAGAAAAGCATCACCTGTCACTTGGTGTCCTTTCAGGTCACAACCCGCAACTAGGCCACCTGACCACTGGGGGTGTTGGTATTTTCTGTAACCATTTGGTCAAGTCTTTCTGAAAGTTCCAGTCCATTCTGGCTGTGCTAGGGAGAATCAAGAAAGCAGGGTTTAGGCTGGGTGCGGTGGGGCACACCTGTAATCCCAGCAACTCGGGAAACTGAGGCAGGAGGATCACAAGTTCAAGCCCAGCCTGAGCAATTTAGTGAGAACCCATCTCAAAATTTTTAAAAACTCAAAAAGGGCTGGGATGAAGCTCAGTGAGAAAGCGCATCTGGGTTCAATTCCCAAAAACAAAAATGAAAAAAAAAAAAAAAAAAAAAAAAAAGGAAGCAGGCTCATCCCAGCTGGGACAAGACCTCACAGGTGACAGTAGTGTCCCCGGGTGCCAGAACAGCAGGTGCAAGCCCCAGGGAACGAAAGCCCTCCTCATCTGAGTCTGCCCTCTGTGCTTTATGCACGGCCACCCAGCAGGCTGCACTGCCAGGTCTGGGTGACGTGGTGTCTCCTGTCCTGCAGCTGCTGGCTCAGGGCTCATCTGGATCATTTCTATAAGGCCACAGGATCGATGGGCCAACTAAGTCGATTCACCCATTCATTCGGTCTAGATACTGCTCCTGCTGGGTGTGACTTTGTGCCGCGTCGCCTCTGATCCCACTCCCCACTCACACACACGTAGTATTTTCTCAAGGCTGGGTTTCCCAAGTCTGGGAGAAGGGGACAGATAAGAGAGTGTCTAGAGCTCCCAGGACATGGGCCTAGCACCTGCAGCCCAGCGGTGCCACCAGTCAGGAAGGAACAAGGCACCTGGCCAGGCACAGAAGCCACCAAGCACTGCGGCTGTGAAGAAGTGGGACCCCTCCAAGCCCGACTGCTTCGCCCCGCAGAAGTGGCGCTCCGGGTGGAGCAGGGTGAGAAGGGGGGATGGACTGGAGGACCTTCTCCACTTTGGCAAAGAGAAGCTCATGGTTAGAGATTAAGGTGCACACGGAAAATTCTAAAGTTGCACTGCTTGTGCAGTTGAGCTTGCAGACCAAGGCTCACCCCCACCACCCCCACCCAGTTAGCGGCAAGCATGTTCCTGGCCCTAGGCCAGTGCCAGGGGCCAGCTGACAAGGCGCGCGTCTTACCCCTTCTGGGAGAACTTCATGGCGGTGTGGATGGGGTAGCCCCCGGGCCCCACGATGTTGCAGCGGGCATTGCACAGCAGCAGCACGCGCACCATCTCCTGCTTCCCCAGCTGGCAGGCCAGGTGCAGCGGGGTCAGCCCTTGGTTGTTCACCTGGTTCAGGCCAGCCGAGGCGTTCTTTCCTAGGAGCTGACAGCACGACATCAGGGACGGCTGCAGCCCGACAGGGAGAAGCCCCTGCACGTTCCCCTAATACCTACTGGGGCCACCTCTCTGGGACTGACGGGGAAGGGAGTTTGACGCCCTGAGGATGCTGCTAAGAAATTAAAGAGGACCAATGGGGAAGGGAGGCCTTGGGGAAAAGCAGCAGCAGCACCAAGTGGCCAGGGAGACCCAGGTGAGGGGCGGCCACTGAGGCTCACATCCAAGTCCCTCAATCAAGAAGCTTAAAAGGTGGTGGCATCTAGGGATGGGCCCTGAGGTTCTGGTGGAAGCCCTTCTTGCTTTCCAGGTTTTATTCTGCTGTCTGGCTTCAATGTCTTTTCTACTAGCAGATGTATTTTCAGTAAAAGAGTACAGTTGTCCCTTGGTATCCCCAGATTCGTTCCAGGACACATGTCCCTATTCTAAAGTCTATGTAAGTCTTTATATAAAATGGTGTAACAGCTGCATGTAACCAACACACATCCTCCCATGTACTTTGTTATAGTGTATTATATTGTATTCATTTATTTTGAGGCTTCCCTTGAACTTGAGATCCTCCTGCCTCAGCCTCCCAGGTAGCTGGGATTAGAGGCCTGCCTTCTATATACTTTAAACCATCTCCGGATTACCTGCAGTACCTACTACAATGTGAATGCTATGTAAATAATTCTTCTACTATGTTGTTTAGGGAAGAACCACAAGAAAAAAGTCTGTACATGTTCAGTACAGAACCATTTCTTAAAAAAATATTTCCATCCTCAATTGGTCAAGTTGACGGATGTGAAATCCACAGATCTAGAGGCTACTGTGCTAGTACAGTTGAGACGGGTTTGTTTCTCACTTTGGGTGCATGCTATCTCCCTGAGGTTAATTATGGCCACTGGGCACCCATGTGACAGCAGGATCACCTCCTGGTGGCTGGATGGTGACACAGCAGGAGAGAGCAGGGTTGGCATCAGGCTGGAGACCAGGGCCACCTGCCTCCTGCTTCATGGTCCTCAGTGGGGCCTGAACCTCAGTTTCTATGGCAAGAGAAAAAAGTGGACCATGTTCCCAGCTAGGGACCTTCTGAGGATTAGCGAGAACATGTGAGGACATGCCAGCCCATGAGCAGCTGATGAAGAGCCGCGGCGTTGCCACCGACCAGACGGTGGCCTGGCCTGGAGGCAGCACTGCAGCACTCTCTGGGAGCACTGTGCATGAGATACGGGTTCGCAACTTCCAGAAGACTCCTGGTGCCAAGGCAGACCGGATGTGACCTTCAGAGGGTCGCTCTTTCTAGACAATTCCTGATATTTCCGTTTTCTTTCAACCTAATATGGTAGCTTTTAAATAACAGTTTTTAAAAAACCTTCTAAGTAACCAAAAAATTAACAGGAGCACCTCTGACAAACACACCTACCAGAGTCAGAAGGAGGCTGATTTGTTTTGTTTGAGTTCCTATAAATTAGGCTCACCTAGTTCCTATAAATTAGGACCACCGTGGAGCATGAGCCTCCACAAGCAGGGTCTGATCTGGATGCCCCAGCCCAGAGGTCAGGTTCACAGCAGGTACTCAGGAAAGGCAGAACTGAACTGATTGGCTGGAACTGGGCGTGTGTTTAGTTTGCTGAGTGGGAGGACTTTTCCGGGCTGCAGATAAGCCAACCTGGGTCTCTTGATGAGTGTCACATGACACATGAGCCCAGAAGCCCTAGGAGAACTTGCAGGTACGTGGAGGTGTGGTCAGAACCATTACCTTGCCCCTGCCCCCTGCTCACCTGCAGCACCTGGGAGTTGTCACCCTGCACAGCATAATGGAAGGCAGTCTCTCCCTTGTTGTCGGTGACATCCATCTGGGCATGGCAGTATTGCACCAGCTCCACCAGGATCTCCCCATCCCCTTTGCGGCAGGCCAGGTGCAGCGGGGTGCAGCCCTCCTCATTCTCCGTGCTGTTTGCACAGCTGCAGGGAGGCCAGGAAAGTGATCAGGCAGGGGCCAGGGGACAGGGCTGCTGAGAAGCCCAGACACAGAATCGGGTGCAGGCTGGGGCACTGGGACATCCCGGGGTCTGTCTGCGCTCAGAGCATTCACACCATGCTTAGGCTGGCTGGTCCAAACTCAGCGCTGAGCTGCAACTTATGTTTCTGATGATCTGTATCAGGGTTTAGTTCACTTTACACACCTGTGTGAGAGAGGTGCCCCAGGGCCACACCAGCATGAGGTGGGCAATAGGGTGACATGGAAAAGGGTCACGGGACACAGAAATCCCGCTAACCTTGAACAATGCACTTAACCTCTCTGGGTTTAAATATCCTTATGTACAGAACCTGCTGCACCTGCAGGAAACAGATCTGTTGTGACATCAGATGCCCTGGTGCCCAGGATCCTACATGTAAATGTGCATGAGGCTTGAGCTGCAGGCCCAGGGGCTAAGCCATGTGGTCCTGGGTGGAGAACCAGAGGTGGTGTGGCTATCTCTAGCCACTGGCCCCTGGTGTCCTATGCAAGAGCCGACACAGTGTCCTCTCCGAGGGCCTCACCGACACAGCTGCTGGCCCAATGGACACACCACGAGGGCATCCAGCTTCTAGAAGGGCACCAGACCTTGGAAGGAGACACAGGGCGGGAGCCCCGTTCAGCCCTCTCCAGCTGTGACCGAGCAGCCTTCCTAGGTTCTGGCCCGGGGTCAGGCTGCTCCTTTTGAGCTCAAACCACCAGCCCAGCCCGCGCACCTGATGATGCGGCTGTGATGGAAGCACTCGCGGATCCCCAGCTCCACGGCCAAGTGCGCCACCGACCAGCTGGGGTGGTTGCGGATGAGGTCGGTCAGGTGCTGCAGGACCTCGAGGTGCAGGACCTGCGAGGAGCTCTCGTAGAAGGGTGGCAGCTGGGAGGAGAACTGCTGGAAGTGCACCAGCGCGTCGGCCTCCGACTCCAGCTGGAAGAGTCTGCGCGGGACAGGAAGTGACGTGGCGGTGGGCCCGCAGGCCTCAGCCTGTGCGGTCAGAAGCCAGGGGGCCCAGGCAGGCCACCAGAGCCCGCTCGTCCCTGCCCACACCCCTGGAAGGAGTCTGGTTTGGACTTGTCGGTGTTTGGAAACTTTTCCCTTTTTCTTTCCCACCCTCTCCTCCCCCTCCTCACTTTTAAATTGTATCTGCCCAAAGTTCTGTCATAGCCCCTTTCTAATTTGATTGTCACATCTCAGGCCCCAGTCTCCAATATCTAGCCCCCAGTACATGGTAAGAACTGAATAAGTGCTATTTAACCTTAATATCCAGCGACAAATTATATAAATTAGGACACAGCCATGGGATGAACATTATGTGGTCATTAAAACAAAATTAAAAGAACATGGAGATATTTATTTTGTAAAAAAGCAGGCTAAAAATTACACATGATACAATGTGACTGCAACTGTGTAAAGAAGACTAGAAAGAAATATGCCAAAATCTGCATGGAATTATGATAAATAACAACTGTTCTCATCCATTTCCAGCCCAAGTGTCTGCTATTGACAAGATGCTGGCTACCCACTAAGACAGCGATGAACTAACTAAAGACCGGAAGAGGAGGCAAGATAAACAGTGCAACTGACAACCTCCTGGGACTCGGGCCAGGGGCTAAGTCCAGGGGTCTCAGGGCATAGCCCTGGGGCACACCTCCTACTCTGGGTGGGACCACAATCAAGGAATGAGGCTGACCCACACGGGGGCAGGTCCTCACAGAACACAGAGTGTCTTCAGGTAACTCAGGTCCAGAAACTGGTGTGAGGCTGTCATGATTAACACTGTCCCCAGGTACCTGGGAGAAGCAAAATAGATCTAAGTACAGTAACATCGGACCAACTTCAAGTGATTCCTACGAGCTCATTTGCAAACACAAGTCCAGCACATCGCCACACTCACAAGACATGTGGACATAGGAAAGAAAGCAACAGAAACACCGTCCAACAGAAACAGAACTGCAAGGGGGGCTGTAAACACTGCAATTATCTGACAAAGACCTTGAAATGACTGTGATAACATTCAAGAAGACAGGACATTCAGAATTTTGACAAAGAACTTTAAACTTTTAAAGAAATAATCAAATAGGAATCAAAGAATCAAAAAATACAATTGCCAAAGTCAGGAGCTCAATAGCCAGCTCAATAGCCAGGTAGATTAGCAGAATAGACAGTGATGAAGAGAAAACTAGTGAATGGGAAGAAAGATCAGGAAAGCAGGCAGAATAAAGCATGGAGAGACAGAAAATGGAACACACAGGAAGCAGACGAGAAGCTTCTATACTGAGAAGCTCTGCCTTACATGTAAGTGGAGTCAAAATCAGAAGTGCAAAAGCAGTAGACAGAAGCCTTAACTGAAGAAAGAATGTGCTTTCCAAAACTGCTTTTTAAATTATTCCACTGATTCACTATATCCTATGAGCCCTTCTCCCTACAAAAAGCAAACAAAAGTACAAAAACAAAACCATACTTAGCACCTTGTAAAGGTTTTAAAAAGTGGCCCCAAATGCTTTGATACTCCTGCTGAGTAGTGGAATTTGTATCTTTTCACCCTTTTTTCCTGCTCTGTAACTGCTTTACCAAGAGAATGTGGCAGCCGTGGGCTGGCTGCCCCAGCCTGAAGAGACTGGAAACTTCTCCTCTTCCCTTGGGCCCCCACCATCATGCCAAGGGAAGCCCAAGCAAAGTGTGGTGAGGACCCCAGGGCCCGGGGTCCTGGACCCAGGTAAACTCCAACTTGCCAGCACCAACTTGCCAGCCAGGAGCGACATCTTCAAGACAGATCCTGCAGTCAGGCCGCCCCAGCTGATGTACAGAGAGTGAATTAAGCCCTTTCCACTGAGCTCTGCAGTTTACTGCAGAGCTTTAGGTCAAATAATAATTATGGTGCTAAGCCACCATGTTTTGAGGTAGTTTGTTAAATAACAACAAATAATGATACATATTGTTTGACATAAGAGTGATAATCAACACCAGTACATAATACAGCTGCTGAAAGAAAAGGAAACATAAGGGGCTGGGGAGATAGCTCAGTTGGTAGAGTGCTTGCCTTGTAAGCACTAAGGCCCTGGGTTCGATCCCCAGCACCAAAAAAAAAAAAAAAAAAAAAAAAAAAAAAAGAAAAGGAAACATAAGGAGAAAATAATGGAAACAGTGAGGAAACAAGTTCCTTTCAAAGGTCAACCATCAGAATGACAGCTGGCTCCTCTGCACTAGAAGCCAGAGGTAATGGAATGACATCCCTGTCCCTAAAGAGCTAAGAGAAAATAAACACCAGTGAGTCCTACACTCAGCAAGCAAGCAGGCAAACCAACCAACCCTTCAAGAACACAGCTGAGGAGTGGGGTGCAGCTCGGTGGTAGAGCACTTGCCTAGCACATATGAGGCCCGGGGTTCCATCCCCGGCACCACACACACACACACAAGTTGGAATTAAAACATGTCACTAGTCAAACAAAAACCCCACAGACCTTGTCATTAGTAGACCTACACAAAAGGAAATAAGAAGGATTTTTCTTCAGGTAGAAGGCACATGATCCCACATGGTTGGTCAAATGGACAGAAAGAGGCCGGGCATGGTGGCGCACGCCTGTAATCCCAGCTGCTCAGGAGGCTGAGGCAGAAGGATTGTGGGTTCAAAGCAAGCCTCAGCAACAGCGAGGTGCTAAGCAACTCAGTGAGAGCCTGTCTCTAAATCAAATACAAAATAGGGCTGGGGATGTGGCTCAGTAGCTGAGTAACTGAGTTCAATTCCCAGTACACGCCCCACACCCCCCCAAAAAAAGTAGCCAGAAAGAATGAAACACTGTGGCATGGTAAGTGTGTGAGTGAATCTACAGATAATGGTGTCACAATGTCCTGTTGGGTTTAAAATAAATGCAGAATTTAAAAACAACACATGGCATAATAAAAGACTGGAAGGGGGTTCTAAGACCCTTTTATTTTTCTGGAAGAGTCTAACATATGATTACACTGCAGTGAGCTGAGGTTCTGTGCTGTAATATCTAGGGTACTATCAAGACCTGTGCAGATCAAAAAATTCTGGATTACTTGCACACGAACATGTTAGCCTGACACAGTTTCACAGATGTTGGGAGAAGACAAAATCCTGGGTCAAAGACAAAGGACTATTTACTACTACTCACAGCAATAGCCAAAGTTTCAACATCTGTGCCAAAGTCGAGGGATCTCTATTTCACAGGGGGACTTGAAGAGGGCAGACGTCACTTGCTTATGTTGCATTACAAGAGGGAAACTCCAACTAAGGAGCTGGAATCTCTCCTAACTGAAATAAACCAAGCAGCCTATGCTGTGCTACAAAGGAAGAACTTTTCATACTATAAAGTAAGCAAAGCTGCCCTCTGTTCTCTGAGACTCCAGCTCTATCTTCCAAGACTGTCTGCTATAAAGACATCCTCAAAAAGACAACTTGGAACAAAGAGTCAGTGTCTCGGCCACTAAGATGCACAGAAAGAAACATGACAGACTATGGGGAACCATTTCCCAACAATTACAATTAAAAATTAATCACAGAGTGTACGCTTTCCAAGCCAATACAGAGGGGAAACAGAAAAATAAGAAAATGACCCCAAATTGCAAAAGCATCCTGCTGTGAAAAATGCCAGGCTCATCAGCCCAGGCGCCGTATGAGCAAAGACAAAGCCTCAGTGACAGAAAGTGGGTCCTGGCAAAGGTGCCAAAAATATGCAATGGAGAAAAAGATAGCCTCTTCAACAAATGGTGCTGGGAAAACTGGAAGTCCATATGCAACAGAATGGAACTAAACCCCTACCTCTCACCCTGCACAAAAACCAACTCACAATGGATCAGGGGCCTTGAAATCAGACTAGAGACCCTGCATCTTATAGAAGAAAAAGTAGGTCCAAATCTTCACCTTGTTGGCTTAGGATCAGACTTCCTTAACAGGACTCCCATAGCACAAGAAATAAAAGCAAGAATCAATAACTGGGATAGATTCAAACTAAATAGCTTTCTCTCAGCAAAGGAAACTATCAGCAATGCGAAGAGAGAGCCTACAGAGTGGGAGAAAATCTTTGCCACTCATACTTCAGATAGAGCACTAATTTCCAGAATACATAAAGAACTCAAAAAACTACAGGAGGGCTGGGGAGGTAGCTCAGCTGGTAGAGTGCTTGCCTTGCAAGCACAAGGCCCTGGGTCCGATCCCCAATACCGCAAAAAAAAAAAAAAAAAAAAAAAAACTCTACACGAAGAATACAAATAACCCAATCAACAAATGGGCTAAGGATTTGAACAGACACTTCACAGAAGAAGATCTACAAGCAATCAACAAACATATGAAAAAATGTTCACCATCTTTAGTAATAAGAGAAATGCAAATCAAAACTACACTAAGTTTCCATCTCACCCCAATTAGAATGGTGATTATCAAGAATACAAGCAACAATAGGTGTTGGAGAGGATGTGGGGAAAAAGGTACACTCATACATTGCTGGTGGGTCTGCAAATTAGTGCAGCCACTCTGGAAAGCAGTGTGGAGATTCCTTAGAAAACTTGGAATGGACCAACCATTTGACCCAGCTAAGTCCCAAAGGACTTAAAACCAGCATACTACAGAGATACAGCCTCATCAATGTTCATAGCTGCTCAATTCACAATAGCCAGACTGTGGAACCAACCTAGATATCCTTCAATTGATGAATGGATAAAGAAACTGTGGTGTATATATATACAATGGAATATTACTCAGCTATAAAGAATAATAAAATTATGGCATTTACAGGCAAAGTGGCTTATCTCACTTAGCATGATATTCTCCAATTTCAAAAAAGAAAAGCACAAATGATCTCCCTGATAAGCGGATGATGACACATAATGGGGGGTGGGAGGGGGGCAAGAATGGAGGAAGGAGGGACTGTATAGAGGGAAAAGAGGGGTGGGAGGGGTGGGAGGGTTGGGGGGAAGGGAAAAATAACAGAATGAATCAAACATCATTACCCTATGTAAATGTATGATTACGCAAATGGTATGCTGTTACTCCATGTGCAAACAGAAAAACATGTATCCCATTTGTTTACAATATAAATTAAAAAAAAAAAAAAAAAAAAAAAAAAAAAAAAAAAGGACTGGAGATGTGGCAGTGGTTAAGTGCCCCTGGGTTCAATCCCCAGTACCAAAAACAAAAAGAAAGCAAGAAAGAAGAAAGTAAAAGGAACAAAATAGGTGAAACAGAAAAGAAACCAAAGAGTAAGATGGGCGATTGAAACCCCAATATAACAGGATTACATTTAGTGTAAATAAACTAAATGCTCCAATTAAAGTATAAGGAATAAAAGACTGAATAACAGAAAAACTACAACACACTTTTGGCAAAATTAGAAGTATAAGGAAATACATAAACACAATCCAAGAGAAAGCCAGGGACGCCTCAATATCAGGCAAGGTGGAACCTAGGGCACAAAGCACTACAGAATCAGAGGACATCACAATCCACCAGGAGAGCAAGACACCTATAAATTAATGTGAACCTCATAAGAAAACTCCATGTAATCCCAGCAGCTTGGGAGGGTGAGACTGGATGATCTCGAGTTCAAAGCCAGCCTCAGCAAAAAGCGAGGCACTAAGCAACTGGGTAAGCCTGTCTCTAAATAAGATACAAAATAGGGCTGGGGATGTGGCTCAGTGGTCGAGGGCCCCTGAGTTGAATCCCCAGTACCAAAAAAAGAGGGAAAAACTCCAAAGCAAGATACTTAAATATCCTGTAATGACTTACAAAACAAGTAGACAAAGAAAACCCTCCTGGATGCAGAATAGTTAGCAAACTCGACCTAATGGGCATGCCGTCTTTGTCCATTTGGCCCGCTATGACAAAATATAGACTGAGTAATTTAAAAACAACAAAAATTACTACTGGCACTTTTGGAAGTGGGAAGTTCAAGACGAAGGTGCCAGCAGTCTGTGTGCATGGGGAGGGCCTGTGTCCCCGCGCTGTGGAATCAGGCTCCTTCAAGACTCTTCGACAATGGCACCAACTCCATTCATGAGCCTTGCCACCTCCCAAAGCTTCACCCCTTAAATACCCTCACACCAGGGACCGGTTTTAACACTCCCACGGGGGAGCCGACCTGGCAGACCACAGAACATACATAAAACAGGGATCCCACCCACCACAGAAAGCATGTTCTTTTCAATCAGACACATATAAAAATTATAAATGCTGGGCTCATGCTGGCCATAAAGCAAATCTGAACACATTTCAAAGACCTGAAAATATTTAGACTATGTTCTCTGGCCACAGTGCAATTAAGCTAGAAATCAACAGCAAAAAAATAGCTACGAACAGTACCGTGTTTAAATATTAAGCAAGATATACATAAATTATCTGTGGTTCAAAGAACAGGTCATGGTGAAGTTTAGGAAATATCTTGATTCAAAGATAATGCAAATACTGCCTATCAAACTTGAGGAAAGAACTTCTGCCTCTGGCCATGACACAGAGGTCAACCTTAGTGCAGCAAGTCCAAAGGCAGGACTGAATTCATACAGTTACCTGAAGACTAGAGAGAAACCAGCAGGCAAGATGTGTAGGGCCAAGATTTAAAAGAAAGAAGCCCACAGAGCTAAGCGCCACCTGTTTACATTTTCACTTCGGCCACTGGGGTCCATGGTACAGTCTGAACGCCAAGTGTAGCCTACAGCCCGGTGCTTCTGGCACTCTTCCCAGGATGGGCAAAGGCTGGCATCCACGTTCCCGGTGGTCAGGACTTGAGGGAATCACAGAGAAGTGAGCCCAAAATTCTGCACATGATGTTCCCTCCTGAACTATGCAGAGCATAAGTTAAGACACCAAACAGAAAACAGCAACAAGGAGGAGAGAGAGTCGAGAAGAAACTCTGGCAGTTTTTCAGTACCAGGGAAACATCCCACCACCAAGGTAGAAGGAAAAACAGACCCTGGAAAAACAGACTGTCAGCTGAGTCTTCAGAACTGCTGCCCACTAGAGTAAAGGTCGTGACTTAGGAGTGCAAACCCGAGAGACAGGCCAACCTTAACACAGCTGGAATGCAACTTAAAGAAATCCTCTAAGGATGATAATACCTGATAATACCGCCACGGCCACTGCCATTTTCAGACACAATATCCACCACGAAAACGGAAATTACCAGGTGTGCTAAAAACCAGAAATGAACAACCAAAGATGCACAAGAAGAAAAAACAAGGGAATCAGAAACCACCATGATCCAGGGCTATCAAATAAAGACTTTAAATTTTTTATATATTCAAGAAAATAAAAGTTAAGATAAACTAAAAAAGAATTAAGTGGACATTTTATTCTGGAAAAATACAGTAATTGAAATTCAGAATTCCACAGGTGGGTCTAAAAGTCTAAATATAGTTTTGAAAGAGACCATGAGACAGGTTGGTAGAAGAGATTTCAAAGCACGAGGAGGGCTGGGTGTGGCTCGTTGGTAGTGTTTGCCTGGCATGCATGAGGCCAAGTTTGATCCCCAGCACTGCAAAACCAACACAAACAAAAAAAGTGTACAAATGCAGCACAAGGAGAAAAAAGAGGGATAATACATTAAAATGATTAAAAGAGATAGAAAACAGTATAAAGATCTAATATACGTGCAATTAGAATCCCAAAAGGAGAGGAGAGAGAACAGAAGCAATAAAAATATTGACTGATAATATTCCAAAACTGATGAAAGACATCAAGATATAGGTTCAAGTAGCTCTATAAATTGAGTGCAGTGGCACATGACTCTAATTCCTCAGGAGGCTGAGACAAGAGGCTCACAAATTTGAGGCCAGCCTCAGCAACTGAGTCAGATCCTATCTCAAAACAAAATAAAAAGGCTGGGGATATAGCTCAGTGACAGAGCAACTCTGGGTTCAATCCCCAGTACCACAAAACAAAGGAAAGAAAATCAAATGTGTGTTACTTGCTGAAGTTGAAGTTGATATGGCCTATGATCTACCCAGAAAACTGCTGTGTAGAAATGCACGCATTCTTCATGCCCCAAAACAATCCAAATTTCCATCAACAGCAGAAGGAGTAAATTGTGATGTACAATCACGTGCCACTTCACAACAGGGCTACGTGTGAGAATTGTGCCGCTGTGTAAACATCAGAGTGTACTCACACACACCAGGATGACTACGGTGTCACTAGGCACTAACCTCAAGGGACGGCTGTACAGTGGAATCCTACACAACGAACATGACTCACATGGCCTAATCAACACACACACATCTCACCAACAAAGTGTGGAGCAAAGAGGCCAAACACAAGAGCTCTTAACGTCAAGGTCAGGTTATGGTTACTTTTCTCTGGGGGTGGGAAAGGAAGACGTTGGGGCTACAGCAAAGTTCTGTTTCTTGACATGGTGGTGGTTACAGGGGAGTCTGATAAGTCATTGAGCTATATATACTTTTCCATATTGTGTTATATTCCACTATATTTTTTTCTTGTGTGTGTGAGGTGCTAGGGATGGGGCCCGGGGCCTCAAATGTGCCAGGCAAGCGCTCTACCACCAAGCCACAAAAAATTTAAGGAGAGGCAATAGGAAGAAAAGACTAAGCAGTTAAATCTAGGCAGGTGCTGGAGGGAAAGCGGTATCAAGAAAGATCTTTAAAGAAAAAAAGCACATTGCACAGAAACGGACAAGCCTTCAGTGGAGGCTGCCAGACCCCACGACAGACCAGGGACTCGAAGCACGGTTCTGGAGGTGGAAGTCCAAGGTCAAGGTGCCGCTGGTGGGCTCCTGAGGAGGGCCCTCTTTCTAGAGTGCAGGCATGGCCTGCTTGCCATGTCCTCACGTGGCAGAGAGACTGCATCTCTCATGTCTCTTCAGAGGACACCGACTGCATTCCCAGGACCTCTCCCTCATGACTGATCACCTCCCAGGCCCCCTCCAAATGCCACCACTCTGGGGATTGGGGAAGCCACATAGGAGTTCTGGAGGGACACAAATGTTCAGTCCATAGTAGAAAATACCTAAGGAGACGCTAGAGGGTTGCGTGGGGTCTGCTGAAACGAGGCCATGAAGTGGCTGGGGGTCCGTGGCCGGAGTGGATGGACAGAGCACCTCGGGGCCACAGGGAGGGCAGGACACAGGTCCAGAGGCAGCTCATGGCCCTCCTCTTATGGGACACTGAGGTCACCAAGGTCATCTGCTGGCACAGCGTGGGGGTGCAGGATGGAGGGGCTAGAGGGGCAGGCAGGCGGCTTGGAGAGCGGGGCACCTGCAGCTCACCCCAAGATCTGGAAGTGAGGCCAGGCGGCAGGAAGGCTGGTGGCCTCTCCCAGGCTGGGGAGACGGCAATCGCCAGCGCGCCAGAGAGAAGAGAGCATGCGGGAGGGACCGTGGGGTGCGACCGACAGAGGAAGGAGACCTGCTGCTTTCAGCTCTGCTCCTACAGACGGGCTGTGACTGCACAGGGGCAGGAGGAGCAGAGCCAGGGCCCATGGAGGGACACAGGCCACCTGCCTGCAAGAGGCTTCACCAGTTCTGTGGCGAAGTCCTGTCCAGGGGGCCCGAAAGTCAGTCCTCAGGGAGACCAAGACCACCTATCCCACACGTGATCACCCTCCCCGAGGGCTTCCACCACACACGGCGGCCGCGGCGCGTGCCCGCGCGACGGTCAGTCAAACAACAGCAGCACCAGCGCCATCCTAACATGGCGAGCGACGGCCCAGGGGCTCGCAGCGGAAGCCCAGGCAGCGCCACAGGTCAAGCAGGGGGCCCTGGGATGAGAGGGTGGCTCCAGAGTGAACGCTGCTGTGGAGAGCTGGGCTGGACCAGCTGTGCGACCTCAGGAGGGTCCTGAGGCCGCGGGCTCTGAGAGAGGGGTGGCAGCAACGTCCCCTCCTGGGGATGACCGCCCCTTGGAAGAGCCACCCTGGGATTGGGCGCTGGCAGGGCAGGCCTTCTCTGCACACCGCGGGCGTTCGGGGAGTCGGGAGAGCGCCGGGGAGGCAAGGCGAGCTCAGGCCAGAGCCAGCTCCTAAACCAGACGCTGTGCTCTGTGAGGGTACCCATCTCCTCCCCCAGGAAGGGGCACTGTGGGGCTCACAGGCCTCAGGGAATGTGACCTGAGGATCCGGATGCAGCCTGACCCCATCCCCCATCCCAGGCTGCTCCTGATGGCCAACGGCAGCAACCTCCGCCTGAGGACGCGGGACCTCAACATGACTCACCTGAGCCACTCTGGGGAGGCCCAAAGCCCTTCAGGGAAATCAAGGGGGAGACAGATCTCTAAGAGACAGCACCCCACTCCTTGGAAGAGGGCGCTGGCGGGCCGGCCTTCTCCGAAAACCCGAGGTGTTCGGGGCACAGCAATGACTGTGGCCGCCAGAGCGTGCCCCCCACAGGGTTCATAAGCTTGAGCCTGGGTCCCCACTATGGTGGCATTAAGTGGTGCTGGACTCCTTAAGAGTGGGAGTAAGAGTCACTGGGGTCACTGCCCTTAGAAGGCCTTAACGCTGGCCTTGCAGTTATTCTCCCGAGCGAGTTAAAAAAAGAACAAGACGGCCCCTCCCCACCCTGTGGCTTCCTGTCTCACCATGTGATCTCACCCACGCACTCCCACCATGATGCCACCTGCCATCTCATGACACAACCGAGGGGGCCCTCATACAGGCCAAGACAGGGTCGCCAATCTTAGACTTTGAGTCTCCAAAACTGTGAGCTAAATAAGCCTCTTTTGTTTATAAGTACCTAGCTTGGGGTATTTGATGACAGCAACAGAACATTACTCAATGAGAACCCAGGGTGCAGTGAGTGCCCTGACCCCTCCTCCAAGTCCCCACACAGCCCGCACTCCCAGGTCACACTCGCGGCCTTGGTGTTACCATGTCTGCAACTCTTCATATCCTGAACTTCTGCAGCCCATGCTGCCACCTCCCCCACTGCCTCCTGCCTCTCAGCGCCCCCTGTACTCCCTGAATCCACACTTGTCCACCCTCTGAGAGAGGGACCAGCACACGCTGGCCTTGGGAAGTACAGTTAAAGATGAATAAATACGTTGCTTTCATCCATTCCACAAACCTGCTGGGTGCTGGGGACACCATGGTATTCAAGACATGGTGTCCCAGTGCAGGGACAGCTCAAGGACACAGCAGAAGCACCCGCTCTAGCCTGAAGGGCAGGGAAGGGCAAGCAGAAGCAAGACAAAGAAAGGCCACATAAGGGCTGGAGCCAAGGTCAGCAGCACAAGGTGGCAAGAGCCGAGAGCAGCGAACAGAGGCCCGCACACAGGGCCTGTGAGCCAGGCTGGGCACCTGACATGCGCAGAGGGCGAGGCGGGAGCCACACAACAGACTGCCTCAGGAAAGGCGGCTCTGACAGCAGCCTGGCAGAGGAGGGGGCACAGCAAGACACGGCCACGGCCACGGCTGGAAGGCCCGAGCAGCAGCATCCGCCTGCACCACACCCGTGGCCTGGAAGAGCCGGCAGCAAAGCAACACCTGGTCTGAGGCTGGCGCACGCGGTCTTGCCTCTCAGCCTCCTGGCAGTCAGCTGTGCAGGGACTCCTTCTGGTCAGTGGGGTTCAAGTTCAAGGAACGTGTGCAACTTCTAAGAACTGTCCCTAAAGAGCAAGTGGCTGGGCATGGAGGGGCACACCTGGAATCCAGCTACCCCGAAGCTGGGCAGGAAGTCTCAAGTTTGAGGTCAGCCTGGGCAACTTAACAAGATCTTATCTCAAAATAAAAATAAAGGCTGGGGGTGCAGCTCAGAGGTTCTGCGACCCTGGGTTCAGTTCCCAGTACCCAAAAAATAAAGAGAAAAGAGGGAGAATGTCCTTCTGCCTTTGTGCTGGCCGTAAAAGATGTGGTGAGTGGATCTGGTACAGCCAAATGGGACGAAAGGTGACCCAGAGAATGGCCACACATGGTGGAATGACAAGACAGGAGCCCGGGTCCCTGAGGCCTCTGAGGAGCAGAGCAGCTACACCAGCCGCCACGGCTCCCAATTGGGAGAGAACTACAGTTCTATCGTGTGGCCACCATCACGCTGGGCTTTCTATCACTCATCTGAACACAAGCGTAACTGACAGAGAAGCAGCAGCAAACTCAAGCCATACCTAGGAGGAACCTCTCCAGAACCCAGCAGTGACCAAGGACCATGCCAGGGTTTCTGGATCGTACAACCACGGAAATGGACGGTGCTGCCACTGGCTGAGATGGAAGCAGACGGAAGGAGATGGAAGACTCCAGAGCTAAGGGAGGGATGCAGGAGTTAAGAGGGGAGTCAGCATGCTTAGCTTGAAACCGGCCAGTGCTCCTTATTGCAGCTAAATACGTGAAGCAGCACAGCAGCGCAGAGAGGACGGGGCTAGGAGAGGAAGACGCAGCTCCGCCTTCTCGCTGCTGCCTGGGCCGCGCTGGATGAGTCGCTTACCACCCCAGCCTCAGTTTCCCCACCTGTAAGATGGGATACTGCCTTCCTGGCCTAGCCCAGTGGGTTGGTGGAGCTGGTGCTACGGTAACACGTGAACGCATTCTGGAAACTCTAAAGGCCCTGGTTAAGAGCAGGGGCTAGGATGCGGCTCAGTGGGAGAGCGCTTGCCTAGTGTGCACAAGGCCCTGGGTTCCATCCCAGCACGGAAAGCAGCAGCAAAAAAGAAAAAGCATAGATGACTTATCAGCGCAGTCAACAGCTGTCAACAAGGACTGAATCGCCCCGGGTTGCGGAGTGCCTGGGACAGAAGCTCAGGCTTCCTGAGGTGACTGTGTTCCTGCACATGGAGGACAGAGGCCCCCGGGGCCCGTTCCAGTGATCCCTGTGGAGTGGACGCGCTGCCCTGCTCGGCTGTGTCTTCCCAGCAGCCTGCACTGCGGGGCAAGCCTGTCCCATCCTCGGCCTTGATGGTGGCCAGCAGAAGGTGCCAGCCCCGCACACTCCGCATCTGGACCGCTCTGCTACCAGCGTTGGAACAGCACCGGCTGTGGGGACCACGAGTTTCCTCATGGAGCCAGGTTCTGAATTTTCACCTGACTGGGCGGAACTGTGATACTGGCCCTGTTCTCTGGTCAGCTGGCCCCTGGCCCCCAGCTGGCCGCTCTGAGACTCCTGATGCCACACCTCCTCGACCAGAATGAACCCAGCTGACCCCAAGCCTCACACCTCACTGAAGCCCTGGAGCCAGCCCAGGGCCCTGCCTGCAGCTCAGCCTGCACACCTCCCGCGTCCACAGCTGCCTGTCACGCAGGACAAGCTCCTCTTCATCCTTCCAGAGCAGCTCTGAAGGCTCTGGCCAGCCCATTAGGAAGTGGTCGCTTCTTCTGCCCCACTATTCCCTGGGCTCAACCCGCCAGGAAGCTCCTCGCTCCCCCAACAGGGTGTCAGTGTCGAAATGCCTGTGTGCACGAGGCACCCCTGCTCCGCACATTCCTTAAAGGCACGTTGTCACCTCACAGGCCCCCTGGGGCCTGGCCTCAGCCTAGGACTGAGACACTGCAAGAGCTCAGTGCACGCTGAATGGACAGATGTGGGACCGTCAGACAGACAGACAAGAGAAAAGGAGCTAGCAGCAACCTCCACGCCGGTCTGCCGGCTCCTGCTGCCAGAGACCTGGCTCCGCCTTCCCCTGCGGCCAGTCCACTGCTGGCCATGCCCTGGCCCGTGCTGACTTCCTCCCTGCCCTCCTAGCCCAGCAGAGTTCCAACATGCCTGCGAAGGCACAGCTCTGGCAAGCCCTCACAGGCCCCAGAACCAATCCTGGCCAGCCCCTGGTCATGCCTGTAAAGTCCCAGGGGTAAAGGTCACACGGGAGGACCTTACCTGACTCGGCCCTTCTCAGCCTCCCCCTTCCTTCCCCTTCCCTCCATCTGCAAGGGTCAGGCCTCCAGACAGGAATGACCCAGGCTCCCCTCCCCAGTCCCAAGGTGTGGAAGGAAGGAAGCCTCCCCTCCCCCTCTGCTCCCAGAGCCCTCAGCTGGAGACCCCACATGCACAGCAGCTCCAGTCTGAGCACTGGAGTCCAAGGAAGGAGAGGTGTGGGTGTCCCCACTCATCACCCACCGGAAGCCATTCTGCGAGTGCCTGGGGTTGACCAGGATGCAGTCCCAGGTGCGACTGGGAGTGTTCTGGAACAGGACCAGCTGCCCTTCTTCCCGAACCCGATCGCTCGAGGCGTAGTCCGCCACAGCCACCTCCTTCACCCGGAATGGGTTAGAGAACAGGTTGGTGACGCTAGTGAGGGTATTGACCAGGCGGCCGAAGAACTGCATCTTCTGTGGGGCAGGTTGGGAGGACCCGCCACCTGCCCCCTCAGTCTGGAAGAGAACGGGGTCTCTAGTCAGCTGGGCTCTGTCTCCCATGCCCACCTCACCAACGCAGCAGCGTCCTGCACAGGCACCTGTGGCCCCCACCAGGTGTCCCTTGATTCTGGGCCTGTAGGGACCTAAAAATGAGGAGACAGAGAGAAACAGCACTGAGCAGGAAGTCAGAAGGTCTAACAGGAAGTTCTGGAGCCCTCGGGGCCAGGCTGGAGACCCAGATGCACAGTGACCTTAAGCCCCCGCTCCCTGACCCAGTCCCTGACAGACTCAGTTTCCTCATCAGTGGTCAAATGGGACAGCAGATGTGCATACGCATGCTGTGGCAGGAAGGCTTTGGCACGCAAGGGCTTCTCTTTCGCAAGATACAGAGACAAGTTTTTGGCAAAGAGGTCAACATTTTAATCCTAGAAGCAAAGTCAGTGTCCCCTCCCCACTAGACACCAAAAGGGAACCAGATCTCATTGCGCTCTTTTGGGGACAAGGGCAGTGAGCATCTGACCCATTCCCTGCTTCCTGCTGGCACTGGCTTCCCAAAGAGCCCTGGTAGGGGGAGCCCCAGAAACGAGTCCCTTGTTTGACTTCTCACTTCCCATAGTTCTGGGGATTGTAGTCCAAACATTACAGGAAAAGTTCTAGAAATAAATAATCCAGAAGTTATAACTTGCATGCCATTGTGAGCAGCAAGATGAAGCGTCATGCCCTCCAGGTATGTCCTAACCAGGGTGTGAATTCATTCCCTTGTCCACATGTATACGTTACCCACTCGTTAGTCACTTACTAGCCATCTCAGCAGCCAGATCAGTGGTCCCTGCACTGCACTGCTTGCATTCAAATGATCCTGGCTTACTCACTGACAGCTGGAAGGTGCACGAGTAGTAACGCTGGCCATTTGGAAATGCCAAAGGGAAGCCCTAAAGCACTGAATATATAGTTTTTGGTACTGTCCTTGGTTTCAGGCAACTACTGGGGTTCTTGGAATGTATCCCCTGTCGAATAAGGGAGAACTACTGTCATTACACTTGAGATATTTACTGACAACCTACTATGCAATAATTCCTGAGCTCGGCACTTAATACAATTGCCTTACTTATTTCTCACAAAAGCATACAAGGCAGGTGCACTGAGAGCACAGTGCAGGTCTAGAACCAGACTGAGTTCAAGTTCTGGTCTTACCACTAACCAGCTGCATGACCTCAGGTAGGTCACTTAACCTCTCTGGGTCTAGGTTTCCTCATCTGTATCACGGAGACTTAATAACAGTGCCTAGCAGTAGCACATGCAGATAGTAAATGTTCAATAAACATTAGCCGTCTTTATTTTGGTCAACCCTCTTACAGATAAGGAAGTGAAGGTTCAGTGCACCATGACTGCAGGCCTCTGCAAACACTGAAGCTTTGCTATGTCTTTCCCTCTATGAGCCGTGGAAAGATGCAGTGTGAGAAGGCAGCCTCAGTTTTCTCCTTTAAAATGGGGATGACGCTCATCTCCCACACACGGTGAGGAACACGGGAGAATGTGGGAACACTCGGACCTGCCAAGCCTCCTCCTCTCTCCCCTTCTTGGGGCTTTAAGGACAAAGAAGCTGGGGAGATGGTGTCACTTTCCACAGCCAGGGGACAGGGAGCAACCACCCACACCACTGCCCGGGCTGCACCTGTGAGCTGCAGGGCCGCAGAGATCCACGCAGCCCCTGCTGCCTGTGCGGCCTCCCACCTCAGACTCCAAACCTCCTGTCACTCAGAACAGAGCCCCGAGCACTCCCACCTGCCCTGCTGGCTGTGGCCACCTGGAACGGGGTCCTCCCTTTCCTTTTCTGTCTCTTCAAATCCAAGCTCAGTTCTCAGTGCTCCCTGAAATGCGCTCCACATACCTTCTCCAGCTGCCAGGTCCCCTTGCTCAGTGCTGCCCCTCATTATAAAGCCATCTCAGGACTCGGGGTACAGTTCAGTTCACATACAGCACGTGCTCAGTATGTCCCCTCCCCTCACCACCAAAGTTAAAAATCTCCACTCTGTGCCCCAGGGGTCCCGCGCACCCCTCCCACCAGACCTCGAGCTTCAGAGCGATCACACGACACCACCCAGGCCTCCCTGTGCTCGCACGGTCCCCAACAGACTCTCACCACCCTGCATGACCATCCTCGACCTCCGCGCACATGGGATTCAGCCACGGAGGCTAAGTGATGTGCCTGAGGTCACAGGGCTAGAAGGCGGGGACAGAGGAGAGGCCCCAGCCAGCTCTGGATCTGAGCTCCCTCAGGGCAGCTGCTGGCTCTGCTCACCTCGGCCCTCACCCCATCGCTCATGGCAAGTGTGTGAGAACAGAATTTAACTGAGTAAGTATTACACAGAGAAAAAAAGAATATCAAGATGGAAAACACACCGAAGCGTGAACAGCAGAGGAGGGTACTGGGTTTGTGGCGACTTTTGCTTTCCTATATTTTCCCAATGGGATGCAAACGATTATAAGCCTCTAAAGAAAGTAGGAGCCAGCTGAGCTCTTGGGGCTACAGGGTCAGGGTGGCTTAGAACAGCCAGACAGGCTTCCCGGCCGCAGGCCCAGGCACACAGTGACTCCCAGGACGGGGAGGGCAGGAGAGCACTGGCAGCCAGGGCCCTGGGACCAAGGCGGAAGCTCACCGGCAGGCTCCGCTGCCTCAGAGGACAACCCCCGACTCCAGAAGAGGCCCTGCCTCGGGGTCCAGCCCAGGCCCCTGCGCCAGGGCTGGTGGAGGCGACTCCCACATGCTGATGGCAGTGTGGCCACAGAAAGGACGGCCTGGCTCGCACCCAGCCTCCCGGGTTGGCGTGAGGATGAAGTGACGCAATGGAGGGCAGGGTCCGGGATGCTGGCCCACTGTGCACATAAGCAGCCGCCATTGTTATCACTAGGCGGAAGAAAGGAAATGAAAACCACCACCACATCCTGGAACAATCACAGCCCAGCCAGCCAGGAAGGCGCGTGCCTCCCCATTCCCGCCCCACACGGAGCCCAAGGCCAGGTTCCTCCCTGCCCAGCTGCAGGGCACAGGACACGGCTGGGGAGTGGGCAGCCACTCAGGACCTCCGCACCGTGCACGGGACGCCTTCCCGGCACGGCCTCCCTCCCCTGTTCCTCCAGCCTCTACCCTTGACCTTCCCGTGGTGTAAACATCTGCTTTAACCTACTAATGACTGTCCCCTCCGGCTCCCCACCTGGCTGGCTCCCTGCTTGCCAGTGGCACACCCTGATGTGGGTCATGTGACATGCTCCTGGGCATGCGCAGCTGTGCCAAGCAACTCCCTGGAACTCCCAGCAGAAAAACACAAACCCAAGACCTGTGACGAGGGCGGTCACTCCAGGCACTTTCCAGGGGCCAATTTTGTCTCCCCTGGGATGAGGCCAGATATCAGTGACCTCTCTCCTTGTCTGTGCTCACCAATCCCTTGTCACAGGCCCAGCTCACCTGTGCAGTTTGTTCAAGGAAACTGACAGTATCTGCGGGACTGAGGCAGCACCTCCGAGGCACTGAAGGCAGGAAGCACTGCTGGCTTCCCACCTGAGAGCACGAGGCCAGCGAGCCTCCAGCTGTCCGCATTCAAAGAGCAATAGGAGTGCGAAGTGCTGATCCCCACCAGCAAGGAAAACCTAACAAAAGCCAGGTGCAGGGGTGCACGCCTGTTATCCCAGCAACGTGGCAAGCGGAGGCAGGATCGCAAGTTCAAGGCCAGAATGGCAAATTTGCCAGATCGTTTCCAAATAAAAAGGGCTGGGGATGTAGCCTAGTGGAATAGCAACTGGGTGCAACCCCTGGGGCCACAAAACAAAACAAAATCAAAAAACCCTCCTGAGACGGAGGGAGACTGCACGCTCGGCCAGGATCTGCGATCCAGGAGAGGAAGGTCACGGGCCCCAAGCCCAGGCCCTGCCTCAGGATGCAGGCCCTGGCTGGAGATGGCCGGAGGAGGCTGCCGGAGAGGCCCTCGGCAGGTGGAGCAGACAGGCAGTTCTGTCTGGACGGGGCAGCCGAGGGGCTCCTGCTGCCGTCTGCAGGAGTACAGCCACCCAGCGCCCTGTGCAGCACCCACGTCAGCCCTGCACCTGGCCGCCCAGGGAAGCAGGCTCTGTCCCTGTCTCAGAAGGGACAAGCTAGGGAAGTGCGGCAGAGGACAGGGAGCAAAGGGGTCAAGAAAGGTCACTCCTGAAGGACTGGTGGCTTCCCAGCCATGAACTCCCTCTCAGGTGAGAAAGGAACTGTCCCTGTCCTCTGGTGGCTACTCATCTGCCAAAGCCACCAGGCTTGGTGTCCCCTGTCTTCCCCTGACCTTTTGCAGTTTCAAGTGAAAACTGCTTTCGGGGTGAGGGCACCCGTGTCTCCATCCTCCCTGGCTGTCAGACCCAGAATGCTCTCCCCTTGCTCCTGACTGGGTTCTTCACGCCCACCTGCTCCTCTGACGGCTCAGTGCCAGACCTGCCCCTCAGGCCCTCCCTGCCGGCTGCGCCACCACCTTTCTGTAGGTACACATCGAGGGGCCAGGGCTTCTTCCAGCCCCCTGGAGGTGCAAACCGTGTGCCGCCTACTGACCCTGTCCAGTGGGTCCCCAGCACCGAGCACAAGTGTCCACGGGAAGAGCCCCACTCACCCACCACCTGAGCGGCCCCTGTGCACACTCCCCACCTGCTGCCCTCCCACTTCCTGCCTCAGAGTCTGTCTCAATAAAGGACATCTACCTGGGTACGGTGGCCATGCCTATAATCCCAGCTGCTTTGGAGGTTGAGCCAGGAGGACCACAAGTTTGAGACCAGCCTGGGCAACCTAGTGAGACCCAGTCTCAAAATAAAATAGAAAGGACCAGTGCGTGGCTCAGCAGTAGAGCGCTTGCCTCGCATGTGTGAGGCCCTGGGTTCAGTCCCCAGAATGCCAGAGAACAACACAAAACACAGGAGACGCTGGGAGACAGGAATAAACCCTTCCTGTCCTTCAAGACTCAGTTCGGGAGCCCCCTCCTGCAGGAGTCCTCCCGCCCCTCCTCCCCTCAGCACCCCACACGGCCAGCACGCAGTCCGTGGGACGATTACCAAGGGACAATGACGGTGCACCTGTGGGCTTCTTTTGTTCCCCAAGCACCTAGCATGCTGTTCCTGACCCCAGTGGGGGTCTAATAAACCTCACATGAATGGCTGGCTGAAAACAAATGAACCTCCGCAAGCCCACCCTGGGCACCCGTGAGCTCCCCCAAGCCTCCCTCCTTCAGGGGATAATGGAGACCACGCCCTCATCCCCACCAGCTCTGCCAGGCTCCTCTCCACCACCGGCCCCGTTGTGAGGAGCTCAGCCCCTGACCCAGAGAACCCTCCTCCAGCACCTGCGGGGCTTCCGGGGGGCTCTCAGAGCGAGGCGCAGCCCCCCAGGCTCAGGTCTGGAGGGCTCAGCCCCGCAGACGGTCAGGGCGCCGACAGCTGAGCTCGCTCCTACTCCAAGCAGAGAACACGCTCCAGGCCTCAGGCTTCCTCTGACTAAGCCGAGCAGAGCCGCAAGAGTGGGACAGCTGCCCAGGAGGTGACAGGAGCCCAGAGGCACCCAGCCAGGAGCAGGCCTCACAGGACAGGCCACGTGGGGGTTCTAGGAGCACACAGAACTGCCGATGGTGGAAATCAGGCCTCATGGGTCCTGGGCGCTTACGGCAGGACGTCCCATGATTGGAACAACTGCTGCCAGTCCTGGCAACAGGACAGTGACACCTGCCTGAGTTACCAACACCTCGTGCCACCAGTCATGACAAAGCCCGCTGAGGACACTGGGTCCCATCAGAGCGCTGAGCTTACAGGCCCCTGGCCTTCCTTCCAGCAGCTCTCACAGCCTGACCACCAGCATGGGACCCCAGCCTCCAACAGGAGGCCACGTCTTATGGGTGGCAAAGGGCTCCCACACCTGCCAGTGCACTGACAGAAATCAGGATGGTGCAGCGTATCCCTGTGTGGCACGTGCGGAAAGCAGCCAGAGACAGAAAGGGGGCCCTGCATGGGGCTGGATCCCGAAGAGCGGGAGGCAAGGGGCCTGCCACACAGCAGGCGTGCAGTTCACCTGCGAGATGACCAGACGAAGGCAGAGGCCAAGTCGGACGTCACGTCTACCTGCCATCCGCACCCTGTGCTTCCAAGCCTGCCGCCCCACCAAAATGTCCCTCCAACCGCTCACCCTGACTCTACCTCGCACCAACCTCTTTGCTAAGCAAGTGAGGAAAGGAAAGGGCTCACTCCTGACACCTTCGTCCACTGAGCGCCAGACGCCTCAAGGGCAAGAGGTGACTCATCACCCCTAATCCTCAGAACACCCCAAGAGAAGGCAGGTCTCCCGTGTTTCACCAGACGCTGAGGCACAAGAGGCCTGGTAACTGCCAGGATCTGAACTCAATTCGCTGGAATCCAGAGCAGCAGCACTTAGTGCCCAAACCGCCTTCAGGAAGAAACTGGCCGGAAATGCTGAATGAGGCTTGATTTTGCCCCTTGGATTTCCAAAGCCAGGGTCCTCATCTAAACTGCGCTGCAGTTCACACGAGCCGGGGTGAAGCACCCTTTTAAAAGGGAAAAGGTGCTGGGCATGGTGGCGCACACCTGTCATCCCAGCGGCTCAAGAGACTGAGGCAGGAGGGTCACAGTTCAATGCCAGCCTCAGCAACTTAGCGCGGTCCTAAGCAACTCAGCAAGACCCTGTCTCTAAATAAAAAATAAAAAGGACCAGGGACATGGCTCAGTGGTTAAGCACCCCTGGGTTCAATCCCCTGTACCAATAAATAAACAAATAAATAAAATGGAAAGGTGTCTCTCTCATTCACTCTGTTAGGCCAAAGCACAGCAATAACAAACTGTCCAGAGGATGCGGGAGCCCCTGAGAAGGTGAGCCAGGAAGAGTCAAGAGCCCTGGCCGCGGGCACAGGTGGGCCGTTTTGGGATTCACTCCACAAAGACTTACGAAGGACCTGCCATGGCAGACACTGTTCAACCACTGAGGACACAACAGTGGGCAGAAAAGAGAAGCTCCCTACTCTCCTGGGACTTGTATTTCAGAGAGGACTGCAAACACTAAAGAAGATAAATAAAATGTGTGTGTGTGCGCGCATACAAGCGTGTGCATATGTGTGTGTATAGGTGCTGATTAGCTGCCGAGGACAAAAACAAATCAGAGAAGGTGGATAGGAAGGCTGAAATTTTAGATAGGGTGTCCAAAGAAGTCCTCACCAAGACTTGACCTTGGATAAATACCTGGAAGAAAAGAGGGTAAAGTCATATGGATACCCAGGTAAAGAGCTTTCTTCTAGGGAGAGGAAGAGCAGGTGCAAGGGGCCTGGGGCTGCAGCATGCCTGGTGAGTTCCAGGAACTGCAAGGAAACAAATGGGAAGAACAGGGGCCAGGCCTATGCAGGGAGTGAAGTCACAGCAGAGCTTGGAGCAAATGAGTGACATTTTAACCAGATCACTCTGACTGGATATGGGGTAGCAAAAAGGAGAGCCATCAAGGATAATCTCACAGCTTTGCTCTGAACAACTGAAAGAATAATGCTCGCATTTCCACAAGGTGAAGAGAGAATGGGAGGAAAAGTTTTGCTCCAGCAGTGGGTGAGGGGTGGAGAGGATGAGTAACAGTTCAACTCCAAGTACTTCAAGTTCGAAATGCCTCTGTTTGAGATGCCAAGTGAGCATCAAGAAATGTGAGCATGGCTCAGAGAAATGATCTCCCCGCACTTGATGCATATAGGCGAGGAACATCAGGCTGGGATGTAGCTTCAGTGGCAGAGACCTGCACACATGCAGAGTGTTCCACCCCAGCCCTGCAAAGAAGTAAAAAAGCAAAAAATTTCAGGCTATTACAGTAGAGATGGTACTTTTGAAACTATGAGACTGGATGAGATCACTTGAAACTGAGGCTGGATGAAAAAGAGAAGTGGCACTTAAGACCCAGCAAAGTTCAGAACACTCCCCTCACTACAGACCTCGCCTACCCACTGCCCCTGCACACACACCCAGTGCAGGTGAGCACACGTGTGTGCACACAGCTTTAAATTCCCCCTTTTTCCTTTTCTTGGTGATGTCATTCCGCTGAGTGAAAAGTAAAGTCATCTAACACATAAGTAACCCGTCCCAGGGAGAGAAAACCTCCCACACACAGACACAGTAGCGACCCTTACACAGGACAATCACATAGGCTCTGGCACCCCACTGGACAGTACAGATGCACCCTGACTTATGATGGGGTTTTGCTCCAATACAACCACCATAACTTGGAAATATCACAAGTCAAAAATGCATTTTATTGGCCAAGAGTGGTAGTGCACACCTGCAATCCCAGAGACTCTAGAGGTTGAGGCAGGAGGATCACAAGTTCATGACCAGTCTCAGCAACTTGGCGAGGCCCTAAACAACTTACTGAGACCCTATCTCAAAAATAAATAAAAGGGCTGGGGATATGATTCAGTGGTTAAGCACCCCTGGGTTCAACTCCTGGTATGATGTCATCGGACATCATAACCTAGCAACACAGCACACTGGAGAGTGCCTGCAGTTTCCCCTCATGATCCTCTGGCTGACTGAGAACAGTTAACCACCACCGCCCAGCCTTGAGAGGAGAGGACTGAGCCACATATCCCTAACCTAGGAAATGACCCAAATTCAAAATTCAAAAGTATGGCTGCTACTGAATGCATTATCCCCTTTGCATTACTCAATACAAAAATCAAGTCAAACCACTGTGAACTGGGGACCAAGCACACTGAACTCAGATCCCAGCTCCAACCTCATTAGTATGACCTCAGACAACTCTTTTACCCTCTTCCTCTACCTATTAAGTGGGAATAACACTGGCTACAAGGAAAGTGTCCCAAAACACTGGAGTCAAATTAGTACCTGTTCAGTGAATGAATGAAATGGTAAAGATTTAAAAGAGCCTGATTCAATAAACACTGTCAAATGACAAATGACAAAGGAAAGACATGTGCTGCTCTTTCTCTTGTCTTCATCATTTCACTCCTTTCCCTTGGAGTTCCATTCTGTCCTGCCTCTGATACAACAGCAACGGCCGTACATTTGTACCAGGCCACATGGTTACAAAGCTGTGCCTTCTACATTTTCTCAAATGTTGAACCTCATGGCAGCCTCATGTAGAACTGCAGTCCCTTGCCACAGATGAGAAAACTGAGATTGGATAGAAAATAGCCTCCAAACTTCAGGAACATTTTAAGGCACAGACAATAACAAAAACACTGCACTCAGCCCAAGGGTGGAGTTTCAGTGTTGCCAAACCAAACCTGCCTAACATCCTGTTGGGCTGGTAAAAGGGCAGGTGAGGGAAAGACCCAGAAGCTCAGGGGAAGGGGTGGTTATTTGTTTGGGGTCATGTGGTAGCCCATTAAGAAAATGGGCACAGATCCCAGAGCCCTGTGCCCTCCCTGTGCCACAACCACACCCTGACAACCAGTCCCATGGTCACCCAGTTCACAAGCTCCCTGTCACTGACTTGCAAGTTATCTGTAGGAGCTGGAGGTGGACAGAGGATTGGGGACTGGGAAACTAGGCTGTGGGGAAGGAGAGAGCCAATAAAACAGAGGCACATGAAACAGAGTAAGCAGGGAGAGGTAGGGAATTAGAAATGGGGAAAAGAAGAAAACACAAAAGGAAGAATGCAAGAGACAAAGAGGAAACGGGGAAGCCAGTGGAAGAAAATCGGGAGCACTTAGAAGGGTACAGGAAGGAAACTGAGGACAACCAAAGGGTCCCAGGTGGGAGCTAGAGGCTGCGAGGGTTGGGAGGGGACGATTCGGGAAGCTAGGGGTGATGAGGGAGGCACAAGGAGGGGACTGGGATACTGAAGAGGGGTCCAGGGGTGAGACCGGGGTCCCCTTGAGAGCACAGTTGGAGACAGTCAAGAGCGGTCACAGGAGGGGAGTTGGGGAGGTCGGGGGATCAAAAGACGGAAGCCAGGGGCACTGGGCGGTTGCATAGGGATCAATGGAGGACATGCCTCAGAATCGGAGGCCCCAGGACGGTCCCAAGGAGGGTCCAGGTGGAGACCTCGGAGCCCGGGGTGCCGAGGAGGTTAGGGAAGGCCCCGGGCCCCGCCCCGCTGCGCCGTCACTCACCTCGGCTTACTCAGCACTCTGCCTCCTCCCACTTCCGCAAACAAACGCGTGCCCGACCACGTGACGGCCCGACCGCGGCTCTCCGCCAATCACCAGAGTCCGTGCCGCGGGCCGTCGCTGCGGCTCCGCCCCCGCGCCGCGATCCCGGCGCTCGAGGACGGGCGGGGGCGGGGCTCCGCCATCTTGAATAACTGCCCAATGGAAGGGGCTCCCGTCGCCGAGGGAGGACGGGCTCTCGCCTGGAGCCAATTCTTGGCGGAGGGGTGCGGCCATGTCTGTGCCGGGCGGAAGGCCCTCGCGAGGGCTAGTTGGAGGACATGTTGAAGAGGGGCAAGAGCCTTGTCCCTTTCCTCCCTGCCCCGCCCCAAACATCCCGGGGCGCCCGCTGAACTCGCGGCTCCGGACGGCTCCTAAAGATAAAAATAAAGCCAATGGAGGCACGGGCGTGACGGGGAGGAACCTGCGCTGATTTTGCCAGGTACTCCCAAACTAGGATTGCCAGATGTAGCAAATAAAAAAATAGGGGACCTCCAATTAAATTTGAATTTCATGTAACCAACAAATATTTAGTGTACGTAAAAATAATATAGCATAAGTACAGCATAGTGCTAAAACTTTTTCTGACAACCCTACTCCAGGCAAATCTCGGAAAGCTTTTAGCACTTGGGTAAATGATCTCAGTGAACCTGAGAGAGAGGTGGGTGCAGGAATACCCCACGGCGATGTGTGTTGTGACCAGAAAGAACTTAGTCCTTGTGCCTGCGCATAGTGGGGTTTCAATGATAGGCAGTTATTACGATGAACAATGCCAATGGTGAGGTTGTGTGCTTCGCCTAAGCAGGCCCTTTCCCGACTCCAGCCCACCAGACTCGGTTGGACTTTTACTTTCCCTGATAATTCCCCTACCCTAGAACTGGAGGTGTCTGCCAGACTACTCTTTGTCCACTCTGAGCAGTGTAGCTGCTGGTGTTATCCTAGTTCATTCAAAGATAAGCGCCCAGACTTGAGCAGCAAATACAACCTGTTCCACAGGCTTAGATAAGATTCTATGCAGGTTAATAAGGCTAACTATAGTAACTAATATTTGTACGGAGCTTTATCAGTTACAAAGTGACTTCATCTCCATCTTCTATGGGTTGTAGTAACTCTTGTCCCTATTTCGCAGATGGGGAAACTGTACCCTTAAACCAAGATTTAAAATTTACTCAAGCTGGGCCAGGTTGTGCACACCTGAAATCCCAGTGGCTGGGGAAACTGAGACAGGAGTTCAGAGCCAGCCTCAGCAACTTAGTGTGGCCCTAAGTAACTCAGCAAGACCCTGTCTCTAAATAAAATATTTAAAAAGGCTAGGGACGTGGGTTCAGTGGTTAAGCGCCTCTGGGTTCAGTCCCCAGTCCCCTGTCCCCCCACCAAAAAAAATTTTTTTTTCAGCTTGGATCTGAGAGAACAGGATGAAGACTTAGAATTCTCAGTGAAAATATCTTGCCCTCCACACCCCAACAAGTGAAGTTTGGGTGATGATAATCAGAGAGCTTGCAAAAGGCCAGACTTTGCACCCACGACCATGCAGTCTGACCTAAGAAAATCAGAAAGGTTAATAGGATGAGTCCTGTTCTTCAGTAAACACCCACCCTGTGTTCAGAGTGGCCTGAAAGGCAAATTTGGCAACATAGACACAAGCTGAATCTGAAATGCAGAACAGGCCAAGAAAGTCTAGCTCAGGAAGACTTTGTTTCTTTGGAGACAAAGACCAATTTGAAAAACAGAATCTCAGTGCCTGATGTACCTAAGTGTCCCTTCCCAAGTTATTCTTGGTGGAAACTGTTAGGTGAGTGGGAAATCAAGAGCTGGAGTACACGGGATTACTAGGTAGCACTGAACAAGCAAGGTCAAGGGAAGAGCAAGGAAATGCAAGGAAATGTACTCTGCTGAGTTTCTGCTGGGCTTTGCATTGGAGATGTTAGCAGCCCAGGTCAGAGAACCCCTGAAGGGCTGTGCCAGGCCCTACAAACATCAGAGAGCAAGGTCTCCGCCCTCTGGGTCCAGAGGCTCAGACTAGACCAAGCCGCCTCCCTCAAGGAAGTAGCTAACATGCTCACAGAGCAGTCTTATACCTCTTGCCCTTCCGATTCTCACAAAGTCCCTGAGAAATAATACTACTATCCCCACTTTTTAGATGAAGAAACCGAGGTTCCATGAAAGGAAAGGATCCCCAGAAATGCGTGTTGATGAGAGGCATCATCAGAGTCAGGACCTGGCTTGTCTTTTCTGTACTGACTGCCAGACAGGCCAAGTTCCTGGTGCTGAGAAAACTGCAGAGAAGGGAGTCACAAAACCCCTGCCCTCCTGGGGCTCACAGCCCAGCAGGGAAAGCAAACAAGAACAGTGAAACCTGGAGTGGGTTTTGCTACAGTCTTGGCTGAGGTGTGCTGAAGTCAAAGGTGGGCTTCCAGGTCATGTGTTTCGAGGGTCATGGCCCCATCCTTCCATCCTCTGCAAATTGAACATTTCTATAATTAAAAAGTTGGGGGAAATACATACTGCGATAGGGATAATGAATGCTATGGGGGAAAAGCAGAGAGGAGACTTGGGCGGGTTGTAATTTTTGTTCTTTGGGGGGTTTGTTTGTTTGTGGGGTTGGGGAGGGAACTCCTGGAGCCTGCTAGCAAGTTCTGTGACCCTGAGACACACCCCAGTCCCTGCAGTTTCCATGGAGTGATCAGGAAAGGACCCACTGAGAAGGGAGACCTTTAAATAAAGACATGATGGAGCTGAGGGAGGGAGCCAGGTGGATTGTCTGAAGTATGTTCCAGATGCATGTGCAAAGGCCCCGGGCAGGAGTTGGCCTGGCTTGTTTCAAGAAAAGCAAAGGAGATTGTTGTGGCTGGAGAAGAGTGGGTGAGTGGGAGCTGTCATGATTTGGATTTAGACTGTCCCCCAAGGGCTTGTATGTTGAAGGCTTGGTCCTCAGTGTAGCCATGTCCAGAGTGGGGCCATGGGGAAGTGATAGGATCGTGTCAGCTATAACCTCGTGGGTGGATTACTTCACTGACGGATTCACAGCTGAATGGAGAGGGTGGAAACTATAAGTGGGACCTAGTTAAAGAGAGCCCTGGCCCCTTTCCCTCTCCCTCGCTCTGTCTCTGTCTGTCTGTCCCTCCTCTGCACCCCATTCCTGACCTCCATGAAGTAAGCAGCTTTGCTACACCACAGCCGCCCTATCATGATCTTCTGCCTCAGCACAGATGACCAAAATCCAGAATCAACACCACCAAGTAATGTGGATTGAAACCTCTGAAACTAGGAGCCAAAATAAATCTTTCCTCCTTTAAGTTGTTTTCCTCAGGTATTTGGTCACAGTGACAGAAAGCTGACTAATACAAGGAGCATAGTAGGTAATGAGGTCAAGGAAATATAAGAGGTGGGGAGTGTCAGATCTGTAGGACATTGTAGACCATTTTAAGACTTTGGCCAGGCTTAGTGGTGCACACCTGTGATCACAGTGACTCGGAAGGCTGAGACCGGAGGATCCTGAGTTCAAAGCCAGCCTCAGCAACAGCAAGGTGCTAAGCAACTTGGTGAGACTCTGTCTCTAAATAAAATACAAAATAGGGCTGGGGATGTGGCTTAGTGGTTGGGTGCCCCTGAGTTCCATCCCCAGTACCCCCCCAAAAACAGACTTTGATTTTTCCCTCTCAGAGAAATTGGGAGCCATGGAATGTTTTATAGCAAAGGAGTGATTGAATCAGACTTGTATTTTAACAGATGAGGTCTGTTCCATGAGAATGGACTGTAAGGACAAGGCAGAGACCAGGAGACCAGTGAGGAGGCTGTTGCAGAAATGTAGATGAGAGACAATGGTCTGGCCAGCATTTCATTTAGTCATCACACCAAGGGAACCATGACAGCCGAGCTGGTGTGACCATAGCATGTGCCACGGGTAGAAGTCATCGCCTGGAGGCATTTACTCTTCTCTGGAGAAACTTGTACATCTGCACTTCCTGCAACGTCAGACTCGAGTGCCACTGACAGAAATTATATAGACTAAGGAACCGGAAACATTTCTATCTGGCCCTTCACTGCTTTTTTTTTTTTTTCTTTACCGAGCACTGTTCTTAAATTGGGTTTCAAAGGTTGAATAGGAGTTTGCTGACTGGATTAGGAGAGTAAGAACATCCTAGGTAGAAGGAGCCCTTGCCTACCACTATCTTGAGATTGTGAGGCTTGTTGGGGAACATGGAGGTGTAACAGGGTCCACTTCACCTTTTCAATATAGCTCTGGGACTTATTTTTTAAAGGGACAAGTTTTCCTTTTCCTCCTCTCCCTCTCCCCTCCCTAACCTGGGTTCAGGGAACAAGATGACCCTGAGCGCTCTGTGCTCCACAGGAAGGAGAGGCCTGCTGAGGATCTAGGAAGTGAATCTCTCCCAAATTAACAAGCGAATGTTCAGGACTCCGACTGAGACACGCCTGGAATGTAGCCTTTGAAGAGCGCCTTTAAGAGCCCCTGCTCCTCCTGATGCGCAGAATCACAGCCTCCAGGACAGGAGTCCCTGGTCTTCTCCTTTGCTAGCCAAGCAATAAAACTTCTTTTTCCTTTTTCTCAAACCCGTGTCCTCATTATGGAATTGGCATGGGGGACAAGGACGGAGCTTTCGGTCACAGAGGAACTGAGCATTGCCATTGTGGGAGCAAGAGAAGCCACAGGGGCCACCGTGAAGGGTCTGGAGCGCCAGGCTGTGGTGGCAGACCTCCTGCTGGCCGTGGAGCCCCAGAAGGGCTGCCCTGGGGAGAGGCGACGGGATGGCACAGAGGCCACAAGGCTGCTGTGTATGATGACGGTAATCCCGGGGCTTCCGAGGGGCCACTGGGTCTCGTGCCCTCTGCAGCAAGGAAGCAGGTGCAGGCGACCCTGAGCCCCGAGGCAGCAGCCCCCGCACCCCCTGCCCCAGGGGAGGAGGAGTCCCCACCCTGGCGCACGCTCGGCTCAGGGACTCCCAGGACAGGCTCAGGCGGGGCGGGGGCGCTTTGCAGAGGCACCAGCTGAACCTGCGCCCTGCAGCTGGGGAGGCGGCGGGAGCTGAGCGGAGGGCGTCGGGGCCTGGAGGCGGCACAGGGCCGGGGCGGCAGCGGGCTCGTGGGGCGGTCAGCTCTCCCTGCCCCAGCAGACCCCGAGACAGCGCCGTGGGACAGGAAAGGGTGACTTTGGCTGTCCGGCTTGCGGGTTCCAACCCAGGATCCAGCAGGCACGTCGGGTTTAGGTCTGGGAGGGGCCCACACGCCCTGTGGCAGCAGAGGAGGAGGCAGGAAGTGAAAGAGAAAGTGGGGGGGAGGCGGGGGTCCCACTGTTCCGCCTGGGAAGCCCCCGTGACCAGAAGCCCCACTGGGCCCAGCTTTTCTTTCTTTCTTTTGGTACCAGGGATTGAAGCCAGGGGCGCTTAACCACTGAGCCACGTCCCCAGGCCTTTATTATATTTTATTTAGAGACAGGGTCTTGCTGAGTAGCTTAGGGCCTCGCCAAGTTACTGAGGCTGGCTTTGAACTGGATATCCTCCTGCCTCAGCCTCCCGAGTCGCTGTGATCACAGGTGTGCGCCACCACGCCCGGCTCAGCAGTTTCCACCACCTCCCGGCTGTGCTAAGCTGGGGACCAAGCCTTGGACACATGGGCCTTTGGGGGGACATTCAAATAGTGTTCCCTTCCTTCCTCCTCTTGGGCTTCTCGTCGGCGTTATTTACAAAGTCCCCACCACACGCATGGCCTCGCCTGGGTAGTTCAGGGACTACAGAGACCCCTCTTCCTGCTCTTAGAATTCAGACGGACTCACCTCAAGTCCACAGGCCACTGTGACTGTACAGGGACGCCACGCGGTCTCCCTGGCATGGTGCTGGCCGTCAGCTCTCTGTGTCCGACAGGACACTTCTCACAACAGCAGGGAACAGATGCTGCTGAAGTGCCCATGGACCAAGAGTGGACAAGAACGCGGTCCGCGTATACAGTGGGACACGGGTCAGCCAGGGCAAGGAGGAAAGGCTGTCATCTGAGACGAGAAGGGGACTGGGGGACGTCACATTAGACGAAATGAGCCGGTCCCAGAGACAAAAACGGCGTGACCTCACCCCTGTGTGGATCACGGTCGCTGCGATCGAACGTCTCTGTCCTCGGCTTCAGGTGTTAAACCTGCTCACCAAGAAGACGGTGTCCACTGAGCCTTCAGGAGGAGATTAGGTCACACCCGCTCCCCCTCAAGAAGGGATCGGTACCCTCACAGGTGAAGCGGGAAGCCGGCTGTGGTGGCGCACATCTGCAATCCCCGCTGCTCTGGAGGTTGAAGGAGGAGGATCACAAGCTAAAGGCCAGCCTGGGCACCTTAGCCTACCTCAAAACTAAAAAAAAAAAAGTTTTTATTTTAGCTCAATAGCAGAGTACTTGCTTGGCACACACGAGGCCCTGGGTTCAATCCCCAGGACAACACAACGACAACAACAAATGAAAGAGGCTTGAGGGCCCCTACCTGCCCCCTGCTGCACCCCCTCCAACAAGCCCCTGACTCTGAAGCAGAAAGTAAGCCCTCACCAAATACCAGATCTGCTGGTGTCTTGATCTGGGACAGACTGATGAGCCTCCACAACCGAGAGCAAAAATCGCTGCTTGGAAATTACCTGGTCCAAGGTGTTTTATTATGGAGGTTCAGGTGGACTCAGACAATGTTCATGAACATGTAGTCGAAACCATGAAGTTCCAGTGCGTTGCCCTCCAGCCTGTAGCAGGCAGGAGAGTGGAGAGAACGGTGCAGTAACAAACAGCCCCTGGATCTCGGCTCGGCGCGAGTTGATGTCTCTGTTCCCTCTGTGTGTCCAGTGTGAGGAGGGGCAGAGTCTCTGTTTATTGAGAGGCCAAGGAGCACCTCCCAACACGGACTTCCATGACCACTGTGGCAGGGAGGAGGGACTGTCTGCGATCAATCAAGTCCTGGCTCTTAAAGCTCCTTCTCAGAAGCGACACACTCTTCAGCTTTTCATTGGCCAGAGCAAGCCCCACGTTGTACCTGACTTCAAAGGAAGTGGGAAATGCGGCTTTCCCGTGGGGCCAAAGGAGGGAGGAACCAAGATATCTGTGAAATCCCTCGTGACTTCCACCTAATTGACAAGGTGACAGGCTGTCTGTGATGGCAGAAACCCCGAGCTCAACAACTACAACACGTGCTCCCGTCAGTCCTCAGCGTAAAGCTTTCTCCAATGACACAAATAAACTTGGCCTGGCAATAGGAATGCGTTTCAGGGCTCTCTGGCAGGGGAATTGATCGGAGAGGGCCCGGGTTCTACGGGAGCAAGAAGACAGATCCCAATGAGTCAGACTCTCGGTGTGACAGAAACCAACTCGACACCAGTGTGGGTGAGTAAGCAAACATTGGAACGTGACCAGAGAATCTTCCAGAATCCCAGGAGGAGGGACCCGCCAATGGTGGAGGCGTCAGGGTGAAGCTAGGTGGGCCTTACGTGGCCTGTCTTTTTGCACAGACACCTCGTTCTTTCTCTGGCTTCTTCTGCCCAGGAAGGAAGGGCACAGTCCCTCCCAACCCACAGCACTGGCAGCCGGAGCCAGACTGACCTTCCCCCCCTGGTTCCCAGCGGGAACCCTAACCGAGCAAGCAGGCAGTGCGCCTGCCCCTGAGCATCGGCTCTGGCCAGGGATCGGGAGCTGAGACTGGCTCAGCTGGGACCGTCGGCTCTGACGGCCCTGTGGCAGCTGAGCAGGGCAGAGCCACCAGGAGGAGAGTAGGGACACATGAGCCATCCAGTTGCCTCTGGGCCCCAAGGAGGTGATGGGGGCCGGGGAGACACCTGGAGCCTCAAGAGTCAAGAAGGGGTGGAAAGTCCTGGACGATGGCAGGCGGGAGGCATCGTGAGTGAAGCGGCAGAGCGGGGAGAGGTGCTGAGTGTGAGCGCGCTGCACCAGGGGCAGCCCAGGCCGCCTCAGCCGCGTGACCTGCTTGCTGTGCTGGTGGCCCTCATTTGGGTCCCGGGGGCTCCTGCAACTGCCTACCATCGCGCATTCCCAAGCAGGCCACATGGACTTGTTCCAGGGATAATAAAGGGGAATGGCAAGGATCCCGAGAGTAGAGTCGAGAGTCGGAGAGATGGCCATCAGACAGCCGGGGGCCAAGCGACCTGGCAGGAGGTGAGCAATGCCCCCGTCCTCCCTCCGGCTCTGCCACGCCTGACCTTCCCTCTCCAGCCTAGGTCAAGGCCCCAAGGTCAACCTCCCCACTCATCCAGCTCTGCCGAGCACATGCCAAGCCCTGGGCAGACACGGCCGACACAGAAGTGAGAAGAACAGGATCCCTGTCCGCGGAGAGCTTGTGGCTTAAGGGAAGAGAGCCATCAAGGCCCGAGGGAAAGCACTGCTGCCACGCAGGGACGCGCCCCACGCATCCTACCAGGCGCCAGGAACCGGGGCCAGCAGGGCGGCCCGAGAGCCATGCAGGCTGGCAGGGGGCTCCAGCGGGGCCTCTGCAGCCGGAGAGACAGGGTGCCCGTGAGGACAGAGGTCCCGTGGCTGCAGGTCCACATGGAATGAGAGTGAGGACAGACAGAGGCCAGCTCTGGGAGCCCCTGGAAGCTCCGCGCGGCATGAAGGCGATGGGGAGCCATGAGGGCTGTGGCGAAGAGGAGGGGCCAGGCCCAGGTGGGGCTCAGGGGGCCGCGCTCTGCGCACTGGGGTTAGAACCCAGGGCTTCTCACGTGCCAGCTATACCCTCAGTCCAGAAAGCTATCTCTGCATGGAGTCTGGAGGTAGGGAGGCTGGGCAGGAGGCTGCTACAGTTGTCCTGAGGAGAGATGCCACAGCTTGAGCAGAGATCGTGGAAGAGGGAAGAGGAGAGGACAGAGAGAGAGAGAAATGGAGGAGGTGGGGTCACTGAGGACACGGGAACCAGGGAGGGGATGGCTGAAGCTTGGTGGCCTGGTTTCTCTCTAGAGTGGCTGGGAAAGGTGGTGTCACCCATCTGTCAGAGCCACAAGGGGGCACAGGTGGGAGGGTGACGCTGAGTTCCCTTTGACAATGTTGAGTTGTATGGGCCAGAAGGGCAGGGGAAGTGAACCTAGGCCAGGGGTGACAGTTGTGAGCAGGCAATAGAAATCTTGGCATCATCACGTCTCACAAGATAAAAGGGCAAAGGCCAAAGCTGAGTCTCACTACTAACTAGAAGGTCCAGGGAGACCAGGGATGGAGGCCAGGGATAGAGGCCAGGGATGGTGGCCAGGGATGGAGGCCCAGGATAGAAATGAGGGATGGAGACTGGAAGGCTGAGGGGAATTCAGACTTTAGGATCCAAGTTTTAGAAAGCCTGTTTCAAAAAAGGAGGGAAAATATGGGCACGGAGACACATGCCCATTAATCCCAGCTACTTGGGGGATGGTGGGTTTGAGGCCATCCTGGGTAACTTAGCAAGACTCTGTCTCAAAATAAAAAATAAAACGGGTTGGGGACACAGCTCAGTGGTAAAGCACTTGCCTAGCATGTGTGAGGCCCTGGGGTCAGTGTCCAGTACCCCAAAAAAAAAAAGAGGAAAAAAATTAAAAATGAAAAGGAGGGTAAATTGCAACTGGGTCGTGTGCTCAGGACAGAGAGAGAAGGGCTGGACCCGACCTGGATTTAGCAACAGAGAGGTCCTCTGTGGGGCAGCGCCCGGCCAGGAGGGGTCCAGAGGGAGGGGTCCCTCCCGAGGAGGGAGCCGAGATGTGACAGGGGAGAGGGAACAAGGGGTGGGGCTGAGGAGAGGGACGAGGGAAAGGCAGGGTTCGGGGTTCAGGGGTGACTGCCAAATGACAGCCACTTGGGAACATTCCAGGGGTGAGGGACAGGGGCCGGCGTGAGGGCCCAGGAAGGGGCAGAAGTGGGTCGGGGACAAGACAAGGGACAGCTTCTAAGGGACTGGGAGAAGGGGAAGGACGGGCGGCCGGAAGCCGAGGCGGGACCTGTCCGAGGGCCCGGCCCGCTGCCTCTGGAAGGAGCTGCGGTGGGCGGCGGATGGAAGGCAGGACCTGGCAACCGCGTGGGCCAGTGGGGCTGGAGGGGACCAGCTCTTGAGGGCCACCTGGCAGTGCCCAGCGGCTGTACTGAGGTGGTGGCCGCAGCCCTGAGTGGCAGGAGGGGGCAGGACGGCAGCGCGCAGCCTACGATCTGACAAGCCGGGCCTGGAACGGGCTCGGACGGGGCCTGGCCATCGTGCAGGCCGCCGCGGGCAGCTGCCGGACCTGAGGCCGGAAGTGGCCTGCGGGAAATCCCTCAGCGGCCCTCAGGTGAAGGCCCGAGGCAGACTCCGAGGCGGGGCAGGCCGCTGCCACACCGCCCTGGGGTCCGCGTCAGGGTGTGCGAGCACACGTGGGTTCTGAGTGTGGACTTGGGCCCCGGGCCAGGGGGACCTGCAGGCACACACACACATCCTAAGCGCACAACTCTGAAACGCTCCTGGTTCCCAGCATTTCAGATTCGGGACACAACCTGTCCGCTGGGGCTGTCAGGGGGAAAAGGCTTTAGAGGGGACAAATGACAGGAGAAATGGGAAGGGAGGGGCCGGCAGAGTAGGGGCCCTGCCCCGGTCAAGAGGGAGACATTCGCCTGGCTCATTCAGCGCGCGGTGACAATCGTTCTAGTTGATCAGTTATTGTCGTCCATCTCTTCCTGACCCTCACTGACAAACCAACTTCGTCCCAGGTGCGTGTGGGAAGAAACTAGGTATCCACAGGCCTCTGTGGCTTCCAGAGGTCCCTCTCCCGGCAAAGCCCCGTGGCTTATCCCTGGCGGGGGCAGCAGCACACCCTGGCCGGCCCCTGAAGCTGAGCCACCGAGTTCAAGTCCTCCTCTGCAGGGACGCGTGGCTGGATATCGGCCGGTTTCCTCACCTGGCATCATGGTCTCCGTTTCCTCATCACAGCAGGGCGATAACCCCTACCTGCTCCTGTGCGGGGCGGAGAAAGGCAGTCGGGCGCACAGAGCAACACGCCTGGGGACCCGGCACTGGTCCCAGGGCAGCTGCTGACCCACGGATCTGCCCGTCTCCTCAGTTCTGAGCTGGTGACCATTAGTGTGCCCCTGTCCCCTCGCCCCTCACCAGGGAGGCTTTGTGAGAAGGGAAGATTGAGACTTCTCGACACTGACACCTCACGTGTCAGACATTTTTTTTTTTTTTTTCCTGGTTTCTTGGCAGTGAGAAAAAACAGCGAGTAAAAAACTATAAACTACAAACAGGTCATAAGCACAGAGCACAGAGCCGGGCACAGAGGAAGTGCCTCATCAACACTGTGATCATTATTATTAGATTAATCATTATTAATTACCAGTAATAAGAAACTGCAGTGGGTGGAAGTGTCCTGAGCTGGGCAAAGTGCCCAGCAGTGCTGAAAGGGGCCCCTTGGCTCAGCTCTGGCGGAGGAACCCATGGAAATGTGGGACCCAGCCCCGCGTTGGACGTCTGCAGTACTGAGGGTCCCAGGGAGCCTGAGGGGCCCTGGGACAGGAGCCCCTGGGGAGTCTATCTCAGGGTACCAGAGAAGATCCACAATGGGGAAAACACACCTATGTAATATACATCCCTCCCCCGCCCCCAGTGCTGAGGCCCAAACCCAGGGCCTCCTGCGAGCCAGCCAGCGGCTCTGCCGCCAAGCTGCATCCCAGCCCCCTGACCGGCAAGATTAAAGCCAGCCCTGGCTCTCCTCCCAGGAGCCAACTTCTGGCTGCTTCCATCACGGGACATGCTGCAGAGGTGACCTTTGTCTGAAGCAAGTCTAGCAGGGCTTCGGGTTATTTGGAAACCACTAATGGTCTTGCATTCCCAGCCTGCAGATGGGGAAACTGAGACCTGGAGAGAGGCGCCTCCCCTCTCCCCATGGACTCAGTCAGGCGTGCAAATCTGGATTGCGAAGGTTGAGCTTGGGTCACTGAGTATCAGACAGGGGCCATGCCCTCCTCTAAGGACCAGAGTCCTGCTGGGACTTGGCTGGGCACTATTTGGGTGGTTTGGACCACCCGCCCCCAGCCCTGGCCAGTAAACAGGGACCAGCAGGACCAGTTACACTTCTGTGGGGTCGGACAGGCAGAGGGCGGTTCTCCTCTAGAAACTGGCAACCAGCCCCTCCCTGTTGGTGGCAGGTGAGGTCTCTCTGCAAGGTGAGGTCATCCCTTACTTGGTGTCACTAAAGTCACTCACCCCTGGGAGAAGCAGGTTTCTCCAGAGGAGTGTCTCAGGGAACTCTAGAAACACTCTGTCGACCCCATATAATTGATCCTTTATTACACACCCAGCACCCGCTGCCAAAGGCTTTTAAGTGTGAACAAATTGCATTGTTTCAGAGCCGGAAGTAGGTGCTATTAGGAAGCCCAGGTTACAGAGGACAGGGAGGTCAGCTGGGGAGGGGCAGGTCCAGGTTGCACCCTTCCCACGAACTTGAGTCCCTGCTTACAGAAGTTTTTCATCATGATATCATTTCAGATTTAAAGAATAGAAAGTATAACAGAGCATTTCCTTTGTACTACCCCCCGGTGTCTACAGCAGGCTTAGCTGCAGCTCATTTCCCTGCGGCTCTGGAGGCTCAAGGACTAAGCCTGGTTGGTTCCTTCGCTCTCCCTGGTTTGCTGATGACCACCTTCTGGCTTGTCCTCCCTGGGCCTCTCCCTGTGTGGGCAGCTTGGGCATCTCTGTGTCCAGACTCTGTCTTCTGATAAGGAGACCCGCCGATGGGATTAGACCACCCTTTCGCTTCCTTAAGAGTCACATGCTGAGGTGGGGGGGGGACTTCAACAGATAAATTTTGGGGGACACATTCCATCCCGACACTATCTCCATTTTTTTTTTTTCTGAACCACTTCAAACGCAGACCTGAGGTCACTTTGCCCCTAAATAGTCCAGTGTGTCACTTCCTGAAATCAAGGACATTCTCCTACACTTACCCTAACTTTTTTCTTATTTTTTTCTCCTACACTGCCACGGATCAACAAAACAAGAACACTGACAGCCATATGATGCCATTACCTAATCGACGAACCACAGACTCACTTGTCCCATTACAGGTGAGAAAGAGAGATGAGTTTGGTGCTGGGGATTGAACTCAGGTGCTCTGTCACTGAGATATACATATATATTTATATTTATATTTTTAGATGTTGATAGACCTTTGTTTTCTTCATTTATTTTTATGTGGTGCTGAGAATCGAACCCAGTGCCTCACACATGCTAGGCAAGCGCTCTACCACTGAACCACAACCCCAGTCCCTCCAGCCCTTTTTAATTTTAATTTTTTTTTTTTTTTTTGAGACAGGGTCTCGTTAAATTGCTGAGTCTGGCCTTGAACTTGCCATCTTCCTGCCTTAGCCTCCTGAGTCACTGGTATTCCAGGCCTGTGCCACCATTCCTGGCTCTTCATTAACTTAACTGGTAATACTAACTTTAGTCTCTTAGTAAAGGTTTGGATCTGCCAAATTTCCCCAATGCAGAGTGATTATTCTCCATCCATAATTGATAATTGTCTTGTGGGGAAACATCTTGAAACTATGTAAATACCTTGCTTCTCATCCAATTTTCGTACGCACGGATGACTCCCGCGGCAGTCCATTACTCCCATGGTAGTAATGGTCATTTTCCTGATGTCATGGTCCTGATGGTCATTTGCTAATGCCATCACACCTTCTGTTTGAGAAGGCCCCCTTCCCCTTGGTTTGTTTATGTATTTACATCCACATGGACTCACAGATTTTCATCTTATTCAATAGGTTATAAGTCATTATTACCACTACTTATTTCGATGCTGAAATGGTCCCAAATTTGGTCAGTGGGAAGGAACTTTTAAATACAACATGACATGGCATCTCTTGACCTTGACCAGAAAAGGAGCCACATCTGTGGGAAGCAGTCCCTGCATAATGAAGTCCTGATCGCCTCGTTCCTCCAGGCCGAGGACAGGAGCACGGGCTCTGGGCTGCATGGTGCCCAGGAGTGCTCTACAGGTCTGCCGAATTCATTCATTAGTTGAGTACCTACTATGCACCACAAGTTCCACAAGTTCTTGAGGAGCTTGTGGAAAATGGGTGACAGAGATGATAGACAAGTCACACATGTGTTGTTCCTAGAACTGAGGACTTTTGTGCCCGGAGAGGTAACTCCAATTGCTCTCTTAGCTGTGCAAGCAGAGGGCAGTGTGCAATTGGTTTGGGTGTTATTCTGAGCGCTAGAGAAAGCTGGCTCAACATCCGGTCGCTTGGGAATGAGTGGGTCAACTGCATTGGAAACCCCTGGGAGGTAAGGGATAGATGTCACAGTGCCAGGCGGACCAAGGATGGGAGGCAGGAAAGCCTAGCAAGGACCCTGAGAATCTAGTTACAGTGCATCTCGGGAAGGAGCCTTGTGGCCCTACATCCGGTGCAATAGAATAAGCAGTGATGGGAACGAGTGTCACAGAGTGCTGGCTGCTGGAGGGACAGCACTTCAGGCAGTGAGAAGAGTCACAGCAAAGTAAAGGAGAATGTGCTGACAGCCTTCTCCCATGCCTCCCAAACTTCCTCACCTGGGGTCTCCCAGCAGCGCCCCCCACTCACGAGGCTGTGGCCCTCCTTGCCGGTGAGGGTGTACCTCCAAAATGCCTGGACCAGGACTCAGACCTGGATGCACATTTCAGTCCTTGTACTTCCTGACTGAGTGACTCTAGCCAGTCTCACTAGGTCGACCAAAGTGACCGAAGTCTCAGCCCCCACACATTATTCCTTCCACATGCATTTAGTGTGGCCCTCTGTCCCAGGCACTGCACATGCTGTAGTGACAAGATAGTCAAGGTCCTGCCTTCCTAACGCTTCATTCTGGTTGGGGAAGACGGACAATAAAGCAAATGCATAGACTAATACCCTAGAGAGATATTAAGGTAACACAAGAATAAATTTCAGAGGTGAAAACTCCTTTAACCAAGGAGTCAGAGAAGGCTTCTCCAAAATGGTGACATCTGAGCTGACCCAAGGGAGGGAAAAAAAGCCAGGCAAGTGAACAGAAGAGGACACAGCACATGCAGAGAACCTGTGGCAGATGAGCTTGGTGCTTTGGGGGAACAGGCCATGTGGCAGACACAGTGGCAGAGGTGATGTCAAAGAGTTGCCTAGAGGCCAGATGGGTAGGGCTCTATAAATCTCCTGCCTTAGCCTCCCAAATAGCTGGGACTCTGGTGTCACTGGGCCCTGTAACTTTGACTAGTACATGAAAGCCTGTAGGGATTTTAAAAAGGGCTGGGGACATTGTGCAGTAGTACAGTGCTTGCCTCACATGCACAAGGTCCTGAGTTCCATCCCCAGAAGAAGGAAACTGGGGACAGGGCGATGGCCTGACATGGTTCCATGCAGGACTGTTGGAGGTAGGGCTGGTCCAATATAGGCTTTGGAGACAGAGGGTTGTGCCTGGGGGAAGCGCGAGGTAGGGCTGGCGACCAGGAGTTGAATTTTGGTCGTGTTGTGTTTGCAGTCCCATCCGACACCCGCGTGCAAGTGTGGACCGAATGGGCACTTGGCTTCGACTCGGAGAGGGTGTGTCTCTGGAAATACAAATCCGGGAGTCAGGCACCTAGGGTGCCTTTGCAACCACCGTGCTGGATGATATCATCCAGGCAGAGAGTGTCGGTCGAAAGAAGAGGCCCGGACCGTCGACTGTCAAATGGAGCCAATGACACCTCCACCCACGCGGCTCTCCCGAGGGGTCACGTGAACACATCCTTGGACCCTTGGAACCCAAGGACCCTGGCGGCGCAGAGCCTGCGGTGGCCCCGGGGTCGGGGCTGGCGGGGCCGGCGGGGCGGGGCTCGGGCGCTCTGCCGCGGCCGGCGGGGGCGGCTCGGCGCTGACGTCACCGCATGACTGGGTTTTTATGAATGAAAGGAATCCTGTGAGTGAGTAATTCCGGGAAGCTCGCTTTACAACTCCGCGCGGCCCCGGCCCCCTGCGCCGCTCGCTCCACAACAAAACTCCGCGCCGCGCTCCCTGGAGCCCGGCTCCGAGCGGCCCGCGCTTCTGGCCGGAGGGGAGACGGACCCAGCGCGGGCCAGGACAGCCGCCGGGACAGCGGCGAGACGCGCGCCTGCGGAGGGCGCCAGGCCTCGCGGGCCGAGAGGCGGTGAGAGACGCGGGTCGGGGACCCGGACGGGACGGCGCGCAGGACCCTCGGGCGGCAGGGCTTCCGCGCCCCGGTGGTGCCTGGCGGGCGCCGGGGCCGCTCCGTCGGTGGCCCTGGGTATCCTTCGCCGGGTCGGCGGGCGCGGGGCAAGGGGACCGGAGTCTGGGGACACCGAGACGCGGCCGGAGCCAGCTGGGCGGGGCGCGGTGGGGACGGGCCCCTTCCCCGGCGCCGAGGCGGCGGAGCGGGAGGAAGGGGCCGCGCAGGCGGGCGGCGGCGGCGGCGGTGCGCACGTACGTGACTCGGAGAGAACAGCCCCTGGCCGGGTGCCCGCGGCGCTGCGTGCGCGGTTTGTTTACGTCCGAGGGCGGCGGGCGTGCGTGTGTTCCCTGGCCAGCGTCCTGGTATCCTGCCCGGCGGTGTGTGCGCGTGTGTGTGCGCGCGTGCGCTCCCTGGAGCCCGCTGCCAGCGGCGTGTGCCCTGGAGGGTGTGCCCCAGGGTGACCACCCGGGTGACCACCGGGGTGAACGCGGAGTGAGGTGTCCAGCAAAGGAAGCGGTCACAGGGTCTGGGAGTTCTCGCCGCGCCGCCCCCTTGCCACCAGCCACCAGCCACCAGCCAGGACTGCCCAGCCCCTGCCCTCCGCGGGGTTTCCCAGGACCGCAGGCATGTGACTCCAGTGTTTGTCCCCCGCCCAGGCCCGCGCCTGCAGCCACAGAGTGGGGCGGAGGTATCAAAAACCCCACCCAGCTGAGCTGGGGGTGAGGTGAGAACGACCTTTATCTGGTTTCCTGGACCAGGCAAGAGAGTGGGGTTTCCTGGACCAGGCAAGAGAGTGGGTTGGAGCCCAGATTCCTGATTCCAGGTTTTTGGGTTCCCTGGGGAGGGCAGACCCTTGGGACTCTGGACTGACCATCCTCTCAGTCTCAGGAGAAACAGGAAGGGCCAGAAACCCCACGGGAAAGGTGGAGATATGGAAGGATCCCAGGCTCCGCCTGGTGGCTACCCTGGCTCCTTGGGTTCTGGAGGCTGTACCCGCTGGGTCGTGGAGGATGGGGCGGAGCTGGTCCACCCTCCTGGTAGTTTCAGTTCACAGGTGGGACTAGTTAGACTGGGCCCTTGCATGAACTGCCAGACCCCAGAAGTTAGGTAAGGACCTGGGCCAGCTGGTAGACATGGAGGGTCGTCCCTCACCGCCCCTGTAGGGTCAGTAGGCAGTGGGGATAGGTGTTCTTCCTGCACGAAGGGTTGGTGGGAGGGGTGGAGCCGATCTAGCCCCACCCACCTACCATCCCTGCAGAAAGCACCTGTTCAGTCTGGCAGCCTGCAGAATGTGGAGGCTGAGGCCCCCTTGGTCCTAAGTGCTTCCTGCCCTCCTCCCCCAGGGCTCGGGAATCACAGGAGGGCAGCTGAGTTTGCTGGGGTGAGGAACTAATGATCAAATTGAATCTTGGAGCCCTGGTGAGCTCTGCTTCCACAGCTGGGAACCCCCTACCCCCATCATGTTCCTACCTGAAGCAGGAACTAGGCAACTCGCTGGTGGCAGGATGACAGGGGAACAGGGCGATCCCTGTTTCCACACGCAGTCTATTTTCCCAGGCAACTGTAGGAGAGAGCAGAGCCAGGGGGTGTCAGGTGGGATTTGAGTAGGGACTTGCAGCCAGGAGCGTAGGAATCTGGCAGGCAGGAGCATCTTCGGGGCTCAGCAGGAAACATCCCTGGTAGGGTTCAGGGTCAGGGGGTGAGGGAAGTGTCTGGTGTGCTCAGTCACAGACGGAAAGTTAGTATTGAAAGGTTCTTCCTCCCTGGAATCTCCCCTGGGGATCCACTAGGGCCCAGGACCCAGTGGGTCCCTCGCTGATGCTTTTAGTCGTGCATTGCCGCTGGGCCCTGGGGGAGATGGACAAACCAGTTCCAGACACTGCCCCCGGAGCTTACAGCCACGCTCTGGAAACTGCAAGAAAGAGCCACAAACTATGCAAAGCCACAGCGGAGATGGGTGGTATGCGGGGACGTCACTCTGGTTTGAAAGTATCTGACAGTGCTCGGACTTAGCCAGGAAATCTGGGCAGGCTTCCCTGGGGAGGTGACTAGTGAGCAGAGCCTGGTGGAGTGATGATTATGAAGCCCTCCAGGGCAGGGGCTGATTGCTTCAGAACAGAGCCCAGCACAGAGCCTGTCACACAGTAGGTGCTTCTTGGATGTTTACTGATTGGATAAATGAGCACAGAGTTCATGTCCTTGAAGGATTCCATGACACATGGAGAAAAGGCCCAAGAACCCCAGGGAGGCAGGAAACCAGGGCATAGGCTGTGGAACTCTTAAAACCAGCACATCCTTTAGAGTTCCACACACACACACACAGTCCCTTTGTCTCTTTTGGGAGACGGTAGATTGGGGAGGTCTGCTGCTCGCTGGTTCCTTCCTCATTAAGCGTGATCCTGGGAGAGTGGAGGAGACCGGTTGAGGCCCCAGGGACCCTCTGGCTGGGGGAGAGGCTGGCAGCGTAGCATTTTTAAACATGCCAGACACGTCAGGTTTGTAGTTTGGGGTCAGCAACGAGCCCTCTGAGGTGAAGGTGGGCAAGACTCAAGGCCAGGGCGGGGGCGGCTGTGCTTCTGGTCCAGACGGAAGGGAAGTGGCCAAGGCTGAGATGGCATTGTGTTCTGGTGCCTCTGCCCCGGGCCACCTGCGCCACCGATCCCCCCCCTCGGGTGGTCTTGGAGATCCTTTCTGAGCAAGGATTTGGCACTCCAAACTCAGAGACGGTGGTTCTTGGTTCTTGCCAGAGGTACCCTAAGCTCAGGGAAACTAGTCATGTTGGGGACCTGAGGTCCAGAGCGATGGAGCCACACACCTGAAGCCACGCGGCCGCAGGGCGAGGGAGTGGGCTGCGGAGCCGGGGTCCTTTCCCAGGCCGCTCTTCCCGCCGCCTCCCTCCCTCCCAGCTGGGAGGAGGCTCCGCCAGCCCTCGCTCACTGGCTGCCAAGAACCAGGAAAACACATTTTTTCCCTCTGTCCTCACAGAGCAAGCAAGAGAGGGGTCAGCAGCCAGGGAGGAGCCTGTGCCAGTGGGTGGGCCTGTCTGTAGGGTGTCTCTGCAGTGGCCTGGGGGCCAGGCAGGGTGTGCGGGAGGGTGTGTGGCCTCCGCCTGGGCAGCGGTCTACCCAAGAGACAGCTCACCGCCTGGACCTCCAAGGAGTGTTGGGAAGCTAGACCTGGAGGCCCGCTCTGCTGGCTTCTGGGGAAGAAGAGCAGCAGCTGGAGAGGCAGGGTCCCAGGTTCGCCTGGTGGAGGTGGAGGACCCGGGTCTCTTGGCCTACGTCCTGGAAGGCCTGGCCGCCCTGGAAGCGGAAAGCCCGGGGCCATCGGAAAGTTCCCAGACTTTGCCTGTGCAGCTCCCTCGCTGCTGAGCTCAGACATTCCTGGGCAAACGTGGGTGCCTCAGCGAACAACCAGGATGCGGTCGAGGGGCTGAGGCCAGGGCAGGAGGGACGGGATGGAGGGGAGGAGGGAGCAGCCGGCTCAGAGCCTTCTTGGGCCTAAGAGTCCTCAGACCCACAGCCAGCTTCGGGGTATCCAGGAGACAGCATGTGGCCCACTCAGCCTTGGCCTGCTCTGGAGGGCTGTGTTGGAAGGACTCTGAGCTGTGTCCAAGCTCAGTGGAAAACAGCGGTGTCGAGAAAGTCAGGGACTGTGTCTCACCTCACTGGGGGAAGTGCTGTGATTGGTCCACGGTGTCGGTGCTGGGAGTGGAGAAGGGAGGGGTGATGTGGGATGAGCCAGCCCTGTGCACCCACTGATCTCGTCTAGGCTGCTTGTGTTTTATACATGGATACTGTTATGATCCTCCCCACTTTACAAATGAGGAGACCAGCTCCCAGAGAGGAAAACTGACCTGGGTGAGTGACCAGGCTATGCGACCCAGGTTCTGTACTAAGCACAGCACCCAGTACTCAGCACCCAGCACCTAACAGGCTCAGTTAACCTGCTCCAGGATGGGCTGTTCCTCTCCCATCGGGTCTCCATGTAGCCCATCATTCCACACACCGGTTCCCCAGGCAATCGGCGAGGGCCTGGATACTTCAGTGCCACTTGACCAGCTTCCTCATAGCAGGCCTAACAAAATCTTGGCATTTCAGGGCAGAGTGGGCCTTGGAGACGGTCAAGTCCAGCTCCTCTGTGTAGGGGTAAACAGGACGCAGGGAAAGGCCGCCTCACAGTGACCTCCTCCATTGCCCTCTCTGCGGTCTTCACAGAGTCGTCAGGAGGGCCGGGGATGCAGTGGTGTGAAGGGATGAGGATTCAGTCCTGGCTCTTATAGGCTTTGGAATTCCTCTCTCTGCTTGGGAGGCAGCCACTCACCTGCTGTGTGACTTCAGGCAAATGATGCCCCTCTCTGGGTCTCTACCTCCCCTTGGACAAAATAAGGAGGTGGAGCCAAATGACCTGTAAGTCTTTCCTGCAGTTCCCTGTGTGACCCTGGCCAGCGGGGAGGTGCTGAATCAGAGCCTGACCCCAGTGCTGGCTGTGGGCCTGAACCCTGCTGGGTAGCTCCTCCTGTTCACAGTTATACCACTTGCTTCCACACAAACCCCAGGAGGCAGGTATTGTTCTCTTCCTACAGATGGGAAAGTGAAGACCCAGAGAAGCTGAGCAGCTCACCCAAGGTCACACAGCCTGGGGAACTCGGGGATGGGACTGAAACTCAGGCTTGCCTCTGACCACACCCCTTTCTCTGTTTCCCTGATGTATGTAGATGGGGTCCGACTGCTCCCCTCCCGTCTTCCTGGCCTCTGTAACATCTCCATCAGTGGAAGCAAGGAGGCAGTGGAGAGGAAGAGCTGGGGACAGGCCCCGGAGGTTTCCACTAGGCTGGGGCTGGGGACTCAGTTCCACACTGACCAGCTGGGCAGCTGCATCAGAGACTGCCCATCCCCCTCTGCGCCTGCTCCTGTCCCGCAGGGCCCTGCGCTGGGTGGCCTTAAACCCTTAGGGCTGACTCAGCTCATCGATGGAGAGACCACAGGAAACCCACCATTCTGCCTTGGGGGCAGCTGCGGGGAGGAGGGTGTCTAATGAGGCCTGGGGCTCAGGAGGGCTTCCTGGAGGAGATGTCGGGGCCCATGGCAGATGGATGAGCAGGAGTCTGATGGGAGAAGTGGGCAGGAGGGAACAGCAGAGCGTCACGAGGTAGGGGACAGCCCAGAGGAACAACGTGGGTGGGGGGAGGAAGCGAAAGAAATTCCTCGTGGCTGGAATGCAGAACGGGCCCTGTGGTGGGAAATGGCCCGGGCTGGACGCAGGGTGCTGCGTGGGTGGGCCTGGACTGTGTCCCAGGATCAGAGGAACCTGAGAGGTGGCTTGTCAGACTCACCTGCTGGAAAGATCCTCCCTTGCTGTGGGGAGGGGGCGCTGAGACCAGCGGGAAGCGTGCTAGGACTCCCCGGGAATGCAGCAGGGACAGGTGACCTTTCAAAGAGGCTGTGTGGCCAGTGGGACTGGTAAGCAGCAAGTGAACATCCCCAGCTAGGGTCCACGTGAAGCAGGGGGCCGGCACTTTCGTCGGATTTGTCCAGACAGGAGGGGTGGGCAGGGCCTGACCCCGGAGGGTTGGAGGGCCAGAGCCAGGCCCAGCCTGTGTTGGCAGGGCGGGCTGCAGCTCGGGGTCCACCCTATGAAGCAGACCTTGCCTCTCTGCCCACCCAGGAAGCCCAGGGCTGCCAGGGCCTTCTTAGTTGTGAGGAGAACTGAGGCTTTGAGGCCTGCAGGAAGGCACCAGTCCAGTAGCGGCTACCCAGTCTGCCCAGGGACAAGCCCAGTTAGTGCCCAGCAGCCCCCAGGCAGTTGGGGAAGCTCTCCTGAAACAGGCCCCAGCTTCTCAGGACACCACCAGAAGCCTGGTGGCTCTCAAGACCCTCCCAGCCCCAGGGCCACAGTGGCCGCCTCTGCCAGAGGAATCTCTTGAAAAGCCAACTTCCCTTTTCTGTCTACTCCTTCCTTCCCTCTGAACTGCCAGACCCCTGACTGCGTGGGCCTGCAGGCGCTGGGGGTTCCCAAAAAGCCCTGAACTGTCCCCACCTCGGCCTGAGTCACGCTGAGAATTCAGGGATGGCACCTGAGCATGCGCTCTGGCCAAGCGCTCTTCTAAGCCCGGGGAGGCCGGGCGCTCTGGGGGAGGCAGACACTGGACTAATACATAAAATGCCTGTGAGTAATAATCTTAAATCGAAAGCGCTGTGAACACAGGCAGGGGAGGGAGAAGGGAGAGCGCGTGCGTGGGTGTCTGCCATGCTGGGGGCTCTGAGTTGGGTGAACGTGAGACCTGAAGAGACCTAAGGGTCTGCGCAAGCTTCGTGGCTACCAGTGGATACTCACGCCAGGCAGAGGGGGCAGCCGCGCAAGGGCCCCGGAGGAGCGCAGTGTGCTAGAGGAGCCACCAGGAAGCGGCCCAGCTGGTCAGAGGCGATTGTGCCGGGCACATCGGGCAGTACCCGTGGCCATTGTGATGACCTGGTTTTACTCCCAGTGAGGTGGGAGCCCTGGGAGGATCCTGAGACTGGCATGAGGTGATCTGATTAACACCCAACTACGCTGTGTCACCAAAGGGGAAAGCAAACACAGAGAGGGTCACATACCTGCCAGAATCCCATGGTAGTCGAGGGGACCCCTCCAAAAGGCCCAGGTATGCCTGGTACCAGGTCCATGCACTTTCCATTTCTCTGCAGTGTCCCCAGGAGACCCTGGACCTTGCCAGAATGTGTCAGAGGCTGGGCGGACCCATGAGGTCGGCCCCACAGACAGCTCAAGGATCCAAAGCCTGCCTAGCTTTTGCCTCCTGCTCTCCGCCCGTCTGGTTCTTGCTAACGACAGTGCATAGGATGCCATGCCTCAGATCACAAAACACCTTCCTTTTTTGTTCTTTGCTCCTTACCACCTTCCCCTCCTCAGGGGCATCGTCCCACGAAGACACTGAGGCTCACACTAAAGCAGGGAAAAGATCATATCAGCAGGGGACAGAGAGGATCACTGCTTCAAAGGGCTATGGTCCCCTTTGGGAAATGGTCCCCTTCTCCAGCCAAGAGTGATGGCCGCTGACTTCTCAAATGTCCCCTCCATAAGTGTTTTGGGTTTTGTACTAGGGCTATAATTGTTTAAATATTGAGACAGGGAGGGTCTCACTAAGTTGCTGAGGCTGGTCTTGAACTGTGATCCTCCTGTTCACCTCCAGAGGAGGTCTCCTTGCTGGGATAGCCAGCACACCTGGCCCTCCACGAGAGTTTTATTCACCTCCATTTCCCAAGGCCCAACCATGTGGCTGGCTAACAGTAGCCGCTTGACAGAGTTGTTAGAGGAACATTCTGGTCTGCAGGGAAGGTACAGGCCTCATGGTCCCCCACCAGTCCAGGGTTGGCGTCCCCATCTGCCCAGGGATAAGCTGAGTGAATGCCCAGCAGCCCTCAGGCAGTTTGGAAAACTCTCCCAAAATACAGGCCTGGACGAGGGTGGTCTAGGAAGGGGCCTGGGACATCGCATCTTGTTGAGGTGCTGACTGTACTTTGGAGAGTCGCTGTAGACATGTTCTGTGCACGAGTTTCTTGGTTTTGGTTTATTGTGTGGTCCTGGGGTGGACTCCAGGCCTGGAGCATGCCAGAGAAGTGCTCCACCCCTAAGCTGCACCCTAGCCCCAGGTTGCTGTGCACTGTTTCTCTGTAAGTTATGCTTCAATCAAAGTTTTTAAAAACAACAAATACACATGTGTTGGCCCCTCGTGGAAGAAGGGCCAGTGGGAGGTGCCTGTTTATTGAGTGCCTCCTGTATGTCAATGTCTGATTTGGGCATACCAATGGAGTGGTAAGGCAGGCCACGGCTCTACCCTTGTAGGCTCACATTTTGGTGGAAGAGGTGTGGGAGGGAGACAAGCCATAGACCCGGGTTGGAACCAAATAGAACCTCACAAGAGGTGATTTTTAGGAGGCTTGATAAATGGAGTTAATGATGTGGCAAAAGGCTGCGTTTTAGCCAGGATGGTCAGGGAAGAGCTCTCTGAGGAGATACCACTGGGCAAAGACCTAGATGATGTAGAGTCACTGTGGGGAGGAAAAGGTAAAGCAGTAAGTGCAAAGGCCCTGAAGCTAGAATGATCCATTTAAGAAGGCTGGAGCCTTGTGGTCCGAGGAAGGTGCCAGTTTCACAGGACCGAGTCTGGGTTTTACTCTGTGTGTGAGGGAGGACCCAAAAGTGACTTTGCCCTCCTCTCCTAGGTCTGCAGCTCGGAGGGCACCTGCAGCCATGTCTGTGGATCCCTTATCCAGCAAAGCCCTGAAGGTAAGGAGTCTGCCCACACAGCGCCTCCACGTCCTAACTTCCCCTTCCCTTCCCGGCCTCCCCGAGGGTGGGTGGCTCCGCAGGCATCGGGGTTTATGGTAGCACTTCTGGTGGCACGGGGCAGGTCTCTTCCCACTCTGGGCCTGCTTCCCCATTGAGAGGTGCTTTCCGGGCCGAGTCTGGGACTTGACGCTTGGTTAGTTCGGCCGAGCGCTGGGGTGGCCTCCTTTCGGTTCCATACTGGTTTGGCCTGGTCTCCCCTTCCGGATTCCTGCTCCCCTTCAAGGGCCTGGATGAAGTCCAGCCACCGCCTCTGCGGCCAAGGCAGTGACGGAGGGGAGGGAAGGGGGAGGAGAGGGAAGGGGGAGGGGAGGCCCGTCCCCAGCGCGGGTCGCGCCACGGGCCGGAACGACTCGGGCCGCGGGTTCCCCTGCCGCAGGTCAAGCGCGAGCTGAGCGAGAACACGCCGCACCTGTCGGACGAGGCGCTGATGGGGCTGTCAGTGCGCGAGCTCAACCGGAACCTGCGCGGGCTCTCGGCCGAAGAGGTGACGCGGCTCAAGCAGCGGCGCCGCACGCTCAAGAACCGCGGCTACGCCGCCAGCTGCCGCGTGAAGCGCGTGTGCCAGAAGGAGGAGCTGCAGAAGCAGAAGTCGGAGCTGGAGCGCGAGGTGGACAAGCTGGCGCGCGAGAACGCCGCCATGCGCCTGGAGCTCGACGCGCTGCGCGGCAAGTGCGAGGCGCTGCAGGGCTTCGCGCGCTCGGTGGCCGCCGCCCGCGGGCCCGCCGCGCTCGTGGCGCCCGCCAGCGTCATCACCATTGTCAAGTCGGCGCCGGGCCCCGGCCCCGGCCCCGCCCCCGGCCCGGACCCCGCCCCCGGCCCGGCCGCCTGCTCCTAGTGCGCGCCCCGCCTCCCGCCCCGCCCACCCAAGCCACGCCCCTCCGACCAGCTCCTCTCCCAAAGTGCCTAGGCGCCGCTTCTGTCCCCAGGCCCTGTTTTTCTGCGGACACCAGTCCCAGTGGTGAACACACATTCCCTTCCCAGGCTCTGTCTTCCTCTTGCAGTTCCCCAAACTGGGACCTCATGGCCCTGGCGAGGGACAACTTTGCTAGGTGGCGGGGGCGTCGGGGTCTGGCGTCTCCCTACTGAAGTTCGGCCTTCTCAGACTGCGGGGAGTGGGATATGGAGCCGGCTTGAAGTTCACGCGAAGAGGGCACGAATTGTGCCAGTGTCCAACCCTGCTAGGATTTGGGACTAGGTATGGCCCTGTGAGTGACTCGCTAGGCTGTCCAGCTGGGAGGCTGCCCTGAAGAGACCTCTGCTTTGATTCCGGGGCGTGCCCGGCTTTGCAAGGCTAGGAGGGGCATTAGAAATGGCGAGGTGGAGCAACTGTTCAGTGGACAGGACATTGCCACAGCCACGTATCACTTAGTGGCTGAGCTGGAACCAAAAACTGGGACTTCTTATTGCTGCCCTAAGATTCCAGCTATGATTTTCAAGGGGACATTGAACAGGGACTGAAAAAGGTGACAAGAGGGCCTCCCTGGCCTGGGGAACAGTTCTCTGTAAGAGAGGGAGAGAGGAGGTGACAAGGTGGAAGAGAGGGAAGGAGCTGGCCTGATTCCACACGGGCTCCCCCTGTAGCCAGGGTGCCCTGGAGCTGGCTAGTCCAAGAGAAAGGGGACAAAGGAGGTGACCACTATGGCAGATAGGGAGACAAGGAGACAGATTCAGTCCCAAAGCCTGGAGTTGGGGTCCTTGGAAGGATGGACCCCTTCAACCTTTGTATCCTCTGTGGGGTGGGGGCTGGCTACTGCCCTTGTTTGCGGTCCTCCTGGAAAGCTGGCCCCCCAACACTGTATGCAGCCACCCCACCCCACTTTTTATTTATTGCACAAATCTAAGTTATTCTCCCCAGCCAGAGCCCAGCTCTTGCTCCCTGGGAAGGGCATGTGGCCCTGAGCTGGACTTTATATTTTATACCTGCAAATAAATCACATTTTATCTATATTTAGGGAAAGCCAGATGGCAATAACAAAAAAATGTTTTTAAAAAATTGCCTGGCCCCCAGAACTTATTTATTTTCTGACTTACAGTGAGCATTATCTGCCTTCTGTATTTTGTAGACTTTCTGAATAAAGTCAATTCTCTTTTTCCACCGAGAAGTGTATGTCCTGGGCTGTTGCATGTGTGTTCTGAATAAGCAGCCCGAGATGGGGTGCTCAGGGCCCTTTCGGGGGTGGGAGGGTTAGCCCCCCAGCCACGAGCTCTTGCTCACAGACATGGGAGCAGGAGGGAGCAGGAACAGAGGAGAGCAGTGCCAAAAATGTGTACCTTCTACCTGGTTGCCTAGAGCCCAGGACCCTCCTTGGGGTAAATTCCTGGTTTCAGTTATCTTCCTAGCACTTTTATACCAAGGTCTGATTTTCTTTGACCAAGTCAGATTTTTTTCCCCAGTTCTGGAAGGCACAGGGAGGCAAGACGAGCGGTGGCTTCCTCAGTCCCAGCCTACAGGACTAAATCTTACTCCTGGGTCTTAGGCCCATACCAACTCAATCAGCCAGGGTTCCTAGGGTCCCCTGAGGAGGGGAATGGACTGGTTGTAGGGTCAGGGGAGTCAGTTTGACTCCCCTTCCTGAGGGACTTTCGAGGAAGGTGTTACCAGAGCGATACCAGAGCGCAGGCACAAACAGCCCTGGGGCCTGGGAGGGGCAAGGCCAGCTGCAGGTGCTCAGGGCACAAGCAGGGCTGGATGAGGGCCGCGAGCTGCCGCCAGGGAGACAGCGGGGCTGGGAAAGGGCCAGCCACAGGGCTTAGCTGGGTCTGCAAGCTCCTCGGGCTGGGGCTCTGCCAGGTCCTAGATGTGCGGAGCACAGGCAGCACTGGGAAGGGCCGGTGGCTGTTACCGGGAGGTCCCAGGCAGGCTGGGAATTTCCCCCACCCACGCTGCATTCCTGAGAGCTCCTGTCAGCTGGAGGCTGGGCCCCAGAAAGGAATGCAGCGTGGTGGAAGGTGCCCCTGGACAGGACCCCTGCCTCAGCCTGCTGGCCCCCAGAGTCCCAGGGTGGAGGCCACAGGGAGCTGGATGAAGTCCCTGCAGAGGGGCTGCCAGCGTACTTGACAAAACAGGGCCAGGCCTCACCCCCTGGCCCAGCCTCCATGGCACTGGGAGGCTGAGCTCCTTGCGACCAGCTGGCTGGACAGGGGGTCACAGCCCAGAAGGGACCTGGATGCTGATTTTAGCCTCTGGCAATGTGACTCCCCTCCCATCACTAGGTATCACTCAACAAGGACAAGGACACCCCAGCCACCCAGGAGGAGGGGCAGGAAGCAGGCGGGAACAGAAGCGGCGGCAGGCAGGAGGGATTTCAATACAATCTGTATTATCTCATATATATATTTCTTCCTCACTTTATTTGCTCACTTCTGTCACGCATTTAAAATGTCACAGAGACCAAAATAGAGCGGCTTTCAGTGGAGCTCATGGCAGTCATACGAGGAGATACAAAACTAGGGACTCTGTCTTCTCATACATCATACAATTAATTTTCAAGTATTTTTATATACAAAGGGCTACTCTATCTGGAAAATAATAATAAAAAAAGACAAGGTATGTTATGCATCCTAGGAAGGGGGAGGGGATGCGGCAGCCGGGAACATGTTCCCGTCCCATGTCCCCAGGGACTGCTAGTTCCCTGTCACTCAGCTCCCTCAGCTCTGTCCACCACGCTAGAGGGTAAGCGTGCCGAGCAGGAGAACCAAGTGGGCAGGGATCAGCCCACGCTTTGGCCTGGAAGGAGGGAAGCGTGTCAGGGAGGCAGACTCATGGAGGCAAACGCAGGAGGAGCCAGAGCTGCCCCTTGGATAGCCTGCACCTGTCAGCTGCCATCCACCCAGACAGGTGCCCAGGGCAGGCCTCTGAGCCCGTGGGAAGGAAGGAGGTCAGGAAGGTTGCTGGGACCAGCTGCCCTACCCAGACCCTCTCATTGATCCGGGGGCAGGAGCCTGTTCATTCCAGGAGTGACCAAAAGAGCTTCTGGCAAGTGCCACCTGACGGGGGCTCTTCTCCCTCACTGGATCAAGGCTACGCTACTCCAGACCCAAATATGACCTGGGTTTCACACACCAGGCCACCCTGCGCACACAAGCATGCCACGAGGCTCTTCCTAAGACTCACTGGCAAAAGCCCAGGCCGCCTGGGGACCCTGGCCTGGGGACACAGGTGTGGAGGGCAAAGACAGGAACTGGAGGTCCCTGGTCACTCCTAAGGCCTGTTAAGGGCACTCGGCCCGGCACTGCAGATCCTGAGTGCCAGCAGCTTAGTAAGGAGTCCCCAGGGGGTGTCTGGGGCAGATGTGGGCTGAGGAGAGGGCTTTTGTATGTGACTAAGGCACAGAAGAGATGGGCTGGGGCCAGACGAGGCAAAACACCAGGCCCTGTGTGGACAGAGACCCTGGGGAGGAGTCCGGGACCACTCCTCCACCTCCTGGCTCCCCGCTACATGGCCATCCCTACTGTCCTCCCCCGAAGTTGGTCTGGAATGTGGAGACACAGACCCTTCTCCTGAACAGGAGGGAGAAGCCGCAGGGAGACGCAGCAAAGGTCCTGACTGCTCGCTCTGGGGAGGACTGGGCCCGGCTGTGGAGCAGCCAGGAAGCAGGGCCCGCCGCGGCTCCATCAAAAGCAGGACTAAGTGAGAGGGCAGGCAGGCTGCTGGCTGTCCTCATCAGGCCAGGAGGAAGGGGAGGAGGAGATGGGCAGAAGCAGGGACACACAGGGGCCCACAGACCCCTGCCTCACCAGAAGGGCTCCAAGGCAGCGGAGCACCCTTCCCAGAGGTACCCGCAGCTCCTGGTGTCTGGCTCTGATCCTTGCAGCACGCCAGGAGGGCCTGGGACAGGAGTGGGGCCACAGAACGTCCACGTTCCCTCCTCCTGCCCAGGTTGAGGCAAATCTAGCATCAGACAAAGGTGAACACGAGGAGGCAGGCGGGGAAGAGCCGGGAAGAGCTCTCCCCAGGCCTAGCAGGCAGGCAGGCAGGGCCCGGTGTGTGATGCTCTGGGCCACCACCTCGTCATGAGCGCCTCCTGCAGGAGGGGCCCAGGAGGCGCAGCCGCCGGTCCACACACAAGCACTTAGGCCTGGGCGCGGCTGGTCCCAGGTGCCCCCACCACAGGGCGGGCAGCAGGCGTATGGGAGCTCCCCAGTGTCCTCTGCCCTGGCCCAGGCAGGGCAGGGTTAGCCACGTATAAATATTCCTGAAGGCTCGTGGGAGAGCCTGGGATGTCCTCCAGACAGACGGCGTCTGGCTGTTCCTCTGAAAGCGATATGTGAGTGTTTCTGGTCCAATAAATAAAGGGCAACGCCGAAGCTGCGCGGCCTCCGGGCCTGCAGTGAGGCCGAGGACTGCATGGCCCGCCCCTGGCCCAGGCGCCCACACCTAGAACTCGTCATCGGAGCTGAGCAGCAGAGTCTTCTCGTTGTCGCGGGCTCCACTGAGGCTGTGGGAGCGCGAGAGGCTGTGGGCGCCACTGCGCCAGGCGGGCCCGGGCTCCAGGGTGGACTGCTGCGTGTACTGCTGGTAGGCGGGGGAGAAGTTGTGGATGGCGTCCTGCACGATGTCGTGCGGGTTCATGGTCTCCTTGAGGCTGCTGGAGATGCTCTTCATGGGGGCGCAGCGGCCTGCGGGAGGCAGGAGGAGGGCGGCTCAGCCCTGCCCTTCGCCTGCAGCGACCCCCACTCTGCGGCTGCCAGCAGTCCTTTCCTCCCGGGCAAAGAATGGGCCCGAGATGTGAGAAGGGGCAGGCGAGAAGCAGCTCCGTTGCCTGGCGAGCAGCAGCAGCAGCCAGGGCATCGGGCAGCTGGCCACGCGCCAGAGGGAGAAGAGACACACCACTGCCACCGGGGAAGCCGGGGCGGGCGGGCAGGAAGGGACCCCGACAGCCTGGTGAGCTGCAGGCAGGAGCCAGGCCCACGTCCCACCCGGGCAGTGTTCCTCTGTGGGGAGGGGACCGGGCTGGCCACTGGCTTCCCTTTTGAGAGGACATGCTTCTTCCTATCCCCTCTAATGATGAGTCCCCACAGGCCCAGAGGGGAGCAATGGCCCAGGCCACCAGGCCAAGGCGTGAAGGACGAACCCAACTCAACCTAGATTCAGACCTGCATCTCTCCACCCTCCACATCTCCTGCCATGGAAATATCACTAAATGCCCTGCTGCCGCAGCAGTGGGCACCATGCCCCAAACCCAGCAGGGCGTATTCCAGAACAAAGGGAGATGAGACAAACGCGGGAGGAGAGGCCTTGGCAGGCAGGTGTTCGGGCTCCCCCACCCAGGGCGCCTATGGGGAGGGGAGGGGACACAGAGGAGCCACAGAGAGGCATGCTGGTGACAGTGACCAGAACTGACGTGCAGGACAGACGTGCAGACAAGAGTGGGACCTACCGTAAGGGCCGTATGTTGGCACTGCCCACGGCCAAACCCGGGGCAAATGCAAGGCAAAGGGGCGGGGAGAGAAGCCGGAGGTAGAGAAGACAAGAGACAGCTGAGTGAACGACACGCCCAGCCAGGCCCTGGCCGACACCCCCACCCAGGCACCAGGCACCTTGGCTGTCCCGCTGTCCCCCGGGGCCTGAGGGGGACGTCTGCCTAGGGATGACTCTTCCCATGGTGCGCACACTCTCAGGGACACCCTGGCTGTGCTGTCCCTGTTCTACCTTCTCCCAGGCTGACCAGAGCCGCCTCTGCATGGAGTGCCTGCTTCACACACCCAAGGCTCTGGAGGACCGCACGGCAGAGCTGGCTTTTGCCCAGCCTGGGATGAGAGGGGCTGGGCTCCTTGGTCAGAGGCTGGGCTGCAGGCCTGGACCAGGGGGAGGCAGGTTCAGCCAGCGGCAGCTTCTGCTGGCCTGGCTGCTGGGCCAGTCAGGCTTCTGCCTGCTGGGTGGGTGTGTCTGAGGGGTCGGTGCGGGAAGATGTCCAGGGTGGCAGCAGGGAACCTCTACAGGGCCCCTGAGGTATGGAAATGGCTCTCCCCCGTCAGCTCTGGGGACGGTCCCAGGCTCCAGGCCCAAGGATACCATCCCCACGGATATAGGCTCTGCCAAACCGGGTCTGAGGGACATGGCCGTCAGTGCTGGGTGGCTGTTTGTAAGCTCCTTCCCACGGGGGCCTGGAGGGAAATAGGTGGGAACCAGCTGGCCAGCCTCAGCTGGCAGAGGGTCAACAGCGTGACCAAAGAAGAGTGACCGAGGGCACAGCCAGCAGGTGTGCCTGCAGGACAAAACCCAGCAGCGGAGATTCGAGGCTCCTTCCGAGCAGGGCAGCAACAGGGGAGGGCCTGGGCCAAGGGGCTCTGGCTGCGGTCGCCGTGACTTCCACACCACTCACACAGGCTGCAGAAAGCGCCGAGGCCCAGGAGGCATGGGGAAGGGAGCTGGCAGCACGGCGCCCAGGCCGAGGTGCTGGGGGAGGCCCCCTCTCCCTGCCCTCCCGCCTCCCCCTGGTGGGTCAGCTCTGGCACTCCTGGCCTCCTCTTCCTCCTCCAGGAACAAGTCCCTGTCCTCCCAGCCCACTGCGTGTCCAGGCAGCAGCAGAGGCTCCGAGGGTGGGGCCGGGCAAGGGGTTACAGGACTGCAGGCCTTCCCGGCACAGCCACGCGGGGCCACGCAGGCGCCGGGTGTGAAAGGAGCTGCCGGCGCCCTCAGCGCTGACTGCGCCTGCAGGTGACCTCAGTGTGACGTTTTGTCTTTAAAGACATCTGAGGAATGGAAGTGGAGGAGCAGAGGCAGGGCCTGGCTGCCCACTCATCCGTCTCCCGCCCGACTCTCCACGCCATCCCTGTCTCCACACTGGACCTGCGGCAAGGGCACCAGGACCACGTCCGCAGTGCTGGAGGGTGGCGGGGGCTCTGGAACTCTGCTCCTCCCGCCAGGGCCTACCTTGCGCGTCCAGCCTCTTGTCGGCGTAGGCCTTGTAGGTGAAGGCGTGCCGCAGCGCCAGGGCCGCGAAGAACATCTCCACGCAGATGATGAAGTCCTGGTAGCCGGCGGCCACGGTGCCCTCGCCCACTGACACGCGGGCCGAGTGGATCTTGGGGATGGCGCCACACTTCTCCAGGATGGCCAGCAGCATGCCTGGAGGGGAGGCGCTGTCTGGCCCAGCGGGGACCCAGGCCCCTCCTCCACGCACCCCCCAGACACCCTTGAGCCCCACTGGGGTGGTAAGGACAGGGTCAGTGACACAAGACCAAGGCCTCCAGAAAGTCCACTCTCCCAGCTCCCTGCCAGGCACCTAAACTGGGACAAGAATTACGTGGGGTCCCCGGGGTCCCCCATCCATGAACTAGCTCTGCCAGAGCTTCCCCAAAAGCTCTGAAAAGCCCTAAGGGCACAGGCCTTTCCCCTAGAAAGGGCCCCGTGGGTTGAGGCTCCCTGAGCTCCAAGCTGGGACCACCTAGGACCGCCCTGTGGCCTGAGCTCTACGGGCCTGGGACACAAAGCAGAGGGAGGGTGGGAAGGGGCTCAGGGGCCTCTTGAGGCTGGAAGGAGGCTGACCTTGCCAGAAGGAGAGGAAGATGACAGACTTGACCATGAAGAACTTGAGCACAGGGCTGTAGGGGCTGAGCAGCTCCCGGGTGGCGAAGTAGAAGAGGAAGAGGGCGTAGAGCGCCAGGCTGACAGAGATGTTGTAGATGATGGTCACGTACAGGTAGCCGCTGGTGACGCTGCAGAATGGACACGTTCCGGCTGGGACCAACCCTGCCCTGCCACACGTGCCCCCCAGGACCCCTCCTCAGTGCGGTGAGCTGCGGGAGGGAGGGGACAGCAGTCGAGGACACACATCTCGTGTGGGGACAGGGCTGGCATCCACAGAGCCGGTCAGCCCACCCTCTCTGCTGTGCCCACGCTGTCCCAGCTCTGGAGCCCACTGCTGGTGGAGCGTGCTGGCAGGAAAACCAGGGTCACGCTGGAGGCCACAGCCTGACAGTCGGACAACGGTGTTGAAGGGGCTGACCCGGAGCTTGCTGTGGGCCAAGGTACAGCCTCTGACCAGGTTTGCTCACCTGCCTGGGTGGGGCCATGGCGTGGGTCACAGCAGTGTGTGGGACGCACTGCCAAGCACAGGGCCAGGCTTGTGGCCACCTTCACTAACCCCACGTGAAACAGTGGACCACTCACACCTGGGGCTCGAGCTGGCCTCTCGGGTCCCTCCCCTCTCACGCCCACCTTTAGAGCGCTTGCTGGCCGGGAGGCCGCGCAGCCTGCCTGGACACCACTGCAGCGGCAGGCTCAGTCCTGGGCCAGCGTCAGGCAAGGGCAAGGGTGCCAGGCCCAGGCTCCGCAGCTGCGGGCACGAGCCTGCGAAACCCGGGCATCACACTCCACCCACACGCCCCAAGGGACGACACACTGCTTACTCGAAGTCCCCGTCCCGGTACTTGCCGAAGGCCTGGAGGATCACGGTGCTGACGGCCATCAGCGGCTTCACCACACAGAACTGCAGCGTGGCCTGTGGGGAGAGGAGCAGGTGGCAGAGAGTGAATGTGCGCAGACCCCTCCTCGGGCGGCCTGTGCTGAATGCTGGGGACAGAGGGGAAGGCCCCACATGGGTCCCCAAGGAGACTGCTGTCTGTAGAGGCAGAATAAGCAAGAGACAACGACAACACACAGCTGTGAGACGGGTGCTGGGGAGGGCAGGCCAGGGGAGCCTCGGGGACAATGAGGAGCCATCAGGAAGGTGGCCAGAGACAACAGGGGTGGCACAGTGGACAGGTGCAAAGAACCAGCTCTGGGAGAAACAGCAGGGGCAGCGGGCCGTGGGACCAGGCAGACGGGAGCTTGGGTGCTCGGGAGCTTGGGTGCTCGGGAACTGGCTGCAGGGGGCGCAGGCAGCTGGGGCTCCCTCCAGTCTCTGTGTCCACCCCTGGCTGGTTTACGGTCCCACGCACTGGGCCCCAGGCCAGGGTTTCCGTGAAGCGGGGGCTGGAGCAGGGAGGAGACCAGGCGCCCGCCCTGGGCTCTGGCGTCCTGCAAGCAGAGCCGAGCACGGGCTGGCTGGCTACTGGCTGCAGTGGCTCACAGTCACTTGACCGGAGTGCTGCCTTCCTGGGAAAAGGGATGTGACCAGCCCCCACGATGCAGGGTCACTGCTGGGGGTGGGGGTCTTCCTGGAGGGGCACCCTCCAGGCCACTCAGAAACCTCTGGGAGCCCCTGAGAGCTCAGCAGTGCCCTCTGCTTCCACAACTCACATAGGCCGCAGACACAGGGGACCCACTGCACCCCAGAACCGCGAGGATCGCCACGCTCCTGAGCAAGTCGACCCGAGTCGCGGGCCCCTTGTGGGGGTGGCTGGAGCTCTGGTCAGCGAGGCTGAGCTAGGGAGGCTCCAAGGGGTGCAAGGAGACGGGTGGAAGGAGCAGCTGCAGAACCCGGCTCCTGCCCCCAGGATCCGTCAGGCCTGAGCCCCGGGCGGCTCGCACTGGGGCTGCCAAAGCAGAGCTGTCAGCAAACCCCACAGAACTCTTCTGGGCCTGAACCTGGTCCAGAGGAAGTGGGACCCACGCCCTCTGGGAAAGGGGAGACTGGTTCCCACCAAACGCCCATGGGGAGTTGCTGGGTGGTGCTCCCCTGTGATGTGAGACCACCAGCCCCAGTCACAGAAAGGAAGCCGAGGCATAGAGAAGCCGGTGTCAGCGGCAGCACTGGAAACTGAGCCAGCAGGCCCAGAGCACTGCCCAGCACGCCTGGATCAGGGCGGGTTCCCAGGCCAGGCTGGATATTGGAGTCACCTGGAAGCTTGCACGCCGGCCAGGCCGGGCACACTGCGCACCTGTCAGTCAGGCCAGGTTGGGTGGCTGGTCCGGGAACCTACTCTTAACAAGCACTGGAGAAGATTCAGACACTGGGCTCTGTCGCAGGGTGCCCAGGTCCCCTTGTGGCTCTGGGGCCAGACTGCGGGCACACTGGCCATGGGCCAGGGACGAGAGGCTTCCCTGATTCTTTCTCATCACTACCCCTCCCCACCACCTCCAGGATCAACAGCAGAGCGTCCAAGCACACAGGCTGGGGAATAACTTAAAACACAGTGTGGACAACAGAACCTCCAATGGGGCTGAGTCACAGCCGGGCCTGGAACCTGGGCACCCCGGCAGCTGAGAACAAGGGCTCGGAATGTCCCGCCTGGGCCGGACAGCTCTGGCTCCTTCCCTGCAGTCCTCATGGTGAGAATCTGGGTTCAGAGACACGTTAGGGAAGGGAGATCTGGAACTGAGTTGCAGACCTGGCACGTCAGGGTGGAAGCTTTGTGGAACGCCACGCTGGGAGCCCTGGACCTGCACGGAAGCGAGCAGAAGCCCCAGCTCTTAGGCAGGCCCCAGCGACTCGGCTGTGGGTTTCATTTTTCCTGGGACTTCTTGGTGATGCTGGAGGGACAGGAAGAGGCCCTGTGGAGACCAGGTCAGGCCATGAAGACTCAACCTCCCTGAATGAGCCAGCACTGTGTTAAGGCAAAATCCATTACCTCACCTGTTCCTTACAATCATCCCTGTAGATAAGTGTCATTATGTCTACCTTACAGAGGAGCAAACTAAAGCACAGAGAGGTTAAGTAAATTATCTGAGGACACATAGTCTGAGAAGCTGGAAGTCAAACTCTAATAGTTGGAGACCTAGGCCTAGCACGAAGGACTCCACCCCATGCCTCCATTCAGGCTACTCTGGACCACAGGGAGGGTGTCAAGAAAACTAGAAGCCACTGGACTGCCACCTGGTAATTCAGAAGAGAGCAGAGAGACCACACAGGCCTGTCTGTCATGTGTCTTTAATGCCAGTATCCTCCTGAGTCAGCCACAATGGATGAAGAGATTCACACTGAGATTCTCGAGCCTCACACACATCAAGACTTGGTCAAAATGAGCAAGAGTTTCAGAACACCTCTTCTTCTTACCCAAAGCTGTACCAGAAAACCCCAGGACACAGGTCACTGCCATCCAAACACAAGCTACTCACCTAGAGCCTCTGGAACCGTCTAGGGCTAGAGCTGGACGCCTGGCAGGAATCTACAGGTAGGGTCCAGGGCCGCCTCCAGCAGGGGCCTCCCTCCAGAGCGCAGGCCTGGCCTCTGGTGCCCGGCCTGCTCCTCCCGACCCAGGTGGCTGCTACCCACACACACCTGTTTGCAGAACCGCAGGAATCCAATGGAGTAGGTCTTCCCCCAGAGGCAGCAGGTGCCGTACACACAGCTGGACCTGGAGGGAAGCGCAGAGGGCAGTGAGCAGGGAAGGCGCGGCTGGGAAGCCCTCTCCCCGTAGGACAAGCTGGGGTGCAGAGCAGGGTGGCATAAACCCATAGGGAGGCACAGCCCAGCCTTGCGGGAGCAGCAGTAGTGAGGGAAGAGGGCTGCCTGGGCCCTCGGCCGGCAAACCAACGCAGAAAGCACAGGATTAAGACCACCAGAGAGAAGAAAGGAGCAGCGACAGGAAGGAGAGCGAGCCATGAGACCTGCCCAGAGTCCCAACGAACGGGTGGCTTGGAGTGTGGGAGAGGCACAGCAGGCCGGGGGTGGGGCAGAGAGGTCTGTGCCCAGCCGACACCGGACGGCCCGCAGGAGGCCAGGCCGGGCATGGGACTCCAGGGAGACCGTACTCACTCGATGGGCTTGCCTCGGATCTCCGACATGATGGCGCTTTCTCCCCCGAGGTATTCGTAGCACAGGCTCAGGAAGTTATAGATGACCAAGGCTGTGGAAAGTGTCCAGAAAGCCACTCAGCCCAGCAGAATGGGCAAGCAGCTGGCGAAATTACACAGCAACAGAAAAGGAGGGCGCCAGGCCCCACCGCACAAGAGGCTGCACGGTGAGCACCCGTCGCGTCCACTTGGGTACAATCCGTCCCGGCGTTGAAGCAGCACCTACACTGTGCTGACGCCCCAAAGAAAGGCACAGAAGCAAGAACCACACACCCAGGACGGCACAGGGAAGCGGAGGGCAGGGTGCCGGGTGGCAGGGCCGGCAAGTGTACGTTCTGGGGTGAGATGGTGTTGCTTGCTAGTTATCTCTGTTTTATTCACCCGTCTATTTGTGTATCACAATTTCACAACAAGACAATGATGCTGGGACACTCTCATCCAGAGGGAGGGTAGGGCCTCCTTCCAGTCCGGGGCTGGGTGGGCCTGCTGCATGCACAGCTCTGCAAACTGTAACCGCACAGGACAGCTGCGCTGGCCGCGGTGCCAACCTGGGAAGCTCAGTCAGCTCCTCCTGACGCGGGACGCAGCGCAACATCACCAGAGACCCAAAATCTGCACGGGTGAGTGAGGGTACCAGAGAATTAGGTAAAGATGCGAGGCCGCAGATACAGTGATGGGCTGCCAGGGCTCCGTGGGGCAGCTGGCCCGAGGCTGTGCCTGGCTGGCAGCTCACAGAGGTGGCTGCACCAAGGAAGGAGAGCCAGAGCAGCAGCAGGAGGGCCTGCAGAGACGGGACCACGGTGGCCAAGAGCTAGACCGAGGGGCAGGAGGACAAGGGCAGCTGGAGGGCTCCTTCCCACCACTGCAGCACAGTGCCCAAGGCGCTGGTGCCGCCGGCCTGGCACTTGAGGTCTTTCAGAGGCGAGGGGGTCCCTGCCTGCCCCACACTTCCCAGCAGCACTGAGTGCCGCTCACCCAGAGCAGGTCCTCACCCCGCCACGCCTCTGTGCTCTCGGCTCCCACTGCCTGGGGCTGCTTCTGCACCCCCAGGACCCCAAGCCCAGCTCCGAAGTCTCTGGGGACCATCACGGAGGCTCACGCTCCCTCCACGCAAACAAATCACAGACACTTCCTAGAATTCCCTACAGTGGGCATGATTACCCACTGGCACAGGTCACTCCTCAGACCAGGAGCTGCTGACGCCGTGACCAAATACTGCAGTTCTGCACGGGACACCACATCACTCAAAACGCTTCACAGGCTGGGGTGCAGCCAAGCATGCGCCTAGCACGCTTGAGACCCTGGGTTGATCCCCAGCATGGAAAAAAATGCTGTTTTCCTGAAATGAAATAAGACTTAGCCACACCTAATCATACCGTGACCCACTGATGGTGATGCGGAAAATAAATACACGTCTCAACAGTGAGAGTGAGAGTGAGAGAGAGAGAGAGAGAGAGAGGAAGTAAGTAGTTCCTGCCCAGCCTCACAGGCCCATGACTCCAGAAAGGGAGCCCGCCCTTGCTCAAGGCTTAGCACACACCAGGAATGAAGAAACACTCACCCCGACTGAGGCACGCGGAACACTGGCGATATGTTTTTAGGCAGAAGCCCTTCAGCAAGGTGGAAAGGAATGTATTTGGGGCCCTTTATGCCATCCCAGTGGCTCTAATCTATCCAGGGCTCCAGACTCCAGGAAGCGCTCTGCATAAACACAGCCCATAGCACTTACTGTGACCACACACAGACCAAAGGGCCTGCAACACAGCTCTGCATGCGGTCGGCGGGGTGGGTCCCTCTGGGCCTGCGTTTCCTCATCCACTGTGAGGACAACGGCGCCTGCATCAACAGGTGCGGTGAGATTTGAAAGACTCCACGCAGTGTGGCAGGTGGGCTGCCACGGACCAGACACCCCTTGGTGGGTTGAGGACCTAGGCCGTACGCCAGGACTAGAGGCAGCTCAGGATGTCTGGTGGAGACTCCAGATCACTCTTCTTTGACACGGACTTAGAGGGCAGGGGGAGAAGGGCAGGTAGCAAGTCAAATCTGTTGTCCCCAGGTTGATAACCTTTGTCCAGAATCACACAAGGCCATGGAACAGATGTGTCCACTCTGAGGGGGGTCCAGCTACACGGCGACAGCTGGCGTTTTCCAAAGGCAGCCAAACCTCGAGATGCTGACACTCTTCCACGGAGAAGGGGGGTCTTGGTCCCACCCACCGCATCTGGGTGGACCCAGGTGACCACAGTGGGAGTGGCATTGCGTGACATGTGGTATGGAGGTTAGAAAAGGCCTCTTTCCTCGGGCTCTCCTTCGAGAAGCCTGGCCTTGGCCACCACTATGCTGTGATGAGTGCATCAGGCCCTCCAGAGCCCAGAGAGAGGCCCTCAGTGGCCATCAGCACCCACCATGGGCAGATGGATGAGCCTGCCTCTGACTCAGCCCGAGCCCTGAGTTCTGCTAAGGCCAGATGTCTCAGAGAGGGGACGAGCTAACCCCATTCAGCCCTGTTTAATCCCAGATCCAAAATGTCTGTGAACAAAAATAATGGCTGCTTTACACTCATGTTTTGGTAGTTTGAACAGTTTTACTGATTCAGCCACAGCAAGTGGAATACATATAAAACCACTCCTAACGCTCCCAGGACACGCCTCAGATCCAGCTGAGATGTCACCTCCTGGCCTGTCCCATGCTCACTTCCCATGCCACTCATCACTGACCTGTCTGATCCTCCAGGATGAAGCAGGACAGTGCAGGGGAAAGACCCACAGACGCTGGGCCAGACTGCCTGGCCCAGGAGAGCACTGCCACCCGTGAGGGGCCACGTGGCCTCAGGGGAGTTCTCCAGCATTCTGAGCCTCGGTCTGCTCCTGGCAGCTAGGAAACGGCTTCCTCAGGGCGTGAGGCGCACCGAGGCAGGGCTCCGGGTGGACCAGGTGACACCTGGTGCTCTCCCAGGCTGTTGATCCCAACCCCAAGTGGCCACCAGGGCCCAGCTGCACAGCACGTCCTCGGGCGGGCTGAGGGTCCCCAGCGTGGACTCTCAAGAAAGCCACAGGGTCTGGGGTCACCTGGTCCCTCCCAGGCAAGGCCATCCCTGCAGTCTGCTCCCGAGAGGAGCTTATCACTGAGCTCAGGTCCCTTCCTGTGTCACAAGGTGCACAGCACCCTCCTAAGGCCAGGGTGGGGCCACCTGATGGTAGCCAGCTCTGCCCACAGCTGGTGAGAACCACCGAATTTCACACATCTCTCAGCTCAGGACTCTTGGCCTTTCAAAGGTGCTCCAGGGCCAGCCAGTCTGTGAAGCACCAATCTGCTGACAATTTCCTTTAAAGAATCATTAGTGACTCAATAACAGACTCACCGATTCTTGAAGAAAGGAGACACTACAATTTTCTCAGCTATGATTCAACCAGCCCAAACCAAGGCCCACTGGCCATCTGGACAAATCCATCCCCTTCCTAGGAAATGAAGGAACTGCACAGAACACCATCCCCAACACTCCAGCAATGGTGCCTAAAATGGGACCCTCCACAAACACTCGAAAGACAGTGCAATGATGCAGCAGCCCTGGACGCAGGAGAGAAGCTAAGACCCAACCAGGAGCCACGTGCTCAGGCTTGTTGCCCAAACATCCTTCAGACCATGGTTCCAGTTCTAGTCCCTGGAGAGGCTCCTGAGGTACAAAACGGCCCTGTGCCTCCCTAAATACTCGCCACAGCCCTGCACAGGCTCTGTGCAAGGCCCCGGAAACGTATCAGTGACAAGGGACACACAGGTCAGGCCTGTTTCTCTCCCCCTCTCTATTCTTTTCTGGGCCATCAGCTGCAACCTTCTGCTCCATTTAGACAGCAAATTCTAAGCCAGAGACAAACACACGCAGTCAGGAGACAAAGCCCAGGACGGAAACGAGGACTGGGCTGCAGTCCTGAAGGCTGGAGAGGATATGTGGGGTCACTCTTTTCATGTAAGTGACAAGTACCTTGTCCCCAAGGTCAAACAAGCCTTATATGGGCCCAGGGCAGATCCCAGAAGGATTTAAGCTTAATGGGAAATATTTATTTATTTATCTATTTGCTTACTTACTTACTACTGGGGGTTGAATCCAGAGGTGCTTCACCAGCACTGCATCCCAGACCTTTTTTAGTTTTGATTTTGAGACAGGGGCCTCACTAAATGGCTGAGGCTGGCCTTGAACTTGTGATCCTCCTGGGATTACAGGTGTGTGAGCCACCACGCCCAGTGAAGAGAACATCTCTAACAGGCAGTCTTCAGGAAGCTGACATCCTCCCGCCTGCAGGAGCATGAGTCAGAGGCAGGGGTCTCTCGCACAGACAGTGTAACCAGGTCCCTTCCAACCAAGACCCAAGGCTTCCTTTCTTCACGGGCAACTTTTCAAGCCTGGCGTAGCCTGGGCAGGAAGTTGTAGTCCAAGAGAAAACCGTGCTCCCAGCTGGAGCACCAGCTAACCAGCAACTGCAACAGGGCCCGAGAGAGAACTGCCACCAAGGACCCACCAGGCTTTCCTGCAGCAGCTGCTGGCACATCTGTCCATGTGTTCAGTGAATACTCGTGGGCACCAACTATGTGCCACCCACTGTGTGCAGAACCTCGATGGCCCAGCTGGCCTCAAGGCCAAGCTGTCTCTGCTTCACAGACACACTGGTGACCTGGAAACCGTGGGGCCTTCCAGGTTCCAGATCTCGGCAGACGAGCCTGGAAGACTGCATCCTGACCACGGGGACAGGAACCTCTGCTGAGTACACAGGGGTCTCGGACACTCCTGACACCACCCCTTTCAGTGGCAGGTGATAGGTGCCGTGTGCCACCCCATGGTGAGCAGGACACCTGCCCCAAGCAAATGCCCGACTCCATGTTGCTCCAACCGCGGCACCGCCCCTCCCCGTGACCTCTGTCCTCTGCCAATCCTGTCCCTGCTTCTCACTAACCCGAATGCAGTTTCCGATCTGTTCCACAGACACTTCTGAAAGCCTTCCTCTAGCCACTGCTTTCTCGTCCTCCTTGGCTATACCCGTCAGAGCCTCGGCCAGCTGGAGCTACTACCAACCAGTGTCCTGCAGGCAGCACAGCAGCCCTTGGCTCTTTTGGGGCCTGCGCCTGGGCCCCAGCTGTGTTCAGCCACTGCTCTCTCTACCTGGGAGATGGCTCACTCTGCGCCAGCTGCCAAGAAGCTCAGTCTGTCTAACCCTGAACAGGGTGAGCAAAGTGTCGTTCCTCTCACACCACAGGGTCTCTCTGCCTCCTGATCAAAGTGTGTCACGTGCCTATACAAACACGACAGGATGAATCTTGACTGTGTATAATTATAAGGCACTAATAAGAAATTTTGAAAAGTAGTAAAAAATAAAATAAAACAAATCAAATCTCTTTCCCTACCAAGAGTTCCTACTTCTCTAGGGGAGAAGCCGACCCGTCCCTCCTTCACTGAGTCTGGCTCAGAGCAGCTCCCAGGATCCAGACGCCCTGGGTGGTTACTCCCAGGATCATCTTGGGCACGTCTGCTGCCCACTGAGGGCCTGTGTCCAATGTGCTTAGTGGAATGATGGATGCACTCTGTTGGGCACCGGGAGGTGGGCATGAACCCAAGTGTGACACACATGGGGTGAAACCGTATGTGCCAGGAAACACTGGCGGCAAGCAGGCCACAGAGGGCGACCACGGCAGGCGCATGTCCGCCTCGGCTCCCCTTAGGGGTTACTCCCCACCCAATCACAGTCCAAGAGCAAATGTGGGGGCTCCCATCCCGCCTCTGTCACCCAGTGCCCCTGGCAGTGCTGCACGCAGGGCTGTGAGAAGTACAGCTCTCGCCCGACAGGGCCATCGAGCAAGCAGAGGACCCTGGGCAAGCCACCTACGCTACCAACGCGGGGTCACAGACGACACCCCACCTCCGCCCCAAAGCACCGCAGAAATGAGAACAAGGGGCGGGGCAGACCCTCAAGGAAGAAGACCGGCCACGGGGGCCACTGGTGACAGACACAACAGAAGCTCTGGATGACGTGTGGGTGTCACTGGCCTGGGAAGGGGAGGACGTGAGAGCAGCTCCGGGTTTGTGGAGAGGGGCACTGGAAACTGGCCCAGGTCCCCTCGGAACTATCGGATGCTGCTTTCTAGAGGGACTGAGACAGAACATGGGCCAGCTGAGGTCAGGTATGGGAGACGTGCAGAAGAGGACAACCGGGCCTGGACAAGAAGACTGAGGTGGCCCTGAAGGTCCTTCTCTGCACTCAGAACTCCGTCTGTCCGGTTTCCTTCCAAGCAGATGAGAGCAGTATTTTTCTGGGGAAACAGGCCCAGAATCAAAAAGCCTGAAGTGGTAACTGCCCCACTGCCACATAAAAATGGCACGTGGTCTATCAGCCCATCAGCAGGCCCAGCGATCAGATGATTCCTTCTCCAACACAGAACAGCCAGGACACAGACCTGAGGAGGGCTTCCAACGCAAAGGCCAAAGGCGAAAGTAGCCAGATGCAAGAGCTCAGGAGACAGGTGATGCGGGGAACAGCAGGAAACTGCAATGAACACCCCCAGGGACAGCAGAGGAATAATCCGTCTCACTCCAGGAACAAGGGGCTCTAAAAAAGAACAGGGAAGAAGCCAGCACGGTGGCGCACGCCTGTCATCCCAGCAGCTCGGGAGGCTGCGGCAGGAGTACCCTGAGTTCACAGCCAACCTCAGCAACTTAGACAAGGCCTCAGCAACACAGTAAGACCCTGTCTCTAAATAAAAAAACACTGCAAAATAAAAAGAGCTGGGATGTAGCTCAGTGGCAAAGTGCCCTTGGGTTCAATCCCCTATACCAAAAACAAAACAAAAACACCAGAAGCTAAAATACACTTCAAAATTCAGAGAGAGAATGATTTCCAAGATTTCTTTTTTCTTTTCCATACTGGAGATTGAACCCAGGGGACTTCTACCACTCAGCTACACCCCCAGTACTTACTTACTTACTTATTTATTTTTGAGACAGGGTCTCCCTAAATTGACAAGACTGACCTTGAACTTGAGATCTTCCTGCCTTGGCTTCCTGAGTGGCTGGGATCACAAGGAGTGTATCACCATGCCCAGCTCCAATTTTGCATTGCATTCCTTTCAAATGGAACACACAAAATAATATAATAAAGGTACTTTCAGATTTCAAAAAAGGGAACTCGCAAGTGTCCTCTTCCTCAGGAAGCTTGTAGAAGATGCGTTCAAACCAGAGAGCAAACCAAAAACGAGGGAGAAATGCATGCAGGGAAGAGGTGACAGAGCACAGAAGCAAACAGATGTCCCAGGAAGAGGGGGAATGACAGCCCCAGGGCAGTGCTAATAGAGGCGGCCCCAAAGGTGAGTAGTCCAGAGCCACAGTTCACGTGCCTGACGACACACAAGGCAGGGCTGGTTTTAAAAAACCCGATGGAGGCACTTGGGAGTGAGTGAGTGGTAGACAGAGAATGCTCAGCAAACTAAGAAGCAGGACAAGCAGACCCAGAGCAAACCCAGAGTTACAACAGAAAACCAAAAGGCTCTTGGGACACTATGAGGCTCAGCTTTGGACAACTTCAGATGCAGAATAAGCAAATGCTGGATGCAGACTAAAAAAATCCCACAGTCACTCTGCAAAGGTGAGGGTAGAAAAGCGAATGTGTGGGGACGGGGGTGCCTAAGGCAAGACCGTCCTGGAGGAGGGACCACCGCCACCTCGGCAGGCTGGAAAATCAAGAAACGACAACGCACTTTTAGGTCATCCTAGAACACAACAGTTGGAATGCTGTAAACTGGACGTGAGGAGGAGATGAGGCAGTTTTGACTTTCAACCACACACACGTCTGACTAACGAAAATGGACTTTTAGCACGGTTTTAAGCAGCTCTGTTTTGTTCTGTGCCGGTCTGCACAGAGGCTGGCTGGGGTAAGGGTTCTTGGCCCGGGCCCCTCCTCAGGCAGGGGCACTGAGAAAAGGGGTAGAAGGGGAGCGAACGAGCAGCGGGGCGTGAGTTCTAAGGGGCAGCTGCAGACAGAGGATGGGGTGGGCAGAGACCTGTGTGGCGTGCGGGAGGGACAGGTGAGGCCAGGCCAGGCCAGGCTCTCTGCTCAGAACTAACTGGTGAACTCCAGGCAGCTGCCTGCTGGTGGTAAGCTCCCTGGGAGAGCCCAGGCTGGGACAATAGTGTTGCTAGGGAATGCTGCACCGGGCAGCAGGCTTCCCGGGCTTCCCAGGCTTCCCGGGCTGGGACGAGGTCAGGGCAGGCAGCAGGGTGGGGGGAAGAGGCGGACAAAGAGGCTGCCCTAGTGGGGTGCCCACAGACCATCTGCCACCGCCTCTGAGGCACAGAGCGAGGGCCGAGCAGAGGCTCTCTGACTTGCCCTGCCTTCTACTAAACACCCGCCTCAGGTCCCAGCCCAGAATGGGGCCTGCTCTAGTCCCCGTGGCAGGAACAGTCTTTGCTTCTCAGGGAACCCGGTGGGTGGAGGCTGTCCAGGGTACCCATGCGAATCTGGCACCCGAAGGGACAAGGACTCTCAGCCCTACTCCAGTCCGGAGGTTCCCCCTGGGGACTCCAGCAACATCAAGCGCTACAGCAGGAGCCCAGGTCCAGCTGAGGGCGGGCCCCACAGGCCTTAGTATTCTCTCCTAGAAGCACAGGGCAGAAGCACTGAGGAGCAATGAGGCCCTGCCAGTTCATAAGGTCCCTTCTTTGTTCAAACATTATGGGGTGGGCTGGGGGCGGCTCAGTGGTAGAGCACATGCTCAGCAGGTGTGAGGCCCTGGGTTCCATCCCAGCACCAGTATAAAATAATTATTTTGTAACCCCTCCTAGGTGCCTGGGCCACACACCTGACCAGGCTGCTTTCCTGGGGCTGGGTCTCCTGAGGAAGGCAGAGAGAACAAGAAACTGCGACCTGTGTGGCCCAGGAGGACTGCCAGGGTGCTCCAGCTCTGCGGCAGGGGGCGATAAGGGTGAGAAGGGGCAGGCCGCACTCTGGGCTGGGAAGCGGTCCCCAGGCACTGGGGCAACGGTATGTGCTGAGCTCCCGGGGACAGAAAACCCCTGATGGTTCTGCTGGAAAAGAGGCCAACGTGGCTGCAGAGGAGGACGAGCGGCGGGCAGGAGGCAGAGGGGCACGCAGCAGGGAGGGTGCAGAGTTAGGCAGCTCCACCTCCTGTGCTCTGTGACTTCTGGGGACTCACAGGCTCCACATGGACAGAGCAGGGGAGGCTCCAGCTGCTTGAGGTTGAGCATGCTGCACCCCAACAGTCACAGAGCCCAGGCTCACAGCAACCCTTCCAGGGCCAGCAAAGCAAGCAACTGCTGGGCACAGCTGAACCCACCGCCTGCACACACGGAAACCACCTCTGGTTACTCACCCCAAGCCAGCAGGGCAAGCGCGGGGCGGAGCCAGGAGCCACCTGCACAGCCCCAGGAGGGAAGGTGGCGGTGCCAGAGCAGGCATCCTGAACCCGGAGCCCTCTCTCCATCCCTGCTGGCCTGCGCACAGCCACATCTGGGCACCACTGGACTGTGACCTGTCTCGGGGCCTCTGGCCTTGCCCTCCTCACCCAGTCTCCATGTGGAGACTGTTCTAACCTGTGGTCTCCAGTGTGTCGTGTTTTTTAAACTTCTCTGCAGCCTGCAGGGCCATGCCTGCCTGTCCCTCCCTCCCAGCATAACCCCTCTCCAGCCACTCACCTCTCTCTGGCCAAGATCAAGCCCCCAGATGCCCCCATGACCTCCTGGTCTGGTAGGATAACTCCTCTCTCCCAGTGACAGCAATCTGCTCGTCTCTGTTGTGACTATTTAGGGGCCAGGAGGGCTCCTCACAGCCCAGAGCATGGGCCAAGGCTGAAGTCAAGGTAGGAGGCACAGAACCGAGGCCCAGGACAGGAGCACGCCAGAGCACCTCCAGGACAAGGTCCTCCAGACTAAGACACAGGGATGGAGGCCCGGCTGTGCCACCAAGGTGCACAGGCCGCTGGGTTGACCCTCAGGGGTTGCCTGAGGTTTCTATGCACAAATGGACCCCTCAAGTGCCGCCCACCCCACCTGAAGACTGAGAAGCGAGACGCAGGCAAGGTCCCCTCTTCAGGCATCTGCCAAGGTTTTGGGAGCCCCACAGTGAAGTGTGTCCATGCACGTGCTGCCCCCTGTGTGCTGGCCATGGAGCCCCGAAGTGGGTAAGGAAGCGAGGGGTGGGTCAAGAGCAGCGCTCAGGAGGGCCAGTGCCCCCAGAGGCCCAGCCTGCGTGGAGCCCCGGTGACCCTGCCCGCCCGTCCTTACCCTCGTAGCAGTCGCGGACGGTGCCAAAGTACACGTAGTACTGGTCGTTGGTGAAGAACAGGAGGCTGAGCCAGGAGTCGAGGGCGTAGATGGGGACGATGAAGAGGATGCGCACGATGTAGCGCTGCTCGTTGGGGCGGCTGTAGCAGCGCAGGTGCATGTAGATCTGCGGGCAGAAGCGCCAGGTCAGCCGAGACCCCACTGTCCCCACCTCACACCCTGCCCACCCTCGTCCTCCTGCTCCTGACGGGGACAGGAACGAGTCTCGACTTCTGGCTCTGCCCTTCCTCCTTGCACGGCCTGATGCAGGTCACCTACTCAGAGTCTCAGAGGCCTCTATAATATGGGTGACAAGACTTCCATCGTAAGAGTCACACCACAGGGGCTGCGTAAAGCTGGCAGGGCATATGCAGAGGGGCTCACAGGCCACTCTTGCAGGTAGAGGGGACTATGAGACGCACTCAGGAACACGGCAGCATCAAGGACAAGGCCAGAATCCACACACTGCAAGCTCCCCGGGACACTGTGTGCCCTCCCCAGAGGCCGGCCTCTGGGGTCTCCCAGCAGCAACGCTGAGCCACAGGCTGGGGACACCCTGCCCCTCTCCTTAGCTGATGGTGGAGAGGGCGGGGCAGAGGCGGCCCCACCGCAGGGGACGTGGACGCACTTCCTGGCTGAGCGGCCAGCACATGTCCACCATGCCCCATCCCCATCTGTTAAACTGAGGCGCTCTGCCCGCCAGAAGTTAGGAAATGACAACAGGGAAGGTAAAAGCTGCACACAGCAGCCGGGAATCGCTCCAGCCCGGCCCGCAGTCCCACAGCCCGAGTGTCTTGTTCTGGCTATCAGGACATCACTCCTGGCCTAACTGAGGAGGAAAAGAAAAAAAAATATTCCGTCTGCTGAGCCACTTGCCTTGGATGCACAGGGTCTGAAAGGGACAGTTGGAGAAGGGCTCACAGGGGAGGTGAGCAGCCACTCCTCGCCCTCTCACTGGGCAGCTGGCAACCTTGTCCCCAGCCACCCGGGCCCATCCAGCCCACACTAGCCTCCTCTGGGGCCAAGGGCACAAGAAACGGGAGACTTGACTTCCTTCCCTGCCCTACCACCACCTGCACAGGCCCCGCCGGCTCCCTCCCCGGCTCTCGGGCTCTCAAGCTTCTCCTCTGGGGGGGTCCCTGCGTCTGCAGACTCCCTGCAGCTTAGGCTGGACACGAGACCAGTTCCAGCCAGTGACAGGTGAGCAGAAGAGACGAGCGTCATTTCCGGGCTGAGGGGAGTACCCAGGTGCCTCCCACACTCCCTTGCCCCTGGCACTCAGAAGAATGACGCTTGAAGCAGCTGACACTGGAGCCCCAGAAACACACCTGAGCTGGGCCGTGAGCAGAAAACCAGCTCAGTCACGCGAGGCCTGAGAGTCCAGCGTTGCCAGGCTACTGCAGCCTAGCCTGGCCTGCCTAAGGCACATTCTGTTGAAACTAGAAACCTCTCAGGATCCCTCTTGAGGGCCCCTAGACAAGCTGGGTACCTGGTGGCAGGTGATGAGCAGGGCCGTCCACACGAAGAAGCCAGAGATGGCCTGAGCAGCGCTGGTCATCAGGAACACAGGTTGTTCCATGGCCGTGGGGCTGCCCTCAGGGGTCACAGAGACACTGGGTGAAGCTGCCGCAGTTGTAGGCGACACTGGACCTGGGGCCAGCGCAGCCCCCCTTACTGTCATGGTGCCCAGCAGCAGGAGGCTCTCTAGGGAAGCCCTTGGAGCGGGACAGCCAGCCTAGAGAGAAGAAACCCTGGTGAGTGGCAGCGCCGGAAAGAATCTCCCTGCTCTGTGTACCCGCCTGACCCCAGCCAGGCCCCAGCTCTGCCCTGGCCCCACAGTCCAAGCCACAGATGGCAGTCAACTGAGCCTTCTGAGACCCTAGTCAGACCAGGCCCTTCCTCTGCCAAAACCCTCCCACGCTCCCAGCTGACGCGCTCTCATGAGTGGCAGGTCCACAAGGCTACCCTAAGGGCCTGCATACCTCTCTGATCTCGTCTCACCTCAACACCCAGCTCCAGCTCCACTGGTCTCTTGAACATGCCACCCCAGCTCCTGTCACAGGGCCTTTGCACGGCCCCTCTCTCTGCCCAGCATGTGGCTCTATCCACCTGCTCAAACATGATGGCCCTCCCCCAGCGGCATACACGACTCCTCTGCTTTACTTTCTTCCAGGACACTCATGACCTCTGACTCCATCTCACCAACTATATTTAATTGTATTACCTATTAGCTGTCACCACTGCCCCCAAATAGAACACAGGCTCACTGAGGGCACGGGCTGTTCTATGGCACTTGCAACAGGGGGTGAAATCTTACCATTGATCATTGATCCTCACTCTTTCTTAGCCATTTCTCCCCAGTTCTCCTAATGGCCAACACCCAGTCCTCACCACAAGCTGTGCTGTTGTGGAGACTTTATGGCTTCTTCCAATTTCTGTACCTTCAAACTGCCTATTTTTCCAACGCTGGGGCTGTAACCCAGGACCTCACTGCAGGCAAGTGCTCTGCCCCAGAGCCCCCAGCTCCAAACCGCGACCTTGTAAGTCCCCCGTGCTCAAGGCCGGCCGTGCTTCCCCCGCCGCGCGCCTCTCCATCTCACGCGCCTCACCGCTCTCTGCCACGTGTGGTTGTTCTCCGATCAACGAGGCAAGACCCTCTGAACCCGCAGCACTGAATGCAGCACCCAGGCTACCTATGCTGCTGAATTTTACTATTTATTTATTTATTTAGGTTCCAGGGATTGAACCCAGGAGTGCTTTACCACTGAGGCACATCCCCAGCCTTTTTTTAAGTATATTTTTAGTTGTCAATGGGCCTTTATTTTATTTATTTACTTATTTATATGAGGTGCTGAGAATCGAACCCAGGGTCTCACACATGCCGGGCAAGCGCTCTACCACTGAGCCACAGCCCCACCCTCTCCAGCCCTTTTTATTTTTTATTTTGAGACAGGGTCTCGCTAAGTTGCTGAGGTTGGCCTTGAACTCTCCATCCTCCTGCCTCAGCCTCCCAAGTCACTGGGATGATAAGTGTGCACCACCATATCCCACTGTTGTTCACTTTTATTATCTACTGATTTCACTTCTTATTTCAAAAGGAATTTGAGATGCCTCACAGAGAAAGCAAAGAATAACAAAGTTATGGAGAGTGGCATCAGGAAAAATCCTGGATGGGAAAGGAAAGCTGAAGGTGTAGAACACAGGGAGGCTTCTCAGTGGAAGAAATGTCTTCCTAGGAAGGAAACAGGTCCCAGGCAGAGTTTCCAGTGGTGACTTTGGTGTCCCTGGTAATAAATAAGCAATTTCACATTAAAAAGTACCCCAAAGCCAGGCCCAGCAGTTTGAGAGGCTAAGGCTGGAAGACCGAAAGTTTGTGGCCAGCCTCAGCAACTTAGCAAGGCCCTGAGCAACTCAGTGAGACCCTGTCTCAGAATGAAAAATAAGGGCTGGGCTGTGGCTCAGTGGTAGAGCACTTGCCTGGCACGTGTGAGGCACTGGGTTCGATTCTCAGCACCACATAAAGATTAATGAACAAAATGAAGGTTCATCAACAACTAAAATATATATTAAAAATAAAAATTCAAAAGAAGGCTGGGGATGTGGCTCAGCGGTAAGCATCCCAGTACCAAAATGAAATAAAAAAGAGATCCAAGAGAGACCCCTTCCGCCCATGAGGACACAGTGAGAAGACTACTGCCTGTGAGCTAGATGTGGGCCTTCACCACACATAGACTCTGCCAAGGCCTTGATCCTGGACTTCCCAGACTGTAGAACTGGGAGAAACAGGACAGCCTATGGCCTTTTGTAGTGCTGCCCCCTGTTGACAGGCTGGTCAGCGCCAGCCAGCCGGCGACCAGGAAGCCTAACTCTGCCCAGACCATGAACTCGAGGACAGCTGACAGCTGAGGAAATCCAGGAAAGCCGCAGAGTGGACGCTGTGGAACAAGCCAGGCTGGGGCTCGAATCCCAGCTCCACCACCTGCCCCGGTGCAGGTCCACCGGACCCCAGAGGATCTCTGCTGCCAGACCCAGGGGTGGCCCAAACCCACGCCTCGATCACCAACTCGACCTGAACCCCGAGTCAGCTCAGATGACATCACCCCAGGGCCCCTTCCACGTCCACAGCTGATATCCGAACCAGAACGCAGTGACACAGGGAGGCTTCCCTGGCCTGAGCGGGCCAGCACAAGGCCTGACCCTGCCACCCAGAGGCTCCTGGCCTGCTGCTCACTCCCTTCCCGCCTGGGCTGGCTTCCCTCCAGGCCAGCATCCTCTGTCTCCAGAAGCCGCCAGCCCCTGTTCTAGCGGCGCCCACACAGAAGCCTCGCATTCCTGTTTTCTTACATAGCAACGTCCCCACACCGACCAAGAACTGATTAAAAACTCAAAACTGGAGAAGGTATCTATATTAAGGAACTCAAAAATGGAGGTGTCTATATAAAGACTGGTGGCAAGTTCTTAAAAAAAAGACGGTGACAAATCTAATAATAGCTCTGTAAGCATGGCTGCAAAGTGGAACACCAGGGCCAGGAACGCTTCCTTAGAAGACGGGGTGTAAATCACCATCTTTGTCCACCAACATGGGAAAGGGGAGGAGGGAATTCCCCGACGTCACCTCATGTGTCTTCTCCTGCACTCTGATTAAGTGGCACTATCTCGGTCTTGGAGATAAGGGAGGAGATGCAGAATTTAGCTCTGCAGTGCCCCAGAGTGGCACCAAGTGACCCAAGGGTTTTTATATTCCCCTCAAATACTTCGAGCAACATCCTGGCTCATAGATACGAGGCCCAGCACCCGTGAATGGCGAGTGCTGGCACCTCTTCAAGGCCAGGGTGGCCTTGCTCCCTGGACCCAGAGTAGCACACAGAGGCTGCCCAGTCTGCTCTGCACCAGGCCCTGCAGACTGCCCAGCATGTGCTGGTGGGACAGGGGTGGACACTGGGGCCCAACCCTTTCATACTAGGGACAGGAACCTCTGTGGGGAGGGGCTCTTGTCCCCGCATACCTAGCCCTAGGCCTTGGTGCCTGGTGCAGCAGGTCCCTTTTGCTCCCCTGGTGAAGGGGCTTCCATGGCTCCCCTTTCTCAGTGCAGTCATGGACCCCAAGATGGGGGGATGCATGGGATCTGGCAGGTCCCCTTTCTTCCTCCCCTCAAGTACTGGGAATTGAACCCAGGGTACTCTACCATTGAGCCACATGCCCAACCCTTTTTAATTCTACTTTGAGACAGTTGCTGAGGCTGGTCTCAAACTTGTGATCCTCCTGCCTCTGCCTTCCAAGTGACTGGGAGTTGTTAGGATTATGGGTGTGAACCACTCATACCAAACCACTCCCATTATTTTCTTAAGTGATCACACCATAAACTTCTGCCTGGAAGGGAGAGGGGTGTGGGTGATACTGAACTCTGAGGGGTGATACTGGACTCATCTTAAGACCTCTAGACTCCTGCTGAGCACAGCAGACCCAGCCTCAGCCTTGGGGGCTCACAGCCACTCTGCTGGCATTAAAGGACAGGGGCAACCTGGAGACCTTACCCCATTGCACTGCTGAGAGATGAGAGCCCACTGGCTGGCTTGGCCCAGGCTTCCAAGTGACGGGAACTTTGGGCTGGTTCTTAAAGCAACATAGCCAAGCGCACTCTCTGAAGTCACTGGACAGAATTCCCACCAGACTTCACCATCTGCGAATTTGCTCAAGTGACTTCTCTCAAAGTCTCAGTTTCCTCGTCTATAATATTCCAGGAAAACTAATAACCAGCAAGGGAAAGTTTCACTTTACAGAAATCCTATTAATAAATGGAGACAGACCAACGGAATAAAAAGTGACCATTCTGCAACTCCTAATACAAATAATGAGGCAGTTATGATGGTACAGCTAGAGGTTAGCCGTGTGTGGCGCATACATCTGCAATCCCAGCGGCTGGGGAGGCCGAGGCACAAGGAAGCCAAGACCCTGTCTCAAGCTAAAAAATAAGAAGGCTGGGGATGCAGCTTGGTGGTACAGCGCCCTGGGTTCAATCCCCAGCACCCAACCCCCCAAAATCTCAAAATGATACAGCTACAAGGAAGGTGCACAGGCCAGTGGCTGGCAGACATCAGTGGCAATGACAACAGCTGTGTGGAGAGGTCCCCCCAGGAGGGAAATAGTTGCCTGCTGACAGTAGTGTGGTTGCACAAATCCGTAAGTGACAAAACCACACACGCGCGCTCCCCATGAAAGCAGTGAGCGCTGAGGCCTGAGCCAGTTCCTAGAGCTGTTTTCACGTCCACGTCCTGGCTTTGATGTCACCACAGCCAGAGAAAAGGCCAGCCACTACAGGCATCTGGGAGAGGGCGCCGGGGCCCTTGGTGCTCTGTATATAACTTCCTGTGAGGCCTGGTTATTTCAAAATAGAGAGTTTTAAAATTCTTTATCAGGTAGAGATGCACACTGACAAATTTAAGGATAAAAAAACCTGGCGTCTGGGATTTTCTTTTCTTTGAAGACCCAGTCTCACTGTGTTGTCCAGGCTGGCCTCCAACTCCCGGGCTCCTGATCCTCCTGATCTGGTCTCCGAGTGACTGGGACCACAGGTGCACACCACCTGGTCCAGCCCGGGGTTTCCTTTTTAAAGGGGGAGAGGGAAAGATGCCATGAGACTGCACCATGAGGCAGCTGCTGAGGCTCGGCCAGAGTCACTCCCACGACTGCTCTCCTTGTGTCTGAAATTTTCCACAATAAAACACTTCATACGGTGGAACTGCAGATTCTTTTACAAAAATCTGTACTGAGATGGGAAGCAACCGAGGAAATAGCTGTACCAGAGATTTACTGGTCATCCTGTGGAAAAGCAATGGAAGAGCACTCGGAACCAACCACCTCAGCCAGCATGGTGGCCTGCGCCTAGGACCCCAACGTTTCGGAGGCCAAGGCAGGAAGAGCATAAATTCAAGGCCAGCCTTGACAACTCAGTGAGTCTGTCTCAACATTTTAGAAAAGGCGGGGGTGCTGGGGATGTAGCGTAGGGTTCAAAAGCGCCACGGCCAACATGAGGAACGGCTCAATGGGAGGGCACTCCATCAGCACTGCCGAGGCCCTGGGCCAGCTCTCGGCGCACAAAGAACCAACATCCAAAAAATGAACATGACAAGATTACATTTTCCTTTTACAAAAAACTTTCACCACATTTGGCTGCTTTTTTCCATAATTGGCTGTCCGAGACATGCTTCTTAGTGCTGGTTTCAAAACATCTGTAAGCATATGTAAAACGTCCCCTCACAAGAAGGGCATGTTGTCACAATGGATGAGAAGAGGGCTGCTCTCTCAGACCCCGGCTAGAGTAGAGCACAGCATTCAGAAAAGGTATTTGTGGGGGCTGGGGAGATAGCTCAGTTGGTAGGGCGCTTGCCTCGCAAGCACAAGGCCCTGGGCTCAATCCCCAGCCCTGGAAAAAAAAAAAAAGGTATATTTGGAATGTTTCTACTGTTGGGATTTTTTTTTTTTTTAATGACAATATGTCTGATGCTGATTTAAAAAAAAAAAAAACATGCAAAAACTCTCATGTTTAAACTAAAAAACTATGTACCGAAATTTATTAGTTTGTTAAAAAACTTTTCTAAAGCATCTGAGTGCATTTTGGACTTTCATTAAGATCTTTAAAATAAATACTTTTATTTCACTTACAAAAAAATCTGACAGGCAGCAGAGAGACGGAACCATACTAGCCACATTTCAAGGGACCCCTTGCGCACTCAGGGGATGGGATGTGAAAAGAGCGAGCGGACTTGGAGACAGTCAAGGGAGCTGCCTCCGCAAGCAGTTTGCATCCAGAGCCCAGGCTGCGCAGGGACCGCAGCGTTGAGGCTGAGAAGCAAAGGGAAGGCGGAGCCAGGCCCTCCCGCGCCGCCCCACACAGCCAGCGCAGGCAGCCGGAGTGCAGTACCTTCCACTCGCTCAATTACCACGTCCCCAGCTGTCTTTGACTCCTACCTGGAGCAGGTCCTGTCGGGCACAGGAGGCGACCCCGCACATTCCTCTACCCACACCCGCCCTTGTGGGGCATGCTCTAAAAGCTTTCTCTTGCTGAATCTGTGACCCAAGAAAGTCTGCAGCGCGGTGCGGCAAGCACTGGCCAAAGGCTTCCCAACGGCTGCGGGTACCACTGCCCCTTTCAACCTCTCTGCCACTCTGTCCTGTTCTTCCCTGGGCACTGTCCCCATGTGCCGCCAGCTCCTCAGTCCGAGACCTCAGATCAAACAGTTGCAAAACCAAGCACAGGCTAAGCCCCCTCTGGTGGCCACCTGCCCACTGCCCAAAGACTGGCCACACAGCCTGCACTTTGTCCCAAGTCCGGACTGAGGAGTGGCGCTGGAATCTCGACACCTGTCACCTGAGCTGGGGCTGGGAGGTGACTGACGTCTGACTGCTCCTTGGGGAGAAGAGCACAGGTGCGCACTGTCCCTGGTCATGGCCTTTGAGCCCAATCCAAATGAGTTTAAGAACTTAGAATTTTCCAGACTTCAGAAAGAACTCTAGTGCTGTGTGCAGTGTGCCAATCCCAGAGGGACGTGGGCAGCACCCAAACTCTGATGCATGGGGACAGGCATGGCTGCTCGCCCTCGGTGAGACATTCTTAAAGACCACAGTTAGGCACGCATCAGTTCAGGTCAGATGTTTGCCATGAAATTAGTCTGCTGCAGACTTAGGACAAACCTTTGGGATTTCTGAGTGCTCTGGATTCCAGAACAGCGGAGCAGGGGCGTGGCCGGGGTGGTCCTCTGGAGCAGCAGGACCACCTCCAGGGTGGCTGAAGCATGCTTACTTTCAAATGTGACGGTGTCCCCCAGTCTAGACCTGAAATCCACTGAAAACACATCAGGAAGGCTGGGGTTGAGGCTCAGTGGTAGAGTGCTTGCCTAGCACAACAAAAATAAATAAATAAATAAATAAATAAAATAAAGGTATTGTATCCATCTTCAACTAAACAACAAATTTTTATTTTTTTTAAATACATCAGGAGCTGGCCAAGGGACATGGTCCTGGCTCCTCAGCAGGGAGTCCACAGCAATGGTCTCTCTTCCCAGCCTCCAGCCTCAGCACCAGCAGGCTGGGCCCTTAAAGCCCTTGCCGCTGTGCCCTTACCTGTCTGGTCCTTGCAGTCCTATGATCCATTCCCCCCAACTCATCCTCAACATTATGGTCTCCTGTGCTCACTCCAGGGTACTGAAGGGGGCGGCTGCCCTTGTTCCTCTGTCCTGCTGACCTAGCACAAGGCCAGGCATGTAGCAGGCATGTGGGAAAGAAGAGAATCACGTAGCCACCTGAGTGACCAAGCACCTGGCCTCGAGCCACCCCACACTCTGTGGGTTGTCACCGGAACACTCCCCACAGCTGACGGACCTGGGTATTAGGATGGGGAGGACAGAGGATGGAGGCGAGTCACATCCACTATCTCCCAGCATAGAGGCCACACCAACAAGGGCAAAGGCACCTGCAATGGACGTCCTCAGGACAGTCCAACCCACCTGGGCGGACAGCGGGAAGGCGAGTCTGCCGAGATAGAGGTGTTTCCACCAACCAGAATGCTCTACCAAAGTGTTGTTTGCTCCCCTCAGACACAGCTGGAGGCGAGGGACACTGCCCCAGGTACCGCGTCTTCTTCCTGACCAAGTCTTGGACGCCTGTCTGGGTCCTAGATGCAGCTGATCTCCAACGTGCTTGGCTGGACAGGGAACAGCGACACCTGCCTTTTGCAGTTCCTCCAACTCTGAAACTGTGACCTTCCTTCAGCACACAGCCCTGGGGACTAGGAAGCTCCCTGGTTCTCACTGGCTCTCTGTCCCCAACTGCCACCCGTCCATTGCCCATGATGTTTATGCAGCCCATGTTTTCCCTGGCCTGTTCTTTTCTTTTGTAGCCTTTACCATTACTGAGATTATATTTGGTCACTAACTCCTGTCTTCCCAGAGAGGCAGGCTCCAAGAGGACAGCAGGTATCCTCCTTGGTCCCCACTGTGCCTCTGACCCAGAGACTGGCTAACGGTGGATGCTGAAAAGTATGTGCTGAATAGCTGCTTTAGGGACAGGACTCAGCATGGACAAAGGCATGGAGACACTGTGTCCTCTGGATACGTGGGCAGGTGGGTGTGGAAAGCACGGTCCTCTCACCTCAGGGCCGAGGTGCAGGGCACTCTCCAGCTCACAAAGCCCTCCGGCAGCCATGAGGAGTGGGTCTGATCCAGTCAGAGCACCTAGGCAGGGTCTCTGAAGAGCCTTGGGGAGCAGCAGGAGGCAAGGGCCCCACAGAGCCACCAAGCCTCAAGGCCAGGGCTCTTCTCTGGTCCAAGATCCAGGCTCCAGGCCCTGGAGCTGCTGGGAATGAGGAACAGGGTGGGTGGGGCAAGCCCCGTTTAAGCTAGAGTGGTCAGTTTACCTATGTCCCCTCTACCTCTCACCAGACAGCCAGGAAAGACAAACCAGTCACCAGGACATCGGAGGACAGGGAAGCAGGAAGGGGAGGTGTTCTTGAGCAGGCGCAGGGGAGGCCTAATGAATCAGGCCACGTCCAGAAAACGGGCGCAAACCCCCGTGCCCCCAGAACAACCCCATCTGCATACTTCTCCAAGACAGATGGGCTCTGACTGATCCCTCTTCCAAAAACACTGTCCATTTCCAGACAAACCATGAAGTTACACGTAGCCACTAAATGTGGCCGCCGCCCTGGAATCTGAGCATTCCCGAGAGCACTTCACTGTCCACCTGATTTGAGTCACTTTAACTCCATGTTTGAAGGACCCCTTATTGTTGTCCACCCTCCCCAACTTTATTAAGCTCTCCATGGTGGGCTGAGGTGAATGCCCTGGCCCCTGGATGCGTGGGCAGGCGAGATCATGTCCCTAACATGGCCAAGGGACCTCTGCAGATGCGCTAAGTTGAGGTTCTGGAAATGGGCCACCCAGGGTCACCAGGGCCGAAACGTGCCTGTGAGGTCAGCGGGTGACAGGCTCTGCTGCTGCCTTAGAAGATGGAGGAGGGGCCTCCAGAGGCGGCGGCCCGGGGACACCTCCACTTTAGCACAGTGAGACACTGGTCTTCTGACTCCAAAAACTGATAAGAAGTCTGTGCTCTGAGTCACCAAGAGTCTCACAATCTGTTGTGACAGCAGGAGCAACGAGCCCACACGGGAGGGAGGCAGTCTGCCCTGACCCCTGGTAATGATCCCTCACACCACACCACCCACACTGCCAGATCAATCCCAGATTTCCAAGGGCTGTGGGGCTGTGAGAGCCCTGGAGCCAGACCACCGAGCCTGAACTCCCACCTCTGCCACTTAGTAGCAGGGTGGCACAGGCAAGTGTACCAGCGCTCTGCTCAGCATCCTCATCTGTAAAATGGGCACGCAGCCACACCCACCTGAGGGCAGTTGTGAGGACACACACGTGGACAGGAAGCCCACGCCAGGGTCTGGCACATGTGATGCCTCCTGTAATCAGTGTCCCCGCTCCCCGTCATCTCATCCTCAGGTCAGGCTGGGAGCTAGTGCCCAACAGTCCCCGAGGTACAGGCCAGCACCGTCTCTGGTGGTCTGCTCTGCTTTCGTTGTGTTTTGTTGTGTTTTAGTTCTGGGGATCAAACCCAGGGCCTTGCGCATGCTAGGCAAACCCTGCACCAGCGAGCGACAGCCCCGCCCGGTTTGCTCTTTTCAGACCTTCTAAGGTCAGATCTTCATTCATCCATTTCAGATCCCACTGTTTCAGCACCCGCTCAGGCGGCTGCCACCCACAGGCAGAGCTGAAAGGCAGGTTCTCAGGAACATCTGGGGAACGCTGCGCACTCTGGGTCGGATTTGTCCTCGCCTTTCTTACCCTGGACGAACTTGCATCTTCACGTGCCCCAAGGTGGATTCTGACGTTGGCACTGTTAACCAGAACTGACCCCGCTGGTCCCACCTGGGCTGCCTGAGATGACAGCGAGCTCTCCTGCCTCCTGCCTCAGGGGCTGCGCTGTCAGCAGCTGGGCGGCTGCCTTTGGGGGAAGGCAGACCCACAGGGGCACAGGTCCACAGCCAGCCTGGTTCTTCTCCAGAGGGGCTGAGAAGACGGAGAGGTCGGCGCTGGCCGCGTGGCCTGGTACACCAGGATCACACGCCCCACCAGGCCAGGGGCCCACTCACACTCCCACCGCCACCCACCACACCAACCAGCCCAGGCGCTCCAGGCTGCACAGCCCTCCTCCAGGGGCCACAGGCCCCATGACTCTCAACCTGGAAGGAAAACTCATCCACACCTGTTCCTGGCACTTGAGAGGAGATGCAGAAACAAGGACCAACAGAGACCCAGAAGCCTTCAGAGAGGACCGCTTAACTCAGCCTTGGAATTAACCTTTTAAACATACACTGGTCTAAGTTTTGATCACTCTAGTTTTCTCCTAAATTAGAACCAATGGACCAATGCTCGTGTGCACGCGCTGCTGAGGATCACACCTGTGGTCTTGAGCATGCTAGGTGAGAGTGCTACCACGCAGCTACTTCCCCAATTCTTTTTGCTTTTTTTTTTTTCCACAGTCCTGCGGTGCTGGGGATTCGAACCCTGGCCCTTGCCCATGCTAGGCAAGCACCCTATGTGATGGGCTATATGGTCAGCACCCCAATCCTTTTTGAATCTTATTCTGAGACAGAATCTAGCTAAGTTGTCTAGGTTGCCCTTGAACTTGCAGTCCTCTTGCCTTGGCCTCCCAAGCAGCTGGGATTACAGGAGTGTGCCACCGCACCCAGCCAATGCTGCCTCTGAGCCCTCCACATGTGATCACCTTTCCAGCCAGCTAGAACCCCACCTGGCACTGAACAAACGAGTACAGAGTCCTGGACCCCAACACTACTACTGCCATGGGCACAGGAGGTCTAAGCCAAGAACCCCACAGCTGCCCCTGAGACGTCCTCTGAGACCCTGCCAGCAGGAAGCTCAGCTCCACCCCAAGGCACCTCAGGAGAGACCCCAATGAGCCTCATCATGCAAACAGGGATGAGTCAGGAGAGCCTGCGCCACCTGCCCACCCTGCACACGCAGCAGCCTCGCATGCACATGTGTCACCAAGGGCAAGAGCAGGACACTTTGCAGCAGAAGAGGCTGGAGAAGGATGCGTGAATGGTGACTTGTTCAAACACCAACACCTCTGCAGCAGGGAGCAAGCACAGAGAACATCAGGCACAACCTGGACCACCTGGCTGACTGTCGGAGGCAGGAAGTAAGACGCCAGACACTAGAGTGCCTTCTTTGCTGCCCTCATGGGGGCTCAAAACCAGGCGGAAGGTATGAGGAGCACCTGTGCTGAGGCGTCGGCAGCAGGAGAGGCACTAGGAGGCCTGGTGAGCCTGCGCATGCAGGGCGTAGTACAGCCTCTCCAGGACAGTGGGTCACACGGTGCTTACACATCAGAGTCCACTGAGCTGCACGTCTAAGACGTGTGCCCTTCACTGTAATAAGCTGGACCTCCATAAGAGGTTCAAAACACACACCTCTGAGCACTTTCTATGTGTTAAATCCAAACGGGATAGGAGACGAAATTCTACCTTCTAAGAGCTAACTGTCTAGTGGGCAAGAAAACGCACTCGGACAACGCCACAGGTTGCGCGTGGCCGGCGAGAGCGGTGATGAACGCAGGTCAAGGCACAGCAGGACTCCATCTGAGGTTACATGTAGGCACTCGGGAGGCAGCCAGACCCGTGCCCAAATCCGATGCTGATGCCTGACCCATGTGCAGGGTCTGCTCTACTTCCTGTCCGTGGAGGGAATCACAGGAGCCACAAGCCGCAAGCAAGAAAGGAGGCACAGGAGACAAGCTCGGGCTTGTCCTCAAGGCACAGCAGGGATTTAAAGTGACAAAGGCAGTAGGGGAGGTAACTCCCTCTCTGGGCTGAGGGTGGTATTTACCAAGGAACCCCCAAGCCCTGTCTTCCATCCCTTTTACGAGAACTTGGCAGGATTTAAAGGTCCTGAGAACTGAACCCAGGGCCTCTCGCCTGGTAGGCAAGGCTACGCCCCCAGCCCTAGCTAAGAGGTTTTGTTTAGATGGTGGTCAGGGACCTAAGCGAGGCTTCCTTGAGGAGATGGACAGTCTTGACATTCCTACAGTAGGCAAGAGGTGAGGTTACAGTTCGTATGTTTTTAAATTTATTGTAATTTCTGGGAAAGGTCACATATTCATGTTTTGACAATCAAAAGGAACACAACATGCCCAGTACCTACTTCTCTGGAGGCTGAGGCAGGAGGATTGCTTGGGTTCAGGAGTTTGGAGCCAGCCAGGGAAACACAGTAAGACCCTGCTTTTTGGTGGGGAGGGAAACAGGGTCCACAGGTCTCCAGCCAACAACTGCCCACCACCAGCTCGCCCTGGAGGCACCCAAATCCCCAGCTCCTCACCAGGCCTGGTGGCACATGCCTGTAAACCCAGCAACCTGGGAGGCTGAGGCCAGCCTCAGCAACTTAGTGAGACCAAAATATAAGATAAAATTAAGTCAGGGGCAGTGGTGCATGCCTGTACGGATCACAAGTTCAAGGCCAGCCTCAACAACTTAGTGAGGCCCTAGGCAACACAGCAAGACCCTATCTCAAAACAAAAATTAAAAGGGCGGGGGATGTGGCTCAGGGGTAAGTGCCCCTGGGTTCAATTCCTGGTACCAGAAAAATAAAAAAATTTTAAAAATTAAAAATTAAAGAAGGGTTGGAGATGTAGCTAAGTGGCATCCCTGGGCTCAATCCCCAGAGCTGCAAAACAAACAAGCAAACAAACACCGGCACCTTCTCACAGGCACCTGGAGATGCTCTGTACATACATAAGCACTTTTACACAGAGTGTGGCTTTTGGATCTAGTGCCCGATGCCTGCTTCTCTCACCCAGCAATTCATCTTAGAGCTTGTTCTGTCCCAGTGTGTTGTATCCCCATCTTATTTTTTATGGCTGTGCAGTATTCTATGATTTGAACAGGCCATAATTTATGGCTCCCTCTGAATGGACATACAAGTTGCATCCAATCGTATGCTATTCCAAACAAGGAATAGCAATGACTAACTTCGCAAATAAGTCATTCTGCACCTGTGTTAACACAGTGATAGTATAAATTCCTAGAATTTATACTATGCTGGGTGTTAAGAAATGTAATTTTGAGAAATATCACTAGAGAAACAGAATACACCTAAACTGTTCATTCAAAAAATAAATGTTGGGGTATAATACTGATCATGTGTAGCTTTAAGATATCCAAGGGAAGAAATGGCAGAGAAAAGCTTAGTTCCCAGCAGAGCTCTGGGTCAGGAGATGGTGCTAGACCCAGATGAGCCCCAACTTGTTCAGTGTTCTGGTCCACAAAGTGGCTTTCCTAACTTTAAAAGGCTAGACCTGGGGCTAGGACATAGCTCAGTGGTACAGTGCTTGCCTAGTATGTGTGAGGCCTGCGTTCAATCTCCAGCACTGTCAAAAACAGGAGGAAGTTAAAAAAAAATAAGAGGTTAGACCCACTGGGCCCCTCAGTCCTTCCCAGCTCTGTCCTGGTCCCAGGGCTAGTACAAAGGTGGACAGAGACCGGGTCGCCACACACTCAGCTGTAACTGGCCTCCTTGGGTGAAGGTGTCAGTGGACAGAGGAGGTGTGGGTAAATCTGGCAGGGAGCAGTGGGGCAGAGCCCCAAAGTCCAAGGGCTGTGAGCTCCCAGGCTAGCGCAGCCCAGCAGGATACACCTCCTGCCACATCCCTGCAAAAGCTGCAGGCCCACCACAGCTATGGGGACAGCAAGTCCACTTTTTTTTTTTTTAACATATAAAAGAGCAGGATTTATTCAAGTGAGAAGAAAAACAACAAAGTACCCACAGGCAAGAGGGGACCTAAGAGGGGTGCCCACACTTGCTAACTGGCTCTGTTCCTGGACCATCACAAACCTGCTACCTAACTCATGTGCCCAAGAGCTATCATCACCTAAGCACGGCTGGAGCGAGTGACCCACAGAGGAAACCTGAGTGCCTTCCCTGAGAATGAAGATGGCTGAGAACATGCAGCGGGCAGGACAGGGCTTCCTGCTACCTCCCCAGACGAGGCCCCGACACTGAAGTGTGGATGCAAGGACAGGTCCTCGCCTGCCCGGGGGCGAGTGGAAGGCCCCGAGATAAAGAGCCCGCTGGCCCTGCCCTCCTGCCACCTCCTGAGCTGCTGGGAACTCTGGTTCATCAGATCACACCAACTACACTCAGGCTGTGGCCACGGAGACTTAATAACCAACACGCGGCGCGTCGACCACCCTCCACAAAGTGAGCATCCACTGTTCTGGGAAATCCAGACGTTCCCAAGTCCTACCTGTCTAACCCCCTGAGAAACTCATACAGACCCACTGCCTTCTCCTGGAGGTGAGGCCGGGACCCCAAGTGCCCCAGGAAGGTTCCCTCAACCTCAGTTCGAGTCGCCTGTCTTTGGCCTGAGTGCTCCAGATGGTCCCACTACAGGGAAGCTCTCCCCAGCCCTCCAGCTGCCAACCTTCAAGGTCCCCAGCAACCCCACACAGCTGCCCCTCAGCAACCTAGGCAGAGCAGCTTGCTGCCTCCTGGGGCCCCCACTGTTTCCACCTGAATCCCGTAACGTGTTTTACAGGCCTAGGCAGCAACCCAAAATGCTGGGTTTTCCAGTGTGCTGGATGCTCTCTGTGGGCAGGGTAGTGTTGGGAGGTGGGGCACTCAGGGCAGGAAGAGACAGAAAATTGGGTGCTTCCATCCCCAAGATCTTAGGCAATTCACCCTCTAAGCACCAATCTCTCCATCTACAAAATAGCAACAATAATAATAATAGCTTGGCATGGTGGCACATGCCTGTAATCCCAGCAACTCAACTCTGGACATCAAGACAGGAGGATCATTAAGTTCAAAGCCAACCTCAGCAATTTAGCAAGGTCCTAAGCAACTAAGTAAGACCCTGTCTCCAAATAAAAACTAAAAAGGGTGGGGAATGTAGATCAGTGGTAAAGCACCCCTGGGTTCAATCTACAGTACCAAAAAATAAAATAATAATAATAATTCTTCCAAGGTTCCTGGCCATTGGGAAAATTAAATGAAAAGATACATATGAAATGTAATTTGCAAAGCCCTATGCAAATTCCAGTGAGGACAAAATTAATATAATTAGTTGCTAATATTAATTAATATTAATATTAATATCCTCATGCACAGCCTTTGCCAACACCTATTGCTGTGCTTCGCAGCACCCAGCTTCACTGCCCGTTCTAGATAAAACAGAAACCACGGGGGCAGGAGCCAGAAACCAGGAGGCTCTGCCAGCGGCTACGGCAGACCATGGGGTTAGTTATTTTCCTCTGGGAGCTTTTCTGTAAATGATGACCCAGCGGGCTTTGGGAACAGCCCCGCCCCAAGAGTGGAGGTTCTCAGCCACTTGCCAACAGGACAAGGCCTCCCTCAGTGCAGGCTGTTCAAAGGGGTTGGACAGGAGAAAAATAAAAGTACCATATGTCCCTCAGGGTGGGGAAGCTGTCTGATCTGAAAATCCCTTTCAGGGTGACAGATGCAGTAACATCTGGAGGTCTCATTCCACCTGCTTTGTGGGGAGGGGGCTGCAACCACCGTGAGACCAGCGTGCCCCCAGGTCAGGGCCTTGCACCAGGAGGAGAGTCTTCAGAAGGATCCCCAAATAGATTCCAGGTTGGGAAAGAAGCAACGTGGGGGCTGGGGCGGCGGCTCAGCGGTGGGGCACGACCTGGCATGGTGAGGCCCTGCGTTCCTTCCCCAACACCACATGAGATACATACATAAACGAAGGTACTGAGTCCACCTGCCAAAAACATCTTTAAAAAAAAGCAGCAACACACACGTGCCCGTGCCCTGCTGTACACAGGCCATCACCCTCTCCTTCCTTCTTCAGGCAAGTGACCTGCTTGCCCTCCAAGCCACGCCCTTGCCTAGGGAACTCACCTAGTCTGTGGCACTGGGAGGGGGAGAGGCCTTGAAACGTCCCCATGTGGGGGTGAAGCTCAGAGGGCAAGTGACTGGATGGAGGTCACCGCCCCAGGCTGGTGCCCTGCCCACACTCCCGCCACGGTGATCCAGGGTAGAGACTGGGCCCTCATCTTTCCTGCCGAGCACCAGGGCTCTGCTTAGGATTTTTCTGATTTTTCTACCTGTGACTAACTTCAATTCCGTGGATAAGTGTATTTGACCCAGTGTTAAGTGAACAATAAGATAAACTCAAGTTTATGCCTCAAAGAACATCCATCCAAACTTCAATAGTAATTATTTCTTGACTGTGAAATCAGGGTGATTTTTATTTCTTTCTATGTTCTGAGTTTGCCAGCGAGCACTGTGTCCTGTTTCTCAAAGGTCATGACACTGACAGGGACACTGTAAACTTCTCACCAAGTCAACATTCACTTAGTTGTGTGTGACTTTTTAAACACAGTAGAGCTGGAAGTGACGCAGGTTAGGCACAAAGGTTTTCTGGGTGGGATCTTCCCCTCTGGCTTCCTCCCCATAGAAGAAGGGAAGAAGGTGTCTGCCAGGCTTCCTGCCTCTCCTCAGGCCTGAGAGCTCCTGCATCTCCTCCCACAGGCGACTGCCCTTGGGAAACCCAAATCTGTTTAATGGGCGCCATAGGCTCTTGATGCTCCCACCTCAGTTCCAATAAGCAATCCTGTCCTGATTGCCCTTGTTGTCACTGTTAGAAGATAATTCCAGTTTTATCCTGTGTGATAGTGCCATTAACACATCCAACTATTCATTTGCTCAGTCAAAAACTATTTCAGAACCTACTCTATGCAAGACTTAGCACCAGACCCTGAGCCACCATTAACTGAAAACTGGAAAAGCTGCTCATCTGAAGCCACATGCCAGCGTTTAGGGTTGTTTTTTGTTGTTGTCGTTGTTTTGTTTTGTTTTTCTGTTTCTGTTTTTGGTACGGGGGATTGAACCCAGGGGTGCTTAACCATTGAGGCACATCCCCAGCCTTTTTTATTTTTTATTTTGAGACAGGTTCTCACTAAGTTACCCAGGGCCTCACTAAGTTGCTGAGGCTGGTTGTGAACTTTTGATCCTCCTGCCTCAGCCTCCTGAGCCACCAGGATTAGAGGGGTGCACCACCACACCTGGTTCCCATGCCAGCTCTCTGTGCTGCACCCAGACAGGGTTTCAGCCACATTAACACTGCAGCAGATGGGCGCACGGACAAATGAGCCCTGGATGTACAGCCTCGTTCTGGCTCTCAACTCCCTTTGCATCCTTCAGAAAAGCAGAGTTCCAGGAGGAGCACCTAATATAGGCCGCAGCTTTCACTCTGCAACGTGGCGTGCACTGCATTAAAGCACCTGCTCGGCTCCCCTGTAGCAGAGGTGGAGGCGATGGGAGGGAATGAAGGGAAAATCCTGCACCGGGTGACTACCGATTCTCTCCACAGCCCCCTCCTCCACTCTCCTTCCCTTTCTGGTCTGAGTTGAAGATCGCACTCCATGAACATTTATCTGGAGCCCATAGGTGCTGAGTGCTAGGGCCACACAATTCTGTAGATGCGAAATCAGATGCTTGCTTTGCACATGCTGCTCCTCTGCTTGGAACCCACCTCCTCTGCCTTTTCACATGGTGACAGCTTAACCTTCAACTTCACCAGAAAGGTGTCTGCCCAGCAAAAATGACCTCACAGCACCCACAGCAATTTTAACATGTGTGTGTTTGATGTCTGTCCCCCGCAGCTGGACTCAGTCCCCAGCGCAGCTCCTCACATACAGGACCTCAATACCTCTTTCCTGAAGGAAGCAAAAGGCCTGTACATAACAGTGCAACCGAGTATGCACTGAGCAGGTACTATGTGCCAAGTGCCTGAGTTCCGTGTAGACATTGGTCACAACAGCCCTGTGACAGCTGCACTATTAGTGCTCCCATTTTACAGATGAGGAAATTCCATCTTCCACCCGTACCCCCCCTTTTTAAAGACCCAGAAGTTGTAACCTGGTAAGTCACTTGACTAATAAGGTCCCAGGACTAATAAAAGCAAGGATCTGAACCATGACTCTTATTCTCTCTTCAGGTCGCCAGAACTGCTCCCCTCATTACCTCCCCTCTCCCTCCTGCTCCCATGCTCCCAGTGACCATTTCTGACCCCTTACTGGATCCTCATCCTCCTACCCCAACTCCTGCCTCACACCCTACACCCCATCCACCCCCGCCCGCCCAGCTGTGCTTCAGAGGACTCTGCAAAGACCCAGCTGCAGCACACCAACCCTACTGCTTTCAGCCCTGCGGGGAGGAATGGCATCTAATTCCTCACACCCTGGTGGGACTAGCATGTCACTGCGTCAAACACCAAGAGCCAAATCCCCAGGAAAGGGGACAGGCAACCCCCCAGTGAGCTCACGGATGACACCTGGCAGTTAAACCAGTGTCCCTGCTCCATTTCCCTTGCTCCCTTCTGCCTGACTGACACAGCTGACAGCTTGGATGATGAACCAGTTCCCAAGGCACCCCTCTGTGGCAGATCTGTGGCATAAGAAGTCAGTGAGGACCCACGAGTCTTGGGAGAACCAGCAGAACTTCAGTCCTTTAAGTAACAAGCTCCAGCTGGGTGGAGCCACTCGGTCAGCAGAAGAGGGCAGCTGGGATGGCTGCGGAGGTTCAGCCTGGGCACACAGGCCTTCAGACAGAAGCTGCTGGAGAAGAGGGAAAGCAGCAGCGACCAAAAGACACCAGGGACCAGGGGAAAGTGCACTGGAGAACAGGAGGTCTTCTCGGAGTTGTTTGCAGGAGTGACAGAGGATGATATGGGGTGACGATACTGTCGGGTAACACAGGTTGGGCCTGTCGCTTCTTTTTTGAAACCTTCAAGGCTCCTTGAGGACCACATCAGGATCAGGTTCAAATTCCTCAGCATGGGCTTCAGAGGTGTTCGTCACCAGGCCCTTCACAGCCACATCTGAGAGGAGAGGCATGTCAGGCCTCCACAGCTGCTCAAGGTCCCCCTCTTCCTTCCTCCATGGGTCCAGTGCCCCTCGTCCTCCAGGACAGAGAAGACTTCCTGCACATCCCAGGGCAGTGGGAAGAGCTAGGCTCTGAAGTCAGACCAGCTCACCTTCCATGCACAGGGGCGGGCCCCTCTCACTGGGTGGCGGGAGGATGAAACACAGTGATTCAGGAAAGCACTTTGAACTGTGCCTGGCACACAGTAAGTGCTCAATAAACAAACTGTTGTTCCTATTGTCCTCTGGGCCCCTTTAGGGCCCTCTGTTTCCACCACAAGTAGAGCACTGTCTTACACATACTGGTTACATGCTGGGCTCCCTCAGCTAGCCACAGGTTTTTCTAGGGCACAATCCATGATTCTGGCCTTTCTTACCCGAGGTCCAGCACAGTGCAGGGCACACAGTAGGTAAGAAAGTGCTTGCTGCCCACGAGAGTCTCACCCAAAGGTCACCCCACACTGAGCTCCCTGGCCCAGCTGCCTCCCAGAACTCACACCCCAAATCCCCAGCCTCATCCGCTGCTACTCGGTTTCAAAACAAAGGGCTGAACCCTGCCTTGCGAGGCTGTTTCTACTCCAGGGAATGCATGGAGAGAAATGAGCACAGCAGGGACTAGAAATAGCACGAACCCCTCGCAGGGAGAGGGCTGGGCAGGCCAGCCAGCAGCCAGAAGCAAAAGCAAAACCTCGAAGAGAGAGAGTGGGAGAAAACCACCTCCAGGCAGGAGCCCAGGCCCAAGAACTCAGCCAACACAAGTGAACTAGGACAAGAGGGTCACTCATTCGGTCCTGTGCACAGCTCTTCCTCTTACCTAATGGGGACATTCAGAAGGGGCTCCTTATAAACTCCATCACCACCATGGGAGCAACTTATAACACATCCAAAATCCCCAGGACTACAAAAAGCACCCCAGATTGCCTATGGATCTTGGGGAGAATTTACAGTACCTTCGCCCACACTAGCTACTGGGGCCTCTGGCCTGGATTGGGATCATTATTTCTGTCTCTTTAGCAGGTTGGGAGCCCCCGTAGGGTAGGCCCCAGACCCCATTCATCTTCAGACTTCTGTCCCCTAGCACGATACCTGTCACATAGTAGATGCTCAATAAGCTGAAAGGCAACAAGATCTGGCAGCAAGGGAGGTATTGGCTCAAGGATGACTCCATTCAGGCATGACTGCATGATGGACAAGTGAGCCATGAATTTCCTCTGGGCCTCAGTTTTCCTCAACCATAAACAGGGATAACGACAGTTCTTTACTCACACAGCTGCTGTGAGAATTAACTATGAAAGTCTACATGGGAGCACAAAGGGGTACCAGATAGCTCAACTGTCCCTTCGTGCCACATTCCCCCTCCCCCAGCACTAAACCCACCTCTACACTCCTACTCCTTTGTTTTTCACATCACTGTGATTACTTGTTTCCAAATCTGATACCCTTAACCACCTGAAAACTCCTTTTTTTTTTTTTTTTTTTTTGCAGTGCTGGGGATTGAACCCAGGGTCTTAGGCTTGCAAGGCAAGCACTCTACTGAGTTATCTCCCCAGCCCTGAAAACTCCTTTTTTAAAAAATATTTTTTAGTTGTAGATGAACACAATACCTTTATTTTATTTATTTCTTTTTATGCGGTGCTGAGAATTGAACCCAGTGCCACATTTCCTAGACAAGCACTCTGGCACTGAGCCACAACCTCAGCCCCTGAAAATTCCTTGATGCCCAGGGCCTCATGAGTTGGTGTCCAAGTGGGCACAAAGGCCTGGTTCCTTGGGCTCTCCCACCCCACAGGCCCAACTTTAACACACATAACACTCTCAAGAAGATACTCAGATATGCAGAACACAAGGGTCCAACAAGCATGTTGACAAGGGACGTGGAAAGGGACACTGCAAGCATAACCTGTCAAGGAAGTCACACCTCTGAGACCTTCGCCTCCTCTGCAGGTGCAGGTGAGCTTGTTTGCCTGGCTGACTCTGCAGCACACCAGCCTCCAGGGCACAGATTGGGACTTCTTTCCTTACATAAAGCACCCAGCAGTCAAATAAATAATACATGGCTTTCACCTCACACACAGGTATCAGGCATGCAGACACCTGCTCTGCCCCAGGATGCCCTGGAAGGGAGGGAGGGAGGGGTGAAATGTCTGGCCTCATCAACCCCTCCCCCAGAAGACATGGACGGGGTATTTGTGCCCACTCCCCAGCCTCACTGCCTTGCCATGGCCGGGAGTCACCTGGCACTGATACAAGTAGATCCGAGCGAGGTGCCCAAGGGCGTGCCTAGGGAAGAAATGCACAACCCAGAGGATGACACCCGTACCCAAACCAGCCTCCAGGGTCCCTGTGCGGGCAGACAGCCTCTGAGCCCCAGTTCCTCTCCAAATATGCCAACCAGAGTGCGAGGCTTGAACACCCTCCCTTCCCGCAGCCCGGGAGGCCTCCCCGATCAAGTACCCTCCCAGGGTCACCGCCACCGCACAGGGCACGGATGCCTCCCCCACTCACTCGGCAGTGCCAGGCGCCAGCACACCCACCCGGGCGCGCACGATCCCACTTGCAAGGGGCCTGCACCCCCCGCCCCTCTCCGCCGGCCACCCCCACGGGCAGGTCCGATTACACTCCAGACGCGGCCCCCGCCACGTTGGCGTGGAGGGGGAGCAGGCACACCCACGGGCCGCCCGCGACCCACGGGCGGGGAGGGGGCGCAGGGCGGGACCCGCCGGCCGCGGACGCTCCCTCCCTCCCCGGCCGGGCCAGCGGTCTCCGTCCCCTCCCCTCCCCTCCCCTCCCCTCCCCGGGACCGGAGGACGACGCGCCCGCGGGGCGCCCCCCGCACCGGCCTCTCCGGAACCGAGCAGCCCCCCGCCCCCGGGAGTCCGCGGCCGCCCCCTCCGGCGCGAGGCTGGCCGGGCGGGGTACCTCAGGAGCCCATGGCGGTGGCGTGTGCGGGCGACGCGCGGCGGCCGGGCTCTGCGGACGGGGCGAGCGGGCAGCGCCGCAGCCCCGAGTGTCGGCCGCCGCCGGCGCGTCCCGAGCCCCGCGGAGTGCCGCCGCGGCGCGCCTGCGCACTGGGCGCGCGGCCGGGAGGGCGGGGCGGCGAGCGCGGCTGAGGTCACCCGCCCGGCCTTAAAGGGGCCGCACCGCGAAGTCCGGCGCGCCGCTCGCGCAGAGTGGGTGACCTGGTTCTGCTGCGGCTCTTGAGCCCACACGCGTCCCCGCAACTCCACCCACTACGGAGCTTCCTGGGGCGCCAGGACCGAGTCACCGGCTTAAAACTCTGCCGCTGACTCTCGGTGGCTTTCTAGCGCCGCTTCACTTCTATTAACCCTGATTTCTTCCAATTGAGCGTGTTTTGAAGGTGAAGCTAACTACAGTGGTTATTTGTTGCGTGAAAGACGCGTGTGGACGTGTACCGAGGCATGAACGTATACCGAGTGCTGGGTGCAGTTCCACGAAACGAATCGGCAGAGCACAGAAAGAGGATTTCTCTTCCCATTCTACTGAGCTGCGCTTCGTTCCTGCCCCTCCTCGCTCTAGGCGACCCAGCTAGCCACGCTGCAGGTATCATCATTCCAGCCGCCTGACCCATTTCTCTTTGCCGGGTCCTCATCTTTACTCAGTAACGGAAAATCATAAAATGCAATCAAGAAAAAAAGAATTTTTTTAAAAAGGCAATCAAGTTCAGTGTCGTTGTGTTCAAGAGTCCCAAATTTATATTTCCAGCTCAATCTCCCCCAACTACCTACTGACATCTCTTGCTTGGAGGTTCAAGGCCACCCCCCCCTTCTACACACATGCAAATCTGCCGACTCTCAGCCTTCGCCATCACCCCCATCAACTGTGGGCAACTCCATCCTACAGTCCCTGGGTCAGAACTCCTTTGGTTTGTGTGGGTACTGGGTATTGAACCCAGAGACCGTCTAACATGGAGCCACATGCCAACACTTTTTATTTTGAGACAGTATCTGACTGCATTGCCAAAGCTGGGCTCAAACTTTCAATCCTCCTGCCTCGGTCTCCTGAGTCATTGGGATTATGACATGTGCCACCATGCCCCAGCTGGAATCATACTTGAAACCCCTCTCCTGCCCCTATCCAAGTAGGCAGGCAGGAAATTCTGTTGGTTCTATCTGCAAAATATAGGTAGGCCCTGACCTGCTCGGCCCACCCCCACCCCTGGTCTACCCAGGATTCTTGCAAGTTTCTCCTAACCCATCTTCTTTCTTCCAGTCTTGCTCTCTGTCTGGTTTCTGTCAATGTGGGAATCAGAGGAATTATTCTGAAACCCAAGACAATGCTAGAGCATTTCCCTAGCATGTGCAAGGCCCCGGGTTTAATCCACAGCACAGCAAAATAAATTATAAATAAATCCTAGGTCAAATATAGCATTTTCCTCAAAATCTTCCACTGGCTCCCCTTTTTGGGGGGCAGTGGGGAGAACTGCAGATTGAACCCAGGGCCTCGCATATGCCAGGCAAATGTTCTACCCCTGAACTACACCCACAGCCCTTTAATTTTTTATTTTGGGACAGGGTCCTGCCTCAGCCTCCTGAATTGACTGGGATTACAGGTGTACATCAGCACAGCCAGCTCTCATTTCATTCTAAGTAAAAGCAGGGGCCCTTACAAGTCCCCACAAGGGCTCAACGGGCCATCCTCCCTACCCCCATGCCTGACCTCCTCTCCTACTCCCTTGCCCTCCACACCACCCCTTGCTGTTTCTGGAACTAGCTGAACACATTTGGCTTCAAGTCCTTTGCACTGGCTGTTCCCTAACACTGTTCCCCAGATACCGAATGACGCCCTCACTCTCCAAGGGTTTGCTCGGTTGTCCCCCACCTTGGTAAAGTTGCAAACCCTTCACAAGCACCCCTGTACCCCTTTCACTGTGCTCTATTTTCCCAGTAACATTTCATTTCTGTCACATTAGTCTGCCTATTTTTCTCGGTCTTCTTCCAGGAGAATATAAATGCTAGGAAGACACAGCTTTTTCATCCTTTCCGTTTCCCTATGGAACCCCAGTCCTTTGCACAGCAGTTAGTAGCAAGCACGAGTGCAGAATGTATTGGTAGCATGAACAAATATCCTATGGTTAGCAAAGTCCTTCTAGAAAAATTCCTTCCCAGCCCAGTTTTGAAGTCCCTCGGGGCTCAGAACCAGACTTATCAACTACATTGTAACCATTTGTTAATGACATCCCAGTTCTCCCTCCTTCCACAAGGACAAAGTCCTTGTCCTAACCATGGCCATATCTAGCATGGTTAGAATCCACACGCAATCTGATGTCCAGAGTCCTCTCACACGCAATCTGACATCCAGAGTCCTCTCCAGAGTCTTCAGGCTGAGCCACACCCAGATTGCAGGGTCTCAGTCCCTGCTCCTCAAGGGCCCTCACAGTCTCAATTTACAGAGCCCCAAGGCTGGTGGGGCAGAGCCAGGTGGTGGGTTTTCAGAAAGGGGTTCAAAGACACAAAGTCACCTGGGCTGGTGACATGGCAGATCAGCAGGTGGTCCTGGGAACTTCCCTTGGTTGCTCCTTTTTGGAGGTACAAGCCTCCTTCATCAGTTCTTTGCTCAGGATTTCCAAAATGAAGATGAGCATTCGCCCCTGGCCTTCTGTGTAGAAGGGCCCCTCTGTCCCTCCTATTCAGGCTCAGAGCTCTCCCCTCATCTCTGTCCTATCTCCTCTCCTGGCCCGTGTGCGCCACCCTGGTTTCGGCCACCATAACTTCTGGACAATTATGACAGTTTCCCAGCCCACCGGACTCCTTCATCCCTGCCCACCAGCTGATGAAAAAAGAAATCCTTCCCTCACCTCCAGCTCCACCCTCCCCACCCGGGAAACAGCTGGATCCCTCTGAGGACCAATGCGACTTACCTTCTGGTTCTGCTCTTTTTTCTTTTCTTTTCTTTTCCTCCTTTTTTTTTTTTTTTTTTTTCTAGCGCTGGAGCTTGAACCCTGGGCCTCTCACATGCTAGGAAAACACCTAGCTACATCCCCAGTCCCTTTATTTTTTAATTTTTATTTATTTTTATTTATTTATTTGTTTATTTATTTATTTATTTGCGGTGCTGGGGATTGAACCCCACACCTTGTGCTTTGCGGGGCAGGCACTCTACCAACTGAGCCATATCCCCAGCCCTCCCTTTTATTTTTATTTTGAGACAAGGTCTCCCTAAATTGCTGGGACTGACTTCAAACTTGGGATCCTCCTGCCTCAGCCTCCTCAGTAGCTGGAATTACAGGTGTGTGCCACCATGCCCAACTTCCCATTCCGTTTAAATCGGTTTCTCCCTAACAAATAAATAAATAAATAAAAATAAATTGAAAATAACCTGAAAATCATTGAACAATGATGAAATAAATTGTGGTAGATCCATACATGGAATTTTATGTAGATATTAAAATAGTCTCTTTACACATACTTATGGGGGAAATGATTAGGAACAATATTAGGTAAAAAAGGTAGTAAAACATTTGTATTATAGCTGGTCTGAACTCTATACAAAATGCCTAGAGGAAATATTGGAAGGAAAGCTAACAAATGGTGTATTAATGGGTCTTTTTTTTTTTTTTTTTTTTTTTTTTTTGTATCTGGGTTTGAACTCAGGGGCGCTTAACCACTGAGCCACATCCCAGCCCTATTTCTGTGTTTTATTTAGAGACAGGGTCTCTCTGAGTTGCTTAGGGCCTTGCTGAGTTGTGGAGGTTGGCTTTGGACTCACAGTCCACCTGCCTCAACCTCCCAAGCCTCTGGGATTACAGGTGTGCACCCCCACACCTGGCTTCAATGGATCCTCTTAAGTCGCAGGGCTATGAACAACAATTACTTCCTTCGTATTTTGATTCTTTGTATTTTCCAAAATTTTTTTGCAAAACCACGTCATATTTTAAAGCTAAGAAAAGTTCTTGAATGGTATCTACCATTCCTTGTTTTATTCTCACTACGTCATAATTCATCAGAATACATCCGTCGTCCCCAGATACACCGGGGTTGGGACCCTGCGGAGTAGGGACTCAGGTGGGATTTCTCTGTGTCCTCCCAAGGCCGGCTCCAGTAAATATGCACAGACAAAAAGCCTGCCTCTGGGCTGGGTGCCAGATGTGGAAGGGGTATCTGGCCTGCCCTCCAGAAATTGCTGACTGGTGACGGTTCCACATGGGGGGAGGCAGAAGGGAGGCCAAAGTCAAGCCATCAGCTTTCCTTCATTGCCAAGTGCACACCTAGCCTCGGGTGGAGCATGGAGGGAAGCACGAGGCCTCGGGAAGGCAGGTTCATGAGTGGCCCAGGGCCCAGGGCCCAGAGCACTCCAGACTCATTTACCTGCAGCCTCGGTGTCTCCCACATGCCCCCCACGATGCTGTAGGGGACCTGGCTGGGTGTTCCAGCCAGGAGGTGATGGGATAGCAAGAGCACAGGTTCTGCCCTTTTCCTTCCCTGCGGTATGACCTCAGTCGTGTGACTTTGCCTCTGAGTCTCATTTTTCCCATCAATAAGTAAATGGATTATAAGAATGACTTACCTGGCAGGATTGTCCTGATAAATATCTATGAAAATATTGACTGACAATCATGCAGTTGTCTACACAGAAGCCTCAACCGACATCTGAATTAAACCTTTTCGGTTGCAATGGACTAAAATCAAAGTCAAGCTAGGTGAGGTGGTGCACGCCTATAATCCCAGCTACTCAGGAGGCTGAGGCAGAAGGAAGACAAGTTTGAGGCTAGCCTCAGCAACTTGGTGAGATCCTGTCTCAAAATAAAAAATAAGAAGGGCTGGGGATGTAGCCTAGTGGTAAAGTGCCCCTGCGTTCAATCCCCAGTACTTATAAAATAAAATTCAAACTAAGTTAAAGGAAGAGAATTTTGGGGTTCATGTAATTAGGAAGTTCGAGGCAGGGAGAGCTAGATTGAAGTCTCACACAGGGTCTCTGGGATGCCATTTCCTTCCCCATTTTTTTGATCATGCTCCCTACACACCACCCCCTGTGTGTGTGAGTGTGTGTGTGTGTGTGTGTGTGTGTGTGTGTGTTTGGCTTCCTTCCGAGTTGTCCTTTCACCTCAGTGGCAGAGAGAGTAACTTTCCCAAGAATTCTAAAGTTTGCCCCAGGATTACCTCTGATCGGCCCAGCCGGGGTCACCTTCCCATCTCTGAACCAGTCATTGTAGTGAGGAAGTGCAGAGCATCTATTGGTGGGGCCGAGACCACAGCCCCATCCTTGGATTCAGAGGGTGGAATCATCAGGTCTCAGGAGGCTGAGTCCCCGCAGGAAACCAACGCACCAGGACTGGAGGAGCTGAGAAGGGTGCTGGGGAGGAGAGCTTCAGATGCTCTTGTAGCTTAGGAAGCACAAGTGGCTTTCTCAGGAACAGAAGATGGGGGGCAGGGTTGAGGTGGGACCTCAGCCAAAGCAGAAATGGAGGGAACAAGGACAGAGCCATCAATATGGGGTGGCTCTTTGGAGGCCTACTGTAGTCTGTGCAGTGACCAAACCACCGGGTTCAAATTCCAGACACCCCCCGCCCCCGACAGGTGGTGAGACCTTGGGCAAGTCTGTGAGCCTCACTAAGCCTCTGATTGCTCATCTGTAAAATGGAGCCAATACCAGAACTATCCTTTCAGGGCTGGTGTGGGGATTGGATTAAATGAAATACCACCGGGAAGCCTGGTAGCATGGGGCCTGGCGCTCTACGAGCACTTCAGTACGCCTTTCTGGGCCGGGGGTGTATCTCAGTGGTGGAGCGCTTCCTGCATGCACTAGGCGCTGGCTCAATCTCCACACTGCAAACAGCAAAACAAGTGTTGTTTGTGATGTCTACAGTAATAAGCAGAATAAGGAAGCGCTTCCCAAGTTCCTGTATATGAGTAAAAACATAAATAGGCTCCATGGACCAATTTTTTTTTGGGGGGTGGGTGGGTACCAGGCTTGAACCCAGGGGTGCTTAACCACTGAGCCACATTCCCAGCCTTTTTTGTTTTTTAGTTTGAGACAGGGTTTCCTTAAGTTGCTTAGGGCCTCCCTAAGATTGCCGTGGCTGGATTTGAACTTGTGATCCTCCTGCCTCAGCCTCCCAAGCCTCTGGGATTACACATGTGCCACTACACTCAGCTCCGCCAACCAGTTTTGAAGCAGACTGACCCCAGACACTGCCTCCAGTAATTCCGTTTCCATCAGCCCCTTTTTAGTTGAAAACCAAGGGCCTGAGGCTGCAATGCCACCTGACACACTCTTCCTCACTCTGACCTCCATCCCTTTCCTTTTCCTAAGTTCCTACCCCTCCTTCACGTCCCTGAAAAAGCTTCGGTTTTCCCAGGTATGTTGTTAAGAGGAAAAAAGAAAATCTCACACACAGTAAGACACATTGACTGTCTCATCTATGCAAATATATGTATATATATTTATATGTGGGTGTGTGGGTAAAGGGGTAGGGAATTTCTAGAAGTCCAGAGAGTCCTTTTTGTGTCTCCAAACCTGACGTACAGGGGTTGGCAGGAGTGTCTTCAGTATCTTCATCGCAACCACGGTTGACTGAGTGCTTACCTGTGGAAGGCAAGGACAAAGCCCTCTGTTAACTCAGCAAGCAATAGTGGCTGCGACAGCCACGCAGCAGATGAGGAAACCGAGGCGTGGGAAGGCAATGCCCCTGCAGCAGCGCGGCACAGAGCAGGCCCCTGGGTGTTTGTTAACTGAGTCAGGACCCACTCCCTCCCGCTCTGGTGGGAATCGGCCAGCAAGAAGAAATGACTGCCACACAGCCCTTCCGGAGAGCAGTGATGTTCAGCAAGCAGAACTAGAACATTCCTGGGGGCACTACCTGGGGCATGGGAGTGAGTCAGAGATGTGGCCCGAGATGACGGACAGGTGGCTGTGAGAAGATCCTGAGCAGAGACCCAGGAGGGAAGAAACCTCTCTCGGTCTCGCCGCACACTCACCTGGACCTCCGAGGCCGGTGAGGTGGGTCCCCACTCAAACGTATTTTGCCAAAACAAACAGACATGCTAACGAAGCAGGCCACAGAGGAGGGTTTACTGCCAGTGTCCTTGGAATCACCAGGAACAGGTTTCAGGTTCTTTACAAATTCCCAGCTGCTGCCAAGCCTCCAGGAACAGTCATCAGTCCAGGGAGGTACCCTGCGGGTCAGGGGCACCCAGGACCGCAGTCTGGGTTTTTTCCAGAAGGATTTAGTGGGGGACAGAGAACCAGAGACCTGGGTGTCCCGTGTCTAGGGCTGCAGGGACATGTTAGGCCTCCTGCCTGCCCTGGGTAAACCTGGATGCGGTGCTTCAAAGGGAGGGTGGGGTACACCTTAATCACAGGTGCTTTGAAGGTGCTGGGATGAAAGCATTAGGAGGTATAATTACCTGAGAAAGTTCTCCAAAGGTCTAGGAGTTGCAAGGCTGCTGTCTGCCAGGCATCCACCATGGGGGGCTCCAGGGAGGCCTCCTTAAAGGGGCAGTGCTCTTCCCTGAGCCCCACGACTGAGCCTTCTGCTCTGCTCACCCCAGCAACTGCCTGGGCGCCTCCCCATCCCACCAGCTTCTCCCATGTGGACAGCCCCACCTCAGGGAGGCTAAGTCCTGGAGGTGCAGCTTCCTGAATCTCAACAGATAACCAGACATGTTTGCATATGGGACAGGGACAGTTGAGAGGACAGAGAGGTGCTGTGGTGCCTCCATCTAGGGTGCCAGAGGGAGGAGAAGGAGAAGAGGCCGGCGCTTGTCGTCCCCAGGGCTGTGTTCATCCTGCCCTAGACCCCTCCTCCTTCCCCAGCCCACCGGCAGGCAGGGAAAGGGGGTGTGAGTGAGAACCATTGATGTCCAGGGCCCGCAGCGTGAGGCTGGAGCTTGGGGTGTGTCCTCTCCTTGGAATGGCTGCGTGTGCTCCTGGGCCACCTGCGTTGTGGGTCCTGGGAAAGAGGACACGGGGACACAGTACCCACGGCTTCAAGTAGTTCCATAGCTCTTCCCGAAATAGCGAGTGGATGGGAGGAGGGGTTGGGGGAAGGGAGGCTAAAGATATTGTAATGGAAAGCCTTCTCCTTACTGCTGGGCGTGGTGGCCCATGACTTGGGATTGGAGGCTGAGGCAGCAAGATTGCAAGTTCAAGACCAGCCGGGGCAACTTAGCAAGACCTTGTCTCAAAATAAAAATGAGAAAGGTCTGGGGATGTAGGTCAGTGGTAGAGCACTTGCCTAACAATCCCCAGATCCTGCTCCCCACAAGAAAAGCCGTCCCCAAAGTTCCCCCTTTGCTAGAGCTGCTCTGGAGTGACTGTCTGATCCACTACCCAGAGGCTCTGGGATGGAAAGGTCAAGGGCAGGAAAGGAAGAGGGGACATCCCTGGCCAGCGACATGGGGAGGGCAAGAGAAGCACAGGGAAGGGGCCCGCAGGCCTCTTGACACCCTTGTGACACCCTCCTAGCATCCACCCAGGAGAGCCAGGGCTTTCTTCCTGTCTCCCTTGAGTTCAGGCCTCCTTCTCTCCTGCTGTTCTGACTCTTGTCTGCACAAAACCTACAGAGAACACAGCAGTGGTGGGTGGGGTGTGTGCGTGGTGGGGGCGGGGGTCCTGGGTAGAGGAGAACGCTGGGAAGAAGCAGGTTTGAAGTGTGTAGTTACGGTTAGCACACACTCACAAGCTACCTGTGCAGTGAAGGTCAAGAGCATGGGCAGTGGAGGCGAGTCTCTTCCACGCCTCAGTGTCCTCACCTATAAAATGGAGATCACACTGCACTCGCCTCCCTGGACTAGAGCAAAGCACTGGGCATGGTCTGGCCCTGCACTCAGCCCTGGGGCCGTCCGTGATCTTATTAAGCCTGACAACCCCGGGCAGGACACACAATCAGCTCCAGTTTGCAGAAGAGGAAACTGAGACCCAGTGACCAAGGTCCCGGAAGGGCTCCCCACCCCCACTGTGCCCAGCTCCACCTCAGCCTGGCACCTGGCCAACAGCCTGGCACTCACACAAGCCCAGTCAGTGAGTGTTTGTTGCATGAATGAAGATGAGTCACCAGGTGGCATGTTTGCTCTCTGGTCAGACCAAAATGTCCTGGTGATTGTTTGGCGTTAAGTAATAAACTCTGACTGGGTGCAGCATGATGGTCGCTCCTCTGGCCTCAGCTTAATGTCACTTCCTTAATGTCAACTACCACCCCCTCCCACATACCTGCTGAGGAAGCAACAGAGGAAGGATAAACCGGAAACCAGTGAAAATGATGGGCAATGGGGATCCCCAGTGATGATTCTCTGATGATGTTTTTTGTATAGCGTGACTTTTGTATATGTAAACATCCCACGTCCAGAAGAATAAACCGAGTTGGGGTGAGTGCGTGGGAACGCATTAACTCCTTATTAAAACCAATGAAACAACCAGAGTATGTCAGGTTATTTTTGAGCACTATACTCTGACAATACATCCAGGGTGAAATATATTTTTAAGGATCAAAAAATACTTTTTAATTCTTTACTCCATATTTTTGGCAGTAATCTTAAAATTGTTATTTTGAAACGTACATATACCATAGGATACAGCAAATAAGTAAACACATTTAGTGTTAATACAATTTTCACTGTTAAAGAAGTGAGAGATCAAGAGAAGAGATTAGCTCCTCAGATTTCTTCCTCAGGGCCAGGGTTGGTGACTTTCTACCGTGTGGTCAGGCATCCAGCCCAGAAAGTTCCAAGGCAGGGAGTTGGAGCGGGGGCACTTCCTGCAGCATTCCCAGCGCCCCATTCAGCCAAGTGTGTCTAAATGGAAAGCATTTCCTGGGTCAGCCAACTGACCACTGGCCTCCCATCTTCACCCAGCCTAGGCAGGTCTTCCTAACCACAGGGATTCTGGGTCCCACTGGCATTCCTTGGTTTTGGGTAACACCCTCTGATGGACCTGGTGTCTGTGAATAAGAACCTACCTTTGCCTCAACCTTGTACTTGGGGGAATGAGTTCTAGGCTCATGAGCCAGACTGAGGTCACCAGGTCTCCAAGTGCCAACACTGGAAGGAGTTTTGAACTATGCCCAAGGGGAGCCTCCCAGAGCCCTCCCCCAAGTGCCCAGGGCTGGCCTCTCAGCCAGATGTCTCTGCTATCTCTGGGCTCAAATAGTGGCTTTGGGGTTAATGAAAAGTAAACCGTGTTACCGGGCTTGGTGGCACACACCTGTAATCCCAGTGACTCAGGAGGATCAGGAGTTCAAAGCCAGCTTCGGCAAAAACGAGGCGTTAAGCAACTCAGTGAGACCCTGTCTCTAAAAAAAACGCAAAACAGGGCTGGGGCTGTGGCTCAGTGGTTGAGTGCCCCTGAGTTCAATTCCCGGTACCAAAAAACAAAAAGCAAAAACCCAAAAAACAAAAAGCTGAGAATGCAGTTTTTTAGTACAGTACTGCTGGGCTCAATCCCCAGTACTGAAAAAAAAAAGTGAACTGTGTTGAATAAACACAGTGTGTCAGGTAAACGCACTTTGATGGACATTCTTTTACATGTTGGTGAGACAAAGGCCTGCCAGGCCATGGCTGCCCTTTAAGACTGGACTGAAGAACCTGCCAGGCCCACCTGGGGCACCACCTGGAGCCCAACTCCGGGAACATCTCTCACAGAGCTCCAAGATCTCCGTCGGGACACCCACTGTGGGGCAGGTGACCCAGGTTCAAATCCTGCTCTCCTACCGGAGCTCTGACTCTGGGCAAGCCATGCTACCAGGGACTGCCTCCTGCTAGAAGGCAGGGCCATTAAGAGGTCCCAGCTCACAGAACTCCTGTGTGGACAGCGATGTGGCCAGGAGCTCCAGATGGCTTCTCCCAGGGTGGCCCTGGGCCTCGGGCATCAGGACATCAGTCTGGGGTGTCTCAGCCCATCCAGCAATCAAATCAGAGGCTACTCTTACAGGCACAGGAAGTGACCATGGCCCCAGCCACCCCATCCCAGTGGTGAGGCCTTGTTCCCAGTCACACGCAGCAGTTCTCTCTAGTCCACTGGGGGAACCCCAAGGGCAAAGATGGAGACCACAGGCTGCCTGCATCACTTTATCCTTGTCTACTTTATTACTTCAAATTAACAACCACAATAAAGCTCAAAAAAGTCCAATATTTACACAGGAAAAAAGTACAAAATTCCCCCCAAAGTTCTTCAGTATTTTTTTTTCAGTTTTTTAAATTACAAAGTAATAAAAAGCTTTGCTCTTTAATTAAAAAAAAAAAAAAAGGAAAAAGGGGAAACAGAGGTAAATAAATTAGGAAATACACACATGAAGAAAACAAACAAAAATAAAATAACAAAAACGGGTGTTAACTGGGAAGGATGGACAAGTCCAACACTTAGCCCTGACCCAGGCTCCTCCTCAGAAAGGCAGGACCAAGGGGAGGGGGACCCGGGTGACTGTCAGGACCAGGCAAGTAGTTGGTAACCCAGAGCCAGGTGCTCTCTGAGAGTAGTCTCCACAGTTTCTGCCAAGACCAGGCAGGAATGGAAGATGGGACCGCCACAGGCTGGCATCCGGGGACTGGTGGTGGCAAGGACCCTCTGTGCCCTGAGGGATGTGGAGGCCACTGCCCACCCGCCCATCCTTTCCACAGGGATGATAACAAACGGCCTGGCAGGAGGTGGGGGGCACCCGCTGTTCGGGACACAGGTCAAATATGTGCACACGCACACAAGGCAATCTTGGCCACCACCTCTCACTCAAGGCTTCACGGAGAGGCAAAGAAGGACCCAAATGCTCAGGGGGACACTGGAAAAGTCCAACACAGAAAGTCAGCCACCGTCATCTGAGAGAGAACAGGGGCTGTGCGCATCTCCGTGGCTTGAGGTTCACGGAGCCCAGTGGGACCCGCCTTGGACTGGCCAACCGCTCCTGCTGGGCTCCTTGGGGCCTCTGCTAGCCGCTCTCCAATGCTGAGCGGGGCCCCTCCTGGCCAGGGGTCAGTGGTGGCAGGAACAGGTGGCTGAAGTGGGGTCTTGGCATCTGGCTTGCGTGACCCGGTGTTGTTGGGGAGCATTTGGTAGCCTGAAGGTCGGGGACAGCGGGCAGTGCAAGGGGACATGAATCCTCAGTGCTAAGGGCATCCCATCTTTTTGCCGTTGGCAAAATAAATCAAAGAAACAAGATCCATCGTCGGTTTTGTGCTGGGTTTTTTTTCTTTTAGTTCATTTGAGTGGTTTTTTTTTTCCATCTTTTTTTTTTTTTTTTTTTAAAGAAAATACAGTGAAGACACTAGGAGGGGGAAGAAAACAGAAATTAGGCACCAGCTGCCTCTGTCCAACCACCTGCTGGACCCCCTTGATCCCATCTTCTTGTCCCTGAGGCCACCCCTCTCAGGGTCCAGAGTTGGCTCAAGTCCAGCACACAGTAGGTACTCCATTTTCCCAGGAAGGGAGTAGGCTCCCCCCTGTCCTAGACATACGCCCCTGGACCTGCCTGCCCTGCTGGGGACGGAACGGTTCCCGCGCTGAGCTGAGGTCTGAGCAGGTGAGCCCGCTGCACGCCCCCGCTCCACCCCAGGCCAGTTCCTGCTCAGTGAGTCAAGCTTGGGTCCTTCCCTCGGCCTGCCAGGCTGAGTCCATGGTGGTAAACCACAGCACGCGGGTCAACTACGCACACTCCCCTGGGAGCTCGCCCTCCAACCCCGCCCCCGGCCCGCTGCCCAGGGCCAGGCCTAAATGGAGGGTTGCCACCTGTGCTCACCGCCAGGGCAGCAGCGGCAGTCCACCTTGGTGCACACCGGCTGGCAGCCTCGCCCTGGCCTGCAGCCGGCACAGGGATCCCCTAAACGCAAATCCTCTTCTAGTTCCTCACATGAACTGACCTGTTCACAGCCCAGAGGCTGAGGTAGGCCAAACCCTGGGGAGGCCAGAGTGTGGCTCATAGCCCTGTCTCTACTGGAACCAAGTTTCCAGAGTACATTAAGGAGAGGGGGACGGAGGACTGGTCTCTCTGCAGGAGTTAACCCACAAGGGGCCAGGAATGAGCCTGAAGCCCAGCTGTGAACTGGCAGGATTGGACATCTTGCGCTCCCTTGAGGACCCTTGTTCTGGGGACAGCAGGTGCTAGCAGCACATCCTCCACCCCTCCCCCACACCCTGGCTCCCACAGTGCCGGGGGCGCCTCCAGACCTGGCTGGCTGCGTCTCAGCTGGCGTCACTCACCTAGCAAACACTGGTCCAGTGATGGCTCTCCTCACTTCCCGAGGTGATCAAATGGCACGCTTGTCTTTGGGGGAAGCAGAGAGATGGGGGTAAGTTTCAAGGCCAGGGCCTAAGCAGCTGGCAACTGCCATTTGGCAAGTCCTCCTGCTGTGTAGCTCAGCCCCACCCCTACTAAGGCCCCAACTCAAGGGAAGGGGTGTGTGATCCCAAGGACCTTAGAGGTCTCTGTTTGTAGACAGAGTTGCCCAGGGAGACAAAGTGACTGCTTTAGGCCATACCCAAGTCAGTGGGCCAAGGAGGGTCCACTCTCAGGGCCAGGTCCACCGAGGCTTCCCCTCTGCAGGCAGGCTGAGGGCAGGGCTCCCACCCACCCGACAGGCCCTGGTTCCTCCCTCCGACCTCTCCTAGTCCAAATGTGGCCTTTAAGTGAAGCCACCAGATAGAAGCTCACCTATCCCTTGATCCTATGCTCTTGCCAGAGCTGGAGGGGACCACTGCAGGCTTCCTGATGGCAGGGGCTGTGACCATCTTGCCCATGAGCCCTGTTGCCCACCCAGGCTGGGCACCCAGCAGTGAGGGCCGGAGCCCAGCACTGGCACTTGCTGGGGCACGCTCGTCCTGAGCTCGTCTCTGACTTTGCTCAGTGAGGGGCTAACGAGACTCGGAGGATTAAAGGAGGCTAGTCCCAGGCCCAGGACAGGGGCTGGCTCTGGGGTTATCAGAGTCGAGGGAGAAGAGAACAGGGCCCGGAGCTGACTTGTGCCGGGGCCTCTGGCTCTGCCGTGCCCACTCACCTGTGAGGCTGAAATCCGGGAGACCTCTTGCCGCCCAGTGAGGTCTGAGGACGAGACGTTGGCGGGCGCGCCCCTGTGCAGCCGCATGCTCACCTTCCTCTCCCGGTCCACCCGTGAGATCGCTCTGGGAGAAGTATTGCCTAGAGGGCCAGGAGGGGCGCAGCCTCAGCGGGGCAGAGGCAGGACCCCCGCGCCCTCTGGTCCAGCCCAAGGCCCCTACTAACCAGCTTGCTGGATGCGGGAGGCTGGGGTAGAGGCCACAGGCTCGGCTGCACTGCGGAGCCGGCTGGCGGGGGCCCCCGTCGCTGGGCCAGGGGGCAGGGCCCGGGTGGTGGAGCCCCGCAGCTGCCCCATCCTCTCCTCGCGCTCGTGCTCTCTCCGCTCTCGGTCCACGTCCTCGGGGTTCCGGGCTGCACCCTGCAGGAGGGGAGACGGCCTGCTGGTCAGCCCTGAGACCAGGGTGCTCTGTGCCCCACCACCGTTGCAGGAAAGGGGAAGGGGGCCAGGGGACATCTCACAGACCCTCTGGTCCAGCCTCTTCCCAGAGTGGGAATTCCTGACCTGAGAGGCAGGCAGTGACCCTGAGTGCAGAGAGGAGAAACAGCCGCTCGACACCCAGAGGAAGCACAGAGCGTCTGAGAAGCAGGGGGCTCAGGCTGAGCTGGAGCTCGGGGGAGAGGCTGACACCCCCACAATGACCAAGGGCACCCCCTGGCCTCCCAACCTGGCCCCCACAACATGTCAAGAGCCCGTGCCCATGATTTCCAAACCAAGCAGGAAAGGAGTTCAGAGGCCCATCTAGCACAAAGTAGGGAACGTCAAGGGGAAGGGACAGGCCTGGAGTAACAAGGCCAGCTGAAGGCAGAGCCAGGACCTGATGCTACCTGCCTTGGGGTGGAGCTCAGGGGGCCCAGCAGGCAAGCTGGAGAGCTCGCCCTCTAGCCACTGCTGCCCCCACACAGAGGAAGTGAAAGGTCCAGAGAGCAAGTGGTGCGGGAGCAGGGCCTGGCCATGTTACCTAGTCGGTCCTGGGGCCGTCCACAGGGAAGGGCAGGGGGCTGGCGCGAGGGGGGCCGCATCTGTGGAGGAGAGAGCTGTGGGCTGAGTCAGGGACCTGCACGTGGGCCAGGGGAGTTAGCTGAGAAGGCCCTGTGCCCTGGGGGAGCGGCTGGGATCAGAATGATCCCTGAGCCCTAGCAAGAAGCCAAACTAGGCCAGGCGACCTCACTGCTGGGCAGTGGTGCCACCAGCCTTATCCTTATCTGGCCTTCTGACCTGCCTGGGGCCACACAGTTAAAACAGAGCTGGGGCCCTGCCACCTAGTCCTACCGTGTACCCCTAGAGGACTATTTAAGGCCTGACTCAGCAAAACACTCCTCACTCCTCCTACCCAGAAGCCCATCAGGCAGGCCTGGTCCCACCAGGCTCCGCCCACTCAGCCACAGACTGGCACTCGGCAAGAACCACAACCCAACCTGAGAAGGAAGAGCTGTGGCACCCACTTGAGCTCCTGTGGCAGCAATGGCCTCACTCCCTCGCTGGGGAACCGAGGCCCAGGAGCACAGCCCTGTGGCCAGCAGCTGAGTAGATGGCGGGGAGTGGCCTGTGGCGCCCCCTGGGCTCAAGCCACCAGCAGCCCACTTGCAGGCAGAAGGACTGCCCCGGCTTCGGTCCAACCTCAAGAAATGCACACCAAGGAGCTTTTTTGGCCTTTATTTGCCCATAAGAAAATACAAATCATCAACATCAGAGCCACACGAGCATCCACCCCTGCTGCATGGACATCTGTCCTCGGTTGTGTGAAACTTCCTCGTGGTCAGTGGCTTGACCTGAAAACACAGTGCTGGTTGGCATCCCAGGTTTCAGGTATCCAGAAATTCCAATGCCTCATGCGCAAGCAGGGAGGCTACTCCAAGGTCAAGGTCAAGATCCTCGTGGGAGAGGCCACTGCCCATGGTGCCCAGAATGGAGTCCTGTCTGCTAGTACCGCTTCCTGCAGGGTGCGTGTTGGGGGGTCCTGGTCTTGGGGGAAAGGCTGTGGATGGTCCCCACTGCACAGTCTATGGATGCTCCTGCCGGGGTTCAGGAAGTGGTTGAGCTAACGCCACGGTGATGAGCAGACATTGGTGATGGGTGAGGCTCAGTGCCCCCGCCCAGCTTCAGACTTCAGAACCTGACTCAAAGAGGACCCTAGGAATGGGGCCAGAGTGCCAGCAATGGGGAGGAGCGCCTGGCCGAGCTTGAGAAGACATCTTGTTGCCGGTCAGTCCCCCTAGGGTCACTGTCAAGGAGCCATCTAGAGCAGCGCTGTCCACAAAACTTTCCAGGATGACAGAGATGCTCCCATCTGCCTTGATGGCCACTAACCTGTGGCTCCCAAGAACTTGGAATGTGGCGAAGGTGACTGAGGAACTACATTTTCCATTTTTATTAACTTTAATTAAAGTCTCCACATAGCCAGTGGCTATTGAAGTGGACGTCACAGGTCTAAGAGAATGCAAAACCCTTTTTTGGAGCTGTGCTGAGCCAAAGAACCAAGCCCGTCATGGAACCAGATTCGGGGATGACTTCCTACAGGGCAAGAGCCTGGTGTCCGAGGCCCTGAAACACACTGCGGGAGGAAGAGTGGCCCATGCCCTTGGCCATGCGCTCAGCTGGAAGGGTCCCACCACCCACGGCCCATCCCTGTCCCCACAGAGGAGGGCAACAGAGCCCTCTCCTCAAAGTCCCTGACCTGCAGGATCCCCACGCTCTGCCGGTTGATGCACCGACTCACATCCACAAGGACCAGCCTCAGTCCTTGGCATCTGGCGGAGCGCCAGGGAAACGCTATGAAAGAAGCAAACCAGGACGAAGGCAGGAGGCATTTAATGAGTTAGGTTCAACACAGAGGCCACTGACTGGGCCTGTCCAGTGCCTCCCAGGCCCCTGGGCAGGGCCACAGTTTGTTTCTGGCTCGTCCAGGCCTCAGCAGCTGGTTCATTCCTGAGACTCCCACACAGGGCCTTTTCCACCACACTCTTTCCATTGCAGGGCCACCTCAGGAACAGGCGTCACCCCCACCATCCCAAGGGACGTTTCCTCACGCCTGGCCCATCGGGCTCAGGCACACTGGTGATGTCAGAACTGGGGCCCTGGAGTCCAGACCACAGGCCAGTAGTTTTGAGAGGGTATCTCCTCCACCTCCTCCACCTCCTCCATAGGCCTAACTGGGGGGCCTTGGGTGCCCAGGGTCGCCGGGCACCTGGAAGGGACAGAGAGGGCAAGCTGAGATTCAGCCATGGTGCTTGCTAGCCAAGTGGCAAATCTTGGAAGGGCCAGACCTGGGAGGTCCTTACCAGTATGTGGATGGGTACGTGGGCCCGGCACAGGGCCAGGGGCGGGGGCAGGGTGCTGCAAGAACGTCGTTGTCCTGGGGCTGAGCCTGGCTCTGGGAAGCCCCCTTTTCCAGAAGAGATGTGAAACAAGACACACGATTTCACGGATTCCGGAGCTCCAGGCACGGCTGGCGACCACTTCTCCCCACCCCACCCCCAGGACCCTTAAAAGAGGGAGACAGAACAACTGCCTAGCAAGACCCAGGGTCCTAAGACCAGGAAGAAAGAAGCCACTCTGAACAGGTCCAGGCTGGCCAGGGGGGCCTCGGTGAAGGCAGCCGCCCGGGACACGCAGAACAAGAGCAGCAAGACAGAGCAGGCAGCGAGAAGGGCTGCAGGAGGGCCCAGCAGAGCCATCCAGGCCCTGCCCCGGGCACCCAGGAGGGACTGGAGGCCGGACCAGGGCCTCCTGGGCCTGGAGGGAGGTGGCACCCTGACCGCGCCCTGCCCACTGTGGCAGTACATGCTGTCCACCTGGATGTGGCTGGAGAGGGGTGGCTCTGGGACCCCAGGGAGGTCACTTGCGGCGTCCAGCTCATACCTCCCATTTGCAGGGAGTCCTGCCCCCCACCAGGTCACTCTGGCCTTATGAGTCAGGGCCTTCCCCGTCCAGTCCCCCAAGCCCGCCTTGGTCTCCAGGTGACTCACGAATTTGAGCATGTTCCAGTCGAAGACATAGTCATAGGAGAAGCCCTGCCGATGGAAGAGGTTGCGGAAGAGCTGGCGCAGGTAGGAGTAGTCAGGCTTGTCGTCAAACCGCAGGGAGCGGCAGAAGTTGAGGTATGTTGAGAACTCAGCTGGGGGGTCACCGGGAACAGAGGAGGCCACCGTGAGGTCCGAGCTCCCAGGACCCCCACAGCCTCCATTGCCCTCGCCACCCACTGTCCCTGTGGATGGTTTCAACCTAAGGGAAGGCAGGCCTCCCTGTGCTGCTAATGCACAGGCCCGGGAGCACAGCCTCTCCCCAGCCAGTCCACAGCTCTGCACCTGCTGACCCTGCATTCCAGGCTCACGGCAGCCGTGAGCTCAAAGGGCGTCCAAGGGCCCGTGATCTAAGCAACAGCAGGCAAACAGCCGCTTCTTCCTCGAATGCCTCCGTGCCTTGGGGGCGAGGCACAAGTGGGTGGGGGACATCTAGCATGGGACACCTAGCGTGCGACACCCAGGCTGGGGGCTCCAGGCCTCCCACATGCAGTGCAGTGGCAGAGCCCACGGTTAGTCCCTTGGTGCCAAGGGCTGTGGCAGCCCGCCTGGCCGGAGCCTTGTCCACCTTCAGAGAAGCCCACCCTCCCCACCTGGCACTCACAGGGGTAGCCTTTACAGAGGACCTCGATGGGCGTCGACATCTTCTTCTCACTGATCCGCTCGTACTTCTGGCGCTTGGTGGCTGCTTTGAGACCCTGCCAGGGCAGGGAGCCCAAGTTGAAGTACATGAGCACGTAGCCCAGACTCTCCAGGTCATCGCGACGGCTTTGCTCTGCAGAGTCAGAGGCGAGGTGAGGGGCAGGTCCACCCGGGCCCCTGGCTCCTCTTTAGTCGTACTCTTTACCACGCCTGGCTCTCTGCCACCCTGCTACGCTGTGTTCTGAGAGGGCCCGTGGCAGCGCCTTCCCAGCCCAGTCTGGGCCCAACTTTCCCAGCTCAGGGGTCATTTCATTCAACAACTCTGAGTAGGCTCTGCCACCTCCACACCTGGCCCACCCCACAGAAAGGGCACAAGCTGTGGCATGAGACGGCTGAGGTCAGATTCGGCCCTGGCACTCACTAGGCTCTGTGCCCGTGTTGAACTTCTGACCTGAGTTTCCCAGAGGTACAAATGGGGAGCACGGACCTTACTCAACGGGGTTGCCGTGAGGGCCAAGCAGGGCACAAGAGGGTGGCCGGCACACACGGTTCCTCTTATGGAGGGGAGATGTGGGTGCTGGGTCCAGGCCCCAGGGCAGACTGGGGTGGGGACGCTCAGTGGGGCCTCCGACTGCGGTGGGGGTGGGGAGCTGGCTGTGGCCGGCAGCCCGCAGGTGCACGTGCTCCGGGCGGGCCACTCACCAATGCCCAGGTGGGTGTTGATGGAGGCGTAGCGGGCAGTGCCCGTCAGGTTCTTGTTTTCCCGGTAGGGGATGTGCTGGTGGGTGCGGGCGTCCCGGTACTTCTTGGCCAGGCCAAAATCAATGATGTACACCAAGTTGCCTTTCTTCCCCAGGCCCATGAGGAAGTTGTCGGGCTTGACGTCCCGGTGGATGAAGTTCTTGGAGTGGATGTACTCGATGCGGCTGATCTGGGGGAGAGCATTCAGCAGGTGCTCAGCGGAGGGGCTGTGTACGTGCCTTGGGCCAGGCCCAGACAGTGAGGATGGCAAGTACACCCGGTGCCTGCCCTGGCCGGGGGAAAGGTCTGTCCCCGACTATGAAGGATGATTCAAGGTGCAGGCCAAGAAAGGCGGCCTGGAGAGCCCCTTTCTTAGGATGAGCCCCAAAGGAGGCGCCGGCGAACGTGTGGAGACAGGGAAGGAGGGCGAGGAGAGAGGATGGCAAGGCCCAGAAGGAAGGACAGCGGCCACTGCGGCAGGGAGCCAGAGGCAGGGGCAAGCCGCCTGGGGGAGGGGCAGCTGGGGCACCAAGGGGAGCCCAGAGATGGACACCTACATCACAAGTCCTCACTTGGCTTCCAAAGGACACCAAAGCCAGTAGACACATGTCGAACTTTCCCTAGTAAGTGGTGGTGGTCTTTTTTGGCACTGGCAATATAACCCAGGGACAGTTTGCCACAGAGCCACATCCCTGGCTCCTTCTGTTTTTTATTTTTAGACAAGTTCTCCCTAAGTTGCTTAAGGCCAGCCTGGAACTTGTGCAATGATCCATGCACAGGACAGGTCTCTGGCAGGTCGTGCCAGCTCTGGGCCTCAGGCTTCAGCGTGGCCGAGTACCTCCGGGAGCCTTTTTGAGTTGCACCCTGTGAGAATCTTGTGACGCTCCTCAGAGTGCACACAGCCTAAAGGTGGAGTGTGCTCATAGACAGACAGGATCTGCAGGGCCCACACTAGGTTCGAAGCTCTGCTTTTTTTTCTTCCCAGTACTGGGGACTGAACCTAGGAGTTTACGCATGCTAAACTGCACTCTGCCAGTGACTGGCACCCCCAGGCCCTTTCTATTTTTTTGAGACAGGGTCTTGCTTGCTAAGTTACCCCAGGTTGGTCTTGAACTTGCAATCCTCCTGCCTCTGCTTCCTGAGTAGCTGGAATCACAGCTACCTGTGCGTCACCATGGTTGGCTATGTATTTTATATTTTTAGGAAAGCTCTCCTCTGTGTATAAAGGGTCTTAGGGTCTAACACCTTCCCTGGTCTAGGCACTATGGGGCTCCCCACTTAACCCCAGCACCCCAGGGAGGGGGAGACTCACAGCAGGTGACTGAGGCCCAGAGGGGTTAGCAATTCACCTTTGGTTACCAAATTGGGACAGGACACAGCCAGTGTGAGCACCACAGGGCAGAACCCCAGGCCCGCTCGGGGACCCAGATGTGGCAGCCTGGAGCCTGGAACTCTGCAGCCAGTAGTTAGGGTTCCCGACCCAGGACAGGTCCGTCCTGTCCCGCCTCCTCCTCCATTTCCCTTTGGAGGCAGGATGCAGGGCTAGGATCCGTGGCCACTGGCAGGATAGGGAAGTGTACAAGCCACCTGGCCAGGGTTGGGATCGGGACTCACCATCTGGTCGGCCAGGAGCAGCACCGTCTTGAGGCTGAACTTGCGGGAGCAGAAGTTGAAGAGGTCTTCAAGGCTGGGCCCCAGCAGCTCCATGACCATCACGTTGTAGTCGCCTTCTGCCCCGCACCACTTGATGGACGGGATCCCCACTGGGCAGGGCGAGAGGCACTCCGTCAGGCGGGCCCACCCCCCGCGCGCCAGCCCGACACCCCGCAGCCGCAGCCTCACCTCCGCCCTGCATCATCTTGTAGAACTTGCTCTCGATGTGCAGCTGCGGGTGCTTCGTCTTCACGCACTCCAGCTTGATGGCCACTTCTTCACCAGAGGCGATGTTGGCGCCTGTGGGGGGAGGGTCAAAGGCCCAGGGTCACTCCCGACACCCAGCAGGAGGCTGCCGTGGCCAGGTGTGGGGCAAGCTGGGCACCTGCCTCTTGGGACAGAGGTGGCAGGAGGCTTCCCAATGCCCTCGGCTGCTCAGAGACCACAGGTCAGTGTTGCAAGAGGGCCTGACTGGGGGAGGGGCAGCACGAACGGTCCCCAGACCGCGGAAGGGGTGGGACTTAATCCTGGAGACAGGCCAGGCCAGTGGGTGTGTGGAGAGCAGGGATCAGGGACCAGAGGCCATGGGGTGGGTGCTACGCCCTCTGTAGCAACTCTGAGTTGCAGAAGGATCAGGAAGGGATGAGCCTAGTAACCAGCACCCCTGACGCCAAGGCGGCCACCCTCACAGGCGGCCCACGCATTCTGTCCCAGCGCGTCCCCCTCTGCCACTGGATTCTCATTCCCACAGCAGACGAGAAGGCCAAGATCCACTCAAGGTACATGGCTGGCAAGTGGGGACTCAGGAGCAAAACCCAAGTGGGCGCCACCGGTCATGCCTGCAATTCCTTGGGAGGCTGAGGCAGGAGGATCGCAAGTTCAAGGTGAGCCTTGGCTTAGCAGGCTCTTAGTTTAGCAAGAGTGTCTCAGTGAGATGTTGTCTCAAAATTAAAAATAAATAAATACATAAAGGCTGGGAGTGAGCTCAGTGGTACCAAGTCCTGGATTCAGTCCCCAGGATCACACCACACACACCAGAGTGAGGTCCCAGCTCTACTGGCTTCTGAGTCTAGGTACAGGGTCCTGTCTGCAACCCACCCCAACCCCTGGGTTTTGGGGCAGACTTGAGGGGGTGCACATGGCCCAAGAAACACACAAGGCCCACCTCTCGGACTGGGCCCACCCATAGCTCAAGAAGCCACTGGGAAGACCAGGTCCAAGAGTACCTTGTCTCAGTTTCTCCAGTTCAGGCGGGCCAGCGGGAGGTGGGGGCTAGCCTTGGGCAGCGGGTCTCCAGCTCCAGCACCAGGATGGAGTCACACAGCCACCCAAACAGAAGGCCAGGGCACACAGGTCGGAACATCCCGCGGGAAACACAGACTAGCTAAGGAACACCCAGCACACGGACTGCACGTTCATTAGGGAGGGAAAAACACAACCATTCTGCATGCACCTAGGAAAGGTGAGCAGGCACCTCGACCAGCAGCCCCACTCCTGAGCACAGGCCTGGGGGATTCCATGCTGAAAGGACAACGATGTACACAGAACCAACAGCCCTGACGCCTGGCAGGAGCTGAGTCACTGACAGCAGTGTGGACACACAAGGAATCCCAGAGGGCAGTGAAGAGAGATGGGTGACAGCTTCACCCAGCAACCGGGCCACAGAAGCCAAACTGTGGAAATGACCCAACTGCCCACCAGCAGATGAATGGAGACAGAGTGGTCCATATACATGGTGGAATATCACTCAGCCACGAAAAGGAACGGAGTACTGATAACCCATGCCTCAACACAGGTGAACCTTGAAAGAAAACATTCTGTCCAGCAAAAGAAGCCAGAGACAAAAGAACAATGTGGTTCTTTATGTGCAGTATCCGAATCCATAGAGACAAAAAGCAGATTAGTGGATGCCAGGGTGGTGAGTGGCTGCTTAACGGGCATGGGGATTTCTTCTGGGACATGTTTTGGGACTAGACAATGCTGTAGTAAACCCCACCGTACTGTACATGTGTTTATTTGGTACTGGGGGCTGAACCAGGGTACTGTACCACTGAACCACAGTCCCAGCCCTTTTTTGAGACAGGGTCTCATTAAGTTGCTGAAGCTGGCCTTGAACTTGCAATCCTCCTGCCTCGCCCTCTCAGGTGATGGGATGATAGGCATGAGCCATCATGCCTGGCTTGAACTGTACACTTTAAAATGCCTAATTTTATACTATGTGAATTTCACCTCAATTTTTTAAAAAGGGAGAGAAAGCAAGTAACAGATGAAAGTACAGTTGCATTTGTCTCCATTTCAAAGCACTATAAAGATGTAGTCTAAGGATGCAAACGTGATAAAACCCTCAACAAAAGGGAACAGTTTAAAGTGTCATCCAGTTGTTATCTCTGAGGTTATCTCTGTGAGAGGAGGCTGGAGACAGGACAGGCAGGGCTGCTGCGGGGCCCTTTCAACGGGGCAGTTCCAGGGAAGGGTCCCATATAACCTTAGGGTTAGGCAAGGCTTTTAAAAAAAAATCCCTCACTTAATATACAGAAGCCATTAAAAAGGAGGCGACGGGGATTTCTTCCCCTTCAGAAAGACCCCCTGCAAGGTGAAAATACCAGACGTGGGGTGTGGCTTGCTGGCACAGCGCGCCGGGGCCAATCCCCAGCACCGCAGAGACGACGGAACCCACCAGAAACAAAGCAGGAAGAAAACGTACTCACAGTTCCTTCTGGCTTTTTTGGTACTGGGGACTGAACTCGGGCACTTAACCACTGAGCCGCGGCCCTATTCCCCCACAATTCTTACCACAGGCGAAAAGCTGACAGATAACAGTGCCTACAAATCAGTAGGAAAAAGAAGCAGGAAACAGGGCAAAGAATGTGAAGAGACGCTTCCCAGAGAAAGGCCATTAGGAAGGGCTTCCGCACAGGAGGGACTCAACCTCCCTGTGAGAAATGCAAATCCAAATAATCCCCAAGGCCATTTCTCAGCTCCAGTAAGGGCCCAGGACCGGTGACGCTGGCTCTCCCCAGGGGGCCGTGTGTGCTGTCCACCAGCAGCTCCACTTCTGAGGCTTCAGCTGACACCCCGACACCCCTGCACAGTGCAAGCCGAGGCCTGGACGAGGCAGCACAAGCTTGGAAATGACCCAAATGTCCATCACTGGGGCACTGGGTACGGAAAGAATGGCCCATCCAGAGACCAGAACACAATGGGAGGAGAATGAGGAAGCTCTCTGTGCAGAAGTGGACCTTCTCCAAGGCAGGAAGTGAAGGGCGAAGTACTGAACAGCACTGTCCCCTCCTTCGGAAGCGGCCTGCCTTGGATGTATCCACATCCAGCGACCCTGGAGAAACTGCGGCCAGCCCAGGAGGGCCCGCCCCACTGGATACTTTGTTAACGAGGTCCTCATGGAGTGTAACTCAGGCACCAGCAAGTCATCCACTTCAACAAGGAAGTGCAACATCACACAAGCAAGTTCAGAATGTTTCCATCACCCCCAAGACACACGGCCCTTTAGAAGTCAGTACCCCCCAGACCCCCCCAGTCCTGGCCACCACTAATCTACTTCCTGTTTCTATGGATTTGCCTGTTGTTCTGGACATTTCACAGAAACAGAGGCATAAAATATGTGATCCTTTGTGACCTGCTTCTTTTTTTAGGTAGCGGGGACTGAACTCAGGGGCACTTGACCACTGAGCCACGTCCCCAGCCCTTTTTGTATTTTTTGGAGACAGGGTCTCACTGAGTTGTTCAGGGTCTGGCTAAGTCGCAAGGCTGGCTTTGAACTCGCCATCCTCCTGCTTCAGCCTCCCAAGACCTGTGACCTGCTTCTTTTACTTAACAGTTTAGTGCTTGGATGTTGATTCTGTATATAAATTCTGATTTCTGAACTGCATAAAACAAGAAGAGGTGACTAAACCAATGAGCAACGGGAGAAAGCAAGTCGCAAACTGTAAAGTGCTTTTGACACGACATTCACCACTTGCAGGTCCTTGGGTTTCAGGATACAGTGAAGACATGGCGTGGGGGGAAGCCAGGGTCCCTTCTCACTGAGGGCGCGAGAGGCTGAACACTGCAGGCTGGTGCGAGGTCACTCCAGCACCAAGCCGCTGAACCCAGTCTCCATTCCCACCTCCTGACCAAGGACCCTGGGTGGGTCCCCTGCCTCTCTGTGCCCAGGTGCCTCATCTGCTAAGCTCCCTGGGCTGTTTCAAGACACAGAGAACTTAGTAGAGGCGTGGCGAATGGAACCGTTCCACAAGTGTGAGGGCACCAAGGAAAGGCTGGCCCGGGCCCGGGAGGTGGGCAGAAGGGGACAGTCAGCCCAGGGAAGAAAGGAGCTCCTCCCGGGGGCAGCCGCAGGGCTCCCAGCACAGCAGCAGGACTGAGCCAGGCACAGAAGTCACTGCACCAGCAAAGGCCGGCGGGGGCACACGGCCAACTCTGAGTGGTTTGGTACAGTGGGACTCCAGGCAGCTGAAGGGGACAGTGGCAGAGGTGGGCAGTGCCAGGATCGGGAGGTCTCAAGAGGCCGGCTGAGATCCCGGCCTTCAGCTGAGGGCTCCAGCCGGGTACAAGGTCTGCGGTCTCACCAGTACTGATGTTGGAGGCCATAGAAGCCCTTGCTGTGGGACTTCCTGTCGGGTTATTTGGCAGCACACCTGACAGCTACCCCGAGACAGATGCCAGCAGCCAGCACTCCCCCAAGCTATAGTGACTAACAGTGTCCCCAGACCTTGCCAAATGTTGCCTGGGAAGCCCACATCAGTCCCCATTAAGACTTACTGGAGTGCTAGAAAGGGCTGGAGGGGACCCGAGGTGGTTAGGAGACCCAGGAGGCGGCCACTGCAGCTGTCCAGGCAGGAGGTGACACAGGCGGGGCACTTCATCCCCTTAGCCGACACCGTCCTGCGGGACTACAGCTCACCTCTCTATTTGACACAATGAAAAACCCACACTCCAAAGGTCGAATGACCATATGCCACACAACGTACCGGGTACAGGGACTCGAGCTGCTAGGCAAAGCTCCTGCCCCGAGTGCTGCCAGCACCTCGGCCCGCGGACCTCATCGAGGCTGCCAGACACCCTCCATTCCCACCGCCACTAAGCTGAGCTACAGAGGGATAAGTAAGTACCCGGCCCACGTGGGACAGAACCTGCTGGGGCAGAGCAGGACTTGAAATAAAGCTCCCGAAGTTGCTGCTTTTCCCTCCATTCCACTCATCCAAATTGGAGCAGGTACTGAGCCCTGGGCTGGGGGGCCAGGCCTGCGCTGGAGCTCCATGCACCTTCTGTGGGTGCAGTAAACAGGAACCGTGCGGGCCGAGGGCCCGAGGAGGCAGATGGCCTGCACAGCTTCCTGGCGGACTCTGTGTTGGGAGGTGAGTGGTCTAGGCATGTTGGAGAGGGGCCCAATGGAAAGGCCTGGAAGCCAGAAGAAATGGTTTCCTTCAAGCACAGAGTGTGGCCCATGGGTTAGAGAGAGCAGCCCTGTGGGTCCATCAGAAGGACTTGGGCCTGGCCAGCCTCACATGGGGTGCACTGCAGACAGCTTCAGGGACCCGTGGGTGCAGGGTGGGCTGAAGCCCACTGCCCAGCAGCAGCAACTTTCACACCCCTGGTAGCCGAGGCCTGGAGTGTCCCCATGCCAGCCACCCCAAAACTACCTGCAGAGCTGAGGACGGGAATTCATCTGTGTGTAGGGGGTACTGGTGACTGAAACCAGGGGCACTCTACCATCGAGTGACATCTCCAGTCCTTTCTAAAATGTTTTTATTTTGAGACAGGGTCTTACTAGGTTGCCCAGTCTGGCTTCAAACCTGTGATCCTCCTTCCTCAGCCTCCCAGTCATCAAGACTACAGGTGTGTGGCGCCGCACGAGGCTAGGGCAGGGGTTCTCAGCTGCCTAGAGTCCCAGGATGCAGTCAGTGGGCAGGCCCGGGGTGAGGCAGCCAGGCCTTTGTACAGCCACCAGAGCCCCGTAACAACGTGGCCCACTCTCCTGTCCGTCCCCTCAGCGACGTGGCACCAGGAGCCCTGAGGAGGAGCAGCGGGCCTCACAGCCGCACCCACCATGAGCCTGCCAGCGTTTGATCCTGGAAAGCAGCTTGGAAGCCACGTCCAGCCCCACTTGCAGAGTCCATCTGGAGTCAGGCCCTGGCCCGGGCACTGGTGAGGGGACTGTGGCCAGAGCTCTGAACAAAGGGAGCCAGCAAGGCCAGCCGGAGGACCACAGTCCCTGCTGTCCCCAGGCCAGCAGGGCGCCGGCCTAGAATGGAGCTGATGGGAGGCGCGTCAGGGCAGGGCCCACACCCTCATGCCCAGTGAAGACTGGACAGTGGCGCAAACAGGCTTCCTCCCTCCCCAGGCCCAACAGGACCCAGATCCCTGGAGAGCAGCAACTCCCAATTCAGCCCGAGGGCAGGACCCGGCGGGAAAGCAGCAGCGCTGGGCTCAGCACAGAGGTGCTTTATAGGCCAGGATCTCAAAACCCCAAAACTCCTCACGCTTCCACCTGAACCACGGAGAAGTCAGCGGGTACAGTGGTGCATGCCAGCCGCCCCAGTGACTCTGGAGGCTGAGGCAGGAGGATTCCAAGCTAGAGGCAACTTAGCAAGATCCTGTCTCACAAGTTTAAAAAGGGGGAGGGACGTAGCCCGGTGGTGGAGCACCCCTGGGTCCACTGCCCAGTACCGCAAACAGAAAAAGGGAAGTGGAAACACTGGCGCCACCATGGACTGTGTCCATATAAACACTTCCGACAAAAGGAGAATCTAGGCTGGCAGGAGCCGCCCGAGCTCGAGGGCACAGCTGGTAAGGGAGACGCCAGCATCCAACCAGCTCAAGGGCCTCCACGGCTGGCAGGACAGGAGCAAACCCGGACGTGGTTTGTACAATCAACAAGATGCCTACGAGAGAAACAGGAAGGCCTGCCCTCAGGGAGACACACTGCAGGAAGCAGGGACGTTGGCTTTTCTCAGTGATGTGGGGCTGCCCCTCCCTTCCAGGGGCTTCCATTTCCCTTCTGCAGAAAGAGGGCCTGGAAGGGGTGCTGTCTAGGAGCCCTGCCTGTCGTTGCCAAGAGCTGACTCTGTGCGCCACCATGCTGCCCGAGGCTCAGTGGTGAGCATGTTCCTCTCACCCAGGCCATTTTCCCCGACGGACAGAGGTGGGGCCCTCCGCTGCACAGCCCAGAATCTACGCTCCGAGACAAGGCGTCTTGTTCCAGATCACACAGCAGAGGAGGAAGAAGGCCGGGACCCGAACCTGGTCCAGTCCCCAAATCCCGGCCTTTCCCCTCCTGCCCCAAGTGAGGCCCTGGCACACTCGAGCCCCATTTCAACACTTGCTCACCTGACCATCACCGCATACCTACTGGGGCAAGCCGCAAGTGGGGCCCTGGGGAAGGAGAGGAGACTCAGCACCATGCCCGCCTCCCAGGAGGAGCTCAGAGAAGAAGCAACACTTTTGTTTCATTTAATGAAGTTTTTGAGACAGGGTCTTGCTATGTTGCCCAGGAAGACCTTGAACTCCTAGGCTCAAGCGTGGCTCCTACCTTGGCCTTCCGAGTACTGGGACAATGCACCACTGCACCAGGCAGAGAAGACCCTTAAACCAGCTCCAACCATGCCCGCCCGCTCCCTCCCCAGCGTTGTGGGGCACAAGTTAATGAGCACTCAGCAGCCAACTGCACGAGGCCAGCGCTGCACAGTCTACAAACTGCCTTCCCATCAGCCGCTTCATCTGAACCTCATGACGGCACTTGGTCAGCTGGGCAGTACAACACATGGACCTCACAGATGGGGACACTGAGTCTCAGGGTAGCCCCCCAAAGCGAGGCCTAGAACCCAGGCTGCCTGTCTTCTACGCTCCCTCAGGTGCAGTGTGGTGTAAAGGCCGCCTTCTCCAGTTTTCTGGAGCAACCGTGGCAGTCATCCTGACCGTGCTGTACCCCACCTTCGTCAGCAGCATCTTGAGGTCTGCCATGAGAGAGGTGGCTTTAGAATGGGCATTCGGGCAAGTGCTCAGAATGCGTGCACCCTGCCCTGCACCTGGGAGCCCGAGCAGATGGACTCCCCTGTGGGGCAGGCGTTGAGCGTTGGCGAAGAGAAACCCTCAGGGTCTGAGGTGGAGCACGTGGCACTGACAGGTTGGCATGCCCTGCCAGGACAGGACTGACTCGCCTTCACTTCCCAAGCAGGGAAGCAGATGTGGCCCGTCCTGCTTACCAGGGTACAGGGGCAGGACGGAGGACAAACCCCAGGGGAGCTCACCAGCTTGCCCTACAACCCAAGACAATCGCCAAGAGAACTACCCACTCCAGGCCAACACTGCAAAGGCGACTGCAACCATGACTCTTGGGCAGGCTGGGAAAGTGGCATTCAGTGGCACAAGCATCACTTCTCCCAGGCCAGAGAGGGCTGAGATGTCAGTGATTTGTTTAAAATGACAGCATCGAACAAACTCAGATTTAACAGGAAGCACATCCGGAGGGAGAGCTCCCTGGAGGAGAAGACCCCCTCGAGTCATTCCAAAGCCTGTGTGGGCTGCATTCCAGGCCAGATCACAGGCACAGCCTTGCTGGGGGCCAGGTGGTAGCCAGGCCTTCTCTCTACCAGCACCCTTCTTCCAGGACAGAAGACATGGGGATGACGATCCAGCCTGGGCTTTCTCACGCCCAGCTGGAGACCCAGGTCAGCTACAGCTAGAAATTGGAGCTAAAAATATCCTCCTCTGCCCAGCTCAGCAAGTGGGAGCTCCGCCCTGCCAGACTGGGTGCCAGACCCAGCAAGGAGCCCCGGCTGCCTCAACTCCACCTGAGGCTTCTTCTCTACCTGGAATGTCCCTGGAGGCAAGACCAGACACTGGAACCTCTGAAGCTCTGGCTCCAGATCCTGAAATCCCGGGATCATTTCTCCTCATCACCCCCTGGCCCATCCCAGGGCCTCCAGCTGGGCCAGGCAGACTTACCCAGGTAGATGTCTCCAAAGGACCCACTCCCGATCTTCCGTCCCAGGCGGTACTTGTTCCCCACACGTAGCTCCATGATTCACTCTTGCTGCAGAGGGAAGCGGAAGGTCAGAGCAGCGGGAGCAGGGAAGGGGCCTCACCCCTCCCCACCGAAGGCCAGGCAGAGCCACAGGGACTGAAGGCCCATCACCCTCCCACTGTCCAGGAAGCAATTTGACCTCACTTTGCTTGAGGGCAGCCAGGTGTCAGGTAGCCCAGTGGCCACACCCACACACCTGGGCACAGCTGCAGCAGGTTCTGGACAAGGCACAAGAGGAAACAGCCCCCTTTAGGCCCCACCTCTGTTCCACCCCCAGACCTGGTCTTCCAGGTGTCAGGCCCGGCCAATTCGCCGTGTGTCCCGTGGGAGGGGCCTGACTCTCACTGGGGGAAGGAGGAGAGGGACCTGCTGACACTTCACCCTCCATTCGTGATGCCAGAGCCTCACAGCCCTCTGCTGCATCTCTTTGGAAAGACGTCTGGGGCTGACTTTCTTCAAGACTAGGAGGGCCGGGCTCCTGCGATGCCCTTGTTCAGCACCTGGGCAACCCAGGCAGGCTTAAGTGGCGGTCCCTGTGGGGCTGGAGGCATCCTGACTCGAGAAGCTCCCCTTCCTTCTGCTGTTCATCCTAGGCACCCCAAGCCCTCGCACAACAGGATCTGGGCACCTGTGCTCCTGGCTAGCAAATGAGGAGACTCAAAAGGCCTCAGAGGCAGTTTTGGCTGCTGGGGGACCAGGGAATGGCAGACTGTGAAATGGAGAGGGAAGGGGTTCAAGAGACCTCAGTGTGGGGCTGTGGCTGTGGCTCAGTGGTAGAGCGCTTGCCTGGCAGGTGTGAGGCCCTGGGTTCAATCCTCAGCACTACACATAAATAAATAAATAAAATGAAAGTTCATTGACAACTAAAAAGATATTGAGAGAGAGAGAGAGAGAGAGAGAGAGAGAGAGAGAGAGAGAGAGAGCGAGCGCTCAATGTGTTTACAAGAGGGCCAGTTCGAGTGAGCGGACAGGACTCCTTTTGCAGACAGAAACTCAGGCCTAGAGAGACCATGCCACGGCCCTCATGCCACCCAGCAGCAAGTCAGTGGCAGTCTCACCTAGGTCCTGACAGGGTCCTGCTGCCCCTCTTGGTCTCCCGCCCTCACACACAGGACTTCTTTCATGCCAGGGCTGGAAGGCAAAACAGGAAGACGGGAAAGCAGCTGTGCTGGCACACAGGGACTGACCCTTCGCATGCCAAGGGATGCCCCAGGAGCCAGGCACCCCGGGAAGGGAGCAGGGAGAGACTCGTTCCTCTGGTGGTCAGGCCGGACTTCCCGAACCGGGCAGAGCGGAGGAGTCAGAAGTTCTGCCCCGAGTAACATCCAGCCCAGGGTTAGGCTCCCAGGGAGAAGCCACAAGCCATCCATGGCCACAGGAAGCAGGCTCCACCCGTGCCAGCCGAGCTCGGGGCTTGCCATCAAGGGCCTCTGCCCACATGCCTGGCCTGGCCCAGCTGAGGCACCACGGCTGCCAGCAGGAAACCCACACGCCACACACCCCACATTCACACACCGTCCAGCTGCCTGAGTGTGTACCCGCCAAGGGAAGCAAGAGAGACACACGCAGTGAGTCCCGCTGGGGGCCGGTGAGTACACACACAGCCCCCCCAGCCCATGCCCACCAACGTGAATCAGAGACCACACAAGGCAGCGGGAGAGCTGCAGGTTAGGAAAGGAACATAAATACACCCGCATCCTATATTACATAAATACCCACGCCGGGTTATATAAATACCCGTGCCCTCTGTCTGGGTGTCTTACATAAATATACCGCACAACCCCACAGCCCCTCTCGGCTCACCGGGCTGTCTGCAGAGAAGGGAACAGGGGTGCAAACCACCAGCCCTCCAGGACCCCACCACCGCTCTGTCAGCCTCCCAGACAGCACAGTCTCCCCAGCCCTGGGGGCTGGGGGCTGGGGGCATGGGGACCAGGGCCCTAGGGAGAGCCTTCCCAAATCCCCCCAAAGGAGAAGGGAAAGGCTTCATCCGAGAACAGGGGAAGCTTTCCAGTTCTCTGGCTGCTTCTCCCGTGGGGGTGGGGTAGGGATGGGGGGAGATAAACAAAGTAAAAAAAAAAAAAAGAAAAAAAAAAAAGGCGGACATGAAGAGTCGGGAGTTTCAGAGGGTTAGGAAATGAGACCTGCTACCAACCAGCAGGGCACATGGGCAGGTTTTTTACTTCCTGACCCCTCCTCCTTCCCTAGAGCCAGGACCCTTGTCACTGGACCATGAAGATACAAACGGAAGGGGTATCCAAGCCCCCAGATCAAAGAGACCCAAATACTGGGCCATGTACTAGAAGCATCTTGGGACGTTCCCCCTTGTCCCCAAATCCTTCTGCCTGAGAGGTTATGCCAACAAGAAAATATGTAAGAAAACTAAGGGCAAAGTTGGGGAGGGGGCTCCCCGCACTCTGAGTCTGGGCATTAAGAGTTGGGAACCCTCTCCAAGATCCGGGGCACCACCAGTTTGCTTCCACAGACCTGCAGACCAGGGGCTGCGCGGCCACGAACGGGAGAATCCCGTCCGCGAACATCCCGCTTCCTTTCTCCACAAAGGAAAACAAAGCCCACGGCCTGGCCGACCGCGCACCCCAGCACCTCAGGACCCCCAAACGTCCCCATCCCACATGCGGAGACAGCCTTGCTGACCCTGGTTCTGGGGCACCCGGGCCACGAGAGGAGGGGGTGCCGCTGAGGGTCCGGCGAAGCCGACAGAAGCCCGGGTTTGGCCGGGAAGCCCGAATAAACAGTATCGGGTGCCCCCAGCACCCCAGTCCCCTCCCTCGGCGTCCCCAATTCACGGCCCTGAGGCCGCTTCGGCCGGACGGGGCCTCGGAGGGCCCAGCCGGGGGAGGCGGAGGCGGGCGGGACGGAGGGGTCCTCCCCCCGCAAGCCTGCAAAATAACAGCCCCCTCCTCCGGTCCCCAGCCGCGCCTTTGTCCTCGCGGGCCGAGCGGGCGGCGCCCGGAGTGCCCCCCCAGCCCGCGCGAGCGCGCGCCTGCCGCCCTCCGCTCCTCCCGCTCCCGGCAAAAACAAAGAGGCGGACGAGCCCCGTTTCCCCCCGGGTTTGCGCCCCTCGGCGGGCCCGCGGACCCCCAATATTTACCCCGCCGGGAAGGCGCCGGTGCCCGGCCGCTGCTCGGGGGGCTGCCGCGGGCGGGGGCGGCCCGCCGGGGCGGATGCCGGAGGATTCGCGGGGCCGCCCGGCGCGCCAGCCTCTCCCGGCCCAGCCGCCGCCGCCGCGCCGCGCCGCACTCCGCTCCGCTCGCTCGGCCCCGGCCGGCTCTGGCTCTGGGCTCTCGCCGCCGCCGTCGCCGCCTCCCGGCCGCCCGCCCCCGCCGCCGGCTCGCGCGCTCCCGCCCTGCGCGCGCCCGTCGGCTCCCATTGAGCCCCGGGCCCGCCCGCTGATGTCATCCCCGGCCCGCCGCCGCCGCCCCGGAGGATTTAAAGGGCCCGCATCCTCCCAGACCCGGGGAGCCGGGGGCGGGGGTTGAGCAGTCAGGGATCGCAGTGCCCACGGCCCCTGGGGAGCAGCGTGCGGGAACGCAGGCTCGCGCGCGGGGCACGGGGTGCGCACGCAGACTCGCCACCCGAGGCAGCGCCCGGTCCAGGGGGAAGAGGTGGGCGCACAAAAGCCCGGTTTTCTACGTCCAAGTCCCCTCCGCCCCTGCCAGGGTCTCTCTCCGCTCCGAAGGCCGGTGGTTATGCCTGGCACTGCAAAGGGAGGTGTTAGGAAGTTGGGGTCCAGTCCACCTTTAGGCTGAGTGCTGTGGAGAACACAGGCCCGGCGGAGGGGTGAGGGGTGAGGGGTGTTGACAAAGGGCCAGGGAGGTCGCCCTGCAGGGCTCAGTCACACATTCCTCCCAGAGGGGTATCAAAGGCAAAGCCCCTTTTTCCTCTCCGTGCGATCCTCCAGGCGGCTCAGTGAAGTGCGCGGAGCTGAATGAGAGCCCCACACACGCCGTGGGAGCAGCACTGGAGTCAGGGCACATCCAGTGGAGCCACCTCCCGGCCTGGGTTTCCCTAACTGAAGATGGGGAAGAAGACCCTGCCCTCCCCAGGTCACGGGAGAACTAATTAAGGCTTCCTACCGGCTTCCAGCTGATGACATGTTCTAGATTGGGTTATTAAAATGATGATATTTACATCCAAATTATGACACACCTACATTCTCACACACACAATTGTGGCTGTAGACACACAAAATGCCTCAGCACACGGCAATCCAATCCCGGAAGACTCACCTCCATAATAACCGCATCTTCCCTCAAGCCTGAGGGACTTAGTCACACACTGTTCACTGATGGGAGTCCTACAGACCAGGTCCTTTTTCTGGTCAGAAGAGTTTGTGCCCAGAGAGGGCAAGGAGTTTGTCCAAGACCACACAGCACAGCAAATAGGCCATTCTCCTAATGATGTCTGGGAAGCTGGGCCTCAGAGACCATTTTCAAGAAGAGAGGAGGAAGCTGATTCCAGGAGGTGATGCCTGTGGCAGTCAACTGGGGCCTGCCCTCAGTGCCACCTTTGCTGGGGCAGGGGGTCACCAACCAGGTGGCAGGCTTGACTTGGCCTGATGGTTTCTTCTTGTTTTTATTTTGTTAATTGATTTCCAGTTGGCAGATTTCATATTATAGATCCGTATTCCTGACTTGTCTTGAAGCCTTGGGAGATCTAGCACTCTGGGCACAAATTGTCACCTGGCCCTGGCCACATGCCACACTAGCTTGGGCATCAGCCCAAGGGCCCCATTCCATATCCCCACATCAGTCCAGGCAGTGGGACCCTGGCACAATGGCACACCCTGCGTCCTCCCTCCTCACCACTGCAGGCCTCCACCCTGGGTCCTGCTTTCCAAACTCGGCCCCTCCTCGTCTACAGCACCAACTAAGCACCGCGTGGCAATTTCATTTAATCCTCTCAAAGGACAATAGATTGAATTGGTTTTCTTTACATGTTTTACAGAAGGGGAACCTGAAGCTCTTGAGCACAGTTCAACCTCTCTGGAGACTCAAACCTGGAACTCGCTAAACACCCCTCCTCTCTTCTCCTCACCCAGACTCCCTTCAGAGCCGACTGCAAGGCCCTCTTCCAGCTTCCCCTCCCTATTCCCGGCTGTGGCCACGCCTCCCCCCACCCACCACTCCCACCAGCCCCAAGGAAGATCCTGATCTATTCCCTGGGCCAACAGGTCTTAAAAGAGCCTCCAGTCCCCCAGGGGCTGTTAAAGAGCCCAGGGCTCTGGGCCCTCCCTGTCTCTCTCCCAGGGTCTCCACCCACTCTCTCTTTTGGATGGAGGGGCACTCTCCACACCCTGTGCCCGATAAAGCTGATTTTGGGTCCAAGTCCTCTTCCTTCCTACTCCCCCATAAGTCCAAGCTGTGAGTCCTACGGAGCTTTGCAGCAAAGCTCTAAGGGGAAACAGACATGATGCAAAACAGCTAAGGAGAGGAGGCTGTTCCAGAGCAAAAGAAATCTTACCTCATGCCAGCCGCCTTCCTCTCCAAGATCCCTTCTGGAACTGACTCCCAACTTTAAAGCCCAAGGGTGTGGCCAGCTCAAGTTCCCAAGCCACCCTCCCACCTCCCGGGATGAACGGGTGACGGTGGAGTCCCGACCTGCCAGGGGCCATGCTGGGTTTCCAGGGCTCTGCACTGAGCCAGGAGCAGCAGCCCTCCAGGCTCCCTCCCTAGCTGACGTTTGCACCTGCTTCCTAATCTCAGACCCGCTCAGGACCACGTGGCACTCCAGAGCACTGGGCAGGAGGTCTGGAGTCCTCGAGGACAGCCCATGCAGTCGCAGTAGACGCTGAAACCCAGGATGGGGAGAAAGATTTCAGGAGCTTGCAAAGCAATCTCTTCCTGAATGTGAAGGGTGGTTCTGAACACGGCCCTCCAAAACTGGTCCTCAGCCCCTGACCTCAACTTCCAGAAGGCTCCTTGCTCCTGCCACTGCCTCACTGAAGGAGCGGGGCAGGCTCCAGCCTAAGGGCTTAGCCCAGGCCATTCCCGGAGATCCACACAGCTCCCCTCACACCTCCTGGGGGCCTGACTCCCCAAGTCACCTTCACGGGGAGGCCTGCTCTGGGCCCCGCCCGGCCTCTCCTGGTCTACTCCGCCATTTCCCTGGCGCGCATTACTATCTAGCATACTCTAGATGGTACTTTTTTTTTTTTTTTTTTTTGTCTGCATCCCCCACTCAGAGAACTAAGTCGCATGAAGGCAGGGACTTGATGCTATTTTGGGCACCGCTGTGTCGCCAATATCTAGAATAGTGTCTGGCACCCAGGAGGCATTTAACAAACAATGAGCGAATGAATGGACTGTGAAGAGGCAGCCTTCCTCCCTCTAACCAAACCTGAAGAGCCATCCCCTGGCCCTGCCAGCCCGCTCGGAGACAGTCGCCTGCATTGACTCATGCAGTGTGGCATCTGCCCTCGAGGGAGGACACGGCCTGCCAGTCCCTCACCCAGGGGAGCGGAGGATGCCGTTCCAAGTCACTGACACCCCCATCAGGCTCCTGCCCCTGAAGCCCTCTAGGAGGGAGGTGGTCCGGCCTCCAGTGCACCGGCGCGGCGAAAGGGCTGCTTCAGATGCTGCCGCTGCTGCTTTTTACCATGTGACGCTGGCTAAATTCCTTAAACTCTCTGAGCCTCGTTCGTAGAATTGGGATCATACAGATAATAATGCACAGAAGCGACTTGGCCCCAGCCAGCCGTGAGTGGGAGGGACTTTCGCAGGTCCCGGGAGCAGAGTCAAAAGTCCAGCCCACCTGACGGGAACATGCAGGCTGCGTCCCCTCTTCCTGCAGGGGGTTCGGTCAGAGGCCTGCAGACCTAGGTGGGCCAGGTAAACCACTTAGCCTTGTCCATCTTGGTCTTGACTTCTGGGGGGCCCCTGCAGGGAGGTTCCCTGTGTCTTTGGCTTCTAGGGTCCTTCTCCATCTCTCCCAAGACCCCTGAGGATCAGCAGCCTCACGGGCTCTAGGAGGCCCCCCATCACGTCTGCTGGCTGAAGATGCTGCCTTGGTACAGTTACTCCTCGCCCAGTGAGACCTTGGCTCCCTGTGCCCAGACCTTCTAGGGGGTCCACCCAGCTCGGAGTCTTTCCGGGGCAGGGCCCTCACAAGCCTCTCCTTCCAGACGCTTCTCCTAGGTGACCTCACCACATGGCCATGCCTGGTCAGATCATCCTTTGGCAATGGTTCCTCCCTCCTCCTCCAGCTCCGGGGTGGGGTGGGGTGGGGGTGGGGGGTCACAAGAGGCCCAGGTTTGAGTCCCAGGCCAGTCATTGGATATGGTGGGAGCTTGGGGAATTCACAGGCCTCTGTGAATTCCAGAGGAGGTGATCTCTAGAGGTCTTCAGGGTCCCGCTTTGTAGAGTAGAGACTGGGCTGGATGGGGAACATCCCCTACACTCGGCACCCAGGGCACTGTGTTGGGAAAGACTTTGGGGTTACACAAATCTGGGCTCAGTGAGCGGTGTAGCTGGGCATGGTGGCTCGCACCGTAATCCCAGCAACTCCTTGGAAGGCTGAGGCAGGATTGCAAACTGAGAGCCAGCCTGGCCACTTAATGAGACTCTGTCTCAAAGTTTAAAAAGGGGGCCGGGGTGTAGCTCCATGGTATAGTACCCCTGGGTTCAATCCCCAGTACAAAAAAAACCCAAAAACTAAACTAAACCACCGTGAGCCGGGCAGTCCGCTCTACCTCCCAGCTATTTTCTGAGCCCGGCTGCATCTCACCTCTCTGCCACCTGGTTCCTATGGCTACCTGGTGACCAGCGTGATTGTGTCCTTGGCTACTGAAATGACAGCCAGCTATGAAACCCACATTCTTTCCGGGGCCTGCTCCGGCCTGGCCTGGGCTCTCCTGCTGTTCCCTCGGCCTCCAATTATCTAAGCCCAGATGCTTGAAAGGCTGCTCCTGCTCAGGGCTCAGGTTACAGCTCGAAGTCCCCTCCTCCCAGAAGCCTCCTGGACCACACGCCCTGCCCCGCTGCCCTCTGCCAGCGACGCCCGCCCCCTTCTCTTTCTGGTACTTCGCATGGACTGAAAACACTAACTTCTCCTTAACAGCCTTGAACTTCTGCTCCAACAGGGAGCAGCCCTCCCGTGGGTGCCCTGTAAACAGCTGTGCAGGGCCTGGCCTGGGAGGTCTGGGGCTGGAGGAGGGCCTGACACTTCCAGACTGTGAGGAAGAGCCTTCTCGGAGGGACGGCCCTGTCCTGTGGCTCCTCCCCTCCCTGTCCTCCCCCTCCGCCAGGCCAGGCCGGTGGTGTCTTCCCTTTTTCCCTTTGCCGTCTCCTTCAGGGAATCTGGTCACGTGACCCACAGGCACAGGGAGCACTCAACAAATCCCCCAGTGTCCCCAAAGGCCCCCTTGCCCTGCCCCGAGCGGACCTGCCTGCTTCCTCCCTCCACCTACCCATCACCTCCCTGCCCCTCTGGGCTCAGCTGACCCTCCCACTCAGCACAATGTCCCTCGGTGCCGCTGCCAACTGTCTCCAGAACTTGCTCCTTGCACCCTCTGGGAAGCCGAGGATTCCCATTCCCAAGACACACAACCACTCATTAGCCGCACCACGGGACTGTGGAGAGCCGCCACTAATGATCCCGAGTCCCACACACAACTCTCCTGGGCCAGCAGAGTTGGTGCGACTCATCTGGTCCTCGCCACGTCACATGTATGTCCACAAACATTTCCTGATGCCACAGAGCCTGAGACGTCGGCCCCAGCCCCTCCTGGACACCCGCAACTACAGGGCTGGCCACGCACAAGATCAAAGACTGACTGGGCACCAGAGAGACTGTGCCCTCTGCCCTCTGCCAGGGGCACCAGAGCTATTTTCTCTTCCTCCCTCCCTCTGCGGTGGTGGTGCTGCGGATGGAACCCAGGGCCTCCTGCGTGCCAGGCAAGTGCTCTACCACTGAACTAAACCCCCAACCCTGGGGCCTCTCTCTCTGGCCTCCAACTCCTGGGCTCAAGTGATCCTCCTGCCTCAGCTTCCCGGGCCTGGGATTATGGGCTCACACCTCCACGCGGGCCTGCTTTCTCTGTGTGAAGAGCTACCAGTACCACTTAGAGACAAGTCCCTGAGTCCCGCCCCCACAAACATACTACCCCCAGGCCCCTCTACAGACGCGAGGGGAAGGAGGCGGGCCTCAAAGGTTGGCGGGACTCCGATGGGGGAGGAGGAACAGCCCAGCCCCAGCAAGTGCTGAAACCTCAGCTCTTTGGGGGTGGGAGGGGCCCCCAGTGGGGAAACCGCCAAAGGGAACCCAGGACCCCCCTCCCTCTGGGGTGAGGAGTAAAGGGGAAGGAGGAGGAGGTGGGGTCTGGGTCCCAGGCAGCTCCGCCCGGGTCCGGCGGCCATGGACTCCACGTCCCTCAGGTTGGAGGTCACCCCACCTACTTTACAGGTGGAAACCGGAGGCCCAGAGAGTTGAAGGAACCTGAGCTCAAGTTCACAGGGGCAGTGAAGACTGTCGCCGGGGGGAATGGATCCCACTCCCCCTGCAAATGCCAACAGTCTGCCCATGACATCCGAGGACCCCACCAGGACTCCACTGCAGTTCTTTTGTCCTTCAAGACACCATGAGTCCACCTCCCACTCTGGAAGCATCCAGGGACTCTGGTGACCACTAAGGCAGCTGTCTTCAAAGTAGATGACTGCACCCCGCAAGCTCACTAGGTGACCCGTGGGATGCAGGAGGAAACAAGCGGAATTTATATTCTTATTTAGTTTTTAATCTTAGTCTTCTTAATATTCTCTTGTGGGGGTACTGAGGATGGACCCCAGGGGTGCTCTATCACTGAGTTACATCCCTAGGCCATTTTATTTTATTTTATTTTATTTTATTTTATTTTATTTCCACCCAGGGACGGAACTCGGGGGCACTCGACCACTGAGCCACATCCCCAGCCCTATTTTGTATTTTATTTAGACACAGGGTCTCACTGAGTTGCTTTGCACCTCGTTTTTGCTGAGGCTGGCTTTGAACTCGAGATCCTCCTGCCTCGACCCACCAAGTAACTGGGATTATAGGCCTGTGCCACCACGCCCAGCTCTCAATATTCCATTTCGATGTATATTTATAATATGCATATTAACACAGCAGAATTTATATACTTGTGTTATAAACAAGTAAACTATTCACGCCTATAGTCCCAGCAACTGGGAGTCTGAGGCAGGGGGATCACAAGTTTGAAGCCAGCATGGTCAATTTAGTAAGACCTGGTCTCAAAATGAAAAATAAAAAGGGCTGGGATGCAGTTCAGTGGTAGACGTCCCTGGATTCAATCCCTGGTACCAGAAAGAAAAAAAAAAAAGGGCCCAGCATTGCTAGGAAGCCCAGGGACAGGGCCGGGGGACAAAGCTCTGGCAATCATCGGGCCTTCCACTCCTGACCAGAGGGGGGTCGAGGTTGGAATGTTTCAGAAAGTGTCCCCCCAGGCCCGAGGCAGGGATTGATGCTGAGTCCTGAGCTAACTATCTCTCCAACTGACTAAAGTTGCGGCTAGGCAGTGAGCCGCCACCAGTGTTCTGAGAATCCAAGGGCGACCACCCAGTCGTGCTTCAGAAAGCAGAGACGCCTGGGTGCCAGTCGCTAGGAGCCTGAGATCCCCACTGCTGTGTGGCGCGATAGGAGAGGCAGAAAGGCATGGCTGGGGTGGGAGCTGTGGACCCTCAGCAATGGGTCTCCCTGCCACTCAGGCCCTCCCCCCAGCTCAGCGCCCCCTCTCTCCCATTCAGTTGGAGCACCAGGGGGGCATCATAGCAAGATCTAACTGGGAACCCAGAGCAGAGCCCCCGGGGCTGGGGTCTCGGGGCTCCAGGAAACATGGCCACAGGTACCCCGGGGGATTGAGCTGACAAGGGTCCAGGCCCCCAACCAGGATGGCCAGGGAGTTAAGAAGGTGAGGGGGTCAGGAGGGCGGGGCCACATGATCTCCCTCAAAGGCAGAAGGAGGCCTGGCTACCTGCTGCCTAGTAAATAGGTAGATGGGGCATTATTCCCATTTCACAGATGAGGAAATGGAGGCCCAGAGAACAGAGACTTCTGCTTTCTCTAAGCAAGCCTTAGCTGGTCCATGTGCAGCGATGACTCAGACTTGACCTCCCATCCCCATCCCCCACATTCCTGCACCTAGTCATCGGATATAGAGACCCTGGGGGAGTTAGGAACCCTGAGGTCCAAACTTACTCCATTACTGTTCCCCATGTGGAGCTTGAACAAATCATGTCTCCTGAGCCTCAGTCTCCTCATCTGTGTAATGGTTTGATTAACCAAGCTCTACCTCCACCTCCACCCCCTACTTTTCTTCCCCAGAAGCACATTCCAAGAGGCTGAATCTGGGATGCTGGAACATCTGGGATGCTGGAGGTCACAGGCCCTGCCTCAGGATGCTGTCTGTGCTTGCCTCACACAGAGTGGACGTGGACGGTTCCTGCTGGCTCTTGTCAACCTGCCCCAGGCCTAGACATCCCCGTTCTGGGCGTTCCCCCCCCTCCAGCTCTTCTCCTACTCTGGCCCTCAGCAGTTTTCAAATCCACAGACTAGTGTTCCCTTTTCCTGCATGAATTAGCTCATTTAATCCTCACACCACACAGGGAAGGGACTTTAGGTATCCATTTCCCAGAGGCAGGTGGGGGAAGCTCCAGAGACAGCAAAGAGCTTTCCTAAGATCCCCCTGTAGGAGGTGGAGCTCCCAGCCTGTCCCACCCAGAGCCTGGGCTCTTTCCACATCACCTCCCTGTCTCCCCTCAGTTCCTTGCTCCAAGGGTTCCCAGTGGTACCCAGCCATGGCCAGTTCATCACATGGAAAATTATGCAGCCATTAAAAAGAATGCTTACATACTCAATGACTAAGAACACCATGAGAAAATGCTTAAGACAATGGTAAGAGAGGAAAAGCAAGACATAAAAACTGTAAATATGGTATGGATTCAATTATAGTTAAATGATCATAAATAAAAATGACTAGAAGGAAACAGACCCAAATAAAGAGGGTGGTGTTACCATGTGTCCTTTTTTTTTTTTTTTTTTTTTTTTTGGCAGTACTTGGAACCCAAGGGCTGTTTCACTGAGCTACATCCCCCAACTCTTTTATTATTAATTATTATTATTATTATTATTATTATTATTATTATTGAGACAGGGTCTCCCTGAGTTGCAGAGGCGGGCCTCTAACTTGCCTCAGCCTCCTGAGTAGCTGGGATTACAGGCCTGAGTCATCATGCCTGGTTTTACTTGTCTTAATACCATAGAGGATTTCTTTCCTATTTTTCTCCATTTACCAAATAATCAATCAGCTCATGCTTCTTTTACAACGAAGGAAAGCTCATGTAAGAAAAAAAGTATAGTAATAATACATTTGTGGCCAACTCGGTGGCGCAGGCCTGTAATCCCAGTAGCTCAGGAGGCTGAGGCAGGAGGATCATGAGTTCAAGGCCAGCCTCAGCAATTTAGCGAGACCCTAAGCAACTCAGTGAGATCCTGCCTCAACATAAAATAGAAAAAAGGGCTGGAGATGTGGCTCAGTTAAGCGCCCCTGGGTTCGATCCCTGGTGCAAAAAAAAAAAAAAAAAAAAAAAAAAAAAAAATACATCTGTGGTTGAAGTATTTGGAAACTTGCCGCTGCCTCTTCTACTTCCTTTCTCCTTCAAATCCCTCCAAAGCCTGCGTTTTCAGGACAACGTAGCCACGACCAAGAGGCAACAAGCACCTCCAGAGACCCGCGCCCAGTTCCTTCTTCCTTTGACCTGCCTCCTCGACGAGGCTGCCCTCTGCGCCCAGAGACCGCGCACTGCGCCCGCCCAAGCCCTCCCGCAGTTCCGCCGGCACTCACCTGGCCCTGGGAGGTCCGCCTGCGAGATGCGCACACCTGTCGCTCCAGGTGAGGAGTCGGCCAGCCGGGCGCGCGCCCGGAGCGGGTTGCCGGCCGGGGGCGGGGCCGCGACGTCAGCTCCCGGCCCCGCCCCGGCTCCGGCCCCGCCCCGGCTCCGACCCCGCCCCGGCTCCCCGCCCCGGGGCTTCGTGGTTCTCGTGCTTGCAGGGTGAGGTGCAGGCCCATTCAGTCGGCGCGCACGCCTCGTGTGGGTTGCGCCCCCGGCCATCTGCCGCGCCTGCCAAAGGGGCCTCCAAGTGCGGCCCTGGGGCTGCGGGACCCAAGGAAGGCTCTGCACTCCCCAGCGAGGAGCCGAGAAGCTGCTCCCCCCACGCACCGCCGCCCCCGGCCCAGACGGAACTCTGGTCCTGGACTCCAGGCTCACATCCCCCGGGGTGCCGAATGACCTCCGATGGAGAGAGCCCCCGAGTCCCCGGTGTTTCCTTCTGTCCGTACCCGCCCCCCTCTGCTTCCCTGGACCCCACCTCCCAGCCCTCTTGCCAAGGAAACCAGGGCTGGGTGAGGGGAGATGGGAGGTGGTGCCCCAGATGGTTTGGTAAACTTCTCTTGGGATCTGCCCCCTGCATGCAGGAGTCTGTATGCGTCTTCTCTGTATTATCCGAGATTGTATTTGGCAAAATTCTTTGTTGGCGCTGCTAGCTTGTGGTAGTGGCAGAGGTCAAGGGCTTTGGAAAGGTGCCGACTACCCAAAAACTTTAAAAATGTGTTTGCCTTGGACCAGTGGCTCCATGTTTGGAAATCTGTCCTGAGGAAGGCGTCTAGAATATACACGTTCATTGTGGAGTTCATTATAAGGAAGAAAATTAGAGCCAGGGTGTCAACAAAAGGGGATTGGTCAACAGCACCAACACCACGGAATCTTATACAAGCATTGAGAGGGATGTTTACAAACAGTGTGTAATCACACGAGGAAATATGTTAGAGTATTGAGAGAATAAACGCAGGGTGAAAATATGCAGTGACAGCAGGATTACACTTGAACTTCAAAACAAAATACAAATTTGTACATAGAGAAGAGCCTAGAAAGAAAATGTTCACTGTCACATTACTGGGTGGTGGCACTGTGAGGTTTGTTCTTTATCCTTTTGTTTTCACACATTTTCGACATCCAAAGGACTTACTTCACTTTTATGAAATTCCTTTGTTTCTGAAGTTCCCATTAATTGATCACCTACTATGATCTTATAAACCCCTATATAATCCTTGCAATAGCCCTGGGATAAGAATTACTGTATCCCTCATGTTACAAGTGAGGAAATGAAGTTCTGAGAGGTACATTACCAAGCTCACCTGAGTAGCAAGGGCAAGGCTGACCTTTCTGTGTTACCAGCGAGGAGCCCTCTTAAGCAGTCTCCTCATTAGCTGCTGAGCTACCAGGACCACCAGACTCAACCGTCTGACAGAAGCAGGAAGGGGCTATCCCCCTTGGCAGTAACTTCAAGGGAAGGCAGTGCAAGAGGGCCTCCGGGGTGTGGGGGAAAGAGCCCCAGCATGCCCTCCTCTGGATGGGGAGCCCCTTCTCCCACCCAGGAGGCTTTGAATCTGCCGTAGCCCTGCCTGGAATCCCCCAGGGAGGACAGACTCCCAAGGAGGAGATGCACCCTAAGAGGTTGGCTACTTCAGCCTCTGCAGTTAATTTTATATCTTTATTATGTTTTTCTGATTATAAAAGTAATAGATATTTAATAGAAAACTGGGGAAGTCAATAAAATATGAAGTAGAAAATAAAAGTCAACCCAGTGCCCGGCGTGGTGGCACGCACCTGTAATTGTGATGACATGCGAGGCTAAGGCAGGAGGATCACAAATTTGAGGTCAGGCTCTGCCATTACTGAGACCCTGAGCAACTGAGTGAGACCCTGTCTCAAAATAAAAAATAAAAAGGGCTGGGGATGCGGCTCAGTGGCAAAGCATCCCAAGTTCAATTCCCAGTACTCAAAATATTATAGAAAAATTTGAATATAAAAAAGTTGAAGGGATCCTATAGCGATGGCACACGGGGCCTCTGTGTGACCGGCTCTCGCAAAGCCCTTCACAGGAAATGACCCGTTGACTCCTCTCAACTGCCCTTTGTGGGTGCCTTACATTACGATGGTTCCTTTCAACTGAGGGAACTGAGTCCCCTTTATGAGTCACTTGGGAATTCATGTCAGGAGATTCTGCAGGACAGAGAAACAGGAAAACAGTTCTGGTTTTGGTCACTATAGACGAGGCACTCGGATGCCCACGAGAGCAGGTCAATGAAGTCTTCCCAGAGGAGGCGCCCTGCCAGGGGCTTCCAGGAGCTGCAGGGGTTTGCCTTCGGGAGTAAAGGCAGAGGAACGGCCCACCAGCGCGGAAGGCCTGAGGTGTGGCTTGGGCTGCCGCCCAGGACTCATTCCTTACCACAGACGACCTCACACAAGTGTCTGCCCTCGGGCAGGAGGAGGAGGGAGAGGCCGGGCCCACTGCATGCTTAGGTCATGCGAACGTGACTGCAGTGAACACTGCATGGGCGCTGGGCTGGCGTCTGAAGGTGGACGCTCCGTGGGCTGCGAGGGAGGCCTGGGGCGGCAGCAGAGCCTAGGAACTGAAGTGAAGAGGCCGGAAGCCAACGGCTCCCACCCCAGAAGGAGGAAGGTTCCCCAGTCCTAGTCCTCAACACCAGCCCCAGGATTCTGACCAGAGGGATCCACCCCAGATACCCCAGCCATTGAGGTGGAAAGACCTCCAGCAAACCCTAATTCAAAGTACTTATCATAATGTATTTGATTCTATGTGCATAGAATAACCCTGGAAAGTTCTAGAAGAAAGAAATTGGCAGGTCATGTTTTCTTTACAGAATTTGCTGGGGATCAAACCCGGGGCCTCACATATGCTAGGCAAGTGCTCTACTACCAAGCCACATCCGCAGCCCACACTTTCTTTAGTACGTAAAGAACATCTAGAAATCAATAAGAAAAGAAAAAAAAAAAAACAAAACACCAACCTTGGAATGTAAACATGACTAGGAATATGAACAAGAGTTTACAAGAAAGGAAATATTTTTTTAAATCAGGTAAAGAAGGCAACCTCATTCGCCATAAGAAAAATACAAATTTAAACTACACTGAGATTCTACCCTTGCCTGCGGGTTTGGGAAAGACATAGAAAATTGGTCCCACTGATGGTGAGGCTCTAGGGAAGGAAACGGTCCCTCCACATCTGGGGAGTACCTTGCCACAAGCCGGAAGCTGGGAACGCTGTGTCTATGGAAATGACATTGCACATTTCTTTTGTCCCATGAATTCCAGGCTCAGGTGTGTTTCAACCAGCTAGGAGGGAGCGGCCTATGAAAGGGTTGGTCACGGCAGCATGTGTGTGTGCACGTGTGTGTGTGCAGAGCATCAGTAGCGGATGATGAAATGGTCGCAGAACACGCAATCAATGGAATCTGACGAACCAAGCAAATGAATAAGCAGCATGGAGGAAGCCCCCTAACACGACGTGAACACGACGTGTCCCCTGGTGGAAAAGGCAGGGCGCAGAGGACAGGTCTGGTTTGTGGTTATTCATGCCATAGGCGGGAGAGAGGGCTCACTCTCTGGCTGGCAGTCCAAGAGGCTAGTGACGGGGTGGCTTCCTCCCAGAGAGAAGAGGGGTGGCTGAGAACAGGGAGGCACGAGGGAGACCTGTTACTGTACCCTCTTTGATAATCTTTGAATTTTGATCAACTTGAAGTATCTTTCTATTCCAAAAATGTAAGTAAATGGCCGGGCACAGTGGTCCATATAATCCCAGCAACTTGGGAGGCTGAGGCAGGAGGATTGAGAGTTCAAAGCCAGCCTCAGCAACTTAGTGAGGCTGTAAACAACTCAGAGAGATCCTGTCCCTAAATAAAATGTAAAAGAAGGGCTGGGATGTGGTTCAGTGGTTAAGCACCCCTGGGTTTCATTCCTGGTACCAAAAAAAAAGGCAAAAAAGTAAATTAAAGGTTTCAGGGTCCATTTTACAGGGAGGAAAACCATGTAGACCAGCAATTTGCTGACTCCTCCCCCACCAGGCCCAGGATGGAGGGGCAGGAGGGCAGGAAGGCGAGGGGAAGCTGGGAGGTCGGGAAACCTGCTCTGGTGGCCTTGGTGGGGCTTTCTCCTAGGTTTCTGGCTTACTCTCCAGAGCTGCCCCCCCCCCCTTTTTCAGATGAAGAACCTGAGGGTCGCAGTATGGCACCTGGGGCTCACAAGTCTGGGGTGCCTTGGGGGCCGGTGTGCGGTTGCAATGCATGGCGCCCCACCAGCACTGGCCCCCCACCATGTCGCCCGGGCTGGCAGGCTGGCGTGACGAATTTCTCATTTAACTGGCGCCTCTCCCTTCAGTCTAAAGTTTCTGGTCATTTGACCAAAGTGGACCATTGTTTGCCTAAATTACATTTTATTGAAAGGGAAAAAAATCGGCTAAGCCGATTGAGAGAGTGGTCACAGGACGGGAGTGGCTTGGGGCTGGATTTACCAGAGCCAGGACTCAACTGGCCCATTCATCGGATTATTTAGGGAGTTTACTTTAAATTTAGCAGAACTTGGATTCCCTGGCTTTCTGAATAGGCCTGGATTTGGAAAGAAATGTAATTCAATTAACTGGTTCCTGGACGAAATGAACAGAATTATTTTTGATTGAATTATTTCTTTCACAACTTAATTTTTCTTTTCTCTCTGAAGCTTTTCTAGACCTTTCCAGGGACTTCTGGGGGAGGCAGGGACTCCCACCTCTTCCTTGGCTAATTATGAAGGCTGTTTCCTCCTGGTCCTGGGCCATTTCCATGGGAACCCTTGCCCTGTCCCCGCCTGGCTTCCTGGTTCATTCCAAGTAGTTGCCAGGACTGTTTCCCAGCTGCTCAGCTCTTTGGGGACAGGGTCCGCTGGTGCCAGCACCTGGTAGAGACCTTGACCTGGAGCAGGGGATCTGACCAGTTTGGGAGAATTTGACTCCAAGTTTCTGATTCCAAGGCCACAGGACCCTTCATCGTGGCACTTCTTCCTCTTTAGAGTTGAATGACTCTTAGCTCAGAGAGGGGCAGGGCCTTGCCCAAGATCACACAGTCACTGGGTAGGGAACGTCAGGACTCCCAGCTCCTGGAGGGCAGGACTGAGCCCAGGGGGCGTCCAGGGTCCGGGAGAGATTGCAGGGGCTCTGTCCTGTGCTCTGAGCAGGGAGGCGTGAAGGTGGAGGATCTCGGCTCACAGGGCACAAGGCCGAGCTGAGATGGGTGGCAAGATTCCCCCGAGTCCTGGGAGGTGAGGAGGTGGCCGGCGGCAGTGGGGGACCTGCATGTGCCCACACTCCAGCAGATCCAGGGGCGCCGCGGAGGACGGGAGGGGCGGGCCCTGGAGAGACCAGGGGGCAGCCAGCTCTGCCGGGGCGGGTGGCAGGAAGGTGTCCCTCCGCCTGGAAGGGAAGAGATGCTGCCCCTGGCTCAAGCTCTCGGGGCGCACTTCCTGTCCCTGGGAGGCGGGGACTGCAGCTTCCCCACCTGACCAGTGCCTAGTGCTCCGGTGTCAGGGCAGTTTCTTGCTGGAGGTCAGGGGGTGGCAAGCAGGGGCAGTGGGAAAGGGCGGCTCTCAGGACAGACTTCTCCCTCTGCTGCTTCTCACCTAGAGGTGAAGGAAGAGCCGGCTGGAGGTGAGGCCCCAGGAGCTGCTCTCACCACCCTGCCAGCCTCAGTTTTTCTGCCTCTAGAATGGGAATAAGAATCCGCCTTGAAGCCCACAGAGGCAAAACCCACCGCAGTATACAGCAGTTGCTCAGCAGAGTGGGGTTCCTCTCCTCTCTCCCACCCTGGAGGAGGTGAGGTCAGAGAGTTTGGAAAGGTCTTTTTGTCCAGTCTGTGCTGTGTCCAGACAGCAGGCCTGTCCCTGGCCAGGGTGCCCTCCAGAGAAGGAAATTCTTTGAACTTCTGGATGCTGATGGGGTGGGATGGTGGTGGTGACGAAGCTTGCCCCGCCCCGACATTCCGCAGGCCCGGCAGGCTCAGCTGAGTGCTGAGGGTAGCCCCAGGCCCTGTCACCTGATGGTGCCCCACCTCAGGCATGGTCCTCGATGACTCCCTCTGCCCTGGCTGTGCTGTGACAGAGCACATCCCATAGGACTGACTACCCAGGAAGCCACCTTTCCTAGGAGGGTGTAAGCACAGCCCGAGGCAGGGGACTGGAGCAGGGCAGGAGCCCAGAACTCCTGACGCCCCTGATTCTGGCTGATCCCTGGCTGGGCGCTCACAGGGGGAGGGGCCTGGAGATGGCCAAGACAGCACCTGAAGCCCTAGAGGAGGGAGCACGTGTGACCTGGAAGGCGGGACGTGGCATCCTCAGAGGAAGGGAGGGCCCAGGCCAAGGGCTGGGGAGGTGGGTGAGGGCAGACGTCAGGGTCCAGGCTGTAGAGTGGGTCCTGCCAGAGGCGGGCATGGTGCCCCCAGGGTCAGGTCAGGATTTAGCCCATGGTGGGGACCCCGCAATCCCCAAGGAGTGACAGGAGAGGTCAGCAGGTCGGGTGCCTTGAACCCCAGACCAAAGCCCTGGGTAGAGCTGTGTGGATCACGGCGGCGTCCCAGAGGGTCTCTGCAGCAGGCAGGGGTGCGCGTGGGCTGGGCAGGGCAAGACCGTAAGACTCCCGGACTCCCTGGGTTACGGTGGCCCAGAGGTGTCACAAGTGTTCAGGGTCTTGTCCAGTGTGGCTGTGTGGGCAGGTGGGGCTGAGGCCTGGGGTGCTGGGGACAGGGCAGGAGGTGAGTTCCTGCTGGCCGTCCCTGCCTGTGGGCCTGCCAGCCCCTTTCTCACCTGTGTCCCCGTTCCTTGTCCTTGTTTTGGGGGACACTCTCCCACCCCTCCACAACTTGGGGGAACTTCTCCTGTTCTCTTTACCCAATTCCTGCTCATTTCTTCTTCATTTAAACGGTCGCTTTGTTCTTTTCGGTTACAGGGGACAGCAGGATGTATTCCGACCTATCACACACGCGGACCTTGACTTCCTCTTCACGCGCGAACCCAGGAAAGTGACGTCCCGATCATTCCGCCGTCTGGCCCACTCCCGCCCGATCCCTCCCCCCACGCCCCCTTCTTCATTTTTTAAGTGAACATAATTCTTCAAGTCGTGGTCCTTAGATGCCACCGGAAGTTATTCTAACCGTTTCTAAGGTGCGAACTTCACCACCATCCACCCCGGGAGCTCCCATCACACCCCCTGACACTCTGCCCCCGTCAACACCACCTCCCCACCCCGCAGCCCCCAGCACCACGGTCCCCTGTCCCTGTGAATCTGACCTCCCTGGCCTCTTGGGACCAGGACCACACTCGGATGGGTGCAACTCCTCAGGAGCCCCGACCTCAGCCCAGAACCCAAACAGGGTGCGGCCTCCAGAGGGCCTCCCCAGCCTCCTGCTTCCCCGAGAGGCCTGTCCTGCCGGAGGAGGATATTCTCTGAAGTCCCTGATGAGGGGCAGGAAGAATCTCTGGCTCTCCGGCTGGCGGCTGGCTCGAGCCAGGGCAGCCTCCAGAGGACAGCCCCAGGCCTTGATCCACGCTCTGCCAGGGACGGGCACAGCGGGGATGGGATGCATGGCACCAGCCCTGGTCCTCCGCCCCTCCCACAAGGCCCTCGATGCTCATTTTAGTGTCCTGGTTTTCCCTGTGTCCTTCCTGTCCTCCCAACCTGAGGGACCCTGGAAGGCTGGCCTGGGAGGCCGGACCCGGACCGTGTGGCCCCAGGTCCAGGGACCAGAGGGTGTTCGAGCCTCCGGCCTCGTCTTTCGGCAGGGAAGATACTCCCAGCCTGCCTGGGAGTCCTCCCGCCCGGCCACTCTAACTCCTTCCTGGACGAGCTGCCTCTGCACCCCTCCTTATGCATGCTAGGAGCGGGGCGGCTGGGGAAGCCGAGGCACGCGGTCACCCTGGACATCTCCCTTGCCACCCTCTGGGCTCTGCAGCCACTTAGTAAGCAGCCTGTGGGACCTTGACCAAGAGACAAGCCAAGCCCCAGGTCTGGATGCTCACCTCTTCCCACAGCCACGGGCCACCGTCATTTGTAAGTGGTACATGACAGGGCGACCTCTCGCCTTGTGGCTGGAGCACCCAGGGAGGTCATTCAGGCCAGGGCCAGGGCAGAGCATCCCCTCTGCCCTGAGTCCCGGGGCCAGCTCTGTAGTGTCCTTGGTATGGGGCACGGGAAAATCCCCCTCGCTGGTGGGATTCAGTTTGCCCATCTGCACATAGGGATTTCCATGGACCCAGAGCCTGGCTTGGAGTCATGTGACCTCAGGGGACTCACCTCCCTCTCCCGCAACTTGTCTCCCCTGGGTTTGAAAGGCTCGTGGGAGATCAAGGAGGATCACCGGGCACAAAATTAAAGCTCACTCGGGGATTGCCAGGATATAAACCCCCTTACAGAAAGCCTAGTCCGTTTGACAGATGAGGAAACCGAGGCTTCCGGAGGGAAGCGACCTACCTAAGCGCTAGGCAGTCCCCAGTCCTCAGCTCGCGCCCAGCCCAGCGCAGGCTGCGGTGATGGGGCGGCGCGCGCCTGCTGCCCCCGTGTGGCAGCATCGGGTACTGCAACCAGGCGCGGAGTTGTCGCTAGGTGCTCAAAATCGCTCTCTTTACAGGCCACGTGGCCACTAATTCGGATGGTGTTTAAAGCATCCGTCCAGCCCCTGCCTGGAATTCCGGTGGGAACCGCCCCTCCCCGGGGCGGCTCCGGCGCCCGGAGCCCAGGGACCCGGCGGGAAGCGAAGCTGAGCGCAGTGAGAGCGCCCGTCCTGATTCAGGGTCGTCCTCCGGTGGCGGGGCAGGAGGCAGCCTCCACTGAGCCGGGTCAGCCTGCGACACTCCTCACCTCCCTCTGCAGCAGAGAGGTGGCCTTGCCAGTGCTGATGGTAGGATGCCTGGCTGGAGTGGGGACACCTGGTCTCTTGTACTTATTTCCATCTTTTATAGAAGTCCACCGATGATAGGAAGTTTCCTTGTATAATAATAAAATTGTTCTTTTCTTTTTTGAGGGGTAGGGGGTGCTGGGGATTTAACCCAGGGGTACCCAATCCCTGAGCCATATCCCCAGTCCTTTTTATTTTGTGAGACAGTGTCTCCGCTAAATTGCTTAGGACCTCGCTAAGTGACTGAGGCTGGCCTCGAATTAGCAATTCTCCTGCCTCAGCCTCCTAAATTGATGGGGTCGCAGGTATGTGCCACCACGCCTGATTTATTTTTATTTTTTGCAGCACTAGGGATCAAACCCACAAGCACTGTACCTCTGAGCTACCTTCTCCAGTCCTTGAAATAAAATTGTTTAAGGTAAAAGCAAGTTGATTTCAAACCATTATGTAAAAATAGTTTAGAAGCACACAGGTGTGACCACCACCAACGTGAGTGTGGGTGAGGAGGCGGGAAGCTGGCGCAGAGGCTCCCCGCCCTTCACCTGCTTGGCTAGGGAGGTGGTCAGGACTCCACGCACACCTTCAATACGGCAGGCGTCTTCTGAGCCCACTAGGCTCTGGGGCCTCTGCCTGCTGTCCTTCCTCTTTGGAAGGGTGACAAGCTGCTGCCACAGTCCAGGCAGTGTCCCTGCTGGCTGGACATGTGCCCATCCTGGATGACTAAAGGGAAGGAACTGAGCGAGCCAGGTGCTGGGGCTGGGGCCTGGCTCCTCTGGCAACTTGGTGCGGGTTTGGAAGTGACCTTTGGAGACCCCATGGTGTCTCAGCCAGAGCCAGCCAGGGGTCAGCACCTCCCACCAGCACCTGCTGTGGAGCTGAGTCAGCAGGGACCCCCCATGGGGAGCTCCAAGCCCTGTGGGACTGGAAGGTCCCTGCAGGGCAGGGGCTCCCAAGCCCAGGGGGCGCCCCTGAGCTGGAGGGCTGTGGGAAGCTCCAGGGGGGCAGGCAGGAAGAGCGAGAGGTGTGGGTGCTCTCGAGGACAGATTTCTCCAGGCTGCGTGGTGGCCGGCCAAACCCCACTTAACGAGATCATCAAGGTCCAGAGGAAGAGCAGAGCCAGGCCTCCCGGATCACCCAGCCATGAGTCTCGTGGAACCCAGGCAGCTCCACTCTAACCACCGGACCGCACCGCTGGTCACCAATGCATGGATCTCCTCTCAGTAAGCTCCCAAGGCCAGGGCCGCAGCTTCCTGTGTACCTGGCATGACTCTGGCATTCAGCAGAGCCTACTGAATTTTGAGTGAGTGAGCAAAGACATGCACGAGTGACATTTTCCATTTTGAGTGACCCTGAGGCATCACCCTCAGACTCTAAGATGCTGCAGAGTCAAAAGCTCAGAGGTGAATCGCAGGCAGTGTGCAGAGTAGCTTCCAGAAGGGTACACAAGGAACTGGTACCGGTGGTTGCCCTGGGGATGGGGGTGGAGAAGCAGGGGAGACTTACTTTTCTGTTGGAATGTTTGTATTATATCACAAGGTGCGCAGATCGTAGTGTGGTGTAATTATAAGGTGTTCCCATGTGCATACTCAATAAATGAATGCGGAAGTAAATAATCACCTTGGAAGCTCCCTCAACAGGGCTGTGGCTCCAAAGGATAGAAGCAGCAGGTCTGGGGGTGGCAGGGACCAGGATGAGCTCCCCAGGTGATTCTGTCACAGGTGGTCCTGGACCACACTTCAGGAACAAAATCACCAGCTGGGTCCTTCCCACCGGCCACTCAGTCAGGCTCATTTGCATTATTTTTGCATATATTTGCATGACTTCCCTAGTTCCAAATAAAGCCTGTGTTATCCCTTGTCCTCACTTCTGCTGGATCCTGAGGAAGCCTGCCCCCTCCAGAGCTGGCTGGCCTGGACAAACCCCTTCTTTCCCACTTCCCAGCCCTAGCCAAACATGGCGCGCCTGCTGCTTTCTGCCAGCCCCTGACCCACAGAGGAAGGTCTGTTCCAGTCCCTCACTCCAGCCCCCGCCCACTCCTCTGAATTCCCAGAACACTGTCCCTTCTTTCCATGTCCTGAACGTTCCCTGTGTACCACGGACCCCATAAGACCAGACCCCAAAAAAGGAGCCCATCTTTCCATCTCACCAATGGCTTCCTAAAATGCCCGTCTGGCCTCTTCCCGCATCGCAGGTCGATGTTATTTGGGTTTTGTTTTGCTTTGTTTGCTTTAATTAGGTCTTTAAAATCACCCAAGTCAGCTGGCATGGGTGCACAGGCCTATCAGCCCAGAGGCTCTGGAGGCTGAGGCAGTAGGAGGATCGCAAGTTGGAGGCCAGACCAGCCTGGTCAACTTTCTCAAAAAAAAAAAAAAGGGTGGGGGTGGGGGTGGGGGTGGGGATGGGGATGGGGCCGGTCATCTGGAAGCAGAGCACCCCAGGGTTCAATCCTCAATACTGCAAATACACAAATTTTTAAAATAAGTGACAATAAAATGAAATCCCTTGAGTCCCACATACTTAGGTAAAAACATTCCAACAATCCAGAAATATTTAAAAATGAGTCCCCTCTTTTCTGTCCCTCTCCCCCCATAGTGCTCCTAGGAAGAGCCACTGTGAACAGTTGGGGGTCTCCTCCCCACCCCTTTTGCTTTACATGCAGAAGTGATATCTGCAGCATACAGACGTAGCATTTTATGGCAAGATATATGTTCAAAAGATAAACAATTTAAAGGAAAATGGTAGACTCCATGCACTCACCACACTAACGACTGCCCGAACCTCAGAACTCACCCCTGCCCCCCTCCTTCCTCCTATGATTTTCCTTACAGATTGGCCACGTGTGTATTTCTTTAAATAATAAGTTTGAAATGAGAATTGCTAAATTATCATGTGTGCAACATGTTCGACTGTATTAGGCAAGGCTAAACTATTTTCTGAGAAGATTGAACCAATTCACACTCCCACCCAGAGTGGGTGAGAGTCCCCACTGATCCATATCCTTGCCAAATCTGGTGCTGTTCAACTTCATAATGTCTGCCAAACCAGTGGGAGTAGAATTCCGAGTCACTGTGGCTCTCATTTGCATTTCCCTGATTACTAATGATATTGAGTATCTGTTTTGTTTATCTCTTTTATATCCTTAGTGATTCTTTCATCTTCTTGTTGTGTCAGTCACTGAAAGTGTGGGATAAAGCCTCTAATTATGAGAATGGAATTGTTAATTTCTCCTTGTTTTGCTTTTTATATTTTAAGGTAATGTTATCAGGTATGTAAGTGTTTAAATTGCTATATCTTCCTGGAGTTCTGTAGTCTTTTTCTTTTCTAATAGTGCTTTTGCCTTGAAGCCTAGTTTGTCTGACATTAATATAATGACAAATCTCTCGATTTTGATCTTTCTCCAAAGAAGGACATTTTATTGCTTCCCCCTCTTCTTATCTGAGTCAATCACTTCCAAATTACCAGTCGGTCTTTGCAAGAGGTGACTCAGTTTCTTATTTTAATAATATTTTTATTATGGAAACTTTTAAACATATACAGAAGTACAGAATAATATAAAATGAATCTTCAAGTCTCCATTGGCCATCTTAGACATGTACCAAGCCAACGCCTTTATTCCCATTCTCCTCCTCCCACGTTAATTTGAAGCAAATATCATGTCATATAAATTAATCCCTAAATATTTGAATATGCATCCTCTAAAAGAAAAACAAAACAAAACTCTTTCTGGGGGGTGGCACACACATGTAACCCCAGTGCCTCAGGAGGCGGAGGCAGGAGGGTCACAAGTTTGAGGTCAGCCTCAGCAATTTAACAAAACCCCATCTCAAAATAAAAAATAAAAAAGTGCTGGGAATGTAGCTCTGTGTAGAGGGTCCTTGGGTTCAATCCCTAGAACTGAAACAAAAATCTGTACTATTACCTTCTATAATTCCCTGATGTCATTCAATTTTATCTTGTAGTTTGTTTTGTTTGAGACAGATGTGGATGAGGTGCATGGATTGCACCTGATCCATGTCTCTTAAATCTCCATGAATCTAGAGCTTTCTCTTCTACCTCTTGTTTTCCTTCAACTTATTTGTTGAAGAAATCAAGTAATTTTGTCCCTTATATAAAAGTATTTTTAATGAAATTATATACATAATGATCTTTAACAACATACATTGAACAAAGCAAGTGCTGGAGAGGTTGTGGAGAACAGGGAAGTCTTTGCCCCTGCAGATCCTCAGGAAGGAAGTCAGTGAGCCGAAGAGACGTTCCCAGCCTGCAGTTCGGTACAGTGGTATCCACAGCAGCCAAGACACAGAATCAGCCTGGGCATTTACAGAGGGATGAGTGGACGAAGAAAATAAGGTCTAGGGCTGGGGATATCGCTCAGTAGGTAGAGAGCTTGCCCCAGCACCCCACATACACGCACACAGAAAATAAGGTCTAGCTACACCATGGAATATGATTCAGCCTTTAAAGAGAGAGACATGCTGTCATTTGTAACACCACACATGAACCTGGAGGACATTGTGTTAAGTGAAATAAGCCAGGTACAAAAGACAAAAGTCATGTGTTTGTGGAATCTGAAAATGTCCAACCCATAGAAGTACAGAATACAATGTTACCACGGGTGAGGGGTGAGGGGCAGGCAGGAGATGCTGGTCAAAGGATACAAAATTTCAGCTAGACAGGAGCAGTGAGTTCAGGACAATATATTGTCAGTGTATCTTTTTTTTTTTTTTTTTTTTTTTTTTTTTTTTTGTACTGGGGATTGAACCCAGGGCACTGTACCACTGAGCTACATCCCCAGTACTTAAAAAAATTTTTTTGAAACAGGATCTCACTAATTCACTTAGGGCTTCCTCACTAAGCTGCCCAGGCTGGCCTGGAACCTGCCATCCTCCTGCCTCAGCTTCCTGAGTTGCTGGTCTCCGCCACCACAGCAACAATGTATTATATGCTTGAGATTGCTAAGAGAGTAGATCTTAAGTGTTCTCACCACAAAAACATGTGATATTACCTACACATTAGTTCTTCTATGAATCATTCCATGGAGTTTACATATTTCAAAACAACCCATTGTCCACAATAAATATGTACCATTTTTGTTTGTCAACTTTAAAAATGTCTTTAAAATAACAATATAAGGGGCTGGGGTTGTTGCTCAGTGGTAGAGCGCTTGCCTAGCACATGTGAGGCACTCAGTTTGATCCTCAGCACCACATAAAAATAAATAAATAAGTGAAATAAAGATATTGTGTCCATCTACAACTAAATAAATATATTTTAAAATAATATAATTGGACACCTTTCTTCTCAGTACATACAAGTCAAATTTGGGTTTTTAGAAGGCACACAGACCTGTATAATTATTTTTAGCAATGTCTTAGTTCCACTACTTACTTACCTTGATCATTGAATGAGATAACTCACTGGACAAATATTTAATGAGCACCTACTATGTGAAAGGTCACAGGCAAGATCCTAAGAAATATAGTTGTGACCAAGCCAGAGAGATTTCTGGAGTTTAAATCTCAGACTTTGGTGGTCTTTGGATTCCTTAAAGAAAGTTTCTCAACGCGTGGGATGCAGGTCAAGGTGGGGTTAGGAACAGCACCTATTGTCTATTTAGTCCAGGGATGTTCTCTGAAAATATGTGCACCACAGAAATGATCCTCATATGTCATTTAAATCTTCTAGTAGTTACATAAAAGAGTAAAAACGGGTGGGACTGTAGCTCCGTGGCAGAGCCCTTGCCTAGCAAACGTTTGATCCCCAGCACTGCAAAGAAAAAAAAAAGTGAAATTAATTTTAATTATATACTTTCACTGTATCTGAAATATTGTCATTTAAACAATGTAACCAATAATTAAAGTTTATTAATAAGTTATTTTGCATTCTTTTTTATCTGCCAATCCGGCGTACGGTTCCTCTCAATTAGTCCAGCCGATTTCAACGGCTCAGAATGGGCTGTGGGTTCCGCCACGGACAGCGCCGCGGGCGGGTCTGATCACGGGGGCGGTGCCGAGTGGAGGGGACCCTGGGAACAGTAAGGAGTTGGATAATGTCAGCAAATGCCCTCTGTAAACTCGGGGCCCCCAAGGAAAATAGGGGACAAAGTCAGAGCCGGCGCATGCACCCGCAGGTCCTTCCTCTGGGCCCCAGCACCCTCCTCCGCTTGCTCCCCGCGTGACCCTGGAAGTCCCTTTGCGTTCGGAGCCTCGCCTCCGCGCCTGTAAAATGGGCATGAGGCTCCCCGCTGGGGAGCCGGGACAGCCGGCGTGTCCGCAGAGCCCTCGCGGTGCTCGCCGCCCGGGGGCGGGAGGGAGGCCGGCGGGTCTCCAAGCGGAGAGAGGCCAGCAAGGCTCAAGCCCAAGAGCCCGGCAGGCCGGGGTTGCGGAGCCCGGGCTCGGTCCTCCTGCCTCCCGCAGCCGGCAGCCCCCAGGGCCTCCACGGGGCGGCGCTGTGGGACAGGGACCCCGGGGATCACATAGGGATTCAGGACCACAAGGCCGATGCAGGCGAGGGGAGTTCTTGGTAACCACTGTGGGTCTGGACTTCCCTGGGGAGGGGACGCTGAGGCTGAGGAGTGCACCCGCCACCTAACCCAGCCAACAGCTGCTGTGATGGAAGAACGCCAGGCTACAGAGCCCTGCGTGAGGTCCTGGTTCTGTCCAGCTCAGGGACCTCAGGTCGGCCGCTGAGCCTGGGCCTGGGTTTCCACCCGGGAAAGGAGACACCAGTGTCTCCGCGGACAGGAGCTGGCTCCCTGCTGCACAGGAGGCCGGAAAGGGCCTGTGCCAACATCTGGATTCCCTCCTCCCTCCCTCCTGGGCTCTCAGTGTCCCCTGCCTCCCCAGCTCTGGACCAGGTTGCCTGGGCCCCAGCTAGGCCCATGGCCTCTCCATGCCCATTGCTCATGCTAGCCAATCAGAGGGGCTCATCTGTCTGGCCACAGTGGTGGCCACCTCCAGCCTGGGACACGCAGCTAGGTCTGGGACTGACTGGACCCTGTGTGTGTGGGTTGGGGTCTCCCCTGCTTGTATTGCTCTCTATCGCTGTGACAAAATATGCGGTAAAACCTACTGAGAGGCCGAAGGGTTTCAGAGGTTTCAGTCATAGTCACGGGCCCTGCTGCCCTGGGCCTGTGTGGCAGGACACCATGGCGGGCGATGCGTGCTGGAGGAAACTGCTTGCTTCGTGGCGGCAGGGAGGGAGTGGACAGGGAGGAGGACTGAGCCCTGATGTCTTCTCAAGGATGCATTCCGATGGCCTTCCACCGGACCCCACCTCCCAGTGGCACCACAGGTCTGTGACCAAGCCTTAACACACACGAGGCTTTGGGGACACTCCAGATCCAAGCTGTCAGGTGCCCGAGGCTGAAGCTGTGAGCCCAGAGCCCGTGGCGCTGGAGATAGTGCTGGGGCTCTGGTCTTGTCCAATGTCACTCAGCAGTAAGCAGCAGACAGGGCCAGGATTTAGCTGAGGTCTAGGTGAAGCCTGAGATCGCTCCTGGCCACAGCGGCGGTGACCTCAGCAAGCAGAAGGAACCACCTTTTTCTGTGCACTTCCTGGGTTCCAGGCCCTCTGTGCACATGTGCTGGGTGAGCCCTGAGCCCCACCCTGGCAAGAGGACATTGCCATCTTGGTCTCACAGACAGTCAAGGCCGAGTCAGGTGCAGGATGTGCCAGCTTCAATGGGCACCTGAGTCCCTTCCCCTTCTGGGCCTCTGTCTCTCCATCTGCACTTGAGATGGGGTCAGGCCCGAGGGCCCATTCAGTTCTGAGGCTTTGTGACATGCCACCCGGAAGCTGACTGAGAGCCGGGGTGGCCAGGACAACAGAGGGGCTTCCCGAGCCTGCCTTCCGCAGCAAGGCCCCTTTCCAGGACCCTAAGGGAGGCCACCTATGGCCAGGGGGTGAAGGATGCTTGTTCCCTGAGCCAAGGGGGAGCTATGCAGCCAGGCCTGCACGGGGGCACTTTGCACACATCACTGTCCCTCTGGAAGAGGAGCAGTTCCATTTTTATTATGGAAAGTGGAATGAAGTCCAGAGAGGGGAAGTGACTCGCCCCAGACTCTCCAGAGAGGAAGGGGCAGCTGGCTCTAGGCCCAGAGCCCTGCCTGTTCTGCTGCTGCCTCCCTGTGAGGCTGAGCCCGTGCACTCGGTGGCCGAAGCCTGATTTCTCTTCACTGCCCCCCCAGCCTGGGTCCTCGGCTGCCAGCCGGTGGCAAGGTCACTGGGGCCCCTTCACTCACTCCTTCCCTGCAGAGCCTGGGCCATAAATAGCCTGTCCCCCTCGCAGCGGGTTCTTCCTTGCTGCTCAATTGCCCATGGCTTCCCTCCTCTCACCTGTCACCGAGAGAACTGGAGCCACTGTCCCTTCCTCTTCCCTGTCATTAATCTGTCCTGTGCTTCCCCGTCCCCAGGACCCCTGTGGCAGCTTCCTGGGTTCTGCCTGTGTCTCCTGAGCCCAGAAGGCTGTCGCTCCGTTCCTGCCGTCTCCTCCAGCTCTCTTCAGGGGTCCCAAGACCCAGAGGTTGGCAAAGGCGGCAGGATGGCTGGGCCCCCTCCAGGCTGCCACTCTGCCCGCCCCCCGGTCTGCAGCTCCCCACTCCAGCCCACTCGGCTGCCACATGCGGCTTCCCGAATGCCACCTCTATCACTCACCCACTCCTCCGCTCCTGGACCGCCGGGGGCTCCCCACGGCCTGCAGGAAGAGGTCCTGATCTGCATCTGACATCCTCGCTGGCTGGCCCAGCCCAGCTCCCAGGCTGCCTCCCCCACCTGGGCCATGCACCCCGTCCCCAGCCTCCCTCCCCTATCAGCCAAAGTCTGCTGAGGCTCAGGGCTGAAAGGCCAGAGAGACGCACTGCATGACCTGGGGTAGAGTCGGCAGGCCTCTGAGCCTCCTGGGCTGTAGGGTCGAGGTGAGGACAGTCCCACTCGGCGTCAGAGGGCAGGGACCTTGGGGGTGCCCCAGAAGGGGGCATCTCCTCGTTACTGTCCGCGTGAGCCATGGCTGTATTAGCCTCCCACCGCCCCAAGAGCCTGGGTGGGTGTGCGTGAGGGATGAGGGTCCTGGGGAGGACGGCTCAGGTCGGAGGTGCCACCTGTCTCCACCCCACAGAGTGGAAGTGAAGAGGTTCAGGTCGCACAGCTGCTGGGCTGGATTGGCCACAGTCTTTGGCCGGGGGTGAGGCTCTTTGTCTCCCTGCCTCCGGATTTTCTTCACCTTCAGCTTAGGTTTAGTGGCTTCGGGGTGCAGCCTGGGGCAGCAGGAAGGTCCCAGAGTCCCCACGGTGCTCTCCTTGCAAGTCCTCAGTGGTGCGCCCCCCGCCCCACATTCCCTTCAGCCTCCTCTGAAGGGAGGCAATACCACCCCTGTGGCTTCCAGGCCTGATCCTCAGGGATGCCCCTCACTCCACCCCAGCCCCACTCCCATGCCTGCTGAGGAGCTCTGTTCTGGAGCCCCAGGAGTGTCCAGCTGCCTCCCAGAGACACTCCGGGCCTGGAAGAGGGTGGGAGGCCACATTCCCTTGCACACCTGCATCATCCCAGGCCAAGGGGGCTCTTTGCACCGTCCCTGAGGGAACCAGGGCCTCTGTCCCGGCCCGGTGCCTGCCTCCCGCTGGAGACCGCGCGGCACTCTGTTAGCCTGGCTGGAGTTTCCTCGCCTCTCCGACTTGCTCTGGTCTCTGCCCGCCTCCCGGCCTCCCTCTCAGCCATCGTCTCTCCTTCTCGCTCGTCTCTCCTCCATGTCTCTTCTTCCCCCCGCTTCTCTGTCACAGCCTCTGTCTCGTCAGCTGCTCCAGCTGCACAGCACTTCACCCCCCTGAACCCTCACACCTCCAGGGACTCGCCTTTGGTCCCCTAGGTCTGGTGTTGATGGAGAGACCCAGGAGGAGGGAGAAGAAGGGGCTCAGCCAGGCCTGGACAAGGCCAAGGAGGGGGCGAGGGGAGCTGGCGCTCGCTCTGCCTGGCAGGGAGCCCCCAGGAACCAGCTGGGCCAGGGCTGGCCTCCAGACCCCCATTCCAGGGCTGCACCCCGGGAGCAGGTACTGGTGATAGCTTTGGGGCTGTGGTCAGGAGCCTGGCTCTGAAGAGGCCCTGGGGCCACCCTGCGGTGCGGGCCTGTTGTCCTTCTCCCTGGGGGGCTCCCTCCCCCTGAGAGCTGACAACAGCCTCTGTCCAGCAGGGACTCTGGCTACCTGTCCTGTTGCCATAGCACCTGCTGTCACAGTGGACAGCTTGGTGACTGTAACCAAGGAACCCTGACTGTGGTCCAAAGGCTGAGCAGGCAGGGCAGGGCTTGGCCATGATCCCAGGCCAGAGGCGGGCCCCAGGACTCCAGGCCCAAAGCTCCTCTCCAGTCACAGCCCAGGGTTGGGGACAGGCCGGTCCCAGCTTCATCTCTGTCTGTTGGTCTAACACTGGATCCTCTCTCTTAGGACAGGGCCTTGCTCACAGTAGGTGCTTAGCAGATACTTGTTGAATGAATGAGAAGCTCTTTAGAATCTGTCACAAATCACTTCTAGACCTTCTGGCTAAGACTGCGAAGGCTGGGGTGGACAGATGTGCTGACCACCGGCTCCAGGCAAATGCTTCCGATTAAAGATTCCCGTCAGGGTCCCCAGGGAATTTCATGCTAGATCTGAGGTGGTTATAAGTGGGTGGGGGTGTCCCTGAAGGTTGCCAGAGCTTGAGGAAGCGGGCAAGGACACACTGGGCCAATTTTGCCAAGTGCGAGTTCTGTTTTGCCGTACCCTCTCCTCAAGACCTCCCACCATGTTCTGAAAGACACGGGAAGAGCATCTTGGTGGCCCAACATGCCAGGAGCTGGGGGTCACGAGGTCTAACCTCCTGACTTCGAAGATGAGGGAAATGAGGCCCTGGGAAGTGACGAGCTGACCTGGGGACACTCAGTGGATCAAAACCAAGCTCGAGGGTGGGTGCAGAGCACACACCTGTGATCCTGGAGAATATGGGAGGCTGAGGCGGGAAGATCACAAGTTCAAGGTCAGCCTCATTCACTTAGCAGAAACCCTGTCTCAAATAAGATAAAAAGGGCTGAGAATGTAGCTTGGTGATAGAGGGCTCCCCAGCATGCGCCAGGCTGAGGGTTGGGTCTCTAGTACCACACAATCAACTACGAAAGGCTCTTTCCTTGCCTCCAGGTCCTCAGGTACTGAGAGTTAAGTATCCATATTGAAAGTCAATCAAAATTCTTTCCAGAAGGCAGATCACAGTTATTTAGGTCCAATAATGTGTCTGACACCTGATCACAGCCCAGATCTTACTAATTCACATGAGAGGCAGATATATGAATGGCTCTTCTTTTTTTTGTGAATAAGGACACAGTCTCAGAGACATAAATTAAATTACCCTACATAAAGTCACTCAGCTAGTAAGTGGCAGAGGCAGAATTCAAACCTAGGGCCCTCCAGCTTTCTCAGCCAGGATCTTTCCCGTGGCTTTGGCTCCACCCCTGGGCGCTTCCTGCCGTTCTTCCTCATCTGCTCTGACTCTCCCACTGGAAGCTCCTTGGGAAGCTCTGAGGGGAGCTTGGCTTTGAACTGCCTTCCTTTCCAACTCTTTAAGGTTTAGCCTGTTTTGTGAAAGAATTTGTTTATTTTATTTGATTTGGTCGTGGGGATGGAAACCAGGGGTGTCTAAACACTGGGCCACATCCCCAGCCTTTTTATTTTTTGAGACACGGTCTTGCTGCATTACTTAGGGCCTTGCTAAGTTGCTGAGGCTGGCTTTGAACCCATGATCCTCCTGCTTCAACCTCCCAAGCCACTGGGATGACAGGCGTGCGCCACCTGACCAGCCGCCAATGCAGTCTTACAGATGGAAACACTGTAGAATTCATCAATATCCAGAAAGGTCAGCATCCAGAAAACATGGTGGTGAGGAAAGCCACACAGGGAGAAGGACCGATCACAGCCCGTGACTAAGAACGGAGTGACAGGGAGTGAAGTGGACCCGTGAAGTGGCTGAGTTGAACGCCACCTAGGTTCTCTGATTTCTCTTTAAGTCACTTAAGTCCAGGAGGAAAATCAGTTTTCCAGACGTGGGGGGCTGATGCTTGGATGGTGGCTTCCAGGAAGCTGCAGGGAGTGCGGGGTGAGGCTGCTGCTTCAGCGAGGCCACTCCCTCTTCCTCTCCTGCCCCCCTTCCACCTGTGCACCCTTCCAGCTCCCTGCCACCCACCTCTCCCCTGGGGCTGTGACGGGGCGGGATGGCAGGGCTGGCGTGCTGGCAGGCAGGCTCCCTGGCTCTGCAGGGGTCTGAACGGGGCTGGGTGGGGAACAGCTTGGGCACCTTCGAGTCCCCTGCAGGCGGCCTTTCGCACAATTCCAGGAAGCCTGGGATATCTGAGCCCCGTCATGATGGGTCACCAGGAGCCCAGAGTGGAAGGAGAGATCAGATCTGCTGCAGGAGTTGAGGAGGGGAGCAGGTGGGAGGGCCGTGGAGGGGAGCAGGTGGGAGAGGGAAGGTGAGTCAGCTGGAGTGAGCTGAGCCTGCAGGCAGCGTGTGCAGGGAGCAGCAGCCTTCCTGCAGCCGGCTCCCCGCCCCGCGCGCCCCTTTGGCACCCAGAAAGCCCTGGCTTTGTCTCCTGCTTAGCCGGCCTCTCCTGTGTCCCACGGGAAACCTTGCTCGTGACCAGGGAGTTGGGCCATAGAGGAGCTATTGCCACTGGCAAGCAGGCGGCAGATTTGGGGAGGGCGCTTGAAGTGCTCCCGAGTTTCTCCTCGGGCGCAGGCCCCCAGATGGACACCCCGCGGAGGGCCAGGCCTTGCCAGATGGACAGCTGGATCCTGCAGGGGGTGTTCCAGGTCCTGGGGGCACCTGAGCCTCAGTCCTTCCGGTCTCTGCTTGTTGCCCATGGGACTAGCGTGACAGGCCAAGGAAGCCTCCAGCCTTCCAAGGGCCCTCAAAGGCCACCAGACCGAGCGCCCTCCTGTTGCGCATGCCCTTGGAAACCCGACTTTGCCGCTCTCCCGGAGGCGCGTCGCATGTCCCACCCTTTGCCTGGTGTCCTGCACTGGCCAAGGGAACACATAGGAAGCGTCACTCTAGGAGTTCAAGTCTAGGCCTTGGAGATCTGGCAGCCTCTGCCCCCGACGCCTCCACGGTGCCAGAGGGAATGTCACGGAGGAGAGGTCCCTGCGGGAGAAGCAGAGCCCAGGCAACCGTCACCTGGATCTCTTCACCTGACATCCAACTGAGAAACCGGACGGCGGGCCGCAGCCCACCCAGGGGACTTCCCCAAGGTCCCCTGGTGAGGCGGAGACCAAGCCTGGACTCTGACCAGGTTTCCGGCTGGCTCCCGGAGCCCTTCCCCAGTGCCCTGCGTCAGCCTTATCAGTGCGTGTGCGTGTGCGTGTGCGTGAGGATCAGTGGGCCCTCCTGCCTCCCTTCCCGGGTCCGAGTCAAAGCTCTGACCCAGACCCAGGTTCCATTGTTTTGTTTGTTTGTTTGTTTGTTTTCAATGCTGGGGATGGAACCCAGGTCCTCGAACAGGCTAGGCGGGCATTCTACCAGCAGGCCACATCCAGCCCAGGCCCAGGTTCTTTGATGCCCACTCAGGGACCTTCTGGTGACTCCCAGAGAGGAGGATGGCAGGTGATGGAGCCTCAGCAAGAGTTAGAAGGGGGCACACAGACACGCTCACAGTGAGCTCCTGTCCCGCCGCCTCCCACCCTCCGCCTTCCACCAGCCTCCCCTACTGGACCATATACTTTATTAAAAATATATAGTTACAAACTCCATTGTCAATCTGGGTGGGGCCGGGGGGTGGCCCAGAGGGACCACAGGGAGGGAGGGAGGGACAGGTCCCCATCCTGCCTCTCCAGGCCCCGACCCTGTGCCCAAACCCAACACCATCCGGGGGCTAAGAAGGCTGTCTTTGGGGGCCTCCAGGGGCCAGCCAGCTGGGCGGGGAGGGGCTGGTCTGGATGGGGGAGGTGCACAGGGATGGCATCTCCTGGTCCTGCAGGTAAAAACGGCAGAGGTGGATTTGGTGTCTCCATCCCGCTCCATTTACAGATATTTACAAAAGAAGTCATGAGCACAGGCCACAGTCATGCAAAAGAAACGCCCCCCCAGCCCCAACACCTGCCCTCCCGGAACCCATGATGCCCACCCCCCAGCAGTCCAGCCACCTTCCCAAGGTTCTGAGAGCAGAGGGGGCACGTCCTTGAAGGGTCAGTGGGGAAAGGGTGGAGGGTCGGGGCCCAGAGCCACCTGTGGGTAGGCGCTGGGGAGCTCCAGCCAAGGGGGCCCAGTGGGAGGGCCCTTCCCAGGGCGGGCTCTGCAGTCAGCAGGATGGGGTCCCACCGTCTCTGAAGCCCCCATCTTCCTCCAGAAGGTCCGTGGAGCCAGGGTCAGCTCTGTCCTGAGTGTGGGGGAGGCCGTCTGGTGTCCCACCCTCAGGCAGAGGCTCTTGCAGGGAGCGCGAGGGCGGGGCCGGAGGTCAGATGGCAGACTCCCTGCGGTAGGAGATATTGTCCAGCGGGAGGGTGGCTTGCATGCGCTCCAGGTCCAGGTGGCTGCCGAACTCCAGCATCCGGATGATGCCGGCCTCCTCCTTGGAGCCCGCCTCCAGCCCCAGGCCTGCAGCCACGGCGGCCGCCGCCTCCTCCTCCATCTCCTCTTCCTCCTGGCTCATGAGGGCCAGCTCGTTCTCGTAGCAGAAGGCACTGGGCGGGGGCGGTGGGGCGGGCAGCACGGTGATCTTGCTCTCCTGCAGCTCCCGGGCGGAGCAGCAGGGCGTGCCGGCCACCTCGTAGGTCTTGTGGAAGCGTGAGTAGTCTACCTTGTAGTGGCTCTTCTCCTCAAAGACCACGGGCTCGAAGCGGTGGCCCCACAGGATCTCACTGGCCAGGTAGGAGCTGCGGGCCTGGGTGGTCATGGCCGTGGCCTCCACCATGCCCTCGAGGATGACCACGATCTCAAAGTCCTCGGACTCCAGCTCCTCCTTGCCCATGCCGTACAGCGGGCTGTCCTCGTCGATCTCGTGGACGATGATGATGGGCGACACCAGGAAGATACGGTCCAGGCCGATGTCGTAGCCCACATTCAGGTCCCGCTGGTCCAGCGGCAGGTACTCGCCCTCTTGGGTCATGTAGGGCTTGATGAGCTGGGCCCGCACGTGGGCCTCCACGATGTGGCTCTTGCGCAGGTTGCCCACGCGCCACATCAGGCACAGCTTGCCGTCACGCACCGAGATGACCGCGTGGTGGCTGAACAGCAGCGTCTGCGCCCGCTTCTTGGGCCTCGCCATCTTGGCCATGATGGTGCCGATCATGAAGGAGTCGATGACGCAGCCCACGATGGACTGGACCACCACGGCGATGACCGCCAGTGGGCACTCCTCGGTCACGCACCGGAACCCGTAGCCGATGGTCGTCTGGGTCTCCACCGAGAACAGGAAGGCGCCCAGGAAGCCGTTCACGTGCATGATGCAGGGCTTGGGGGCCGTGGGGGCCGCCCCGCTGTTGCCCGCCACGCCCCCCGTCGCAGGCAGCACGGGGCTGGCCTCCAGGTCACCGTGGAAGAAGGCGATGCACCAGAAGAGGAGGCCGAAAAAGAGCCAGGAGACGAGGAAGGCCGCGGAGAAGATCATGAGCATGTAGCGCCAGCGCGTGTCCACGCAGGTGGTGAAGATGTCCGCCATGTAGCGCTGCGACTTGTTGCTCAGGTTGGCGAAGTAGACGTTGCATTGGCCGTTCTTCTTGACGAAGCGGTTGCGGCGCTTCCGCCGGGGCACGTGGGCCTGCCCGTTGCGGCTGTGCCCGAGCATGTCCTGAGGGCGGCGTGGTCACCTGGGAAGAGGCAGGGCCTGTGGAGGAGAAGCCGGACAGGTGAGGTGCCGGGCCACGGGCTCACTGCGGGACCGGGGTTCAGGGACGGGGACGTCTGCACAAGACACTCAGGGTCCGAGGAGCCTGGACAGGGCGGTCTGAGCCCCTCAGCCCTGGCAGGCAGGACGTGGCAGGTAGGGCGACCCTGAGGCTGGCCCATCTCCAACAGGGAAGCCAAGGCCACCAGGATCCAGGTCCTAGTCCCTCCCCCAAAGGTGCTTCGCTCACTGTTCTAGAAGCTTCCTGATACCCATCTGGACTCTGCCCTCCAGCGATTGCTCTGCGTTCTGACCCACTCACCTCCCTGTATCCAGCCTCTGCACTTCCAGGTGTCTCAGAGGCTGGACACTCACCTGTGAGGCCCAGTAGTGGCCACCGGCCACCTGTGGCTCTTCATATTTAATGAACATGAAACAAAAGTTCAAGTTCAGTTTCGCATTTTTAGTAGTATTGTAAGTGCTCAGTAGCCACCTGTGGCTAGTGCCACCACACAGGACAGAGACAACATAGGCTTTGTTTTTTCTTTTTTGGTACCAGGGATTGAACCCAGGGGTGCTTTACTACGGAGTCACATCCCCAGCCCTTTTAGTTTGTGTTGAGATAGGGTCTCAGTAAGTTGCTGAGAGTCTTGCTAGGTTTCTGAGGCTGGCCTCTAACCTGCGATCCTCCTGTCTTAGCTTCCCTGGTTGCTGGGATTATAGGTGTGCACCCTGCCCCCCAGGAACGTGGGTTATATCACCATCATTACAGAAGGTTGGGACCTGCGTCCCCATCTCTGTCTGAACCTTTCTCTTGAACTCTTCCCTCCCACTGGCTTTCAGTCAATGAGTCCGATTCTGTCCTGTCCCTAACCTTGTTGGGAGCAGTAGTGGGTGCGAATGGGGTGTGGTGGTCAGGACGGAGGAAGGGGAAGCTCGCCTGAGCTTTGGACTTGTGTAGGCGTCCTTGCTCTCAGGTAGCTCAGAGAGGGAAAGTGGCCTACCCAAGACAGCACAGCTGAGAAGTGAGTGGACCCTGACGAGTTCGTGAGAATGGGACAGGCAGACCCACCACCGTCTGTTTGCCACCTTGGACTGTCTCTCTCTGAGCTTCAGTTTCCTCATCTGCAAAATGAGGGTCAAACCCCTGCCTGGGCTGGGTTGGTGGGGCACACCTGCCATCCCAGAGACTTGGGAGGCTGAGGCAAGAGGAGGGCAAGTTTAAGGCCAGTCTCGGCAACTTAGAGAGTCCCTGTCTCAAAAGAAAATAGGAAGGACCGGGGCTGTGGCTCAGTGGTAGAGCCCTTGCCCAGCATGTGTGAGGCCCTGGGCTCGGCCCCACCCCATCCCGTGCCACCAGAACAATCCCCACTTCACAAGACCCAAGAAGTTAAAGCCAGGCTCCTTCCTTCCCCCCTCCCAGGAGCTGGTGAGAGGCAGGCCGGCCTGTCACTGTCCCCAGCTGTTGCAGCGGAGGAGGTCCGTTATCCCCCCAACCCCGGTGCTGGACACAGCAGCTGGGCCCACAGAACAGACACTCTCTACCCGCCACCCCAGCCCCTGCCACCGGAAGCCCAGGACAGAGCTGGTCCTGCCGTGGTCTCTGAGGCTGTCAGGGCCAGGACCCAGCCTGGGTTCCTGATAACATTTTGGCCCAGAATTATATAAGGCTGGAAGTTTCTATTTTCTGTTCTATTCTTCTTCCTGATCTAATTGTGCATCTGTGGCAATGTTTATACACTTCCCTGGTTCAGGACAACTCGGTTGCCACAGCAACTGGAGCGCACCAACGCTATAATTTAGAGATCAACAGCTTCGGAGCCTGCCTCTCCCCAGAGAAACTCCCTCTCCAGCCCAGGGAGAGTGAGCCCAGCCCCCGCCTCCTCCCCCAGGTCACCCCGCGACGACCCCTGGCTCTCTTTCCTTCCCCGCCCCACCAAGGAACTCCCTGGGGCCCAGAGTTCTGGGTTGAAGTCCCAGATCCGCCCCACCCCACCCTGTAACTTGGGCGAGGCATTGACTTCTCTGAACCTCAGTTTCTTCATCTGGAAAATGGAACCAGCAAGCCCCAGTGTTCTGAAGACCCAGGAGGTCTTGTGGGAATAGCCTGTCAGGCCACAGTGGCCCTTCAGAGGTCCTGACTATCACCAGGATCCCAGATTCTCGCTGTTACCTCCCTCAGAGTCACAAAAGCAAGGGCTACAGGTGGGGCCTGAGGGGACCTGAGGCCACCTGTGTTTTCTGGTCCAAAAGGCCAGTTTTCAGGGGGTCTTCCTTCCCTGTGCTGTCCCCACTGGGCCTGCACCCCCTCCACCAGCAAAACCCCCCAACAGCTGGGGCTGCACAGGCCATGGAGTTCAAGAGCCTTGTTTTACATCTGAGGCGGAGGAGGTCCAGAGATGGAAGGGACTTGCGTTGAGGCCGGTGGGCCCACCTTGGCCGGCCGCTCGGTGCTCTGGAAGGGGGACCCTTTGGAGGGGGCTGGGACTGGGGAGGAGAGGGCACCGGCCCGGCTGCGGCCCACATTTCTGTAGGAGAGAAGCAGGGAGGACGAGGCTTGAGGCCTGGCCTTTGGTGAAGCTCCCGAGCTCCAGAGGAGCTGGAGCTCCTGCCCCAGGCTGGGCACGAGCCAGGCTGCGGGGTCCCCTGGCCCTCTGCCCAGTGGAAATGGCTCCTGACATGGTGGCTCACCTGGTGCTGAGGAAGAGGCCTCTTGGTGGGCTCCTGCCCTCTGGGAGGGGTCCTGGGAACAAGGGGCTGAGGAGCTACCCCCTTCCCGTGGCTGTGTGCTACTGGGGCTTCCCTCCAGGCACTGTCCGCTGCCCCCCATTAGTGAGTGGAGATAAGGGAGCCTCAGCCAGCTAGGGCAGGGCCAGCCCCAGGCCCTGCGAGTCCACTCACGGGACACTCACCCCAACTTCAACACTCATCCCAGTCCCTGCCTTTCCATCTCCTCGACACCCACAATCCTGTGGGCCCCCAGAGCAGCCCCGGCCCCCCTCTCCAGGCCAAAGCAGCGCCCCTCCCCTTCTGCAGGGGGCCAGGCAGTGGGTCCTCAGGGCTCCCAACAAGTCCTGGTGCTCAGCAGCACCAGGAAGTCACCTCCCCAGACCTCCCCTCCACCGTGGCTGTGTGTACCCCAGCCTCCTGGAGACCCCCGTCTGCAGCAACCTGCTCAACTAAGCAACTGCTCTGGCCACCGCAGACCCTTTTAGTAGGAAGGTCACCTGCCAGGGTGTGAGAGAGCACACGTCTCACCAAAAGTGAGATGGACCAGTGGGCATTGTATTTTCATGGACATCACAGGGACACCGCCAGGGTTTCTTTTCCTGGGCCCACAGGGCTTCCTGAGGAAGACTACGTGGCCCTGAGTCACAGTGCAGAGGAGAAGGGGACAGATGATGGGAAGGGACACAGCTATTGACTTCGTACCGACTTCCTCTGAATACAGGTGATTAATTTCCCACCATTAAACACCTTCTCTGGAAGGCCTGAGCTGGCTGGTTCGCTGGCGTCCCATGTGCCCTGGAAGGGTGGAGGCCCTGGGAGGCAGGGAGGCCGGCCCCTCTGACTGTCTTGTGGCCTGACCTCAGACGAGCCTCCGTGCCTCCAGGCCGGGGCTCCGTGTCCTCCTCGCCTCCTCCAGCGCATCTTGGAGCTTAATTCCAGGGTTTCCCAAGCCCTGAGAGCAGGGGCTAGCCCAGGGCGAAATGAAGCACAGGACAAAGGAGTCACTATCCCCATTCCAAGATGGCATCCTGGCCTCTCCATGGAAAGGTTCTTTAGGAAATGACGTGACAGAAGAAGTTGGCGGCTTTTAAAATGGAATGTCCTTTCTGACTCGCTCTGCCAGCCACCAAACTTTGTTTCCTTTTAATTTTACTGAGCGGCGGACCTCCGAAACCTGGGAGGCCTGCGTCCAGATGTCCCCGGACAAGTAGAGACCCGGAGGCCTGAGCAGAGCCCTGGAACGTCCCAGGTGGCACAGCTGTTTGACAACTGCCAAAGGAAACTTGTCGTGGGCAGCGAAGGACCCACAGGGCTGTCGGGGCTGCACCAGGCTATCCCGACCCTGCCTGAGGGGCGAGGGGTGAGGGAGCCGGGCCGCCTGCCCGTGGGTGGAGAGGGGGCAGGAAGGCCGCCCAGGTCCTGTCAGTTCTTAGGTTTTCCCTGGGACTTAATGACACTAGATGTCCCTCCATGCCCACAACGCCCTTGGCAAAAGAAAAGTCAACTTGCCGTCAGCCGCCCGTGGCCCTAGAAGCCTGGCTGTCTTGGAAGCACACCTCTCTCTGCACCGTCCCCGCCCAAGGGACACAGGGTGGCACAGGTCCAGACAGTGGCCCCAGCCCTCCCCACACTCCAGCCAGCCATGACCCTCTGAGGTCGCTGCTGTGGGTGAGACAACAGGGGAGGTGACATGGCCTGCTCCAGGTCACGCGGCTCAGCCTGGCCCAGTGGAAGCTTCTCTCAGAGAAGGGCCGCCCTGCAGGGGTCCTGATGCCGGGCGGGGTCTCGGCACCACGCATCACGGTGCTCTGGCGACTCACAAGTCTTCACGAAGCACCTGCGGGGTTGCCATAGCCCCCCAGCTGAGGAGCTGCGGGCTGCGGGGGGGAGGTGCTGAGCCCAGGGCCACTCGGCTCAGGTGACAAAGTGGGACTGCACTCAGTCGGGCTCACCCCAGGCGGGCCCCTTGAGTGCTGCTCAGGTCGGCTCCCCTCAGGCCTGGCGCGTCGCCTGCCGGGCTGCAGCGGGCCCTCGCTGTCCCCACCACCCACTTCTGACTGACTTCGTGGAACGAAGGTGCTCCCTCCACGTCGGCGCGGCTCCAGCACCTGTGGAGGCCCCAGACTCTCCCCAAAGATGGAGCCGAAGTCCATGCGACCCTACAGAAACACCTCAGGGTCCCGCGGGAGCATGCCAACAGAGGCCTGCTGGGGACCAAGGTGACGGCGGCAGTGACTTCAGGACTGCCCAGAGTTGGCACAGCCCCTCGAGCCCTGGTTCCGCCATGAGGGTGCTCTGGCCGGAGGCCCCTGCTCTGTCCACGAAACTGGACCATATTAGTTCTTGGCAAGAGGGTTGGGAAGCTGTCACGTACCCAGGCGCCCGTCATGGTCTGGGCTACGGGGGTGACAGAAAGGCAGTCCCAGCCTGCTCAACCCACCTGTCCCCGAGACCCCTGGCTGGAGGGGATGCTGGCTCTCCCGAGGGAGTAGGCAGGACAGTGGACAGGCCAAGGGGCAAGCTCCTGGCACCCAGGAGTGTCCTCAGGGTGGGAAGACCTTCCTGGGGGAAGTCCCATCCCCAACATTTGAGGGCACAGAGGCTGCCCCCAACCCCGGGTTGGAGGCCTCTCTGGCCTGAGCTCCCCAGGTTAGGTGGGGCCCTTTCCACGCCAATATGTGGGGCTTTGCAGGGAAACGGGGACTCAAGACCCCAGGCAGCTGAGCCGCACTCTCCCAAGTGCCAAGGGGAGCGGAGGACAGAGCTAGCCACAGGGTAATTGTCCCCGCGTGCTCCAGGCGCTCTGAACCCCCGCCCCGCTCCTCAGACCTGGGAGACCAGACTCCCTGCTCTACGTGGCTCTCGAGCGCGGCACCCTCCCTTCCCAGGGCGGCTGCTCAGCTCTCCTCCACTCTCCACCTGTGTGACCGAGGCAGGGTCTGTCACCTCTCTGGTCCCCGCCCACCTCATCTACAGGTAAAGCTAATGACGGCGCTCACTGCCTAGGATCGCAGCGAGAACAGGTGCCCAGCGCGGAGCAAGTGGTCGGCCGGGTGTGAGTCCCTCCAGGGCTGAGCTGCCCTCTCGATTTCCTGCCCGTTACTCAGATGCAGTTTCCCAGAACCCACTGCACCCGACCACACCTCCTGCCCAGGCTGACCTCCATTAGGGGGTAAACGGGCAGGAGCCGTGGCCTCAGAACCACCCAGAACAGCGCTGTCCTGCCCGCAAGCAGGTCCTCAGCCTCCTCTGGACCTCTGGATCTCCACTTCTAAAAAAAACACAGTAATGCCTACCTGCGGGGTGGTCCTGAGGGTCAGATGTGGATTGTCACAAAAGTGCAAGCCACACAGTGGGTGCTCAGTAAACGCTGTTCACCCCCCATCCCTCCTCTGGACCCTGAAATCCCTCTGCACATCTGCCCCTCCCCGCTGACGAACCCTGTGACATTGCAAAATCTCCTCTGAGCAGCTGAGCATTTAGCACACATATACTCGGTGCAGGAGCTGCCCCGAGTGCTTACAGGGATCGATTTCTATCATCCTCACAGTGACCTCACAGGAAAGTACTATTATCATTCCTATTTTAGAAGTAAGAAAACCAAGACACAGAGAGGTTCCACAGCTTGCCCAAGGTCACACAGCTCATGTGGTAAAACCAGATTTGGGTCCAGGCAGCTGGCACCAGAGCATACTGGCAAGGCCTGCTGCCCTCCTGCCTTGAAGAAACACTGCCGCACCACTCATCTGCTTCCGTCTGATAAACATGACCTACTGTGCGCTGGGTCCGTGGACACCCGTTGTCCTGGGAAAGGAGAAACTGGGTCAGGAGAACAAGCTGGAGCAGGAGTCAGACCTCTGCTCTCAGGTCCAGCCAGAGCCTGGACGCACAGGTGAGTCTGGACTCAGCAGGCTCTGAGAAGCAATGGCAGACACATTCCGCGGCTCTGCCCCTGCCCTGCCTGCCCACCGCTCAGACAGAAGGCGGGACAGTCAGGTAGGCTGGAAGCAAGCGCCCTAGTGTCCAGAGAGGCCTCTGTCAGGGCCAGTACAAGAGCCGGAGGCTGGGGACCCAGAGGCCACCTGCTCCCACACAGGGGTGTCCTGGCTGGCCTCTGCCCTCAGTGGAGAGTTCATTACACCCATAAAGCGGCCACCCCAAACGCCTGGGATTGGAAGGTAAAGGGGTTCCTAGAGGCCTCTCTCCTCCAGAGCAGGCGTGGCTCTCGAAGCGGTGGCTTCAAGTCCCCCGGCTTCCTCGCGGCCCCTACGGCCATGCTCATGAGGTCGCTATTGCTTGCACGCTTGCTGGGGGTCAGGCACACATCTCCGACAGCTTCTGGATCAGCGGGGATGCCGTATGGGCAAGAAGCACGCGGGCGGCCAGTGGTCAGTCAGGTGGCGTGGTTGGAGGGAAAGCCTGGCATGAGATGAGAGAGGAGGTGAGGTGCCCCATCCACACCATCCCTGGAAGAAAGTGGAGACTTGCGTGGCCCGTGGGCATTGGTCAGGAGGATTCTATGTCTGTGTGAAAAATGGCTATAGAATCTTCCAGAAGTTGGGTGCCTCGAGAATCTGCTCAAGGCCCAGTTGTAGCAGCGAAGTGAGCAGAGGAAGCGCTGCAGGGGGAGGGCCTGGAGCCGGGAGGAGGCAGGGCTGGGCTCTCACCCTCAGGAGCACGGGGAGCGGGCAGGCAGTTGCTGGATCTTAAATTTTCGTGTGACATCTTTAAGACAGATAGAGATACCTGACAACAGACTTAAGAAATGACACATCCCAGGGCTGGGCTGAGCTCAGCGGTGGGGCGCTGGCCTGGCACGTGTGCGGCACTGGTTTCGACCCTCAGCACCACATAAGAATAAATGAATAAAATAAAGGTCTGTCAACATCTAAAAAAAAAGAACACATCCCAGCCTCATGTGGCGGTCAAGCTTGGGAGGCTGAGGCAGGAGGATGGCAAGTTTGAGGCCAGTTCGGGCCACTTAGTGAGTTCCTGTCTCAAAATGAAAGATTAAAGGAGGACGGGGGCTGGGGCTGGGTGGCAGAGCGCCTCCCAGCACACGCGAGGCCGGGGCTCCGTGCCCAGCGCTGCAGAGTGGAAGGACCTCACCCGCTCCGGCACAGGCTCAGTGGCCCTCTGTCCTGTCTGGCTCTGAACTCTGCCACGTCCAGGGCTTGGGGCACATCACTGTGACAAAATGTACCAGACTGGTCTCTGTGGTCACTGCACGGGGCACGGTGGAAGCAGGAGGCCAGTGAGGAGGCAATGGTGGTGGCCTGCAGCTGCTAGGATGGTGGCAGCGGAGCCAGAGAGAAGAGAAGGGATGTGGGGACATTCTTTGTTTTTATGTACCAAGGATGGAACCCAGGGGCACTTAACCACTGAGCCACATCCCCAGCACTTTTTTATTTTATATAGAGTTGCTTAGGGCCTTGCTGAGTTGCTGAGGCTGGCTTTGAACTCGTGATCCTCCTGCCTCAGCCTCCTGAGCCGCTGGGATTATAGGCATCCGCCACCTCACCCAGCTTATGCAGGGACATCTGGACAAAGAGTCCTCAGGACTGATGGCCAGTGGGATGTGGTGGGGGGATGGGGAGAGGTAGTGTCAAGAGCCATGGGTGACAGAGGAAGATGAAGAGGCCCAGGCTTCAGAAAGGATGGTTCCTAGAGTGTGGTGGCCTTGAACTGTCCAGATGCAGCTGTTCCCGTGTCAGATCCGGGCCTCCCTGAGCGCTGGGCGGAGCGGGGAGCACACCTGAGTGGACGGTGGGGAGAAACTCGCTGGGCGAAGAGGAGAGGGTCTCAGTGGGACCCACCCTCCGCGCAGGAGAGGCGTCTGGGGCAGCGCCCTGTGGCCGTCCCCACCTGCCCAGGCCACCTGAGCCCGCAGGGATTCGCTCCCTGCCCAGCCCCAAAGGCAAACGCGGGCGCGGATGGTGCTGGGCTGGCCTGCAGGGGCCGGAGCAGAGGCTCGGGAGCTGGGCAGCTGTGGGGGCGGCGGTCCCCGGAGCTTGGGAGTGGGAGCGGCCGAACCCCTCACAGCCGCACCGTGTCCCCTGGTGCCACCCGAGGAGGCGTGGGCAGCAGGAGGACTGGGCATGGCCGTCGGCCCCCTCCCTGGCACCAGGCTCCTCCGTGGAGGCCGCGGGTGGCTCTGTGGCCCTGGGAGCCCCCGCCCCCGACGCCTGGCCGGGGCGCCCGGGCAGCCTGGCTCTGCGCGCGGGAAGCCACCCGTGCCGTCCTTGCCGGCTCCCGCGCAGGCGCAGAAGCAGGAGGGCGCTCGGGGAGCCACGTGGGCCTGCGAGATGTATTTTTAAGTGAAAAAAGGCAACAGTCATGAGCAGCGAGTAGAGTAGCTACCACTGTGTAAAAAGGGAGAGGAGGGGAATTTATAGACACACGTATTTGCTCTTCTCTGGATGGAGACCCAGGAAACTGGTGACATTGGCTGCCTCGGGGAGGAAAGCAGGTGGCTGGGGATGGGGTGGGAGGGAGAATTCGCACTGTTTTTTCGTTTGTGTCCTTTTAATTTTAGAACCATATGAATGTATTACCTATGGAAAAATATACAGAAAAGGTTTTAAAATTGGTGTGTACATATGTGTATTTTTCAGAGAAGGGTCATGACATTCATAAGGTCCCCAACAAGGACTCTGACCCCAGAAAGTCGGAGAACACTTCACCTGTGGGCTGTGTGGCCATGGGGCAGAGTGTTAACCTCTCTGAGTCACATCCATAAAATGGGGAAGAATAACACCCACTCTGTGCGTGCTGCACAGAGGGAGGGCAGGGATTTGTGACCGGGAAGGGCAGAGGCTCTCCCTGGGGGGTGACCCACCGCCTCCTCCTCACCTCCCGGTCTCCCCTCAGCCCCTCTGGGGCTCCTCTGAGCCTTCACCTTTGATGGAGGCTGGTGGCTGGCCTCCACCTTGCTCCGAGGCTCCCCCAGGCCCGAGGGCTGGCTCCCCCTCTCCCACCCCTGCCGAGCCCACGAGCAGTCCCTCCACCTCTCTTCCCCTCTGCAGTCCACCCTGTGATCTCGTCAGTCCTGCGGGTTAAAATACCTCTGGGCCAGGATCTCCCTCCCCGCATCACAGGCTCCTGCTCCGCGTCCGCTGGCCTCTCAGGGCCGTTGAGCACCCAGCATGGCCAAAAGAAAGTGACGCCTCCTCCTCGCCACCCGCCCTCCCCAGCTTAGTGGACCCCCAGGCCTGACACCTGGGCATCGTCCCACACCCCTGGACCGGGGGCACCGAGCATCTGCTGCTGGCCTTCCAGCCTCTCGGGGCCTGCCACGTGGACGCTGCTGGCATCTCAGGGTCCGGAGCCTGCCGCAGTGGCGGACCTTGGGCTGGACCCTGGAGGCTGGCCCCCACCCCAGCCCCACGGGCCATCCTCCTGTCCCATGCCTCGCCACTTGCCCTCCTCTGGCCTCTGTGCTGGCTGGGCTTCTGGCTGCAGGCCCCTTCTCCAGGGTCCCCCGTGTCCCGCCTCGCCGGGCGGCATCCCCCTTCCACGCCCGCCTGCACTGAGGCCTGGCGCTCTCCTGATTCCCACTGTTGGAGCAAAGGACCCCATCTGCAAGGTCCCTCGGGCACAAACCTCGGCTCTGCTCCCGAGGCCCAGAGCCAGGCACAGCGAAGTACTCGGCAGACATCTGACGGCTGACGGGACCCCAGACGCTCTGAGGCTGTCCTCGTCCCCACAGGCCTGAGCACAGTGGGGTCACTGAATGTGACTAAGGAGAAGCTATTTTTGACTCTAGTCAGGGGGCACCTCTCAGCGGAGGTGGCCCCGAGCAGACACCAGAAAGAGACCTTCTGTGCCATCGGACACAGCAGAGTGGCCTGAGCAGCGGAGGTGGACAGGACTCACGGGCCTCGGGCCTCTCCCTCCATGGAACGCTGGCTCCTGCCCGCTAGTCCTTGACTCAAGGTCCTGGACCCCCGGCAGGGAGCTTAGTGGGATGGCAAGCAATGGACAGAGGCCCCAGGAGGGCCACCCAGGGTGGCAGGAATGGCCAGCCCTGCTCCAGCCCCAGCTCTCCCCCTCAGCCACAGCTAAGAGACTGTCACCAACAGAACGCCTACTATGCACCTACTAAGCATGCTCAGCCACCATTTCTGACTCTCTCCCCGGGTTCCCGAGACCAGAGACGCTCTACCTCCAGCCAACCCCTCATCCATTCATTCACCACCTGAAATGTGTCCTGAGGTACAGCAGCTGCCTTCCTGCCTGGTGTGACCCCAACACGGCGAAGGCTGTACCTCGGAGGGGGCTCTGTAACTAACCATCAAGTGGATGGACATTTACTGAGCACCTACTATGTGCTGCAGAAGAGAATAAGACGCAGCACTGCTTTGCTGAGCTCCTATGTAAATGTCCTGTGTCGGGACAGGAACCAAAGTATCCCCACAGCCAGAGGCTGAGGAAGATACAGGGGGGACCAGAGAGCAAAGGCAAAGCTGGGTGGGCAGTGAGTGGGGAATTTGGTCCAGGTGGGACAGAGGCCTCAAGGATGGGCTTCTGGGAGGAGCTGAGCATGGGTACCTGGGGCCCCTTGGGCAGCTGGAGGCAGGGGTGCTTCTAAGGGCAGAGCAGAGCCTTCCTGGAATTCCTGGGACCCAGCATCCAGGAGGAAAGAAACCTGCTCACCTGAGCCTATGCTCAGTGCGGCCTCAGTTCCTACACAGGACAGTAGCTTCAAACTCTTTCTTCTTCCTCTTCTTTTTTTTTTTTTTTTTTGGTTCTGGGAATGGACCTCAAGGGTGCTCTCCCACAGAGCTACACCCCCAGTCCTTTTTATTTTGTACTTCGAGACAGGGTCTCACTAAGTTGCTGAAGCCAGCCTCCAACTTATGAACCTCCTGCCTCAGCCTCCTGAGTCCTTGGGCTCACAGGTGTGCACTTCTGCCTTCAGAACTTTCACTCTTCAACCCAGACCCCGGGAGAAAGCGAACGTTTTGTTTGTTTTTATCGTTACTTAATATATATTAATATAGGATATTAACCCATATTATAGTCATGTGCAGAGTGTTTTGAAAAAAAAAAAAAAAGTTGCACGACTCACTACATCAATTCTACAACCTGAGAAAGGGCCAGGACCTGTGTCCTCAGTGTCCCCTCAGGACAGTGGGTCGAGACAGGGCCCTGGGGCTTGTTTTAAAGCTACAACTGACTCCTGGAGGCCTGACCAAGGGGACGCCATCAGAGGCCACTGAGGAGGCAGGCAGACCCAGGGCCCCCTGGACGTGCACACAGCTGCCCAGACAGCACAGACTGTGGGTTCTAGGTCCAGTCCCCTCCCGGCCCTGGGTTAGAAGTGTTCGCCACCGCCCGGCAGGGCCTCCCTCCTCCTGGACGGGGCCCCCCTCACTCCCGCTGGATTGCCGGGTGCGTGCTGCCGCCTTATCAGTGCAGCTGGTGACTGTGACTCCTGCCCACAGCCACCCTCTCTGTGCCCTGGCCCTGATCTCAGGGACCTGGGACAACTCTCGCCTGTGGCCACAGGCCTCTCTGCCCTCCCTGGCTCCCTCTCCTCTCAGCTGCCCAGTCACTTCCTGGTGGCTGGGGGACAGCCCTGAAGCCCAGCCAGAAAGAGACTCTTCCAAGGTCAGGTGGCCTTGGGATCCGCAGCTGCATGGCCGGGTGCCTGTGTTCTGTGCCCAGCATGCCCACCCCCACCCAAGCTAGGACAAGGGGAGGAGAGGGAGGCTGAGGGCCCAGCGGCAAGTGGGGTGCCGGGGCCTGGGCGCCAGCAGTGGCCACCATCCGCTCACAGACTCCCGGGCAACCCTCAGACACGGTCCGAGCCCACACCTGCGGAGCAGGGACCGATACTGAGAGGAGAAAGCGTCCCGCACAGTAGCAGCCTCTCAGGAGTGCAGCTGGACTCGAACCCAGAGCCTCTGTTTCCCACCCTGGGCCTCAGAGGGGACTACTGAGGCCAGAGAAGCTGGGCGGGGGAACAAGAGGTGGGCCGCCCTCCTGTCTGTGCCTACCCCACTCCTTTGTGGCCTCTGGGGTCCCCTAATCGCTGACCTGTCTGATGGCACATAGCACTCGCTGTGCAGAGGCCCCCAGCTGCTTCTCAGGTCACAGGGGCAGGAGAGCCTCCTGCAGAGGCTGGGTGGGGGCTGGGAGAGAGCTGCCGGGAGCGCAGGGAGAGAACGCACGGAGGGGCCAGAGGCCAGAGGGGGAAGCTTGGTGCCCTCTCTGCCACCAACCCCCGATCAAGCCTCCTGCCCTGGACCCCGACCTCCCAACCGGAGGGCGGGTCAGTTCCCCACAGCTTAGCCTCCCCTCCTCTCCGTCCCTGCCCAGGTCGCCTACTGCCCCTGAGGAACCCGGTGGAGCTGTGCGCTCTGGCACCAGAGAGGACAACCAAAGGGAGGGGCCGGCACAGCAACACCAGCTCCCTGAGGGACAGGGCCCTGGTCAGCGTCCTGTGGGGTGGGCGGGAGGCTGAGCTCCTTCCTCCTGGTGCTGCCACAAGGCGCTGCACCTGCCCCCTCTCCAGTCGGGATTTTCCCCCAAGTGGGGGCTCAGAGATCCAGGGCCTCCGCTCCTCCTCTAAACCCAAAGACACAGGGCTGTCCTAGAGGGAGAGGAGGGTGTCAGTCCCTGGGGGCTGTCAGGAGGCAGAGGAGTTGGGAATAGCCATGGGCTCAGGTCTGGCCTCAGTTCTGCTGCCATCGCTGTGTGACCTTGGCAAACCCCTGTGGGTCTCTGGGCTGAGTCTTCATCTCCCAGGAGAGGTGCCAGAGAAAGGACAATGCAGGAGGAGACGGGGGCTGCCAGGTACCGCTGGGGAGAGTTTTCCTCTCCATCGGAGTCGGGGGGCTCCTCTGTCCAGCAGCACCCTAGGTCCCTCTACCCTGCTGGAGCCCAGGGGTCCCTGGGGAGGCCTACGCCAATGCTCCCAGCCGGCAGGCCACAGGACAGTGCTGCCATCTCTCTGCACAGCTCCCACCGGGTCTGAACACCAAGGACCACCTCCCCGAGACTGAGGTCCCGCGGGGCTCCCTGCCTCCGCTTGCCAGCCGGGCCAGATATTCCAGTTGTTGGCACGGGGGCAGTCAAGGCCTAGCCAAGTAGCCACAAGGGAAGGACAGGTGAACTGCCACAGGGAGAGAGGGGAGCGCCAGCTGGGAAACGCAGTGGAGGGGCCCAGAGTGGCTGAAGCTGGGCACACAGCTGTGCGTCTCAGCCCACAGGCCTGGGGCAACCCGCGGCCGCTAAGCCTCGGTTTTCTCATCTGAGCAGTGCGGGCGATGCCCGCAGAGGGCTCTGGGAGGATCAAGTGAAATCATGAATAAGAAACCCGGCAAGGAAGGATCCCTGCGCCCCGGGACCAGCAGCACCCCCAAGAAAGCCTCTGTAACCCTGGTCGCCAAGCACAACCCCTGGAGTGTGCTAGGTGCACAGCTGCGCGCTGGGAGGAGGCTGGAGGAGGCCAGGACGGGAGGCAGAGGCAGGGGCCTTGTCCCTGTGTGTTCTGGGCAAGAGCCCTCCTCTTCAAATTTAGTCCCGGGAGCTTCTGTCTGCTTCCCTTACTGAGCCTCCACGTCCCTTGCTGCCAAGGCGAAGCAGCGCCTGCGCCCTCGGTCCGCCAGGCTGACCCAGGGGCCAGAGGGCAGGCTGCCTTGGTAGCGCCGGCTGAGCCCTCTGCGATGGGGTCGGTGGGGCCGGGGACTCAGAGCCGGAGCTGGCAGGAGCGCGCCCAGCCGCCAGGCCGGCGCTGCACGCCCCCCACCCCTTCCGCGCGGCGAGGGCGCGCCGGCGGGAGCGCGCCTGTGACTCAAGCGCTATTCATAGTGGCGCTCCACCAGCTGCAGCGTCACCGGCACAGAGGCCTCAGCCCATATTATTATTTCAATTACCATCTGAATTAAAAGTTTGAGCAGCGATCAGCCCACGTAGCGAGGGGAAGAGGGAGCAGGAGAAAAATAAAGATGAAAAGGAGAAGGGCTGGGCCTGGAGATCCCCCACACCCAAGGAGCGCTGAGTCGGCCCAGGAGGCTTAAAGGTTACGCCAACCCCCAGGACGCCTGCCCGCCCCTTTGCCAGGGCCCAGGGTCCTTGTGGCATGGGAGGAGCATTTTGAGACAGCAGCCCAAAGGCAGCTACTTAGTGGAAACAGATCATTCCTTCCAGATTCTTTGTCATACAGATGGGCAGACCAAGCTCAGAGAGGGTGATGGACTGACCTAAGGTCACACAGCGAGCCCAAGGCAGCTGTCTCCAAGACCACCTCTTGTCAAGCAGATCCCACACTCAATTTCCCCTGACCTCACCAAACCCTATGACACTGACATCTGGCAAGGAGGACAGAGGTGGAACCTGCTGTCCCTGCTGGTTTCTCTCTCTGTTCTCAGAGCCTGGTTCTTCCACCCAAAGCCCTAACCTGGAGTCATGCCCTGCAGGACCCCAGCCTCACACCTCATGCAACCATCAACCCGAAGGCCCCCTCTTGCCCACTCGGGCAGGACACAGAGCCCCTGGCTACAACAGCAGCCTGGCTGAAATCTACCTCTGGACACCTCTGGGCAGGTAATCTCTTGTCCTGAGCCTCAGTCTTCCCATCTATTAAATGAGTCATCCCCTCCAGTTCATGTCTCTGTCTTCAGAATGGAGCCCCCAGAGGATCTCTGAGGGGGTGTCAGGCTGTGGGGGCGACTAGACCATCTCCTGCCAAACCCCAGGCCAGGGGAGGAATATTTCCCACTTTTTCCAGGGAAGCCCCAAAGACAGCCCCCGAGAATTGGATCAGCCTAAGTTCCAATGCAGGCTCCTCGGCACTTTCTTGCTGTGTGACCTTGGGCAGATAACATAGGCTTTCTGGGCCATGGCTTCCCCATCCGTAACACAGGGATATTAAATCAACAGTGCAGGGTTGCTGAAGGACTAGATGAGAACTTGCCGAGGTTCCTAGCCCGGTGCCTGGGGAGGCAATGTGAGTTACTAGCTGGGAAAACGGGAAGTGGGGGCGCTAGCTCCCAGCCCCTCCTGGGGGAACATCAAAGACTCCTAGGCTTTGGGGGCGGGGGTGTCATTCAACCTGGCCCATGAAGCAGGAGTCACAAGGCCAGGCTCCCTGGTTCCTCTTGAATAGGCCTGGGAGTGGGGCGCTCACTACTTCACCCACGTCTACAGCTGCTCTACCTTTCTTGACCTCTAGTTCTAGGCATTTTCTAGAGTGGACCAGAACGTTCTAGCTTCACCCCAAATCCAGCATGTCCCTGCCTGGACTGCCCGAAACTGCCTCTAAATGAGCCTGCAAGGAGCTCCTCAAACAGACCAAGCAGGACCAGCGCTGGGTCGGGGTGCTGCCTGGGAGCTGTCCAGGCTAACCACGGACCTCCTGCCTGTCTGCTTCCAGGTGGGCTGGGAGCCAGGACCCCCGGCTTCAGGCCCTGGCTCTGTCACCTCTGCCCTCAAACCATCTGTGACCCTCAGGGACCCACGTCCCCTGCTGGGTCTTAGTTTCCACATTGTAAAAAGAGGGATCTGATCAGTGACACAAGCTCAGAGAGTCGGTCTGGCTGAAGACGCCCCCCACCTCCCCACCCCAGCCGTGGTCGGGTGGCTGCCCCCGTCTCCACCCAGGCCGCTCGGTGCGGCTCCCACGCATTGTGGTTTCAGGACCAGAGAACGTGACTGCTCTCCTGTGCCCTCCATCCAGTCTAGTGCCCTGAGCGTCCGTCATCCCCACTTTACAGCGCCGGAGATGGGGGCATAAGGTGAGGCCGCTTGCTGCCCAAGGTCACAGAGTAACTGGAAACACAGAGCCCCTTCCTCAGACCCCAGAGAGCCCAGCACCCACAAGCTCCTCCACCAGGAGAGTCACCGAAACCTCCAGTGGCCAACTGTTCTCTATACAGATGTGGACTCGGCGTGAGGGGACCTGCCCAAGGTCACACAGCAAGCACAGCAAAGACAATGAGGGTCCCAGGCCTCCCCTAACCAAGGTGGGGACACAGCATGGCCTGGCTTCCACCCCAGGTTGGGGATCTCCCCAAGACTGGGGCCTTGTCCTGCCTCCAGGACTGTGTCGCTGCCCCGGAAGCCCCACACCTGCGCCTGAGGTGGGAAGAGCGGGCAGAGGGCAGGGAGGACGGTGGCCTCTCGGCTTGGCCGGCCCTGCCCCTCCCGCTCCCTTGGGCGGTGGGGGGAGCTGTGATGATGTAATGTGCTCGGCTTTCGTCCCGGTGCCAATCTCAGAAGAGACGACAGATTGCAAGAGCCAAATTTGGCATCCTAGGGGGAGAGGCATGAAGAGTGGAGATGTGGAGGAGAGGAGAGGAGCCTGGGAGGTGCGGAGAAGCCCCCTGCCCGGCGGGCCGGGTGCCCCTCCCTCCACTCCGACCCCTGCTTCCTCCTGGCCCACCCAGCGGCCTTGCTCCTCGGTCTGGGAGGCTGGCCGGGCTGCTGCCAGGACCCTCCCGCCTGGCGCTGCCAGTCTCGCCCTCCCACCCCCACCCAACACAGCTCCAGCACCGTTTCCCACCGCCGCTAGTTTCCTGGTTACCACGTCGCTGGTTGTCATGTCGCTTACATGTCCTCGTGACTCAGTGGTCCCCGCAGAGGGGGCCCCTCCTCCTCACACCCCCCTTGGCACTCGCCCCCGCCTCCCCCAGATCCACATTAAGAAGCAGCCCGCCCTGGGAGCCCGCCCGGTTCCCTCCCTTCCTCCCATCCCGAGCCCGGGAGCCTTCCTGCAGGCGCCAGAGCTCCTCCGCTCCCCTTCCACAGACGTCTCTCAAGGACCTACTGTGCTCCGGGCTCCTGCAAGCTGCTCTCAGAGACCTGACAGAGTCTGTAAACCACTCGGTGCCTTGAGGAAGTCAGTGACATGGCCCCATTCTCCAGATGAAGAAACTGAGGTTCAGAGAAGTCAAGCCAGCTGCCCAAGGTCACCCCAGGAGAAACCCATGGCCAATTCTTTTTGGCCACGGTCCCCTCAAAGGTTTTCTTCCTAAGAGAAATTTCTTTTCAGGGATTCTTCTCAAGGGATCTTGAGGAACAGCTTCCAAGCCCCAGATGCCCCTTCTAGCTCCCAGACACTCCGTGGCGGCAGCCAGGCCTGATTCAGCCATTTCCCTTCACACCCTTCCCCCACAGTTGCTCCTCAATTCCTTGAAGGTGAAATGAGTCCTGGCCCCTCTGCCCAGCACATTGCCCATCCTGCGGCCAGCCGCCTGCTCGTGGAGCCAGAACTCTCCATTGGAGGTCAGTGGGGCAGGAATGAGGTTCCACAGTTGTGCAAGTTGAGGCTCAGGGAGAGTGGATTGCCCAGCCTGCTAGCTTCCCAGCTGGCTCAACTCCTTTCTGGGAGCCTGAATGGAGGATATATGGGGCTTGATGCCCAGCACGGCAAACCCCAGAAAGAGTCCTTCTTTCCAATGGAGAATACGGTCGAATGTTCCAGACGCAGCCCTGCAGGCTCCAACTTGGCTATGGGTTCGCTCGGAGGCCAGCGGCCCTTACTTCTGCTGTCTTGCACACACCCTCATCCCAGCGGGCCTCTCTTCCACATGCCTCCCTCATCAGAGGTCACGCCAGGGCCACAACTAGGCTCTTGAGCCCCTCGCAGCCCCCTAAAGGCCTAAAGCCCTAGAGGTCATGGGACCAGAGTAGATGTTAGCACGCGCTCCAGTCCCTCTCTGGACCTCCCATGCCTGGCCCTTGGGCCTCCCTGCCTCTGTTCCCAGGCTCCTTCACCCGCTGCTTGACATCCCACCACTCCTGAGCGTCTTTCAGCGCAGCCACCACTACCCTCCAGCTTGCCAGCTCCCCACCCTGCAGCCTGGGCCCTGGAGGCAGAGTGTGGGTGGGGGAAAGTAGACTGAGTGGTAGGGGTACATTCTGCAGGTGGCAGGGCAGCTCTCCCTGCTCAGGGAATCTCAGACCGCTCTTTCCTCGGGGTTCTCCCTCACCAAGGAAAAAGCAGTCTCTGCCTTCTTCCCCAGCCTCAGTTTCCAAAACTGTAAAACAACACGGTCATTTACAGAATCCCAGCCCACCCACCCTGGGCTCTCCTGGCACAAAGTGGGTGATCAAACCCTGAGAAGTAGAATTTCTGTCAAACTGAAAGGCCAATTTGCAACTAGGCTGCAGTTGGGAAATAGGGAAGAAGAGACCCCACTCACACACCTTGCCACAAGTCACCTGCCTGGAAGCTCCCCGCCATGACAACGCTGGGTGGGTGGAGGCAAGGAGAGGTCATGACCAGGGCAGGAGGTCAAGATCCCTTCCACCCACGCCCCTCTCTTCCTCCCTGCAGCCCAGACCGCACCGGTCCTGACCGACAGACTGACAGCGCAAGAGCGCACCAGTTCCGGGGAAGTCACGGGACCGCGCCAAACACGCGCGGGGCAGCCAGGACCCGGGTCAGGGATAAGGTGGAAGCAGGAGAGAGGCCCGGCCCCGGGACACACAGACATGCAGGCGGCCAGACAGACGGACAGACGGATGGACAGCGCCCGGCTTACCGCGGGGCTGAGGGTCCGACGAGTGTCCGGGAGGCGGCAAGCGGGCGCTACATCCCCCGGCGCAGTCCAGCGGGCGGCGTCCGGGAGGGGAGATGGCAGTCCCGGCGCCCCCTGCCCGCGATCTCGGCCGGCCGGCCCGCGCCCCGTCGCCGGCTGCCGGTCGGTCTGGGCGTGGGGTCTCGGGGTCTGGGCGCCTCCGGGCCGTCGCGCGCCGCTCCCCGCGGGCCACCCAACTTTCAGCGCTGCCACGCGCCGCGCCCTGGGCGCCGCTTGGGCGTCAGCATCCTCGGCCCCGGGCCCGGGCTCAGAGCGCGGGACTCGGGGACCCAGGGCGCCCGGCCACCCGCGCTCGCGCCCCCCGCCCCCCCCGCAGGCGCTCGCGCTCCGCCGCCCCCCGCTGTTCCCTCGCTGTCACTCGGTCGTACTGCACGCTGTCCCCCGCCCTCCACTCCACTCCCTGCGCCGCTGCACCGGTCACCGGTCCCGCGACCCTCTCGGCCTTTGGGCCTGGGGTCGCCTCCCCGCTCCCGCCGAGCGGGCTCGGCCGCCACCTCCCGCCCTCGCTCCGCGTGGCTGCCTCCCGCTCCTCTGGGTCTCTGCCTATCTCGGCTCCGTCTCTCTCGCGGTCTCTCCCGCCTCCCTGTGTCTCTGTCGCTTTCTCCCAGCGGGGTCTGTCAACGTCCCTGTCGCCCTGCGGGTCCCCCTGCTCTCCCCTGCACGCCTCTGCACTGTCTCCCTCGCGGGCTGTCCGTCTCCGTCTCTCCTCCCACTCGGTGCGGCCCCCTCTGTCTGGGACCCAGGCCCCCGCTTCGCCGCGTCCCCGCCTCGCCCGGGAGCCCGAGCTCCCGCCGCCCGCGGCGCGCCGAGAACTCCCAACTCGCCGCCCGCCGCCCGCTTTGCGAGACTTTCGCCCCTCCTCACACGTGACCCGCGCCCCGCTGCGGAGGCCGCGCGCCCCCCAGCCCCGCAGCCCCGGGCGGCCCTGGGGCCCTGCTCAGCCCCGCGCCCCGGCCCGCGCGGGTCTCCGCCGCTCCTGCGGGGCCCGCGGCGCGGGGCAGGGGCCGGGGCTGGGGGCTGCGGGGCCCGCTCCTGCCCCAGATCCTGCCCGGGTTTTCCTCCTCGCCCCTGGAGCGCTCCTCCCAGAACCCGTTCCGGGGATCCGCTCCCGTGTTTTCCAGCCCCCCGGGGCAGGTGGGGAGGGTTCCTCCGAGCCGGGAGGCGGGTGGGTGGGAGCGGGGGGCCTGGGGTCCCGGGGCGCCCGGCCCCTCTCCTTGGCGGCCCGCGATCCCTCCCGAAGGACCTCAGTTAAGGGCCCCAAGCACCCCGCTCCAGGACACCGAGGTGGACCTGCTGGAGGGACCCTCGCGATCAATTATTTTACAGACGGAGAGACTGAGTACCCGGGAGGGTCAACTCACCCAAGGTCACCCAGAGGTGGCAGAGCCACACCAAACTTGTCAGTTTTCTGCCGTCCCCCACTGCCCTTGTCTAATTAAGCTGTCCTAAGGGAGGATCCGTGCACTTATCCCAGACTCAACCACCAGTGTGTCCAGGTGGGAGCTCCCAGCAAGCGACCCACAGTCCCTGTGAACTAGCTAGTCAGTGGCCATTCCGCCACCTCCCTCCACCCCTCCAAAGGGATAGGAAGGAAAGTGCATGCCTTTGTGCTGCTAGGATGTGCAAACACCTGTAGTTAGACAGCCAGAAGAACTTTCTTGGGAGCCTGGCCATCTCTGACTAGCCCCTGCTCAGAGAGGGAGAGACAGGCATCCGAAAGCTGGGTGAGAACTGACAGAGTCCGAAACCCCGGTGTCTCTTACTCCAAACCGATTCTGAGCAGGCAACCACCAATAAGCAAGCCACCTCGTTTTCCTGTCCCCTGGACTGTCCCCAGGTCCCAACTCAGCATAGCGTACAGTCAAGCGCCACCTTATCCTGCACACCATATACCCCCGCATGCACCCTGATTCCCACAGATCCAGAACACACCAGATGCCTGCACACCGCTGCGCTGGGTGCTGTTCCTCCTGCCTGCGAGGCCCTGCTGCTTTCTGCTGTTCTCCAAGCCCCTCGGTCCACCTCCCTAGAGGCCTCCTGATGCCCACAGCAAAAGTCATACTCTACCTGCTCATTCATTCCCTTGGCCAGCACCAGGTGCCCACCATGTGCCGGTGCCTGGGCTGGGCACAGTATGGTTCTTGCTGAAGGAGTCTGGGAGTCAGCCCCACCTGGGCTCAAAAGCGCTTAGGAGCTACCTGACTTTGAGCGAGTGTTTTATTTAACCTGGGTGTTAAATGGGGACTCTAACAGCCCCCGCCCTGCACACAAGGGCAGAGTAACTTAGTTGGCCGCCCAAGAAATGCACAGCTCATTGTAGGTGCTCCATAGCACAGCGCAGTCCTAGCCCGGCAGGCCTCCACTGCACGGGCGTCTGCCAGGCCTGCACCCCTCATTACCTGCTCTGCCCCGGGCAGGCAGCCAGAACTGACGTGACTGGGCACGAATCCTCTGTGTGAGCCACTGAGTACCCAGTTAGCAACCCGTGTGTGCCTGGGGCCCAGCACACCTTTGCATGGGCTGGAAGTGGGAGGATACAGGTGATGAAATGACCATAGCCTCTTCCCCTCACTGGAGGCCTGGCCTGGAGGCTGCCCGGAGTGTGAAGTGCAAGGGAAGAAGGCAGCCGAGAGGAGCAGGGCTGGGTAGAGAGGTGGGATGTCTGTCCAGACTGCCGAGTCACGCAGAAGTCCCCCAATGCCAGGTTACTGGGCACAAGGTTGAGGTCACCTTACTGGGCCCCTGCAAGGAGGGTTGGCTGGGAGGAAGTGATGAGAGACAGGCAGAGCAGTTCCAGGAAGGAAGAGGTTTGGGGGTGCCAGGATCAAGTCCCTCTGCCACCATCAACCTCTCTGTGGCCCTGGGAAGCTCACCTGTCTGCTCTAGGCCTTGGTTTCCTCATAGGTAAAGTGGGAAGGACAAGATCCACTTTAACCAGCTCTCTTGAGGATGATTCAAGATCAAGGAAGAATTGGCCATGGTCCCTCCCATGGTTGAGTATCTCTGGCCCTGTTTGAGGTGGGGGGTTTGGAGGGATGCTGTGACACAGGTGTGCACAGGCCTGCCACGGTGTGTGTGTGTGTGTGTGTGTGTGTGTGTGTGTGTGTGTAAGGGGGCTGGGAAAAAGGGGGCTGTGTGTCAGAATCTTTATGACCCTGGGCAAGTTGCTTGTCCTCTCTGCACCTCAGACACCAGATCTGTAGGGACAATCCCGACTGCGTCCCCAAGGGGCAAGTAGGTTTTGTCATCATCATCCAAGACAGAAGCACACGCAGGATGGGGCGAGAAGAATGAGCTTCCAGGGCAGCTGTACCTCTAGGCCTCTAGGCCAGCACCAGCCCAGGCCCTCCAGGCCTTGTCTGCCCCTACAGAACCCCATGGGCTCTGTTAGCAATGGCGGAACAAGCGAGGCACGCAGGCCTGCAGGCGGAAGCAAGAGTGAGGTTCACCCTGCAGTTTGATGATGCCCGCCCTTTGTCCCTCAGTTTACCAAAGCTCCCCGCCCAGGCCCATTCTCCCATTTGACCCTCACAGCTTGGAGGCAGAGGTCACAAATGTCCTCACTTCACAGGTGAGGAGACTGAACTAATAGCCAGAGGGCGGAAGTGATTTGACCAGGATCAGTCAGGGTTAAGCAAACGGCCAAACCAGGATCTGAATTGGGCCCAACTCCTCGATTCTGGTGAAAGGTCATTCCAGGCCAGTGGAGCACTCACTAGCCAACCCACTCTGGGGGCCTGCTCAGGCCACCCACCAGGTCCTGAGGGCATGTGAGAGGACTATGCAGAGTGGAGGGCAGAGGGACTTGGACCAAGCCGGTGAGAAGCCGAGGAGAAGAGGGAAGGGTCACTTGGAAATGCCAGACTCACAAAGTCCAGTTTGGGGCCCAGAGAGTTTTCCTTAAAGTCCAGTTGTCCCACTCTGCAGATGAGACAAACTGAGGCCACACAGCTGCTTAGATGGGAAATCAGATCAGGGCACAGCTGGCCTGCCTCAGGGTGCTTAAATCCTGCAGCTCCGAGGGGTGAGGTCCAGAGGTGGCAAAAGGGATATTAGGATGGCCAGGACCCATCCCAGCAGGCTGTGCCCCAGGGATGGGGGACTGTAGGGGTCTCTCCTGCCCCTGCCCCCTCCCTCACCCACCCCCCAGCACTCAGTAGTCACCAGGGTGGAATATTTTAGCACCTATAGAAAAACCGCCACAGACGGCCGTGGCAGCTGTTGCTAAGGAGACGCTCCCAAAATAGCCCCCCTCCGCCAACCTTTCCCGCTGCTGCTCCTGCTGTGGGGAGGGGAGGAGGCCACGCGGGAAGGGGTGTCACATGAGCCCCGGCCCCAGGCTCACCCACCCACCCGGCCCCTGGTGGCCACTCTGGCCAGACCTGGGCTGCCACAGGTCTGTGGAGGGGCAGAAGCCAGCCTGTGCACACCCATGGCTTGTGGGGAGAAGGTCACTCAGGTGAGGGGATAAGGAGGAGAGAAGCCTCTGCAGCCACTGTCGCACACAAGAGGCCACAGATCCTCGCACACAAGTGCACATGCAAAAGCAGCCCCACACATGCCCATGAGACATTCACACACAGCAGCAAAGACACAAATAGCTGCCCGGGTAAACACATATGCTACCATGCACAACACACACCTGCACGCACCCTCCACGACACCATAAATACACACGCAAATACACATCTCAAGTGCACACAGTCACCACTGCGTGCAGCCAGGCATACGGACACACGCAGCCTTCTCAGTGCCTGGACACACATTCACAAATACACACAACTGTCTCAACTCGTGCCCAACACCAGGCACCGGAAGGGTGTTCAGTTACCCAGTGGGCTCTGTCCAGGGCCAGGTTGTGGGACTTATGCATCCTCACTTAGTGAGGACCTTGCGATCCAGACATGGCACAGGATAAGGAGGATGTGTCTGGGCGGGAGGACAGAGTGTCCTGCCTCTGTGAATCCCTCCAAGTCTGGGAACTGTCTTAGGAGAGCCGTCCTGGGCCCGTTCCACTGGGAGGGGAAGCAGAGCAGACTCACCTGCAGTCTTGAAACCTCTGGGCATGGAGAGAAGTTCTGAGGCCCAGGTTCTCGGTGCAGCTGAATGTCACCCAGGCTGCCCTTGGGCCTGGGGTGATGAAGAGGACAAGGTGGCAATAGAGAGCCAATGGTGATGGTCCTTGACATGTGCACAACACTTTACAGTTTACAAGCTGCTTGTACACTCCTTGATTACTTCACACACTTGGTGACATTGGCTACTCTGAAACATTGGTGGTGATGTCCCATCTCTGAGACCAGAGAAGGAGAGGGGACTTCAAAACCACACAGCAAGTTATTAGCAGAGCCAGAACCAGAACCAAGGAAGGGCCAGCGCCCAGCCCTGCTGGCCTTGCACCTGGCTGCCCTGTGGTGCTGGGAAGCAGGTCTCCCGGGGTGGGCCGGGGCCTGGCCTTGCCCCTGATATGCCCAGTGATACCGGGATCAGCCAAGCCCTTGTCTCCCCACCTGGAAAGCTGAGAAGCAATCACCATAGGTGTATCAAGCAGCAGTCTGAGGCCACAGCCAGAGCTGGGGAGTGGAGTTTGCCGGATGCCCTCAGAATGCCAGCGCAAGGACGGAGGCGGCCGAGTCGCTCCCCCGCGCAGTTGACCGGCCGCGATCTCTCTCCCATCTCTCTCTGTGGCTCCAGTTTAGAAATCCGGCTCCGGGTCTTCGCTCGCTCCTCGTCACTCTGGAGACGCGGAGAGCGGCTTGCGGTTGCCGTGGGAACCTCGCCAGGGCCCAGGCGCGCGGCGCACGACTCTCTGCGCTGGGCACCGGGCCTGAGCACCCTCGCGGCGACAGTGGCGTTTTGGGTCACTGAAAGACACCTGTCGCCAGCCGCGAGGGCGGGGGCGTCGTGGCCCAGGTTACTAGTCTTTTTTTCCTTTAATTGAGGTGTAACTTATTAGCAGCAGGGCATTGGTGCTTGATGAATTTTGCATATGTATAAACCCTTCGCACCACCCGGATGAAGATGCTGGACGCTTCCAGCGCTCCAGAAGACTTACACCTCCGGGAATGAGCCAGAGGGAGGGATCGCCCTCCCAGGACGATCCAGGGTTCTCTCCAGCCTCTGCCCCCACCCCTCACCCCTCGGGTCCTTCCTGTAAAGGGAGCAAGGAACTGACAGGTGTTGTCTCCTGGAAAAGTGGTAGAGATACTTGCTTTGACCCTGATAACTGCGCTATGAAGTCGGTACTTGGTTTATACTCAGCTTACCGATGTGGAAACTGACTCCGAGATATTAAATACGTAGTCTAAAATCGGACGTTGGTGGAGCTTGAGACTCAAACTCACCGGCCTAACCTTGACATTCCTCTTTTCCATCTTCCTTTCCTTGGCTTTTCTTGCTTTTATTGTTGACACAGTTCTCACTATGTGGTCCAGGCTAAGCTGGTCTCTAATTTGTGGGCTCAAGCAATCCTCCTTCTTCAGCCTCCGGGCTTCATCAGCCTTTTTTTTTTTTTTTTTTTTCTTTTTCTTTTCTTTCTTTCTTTTCTTTTTTTTTTTTTTTTTTTTTTTTGCGGCGGGGGGGGGGGGCGAGGCAGATCGGGGATACTGGGGATTGAACCCAGGGGTTCTTTACCACTTAGTCACATCCCCAGCCCTTTTTATTTTTAGTTTTGAGACAGGGTCTCGCTAAATTGCTGAGGCTGATCTCGAATTTGCGAATCTCCTGCCTCAGCCTCCTGAGATGTGGGATTACAGGCGTGCACCGCGCACCCGGCCTTCCTTGGGCGCTTAAAGAGCGGTACAGATAAAAGACACCGAGGGCGCGGGCGGACTACACCTCCCTGCCACAAGCATTTAGTTATTTCTGCTTGGCCCTCTCTCCCCTCTTCCTCCAGGTTTTGTCCCGAGGAAAGCTCCTACCCACCCTTCCAAACCCGCTAGCGCATCCCTGGCCCTGGCGCCTCTTCACTGCGATCGTCCCCCGCGATTCCCCTCGCAGGGCACTCCCGCTGTCCTCTGCCTCCTGTCCAGTCTGCGCACAGCCCCCTCCCGCCAGGTGCCCGAACCGTCCCTGGAAGTCGCATCTGCGTTCGGTCCTCAAGGCGCCTGGCACACAACTCGTCTCCAATAAATATGCTTGAAGCTTAAAGTGGAAGAGAGGTTTTAGAACCTCAGCTTCTCGCTCTGCAAAACGCGGTCCGCCCTGGCCCTGCCGCGTGTTCGCTCCAACGACATTGAGCCAGGAAAGGGCTTGGCGAACACCTGGGGCGGAGCGCGGGGAGAGCCAGGCTGCCGAGCCACCTCCGCGGTTAGGAAGTGGGCTCGTCCCAAGCGCGGGCGGGGACCTCTGGACTGCCTGGGAAGAAGAGTTCATTCCTTCCCCATGATCCCCGCCCCGGCCAGGCGACGCCTGGAGTCTGCCCCTTCCTTCAGGGGCCCCGCCAGGCGAGCTTGGTGGGGTGTCCTGAGGATGTAATTTTCGCTTTCCACCCCTATTTCCTTCCTCGCAGAATTTGAGGCCCTTTGCAGGATAGTCAATAGGGTGGTGAAATATAACAAAGGGGAAAAAAGACGACATATACATTTTTTTCTGTGATTACTTTTCTCTTTTAATCCCAGGGATTGAACCCAGGAGCACTTTACCACTGAGCCACCGTCCCCCGCTCTTTATTTTTTCTTTGGAGGCAGGGTCTCTTTAAGTTCCTGAGGCTGGCTTTAAACTTGTGATCCTTCTGCTGCAGCCTCTGAGCTGCAGAGATCACAGGCCATCAGGTTCTGCCATCGTCCCCCTATTCTCTCTCCCATCATCCCCCTGTTCTCTCTCCCATAACTTGAAAGTAAAATTTGTTTTGTCAATGAGAAGAAAACAGTCCTTGCCCTGCCAACTGAAGGGAAGGTCCCTCTTGGCTCTCCCTTGGTTGCGTTGTTACAGCAGGCACATTTTAGGGTGTTAGGAAATTGAGGATGAGGGTATGGCAGGATCCACCCGCATCAGGGATCAAGCATGAATCGAGGTGCAGGCAGTGGGTGGCCTGGTACTGGCTGGAGCGTGTTTTAAGTGACCACAGGATTTCCCCTTTTCTCCTTGGGGAGCTCTTAGATATGGGGTGTGCGGAAAAGAGGCAGAGCCAAGTACCGAACAGTAGAATTTGGGGAGAGCCGGCCGATGTGACTGGGGGAACAAGCAAGGAATTTGAGCCTCAGTTTCCTCAGCTTATCAGATCAGAACGTAGCTATCAATTTCACCAGGGAATTGGGAGGCCTGTGCAAGGGGCACCACACACGAAGTCAGCAGCTCTTTTGTGCTCATTAGCCCCATGAACAGATAGAGAGCTGAGGCTCGGAGAGGGGACGTGGTAGGTTCAAAGCTTCAGTTGCACCCTAGGGCCACCAAGCCTGGATTCTTTCTCCTCCACCACTATGGGCGGTGGTCGCTCTTCAGACCTCCTCAGTCTTGGCCTGTTCCCTGTGGTTTCCTGAGAGAAATAAAGGGAAGGGAGGACTCTAGCCTCCAACTGCCAGTTGGGGCCCCTTCTCAGGAGGACAGATGTTTCACCAAATGGCAAATGCACGTGCTTTCCCTGGCTCGTGGAGGAGGTGGGCGCTGAGAAGGAGCTGCCAGCTGGTTGGGCAGAAAAGAACCGCAGCCACACCTGAGGGATTTAAATAGCCACCACCTTCTTTGGGTACTGGCTGGAGGGGAGGCATCTGGGCAGGGTTGCGGGGAGCAGGGTACAGAGGGGTCCTCTCAGGACCTGCCACAGCCCACGGATGATGCCCAACTCCTCCTCCCAGAGGGCCCTGCCCTGTGCACCTTATCTCCAGCGACCTCAAGCTCCCTCACCTGCTTCTTGAGGCACCCGTGGAGGATGATAGCGAGGGCCTGCCCTGACAAATGGGCTGTCACCTCACCTCCCATGACAGGGAGCTCATCACCTGCCATGGTAACCCTCAGGGTAATGTAATGATTCAGTTGCATGAGCTCTGGAGTCAGATGGCATGTTGGATTCTAGGCTCCAGGGCTACTTAGTGTCTGTGTGCCTGGACGCAAACATCTACCCTCTCTGCGCCTGTTTCATGTGATATGAGAATAACAAACAGTCCCTCCTCACCGCACTGTTGAGATGGTACCTCTTGAAGCTTCAAGTGCACATGAATCACCTGGGCATCTTTTAACTGCAGATTCTGAGTCACCCCAGCAGGTCTGGGGAGCGACTGAGATGCTGCTCACGCAACAGGCCAAATCGATGCTGCTGGTCTTTAGGCTGCATTTTGCACCTCTAAGGCTTACCCTGCGCGGGGAGTCATGGTGTAGGCTGGGGGCCACTAGAGGGTCTTGAACATGGGAGTGACATCATGGGAAAGCCTCTCTGTCCATCTGTGGCAAAAGGTGGGTGTGCAAGGAAGCTGGTTGTGGGGGGAGAGATGAGGCTCCCCAGTGGGGGAAGGAGCAGTGGGGTCAGGCTAGGCAGCAAGGGCCCGTGGCTCAGGTGCTCCACTCACGGAGGCCGAGACCATGCCCAGAGGTGGGGCCGACGCCTCAGGACGCACAGCGCTGAGGGGACTCTCATCCAGAGGTTCTTTGGTCCCCCGCCCTCTTGTCCTTCCTGCCTCTCCACCCCTGGCCTGTGCACCCATTTAACACCAAGCACACCAAGAAGAAAGATGTGGGAATGAGGCCTCTGCACCTCCGTGACCTCCTTCATCCTCACAGCGACCCCACATGACACACAAACGCCGAGGTCCAGTGTGAGGCTGGGGCACACCTGTCATGGCCTCTGTGAACTCACACCTGTCATGGCCTTTGTGAACTCCATCAACACCAGTGTGGATATCCAAATGCACAGGTGACAGGGTGGGGACCCCTTCTGGCTCTTTCCCTGCCCCATTCCAAGGATGCTGATGGCAACAGCAGTGGCCACCATCCAGGGGGATCCCCAACTGCCAGGCTCATGCCAAGGACAGGCACGCAGGACCGAGGTCACCTGGCACAGCCTCATCAGGCCCATGAACAGATGAGGGACTGGGCAGAGAGTGGATTCCGCGGTGCCCGCCCCGGGCCCTCTGCCGAGGTCTCTGGTCTCCGAGGAGGGGAGGCAGAGGCCCGGTGGGCACGCGCAGCGCTGGACGCTGCGGGGGGAACCTGGAGCGCCCAGCAGGCGGGCGGCGGGTCCCTGGTCGCAGGCCGGAAGTCCCTGGCCGGCCGGGCCGGCCAGCCTGGGCCCGAGGCAATGGGACAGGCGGGAGGCGGGACCTCCCGGCGGCGCCGCTTCCTGGCTCCCACCTCGCGCGGCGGCCGGCCTGGCCACGTCACCGACGGGCCAAGGGTGCGTGGCGGAGGCGCGCGGCGGGTCGGGCGCGCGCGGAGCTGGGAAGGAGGCGCGGGCAGGGGCCTGGGGCACCGTGAGGCCGGGCCCGGGGACGTGGCAGCCGCCCCGCGCGCCAGAAAGTTTCCTGGAAGTTTGCTGGGTGCGGGCGCAGCGCCGGCGGGCTGCACCATGAACGTCTTCCGAATCCTCGGCGACTTGAGCCACCTCCTGGCCATGATCTTGCTCCTGGGGAAGATCTGGAGGTCCAAGTGCTGCACCGGTGAGGGGCGCCCGGGCGCGAAGGGGACCCTCGCTGGCCGGCCCTGCCGCAGGGCGGAGTGCTCCACAGAGGTTGCTCTGGGCGGGGACTTTGGCACGGGGGTCCTTGAAACAAAAAGAGCTCAGCTTGCCCAGTCCCCCCAAAAAAACTAAGTCTGGACAGTACCTAAGAGGGAAGAGCCTGGAGACTGGGGGTGGAGGGCGGGCTTGTGCCCCCTTAGGCACCCCCACCCAGACTGCCCCTAATTGGCATTGTTGGAGAGGAGGGGGAGGAGGAGGAGGTGACACCTCTCCCTCCTAGCAGTCACCCCCATTGTTCCCTCCACCCTCACAGGGGAAGAGAGGGGGCACACTCAGGAAGTGGTCCCCAATCTCAGGGTCTTCTCTTCCTGCGCTGGTCACTCTCCCCTCCCAGCCCCCTCCAGGCAGAGTCCTCTGCCTCGCCCTGCCTTGGGTGATCCTGTGGCTGTGATGTGGCAGGAGGGGCACCAGCCTGGCCAAGTAGACAGGGAACCGCCCCTGAGCAAAGGGTCAGGGAGGGGTGGAGGGGTCACCTGTTGGCCCAGCATTCTGGCTCTCCTGCAGAGGACTGGAAGTTTCCAGGCTGGACTGGTGGTCCCCAAACAGGCCCAGTGCCATCAGAGGCCACTCAAGCCTCCTGCAGCCATCTTTGTCCCTGGAGCCCAGGAGGCGCTGCCTGTACTTGGCAATGGGGTGAGGGGACACAGGGGTGAGCTGGGGAGGCAGCTCCATGCTGGCCCTGGAGGATGGGTAGGGCACCAGCCCAGGAAGTGATGAGGGCACCTGGTGGCACACAAACACATGGAGGTCACAGAGTGCAAGGGTCCAGCAGGACATGAGTTGGGGTGTGGGGGTCCAGACGAGAGGCCTTTTCTGTCAGGCCAAGGAGTTCTACTGGGTTTGGGAGCAGGGGAAGAGGCTCAGGGGGTCCTGACAAGTGTCTCCGGAATCCAGGGGCGAGCAGGGCAGAGGCCGCCACCTGGGGAAGGGGTAGCTGTGAGGGTTGCTTCGGGCAGTGGCTGTGGTCTGGAGAGAGCTGCTCACAGCCTTTAGGCCCTGGGTCAGGGTCGTGGGCAGGGATGCTGAGGAGGTGATGGGGAGAAGCAGGCCCCAGGGACGGGAGGACAGGCCTGGACCTGTCCCTGTGCTTCATGTGGCCTGGGAGGGTGCTGTGGCCCGCCCCACCCTGGGCACCTGGCACGAGCCCTCCTCAGTGCCTGTCTGGGGTGCTGGACTTCTTGGGTTTAGGGTGGGAAACCCTCAACAAAGGACAGTCAAGGGACTGAGTCAACGACACCAGTTCTCAGGGGCCATAAATGCTGTGGGAAAAGGAAAAGGACAGTTTGGTGGCTGGGGTGGGCCCATGTGGCAGAGACAGGTCAGAGGTGACCGTCGGACCTGGGGAACAGGCCTTGATGTGGCTCCTGCTGGCTCAGCCCAAGGTTGGAGATGTGGGCTTCGTTTTCACTTCACCACCTACTCTGGTGGACCCTGGGCCTCTGGGAAGGAGGCTGCTCCTGGACAGAGGGTCCCACGTGCGCCCCACCTGGATTGGCCAGGTTCCGACTTGTGTCCTTCCCTGTCCTGGTCTCCATGGGCGGCCAGCTTTGGAAATCATTTATTGTTTTCAAAAGTGTGAAAAACACAGCACTCAAGTCACCGGGCTCCTGGAGAGCTGGGACTTGTGAGCAGAGCGCGGAGCCAGGGAGGAGAGGGGAGCTGGGGAAGGCATGGCAGGGGAGTGGCCAAGGGCCCCCGGGCTGCCTCCCTGCCTGGCCTAAGTGAGCCACAGGGCCTCTGGCAAGGTCTCCGCGCAAGGGCTCAGCGAGGTGACCTTACGTCCGGCACAGCCCAGGGCCAGCCCTGCCTGTCAGTCTCCACCACCATCCTGCGGCTCCTCTGCCCACAGCCAGCCCCTCTGCCGTTTTTACCCCCAAGTGCTGGAGTGCCAGGCTCCCAGGAGGACACCAGCTGGACCATTTCTCCCTCATATCAGCCCTGCCACGCTGGTGTGAGGCCCAGCACCCCACAGAATGTGAGAGGGGTGTTCCTCCTTGGTCATTAAAAGTGTCTCCCCCACCTGAAAATGTCCAGCACCAGAGGGGCAGTTAGCTAAGGCACGGTCTGGGACCAGAGGTAGCTAATGTGGCTGCTTAAGGCCACATTCCCCAGATATTCTGTTCCATTCAGAATCAAATCTAGCCATGGTGGAGGGAGGGAGAGAGGGGGAGACCAGGGGAGGGAACACCCAGGACCTCATGAGCCAGGATAAGGCTTTGGGACTTTATTTTAAGAGTGTTTCAAAGCCACTTAAGAGCTTTAAGCAGAATTTTATTTTTAAAATAGCTCTTGGGATGCTGGGTGGAGAATGGAATTGGGGTGCAATCGAGGATTTGGGGAGACCAGTCTGGGAGCCACTAGGGGACGGTGGCTGGGACATCTGAGTGGCATTGGAGTGGAGCTAAGAATATGAGGGATTCGTTGGTCCTGATTGCTGGATGTGAGGGACGGCGGGGAGGGAGGCTTGAGGTAGCCCTGCTTTCTGGCAGGAGGGATGGGCTGCCATTTATGAAGAAGGGGAGAAGGAGGGCTGGGAGGAGATGGGTGTGGGCCGGGCAGCGGGCGTTCGGGAGGCTCAGGACACAGTAGGCAGACAATGTACGGGAGCCGGGGGTCCCTGGCATGTGTGGTGATGGCTCTTGAAATGGCGGAGGGCATCGGGCGGGGAGGAGGCAGCCTGAGGCTGAGGGGGGAGGCAGGTGCAGCCAGAGAGGGTGAGAAGCAAGCAGCCTGGAGCCAGGACAGTGAGGTTCAGGACAGATGAACGGAGGGTGTGAGGACAGCAGGCTTCTGCACGCAGAGTAGGTGTGCGAGTGGAGGTGACAAGGCCGCGGCTTCCCTGGTGAGGGCCTCACTGGGAGAGAAAGGTAAGACCTGACCAGGGACCCGCCTCATGACGTGTCAGCAGTGGCCAGAGGAGTCCAGGGAGGAGACGGACTCCTGGGCCGGGTCCCTGAGCTGTGGGAAGACTGGGGACATGGGAGCAGGGCTGGAGTTGGAACCGTGCAAGCCCAGATGCATCTTCACCTGGACAGTGTGGCCACCGGCACGATATTCACGTTCGCACGTGCGTGTGTGCGAGCGGCACGTGGTCGTGCGCCCACACAGTGATCCTCAAGGACACACCCTGAGGTCCATCTCTTTGCATCTTTCTATGCTGTCGGATCTGCTGGGGACGAAACCCAGGGCCTCACGCATGCTAGGCGAGTGCTTTACCACTGAGCCACAACCCACCCCTGATTTTTGTTTTATAAAGAGTAAAAATAGGCATAACTTTTATAACTAGGAAAAGGGCTTTTTTAATCTTTGCATTTTGGAAAATGAAATTGGCTGCTCCCTGGCCCGCGCCTTCCTCCCGCCTGCTCCAGTCTCCCTGGTGAATCAGCATCTTATAGTCAGTAAGCCGTCGCCCCCCCAGGACTGAGCTCTGGTGGAGGAGCAGAGAGAAACCTCACCACCCCCGCCCAACCCGACTCACACCACCGGACACCTCCCCAGAGCAAGCACCGAGGCCCGGCACGCAGGGGGACTGGGAACTCTGTTGGTGTCTTTATCTGGAGATGGAGACAGATTGCAGCTTAATGAGAGGAACAGGGACTCCCGTAAGCTAGTGGGCTGGGCTGAGTGGAGAGGACCAGGGCAGGGGCTGCCCGAGGTAGGCAGGGACACCCCAGGCTCTGCGCTCTGTGTGTGGGTGGCGTGGGAGTCTGTTCTCACCGTCTCCTGTCCCCTCTCGTCAGGCATCTCTGGAAAGAGCCAGATCCTTTTTGCTCTCGTCTTCACCACCAGGTACCTGGACCTCTTCACCAACTTCATCTCCATCTACAACACCGTCATGAGGTGAGGGGTGGGAGCGACCGGGTGGTGGCACTCACCTGAGTGCAGAATGAGGGTAATACTTGGACTTCGCTGAGAGGGTTTGGTTGTGGAAGTTAGGCAGGGTGATAAAAGTAAGTAGGAGACGCTGCCACACGTCCAACGTGTGATGAAGATCATCCATCATGCGGATGGTTAAACACCAAGCAAACCCATCCGACAGGGCACACTGAGCTTTCGGAGGACTCTTCTGTTCACGCCGAACACTCATCCTCTGCTGGGCGAGACTCCTGTTCAGGGAGCCGATGTTTTGCAGGGGAGACCTCACAAACAAGGAACCCCTGATCAGGGACAGGGCTATGCAAATAATTAGTCTTATCTTAATGGATGCTTCCTTCAATTAAGAAAAGGTTTTAAAAACAGGGTTAGCTGATGGAGGAAGCTAGGGAGCTAGCCTGGGGAGTGTGGTCAGGAAAGGCCTCTCTCAAGTACAGATCTGAATGACAATGAACCAGCCCTGTGACAATCAGAGGAGAAAACATTCTGGCTGGTGCAAAGATGTCCGAGACAGGAGCAGGCTCCATGCCTGCAGAGGAAGACAGGCTGGTGTGGCAGAGCGCAGTGGGCGAGGGTTCGCCCAGGATGGTGGGATGCGTGCAGGGAGCTGGGTGTGGGAGTGCAGGGCGACAGTGTGGACTTAATGTCCTGGCAGACCCGTGACTCTGAAGTGTGACCCTGTTTTCAGAAGAAATTGGGCATCTCTCAGTTCTAACCCAATACCCCAGGCCCTGGGCCACAGGTGGTTCCCTTAAGTCGGGGAGGCGGTCCTGGCTCGTTAAGGCAGCATATGTAGTGGAGGGAGCGCGGCCAGTCAGCGATGTGGGCTGAGACTGCTGGGGTGCTGGTGACAGACTTCAGAGTGATCTTAACAAGGTAAGGCTTATTTTTTCATTCTCATAACAGGAACTCTGGAGGCAGGCAATCCAGGGCTGGGATGGCAGCCCCGCTATGCCCCAGGCTCCTTTTAACTTTCTGCTCCGTCGTTTTTTTGTGTGGCCGGGGCTCACAGGTGTGTAACCTGTGCGGTGGTTCAGCGGGCCTATGCTTGGTTTAATGCTCTGCTGTTACCACCTTGAAATTCTGTTTTTAAAATAAGAGGCTCTGCATTTTAGTTTGACAATAGGTCTGGCAAATTATGTAGCTGGTCCTGAAGGATACCTAGTTTGGGACTGAGGCTGCCAAGTCACAGAATGCATGCTAGTTCCTACCTTCAGATCATCTTCTGGGCGGGAAGGAGATGGAAGCGGGAAATAGAATAAGAGTGCCTGCCAGCTGGGTAAGAGCTTTCCCCAAACTCCACCCAGTGGCTGCTGGCAGTGTCCTTATTTGTAAAGGTGGCCAGGAAGTGTAGTTTTTGGTTGGGTGCATTATCTGATAGACGTCCTAAGGGGGAGGGTTCCCTACCTAGGTTGCTGGGCTGTTTTGAAAATTACGTGAGATTATATACAGAACCTAGAAGGTATTTAACCCAAGGGATGGTTGCTAGACTTGACAGAATGGAGGACATTGCTCCCTGTGGGGAACTGGACACATTCACTGTGAACCTGAGTCTGTGGTCTTGAAATCATCTAAGTAAATTCACCTGAGGATCAAATGCCACTTGCCCAGTACATTTCTCAGCTCAAGGGTCTGCTGCCAGCATTCTTGGCAGAGGCTTCAGACCCAGCCCTTAGCATGGCTGGGTGAGACCTAGGAATCTCAAATGGGCCCGCCCCACGCCTGAGAGAAGGGACCATGGCTTCATCCACTCATTCCAGCATTGGTGTGTGCCAGGCCTTGAATTAGGAGCTGGACATTTAGAGGGACCCTGCCCTCAGGGAACCCTCTTGTGTGGGGGGTGGACTTGGACCCAGACATTTACAGAACACAGGAGCCCAGGCTGCAGGGGACATTTCCAGGTGGAACAGTAGTGACAGCATGTGTCCTTCATTCCAGTGAGGAGGAAATTACTTCACCTGAGTCCTGAAGGACAAGTAGAGCTTCTCTAGGCCATTGTGGTCTCATGCCAGCAGCATCTGCCATCACCTGGAAACTTAGAAATGCAAATAAATTCTCAGGCCCGCCCAGACCTAAGAAGCAAAGGAAGAATTCTGGGGGCTGAGGCAGGGTAATTTAAAATATTTAAAAATTTTTATTTTTGCAATATGGGATTGAACCACATCCTCAGCCCTTTTTAAATTTTGCCAAGGCTGGCCTTGAACTTGAGTGGCTGGGATTGCAGGTGTGCACCCATCTGTGTAATTCTGATGCACGCCTAAGTGTGATCTGGCCGAGGAGGTTAGAGGACGTATCTAGATGAAGTTGTTACCTGCCAGAAGCCAGCGAGGGTGATTAGACAGCTTTTCTGAAGGAACAATGGCTAAGTGAGTCAAGGGCGATCAGTCTGTGGAAGAATGCTCACAAGCCACTGGTGCAGATCCAGGAAGCTGGAGGTTTGTTTACAGGAGCCCTGGGATGCCACTGCCTCATCCCCTGAGAAACACTGATCCTATTTTTTTTGCCCAGTGTTCTGCAGGTGGAGGGGACAACCAGGGCACCTTCAACTCTAGCTGGACTGTTCAGTCCCGGTTAGAAACATGGAGTTACTTTACACAAAGGCCATTCATTTCAGATTCCAAGAGAAGTTTCACCTGCTGGTGAGATGGCAGGCTCCGAGCCTGGGCTGGGAAATGACTTCATAGGCTCTCATGGCTCTCTCCCTTTTCAGGTGGTTTTCCTCCTCTGTGCGTATGTCACCGTGTACATGATCTATGGGAAATTTCGGAAAACATTTGACATTGAGAATGACACATTCCGCCTGGAGTTTCTTCTGGTTCCAGTCATCGGCCTTTCCTTCCTGGAGAACTACAGCTTCACACCACTGGAGGTGAGGGAGAACACCGAGCCCTCACCCCAAAGTGGATGCGCCCCTAGCACCTGTACCCCTGGCCCATGGTGGCATCTGGACTTGCCTTCTGTGACCATGCTTATGGAATGTTCAGTTCCAAATTTGGAAGAAAATGGCAACAAGCTAGTCACAGTACTCCGCAGGGAAATAGGCACACCTGTAGCAGTCAGGATGCTCATAAACCAAGCACGCACTGTTCCACTTCTGATTGTTGAGACCTTATGTCCCACGTAGGATTAGCAGACACCTAGACCACGAACAGGCCAAAGTGCCTGGACTTATAGCCACAGATCTGTGGGCAACAAGAGTCTGGAGATCTTGATATTTATGGACTATTTTGAGAAACTGTGGCTTCAATTATGAAGAATTTAACTGTGCAACCTTTAAAAACTATGTTCCATAGAAATGCTCATGCTGTTTTAAGCATTATATATTAGACTCTTAATGTTAAATAATTGTATTCACATAGAAAAAGGTAAAGTGACAAAATACTGCATTTGGGATGTAGCTCAGTGGTAAAGGGCTTGCCTGTCATGTGCAAAGTCCTGGGTTCCATCCCCTGTACCAAAAATAGGAAAAAATCCAAAACTCATTTTTGCAGTGCTGTGGATGGAACCCAGTGTATTAGGCAAGGGCTCTACCTCTGAGCCAGAGAACCTCTTTAGTTCTTTATCGAGGTGAATTTTAAAATGATTTTGCTGAACCGTAATTCTCTCCAGTAAACATGTATTTACATCACTCAGAGCTGCAGGCCCCTCCTGGCCTTCTCAGTCCCCTGTGTGCTTTGTCTCTGTGGCTCAGATCCTCTGGACCTTCTCCATCTACCTGGAATCGGTGGCCATCCTGCCCCAGCTCTTCATGATCAGCAAGACTGGGGAGGCGGAGACCATTACCACTCACTACTTGTTCTTCTTGGGGCTGTACCGGGCCCTCTACCTGGCCAACTGGATCAGGCGGGTACCAGACTGAGAACTTCTATGACCAGATCGCGGTGGTGTCAGGAGTGGTGGCAAACCATCTTCTACTGTGACTTCTTCTACCTGTACGTTACCAAAGGTAGGTGCTGGGAGGACAGCACATCCAGCAGGCTCTGTTACTCGTTCACCACATAATACCTGAGGGAACAGGTGAGAGCCAGGGCTTTGCTCTGCAGTGCTGTTTATCAGGGAAGACAAGGATTTTCAGTATGCAACAGCATGAGGGGAAAAAAAAAAAAAAAGGACCAAGAGGAAATTATTTGTACCCTGCAAACTGTGCCTGGGCAAGAGAGCTGACATTTGACTTAGTTGAGAAAACACAGGCAAGATATTCCAGAGCATTAGCCAGCTTTGTGCAACGCTAAATACACAGGTTAAATTAGTAGGGTCAAATTCACAAAACTGGAGATGTCAGGTCACTGGGCTTGCCAATGTAAGGGGTCTGCACTAATCAAGGGCAGTGATTGGAAGTCATTTAAAAAACCAATCCTCTAGCTTCTATGTCGACCAAAAGAAGTCAGAGCTGGGTGCAGTGGCACACCTGTGATCCCAGTGGCTCGGGAGGCTGAGGGCAGGAGGATCACAAGTTCAAACCAGCCTCAGGAAAAGCAAGGCACTAAGCAACTCAGTGAGACCCTGTCTCTAAATAAAATACAAAGTAGGGCTGGAGATGTGGCTCAGTGGTTAAGTGACCACCCCCTCCAGTAATCAATCCCTGGTAACATCCTGGTCGTAGCCCCCAACCCATAAGAAGCCAAAGTAGGGAAGACTAGCTAGTGAGCTGTTACATTATTCAGGTTAAGAGGTAGACTAGAGCAATTGAAGCCCAGTGTTAAGTTTACAACCTAAGGTGAAGTCTTCCCCCTTTGGCCTTAACATCTCAAGGACCTGGAGCTGGATGTGGAGACAGGATCATGCAGTTCTTTGATCTATACGATACTCTATAACTTCACTTCCATTTTCTTCCAGTACTTAAAGGAAAGAAGTTAAGTCTTCCAATGCCAATTTGAGGGCCTTCAAAGATGACCTACACCTTAATAAGGACATGGAACAAGCCATTTTGATTAATTCTCCTTGGTGACTTACCCATGACTGGGGACCAAATATTAAAATTAAAGCCAGAAAAATGCCTACTATGGATTTCAGCAAAGCACTGCTCATTCTATCTAGACCTTGTCAGCAGGATCTTCCAATACCCGTGGCACAGGTAACAAGCAGCTGGGGCCATGTGCACAAGTACAAGGCTTCTGGGTACCTGGAAAGAGAAACCTCAAGGAGCCTGATCCACAGATGGATCGAATTAATATTAGCACAACTCAAGCTGGGAAAGGTCAATGTGGAGCAATGCCCACGGGAGAATGCCCCACCTGGACAGCTATATTGGGGGCATGTTCCCATAGACTTCACTTTAAGAGACCAAACTGGTAAGGGTAAAATCATAGCCAGTCAGCAAGAGCTAACTGTTACTTCACTTTAACACTGCCTTCAAGCCATAAGCAACCAAATTCATCAGCTCTGGCAAGGGTAAATAGTTCTGTGTCCCCTCCTCACCTGGTTGAAGTCTTATTCAAAGGTCACAGGAGCCCTTCACTCCTTAATCCTAACTACTGCTTGGGTGGGGCACCATCAGCAAGATCACCATTTTCCTGATGAGCTAGATGCCCAAGCACTTACCCTGGGTCTTGTTTTGTGACTCAAATTCTTTAAGACTAATCAACCCCACCTTCCTTTCAGTTTAGATGCTAAGGTGATTAGCCACCCCACACACCCAACTTTTGTCTAGAAGCAAAAGCTAAGAGAACTGCATTGAGTTACTCAGAGAAATTTTAAGGAATAAAAAGCCCACACCTTATTGTCAACAGTTTTTATTTATTTATACCTACAAAAGAAAACAAGATGGTATCAAAAGGACAATTTACAAACTAATAGTAACATAGCTCTTAGCATCCTGTGCCTGAACATCACACATCTACAAATCTTTCAAGTCTTAATGCAACAGGAATGTGTTCAGAGACCAGCAAGGACATGTGTATAGAGAGCACTGATCCCAAGCAAAAGCCACCAACCTTTTAGATGAGAGAAGTCCGCACAATGACTTGTTAGGAGGAACTGGGGAGAAGCAGCCCGTGGTTTAATACTGAAACCCTTTCCCTAAATGAGTTTCAACCATGAATGCAGTAACCAGCATCAAGAGAGCATTTGTCAGAAATTCATCAGAGAGTTATACAGAAAAAAACTGCTAAACTTCAGCTGTGCTCAGGCCACAAGAGCTTGTGAAATTTGGAATTTGCTATTTTTTCATTTTAAGAAAAGGGAAAGCAAGCAATCGGACTACTGCTTGTATACACAGACCTTTCCCTGAAAACGGATGCTTTCAGGAGCTGCAATAGAGTAGGACGTCCCCTGTGGTGGAATCTCTTATGTTTAAAAACAACAACAACAACAACAACAACAAAAAAAAAAAAACCAGAATTTGGTTGTAGAAAGAAATGTCCACAACAGACTGATCAGTGCTTAGATACCTTCTCTTTGGGGAGGGATGGGGTGAGATGGCGGGAAGACACAACACTTTGGTTTAAAAGCACAGAACAGTTTTGCATATTTCTTCTGTGCCCACCATCCTCCTTGGCCTCTACTTTTTAAAGATGGGGGAACAAAAAGAGCAGTAAAGAAGGAAGTGGAAAATAAAAAGGATGCCAAAGTTTTTACATGCATACATTTCAGCTTATGCTGACAACCTACCTGGTATGTTGCACATTGAATCAATACTTTCAGAACCCCTCAGAAACCATCCCTTCTCTCTCCCTGAAGGATTTTAAAAGGAAAACAAAAACAAAAAACCTCAAGTATTTCAATTTTTAGATCTTACAAACCAGCAAGCACATTCAGGCCATAGCCTGAGAATAGGAAGGGAGCCTTCCTCCTGCACTGTGATACTGGTAACAGCATAAAAATGAACAGTTCCACCACAATAGGTATGGAAGGGGCTTCTGGGATGGCCTGCCTGCCTGCCTATGGTTCTGGTGAACACAAAAGAGTATTCTTTCCAGGTCCATTAGCTGTTGAAGTCTTAGTAAGATAGTATCACTATGAAGGGGACCCACCCACCTACCTTCACATAGAGGAAAAGTAAAAAGGACTTGGACTTAAGTCCTCCAGGACATTTCCTAAGCACTACCTACCTGTGAAAAGCTGAGTGCAAAGGGACGCTGAGGACAGCGTGTGCCTCCAGAAGTGTTAGAAGCGCTGCAGGACAGAGCGCGAGAGCTCAGGGGTGCCTAAGAGTGTCTGCTCAAGATAACTTGGCCAAAGGGGCAGAGTGAGCGGCAAAGAGCTGCTTTTACCCTAGTTCTACAAATACTGAGTTTAAAAGGAAAATCTGCCTCCATTTTGAATACAATGTTTATCATTAAAGGTGCCTTACACACTGCAGGTGAATGCAGAGGCTCAACTACTTAAAAAAGTAAATTTCCAGTGAGCACTGACATTCATTTGCTCACAGCAACAGTCTGGCTAGAAATTAATTTCATAGATGGTCCCTGCTTAAATGGGGAAGAAAACAGGCAGGTTTTCACCCCAATGCCAAGATGCTGCAGTTTAACCAATGCGATTAACGCTTGGGTTTTTAATTTAAAAGAATTAAACTGAGACTCAGCAATTCAATTCTAACCTGACATTAAACTCACCAGTTTTATCAGTAACTGGGGCGGGGGGGGGGAGGCAGACTTAAGGGAGAGAAAATCAATTAAAAATGTAACTGTCAAATGCACTCAAGCCATCAGCCAAAATGACAATGGCAAAGCACGATCTTAAAACCATCAGGCCCAAGGAACCCTGGAACCCTGATCCAACTTGAGAAATGCTTTAAAAAAAAAAAGAAAAAAAAAAAAATCGTCATGGAAAATGTGCAGGTTTATCCCTCTTGGTTTTCTAACCCAGTGATGAGAGCAATTCACAGCACAGATGCCATCTTCTTCTGCAGGACAATCCAGCCCTCCCCCCACCCTCCCCACAAACTCAGGACAACAAAAAAGGGTTCCCACAAAAGGGCCTCCTAATACCTTACTTTTTTCTTTTAAGATGAAAAATAGCTCAAATATCCTCAACATGCAAGAAGTTGGGGGAAGAAATTTTCCTCTTCTAGTCATTATATATATATTTTTACAAAATCAGTTATTACAGACTGGATTATATTTGGGGACAGGGGGCAGAAGAAACCTGGCAGTGAATTCTAACTAATCTGCATGAAAAGACAAATCACAATGGTTGGGAGGGAAAAAAAACCCCAATAATTAAAAAAAAAAAAAAAAAAAAAAAAAAAAAGGTAAAGAAAAAAGCAGGGGGAAAGTAAAGACAGTGTTCCTTTCTATGTAATGAAGTCTGCAGGAGTCACTACCACTGAGTGGTTTCATTTACGTGAAGGAGGAGGGGGCGGGGGCGGAGGGGGTACTGGTAGGCCGTCTGCCCCATGTAACCTATCATATTGGTGGCTCCTGGAGGCTGTGCAAACTGTTGTGACATCAGTGGCTGTGGCTGCTGCCCAGACCGGCCCTATCCCACTAAACTGCTGGCTAGAGCTCTGTGAACTTCTCCCAGTTGAGGTGGTGCTACTAGCACCATAAGTGCCAGCACCATACTCCTGGGCTGTATAGCCACTGGTGCCATAAGCAGCTGCCCCATAGGTGCCTTGACCATATGTGTATTGGCCTGCTTGTGCTCCAAAGGCGGAATTTGGACTTCCATAGCCACTGCCATTAGCATAACCGGCTCTATCGGTTTCACCACGATCCCGATAGCTTGCAGAGTCTCTCCGGCCACCATCTTTAACTCCTCGAAGCCTCCGGTCACACTCATCCGATACATCAGATTGGGATTGTTGGCTGAAGAAGTGGTCCGGTATCGAGAACGACCTCCTGATGGGAAGGATACAAAGTATTTTTTAATGCCATGCTTATGATCCAAACAAAAACCCAAATATAAAAATGAAGGGGTACAAAAGCATTCATCATGTTTCCTTCATCTTCAGTTAGGCCAACCTAAGTCAGCACTTAATGCAACTGCAGCTTAGGCTCTTTGAGGATAACCAAGAACCACAGTCTTAACACAACAAGCCTGCAGTTAGGAAGTCTAACTCCTAGTATATTCTGGAATGGCGGAGAGACAATAGTGCCTCAGTTTCCATTAAAATTACTGACTTCTCCATATAGAAAACTGAAAACCTAAGATGCTAAGCTTTTAAGGTATTAAAAAGTAACCAGTTTAGCTAAATGGTGAACATGAAACCATGTATTTCACAAAGATCAATTTTAGATGGCTACAGAAAAACTGTGCTGCAGTAGGACCATCATGACAAAATTCAGGAAAAACTACTGAGCACTTTCCTTTGTTATTAAGCAACATAAAGTTTTTACAGAATTAATAAACCAAGACATAATGAATATAACAAAGATACCTTGGCAGTACCTGGAAAAACTCCAGGACTTACCCTTACCCCCTCCTCCGCCGCCTCCTCTGTGGTCCACCAGCTGCATCAGTTTTGGATTGATGGCTTGATTAGCCTCTTCCAGCACTTTGATCAGCTCTCTGGCCTGCTTCAGGTTCCCTGGGTGAAGAAGGTATAGGCAGTACTCTTGTTGGTGCTACGGGCTGTTCGGCCAATACGATGCACATAATCCTCTGAGCTGTTTGGATAGTCATAGTTGATCACAAACTTGACATCTTCCACATCTTTCACGTCAATGGTGAGTCAGCGTGTAGGTTGATGTGGCAGGGAAAGAGAAGGTAAAGGACATGCCAAACAACAGGTGGGAAGCACGAATGCAGATGACAGCAAGAGGAGAGAAGATGAAGTTAGTAACCACTCTGAGCAGGAACAAAACAAGACTCATCCCAACAGAGTAAAAGAAGATTAGTGATTCTTGGGACATGGCATCTTTATTGGCTACTGAACTGTAAGCAAATCCCATCCATCCATCAAACTCCTGCCTCATCTGTGGTTGACCAACGTACTGACAGGAGCTGCACCAACATTGGTTCTAGACCAACGAGTTCCAGTGCCATCCTTCCCAGAACTGGACTGCAGAAAACAGGCGGTAACCACTGTTAAGTTACAGGGCCAAATCACTTCTACTCTGTTGGGGAGAAGCCTGGCAAAAATCTACCAACAACATAGCGAACTTACCTTTAAACCAGTCACAGAGCAAAATGAAAAAGGAGCTTCATGTATTTTATACTACATTTTCAAGGAGACTTAACATTTAGGTTAATTCTTTTTTGCTCTATATTAAAAAAAAAAAAAAACTGATCAGAGCCAAATGTACACACCTAATTTCTTTGCAAAAAAATACAGATTTATCCTTCCCCTTTGAATTACCACAAGCGCACATTACACTAAAATTTCACTATACTACCAAACCCAGCTTCTGTCAAATGAAGTTTTTTTTTTTGCCCAACTCAAGGTTATTTTCAGGCTTAGTACTTGTTCAACGATAAAAGATTATCTATGTGACCTGGGAAATTAAATAAATAGCCAAAGAATGTGGGAAAAAAATGAAACCTTGAGACACAAGTTTAATATTCTCTCTATGCTGGGAATTGGGCTAAATAATCTCCTAATGCTTACAGTATGTAAATGTTAGTGTAATGCCTTTCAGCTAAATGTATTTTTTACCTACTTTAAACAAACAAATTTAAGAATATAACAGAATCCTAATGTTTTGTGGAAAAAAATCTGCATTTTACAAAGAATATTCAGGAAATATCCTAGATAAAACACAGATTTTTGTGATATAAATAATGAAAAAACATTCTCTGTTTGTTACCAGACCGATGCACACTCCCTCCTCCTTTGGGAAACCGCTGCAGCCGATCCCGTCTCTTTGCCTTTTATTTTTGGCGGCCTCCTTTCGAAAACTCCGCCTTCTGACACGGGACCACTGGAGCGCGGGGAGCATGCATCAAGGGTCCGTGGCAGTGAGAAGTCCCCACACACGCTCGCTCTGTGAACTGGCTTAGATGCTTCTCTGTAGCCCCATTTGGTTGCCAAGCGCCGGAGAACCTGGGTTCGGGTAAAAATTTCAGGTCCTCCAACGCCTCCCCCAAGGTAATTGGGGTGATTGTAGAAAAAAATAATTAATAAAAAAAATGTAAGTTACATCCAAAGGGTCAGACTGCATCTATTGCCCAGACTGGATTAATTTCAGGGGGAAAGGGGAGATGATTAAAAAACAAAGAAAAAAAAAATCGGCTGTTGTTACAGGGCTTGTGAAGAAGGGGCATTATGTCTGTTTCTTATTACAATAAAGGCTCCTCGGTCTTTACTGACCCCTAAAGTCCTGAATCACACCAGAAAGACGAGAAGGCACTTATCACAGGGGGCAGCGTGAGTCTCAGGCTAGGGTCGTTGATGCCACAAAGAAAAAAATTTACAGGGCAAGGGTTGGGGAGGGGTGGAGGGATTATAATCCATGACCACATCTTCAGAGCTAGGACACTGCTCCTTAGTCACTCTCACTGGGCATGGCCCTGGGAAGCAGAACAAGCAGAATCACTGCCCAGACACACAGAAGTGTGCTCCCCTAGCAGAAAGCACTGGCACTGGGGGCTGCAGTCAACAGTTCAGATCTAGCACCTGGGAGTACTTCTGGAGGGGCTCAATAGGGGGCAGACATGGTGCAAGTTCTTCATACTACAAAGCTGTCCTGTGTGTGCACAGAGCTGGCCGAAGGCACATAGGAGCAAGCGCAGAATTTGTTTTTCTCCAGTCAGGCCTGCCCTGATGTTATTTGTGCACTGTCACAATATTATCTTGCTGCCTTTATAGAAGATGCTGTAGCAGGGTAAGAAATGGAAAAGTTAATGTTTTGGCCAGCTGCCTAAGAACCTTTAGTCTGGAAAGCCCTAGGACATGGCCTGAATCTCCAATCACTCATTAAGAGGGTCTAAGACTAGCCAACAGGCCCATCTAGAGCAGCTTCGGGCCAATGTAGATTTGCCTCGGCCATGTACTGAGGGATCTGCAGCTGATATCAAAGCTTCTGTTAAAAAACAAAACAAAATAAATTCAATACTTTTAGTTTAACAGTGTGTAGTTTAAACAAAAAGGAGAAATAAAAAATATCCCAGTGGAAAGGGGAATAGTGGTTGCCTTGAGGATGACTATTATAAAATTATGGGAATCAAAGAACTTACCTGAAGGGAACATTTAAGAGATCATCGCTCGACAGGAAGTGAAAAAAGGCCTGGTGACTCAGCTGAAAATCGCACCCCTGTCTATGAGGTAGAAGCCTTCACTTTCCAGGATCTTGTAGGACCTTGGTCAGAATTCTGCCATTTTGGTGGGTTTTCTCCCTCCTTTTGATTTTTACAAGGCAGCAAACAAAGGGGGCCCAAAACAAGCACTGATGTTGAGTAACAGAAACAGACTCAGGTACCTTCCCTCTCCCCTCACTTGGATGAGGGGTACTGGGATGAAGAGTCTAAGTTATTCTCAATGGTAGCCAATTGATTTGATTCAGAAAGGCAAGGGGAATATGGAGCAAATATTTTTAATTGTCTAGGCAAGATGCACAAAGAAGCTACCAGCACATAGCAAGCCTGGTTTAAAAACCATCATTACTGAAGCTTTTGAGTAAAGTGCTTTCAGGCCTCCACCTCCTCTCCCAACAGGTCCAAGTTCTACCGGCACAGACCCAGACAGGACCTCAGAGGGCAGGGACAACTTTCCATCATGGCTGCAGGTCATCACCTCTGAAGGAGGCGATGGTAAGTCCAATGGATAAAAAGGCTCCATCACTTTTTTATGTGTTCTCTTACATTAAATAGTATCAGGGAACATGGTACTTCTCACCTTATTAGACAAGAAATTAAACACCTGTCAATAGTTTTAGGATTTCCTTATGACAGAAATACTCTTTTTTAAATATAAAAGTTTTGAGTCAGACCTGTTTAGCTAAAGTACCAGAGTATCTGTATATTATCTTACAGCATAATGGGTTGAACACTCCAGAACATTTGCAAATTAAGCTCTTAAATTGTTATCATATCTATGACATGAATACAGTAGGAGGTGGGGATAACTGAGTGCCATCATTTTTTTAACTTCAGGAAATAAGTTAACATTGGGCAATATAGATTTAATTAAATGATACTGTGTAATAAGTCTACTAAATCTAATTAAGTGTTCATAGAACTGGGCCTCTATATATTATCTACAACAGACTCACATAGGGAAATAGTAACTGAAGAAAACTAGCTTTCAATAGCTAGGTTCAATCAGGCTCCTTCTATCCAGCCAGAAAATAGAGCAAAAACAGAAGAAGTTAAGTTGTTCAAGTGAATGTCTCCTCTCCCTCTAACTGAATAGTCATGCCTAGGCCTTGCTGCAGACCAAAGCCTGTTTGTTAGGAGCAGGAAGAGACTTTGAAAATAAAAGGAGAGAAAAAAAAACCCAAAAAAAGCAAAAAAAAACAAAAAACAAAAACAAAAACAAAACAAAAAACAAAAAACCCAGCAACAACTAAGGTTAAAAAAAAAAAAACTGTGGGGGGGGGAGGGAGTCACACTTGTATTATTCTCTTTTTACTAAACAGATGTTTATACAATTCTAAATTTGAAAATGACAAATCTTTAAACCAAAAAGATACATAAACCCTTGACACAGACACCTATCTATACAAACCTAGCCCACGGGAGGCTACATCTGTGGCAATGAGGATGGGAGCCTTTCCAGAACGGAACTCTGCAAAAACAAACAAAATCAAGTTATACGACCAAGCTAAGGGACAGTCTTAAAAGCTGTGGAATGAAAGGAGAAAAACCGTTATTCTTCCTACCCAAGATACAAGCACATTATTTCTTAAATATGGGCTCCTTCCATTCCATTCAGCAGCCTCCCTCCAAGCACAGTCATGAACAAGAAGTGGTGACAGGAAACACACTAAAATTGAACTTAATGACCAAGGAACATGTTTCTTCCAAGCACTTTAGCAAACTGTCAAATTTCCCCAAGGAAAAAACTTAAAGGCAAGAACTTAACAAAAAATAAAACGGGGGTGGTACAAGTTAAAAAAAAAAAAAAATACAGCATTATGAACTTTAAAAGACCCTGGAGACATGCCAAAATTGCCCCAAAAAGTCACAGCTCAAACTTATGTCCAGCACAAGGTTTGTTTTTTTTATTTCTTGAGACAGGGTCTTGCCAAGCTGGCAAAGGTTGCCCTGGAACTTGAAACCATTCTACTCAACCTCATGAGTCACTGGAATTACAAATGTGCACCATTATGCCCAGTTCTTAAATTCCTACTTTTGCATTTAGTAAAAATTTCGTTGGAACTCAGCTAGGCCATGATTTTTCGTGTTGTTTATGGTCAGTTATTTATGTGTCACAATGGCAGAGTTGAGTAACAGGAATCACTAGTTGGTCTTGCAAAGCCAAAAACACCATCTGGCCCTTTAGTTTGGAACTTACCATTAAGTACCCAATCTCGTTCTGGTTGACTCTTATCTCCATGGATACACATAGCAGGCCAACTAGCAAAAAAAAAGTGACCAAAAATATTTCAGAAATTTTTAAACAACAGGAAAACTAAGCCTTAAAAAAAAAAAAAAAAAGAAGCTATTACATAATTATGATAAGGGTTGTTAGGCTACAAAGAACAAATTGATGTGAGGCATTATTAAAATACAACATTCACAACACCAATCTAGAAATTATAAAATCCAAGACCAATTATCTCAGTGCAATACTCACCCATCTCTGCGCATCCTTCGAGTAAGGTCATCACAGCGTCTCTTTGTCTCTACAAATATTATTGTCTTGTTTTCCTTTTCAGCCATTATTTCCTCCATCAGTTGAATCAACCTGGGGGGAAAAAAAAAGACAAACACTACAGTCATCATGCAGGAAAGGTCCCCACCCCCATATATTAACTCCTCTGCAGTTATTAACTCCCAAAACTACAGCACTTTCTTTTCATATCATGGCTTAAAAATTTCTAACCACAATGCGCCAATGAATGACACAAAAGAGGAATTATTATCAGCAGTGTTTTTAATGTCTTAAAGGCCTCAAAAAACCATTAAGTTTCTCTTTCTTTTTGATACTGGAGATTGAACCCAGGGGTAATTTACCACTGAGCTATACATTCCCAGTCCTTTTTATTTTCTGAGATAGGGTTTCACTAAGTTGAGGAGGCTGGTCTTGAACTTGCAATCTCCCTACCTTGGCCCCCTGAGCTGCTCAGATTATAGGCATGTGCCACCCACACTGGCTTAAAACAAAACGAAACAAGTTAGTTTCTCTAACACTTTAATTTTGGAGCATTATTAGCATTATCATGAGTGTTATTAAAACAGATAGTGAAATCTCTTTCATACTTGTGGTCTTTTTCACTTTCCATGCAGACATCCACAATCTGAAGGATGTTGTGGTTGGCACTCAACTCCAGATTGCCCACGTTGATCTGGGTGTAATCACGCAGGAAATCCTCTGCAAGCTGTCTCACTTCTTTTGGCCAGGTGGCACTCCACATCAGTGTCTGCCTGTCAGGCTATGGGGAAAGGAAAGGCTTTCTTTTAGGTCAATGAACTACAATGACAGTCAAGGATACGAAGATAGTGAAGGAGCACTTTTACACACCCTGATTTGGTCTACAATTTTACGAATCTGGGGTTCAAAGCCCATATCAAGCATTCTGTCAGCCTCATCTAGCACAAGGTAAGTACATCGGCGAAGATTTGTCTTTCCTGACTCCAAGAAATCTATCAGGCGTCCAGGAGTAGCTATGCAGATCTCAACACCTGCAAAACAAAAAAAGACATAGTCCATTAAGAAATCTTGCACAACCATTAAATCTTTCAAGAGTAAGACTAGCTGTGGTGAAATTCCTCTCCCAAAATAGCTAATAAAAATGTATCTGAGAATTTCTAAGTTCCTAAAATACTGATTTTTTTTTTCCCACAAGGACCTACTACTTTCTTCAACTTCATTCACAGAAATTGGAAAAGTAAGATTAACTAACGTTCCTATACACCGACAATTTTTTTAATTACCTCTTTCCAAGTCTCGAATCTGAGGACCTTTAGGAGCACCTCCATAAATGCAAGTACTCTTCAATCTAGAACACTTGCCATAGTCATCAGCCACCTGCTGTACTTGCTGAGCAAGCTCTCTGGTAGGAGCCAGAACCAGACACTGAAATAGGCAAAAAACCACTTGAGACATTCCAAGTTAAGAAAACAACACCACAAACCCATAAATAACTGTGAAATACGAAGATAACAATTCTTCCATTATTGTCTAATCTAATACTTTTCAAATCATGTGACGGGGTGGGTAGGTGACAGGGCCGAAGTAGAAGGGCACTGCAGGGTGGGGAAAAATGATCAGAATTTTCTATTAGTATGTGGAATGACACTGGTAGCTCCTGCCCTGACTTTGATGCATTATGATTCATTACAGTTTATATGTACCACTTAAGTGGATTTACAAATTTTATTACCTCGTTTTAACTATACAACTCTCACAAAATGAGCAAGTACTTTAAAAATATTCTTGCAACACAACTATGGATTAAATATTAACAAGAAAAACAAATGAGTGAAAAAAAATGTAAGGGCTAACACTGCTCAATCAAGCTCTTCACTAGTTACATTTAGCAAAAACAACAGCTTATATAATCTGTCAGAATTATGTGGAATGTGGTCAAAACAATACCAAATCAAGACTCATGAAACATGTATTATATACACTGTGAATACACACTGTAGGGTACTGATCCACTATATATATCAGCCAGTGATAAAGAGCAAACTCTACAGAATGCACTATCTGATACATAAAGCAAAGCAGTACATTGTTTCTCAAGTTTGAAAGATACCTTAAGAATATACATACTTTAAATACAAATGCAAATCTGAAGTAAGTTTTTTTAAAAAAGGCTGTGTTTGCATTCAAAATGTTTAGAGACTACCACTCAAAATTTCATAGGAAGTAGCAATTAAGTGAAAACAAGCAAACCACAGAGCTGTGCTGCCCTACAAAAATTTACAAACATATATTCCCAGCCTGATTTTAAGAACCACAGGGCAGGGAACCCATCTCACTTCTCTCTTGTATCCTTCACAGCACCACTGAGCAATTAAGGACTACCTCTTTGAGATACGGAGGGTGGAGTCAGGAACAAAATCAGATAATTTGTGTAAAACACAGACCCTAAAATACACCAATCATCCAATTATAATTTTTCTTAAAATTATAAACACACTGAAACACACTTACAATTGGGCCATCTCCCCTTTCCAAGTATGGCTGGTGGTTAATATGAACAATTGCAGGCAGCAAATACTAGGGAGAACAAGAATAACAATCTTACATCAAAAAACAAGTCACTATCTTAATAATTTTAACCTACAACAGTAATAAATAATACCTAAATTGGAAAGTGAAAAACATAACACCATTACTATGTTCATGCTAATGTAAATTTGAACATATTTAATGCTTCTTTATATTTAATTGCTAAAATTTCATTTTTATGAAGAATTGAAAGTATGTTTGACAATTAGGATACTAAAATAAGTTACCGCTTGCTGGTACATACCGCCAAAGTCTTTCCAGAGCCAGTCTGAGCAATGCCCACCATATCCCGCCCACTTAGAGCCAATGGAAATCCCTGACACTGAATTGGAGTTGGTTCTGTGAAGTGCTGATCCATCAACACATCCATTACATACTCTGTAAGAGAATAAACATGTCATTGTTTTTAAGTAAAACTAAGGATGTAGACAAAACAGTTTTTAAGAACTTATGAGGCTTACTAAAGGTGAGATTTACCTAGCTTTACATCTCTCTGATAAGTTTATTATTATTTTTTCAAAACTGAAACTCTGATCAGCTCAATGCTATCTTTGAAAACCACTATCCAAAAGCATCTAATATCATGGGCACACAACAATTTTGGGGGGGGGGGGGTTAAATTCATATTTTATCCAGTTGGAAAGCAACCTTATTCTATTTTATAAAAGGCAGAGGCAAAAACCTCAGTGGAAGATGAAAAATTGTTTTTCTCAGTCTAAGAAAGAGGAGCATGCAAAATTTTTTCTTATGCAACAAGATATTTGCCTTGAGCAGGTTTAAAAATTTTTGGAACCATGACATGAAATAAATTATTACCTTCACAAAACATTTATATGTATCTTTTCAACAAAATCCTGAGCCTAGTTCAAAACCTTTAAGTAACTTAACGTTCATGTTTACCATTCAACCAATTTAAATAAGATTCTGAATTCAAGAACACTTACGTGGGAAGTTAGCATGATGGAAGGCAAAGACAGGTTTAGGACAAACGTCTCCTCCTCTCACTGTAATCTCTTTCTTTCGGCGGAGCTCATCGACCTCATACTATGAAAAAAATGAAAACTAGTTAGTATGAATTATTCTCAACATTCAAAACTTTGTTACAAACCAGCTGAACAAGTACCACCCAATTCACACTAACAAAGCTAAATATATAATGTTTTCTCATATATATTACTTCAACTTTGTGAGTTAATGATATCAGTGAACAAGGGTTCTACTTTACATAGGAGAAAACACTGGAAAAGAACGGGTAACCTGTGCCTAAAGTCAGAGCTTTAGGCGAAAAGGAGAAAATGTGAAGCCTGCCTGGGCCCAAATGCTGTTTTCATTATGTTTTTTCCTTAACAAAAAGTCATTTCATGGGTAGAATCTAAAATAATTATTATAATGAGGTTAAAAATAAAGAGTACACACTGTCGATTTTTTTTTTGAAATTATTTAAAATGTTGAAAAGATCCCACCTAAAATAGTTAAAATCATATATGACAAATAGGTTGGGAAGCAATTAACAAATGAGAACCAAGTGATGTATTATGTGCTTATTTAAACTGGTCCCTATCCTGAGTATCCAGTTTTAATAAGTATCTGAAAAGAGAATACACTAGAATAAAATACAAAATTCTTAAGAGCAGTATACAAGTAAACTCTGGCCAATGTCTACTTGGCTCATTTATGTGTACAAAAGAAGCAACACACACACACTCACTTACTGGAGTCAGTCTTGCCACTTCTGGATGTTCCACGTAAAAATTCTTCTCAAACTTGGGGAGCTCACTCAAATCCCACTTCTTTTTACGTAAACGCTCCCCAGGATTACCAAATTTCTTTGGGGGAAGGCCACCTCCGCCTCTTGCTCCAAATCTAGAAACATCAAAAAAGGTCTTAGTTCTTTTTTTTCCCCCCAGTACTGGGGATTGAGCCCAGGACCTTGCATATGATAGTAAGGCAAGTGCTGTGCTCTCCCACTAAACTACACCCGCAGCCCTTGGTTCATGAGCATTTTTAAAGTGATACATCTTATATGCCATAAAGACATGCATAAACTTTGACTTAGGAGACTACCAGTTTCCCTCCAAAAAGACTATTTTATACATGAATTTGAAGATATGGAGTTTTTAAAACTTCCTTTACCACTCAACACTGCTAAAAGCAGTATTGAATCTAAATTCTGCTTCTTAGTGTTTGATATGGAGCAAATTACTTCTCTATGCCTTAAGTGTCCTATGTAGAACAGAAAGAAAAGTACCACCAATTGTTTAAGTTTTGAAGATGGAATGTATGTGAATGTGTGTGAAGTACCTAAACATTACTCGCCACAGCAAGCATTCAGGGCCAGTTAGCATAATTGCACTCATACAGTCAACAAGTAGCTAGTACCAATATGTACCAGATACTGTTTTAAGTGGTGCTGGAGACTCTAAAGGAAACAGGCAAGGCCCTATTTCATGTAATAGAGGAGGACATTAGTTTAAGCTTTAAATTAAGGGCAAGATTGTGGGCCAGGAGGGCTGGGATTGTAGCTCAGTGGTGTAGCACTTTCTTAGTACATGTGAGGTACCAGGCTTGATCCTCAGCACCACATAAAAATAATTAAAGGTATTGTGTCCATCTACAACTAAAAAATAATAATAATAAAAGATTGTGGTCAGAGAGAAAAACACAAATCAATCAAATCTCCCAATCTTGGAACAGCTCATGGACCCCTCCCTTCCTTTATGTCGTGAAGAGAACTTTTCGTCTCCAAATCTGCAAAGGCAAACTACTGGGACCTAAAATGGAGTAGTGAGACAGCCTTCACCTAAATTTAGTTTATGTTAACATTCAAAAGAATCAGAACAAAGACTTATGAGCTTTCCTTCCTCTTGCCTCCATCTTTACTTTATCTCCCCAGCCCTATGCAAACATACTATTAGTTGACAGAAAAAGAGTTCAATAAATTTTATTAAAGTTTTTTTTTTGGCATCCCTCCCCCCTCAGTACTAGGGTTGAACCATGGGGTCCTCTACTACCAAGCTACATCCCCAGCCCTTTCTAAAAAATTTGAAACAGGATCTAAGTTGCCCAGGATGGCCTAGAACGTGTGATCTCCTTTGGTCTCCCAGCACCAGCCTTAATGAAGGTTTTCAAATTCATCAAATTATATCAATTTCCCGTTTATATACCTGTTAAAACAGGAAAGCTAAATACAAACATGGCAACTAGCTAAACCTAAAACGTATAAGAAACTTCTTTTCCTAGAAGAATCCTAACACCAAGGCCTTCATTTCCCTAAATTAATTTACACGAAGTATAGGGCTTTGGTATACAAATCATAGGGTATTTTTTCATCCCATTTACTTTTTCCATGTAAAACACTGTACTGAATCCAATTTGCTGCTTCTACTCTAACTCACGTCATCTTGTAGAAAGTTTAGCAGCAGCTATTCTATAGAGCTTCAATTTCCTATAATTCGAACTATTAGAAATCTTTGGCTTTGAGACTAGCTAGTTATTTTTCTAAATAAATAAAGATTCCTGGCAGGAAATTTTATTGCTATCACTGGGTATCTCAATGGGTAGAACTTGGCTAATTTCATTTCATTTGCACTGCTGTTCTACAGGTAAGGAGAAATCAAGAAACAAAAGAGGAAAAGCTTTAACAGTGTAAGAATACATGCAGCTGTTGAAGATAACAGCCTGGGTAGAGCACTTGGCCAGCAAGAACGAGGTCCAGGGTTCAATCTCCAACACCACAGAGGCACTCAGAGAAAGAAGAGTACATATACCACTATCTTTAATATGCTCTTCAAGAAATATAGCCTATCCGCACCACAACACCCATTTCTAATCCCGGCTACTTGAAGGCTGGGGCAGGAGGAACTTAAGTTTGTCAGCCTAAGCAACTTAAAAGGACTGCAGGGTCTAGTTCAGTAGTAAAGCACTTGCTTAGAATGAGTAAGCAACTGGGGTGGTGGTGGAGTATAAAATCAAGTTTTCAATTATCGGTCTTGCACAGAAGAAAATAAAAATGCTAAAACCCAACTGCTAAAGATTGTCAGCCTACCTCATGTAAAATGTATGTGGTTCTTAAGTGTTATTTCCATTGATCCTGCTGTATCCAGTTTTATCCAAACCTTAAGAAATGATCCACGAGAAAATAAAACTAACTGCTAAGAGTACGGCGAGCAAACCCAGGGCCTCACACAGACTACGTAAATGCTCTACCACTGAGCTACTTACCCAGACCTCCTTTTATGGCTTATTTTAAACTGACCACTCTCATTTTTCATTTCTCCCTGGCTTATTACTCAAAACATACTACCCTATACTAAAACTTTGAAACAAAGTTTTCAAAACATACTACCCTATACTAAAACTTTGAAACAAAGTTCTTAAAAAATATGCCATCTTTATTTATAACACCAACCTCAAAATTCTAGGCAGTCTTTTCCCCCACCTAGGTCTTGAGCATATCCACAACGCCCATTACACATACCCATATCCTACTCTCTGGTATACTATGCTGTTCATTAAGTACTTTTATCAAATAAGTAGTAGTAATGATTAAATGTGGCTATGCAATAAATTCAGCTCTGAAGACCTAAAGATTTAAAAAAAATTTATTTGTAGTTGTAGGTGGACAGTATGCCTTTTTTTTTTTTTTTTTTTTAAATGTGGTGCTAAGGATCAAAACCAGGCCATCACACATGCTAGGTAAGTGCTCTGCCACTGAGCTACAGCCCCAGTCCAATAATCATTTAACATACAAACCATACCTGTTTAAATGTGCAATGCACAACTTTTTGGGACCATTCATATATATGCTGACCTCATCCACCCCCTTTTCAGTTGGGTGTTTGGGGGGGAGCCCTACACAGGCACAACAATTCAGCTCTAACATTTAGTGAAGATGAAAACAAAAGCAATTCAAATTTTACAAGAAAATTCAGGGAAAGCAGAGTTAGGGTGCAGAACTTGAGGAAGAATGCTATTTTGTTTGAGGCTTTTTAAAAAAGCTTTTGTTTTTAAAATGTCATCTAACACTCAACAACCCAATTCGGGATAAAGTATGGACCAGAAACTTTCTTCTCTTTTCAAATAATTTTATTGTTAAAGCATAAATATGGTCAAAGGAAATGTTAAACCAAACACCCATGGTAAATGAAGAGAACACTATTGGTACTTTGGTATCCTCCATGTGCCTATTCCAAGTTTATAACCCCCGACCCCATAACCACTGCCTTTAATTCTGTTACCCATTCCCTTGTTTTTTTCTTTAAGCAGTACTGGGGATAGCACCTAGAGCGCCAGGCACGCTAGGCAAGTATTCTACCAACAAGCCACACACATCCCAGCCTGTTTTTGAGAGGGTATTACCACATGGCTCAGACTGGCCCTGAACTTTCCATCCTCCTGCCTCAGCACTACAAGTATGCAACACTGTACCCAGCTTATCCCCCTTGTGTTTTCTTGTTTTGTTTTTTTGTGGTGCTGGGAATTGAACCCAGGGCCTCCTGCTTGCGAGGCAATTTCTCTACCAACTGATCTATATTCACAACCCTTCCCCCAGTTATAGTTTTGTCATATTTGTATGTACTCTTAAACCTGTGTCTTACTACAACTTTAGCTTTTAGCTCAAAATGTTTGAGTCATCCAAGTTGGACCAAGTTTTTTCTTTTCCACTACTGTACTAAATTCAAATATGAGCACCCACAATTTACCCAGACATTTGTTTCCAATATCCTGTTGACAGGAACAATATTGGTAAAAAAACCATTTCTGTACATGGACCTTGGGGCGCATGTGCAAGGAAGCTTAGAGAGGAATACTGGATCTCCTTCAACTTTCCTAGATGTTTTTCTAAGTGGTGGTATTGAAATTCACTTTTGAACTTAGCTAAACTGTGAAACGCTAGGCAAATATTCTAGTCTAGCCCTTCCCTTCAAATTGGACACTAAGAGCAATACTTTAATTGAAAAGATTTTTATTTTGTTTATTAAGTGATAACTGAGGTGCCTGAAACCAAGGCTGGTAGTTGTGCATTTGAACCAGAAAGACAAAAATGTCTGTAAAGAATATCATGAACAGAACAGTTACTACAGCAAGACTACCTCACTGCACAAATCCTTTCTTAATTCCTGAGAACAAAACAAAGGGAAGGCATTACTCTTTCCTTCAGATGAAGAAACAAGAGGGTCACAAAAGGATCTTGCCTGAAGTCACACTGCTTTTATCCAGAAATGTCACTTTAAAAATAAATAGGTGACTGCACAAATACCTGAATCTCTTAAGCAACGTAGTCGTTTAGTAAACTTATGAAAGATCTGAATCTCAGTATCTGAGGACTTGAGATTTAGTCCCAAAATGAAGTCCAACATCCATGTTGCAACCATGGTATTACCACATCAAAAACTTCCTATTAGGCCGGGAAGTTAATGTTGCAGTACATTAAATGAAAGAAAAAAAGATCGGATCGCAGGCACACTAAACAATTAAAAGTCCGAAACCGCACCCCAACTCTCCCCTCCCCGAACACTATTCGTTTTGATACCAACTAAGTCCACTGCTTTACATTCCAAAGCTTCCACTCAATTATTCAAGCTGGGTGTAGCCCAGGGGTCGAAGGCCTGCCTAGCCTGCGCGAGACCCTGGGTGCAAAAACAAAAACCAGGAGAAAAGAGTTTTTTAAGACTCCGGGGCCATCGCCAGGGATCGCTGCAGACGTAACCCGAAGGAGGCCCTCCGCGCTCGGCTCCCCCTCGGCCGAAAGAGACATCCACTCGCGCTCCTTCCAGGTGAAGGCTGCGGCCTGGAGATCAAATGACTCGCCAGCGGCCCGGCCCGGGGCCGGGAAGCGGGCGAGGCCGGCCGGGGCCGCGCGCCCCTCCCGCCGCCCCCCGGGGCGGGGCCGGGCCGCCACAACGGCCGCCCGCGAGGCCGAGCCGCCGCCCCCGGGCCCCGGCGACCCCGAGGCCAAGCCCGCGCTCCGGGCCGCCGCCGCCTCGGGAGCCGCGTCCCCCGCCCTGCGCGCGCGCGCGCGCGGCCTGCCCTTCCGCTCTCCGGCCTCCCCTTACCCTCCGCGATCCCGGTCCCGGTCCCGGTCCCCAAAGCCGCCTCCGCGCATGGTCCCAAATGGGTAGAGATCTGGGAGCGGGGCACGGATGGCCGGGCTCGGGAGGGCCTGCGGCTCCGGTCTGGTCACGACCGATGGCGGCGGCGCCTCCGCTGTTGGGGCGGCGGCAGGCGCGGCGCTCTCTCGCTCCGACGCGCTGTCTCCCGTCGCAGACGCCACCGTCGCCGCCTCTCTCGTCGGAGACGGGAGCAAAACACAGAGAATCGGGGTTATAAAAACGGTGGGTAGGTTTGGCTACGCTCAAACCCGGCAGTGCCGCGGTTCAGGCGTCTCCTTCCTTCCCAGCGACTGCACAAAATGGCGGCCGCCGCTGAGGCTGCTCCAACTTAACGCTACGTACGTCGGAGACGATACGTAAACAGCGTCTCGGAATAGCCCGAGGGGGCCCGCGGGGTACTACGGTGATTCTTAGAAGCGTTTTACGTCAGTTGCGGAGATGGGCGCTTTCTGCGGTTGGGATAAGAAAACAAAGTACGGAGAGGGCGTAGAGCTCTCGCGCCAACTGAACCCGAACGTGGAGTGGGGTGGGGGAAGAGCCTCCGGCGCGACGTAACATTCTTTACGTCGTTACCCGGCCCACTATTGCGAAGATGCGCAGTATGCGTAGCGCATTCTGTTTAGAGAATAGAGGATTTTGCCGGGTTCCGGCCGCAGGACGGAACTTGAGGCCTGCTTGTGCGAGCTGCTTTGCAGAGACAATAACCGTCCTCCACGTTGTAGCCAAGTTTCAGAGTCTGCGGCGCCAGAAGCCAGCAGGATCTTCAGGCCCCTGGCTGGCATTCCTAGGGGCCCTGGCGGCCCTCTGCCTCGCCGCCGTGGGCCGGCCGAGCCTGGCCGCGCGCCCCGGCGCCATTTCCTTTCAGTTACCCCTCGCTGCGCCGTCGCCGGCAGCCATGATGGACGCGCCGGGTCCCATTCTAAAGCGAGGTGGCCGGCGGCGACGTCCCAGCTAGGTTAGGGCACTCCACTTCCTTGGGTCCTCGCCGAGGTGCCTGCTGGAGCGCGCGGCACCGCCCCGACTGAGCACAGCTGAGAGCCAACAAGCAGAACCTGCCCGGGGCCCTCGGCGGCCGCCATGAGCCGCGCTCCTCCCGGGCCTCAGGCTCCGGAGAGCAGGAGGCTGCCCGGCGGCCCAGAGCCTGCGCCGGCCGGAGCTCGGCCCCCCTGGACCGGCTCCCGCGCTCCTGCACTTGCAAGGCTCGCAGGCTTGGCCAAGTGGCCCCAGGGCCCTTGGGACCTGCGCATCTCAAGTTCGCTTATTTCTGCAGATGGGTGAAGGGAGTCGTGAGGCCTCTCCGGCCTGAGCGTTTCCCAGACTGTTGAAAAGTGCCATAAGGAAAGGAGCTTCGTGCGGGGCCTTCCGGGTGTCACTTGCGACAGTGGGGATTCACGGAACAAAGGTTGGATGGCTGGAGGGCCAGGCACTGTGCTAGGCTCAGGCCCAGAGCTGAAGCAGCAAGTTCAGCACCATAAGTTTACCCGTGTGTGTCAGGTGGTAAACAGTAATTTCAGGCAGTTGCTAACAAAAAAATGTTTAAAAAGAAAAACAAGGGAAAAGAGCTAGAGAGTAGAGTAGAGCCAGAACATGTGTAGTTCTGTGAGGAAGCCCACCTGGTGCGTTCTGGACAGGCCTCCGGAGCGAGTGACATTCAGGCCGAGGCCTGAAGTGAGGGAGCTGACCTTGCGGAAAGAACAAGTGCAAAGGCCTGGACGCGGAGGGTGCCTACAGTACAGCATGGAGAAAAGGCAGGAGAGGGCTACCTTATGGATTTGGGGCCCCTCTGAACAACTTGATCTTTTGAATAAGGTGGAAATCTCTGGAAGGTTTTAGGCGGTAACAAAGAACATCCCCTATGACTGCAATATAGAGAGTAAATTGAGAATTAACTAGGAGGCAAGTGCAGTAATCCAAAGAAGAGGGAGCTTGGTGCAGATTAGTAGTGATGGGTTAGGGGAAAGTTATTGCTTGTAAAAGTGGAGCCAGTGATTTGCTGCTAAGTGGAAGTGAAGGAAGAAGAGACAAGGGCGATGAAGACTAAGCACCAGTATGAATGTGATAGGCAGAGGGCGTTATTTGGACCGGTTGGCCTACTCTTCTCATATATCATGTAATTAAACGTGAGGCTCCCTATATGACAATAAATGACTTAGAAAGGTAGGCCCACTGAAACCCTCCCTGTACTTTGCCACTGGGGATTAATTAATATTTGGTACTAGATCAGGTCCCTTCTTACAGTATCTCATAACTCTCTTGTCCTCATAAAACATCACAGTAGGTAATACATATTTGTCATTATTTGATTATTCCCACCTTCCAATAAAATGAGTGTTAAGTTTTCCCTCTGGTAGACAAGTTTTGACTATGAAGTGAATCCAAAGAATGCATTCAACATTCCTTTTTAAAAAAAATTTTTTTAATTGTCCATGGACCTTTATTTTATTATGTTTATATGCGGTGCTAAGATCTAACTCAGTGGCTCACATGCTAGGCAAGGGCTCCACTGAGCCATAGCCCCTGCATTCACATTCTTTTCAGTTCAAAGATGGTGAAGTTTATTGGTTTTTCTGAACACAGGGCAAGTGTTCCCTTGGGTAAGGCGGTGGGAGATCCTGGGGAGTGTCAGGTAATGGCCAGAGCTGGTGGGGAACAGTGAAAACACCCTTAGCTCAATTCAACTTTATTTTGTGACATGAGAACTGACAGTTGAATGCTCCTGCTTACTACGTTCCGGAATATGGCTATGAGTTTTATCTTCATTATTTGAGTTTATGTAAAGCAGTAACAGCCCCTCACAAGGTGGAATCAAATACCACTAAGAGTGATGCCCATTCAACCATGTAACAGTTACCATCTGTCCACTATGCAGATGAGAATGCTGAGCCTCAGGAAGGTAAGTAGCTAGTCCAAGGTCACACAGTTAACAAATGGCATACCCAGGACTCAAACTCAGCTGCCCTGCAAGGTGGGTTTTGTTTTGTTTCGTTCTGGTACTGGGGATTGAACCTGGGGGTGCTTAACCACTGACCCACATCCCCAGCCCCTTTTTATTATTGTATGAGAGTCAGGGTCTCACAGAGTTGATTAGGACCTCACCTAAATTGCTGGGGCTGGCTTTGAACTTGTGATCCTCCTGCCTCAGCCTCCCAGGCCACTGGGATTACCGATGTTGTGCCATGCCCAGCTCCGCAAGGTTTTGACATTTCACTGTTGACATTTGGGATGGACGATTTCTTGGGTGGAGGGATATCCCAGGCATCATAAGACGTTTAGCAGCATCCCTGGCCTCTACGCTCTAGGTGCCAGTGGAATCTTCCACCTCTCCCGAGTCATGGCAACAAAAGCATCTCCAGACACTGCCCTGTCTCTCTGGGGTCATACTGAGAACCAAACTGAGACCCAGTTCTGTGGGATTGCTCGGCTGCATGACCTCCCTGCGGCATCAGAGAATCAATCTTGTTCTTTGGATCGTGGTTTTCTGCAGATGTCTTTTGCCTTTTGAAGACTCCACCTACCAACACCACTGCCATTATTTATTGTTTATTATTAGAGCAATACAATTTATACTCAAGACTTAACTTTCAACCACTAAGAGAATGACTCCTTTTGTTTAGGTTTTAAAGCAGAGCTTTTGTTTTTAAGCTATTTTTACTGTGAACCATCAAATTCCGGACATATATCTATGCATTTTCCACAATTCTGCAATTTTAGTCATTTAAGCTCACTGAATGTGAGGTGTGGGTGCCCCTGATTCTATCTTAATGGACCCTTGTTGGTTCTGGTATCTTGATTCATTATACCTGAGGTACAGGCATAATGATGTACTTAGTCAACAAGGCCACCCTAAAGCAGAAACATCAAACTGCGGGACACAAGGGCGTGTAGGGAACAGAGAGCCTTTGGGAATCTGTTTCTAGAACTTGAACTTTTCTTTTTAATGGCACTAAGGATAGAAAGTGCCTCTCCTATGCTAGGCAGATGTTCTAGGTTCCCAGCCCTGGAGCTTAGAAGCGTTCATATATTCCCTTTTCTGAAATTGATATGACTCAGAAATTTGTTCACAATTGCACCCTCCCACTTTACAAAAGTATTTTTGTTCTACTCAAAATCTCAACTGTTGGGTTTCGTCATGGGTATAATAGTCTCCAAAGGGCCACATACAGAGATAAAACACAGTATTGACGGGAAAGAATGATTCTAAGTAGTTGGTGACATTCTTTTGTAATAAGTATTCCAGTTCTTTGTTCCCAACAAAATGGAAGGAGGATCATGTGGATTTTCAGCAGATAGATTAGAAATAACTTCTTAAAATAGAATACTGAATTTTTGGCATATAAATTGGAAGATTGGAGAATTGAGTGACATAACTACAACAACTCTCATTCTAATCCCACTTACTAAATTATTTGATCAATATTTCTCACAGCTTTAAAATTGGAAGGAAAAAATAGTCAAAAGTAAGTCTATGGATACAGGACCTATTGTTTCTTAATTCCACCCCCCCCCCTTTTTTTTTTTATAAGAATGGCATTTCCAATAAAAATGTACTTCTAGGGGCTGGGGTTGTGACTCAGTGATAGAGCACTTGCCTCATGTGTGTGAGGCTGGGTTTGATCCTCAGCACCACATAAAATAAATAAATAAAGGTATTGTGTCCATCTACAACTAAAAAGTTTTTTAAAAATGTACTTCCTAAGCCCCGGGCTGTGGCACACACCTGTAGCCCAGCCACTCAGGAGACCGAGGCAGGAGGATCACAAGTTTCAGGCCAGCCTGGGCAGCTTAGCGAGACCCTATCGCAAAATAAAAAAATAAATAAATAAATAAAAAATAAAAGAGGCTCATGATGGGGGTTGCTTGAGAACATTCTGTGGCCCCATGACCTGCAACTCAGCTCTGATAAATTCCATAGTTTGCCATTCAGGCCTTCCACAATCTGGCCTCAACCTCTCGCAGCCCATGCTTCAGCAAATCTCCGCTCTTCTCTATTCCTCACGCACATTTTTAAATGTTCCCAACTTCTGTGATTTTGGTTAGTCCCTCTCCATGCTAAAAAACAGGCTGACTTGGAGAGGAGGTGTAGCTCAGAGTTAAAGCACTTGCCTGGCATGTGAGAAGGCCCTGAGTTTGGTCACAGGACCACCCCTCCAAAACAAATTGATTCAAAAGTGATTTTCCATCCATTGGCATTGAGAGGCATTAATAACTTCCCATCGGAAAACATTTTTTCAGTTCTCATAGGTAACTGAGAAGCTCTTATACACACACACACACACACACACACACACCACACAACCAAGGTAAGAAGAGGTTCAGACTACACAGCTCACTGGGGATGAAAATATTCATAATTAAAATGGCAGAATGACTCACAAGCATGAAGATGCACTGTTAATACATCTCAAGGACTGAATCAGAAGGGGGATTATAATTAACAAGGTGTGACAAATCCTGCAGTCACACGAAGCATGGTCTCTCTCTGGCACGCGCGGAAGCACAGGATGACACAGCCACCCTGCCCTTTGCCTCAGCAATGGATTTTTTTTTTTTTTTTTTTAATTTTGCACTGGGGTTGAATCCAGTGTGCTCTACCACTGAGTTGCATCCCCAGCCCATTTTATTTTTTGAGACAGGATCTTGCTGAGTTGCTGAGGCTGACCTGGAACTTGCAATCCTCTTGCCTCAGTCTCCGAGTAGATGGGATTACAAGCATGAGCCACCACACCAGGGACAATGGACCTGGGTAGGACAACAAAAGCTTTTTTTGCTGACAGAAAACATTGTTATGATATCCTAGCTGCCTTTAAGTGCTGGGGTCCCTGATTTCTGTTCCATAGAACTAGTACTGCCACTAGCACGTGGTAGAGGGTTTGCTTAACGGAGGCACCACTCGTAGCCCTGGAGTGCCAAGGCCCACTGCAAGATGGACTCCACTGGAGAACATGGACAGTGGGATGCAGCCAGAGCTGGTTCCCGGCCTATAAAAGAAAAACAGATGTTCAGCAAGTCGGAAGACATGGGTGAAGCCTTCTTTAGATTCCTCGTTCCCTGGTTTCTCCATCCTGCCTCATACCTACACTGCCGCCCGCTACACCCTCTGTGGCCCAGGCTGCAGTGAGTCCCTGGGTTGTCCAGTAGCTGAAGTCCACACCCGGCTGACTTCACTGACTCCTGCCTGGCTGCTAGAATAGAAACGACTTATCACAGGCATGGACTGGCCAAAGGCAGAGTGAGCAGATCCATTTTCTGTTCTAGAGAAGCCAGAGAACTGACCCATGCTAACTGTGGGGGTCAATCATTGTAGCCAGGCCCCTCTGCTCCATCACCTGCAGGGCTCCAGGTTAACACTGTGTAACTGGTTTCTGGTGCTGGGGAGGCCCTGACAGTCCCCTGCCTTGCTGCAGGGAGGGCTTGCTCTTGGCCTTAGATCACAAGTCTTTCTCTTTCCTGAAGAGCAGGGGATTGGGAAAAGTTTGCCTTCACAGACAGGAATGCGGAGAGGAGTTTCGGGCTAACACTGATTCCTTAGTAGCTAAGAAGGAGTCAGAAGGGCAGTTTCCTGGTTTCCAGAGATTCCTTTGTGTTCCCCAGGGAGAAAAAGGGGTGTTGATCCGACAGGGACCAAATGGAGAGCAACAGAGTTGGCAGCGACCTGCTGAGGAAGAGAATGGAGAGGAGAACTGTTCATAAAGTGTCTTGTCATAATCAATTATACTTTAGAAATACATATGTAACACAGTAGCCCCCACTCGTCAAGGGTTTTCTGGCCATGGATTCAGTTACCCATGGTCAATTGTAGAAAATTCCAGAAATAAACAGTTCCTAAGTTCTAGATTTCATCTAGTGTGATGAAATCTCATGCCATCCTGCTCTGCCCTGCCAGGTGTGAACCAGCTCTTTGTCCAGTCGTCCATTCTGTATGTACCACGCACCTGACAGTCACTTTGTAGTCGTCTCAGTTATCTGTCATGGTATCACACCACTGCGTCCTAGTAACCCTTATTTTACTTAACAATAGTGCACAGGAGTAATGATCTTGGCAATTTATTTTATAGTATATTGTTATAATTGTTCTGTTCTTTGTTTTTCTACTTTAAAATAAGTGTTCTGTTTATTATTGTTGTTAGAGTACCTAATTTAAAAATCACGCTTCCTCATGATCGGTATGTGTATCGAGAGGAAACAGTAAATTGAGGGTTCAGTACCCCCGTAGTTTCAGGCATCCATTGGGAGTCTTGGAATGGACGCCCCACAGATGAGGGGAGACCACTGCAATGTGAACAAGGACAGGCTGGCACCAAAAATCAGTACGTGAGGACGAAGAGCGCAAACACCGACAGGTCAGGTGAACACCAGCTGGTGTCTCTAGGATGTTCCATCACGAGAAGTGAAGTGTGGTGTTTGAATAATTTTGATCACAGACACAAAAGAGAGTTTGCACATATTTGGAGGGTTATCTCTGAGGAAGGACTGTGCCAAACAAATCCACCCACCACACTCACACCCACTCCCCTGATCTGGGGGCAGTTCAGACTGGTACTGGGTGGAAATGAGGCAGAGTCAGAGGGAGGACTTGGCTCTTGTATAAATATGTGAGTCCAGGCATGTGTGAGAATTTGCGGGGGTACTGTGGTTCCCCTTGGAACTAGCTATTGCTCAGAGTATGTGAGAGTGTCCACATAAAATAGTTACCCTGGGGACACAGATTCAAGTTACTTTGAATGACATGTTTGTTCCATGTTCCATATTCATGGGAAGAGGTTTTATGAACTTTTATAGTCACAGAACAAGTCATAAATTAATACATTTACCAACTACACCAGGAGCATCAGGTAGGCCGCTGCAGCAAGGCTAGGACACCACAGCAGGCTCAGCGTTAGGTTTGGTGGGGCTTGGGGTCTGCTAAGCTTAGCCATATCTATATTCAAGAAACTTATTCATCAGTCCTGAGAATGTTAGGTCAGATACAGAAATGAAGACAAATGGCTACTCAGGAGCCTCACATGACCCAGGGCAATGTTGGCTCTTGACCTAAGACATTCCATCTCTCCACAGTCCCTGTCACCAGGCTAACACCCTCTCAAATCCAGAAAAGCAGTCCTCCTTGCTTTTCCAGACTAGACATCCAGCGGGCCAGCATGCAGACTTCCAGGACCTTGGCTGCTGTTGTGAAGACAGGTACAAAATGGAACCAGGCAAAACGAGTTGGTTTCAGACATAAAGGACCATGTGGACCCGCTGTTCACCCCACATCCACTGCCAACTAGCTCACTGTGATATACAGGCCCTGCCCGGTACATGGTGGTAGAGTCAGCCTCTGACCCTGAGTGCAACAGGCTCATACAAGGATGGAAAGAAAGCCCCCTCCCCAAGAAGTCATAAATAATCCTACTTGTAACTAAAGTATGCCCCTTTCTTCCCTCACTCTTTGTTTTATTTTAATTTATTTATTTTGGTATTGGGGGTTTATCCCAGGGATACTTTACCACTGAGCCGTATCCCCTTTTTAATCATTTTTTTTTTTTTTTTTAAATTTTGAGACAAGGTCTTACTAAATTGCTGAGACCTTGAACTTGTGATCCTCCTGTCTCAAGCCCCTGAGTTACTGGGATTACAGTTGTACCACTGCAACTGGCCCCTCACTCTTGAAATGTACCCTCACCCTTCAGGGAGAAGCTGAGAGTCGCTTCTCCTGGTTTCTCCTTTATTTGCACGGGAGGCTCTTGGTTTTGTTATTGAGCCCATGACTCCAAGAGGGAAAAGAACCCAGTTTGGGTCAAAAATTGGTAGCATCACAATCTGGTGTGGGGGCACACACCTGTAATCCCAGCTAGTGGAGAGACGGAGGCAGGTGCATTGCAAGTTTGATGTTCGGGCAACTTAGTGAGAACTTGTCTCAATAAAAAATTTAAAAAAGGGGGGGCTGGGGAGATAGCTCAGCTGGTAGAGTGCTTGCCTTGCAAGCACAAGGCCCTGGGTTCAATCCCCAGGACTGAAAAAAAAAAAAAATTTAAAAAAGGGTCTGGGGAGTGTTGCTCAGTGGTGGAGTGCTTGCATGAAGCCCTTGGTTCAATCCCCAGTACCTTCCAAATAATAAAAATAAAAATAAATTGATAGCATCAGGCTGTTCTAGTCAGCCAAGGTCAAGCAGTGTGCAGAGCTTTAATGTGGACGCAGCTGCTTCGGTTCAGTTCGGCAGGCCTGCTGCAGTCACAGCACAGAGCAGCTGTTGGAGTGGGAGAGGAGGAAGGGGGCTCCTTTGGCAGTACTCGTCATCTGTGGTGCTCAGGACAGGCTTTTTGCTGTTTGCCACAGAGTGGGGAAGACACTTGGGGAAGCAGGTGGAGGAGAGGTTGACCACAGCCACCATGAATTACCTGGGTCCAGAATGCCTCCTCAAGACAGTGGGAATGCCCAGGGCACCTGGTCAGGTGCACCCTTGCTCTGTAGGACTTAACCACAATTGCAACTGGTTATTTGGGTGACTATTCCTGCAACTCCATGTCCTGGGCATGTCTTGATTAGTCACACCTGTGTCCATTGTACCTGGTGTCCCAATAGTGGCTGAAGGCAAGGCAAAATTCTGTATTAGAGATACATATATCTATATAGTGTAAGAAGGAAGACAGGCGCGGGGACATTTGACAACGAATTTAGAGAATGAACAATTCTGTGGGGAAGGTGGTTTACTCCTAGAGGAAGTTCAGGGGTCTTTAACTGCATTGGTGAAGTTTTACTTCATGTGACGTCCACTGCTCATTTGTGCCAGGGCTGTGGGTAGTCCAAAGACAGTACCCCGAGACGGCGTGCAAGATATAGGACTTCCTGAGTAAGCTTACAAGGGACCAGTGGTGACCGGCTGAGAAGATACCACCTCTGTCCCTCAAGGCGTTTCCTCCCACGGTGGCCAGCTGGAGAAGTGGCACGTATCCTTTCCATGGTGCCCTCAGCTCTGCACCAGTTGCCGCTAAGAGGGGGGTGTTATATGTTAGGCTGCAGAAGCAGTGGTATTATCCACATTGGCTTGCTCAGGCTGCTTGTGTGACCAGCATCCCCAGGAGCAACTGTCCTGCCATACATGCAAGAAGTTAGCTTCTACAGAGCTGGCTTGCCTGGTTCCCAGCGTGCACAGGACAAAGCCAGTGTCCTCCAAGGTAAGAGGTATCCGCACGTTCCAGCCCAGGCATGTTCCCTTAACTTGGGCAGATTTTGGGAATCGGAAAGGGGCATTTAGGGACATGGTGATTTACTGTCCCCTTAAGGTCTCTATGCTTCACAAGTATTGACTATTTTTATACCGTTGTGTCTTATATTCTTCATAATATATTTAAAATATACATATGAATGAGTGAAAGAGGATGCATGTAGCAGGAGCCCATTAATCATTCAAGATTTTCCCCAAGCAGCCTTTTATTTATTTATTTATTTTTTCAGGAAGCAGGGCTTCATTCTGCAACATGGAGGAAACCTGCTTTCCCACCTGCCCAGACGTAAACTGTTACGACTCAGGTACTGGCCAGAAGTGCCCCTTGTGGACAGGGTTCTAAAGACAAAGCAGAGCCAGAAAATTCTGAGCTTTCTTCCCATAAACACACCATATCGCCATTTACAGGATTCATATACCATATATATGAGTTTCAGAATTTTATACTGGTATCAAAAATTATACTCAAAATTTATCACTAAACTAACCTGTATTATATTTTTCCCCTCTGACTAATTTCTTTGCGAGTATCTTCACTGTCCCGAAGACTTCCACTTCTTCTTTACTTGGTGCATACGCCTCCTTATCCTTCTTAGGTTCTCTGCGCCTCTCTGGCACCTCGAGTGACCCTCCGCTCAGATTCCCTCCACCAGCCAGGCTGCATGCCGGCTTTCCCGACCCGACACCTGCAGTCTGGACTTGTGGCTGTCCTTTCTCGTGCTAGATCCTCATGGGGACTGCCAAGCCTTTCTCCCTCGCTTCCTCCTCCGCTGTGTGAGGCTGGGAAATCTGATCTGTCGTCCAAGATCTCAAGCACTCTCTCTTCCCTGACTTGCCCCTCGATGCGGGTTTATCGTCTCCGCCATCTGGCTTCCGTAGCTCCATCTCCTGGGAGGTTTTCATGGGCTTCTTCTCCTTTTTATTTGTTTCTAATTGGTTCTACATGACAGGAGAATGCATTTTGACACATTGCACCACAAATGGAGCATGACCTCTCCTTCCTCTGACTGTGCATGGTGCTGAGTACACCCAGTAGTGTGATCATGCATGTACATAGGGTGATAATGTCCCATCCCCATCCACCGTCCTTCCCGTCCCACCGCCCCACCCCTCCTCTCACTCCCCTCTGCACAATCCAAGGTTCCTTCATTCTTCCCTCCTCCCTCCCCCCCTATGGATCAGCATCCACTTATTAGAGAAAACATTCGGCCTTTGGCTTTTTGGGATTGGCTGATTTCACTTAGCATGATATTCTCTAGTTCCATCCACTTACCTGCAAATGCAATAATTCATTCTTCTTTAAGGCTGAGTAATATTCCATTGTGTATATGTACCACATTTCTTTATTCATCATCTGTTGAAGGGCATCTAGGTTGGTTCCATAGTTTAGCAACTGTGAATTGAGCTGCTGTGCTCAATTGATGTGACTACGTCACTGCAGTATGCTGATTTGAAGTCCTTTGGGTATAAACCAAGGAGTGGGATAGCTGGGTCAAATGGTGGGTCCATTCCAAGTTTTCTGAGGAATCTCCATACTGCTTTCCAGAGTGGTTGCACCAATCTGCAGTCCCACCAGCAATGTATGAGGTGTACCTTTTCCCCACATCCTCTCCAACATTTATTGTTGCTTGTATTCTTGATAACTGCCATTCTGACTAGAATGAGATGAAATCTAGAGTAGTTTTGATTTGCATTTCTCTTATTGCTAGAGATGATGAACATTTTTTCATATGTTTGTTGGTTGACTGTATTTCTTCTTCTGTGAAGTGTCTGCTCAGTTCCTTAGCCCATTTGGTTGGGTTATTTGTTTTCCTGGCGTTAAGTTTTTGAGTTCTTATATATCCTGGAGATTAGTGCTCTGTCTGAGGTGTGTGTTGTAAAGATGTTCTCCCATTCTGTAGGCTCTGTCTTCACATAATTGTTTCCTTTGCTGAGAAGAAGCTTTTTAGTTGAATCCATCCCATTTATTGATTCTTAATTTTACTTCTCAAGCTTTAGGAGTCTTGTAAGGAAGTCAGGTCCTAAGCCAACATGGTGAAGATCTGAGCCACTTTTTCTTCTAGTAGGCACAGGGTCTCTGTTCTAGTGCCTGTCTTTGATCCACTTTGAGTGATTTTTGTGCCAGGTGAGAGACAGAGGTTTAATTTCATTTCATTACATATGGCTTTCCAGTTTTCCCCAGCACCATTTGTTGAACAGACCATCTTTTTTTCCAATGTATGTTTTTGGCGCCTTTGTCTAGTAAGAGATAACTGTATTATGTGGGTTGTCTCTGTGTCTTCTATTTTGTACCACTGGTCTACATGTCTATTTTGGTCCCCAATACCATGCCGTTTTTGTTACTGTTGTTCTGTAGTATAGTTTGAGATCTGGTATTGTGATGCCTCCTGCTTCACTCTTCCTGATAAGGATTGCTTTGGCTATTCTGGGTCTCTTATTTTTCCAAATGAATTTCATAATTGTTTTTTCTAGTTCTATGAAGAATGTCATTGGCATTTTAATAGGAATTGCATTAAATCTGTATAATACTTTTGGTAGTATAGCCATTTTGACAAAATTAATTCTGCCTATCAAGGGCATGGGAGATCTGTCATCTCCTAAGGTCTTCTTCAATTTCTTTCTTTAGTGTTTTGTAGTTTTCATTGTAGAGGTCTTTCACCTCTTTTGTTAGATTGAATCCCAAGGTTTTTTTTTTTTTTTTTTTTTTTTTTTTTTTTTTTTTTTTTTTGAGGCTATTGTGAATGGGGTAGTTTTCCTAATTGCTCTTACAGTGGATCATCACTTATGTATAGAAATGCATTTGATTGAGGGGTATTGATTTTATATCCTTCTACTTTGCTGAATTCATTTATGAGTTCTAGAAGTTTTCTAGTGGAATTTTTGGATCTTCTAACTATAGAATCATGTCATCAGCAATAGTGATAACCTGAGTTCTTCTTTTCCTATTCATATCCCTTTAATTTCTTTCATCTGTCTGATGGCTCTGGCAAGAGTTTCAAGGACATTGTTGAATAGAAGTGGTGAAAGAGGGCATCCCTGTCTTGTTCCAATTTTTAGAGGAATGCTTCAATTTTCTCCATTCAGAATGATGTTGGCTTTGGCTTAGCATAGATAGCTTTTACAATGTTAAGGTATGTTCCTAATATCCTTAGTTTTCTAGTGTTTTGAACATGAAGAAGTGCTGTTTTTTTGTTTTTTGTTTTTTTTGGGATTGAACTCAGGAGCACTCGAACCACTGAGCCACATCCCCAGTCCTGTTTGTATTTTATTTAGAAACAGGGTCTCACTGATTTGCTTAGTGCCTTGCTTTTGCTGAGGCTGGTTTTGAACTCACAATCTTCCTGCCTCAGCCTCCTGAGCTGCTGGGATTAAAGGTGCGTGCACTGTACCTGGCAAGGTGCTATATTTTGTCAAATGTTTTTTCAGCATCTATTGAGGTAATCATATGGTTCTTGTCTTTAAGTCTACTGATGTGATGTATTATGTTTATTGATTTCTGTATGTTGAACCAACCTTGCATTCCAGGGATGAACCCCACTTGATTGTGGGGGCACTATCTTTTAAATATGTTTTTGTATGCTATTTGCCAGAATTTTATTGAGAATTTTTGCATCTATGTTCATGAGGGATATTGGTCTGAAGTTTTCTTTCCTTGATGTGTCTTTGTCTGATTTTGGTATAAGGGTGATACTAGTCTCATAGAATGAGTTTGGAAGAGTTCCCTCCTTTTCTATTTCATGGAATAATCTGAGGAGTATTGGTGTTAATTCTTTGATGGTCTTCTAGAACTCAGCTGAGAATCCATCTAGTCCTGGCTTTTCTTGATTGGTAGACTTTTGATGGCATCTTCTATTTCATTGCTTGAAAGTGATCTATTTAAATTGTATATGTCAGGCTGGGGTTGTGGCTCAGTGGTAGAGTGCTTGCCTAGCACATGTGAGGCACTGGGTTTGATCCTCAGTAACACATAAAAATCTTAAAAAAGGTATTGTGTCCATCTACATCTAAAAATATTTTAAATAAATAAATAATAAATCGTGTATGTCATCCTGCTTCAGATTGGGTAGGTGATATGTCTATAGAAATTTGTCACTAAGAGATTTTCTATTTAATTTGAATATAAATTTTCAAAATAGTTTCTAATTATCTTCTGTATATCAGTAGTGTCCATTGTGATATTTCCTTTTTCATCACAAATTTTAGAATTTGAGTTTCTCTTTCTCCTCATTAGTGTAGCTATGGGTTTATCCATTTTATTTATTTTTTTCAAAGAACCAATTTTTTGTTTTGTCAATTTTTTCAATTGTTTCTTTTGTTTCAGTTTCATTGATTTCAGCTCTGATTTTAATTATTTCCTGCCTTCTACTGCTTTTGGTGTTGATTTGTTTTTCTTTTCTAGGGCTTTGAGATGTAATGTTAGGTCATTTATTTGTTGACTTTTTATTCTTTTAATTTATGAGCTCAATGCAATGAACTTTCCTCTTAGCACTACTTTCATAGTGTCTCAGAGATTTTGATATGTTGTATTAGTATTCTTATTTCCCTCTAAGTATTTTTTATTTTCTCCCTGATTTCTTCTGTTATCCACGCATCATTCAATAGCATGGCTTTTAGTCTCCAGGTATTGGAGTAGCTTCTATTTTTAATTTTATCATTGATTTCTAATTTCATTCCATTATGATCTGATAGAATGTGGGGTAGTATTTCTATTCTTTTGTATTGCTGAGCGTTGCTTTGTGGCATAACAGTCTATTTTAGAGAAGGATCCATGTGCTGCTAAGAAGAAAATTATTTGCTGATGATGGATGAAATACTTTATATATGTCTGTTAAGTCTAAATCATTGATCGTATTATTTAGTTCTATAGTTTCATTGTTTAGTTTTGTTTGGAAGATCTATCCAGTGGGTGAGAGAGGTGTGTTAAAGTCACTCAGTATTATTATGTTGTGGTCTATTTGGCTCTTGAATTTGAAAAGGGTTTGTTTGATATATGTAGATGCTCCCTTGTTTGGGGCATATATATTTACGATTGTTACTTCTTGTTGATGTATGATTCCCTTAAGCAGTATGAAATGTCCTGCTTTGTCCCTTCTGACTAACTTGGTTTGAAGTCCACTTTGTCCGATATAAGGATGGAAACCCCTACTTGTTTACGCAACCCATGTGAGTGATAATTTTTTCTTCAGTTTGTGGATGTCTTTTCCTAGGAGGTGAGTCTCTTGAAGATAGCATATTGTTGCATCCTTTTTTAAAATCTAATCTGCCAATCCAAATCTTTTGATTGATAAGTTTAGGCTATTAACATTCAAGGTTATTTTTTTAAACATTTTTTAGTTGTCAAAGGACCTTTATTTTATTTATTTTTTTATTTTTATGTGATGCTGAGGATTGAACCCAGTGCCTCACACATGCTAAGTAAGCGCTCTACCACTGAGCTACAACACCAGCCCCAGGGTTATTACTGAGGTATGATTTACATTCCAGTCATTTGGTTTATTTTGGTTTTTAACTTGACTTAGTATCTCCTTTGATTGACTTTTCCTTTAGTGTATTTCCTTCCTTTGCTGGTTTTCAATTTTTTTTTTTTTTCAATTCCTCCTCATGGAATATTTTGCTGAGAATGTTCTGTAGTACAGGTTTTCTAGTTGTGAATTTTTTTTTACTTTTGTTTATCACAGAGGGTTTTATTTTCATCTTCAATTCTAAAGCTTAATTTTTCTGGTTATCAAATTCTCCATTGGCATCCATTTTATTTTAGAGTTTGATATATGTTGTTCCAGGACCTCTTGGTGTTGAGGATCTGGTTTGAGAAATCAGCTGAAATCAGCTGAAATCTGAATTGGTTTCTTCCTATATGTAATTTGATTTTTTTCTCTCACAGCCTTTAAATCTCTATCCTTATTCTGTAAATTAGTCATTCTGATTATAATGTGCCTTGGTGTGGGTCTGCTTAATTTTGTACATTTGGGGTCCTGTAAGCCTCTTGTAGTTGATTTTCCATTTCATTCTCTAGATTTAGGAAGTTTTCTGATATTATGTCATTGAAAAGATTGTGCATTCCTTTGATTTGTATCTCCATGCCTTTGTCTATTCTAATAAATCTTAAATTTGGTCTTTTCATGTTATCCTGTATTTATTGGAAGTTCTGCTCATGGCTTCTTACCATCTTCTCTGTGCAGTCAGCTTTATTTTCAAGGGTATATATTTTGTCTTCATTGTCTGAGGTGCTATCTTCCGAGTGGTCTAGTCTTGGTGATACTTTCCATTGAATTTTTAATTTGGTTTATTGTTTCCTTCATTTCAAGGATTTCTGCTTGGTTTCTTTTTATAATATCTGCCTCTTTATTGAAGTGATCTTTCGCTTCTTGTATTTTCTCTCCGATACCATCTTTTATTTTAAAGATCAATCTAACTATGTATTTTCTCAGCTCCTTCTCTGACATTTCTTCTCCTGTGTTGCCTATGGATTCTATTGTTAGAGCATCTTGGTTTGTTTGAGGTGCTTTGTTCCCTTGTTTTCATGCTTTTTTGTCTTTTCATCTAGTGGTGTGGAGCTGAGGCAGTACAGATTCTACCCTGTAGTCTTGTAGTGTTCCTGAAGCTTCCAGTACCTCACCTTTAAGGGGGACACCAATGTTAACAGCACCCAATGCAAACAATACAGCACCTTAAACCAAATGGCTCCTATTAAGGTGTCTACAGTTTTGTTGCAATAAACAGAAATGAGGTGTCGATTATTGTCTTCGATATAAATAGTAAATTTGTTTAAAAGGGTTTACTGTTTGAAATAATGAACAATGAGGGAACAGAAGTAGTGTAAGATGTGATGTTTATAAGGGAGGAGAGAAGATAGAGGTAAAAATTTATAGTAAGAGTGAGGGAGGAATCAATAGAGGTTGTCCGTTAGCATGAGAGAAGTAAGAGAGTCCAGGGAGACAGGTGGGTGAGTAAAAAATACATAGATTAAAAATAATTAAAAATATATGAATATACAACAAAACTAATATACTATCCAGACATACCATTCCTCAATAAATTGATACATGAATAATATTTGGATTCAAGATGGTAGAGGTGTGAGAGGATGAAAAAAAAAAGAAGAAGAAGGAAAGTCTCAATGGAAAATTGAATGATTGCTTCCATTAATTTTCAAAAATTTTCTTAGCTTTCCTTCTCTGCTGATAGGTGGGGTTTTCTGAAGTTTGATGTTAACTCCAGGCTGATGGGTGCTGGACTGGTTGGGTGGGCGAGCCAATTGCAAGATGCCCTCACACCCTCTTCCAGTCTTGCCACCCATTGTAGCTGGCCCCTACTTCAGGACTCACTGAGCTGGAGAGAGCCTGGTTTTCTCCAGTTTCTTCGACCTGTGCTCCCCTGGGGAACTGCCCCTAGTCTCCAGCTTTCACAGGCTCGCCAGTCCCAGACTGACCCACGCAAACCCAGCTACAATCTGATGGACCTGGGCTTCGGCTTCCCCAGGCTCTGCCTTGCTGCGGTCCCAAGATCTCAGTGCCCTTCCAACTTGCAGGGAGACCACCAGGGATGCGCTCACACAAAGGAGTGACCCTGCAAAGAGGCAGCCAGATGACCACCACTAGCACATCTAGCAGAAAGACCTCAGGTGCAACCAGGTCTCCAGGTACCCCAATAAATCTCCAGGCTCTGACCAGTATCCCCAGACTGAGGCAGCTGTGCCCTGAGATGGTGGCAGTGGTGGCAGCAAACCTGCAGGCCCTAGTCTATGTCCCAAGATGGCGGCAGCTGTATGTAACCAAACCTGTGGGTACTATGACAATGAACTTCCAGGCAACAGTGGGCAGCAGGCAATCCCCTGGTGGTCTGCAGGCAGCCTGCTGGCTAACAGCAGACGATCAGTGGTGAGCAGCGGGGTGATGGGCAGGCACGAGGCAGGCAAATGGGCAAATGGCCGATGATACGTGGTGGTCAAAAAGTGGGTGATGTGCTGGCAGATGGCGGGCAATCATGGTGGACAAATGGGGGAGGTAAACAGCAGAGGATCGGTGGGTGGCAACGGCTGCCTCACAGAGAACCAGTATTTCCTCTGCTTGAATCCGAGTCACTGAGCGACAAGGAATGCCACCTCCTGCTAGTCCGCCATCTTGGATCTCCCAGGCTTCTAATTGCATGTTCACTGGACAACTTTCTTCACAAGTAACTTTCGCATCACATAAACTAGCTTCCTGAGGCCATGGGCTGTTCATTCGGGACCCTCTTCCACATCTGCTCTGCCTGACATTATGTTCCGTTCTTCACTGTCACTGTCATACTGGAATCCTCTCCTTAGCAGCTTGTATGAGCTCAGACTGAGACATCTTTCTAGACACTAGTGGGTACTGGGCACTAGACATGTTAAAGACTAGCCCTGGAGCCTGACCCTGAGACCTGGAACATTCACTGTCATGTGAGTCCTCTTGACAAAATTCAACTAGCCTGCCTGGGTTAGTTTTCTTCTCCCTGTGCCTGACTTCGCACTTACATTGTCTTAGAGATGTTATTTAAGTCTTTAAATCTTTTATTGCTACTTAACTTTTTAACAGTTTGTGCTCATGTTCCTGACCATTTTGTAAACTCTTGAAAGATAAACTCTCCCTACTCCCAAAGGGTCTAACCCAGTACCACTTATGCTGATGACCTCCAAGCACCCAGACTTCCTGGGATCCAAACACTTGGGTGTCCCCTTCCACACCGTCTCTAGATGTGGTGACTTGCTCTGGCCAATGGGAAACAAGCAGAGATGGTGTCAGACAATATGGAGAGTGGTCCCTACCCTTTCGATCATCCCTGCGAAGACCCCAGATACATAGGTGAGGACATCTTAGAGCCTCCTGCAAGTCCACTGGCTGAATGCAGCCGCATGAGTGAGCTGTTTCCTGCCCTCTAAAAGAATGTTTTCCTTGTCTTTCTCTTAAAGGATATGAAGGTGGAACTGCTATTGCCATCTTTGACCATAAGGGGAGATTTTGGAGACTAAAACCAGCACACGAAGGATGGAAAAGTAAAGAGAAGAACCTTATAGGCCCTGCTAGATTAACAGCCCTGGGGCTGGTTGACTTCTGGCTTCTTACAGTGCTGTAGTACATTTCCTCATGGTGTAGGTACTTTGAGGGTTTGTTTTTTTAAATTACTTACAGCTGTAGGCATCCTAACAGATACGTTCATTAACCAACCCCTCCAGGACATGTACAAAATCTGAAATGACTTGCCATAGTATATAAAAGGCATTCAGTATATTTATGACAGATGAGAAAGTACAAGAAGACTGTGGTAGAGTCTGCTAGTTGCTTACCCCCAACCATTATCCCTTTTCTCCCTTTCCTCCTTGATAACAGAACTAACTCCAAATTTGGGCTGGGCCTCCTGTCTGGAACAAAAGACTATATTTTCCTGCCGTCTTGGTAGATAAGTATGGCCAACGAGCTGTAAGCACAAGTGCTGTGTGGGAGGGCTGCTGCTTCCCAGGAGCTGACTCAGCTGGAGGGAACGTTTTTAAAAACGTTTTGCCCTTCTGCCTTTCATTTTTCTTCTCCCAACTTTGCTTCTCTGGCTAGAGTTCCAGCTGCCATCTTAAGTCATGAGCTGCCCTTGAAGATGGAAGTCAAGAGCTAAGATGAGAAAGGCAGAAACCCGGGGTCCTGATGACCAAGTGGGCCACCCAGCAACTCTGGACTGCCTCGCTTCAGCTCTCTTTCCTAAGACAGAAAAATAAACCTCAATTGTGCATCAGACACTTTTACTTTGGAGTTTCCTCCTATATTCAGCTAAGTAAATCTCAACAAATAGTCTCTTGAACAACTTTCTTTTAAAACAGTGAAGACCCGTGGAGAAGAGAATATGAAGAGTATCAATAATGAGGAATGCCCAGTGAGCGTGGTTCAGCAAGTCCTCCTGTTTCCAGTCCCCTGAAGCAACTTTTGGGGTAAGCAGGTTGGTTTCTTGGTCAGAGTTCTGGATGGCAAGTAATAGCATCATCTCTGGTTAGCTGAAGTGGAGGGAAGTTTATCAGATGGACATCCAGGACACTGAGTTGGCAGGTGGCCAGAGAACAGCCTGGGAATGGCTGGGAGTTGAGCAACTCTGCAGCCTACCCTCCAGCCTAGCCGCAAGAACAGCCTGCTCGGGGCCGTCACCGCATGACCTCTAAATCATGCTCTTGCCACTGTCATTCAGTATCCTGTGTCTCAGGAAAGACGAAGTGATCTGGAGAGAGGTGACTTTTTAAAAGAAAGCCAGAGTGTTATTATGATGGAGAAATGGACACTAGAACCCTGAAGTGCAGCAGGAATCCAATCAAACAAGCCACACTCAGCCGGAGGCGGGACTGGCTGCAGCGGGTGTCAAGGGTCCATCCCTCTCCATGAAAGCTGGCCCTCGCCTTTCTCTCTCCGTCTACTTCATGGTCCTCTCTACTCTTTATTCTGAGCTTGAGACTTTCTGTTCTTGCTTTTTCTTTGCTCTTTGAAGAATTATTGAGCAGGAAAATTAGAAAGGGATGGTAGGGACCATCTATTTCCGCTTCTTTGTTTTTCCTAGAGATATACTTCCCCCAGGTCTTGACTACTACGTTATCGTTTCTTCAAAACCTGTATAAATTTTTAGTTGTGGATGAATCTTTATTTGCATGTGGTGCTGAGGATGGAGCCCAGTGCCTCACTCATGCCAGGCAAGCACTCCACCACTGAGCCACAGCCCCAGCTCCCAAGTTGCTGGTTTTTTCTTTTCCTTTCGTCCTGGTGTTGGAACCCAGGGCGTCAGGCACTTGTTGGCAAGTGCTCTGTCACGGAGCAGCACCACCAGTCCTTTGACTTCCATGTTTCTGACTCTAGTAAGTATTTAGTTCAGATTGTGTCTTGTTTACCCTGGTGTTTGGCCCTCGTCCGATTATACCTGATTCTTATGTTTTGGATTTAGCAGTGTATTCCCAAAATTCCTGTTGAAGTCCTCCACTCCCAACTTCAAAATACAACCTTATTTGGAAATAAGGTCTTTGCAGATGTAGTTAAATTCGTACAGGGTTAGGATATCACCCTATTCCAGTATGAGTGATGTCCTTATAAGAAGGGAAATTTGAACACAAAGCTGTGCACACAGGAAGAACGTCATGTGAAAAATGAAGGCAGAGATCCTGGTGATTCTTCTACAAGTCCAGGAATGCCCAAGAATGGCAGGTACCCTCCAGAAGCTAGGGAAAAAGCATAAAACCTATTTTTCACAGTCCTCAGAAGGAACCAAGTTTGATCTTGAACTTCTGGCTTCCAGAACTCTGAGACAATGCGTTTCTCAATGTTGTTTACTGCAGTGCGTGGCGCTTTGTTATGGCCACCTTAGCAAGCTCAGATGATAACCGTCTCAGGTGAAAGCCCTGGTCTTCCACTGTTCTTTGTTCCTCTTCATGAATCACTACTCTCTCTCCCAGGCTGCAGGACTTTGTCAATAACCACTTTTTTTTTTTTTTTTTTGGTGCTGGGGATTAAACCCAGGGCCTTGTGCATGTGAGGCAAGCACTCCACCAACTGAGCTACAGCCCCAGCCCCAGTAATCACTTTATGTTCTACTTCACACCAGACCTTAAGTATTGTTTGGAAATCTCTCTCCTGCCACTCAGCATACTGGAAACCATCCTATTTTTCTGCTACAACTCATTTCCACCTGCCTTTGGCTCTACTGAAAGTAAATGATAGTCACAGACTCTCTTGCTATTGCAAGCTCTAAGCAAATAGCCTCTGTCTGCTCTCTTTTTTCAAGGGTCAGATGCTGGGGATTGAACCAGCTTCACCACTGAATTACATCTCCAGTCCTTTTTATTTTTTGAGACAGTCTCGCTAAGTGGCTGAGGCTAGCCTCGAACTTGCGATCCTCCTGCCTCAGCCTCCCAAGTAGCTGCGATTACAGGCAGGTGCCACTGAGTCTGGCCTCTGTCTGTTCTCATTTGAGTGGTCTTCATTTATTTTCACAGAATGAATAATCTATGATGAAAAATATATGCTTTTTCTAGTGGGTTTCTAACATAGTGGGATGGTAGCGAGAGCTGCCTCAGCTATTCACTTGGGACTGCCTTTCCAAGAACAATGGCAGCAAAGAAACAAGCAAAGCAGGAGACAGCACGAGCAAGCAAGCGCTGCTGATGCAGTTTAAGATCCTGGCTCCACCTGTGCCTGAGATCAGCCCTTCCTCTGAGTTTTCAGTTTCTTAAGTCAATGAATTCCTGGTCTTGAACAGGCTAGTTTATGTGGCTTGCAACCCAAGGAACCCTGATCAATGAACTCTCTTTCTGAAAGTCCCACACCCCGACTTCCCTTAAAATATGGAGTCAGACTTCTTTTTATTGTCAGGTGGAGAGGGAGGATTGGGAAACACTGATGCTTCCGGCGTAAGTGAGAAAGTGAACTCCGGCCTACAGAAGTTCCATGGGCACCTGGTGATGCTCTTTTGGGGCCAGGTACTTGTGCAATTTGCAGTGTCCTCCCAAAGTGAGGTCTGAGATTAGAGCTTGTTAGTTCACGTTTGCATGCTCAGCCACTGTTCCTCAAGCAGGACATGTCAGAGTGGCGGGACCAGACAAGTTTCCAGTTTTGGCATCGGGCTGTACTGACTAGCCCTCCTCACAGAACTGCAGGCCTCAGTTGAACCCTGATTTCCAACCCTTTTGCCCACCTCTGGGTAAACTCACCAGAGTCAGGGTATCAGAATAACCACAAAAACTTGCTGGTTTTCAAATCTTGGGAGTTTTGTTTCCTTCTTCACCAAAGGACTCTGGGCTTCTATGCCAACTGGCCTACCCCCTCTTCAGGGCTGTCTACCAGAGACTCTCAAGGAAATGTTCAGGGGTTTTGTTTGTTTGTTTGTTTTGGTACCAGGGACTGAACTCAGAGGCACTTAACCGTTGAGCAGGGCTGTCTACCAGAGACTCTAGAGGAGATGTTCAGGGTTTTTGTTTGTTTGTTTGTTTATTTTGGTACCAGGGACTGAACTCAGAGGCACTTAACCGCTGAGCTGCATCCCCAGCCCTATTTTGTATTTTATTTAGAGACAGGGTCTCACTAAGAGGCTGAGGCTGGCTTTGAACTTTCAATCCTGCCTCAGCCTCCTAAGCTGCTGGGATTTCAGGTGTTGCCACCATGCCTGGCCTGGAGATGTTCAGTTTTTATTTAGGGTGTTGTTAAGACTATTCAAATTGTGTACTCACAGGATGGTCAGTCAGGTGTGGCCACAGGAGGAAACATAGGAAAGACTTATAGAAAAGAAAGTTTACACTTACCGATTTTAGAAAGGGGGTTACCACATGCCATTCAGGGTCACAGGAGACAACACCAAGGTGAAGACTGGAATGAGAGAAGAGCTTGGACTATGGCAGTTACTGAAATTTCTGAGGGAAGGCAGGGCAGGGCAGGACAGGGTTGGGTAACCGGTTTAGGATTGACCAGTTGGAATAATCTTGATGGGCTCTAAACTACAGGAATGGGCCCCAGTCGCCTGTCCCAGGACCTGGGATGATCAAGGCAGAGGAACAGCACACCCCCCCCCCCCCAGGGCTGGCTACAAATCAGGTAGTCTGCATATCAAAGACCCGCTCCCACCCCTGCAAGGTGGCCAGCCCCAGGAGCAGCAGTTACTCTCTCCCAGAAAGATTTTTTGAGATATCAAAATATACAGAAAATAAAAAATACAAACAAAGCATCAGGTAACAAAGTCTTCCCTTCCTTGTAGGACAAAAGCATGCCTTCCTCTGTGCATACCAGAAGTGTCCACTACAGTGATTTTGCAGGATACAAAAATTTGCTCCTACATGATCTTATCTCTGCTTTATTCAGAGAAGTAGCTTCTGTGGTTTAAAAAGAAGAAGGAAGAAGGAAGAGCCCTGCCTTTCCACCCTGCACTGGCGCAGTCTTCGCTAGGCTGCTCTTCTCTTTGTTTTCTGTTCCCAGCCTCTGGACCTCTGAATGCGCTGTCTCTCTGCTACCCTTCCTCTGCCATTTTTGGATTTCTAGTTTTCAAGGGTCAATCCAAGACCCCACTACTAATAAAATAAATATGTAATAATTTGCTCTCTTGTTTTCATAAAAATTAGTCTTTTCATTAGTGTACTCTCTCTATGAGTCAGGAACCTTCTTTCTTTGTATAGTCCTCAGCACTGAGCACTCAGGAACAACTAGTGAGCAAGTGACTTAATGGATAATCAAATAAGTTTTGTAGCAAAAAGTACTTTTAATACTTGAATTTTCATATATGTTAATGTAAAATAAAGATTAAGTCTGAAGTCTATAAAGATTTTTCTTGTATATATCATTAATATTTTAATTTTAAATATCATACAAATATTTTGACAGATTTTATTTTTTAACAATTACAAATAATAGTAGTCTTTTATACATTTCTAAAATTACTATTCAGAAATTTTAAATTTAACTTTAATGTTTAAAAAATATTTTGAATTTTCTACCCAAATCTTAAAATATAAAAATGATGCTACTTTTATCACCCAATATTGTAAATTTTTAGATTTTTTTATCTTCCCATGAGAATATGTATGCATCAGAAATACATTTTTTAAAAATAGTTTTTAGTTATAGATGGACACAATACCTTTATTTTGTTTATTTATTTTATGTGGTGCTGAGGATCGCACCCAGTGCCTCACATGTACTAGGCAAGTGCTCTACCACTGAGCCAAGGCCCCAGCCCCTACATTTTTAAAAGTAATTTCAACTTGTCCAAAGGTCAAATGATTTAAAATTTGGCTTAATTTAATGTTTTTTTCTGTTGCTATCAAGGTGAATATGTAGTTTGATAGTGTAAATTTTAAAAGTTTTTCTGGTCTATAAACATTATCTGCTTAACCATCTCCCTATTGTGGAAGAGCAGCAGTACTGTGCCCCAGGAAAATGTCAGAGGGGAAGTCTGCAGGAGAAGGGGAACTTTTTTAGCTCCCAGACCTTCAGCTTGCTTAGTGGCTCACTTGGAAAAGTAGAAGTGAAGCTATGTGGTGTCCCTTCCCCAACTAGTTTCTGATAGGGATAAACACACACACACACGCACCTACTATAAACAATTTAGGAATATATGTGTATATTCTTAAACTGACATGCAATGTATAGCTATATAATCAGGGACTTTTAAGATAAATATAAAATGTAACTCTTTTGCTGCCTTTCCTTTAATAACATGAAAAAAACAAATTCTTATTTCAAGATCTGAAATGCAAGACTGCTTTTCCATCTCTTCAGCTCCTAATAAGCACTGAGAAGCAATTTGCATCAATTCACCACCTACTCCTTGGCATCCCCAATTCCTCCAGCAGTTATTGCGAAGGTGGCTTCATTTTCAGGCATCTCAGGGCTAGCAGAATACAAGGGAACAGAAGTTTATAAAAAGCTTTACTTCTATAAATACTATATTCATGTCACAGGCATCCTGCTCCCATCAGTCTGAGTCTCCCGAGACATCACCGTGGGTACAGCTAAATGCGGACTACAAGAATTGACCTACAAGTATCATGCACCCTCACAAACATTTGTTAGCCAACTTCTACATATAAGGTTCTGAAAATCAAGAAAAATTACCCCAAACTTGGAAATAAGCAAAAGGGGTCACTGAGTTTCTTTCAGTGTAGTGTCAGGCATTGCCTAGATGGGCCTGAGGGGCCTGATTCTATAGGAGCGTGCACCTTTCTACTGACTAATGTAGGGGGAAACTGTAAAAGACTTTGAAATGATTTGGTTTGTTTGTTTTGTTTGAAGGTAGAGATTAGGTAGTGTACTTTAAGCGATGGATAAGGTTATTTCCCTCAGGAAATAGCAGAAGTGTCTCCTCTGAGGATAGCTACAGATAAGATAGGTCCTGCTGGACTAAAACTGAAATTGAGTAAGGCCTAAGTGTCCTTACAAAGCAAAAAAAAAAAATTTTTTTTTCAGTGTTGGGGATGAACCCATAGGGCCTCATGCATATGAAAAAAGTGCTCTACCACTAAGCTATCTCCCCAGTTCTTTAAATTTTATTCAGAGACAGGGACTCACTAAGTTGCTGCAATGAGTTTTGAACTTTTTTCTTTTTCTTTGCCTTTTTTTTTTTTTTTTTTGATGGTGGTACTGGGGATTTAACCCAGAAGGACTCTACTACTGAGCTGCATCCCCAGTCCAACACAGCCTTGCTAAGTTGCTGAGGATCTCACTAAATTGTCCAAGACTGTCTCAGCCTCCCAAATAGCTGGGATCCCAGGTATGCACCACCGTGCCCAACAAAAAATAACTTTTGGCTTTGGCTAAAAACCACTCAGTCAGCTACTTACAAATGGCAGAAAGTTAAACAAAAGCTCTCTCTAGAGACAGACAAGGAGCTGAAAAAAAGAGAGAAGCCACAGAAAGTAGTTGAACTATGGTTGATTTGTTTTGTTTTGTTCTGTTCTTAATAGAATCAGAATAGAATCAGAAGCAACTACTTCAGAAATTTGACCATCTGTATGCCTTTTCATTTTGTGATAGTTATTTAAACTTTGTTCTTACTTTGAACTCAGTAGAGTTCTTTGTTTTTAAAGTCTATTGATCTCAAATATGCTAAATGGATTTAAATAAGTGGGACTTTTGCAGTTTGCAGTGGCTCATGCCTGTTATCCTAGAGACTGAGGCAGGAGGACTGCAAGTTTAGCCAGTCTCAGAACTTAGTGAGACCCTATTTCAAAACATGACATAAAAAAAGATGTAGCCCAGTGGTCCCCCTGAACTCAATCTCCAATATTACCAAAACAGTGGGGTTTTTAATTGCTCATTTGAAAGTCTGAAAGAGAGAAAAATGTGTAATTGAAGGCCAGGGAGCTGGAGCAGTAACTACAGTGACATTCAAGGAAAAGGAGAATTGAGTTAATTCTTTTTTCTCTCTTTCTTTCAATGTGGGGATTGAACTCATGGTCTGGGACATGCTAGGCAAGTGCTCTACCACTGAACCAAACTCAGCCCAGACTAGATTAATTCCTACACACCTGGAAATTCTTCTGAGAACCCTTTCTGACCAATTCTTGAAGATTCTTTGTCCTCTTTAAGCAAAAAAAAAAAAAAAAAAAAATCTTTCTTTTATATCTGTTTAAAGGTAGTAGTTGAAGTCATAAGAGTAACTATAGGTTAACTATAGCTATCTAAATAGCTATTTCTTTTACACTATTTCTCAGTAAACTAAGAAGTAGTGATTAAATAATGATTTAAAATGATAGACATTCAGACAGTATAGATTCTAATTCTGGTCCTATCTTTTATTTGTTGTGTGATGTGTCATAAATATTCATTTGTTTTTCAGTAAGAAGATACTTATCAAGTACCTACTATATCCCTGTTATAGGCACTTGAGATCTATTAAGTGAAGGAAAAAATAGACAAAGATCCTTGCCCTTGTGGAATTTATATTTGGGGAAAGTAGAGAAATAAAACAAATAATGGACATAAAAAATTAACATGTGTGCTATGTTAGCAAATAAGTGCTATGGCGAAAGAAAGAGCTGAGTAAAGGAGGTGAGAAGTGTGCAGGCTGGAGGAGGTCAGCTGCAACTTGGAACTAGTAGGTTAAGACAGGCCTGTTGAAAAGGTAACCTTTGATCAAACCCTTGGAGTACATGAAGGAGATAAGCAGAGAGAGGGCTATGAGGTTGACATTGTCCAGGCAGAAGGAACAAGTGCAAAGATTCTAAGGTAGACTGTTCCTGGCATGCATGATTAGTGAACTTCGGAGTGCCTGTCTGATGAGGAGAAGCACAGCGAGCTAGCAGGAGAGTGGGAGCAACAGGGCCATCCATGGATTGCTGTGCCAACTGCCATGAGACTGGCTTTTGTTCTGAGTAGAGAGGAAACTACTGGCAGGGTTTAAGCAGAGGACAGATGCAATCTGCAGGTTTACAAAGGTTCACTCTGTCTTTTCTGTTTAAAACAGACTGGAGAGGGGCACTGTTTACCTAACTTCTTGAGGCCTTGGTTACCTCCTGTGTAATTTTTTTGGGTTAACAATCACTACCTCTTAGGGTGGTTGTTATAAATAATGAAATAGTATATATAAATCAGGAGCAAGGCCTAGCACATAGTAGCCACTCAGTGTTAGCTATCATTATTAGTGTTATCATCTTCCCTACTAAAAAAGTTATTTCTCAAGTCAAGGAGAATTCATCGTAAGAAACTGACAGGGGCCAACAAGAAATGAGTACATGATGCATAACTGAGTTTTGAAGTTTTAAGCTCTGATCTGGTTTTGTTGATTTGATTCAAGTTTATGGAAACCTGACATAACTAATCTCTATGATAATTTACTGTAATTATTTTTTATTGAATCTGCAGAGCCCAAGCAGCCTCCTATAAGAATGGCAAAAGCTATTTACCCTGTAAGTTTGGAGGGCTTGAGGAAACATAAATGACTGAAAATGTAGCTCAAGTTTATTCATTTGTAAATTCAACAAATAACTACTGAGTGTCTACTATGTGTCGAGCCCCAGGTTAGGTTCTTGAACATCAGTGAATCAGACTCAGTCCCTGTTGTGAGGGAGATGTACAGAGAATGTTAAGTTATAATTCAGAGTGGAAAATGTTTGAGAAAGTTCTAGGCCCAGCATTCTGTTCAAGAAATAGACCAAAAAATGTCAGTAACATGGTGGAACTGTCTACTGAATTCAACAAAAAACATTTGATATACCCCGCCCCCCACCCCCACCCCCCAGCATGCTAGGGCTCAAACCTAGGGCCTTATGCTTGCTAGGCAAATGCTACCACTGAGCTACACCCACATTTGCAGTGGCTTTAAAAACATTTTTTTTTTGGTGCTGGGGATTTAACTCAAGGGCACTTTACCACTAAGTTATATCCCCAGCCCTTTATATTTTTTATTTTGAGACAGTGTCTCACTCAGTTGCTGAGGACCTTGCTAAGTTGCTGAGGCTGGTCAAACTTGAGATCTTCCTGTCTCAGGCTCCAAAACCACTGGGATTACAGGTGTGCACCATCGTGCCCTGTGTTTATAGTAAATTTTAAGAGATGCTGGAAGCTCCCTAAAACATAGCAGGCATGTCTTTTGGTCTTCTACAGGGACAGATGATGAAAAGCAATGCTCTACCACTAAGTCACATCCCCCACCAATAATTATTTATTTATTTTTGTAATTTATTTATTTTGATTCATTGTATACAAATGGGGTACAACTGTTGTTTCTCTGATTGTACACGAAGTAGAGTCGCACCATTTGTGTAATCATACATGTACATAGGGTAATAATGTTTGTCTCATTCTGTTATTTTTCCTTCCCCCACCCCCTCCCCATCTTTCTTTTTCCTCTATACAATCCATCCTTCCTCCATTCTTGCCTCCCTCCCAGCCCCCGTTATGGATCATCATCCGCTTATCAGAGAGATCATTTGGCCCTTGGTTTTTTTGGGATTGACTCATCTCACTTAGTATGATATTCTCCAACTGCATCCATCTATTGCAAATACCATAATTTTATTCTTCTTTGTGGCTGAGTAATATTCCATTGTGTATATATACCATAGTTTCTTTATCCATTCATCAATTGAAGGGCATCTAGGTTGGTTCCACAATCTAGCTATTGTGAATTGAGCAGCTATGAACATTGATGTGGCTGTGTTACTATAGTATGCTGATTTTAAGTCTTTTGGGTATAGGCCAAGGAGTGGGATAGCTGGGTCAAATGGTGGTTCCATTCCAAGTTTTCTAATGAATCTTCACACTGCTTTCCAGAGTGGCTGCACTAATCTGCAACCCCACCAGCAATGTATGAGTGTACCTTTTTCCCCACATCCTCGCCAACACCTATTGTTGCTTTATAATTCTTAATTAAACAAGTAATGTACTGTGGAAAACAAAGCCTGCACCACAAGGATTAGGGAAAGGCTCTCTGAGAAAATGACATTTACTGAAACCTGCAAGCGAATGATGTTAACATGGCAAAGAGAAAGGAGAACGATATTCTCTATACTCTGTACTTCCCTGGCATTGACCACCCTTTAATTGGAATTAATGTGATTTCATTCTCTGCTTCACTTTGAAAGGTCAGAGACCAAAAATATGTGTCAGCAGAATCCCTGGATCCCGAGGACCTAGAACACAGTAGGGACTTCCCAATCAATTTGATGATTTTTTAGAAGGAAACTCAAATGTGTAGCATTTGCCAGCAGAATAATTATAGCCTCTGAGGAGCAACAATTCTGTTTAAAATTATATGCACAAGAATCTGATGAAGACTAAGAAACTATTTACCTGTCATAAATCTTGGCAATTCTCAGTTCTCCTCTTCCCTTGCGCAAGCTTATTCTTGTCGTTGAAGCATGAGCCAGAATGTGTCCCCCAATGGGTTTTTTGGGGTCTGCCTGAAAGCTGAATTAATAAAACCTCTACTTAGTTTTCATTACATGGACTATATACACCAATATTGGCGATTACAGGTGTCTGTCTGTGGAGTGTGGAGGGGATGGAGTAGGTATATATTCTAAACAAGTAGAGCCTTGTGGGGCAGGGGTGGAGCAACCATCTAACCCAGTGTCACCTAGTCTAGACTTCTGAGATTCTTAAGACAAATAGTTCATGTTTTGTTTGACTTTTTAAGAAGAAAATACTATTGAAAAAGCACAAATAAAACATTATTCACTGTCAGGATAACTTTGAGTTTAAGAAATTTTCTTCTTGGGCTGGGGATATGGCTCAGTTGGTAGAGTGTTTGCCTTGCAAGCACAAGGCCCTGGGTTCGATCCCCAGTACAGCAAAAAAAAAAAAAAAAAAAAAAAAAAAAATTTCTTCTTTACAAAATACAAAGACTGCATTTATTTATTCCTTTATTTATCAGAAAAATTTATTAATGGCCCATTATGTGCCAGGCAGGCACTATTCTTGTCTAATGAACAAGAACTACCCAAGCTTCCTCTGTGATACTGTGTAATTGAAAGCAGATTGAGAACCTCTTTTGTTCATTAACAGTACGATGGAACCCTTCAGTGTTGTACAGTGAGAATGGTGTTTGGAGTACCTTTGTCTTTATTATTCTTGCCCAAAGTTTATTCCTCTAAATAAGCTCTATGATTCAAGGATTCAAAAAATGCTATAAGAAGTTATAAATACTACTGACACTCATCTTGAGAGACATAGTCATAAGGGGACTGTTACATGGCGATAAATGAGTTTCTTAATTACCCTAATGGTTAATCCTTTAAAAAAGCCTAGTTGCAAAAATTCTCAACAAAGTACTAGCAAATTGGATCCAGTAGTGTATCAAAAGGAGTGTACACCATGACAATGCACAATATATCCCTGGAATGCAAGGATGGTTCAACATAAGTAATTAATAATACATCATGTTACTAAAAGGAGGGGGGGACCAACATGATAAGTTCAACTGGTGCAGAAGAAAACCTAGAAATCATAAATAAAGAGAGCTGAGTGTAAACTAGCTGGTTCTACTTGATCAAAATAAACTGCGACTGATACAGGAGAATAGCTTTAGCTCTGGGATAATACAGTTACAAGTCAATTCAAATTGGGCTTGTTCCATGACAGTGTTCAAGTTTCTTGTTATTCTAGCTTGAGGCTTGGTGTAGTGAGAATGTGGCTGATTGGCATGAGGTTAAATATGTAGGTTGTAGGTTGGTGTAATAAGAAGTTCTTGGGTAAAGGAGTCTGCTGTCATAAACTACTGTTTGATTAAATGGTTCAGAGGTTAAGACAAGAAAATCCCTGGCTGGGATGGATGGGATTGGTTAAGATTCATCAGATATAGGAACAAGAACAGACAGTTATTTTTGAGTGAAACACTATAAAGAAAGTGAAGACAGGGGTTGGGGTTGTAGCTCAGTGGTAGAGTGCTTGCCTAGCACGGGAGCACTGGGTTTGATCGTCAGCACTGCGTATGTATATAAATGTGTTGTGTTTATCTACAACTAAAAAAATTTAAAAAGATAAAAGAAAAGAAAGTAAAGCCAGGCAGTGAGGAGTCAGAAGACTGGGCTGATTTTCCAGCAGCTGAAAGTACAGGAAAGCAATCAAGCATCATAGCTAGATGAAAGATGAAAAGCTGAGTTGTCTCTATAATGCTTACAGATCAATGTCACTCTTTTTTTTTTTTTTTTTTTTTGCAGTGCTGGGGATCGAACCCAGGTCCTTGTGCATGCAAGGCAAGCACTCTACCAACTGAGCTATCTCCCCAGCCCTCAATGTCACTCTTTTTAGTGGAGTGGCTCTTAACTTTCCAGGTCACCCCTACCTTGTGGGTGGTTCTTCATGGATTTAAAAGAACCCTGCATTTTATAAAGATGGGCTGTTTGAGGTCCTGATTGTATACTCAGCTGGGCTCTGGACACTGAGCCTGCAAACAGTGACTTACGTTTCTGTAATACACTTTTCATGCCCTGTCTTTGGTATTATTATTCACTCACTTCTCATATTTCTCCTTGCTCCCTCTCTTACTCCCTATCACTAGGTTCCTTAAGAGCAGACCACATTGCATTTAGTGTGTTAGCAACCAGCTACACGGTTGGTGCTCACAAATGTTTTCTGAGCCAAAGATATCAAATCTACAAAAAATTCTAAGAATATTTGACTGCAGAAAAAATTAGTGCTTTCACAGTAGATAGAAACAAGTAAAATTGAAACCAGTGGAAATTTCTGTTGTGAGGCGATAAGAGAAAACAATCAGGGTTAGGTTTAGCTAAATGGGTAAATAGGCAGAGAGAAGTTTCTTTCTTTTGTTTTTTGGCTACTGGGGATTGAACTCAGGAGCACTTTATCATTGAGCTACATCCCCAGCCATTTTTATCTTTCAATTTGAGACAGGGTCTTGCTAAGTTGCTGAAGCTGGTCTCAAAATGGCTACCCTCCTGCCTTAGTGTCCCAAGTTGCTGGAATTACAGAAGTCTTAACAGCTATGTTATTGCTTCTCACAGGCTGTCTCAATACTACTCAGTGATTCTCCTACATGGTTAGCTTCACTTCTCCTTCCACAAACCTTCAGTCATCTCCTTAAGCCCCTTTTCATTCTTATCCCTTCACCTTGGATGACGCTGTCTGCTACTTCATACAGAAAACAAAGGCCCTCAGAGGAAGCTTCCTCAACTTACTCTTCTTTCTATCCACTGTGAGACACAGAAAGTCTGGTGGTCCATTTTCAAAATACAGGTTTTAGCCTTAAATATAAATTACTGAGGATGTAAGAAAATCAGCTGAAGAGGAAATAGAACAAATGTTTACTAACAGTTAGCACCTGATTGTGACAGATTCACAGGCCCTTGACAACAAGAGGGAAGAGGAAGGGGCCTTCCTGACCAACAAAGATAAATGTTATACATGCCAAAATTCACTCCATCCCAGAGGGCCTTCCCACAACAAGAGAACAAAGGGAGGTTGGAATAACTAAAGATATATTAGTTAGGAGACAGTAAAACCTAGGTGAGGTTTGGGAAGATTGGCAGCACTGGGAGGCTGTGAAGCCTTTAAGAGTTGGAGCATAGTCAGAGGATTTGGGTTTCTAGGGGTGTTTTCTTTCTAGTCATGAGGCTAGTGGTCTTGCTCTGCCATGTACTCCCTGCCACTGCCATCTGACACCCTCACCAGAGGCCTAAAAGCAATGGGTCTGCCTGATCATGGACTGGAACCTCTAAAACTGTGAGATAAAATGCACCTTTTCTCTTTACAAGTCGGCTGTCTCAGGTATTTATGATAGTAATGGAAAGTTAACATACAGCCTATGTACTCATCTCTATTTGCTCTCATTTTTCCCTCCTTACCTCTCATATTTCTTTTTTAAATTTTCTTATTTCAGCAAGTCTTCTTATACCTCAGTGCCTCTGCGTACACTGTTCTCTCTGAAATGAAAACCGTGTTCCCTACTGTTTTGCTCATGCAGCTCCTACTCATCCTTTAAGGATCATTCCTGCCTGGACTTCTGTCCCGTGTGGTCTCCTGGCAGAATGTGTATTCCTCTATTAAAGCATACTCTGCTATGATTTTATATTCATGAGTCTCACTCCCCCATTATGCTCTCAATCCCTGTTCATCTTCAGAACTCCAGTGTCTAGAAAAGTATCTATAATATAGAAGGTCCTCCATTAACATTGTGGAATAAAATACAGAGAAGAAAATTTGGCTCTCCCTGGTCTAGGTCTTTCTGGACAGACATGTGACATATCTTCAAAGAAGCTTTCAATCATGGAACTTCTGAAGGATACTCTAAACAGCAAGGTAAATGTAAATAAAAGGAGACTGATCTCCCACCACCATTAAAGTAATTCCCCATCCCCTGGCCATGATAAGTAACTTAAAGAAGAATAGGAAGCTGGAGTTGTAGATGTTCCATGTTTTCTTTCTTTGCAAACTACTGTCAGCTGTTACTAGTGTGATACCCTAGGCACAGAGAGAATAGGTACTACTGCTTGTCATTGATTATTACAGATGAAAGTCTGAACATTAAAAAGGTTATCTCTAAAAGGAGAGGACTATATAGGGAAATAAATGACAGGATTTGCAAAGGGGCTAAGGAAGCCTATAGAAAAGATATTGTAGGGATAAAAAGTTATCAAAAATGATAAACTAAGAGATTAATCAAAACAGACTGTGACACAGCATAACCATCTTAGACTTAAGAGAATTTCAAGTCAATTCAATTTTGTTTGCTCTATCATGGTAGGGTATTTAGGATTCTGTATAGAATTTATGGTTTTTAATGTTTATTGCAAGTCATCAACACTTTGATAATTTAATAAAAGAGTTGGAATCCCCTCCAGCAAAATGCACATATGCTCACACATAAAATTTTCATTTACGTTTAGAAGATTCATGAACTTCCCCTATGGTGTACATGAATATTAATCATGATAACCAAGAGTTACTGAGTCCTCACTATGTGGCAGACATTATTTAAATCATTTATTTCCCTTTGCTTGGATTCCATATTTAGTAAATAATTACAGATTAAAATTTGCATTCTGATAAAAGTCTACCTACATGCTCACTGGTCACATGAACTTTAAATGTAGTTACATTTTTCATTATCAACAGACTGGTCTTCTGGTGTTTTGTTGAGTTTCATGAACTTGATTAATGTGAGTTTGCCCTGGAAAAATGCATTGATTCTCAGTAGACTGACTAAATAAAATCTCTGGCAGCAAGGCTGAAGGTCCCGAAATGTGGTCCGGTACCCACAGTAGAAGATTATGTACCTGCAAAGCCTCTCATGTGACAGGGTGCTAGCCTCCCCTCTGACAGGTACAGCCCTGGTGTATTGTAAGGCATATGAGTTTGGAATTTGACCTGAGTTCAAATTCTGAATTGGCAGCTATGTGACCTCAGAAAAAAAAATTATTTAGCCATTATGTTTCTTCATTTTATATAGAGAATAATAACTCTGATAGGACAGTTGTTAAAATAATTCAGACAAAGCATTAGCCCAGTGACTACATTTAATATTATTGTATGCTTTCCTAATCCTTACCCCAATACTTATTACCTATCTATCTTGGGTTAGTTACTTATCTTTAGGAACCTCAGTTTCTTTCATGGTGAAATGGGAATAAAAAGATCTTACCTTTTAGGGCTCTGGTGAGAATTCAAGATATATTTAATATGATTAACTGGGAGCCTACTATGTGCCAGGAGCTATACCTGGTCACTTATATATATTAGCTTTACCCTCACATCAATCCTGGCACAGAAGAGATCCCTAATAAGTGCTAACTATCATAATTTAACCAAATGATTCTGTTAGTCACTCAATGAAATGTAGACTAAGAAATTTTTCTTCACGTTTCTTTAACCTTCCTGAGTATTCTAGCAGTTAAGTATTGAGGTGAAGTACAAGAAGGTGTGATAGCACTTCACATTCTTTTAGAGGGCTTTAATTTACTTCTATTTCTGACCAAGTTAAAACAGCATCAGAAAACCACCCACATCCCTCCATTACCCTATTCTCTTATTTTCCCTTCTTTTATGTTTTCTTCTCCTTTACTCTCCTCATTTTCTCTGAAGACAGTGAGCACAATGAGGAGGAGGAAGAGATGGGTGGATATTAGAGATAAAGAGGGCCTGAGAGAGAGTACTCATTTCTTTCATTCTGGTTCAACAGGATGCAGCACATTATATCATTGAGGGTAGTTCTGTGTGGACCCAGAACATTCTGGCCTACCGACTTCAAATTAAGATGTTGGGGTCATGAGGTATAGTGTTTTGAGAAGGGATGAGATGGGAAGATACCACGGTAAAACTAAAAGAACATCAACATCAAAGATTCCTGTATGCAAACCCTGGCTTTCCTATTTTTTTAACTGTGACTGGGCAAACAGTAAGTACTCTGAGCCTCCATTCCCACTTTTATAAGTTAGGAATACTCATGATACCTACTCATATTCTGGTTGGAGTGTGGACCCTCAGAGACAGAGGTTAGGGCAAGCCTGAGGATAACAGGCCCTCCAGGTGCTTTTGACTTGTAAGGGGCAAGGGTATAGATGGAATTTTTGAGAAAGAGTACATTAAGGAGAGGAAGGCTGAATGAACTAGCCCAAGAAGGAGGAGGGGAACATGGGGAGAAAAGAGGACTATAAAGAGAGAAGAATTTGTGGGATAAAGAGATGGATTTTAAAAAAGAGTATGTTATGTTTAAGAAGTTTTGTTAAGTAACACTTCCCTCTGCTCCCTAAAATATGCAAAACACACAAACATGGTCCCCACCCCCCCAAAAAAAAAAAAAAAAAACGTACATTTTTTTCCCAACATTCTGAAGATGGAATTCTAGTTTTTTGTCAGGTGTGAGGAATGCAACCACATATCAAGACTGGCTTCACAGAAAAGACAGGGAGGCCCAGGGAGGCTGAGTTACACTGGGATCACATGAGAAATCATGTAAGAATCATGTAAATACCTGACCAAAAATCATTTGCAGGGAGATGAAGTTCAAATAGTTTAAATGCTTTATAAAGGGTCACTATGCTAGTGACCCTGGATTAGTGCTTTTTTCTCTAAACATATCACCTCTTATGCTAAGGATTGAATCAGCAGGTGACATACGTGGGGAATAAACTGTGCATTTATAAGACAGCAAATGTTCTCAGATGACTTTTGTTTTAGGAAAACATACACAACAGAAGTAGGTGGCAACTTTATGGTCCTAGTAGTTGCTCGTGGCATTATTTGCCCTGATGTGCAGCTTCCCAGGCTGAAACTGACTTGTTATCTCCAGGCCTTCATCAGCTGGATCACTGCAGTTCTCAAACCTGCGTCTGCAGCTTCATCGAGGAGTTGCTGCTCGCTCTATCGTATGGCAGCTCCGCGCCTCTATAATTTTGTTCCTTTTTAATACGATGTGCAATCAAGTATAATGCATGGGATATAAGCCTCAATTATTGTCAGTGTACTTAGGGACTCATACCAATTATAGTGATATTTCTCTGACAGGCTCCAGGCGAGCTGCAGCTTGGAGTTCCTCAACACAGAGAAACAAAGATATTTTCTTTATGGGAGGTTTTCTAGTAGCATTTGAAATTCTTTAGTTTAAAACTGTCCTGGCTTTTTTCATTTAGATGTGATAATTTTGTGCTTTATAGGAAGACATGTATTTAATCGGCACTGTTATAATTTAATATACTTTAGAACACGCTAATTATAGTGAACCTTATTTCCTTACAACTCAGCTAGGTGGAGGAGACGTTTCACAGCAGACTTACCCAGCAAAAGTACTAGCCTTTGTTACCTTCTTTGGCTCTTACTTAGCTCTCTTCACTATAAATCTCCTCCTCTCTCCGACTAACTCTTCAATTATTAACTTTCTGTCACTTCTTGATTTCTCCTTTCATCATCTTATGGGAGTTAATTCAAAATGGTTTTACTCTTTTTGAAACTTTCTACAAATATAAAAAAAAGAACCTCATCTGACCTAATTTCTACCAATTTCCTTTGCCTTCCAACTCCAGAGTGACAGTTTTGGCCTCTTCAATGTTCCCTCCCCACACCTGAAGTCAGAACATTGCTCTTTAACTTGTACTGTTTTATTTGAATGCAACCCACTTCCTCCCTCTGAGCAAATGAGTCATTTTCTCTTTTTAAAACAAGCCTTAAAAATCTTCCATTTCTCTTCTGTTTAAAATTATTCTTTTGGTGAAGTACTTCACGAAGTTTGCTTAAGCATGCAAGGGTTACACTACCGACAATGTACAACATACCAAGAGTTTAAAATGTCCAGTTAGATGGACAATACTTCTCCTCCTCTTCCGCCTTCTCCTCCTTCTTTTATTCTTTTTTATGGAGGCAAGGGTTTAAATTTTTGTTTTGTTTTGTAGTACTGGGGATTGTATCCAGGAGCTCACATGTGTTAGGCAAGCAATCTCTACCACTGAGCTACTTCCCATATTTTTAAATTTTCTTTTTGAGGCAGGGTCTTGATAAACTGCACAGTCCTTGAACTTGTGATCCTCCTGCCTCAACCTCCTCCAGTAACTGGGATTACAGGTGCATACCACCAGACCTGACTAAGGGGTTTTGTCTCTTGGGTTCACCAGTGAATTAATTCCCAGAATTGTTGTTTGTTATATAGAAGATTTTCTTTTTTCTTTTTTTTTTTTTTTTTGGTGCTGAGGATTGAAACCAGGGCCTTGGGTATACAAGGCAAGCACTCTACCAACTAAGCTATATCCCCAGTCCTAGATTTTCAACAAATATTTGTTGAATTAAAAAATGATTGATTTTTCTCCTCAGTCTTTTTTTATTTTCTATTGGTGCTGAGGATTGAACCCAGGGCCTCCTTAAGCATGCACTATACCACTGATCTATAACCTCAGTTTCCCTCTTCAACCTTTTTAACTTTCTTAATACTGTTTGTATAGTTAATAATTGTCACATTGAAATCTCTTGTAATTAAGTAGAATACTCATAAAAGGTATTAAAAATGAGAGATGTATTAAACTATAGAAGATGCAATAATACTTTTTAGAAAAAGTCTAAAGAGAGATGTTCATTTCAGTACAATTTATAGAATTTATATTAGCCTCTCAACTTTCTTCTTACATATATATCTGAATCATTTCAACTGCCACTATATGATGGGTTGCCTTGGTTTCAAAGTAATACCACTTTGTATTGCAACCATCAAAGCAATAATTGATTTAGGTACGAATCTTCAATGGTGAACGCTTATAGAAGAAGATATTTACACAGCGTCAAATTATCACCCAACAAATTACTTATTATGAAAAGATATTTTTGTATCTTTTACACTGAAGAAATCTCATGAATTGCATCTTAATCACATGATCAAACATCTTAAAAATGGCACAAACTGCCATCATGTGCCTCCTGACATGTTACACTGAGAAGGTCAGTGTAGTACTTATGGAGTTTTTCCATCCAAAGTGTTTAACATTTCATTTTATTTATGTATTTATATATTTATTTATTATGATGCTAGGAATCAAACCAAAGGCTTCATGCATGCTAGGCAAGCATTCTACCAATAAGCTACATCCCCAGTCCTAGCATTTTAAATAACAACAAAAAAAATCAACTTCAAATTGAGAGATGTTACAAAAATGTCAGTGCCACAAAAATTGAACAAAGGTTGAGAGGTTGTTCTGATTAAAGGAGACTAAAGAGATATGACAGCTACATGCAACACATAATCTTCAATTGATCCTAAACTGAAGGTAAAAAACAAAATAAAACTCCTCTAAAATGGTTCACACACAAACAACCATAAAGAACATTATTATAATATCTGGAGATGACTGTAATATATATAACATATATATTATCATTTTTTTTTATTGGTGATTGAACCCAGGGACACTTGACCACAGTAATACCTACATCTCCAGTACTTTTTTATTTTGAGACAGGGTCTTGCTAAGTTGCTGAGGATGGCCTTGAATTTGCAAACCTCCTGCCTCTGCCTCCAAAGTTGATGGGGGGGCTGGGGAGATAGCTCAGTCGGTAGAGTGCTTGCCTTGTAAGCACAAGGCCCTGGGTTCGATCCCTAGCACCCAAAAAAAAAGTTGATGGGATTACAGACAGGCTTCACCACACCCAGAGAGACAACTGTATATTAGATAACACTACTATGCCAATCTTAAACATCTTGAGTGTGATAATTATATTGTGGTTAAGTTCTTAGAAAAGATAGACTGCAGTTCAAAGAGGTAAAGATTCATAGTGTCTGCAAATAATTCTCAATGATCAGAGGGGAAAAAAAGGAAAGTAATTCCTTTCAATGGCTCACACACAAAAATAATACTACATATGTGTGCTCATGTGTGTGTGTGAATATGTTTGTGTGTATGGACAAAGATATTTTATTGATATACCCATACCAACACATACACATACACAAAGGAGAAAAAAATGAGACAAAATGTAAATTGATGAGCCTAAGTAAGATATATATATCTCCTCTGGTTAAAAAAATTTCTAAAGAAAATGTTGCTTAAAATCTTCTAATATCACAAACTTAGGGTTATTTTGAATGCCTATTCAGATCCATAATGCTCAAAATTTTGGGTAGTGATAACAAACCTTTCTTTGTATTTTCTGCTTTTACTATCCTATTTGATTTCTCCTTGTGCTTCTGTTCCCCGCCATCTTTCACACAGTCATTAGTAGTTCTGTTATGTGCATAAATACTTCAACAAATTCACTCATGTGGACTGAAATTGTTTCTCCAAGCAGGAGACTTCTCTCTAGGGCCTTTAAAAAAGATATCTCACAAATATCCTGTAGAAAGCCTGCTTTTTTGTTTTTAGGCTAACAATTTATCAGTGCAATAAAAGTCATTTGTGTATCTGGAAATATTTATTTCCCTAGAATTTTTTTTTATTGCCTTTCACTTCTCCTTTAGTCTTAGATCAAAGTGGAGCCCACAGTACTGCTGAATAAACTACTGATTTAGTTCACAAAGAACTAGAGAAAAACAGATTCTGGATAACACTTAATATTTACAATTATGAATTCCTATGTACTCTGCAATAAAGTGACTTGTGATATATTTGTGCTCACATCATGGGTAATTATTTTGAAATTATTTTATTCTACACTCTAAATCTTTTGATATTAACCTATGAAATACAAAAGAAGAATATTGGGGCTTACGTCATAGTTGCTCCTGGATCAGCAGTCATTTGATTGGTCACAAAAACAGCCACATTATATTCTGCATCAAGAAATAAAATTAAGAAACTTAGAAAAGGGCAATACAAAGATAAAAAGTTCATCATTTAGGTTTCAGAACTTAGAAATATTACACATTATTTTACAAACAAGATCATATTCCTACTTTTCATTCATAACAGAAATTAGTTTATTTAAAGTTATTATTGAGGTCAGAATCAATATTTTTATTTTAAGAATTGTATTTCTTTTTAAAAATGTTTTCCTTTTCTTATTTATTAAAAAGTTATATTTCCATGAAGGTAAAAAATATTACCTCCTGACATTATTCTGAGCTTCTCAGCAAAACATATTTACCAATTTGAATAGTGCCATTTTATTTTAAAGATCTACCTTCTGATATTTTTTGGAGTCGTGACAACATCTGGGCCAATTTTTGCTGTCGTTCAGCCAATTCCCCACGACCACTGAAATCCACTCGAAAAAGTGCCATTATTGAATCAATGATCTGCACAGGATTAATGTAAAATAAATATGCATTCAAAAATGGAGGGAATAAGTCCACTTAAATATAGGAATTAATAGAAAAATATGCTAAAGAGCTCTATGAGTGAGCAATGTTTAAAAGCTTGTACCAAGAGCTTGAAGATGCCAGCTTCTTCATGGAACTTTGCTGCTACATAATCAAGTAGCTCCATCTGATGTTCACCTAATGGAAAATACAGTGAGAAAACATTAGAAAAGCTAGGAGCAGCAGAGGCTAAAGACCATTCATGTCCCTGAGAACCAGGCAACAAAGAGTCCTTGAAGGAGTCTATTAATTATTTATGACTTTATTAAACATGATTGCATACTTTGCCTCAGCATGCATGGCAAATGCTACCTCATCCAAAAAGAATGTTGCTCTGGGGGCTGGGGGTAGAGCTCATATCTCACATATTTGCATGAGGCCCTGGATTCAATACCCAACAACACATACACATACACACACACACACACACACTACTCTGTATTTCAAAGACAAAGAATAAGAAATTATTTGAAAGCATTTTAGTACCTGAGGACTTAGCAGATGATAAAAATTGTGGGCAAACTATTTGACGAAAAGTAAATAAAATGAGGAAAAACAGTTCAAATGTTGTGTCACTCAAATTGTAAATCAATGCTGCCTAACTTTTTTAAAAAATTAATAAACAATAACATTTTTAAAAGTATTAAACTATAAAATTTATCCCTAGAAACTCTATTTTAGTGGATAATTTTAAATCACATTTTTGTCTAGTAATATTGACTGTAATAATTATCTATTGTTACATTACAGTTCACCACAGATTTAGCAGATTAAAACAAAACACATTTATTATCTCACAATTTCTATGGGTCAGGAATCTGGGCATGACTCAACCAGGGCCTCTGAGTACTGCCAACATATAATAACCCAAGCATTCAATCACATGGGGCTCTTACTGGTATATGCACGTGCATAGAGCACATTGTCCAGTACTGCATCATGGTCTACATTGAAACGATCAGCAATGTCCCGAAGGCGATCTGGACGGCTGGAGTTTGCCAAGATTAAGGATCCAATAAATCAATTCCAAAAAAAGTTTAGACAACAACTACAAAATATAATGTCTTTTTTCTTTTCTTTTTCTTTTTTGCAGTGCTGGGGATTTGAACCCAGGGCCTTGTGCTTATGAGGAAAGTACTCTACCAACTGAGCTATACCCCCAGCCCTAAACTATAATGTCTTAAGTCAGTAAAGTAACAGAGGCAAAACAGTGTACATGCAAAGGTATTCTGGAGGATGCTAGTAACCATTTAAATTCTGTACCAGATTTTATTTTTCATAAATGCTTGAATTTGCCTTACACAGTAATAACCATCACAGAAATGGTGAGGAGGTGATGAATTAAATATTGCAATAAGCTTGGAGCTAGTTATGGCCTGTATTACATTTTACAAATCAGGACAAACATTGGGCAAGTGACTTGGGATTATGCAGCAAAACAGGTAAAAGAGAAAATCTAGAAACTAAGGTTCATGAGTCTCTTTGGGTCTCAGTTCTGTAAAAATAGACCTATTCCAGAAGGGTATTATTAAAGACACAAATTATAATTTGTGTCTTTAAAATGAATTGATTCATTCTATTTTTATTCCTCATCTGTTCAAAATGAAATAGTTCAATATGTCATGAATGCAGTGTTGCCTACAAGTAAAAAATTTGACTATATGAAATAAAGGGTCAAGAAAGTAATTTCAATTACTCAATTATTCAAGGGAATAATCGATGCAGGGTTTGGATTTATATGTAGTTTAAAATCCACCTTTTTCTAAAGGAGTTGTTAGGTTTCTGAAATTACTAAATTCATAGACATGCAAATTAAGTATACCTGCAACAGTGCTCTGGAAGATGCTAATCACCATTAGTATCTATAAACTATAAAGAAGTAATAAACATTTTATTCCTAGGTGTTTGATGATCCTAACAATATGTCTGAAGTGAAATGAAGTAAAATTAAATGCATGCCTATGGTCTCACTTCACCTTTGCTTACCTTGTTAATTTAACATTGACTATGCATACTATAAAGTGAGGGTCATTTATAATTCCTGTTTTTTCCTTGCAGTGTTGTGGATTGAACCTATAGCCTCACGTAGGTAGACAACACTACCACTGAGCTACATCCCAGCCCTTAAAATCTTGCAACTAACTTAATACATGATGAATTGAGTTGTCTTTAGGATTTCCCGACTACTGTATTCTTTTTTTTGGTGGGGAGGGGGAGTTTACCTGGGACTGAACTCAGGTACACTCAACCACTGAGCCACATCCCCAACCCTATTTTGTGTTTTATTTAGAGACAGGGTATCACTGAGTTGCTTAGTGCCTCGCATTTACTGAGGCTGGCTTTGAACTCGAGATCCTCCTGCCTCAGCCTCCCAAACCACTGGGATTACAGGCATGTGGACCGTGCCCAGCTCTGACTACTGTGTGCTAATGTACTATGCATGTTCTTCTCTTTAGAACTTCAAAGACAGCCAGTAAAATCTTTCATTGCTATTGAGTATACTCAGTAGATGTTTCTGATGAACAAGTCAAAACAAAAATTGAAAAAGGCAATAAAAACATCTACAAAACTTAGATACTATGTAAATATGAGTATAAAAGTTGGACTTTGGACTGGAGTTGTACCTCAGTGGTAGAGCACTTCCCTGGCACGTGTAAGGCCCTGGATTCGATCCTCAGCACCACATATAAATAAATAAATAAAAGATCCATTGATAACTAAAAAATATTTTTTTAAAAAAAGTTTGGTTTACATTGAAAAGGGGTTTCAAAACAATCTACAAATATTTACTAATTGATTTTCATTTTGAATGATTACCACATTAACGAATTACCAATGCAAAGCCCTTGAAGGATATAAGAAGTCATAAGACAATTTATGCCCTAAGTAAGCTTAAAACATAATGGAGACAAAATATAAACATATTGGAGACAACAGTACACATGTGAGAGACGCTGAAAGAATGAGAACATTCCACTCTGGCCCTTGCCACAGTGCCCTCCCATCCTTGTATATGATTTATTTCTTGACTTCTACTATTTTTCTTGACAAAATTCAAACTGTCCACTCAGTGGCTAATCTGCAAGAACAATTCCTTCCTCTGAGGATTATCCTTAATCAACTATTTCTGAAACTAGCCGAGCTCCAGTCTTGCTAAAGCCTATACAACATTCCACCATCCTTCCCCAAGTTACAAGGCTGCTTCAGAGTCTACTTGTGTCTAGCATTCCCCAATAAAGTCTTCTTCAAACTGTTCTTTGGTTGTTTTCTTCTACATGAGTATTTAATTTGAAAATTCTACAATAAATCAAGGACAAGGAGGGTGGTGCGCTCTGTAATTCCAGCAGCTTGGGAGACTGAAGCAGGAGAATCACAAGGTCAAGCCAGCCTCCAGCAATTTATTGAGGATCTAGGTAACTTAGCAAGACCCTGTATCAAAATAAAAAATAAAAAGGACTGGGGATGTCGCCCCTGGTTAAGCACCCCTGGTTTCAATCCCTGGAACCAAAACTACAACAACAAAAGACAAAGTTTTCTAAAGTAGGTAATTAAAGAAAATTTTAAAAAAGCAGGTTTTGAAATGAGAGCCTTAAAAAGAGGCTTTGAAATGATTTGCATGATTCAGAAAGACTAAAATGAAAACAGAGGGACAAATACCTAATGGGATAGAAATATGATGTGCGAATTTCTCTATGACCAGTCAAACATCTTCCAAGAATGAGAGCAAAATAAAGGTATCTTCAAAGATACCAGGGCTCAAAGTTACTACCTGGATTACTTTTTCTGAAAGTACTTAAGTAGGTACTCCAGCAAAACAAAAATACATGAAAGAAAAGGAAAAAGATTTGAGGATGTTCATTAAGAAACCTTAATGAACAAAGGAATGAAAATCTTACAGTTTATATAATTGCTGAAATACAATGTTTTTAAATTTTAATAGCAAAGCATTTTTAGAAGCAATGGAATTAGACTAGAACATACTCATCTCTCTGCTTCTAATAGTGACAATAGTGAGAATTGAGACTGGAGAAGCAGGCTGGGCTTTCACTGTGAATGGCTTCCAAACTTGTGCAGGTCTTCCTTATGACTGCAAAGAATTTTCTCCAAACCTGATACCTGCTCCAACTATATTGTCTTCCATCCACTGGCCAATTACATACTGCCTCACTTCCTTAGTATTTATTTGTAAGAAGCTTCCATCACCTCACCCTACTGCAACCCAACCCCTGAACTGATTACCAATTTCAGTGATATTTCTCAGTTTACAGTCTATACTTCCCAAAGTTCTCTCTCCCCCTCGGTATAATATTATTGATTACTCTTTTCTTCTTGAAACTTTCCCTTGCTTGGCTTCAACAACCAGATTTCCTCTTACTCCTCTGCCTCTGTAAGTTCCTCATTTGAGTCCTCTTCCTCCATATAGGCACACCTCAAAGTTGTGTCCTTAGTTCTCCTCTCTTCCCTCTTCCAAGTTCTCCTCCACCTTTGGTTAATTCATCCATATTTCTGGTCCTACCCCTTCTTCAAGTTGAGTTCAGTATTTCCTACTGCCATTTGTACATCCTCCTGTACCTCACATTCAGCACATTAAAATGAAACATCACTTTTCTCTGAAACATAATCTTCCCAATTCTATTGTTAGCCTCATTATTCTCCCAATATCTAAATGAAATCCTGAGAGTTTTCTCAAACTGCTCCTTTGTCTACAAATGCAATCATTAAGTCCTATCAATTTTCCTGTTTCTTGTCCTTTTCTTTATTATTATTTTGTTCCTCTTCCACTTAGATAGATTTCTCATTACTTGCCTAGATTTTTGCAAAAGTATTCAGTTGACGCCCACAAGTGGTTTCAAAGCCTTCATGAGAGACCTTTCTAGCCTAGCCTTGTATTCTGGACTACTTCACACTTCCAATAAACTGCAATTCTTTCTCTCTCTCTCTTTTTTTTTGGGGGGGGGGGCGGCTACCGAGGATTGAACTCAGGGGCACTCAACACTGACCCACATCCCCAGTCCTATTATGTATTTTATTTAGAGACAGGGTATTACTGAGTTGCTTGGCCTAAACAGCTTCTGCCCTTCTTCCTTCTGTGTTCTTTCTCTCCATATTTCCCCTTTGAGGCCATAGTTTCAATGAGTTAATAAGCCTTCTATGAGTAAATACTTTGGAGAAGAGGATTAAAATGAATAAGATAGAATTTCCTCTCAATTACTTTTTTTGGGGGTCAGTTTTACACCAAACCCATTTGTAGAATGAAAATCTAAATAAAAAGTGATTTGAGAACTTGACCAGTAATTGTTTTTCTCCTTGTCTTTTCTCGTTATTGATGATATATGGAATGATTACAAAAATTATGTATTTCAAACAAACTCTCTTTGTTAGTCACATTAGTACATCACATTGCAATAGCAACTCATTTAAATAAAAGGGTTACAAAGTATTTTCTGTATCAATGAAGATAATCTTTCCTCCTGAGTAGCCACCTGCTCCTGGAAGTTGAGCTGTCACTAGGGAGCAATTAAAAAATTAGTATTAATAGGAGTGAATAAACTTTGCACTATGAATATATAAATAAACATTGAATTTATGCTGGTTGCAATTCTTTAGTAAATTTAGCAAAGAAAAAAAGATCCTTTAGTTTCTGAACAGTACACTGTATTTTCATTATTAATCAATGGTGAAATAATAAGTATTCTGCTGGGATAACAGTAATTCAATAAAGAATTTCAACATTTCTCACTAGGGGAAATACTCGTGCAATTTAGTTGTTCCAAAGAAAAGGAAGTAGAATTTAAATATTGCTTTTTTTTTTTTTTAGGGGGTTGGGCAGTACTGGGGAGTAAACCCTAGGGCTCATTCACACATGCTAGGTGAGTACAATACTATTGAGATAGGTCCCCAGTCATTTTTAAATTTAATTTTGGGACAGAATCTGGCTAAGTTGCTCAGACTGGTCTTGAACTTGCAATTTTCCTGTCTTAATCTCTAGTAGCTGGGATTACAGGAATGCACCATTACATCTGGCCACTAATTTTCTTTTTATAAGAAATAATGATAAATGGGGCTGGGGTTGTAGCTCAGTGGTAGAGCACTTGCCTAGCATGTGTGAGGTACTGGGTTTGATTCTCAGCATCACATAAAAATAAAATAAATGTCCACTGAAAACTAAAAAAAAAAAATTTAAAAAAAGATGACAAATATAATTTATGTAAAATAACTCATTTAAGTTACTTTTTAATTAATGTATGTCAAAAATTTAAAATTAATTTGTTTTTTATACTGCAATAATTAACACCAGGGTGTTACTTTATACCAAGTATGTGCATCATTTCATTTACTTTTTAAAGCAATCCTAAGATTTGGCATTATCGTTATTTCTATTTTACTAATGAAGAAAATTAGAGAGGTAAAGCAATTTGCCCAAGGTCACACATCTATTAACAGTAAAGTCAAGACTGGAGTCAGACATTTTGATTCCAGTTTGTTCTGTGTAAGTCAAAGAAATGCAAAGTAGTGTCTTTGTGAAAAAGGAGATATTTTGCTTATTTTTTTTTAGGAAAATTATTTTTAAGTCTCTCTTAGGGTCAACTTTACTTCATGGAAAGTAAAGGATTCTAGGTGTCAATAGATTTTTGTGTCATTCTTTTTTAAAAAAATATCTTTATTTTATGTATTTATTTTATGTGGTGCTGAGGATGGAACACAGTGCCTCACATGTGCTACCACTGAGCTATAACCCCAACCTGATTTTGTGTCATTCTTATAAAATGATATAGAAAAGATGGAATGGGGAAAATTGAGACAGTGGATGCCTCTCCTCTCAAACACACTTATCCACCAATTTACCTTCTCTTTATTTCCATTCAGGTGTTCATGGTGCAACACATACAACAGCATCTCAAGTATTAAACATTCAAAAACCCGCTCTGGTATCTGTGTAACCATGGGTAGTCAACTTAATCTCTCTGAGCTTCAATTTCCTTACAAATTTGTTCAGATTATGAGATTATATAAAGCGGCTGGCACATAGTAAAGGCTGAATAACTGAAAGTTATAATTATTACTGTAATTACGTTGTTGTTATCATGTGTCCTTACCACAGAGGGTATGAGAGAGTTGAGTTTTTCCAGTACGAAATTCTGTGAAATATAGAAATGGTAATAAAAACATGCATAGTTAGTTTTTATATATTTTCATTAAAAAATTACACATGGCCTCAAAATATTATTGTTCTTTTTCTCAACTGTCATCTCACTCCAAAAGTACCTCTTGTATCAAAATGGATTCTGCACGTATGAATACCAATAGTTAAAAAATAGTATTTTTCCCACAGAACTGTCTTTTAAATAAAAATTAATTTAAAGGCAGTTTTCCATGGGAATACTTACATAATGAAAGTTTAGGACCCCCACCAAAGGAAAACCCAGGGCTCTCCCACTGAACTGAGATCCTCAAGGGGGAACTGAAGAGATCTCAAATTGGTGGCAACCCCTAACCAGCAGAAGCTAGGTCTCGCTATAGGAAAATTTCCCTACCTACCAATTTAGGTTCATGGAACTCTCATAAATTAAAATTAAAAAATAAGCTCACAAGTATCAGTAAATACAGAAAAAGGTAAGCCACTAGACCTGGGTCAACAAAAAAAATGAAAACCAGATTTAGTTCCCCAAATCAACAGAAACAACAAAACAAATTTAGTTCCTCAAGGAAAGCAAATACTGAATTATCAAATGTGGGTATATAATGTAGTTATACATGAATTGTAATTAAAAATGAGAGTACATAATCAGGGAAGAGAGAAACGAATCTCTATGTTCATGGAATATACATTGTTTAGATGTAAGATCAACCTCATTAGTCAATTACTTTTTGATGGAATAAGAGAAAAAACATTATTCCCTTCTGTAGTAATCACAGATAAAAGGATGAAAAATGTCAATAAGTTCCATCTATTAATGGATGGATTTGCAGCCCAAAATGATCTTGTAACATAATTGAGATTTCATCATAAGCTTCAAAATAGGAACTTATTTGTCTGCTAACTGTTGTTTAATTATATGTGTATGTACATAGATATGCATAAATGTATATATATTTCATATAACAAAATATTAAGGTTCCACCTACCTCCAAAAGCTTCTGTGATTGCCATGCTTTCAATTCCACCTCCTAGCAACTTACTGGAAATAGAAAGAAAGCATTAGTAACAGGCATAGAAATAGAGATTAAAAGAAAGGAGAAAGAATTTGTATATTAGTAACCTGCCATCTATCCATCCATCCCCACCATCTACCTGTTTTTACAAACATGAACAGGAATTCTAGTCTGAACAAATGGCACCCTACTTGTTTAGATCATAGGTTCTATACTGCTTATGGGCAGGTGGATCAACAAAGCAACTTATAAGCCTGCTATTCTTACTTCTGGATATCAAAAGTAAATGGATAAGTAAGGATTTATTTGTTTGTTTGTTTGTTTGTTTATTGGCATATGGGATTGAACACAGGGGCTCTTAGCCACTGAGCCACAACCCCAGCCCCTTTTATTACTTTTTTAATTTTTTAGACAAGGTCTCCCTAAGTTGCTCACACTGCTTTCAAATTGTGATCCTTCTGCCTCAGCGTCCCAGGTGGCTGGGATTACAGGCACTCCACTATTCTTTTGAAATGAATTGCAATTAAAATATATGGTCTTTATTTGTTGTTGTTTTACAGTACTAGGGTTTGAACCCATGGCCTTGTGCATGCTAGAGAAATGTTTTGCAAGTACATTCCAAACCAATGATATTGGTTATTAATTGGATTTTTCAAATTGTGCAGGGCCGATGTTTTTAAAAGTCAACTGAATATTCAGTTTTCAATACAATGAGAAACATAAAAAGCAGATTATTAGGAGAATTCAGAGATCGTCATCATGATTGGCTTATCTCATATAAATCAAATTTTAGGGACAACATGTCAAATAGAAAATGCTTAAAAATGTTATAGGTAATGTTAATAGTCAGAAGAATAACTGCCAGGTTTTGACAGCATATGTTTAATTGGTAACCCAATATTTTAGTGCATTTAATGTTCTTGATATGAAAAGAACTAAATCTAAGTTACGATCTCATTCATTCATTAAATATAATAAACATTGTGTTAACTGTGCTAACACCTGGTAGGAACACTTTAAAATAAAAAAAACTTTTGTAGTTTCTATTAGTAAGTCTTTGGGGATGTGATCACTGATCAAAGCCTTAGGAGACAGGGATACTCCAATAGATTTACATTTTCTAGTTTAAGAAAGCAATTTAAATGTAAATTGAAGCAATGTTGGAAGTTACATACAAACTTAGTGAGGTCCACGGACTTCAATGAAGAACACAAAAATCTAGATACTGACCTGTGTAACTTAACTCTAAAGGACATGTAAGTTGAGAGATCACCCCATTTGGAGACCTTGCCCTTGGAGATGTAACAGGTCAGGCAACTACTAAAGAGAGCTTTACTTATGTCTCCTCATCTTGTGAAAAATCACCCTGAAAGGCTACAGTTCTGAAAAATACCAGACACAATTTCTGGTTGATATGCAATATCAACAAGTTGAAAAGGTAATCCTAAAATTTGCCTGGGAGGGTACCCAGATTATTTGGGATAATATAATTATTTCATTTGTGAAACTCAGGAAAATATAGAATTAAATGTAGAAATAATGTTTTTATATCTAGGAAGATTTAAAAATAGAGATAAAAATTAAAACCCACAACTTACCATTTTCATAGTAATTTTTAAAAACAATTTTTTTGGTAGATGGACACAATACTTTTTATTTTATTTTTTTGTGGTGCTGAGGATCAAACCCAGTGCCTCACATGTGTGAGGTGAGCACTCTACCACCAAGCCACAATCCCAGCCCCATTTTCATAGTAATTTTCATGATGATTTTATATTTGTTCCTTGAGAATTTTTTAAAATATAAGAAAATTTGGTCTTTTTATAATAACAGAATAGTATCTGGATAATTAAAAGACATAGAACTATGATTTTTTAAGTTGATAACTAAGTTTATAAACAGTATCTGAACATTTATGAGTTACCAAAGTCTCACTATACTCATAAGTTTATTAGTTTTCAAAAGATATTTAGGTAATTGAGAAGATTTTGCTTATTAATAATTAGACAAAGTTCATAAAGGAAATTATGAGAGCTGCCAGTACCAGTCACTATGTCGAACTGCAAAACAACCTGACAAGTCCACAGAATAGAAGTCCTCACACATACAAGATTCAAACAAGACCTATTAAAAAACATTCCTGCACATAATAGGTCCAGTAATAGGACTTATTGGGAGAACTTCAAGACTGCAGTGTTCCAGATGGAATGCTTGTACAAGGACACATGCCTAGCAGTGGCTGTCTCAACCAATAAGCTAACACCAACTCCAGTAACAGTCCCCTGTAACTTTTGGTCTTTGTAATCTTTGGTTTCTTTTCCTCTCCCCCACCCTCCTGGATGTGCCTGTGCCTGCCATAGCTTGTGTACTCCAAATTGCAATTCTCTGCTAATCCCAAGTGAATTCACTTATTTTGGAGCACCTGTCTCTCTGGAGTTTATTTTTAGGTTGATGAAATACAATATACTAAATGTATAACTTCAATTACTTAAGGAAATTTAGTTAACCATATCATAAAATCCCTCTTTAAATTTACTAGATTTATAAAAGAACTAAAAAGTGTAAGAAAAATTTTAATGAATCAAATATTAATTAAAAAAAAAAAAACTTAGCTCCTGAGTGATATTTTTTGTGCCCAAAAGCAAACATCAATGACACCAGAAGACTCACAGTGATAGTACTAATTTATAAAGCGCAAAAGTTGGTAAGTCACTAGGTAGAGCGACTGGAGAATATCAAGTTGTCACCAGAATCAAATGTTTTGTTGATCAACCTGATTTTGATCAATTTGCCTTGAGGCAGGATTTCCTAAAGACTCTTCCACTGGGGTTGGAGAGGAGGTTCTATGGGGTAATGCTAGGTTAAAAAGGTGTACTGAAGGATTGCATAGATCCTTTACTAGGCCAGAGGGCATGGTGAATCTCCAAGAAGAATATATGGTAGACTGTACTTCCTAAGTTTATTTTATTCATTATGTGTTCATTCAGTCACTCAACAAATATTTATTGAGAACCATTTTATCTCTGGGGAATAAAGCAAAGAACAAAAGAAACTGAAATCCTTTAACTCATGGACCTTACATCCTAGAGAGATGTCAGAAAATAAAAGTAAAGTGCTGGGGAGATATCTCAGTGGTAGAGCACTTGGCTTAGTATACGTGAGACTGGGTTCAACCTCCAGCACCACAAAAAATTTAATTAATCAAAAATATAAATGAGAAAAATAAGTTAGTATGTCAGACATTATTAAATGGTATGAATAAAAATAAGACTGAGAAATAGGATAAAGACTACAGAGCTTAAAGGAGGGGAGTTTACATTTTCAAATAAAGTGATCAGAGAAGGACTTCTTGAGATGTGACATTTTAGTAAACCTGAAAGAAATGACAAGCCATGTAGATACATGAGGACCGAGTATTCCAGGCAGAGGGAACACTGAACACAAAGGCCCTGATGCAGGTGTGTATCAGATACATTCTAAGTAAAGCAGGCCGGTGTATCAGGTACATAGTAAACCAGAATAAAAGATGAGATTAGACATTGGAGAAGACTTTGACTTTTTCTCTGGATAAAATGGGAAGTCACTGGGGTGTCTTGAGCAGAGCATCACGTTCTGATCTACCTTTTAAAAGGTGGTGGGTAGCACATGCCCATAATCCCATTGGCTTGGGAGGCTGAGGCAGGAGAACTGTAAGTTCAAAGCCAGCTTCCACAATTTAGCATGGCCCTAAGCAATTTAGTGAGACCCTGTCTCAAAATAAAAAAAGAAAACTGCTGAGAACATGGCTTAGTGGTCATTGCCCCTGGGTTCAATCCCTGGTACCAAAAAAAATACATACATGGATAAAAGGATCATTCTGGTTCTTGTGTAAAGCATAAACAATTGGGGCAAGGTCTGAAGGAAACAGATTAGTTAGAAGGCAGGATTTGTTAATGGATTACAGCTAGTGTGTGTGGGTGGGAGGGGTGGGGAGAAGAATGGCAAGAATGACACCAAGATTTTAGGTCTGAAGATCAGTAAAAAGATCTCAGATGAGGGGCCTGCAGGAGGAGCAGATATAGGGCAAAGAGCAGAAGTTTGGTTTTGGATCTGTGAAGCCTCAGTTGTTTATTGAACATTCAAAATGGAGGTATACTTGACTATAAAATCCTTTCTTCTTGCAGTCTCTTACGAAGCCAGGGTTTTCAGGAATACTTTGAGGAAACACTACTTTTGTTATAATTGCTCCTGAACACCACTCTAACTTAAAGACTAATTCTACCTAGTAAGGTAGGGGAAAAAACCCATTCTAGTCAATTTGTATGGGTTTGAGATGATAATATGTCTTAGGAATCATAAAATAGTAAAAAAAAAAAAAAAAAAGTGTTAAAATTGTCCCTGCTGAAATACAAAATCAGTACTGGATTATTTTAAAATATTCAATCTAACAACTGATTTTTTTTTTCTTTTTTGGTTACTGGGTATTGAAACGTGGGGTGCTTTACCACTGAGCTACATCTACAGTCTTTTAGTAATAATAATATGATATTATTATTATTATTATTATTATTATTACTATTATTATTATATATTTTGAGACAGGGTCTCATTAATTTGCTGAGGGTCTCACTAAGTTGCTGAGGCTGGCCTTGAGCTTGTGATCCTCCTGTCAGACTCCCGAGTTGCTGGGACTACCTGCATGGACCACCACATCTGACTCCTAATAACTGATTTTGGTTTTTTGTTGGTACCAAGAATTAAACCAAGGGGCACTCAACCACTGAGCACATCCCCAGCCCTTTATAATTTTTATTTTGATACAGGATCTTGCTAAGTTTCTCAGAGCCTTGCTCAATTGATGAGGCTGACTTCAAACTTCTGACCCTCCTGCCTCAGCCTCCAGAGCTGCTAGGATTATAGGCGTGCACCACCACACCTGGCTAACGACTGATTTTTAAGCCCAAAAAGTGAAATGAAACTTTCTTCATCAGTGGAGAAGGAAAGGAAATGAAAAGTTAAAGTGATTTTTAAAAATAGCTTATAGATTAACATAGACTGATTCAGAAATCACTTATATTTTGGGTCTGAATTTCTTGGAAGAAATTTAATCCTGTTCCTATAAGCGGTCTGTAATTTGCTTCCATTTGTATTTTTGGGGAAAAAAACCCACAAACTACTCCAAAAAAAGAAGCTATTTATACCAATTTTAGTAGAAATAACAACCAGATAAAAGAAAAGAAACATGGTATTCCAAAGATTGTACTTAGTGGTTATAAAAAATGTTGAGATACACACTCAAATTCCTGGCTCCCAGTGGTGATATGGAAAACCATCTTCCTCTTTTCACTATATTCAAATGCAGTCAAGAAACCTGGTTCCTACAGAAAGATAAAAGGATAGGTTCAAAAATGGTATAAGATAGTGGTTGTAATTTTGAAATGCTGCCAAAAACTATATGCTCAATTATCAAGGTCATCATTTGGTATAAGCTACAGTTCTGTCATCTTTGAAGGCAGACCAGATCATCATTAAAAACCTAACTTTGGAGCCACCCTTCCTAGGTTCAAATTGTATCTCTGGTACTTACTAGTTATATATGGGGTAAATTAATAATGCTGTAAATCAGTTTTCACTTTTGGATCAAATGGTGATCATAATAGTGTCTCTTTCATATGGTAGCTGTGAACATTAAATGAAATATATTTATGGCACAAATCAGAATGGTATTTTACTGAATGATTCAGATGATTTCATTCAACATTATCATTTTTTCTGGCTCTAAAAGTTTTGAGAACAAAAATCCCTATTTTCATTATTCAACATTTTTTCACATGGTAGATATATACACTACATATTTGCTGAGTTAATGAGCTACAGCTTGGGCAGTGGTGTAACTGCACAGTGCAGTGGTGAGTGTGGATCCCTGTGCTATCAATTGTGTTTCCCTTTGTTATTCCATATAGTGATCATTGTTCTCAAACTTTGGAAAACTTAGAAGAAGGAAGAGCAAGCCCAGGTCTAGCTTTCACTAAGAAAGAATAAGACTTTGGGGTGCAGTAAAAGGTGCTTGAGAAAAAGAGGGTTTCTTTTCTTTGATAATGAGATTTGGTTTCCAAAGAAAAGAAGACTAATGTCTAGGAGTTATTAAGCAGTAGTTTCCCAAACTGCTCCCAGGTACTGCTTGAATGCTTCCTTAGATACACTGGCAGTTATGGAATTGACCTGTGAATACACTGAGTGAACCCAAAGCTACAGCAGTGGGATGGGTTCAAAGTAGTATAGCTGGGTCTTTTTCAAGTTCAGGACAACAGTGCCACTTTCATCTCTCTCCACCCCTGACTGCCTCTGAAGAAGGAGGAAACCAAAGGGCTGTTGGTGAAGACAGTTTCTGTGCTCACTGGGACTGAGACTCATACATACAAACAGAAATGAAGTGGCTTAATCTTGGTGACTATCTTTCTGCACATTCCTGGTTCCAGAGCTGGTACTTCTAGTGGTCCCCAAGAGCTCCACACAAAAGCTTGGGTCAAAGGCATATATGTTTTTGCCTGGCAGCTGCATGGGCCACTCATAATCCATGGGCCCACTTAGAGGGTATGGTTCCTTGAGCACAGCTGCCTCAGTGAGCATCACCATGGTCATATCTATCTCAGCTGCACACGTAGACCCGACCACTGCTATTTGCTCACCCGATGCTCTTTCATCAACTGGCCTACACCAGGTGAGAGCAACTGCCTTGGTACTGAGTTCTTTGCAACAGCTTTAGGTATCTTTCAGAAGATAAGACAAAAGTAAGGAGGAAAATGGGAAAAAAATGAGTGACAGAAGGGACGGTAGATAAATAGAAAGCCAAAAGTACCATAAAGGGAGACAAATGGAAAATTTTGGTAAAGATACTTACCTTAAATAGTGTTCCAGGTCTCTTAACCCCCTACCTCAATCTTTCAGAAATTGATCATATTGCTTTGGAACCAAAATGATTAAAATGTTAACTTGGGAGAATCATATATTGTGATCTACAGGAATTCAGAATTCCTACAATAGTTTCTCATATTCATAATGAGAAAGGCTACAAAGACTGATGAAACCCTTCTAAACTAAAACAGCAAGAAAGGATTTTGCTTACAATGAGTTTGTTGGCTGCCTCTTTAATCTTGTCCACTTTAGCTTCTGAAAGCCCTTTGACATTGCATAGGGCTCTTCTTGTTGTCATTTGTATCCCTTTGATGGTACAGATGCCTACTGACTTCAATTTCTTAATGTCGGCCACGTTCTGTAAATAAAAGAATGGGCACAACAGATTGATAAAATGCCAGTCTAAAAGGCTCCCGTACTATGTATGTCATGTGCTTTCCTGTCCATCTCCTGCCATCACGATGCCAATTTTATACAAGCAACCAGGTGGAACCCACCCACCATGTAGCCAAATGTTCTGGAAATGTCTGAGTAGAACATACCCAGCAGGCTGCCAAATGTTCTGGCTGTGCCCTGATTTCCCAAGAATGTTAGTGAGACCATGGCAATGTAACAGGGAATTCAAAAGAAAAGTCAGTTGGTAGAAAAACTAACAAATTTATCACACATTCTCCCCCTCAGTTCAGCTCCTTCCTTCTATAGAACTTCATTACTAAAATGTTCTTCTAAATTTTTGAAAGATTTTTTTCCCTTCTGCCCCAGGAGAATGCAAATAAAAAGATCACCAAAAGACTAGCATTTTTTTCTTGCTTCTATTTTCTAAAACCAACAGAAAGACTTTAAGTAGGAGGATTTCAAAAGATAATGTCAGTGAAGTTTTACCATCAATGTTTACTGCTGAAATCTACCTAGCTTGTTACTCAAAGTTTGCATTTCTGTCAACATCATTTAATCCAGTCGCCTGACAAATAGAACTAAATTTTATGATAATAAACAGAATAAATCTAGACAAGCAGATTAGGAATGGTTAATGGTTTTAGAGGAAATTCTGAACATCTCCAACTGGATTAGTGGTTCTCAATGAGGGACAATTCTGACTCCTGGGTACATGTGACAGTATCGTGTGCTACTGGCATGAAATGAGTAAGTGGAGGCCAGTTTTATGGATTCAGCTTGACATGACATGACCACAGTCACACCCACCATAATTGCCCCAGAATAATACAAGCTGTTTTTTCCTGCATAGTTTTCCAGCTTACTATAAACAGACCAAACCATGAGGGTGGAATGTGGAGCTTTACAACTGGACCCTGGAATGTGCCTGACTCTTTGATATTAAAGATAAACCAGAAACATTCCAGAGTGGATGAAGTAACTTTTTTTTTGACATCAGGAAGCAGGACTTTATTCTGCAATATGGAGGAAGCATGCTTTGCCCACCTGCCCCAGACATAAATTGTTATGACTCACGTACTGGCCAGCAATGCCCCTTGCGGATACCCTGCAGAGTTCTAAAGACAAACCAGAGCCTGAAAATTCTAAGCTTTCTTCCCTTAAACACACCCATATCATTATTTACAGAATTCACTTCTATACTGGTATCAAAAATTATACTAAAAATTTATCACTAAACTAACTTTATTATACTTTTTTCCCTCTTAAATTTCTTTGCTAAATATCTTCACTGTCCTGACGACTTCTGCTTCTTATTTTCTTGGGGCATACTGTGTCCTTATCCTTGGATGAAGTCACTTTCATTTTAACCAACATAAATACCCTCCTTCTAACCTATATTACGGGTATCTGTTTGGTCTTCCTGATGTCCAGAACTGTGCTCTTGTCAGTAACTCCCCCAGTTCATTGCACTTGGCAATCCTGGGTCTGCCCACTTCTTTGTTAGGGTCTCAGGGCACTTTGGGTGTCACACACTGGAACCAGGTTGTTTTGGAGTACTAAGCATGATGCTCAACACTGTACAAAGCACAGGACAGCCGCCTACCCACCCTGCAAAATATACAAAGAATCATCCAAATGCCTATAAGATGCCTATGAGAAACTCTGAATTGGACAATTTAACATGGTATTGAAAAACTACTTACAATTCCATGTTTCTGTAATAGGTCGATGTCTTGAAACAAAGATTCCTAAAGGAAATGGAACAGAAAATAAAAAAGGGAGTTTTGACTCTTCTTATCCAAATGTTTCATATTTTTTAAAGAGTTAATTCACTGTTACAGGTTACCCCCAAATGCCTCAAATTCCACTTTTCCAGGCAGACTGAGGTGGGATTGATAATGTTTTTTCAAACACATTGTTACATATTTAGAAGAAGCACCAACTTTGAAAGGTCTGCAAAGCCAATTACCTTTGCCATGGCTTCCCTGAACTTTTAAAACCTTTACCCAAAGCAGTGGAACATTTGATCTATTTTAAATGGTTTCTCAACATTCTTCCCCTCCAAATTTTGTTCTTCATCTCCTAGGACCAGACTCCTATTCAGTACCAGTGCATAGGTACCAGTATGGCCACGCCAGTTGAGTTACTGAAATGTTTTCACACAGAGCTGGGTGTGTATCTCAGGGGCAGAGCACTTGTTTAGCATGCATGAGGGCCTGCGTTCTATTCCAGCGCTGCGAAAACAAAACAAAAATCCTTTCACTGCCAGTTGCTAAGTAGTTAATCTTAACACCCCTTGACAACCAAGTTGTTCCATACATAACTATTTCTTATTTCTACTGTTTCTAAATATAGTAGCTGAATCAAGGAACTTGATTTTTGTGTGTGAAATGACTGAATATCTATGTATTTTTCAACATATTTGTTATACCTCGTCATCTTGGAATCCTGGTTCTTCCTGTACAACTTGATCCTCTTTCATGTTGAAACAAAGGGTTCAGCAGTAAAAGAGTCAATTCTGGGAAAATAAATGTTTTTAGGAAGTAGTTATAGTTCATATAGTTTTTAAAAAATCCTCTGCTTAAAAGATTCTTTGATTTCATTTCAAAGTCACCAAAGACGGAAGAAATGCTTTGGAGAAACTAGGCTGGTCTATCTTTTCTGTTGGGTTTGTGGCATTATTTTGTGTGGAGGGTGGGGGGAATGTGGAAGCTTAGTTTCTTCTTTCCTTAACACTGTTCACTTTTTATCATTTTCCAATTCCTATTGCAGTTTATGACTAGAATATCTTCATTGTTTATTTGGAATGTTTTTTATAATTATTACATTATTATTATTATTTGGTACCAGGGATTAAACCCAGGAGTGCTTAACTACAAAGCCACATCCCCAGCCCTTTTTATGTTTTATTTTGAGACAGGCTCTTGCTATGTTGCTTCAGGCCTCGCTAAGTTGCTGAGGCTGGCTTTGAACTTGCGATCCTCCTGCCTCAGTCTCCCAAATCGCTGGGATTACAAGCGAGCGTCACTGCGCCCCACGAGAATTATTACTTTTAACATTTTAGTTTCAGTTTAACGCCAACCCAAGAATCTCGATGCTGTGACTTTCTTCTGTGCATGTATCACCTCAATTTAGACTACTCTCAATAAACAGATTTACTTTTTCTCATGTATAATGAATGCTTTCCTGCTTAATAATAGTGAATAGGAGCTCGGGTAACTGACAAATCATTAGCGATATTTTGCTTCAGAGTATTGACTAATTTAAAGATTTTGTAAAAATAAGTGAATAGTCAATATAAGATCAGTGCTGCGGGTGTAGTGGGGCGCACCTGTGAGGCAGGAGGAGGGCAAGTTCCAGGCCAGCCCGGGCAACGGGACCAGACCCTGCCTCAAAAACTGGCAGGGGCTGGAGAGGGAGCTCGGGGGACAAAGCAGGGATGAGGGGCAGTAAATAGTCTTCAATTTAACACTGGAGAATCTTTTTTCTTTTTTTTTTAAATCAGGTTCTCTACAATAAAACCTGGTCCACGTATCATTCTTCTGGGCCGGTTCGACCTCCGCCTCGGAGGCAGCCAGGGTTGGCCGCGGACCGCGCCCCAGGGCACCAACACACCCCGCTCGGCCCATGAAGAAGCCAAACGCTCGCTCCCATCGCACGGAGCGGCGAGCGGGCACCAGGTCCCCGCCGGCCTCGGAGGCCAGGCCGCCGCCGCCCGGGTGCCCCAGGGAGGCCGCGAAAGGCTCGGCCCGACTTGACTGGAAACGCGGCTGGAAGCTCCTCAGGACCCCCAGGCTCCCTCCCGGGGTTGGGGCGGGACGCCGTCGCCAGCCCCGGACCCGGCAACCACCCGCGAGGAAGGGGCGCGCTTCGCGCACAGCCTGCGTTTCCCCTCAGTCTCCACACGCTTTCCCTTTCGGTCACTCAACGCCCCGGAACCCACAGGCGCCACCAGATTTTCAGGGTGAAGCCCTCCCCGCAGCCTAGGCTTTCCGGCCTTCAGCTCAGGATTCTAACTCGGACGTAGAACGCGAGGGCGGACCCCGAACGCTGAGACCCGGGCGTCGCGGACCAGAGGGTTTAGCGCCTACTGGGGAGGGGGCGGAGGGGGCGGGGCGAGGGGCGCAGAAGGTGGGCGGGGCGAGGAACTGGGGGCGGGGCGCAGAGCGAACGAACCCGCAGTGGGCGGGTCAGACGGCCAAGCAAGGGGCGTGGAGAGGACCAGGGGGCGGGGCCAGGGGCGGGCGGGGAGTGGGGGCGGAGCCAGGACTGGGAGCGGGGAGTCGGGGCGAGCGCGAGAGGAGCCTCTGGGGGTGGCGCTCTGGGATGAGGGAGGGGTGGTGTGCAGGAAGAGTGCTGAGGAGGGGGTCTTGGTGGGAGGAGAGGGCTGGGTGCCCCTCGAGCCGAGGCAGTCTCGGAGATGGGGGACCTTGGGACCGGGGCGGTGTGCAGTGCGCAGGTGGCTGACTTGGGCGAGAGGGGACACAGATGTTTACCCTGGGCTGCGGGGTCGGGTGTGGGGATCTGTTCTCCACTGCCCACGGCTTTCTTCACTCCATGCTTTCCTTACCTGGCTTCGCACCTCGGTGTTCCCCGTTTCCCTCTCTTCTCCTTGACACTCAACGTGTGCCTCTCTTGTCTGTGATTGACACACCCAAGGCCCATTCAGGATGGAGAGTGATTTTTTTTCTTCGTCCTGGCTTGAAGTTTTAAATAGATCCCAGAAGACAAACATGTTTTGATTCCGCTTTTAAATAGAAATTTTAGGCCTGCCTTCGTGCCAGCAGAGCCGACTCGTGCGGTCTCATTCTTCTCCCCTTAAATGGGGACTGACTGGAGGAGTCATGAAACATTTGAAAGAGCATCTGTTGAGGTGGAGGTTGCGAAGTATCTTGGAACGAGTATCTATGCAAACAGTTCTTTGGGTTCAAGACCTGGTAGAGGACAGCACTTTTTCCTCTGAATCATTTTGATGAAATAAATAGCAAGCAATTCCCACAATTGCAGCTGGGATTTTGAACCCCCTCCCAGGTGGGTTGTTTAAAGAGCCAACAAATAGCTGCCATTGCTTTTCAAAATCTGTTATTTTCCAGAAATACAACCTGTCCTTGTTATATGGAAATTAATACCCACTTTGGAAGGAACTGGTGATAGGCTTCCACTCTTGAGTCCTCACCTAAAATAATTATAGTAAGTTTTGAGCGACTTGTTAGATGAAGACATCAACAGAGTACGGAAGAGCTGTAAAGAGCACAGCAAGATGATTTAGGGAAATCTAACATATGTAGTTTGGTGTAGTGACAGCTGGGAGAGAGAAATGTTCATAATATTTGAAGGTTGTGTGCAGTACACTTAAAGAAAGAAACCGAAATGAGCTTGGTAATGACAAATTCATGAAGTTAGGATAGAATCACGTTGGGATATCATATTGATGGCTAGATACTACTTTAAAAATATTTTAAAACAAAGACAAGCCCTGGAGGAGTTGAAAAGTGCATGTGAAGTCCTTTGCAGTCAAATCAGGGCCAAAAGCATGTGAGTTTCATATCCTACAAAAATTCTGAAAATGACGTAGGTGGGCTCTCAAATTAGTGGGAAAATGATGAATTTGGTGAATGGTGTTGGAATGACTAGGTAGCCGTCTGGAAGGAAAATAAAATTGGAGCCATATTTCACACCTTATATCAAAATAAATTCCAGATGAATAAAAAACTTTAATCTGAACAATATAATAATAAAAGTACTAGAAGAAAACATGGGGAAGTTTATTATTTCATAACAAAAAATCTCTAAGTTAACACAAGACTCAGAAGCCATAAAGACACTGATAAATAACTATATATATATGTATATATATATATACACACACATACACACACACACACACACATATATATATATATATATTTTTTTTTTTCTTTTTTAATCCTACATGGCAAAATTTGACTTTCCTACCCAAGGTGTGGAGTGAGAATTTTCATATTAAGTAGTAACTAGATAATATAGCTCACCTCATTTTTAAAAATCTTTCAGGGAACCACCAATTTCTCCATGAAATTTTGTGTCATTTTTGTCTTCTAAAAATAAGAAAACAGTGGAGATAATCAAGGCCTGAATTTTAAATCATTACACTTTACTGCCCCTCTGTGGACAACTATCTTATAACCAAATAAAGGCACATGATTCCAGTGGGTACAGTTAGGTGGCCTCAAACTGCTGCCTGTGGATATACATTCTTGGAGTTTTAAGAGGTGAAATTTGAGAAATTTTGATAGAGAACTAAAGGAGGAGTTGGGCATAGTGGCACATGCCTGTAACCCCAGCAGCTTGGGAAGCTGAGGCAGAAGGGTCACAAGTTCAAAGTCAGCCTCAGCAACTCAGTGAGACCCTGCTTCTAAATAAAATACATTTTAAAAAGGGCTGGGAATGTGACTCAGTGCCCCTGGGTTCAATCCCTGGTACCAAAAGGAAGGAAGGAAGGAAGGAAGGAAGGAAGGAAGAAAGGAAGGAAGGCGAGCTTGTCGCACATAGAGTGTCATAGTGTCACTGGATAGATCTTCCCTTAAACATGTTTCCTTCATTCAGAAGAGATGCATTGACCCATATTTGTCAGGCAATGTGCTAGGCATTAGGTGCTGGGTTTCAGTGACAAGATGCCAACCTCAGAGAGGACCATAGACAAGTACAGAGGCGATCACAGGAAGTACTACTGTCATGGCTTAAACTCAGAGTCGGCCTCTCCCCTGTCCAGGGATCCTTAATTCCCCATGAATATTTCCATTCATATTAGAGAGGTAAAAGTTTCCAGCCTCCATCTCTCTCCAGCAGGACAGAGATACAGCTGCCCTATCTAAACTCCACTTCTTACATTTCGGGGTTCTTTTCACCCCACACATGCACAGATGACCAGTTGTCTCTTATCAAATCAAATTTTATTGAAAACATTACAGTATATAAAGAAAAATATAGGTAAATTCTAGGCAGCTTTTTAAAATTAACATCCAACTTTCTGAAAGCAATAACATTTTAAAATTTAGTTTCTCTTAATTATTCAATATTTATAAATCTAATACATTTTAATAATTATTTAATACATTTAATAATTATTTCTAAGGGAAACGTTGATGAATGTTTCACCAACTCAAATTCAATAGACCAAAGACCAAACTCCTTTAAATGAATGGTTCTATTTATAACAACTTAAACTACATCAGTTTTCTTTTCTTTTTCTTTCTTTCTCTCTCTCTCTCTCTCTCTTTTTTTTGTCCTGTCTTTAATTCTGAACTTTCACACTTGCCTGCAAGGAACTGATTTACATTTTCAAAGTACTGCTCCCCAAAAGTCCCTACCACTCATACTGACCAGAGTATTCAGGACATGAAATCTTTGGCTATATCAGTTCAGGAGTATGCTGGAATTTTAAGTTGTTTACCAAATGTACATTTTCCCACAGTCCAAGGGGGAAATCTTTTTAAGAAATTAAATTCTTGACGGGCGTGGGGGTTCTCTCATGGGGACAGTCTAGTTTCTAACCTGGTTCTCACCTCCCATTGTCTTCCTTCCCGAAAAATGTTTTTGTTCTCTGCCATGTAAATCTCTACTTAGCTTCGGGTACTTTTGCCTATGTTCAAAACAAGGTTGGTCTTTTAGCAGGATACATTCCTCTCTACCACGCAGGATGTTCCACTCAGGTCTGAGAAATTGTACCCAAGGTAATATTCTGTTTACAGCAACAATTCAGCAAATTTTTTTTTTTTTTTTGGTGGTGTTGGAGATTGAACCCAGGGCCTTGTGCGTACTAAGCAAGCACTCTACCAACTGAGCTGTATCCCCGGCCCCTGGCAAATGTTTTTTTGAGCTCCTACTTTGTGCCAGTTACTATTCCAAGTGCTGCATAAGCCCCCAAGAGGAGCCTTTGGAATAATACTCACTGACGGCTGATGGTATCTGAGAGTCTAGAATAGTCTTGGGAGTGGACAGAAGCTGGCATTCATGACTCTTGCTCCGGTGCAGGGAAGTTGGGTTGCAACAGCTTTGTTCACCTCTGAGATCTTCCACCAATGTGAAATACACTCCTCCAAGTATTCAGCAAGAAACTGTGAAACACTGCCTCAGCCCCAACCCCAGGTTTATTGAAGATAAACATCATTTCTCAAATGTATGGTCCAAAGCATGGGGGAAAAATGTTTTCCTCACTTCTTCTGCTGTGGGCCATCCCTCGTGCAAGGAAGTCAGTGCTTGATGATATTACGAAGAGCCACACTCCATTGCTCCATCCATGCACCTCCAAGACTAAGGCCCTCGGAGCCTCTGCTGAGCCCTGTGCCTCTCAGTGGCTGCTCTTCTGGCTGCATGTAGGTTTAAAATGACTGCTGTTCATACAGTGCTGGCTACGTTCTTAATCCGGAGTTTTCCCTTGTTCTCCTCCAGTTACAAGGATGGATAGAGTGCTATGGGAACGTGTGAGTTGCGTGGCTGGAGAAGCACAGCTGAGGCCAAGTCTCTTGAGTGGCTGGTTCCTCAGGTAGTAAGAGGAGACAGGCTGACTCAGGAGACGGGCACTTACTGGAGCTCAGAACTTTTTTGCAGAATAAATGGCAGACTAGTAAAACACCTCTGGCATTCTTTAAACATTCCAATTCCCTTCTTGTTCTCTTGGTATTCTAGATTCATCCATCTTGCCATGCCCATTTTCCTTACACTTCTAGGGTATGTAGACATTTCAAATATTGTGCTTATTGCCTCTGGCAGGGGAAGAAATATTCTGAGATAATAACCATTCTACCGTGTGTGCATTTATTAACCTAAGGGGGCTTCCTAGAGATTTACAGAAAAAAGAAATAGAAACTAGAAAGAAAACATCATCCATTGGTTTATTTATTTATTTAGATATTGGGGAATGAACCCACGCCATGGGTGCTTTACCATTGAGCTACCTCCCCATTCCTTCTTTATTTTGAATTTTTGAGACAAAGTCTTGCTAAGTTGCTGAGGCTGGCCTGAAACTATGATCCTCCTGCCTCAGCCTCCTCAGTCACTGGGATTATAGGTGTGTGCAGCCTTACCTGGCCCATTCAATGTTTTATTCTGTTTGTTTGTTTCAAAAAAAACTCTCTGGATTAGGTGTGAAAAAAATCATCTATTGGTTTACAAACTAAAAACAAAAATGCAAGCCAAAAAGTTTCTTTGTTCAAAGCACTGATTAATAAAAACAAAAAAATTAAGTTACACTTTATATATATATATATATATATATATACACACATATATTTCACATGAATTCAATTCCTACACTTTTCACTTTATTTTTTAAAAAATATTTTAAAAAAATTTTTAGTTCTACATGGACACAATATCTTTATTTTGTTTATTTAGTTTTTTTATGTGGTCCTGGGGACCTAACCCAGTGCCTCACGCGTGCTAGGCGAGCACTGTAGCCCTGAGCCACACCCAGCCCTACCCTTTCACTTTCTAATAAACATTTTCCACTTCTTTTGTTTGTTTTGTTTTGTTTTTGTTTGCAGTGCTGGGGATGAAATCCAGGACCTCAAGCATGCTAGGCAAGCACTCTGCCACTAAGCATAATTTTAAATGACTGCATAATACATAATATTCCTTAGTATGTCTATGTTTTTACAAACTCAATTTCTCTAACATCAGATATCATAAATTAATGTTAACTCTCTTTCATATATATATATATATGCAAAATATATATATATATATTTTTTCATATTTAGGATTACTTACCTTTTTTAAGTTTGTTTGTTTGTTTTGGTACCTGGTATTGAACCCAAGGGCACTGGACCACTGAGCCACATCCCCAACCCTTTTTATATTTTATTTAGAGACAGGGTCTCACTGAGTTGTTTAGGGCTCCATTAAGTTGTTGAGGCTGACTTTTAACTTGTCCTGAGCCATTGGGATTACAGGCATGGGTCACTGTGCCCAGTCGGATTACTTTTCTTAAGATAAATTTCCAGAAGTATAATAACGGATTCAAAAGGTATAGACAGTTTTAAGGATCTTGATACAATTTTAAGGCTTGTGAAAAATGTTGTACCAATTCCCTCCAGAGAACTTGCAGTCCAGCAGGGAAAACAGACTTTATAAAGTAGTAAGTCGTGAGTTGAGCACTCGGACACGAAGGCGACCGGCAAGTCACAGTTCTTGGGAGGGGCAGCCCCATCAACAAGTCATTCAAACCAAAGTGACACGATTGACATGATATTCCCTCCAGTTTAAGACAGCACTTGTTTTTCATTGTCTTTTATTCTGATTTGCCTTTTTCATTCATAAACGTTTTATTTGACCATATTCCGATGCGCAGTAGCTAGGTGGCTAGATGGTCTGTTTTTGCTCGCATAATACTAATTTCAACTGACTTTCAGTGTTATTTTGAGAAAAATTCAGACTCCAGCCAAGTTCTAGATGAATGAAATGTTAAAGTAAAACCACAACTCACGGAAATTGCAATAAATGCAACAGCAAGCTTTAGACAGCCCGTGGGGAATGGCAACATTGCTTCCCTGTGGTGCATAACTGAACTTCCAGGGGTTACACAAAATAACAGTAACCACTTAAAACTTTTTTAAAAATCATGCTAACTTTATATTCAGAAATTAATCTGTTTTCATGTGCATATAACCTTTAAAGGAGGATATTATTTAGAACAAACTTTAAAGAAGTTCAAATATCTAGGCACAAATGATTTCTGGCTTAGCTTAAACTTGCTTTATAAATAACCATTTGAATAAACTTTTGATACATATTAATATGTGTTATGTGTATATAATTTAATATAAATGAGAAGCTCAATTAATTGTTATGTATATGAAACATGTTTGGGCACAGTGGAGCACGCCTGTAATCCCAGTGGTTCCAGAGGATGAGGCAGGAAGATTTCGAGTTCAAGGCCAGCCTCAGCAACTTAGCGAGGCCCTGAGCAACTCAGTGAGACCCTGTCTCTAAATTAAAAAAGAAAAATATTTTACATATGTATGTATGTAAAAAAAAAAAAAATATATATATATATATATATATATATAGAGAGAGAGAGAGAGAGAGAGAGAGAGAGGTGCTATATAGAGGGAAAGAGAGAGAGAGAGAGAGACATACACATATGGGCTGGGGATGTGGCTCTGTGGTTGAGTACCCCTGCATTCAATCCCTAGTACCAAGCACGTTTTATCAGACACACTCATATGTGACATATACAAATGTTTTATGTATTATGCTATTTATAGATTTATATAATATAAATGACACATAATGTATCTTGAGCTTTCTCATTTATTCAGGTTTATTTCCAATCTGAAAAACTTCCAGCTTCATCACATAGATGCCAGAGAGCACCTGTGACTGCTTATTTCATAAACGTTTATTAAATACTGCTCAGCCCTAGCTCTCCATTAGGCTTGGAGATAAAGACAGGTCCCTGTCCTTAAAAAACTAAGAGTCTGCAGAGTAACTGGAAACAGGTAATCAGTGCCGGGGGCCGGATAAGAGGAATTGACAGGCCTGCAAACCAAGTAGAGCTCTCCCTGGTGGGAGCCCTACAGGGGAGTGACTCACCCTGGGTGGGAGAACCAGTAGGGCATGGTGGGAAGGGCAAAGGAACCCAGAGGCTCATGCTGGGAGCTGCAAATGTTTCTGCAGTGTGAAGTACCAGGGAGAATGGAGCTCTCAGAATCAAAAAGGAGAGACCCAGAGTGCACGCATTTGTGGACACGGTGCATGATATAGAGAGCAGTGGTTTTTTAACCTGAATTACTCCTTTCTCTCTTTCTCTCTCTCTTTTTTTTTTCCACCAGAAATTGAACCCAGGGGCACTTAACCTCCGAGCCACATCCCCAGCCCTTTTTATATTTTATTTAGAGGTTGGGTCTCACTAAGTTGCTTAGGGCCTCACTAAATTGCTGAGATTGGCTTTGAACTTTCAATCCTCCCATCTCAGCCTCCCCAGCTGCTGGGATTACAGGCATGTGCCATCGCGCTCAGTGAGTTACTCCATTTTTATAAAACAGTAGTTTGCCATGACTTACTCCATTTTGAGTACAAGTGCTAAGATAGAAATGACTCTATGCCCTGTTTGTATAAGTAAAGAACCACCATCTGCCTAGCACAACCATAAGGCACAAACTGGTAAATTAATCATAAAAACGACCACCAGTGAATTTATTAATCAGAAGCACGTGGAGGCATGGGTGTAGCAACCCCACATTGGAAAAATCAGGCCCACGATCTTATCAAACACACAGGCCACTGAATGAAGCAACCCCCTCACCCAAGGTCCATAAGAAGAGGAACACTGTCATGAGACTGGACACAATGACACATGGACCCCATCACCTGATGACTCATCACTGGCCTTGCTCTGTCAAGTCACCATAGCGACAAACCTCTGGTTCTGTCCCTTCTGGCCTCGTCACAGAGGGTTTCTCATGCCCATGCTGACCACACACCACCCACTCCCAACCGGAGTGTCAGTCTGACTCTCCAAGCTGACAGGACTCAGGCCTAGAACAAGTCTTGCTGTTAGCAACTCTGACCACCTGCAGTGACTGTACCGGAAGGGCTCTCTGCCTTTGCCTCAGCTCAGCCTCCAGAACTCCTTTGGTGCCTTAACCCTCTGCGTTGTGTATGTGTGTGTGAGTGTGTGTGTGTGTGTGTGTGTGTGTGTGTGTAAAGTGTGATGTGTGACTTGAGTGTTTTATCAGTCATTAAGATTGGAAGAAGAGAACTTGTGATTGTCCTGCTTATGACTCTGAAGTGACACACAGTATTTGGTGAACTGCCACTGCTAAAAGCAGTGCAGTCTGTGAAAGTATTGTTCCTCAATTAAATCCGACACAAATGTGTTTGATCTGTTACTGGCACGGCTCAGTCCTGGCGCCACACACCTGGTGACCATGATAATAGCTAACACAGAGAGCATGCCAGGTGTCGGCACAGCTCTGCACACCTGAGTGACCCACTCCTCCCCAGGACACTATAGGTGGGGACTATTTTTACTTCCCCTTTACACTTGGTGGAACTGAGGTGCAGAGTGACTCATCCTGGGCGCAGGGTCTGGCTCCAGGGTCCGTGCTCTGAACCAAGCTGAACAGGGACCCTGTGTATTCACGTGTGATTTTATTTTGTGTTCATGGCAATGTGCTGTCAGTGCGCATGGGAAAGGCCCCCAAGCCAGTGACAACAACCTCAGCTGTCTGCATGATTCTTCTCTTCTTGCCTTACTGTACCTGAGCCCAGGGCCTCCGGTATGCTCAGCTCTCCCACCCCAGCCCTCCAGCCACTTGAAGAGTTGAGTTGAGTTGAGTTGAGTTGTCATGAGAATCAAAGTGTTTGGGCTGCTGTGTGGAGAATGGGTGGGAGGGGCCGCAGAGAGGGCAGGAGAGTGCTAAGAGGACACTGAAAGTCAAAGCCAGGCGGCTTCAGCCACAGAGGGCCTCAGGCTGAGAACAGAGAAAATTGCACCTCACTCTAGGCTGTAGTGAAAAGGCAACGGAATAATGAAATAAGGCCTAATGCAGGCATGGAAGTCTCCCTAGTAAATGCCTTTCACTTAAAAAACTATGGATCATTTCAAATATATACAAGAGTAAGAGAACATACCCGGTCTACCTCTGTTCTCTCCTTCCCATATTATCTGGATGCAAATCCCATCATATCATTTCCTCTGTAAATATCTCAGTTTGTATCTCTAAAAGATAAGAACTCTTTTAAAAAACATAATCAGAATTGTAAGGAAATCCCACGAAACCACGCCGGACACGGGAAATCACATAAGGGAATTTATTAAGCAAACAGTGTCTCCCTGCAGGGTAAGAGAGAAAATGAGAGGAAAAGAGAAAGGAAAAGAAAGGGTGTGCGCTAGAGAGAGTGGAAAGCCAGGAGGATAGAGAAAAGTGAGTAGGACAGACAGAAGAAAGGAAAAAAGATGACAGGGGAGCTACAGTAAAACAGTTGAATTCTGCCGGGCTAACAGGGGACCAATATGGGAGAAGGATACTTGCAAGCTGACCGATGAACCAATAGCTAGCTAGGATGTTCACAGATTGACAAGTGGTTGGGAGGCGGGGAAAATAATTGTACCTGATGGGCGGGGGAGCAGCTTTATACATTACAAGAATACCATTATCACACTTAAAAATTAATATTTTTTAATATCAAATTGTCTCAGAAATGCCATGTATTTTCAAAAGTTTTTTTTCCAACCAGGATCTAGATAATGACCATAAATTGCAATGGACTGATGTTTGTTTATTTATTTATTTAGTGGTACTAGGGATTGAACCCAGTGCCCCTGAGCAATATTCTCAGTCCTTTTTATTTTTTGAGACAAGGTCTCCCTAAATTGTTCAGGCTGACCTTGAACTTGCAATCCTCTTGTCTCTGGCTCCAAAGTCACTGATATCATAGGGGCAGCTAAGATTAGAGGGGTGGGTCCCACCATGCCTGATTGTCTTTTAAATATTATTATTATTATTATTTTACACTGGGGATTGAACCCAGGGCCTCATGCATGCTAAAGCAAGTGCTCTACACTGAGCAACATCCACAGCCCTTAAATCTCTTTTAATCTATTAAAAACTTATTTGCTAAAAAAGAAGGGAATAACCTCCCCTGGAGTTTTCTCTATCCTGGATTTTGCAGTTGTGTGCGTCTGTCCTCCATACTTCCTGCTGGATCTGGAGTCCAGATCAGATCAGGTCTGATTACTTTATAGGTGGTCCTGAGGTCTGCCATCCAGAGGCATTTAGCAGCTGCTTATCTTTTGGGGCCATTAATGGTCAGCCTAGATCCATTAACCCACGAGCTTACAAAATGGTGATATTTTAATTCTATCATTCTTCCTTAATTTATTAACTGTAATGTCTCTAAAGAGAAACTTCCCCTTGCCTTCTATCTGGTCATCTGGTGACATGGTTTATGTGGCACTAGCATGATAAATGCTCACTCATTCCCTGGATTTACCAGTTTTCAAAATAATGATTTGGTTCCCTAGGGTTCTTCAATGGTGATCGATTAGTTTCTTTAAAGTAACAACATAAACTTTGTGAAAACATGTTTGATGTACTTCAATCTATGGCAATTATTATCATTTATTAGTGTTAGTGCCCAAATGGTCATCATCCAGCAAACGGGACCCTCTTTAAATGGGCTTCTGTACATTTCTGACAGGACTTTGTCAGCAGCTGTCTTGTTGACTGGTACGGGGAGATGTTCCATGTCACCCCATCATTCTCCTGCCCTGGACTTGGGAACACTCATTTCTGCCAGGATCCTTGGATCCTTTTTTTTTTTTTTTTTCCTTGGATCCTTTAAGTGTGGATAGTTTTTCAAGATCAGAGGCTGGGTCACTGCAGCTGGTTCAGTCTTTATTTCTAGGTCATTTCAATGGACAGAGTTGGGAAATACGTGTGTGTGTGTGTGTGTGTGTGTGTGTGTGTGTGTACTATCACTGAAGTATAACTTATAAGTGAGAAAGCCCTTAAAGTACGGGGGATGTATGAGGCCAAGAGCCTTCGTGGTGATGGGACATTTCCCTCAGAACCAAGTTTCTCTAGATCTCTCTGTGATCCCTCCCTCCCCTTTTGAGCCCCATTTCTTTTAAAAAATGTTTGTAGATGTTAATGGACCTTTATTTTATTCATTTATTTACATGCGGTGCTGAGAATCAAACCCAGTGCCTCACACGTGCTAGGCAAGTGCTCTACCACGAACCAAAACCCCAGCCCCTGGAATCCCATTTCTTAGACAGGAGTTTTTGTTTTTTCCCACACATTTTTATGGGTGCATTGTAGTTGTACATGGTGATGGGATTTATTGTTCCATATTTGAATGTGCACACAGTATAACAATAGAATTTGGTCACCATCTCTGCCCAGCACTTCTCCACTATTTTCTGGCCTCCCACCCTATTTCATTTTTATTTTTGTCTCTGAAAGCATTAATGTAGTTATTGATGTTCACATCCCTCGCCCTCCTCGGGATCAACAGCACCCTGTGGTCAGAGACTGTGCTTCTCTTCCTCGGCCTTATTTGCAAGGCCTAGTGTGCGGAGGGCACAGGACAGCACCTAGCGAAGGCCGGCCGCAACCCCTGCAAGCCCCGGTTCCTCCTGGGAGTGGGGAGGGGCGACAGCACCTACCTCAGACTGCTCCAGGAGGGTAGATGGAGTGTCTGCGAAGGGCTCGGGAGCACTCAGCAGTGGGAGTTGTCTCCCCAGGTTACTCTGATTAACACACATGAGTACCCATTGTATCACACTATTATTAATACATATGTGAATGAAAGCTTTAGTAAATATATGCCTAAAGGAAGGAGTGGACTAACTGCCATTTAAATCTGACTGGCCCACAGCAGGAGTGAACTTTAATAATATTCTTTGTCCAAGTGGACTGGGAATGACTGACGTGTCCCAAGTCGCAGTACTTTTTCTCCGTTTCACTCCTGTATAGATGGAATCTAGCGGCCTTCACTGGAAATGGTTCGCTCCGTTGTCAGGCTCGAGTCCCCTGAGCTATAAGGGGAGAGGCTGAGGAACGAGAGCTCATTTTTCTGCACCACTTTTGACTTCTTGAAGACTTCTGCCTCTCTGCAGAGGAACATAAAGACAAACAAATGGATTAAAAAGTCAGTATGATCAAGGTCATGTAAACAACCTAGAAACTGACAACCTAGGGTGAAGCGGGCAAGAAGGCTGTGGAGTCAGCCCATGCACAGGAGGTGAACTGTGATCAGTACATAAGCAAAAGGCAAAATCAAACGAAGCAAATAAGAAAATAGGCAAATCAAAGAAGGCAGATGACAGCTGGCACGGTGGTGCACGCCTATAATCCCAGTGACTTAGGAGGCTGAGGCAGGAGGATCGCCAGTTCAAGCCCAGCCTTTGCAATTTAGCGAGGCCCTAAGCAACTCAGTGACACTGTCTCTAAATAAAATGTAGAAAGGGCTGGGCATGTGGCTCCCCTGGGTTCAATTCCTGGTACCAAAAAAAGGAGAGAAAAACAAATAGATAGGCAGATAGACTTAGTTCCAAGGAGAGCAGAAATTTTGCAAGGAAAGAAAAATGACCACAACCTCCATGGCTCAGCTGACAATAGTTTGATTGTATCATCATGCTGATTAATGAGCCAACCAAATTATAGGGTCAGCCCACTGTGCATCTGAAAAATCAAGAAGTAGCCAGAACTGCACGGTGCTTAGTTACACGGAGAACATGAAACTTGCCGTAGCAGGGAAATGGGGAAAGGCGGTCAGCAGGAGGCAGGCTTTCTCGTGATGCACCTTACAGAAGCATTAACTTGGTAATTTAAGAGCACTTCTATTCTTACTTTGCATCAGGTGCTGTTCTAAGTGATTTATAAATATTTGAGCAATTTCATCCTCATAGCAACCTTACCATATCCATACCACTATCATCCTCATTTTACAAATGAAGAAACTGAGACTCAGAGAGGTTAGCTATTGCTCAGGGTCTCACAGCTAGCAGGTCAGGGTGGAGCAGAGATGAAAACCTATACCATGAGCTGGGTGTGGTGGTGCACACCTGTAATCCCAGTGACTCAGGAAGCAGAGGCCTGAGAGCCTCAAGGCTGAGGCCAGCCTCAGCCCTGTCTCAATGCAAAAATATACAGGGATAGAGCCGTAGCTCAGTGGTAGAGCATCCCTGGGCTCCATCCCAGAACCAAAACAGAAAACAAAACCAAAACAAATCCAGGTGGTTTGATCCCGAAGCTACCTCTTAGAGGATGAATATGTATTACTTTAAGTAAAGTAAAAACAAAAATTTAAAAATTTTTAAATTTTTACACACAAGCCCCAGACTCCCTGAACCGCGGAGAAGACAGACGGACCTCACAGGTCCCTTCTGTGCAAGCAGCTCAACCTATGGAATGTGCCCAACACAGGGCGAAGGTCATTTTCCTTCAGTTTGCCTTCTAGTATTCATCATAAACAGCAGATGTGCTTGTTTCACTTCCCACAAAAGGTCTGGGTCACCAGTCCTTAGTGACTGACAGGCATCTAGAGGGACATTTTTGGACCCATGCTGTGCCCCGTCTAAATGCCAAGCCCTGGGAGCCTGGAGGGGCTGGTCCCTGTAGATGAGTTTGTGCGTCTTCCGGTGCGTCACCATTCTGAGCCCAGCAGTGGACTGGGAGCAAGCTGTGCCCTGGGAGGAAAAGCCAGCAGTTCCTGGACCCAGAGAACCACAAAGCCCTGGGTTGGGCTCTCAACCGGAGCACATGCCCAAGGATTCCTGGAATAAGGGATGTAAGAAGTTTTGAAAAGACTACAAAAATGAAAACAACAATATGATCTTATTATTGCATACAGGTTAGATTTTTCACACCTAACAACCATCCACAGGAAACAAGTCCAAATGAAAAACGTACAAAACTGTCCTCAAGTCACAGGGCTAACAGAGGGTGGAGCAGGGAGTCGAAGCCTCAGATCCTTCACCTTTTCCTGTGGGGGAATCAATAAGGAGCCGTTTACCTGCCTGTTCTACCTGGGGCTCAGGCACAGTAGCCACCCCATCACAAAGTGGAGCCATTGAGTTGTTGGGGAAGAAACTGAAACTTTTCCTTGTCTATTTTTATATCATTCTTTTAAATTTCTATCTTTCTGTATGTCCTATAGTACACACAGTATATCAGTACAGAAATACATGTATACACTCTTAATAATTAATGTATTATTAGGGACCGAGGGACACCAGAGCAAGAAAGCCTGAGGATTCCTGATTGAGAGACACAGACCAGGTATCCAGTGAAGGTAGATATTTGTGGGCGACTTCAAAAGTTCCCAAAACATACATATGAACTCCCTTCTGCCTTCAGGACCCTTTTTTTGGGGGTAGGGAGAGTCCCAGGGGTTGAACCTAAGAGCACTGAACCACTAGGTCACATCCCCAGTTTTTTAAATTTTTTGAGACTAGGTCTTGCTAAGTTGCTTAGGGCTTTGCTAAATTGCTGAGGCTAGCAATCCTCCTGCTTCGGCCTCCTGAGGGGCTGGGATTATAGGTGTGTACCACCATGCCCAACTAGCTTCAGGACTTTCTTTTTCTTTCTTTTTTTAATTTTGTATTTTGTTTTATGTTATTCTTAGTAAGTACACATCAATTTCATTTGGGAACAGGAAAAATGTGTACATTTTAGAGTAATCTTAGTAAAGTAATATGTGGTATTGAAAATTTTTTCATTATCTTTTTTTGGACAGTGATAAATATTCAAAAAAATTTTTTCATGCATGTATATAGGGTAATAATGTCTGTCTCATTCTACTATTATCTCCAGGACTTTCAAAAAGCCAGATCTGTCCCAGAGACTCAGGAAGCTGAGATGGGACCATCTTGAGTTCAAAGCCAGCCTCAGCAAGTTAGAGAGGCCTTAAACCACTTAGCAAGACCCTATCTCAAAAGTTAAAATAATAATAATGAAAAGGCCTGGGAGGTGGCCCAGTGGTTACACGCCCCTGGGTTCAATCCCTGATGCCAAATCTGACCACATGAGGGCCCCCCCGCCCCCCCACCGCTTACTACTTTTCAGAGGCCCCAGGAAATGATGTGCTCGTGGAAACCCTCAGGGCTGGTCCAGGAGCAGCCCCGGGGCTTCCGGCTCTCCTGGCGGCTCCTCCCACAGGTCCCTGCTCCTGCTGCTGCCTGCTGAGCTGCCAGCCCCCTTCCTCTGCCCCCTCCTTCAGCCTGGCAGACACCTGCCCATCTTTCTAGACTCAGGGCAGCGACACCGCCGCACCTGCCTCCCTCCATCCCCGCCGTCCAGCAGCACCTCAGTCCTCGTCCTTCCGGCTGCGGCCCCTGGGAGCAGGGAGGGGGTCTGAAGCCCTCTTTAGGACCCGTGTCCGTGGTGAGACTTCTCTCACCCTGGGTTTGTGCCGTGTGAGATGCCGGAAACGTACCCACCTCCTGAGAGGCTCACCCCCCAGGAGAGTCTGAACGGTGCTTGGCCTAAGGCTCAGCACCGGGCAGGCCGCGGATGAAGGAGCTGTTATGACACAGCGTGGTTTCTGTTTGTTTCCGTGGTGTGGAGGTTGAGCCCGGGTTCACGGGGCTCAGCAAGCGCTCCACCACTTGAGCCACGGCCCCAGCCTGTTTCACTGGATGGGATACTGTTGTATGCAATATTTTATCAAAAATAATGAGTGGAAGTGAGTATGTGAATAAACGCAGTGACCCCTGCACAAAATGCCCCCTTCTGCTTTTCTCTCGGCCTAGGAAAAACTACAATGGAGCCTCCCCCATGGAGGGAAGGGGGCTTTCTATTTCTCAGTCTTTTTCCTCGTGTTCCAACCCACCTGTAAGCAGAAACGCCACGGACATTGTAGGGAATTCCTGCTTCTGCGGGATACAGGTCCTCAGCGATTGAAAATAGGAGAGGAGAGCTGTTAACCTTCAGCTTCTCTTCTCTTTCCCTCTCCTCATTTTCCCTCCTGTGGGGAAACAAGACATCATTAAAAATGGTTCAGAAATTCAGTGTGATTTCTCCAAGGAATTTGCGGAATCTTGGTAGGTGGGAGAAGTTTGCAGATCTGGAAATGATGGTGGCAAAAGAAAGGAACGGAAGCTGATCTGAACACAACACCCAATGCCCCATTGATCTGCTTTGAGGAGTACCAGCCCTGGGCTAGGCCTTGGAGAGACAGGGTCATCCAGGAAGAGGGTCCTGACCTGGAGGACAAACCCAGAAGAGATGGACAAGCAAATCCATGACTAGAGTGGACCATTTCTCTGACATGTGATCAGGAAAGCACAGGGCACATCATGGGCCACCAGCAGGGCAGTCAGAAAACTTCCTGGAGGAGGGGGTGGCTCAGCTGGGCTGTAAGGTCAGGTAAAGAAATGGCTGAAGGGTAGTCAAGTTTGAGGGAAGAGCAATAATATTGGCAAATTAGACTGAGTTGACTTTTCTATGTTTCTGAGACTCTAAAACGGATGATAGAAAGTCTGTTCTTAAAGATCCACTGCCAATCCTGTAAGATTCCTAGACTCAAGCTAATCTGCTCTAATAAGGGAAAACTTGTGGTCTTTGTTCAATCCAGAGGAAAACTTAAATTGGAAGGTTCAGGACTAGAAGATTTCCTAAGCAAAATTTTCAACCCTGTTAAATTTTGATTTCTTCATCTCTAAAACGGACAGCATGACACCACCTACCAGTGAGGAGACAGTCACCCCGGCTGCCCACGCTCCCCTCTCTTTCTCTTCTGGTTTGCAGTACTAGAGTTTGAATCCAGAGGTGCTCGACCACTGAGCCACATCCCCAGCCCTTTTTAATCTTTATTTTGAGACAGAGTCTTGCCAAGTTGCCCAGGCTGGCCTTGAATTTGTCATCCTCCTGCCGGGGCCTCCCAAGTACCTGGGATCATAGATGTGCACCCGCTCACTCTCCCTCTTTTCTTCTTGTTTGCAAACAAGGGTTTTTGTTTGAGATGGCAATAGGTCCAGAGTTTTTAAAAAACTAAATAAACAAGCAAACAAAAACAAAACAAAAAACTCTACTTTTCCCAGCCTCCTTGCAGCTATCACCACATGATGGACAGCTGGCCACTGAAGTGAAGTGGTGATGTTACCTAGTATCTCTGGGGAAGGTCCTTGAAAAGGAGGCAGTGACAGAGATGGACTGCAAAAGGGCAGGAGGGGTCTTTCTGCAGGGATGGAAAAGCTGCACCAGTCACAGCCGGTGCCTGGGTCCTGCACCCTGTTGGTGGTGACACGGAGCTGGTGCAGCTGAAAACCTGGACTGCTTTCTGACGCTGCTCTCCGTCACTCCGCACCTCCCGACGTGACTCTTTGGAATGTTACGTGCTGGGCTATGGGATAGGGGCTGGTCCCATGGCAACCCTGAAGATCTTCCTTCAGGAGTTGAGGAAAGCACTGCTCTTCCCTTGAGGCTTGCCCCTATTTCAACTCAAAAGAGAAATCACAAGATGAATTTAAAAGTATTTGGAGATGAAAACAACACAACACACCAAAACTTATGGGATACAGCAGAACCAGTGCTCAGAGGGAAATGCATAGCTCCGTTTTGTGCAGGAGGGAGATTTCAAACCAGTAACTTCATTCAAGGACCCAGAAAAGAAGAGCGCACCAAACCCAAAGTTTCCAGAAGGAAGGAGCTGAGAAAGTAGTGCCAAGAAGGGGAGCCGAGAATGGAAAAAACAGGCTCAATGAAGCAAAATGTTAGTTATTTTCAAAGACCAACAGAATTAGCAAACCTTGGGTTCAACTGACTATAAAAAGGAGGAAAAGGAGGAGAAGGAATAAGAAAATTCAAAAATAAAAAGGGGAACAGTACTCTGACCTTATAGAAATAAATGAGTTTATAAGAGAATATGAGTGTTAATAAATGAACTCACATGAAATGGAAAATCACCTATATTATATATGGAAAATGGAAAACCTCCAAGACCATGTGACCTGGGGACAGGGAGGGAAAAAGAAGGCCCTGCACGGACAGCCTTCTTCTCCCAAACAAAGGTTTTCCAGGTGCCGAATGCAGACAGGGAAGAAGTGTTTTATCACCCCTAGAGTGACAATCCCTAGAGGACATTGATCCCCTTCAAAGATAGATCTGCAGACCCTCGACCCAGAAGGTCAAAACCTTAAGCCCTCAAACTGACACATTCACTGACCCCAAATTCCTTAGTCCCCAAGAACACTGATATGTTCACTAAGTCCACCCCTCAAAATAACCTGTGTATACCCAGTCCATTTCTTTGTTCAGTGGCTCATTTTCCATCAGGAAAGTGGGTCCACTGTCACCATTTCATCCCTGCACCCCCTATTCCTGTGTGAAGCTTCATTCCTGAATAAACAGCTAAGATGATTTGTGAGGTTTGCATCCTGCCTGGTCTTTTTGTGCTAACAACTAAGAAGCATACAAACTACCAAAAGTGACTCAAGAAAAAAAGGAAATTCTGCATAGAGTTATAAGAAAGAGGATTGAAATGCTAACAAAAACCTTCCAAAAAAGAAAAGTCCAGGATCGTAAGGCTTCACTGGTGAATTCTACCAAAGACAAATTAACACCAATCTCCAAGCTTTTCCAAAAATTAAAAGTGAAGTACTTCAGAACCCATTCCATGAGTCCTACAAGTTCCAAAAAAACAGAACAAGGAAAATGAAGGGAAGGAAACTATCAAAGAAATAATAAAAGAAACATTCACAGACTTGAAGGACATGACCTTCCAGAATGATAGGGCTCCCCAGATCCCAGTAAAACGTAAGAAGAAAGGTTCATGCCAGGTCACGTCACTGTGAAACCTCGCCATGCTAGGGATAAAGAAGACATCCTAAAAGCTCCCTCTGGGAGTGGGGAGGTGACATACAAAGCCACAGGAATCAGAATGACCAGACTTCTCAATAGCACAAGTAGGAGGCGGGAAGGAAAGTCAAAATTCTGTGGTGAGTAGACTTGTAGAATTTTATTCCCAGCAAAATATTTTTCAGTTAGTAATCAAGAAAAAACACATATTGGACGCGAGAGACTTGAAACATTTCCCAGATACTTTTTCTTCAGGAGCTACTAGGGATGCTTCAGCAGCTGGAGGGAGTGAAACAGGACAAACATGTGACCTGGAAACAGTCAGGTCCAAGTGACAAAGGGAAGTGACAGGTGATGAAGAGAAAGGCCCCAAGAGGTCAGCTGAGCGCTCACCTGCAGTGCAGGCCAGCTTGGAGGAGGAGGTCAGGAACCTGACAGAGACGACGGCCTGACTGACCAAAACAAAGAAGAAATTTATGGAATATAGGAAACAATTGGGAATATGGAAAATGACCTTGCTTAGTTTTTGATAGCTTTTAGCAATCCAAAAGACATTATCAACAGGCAGTGTGTAAAATGAAAAAGGAAACCATGAAATACACGTGTGGGCATGTTATTTAGGATAACAGGAAAATTCCAGAAAAACAACCAAGGGAGTAGAAATTATAGGTGGGGAGGGGGCGGGGGAAGGGGCGGGGCTGTTGTCAGCCTCTGAGGCTGAACAGTATTGCTTGTTTTTTTTTTTTTTTTTATGATTAAAGACTGAATTCTTTATTTGGAATGAAATAGTCTTGTCTTACACAGTAGATAATAAAAAGGAATAACGTATACACATTATTAACCATAAATGAAAAGAGAAAACCAGTGCAAAATGCAGCAGACAATACATCTCTAACATATTGCAAAGGCTGCTACCAGGACAACACTACTTCAGAAAGGTGCCAGCAAAATGGTGAATGTATGGAAAAATACTGTGTTTATAGGGTGCAGAAAGTTTCCCAGAATCTGAGAGAGCCCATGCATCTCTGCACCCAGAATACAGTTAGGGACTACAAGGACTAAGTGTAGGAACAATAGGGACTACAGAAAATGGTATCTTGTGTATAAACCTGGCCTCTCTAATCGCCTCCTTATGTGCCTGGAACATCTTGACGTTGTTCATGTTCGACTGCCAATATTTCACATATCCTCCGTGGTCTGCTGTCAACGTCCACATGTCTTTATGTGACCAAGTCATGACCCTCACTGGGCTATCGTGAGCCTGTAATATTGTTTCAAAATTGAAAGTGAGTCCATTCCACAAGGTGAACTCTCCACTAGAAGCTCCAGTAACCAACCGTCTTCCTTCTGGAGTCCACCTGACAACAAATACTGGACACTCTACTTATTTGTTGATGTCCAAACAAACTTTGTTGTTACTGCATTCATACTGCATTCAACATTCCTATAGGTGGAACCAGATCATCATAATAACCTGCATCAGGCTGAATTGCCCTCATATCTCTCTGGTCTCTTTGCCGTATTCTATTCTCTAAATACTTAATTACAGATGGATAGTAGTCTATGGTTTTTCGGTTTACAGCTTTTCTCATTCGTTTTCCATCGAAGGTAAGCTGCTGCATTGCTTGCTGCTGGGCGAAGTCAGGTCGTTTATAAAACAGTTGTTGAGGTGCCTGGGGTTGGAACCGTGGCATATGGGAAAAACGAGGAGGAGAACCAGGTGATGTTGTCCTTCTAGGACACGTCAGGTGTTGAGCAGAGCTCCTAACGGCGAGCGAAGCGTTCGTCTTCACAGTTGGGAAAGTCTCTACTCTCCAGACTCTTTCTTGCTTGATTTTTAAAAACCACCTGCACATATTTACTTGCCAAAAATAAGACGTTAATCTGACTGCTGCTCCTCTTAAAACTCTTGGGAGGCTGCCCATGGCTCTGGGACAGTGGGACTCCAGAGGGTGTGGCCTGTGACTCCTGCAGCCCCTCCACTCCCTCCACCAGCCAGAACCAAGGGCCAGCTCTCCAGTGCCCCAGGGCCAGCCTCCTTCCCCACCAGCAAAGCCCTGCGCGGCCCACTCTGCAGAGGGCGGGGCTTGCGCGGCTTCCTCTCCATTCAGAGCTGCGGGTCCCCTTCTCCCATGGGAGCCCTTGAGGCCAAGGACTTGAACCCATTTATGTCTTTGTATCCTCGGTGCCTGGCTTAGCAGTCCTCCCTGAAGGTTTCCCTGGCCTCTCTGTACCTCAATGTCCTATTCCATAAAACGGGGGAGATGCTACCAGATAGTATTTTGAGGAGCTGTAAACAAAACGTCGTGTTGTTTCCCTCACCAGTTCTACCCCATGTCACTGACTGTGCTGCCCTCGAGGCCACAGGGGCAGCAGGCCTGGCTAGTGATAGCACTGCTTTTGAAACGGTGTTGGTCCCGACAGCATGCGCAGGGCCACAACCCATGCAGGGCCATCGGACCTCAGCAAAGCGTGGCCTGTGGGGCCGACCGGATGGCTCTCTTCGCTGTCGGTCAGGCATTATAAAGAGGAAGGATTAGGGCTGTCCAGGGTCCTAGTGCCTGATAGAGGCAGCTTTAAAAAGCCAGCACACGGAGGGAAGGAGGGGGAGAGAGTAGGGGAGGAAGAGTCTGAAGACACTGTGGCACCCTTGGGTGGAATATGCTGTGTAAGCCAGTTGGAGCCCGCTTCCTGGCACTTGCTACCAAAGAACTCTAATCCATACAATTCACAAGGTACATAGCCAGGCTTGTTAGTACACACCTGTCATCCCAGCAATTCAGGAGGCTGAGGCAGGAGAATCACAAGTTTGAGGCCAGCCTCAACTGAATGAGATCCTGTTTTGAAAAAAAAAAAAAAAAAAAAAAAAAGGCCGGGGTCCTAGAGCACACTTGAATTCCATCCCCAGTGCAGGGAAAAAGGAAAAGAAAACAGTTCATAAAGTAAACAGTCCAATGCTTGACAGAGGAAGTGCAAAATCATTTACCATCACTACTAGTACTAAAAAAAAAAAATCTCAAGTGAATAAAGCAGAAAAGTGAGCGAACTTTTATGTGCTCCTTCCCAAGAATTCTTACACTTTCCCCACAGTTTTTGTTTGAACAAACCTTAAGAGAAATGCGTCTTCTTGGACAATGCTCTCACTGAATTTCCTTCGGGGCAATTCTTCAGTGAAGTAGTTGGGTGGGGGCGGGAGGAAGACAGAGTTGGCCTTTTTCTTCTCTGCTTCTTTTTTATCGATGTTGTTCACCTCCCTGGGGGAAAATAATAACACCACTTATGGAAAAGGAGAAACAGTCAGTGTGGTCTTTGGGCAAATATTCACAAGCTCATTAGTCTGCCAAGAACATTGACTGGAACAGAGTTGAGCACACAGCAATGACTCAGTCACCCATACCAGACTCCAGGTCTCTACAAAGGAATAAGAAGTGTCCCTGTATTCAAGGACCATAAACTCAAAGTACAGAGACAGGAGAGGTATTAGTGATCTGAGAGAAGGTGGAAGTGTGAGTGAGCTTTGAAGGCAAGCTGAATTCAATTTGGGGCTCTGCCACATGCTGGGTGACCTTAAATAAATTACTTAACCTTTCTGTGCTGATGTGCTCAACATGACGATACCAGAACCTAGTGTTACCATAGCTCAAAAGTTTAACACAGGGGCTGGGGAGATAGCTCAGTCGGTAGAGTGCTTGCCTTGCAAGCACAAGGTCCTGGGTTTGATCCCCAGCAACCCCTGAAAAAAAAAAGCTTAACGCAGTGTCTGGTACACAGAAAGCCTTCAATAAAGGTTAGCTGTGCTGTCCACAGGAGGTGTCCAGTAGAGTGTTCACATAAGCTCAGAGTCCACTATGGGAATGCTGAGTTGACAGCACACCAGCTGGCTTTTGTGTGTGTGTGTGTGTGTGTATGTGTTACCCGGTACTGAACCCAGGGACTCTTAACCACTGAGTCACACCCCAAGCCCTTTTTTTATATTCTCTCTAGAGACAGGGTGCTGCACATCCGTGGTCCCGACTGCTTGGAACACTGAGGCGAGAGGATCACTTGAGCCCTGGAGTCTGAGGTCAGCCTGGGCCGCGTGGCAGGAACCTGTCTTGGGGTGGGGTGGGGTGCAGTCATGAACTTCGGTGCCAGCAGATATGAAAAGACTGGTACTGAAAGCTACCACTGAGCTACATCCCCAGTCCCATAAAGAAAAATACTTTTTAAAGTCAAGGTCAGGTCTCTGGTTGAGGAGTTTCCATTCCAGCACAAGAGCGCCGAGCATGCTGAGGCTGGCGAGAGAGCTAGCCCGCCCTGCCATGGACGAGGGCTGGACCCGTGGCGCCCCAGCAGACCCTCCGATACCTCAGGAAGTTGTCCTGCAGTTCATTTAGGTAGCTATCAAAATAATCCCATTCCTTCACGTGAAGCTCGATCAGCTGGCTGAGCTTTTCCTTCCGTATCTTCATGTTTCTCAGGGTCAGGCTGGTGACCTCGGCATACGTCGGGGTGGACTCAGTGCTTTCGTGGTCAAGGAAGACCCCGTGCTGTTGGACTGTGCTTGCTTCTTGCATTTGTAGTGAGCTGAGCCTAGTACGTGGGGCGGGGCAGCCAGGAGGACAGAGCTGGGAAAGGCCCTGGGTCCTGGACAAGACAGCTGGAATCTGAGCAGACAACTTGTGGCCATGGACTGCTCTCGAAGGAAGAGGCTCTCCCCTCAAGCACAGTCCCTCTGCCCTGCTGAAGGAAGCGGGTAGGCAGCACTTATTGGGCCATCTAGGATCCTAAATGTGCTCACATGGTGAACAGGAAGGGCTCAGGCCCTCCTCAAGGCCTCGCCCTGCACCCCGGCTGCAAGTCGAAGAGTCTCTCTCTGCTCCACACACCCTCTGGCCCCCACCCGGGTCTCATCCCCAGCCCTCCTCCATCCCTTCTTCTTTTTTGGGGGGGCAGTGCTGGGGACAGGAGCCAAGGTGTCCTGCACACTCAAGCACTCTCCCTCGGAACCACACCCCCAGCCCTCCACCCCTTGATTGACTGGAATCTCGGCTACACTTGTCACCAGCCTCAGACAAGAAATGCCATCCTCTCTGTCTCTGTTTCCTAATCTGCAAAATAGGGATAGTAATACCTGCTCTAGATGACATTAATAATGATGACGGTTAACTACTCAGAACCAACCATACTGATCAGCAATTCTGGTGTCTGTGTGGAGGTTTCATCTAACACACACCCCTCCCACAAGGCCACCAACAAATTCCTGGCCCTTTTGCTATTTATCCTAAAGATTTGGTAAAGAGCTCAGATCTCAAGAAAAGAGGTGTGGCATGTGTTGGGGTTCTGTCTTGATAGTTTACCACGGGGATCAGAAATGGGTTCTGTTTGGAATCACATAGGTCTGTTGGTCCAAAGAGACCTGGTCTCTGGAACCAATTCTAAATGGCCTATGTGACATTTAATCATGACATTATTAGTTTGGTATAACTATCCTTAGTTTAGGAATGAGTAGATTAAGACATTGAGCTTCCTAAACTATGCTTCTAAAAATAAGGACTATCAGTCCATTCATTCTAGTAAATGGATTTTGTGCAAAGGGAAAGTCAGCTTGCTTGGGGTCTCCCTGCCAGCTCAGGAGGCGGCTCCACATCTGAAATCAGGACAAAGAGGACCTGAGCCTGAGGTTCCTGTCTGTGGCTACCCCTGGCCAGCACCGGCTTTGTGCCAGGCTCTGCGCAATAGTCTGGGTACCCCTTGCAGACCCCTGCTTCTTGGAAGAGGCAGTGGGCCTGGAACAATCAGTACCCCCCCATAGTCACAAGGATATGGAATGGCCGTGGTATTTTCCCTCCTCACTATCAACACGTCCTGGCCGCACTGCCGCAGGGTGAGGTAGTGGTGGAGGAAGTGGACGATCAGGGGGCTCTTCCCGTAGACGTTGAAGAGGTTTGGAACCAGCTCAGGGTTTCTGCAGGCAGGGTGAGACTGAGGGGCAAAGAAAGAGGGAAAGATAAAGCATATGGCCATTTTTACAGCATGTATTAAGAAATGTAAAGGCACTCACATCCTTCCATCCCATAACTCCAGTTTCAGGACACAGCCTAAGGAAATAACCAAGGTAAAGAAAACACCTCTAGGGCTGGGGCTGGGGCTCAGTGGTGGAGTGCTGGCCTCGCATTTGTGAGGCACTGGGTTTGATCCTCAGTACCGCATAAGAGTAAAATAAAATAAAGGTATAGTGTCCATCTACAGCTAAAAATATTTTTAAAAAGAAAAACCTTTAGGCACTAAGATCTCTGCTGCAGAGACAGTCACTAAACACAGCAAATATTTCAGAATAGGCTAAATGTTTAAGGAGAAGATGCTGATATCTCTCCCCAAAGGAATAGCAGACCACTATTAAAATATTTATGGAACTGGACTATAGGTTAGGGGCAGAGGACCCGCCTGGCACATGAGGCCCTGGGTTCCATGACCAGCACTAGAAAAGAAAAGCTTCTGAAGAATTGATAACCTAAAGGATTTCAGGTATAATAGTAAAATTTTAAAAATCGAGATGCAAAATAGGATGGATCATATTATACATAATTATAATTATATTAAATAAATCGATAAAAAGAAAGAGTGGATAGGAAAGATATTTTCCAAAATGTTAACAATTCATTTAGCAAATATTTACTGACCGACTACTGTGTTTGCACGACATTTTAGGCATTGGAGATTCTGCAGAGAACAAGACAATTCTAGAAAAGCAGGAGCTAAGCCAACAAATGAAAAGATAACTTATAAATAAGAATAAGCAGCAAGGCAGTCAAACGGGTGAAGATCTGAGGCTGGAGATGACCATTTTCCAGGGGGTGGTCAGGGAAGGCTGCCTGAGGTCAGATCCTAGCAGGTTGGAATGAGATGAGGAGAGGGTCTGGGGGAGGATCCCTGGGACATTGGAGGCAGAGGACCCTGAAGCAGACATGAGCCACGTGCAGCCATGTGGCCCAAGAGAAGCACTGAATTAAGAACAGAGGATGCGGATGCAGAGGAGCGGGGTCTGTGGAGTTAGGGTTTTCTTTGTTTTATTTCCCCCTATGTGTGATGGAAGCCACTGCAAGATTCTGAGGATCGCAAGTCAAAGGCAGCCTCAGCAACTGCGAGGTACTAAGTAACTCAGTGAGACCTGTCTCTAAATGAAAAATCCAAAATAGGGCTGGGGATGTGGTTCAGTGGCTGAGTGCCCCTGAGTTGAATCCCCAGTCCCCGGTGCCCCAAAAAGGAAACGGATTTGAATACACATTTCTCCAAAAAAGATATACAAGTGGCTGGTAAGCACATGAGAGGGTGCTCTATATCATCAGCCACTAGGGAAGTAAAAGTCAGTGAGATCCCTTCACTCTCCTTTACTCTCGCCAAGATGGCTGCTCTCAAAGAAATGAATAAGCATGCAGAACCCGGCATGGCCGCACCTAGTGGGACTGCAGAAAACAGATGCAGCTCAAAAAGTTAGACACAGAGTGATCACAGGACCCAGCAACTCCCCTTCCAGGTGCACGACAGAGAGGACTGAATACATGTCCACACAAAAACTCCTCCGTGAATGTTCACAGAGGAAGCACCATCCAGAAGAGCCACAGAGTGGAAACAACCAGATAGCCATCAAATGGTAAATGAATAATCGAAAGGAGGCGTGCTCGTGCAGTGAAATAGTTCAGCCATAAGAAGAAACGCAGTACCGACCTACTACAACACAGATGAACCAAAGGGTAAGACACTAGTCACGAGAGGCCACCATTATATGATTTCATTTCTATGAAATGTCCGGAATAGGCAAATCCACAAGACCAAAAATGAATTGGTGGCTTCTGGGGGCTGGGGAGAGGACTAGGGAATGATTGCTAAGACGTGTGTGCGATTTCTTTTTTGGGTGATAAAACGTTCTGAAATTAGTGGTGATGATCGCACAATTGTGTCAATGAACCACCCCACCGTACACTGCTTGGGTGTGGCTTAATGGTGGAGCCTTGCCTGGCATGTGTGAGGCCCTGGGTTTGATCCCTAGCACTGCAGAAATTCATTCATTCATTCGTTAAAATGCTGGACTTTATGACAAAAAAGTCTTGGCTCCACCATTTCCTAGCTATTTCACTTTGGGCAAAGTATTTACTTTTTCTGAGTTTCAGTTTCCTCATCTATAAAATGGAGACAATATTAGGGTTATGTGAGGATTAAATGGGATCTTGGCCACATTAGTAACTGTCCCTCAGCATCCCTTTCCATACTGACAAATTGCAGTACTAACTATCCCGGAAGACTGTCACAGTAAAATAAAATACACTGTGCCTGTAAGACTTAGCCTAGTGCCTGCCGTGTGATAAGTGTTCATTAAATATTAATCGTCATCACTCCCTCAGTAAGTCTCATAAGAACACCATGATCTCTCTCAGTCCCTTTTTGTAAAGCAGGAAAAGTGCTCTCTTTCCACTACACACAGGTTCCTGAGTTTCCAGCAGGTAGTTTGAATCCCTAGGAAATCCAAACAAAATGCTCCGTCAATGTAGAAATTGCCCTTAGGTTTCCTGAATGAGACACCTGAATTAAAATCAGAACTACCCAGTTCTCACCCTGACATGGTCATAGAGCCTGACATGGTCTAGCCAATCTCTGATTCCCTTTTAAATCGCCTCTGCTGTTACATCTCCAGTCACGTGCTCACCTCTTTAGAAAGCAGACTTGCATTTTGTCTTGCTTCTGATATCCTCTTGACGAGTGGGGTGGCTTTCCTCAAGACCAGGGTCGGACGATGATGTTCTGTCAATGTGATGCAAAAGAATGATCAGGGAAGCTTGCCAGTTATGATGAGAAAAAGCACACAGTAGGTCTCAGCTTCCCCATAAAGAGGAAATGCCTGGGTGACATGGATCATTAATGAGACACTCATGGATGCAGCTGTGGTGAATCCATTTTTTTTTTTTTTTTTTTTTTGATGCTGGGGATCGAACCCAGGGCCTTATGCTTATAAGGCAAGCACTCTACTGACTGAGCTATCTCCCCAGCCCCATGAATCCATTTTATTTAACTTGCTTCAGCCAGATATACACTTGCAGGTCATGTGTTTATCCATTTACTCATCTAATAGCTGTTCATTCTTTTATCCATCCATCTAACAAGTATTTACTGAATACCTACTATGTACCAGGCACTTTCTAGGTGCTAGAAATAGACTATCTTCAAGGACCTCCCAGTTTAGTGGGATGCGAGGGAAGACATGTAAATAATCGATGTAACACTAACTCAGGTGTCATGATAGAACTCTCTACAGGATACTGTATGGTTATAGAATAAAGAAGGAGAGGACTAAAGTCTAAAAATGCTAGGCAGAGGACTGGGGATGTAGCTCAGTGGCAGAGCACTTGCCTAGCATGCACAAGGCTCTGGGTTCAATCTCCAGTACTGAAAGAAAAATGGGAAAAAATGTTAAACAGCAACAGGAAGAGAGGGAAGGAGAAGGGGAAGGGGGAGGGGAAGGAAGGAGGGAAGGAAGGAAGAAACTCAGTAACCCCCAAAGAAGTTAAACTCAAAGAAACCCACGCCTGTACACATCATGATCAATCTGCTAAAAGACCATGCAGGGTCTTGAGGGCAGCAGAGAAAAGGACATTAACCAAAAGGGAACAACAGCTGATGTGACTGGATTTCTCATCAGAAACCTCAGAGTCTGGAAGGTTGTGGGCCAACAATCTTTGGGGGGCAGGTAGGGAATGAGCTCAGGGCCTCACTCATGCCAAGCACGCTCTACCACTAAGCAACACCCCAGCCAGGACCAGCAACTTTAAGTGCTAAGGGAAAAGAACTGCCAACCCCTAATTCCCCATCCAGAAAAAATCTTCCAGAACCAAGGTGGAATGAAGACTTTCTCAGATGTAAGAAAACTAAGGGACCCGCTGTAAGCAGGCCTATTTTAAATGAAATACTAACGGAAGTTTTATTTTCCCGTGTGAGGAAAATGATAGTGGAGGGAAACCTGGGTCTTCAGGAACGAAAAGCAACAGAAAATGGGATAACTGGCCACATAAAATAAATATGATTTACTATTTTCCTAAGTGTTTTAAAACGTGCAGGATAGGGCTGGGGAGATAGCTCAGTTGGTAGAGTGCTTGCCTCGCAAGCACAAGGCCCTGGGTTTAATCCCCAGCACCGCAGTTCCTCAAAATGTCAAACGCGTGACCCAGCAATTCTACCCCTACATAAAAGAAATGGAGAACAGACGTCCACACAAACACTTGCACTGGAATGTTTCCAGCAGTATTATTCCTTACAGCCATGTTATGGAGTCCGAGGCCAGAGGCCGGAATCCGGGAGTCCCCAGTGAACCTGGTGCAGCAGTAAATCAGGGAAGAGATTTATTCAGTGCAGCTTACTTGGGAGGATCCTGGGGACAGAGTCCTCAGCCCTGCCCTTGAGGAGCAAACAAGGACCTGGGAGTTACACAGAAGAACAGAGGGGGCGGGGCAAGAAGAACTCGGGGTCAAGCAGTCTTGGTTCACCTGTGCTCTGGTCCTGTGGCGCCCAGAGGCTCCACACTGACCATAGGAAGTGGCTGCTACCTGGGTGCAGTTTTGACTCTTGTCATCAGACCTGTTCCTAGAATCCGAAGTTAACCCAGGAAAGAACGACCCAGAGAAAGAACAAGCTGGGAAGGCAGGAGAAGGTAGTCAGGCCTTCAAGTTTAGGGCTCTGACAGTGTCAAAGCCGGCAGGTGACAATCTGTTGATCATGATGTACCTACAGACCTTGCAGATACCCTAGTTACTCTTCTCTTGGTGTCTTCAGCCTCGAAGGGGGAGGATGACTAGTCTTAGATTCTCCTTGAATGACTAACATGTCTAGGGCAGAGTGAGCAGGAATCTGACCCAAAGTTTGAGGCAGCAAAGAGCAGATATAAAATGAAGGTAGAGGTGCCAAGCGCTGGTCCTGCTTTAGAACCCCTAGGGCATCTGCAGGCCCAAGACAAGAGTATGTGTTTTTAGCCAAAGCCACTAAGGCCCTGTACAGCCACAAAGTAGAAACAAGTAGAACTGAGTGAAAACAAAAAGACAACTTGTCAAACATTTGTGGGGCTGGGGGTGTGGCTCAGGGTGGGGTCCTTGCCTACCATGCACAGGGCCCTGGGCTTGATCCCCAGAGCATTAAAAATAAAACTACCACACCAACAATATTTAACCAGGCACCGTGGTGCTTGCCTGTAATTCCAGCTACTCAGGAGGCTAAGGCAGGAGGATAGAAAGTTCCAGGCCGACCTGGGCAACATAGCAAGACCCTGCCTCAAAATAAAAAATAAGAACAGCTGGGCATGTAGCTCCGTGGCAGAGTGTCCCTGGGGCGACCCTCAGTACTACAAAGCAAACAAATAAAAACAAAGCCCCTGTGGGCTGCAGCAGAAGCCAGATTTCGAGGGAACCCGCAGCTCTGCATGTTCATGTCAGAGAAAGCCTCGTTTCCATGCTGTCCCAAATACTGTGCCATTTCTCCTGGCAGCTCCCCCTCCACCATGGTCTTCATGACTTGGATGTATCTGCAAAGTCCCAGATGGAACCCGGGTCATGCCTTTTGATGATCTCAAGCTTTCTTCATTTTTAACAGCTTTATTGAAATAGCATTAAGACACTAACATCTCTGAGCCTCCATTTTTCCCTCAAGAAAAAGGCAGTTTCCATTTTTTAGAATAATGATGGTGTTTGCGCTCCTGTCCTGAGTTTTCCTATTCTATGTGGTATCTCTCCTGTGATCAGAGGCCGCATGCTGAACCAACTCCTTTAACTCTCAGCTGCCAGGTCGATATTTCCCCTGCCCCAAATCAACCCAGGGCCAGGTGCTAGATACCCAGGACAGTCTCTGCCCCTGAGTCTCCTGGAAGTAGTGCCTGTAGCCCACCCTAAGCTGAAACCCCCCCTAACGGCTGTGGCCCCCACCTTCTCCTTTCTGGCTCCTTTCTGCCTCCTGACCACCCTGCTGCCCCCAGGGGTCCTGGGTGGTATGCCTTTTCTTTCAATGGCATTGAGCTCTCTCATTTCACTTAGTCACCTGGATGACCTAAGACACAGGTGCAATGGGTTCCGTCTGGATAAATGCGGGACTCTGGTGGGGGCAGGGGCAGGGGCAGTAACCACGCCTTGGGCTCATTTTCTTCCAGCGCTAACAGCTCTCTGCCCACAGACCCCAGCACGGGGCCCACAAAAGAGAAACTTAATCAGTGCTCACCAAACCAAAAAGACAACCACGTCCTCTCATGAACTTTGCTTGGTGCTAGAGCCCTAAGGGTAAAGCAAATTATGTCCAAAAGAACCCAAGAAACCAGGGTTTAGGAGGTAATAACCAAGTCAAAAGTCGACGTTTCTCTTTGTGGAAGTTAACATACCTTTCATAGCATTCTGGGTTTGCAAGTTTTCTTCTAAATTCGCCTTGGCTGCAGAGACTCTCTCACTGGTTGAAGGTAGACTAGAAGACTCCAGGGGAAAAAGAAAAAGAACAATAACGATATTAGGAGAATTGGTAGTGAGAAGAATAATGCACCTTCTTTAGATATCCCTCATCTTTCTCAGCAGGGAACACAGGAGGAGACTACTCAGGGCAGTTGGACATCCAGAGCATGGCAGAGAGAAAAGGCCTAGTGGAGAATGGATGGGCTGGGATGGGCAGAGTGGACTTCCAGGTCCAGCTCCGTCACTCGGCAGCTGGTGATCCCGGGCCAGTGGCTGAGCCTCTCTGTGGTGTGGTTTCCATGGGATTCGGCTGGCTAACTCAGACAAAGTGCTTGGTGCCTGGTGGAGGTGCTCCCAGGGCCCTGCCCCATGGTTTATCAGTCACTCGACACACCCCCTTCCCTAGCTCTTCTTTGAGCCACTGCTAATGTGCCTAGCAGTCACTGACACCGAGTCCCTGCCTTGAGGTGCTCCCAGTCTAGCAGCAGGTTACAGCAGGTAACACTCAGTATAGAAGGTAGCCCATATTTGTCAGGGAATATAAATTAGGATCATGTTTGGGGCGTGAGTGACAGAGACCCAGAATTCCAGTGGGTCAAACTAGGTAGAAATTGATCTCCTACATAAAAGTCTGAAGGTCAGCAACCCTGGGTTCACACGGTATTTCTCCTGTGCTGAGGCCTCAGGGACTCTGACTTCCAGCTCACAGTTCCACTTTTCCTAAGATGGGACTTTTGTTCTCAGCGTCCACGATGGCAGCTACAGTGCCAGTCATCACATTCACATTCCAGGCAGTAGGATGTAAGGGGCAAAGAGATGAAGGATTTAAATGAGTTGCTTTTTAAAGAAAGGGTTCCAGAAACTGTCACATGGTACATTTGCCTACATCTCATTAAGTTGGTTACATGGCTACACATAGATGTGGCGGAGACTAGGAAGCACAGCCCTTATCCTGGTTGTGTCCATGCCCAGTTAAAACTCAGAAGTACTCCTTTATAGATGAGGAGGACAGCAGATCTCGGGAAGCCAAGCCCAGTCTGACACAGGCTACGAGGGGACCAGAGTCAGAGCGGGAATTCTGGGTTGCGGGTGAGGAGTGCCGGAGGGCTCCCAAGAGAGAAGACACTTGTTTTATGTTTTTGAGGACGAGTAGGAGTTTGGTGGTGTCTGACAGATGGCCCACTGAGTGGTGCACAAGCGGTCTGCCAGCCTTGGTCTGCTTTGCTGTTAAATAGCGCGATGTCTGAACGGGCAGGAGAAAGTCAGAGGACTCCCCACACCGTGCAGCCATGCACCCAGCAGCCACACGTTCCGGTGTTGAGGTTGTCACCAGATCTGTTACACACTCCCGGGGCTCAATGAGGCCTCAGCACTCATCCTTTTTCTTCTTCTTTTTTTTTCTTTTTGGTACCGAAGATTGGACCCAGGGGTGCTCTCTCACTGAGCCACATCCCAGCCTTTTTTATTTTTTCTTTTCAGACAGGGTCTCATTAAGTTGCTTAGGACCTTGCTAAGTTGCTGAGACTGGCTTTGAACTTGTGACCCTCCTGCCTCAGCCTCAGCAGCCTGAGTCAATGGGATTACAGGTGAGCGCCACCACACCCGGCTCAACACTCATGGGTTTTTTGGTACTGGGGATTGAACCCAGGGGTGCTTAACCACTGAGCCACATCCCCAGCCCTTTTAAAAGCATTTTATTTAGAGACAGGGTCTTGCCAAGTTGTGTAGGGTCTCGCTAAGTGCTGAGGCTGACTTTGAACTCATGATCCTCCTGCCTCCACCTCCCGAGCTGCTGGGATTACAGGTGTGTGCCATCACTCCCAGCTTCAGCACTCATTCTTAACAGGCCTGTAACAGTCTCTAGAAGAGCAGAGAACAGCACAAGGAGATGAGCTTGAGAGCAAGTTAGCAGATCCTCCGTTAGGTGGAGAATCCGCAGGATGATGTGCGAAACAGCTCAATGGCCTGGGACAAGTCATTCACCTCTCAGCGTCTATTTCTTCCTTTATCAAGCAAAGGTAAGGTTACTGATTACCCACCTTGTGGGGCTGTCGTAAGGACCAAGAGGCTACAGGCAAAGAGAGCCTGCAGTGCTGGACTCTCCATAACCACCACGCACTTCCACTTACAAATAAAGTACTTTCCCACCCATTGTTTCATGCTGTGACCAGTTGCCACCCATGTGTGGGTGAGGCAAGGTGGCCATGGGTAGGATTGGGGGTAAGACTGCCCCCGCCACGGCACAGAGAAGACAGGGCTGATTTACCTCATTTGGTCACCTGGCAGCCTAGCTCCAGCACACTGAGGGCTCAGGTGATGGGGTCAGAGGAGCAGGGGAACCTGTCTGGATCCATCATGAGATACAACCAGGGATGCTATGGGTGCCAGAGAGAGGAGGGGCTGTGCAGACCTGGAGCTAGAGGTGTGAGAACAAGCTGGAGGAATTTAGGTCAGCATTGTTAATGAACCTCACTGTACCCATGCTCTGGAACTTTGGGAAATTCTGGTTAAAATTACAAAACAAGATGGGCACAGTAGTGTGCGCCTGTGATCCCTGCAATTCAGAAGGCTGAGGCAGGAGGACTGCAAGTTCAAGGTCAGCCTCAGTAATTTAGTGAGACCTGTCTCAAAATAAAAAATAAAAAGGGCTGGGGATGTGGTTCAGTGGTAGAGCACCCCTGGATTCAGTCCCAATACCAGGGGTAAAAAAAATCATGAAACATTCTCACAGGACATGCCTAGACAACAACTTATGGGATGTTATTTATCCCCAAATTGAATCTATAAAAGTTGATATCAGTTGTAATGCTCAGTTTGCAGATAAGAATATGGAGGCAGACCAATATCCTTGATGAATATAGATGCAAAAATCCTTAACAAAATACTGGCAAACTGTATCCAAAAACATATTAAGAAAATTGTGCACCACGATCAAGTGGGGTTCATTCCTGGAATGCAAGGATGGTTTAACATCCATAAATTAATAAACATAATCCATCATGTCAATAGACTTAAGGATAAGAATCATATGGTTATTTCAATTGATGCTGAAAAAGCACTTGACAAAATACAACACCCCTTCATGCTCAAAACACTAGAAAAAATAGGGATAATAGAAACATACCTGAACATTGTAAAGGCTATTTATGCTAAGCCCACAGCCAACATCATTCATAATGGAGAAAAACTGAAACCATTCCCTTTAAAAATGGGAACAAGACAGGGATGTTCTCTTTCACCACTTCTATTCAACATTGTCCTCGAAATACTAGCCAGAACAATTAGACAGACTAAAGAAATTAAAGGGATATGAATAGGAAAAGAGGAACTTAAGCTGTCACTATTTGCTGATGACATGATTCTATATTTAGAGGATCCAAAAAACTACTCCAGAAAACTTCTAGACCTCATCAATGAATTCAGCAAAATAACAGGTTATAAAATCAACATGCATAAATCTAAAGCATTTTTATACACAAGCGATGAAACATCTGAAAGGGAAATGAGGAAAACAACTCCATTTGCAATAGCCTCCAAAAAAATAAAATACTTGGGAATCAATCTAACCAAAGATGTAAAAGATCTCTACAATGAAAACTACAAAACATTGAAGAAAGAAATTGAGGAAGACCTTAGAGATGGAAAGATCTCCCATGTTCTTGGATAGGCAGAATTAGTATGGCCAAAATGGCCATACTACCAAAAGTGCTATACAGATTCAATGCAATTCCAATTAAAATCCCAATGATGTACCTTACAGAAATAGAGCAAGCAATCATGAAGTTCATTTGGAAGAATAAGAAACTCAGAATAGCTAAAGCAATCCTTAGCAGGAAGAGTGAAGCAGGGATATTGGCCATTCAGCTCTAGGCTTCACTCTCCTGCTTAGGAACCCCAGGTTGCTCTGCTGTACAGGGGATGAAGATCCCTAGGGAGAAGGACTGGCTCCTGAATACCTGGAAATGCCTGCTGCATGAGAGGTACATGACAGGGAGCTTCCAGTTTCCAGCAGGCATCTCAGGATGGAATTTGCCCCACCTAAAGATGGAAGCTTCCACTTCTGGGATAATCCAAGATGGCCATACTTGCTTACAAGAACTGTTGACATTCAAGGATGTGGCCATTGATTTCAGTGAAGAGGAGTGGAAATGCCTTCAACCATCTCAACAAAACTTATATAGAGATGTGATGCTAGAGAATTACAGAAACTTGGTCTTCCTGGGTATGCATAACTTCCCTTCACAATTTTTAATTAATTATGATTATTTAATTTTCTTCCCTTGATGAATATCTTCTGGGAACTTCTCTATAAGAATGTGTTTCAGATTTGCACTTTCAAGAAAAACAGGGCACTTTTGTTATAAACAAAATATGAATTACATTCCTTTTAGTCTTTAATCTCTACCTTTCTTGTTATGTTATATTCCTTCACTCTAGAAAATGATACTGAGAGTAATTCAGTGATATAAAATATTGTGGCCTACACTTATAAGAAGACATAGTTGAGAGGTGCAAAGTTTAAGGAAGAACCAAACTTTAAAATATTGATGGAGAAGTTATCTAGCAGAAAAGATTTTTCAGAAGCTTCATTTTATTTCTTCTGTTATCATTGATTATGAACTGTCCTATGTTTATCATGTTTTAAATTGTTTAAAATCTTCTGTGTGTCTACAGTGATTTCCCAGTTCATTTAAATTAACCACCCAACTCCCCTTTGATAGTTAGTGGCAGCATGATCTAAAATATTTTCTGTTATTTGTGGGTCTCCAGTTGATAAGGTGCACATTTTTGGAAAATTCTAGGTCAACGCATTTTAATACATCAATATCCTAAAGTAGTTAATATTATTCATTAAAATTCACTTACATGTGCTCTTTATAAATAAATATTTGTTATGGATTTTCTGTGAAATGAAAGTCAAGTTTCACAATAAGTACTCTTTTGTGGCATGTAGTGATAGTTGAAGATTGTAGTTATATGAAAGCATTTGTAAATAACATATCTATGGTTTGTTAAATTTTCTTTTCCTTTATTCTTTCATTTTATAGACTACATTTCATGTTGTAGGAAACTACATATAACACTGTTTTATCTTTGTCTATATTTTATGAATATATGACAATTTCCATTAGACAGGTAGATCAATGGTACAGAATAGAGGACATGGACACAAACCCAAATAAATATAATTTTCTCATACTAGACACCATTTGACCCAGCTATCCCACTCCTTGGCCTATACCCAAAGGACTTAAAATCAGCATACTACAGAGATGCAGCCACATCAATGTTCATAGCTGCTCAATTCACAATAGCCATATTATGGAACCAACCTAGATGCCCTTCAATTGATGAATGGATAAAGAAACTGTGGTATATATATATACAATGGAATATTACTCAGCCATAAAGAATAATAAAATTATGGCATTTGCAAATGGATGAAATTGGAGAATATCATGCTAAGTGAGATAAGCCAATCTCAAAAGACCAAAGGACAAATGATCTTGCTGATAAGCGGATGATGACACATAGTGGGGGGTGGGAGGGGGGCAAGAATGGAGAAAGGAGGAACTGTATAGAGGGAAAAGAGGGGTGGGAGGGGTGGGGGGAAGGAAAAAATAACAGAACGAATTAAACACCATTACCCTATGTAAATGTATGATTACACAAATGGTATGTCTTTACTTCATGTACAAACAGAAACAACATGTATTCCATTTGTTTACAATAAAAATAAATTTTAAAAAAGACAAAAAAAAAAAAACATGGAGGCAGAGGTTTGGGTTGTGGCTCAGAAACAACATGCATTCCATTTGTTTACAATAAAAATAAATTTTAAAAAAGACAAAAAAAAAAAAAAAACATGGAGGCAGAGGTTTGGGTTGTGGCTCAGTGGTGGAGCACTTGCCTAGTCTATGTGACACCTGGGGTTAAAAACTCAGCACCACATAAAGATAAGTAAATAAAATAAAGGTATAGTGTCCATCTACAACTAAAAAAAAAAAAAAAAAAACTTTAAATCTCGTTAGTTAAAAAAAAAAAGAACATGGGCTTCTTCAACCGCCCTCTGCTGCAGCCAAGGTGCTGGAACGGCTGGGGCCTGTCTAGCAAGGCTAACTGAACCTACCTATGTGCATTTCCTGCCTTTTGTCTCACTTCCTGTCCCTGCCTCTTTTTTAAGAGTCCTGCTCATCTTCAGGGATTCTGAAGAGGAAACTTTTGAAAAAATTAAATTTCTTCCACCTTTCTTCAAAGCTGACTTTGAATAAAATCTATTTTCCTACCAATTTGAATATTGAGCTGCATGCTAGCCTCAGTCTTCCCCCCTGGGGGGTTTTAGAGCTCATGGGTACCCCTAAGACCCCTGAGTCCTCCTTACAGAGACAGCGTCTCACTGCCCTCTGTAAGATTCACTAAGCAAATGAGTGACCCAGTCTCTAACCAGTAGGAGCCCTAACCTACAGCTGAGCCTTGCAGCAGGGCCCAGATTTACAGTTAGATAGTTTTTCATTCCTGTCAAATCCCCAACACTCAAATAAGAGAAGGGCAGACTTCAGGTCAGTCTTAGAGAAACTGCAACTCACTTCTCTGAATTATGAACTCTTAGACTGTCGCCACTGAAAAGCATATTTTGAATACTGACCGCTATTCCCTTGAGTAGACAGGACAGTGTGTCTTCCCAAGTCAAGAGAAGCTCTGCCTACCACAGGATTCAATCCCCGCTCCATCCTGGTTGGCCATTAAAGCTTTAGCTGTGTTCAAGTTTCCAGAGTGTTCTATCATTTGTGTTTCTGGGGCAGAAAATGGAATCTCTTCGCTGAGCTCCTGAAATAACTGTCAGAAGGTTTTACATATTTCAGTACAAAGCAAATGCGTTTGTTTCTGGCAGTTGTGACAGGCAGCGCCCAAACATTGAATAATATTTTGATCTTGGTCTCTGAGTGACAACTGTCCCCAAGCAGCACCTGTTCCATCTGTACTTTGGGGAGCTGACATTTATAGAGCCCCATCACATGCTAAGTGCAGGGCCAAGAGCTTTGCAGATGAGTAGATGATCTCATTCATCAAGTCCAGAAACGTTTGCTAAGCGCCTTCTTTGTGCTGGGCCTGTCCTCAGAGATAGAGGCGAGGACAGCAACGGAGGACACAGAGAGCCAGAGTTTCTACATTTTAAGGGGTGGTTCTAAACAATACCTAAACCCTCGGAAGCATGGAAGATGGACAAGCACCGTGCAGAGGAGGGAAGTGGGTCGAGGGACAGTTTAGGGGCAGGGGAGTCGGGGCCAGTCTAGACAGGACAGTGACTGTGGAAAGGGAGCCTGAAGGACAAGGAAGAACCAGACACTCCCTCAGAAACTAGAGGAAAGCATGTTCCAGAAAAGGTGACAATGAACACAAAGTCCCGACTGAGCATATGTCTGGGGTGTCCAAGGGGCAGAGGAACATCCAATGGGCTGAAGGTCAGCTACTGATGGAGGGAATGCCCTGGTGGCTGATTCTGCAAGACATTTCAAGTCCGTGGAACAAGACTGGATCTTATTCCAAGGGCAATGAAGAAGCTGTTAGAAGTTTTAAGCATGGAATGGCCCCACCTGGTGTCTGTCTGTGAAAGGTCCTGGTTGCCGTGTGGAGACTAGTCTGGAGCCTAGTCTTATTTGTAAATAAGAGCCCAGGCGGCAGCTCCTATAGTCAGCCAGGGAGACTAGGGGCTGGAGTTGGGGTTCTCCTCACTTAGATGCCCCTGGTGGGGCCAAGAGGGCAGCTGGAAAGCCCACTGGAGAGTTCTGAGAGAGGCCAGGGAAGGGAAGGTCTGGATGGCACTAGCACATGAAAGGTGTTTGAAGCCACCAGACCAATTGAGGTCACTAAGCGAAAACAAATTAATACAGCAGGGAAGGGGACCCAGGACAAAGCAGACCAGCAGGACAGGGAGTCAGCAGAGATGACCGAGAATGGGCAGCCAGTGACAAAAGAAGGCCCTGGCAACCGTGTGACAACATAGAATCAAGAAAGTAAGAAACTCTTTTTACATAGCTGGGGCTCAAACCCAGGCCTTGTGCATGTTGGGTACCACTGAGCTAAACTGCCTGTAGAACCAAGGAATGGCCGTTGGTACAGGCACTATGGAAAACAATATATGGGGGGGGTCCTTAAAAAACTAAACATAAGGCTGGGGGTGTAGCTGAAAGAGAGAGAGAGAGAGTGAGCACTTGCACAAGGCTCTGGGTTCAAGCTCCAGTACCACGAAAAGAAAAGAAACTAAAAGTGGATCTACCATATGATCCAGCTACCCACTTCTGGGTACATATCCAAGGAAGTAAAATCTGCACATCAAAGAGGTGCCCACACTCCCAGGTTTATTGCAGCTCTGTTCACAGCAGCTAAGACACAGAAACAACCCAGGGGCCCATCTGTGGATGAGTGGATAAAGAAAAAGGGATATGGACACTCAAGGCAGCATTATTTAGCCAGGAAGAGGAAGGAAATCCTGTTGCTTGGAGCCAAATGGATGGAACTGGAGGTCACTACATAAGTGAAAGAAGCCAGACACAGAATGAAAAACATGTTCTCCCTTGCATGTGGAAGCTGAAAAGAAAAGAAAGGTCCACCCATCTGAATGCAGGACAGTGCTTCCTGGAGACCAGGCAGGGCGGGGCAGTGGGATGGAGGTTGGATAACTGGTAGCAGAACAGTTAGAAGGAAGGAGTTCTGGCATTGGGCAGCACAGTGGGGTCACTACAGTTCACATGAACCTATTTCCTGAAGCTCAGGAAGAGAGGGGCTCAAAGGCTCCACACCAGAAGAAAGATGAGGAAACAGAAACGCTAATCACCCTGATATGGGAACGCTGTACGCATGCGCGGAGGTGTCACACTGGACTTCATTGATATGTTCAGTAATTATGTGTTAATTTAAAAATGTGATTTAAAGAAAAGAGAGTGGGCGTGCCCTACCCTGGGAAACCCTCTGGAGGGCTGCTGGGTTCGAGCACATTGTGTCCCCCTAGGTTGGTGACAGAAGCACAACGGCCAGCTCTGTTAGGACCCCAACTGGAGGCACACTTGCAAGGTGGGACAGGAGAAGTGGGTACAGATAAGTCTTTCAAGAAGTTCTGGGGTGAAGTCAGGCACAGGGGCAATCCCAGCGACTTGGGAGGCTGAGGCAGGAGGATGGTAAGTCTGAGGCCAACTTGGGCATTAGCGAGACCCTGTCTCAAAATAAAATAAAAATGGCTGGGACATGGGACAGCGATAGAGTGTCTCTGGTTTCAACCTCCAGTAACACAAAAACAAAAAGAAGAAGTGGAGGAGGAGGAGAACAAGAAGATGAAAGAATGCCCAGAAGCTGGCAAATTTTTTCTGCCAAGAGCCAGATAGTGATATTGGTTCTCTGCCAGCCGTAGGTTCTCTCTCCCAGCCCTCCACTCGGCTATTTCGGAGCGAAGGTGGTGGCAGAAGCAGATACAAGCTTGGCTGTGTGCAGTGACACTGCATTTGGAAAAGCAGCGGGTGAAAGGCCTCGTTCGCGTCCCCAGACCCTGCCCTGGACATTTGTTTTTTTCCAGCTCTCCAGGAAAAAAAGGCTGTGCGTTGTGGCATTTGATTAATTGCATCTACCAGGGCGACTTTTCTGGACCTGAACTGGGAGAAATGCTAACAAGGGCAGGTGAGATGGTGATTCACCTGGGACACCAGGACCATCAGGTCCAGAGGCCGTGTTTGTGGAGAGAGTGGAGTGTCTACGGGACCTGGAAGAGGGCCCAGAGGGTGGAGATGGGATTGGCCGGAACCAGACAGGGCCATGCAGGACAGTCCACACCAACGTGAGAGGATGTGCTCTCAGGTGTGGCGGGTGTTCTGCTGGGCTTTAAGGGGCAGTGGGGGACGGAGGCGGGCAGGGGGACAGGGACGGGCTGCCAAGGAGGTGTGGTCACCATTGCACTTTGAAAAGACTGCAGGGGCTCAAACTAGGGTGGCAGGACTGGAAAGGCAAGAATGCAGCGCTGGTGGGAGGGATGCTGAGGGGACATCGAAGGGCAGAGGAGGGCAGGCGTGGGGGATGACCAGACTGCAGGTCTACCCTGGGGACTGCTGAGGAAGAAGAGGCAGGAAGACCCTGGGTGCTGCAGCCAGGGTAGGACGATGAGCCGCTATTCTCCCCCACTGCTACCTGCCTGCCTGCCTTTCTTTTTATTTATTTGTTTTATTTATTTTTTGTGGTCCTGGGGATTGAACCCAGGGACACTGTACCACGGAGCGACACCCCCAGTCCTTTTTATTTTTAGAAGGATCTTGGTAAGTTGCCTAGGCTGGCTTCAAGCTTGCAATCCTCCTGCCTCAGCCTCCTGAGCAGCTGGCCCACTGCTATGCTTCTGTGGTGCCCCCCTACCCACCAGGCTCCACTCATCCACGGGCCATCTGGGCCTACAGGGCCCTGCACTGAGAGGATGAGGTAGACCCAGGGCAGGGGCACAGAGTGCTCTTCTGACAAAAGAGCACCGATGCTCCAGAGAACCTAAGCTTTCTGCAGCTTGGGGCTCCTGGGGGTCCCAGTCTTGGCCTCCCCCTTTACCTGAATATGGTGGGATCTCCTGCTCCAGAATGACTTCTGGGAAGTTTTCTTAGAAGTGAAGAAAGAGAAATTTCTTCCTAAGGAAGGAAAGAAGCTGTTCTTTTGTCCCTTCTGACCGTGGGATGCCAAGATGGCAGGCCAGGAGTTTGGAGATGGTCCCTCCGTGGACACCAGGGACTCTACACAAGCCACTCACACCAAACACTCACCTGAGCACGGCCTCAGGCAATCTGGAGCCTCTCTGTGCCTTCTACTTGCTGAATGACCTCAGCAAGTCACCTCACCTCTCAGATCCTGTTAAAGAGCTGGAATACTGTCTACCTTGAGCTGTTCAGCTAACTAAAGGAAATATTATCTGAAGAGTCCTGTGTGCAGGGAAGACATGCAACTCACATGGAAAATAAAAATAAAAAAGGATTGCTTCCAAAACAAAAACAAAAAAACCTGGAACCCTACAAAATCAGAATGAATAAATGTGGGATTAAATGTTTATAAAAGAAAATCTAGGGCTGTAATTCAGTGGTAGAATGTGAGCCCAGTGTGCATGTCACAAAAAATAAAAAACAACTATCAAGCTCATAACCTGTTAAATTGAATATTCATTAAAATGTCATTAAATGAGAATATAGTCACACTGGAATTTTTTTAAATGGAGACAATTACATTTAGGATTTTTTCCATGTTGAAAAATATCCCTGTGTGCGCATGCCTGCTGGGAAGCCTGTCTGCTAAGTGGGTGAATAAATGTCAATGCTCAGAGAATTGACAGGTGAGAGTGTCTGGCCTGAGTCAATGGTGGCTTTTCTAACTTCCGGACAACTCTGTGCCTGGCCCGGTGCCAAGGGTCTCGAGCCTTCTGGTCCCTGTGCCTAGGTTGGGCTAACCCAGCTGCTGGGCCTGAAGCTCACTGGGGTCTTGGACGCTGCAGCATTTGCCTCACTGGATCTCCAGAGACTGTTGCTGCTGGTCTTCCCACCACAACTGAGTCCTCCCCTTTCCCTACCTGAGACCCTCAGATCTCAGTTTAGAGCCAGTCATGACCCCATCATGGCTGCCTCTGCACTCTGTGCCGCCATCGCAGTGCCCAAACCCTGTGCCATGATTACATTATGGATGGTGACAGGGCCTCAGCTTGCCTCCACCACTGTGTCCCTTAGTGGTCAGCGCAGGGCCTGTGATATGACTGTTGAGTGAAATAAAACTAGTGACCCAAGGCAAGCTGCGCCCTGAATTTCAGTTTTCCTGACTCTGGTGTGAGGTAGAGTCAGGGTGTCAGCAGGTTGTCAAGAGGATGACAAAAAACAGACAGAGAACGGAGCATGGTGCCAGCCCCTGCAGACACCTGTTCACAGGAATCTGCTCTTGAAACTCAAGCCCTTCCCCTCCTGCCCAGCAATCGTGCTGAGTGAACTCTAACTACTGATCATAAGCACTGGCATTTCAGTTAGTTTGAGAGTCCCTGAGAGAGAATCTGGCCTGGGGACATGAATGCTCTGACTCCCCCTGCTCCGTCAAGGGTGTTGGGAGTGGCAGAGGGCAGGGGGGCCCATAACTGGTATCTTACCCTTTGTCAGTCGTTTTCTCTGTGAAATTAATTCTTCTCTCCGGAATCTCTCTGGATCCAATTCTGAGTAGTCCCAACTATTATAGCCATGGGGGCGAGGATATGTCCCTAAGAGAGTGGAGAGTGAGAGTGGACATTGGCCAAAGAGAAGAGAAGCAGACCACCCAGGACTGAGGAAGACAAAGTCTCCGAGACCCCTGCTGGACCTGGGACACAGGACTTCTAGTACATCCCACCCCAGGCTGGCCTGTGGCCTTGGAGGGGTCACTTCCTCTCTGGAGGGTCTGGGTCTTCATCTAGAAAATGGGGCCTGCTGCTGCCTACCTCCCCCACCTAATGGGTTGAGGTCAGATGACAGGTATGTGCAAACATGGAGGTGCACAGTTATCCGCTTTCCACCCATCTCCCCTGATCCGCTGGACGGTGAGCTCCCTGAGGGCATGAGCTGGGTCTTGGTCATCTCTGGCCTCCAGGGTTTCCTGCTGGACCTGGTGCTCAGCAAGTATTTGTTAAGCAGGGACTGGGGATGTAGCTCAGGGTAGAGCTTTCCTAGCATGTGCAAGACCCTGGGTTCCATCCCCTGCACTACAAAGAAATGAAAAAAGAAAAAAAATAGTCTGTTAAACATGTTATGACACTTTTAGTTAAGTGTCAAAAATGGTGGTGCTTCCATGAGTACTTGAGAAACTTGGGCCCCTGAGCAAAGCTGCTGGTTCCTTGGACGAAGCCAGTGGACAGGAGCTTGATTACTGGGGATGAGTTGGAAGAAGATGGAACCTTGGGCAAAAAGACTGAGAAGGAAGAGCTAGGAGAGGGTCCGAGAGCGGCAGGCAGAATGCCACAGTGGTCAGAGACCTGGCTTTGGAGGCGCCAGCTAGACCGATCCCTGCCGCCTTTGTTTACCGTTGGGCTTCCATGATGCTCCATGTTAAGAAGATTAAACGGGTTTCAGGAAGGCACTGGCACAGCAGGTCTGAGACTGCTGGCCTCAGAGAGGCCTTAGGAAAGCCTGCGAGCCTGGCTCTTGGCTGGTGTCTGGGAACTCGGTGGGGCGACAGTTCCTTACTGATATAAAAACCTTCTCTGAAAATGAGAGGGCTCACTGTGCCAGACTGCATGGTGTGGCTTATGCCCACACCTTCTTTTCTAGAATTGTGATAAGTGATTGACAGAGGATTATCTTCATGATAATCCCTGATGACAACTTTGGCCACTGCATCTTTAATGGGCAGAGACATCACATACAGGTTGCTACATTTTCATTGCAGGAGGAAGAGTGGCTGGGTGGGAGTCCTTGTGGGAGGGGGACAGCACAAGGGAGCCTGTCTTTCCCCTTGGGATCCAGTTAAGTATCCTTACTGCATCACTACTCATGAAGTTTGGCCTTGATTACAGTTGTATGCTGACCTGCAAGTTCTTCTAATGTGGCGGGTGACTTTGGGAACCCCCAACACAGCAGAATGGGCAAAAAGTGCTTACTTGGCATAGAATCTAGTACACAGGAACCTTGCAATAAACAGCTTAGGAAATGTCGAGGCTAAACTGGGGCAGTGGGGAAGGGCACTGAAGGGCGGCTGTGTGTGCTGGATGGAGGGGCTACGGTTGGCCACTTGGGTCACATGGACTGTGGAAAGGTGGGATTATCTAACCAGCATACCTCTTTGGATCCTGCAGCCGTTGGCACAAGGTAAACCAACAGGGTTGAGCTGAAACTTGGGTATCTATTAAGAGAGGAGCCCACGCTCCCTGCAGAGGTAGCTGGGCATGAAAACCAGATGAGGAGGGGGCGTCTTGGAACTGCTTTGAGGCAGCAGGAAACTCCATACTCCTTGGAGCCCTAACAGTACACTTTACCCTCTGATATTTAGTAAAGAAAAACAAGGGCTTGAGGAAGGGTGTTAAGGCACCTGAGAATGGACCTAGGGCTCTGGTGGAGAACTTCCTTCCAGAACTGCAGCCCCAGGAGGAAGCAGTCAGCTCTCACCTGCAATCCACAGGTACATGGTGTCACAGATGTCCGACTTGAACTCGTGGGTGTTGAACCAGGACTGTGGGAAGCAGCAGCAGAAGCTGGTGTACAGAGCTTTGCTCAAAAGTGACGGCAATCTCTAGGGGAATGAACAGAGCTCAGGCAACCTCCTCGACATCTCTGCCCCGCAAGAGAACCCCTGACTTCAGAAACGACCTGCATTAAACTTCCTTCCCAACAACAAGCTGCCTTTCTGCTGTTTTTTTTTTTTTTTCCTTTTTCTCTTTCTTTTTTCCCCAGTACTAGTGATTGAACCCAGGGTGCTTTACCACTGAGCTCTATCCCCTGTCCTTTTTATATTTTATTTTGAAACAGAGTTTTGCTAAATTACTGATTGTCTGGCTTTGGATTAGTGATCCTCTTGCCTCAACCTGGAATTATAGGATTATAGGCGTGTACTACCCTGCCACAGCCCTGCCTGGTTTTTCTTCTTTTCTCTCTTGGTCCTGGGGATTGAACCCAGGGCCTTGCACATGCTAGACAAGCACTTGACCACTAAGCTACATCCCCAGCCCCTCTTCTTGTTCTTAAGGGGAGTAAAATCTGTTTTCTGGACAGATTTTCCTCTGTATCTCCTTACCCTATCAGAGGACCACTCCTCAGCCATTGTGTTGTTTGGCCAACAGCCTCCTCCCTCTCCTGAGCCCCTTTATGTGAGCGGTTAGCCCCTTCTGCTCTTGGCCAAAAAGTAGCCAAGAAGGTGACAAGAGATCTATATCCCTATTACCATTGCCCACGGCAGGAATGGCTCTTTTTTAAAATTTTAGTTGTAGATGGACATAATACCTTTACTTTTCATTTATTGATGTGGTGCTGAGGATAGAACCCAGAGCCCCACCCATGCGAGGCAAGCACTCTGCCACAGAGCCACAACCCAGCCGAGTAACGGTTCTTTTTTTTTTTTTTTTCTTTTAAAAAAATAGCTTTTATTAGTTCTTCAGATTTTGGTACTTTGTTAACAATTAGCTTTTTTTTTTTTTTCCCTATATGCTGTTTTTTTTTTTCTTTTTTTTTTCTCTTGATTTTTTTTTTTTTTTGTAAACAAATGGGATACATGTTGTTTCTCGGTTTGTACATGGCGTAAAGGCATACCATTTGTGTAATCATAAATTTACATAGGGTAATGTTGTTTGATTCATTCTGTTAGTTTTTCCCTTCCCCCCACCCCTCCCATCCCCAAGTAATGGTTCTTTATGTCATGTAACGTGTATGCCATCAGGATTTTCGCACAGTGTGTCATTTGCCTCTTAACTTTGTCTATATTAATTTTTTAGAACTACGTAGGTAAATCAATCAGTCTTTTCCCTGGGGCTCGTCTCCTCCAAGTCATATGTAGAAAGCCCTCCCTCACCGCCAGGCATGTTAAGTATCCAGTCATGTTTCCTTCTAGCAATCCCTTTAGTACTTATGTTCATATACACCCATATAAAAAGGACATACGTATGTTCACACTTTTAATTTTAATATTCCAGGTTTACTTAAATCCTATAGAAATCTATAAAATAGAAAAAAAAAGTCTCTTACAACCTCAGTCCCTAGAGATAAATATTGTTAAGAGTTTGGTAAATATTTTTCCAAATTTTCTTCTCTTCTTTGGCACATATCACCCAGCGATGGGGCTGTGTTCTGAGAAGTGCGTCGTTGGTTGACTTTGTCACTGCATGAACGTCAGAGTGTACTTACATAAACTAAGACTGCTGTGACGTCTCTGGGAAATAAAATCTCAGGCCATAGCCATAATATGCAATTCACTGTTGACCAAACCATCATTGTGCAGAGCATGACTATTTATGTATTTGAACACAGAGTTGTACGAATTGCTTTTCAATTAAAATATATCATTACATTTTCCAGCAGGAGCATGTAGAGCTCTACTGTAGTTTTGTAGCTGCTGCCTTAGAAGAGGGTGTACAGAGACACCACGCTTCCTAATCACTGCTCCATAGAAAGAATGCTCAGGGCGTGCTCTTGCCGCCAGAGGCGAACAGCAACCCAACATGCTGCTTTTCTGAGAAGGGGAGGATGCTCACTTTCAAGAGTGCCTCTTCAAAATGGGATCTGGACTGGCGAAACAGAAGGAGGGCGTAGTGCCGGGATATCCTGTTGAGAAGCTTGTTCTGGACCTCCTTGTTTGGCTGCCAGGAACACAAATGGGGAAGAAATCCCTGAGCCCCTGTTGAGGCAGCCAAGGGGCTGGCACTCCCTGAGTGCTACTCTCATCGTCAGGAATTGGCTTCTCCAGCTATTTAACCCCGTATGCTTTATGAAAACCTACTCACCTGTGGCATCAGATTCAGGAAACATGAGCCTAGAGGCAGCATGCTGTTGAAGAAGGTACACTAACTTTGAGCCATGGGTCCTGAGTTCTAATCTCAGCACTGCCCTGGACCCGTCACATAATGTGGACTAGTTCCTGTGGCTCAGGAGAGCCACAGGATGTTGGGTGATGGCTGATGTGCAGGGCCCACAGGTGAAACCTGGGTGGTGGGGGGACGAAGTGACAGAGGAGTCTGCAGGGGTGATCCACAGGATCCAAGGATCTGGTAGCTCATGTTAAAGAGGTTGGAATTTGTTCCAAAGAAAAGCAAGCAAGGAAAAGAAACGATCGGATTTGCATTTACCTGGTACCTTTCGTGAAATATCCACCAAAAGCTATCCAGCCACATGGCTCTGGGAGAAGGAGAAGAGAGAAACTTCTCTAATTCGCTCTCTGAACAGAAAGACTTGGGAAAAAAAATAAAAAGACAAAATCTACATTATATTTATTTTTCAAATTCACCTTGAGCCACAACCAGATTCATAACTGTCTTCAATTAAAACCTGCCTTTCCTCCCGTGCCTGTGGTTTGCCATTGCTATGAAGAGCACTAGCTCCTGCCAGTCATCTGTGGAGTCCATATATTTTGGAGTCATCAGAAAAGCTGCCTAATCTCAAAGTGAGTGCCACAATTTGCCTGGCCCTAAGCCAGGTGTTTTTATGTATTCTCATTTAATCCTACAATAATCTTATGAAGCACATATGGCCATCACAGACTAGGAAATGAGGCTTCACAGATTAGGAGACTGAGGCTTGAAGGGTGGAGAGCATTGACCTTGGCCAGCAAGGGGCAGAGCCAGAACTGGAACCCTAACTCTAGATGCAATTCTGTGTCTGCTTCCTCCAACTCTCACCCACCAGGACCAATCGACAGTGACCAGTGGCAACCCATGTAGATATCATACAAATGGAAAAGACTGGACCAGAAGATTCCTTTACTTTCCTTCCTGTTTTCAGAACTATCATTTATATAGCTCTCAGGTTTCCAAAACATTTTTTCATATAAATCATCTTTTGGTCCCAAATATCAACGATTCACACTATGTTATAAGCCAATGTTATCTGTGTGTTCCTGACACTAATGCTTCACCAAGTTAGGCTTTCTGTCTGTGTTGGCAGCCTTTTGCCACTTGGACCATCAGATTCTTTTGAGTGAATAACAAACATACAGGAGCTGGGGATGTGGATCAGTGGTAGAGTACCTGCCTGTCATGCATGAGATCCTGGGTTTAAACCCCAGCACTGCAAAATAAACAAACAAACAAACAAACAAAGGCATGGAATTCTAAAATTAAAACAAATTTAGCTTTCATTGTTATGTAACCAATCTTGAACCTTGCCCTGGATCCAAAGCTGCCACTGTCATATCATGTACTCAGATGGGACTGATTCAGACATGGCCACAGCCAGGCAGCAGGAAGAGGCCAGGAAGAAGGGAGGGAGGGAGAGTGGGAAGGACGAGAGGAGAAAGAGAGAAAGAGAAAGAGAGGGGGGAGGGTAGGTGGAGAAGTAGAAGAGATGGTCAAAGATGCTGGGTCCCAGGAAAGGCAGGCAACTAGTTAAGAACTGAGGGGACAATGACCAGAGCTGCTCTGGGGACACAAGAGTTAAGCGATCATGACGGATGAAGAGGCCCAGCTATAGAGCTGCTGGGGTTACTTCCTGGTGTCCTCCTCGGCTGGCCTCCATACGGTTCTCCCCGTCAGCACGCACACATGGTGTCCCGGGCTTGGCATGCTCTCCTCTCAAGGCACCAGCAGGTTAGAGAGCAAGTTCTTAGGGTAATGTGCTCACCATGAGGAACAGGAAGGAAGTATTCTAACTAACATGTGACTAGAAAGAAAAGTTCGGCTCACTGATATGCAATGGAGTAGCTGTCAGAGAAACACGGGCAGGACTTATAAAGACATGTGCCAATGAGGGTGCATGTCCACATTTTTTACCAATAGGTTAATTATCAAGATACCCTGGAGACCACTGCACTAGGACAAGGTGTCTAAGTTTGAGAGTGAACTTGGGTTGTGGTTCCCCACTCAGTACCCTGAAGCACATGGCCCCAGGCAGAATCCTCAGTTGCTCCTAGGCTGTGAAAGGGGGACAGCTGTGTCTGCCCACCCCCTGCCACCCTGCCATGGGTCAGAGCTGTCCCTTGGCCGGGTGGTCTGCGGGCTCTCTTTCCTTACCTTGCCACTGAAGGGGTTTTTCTCTGCCCGAATCACGTTGCCCACCATGTCACAGAAGTCCACACCATTAGGAAGCTCGTTGGGCCTGTAGTCATTAAATGTGGGAGGCTGATACAACTCAGCCAGAAGATTCTTATCTGCTGTTTTCTGAAGCAAAAGAGCAGAACATGAAAATGGGGACCATGGTTTTGACAGTTTAAAATAATAGGATAGCTTCCCCTTTTATTTATGAAGATAGTATAACAACCTCATAGACACTGAGAAAATGAGAGGATGTTCACAACCCAGCACCCCTTACCAGCACCTATGCACATGAGTTCTATGCTCCTTTAAAGGCTTTGAGCACATGTATCCAAATACATATCTAACTTTAAACGTCACCCACACACTTTTACATTCTGCTTTATCTACTTTACTTTAGGTTTTTTTGTATTGTCTCCAAAATCATCAGTTAAAATGCTATAATTTAACTAGACACAGTGGTGCACACCTGTGATTCCAGCAACTCAGGAGGTTGAATCAGGAGTGTTGCAAGTTCAAGGCCAGCCTGAGGAACTTAGTGAGTCACTAAGTTTTTAAGAGACACTTTCTCTCTTAAAAAATAAAAAGGGCTGGGAATGTGGTTCACTGGCAAAGCACCCCTGGGTTCAATCCGCACACACAAAAAAACCAACAACCAACCCTTGGGTCACTTTTTTGCATGAATTCCTTGAAATGGTAACACCAAATCAAAGGCCGTGACCATCTTTATGGTATTTAATATATACCATTCAACTGATTTTAGAACAAAATGAAAACATGATGATTATAAAAATATAAAAACAGAAAAGTAGAAAGAGGGAGTTGACTGCCCTCACCTAAAGGTACCCACTGGAAACTTTCTGACAAACTGAACAACCTTTTTTATTTTCTTTTTGGTACTGGGGATTGAACCCAGGGGCACTTTACCACTGAGTCACATCCCCAGCACTTTTTATTTTTTATTTTGAGACAGAGTCTCAGTCTCACTAAGTTGGTCAGCACCTCACTAAGTTGCTAAGGCCAGCCTCAAATTTGTGCTCCTTCTGCCCAGCCTCAGTCTGCCGAGCTGCTGGGATTACAGGCACCTGCCACTGTGCCTGGTGGCTGAACTACTTTCTCACTGAGCTGTGGTGACTGGCACTGGGAGAGCAGCTTGGTGATCTGCTGCACTGACCCTGAGTCATGTCAGCTCTGCTCCTTACTAGTCGGGCCACCTTGGGCAAGATAATCCTGCTCAGCCACCATCAATGGTGAGTAAGACAATTTCACTGCAGCCTCATTCATGAGTCTTCTTGCTGTTTGGAATTTGCAAGGCTAAAATGTATAAAAAGGTAACAATAGCATGCTGTTTTGCACACTCCAGCATTTAAAGCTTTGAGTGTTTATTTCCCGGATAGTTTAAAAAACAAGTAGAGAAAAAAAAATTTTTTTGTGGTAATGGGGATGGAACCTAGGACCTTATGCATGCTAGGCAAGCGCTGTACCACTGAGCTACACCCAGAGCAGGAAGTGGGGCCCTTCCATGGAGGAGCTGCAGATCACCTGACTTTCATCCTGAACCTCAACTTCCAGGGGCATTGGCAATGGTCGCTATAACTGCCCTATTCTGTGAGTCAAGCTACTCAGGAACCTGCTGTGTGGACAGTCTAGGAGCTGCCCTGCAGCATCTCAGTGAGACCTGAAGGCCTTATTTCTAAGGGGAAATACACTCTCAGTTCTAAAAGTAACACATACACATGGCTCTGCAATGCCCTCCCTTCTGGGGTGGGGTCATCTCTGCCCTTTTTGGGGGTTCATGAGAAATTCCAGAGTTGCCAAAGTATTGTAAGATCTTCTTTGTAAAAGGGAACTCTGTATTTCCCATTAAATCACCACCTAGGCACCAAATTCCCCTCCCCAGGAATAAAACCTAGTTCTTGCCTAGTAGAAACAATCAGAAACAGACCCGCAATCATTCCATTACCTTTTTTACAAAGGAAGACTTGACATTCTTGAATTCTGAGCCTTGGCAGATATAATGTGCTCTTCTCTGTTTCTTGACTGTAGAATGGAGGAAAAGAAATCAAAATGAGGAGCCACAGACAGTGTGCACGACTGGGCAGGGACTCGTCATTAGACCTAAGCTGTCCAATGACATTCACCGAGCTGATCTCACTAGGTCCCACCTGTCTGACTTACTGAGATCCCCCTCTATCAGGTTAGACCACTTGCTCTGAAGAGGTGGACAACTGTGTACCTTTAGGCATGTTGTTCTCCTCTCCCAAGCCGTTTCCTCTTCCACAAAATGTCTTTAAAGGGTCCCTGGGTGTGTCACAGAGTAGCTAGTCCCTAAATGGTACCCTCTTCCCTCTGTTCTTGCCAAACTTGAGGAAGTCAGACTTAAGTCTCCTCATCTGCAACTCTGAATTCCTACCCAATTGTGTTTCAAAAACTGGAAAATGAGGGGTGGGGCTGGGCTGGGTGGTGCAGTGCCTGCCTCCCAACAAGGCCTTGGGTGTGATTCCCAACTCTGCAGAAAAGCAAACAAAAACTTCAAAAATCAAAACTGAGGGCTGGGAGAGAGCTCAGTCAGTAGAGTGCTTGCCTTATAAGCACAAGGCCCTGGGTTCGATCCCCAGCACCGCAAAAAAAAAAAAAAAAAAAAAAAAAAATCAAAACTGAAAAACTCAAACCCCTGACAACCCCATCAAGGCGATGAGAAGGGATTTTTTGCCTCTGTCTCCTGCGCTGACGTGACTGTGACTTTTCTCTCTTAAAGCCTTCTTCTCCAATTCAAATTTTTCAATTGCCTTAAAAAACAGGAAGAAAAAAAAAAATGGGGCATTAGGGTTTAATGCAAATCCTGGGAATCAGGCCTTCTTCCTTGTTGGCGCCTAAAAGGCCTGGAGCAGTCTTGGCCAGCACTTCTTGTCTCCCCTGGGGGCACCATCCATGGTCCTGGGGTCACTGACATTCTCCCAAATACCATCAGTTCATTCCATACCACAGCCCTCTCACACTGCCCCTCTGAGGACACGATTTGGAACAGGGTTCTAATCACAGCCTCACAGGTTATAAGCGCCAGTTGAATCTCTCTGTAAAAGGGGGATAACAATACCTACCCTCAGGTTCCTTAGAAGGATCAGAGATGAAACATTTAGTGTACCTTAAAACACTGTCACAAAGGCTAGCAGATGGGGCTGCTCACTAAGGGGAAACTATCATTGTTATTAATCATGATACCCTGGACCTCTCAAGAATCTTCTCTTGATCTCTCTGATTCTCCACTCCCACCGCTTAGGAAAGGAAAGAAAGAAAAATGAACATCAGTGACCCACGACTTGCACTGATCATCAGACGAAAGCCCAGTACTGCACTGGGATAGCAGTTATCTCTGCACCAGGTGCTGGGTGCTATCTACCAGAGCGGAATAGATAATGAAACCAGTCTGGCAGCAGGAGTTGAGTCAGTTACTGCCTAGTGTATAAAGGGCACAGCAAACTGTGGCCCAAAGAGGTGGCCGGGGTGGCCAGGGATGAGTTCTGATTCAGCAGCAGTAGGTACAGACAGAGCTGATAAGCCACAGGAAGAAGAGGCAAGGGGTCCCTTCCCCCAGGTTACATGGGCACTCAAGGTGGCTCCTGGCAACACCCCACCCCTGCCCTGTGGGTCCGGCCGGCAATCAAGAACACCCAGGATCTATGTCCATGCTGGGCAGTCCCCCACCAGAGCCTGCTTCTGGAAGGATAACTTCATTCTTTTTCCTGGTTTAAAAAATTATTATTAAAAAAAAATCATAGATATGACATACACAATTTTTAAAAATCTCCTAACATTACAGAAGAATGTAATGCAATAGAGAGTAAAAAATTCACATCCTTTTGATCCCCTCTCCTTTCCAGAGCTAAGCCTATTAACAGTTTGGTGCAAATTGCCAAGTCTATTTCCTGCCACTCTGACATTTGACATGGCTCTGTTGGAGTAGAGGATCCGACACTTGACATGGTCTGTTGGAATAGAGGACTCAACATTTGACACAGTTCCGTTGATCGTCCTCCCTCTTGGGGGCCATAGGTGTGGCATGTCTCCATGTGTAGTTGCTTTTTAATATTAATAATCAATATATCATTAAAAACTTATTGGAAAAACATTGGGAAGGTTTTACTGCATTGGGACACAAAATAGTGCACAATGAAAATTTAGCAGTAATACATAGATAAATATATGAAAATAAACAATTGTAACTGTGCTTGAGTTTAAAGGAGCCTATGATTGCTTTAGTGTAATAATAGATGGATAAAGAGGCATTCCTCTGAGCTTGGATGCAGTGTTTAGCCTTTGTTGCTTTCCTAGTTTTAATAGTTGATTCTAGAGATACTTTACATAATAAAAACATTTAGGTTAGTTATAAATATAATTTGTGCTTTTCCTATGTTTAGTCTAATTCTTTGAGAATCAGAATAAGATTGTAGTCCGTCATTATATGAAATTAGAATAGACTAAATATTAACTATAAGTTTATTTCTTTGCCCTTTAATAACAGTAAAAATTTTTTACTGTTAAACACTGGAGTTCATAGTGGGGGTGGTTTCTCAGAAAATCTAGTAACATGTTTGTTCTGAAGGTTAAAGGCTGGCAGATCATGGTGCCTTCAGTTTAGCTGGGAGACAAGGTAGTTTTAATCTAGCTGGGAAATAAGGTTGTTTTGGTGTAGGCTGTCATATAGAGGGAATGTGTACTTTGAGAAGAAGCATAGATTGTACTTTTGAAGGTTTTTCTTATTTTAAACTAACCATAAAATGATATAATCATTAGTAAAGAAAAATATCTATAAAAAGCCTGGCAGAAAAAATAAAGACAGATTCAGCCTCAGAATACTTGGTGTCTCTGTGTGCTGTTTCTCCACCGCGCCAACGCCTCCCATCCACCTAGGACCCCCGACCACTGCTAGGGCTGGACCCCAGCAGCAGATCCATCCAGATTTATTTCCTATGCATTTATACACATAAAAAACTTCTGCTGAGAGCCAGGTGAACGTCTAAGTCCTGAGCCAAGTGTTGTAACAACCCTATGAGGTGGATATTGTTATTGCCATACATTTTACAAGAAATTGAAGCCCACGATGGTTAAATCATTTTCCCAATGTCACAATTTGAGAGAATAGTAAAGCAGGAATTTGAACTCTGACAACATTCCTCAAAAGCACACCCTTGCTCCCACAGATGACTGCAAACATGTGCAGAGAGTGTGCTTTCTACTTTACATGGAATCATTCCAGTGTTTGTATGTGTGTGTGTGTGCACTTTGCTTTTATCCACTATTCAATTTTTTAAAAAAATTTTTAGTTGTACGTGAACACAATATCTTTATTTATTTAATTTTATGTGGTACTGAGGATCAAACCCAGTGCCTCACGTGTGCGAGGCAAGCGCCCTACCACTGAGTTACAGCCCCAGTCCCACAATTTAATTTTAAACTATATTAAACAGTAGGGTAGAGAGGCTAACGCTAGTGGTCTCTCTCCTGTCACTGGTTTTTCCTGTATGAAAAGCAATTTGACAGGGGGATCCAAGATGGCGGGCTAAAGGGAGGCTGCCTTGGGTTTCAAGCAGAGGATATCTGTTTCTTGGTGAGGCAGTTTTTGCTGCTTATTGATCTCCTGCTGTTTACCCCATTTGTCTACTGTGTTCACCTGCAGTCAGTCAGCACATCGATGCATTTTTGAGTGAAGACTGCTCACTGTCAGGTGCCTATCACCCGCCATTTGCCTGCCTCTTGCCTGTCCATCCCCTTACACCTATCCATCACCTACCACCCAAGGTTCACCTCCTGATCATCCGACAACAGTCAGCAAACTGATCGCCGACTGCCTGCTGTTGCCTGGAAGTTCACTGTGACAGTACCTGCAGGTTCGATTACACGTGGCTGTCGCCATTTTGAGACAACAGCCAAGCCCCATAGGACCCCTGGCCAGACTGACTGAGCCCCGACTCCAGGATCCCTCAGCCCGACCGATCACTCCCTGCCTCTGAGGCCCTCACATTGACTGACTGCTCCCTGCCACCAGGACCCCCAGACCGACTGATTGCACCCGGCCTCCAGGATCCCACAACCACACCAAAACACCCCATCTCTAGGACCCCTGCCTGACCAACCGCACTCCGCCTCCAGGTCCTCCAGCCAACCACACCCACACCCTGAGCTGCAGCTCCCCATTTGCCAACACATTTGGAAGCCAGAGCAGCCATCTTGGATAATCCTGGAAGCTGTATCTCCCATCTTTAGGTGGGGCAAATCCCATCCTGAGATATCTGCTGGAGACTGGAAGCTCATTGTCAGGTACCTCTCATGCATCAGGCTACTGAAGACTGGGAGGTTTGAATACTATATGACTATTATAGTATAGATTTTCTTTTTTCTCCTTATTGAACAATTTTAAGTTTTTATTTCTTTACTTTTCTTGCTCTCTTTTCCTTTTGTTTACCGGTTCCCTCAGAGTCTCTTTCTCCCTTTTTGGCATGCTAACATCCAATTTCTTTTGATTACACTCTCACCCTTTCTATTATCTAGAACTTCTTTATATTCTTTTCTTATCCCATTAACAGCCACATTCTACATCCCTCTGCATCCTCTTTGTCCTCCATTTGAAACTGCAGACCTTATTGCAAACCTGTTTGTTTTACTGAAGATAATATTTGAACTCATTCTGTTTATTATGACGATTTTGTTATTGTCCTCATAGGGGCTATTTGGTCTAGGATTGCATAGTGTCTGAATTGGGCACTGCTAATATTGATCTCCCCTTAAAGAAAGGGTTTTGGAAACCTATAGGGTCACTATAAGCCAATAGGGGGAAATCTGCAATACCCCAGATCTGCACTGCTAGAGGGGAAGATACATGAACAACATGAAAAAACAAGGGAAGAAAATGATCCAAACAAATCTAGATTCCATATTAATAGAATCCAATGACAGTATGGTAGAAGAAATGTCAGCAAAGGACTTCAGATTATACATGACTAAGATGTTTCACGAAGCAAAGGATGAGATAAGAGAGCAAATGCAGGCAATGAATGATAATACCAATAAGCTGAAAGAGCAAGTGCAGGAAGCAAAAGATCATTGCAACAAAGAGATAGAGATTCTCAAAAAAAAAAACCAAACAGAAATCCTTGAAATGAAGGAAACAATAAACCAAATAAAAAACTCAATGGAAAGCATCACCAAAAGACTAGACCACTTGGAAGATAGAACCTCAGACAATGAAGACAAAATATTTAATCTTAAAAATAAAGTTGGCCAAACAGAGAAGATGGTAAGAAATCATGAACAGAATCTCCAAGAACTATGGGACATCATGAAAAGACCAAATTTAAGAATTACCAGGATTGAGGAAGGCACAGAGATACAAACCAAAGGAATGAACGACTTATTCAATGAAATAATATCAGAAAATGTCCCAAACTTGAAGAATGAAATGGAAAATCAAGTACAAGAGGCATACAGAACACCAAATGCACAAAATCACAACAGATCCACACCAAGGCATATTATAATGAAAATGCCTAACATCCAAAATAAAGATAAAATTTTGAAGGCTATGAGAGAAAAGCATCAGATTACATATAGGGGGAAACCAATACGGATATCAGTAGACTTCTCAACCCAGACTAAAAGCTAGAAGGGCCTAGAATGACATATTTCAAGTTCTGAAAGAACATGGCTGCCAACCAAGAATCCTATACCCAGCAAAACTAACCTTCAAATTTGAAGATGAAATAAAATCCTTCCATGATAAACAAAAGTTAAAAGAATTTACAAATAGAAAGCCTATGCTACAGAATGTTCTCAACAAAATATTCCATGAGGAGGAAATGAAAAACAACAATGGAGGTCAGCAAAGGGGGGAACTACCTTAGAGAAAAACCACTCAAAGGAGAAACCAAGCCAACTTAAAAACCAAAAATAAGCCAAATGACTGGGAATACAAATCATATCTCAATAATAACCCTGAATGTTAATGGCCTAAACTCATCAATCAAAAGACATAGACTGGCAGAATGGATTAAAAAGAAAGACCCAACAATATGCTGCCTGCAAGAGACTCATCTCATAGAAAAAGACATCCACAGACTAAAGGTGAAAGGATGGGAAAAAACCTACCACGCACATGGATTCAGTAAAAATGTGGGGGTTTCCATCCTTATATCAGATAAAGTGGACTTCAAGCCAAAGTTAGTCAGAAGGGATAAAGAAGGACATATCATACTGCTTAAGGGAACCATAAATCAGGAAGACATAATGATCGTAAATATTTATGCCCCAAACAACGGTGCATCCCTGTACATCAAACAGATCCTTCTCAATTCCAGGAATCAAATAGACCACAACACAATAATTCCAGGTGACTTTAACACACCGCTGTCACCACTGGATATATCTTCCAAACAAAAACCAAACAAAGAAACCATAGAATTCAATAACATAATCAATAACCTAGACTTAGTAGACATATATAGAATATTCCATCCATCAACGAGCAGATTGACTTTCTTCTCAGCAGCAAATGGAACCTTCTTGAAAATAGACCATATGTTATGCCACAAAGCAGCCCTTAGGAAATGCAAAAAAATAGATACTGCCTTGTGTTCTACCAGATCATAATGGACTGAGAATAGAAATCAAAGACAAAATAAAAAACAGAAATTACTCCAACACCTGGAGACTAAATAATAAGCTATTGAAGGAAACATGGATAACAGAAAACATCAGGGAGGAGATTAAAAAAAACTCTTAGAGGTCAATGAGATTGACAATACAACATATCAAAATCTCTGGGACACTATGAAAGCAGTGCTAAGAGGGAAAATTCATTGCATGGAGTGCATTCAAGAAAAGAATGAAAAGTCAACAACTAAATGACCTAACATTACAGCTCAAAGTCCTAGAAAAAGAAGAACAGATAACAGCAAAAGTAGTAGAAGACAGGAAATAATTAAAATCAGAGCTGAAATCAATGAAATTGAAACAAGAGAAGAAATTCAAAAAATTGACAAAACAAAAAATTGGTTCTTTGAAAAAGTAAACAAAATAGACAAACCCTTAGCCACACTAACAAAAAGAAGAAGAAAACTCAAATTACTAAAATTCATGATGAAAAAGGAAATATTATGACAGACACCACTTAGATACATAACATAATGAGAAGCTACTTTGAAAATCTGTATTCCAACAAAATAGAAACTACCAAAGATATTGACAAATTTCTGGAGACATATGCTCCTCCCAAACTGAACCAGGAAGACATTCACAATTTAAACAGATCAATATCAAGCAATGAAGTAGAAGAAACCATTAAAAACCTACCATCCAAGAAAAGCCCGGGACCAGACAGATTCTCAGCCGAGTTCTACAAGACCTTCAAAGAACTCATTCCAATACTTCTTAAAGTATTCCAGGAAATAGAAAAGGAGGGTACCCTAAACTCATTCTATGAAGCTAATATCACCCTCATACCCAAAACAGGCAAAGACACATCAAGGAAAGAAAATTTTAGACCAATATCCTTGATGAATATAGATGCAAAGATCCTTAACAAAATACTGGCAAACTGTATCTAAAAACATATTAAGAAAATTGTGCACCACGATCAAGTGGGGTTCATCTGTTGAATGCAAGGATGGTTTAACATCTGTAAATTAATAAATATAATCCATCATGTCAATAGACTTAAGGATAAGAATCATATGGTTATTTCAATTGATGCTGAAAAAGCATTTGACAAAATAGAACACCCCTTCATGCTCAAAACACTAGAAAAAATAGGGATAGTAGGAACATACCTGAACATTGTAAAGGCTATTTATGCTAAGCCCACAGCCAACATCATTCATAATGGAGAAAAACTGAAACCATTCCCTTTAAAAATGGGAACAAGACAGGGATGTCCTCTTTCACCACTTCTATTCAAAATTGTCCTTGAAATACTAGCCAGAACAATTAGACAGACTAAAGAAATTAAAGGGATATGAATATGAAATGAGGAACTTAAGCTGTCACTATTTGCTGATGACATGATTCTATATTTAGAGAATCCAAAAAACTGCTCCAGAAAACTCTAGACCTCATCAATGAATTCAGCAAAATAACAGGTTATAAAATCAACATGCATAAATCTAAAGCATTTTTATACACAAGCGATGAAACATCTGAAAGGGAAATGAGGAAAACAACTCCATTTGCAATAGCCTCCAAAAAAATAAAATACTTGGGAATCAATCTAACCAAAGAGGTAAAAGATCTCTACAATGAAAACTACAAAACATTGAAGAAAGAAATTGAGGAAGACCTTAGAAGATGGAAAGATCTCCCATGCTCTTGGATAGGCAGAATTAATAGGGTCAAAATGGCCATACTTCCAAAGGCGCTATACAGATTCAATGCAATTCCAATTAAAATCCCTATGACATTTCTCATGGAAACAGAAAAAGCAATCGCGAAATTCATCTGGAAGAAAAAAAGACCCAGAATAGCCAAAGCAATCCTGAGCAGGAAGAGTGATGTAGGGGGTATCACTATACCAGATCTTAAATTCTACTATAGAGCAATAATAACAAAAACGGCATGGTACTGGCATCAAAATAGACGGGTAGACCAATGGTACAGGATAGCAGACACAGAGACATACCCACATAAGTACAGTAACCTCATACTAGACAAGGGTGCCAAAAACTTACAATGGAGAAAAGATAGCCTCTTCAACAAATGGTGCTGGCAAAACTGGAAATCCATATGCAATAAAATGAAACTAAACCCCTATCTCTCACCCTGTACAAAACTCAACTCAAAATGGATCAAGGATCTAGGAGTTAGACCTGAGATCCTTCACCAAATAGAAGAAAAAGTAGGCCCAAATCTCCATCATGTTGGCATAGGACCAGACTTCCTTAACAAGACCCCCATAGCACAAGAAATAAAAGCAAGAATCAATAAATGGGATAGAATTCAAACTAAAAAGTTTTTTCTCAGCACAGGAAACAATCAACAATGTGAAAAGAGAGCCTACAGAGTGGGAAAAAATCTTTTCCACACACACTTCAGACAGAGCACTTATCTCCAAAGTTTATAAAAAATTTAAAAAACTTTACACCCAAAATACAAAGAACCCAATTAATAAATGGGCTAAGGAAATGGGCAAACACTTCACAGAAGACATACGGGTGATCAACAAATATATGAAAAGGTGCTCAGCATCCTGGTAATTAGAGAAATGCAAATTAAAACCACTCTAAGATTTCATCTAACTCCAATTAGAATGGTTATTATCAAGAACACAAGCAATAATAAGTGTTGGTGTGGATGTGGGGAAAAAGGCACCCTCGTACATTGCTGGTAGAGTTGCAAATTGGTACAGCCACTCTGGAAAGTAGCATGGAGATTCCTCAGAAAGCTTGGAAATGGACCCACCATTTGACCCAGCTATCCCACTCCTTGGTTTATACCCAAAGGACTTAAAATCAGCATACTATACTTTTTTTTTTTTTTTTTTTTTTTTTTTGCCGGTGCTGGGGATTGAACCCAGGGCCTTGTGCTTGCAAGGCAAGCACTCTACTGACTGAGCTATATCCCCAGCCCAAAATCAGCATACTATAGTGATGCAGCCACATCAATGTTCATAGCAGCTCAATTCACAATAGGTAGATTGTGGAACCAACCTAGATGCCCTTCAATTGATGAATGGATAAAGAAACTGTGGTATATATACACAATGGAATATTACTCAGACATAAAGAACAATGAAATTATGGCATTTGCTGGTAAATGAATGAAGTTGGAAAATATCATGCTTAGTGAAATAAGCTAAGCCCAAAAAACCAAAGGCCGAATTTTTTCTCTTATAAGTGCATGACAATATATAATGATGGGGGGTAGTGGGGGTAAGAGAAGAATGAAGGAACTTTGGAGGGTGTAGAGGAAAAGGGGGGTGGGAGGGGGTGGGAATGGAAAAACAGTAGAATGAAACAGTATTATCCTATATATATGTATGATTACATGAATGGTGTGAATTACGTTGTGTACAACCATAGAATGAAAAGTTGTATCCCATTTGTGTATAATGAATCAAAATGTGTCTGTAAAAATTAAAAAATATTTTAAAAAATAAAAAAGTGCTGTGAAATTTTTAAAAATGTGTGAAAAATCAACAAGTATAAGGAAATTTAAAAATGTTCCTCAGCCACTCAGTAACTGTTATGTAAAAAAAAAAAAAGAAAGAAGAAAAGCAAAAAAAAAGAAAAGCAATTTGATTCCATTTATTGAAGTTAAAATGTATTTCTAAGGCTCTATTCTGTAGAAATACTTGCTAATGATCACTAAGGTAGATGCACAAAAATATTCAAGTGTGTATTATCATCAAAGTTCCACTAAAACATTTAGCATTAAGGAAAAATTAAATTATGCCATATTTAACCTACAGAATATTAAACAGTCAGTAAAAGAATAGGGCAGGTCAGTAGTACTGATATGGAAAAATCTCTAGGAGGTATTTATGCTAAAATAAATAAATTAGAAAATGAATAAGAGAAAACAAAACAGGTTACTAAATAATATTTATGGCTATGTTAAAAAAGAGAGAAAACAGTAACCCCAAATTATGTAATAGCTATGAAAATAATAACCTAAAAAAGATCCGAAAGGACCAGGTGTGGTGGTGCACACCTGTAATTCCAGCGCCTCCGGAGGCCAAGGTGGGAGGATTACAAGTTCAAGGCCAGCCTGGGCAACTTACTGAGACATCGTCTCAAAATAAAAAGGACTAGAGGCGTAGTGCAGCGGAAAAGTGCTCCTGGGTTCAATCTGCAGTACCCAGACTAAAAGTTCTGAAAGGATGCCTGCCATTGGGTTAGCAGCAGTCGGTGGAGTGGGGGAAATGGGGAGAGGACTTCACTTTTGACTCACATACTTGGAGATAGTTTGAAAATTTCAGAATAAGTATGCATTGCATCGCTATTTAAGTTGTTGAAAGTATGACAAAACGATTAACTGGCGTTAAACTGACCCCCAAAATCAGGGTTGGACAAGTTGGGGAAAACTGAAAATGGCAGAGGCAAATTGTGAGGTCAGGATATGGAGGCAGAGAACTTGGAAAGCAAGATGCCCAGTGGGAGGGGGGACAGAGTTAGGGTGGAGAATTGGCAAAAGGTCAAGGAGTAGGGTTAGGACAGACCAAAGCAGCAGAGGGAAGTGATGGGGAACAGGAGAAGGAAGGAGGCCAGGGTAGGGGAGGACAAAGAGGGAGAAGAGGAGAGGGAGGAGGAGGGGGAGGAGGAGAAGGGTGGCCAGGAAAAGCGCTATGGACAGAGTGAGGACCAGGCCAAGCAGAACTCACAGGGATCCTCCTGAACTACAGAAAAGCACTACCAACAAACGACTTGGGTTGTCACGTAGAGCCCCTCTCACCTGCCTGGAGACACTGTCTGCAAAGCAGGCCGATAGACCTGTGGGAAGAACAGGAAGCAGTGGGACAGTGGCAGACTGGAGAGCTGGTGCCCTCCTAAGGCCAGCCAGTGCTCTTCGCTCCAGCTCAGGACCGCCATTTAGAAAGCAGACCCAGCTGACGCCTGCTTGGGTCCACTGGTGCAGAACAGTAAAAACATGGAGGCCCAGGGTGGGGCCCAGACTGCTGGTGAGTAACCTGCAGTGTAGATGAGAATCCTGCAGGTCAGCACGAGGACTTGCCCACAGCACACAGGATCCCCCACCGAGTAAGTCTTCATCCTTCCCATCCTCCTCCTCACCGACACCAGGTGTGGAGGGAGGCAGATGAACAATCTGGGCAGCCCTGAGCTGACTCTCTGAAGGACGCACCTGACTCCACTGAGGAGCAGATCCTCAGTAGCAACTCGGACAGGTGACATTGCTTTGTGGCTCTCATTTTCAAATATTCCTCATATGCCCCAGAGTTCTTAAGTTAAATGGAAAATAAAAATCAAATGCACACTGGTACCAAATCTAAAGACAGCCAAAAGGCACGGGCAGAGGACTTGAGCCTGTGTTCTTCCTCTTACAGGAGCTGAGCCACAGCCCACTACTTGGTGACCTTTAGGATGCCTACCTCCCATAAGCTGTGTGTGTGTGAGTGTGAGAGAGAGTGAGTGAGAGTGAGAGTGAGAGAGAGAGAGAGAGAGAGAGAGAGAGAGAGAGAGAGAGAGAAAGAAAGAAAGAAAGAAAGAGAAAGAGAAAGAGAAAGAGAAAGAGAAAGAGAAAGAGATGGACAGAGACAAAGACGGAATTATTGGAGGGCTTATTTTTATTTTCTTTTTAATAAAAATGAATCAAAATTAACCCTTAGACTTCCAGTTTCTGATCCAACATTTAAGAAGCTCAGAAATAACGACTATGTCCTCAAAAGTAAAAAGCAGAAAAGTCAACTCTTCTTAGGCATGTCAGAGAATTAAAGCCACAGGGCAAGTTGCTGCTCCTAAATCGGGGAGAGAAACTGGCAGATACAGGTAATCACAACCCAGGATCAGAAACTTCCATAAGAACCAGTTGAAAAATCTAAACTACCATTGATGAATTGCTGGAGGTTCAGTGTAGACAGCTCTTGAGAGTTAAAAACTCCAGATGACAGGCTGGGGTTGTGGCTCAGTGGTAGAGCGCTTGCCTAGCACGTGTGAGGCACTGTGTTCTATCCGCAGCACCACATATAAATAAATTAATAGGTAAAATAAAGGTATCATATCTATCTACAACTGAAAAAGAAAACCCTCCAGAAGTCACAAAAATTAATTCAAAGTGGATCACAATCCTAATTGTAAAATGCAAACCCATAGAAAATAACACAGATGAAAACTTAGGTGGCTTTGGTACTGGTGATGACTTCTTCGATATGACACCAAAGGCACAATCTACACAAGAAGGAATGCTGGATTTCATTAAAATGAAAAATTTCAGCTCTGCCAAAGACAATGTCAAGACAATGAAGCGACAAGTCACAGACTGGGAGAAAATATTTGCAAAAGACATAGACGTCTAAAGGACTGTTAACCAAAATACACAAAAAACTCTGAAAACTCAATGGTAAGAAAACAACCCCATTAAAAACTGGCCTAAGACCTTAACAGATTCCTCACTGAAGAAGACAAACAGATGGTTGACAAGCACATGAAAAGATGAGCCACCTCACATGTCATCAAAAATGCAAATTAAAACACACCTATTAGAATGGCCAAAATCCAGGTTACTGACACCATCAGATGCTGGTAAGGAGGTGAAGCAACAGGAACTCTCATCCATTGGTGGTGGGAATAACAAAATAGTGCAGTCACTTTAGAAGAGAGTTTGGTAATTTCTAATAAAACTAAACATACTCTTACCATAAGATGGAGCAATTCTGGTCCTTGGCACTTAACCCAAGGAAGCTGAAAACATATCCTTCCACATGAAACCCTATAAAGGGCTATTTTTTAATAGCCTTATTCATAGTTGCCAAAACTTTGAAGCAACTAAGATGCCCCAAGAAGGTGAGTGGATAAATAAACTATGGTATATCCAACCAAAGGAATGTTACTAAACACTAAAAAGAAATGAGCTACCAAACCATGAAAAGATACAGAGGGAAATTCAAATATGTATTACTAGGTGAGAAAAGCCAATTGAAAAAGCTATTTCTTGTATGATTCCAATTCTATGACATTCTAGAAAAAGTAAAACTACAGAGAGTAAAAAGATCAGTGGTGGCCAGAAGTTAGGGGTAGGGAGAGATGAACAGGTGAGCATAGAGGAGTTTTAGGACAGTGTAACTATTCTGCAGGTACACATTGGGAGGGGCTGGTCATGATGTGTCCAAATCCACAGAATGTGCAACCCCAGAACCAACCCCAGTGTCAACCATGGATGTTGAGTGGAAACAGTGTGTCAGCACAGGTTCATAGATTGTAACAACTGAGGTGTGGAACTAGTGCCTATGTGGGGGATGGGGGTATACGGAACAACTACTTTTCATTCAAATTTATTGGGAATGTCAAACTTTGTTTAGAAAGTCTATTTATTATTATTGTTGTTGTTGTTGTTATTATTCCAGGGATTGAACCCAGGTGCACTTAACCACTGAACCACATCCCCAGCCCTTTTTATTTTGAGACACAGTCTCACTAGGTTTTGTACAGCCTCTCTCTGAGTTGCTGAGGTTGGCTTTGAACTCATGATTCTCCTGCCTCAGCCTCCTAAGCAGCTGGGATTACAGGAGCCCACCACCATGCCCAGCTCAATTAATTTTAAAAATTGAACTTGGAGACCTCATTTGTGCAAACATACTTTCAAATATGTGGAGGAGCTTGCAGGGCACTGCTACATCTTGATGACCCCCAGGGCCCCTCCCAGAATCCTTGCCTCAGCTCTAGCACTTAAAACTCACCAGGCTTTCTGTCCACGGGCCGTGCTCCAGGACTATATCCCCAATCTTCTGATGCACCTGGAGCATGGAGCCAATTAGGCAGGCTGGAAGGTGAGTCAGATAAGGAAAGTTTCCAGGTGGTGACCACCCACGAGAGGATGGGGCTTGCCTGGCAAGAAGGGGCCCATCTGCAGGGTCTCTCCATTTATTTCCTCTGCAAATATGCACTTTTCCTGGGGATGGAACCTAAGACCTTGCACATGCTAGGTAAGTATGAGCTACACCCCAAGCCCCACCACACCTCTTCATCTTAAGAGAGTTGCTTTCTATGTATAAATGAAAGTTGACCATACTGCAGACACCTTGGAAAATACAAAAAGGAGAAAAGAACCATTTTGTAATGCCACCAAGTGAACAATTCTGTTAGACTCAGGGGAGATTTCTTTTCAGTATTTTAAATATTTTTTTTAGTTGTCAATGGACCTTCATTTTATTTATTTATATGCGGTGCTGAGAATTGAACTCAGTGCCTCCTACATGCCAGGCAAGTGCTCCGCCACAACCCCAGCCCATCTCCCCTGTTATTATGAGCATTTTCTGTATGGTTAATCTTCATAATAATCATGTTCAATAACATTGTACTAATCCACTTAAAGGATGCACCTTAATACATTTAAGTGTTCTTGGCTATTGAATGTTTAAGCTGTTTACAACTTTTTGCAGTTATAATGAAGCCAGCCAGAGACCCCACCCAGAAGACCCTTGCTACACTTTAGCAGAAACTCCCACCATATCTGTATCATATAAGTTCTTCTTATCAGAAAGCTTTATAACAGAACATCAGCAAAAATTTCTACAAAAAATGTAGATGTGGGATAGGACTTCCTATTTCTAGTGAGGACTAAGTTATTCTGACTTACAAAAACTAAGTTTGGCCACAGACTTGAGATCACTTCTGCTTTTGTTTTAAAATGTCTGACTAATCTAAAAAATGGGACAAAAAGCACTTTCTGTGAACTCAGGAAAAAACATATATAATACTGTTTTGTAGACTTCAACGAAAATGTAAGTCCTTAAGTCCCTCCTCCCACTGGCTATAAAGTTCAAAGAATTTCCAGATTCCTGGTCCATAAAATATTTTAGTTGATAGACTCTTGGGACTCTGCAGTCCACAAACCTGCTTCCTGAAAAGTCCTCAGGTATCCAGCCTCATCTGTCCTATATCAGTAACTAATACTGTGGTGCCACCTGGTCATGCAGAGAGTGGTTTCCGGATTTTGGAATATTTAAGAGAGATTTTTCAGGTGAGGGATGACTGGGTCAGAGTATCCTGACTTTGTTTATCACTGCTGAAATATGCCCAGTTCTGAGGCTGCTCCCCTCACCCCTCCACTACTGCATTTCCTCCCATCTCAGTCTCGGTGGAGGCACAGCCTTGGTGAAGGCCCCACACTCCTCTCACATAAGGCAGGGTTCATGCTACTTCCTTCATCCTCAAAACTGTGACCAGCTGGAGAATACTTGATACCTCGAAGGGATGGGACGAGTCACAGAAAGTGAAATGGATCCGCTGGGTTGAGATGAGTGTGGGATTAAGAAGAAAGAATCAGAGAGCAAAGCGAGACCCCGAGGCACATTCAGGGTTCCTACTTTGCCACATCTTGAGGAGGCTTTGGAGAGACCCGAAGGTGAGGGTGAGAGTGACACAGGCATGACGTGGAGTATGACTGGGCAAGTCCTGGGTCACTTATCACCTGAGGGCACTAGTTGCTGTGTCCTCCAGAAGATGGGTGCTGTGGCGCTGGGGCACAGTTCTGAAGTGAGACGAGGATCAAGGAAGGCAGGACCTGGGAAGAGAGGTGCTGGTGCCCTGGATGATGCCGGAGGGGCAAATGTGGAGCCAAGGCAGAGCGCTGGCAGGTGAGGTGAGGCGAGGCGAGGACAACGGGAGGTAGAAAGCTGGGCTGTGAGCTCACTTGTTGAGGACGGAGGGTTGGCCTACGACCTCTGAGAAGGTAGAGGGAAAGGAGACAATGGGGAAAAAATGAGCCTTTTCCCTCTTCTTCCTTATTCTTTCAACAAATACATCCAGGACTTCTTTGTTCTGGGCTCTTTCTGATTATCTTACGTAAAAAAAAAAAAAAAAAAATCAAGTAAAGACAGGTGCAGTGGTACACACCTATAATCCCAGCTACTCAGGAGTCTGAGGTAGGAGGATCACAAGATTGAGGCCAGCCTCAGCAATTTAGCAAAACCCCATCTCAAAAATAAAAATGAAAAGGGCTAGAGATATATCTCAGTGGTAGAGCACCCTGGGTTCAATCTCCACAAAAGAACAAAAACAAAACTATCAGGTCAAACAATCCTTCATGGTCTCACCTTCTTTTAGAGGGTAGATAAGGGCTTAAGAATTAATGAATTGCTGGGTGTGATGCTGCATGCCTATAATCCCAGCAGTTTGGGAGGCTGAAGCAGGAGGATCGCAAATTCAAAGCCAGCCTCAGCATCTTAGTGAGGTCCTAAGCAACTTAGTGAGACCCTGTCTCTAAATAAAAAATAAAAGATGTTGGGGATGTGGCTCAGTGGTAAAGCACCCCTGGGTTCAATCCCCATTACCAAAAAAAAAAAAAAAAAAAAAAAGAATTAACGAATTAATAGATGTGACCAAAGTGAACTAGTTAAGTGATGAGTGTCACAGTCTGAAGCACTAACTGCTCCTCAGGGGTGGGACTCTGAGTGCTGTTGATACCACCAGAAGGATACAGGGGGGATGCTCCTGAAAATCCTTCCTCATAGCCCTCTCCATTGCCTTCCGTGCACTGAGCGAAACCATCAGCTTCTCGTTCATTGGTTTCATTGGTAAGGCGATGACATTGATGACCTCCATCTTCTTGGAACAATCCATTGTCCAATTTCTCGTAAATTGGCTAACAAAGAGTTTCCACGTTTAAAAGCCTCTCATTTCCCACTCCAGTCTTGCTCTCTGTTCAGACACCCTCCTGGAAATAAATCACAAATAGCAAATAGCACAGAACCATCTTAGAAAACAGGAGAAAGAGATGGTCACGCTCTTCTGGTAAGGGGCAGCTGTCCAGCACATGACGCCCGTGCTCCAGGGGAGGAAGGGCCTCACCTGTGAAGGTCACCTTACTGAGGACTTTGAGGCACACACGCTTATTCTTTCAGCCTGCTGAGGCCCACCCTTCTCTCCACTCAAAATAAAAACTGTTCCAGTTTTTAAAATAATAAGAGCACTAAAAACTTAGCACTCCAGATCACCAGGCAAGTCAGTTTCCAAACCAGAAATGAAATCAAATCGCTTTGCCCCTCTGAGCCTCAACTGTAAAAGCAGGGGATTTGGATTAAAGTGGCTCTAAGACCCTTCCCAGATCTCAGATGTTGTGATTCTAGATACTGGGTCCATTTGCTCAGCGCTGGACTCCCCATCTACCCAGGCCTTTCTGCTCCCCCTCAGAAACCTAGCCTCCCCACTACTCGCATGCCTGCTCTCTTGGGTCCTTGATTCTTGGCCAGGGGTCCATCACTACCATTTGTGGGCCCTCCATATCCACAGCCTAGGGTTACAGGCCTGGTTATAATGAGGTCCAAGACTCAGACCCTGTCCTCAAACAGCTCATAGAGAAGAGAACAAGAGAGAAAAGGTCAAGTATGGTGGGAAGATAAACCCGGATGCCCTTGCACCATCTCCTTCCTCCCTCCTGGTTCAGGCCTTCTGCTCCACCCTCTTCTCCCCAGTCATGCATCCCATCTGCCTGGCCCACTGACCGCCTTTCTGGTCCCTGGCCATGCTGTGCCCTTTGTGCCTCTCTGGCTTTGCACATGCTGTTCCATCTACTGGACTCAGCCCAGGTGACACATCTTTTGGGAAACCTCAGATTATTCCAGGCCACTAGTACCATACCTCCTCTGAGACCCCCACAGTTCTACTTTCATCTCTTTATGACAGCACTTAAAATACTGAACTGGAATGACTTGCTTCTACATCTTTCTCCATTAGGCCAATAACTCCTTAGGGATTCTGTTCACTCAGTGTTTGATTTCTTTTAGACTAACGGTCCATACTTCTTTATGGTGCAAAAAAACTATACATTTTGGCTGCCCCAGGTCACTAGACTGCTGGAAAGGCCAGTTCAGGCCCTGGACAACATGATTCCTCCCTCCTGCTCCCAGCCGTTAGCCATACAGGCCAAGAGGAAGGGGCGAGAGGAGACAGGTACATTTTAGGGTTTCTCAGCTGTCTCCCACCCATTCCCCACCACGATTGGAAAACTACAACACTTTCTCAGAGAAGCCAGACTTAGGCGACTCTGTCAAGAAGCCTTCTTTGGGGTTGGGGATGTGGTCCAGTGGTAAAGTGCTTGCCGATCATTTGCAAGGCCCTGGGTCCTATCTCCAGAACCTCACATACACACAAAGCCTTATCACTCAGGCCTAATGGGAGGACCAAAAAGCATGTTTCTTAGAGAAATGTTTAAAATACACACTCTCTTCCCAGCGGTTTTTTTTCATCCTGCCACTTGGGAAGGAGGAGGAGGGAAACTAGCTTTACTGAACAGCTACCCTAGGGCCGGCATTGCCAGGGGCTCTACCCTCAGACAGCATGCATCTTGGCCACTGAGATGGGAATGTCCCATTTAAAGTTAAGGAGTTCTAGCATGTAAAAACAATGCTGGTCTTGGAGCCAGACAGACTTCTATTCACTTTAACTTTCAGTCATTCAACTACTGAATATTGCCCACAAGCCAGCAGAGTGCTCCTACTGGCAACAGGATGGTGAACTAAAGCAGACTTGAACCCTGCCCTGATTGGGGGGGGGGGGTATATCTACTGCGGAAGACTTGTAAAAATCAAATGATTACATAAATAATTATAATTCATGAAAAATAATTATTAATTAAAATGAATTACTACTATCACTATTGCTCAGAAGGTGGTGCACAGTGCTGAGGACTTAAATAGTGTTTTGACCTAATGAAGGAAGTCAAGGAGTTAATTCAATCACAGGGAGAGGAAATCATCATCCAGGCAAGCACAGGGCAGCAAGATTAGAAAGGTGGGAAGAGGGAGACCCAGGCTACTCATCATAGTAGCTTCTAGCCACGTGTGACAATTTAGTCCCTTAATGTGGTTGCTGTGACTAAATAAGTTAAATTTTAATTTATTTTTTTGGGTTGAACCCAGGGGCACTTCCACTGAGTTACTTCCCCAGTTACTTCTTTTTATTTTTTGAGACAGGGTCTTGCCAGGTTGCCGAGGCTGGCATGGAATGTGTTATCCTCCTGCCTCAGGCCCCCCCAAATCGCAAATTACAGACGTATACCACCATGCCTGGCTAAATTTTAATTTTAGTTAAATTAAAAAACTAAAGTCATGTAAAATTTAAAATATTAATTGTATTTAAAATGAGAATATCATGGACATAAGGAGTTTAATAAAACATTCATATTAATTTTACTTGGTTCTTTTGGTCTTGCTTTGACTTTACAAACTAACTATTAAAACATTAAAATTACATATGTGGCCTGCTGTTTTTAATGAACAGCCTGGGCTAGACGGTGCAGATGCTGGTGCGAGGACACGGAACTCTCCGCTCTGCAATGCAGTGTGGTCTAGCGGGGGACTGCACCTCTGGGTTCTGCCCCAAGTTGCATGGATGACGTGGTACATCCACTAGGCGGCCAGTAAGTATTCTTCGGATAACCCGAGTTTTTTAATTTGCCAATAATACACGCTCTTAGGACTTCCGGAGATGGGGTTCTCTGCCCCTGGCTCACTGGGCGACTCCGGAGCGGTCCCTGGGCCTCGGTGTCCTTCACCTGCCGACGCCCAGGAGCATCAGGAAGTGGGGAGAGGCCGCCGCAGTGGGGTCCTCACGGCGCCGCTCCACTTCTTACCTAAAAGCTTCCGCGGAATCCGACGAACTCGGGGCGGGTTTCCCCGCGGGTCCCTCAGGGGACCCAGCAAAGTTCCGGCTGGCACCAGCACGCGGTCCACATCCAGCGGGACGCGGCGCCCTTTGCTCTGTGGCCGTGGGGGCGGAGGGAGGAAGGGCGTCGGGAGAGACCCATTTTGCTACTGTGAGGCGTTCTCCAGGCAACACCGGGCGCGGTCCCCACTTTCACCTTTTCCACAACAATGGAACCGCCTGAAGCCTCCCGGGAGCGGGCGAGACGCGGTTACCAAGGTGACGCCGGCGGGGGACTCGGCGGACCGGACCAATGTGTTCCTAGGGAGGGTGAGCGCTGTACCTCGTCTGTCTTCTGACGCGGCCTCTTACAACTCTAAGCCATTTCGTCCCTCAGGTCTACTTGATATACCAAAGGGAGTCCGCCAAGAGTTTCCGGCGCCTCGCGTAGGCGCGCGTCGGGTAGTCCCCGCGCCGGCACCCCCTCTTTCCTCGGTGGTAGAGTCCGGGGCAGGACTGCGCATGCGCGCGGCCGAGAGGGGTTGGCCAGCCGCGGTCGTGGCGGCGGGTGACAGGGGCTCGAGGGGTTTTCCCGCGAGGCCTCGGGTTGGTTTAAACGCCGACTTTCGGGACGCATCAGGTACGTGTCTGAGCCCGGCGGGCAGCGAGGTCTGGTTCAGTGCAGGCGGGCGGGATGCGGGGCCGCCGGAGGCGGCTGCGCTCGGGCCCGTGTTTCCTGGGTGATGGACTAAGTGGGATGGTGATTCCTCCCCGTGGCTCGGCCTGAAGGTGATTAGCTAAATCGTGCCTGTCCAACAGCCCTGGTGGCCCGGGTGCCCGCGAGACCCGTACCCGGCTGGCGGTTAAGCTTTGGGGAACACGTTTCCCTTTGAGAAGCCAGTGAAAGCCAAAAATTTCTCCGTTGCCTTCTCATTGGAGTTAAAATAGGGTAATGGATTTTATGACCTGTTGGAAACACAGCTTTGCACATTGATTAACAGCTAGTATTATTATCTGTAGATGGGGACACTCTCGATCATACTTCCCAAGGTCATTGTGAGGACCGAATGCTACCATCCATGTCTTATAAACAGTACACTCTTAACAGTTTGTGAGCTAGGTTCTGTTATCACTCGTGATTACAAATAAAGAAGCCAGCCCCAAGGGGAAAGAATGCTGGGGTCCCACTGAGGGTTAGCAGCAGAGTGATGTTCGATAAGCTCGGTGCTCTCTCTTCACTTCCTTTGTACTGTGCCCTCTCCCCTAAGGAGTTTCACTAGAGGGAAGGCTGCCCTGGGCCAAGGGACAGCTTGTATCTCAGGTCTACTCCGCGGCCCCAGAATCCCAGGAACTTTCCGGAGTTGTTTATGGATTATCATATCTGATTTAAAAGGAAGACCCTTCCTTTTCTTCATCTGTAATACAGTCATAGGGTTGCTTAATCACAGGAACACATTCTGAGAAGTGTGTCATTGAGGGGGGAGTTGGTCTCATTGTTGTGCAGACATGAGAAAGTGTACTTTCATGAAACTGCGTGGTACAGCCTACCCTTCACCTAGGCTATGTGCTAGGTATTGTACTGTATACCTAGAGTACTTGTGGCATATGTGTGTTATAACCTATTACTCCTAGGGTCAAAATGAACAAAACAGGGCACCAAATCAAGCAGAAGAGAAAATGATGCAAAATCAAGAGACAGGTATAGCAGATGTCTGAGCCTGCTGTTGGCATTACATGGTGTGCTGTCTTATAAACAGAAGCAGTGTTCCCTAATGATAAAAATTATAGTATAGCAAACACACAAACCAGTAACATATTTGTTTATTATTATATATGCCATATGTAATTGTATGTACCATACTTTTATAGGACTGGCAGCGCAGAGCTTTTTTTTTTTTTAAAGGAACAGTTTCCTTTTTTTTATTTTTAGTTGTCAATGGACCTTTATTTAATTAATTTATTTATATTGTGCTGAGAATTGAACCCAGGGCCTCACACATGCCAGGCAAGTGCTCTACCACTGAGCCAAAACCCCAGCCCCAGAGCTCTGTTTATAATGCCTTTTACTGTGTTAAAATGGCCATGATATCATTATGTGGTAGGGATTATTCAGCTCCACTATTATATATACAGTGTTGTATATGTGGTGCATTGTCAACTGAAACATCATTATGTTGTGGGTGACTGCATGGTTGAGAGATATTAAACGTTGTGAGAACGAGTGAGGTGCCTCAGTTAAAAACCCGAGAAACTAATTAAAGTGCCAAGTTTTACCAAATGAGGAGCAATTAGGCCTGGAGCTGGTTCTGTTGCACTCAGACATAGTGCTCTTAGCCTAACTGGGGGATTTGGCTAGAACAACCTGGCTTACTTTTCCTTCTTTAAATATCTCCAGATGTTTGGAGGGGCAGAGGTTGCTTTTTAACTGTTGTTTGTTTGTTCATAAGTGGTAATGTGAATGTTGCCATTGTAATAATTCACTAAATCCAGAAGAATAGCTGAGCATGGTGGCACATGCCTGTAATCCCAGCAACTCTGGAGGCTGAAGCAATAGGATCATGAGTTCAAAGCCAGCAATTTAGTGAGGCCCTACGTAACTTTTATTTAGAAACACTGTCTCTAAATAAAAGATAAAAAGGGTTGGGGATGTGGTTCAGTGGTTAGGCACCCTTAGGTTAAGTCTCCAGTATATATATATAAAAAAAAAAAATCCAGAAGTATATTCTTTAAAATGTCTATTTTTTTGTACCAGGGATTGAACCCAGGGGCACTTAACTACTGAGCCACATCCCCAGCCCTTTTTAAATATTTTGTTTAGAGACAGGGTCTTGCCGAGTTGCTAAGGGTCTTGCCGAGTTGCTTAGGCTGGCTTTGAACTCATGATCCTACTGCTTCAGCCTCCAGAGCCGCTGGGATTACAAGCAGGCACCACCACACCCAGCTCTTTAATGTGATTTAAAATTATATTGTATCACATGGAATTGCCATTATTTGACCATATATATATATCAGTTGTAGAGGAACACAATACCTTTATTTTATTTGTTTAATTTTATGTGGTGCTGAGGATTGAACTCAGTGCCTCATGCATGCTAGACCAGCTCCCCACCACTGAGCTACAACCCCAGCCCCTATTTGACCATTTTTTAACCTATAAAATGGCCAGTTCTGTCATCCTTCTCCCCTTTCCATTTTAATCACTGTGTAACTGTGCCAAACACTTTATTTTTTTCTTTTTGTTTTCTCATGGAAGATTATATTATAAACTTTGTTCTACAGCTTGCTTTCTTAAAGTGTTTTGAGGTTTTTGTGGCCAGTCCACACAAAGTTCTCAATTTACTGTACCATTATAAGAATGTGCCACATGTATGTAGCTACCTCAACCCTTGGTAGATATATTTTGGATTGTTTCATATTTTTTCAGTTATCAGCAATAGAGAACATTATGTTTGTCAAAATCTTTCTGGAGTATAAAATATTAGAAATAGATTTGCTAACCAAAAAGTGTGCACGTTTGAAATTTTGCCTAGGCAGTGGGGTGCAGGCCTGTATGCCAGCTACTTGGGAGACTAAGAGAGGAAGATTGCAGTGAATATGGCCCAGAAGTTTTCCTTTATATTCTCATTGGATGCATGTCTTACTAATTATCATGTTGTTATGATAGTTTCATACCGTGAATTCTCTTTTTTTTTTGGTACTGGGGTTTGAACCTATGGGCATTTTGCCACTTAACTATATCCCCACCCCTTTTTATTTTTTGTGTATCGACAGACACAGGGTCTCACCAAGTTGCTGAGGCTGACCGAGAACTTGTGATCTCCTGCCTCAGCCTCCTGAATTGCTGGAATTCCAGATAGGTGCCATCCTGTCTGGCTGTTTCACATAGTTTTAAGGAAATCTTCCCTTCTATTTTTTGGCCAGTTTCTTCTAAGACATGATTAATACATTACCACTTTTATCATAATGTGTTGAAGGAAGACTTTATACATAGGAGCAGGAAGATGAGAATGCTGCTTTTTTGTTTTCTCACTTGAACTTCCTTTGATGTTATCTTCAGTTCACAGATTCTTAGAAGGAACTTTTTAAGCTAATTGTGTGCTTTAAGTTAAAATTGAGTTATAAATGGGGAAAAATGAATCTTAACCCCTATCGCACACCATATACAAAATTAATTCTCATTTAATGAATTACAGTTCCAAATATAAAAAGTAAAAGAATAAAATCCCAGAAGTTAACTTTAAAAATTTTCATAAAAATAACAAAAAAGGAGAAACAACAAGATATAAAATTTATCTTGACCTTGGGATAACAAAAATTTCTTAAACAAAATATTTATTATCATTGAAAAATAATTAAAATTAGGAGCATTATTAATCAAAAGAAATCAATAAGAAAGCAAAAATGCAAGCCACAAATTGGGAGAAGATATTTTCAGCACTATATGTGTATATAACAAAAGACTAGCATATATAAAAGCATACATAAAAGGACCTTTATAAATCAATAAGAAGATAACAGACTACCCAGTAGAAAGCCGGCAGAAGAGTCTTACAGGAATATCACAAAAGAGAGTTTCTATATGTCCAAAGAATATATGAAAAGGTACTCTAGTTAGTGGGGAAAAGTCAATTAAACAATGCAACATCACAACATACTTACCAAAATGGATAAAATGAAAGAAATGTTGAGAAGGGTCCCTCGTACACTATAGTTAGGAGTATAAATTGGTACAGTAACTTTGGAAAACTATTTGGCAACATCTATTAGAACTAAAGATACAGGACTAGGGATATTGCTCAGTCATGCATGCACTTGCCTAGCATGCATGAGGCCCCCCTGAGTTTGATCCCCAGCACTGCAAAAAAACAAAACCCCACAGATATAGATATGGTGGCACACAAGTGTAATTCCATCTACTCAGGAGACCGAGGCAGATCCCAGTTCAAGACTGGCCCATGCAACTTAATGAGACCCTGTCTCAAAATGAAATTTTAAAAGGACTGGTGGTGCTGGGGATATAGCTCAGAGGTACAGTGCTTGCCTGGGATTCATGAAGCCTTGGGTTCAACCCCAATACCACCAGGAAAAAAAAAAAAAAAAAAAAGGACTGGGGATGTAGCTCAGTGTATAGGGCTCTGGGTTCAATCCCCAGTGCTGAAAGAAAAAAGAAAAAAGCTAAAGATACGAGTGCTTTATGATTCAACAATATTACCCTGAAGTGTAGAAACAGAACAGCAGTCATATGTGTATGGAGGTACATGTCCAAGTGTGTTCTTAGCACTGTTTTTGATAGTTAAACACCAAAAACAGTTCAAATGTCCATCATCTATAGAGTGGACAGAGAACTTTTGATATGCTCTTGCAGTAGGATATTATATACCCATGCAAATGAGCAAACTACTACATGCAACAACATGGATAAATCTCAAAAAACATGATGTTGAACGTAAGAAGCCGGGCAGGGCCGGTGCATGGTGCATGCTTGTAATCTAACCAGCTCAAGAGGCTGCAGGTGAGAGGGTTTTAGGCTAGAAGCCAGTCTCAGCAACTTAGAGAGGCTATAAGCAACCTAAGGAGACCCTGTCTCAAAATAAAATATTAAAAGGGCTGGGGACGTGGCTCAGTGGTTAAACGCTCTTGAGTTCAATCGTTGGTACCAAAAAAAAAAAAAAAAAAAAAAAAAAAAGCAAAATAAGAGAAGCCAGGTGCAAAAGAGGACTTTCTATAGGAGTTCGTGGATATAAAGTTGATGGATGCATCATTGGTGCTAAAATGCTCTGCACCCTTATCTGCATGGTGGTCGTGTGTGTGAAGATCATGAAACCTTACACTATGATTTTAGATTTATATCTATGTTATACTTAAATTAAAAAAATTGCCTCTGCTCCTTTCCTCCCCGCACACCTGGGTGATGTTAGTAAACCTACTTCACTGGGCCTTGTGTGAATTGTAGTAGATTACAGTCTTCTGAAAGCTGGTGTATGGTGGGTGGCGTTGTCAGCTCTGCCTGTTCTGGATCTCCTCTTCCCTTCAGACCTCACCGTATGTAAGGCACATGGACTGTCCGACATATGGATCAAGTGAAGGGTTCTAATATCATCCCCAGGGTGAAATACAAGTTTAATTTTGTTCTTCGAAATGGAGCATATGGTTGCTCCCAGAGCAGTTCTGACCCATGTTGCTGAACATGAGATGGCATTCCAAACCGCGAAGTCAGCGATGCCGATTTGTGACGGACCTGCCTGTGGTTCATGTAAACTATAGACCCATTTAGACCTGGGTTCAGACACTTGCTCCCACTCGAACCTTAGCTTTCTGAATGTCAGTTGTCAGCTGGGACGATAAGTAGCTTGTTGAAAGGTGGTTGTGAGTTAAATAAGATATTTCTTGCAGAGATCTTAGCGTACTGCATGGCACGTACAGAACAATCAACACCCGGGAGCTGTTGCCAGGCTTCTAATAGCCATGGAATAAAATGTTTTCATGATTTGAGAACAGTGGTATACGATCACTGATCCACCTGTTTGTTTGACATTTCTGACACTAGGAGAAGGGAAAGTCGGCCTTTCCTTTATCAGGCCAGAGATGCCTCTCTTTGGGAATATATTCAGTCCGAAGAAGACACCTCCTCGGAAGTCTGCTTCTCTCTCCAACCTGCGTTCTGTGAGTGTGGGGACTGGTGTCAGCTTGGTGTGCAGTGTGACTGGAATGCCCAGGGTGGTCTCCACTGGAGAGGATGGGCCTCCAGGCATCATCATAGGAGAGCATCCTTTTAATTCATAGTATTGCTATTGCTAAAACCACTTTTGAACTCCTATTTGGGAATTATTGCTGGAGTTTACTCAAGAACCTAAGAAGAGCTGGGCGTGGTGGTGCACGTCGGCAGACCCAGCAGCTTGGGAGGCAGGAGGATTGCAAGTTCAAAGCCAGCCTCAGCAATTTAGGGAGGCCCTAAGCAACTCAGTGAGACCCTGTCTCTAAATAATATATAAAAAGGGCTGAGGATGTGGCTCAGTGGTTAAGTGCCCCTGGGTTCAATTCCCAGTACCTCCCTCCCAAAAAAAAAAGAACCTAAGAAGACAGTCAATCTAATTATGACGTTTGGTCCCAAATAATACTATCCAACTTGGATTTTATTCCCAAGGCTCAGCCAGAAATCAGTCATGTTTAAGAATCAAATTTATTCTTCAAGGATGATGATTACCTTAGTGACAGTCAAAATGATTGAATACAGTTCCAAATGAGATTTTCTAAGAATATTTGGGAATATGCCCATAGCAATAGCATTGGAATAAATGATACCTTTCTGAAGCAACATACTACCCTTTTGAATGTATAAACTCTAAGTTTAAAAAGAATTAGATTACAAAGTCAGAGCACATGGAAATCCCATTTCCATTCCCAGCTGTTTCTCCTCCATCCTCAATACACAAGTACACATAGATCCCGTGCTCACAGTCACTGTCAGCTTTCCTAAAGTCTTCTGAGTATCCATGACCAGGTACTGGGTTCATCCTCCCCACCGTAATCCTGTCTGTCATTGCTGCTCTCACATGCCAGGAAATGATGTGTATCCTAGTTTCTCTGACCTTTTCCTACAGAGCTGATTGCACGTTAGTCCTTCACAGGATAGTAGGGTGGGGCAGCAAGGCTGTTCAGGCTGGCTTCACCCAGCTTTTGGGTCTTTGAGTCCACTGCCTCTGTGCCCCAGTTAAAATCAGACTAGGAGGCAGCCCCATTGTGACCAGGGCTAGGCATTCTGGGATCTGTTTCTGATGCCTGCAGGCCTCGAGCCTCCCAATCCTCTTTGTCAAAGAGGCAGTGCATCTGGGACATCCCATATCCTAGCCACATGGAAAGCAGGAGCAGCAGCGTGATTACATGGCTTCTGTCTCTGACTGTAACATGCATATCAGCCCTCTCTACAGTGTTTTACGTACTGAAAGACTTGTAAGGGGTGGCAGGGCAAAGACCTCCCCAGTGCTGTGTGTGGTTGCTGGTGGATTTATTAGCACCTCATCATCACCCGGTAACAGCTCAGATCATGGGAGTGAAGGCCTCCCCCCTTCCTTTCCTGTGCTCCTCTAGTGCCACTTGGGCTGCACAGGAGCTTCCTTTGTGCCCGTTACTCCCTCCGTCTTGAATCTTCTTTGCTGTTCATTAACTTTCTGTGTGCCAGACACTCTTCCGAGCACTGGCAATACAGTGGACTGAAGAGAAGGGGCCGATGAGGAATCAAATTGCGGCGCTGTAAAGAGCAAATATGTACCAGATCCAGTGGTGCACACCTGTAATCCCAGCAACTGGGAAGGCTGAGGCAGGAAGACTGCAAGTTCAAGGCCAGCCTCAGCAACTTAGTGAGACCCTGTCTCAAAACAAAATAACAAAAGAGCTGGGGGTTTAGCTCAGTGGTCAAGCACCCTGAGTTTAATCCCCAGTCCTTCCCCCACCCCAAAGCAAATATTTTAATGGGGGAGGGTATAGAAAATAAGTAAATTTGTATCTGGTGGTCATAAGTTGTAACTCTTATGGAGCAAAACAAAGCATAGAGCTGGGATAAGGCATGGCTGGCATTGGGACCAGGGAGTTGTCATTTTAAATAGGATGGTCAAGGAAGACCTGAGAAAAGGACATTGGCACACAAACCCTTCTGCCCGTTCCCGCTCCCGCCCCCGCCCCCACCCCCATCTCCCTTGCTAGGCTGAAAGCAAGGCAGAGCTGGTCCTGTCCGCCTCTGAACACCCAGTACCTAGTCCTGACCAGGGTGGGAACTCAGTGAGTTGCACAAGTATATCTGGAAATTGGACTGGCACACTTAAAACACTACTGTGAATTGGGTGGTAGAATTTTATCCTTTCTCTGTGATGTAAATAGCTCCATTTAAGTAAATGATAATTTAGAATACATTTTGAAAATTTTTTTCATTTTATTAAAAATTTACAGTGGAATTTGGATTTCTGGAGCTGTAGATATAGCTCGGTGATAAGAGTTCCTGACGTGTCCCAGTCCTACAAGGAAAAAGAGTGCATTCCTTAAGCTGTTAAGTGTCCAGTAGGTGTAAATAATTCAATTTACAAATTTCAGCATATATAGCTTTTTGGGGAAATGTCCGTGTTTAAAGCAGAACATTTCTCTTTTATAGTTAAAAATTTTTTTGTTACATATCATTTTGACTTTTTGGCCCTTAAAGATTATTAAAGGTGCTAGCTAGGTAATGATCAGAGGACAGAAACAGACTATCGGTCTGGAGTTAGTGGAAGTGAGCTGGGTCGAGGGTGCAGTTCTGGCCTCCTGAAGCCAGTGTGGTCTCTCACCCACAGCTGGATCGTTCAACCCGGGAGGTGGAGCTGGGCCTCGACTATGGAACCCCCACCATGAACCTGGCAGGGCAAAGCCTGAAGTTTGAAAATGGCCAGTGGATAACAGGTGGGCTGGGTTTCCTGCCATTTTGTCAAACAAGATTATAGAAGTAAACCTCCCTTATAACTAAGGGTTCCATCCTTCTGCCAGAGACAGGGATCAGCGGGGGTGTGGACCGGAGGGAGGCTCAGCGCCTTCGTAGGCGGAACCAGCAATTGGAGGAAGAGAACAATCTCTTGCGGCTCAAAGTGGACATCCTCCTGGACATGGTGAGCAAGGTGCTGGGGAAGGGATGTCTGGGTTTTCCCTTCAGGGAGGCTCCACCCTCATTGTTCCTTCCAGTTCATATCTCACAGGGCCTGTTATCCCAGGTACGTTGCTTGCATCCAAGGCACAAATTAGACACAGTCCCTACCTTAAAGGTCTGGAACAGAGATACACAGTACACATGATTACAGTGCCTTGTGGTATGGGTGACATAGTCTGTATGCTCTGATGTCAGCACACGAGAGAGAGGAGGTTACTCTGTCAAGTAACCTCCTGTCATGGAGCAAAGGATATTTGAGCTTAATTCTGAAGGATGATGGCAGAATGGAGGTTGGGATGAAGGCATTCCAGAAGGAGGGACCACTCTGTCCATGGCTTGGAGGTGTCCTATACCAAGTAGGCACCAACCAGTACCCAGAACAGATCTGCTGAGGGACACACACTGCATTAGCATTGATTTCTTATGGCTGTTAAAACCCAGTGACCTGCCATGTCTGGTGTTACAGGCCTGTAATCCCAGTGACTAAGGAGACTTGAGACAGGAGGGCTGCAAATTCAAGGCCAATCTCAGCAACTTAGTGAGATCTTGTCTCAAGATTTAGAAAAGTGGGGCTGGGGCTGCAGCTCAGTGGCAGAGCACTTGCCTAGCACTGGGTTTGATCCTTAGCACTCCATAAAAATAAATAAATGAACTGCAAAAATATAACTGCAAAAATAATTTTAAAAAAATATTTAAAAAGGGTGTGTGTGTGCTGGTGATGCAGCTCAGAGGTAAACACCCCTTGGTAGGGTCAATCCCTAGTACCACACACAAAAAAAGAAAAACAAAAGGTTGACCAGAGTGGATCGTGAACATTCTTGTGGTCCTGGGTCATCGGGGGTCACGTCTGCCCAGTTGCCAAGGGTTTCCCATCACAGGGGCCAGCAGTGTTAGAGGAATGCCAGGAAGCTCTTCCTTAGTGCAGAGTGGCCTTTCAGACCTCACACACAGTCCAGAAACCTGTTTGTAACTGCTGCTGCTTGATTTCCAGCTTTCTGAGACCACTGCTGAATCCCACTTGATGGAGAAAGAATTGGATGAACTAAAGAGCATCAGCCGAAGGAGGAAGTGAAAACCCAGAGACCTGTCAGGAGACTAGGGAGAATCCCACTGACCGGGGCGAGGGTGTGGCCGAGCAGTTTGTTTTTTAGCCAAACCAGTGGATTTGGTCCTGGAAGAGACCACTGCACTGCCCTCCTGGGCTGGCAAAAGGAAGGGGGCACAGGATGGAGGAAGCCAAGATGCCAGGTGAGGGCAGATGCTGGGAAGGCACGCCAGACGCACCACCTGGGGACGCCACACTGCAAGCAGATCTGGGGAGCGGAGGGCAAGGTAAGCCTTGGGAGTTCGCCACACGTGAGCACACAGCTGCATGTGTCCCAGTCATCCTGCTGGACGATGCTTTTGGGAGTAGTGGCTGAATCTCGTCATCTCACCCCCTCGTACTCAACCAGTTCCAAGAGCCGGATATTCAGGGACCAGGCATGAGCGCTCACTTGGTTCTCTGGCCTGCAGGCCACTGTCTCTCTGCCTTCAAAGAATGCTCGTCCCCCAACCCAGTCTCCTCTGGCCTCAGCTTCCCAGCATCAAGTGCTGGTCCTCATGGCAACACTATTTTTATGCTACCTTCCTGTTCACACTACTTCTCTTTTTATTAAATGGTGTTAAATATCATCTCTGTGGCCAAAATGACTGAAAAAAGCAGCATGGGTTCCTCGAGAAGTACGGAGCCTGGAGTCTAATCTTCTGTTGCTTCACTGAAAATGTGGTTTTCAGGGTTGGGGAAACAGTGGCCTCGAAGGAGACATTCCAGCTCTCCCAGGCACTAGTGGAGGCTGACCTTGAAGAGAAATGGTCTCTCTGTGCTCAAACTGCTCCCTCCACTATCTTGCTCCGGGAGGTGGGACTGGCTGGGACCTGGCAGGGCCTGGTGGTTGGCAGGAGAATTGAGAATTAGCATGTGTCAGCAGCTCCTGGGGTGAAATGGTCGCTGACAGGGTAGGAGTCCGGGAGCAGGGGTGTACACCTGGACCGTCACACACCTGGCACTGGGTTCTGCACACTGTCTCATTTCCCCTCAGCTCAGTCCTGTGAAGCAAGGACTGTTGGCATGCTCTGGCCAACAGAGTGTGGCGGGGTGGGCAGAAGAGGACAGTTTGTAGCTTCAGCCTATGTCCTCACTTCCTGACACAGGAATGTTTAATTCAAAAGAAATTAGGGGGGCTGGGGATATAGCTCAGTTGGTAGAGTGCTGGTCTCGCAAGCACAAGGCCCTGGGTTCAATCCCCAGCACCGCAAAAAAAAAAAAAAAAAAAAAAGAAATTAGGGAAGGATCCAGATACAAGTAAGTTTTCAAGTACAGATAATAGAAGCAATTGAGTTTGCTTGTGCCTAGGCCTGGATCTTTGGCAGTCTTTCAATGAGTACCCTCCATTCTTCAAGTTAATCATCATCCTTATTTTTTTTGCACCTTTTTATTGGTGCATTATAGTTGTACATAATGGTAGTATTTGTTGTTACATATTTGGACCCGCATACAATAAAACAATGTGATTTGGCCAACATCCCTGCCTGGCACATCATCTTTTTTTTTTTTTTTTTTTTTTTTAGATAAAGAAACCAGCCCAGCAAAGTGACATAGCTAGAAGGGATGGAGCCAGGGCTGAAAGTTTGGGAATCATGGGGCCTATTTGGTTGTCCCAGTGATTTGAATCCTCTAGCAGCATCACCTGCAACACCTCGTGGCTAATCCAGGGCCCCAGAACACCCTGTGGTATGTGGGGCAGTGAAGTCTTAGGTTTGAATGAGAAAGGCAAAGCCATTGGTGAGTGAGCAGAGGAATGCTGTGATCCAACTGGTATTTTTAAAGGATCTCTCTGGCTGCTGTGTGGTAAGAGCAGGCTGAAGCGGGGCAGGCTGGGACCAGCAAGGTGGTGGCTGTAGAGGTGACACAGTCAGATTCGAGATAGGACTTGCAGTGGAGTCAGTGTTTGCTGAGGAGTTAGAATGTGATGTGAGTCAATGATGATCCTGTTAAGAAAAATTTAAAAATGCCCGCATCTCACCACCCTGAATTGTTTGCTTTAGGAAGTTTCTTTTGTTTTCTTTTCCTCTGAGATGGTATTTTCTTCCAAGATCTTACCTTTTTAGTCAGATAGGTTCTGGCTGAAATTCCTCCCCCTCAAAGTCTTTCTTAACCAAATCTAGCAGTTATGGGGAACCCAAGTAAACAGTGCTAACTCCTTAATGCGACCATTTTAATCACTATAACAATATCATGAATTTTTGTGTGAACTGAATTAGGGAAGGATAGTCACTGAAGAGCTGAAATAGAAAGTTCTGGGGGCATGAGCAGTAAGTACAGGATTAGAGGCAATAATTAGAGGAAATCTTTGAGTTTTAGCAAGGTGGTTCATATGCACGATGTACAAGCTAATGTGCTTTTTCTTCCCTTTTTTCTTTTTTTGGATATTGGGGATTGAACCCAGGGCCGCATGCATGTTTGGCAAGTCATCTACCATTGAGCTACAACTCAGCTCTAATGTGTATTTATGTGAGAGACTTATAGCTTCTACAAAAATTTCAAAAGGACTGTGCAAACCCACCCCTACCTTTATTAAGAACTACCATATCACCAGTTTCAAATTTTAGCAGAACAGAAATAGGAAAGGTGTAAATCGTGAGCTTGAGGGTTGGGGAACAGAGGACCTAGGGAGCCCAGGGTTCCAGAACACCCTTACAACCACGGCAGCATTACCTTGGTTCCAGTATGGGGCATCCCATTATTTGCTCGCCCCTTACTGTCCCTTTGTCCATTGACATGACCTCTGACCTGGCAATAGTCTCACCAAATGTTGCATTTGCTGCTGAGCATTTCTCCTGGGGACCTTTAGCAATGTCATATTCCATTTTCCTCCCCATCCCAGCCTTTCAATATCCCATTCCACAGGGGTTTGTCCTCTGCTTTCTGTGCATCTCGTTTCCTCCTGCAGGTTTAAACACTTTGCATTGCATGATTCCAATATTTTTTTATCCCTTGGCAATTTTATAATTGAAAGAGCTCTTTTAGACAAACTATTTTGAAAGACTCTCAAAATAAAAAGGGATGGGGATGTAATTCAGTGATAGAGCACAGCTAGTTCAATCTGTAGTACTAAAAAAAAAAATGTATTGCTTTTGTGAATATAAACAAAATTAAGTTTTGGTTTTCCCAAAACTTCTTCACATTAGCTTTGTGAACCACTTTCCTTACAGAAGTCATCCATGTTGTGCTTTTCACACAAGACTGCCCGCTCTACCTTCAACAGTGTTGATCTAGCATTTTCTTTTTCTTTTTCTTTTTCTTTTTTTTTTCTCCTTGCAATACTGGGGATCAAACCCACAGTCTCATGCATGCTAGGCAAGTACTCTGCTGCTGAGCTACTCCTAGACCCAGGCATTTCTTAAAAGAACCTGTGAGAGAACTAAAAAACCACTGGCACCAAACTCTTAAGTTGCCCTCAAATTTATAAAGCTAGCCTACTTTTAAAAAATTTAATACATGTATCAGAGAATAATTCATAAGTGTACAGCTTGATGAATTATCCAAAATGAACATGCCCATGTACCCATCACCCAGGACAAGACATGGAACCTTCTGGCATCCCAGAAGCTACATGCCTGCTTTTTCCAAATATTATCCTCTCCTCAGTGGGAATCACTATTTTGACTTCTCAACCGGTGTGACATGAAAATCTTATAGGTCATCCCACACCTGTAATCCCAGCAGCTCCAGAGGCTGAGGCAGGAGGATCTAGAGTTCAAAGTCAGCCTCAGCAACTTAGCAAGGCCCTAAGCAACTTAGAAACCCTGTCTCTAAATAAAATATAAAAAGCGCTGGGGATATGACTCAGTGATTAAGCATCTCTGGGTTCAATCTCTGGTACTGAAGAAAAAAAAAAAAAAAGAAAAGAAAACCTATAGTCAGAGCTGCCCTTCTGCCCTTCCAACCTTCCAAGGATGAAAGGCCTGAGGACTGAATCAGGAGGTAGTGCCAGCTCTCAAGCCCACCAAACTATGTAAGCACAGGACAAAGACTCATTACTACATTTTCATGGGTCAGATAAGAATCTGGCTTATCTGACTTAAGAGTCTCTGATTTCAGGTCAGTTGGCTAAATATATATAAATTACACTTGTATTAATTTGTGGGTGCACATTATGGCAGGGTTTAGTGGTGCACACCTGTAATCCCTGCTGCTTAGGAGGCTGAGGCAGGATAAGAAGTCCAAGGCCAGCCTCAGCAACTAAACCAGATTCTAAGCAAATCAGACCTTGTATTAAAATTAAAAATTAAAAAAGGGCTGGGCATGTAGTGCTGTGGTAAAGCGCCTCCGGGTTCAATCCCCAGCAACCACCCCCCACCGACAGGGATCGATAATCCAGGGGTGCTTAAACACTGAGTCACATCCCCAGCCCTTTTTAATTTTTTTTTTTTTTTTTTTTTTTTTAATGTTGAGACAGGTCTCGCTGAATTGCTTAGGGCCTAGCTAAGTTGCTAAGGCTGGCTTTGAACTTGCATCCTCCCGCCTAGACCTCTCGAGCTGAAGCCTCCGCGCCGTCTCCTGTTACTATTTTGAATGTACAGGATATAATTCTTTGGAGGAGAGTTACTAGTATGTAGCACAACTTCAGTACGTATACGCTCTGGCCAACAAGCCCAATTCTAGAAACCCATCCTCTAGAAATTTTTGCAGCACACCCCACTACTGCAATCTTTTTTTTTGGCAGTGCTCAAGGTTGAACCCAGGGTCTCATCTCTGCTAGGCAAGCACTCTTCAACAAGCACTCTAACACTGCGCCACATCCCCAGCCCCGAGTTCCCCGGTTTTTAAAATGGAGAGAACGGCGCCTACCTCAACCGGTTGTGAGGATTTTAGAGTACGCGTGCACGCGCAGTACCACGTCCTTTAGCCTTCACGCTTACCTTTGTTTTGGTACCTTGAAACGGTTTAGTTGATGGTTTCCCCAAAGACCAACAAACCTCCAGATCGCTAACTTATCTCCACCAAAAGCCATACCCGCAAGGAAAGTGAAGCTGGATGGTGCTTCTCAAAGTGTGATCCAGGGAGGCTTGCTACAATGCGGCTTCTGGGTCCGCTCCCGACCACTGCACGGAATGACTGCGGCGGCACCCGGCGCTGCTGCTCTAACTTTCCGGGTCATTTTTCGGCCCCCTGAACTCAGAACCCCAGCGTAAGACGACTGAGGCGCTTTGGGGACGCCGCCGCGGCGGGACCCAGGGCAGAGAGTCAGTAGAACTGCGGGCCAGGCGGCGCCGCTCTCTCGCGGCCGCACGCCTCTCGCTCCCGGAAGGGCGGCTCTGTCCACCCGGGGCCCAGCTCGACTGCTCCCTTCCGCTTCCGGTGTCCCCTATAACCATGGCTGCCGCCGCCGCTGCCGCCGGCGCTGGGGAACCTCTGTCCCCTGATGAATTGCTCCCGAAAGGCGACGCGGAGAAAACCGAGGAAGAGCTGGAAGAGGACGACGACGAGGAGGTACCAGGGCCCTGCGGGGTGCGGGCCGAGGAGCGGGCCGTCCGGGGCTGTGGGGTCCGCGTGCTGCGGGATCCCGGCGCAGGCGGCTTCTCCGGGGAGGCGGGGTTAGGGGCTCCTGCTCTGCCGGCCTCCGTGTCGCAGCGGAGCCGCAGGTGCAGGTGCTTCGACCAAAACCCGCACCTCCTTCTCCACAGCTAGATGAGACCCTGTCGGAGAGACTCTGGGGTCTGACGGAGATGTTCCCGGAGAGGGTCCGGTCCGCGGCCGGAGCCACTTTTGATCTTTCCCTCTTTGTGGCTCAAAAAATGTACAGGTAAGGGACAAGGGAACAAAGACATTGGGTGTGTGCATGGGATGTCTGAACCTCTGAGAAAAGAGAATACGGACTTCGGAAGCAGGAGTTCTGGGTTCGAGTGACCTTGGACTGCTTGTACCCTAACCTTTCTGAGTTCCAGTTTTCTCTTCTGTAAAGTGGGGGTTCTTACTTGGCAAGGTTGTTATGGAAGTCATTTTAGTTTATCTGAGATGATTGATGTACGAGTAGCTTTATAAGAACTGAGAAGATCGTTAAGCAGCTATGGCTAAATATCATATCTCCCAGAACAACCTCCTGCCCCTGGTAGGAGACTCGAGTATGATGTAAGGACAGGGTGGAATACACTTAGGAAAAGCACTGTATGTAGTGAAAGAGAGGTTTGACTACTGCTTTGTTCTTAACCGGGCCGCCTGTTCATTTGCGTCTCCATACTTGCCCTCCCTCTGCAGGTTTTCCAGGGCAGCCTTGTGGATTGGGACCACTTCTTTTATGATACTGGTTCTTCCTGTTGTCTTTGAGACTGAGAAGTTACAAATGGAGCAACAGCAGCAACTGCAGCAGCGGCAGGTGAACCCAAACTGACTTTTTGCCAGTGGTGGAGACACAAGTTATGCCTTTCTCCAGCACCAGTAGACTGCAGTTACTGTGTGGGTGGGGATTGGGATTAGGCCCATGCCCTTTTAGGTGCCTGTGCTCAATATTGTTTTTGTCTGCCTCATCAGGTACAGTGAAAATGTCTAGACTGTACAGTGCCTTACACCTCTCCTTTTCTTTTCCAGATACTTCTAGGGCCTAACACAGGGCTGTCAGGAGGAATGCCAGGGGCTCTGCCTTCACTTCCTGGAAAGATCTAGGTTGTTACTGCTATATTTGAGCTGTCTTGATGGGAGAAATTTGAAATTCAGTTGTGTTTGAACTGCTATCTGGGTTTTTTTTTTTTTTTTTTTTTTTAAACTGTGGCATATTGATCCAAACCTGGTAGAAAGAATTCTCCCCTCATTGTCTCATGGAAAGACTCCCAACTTTTAACTGTGCCCTCCACGCTGTCCTCAATGTTTCTTCTGTCCTCACTCTGACACCCGAGTGCAGCTATGCAGACGGTTATTCCAGCTCTGGCCACCTTACCCCCTTCTAGTAGATTGCTCCTAATTGGAAGATCTCCTCACTGTCCTATTGTGGGGTAGAAACTAATGCCCCATAATAGGAGGGAAAGATCCCTGACCATTAATGACTTTTTTTTTTTTTTTTTTTTTTTAAAGAATGGAGATATTGGGGAGGGACATGCACATATTATGAAACTGACAAAGTACACTGCACCTGTCTGGTAAAGCACCAGGAAGCCCCATGAATACTGGAGAGAAGGGAAGCTGGTTGCAGCTTCACCCACAAAATGGGGACAATGAGTGTGGAGAACAGAGCAGAGGCTCGTTTCCTCTGCACATTTTGGCTATTAGACCTGTGTGTAGTAAAAAGTCAGTGCTCACTTTTTGTATTTAAATATTAAAAATTATTCCAATTCAAAGTGTCATCCATGTGCCTGTAATAAGTACCTAAAAGTTACTTGGACCATTTTAGAAGGCCAAAGACATAATAGTGCTTCACATTTCCATCCCCACTGATAATTTCAAGGCCCAAGTTAAATTTTTGAAAAAGAAAATTCACTGTTCACCAAGAAACTCTTAATGACACCTTTGCACTGAATTCAAGTAATCAATTTCTGATCCACCATCCTAAGGAAAGGGCCAGGTCAGTGTTTTTGTAGTCTACAGACATTTCACAATTATAAACTTGTAGGAAGTACTGATTTCTAGTGTTGGGGATAAGAACTTTTTTGTGCTTTTTTTTTTTAAGTGATGGGAGATGAGAAACTGATGAAGTCAGTTGCAGTCCCATATTTGAACCTTGCAGTTTTCCTATTTAACATAAGAAATTTTTTAGCATAAAACACTCTTGAGTCTTTGGTGTGAATCCTTTTATCAAAATAATACTGTGCAGTTTTGGAGATAGTATTATTCCTGTTTTGCAAAGGCGGAAACATTCATGGAAAAGTTAAGTAATATACACAAGGCCTCATAATAAGTGCTGGGTTTGGATTCAAATACAGCCTCCTAACTACTTAACCCTGCTATGCACTCTAGATAGAGGCAGCCTAGGTCCTTGGCTCAGACGCATATTTCACTTCACTAGGGCAAGGCACTCACCAGTCAGTCAGGTACAAGCTGTGCTTTGTACATTGGTTCTTCAAATTGCAATCCTAACTTCAAACTGAAAAATGCTTCAGTGGTACATTTCTGAAACAAATCCCACTAAGTGAACATTTTGTCTGGATTTTCCAGGTGAAGCTTGATCAAACTATTAGATGATGGTAATAAATTCCTTTTTTTTTTTTTTTTAAATATTTGTGGGTTTTTTGTTTGTTTTGTTTTAATATGGGGCTGAGGATCATGCCTCACATGTGCTAGGCAAGTGCTCTGCCACTAAGTCACAACCTCAGCCATGAATTCCTTTTAAAGCATCATCATACGAAAGTCCCCCCCCCTTATATAATTATAGAAGTCAGGCAGACAAGGAGATTTGTATGGAGTTTACCATTTTTTATATTTGGTTAAACAAAATACATCTTTTGTAAACAAACCCAGCACAAGGCCAACAGAAAAAAGGGGAATAAAAGCAAGAGAAAGCCTAGGGTTGCCCCTTATGGGACATCAGGTCTGCTCTCTTCCTTAAAAGAAGTAGGGCTTTTTGCCCTTGGGCATCAGCATGGGTCCCTGTTCCTAAGCACCAGAATTGGATATGAACAGAGAAACCAGCCCTGAAATGTTTAAGCGTCTTTGCATAGCCCACTGGCTCATGGACTCCATGTGCATGGGATTCCTTTGAAGTCCCATTTGCACAGGCCCAAGCAAGATTTGTGGGAAGGAGTTTTCTCCTCTTCCCAGGAAATGGCTTACAATCACGGACAGTGCCAATGGACCGAAGGTCCTGCTTGTGTTGCTTAATCAGCAAGTTTGGCGGTAACTTCTGGCTGGTGGTAGCTGGAATGTCATTGTGCAGGGGTAGAGAGCTCCCTGTGGTGCCAAGCAGATCTGGTGTAGAAAATGGTGCAGAAGAGACCACGGCCAGTTGCTGAGAGGGCATAATGTGCAGTAGCCACTTGGGGCCTCTTACTCGGCATAAAAAACGGCCTTGTTGGATTGAAGATACATGTGCAGAAAAAGTGCTGGTGTAAACATGCACTCCAGTCACAGTGGGGAGAAAGCCTCAGCTTCCCCATTAAGCTTGCTCAGGATCCACATGCAAGCCCCGGGCTGGCTCTCCTGGTGGAGAGAAGTCTGACCAGGGGGCAGCTCTCACACCTGCCAAGACCAGTGATCAGTGAGGACTGGCCAGGTTACCCCTGCCTGCCCAACTGCCTTGAGGCAACCACAGCCACTTTGGTGACACGTGTGGTATTATTTATTTCCCCTCCTTTTGTTTTCCAAAGTTCTAGGAGAAAAGTGGCCTATAACTATCTCAAGAGGTAGGAGGCAGGTCCATCCTGTCTGATTTTTAAAGGAAACTACAAGATGATGACAAACCCAGGTCCCATAATGTAACGCACACAACAACCCAATTTGAGGGCTGCTGCTTGTCACTACAGTGATGGGCTCCAAGCCCAGGTCGTCTACCGATTCCAGCAGCTCTTAAACTTCACAGGACTGGCTGACCCAACACCAAACAAGTAGAATTTCATGTCAAGGGTGGATGTTTTTTCTGATTTTTGCCAGAGTGGGCCGACTAAGAAAACTGCCCCTTTTCCTTATCTTTTGCCCCAGAGCTTCCTAAATCAATGTAGTGAAATGGTGGGGACAAAACTGGAGTGAAGAAAGTCACCCCATGCTTGTTCCAGTTTGGCTTTAGCCACATCCTCTTAGGTTACTGCTGTCTTGCTAGACTTGTGGGATTCAACTGCCTGGCTTGGAATATTCAAGAAATTTTCATTATAAAACTCCAAGGCTGCCATAAACTACCCTCAAAAATGGGGGGAGGGGTGTTAAGGATCGCAGGCAGTGCATGGCACTGCTGCTGGGGTTCTGGAGATAGTTTCCTGAGAGACACTTATGCTCTGGGGTTCTTCAGTCAGTCACTGGGCTTTGCACGTACTGTGTCATCACACTGGTGCCACAGGAGAGGAAAGTGGAGGCAGCATCTCTGGTGTGCCTGCAGCAGCAGTGAGGACTCCAAGAGAACCTGTGTCAGGTCCTCAGAAAGGGGAAAATAAGCTCAGACCCACCTTTCCTTTCCTCTGAAATAAAATGAAGGCCTTCAATGGCTTGCCCTAAGCACTCAGCTCCTGCCTGCCTTCCCCAGGCATGGACAATGCGGGGTGGGTCTCGTAATAGTCCACACCTCTGTCCTATTGCACTGGCAAATCTGAAGGGGAAACCCAATGAGATGTTTGGGGAGGTGGCTGGGGCAGACCCACTGCAGAGGCCACAGCACGTCATGGAAGGCTCGAGGACTGAGGCAAGGGGCAGATTGGATCTGTGTTACACGTCCGCTCTCCAACTCTGATGGGCTTCTACCTCTTCTGGTACCACCAGCAGGAGTTCACAGTTCTTTCCTCGTAAATGATGTTTTAGAAATTTCCTATGGAAAAAGGAATAAGTAAGAGAAAACGAAATGCTGATGAACTGCAAATTCCAGTCTCAGGGCCACGTATTCGCCAGACACCTCATCGTTTATGCCCTTGGCAATCCTAACGCATTCTAGTAGTATCTTCTTGAAGGAGTCCACATTCAGTTACCCCTCAGTCTGTCCAGTTTGAAACCCAATCTGAGTCTGCTCATCCTCATAGTACTGCTGAGGATCTGCTTCTGTGAGGAATAGAAGTGCAAAGTACTCTGAAGTGCTTTTGACTGTTTAAGAAAACCAACTTCTTTAGTCCCAGGGCAACTTAACCCTGTGGCTGAAATGTCTGTCTTCCTTTCTCTGAACTGGCAATGACACCGTGCCGGTGGTGCAGGGGGAGAGAATGTTACAACGCCAGCCCCACCAGACCAGGAAGCCAATACGGCAGGCTGTGGTCCCTCTTACCAAGGGATGAAAGTCCTGGTTAAGGCCTTTCCAGCCTGAGACCCTATGATTCCAAGTAAGGCAAAGAGAAGCTCCAACCACATAAGAATTTCATTTCCTCTGTCAAATAACCAAAGATGAGCTCAACTTCCCCAACACAACAAGCCAGAAGCCCAGCAGTCAAGCCACACTGGGGCTCACCTGAGCTCACTCTCGCCTCCAATCCACTCGGGCATCTTGAGCTTGGAGTCGAGGTTGTAGTAGGCCCCGCCCACCTCTCGAACACAGATCCAGTGCTGCCTTTTGAGAGGCAACTTGAGTGGACCCCAGCACAGGCTGGAGGGCAGATTCATGATGAAGCCCATGACATTAGTGAGAGCAATGACACCAACATCCCTGCAGAAGAGAAATGGTGTCAGGCTCTGAGGCAGTCAACCTTAAGGTCCCAGGCTGTAACAGCACAACCAGTCACCTTGTGACTCATGCCAGGAATCCCCATGCTCAAGGCCTGCACCACAACCTGCTGTTGTCCATGTCAGGCCCAGCTCACTTTACCTGCGTTTGTCCCACCAAACAGCTTCATAACCTTTGGTCTGAAGTGCTGCCATAATGACGTTCACATCGTAATTTCCATTTCCCAGCATGCTCTTCTTGTGGGGTGTCACCATGGTGTTTGGAGACAACCTACAAATGTGAAAAGATGAAGGTTGAGACTCGCTGGTCTCAATCCCCTGGCCATACACTACCAGAGGAGCAATTTCTGCCAGTACACTGGAAGCTGGTTACCCTCTCACACCCAATCGAGTATAATTTTCCCAGTTTCTACTTAAGTATTCAGTCCCCTGGGATCCTGCTATCCTAGGAATCACCTTTCTTTTTATAGAAAACAAGTCAAGAGGGGTGGGACCTATCTACCTGCCATTTAGAAACTATGTTTACAGACTGGTACAGTGGTGCACACCTGTGATGGAAGTGACTCCGGAGGCTGGGGCAGAAGGATTGCAAGTTTGAGGCCAGCCTGGGCAACTTAGTGGAACCCTGTGTCAAAATAAAAAAGGGCTAGGGATGTAGCTCAGTGGTAGAGGCCCCTGGGGAAAGTATGTGGGGGTGGGGGGAGTGTGTCTATAGTAAAGTCAATGGATACAAAGAATGTTCCATGAATGAGTCTCATGAAATCCCAGCCTACTGCAGTCCTTCTGCAGTCTTCTCTTGCTTATCTCCTTGGCCTGATACAACTTCTTTATTTTATTTTTTATTAATTTTTTTGTGCAGTGCTGGGGATCAAACAGGGTTTCACACATGCTAGGCAAGTGCTTTACCACTGAACCATACACCCAGCCTGATACAACCCTTTATTTTTTTAACAGTGGAAAAAAAGCAAGTCATGTATTCATTTGCATGGTCAGTAATTATTGTTCCTGCTTTTTATAGTTTAAATACTTTCTATTTAAGGCTTTCACACTTGGCAATCATTAAATACCTAAAGGTGGACAGAGGCCAGACAGGGTGGTACACACTGGTAATCCCAACAACTTGGGAAGCTGAGGCAAGAGGATCACAAATTTGAGGCCAGCCTCAACAACTTAGCAAAATCCTGTCTCAAACTTTTAAAATGGGCTGGGGGTGTAGCTCAGTCAGTGGCAGAGGGAGTGTCCCTGGGTTCACTCTTCAGTACTCCCCTGACCAACACACACATAGGCATATAGGGGTCCCTATACATAAATGCATGACCTGGTGCCAGATGTGAGGCAATAAAAAGTAGTAAGGCCCACGCTAAAGTGGAATGCATGACCTAAAACCACTCCAAACTGTGCATACAGTACTTGGGGAAAAAAAGTTGTTTTTTTCTGTGCTGGGGATGGAACCCATGGATGCTCTATCATTGAGCTACACCCCTGGTCTTTATTTTAATTTTGAGACAGGGTCTTGCTTGCAAAGTGGTTGAGGCCTGAAACTTGCGATCCCCCTGCCTCAGTCTACGCAGTTGCTGGGATTACACATATGCACACCACACTGGGCTCGGAAAAGGCCATTTTGAAGGGAGGGTCTGTGTGCCTTCGACCCTCCTGTGAAAGGGAAGAAGGGAAATGTGGTGAGTTCCTCAGGACAGGAGCAGAGGAGAGGTACCCAGGAGCCGCCAGGTGCCATCTCCAGAAGAGTCCAGACTTGAGTCAAGGACGTCAACCCACACCCCTCAACCCTTTTTTTTTTTTTTTCCTTTGGTGCTGGGGATCAAACCCAGGGCCTGGCACATGCAAGGCCGCAGTCTCAGAGCTACACCACCAGCCCCTTCCTGATAACTTCCAAACCGAAGGCCTACTGCTGCCACTGCATCAAGCCCTCCAGCCATGCCCCAAGCACACAATGTGACCTAAACTACCCTGGCTGACGAGACCTCAGGATCCTGCTGACCTCTGCTCTCACCTCCTCACCCTCCTCACGACCTCTTTTTGTTCCTTGAATACACAAGGCTCTTCCTCACTTGATGCTCTCTCTGTCCCTGTCTGCAATGTTCTTCCCTGAGCTCTTCACTGGCTTTGCTCATTATTTGGTCTTAAATGTAACTGTAGAGAGCGGCCTTTCTGACCACCCAGCCTTAAGTTTCTCCCAGTTAATTCCGCTCGGCTGCTCTGGTTTACCTCTAGTCCCTGTCAGTGCGGAACACCTCTTCTCACTTCCTGTTTCTCTACCAGAGTGACAGCAGGAGGCTTGGCCATCCGTCACCGCTGCATGCCCAGGGCCTACAGGCTGGGGCACACGCGAGGTGCTCGAGGAGTGTTTGTTGAAATGTTCTGCTCATTTCTGTTGTTCTTTCTGTCTCTTCCTGTCTAATTACTAGAAAACTCTAAAAAGGACTTACCTGCTTACCTTCAGAGCTAGCAAAGATGGGGAAATCCAAGAACGCCAAACCCCATTCTGTACCAAACTGCTTTACCTGCAGTAACAATCCCCATACTGAACACCCACCCACACTAAGTACTCTGATAGGTGCTTCAATACGTGTCTCTCAATCCTCACAGTAGACTATGAGGGGACAAATTATTTCTATTTTATAAGTTGTGAGAAAATGAGTGATCCCTATGCCAGTCTTCACCTTGAGCCTCCAGAAAAGAGGGCTACATAATATGCTTCAGTTCCCAGAGCTGACTGCACAGACATCTGTCCTGAGGGGCAACTTTCAGATTCTGCGTTCCAGGGATTTCTCCTCAGCCTTCGTCTTTTACCTCAGATTTTTCTTCTGTCTACTTCCTCCGTCTCTCCTTAACGGCAGACCCCTTGCCACACACCTGGATTTCTTTACCTTTTTAGTACTAGGATGACATGCTAGTCATCAGCTAGGCAAGCACTCTACCACTGAGCTACATCTTCACTCCTTTAGTTTAAGACAGGATCTTGCCAAGTCGCCCAGGCTGGCCTCAAACCTGTGATTCTCCCAAGTAGCTGGTATTACAGGTGTGCACCACTGCACAGGCTACACGGGGACTTTTGAAACAGGTTCCAAACTGATCTCCGTGCTTATACACACTCCTTCCACCGATTCAGCCTGTATGTTCCTGCCACATTCACCTCTTACATGTGGACTAGCTGGGCACAGTGGCACATGCCTATGACCCTGTGACTTGGGTGGCTCATGTTGAGGCAGGAGGATCACAAGTTTGAGGCCAGTCTTAGCAACTTAATGAGTCCCTAAGCAACACAGCAAGACCCTGTCCCCAAACAAAAAATAAAAAGAGCTGGGGATGTGGCTCACTGGTTAAGTGCCCCTGGGTTCAATCCCTGGTACCAAAAAAAAAAAAAAAAAAAAGAAAAAAATCACAACCTTACATATGAACTTACAATGGGGCCACCTCCCAATCTCCCAGCCCTACTTAGCCGGCTGTTCCTTCTCATGAGGCTTAGTACATCTCTACTACCACAAGCACGTGGCCTCTACTCTTCTCTCCTGCTTCTGATTCTAAGCCAAATCCCAGAGCTTCTTCAAGCACAAGCTCACATCCTATCTCTTCAATAGAACCTCTTTTTCCCCAGGGGGTGTGGGATACTAGGGAGCTAACCCAGGGGCACTTTACCCAGCTCTTTTTATTTTATTTTGAGACAGGGTCTCACTAAGTTCCTGAGGGCCTCACTAAGTTTCTGAGGCTGGTCTTGAATTTGCAATCCTCCTGCCTTGCCTCCTAAGTCACTGGGATTACAGGTAGGGCCACAGTGCCAGCAATTGCCACACTTTTAAATATGGCCTTCCACCTGGGCAGGGGTCTTCAAATGGAGAGATTGGAGTACTTGTCCTTTGTGGTAGAGAAGGCTGGTTTTTTGCCAGTACCCCTATTCTCTTTGTTCCTTCCATCTTTCTTTAGTTCCCCCCACCAAGCCAGCTGTCATCTAGTTACACTTAGCTATTCCTATTTGCTAACTACAAGAACACTGATCACTGAAAAACTGGGATCAATCTGATGAAAATGTTTGAGGTCTGAGCACCTTCAAGACCACCTGACAAAGCTGCCACTTTATCATTTCACCTTTCTGACTCTTCTTTTTCAAAGCATGGATACATAAGAGGTCAAAAACCCTCATCTATAGAGATACGAACTGATGACGCTTGCCCCCTGTCTCTGGTCTTCTCTCCTGGCCAAACCTCCATGACACCTGACTTTTCCTTGGCCCCTTGTTGCTGACCAGCCATTAGCTCAGTTTCACATTCCTATTCATTTGTATTCCAAGCATGAGTCATTTCATATCCACAACTCTATTCAAACTCCACCCTGCTGTTTTTGTATTTCTTCTCTTCTATCTGGCTAAAATTCAACTGCTAGGATGAGCTTCCTCTCAAAAACCAGCACTTATTGACATTTTTCTCCCATTTCTACCACTTCATCAGGTACATCTTCAAACCAGCATAGAACTTTAGATCTAAGAACTTAAAGTTACCTAGTTAAACCTGCTAGTTTTCCCTCCCTTTGCCTCAAGATATAAGGTGATCACCTCTTCGTGTTTAAATTGCTGTGAATTCCATGGTTCTCGCTTCAGTCTGTTCTCAAGGCCTGCTCAGTACAGCTCCAAAATGTCCTGCTCAGCTCGTTTTCTCTCAGGGGCTTGCAGTGCCTGGCACACTGCAGGCAGCTAATCAATGTTTGTTTTAAAAATTCCATTTTCTCTCCTTCACCTTTTCTCCCTTTGCTTTTTCTCTGGATTCCTTCCACACTTGTTTCTCTCCTGATGGAATCTTTCCATACAGAATACTCCGTACACAATTCCCCGCTCCCCCAACCTCTTTTACATACTGCTTTGCTTTCGCTGAGGTGGATCTTTTTTTTTTTTTTTTTAATATTTTTTTAATTGTAGAAGGACACAATACCTTTATTTTATTTATTTATCTTTATGTGGTGCTGAGGATCGAACCCAGGGCCTCAGATGTACTAGGCAAGCACTCTACCACTGAGCTACAACCCCAGCCCCAATCTTTTTTTTTTTTAGGTGGATTTTTATACTGTACTGACAGGGAACTGAGAGGTGCAGTATAATTTGCAAAATCTTCAAAAAAGAAGAGGACCCTGGTTCCATGTGGATGTTTAGCAAGTATCTAGCATCCTTGTATTCAGGGAAAATAGCTGAAAGACTGCTCAGCTGCAAGCACTTGAGGATCACAGTCCAGACCCACAGCCCCACTTACTAGCAGGCGAACAGCTCTGGTGCCAGGACAGCTCTGACAAGTCTTCCCAGGATGAAGCAGGCAGCTGAAGCAGTTAGGAGGCAGACCCTGGAGCCACTAGCTTGGGTCCAAATCCTGCCATTAATATCTTTGTGAACTATCTGTGCCAATTTTCTCAGCTGGTAAAACGGAAAATAAAGCCTACCTCCCAAGATCAGTGTGAGCAGTGAACTAACCCAAGGGAAGCCCTCAGAACAGGGTTTCAGGGAGTTCACACATTAGCGAGCTCATGATTACTCCTCCTATCCAACCAGAAGTCAAATTTATAGCTGGGCACAGTGGCGCACACCTGTAATCCCAGTGGCTTGGGAGGCTGAGACAGGAGGATTTCGAGTTTAAAGCCAGCCTCAGCAAAAGCGAAGCGCTAAGCAACTCAGTAAGACCCTGTCTCTAAAGAAAATAGAGTTGGGGATGTGGCTCAGTGGTCAAATGCCCCTAAGTTCAATTCCTGGTACCAAAAAAAAAAAAAAAAAAAAAAAAAAAAGAAGTCAAATTTATATAAGTAAATATACCTGAATATGACTACATCCACAGAATTTCTAAAAAATATTTTTAGCTGTAGATGGACATCATAACTTTATTTTTTTAATGTGGTACTGAGGATCAAACCCAGTGTCTCACACATGCTAGGCAGGCACTCTACCACTGAGCCACAACCCCAGTCCACATTCACAAAATTTTTTATCTGATATTCACTAATGGGAAAACTTGGCAAATTCCTAAACTGAGTTCTAGTTTCCTAGGATCACTGCTAATACAGTTTTGGAATTGGCAATACACATCATGAAGCACCAAGCATGCTCAGGTAGTCCCTGTGAATCTTCCTTCTCCCTACTTTTGGATTAGAAAACAATTTGCAGGGCTGGGGAGATAGCTCAGTTGGTAGAGTGCTTGCCTTGCAAGCCCAAGGCCCTGGGTTCAAATCCCCAGCACCACAAAAAAAAAAAAAAAAAAAAAAAAAAAAAAATTTGCAAATAATCCAAGTAGGAACAGAAGAAATATCAATAGCTGCCAAAAGGAATCAATTCAGTGGATTGGTCCTCCTTTATGTCACATGACTTGGTGATATGAGATACATTACCTTACTTCCCAGGTGAACTCTTCTTGGTGCCAGATAATGGTCATGATGCAGACATATCTGGTCTACTAAGGTGAAGGCACTACTTTGGCATTGGAAAATAATTTGGATTAACATTAAGAGAATGCCTGTGATTCCCTCAGGGTAAATGATCCACAAATCACTGCAAACTGGTTGATTCTAGCTATCATTCAGGGTCCAATGCTGTAGTCATTTCCTACATAAGTGAAGGGAATCAAAAAAGGATCCTCTGGAACTACACTGAATATACTTCTGGAACTATACTGAATATTCTTCTCTGGAAGAATTCTTGAGCTGCCAGGCGTGGTAGTGCACACCTGTAATCCAGCAACTCAGGAGGCTGAGGTATGAGGACTGCAAGTTGGAGGCCAGCCTCAACAACTTAGCAAGACTCTGCCTCAAAATAAAATGGCAACAATTTGCCTCAAACAATTTGCCTCAAAATGCCTCAAAATAAATGACAACAAAGCTTATTGGTACAATGCACCTGGGTTCAATTCCCAGTACAAAAAAAAAAAAAAATTCTTAAGCTTTCCCTGCCTTGAGGATTGAGTAAGGCTAGCCTCTATGACTGATCAGATAGGCCCACTGCCAATGGACTGCAGATGTGCTGCCATGTCCATCTAGACACTGAAGAACTAATTCTCAAACCCTTCAGTATAAGAATTCAGAAAATCAAAGCAAAGAGCAAAAAGCTGAACTTCTATCCACTCACAGCATTTAAATAGGTAAGAAAGGTCATCTATGCCCAGTGCAGTGGCGCATGCCAGTAATCCCAGTGACTTGGGAGGGTGAGGCAGGAGGAGGTAAGTTCAAAGCCAGCCTCAACAACTTAGCAAGACCTTGTCTCTAAATAATAAATAAAAGGGCTGGGGATGTGGCTCAGTGGTTAAGCACCCCTAGGTTCAATGACTGGTACGTAAAGAAAGAAAGAAAGGCCACCTAGAATAAAGTAGAAAGGGGAGGGATCTGAAGTTAGCTTCAAACATTAGCTTTGCTACTTAGAAGCTACTTAGACAACTTACCTGACCTTTCTTCCTGTTTCTCTACCAGTAAAACAAACTGTTCAGAGGTAGCCACCCAAACAATGCATGAAAAGCATCAATGCCAGCACATGACCTCACAGAAAAGCTGGAGCACAGTATGCACACCTCTGGTGACAGGTGACTGAATGTTGACACATCTTGTCCCCCTTCTAGATGGTAAACTCCTTAGTGGCAGGACTTGAGGAGGCGGCATTCCAGCCCAGCAGTCAACGGCAAAGAGAGAAACCTGACTTCAACCCTGGCTCCAGTGTTTGCTATCGGTCACATCACTGAACTTCGCTGAGCCTGTCTTCATCGATAAAATGGAAATAACAACACACATAACATGGATTCCACAGGGTTGTTGAGCAGATCACTTGAGATAACACAACTAAGGCTATTCCAGGGTAGGTGGCACATACACGGCAGTGATTCTCTTTCCCAGTCCTGCATCCCCTTATGCCTACTGACAGCATCTAGCTAATAATACCTGTAGGTCTGAAGGCTTAAGCACCGAAATGCCCCACCCACACAAATTCAGAAATACCAGTGAGTAGCAGGATGCCAAGAAGGGGTGCCCTACCTCTGGAAAATCTCTTGCAACGTTTCCCGCGTGAAGGCGTTGCTGTCCTGGAAGACATTATTGAGGGCATGGAGGGCACAAAGCTCCCTGCGCTGTTTCTCATGGTAGATTTGTGGGGGTGCTGCCTGGGGCAGCTCCAAGGATTCGGATTTGGCCTTGTCTCCTTTCCATGGCACGCAACTCATGTTTTTCGTTTGAGGTTCCAGAGAGGGCTGAAAACACCCACTCTTCCCTCCTGAGGAAGATGTAAACTTCTCAGTCTTGTCAGGATTCCTGAGGTCCACCTATTCTCTGGTGTCCATGGTTTATGCTTTGACACTAGGAGAAAAGGTTGGACTCAAAAGTGGGGAAAAGCCACCTCTTCTCTCTTCTCAATAGAAAAATAGCTTTTGGATTAGTTTATTTCACCGCCACTGTCAAAGTGCAGAATTTAAAAAAAAAAATCATATAAAATGTAAGATTCTGTTGCCCTTCCCCCGCCCCCCCAAAAAGACACTATTTCCTTGCTGTATTTTCTTTCCTCTCTGAAAATGCCACCAGGCCTCAATGCAGGAAGACCAAAAACAATCGGTCACATCGTTCCTTTTCTTCCATTTCTTTAGAATCGCGACGCCACAGATTCTGGAGACAAGGCCTAGGTGGTGGATAAAACGCACAACTGGAGCGGCTAGCGAGGGCCGGCCGGCGTGGGATCGCGGGTCGCGCTGGGGCCTCGGGGGCCGCCCTCCATCCTCGCGGGCGCGGCGGCGCGGCGGGCACGGCTCGTCGGGAAGCGCGGACTCTCGTCCTCCCGCCGCAGCCCTGCGGAGGAGACAACTCTGGTCAGCTCCGCCCGGCGGGCGGGCCGGGGAAGGGGCGCGGCGGGCCCGGCCCCTGCCCGCGGGACGGTCCTGCGCTGCGCCGGGCAGGCCCGGAGGGGTGGGGCCGGACACTCGCCTTGCCCTCCGGGGCCCGGGCCCACCCGGCTCGCCGCCCGGCCCCGACCTCCCCGCCCGTCACGTGCAAGTCCGGGCGCCCTCCCGCCGCGCCCCCGACCCGGCTCCCTGCCGCACCCAGACAGCTTGGGTTCGCGCCGCGGGTCGCCCCTCTCCGTCGCGGGCCGCCACCTAGAGCTGCTAGCCGCCACCTGGGCCGCGCGCGGGCGGGCGCGCGCACCTGAGCCCGACGTCAGCGCCCCTCGCCCGGCGCGCGCTCCGGAAACGCCCTCCGCGCCGTCCCTGCCCTCCCCGCCGCGGCGTCACGCCTGACGTCATCCTGACGTCATCCGCGCCCGCTCTGGAGCCGCGGCCGCAGCGCGTTCGCGGGCGAGTCCGGCGGTGCGGAGCGGTCCGCGGCTTTGTGAGGCTGGCGTGCCGCAGGGTGCGGGGGTGCAGGCCCGGGAGCCGGGCGGAGGGCCGGTGTCCGGCTTCGGCGCAGCCCCGCCCCAGGCTCAGAGTCCCGCCTCGTCGCCCGTCCCTTTCTGGGGCGGCGACCCGGCCCGCAGCCGCAGGCGGCCCTGCCCACCCCTCCCGTCTCTGGGCAAAGTGCTTTCCCGGACCTGGACTGCAGTTGCTGCGCCGACCGTTTTTTTTGTTTGCCTGGCGCGCCTTTGACCAGGTGATTTCAAAACACCTTACTGACGCGGTCGCGCGCGAATCTCTTGGTTGGAGGGCCCGACCGCCCCGAACGCATCAGGAGCACCGAGGGCGTGCGCCCCGCCGGGAGTCGCATTTCAAGTGAAAAGGAGAATCCTGTTTCAGTCCTTTGGTGTCGTGTTTCGATTCTCGCCACACTTATGGTGTCCATGGGCTCTGGGCGCTTTCTCAGGGTCCAACTGAGCAATTGTGCGTGTTAGAAGGCAAGCGTCTTGCAGACTCACGTGGGTTTAGTTTTTTCCCCGTTTACTCCTAGGGCTTGAGAAAGACGTCATTTATCCACCGTGGCTGCTGGCCTTTTGAATTTTTTGTTTAGAAAAAGAAAATGGGTAAAACAATGAAGAAGAAATTGCGCATCCAATGCAGGTTTTTGTTTGTTTTTGACCCTGCTTCAACACAACTCCCAAGATCCTTCCACTGAATAGTGTTAACATGACTTTGAGCGTGGTACCTCTATTCAGACTACTTTTGAGTTATCTTAAATTTTTGTGATTTGTAAGGGGCCTAAGGGTTATGGCACATTTTGAGGGTTTGCTGTGCAGCAGGCACCACCTTAAGTGCTTTACATATATTAACCCATTTCCTGCCAATTATTCTACTACATACTTCGGACTTAGGAGAAAACTGAAGCTCAGAGAAGTTTATTAAGTTACTGGAGGTCACCCAAGTTTGTCTTGGATTCAGGATTTGAACCTAGGCTAACCTATCTTCAGAAAGGGTGTAAAGACAGATAGGGAATTCCCTCTAAAATGTTACTTTAGACTTTCCCATTCAGTTCATGAAGCATCTGTTCTGAGATTATCTTTTCTGGGCAAAGTCCTATAGTGGGAAGGGCATGTTTTTCAGTCTGATATCAGGTGTCAGCACATTCCAAACTCGAACTTTCTGAGGAGCCAGTTGGTAAGATGCTACATGTCAATCTCAGCAATGTAGTTAATAAACACAGCACCTTTGGTCACTAAAATGTGGGACCCCACCACCACGACCCACCAAGAAACTAGTCAGTCAGTTGTGCAGTAGACACCTGGTGAACATCCTTGATTCAGTTGGTTGGGTTTTGGTTTTTTTTTTTGGGGGGGGGCGCTGGGGATTGAATCCAGGGGGCTTCACCACTGAGCCACACCCAGACTTTTTTTATATTTTTATTTAGAGACAGTGTATTGCTGAGTTGCTTTGCACCTCACTAAGTTTCTAATGCTCGTTTTGAACTCAATATCCTCCCGCCCCAGCCTCCCAACCCACTGGGATTATAAGCATGCACTACTGGCCTGGTAATTCAGTTAGATTCTGACAGTACTAGAGATAGCTCAGATCCTGCAGGTTAAGGGCGGTGTTCTACCAAACTGCCTCTCACTTTCAGATGCCAGATGCAAGTCTGGGCCTCTGGAACTTTGGTGGACCAACTCTATAAATCAAGGTTCCCCTAAGTTCCTCTTGGTCTAATTAATTTGCTAGAGCAACTCAGAGACAAGGAAACTTCTAAGTTTGCCAGTTTATTATAGAGGCTACTGCAGAATATACAAATGAACAGATGGAAGAGACTGGCGCCGAGGTGTGTGTGGGAAGGGCGTGGAGCTGCCAGTCCTCTCTGGGCTTACCACCCTTGAGAGACCTCCATGTGTTTAGCTCTCTGGAAGCCCCCCAGACTTGGTCCTTTTCTGGTTTTATGGAAACTTCATTATTTAGGTTTGATTAAATAATTGGTCATTGATGATCAACTGAAACTTCAGTCCCTCTTTGTTCCCCCCAAATTGGGGGGTGGACTGAACTTTCAATCCTTTGCTCTTGTCTTGGTCTTTCTGTAACCAGTCCCTGTCAGTTGATTTACTAGCCTACAAAACAACATCATTAGTCACTGCTAATTGCTATGGCACACAACAATAATCTCAGAGATTTAGGAAGTTGAGGAAGGAGGATTGCAAGTTTGAAGCCAGACTTGGCAATGTAAGAAGACCCTGTCTCAAAGAGGGCTGGGGATGGGGCTCAGTGTTTGAGTGTCCCTCGGTCCAGTCTTCAGTACGACAAAAAAAACAAAAAACTTGGGAGATGCCAATGATTCAGGAACTTTATGACAGAAATTGCAATGAAGACTAAATAATATACATTTAACATTAGCACAATCAATTATTATACAATATAGTGCCTTAATATTCATTTTTTGTTCATTTTGTGATACTGGGGATTGACACTGAGCTATACTAGCAATGCTTTTTATTTATTTTATTTTTTCTTTGTGGTGCTGGGGATTGAACCCAGGGCCTTGTGCATGCGAGACAGGCACTCTACCAACTGGGCTACATCCCCAGCTCACTACCAATGGTTTTTATTTTTTATTTTGATACAGGGTTACACTTAAGTTTTCCAGGCTTGCCTCAAATTTGAGATCCTTCTGCCTCAACCTTCTGAATCACTGGGAATACAGGCATTTGTTACCATGCCTGTCAATATTTAGCTTTGCTAACAAACTAAGATTTTAATATTTTGGGACCAGATAGAGTTGTAGGATGGTGGTGAGCAATTTGGCCAGGAAAAAGAAAAAAGCACATTAAAGGAAATATTAAATGACGTCTTGTTCCAGATCCCCAGTTATGTTTGTACAAACAAGACTTGATGATACCTAGTTGAAAACAGGAACTAGAAGAGACTCTTTCAAGGTAGATAGATCCCTGCAACTAAGAAGGCTGCTTCTGAAACAGCTTCTAAACTTCCTCATGCCGAGAATAAAAAACGTCCTTATATTGAGTACAGATCCCCAAGGAAATTAAAACTGACATATTCTCTGGATAACCAGATTTCACAGACCCCTTCCCCACCCCACCTGCACTACTGGGAATGGAACCCAGGGCCTTGCCAGTCTAGGCGAGTACTCTACCCCCAGCCCTAGCTAAACCTACAATGTAGTGTCTATTTCCTGCCTTTTGTTCCACTGTGCCTCTAGGTCCCTAGAAGAGGGAGACTGGAGGCAGAAAAACTTGTTTATCATCCTCAAAGCTAGTTTTGAGTAAACCTATTTTCCTTGCCAACCCAAATCTCTACCTTTTTTTTTTTTTTTTTTTTGTACTGAGGATTGAACTCAGGGGTGCTTAACTACTGAGCCATATCCCCAGACCTTTTTATTTTATTTTATTTATTTATTTTTGAGATAGGGTCTCACTAAGTTGCTTAGGGCCTGACTAAATTACTCATCTGGCCTCGAACTTGCAATCCTCGTGCCTCAGCCTCCCTAGCTGCTGGGATTACAGGTGTGCTCAAAGTTACATTTTAAACCCTGTCCCTTGTCCATTAAATCTTGGGATCCAGACCCTAAAACTGGAGTGCCTTCTCAAATGAGTGTTCTTTCTTATCTACTGCTTAGGATGAGTGACCGAGTCCAGCCAGTGTTATTAGATCTTGGTTAATCCCTCATTTCATCTACCAGTGAAATTCTAGGGTTTTCAGATGTTTTAAACAGAAATTTAAGATATTAAAATTGGTGTGTTTTGGATGGCATTTTGGATTAGGGTTTTTCACAACTGATGACATCAGAAAAATAATCTGAAGGAAACTACCTTAACAGACCCTAGGTCATGGCATAGCTCTTCACCAAAAGTGTGGGGAGGTGTTTTGGCTTATATTTCCCCGCTTGCCTTTGTTTTTGTTTGTGTGATTGCTCTGTGGGCAGAGGCAATGAATGGAAAATTCTAATGTCAGCGTTTTATTTTATTTATTTTTTTCTTTCCGCGGCACTGGGGATTGAGCCCAGGGACACTGTACCACTAAGAGCCCTTTAAAAATTTTTTTTTCTTCTTTTTTCTGAGACAGGGGCTCCTTAAATTGCCGAGGCGAACCTCAAACATGCTATCTACCTAAAGAGACCCTAGATCTTGGCATAACTGTTCACCAAAAATGAAACGTAGGAGATGTTTTTGTCTGTGTTTCGCTGCTTGCCTTTGTTTTGTTTGTGTAAATTGCTCTCTAGGCATAGGCGATGAATGGAGAATTTTCCCCAAAGCTCAGCGTTTTTGTTTTTGTTCTTGTTTTCCCTCTGGGCGGTACTAAGAATTGAACCCAGAGGCGCTCTACCACTGAGCTACATCTCAGGACTTTTTTTTTTTTTTCTTCCAATATTTGTTTTGAGACAGGGTCTCGCTAAATTGCTGAGGTGGGCCTCGAACTTAGGATCCTGCTGCTTCAGTCTCCCGAAGCGCCAGAATCACAAGCGGACGCCACCGTGCCCAGCAGGGTCAGCGTTTAACTAATTGCCTCACTGGCTGCTACAGCATCACAACTCTTGGAATAAACAGCATCGATTCTACTATTAAATTTGCCTGGAGCACGCCAGCACGTCAGCCACCGTGCTCCAGCGACTGCCTCAGTCACTGGATGGAGTGGGAGGCTCGTTTTAAGTTTACTATCTCCCTGAGCGGCAGCCCGAGACGCGGGACCGACGGAGGACTGGATTGGGTCTGGTCACTGTCTATCACTGGAGACTCTCTGCGGCGACTGGTTTGCAGTAGGGTTTGGGAGCTGAGCCCCGCCTCTGGAAAGCAGGAGTGAGGGGGCGGTGCGCGGGAATCGTTCTCTGAACTTCTCTCCTCATTGGTTGGCGGCCGAATCAGTCATACTCTGTACTGCTTCTGTTGGCGGGAAGGCTCCAGGCAGGTAGCGTGGACACGGTGTTGTCCCCTCCCGGGCGCGTGACGTCTCAGACATTTGTTGTTGGGGTTTGGGCCTCATTAATTATTCATCAGGTACTTGAAAGGGATGCAGCGATTGGTAGCGGCGAGGCCTGCTCGATTGTGTCTTAGCTAGAGATACGTGTCACTCTCGGTGGGGCGGGAGAGGCTTCGCATAAATTATTCCGATGAGGCGGGGGCGGGGCCGCGCATAGATTAGTCAAATGAGCTGAGGAGGGAGGGCAGCCGGCTGCGAATTAGCCTAAGTTATTAAAGATGGCGGCGGAGCGGAGTCGCTCCCCGATGGACTCGCCGGTGCCGGCCTCTATGTTTGCCCCCGAGCCCAGCTCCCCGGCGGCGGCCAGGGCCGCGGCGGCCGCCGCCCGCCTTCAAGGCGGCTTCGACTCGGACTGCAGCGAGGACGGCGAGGCGCTCAACGGTGAGCCGGAGCTGGACCTCACCAGCAAGGTAGGCCCGGGCGGCGGCGGCGGGCGCTGAGGGGACCCCGGAGGGCCGAGCCGTCTCCGGGGCGACGGCGGGCAGCCGGCCGTCCAGTCGCGGGGAGGCAGGGACGCGGGGAGGGGCCGGAGCCCGCCACCTGCCGGTCTCCGGGACGTGCGAGGGCCGGGGCGGTCCCCGCTGCCCCGAAGCCGCCTCGGTCCCCCGGCGGCGCGGACCTGGCCTCCCGCGCTCCGGGCTCCCGCCGAGATCGCAGCCCCCGGCTCCGCCACGTGGAACGCGGCGCCCCGACGCCCGAGGCGCCCTGCGCGACGCCGGTCCCCGCGCGACACGGCCAACCCCTGTCCTCGCACCTGTGAGGGGACCCCGAGCCCAGGGCGGACGCTCCCTGGAGCCGGGTCGGCCGAGGGTCGCGGTGGCTTGGGCAGGGGCGGGATGCGAGGACAGGTAGCCGGAGGGGAGGCGGGGCGGCCCCCGCTCCTCTTCCTGGTCTCCGTAAAGGAAACAGAAAGTAGCCGCTCGGGCGCGGAGAAGGAATGTCCACTTTCCAAGTCCACCCAAAACAAAATGGAAAGATGGGCATGACCCAGAATCTCGCCATCTGGAAGTGGAACCTCATCTTGTATGAGTGGAATAATGGAGGGCATTTTAAATAGTGTTTTCTGAGCTGTTGGGAAGGTAGGCAGGAATTAAGGACTTACCTTTTGCTTGCCATTGTGGAAATTAAAACAGTAAGTATAAGATGTGACTGTTGTTTCGAAGGTACTTAGCATCGCTGAAGGAATGAATGCTAACTTGGGAATCAAACGGGGTTGGCTTCCCTTTCCTGCTCTGCCATTAGAAAGGCCCTGTGACCTTGGGAGAGTTTCTTAACCTCTCAGTTTTCCAGCTACCTCATCTTAAGAAAGTACAGATGCATTGCAAGAATTAGAAGTGTCTGTTAAGATGTCTAGTATATTATAGTGCTGGATACTCAGTGAATGTTGGAAGTGACTAGATAGCCCATCATTCCCTGTGCAGCTTAAATAGCAGCTGATGGAAGATAGAACACCAATACCACTTCCTACCTGTTGTAGGATAGTTACAATAGAGATTTTTATCAACCTTTGAAAATGTTTGTGACTTTTTCATAGTTTATGGTGGCAAAAGTGCATGAAACTTGACCTTAAACTAGAGAGAACTTTCCCTTCAACCCAAGGAAGCAATTTTTCTACTGCTCTTTTCTCTTTCTAGTCTCAGTTGAGCACTTGGAAACCAGCTAGCTTTTGTTTGTCACAGTGGTTCCCTCTGGTATCTCTAATGCCATAAGGAGGGTGACCACGCTCTGGGAGAGATGGTGAGAGAGAATGTATGGAGCAGTGTGACCCAGGTAGCATCCAGGTTACAATTACAACCTCTGATGAGTCAACTCAGGAAGTTATAAGATAGGCACCTGACTCAAAAGTGGACAAGCTGGATGTCATTACACAGTCACAGTGCTGAAGAAACCTCAAGACACAGTAGGAAGTTGCAGGACAGAGTTGCCAAGAAGGTAGTACCTTATTTCCTGACCACCTTATTTAATGTTCATGATTAGGGAAGTGTTACTTCATCACATAGCTGGGGAAATCCTCATAATTTTGAAATTAAAAAGCTATATGTATATAAATATAGATGATATTGAAAAGAAAAAATACCACGGTAGATGAGAGAAGGGATGGATTGAATAAATTGGAGTCCTGAAAAGATGACACTTACCATTTATACTATTACTACAATTGAATATGAAAGTTTAGGGCTCTAAGAATTTGCAAAGGGAGAAACAATCAGGGAACAGTGGGTGGCTGAGTTTCCTGCAAGGTTTTTTAAGAAATGCCCAAGTGGAGAAAACTTTGTTATGACCATTTATTGAACTGTGAACTAGATGCTTTACGTGTTATTATATTTGGTCTTTACAGTGACCTTAGGATGCTAGGTAGTATTATTTCTATTTTATAGATTGAAGAACTGAGATCCAGGGAGGTTAAATTCTTTGTCCAAGGTCACACAGAAATGGTTTGAGAATGAGACCCGACATGCCTATTGGTGAATGGCCTCCCCTAGTAAGGAGTTGATACTTTAATGTTACTGACAGAAATTGCACAGTGGTGGTGCTGGTACTCACCTTAGTGGTAGGGGTGTTCTGTTGATGAAAATGAGTCTCGTAAGCAGTTTTCACCGTTGTTTCCCAAATAATCAAGATATCCAAGACAAGGTGGAACAGAATTCTTTTGCTCCTATGGGAGTCATGGGCCTCTGGGTGGAGGGCATGGCAGTATGAGATCTCTGTCCTTGATTTGCAATTGCAAAGTGCAGGTAGGAGGCTGGCATCTAGGTGTAGAGCACTGTTCATCCATCTCTCCCCACAGTACCAAATGCTGAGCTGTTTTGAGTCCTAACCCTCTTGTTAAGCAGCAGGGGGCACACTGCCCATGCCCTCTCTGCAGTGGGCTTGTGGCTCAGACATAGTCATTGCAGTATATCATCTGGGTCATATAATGCTATCTGAGGAGAGGCAGGACATGAAGGGTGTGTAGCTATTTTCCATTAGGATACAATGGGGTTCAGTCAGGGTCTTTGGTAAGGCTGTTTGTTGATTGGCTTGGCTGTGGTGCTGTCTAGTAAGTGTGGTTCTAAGGCTGTTGGTTTTTCTTCTAGCTGGTTCTAGTGAGCCCCACATCAGAACAGTATGACAGCCTACTTCGGCAGATGTGGGAGAGGATGGACGAGGGATGCGGAGAGACCATATATGTCATTGGGCAGGGATCAGGTGAGCAGTTTCCTTTCATTTATTTTTAACAATTATTTAGAGCACATTTTCCCTCTTTGTTAACTTAACTGCTCATGTGTTTTGGTTGCATTGATGATTTAGTATCTGAAGAACTGTTAGAAGGACAATTTCCACAGTAGTGGTCACATCATATTGACTTTCAAGATTCCCTTTCCAAGTGTTGTACAGATGCTTCCTTTCTACCTCAGTACTTCCCGTTTGCATAAGAGAAAATGAAACACAAAACGAGGAAACTCCTTGTCCAAAGTAGTAGCAGAGCAAGTTATCGTTAGGTCTAGAATTAAGCCTGTCCAGGGCAACTTCAGGTCTTCCCCTCCAAGTCCTATTGTGGATCCCATTGCTGTCCATTTCCTGCTAAGCAGAGAACCTCTGTGATTCTTCGTGATGTCAGTGAGGAAGTGCCCAGTATTCCCTGCCTTGGCCCAGAACACTGACCATTTAGTTTTGTAGCTGTGATAACAGAGGTCCTTTCTCTCCCCACCAGATCCTGTTAGACAGTAAGCTTGTGACCATTCTGGTTATTGTCCTTTAACCTGTTTATTTGTTGAAATAGGGTCTCTGTTCTAGAGGAAGGCAACCCCCATGACAGAATTCCAGATTGTATTGTGGATTTTTATTTTCCTGGTCACTCCTAGTTTATACCCTCAATACAAGGCCTACTTACCTTCATCTTTACTATGACATTATCTTTTCTGAAATGACAGCTGCAGTTGTTAAGGATTATGAATTCAGTGTGTACCAGCACTTGTCTCTGTCATCTGCAGGATGCCCAGGATGGGCGTGGATGCATCATTAAAGGAACAGTTTCCTTGACTTAGTATAGGCTTTGTAAAGGCAGGTAATAATTTTTCTGTAGTCTGAGTTTCAGAATGAGATCTCAAAATCATTCTTTAACTATTTGACATATATCAACTAAGTATCTTCTAAGGCTTGATACTGTTACAAAGCTCTTTTGGATACTTAAAATCTGGTCCCTGGGTTGGGGATGTAGCTCAGTGCTAGAGTGCTTGCTTAGCTTGTGCTAGTACCTGGGCTTGATCCCTAGCACTGCAGATTGTTCCTGCCCCAAGGAGCAAAGATGGCATATACACAAATAGGTTCTTCGGTATAAAGCAATATTCGGAAATGTTACAAGAGTGACAAAAAGAACTTGATCTCCAAATACTGCTGTGCCTTTTTTGAAATGTCTCTTCTATCTCTTCTTTCCTTTCCATTCTTACTGCCACCTCTCCAGTTGTGGGTCTTATCACCTGAAAAGAGGCATGGTAAGAGAGATAGGCAGCCAGCAGGCTGCATATCAAGAGAGGGAGGGCATTGGGTAGCATTGTCTAGTGCCACCTAGGCAGTTATGCGTGCCAGGTCAGAAGAGGCCATTTCACTTGGTGACTAAGGAATCATTGTTAGCCTTTTGAAAGCTTGTCAGGTGCACATCTGGCCTGCTTTAGTAAGATGAACTACTCAAAAATCACTTCATGCTTGCGGAATTTCAGAAACCACATAAAGGTCAATTTGACAACTTTTGGGATTAGTCTTTGAAGACCCAGATTCTTAAGACCCCCTCTTTCCTCTGGTCCTTTAATGTGGACTGAATTTCACCATGCCTTGACAGTTGACAACTAAGTTACCCTCCCATGGCAAAGCATGAGAAGGTGTCACACACTTAGCTCGAGCATTATCCTTGTATTTACCAGTTGGATGCTATTAGGTTCATAGTGACTCCTTCCTGCTGGAATTCTTTAGAGGTAGAAAGAGATCAGAACTAGTTAAACAAGTTGAACATCAGAGGACTAACCCAGATGCACAGTCTCCAGGGGTCGGCTTCATCACTGACTTCCTGTGTGTCCTTGGTGCTTCACCTGTTTATCACAGCCTTTCTCTGTTAAGTGGGGATAATGACACCTTACCCAACCTCTGAGAAATTTTGTATGGATAAATTAGACATTAAAAAATTCTAATGAAGGTGTGGTGACGCCTGTAATCCTAACCACTCAGGAGGCTGAGGCACAAGGATTGCAAGTTCAAGGCCAGCATTGGCAACTTAGCAACACCTTATGTCAAAATTAGAAAGGGGCTGGGGGTGTAACTCAGTGGTAGAATGCCCCTGGGTTCGATCCAGTACTCTCCTCCCCGACCCAAAAAAAGAAAAAAAAAAAATTCTAATTAAGTCTGGGTTTTACCTTCTCTTAAAATGTGAGTTTTTCCTTCTTCTGAGTTTTTTCCTTCTCTTAGAATGTGAATAATAATAGAAACTATTACCTCGTAAAATAGTGAGGATTAAATGAGAATTCAAGGAAATCACTTGGCATGTAATTGTTAGTTACAGTAGTAATTTTTTCAGGATCCCAGGCTATTGATTTACCTTGAGATTTCTTTCAAAAGAACTTTGTGGGACTGGGCTTGTGGCTCAGTGGTAGAGAACTCTCCTAGCATGTGCAAGGCCCTAGGTTTGATTGGCATTACAAGAAACAAACAAAAAACCTTGTTTGCTTATCAGATACTAAGTATGACAAAAGAGCCTTGTACTGTATTTAGAGTACAAGGGACATAAGAGGGGTTGTAAGTCTTCATGGGAAGTCAAGAAAGGCCATGCAAAGGACCTGCCCCTTGAGGATGAGCAGGGAGGAGTGGCAAGTGGGCAGAGGCACCACGTGACCTGAGGCATGGAGGCACGGGAGAACTGGACTATTTAGTGGACCAGAAGTAATCTGGTAAGGTGGGAGTGGAGGGTGTGAGGTCAGGAGGGGAGGTCACAGAAGTAGGCAGGACCCAGTCCAGAGGGTCCTTGAATGCCAAGCCAGAGAGGTTACTATCCCAGGGGTCTGGAAAACATTGCAGCACCTTGAGCAGAAGACTGCTCAGAGGAAAGGTAAGTGAGCCAGCAGGATAGAAATCTGATTGGGTTGGGCATGGCTGAGTAAGTGGCCTTTAGTTAATTGGTCCTCTGTGACTTTTCTCCTTGGCCTTTGTCTCCACTCCAGGGTGGGAAATGTGATGCATGCTGGAGAGGGTTGATGTGACCTACCGAAAGTCCTGATGGAAAGGTGACATTGGCAGTGGTTCCTGGTGTAAAGCAGGATCTGAAGGCACTACTTTTTATTATATAGAGGCAGGGGAGGCTGAATAGAATTGGAGTCCGGCGAGAATGGCAGGGTTCACCAGCCATTCCCTTGGTAATGCTTGCCCCAAGCCCTTTCTCTCACTCAGAAAGGATTCTAGACTCACTTGCCCATGCGTTTAGAAATTCTTCAGTGCAGCTGTGGTCTCTTGGTTTATTTTACATTTTACAGACATTTGAGGACTGGACAGAGGAAAGCTACCCCTTGTGGGGCATAAGAGAATTGTCGAGATGTGGTCCCTATCCTAAGATGCATGGGGGCGTGGCATGGGGGCATGTGGCCAAAACAGTACTACACAGGGTAGAGTAAGGCAAATACTGCAAAGGAGACAGATGTTTGAGGGGCCTCTGAGCAGACTGGTTCAGATCTTGCAGGAGGAGTTATATTCATTAACTGTTTGGGATAGAAGATCCATGAGCAAAGACACAGAGCTGGAACCACACCTGGAACCCATGAGGACTGGTGTCTGGGCTACTTGCACTGGAACAGAGCTTGCAGGGTAGACAGAGAAGGGTGTGAGAAATAAGTTGCAGAGGCCTAAGGAATTGGGCTGAAATGCTGCTGGGTCTGGAAAACCAGTCAGAGATTTTAATGTGGAAGTGACGATCTCAAGAGCTGTAGTTTGCTTAGCTTAAATGTGTGGGTCTATGCAGGATGGATGGGAGGAATAGAGGCCCAATTTACTAAGACCTGTTAAAGTGTGTACAGTGATGATTTGGGTAAAATAAGGGCTTAAATCAGACTGGTGATAGTGGATTGGCCAAAAGGGTAGGCAGCAGAGAATGAAGGACAAGATGAAGAGCTTGGATCAGCTGGCCTGGACCGATGAGTGTTATACTGGGCTGACTGGAAGGATGGTATTGTAATTATTAGAACAGGGAAGGTGAACCAGGCATGGTGTCACAGGCCTGTAATCCTAGCAACTCAGGAGGCTGAGACAGGAGGATCACAAGTTCAAGGCCAGCCTCAGGCACTTAAAGAAACCCTCAGCAACTTAGATCCTATATCAAAGTTTAAAAAAATTTATAAAAGACTGGCAATGTAGTTTAGTGGTTAAAGCACCCTTGGTTAAAGCACGAGTGGGGCCAGTCAGCAAGGTTGTCTACTGTTTCAAGCTGTTTGGTGGTCAAGGGAAGAACAGGAGATGAACAGGGTAAGGAAGAAGGGGTTTGCTACTGGTTCAATCCCAGTAGCAAAAAAAGAAAAGAAAAAAAGGGAGCAATAGTACTTACCTCATGTGACTACAGTGAAGACCCTAAGCTTTATTGAGGCTGGTCATTTTTTTGCTATTGTTTAAAGTGTGATATTTGCTAGACATAGTGGATATGCCTATAATCAAATGACTTGGGAGGCTGAGGCAGGAGGATTGCAAGTTTGAGGTCAACCTGGGCAATTTAGTGAAACCCTGTCCTCAAAAATGAAAAGGGCTGGGGATAGTTCAGTGGTGGGCTGCCCCTGGTTCAAGCCTCAGTCCTGCAAATAAATAAATAAAAGAGGGCAGGTGCTGGTGGTTGAGTCTGGACACCAAACTTCTAAGAGTTATCTTCCAGACCATTGGAAATGCAGTATGGAGCTCAGGCAGGCAGCAGTGCTAGATGGGAGTGTTTCTTTAGTTTTCAAATGATGAGTGAAGACAGAACGAGATGGCAAAGGACACGGTTTAGAAGAGAGAAAAGAGAGCGCTGATGGATCACCCAGAGAGACTGACATTCAGGGGAAGGGAGCATATCAAAGGAGGCCAGGGGATGGGCAGGCAGGGGAGGAGGGACATCCTTCCAGGAGGATAAGCAGGGTGACTAGCAGTGAGTGCTGTAGGGTTCAAGAAAAGGGCATGGGTTAGAGGGATTGGAAGGCCATTGAAGACATTAGCAAATTGCAGTTTCTTCAGGGTGTTGATTCAGAACGAGTGGGGCCAGTCAGCAAGGTTGTCTACTGTTTCAAGCTGTTTGGAGGTCAAGGGAAGAACAGGAGATGAAAGGGTAAGGAAGAAGGGGTGATTTTCCTTTTCTTAGTTTAGGGGTGAGGAGCTTGTTTGTAGGGGACAGGGGCACAGGGCAGAAGAGGGAAGGAGACAGGAACATGCTTGGTTATTTTCAGTGGTAAAAGAGAAGCTGCCCTGCTGGAGGGGTTCTTCCAGGAGAGAGCCTGGGGCACCGACTGAGGCAGCGATGGTGGGAATTAAAACCAGCTACGTGTGGAAGCACCCAGCTGCTTGTCCCATAGGTGCTCAGTGACAAGTGGTTGTTTGACCCATCCCTGCTATCTGCCTTCCCTTCACCCCTCTCCCCTCACTCTTTTTTTTTTTTTTAATACCTTTATTTTATTTTTATGTGGTGCTGAGGTTCGAACCCCAGGCCTCATGGGTGCCAGGCAAGCGCTCTACCACTGAGCCACAACCCCAGCCCCTCCCCTCACTCTTTATTCCAGCTGCTTGCCAGACATTTCACTTGAGCCACCTCAGTTAAAAATCTATCTGTAAAGCAATCCTCAAATCCTTCCCATCTCCCCACCTTCCTGTCCTCATTGCTTGCCTTGATTATTAGAATTTCTTCCTTGCTGTGCTCCCGCTTTCTGAACCCTTGCTGCCCAGGAGATCTTGTAACCTACCTTGACCTGATCATGTTATCCTCTCCCTGACCCCCAAGTTCCCTGTCTCCTGGTACAAAAGTTGTTATGTAGATGTCGGTCTGTCTGCTGTATCAACTTCTTCCTCTCATGTGTTCTGCCATCCTGTGTCCCTGTCCTGTTTCCCCAACACATAGCAACTTCCTGGTCCCTGAGCGTGCCAGGACATACCCTGCTCCACGCTTTGCTCCTCTGGCAGAAGGTCCTTCCTTTTTTCTGTGCGGGCTCATTTCCCAGCCCTGAAGACCCCGCTCGGGTTCAGCACCTGCAGAGCTGCCCTCCACTTCTAGACTATGCTTTCCTTCTCTGTCAAGTTTGGCAGCACAGCACTCAAACTGTCTTGCATTAATTAATTTCCTGTCCGTTTCTCCTGCAGGACTGTGAGCTCACTAAGGGCTCCTGTCCTCCCAGCACTCAGCAGGAGGCTTGGCGTAAAACCTAGGAGAGTCTCAGTGATTATCTTGAATGAGTTACCCACTGCTCTGCTTGGTGGGAGAGCCCGGGGCACTGTCACATCTTAACTTTTTGTGTGCCTGAGTTTTCTCTGGGTAGGGTATGCGTCCTCTCAGTGCCTGGCCGAACCTCTGTTAGGTGTACTTGACTGGCCAGCTCGTTAGCAGGCTGCTTGATCAGGACTCCCTCTCCTGCTGATGTCTGGGCTCTTGTCTCCAGATGGGACTGAGTACGGGCTGAGTGAAGCTGACATGGAGGCCTCCTACGCCACCGTGAAGAGCATGGCGGAACAGATAGAGGCTGATGTCATCCTCCTGCGGGAGCGTCAAGAAGCTGGTGGCCGTGTGCGTGATTATCTGGTCCGGAAACGAGTAGGAGACAATGACTTCCTGGAGGTCAGGTGAGGAGGCCTCAGTACAGTGCAGAGGTCCACACTGTATGACCGTGGGGGCTATGACTTTACAGAGAACAGTGATGGAGCCCGTGACACTTGATGTGTCGGCTCTACCCCTTCCCTCCTGTCCTTCCCTCCTGTCCTTTCCTGAGGCAAGAGTGCCAAGGGTCGTGAGAGTTCTACTTGATTCTGCATTTCCCATCCCTAAGTATTTCCGTGTGGGAAGAGTGGGAAGGGGCCCAGCCATGCATCCTGTGGCTGCTCTGGGACTGCATCTGCTGCTCTGTCAGCCTGAGAGGCTAGAAGCCCAGAGTCGGGGGGGAGAGGATTTGGTGCCTCTGCTAACTTTGGGGCTCTTCCCAGTGGTGGAAGCCTGGGGAGGTAGCTGTTGAGGGAGCCCTCTGAATAACGTTGTGCTGCTTGAATCTGCTCCAGGAACAGGCGTAGCTCTGAGCCCAAGGGGCACAGGGGCAAGCTTGGGCTCGGGGGTCGGGTTTTTGGGCTCTGAGTTTTCTCTTCACTGATTCTCACATGCTGCTGTCATTCGTGTACACAGGGTAGCAGTTGTGGGCAACGTGGATGCCGGCAAAAGCACGCTCCTGGGGGTCCTGACACATGGGGAACTGGACAATGGCCGTGGCTTTGCCCGCCAGAAGCTCTTTCGCCACAAACATGAGATTGAATCGGGTCGCACCAGCAGTGTGGGCAATGACATCCTGGGCTTTGACAGTGAAGGCAATGTGGTGAACAAGCCCGACAGCCATGGTGGCAGCCTGGAGTGGACAAAGATCTGTGAGAAGTCCACCAAGGTGATCACGTTCATTGACTTGGCTGGCCATGAGAAGTACCTGAAGACCACTGTCTTCGGCATGACTGGCCACTTGCCTGACTTCTGCATGCTCATGGTAAGGGGGGGATGTGCCTCAGGAGGTGCTCCTGGCGGTGGGCTCATGTGCAAGGGTTTAGAACTGTCCTAAGACTGAGGCCTGTTGGTTTGGGCTCTGGTGCTGGGTAAGGCTGGCAAGTTTGTGATCTCAGGTGAGCTCAATAGTCTTCTCAAGGGGTGGACCTTGGTCTCCCCCATGTTAGACCAGGAGGGGTCTTCTTGTTTTAAAAAAGGTGTCATTTGACATCTCTTATATTTCAGAGAGACCTAGGGGAGGAGTCTCATGGGCTTTCTTAATTGTCTTCAGGAACGTTTTCTTCAGAGCATGGGATACTTTTAGGAGGTGTTCGGTGGCTCCCTCAGAGAGAGGAGGCTTGGGGAGGGCAGAAGGGGAGTGTCTCACCTGAGAAGGCAGAGCAGTAGTCAGGAGGGCCTGGAAGGGAGGAGGGCCAGTGCGCAAGCCCTTGCTGCGGGACTCCTGTGCGCCAGGCACTGGCACGGTGCTCACCCGATGACATGGCCAGGTTGAGGCTGTCCTAGGGCTCCCAGAGAGCTTAGTCTAGCATGATTTGATTTTTGAGCAACTCATCATGTAGATTCACTGAAAAGGAGAGGGAGCAGAGGGCCCTGTGTTGGAGCTGTCACTGTGCTTGTGTGAGTGTCCAGTGAGCTTCCTCCCTGCTGAGGCCTGCAACCTGTGCACAGCTTCAGGCTCACAGAGAGAAGGAGAGTGAGTACACGTGAGCACACAAGCGAGTTTCCCTTTGGCAAGCTCTTCCCAAAGCCCCTCCCCATTCCCAGTTCCTCAGCTGCCTATGTTAATAAGTGTGGTAAACACAAGCATCTGCTCCTAGCAAGCTTGCTCAAGTTGCCCCACAAACACAGGTTCTCAGGCCAACTCCACAAACCGGAGAGGAGTAGAGAGGCAGAACATGTTGTGTGAATACTTGTCGGTCTGTGCCTGAGGTTCTTGGGATCTCAGCATGATTTTGTCTCCCGTTTCTTTGAACATTGCAAAGGGCCATCGCCATCTCTCTTGACTGGGTAAGAAAAGCTGCTCTAGTAAGGGATCTCAGTGGAAGATCCATAGAGCGCATTTGGGGCAGTTGCTATTAAGAAGTGCATAAAAACCAATTCAGAGTAAGTACTGGAGCCAGGCATGATCCCAGCCACACAGGAGGCTGAGGCAGGAGGATTACTAATTTTCAAGGCCAGAGTGGGGTCACTTAGTAAGACCTTGTCTCAAAAAATAGAAAGGACTTGGGGTGTAGCTCAGTGGTAGAGCACCCTTGGGTTCAATCCCTAGCCCTACCCCCCACAAAAAATTTTGGGGACTGGGATGTAGCTCAGAGGTGAGTGCTTGCCCAGCATGTGCAAGACCCTGGGTTTGATATCCAGCACCACAAAAAAGTAAATAGTTTTGTTTTCCTTTAAAAAAATTTAATAAACATATAATAATTGTACAGATTTATGGGGGTATAGTAGTGTGGTATTTCAGCACATGTGTAAAATTTGTACCCAAGAAATCAGGTAATTAACATTTCCTTCTCGTGACCATTTCCTCATCCTCCTCCTCCTCCTCCTCCTCCTCTTTTGTGGTGCTAAGGATTGAATGCAGGGCTTTGCACAGACTCGGCAAACATTCCACCCCTGAGCTATATCCCCAGCCCTCATCATTTATTTATGTTTGGAGACTTCCAGTTCCTCTCTTAATTCTCATAAAATAAAAATAAGCATTTTTCTAACTAAGCTACAGAAAGATCAGTAGATGGAATTATTTTCACCCCAGATGGAATGTTCAAGTCTGGCTTTTAGGCCACGTTCCAAATATTCAAACTTCTGTAGAGAACAATGAAATACTTCATAATGGTTCAGTGGCAATTGGTTTCTAGGGGGAAAGAAAAACACTTAAAATAAATCAACAATAGAGAGAGAGAATACTTCCTAATCCAGCTTGAGAGGAACAAAGTCTGAGTTGAATTGGAAAGGGAATGTGAAGAATCAGGAGGAAGACTGTGGAATTGTCCTGATAAAGGAGAAAGGAACAGTCAGGCCCCATGCAGCAGTGGGTGGTGACGTCCCCTCTGAGCTGTGGAGAGGACACCTGGGAATGTGCAAAGTACCTCATAGACACATTCTGGCAACTTCTCTCTTAATTTTGTTTCAGTGAGTTGTACATTCATATGGCACAAAAGTAAAAGGCATCAAACTGCTTATGGTGACAAGTTTCCAGGCTGGAGGTGCAGCTCAGTGGCAGAGTGCTTGTGTAGTGTGTGTGAGGGGGTGGGGGTGGGGGTGGGGGCGTCGCTCTTCCTCCTCTCTCCAGTTTTCTACTAGAAGCAACCAACATTCCTAGTTTTTCTGTGAGCCTGCCAGAGATACTTGGTATTCATAACAGCAAAGATGTGTACATTCTTTCCCTCTAATTTCAAACATTGAGAAAAGTTGAACGAGCACTATAATGAATATCATAAACCCACCATTTAGACTCAATAATAATTAATGTGATAGATACATTTGGGTACATGTATTCTTTTTCCTTTTTGACTGAATCATTTGAAATTATCTTGAAGTTATAGTGACTCTTTACCCCAAATGAGCATATAGTTTATAAAAGTGTAGGTAATCTATTGTTACTGTAACCAAGAAAATGAACAATAGTTCCCTAATGTCCTCCAGTGTCTAGTTTGTATTTATATTATCTCACACTTTCTCCAAATGGCTTACATTACAGCTGCTTTTTTCAAATAATGATCCAACTCCTTCACCTCTATTTCTTTTTTTTCTCAGTACTGGGGATCAAACCCAGGGCCTGATGCGTATTAGGCAGGTGCTCTACCACTGAGCTACACCCCCAGCCCTTTGATTTATTATTTCGAGACAGGTTTCACTAAGTTGCCCAGGCTGGTTTCAAACTTGAGATCTTCCCGCTTCAGCCCCTTGAGTAACTGGGATCGCAGGCATGCGCCACTCTGCCTGATATTGCCTCTTTTTCTTTTGCAGTCCTGGGGATCGAGCCCAGGGCCTTGCATCTGCAAGGCAAGGGCTCTGCCACTGAGCTAAGTCCCTGTCTTGCTCACCTCTTTTTATGGTGGCATACTATATACACATTGCTTTTATTTTTCCCCTATTAACAACCCATGTCAGAAGATAAAAGTTTCTTCTTTCTTTTGTACATTGCCTAACATGTTTAACCAGTCTTCGTGGTGATTTTGGAAAACATTTTATGGTTCCTGGAAGGAGTAGTAACAGCTGCCATTACTTGAGCCCCCAGTTAACGCTAGCTGTGTGCTGGACCCTTCAGATGTTATGGCATCTAAACTTCAGGCCACCCCCTAAAATGGAGATTGATTATGCTCTTATTTTGCAGATGGGGGAAATGGGAGGTGAGATGTTAAGCCAAATCCACTTTCAGGACTCTAGGCAGTTGTTTCCCCAGATTCCCTTAAGTTTTCTTTTTTATTGTTTACAAATCTCAGGTTTGGGTGGCCCACATTGCTGAGTCAGGGTTGAAGTGATCGGCGCCCACCCCAGCCCTTTTTTTTTTATTTTTTTTTTTTTTTGCGGTGCTGGGGATTTGAACCCAGGGCCTTATGCTTGTGAGGTAAGCACTCTACCAACTGAGCTATATCCCCAGCTCGACCCCAGCCTTATTTGATAGACTTTTTTGAGCCCCTGTGCCCACCCAGGGGCATCTTCTGCCTTACTTGTCCTGACAGTTTCTTTCTGTGTTGGGGCAGGTGGGCAGCAATGCTGGCATTGTGGGAATGACCAAGGAGCATCTGGGCTTGGCATTGGCACTTAATGTACCTGTCTTTGTGGTAGTCACCAAGATTGACATGTGTCCTGCCAACATCCTACAAGGTAAGTGAAGTCTCCTCCAGCTGGTGGTAGCCTCTTTGTTGGGGACTGTCACCAACTGTACCACTGCTGCCAGGACTTCAACCCAGAATCTTCTGTTTCCTTATATTGTGCTCAGACCTTGACCTGAATTTCTATCAGCCCAGAACCTTCTGCTTATTCCTCCCCTATTTAGCTCTTGCTCTGAGCATAGCCTAGAATTTTCCTCTGTTCTTTGTCGCTTTTGGTTCCAGTTGCCGAATTCTTAAAGTCCCTAATCTGGCTCCTCTTTTCAGATGACCCTCGCAGCAGGTATTGGGCTCTGTCATCAGTGCTGTAGGTATCTGGAGGAGTCTGAGCAGAGGGCCTGGTGGCTTTTTACCACCAAAGTATCCAACCAGGTTTGCAGGACGAGTTCTCTGTGTACCTCTTCCTCACTGTTGCAGATTTTAGAAGAGAAATAGACTCTGTCTTGTTAGAAAGTCTCTTAGTAAGGGCCTTTGCAGACTTTTGAACGTCCAGGAGATCCTTTGGTTAGATGAAATATTTTTCCAGGAAGCAGAACATTCTGGGGAGAACATTGCTTTTCTTGGGGACTCCTCAGTCACTTGACTATAGGATGTGGCTCTTCTAAGAGATTGGAGGTGTCTGCCAAGCTTTAGACTCAGCTTAGAAGAGACTCCATCTGTGCTCTTTCTACACTAGTAGCATGTACCCATCCAAAGTTCTGATCCTGCTTTTTGTGTCTTCAGGCATGTGGCATTTAACACTGGTTCATCTGTCTGTCTGTCTCCTTGCATCAATAACAATGGACCTGTCTTGTCCTGGAATCCTGGCCAAAGAGATGGCCAGGTCTCCTAATTTTGTTCCATTTTACCCTTTTAAGAAACCCTGAAGCTGTTGCAGCGCCTGCTGAAGTCACCAGGCTGCCGGAAGATCCCTGTGCTGGTGCAGAGCAAGGACGACGTGATTGTTACTGCCTCCAATTTCAGCTCTGAGAGGTAATAGGTCGGGGACATGTGCTTCCAGGCAGACACCCTTGTCTGCAGGGCCGGGTGAGCAGCAGGCCTGGAATGGCAGCCTGTTCAGGCATAAGGTCTCATGGACACTTACTGTTCAGAGATTGGAGGAAGTAGAAGGTTGCTGTCTTAACACAAGTTGTCCCAGGGCCAGTGTTGCCCAGAGGCTGTATCAAGTGGCTCAGATTCTGAAATGTTGGCCTCTCTGAGGTTGAAATTCCAGCTGAGACTTCATTGTTCTTCTCTGTGAAATGGGAACAATATTAACTTCCCACAGGATTCTTGTGAGTGTTGGAAATGATGTATATGTAAGGCAGTTAGCACTGGGTCTGACTGGTGTATGATGGATACACAGCCATTTTTATTATTGTTTATTTTATTATTTTTTGATTATTATTTATTTTTGCAGTTCTGGGGGATTAAACCTAGTAGTACTCCACCACTGAGCTATAACTGTTACTCCTTTTTATTTTGTATTTTGAGATGGGATCTTACCATATTGCCACAACTGGCTTCAACTTTGTGATCCTCCTGCCTCAGCCTCCCAAGTCTCTAGAATTACAGCCCCAGCTCTTTTTTGTTTTTGTTTTTGTTTAGTTTTTACTGGAGAGTGAACTGGGTACTGGAGAGTGAACTCAGGGACACTCAACCACTGAGCCACATCCCCAACCCTATTTTGTAGTTTATTTAAAGGCAGGGTCTCACTAAGTTGCTTAGCGCTTTGCTGTTGCTGAGGCTGGCTTTGAACTCTCGATCCTTCTGTCTCAGCCTCCTGAGCCGCTGGGATTATAGGTGTATGCCACTGTGCCTGGAGTCCCAGCCCTTGTTAAAAAAATTTTATTTTGAGGCAGGTTCTCACTAAATTGTCCAGATTGGCCTTGAATTTGTTATCCTCCTGCCTCAGCCTCCTAAGGAGCTGGGATTACGGTTGTCCACCATGCCCAGCTTACTCTTTTATATTGTTTCTCAAAAGCTCTCTAATCACAGATCAGTTTTTGCAGTTCCTCCTTCATGAATCCTTTCATTCCATGAATAATTTTTTGGAGTCAGGCACAGTGGTACACACGCATATAATCCCATCTACTCAGAAAGCTGAGGTAAGAGGATCTCAAGCAACTTAGTAAGAGCCTGTCTCAAAATAACAAAAGGGCTCAATGATAGAGGGCCCCTTGGATTTAGTCCCCAGGACCTCAGGGAAAAAAACAACAAGCAACACTGTTTATTAGATGTTTGTTCTGCTGGCTCTTCAACCAGACATAAAGGATTCAGAGATGGTTGAGCCCAATCTTTAAGGCATTCAGCTTCTTGGTTGGAGATATTTTCTTGATAACAGTGAACTTGGTTAACTCGGTCCAGAGCCTTGGGCCTCTTTGGAAGCCATCTGTCTCCTGTCCTTTTGTGTACAGGACTCTGAGCTGCCTGACCTTTTTCCTGTTCCTCCAGCCTGATGCTGTCTTCAGTGTCATCAGTTGGCCAGTAGAGGGGGCTTGTTTCAGGGAACCCAGCTCCACTCCATTTTTGTTGTTTTCCAGGCTGTGCAGGCCTATTGCAGGAGCTTTGGGGGAATATGTAGTTCTTGATCTCAGGGAGTTTAATTTTCCCTGAATAGGAGAGATAGTGGCCATTTAGATGACTGCAGTGGGAAATCAGATGTCATCATGAATGACAGACACCAAAAGCTCTCTAAGAGCCTCAAAGAAGTTGAAGAGTGTCTGTCAAGGAAGGGTTTCAAGGTATTTGAGGTAAAATCTGGAGGATGATCAGAGTTTGGTAGTTGGATAAGAGGACAGAATTTCAGAAAGGAGGATCAGAGTGGGCATATCCCTGGGGCCAGGAAGCACCAAGCTTTAGAAGGGAGGACCCTGTGGTCTGGCTGTGATCGGGGTGAAGGAATCTACAGAGGTGGCAACGAGCTCGAGTGTGAAGCTGAGAGTGCTGGGAAAGGGGACTTGGCTGTGCCCTCTGATGGTGCTTAGGGATTTTAAGCAAGCCTGTGTGCTGGAGGAAGAAGAGGCAGGTGTAAGGTTCTAAAATAGGGCAGCAGTGGAGGGAGAGGCAGGGGGGACAGGTCTCAGAGACAAAATAAGTCTGAAAAAACCTTGGGCATCAGTGGCTAGGAGTTACAGCCTGAGGACAGAAGGTTTGAGCCTTTGGAAGTGGGTGAGGCAGAGGTGGCCATTAGCTGGCAAGGCAGGAGCTGCCACCTGAGCTCCCCTCCCCCTCTCCCATCTTCCTTCTTCTCCCCCTCCACTTAGGATGTGCCCGATATTCCAGATCTCCAACGTTACAGGTGAGAACCTGGATCTCCTGAAGATGTTCCTCAATCTCCTGTCCCCTCGTACCAGCTACAGGGAGGAAGAGCCTGCCGAATTCCAGATTGATGACACTTACTCTGTTCCAGTGAGTGGCTTCAGGTGGACTAGGCAGGGTGGGTCGCTGGTGGGCATTTCCTTCAGGGGCATTAGGGAATGGTTTTGTGGTGGGGATGAACTTACTAGGCCAGGTCTTCTCCTTGGCAGGGTGTGGGGACAGTGGTGTCAGGGACAACACTGAGGGGTCTGATTAAGCTGAATGACACGCTGTTGCTGGGCCCAGATCCCCTGGGCAACTTCCTCTCCATTGCTGTCAAGTCGATTCATCGCAAGCGCATGCCTGTCAAGGAGGTGCGGGGGGGCCAGACAGCCTCCTTTGCACTGAAGAAGGTGAGTAGACTTTGGGTAGTTCCAGAATCTCCCTGTGGGCTCTGTCACACGAGGGTCCGAACCAGGTGCTTACCTCCCGTCTCTAGTCCTTGGGTCTGCTCTGCAATGTGGGGATTACCAACCTCATTATCATAGATGAGGAAACTGAGGCTCAGAGCCCAAGACTTGCCCAAGACACAAAACCAGTAAATGCCAGAACCAGGACTTGATCCCAGGTCTGCCTGCCTCCTGGTCCTCATCCTGGTTTCTGAGCAGGTGCACCAAGCTAATGATCAAGGCAGATAGGAGCATCCCTATGCCAGACACCAGATCCTCTTCTCCTTCAGTCTTCTGTCTCTTGGAGTTTGGAGTGGGTGCTAGCTCTGGGATCACCTACTTTTCCCACCAACCAAATAAACCTGGAAGATTGGTGCTTTGTTTGATCTCTCCAGTGATCAGTTCATGCTCACTCTCTTCCTTCCACCTGAGTCTTGCCTGCCTTTCCTCCTTGCCCTTCCACCCAGGCCCATAACTGAAATGCCTTTCCTGACCTGACAGAACAGTGCTTAGCTTTCCACATGGCAGTAATGGCCTTGCGCCGTCCACCCCAGAAGGTGATGAGGGGTAGAGCTGGGCTGGGTGGTCCCTCTTCTTAGAAAGACTCCTGGTTCTCTAAGACTGGGAGCTGAAACCAGAGACCTATCATCCCTGAGGTCTGTGGTTCCTCCTTTCTTTCAGATCAAGCGCTCATCCATTCGGAAGGGCATGGTGATGGTTTCCCCACGCTTGAATCCCCAAGCGTCCTGGGAATTTGAGGCTGAGATTCTTGTCCTTCACCACCCTACCACGATTAGCCCACGCTACCAGGCCATGGGTAGGTGTCTAAGGCTCTGCCAGCCCAGGGGCCCTGCTGTAGCTCCCTGCAAAAGGTGTTCTAGTGACCCAAGCCCCATTATCCCAGCTCTACCCGAGGAGGCAGATCCCCATCCTGTCCCATAAAGCCATTCCTTTAGTCCTGTCTGTGAACCACATTATTTATGGGGCCCTGCAGAGGTTTCCTGAGGTCCTTGAGACCCAGACCTGTCTGAGAGGACCTCACGCTCCTCCCTTAAGCACATGACTGCTGAGCACTGCTGCTGTGCCAAGTGTGTTGCCGAGGTGCTGGGGCCACAATGAGCCAGCGAGGGCCCAAGGAGCAGGCACACGGGCAAATGCAATGCCCTAGAATCCTAGGAGTTTGGCCCCCTGTCTGTGCCAGGTCTGGGTGGGGGCAGGTGGGTCTAACAGAGGGAAGGTGAGAAGAGCGTGGGCGGGCGAGGCTGCGGGCCTCCAGCTTGCCCCGCTGCACTTGGTCTCCTGGCCTCCTCCACCCCGCATGCTGAGCTCAGGTGTGTCTTATGCCTGCACTTACTGCCTCCCCTGTCCTGAGGCCACAGGGTGCCTCAGACCTGCCCTGACCTCCTGGCTCCCTTGGCAGTGCACTGTGGAAGCATCAGGCAGACAGCCACCATTCTGAGCATGGACAAGGACTGCCTACGCACTGGGGACAAGGCCACTGTCCACTTCCGCTTCATCAAGACCCCTGAGTACCTGCACATAGACCAGCGGCTGGTGTTCCGGGAAGGCCGTACCAAGGCCGTTGGCACCATCACCAAGGTAAGCCTGAGGCAGACCTTGCCTGCCACTCCAGCTTAGTGACCATTAGCACCACAGAATCCCTTTGAGAACCCTGGGGAGCCAACTTCTTTGCTGCCACATGCGGTGTCCTGGGGCCTCACACCCCAGGCTTTGGTGGTGACCTTGGAGAAGGGGAACTGGAATACAGGCATCCTGTGTCCTGTAGGCAGCAGTGGGGCTGAGCATCTTGGGACCTGGCTGGGCCAGACCTGAGGGACCAGTGGTTGGAGTGAGTGCTGGACAGCACTGGGGACATGGGGACAAGGCCATGGGTGTGAAGTCCCTTGGGGTGGGAGCTGTTCATGTGTACCAGAGCCCACCTTTTGCTCTCTTCAAATGGCCATGGGCATTTGAAGAAGGGTTTGACCCCTATTCCATACAGAGGAAGAAGTGGTCTCCACACGTCCGGGATTTTGGAATCAGCCACAGAACTTAGCCCTTCCCCTGAAGTGGCCTTCTTCAGGCCCTGTATGGGTGGACTTTGGAGCTTCATGTCCTTGAAGGCCTGCTTGCCTCTGGGGCTGTCTGAGAGTTTGGCAGAGGCTACAGCACACACGTAGTACTCTCTGGGACTTAGTAGGCTTCCTCCCTGCTATTTTTGAGATTGAACTTGGGCCACAGGGGAAGCTTCTGTGTCAGGGAGGTAGCTTTTACGATTTCTGATAGGTTCCAAACATTTCCAGCCAATAAGGAATCCACTTGGCCTCTTTGGGAGGCTCGAAGTTAAAACTTGGCCCGAAGCGGAATGTGTGTGAGCAGACTGGATTCCAGCCTAGGCGCTGATTGAGTACAAGGTGGCAGAGAGCTTCAGAAAGTTCTGTGCAGGAATGGCAGCTGGGCTGGGAACTTTCTGTGGTGAAAGAGGCAGGAGATGACCACAGTCCTGGGGTCACGGTAACCCTGGCCTTAGAGTGAAGATGGGAGCATCCATTGACTCTGCCTCCTGGCATGGTCCTTCTATCATCTGCCTTGTTTGGGACCAGCCAAGCCAGGGAATGAGAAGTCCCTTAGGGACAGGGACATGGGGCAGGCTGCTAAACCTGTGCCCCTGCCCTTCAGCTCTGGCCTCATCCTTATCCCCCTGTCTCGCATAGCTCCTCCAGACCACCAACAACTCGCCGATGAACTCCAAGCCCCAGCAGATTAAAATGCAGTCAACAAAAAAAGGCCCTCTGACCAAACGAGAAGAGGGGGGCCCATCCGGAGGGCTGGCAGTGGGGGCAGCCCTACCTGGGGATGAAGCCTGCTCTCCAGGCTCCGGGCAGCCAGCTGCGTCCAGCAGTCTCCAGCCACAGGTGAGCGGGCCTCTCATGGCCTGGGGCTGAGTGGCAGGAAAGGGTGTGTCTGGTTGGGTTGAGGGGTCCATAGGAGAGCCCACGCATGGAGAGCAGCACTTGTCCCAACCCTGGCACGTGGGTGCCATCTGGGTGTTTTCTACACTGGGATATGGCCCTCAGAAAGCCAGCGTAACTGTCCTGACTAGCATTCGGTGGTTTTTGCGGTGCTGGGGATTGAACCCAGGGCCTTGTGTTTGTGAGGCAAGCGCCCACCAGCTGAGCTGTGTCCCCGGCCCTTAGCATTTGGTTGTAATGAGATAGAGAGGAACGAGGCCAGGGTTTTGCTCACTGTGAGAGTGTTACTATGAGTGATGGGTTGCCTTAGAGGGTCCTCCTTTGTCCTTCCCAGAGAGAGGAGGTGGCCTTGGATGTTTCAGTGTAGCCATTACTGGCACCTGCTTGTGGCTGTCTCTGCAGGAGCTCTGTGTGTCTGCCCGGCAGGCACCCTCTTGCCGCTCTGCCCTCATTGGAGAAGGAGGCTTCTCCTGGGTCTGTGTGCTCCCCGCTCTCGTGCTCCCACTCCCCGTCGAGCCTCTCTTCTGGTTTCTTCATTTCCGTCCCTGTCCACCTGTCAGTTCCCATCCCCCTCAGCAGTGGTGAATGTCCACTTGGGTTTGACGCTTTCTCTGTATGGCTCCCCTACCCTCCAGAGCAGGGAAGGCTCCATTTTACAGACGGGAGGTGCTGTGTATAGGTCACGTCAGAAGCTCCTGGCTAGGTTGGGGCTAAGGCTTCCTGGGTGGCCCTGCCCTGCCCTGCCCTGCCCTGCCCTGCCCTCCCCTCAAGGGACCAGTGCTTCTCAAATCCTTCCTTCTCTCTTTCAGCCCAAGCCCAGCAGTGGGGGTCGGCGACGAGGGGGCCAGCGCCACAAGGTGAAGTCCCAGGGGGCCTGTGTGACTCCTGCCAGCGGCTGCTGAATCTTCCCTGGCCCATCCCCACCACCCAGGGATTCTCATTTTTGGCCACCACTCACCAGCTGGGCAGAGCAGCTCTGACCGCTACCCGCCCACCCTAGGCCCCAGCCAGAGCCTCCTTGCTGCCCACCCCTGTTTTCCAGGGGGTTGTAATTTATAGCTGAGGAAGGTGGCCAGGCTTCCTGAGGACTGACCGTCTCCTGCCCTCCCTGCCTCCTTCCTCACTCACGCATCTTTTGTACATCTGGCCCTTAGTTTTTATTCTTTTTATTATATATCTCTGTGTCAGTGGTGTGTGTGTGTGTGTGTGTGTGTGTGTGTGTGTGTGTGGAGTGAGGCCCACCAGGACCCTGTCTGTCTCCTTTTCTCCTCCATGGCTGGCCACCAGCCTCTAGGAGCTGGCCGCCTGCCTGTCCATCTGTTCCTCCGTCCATCTGTCTGTCTTGGTGAGATCCTCAGAGCCCTTGGGGATGGCAGGAACTGCAGGAGCCACTGCAGCTTCAGCTCACTGCTCCTCTTGGCACTGGCAGCCTCTCCACCAGACTGACCTCAGGGCGGGGGCTTCTGGGATTCAGTGTCTTCCACTGCCAGAGCAGGGAATCCCTAATCATGGGGACTGTAACAGGGAGAAAGTAGTGGCTTCCCTTTTCTCTCTCCCTCTTTTTCCCCTTAAGCCCCCAAACAGGTAATGACAAAAGCTCTTCAGTCATGACTGTGACGTGTGGAGGAGTGGCGACTGGACTATAGGACTTCCCTGTCTCTGGCCCTTTCCATGGATCCAAAGACACCTGGTGGCTTCCCCTTGGAGACAATCCTGTGCTTGCCTGGGCTGGCCCGGCTGCTCCTGGCTTCTGCCAGCCTGCCCAGTCTGGAGGGTCTCTTCTTGCCCTTAAGCTGCCTCCTGCTTGGACTTTGGCCTTTTTGGGGGCCTCTGGGCACTGGTACAAGACTGGGTCTGGACCTGCTCAGGATTCTGTTTTCTAGCACCTCTTGTTGGTGGGGAGAGGGGTGCTCCTGTGAGCTGGGCTAGGACTGGAGACCCCCGTCCCACCGTGTCTACACAACAGGGCTGCTACTGGAGCACAGCGTGAAGGGCTTGAACCCCAGGTTTTGAACCTAGGTGGGGTACAGGGAGGGCACGTGGGGCAGCGGGAAGGACTCGTCCAGGCCCAGCACAGCGTTCAGCCCTTGGGAAGCACTGCTGCCTGGGGCGGGAGCGAGGCTGCCCAGACCAGGTGACGTGTAGCCCCATCCTGCCAGGACTGAGCTCTGTTGTGCAGCCCTCAGTTTAGGGTAAGAGGGACAAGGGGTGTCCTTCTCTAGCCAGGGAAGACACCTGGCAGGCTGGGTCCTTCCGCCTTGCCTCCTTCCCATCCCCAGCCCTCTCCTGTCCTCTCCTGCCCTCCTAGCTGTTTCTAGTTACCACTGCCCCGTGGCCATGGACTGACCGGACCAGCATTCACAATAAAAATTTGTTCCAAGTTGACAGTGTCCGATTCCCTGCCCAGCCTCCAGGTGGAGGTGCTGTCACAGGGACACTGTGGATCTGCCTGCCCCTCAGTGTCTGGTGGCAGCCCAGCAGGGCAGGCCACCAAGAGCCCTGCTTTCCACCAGGCAGGTGAGGTTCCTTAGCACCTGTGTCACGCAGGACATTTCCACCCTTCTGTTTTGTTTCCTCATCTGCAAGAAGCAGGTCTTGCTTCAGGCTGTGTGGGTTGGGTGAGTGCGTGCGACCCAGGTCCCCAGGCAGCTGGAAAGATCTGGTGGCCAGGACTCCCAAGTGGGCTCACATGCACATGGCCTTGGATACGCACAGCTGCCACCTCTGAGGTAGGCACCGTTCGCTCTGGTTTTCTAGTTGGGGAAACAAGCTGGTGGGGGCGGGCACGGCAGCCGTTGGTTCCTGCCTGTGCCAGCACTTGCCCTGCGGCTTTCCCCACTGGCTGCCTGGCTCATCCTTGGGCTCGTGCCACCTCTGCGTGTGGCTGTTTCCCTTCGACTTTACCGGCTCTGGCCTGGTGCCTTCGTAATGAGGGCTCTGGTGTTGAGGCAGGGCTGCTGGCCACGGGGAACCTCATTTTGTTTGAACTCTTTGCCCCTATAAGCAGCGGTGGACACCAAAAACAATCTGTGTGTTCAGGAGCTCTAGCCACGACCCTGACCTCTGCCCTCACTCAGGAGGGTGGGTCCAGCCTCCAGTCCCACACTTGCCAGCAGGGAGCTGACTGAATTCAGTTTACTGTCATTGACAAGGACTACAAAGATCTCTTCAGGTCTCAGCCTTCCCATGTGTCCCTTTGGAACAGAACACCAGCCCATTTGTAGTTGAATAAAGTTGTTAATCCATTGATCTCAACTCAATGGCCCGACCCTTCTGTATGTGCAGCAGGTATTTGTGGGATCTTCACCAGGAGCAAGGTCTTGGGTGGGATGCAGATGGGGGTGGCCAGATCACCACTTTGTAGACAGGTCCATCTGGCATCTGGCTCATTGACACCATAGAGGTGAAGTAGCAGGAGTGTGTCCTAGTAGGACAGAGACAGGAAAGGCCTCTTCTGCATAGGGTATTAGTGAGAGCTCATGAAGCCATTTCATTTCCTTCCGACAGCCCTTGAGACCAGAAACCCTGGAGTGGATCTTGCCTTGTGTCCCAACCCTGTCACAACTGGGTTTTAAGCAAATGTCCCAGGTTTCTAAACTTCAGGAATAAGCTTTCGGGGACATTGGTTTGACTAAGAATACACTCCCCCACGTCCCCAAGAGCAGCTGCCTGTGCGGGGGCCAGAGAGAAACCACATTATGCTGATCCTGGGCATCCTTTTATTTTTTGCATAGGCATAAATTAGAATCTGGAGATAAAAAAATTAAGAACCAACAGTGCAGCATTTGTGACAGGAGAGCACAGAACAAGACTTGGTTGTCTCAGGCAGGGGCAGGGCTGTGCAGGGGCCACCACTTCATCGTCACCCAAGCCACAGAGCCAAGTCAGGCCCAGCCCTGTCACGCGGGGCACCTGCCTGCCCACTTCCCACAGACCAGGACCAAGCCCTTCTGAGAACCACCCAGCGCCCCACAGAACGGGGCTAGGAATCAAGCCCTTAGCTTTTCAGTTAAAAAAACGGACTTTGAAAAATATATACAGCAGGGCCTATGGGTCTAAAAGCCCCCCTCCTCAGTGCAGATAGCCCTCCTCCCACCTGACACCCTGAATGGCACTGTCGTGGTCATATGGCACTGTTGTGGTCATTACCACTGGACAAGGAGGTTCCCTCTTCCCCTCCCTTCTAGGTAACCCCAAATGCTCATGGCCCCAAAGGCAGACCTAGGTCCCCTGCAGCCTGGGGGAATGTGGAAAGCTTGCTGTGGGACACAGGCAGGCCCTAGCAGGAATGGGGTGCAGAGCGGGCTCTTGCCCTGGCACCAGGAGAGAAAGAGCTGTGGTCACCCAGCACAGGGGACTCCTACAGACTGGCATGGGCAGCAGCCGTCAGGGGCTCACAGAGGCTGTCTCCCAGGGGCATAGGCAGCCCCGTGGCCCACCTCTACTTAGGATAAAACAGGCCAAGCCGGGACCCTAGCCTTGCAGGTAGAGCGCAGCAGAGTGCCCCATCACTTCCCACCTGCTTTACCCACGGGCTTCCACAGGAGCTGGCTCCCTGGGGCAGTGGCCCTGCCTCCCGCCTCCCCGTCCCCCTGGTATGCTACATATGTACACCCCACGGTGCCAGCCCAATTTGGGGAGGAAGGGTGCAGAGAGCGCTGGAACCTGCTGGCCACCATGGGCTGCCGCTACTTGGCAAAACCCTGCACATTCTCATCTCCCCAGGGCCGAGGCTCTTCTTTCTTGCTCCTGGAAGTCAGAGCTCGCTGGTCAAGCTTGTGGGTTGGTGGTGGGGTGCTGCACGCCCGCTCCTGGAGTAGGGGTACATGCTGGGAGGGGCTGGCCTCCCAGATGGCTGGCAGCAGGCACGAAAGTTTCAGAGGCTAGTGGGCAGGCTCCCCGTGCACCCGGAAGCGGTAGATGCAGGTGTACTCGGGATGGCCCCAGTTGGTCAGGATCCGCAGCTCCACCACCTGGTATGTGGCCATCTTAGCCACCTGGGTAGGGAAGAAGGGTTAACAGTGTCAGAGTCCACTGGGACCTCACTGACAGAGGGAGGGAGGGAGAGATGATCACTCCCAGGCCAGAGATCCCTCCTCTCCCCCAGGTCTCTGAAGGGAACTGGGCTTCAAATGTGCCTGTCTCCAGCCTCCTGGAACAGAGTTCGCAGCCCAAGGGCCAAGGGACCCTGTGGCTTCAGGGTTCCTACACTGGCCACCAACTGACCCACGTGAGCCTGCACTAAGCACTATCCTCAGGCCACATGAGTGGTCCTGAGGACCAGCACAGTTCATTCAAGAGCTAGATGAGTTCACCTGCAGTTGCTTTGTCATTTTATCAGCAGGCAGAGTCCCTGCACAAGGCCCTGGTGCACGCCCATCAGCCTGTCGTCTGTGCTTAAAAGCCAGTGTTTGAGGCAGGGTTTGCAGCACCTCTCGAATGCCTGATGCCACAGGTGTGGCACCCTTGTGTCCACCCTCTCCTCTCCTCCTGCACCCTGCCTGAGAAGCCCAGCAAAGACTCCATCCTCGTCCCCGAACGGAGGACAGCGTTCTCACATCTAGTGCCCAGCAAACCCACTCCCACTCTGGGCACCAGCTCCCAGACCCCATGCTGGAAGCCTGTAAACTGACCCTTCTCTGCCTCTGTCCCCTGCTCTCCCAGGCCTGAGCTTGGGCCCTCCGGACGGCCTGGTCCTCACCCCCACCCTCCAGACCTGATCCCCTGCCACCACCTCCCTGGCTCCCTGGCTCCAGGCTTGCCCTCCTTGGAGTCACCATTTACACCTTAATCAAAATGCCCATCATACTATTACCTACAATATGTCAATGCCAACCCCACCCATCCCTGCCTGAGTGCCTCTGCAAGGCCCTTCCTGCCACTGACCCCTCTCCACCTCTCACAATCCCTCACCCACCCAATTCCTCCCTGTTCTTGAATTCACCCGGATGGTGTGCTTGACCCAGGTTCCTGGGCCCCAGCAGCCCTAAGAAATCAGACTGTGGGGGCGGAGCCTGGAGCCTGTTCCTAAGGGTCCCAGGAGATCGGATGCCCACTCCAGTTCGAGCCACAGGTAGTGCCTGAGCCCAGCCATGCCTGCCATCTCCTAGAAGACCCTTCACAGTTGTATTTCCTGGCAACCCCAACCCTTCTTTCATAAAACTTGGCCTTTTTAGTGCCCTGTTTCAGGAAGCTTCCCTGACCTGCCCTCCTGGAAGGGACACTCTCCTAGGCCATCTGCAAAATGGGTCTTCTCCACTTGGGCTTCCTGAGCTGAGGAAGGCAGGGCAGAGACTGCCTCTCTCCCCGAACCCTGGGCCTGGCAGTGCTGCCCCACTCGCATGCGAGTCTGCACCTGGAAGTAGAAGGTCTGAATTGGCTCCCCGTCCTGGTCGTAGGTGAAAGTGCCCAGAAGTGTCCCCTCCTGCTGCAGGTCTTCGTCAAACCCCTACAAGAGTGTGAAGGGATGCAGGGAGAGGCAGGGTGAGTGCGACTCCCTCCCACCCTGAGGATCAGGCAGGACCCTCCAGGGACTGCGGGGTCTGAACACTGGAACTGGCTACCACAGGCCTTCTCTGACCAGCGATGATCGCTTATGACCACGTGCCGCGGCTTCTTCCTTTGGAGCCTGAGATGACTGGGACTGAAGTGCCATCCCTCACCTGGCTCCCCCTCTTCCAAATCCATCCTTCCTCCCAGCCAGCGACCCCGCTTGAATCTCGGCAGAGACCCACAGGACACCCCTCAGCCCTTCCAGCCCCAGACAGGTTGATACTCACGAAGATGGCAAAGTCCCTGGGGGCGCTGGAGATGGTGCTGTTGGGTGACAGTGCCTTGGGCACGTGCTCTAAGGTAACGGCCGTGGGGCGGATGCGGGCAGAGAGGCGGACCACGGCAAAGCCCTGGGGCCCCTGGAAGGCCCAGCAGTTTCCTGGGTGCACGTCTGGCTGGAGGGGAGAGGAGATAAGTCAGTAGGCCCTGAGTTAGTCTGGCTGCCCGGGGAGGGCCGCACCCCAGTGTGCACCAAGGCCGCCAGCTGCCCACCTGAAGGATGACCCGGGGCGACTGGGAGTGGTACCACAGGGGGATGCCAAAGAGGCTGAGGAGGGCCGTCTTGGTCTCATAAGTCTCGGAACACCGGGTACTGATCACGCTGGCCCCTGATGCGGGAAAGGAGGACAGGTGGGTGTCTGCAGGGAGCAGAGCCTGACGACCAGCTCAGGAGCCAGGCACAGGAGCCTGGGCACCAAGCTGGAGCAGCCAGAGGAGGGCCACTGCCTGTCCCCTCATAGGGGACAGAGCGCAGGCGCCCAGGCCCAGGGAGGGCTGCGCCATCCCTGCCCTGGTGATGAGTCTGTTGGGTGGTGTGTGCTGATTTCAAGCCCTGCCAGGGGCCCAGTCATCGTGGGGGATCCGTGACAAGGCACAGGGGGAAGGTGGCGCACGCACCTCCCGACTCCAGGGCGTAGTCCACCATCCCGATGCGGTCTTCGCTGTAGCGCTGCAGGGCCTGCTTCACGATCCGGTGCACCTGCTGAAGTACGGCCCGCCACGGTCACCACGGGAGGCAGACGCGCCCACCGGGCCCTACAGCCATAGGCTGGGCACTGTGGACGGACCCCACTGGCTTGTACCCACCCACACAGGGCCCAAGGCAAACGTCAAGGCCTCCTTATGCCACTCATGTCCTGGAAGTAGGAGGAGGTGGCAGGGTGACACTGTCCAGGGCTCCAGCCCGGTGGGGGACAGCAGCGTGTCTGTGGGGCGCCGGCCGCTTACCTCCTCGGTGACCCCGACCACGCCTTCCTTCTGCAGCGTCAGTCCCAGGGAGGCCACGGCCTCCTGCGCCGACTTGCCCTGCGTCTCCGCCACGTGCGTGAGGATCTTGCTCTCCAGCTCCCGCAGCTGAGCCTGCATCTCCTCTCTCTGGAGGAGCCCAGTGCGGGCGCCTCCGCCCCGGAGAAGGAACTGACTGACCCAGGCAGGGAACTGAGATTCCACCTAGGGAGCAAAGATGGTGTCACTGGGAGGCTTGGAGGAGTAGCAGAGGCTGCTGTGGCCAGACCAGGCGGGACAGGTGGTAGTCAGCTGGGAGCAGGGCTGGGAGTGAGGGAGGCCCTGGGAGGAAAGGCTGGTGGATCACGGCCGCCCCGGCGCCCAAGAGAAGCGGCACTCCTGCCACGGCAGGCCGCGTCCAGCTCTGCAATGGCACCCGGGAACGACGGGCGGAGGACAAGGGGCTCCTGCGTGCAGAGCCCAGGGCGGGTGGACCTGGGGGAAGGGTGCTTGGCGGGCCTGGGTCAGCTCCCACTCACGTCGTCGCGCACAGCCTGAATCTTCTGGGGCAGCAGGCCCACTTCGTCGGCCACCGTGCTCTGCCTCAGGCTCAGAGCTGCCAGCTCCTGCCTCAGGCCGGCCAGCTGGGCCTCCAGCCGCCCCAGCTCCTTCACAGAGTTCTCCTGGAAGGCCTCCTGGGTCATCCTAGTCCCAGAGGGACAGGAAGAAAGAGGAGTCCCTGGTTGGCTTCTGTCATACAGTGGTGGCCACCACGCAGGGCCTGCTCTCAGAGTGGTTTGTAGGACAGCCAGAAGCCAGAGGGCTGGTGTCCCTGTCCCAGAGCTGCCCCTCTGGTGCAGCCTCTGGCCTCACCTGCTCTGGACTGTGGGCTGGGGAGGAGGTGGCCAGCACGAGGCGAGCACAGAGACGCTGTCTGCAGGCAGCTCACACACCAGTCCTGCTGCGGAGCCCACCTCCCGCCGTCAGCAGCCCTACTGACCTCTGCACCTCAGGCAGTCTGCACGCAGGGGTCCTGACCCGGGTCTCAGCCACCCTCCCTGCTTGGGCACATGGTCAGGACTCCACTCTAGGCCCTGTGGCCCAGGCCTGCCTGGGGCTGGAGCGGGAGGGGAGCGGGCTGGGAGCGATTGCCGATGGCTTGGGGCATTACCTTTGCCACTCTGACTTCAGCTGCTGGATGTGAGCCTCCGACTCCTGAGAGCGGGAAGAAGGGACATGAGAACCAGGGCCTCGGAGAGACCACCTCTGGAGGAGCACCTGTCTCCACTGGGCCTGCTTGACACATCCCTGCCCCAGGTTTCCTGGCAGCAAAGGTCAGTGGCCACTTGGCCAAAGTCCTCCTGAGTCTTGTCCCACGTCCGGAGGACTCTCTTACTTCCACGTCCCCATTCATTCAGCACGTGCATGCCCAGTGTGACAGCCGTCCTTGTCCCGGCTCACACAGAAGGCGGGACACCACACGCCTCACCCACTCCCGGCAGTTTCCCTGCAAGGACCAGAAGCCCCAAGCATCTCTCGGTCCAAGAGCAGTTGTGGGACGGGGTCAGGACCAGCACGGGCCCACATGTCCCTGGCCCACCGACCTGGGAGGCCTGGACGATCTTCTTGAAGAGGTCTTCCGAGTCTTGGTGATGTTCTGCCCTCAGAGTGGCCAGTCCTTCCTGTCAGACACGAGGGGAGGACTGAAGATTTGACAGCTGCGCTGGAGGGGCACTTGCCACTAGGAGGTGCTCTAACTGGGATTCGAACCAGGGCTGATTCCCGGGCTTCGGCTCTTGGCCTTAGGCCACAGTGCTTCTCTGAAACAGGCAAGAGTCCCCCCTGATCTCTAGGGCACGCCACACCCATGGGCCTCACAGCCTGGGGGAGGCCGGAGGAGGCATCTCCATTTTTCTCTTTAAAACGATTTTTTAAAACATGCTTTGCTGTCCTAGAATGGAACCCAGGGGTGCTCTACCCTGAGCTACACCCCCAGCCTTTTTAATTCTTTACTTAGAGACAGGGTGGTGCTTAGTTGCCCAGGTGGGCTTCCCCAGGAGCTGGTGCCACCAGGACAGTTTCTACTTTAAGGAGGAGACCGGGCTTAGGGAGACAGTGGCAGAGCTGTCTGACCCCATCCATACACCACGGTTTCCCTCACACCCTGCAGGGTCCCCTCCAGCCCACGCGCCATGGTCCTGAGCTCCCAGGGTGTCACCCAGTTCCTGCCCCGGCAGCTCTGCTCCCCCACCTGGACGAGAGAGGCGGTATCCCTGCAGATGTCCTCCTTCAGGGCAGCCTCCCGGCGGCTCACCAGCCCCTCCAGGAGTGCCAGGGTATCCTCCTGGCTCAGGCCACTGCTGCCCCCCTGGCCAGCGGCCCCCTGCCGCAGCTCCAGGCGCTCCAGCCTTATGGCCTCCTTCTGCCAGTTGGAGGAAAACTCAGCAGCAAGAGCTTCCAGGCGCCGCTCCAGGGAGTGCACCTGGGACAGGATGCGCTGCTCGGCCTGCTGGGGCAGAGGGAGGTGCAGGGGTGAGGGACCCAGGAGCGCCTGCGTGGCGCCAGCAGAGGGAGGACACCCCGGGAACCCCATGATGAGCTCAGGCTGGGTCCAGGCAGGAGCAGCCCAGGGAGATGCTAGTGCTCCAGGTAGGAGGGCCTGGGGCCCCAGGGCAAGCCGCAGGAGCCCGAGCCCAAAGAAGGGAAGGGGGCAGGGAGAGGGCTGGAGAAAGGGTGGGAAGCTGGGGTGTGGGGGTGGGTGGGGAGGCCTGATCAACCTGCCAGGCCCACCCCCCTGTCCCCTCCACTCAGGTGTGCTGGACTTGTGAGCTGGGCATTTAGAGTTCCAGTGTTGACTGTCCACAGCTCTCGCCTCTCCACAGCTACTAGGGAGAAAGCCCTCCCGTCTCCTCTCCAGCTGGGTGCCCCACAGAGAAGGCAGAGTAATGGTCATTTGGACCAGAGAGTGACATTTGATAATGTCACAAATTTTGAGGATCTTGTTTTCATAACAAAATCTTTGCCGAGAGATTATGAAACGCAAACTGTCAACCATCAGTTAAAGGGCAATGGGCTGACAGACGAGTGGAAGGGCTTCTGGGTTTTAGAAGTTCCACCTCAGGTAGTAGCACAATTACACGGTTCAAAAAATCGACAACAGCTATTCCCCGCCCGCCCAGCTCTGCTTGTCCCGCCCAGCCCTCGCTCCCCAGCCCCGCCCCGCCCCGCCCCGCCCTCGCCCCAGCCCCGCCCTTGCCCCACCCCGCCCTCGCCCCAGCCCCGCCCTCGCCCCAGCCCCGCTATCGCCCCGCCCTCGCTCCCCAGTCCCGCCCCAGCCCGCCCCGCCCTCGCTCCCCAGCCAGCCACCCGTCACTACTATCCTTATTCAAATATAAGCAAAGGTGACACTGTGGTCACACTTCACTTCCCATTTTTACAGAAAAGATGATCTTCAATGATTAAAAAGGAAGTGGTAGATGACAGAATATGTGATCATTTTATAAATTAATAAGTTCAGAAAAAGTAATGTTCAGAAAAGCAATATCCATGGATATATATGATTAAAAATGTGGTACTGCAATAAATTCAGCAAGGTGTAAGCAAAGCTCAAGTAACTATAATTAGGGCATTACGTTGTTTTGTTTTGTTTTGGTACTAGAAATGAACCTGGGCACTGAACTACTGAGCTACATCCTCAGTCCTTTTTAGTTTGAGATAAGCTCTCATAAGTTGCCCAGGCTGAACTCAAACTTGGGATCCTCCTGCCTCAGCCTCCCACCACTGGGGTTGTGGGCAGGTACCAGAGCAACCAATGGGGATAAAGAATCTTAAGTAACCCATGCTTATACCACATTCTGGCTGGCTGTCCACCTGTCCCCCTAACTGACAGCAGACTACTTGGGGACACAGCCTGGGCTCCATCCATCTTTGTACACTGGCAGATTATAAAACTGACCACCAACCCTCACTCATCCCTGGGTCTACCCTCTACAGCGTGACCCTGCAGCTTCTTCCCTTGAGAGGTCTTCCTCTTCTGTCTCCTCCTTGAATCTAGACTGTCCCTGAGCTCTGCTTCACCAAAAGAATCGAAGGGACAGTGTGCTGCTTCTGACAGGTCCCTGCAGTCTGGCCAGGAATCCTGCCTGCTACTGCGAGAGCAAGCCTGGGCCAACCAGCTAGGGGACCAAGGTACAGGCGGATGCCTTCCCTGCAAGGGCCTGGGCCAGCCAGTCTGCGGCTGGCGCATCAGTTGATGTCCCATTGCTCAGGCAATACGGTGGCATCGTGTGGAAAAGGAACAGAGCAGAGGGCAATTTGTTGGTTCCTTTTCCTTCTGCTTTCTGTTCTTAGGCTGCACCTACATTTTGGACACTTTTGAGTCACACTGAGTGCAGGCCGCCTCACCCTAACACCTGCACCAGACAGGAGGGAAAGGCGTGTCAGGACAGCAGAGCCAGAGAACCCCCAGGCATAGGGCGGGAGGTCAATTGCAGAGGCGGGGAGGTGGGCCTCGGCCCTCAGCTCACCTGGAACTGCGGGGAAGAGCCTCTGGAGTCCCACACCTCAGACTGCCTCCTGCTGTCCTTCGCCGCCCACCAGGAAACCACAGCAGGGTGGAAGGTCTGCAGTCCGTAGGGGTAGAAATACCAAGCACCTGGCACAGGGCGAGGCGTTACCCGGCTGGGGCCAGCAGCAAAGGCATGCCCAGAGGGGCGGGCAGCCTGATCTTGGGCACGGTGGCCTGTGTCACTCGAGGGAGCCCTGCTCTGCCAGAGGCAGCACTTCCTCCTGGACCTCAGCAAGCTCATCCTCATGGCCTCCTCAGAGGCCCTTCCTGGCTCGCTCTATGGCAAGACTCTGGCTCTGATCCGTTAGGGATGATCCAGGGGTGGAGCCTCATGTGATTCTGGGCCTGAACAAAGCAACCAACCACCTGGAGTCTCTCAAGCCCCAGTGCCTGGTTGCGGCCTCCAGGGGGAGTGAAGCTCGGCAGGTGGCTGGGCTGTCGAGCTGAGCATCACTGCACTAGGACAGAGGCGGCAGCTGCTCTGGACAGGCTGCAGGCGGCCCAGAGGCAGAGCGCAGCGCTGCAGCACAGAGACACCTGCCTTGCTTTGGGGTCACCCCTTTGGAATGGGTTGACTGCTGATGCTGTGCGCGAGAGAGAACGTGGGAGGAAGAGGAGGGCGCGCGTGAGCTTGAAAAAGCCAGCCTGGATGTGAAGTCCGTCCCAGTCAGCTCCACGCCACAGCTCAGTCATCAGCCCTGAGCGGCTGAAGGGGAAGCACGCGATCGCAGGGCTGCGAGTCCCAGGTGCACAAGCCTAACTCGGGCACGAGCCCTCTCCACCTGCGTCTCCATGTGACCTGGGTGGGACCCCACGAGGTGATGGGGAAGCTCAAATAGTCTGAGATGGTGTCTGGGAAATGTCCTCCGGGGAAAGTGCTATGCAATGATAAAGGGCCATCATGATTTTTAGGGTAATGCCCAGTTTCCAGTGGATATGAACAAGCTGTCCTTGCAACAGGAAACAAAAAGAAACCAAAATTTTGGAAAAATGTCCTACCTGTTGTTAATAAAAGAAATCCAAGTTGAATAGACACTAATCCTACACAACCAACTCTAAAAAATAATTATAAGTTGACACAGCCATTAAAAGCGAGTCTTGGACACAGAGGTAACTCATGGGTAGTCAGGAAACTCAGGTAAAATTGTCAACACAAAATGCAAATGTGAACGGGACAGCCCTGTGCCCAAGGCAGCAGAGCAGCTGGTCAGTGACTGAGTGACAGCACCCCTTCCTCCTGTTGCTGTTTTTACCTTAAAAACAGCTGAAGCCTTAACCTGATCTTGTGAAGACCATGTGCTTGCACAGACTATGTCCTAACTTGGAAGGGAGGAGAATGACTGCTACTAATAATAGCACCAGAGTTCCCACCCTGCCCAGACGCAGCTGGCCTGGGGTATGTTCTGCCAAGGCTGGCACAGAGGACGTCCTCCGGGCACCCTGAACTTCCATGTAGCTGTCCCAATTTAGGGCAAGAGCAGTAGATGGGGCCTCCTCCCTTTGCCCCGGGACACCCCAAGAAGGGGCAGTACTGGTCTGGGGAGGACACGGTGGAGGACAGGCGGGAAGCGTCTCAGGCCCGGAGCTCTGCCCCAGTCCCTGCCTGGTATGCTGGATGGCCAGCCCAGCATCTGCCATGCTGCCCCGCCCCTCTGGTGCTTCCCACCCCTGACTCACCATAGGTCAGGCCTGTCAGGAGCAGCAGCAGCAGGAGGAACCAGAGGAATGTCTTCAGGGAGGAGAAGCGCCTGGGCAGTGGCGGGGTGGACAGGAAGGCAGGCATGAGGAGGGCTCTGGGCCTCGGGGCACCCAGGGAGCCCCTGGAGACTTTTTCCGAATCCTGAACTAGGGTTGAGGTGAGCAACCCGTGAGCTGCTCACAGGGCCAGGGCCAGACTGGACACCAGAGTCTTATCTGCTGGTCATGGAGTAACGAGGACAATTTTGACTCTATGAATCTTATGGATATTTTTGACAATAAATAGTGTGGTCTTTGAAACATCTAAACATTTTTATAAAGAGAGATGCTGTAAGCAAGCAAATCTAGAAAAAATACATGACTCCCTATACAAAAAACATTTTCTTCTTGAATAAGGAACCTTCCTCGGTGACGTGGACCAGCCCTTGCCCCTTTTTTTGGAAACGCTGGTTGCCAGCCCTGACCGGATCATGGACAGAAGGATCCTGACTCTGGTCCAATTCTCTTTCCTCTTCCCAGGGGTACAAGTCCCCAAACCCTGGTCCTGCTGGTTTGGGAACTTGAGGGACAGCCCACAGCATCCTCAGGCAGCATCTCTTTGCGGCTTCTGAACACAAGCGGACAAACTCGTCTGGACTGTCACAGGCCCAGAGGGAAGGAAGCTGGACTCTCCCTGGAGGCTGGGCTGGAGCCTCAGGGCGTAACCCGCAGAAGGCTTCTCAGAGGTGGCTGGGCTGGCTGGTGTGTAGTAGGACGAGTCCCAGCAGATATGAGAACCTGTGTTTCCCAGTCTCGTCCTGAAGGGCTCTCATTTAAGGAACAGATCCTGCCTCTAAGCGCCCCCCATCTCTGGCAGGGATAAAAGCTACCGGTAAGCTGGGGGACCACCACACCCAGGCTGGACAGGGCTCTCAGTCAAGGCTGGAGACTCACTCACCTGGTTAACACGAAGACGTCAAGGAGGGACGCAGCTGTCGTCAGTCGGTACCAGGTCGTGCCAACCCACCAGTAGAGAAGTCCGAAGAGCCGGCCTGAAAGGGCAGCTCCTGAGCCTAAGGCTCGAGGTGGTGTTTAGGGCGTTGTCCTCCCCCCATCCGTGGTCCTCTGCCACCCCAACACCCCAGCCAGTGCACCCTGTGTTGCTCTGTGCTGCTCCTGCCCTCCTGCGGCTCCTGGTTCCCATCTAGAACGACCTTTCTCTGATGTGACCCTACAGTCGCTGTTTGGGCCTGGTGCTCAGTGTGAAGTTACTGCTCTAGAGAGCAGAAGGAGCTGAGCACGCTTAGCCAGCACCCACCTGGAAAAGTGACCACGGTCCAGACAAAGGAGCCAGCCCGGGAGACAGCACCCCTTAACCGAGACCCCGAACTATGCTGGTCCATATCCGAGTAGCCTGCGGGAGAAGGTGGGAGGAAATCAGTTCCTGGGCACTTTCTTTTTTCGGTACCAGGGATTGAACCCAGGGGTGCTTAACCACTGAGCCACATCCCCAGACCTTTTAAAATATATTTTATAGAGTCAGGGTCTCACTAAATTGCTCATGGCCTTACTAAATTGCGGAGGTTGGCTTTGAACTCACAATCCTCCTGCCTCAGTCTCCTGAGCGGCTGGGATTACAGCTGCCACCAGCACACCCAGCTCCTGGGCACTTTTAAGAGCCTCCCCTGGGGATGTGGAGCCTGACCCTGTGCTTGCCATGCCTCCTCCACATCCCCAGAGCATCACACGGGCTGCTCGCCGGGGGTCGGGAAGTTTGGGAGGAGTGGCAGGGGAGGCTCCTGACGTTCCCTCCCCGCAAGCTTTCTGATTGCCACCCTCTCCTCACCCACAGTCCCTCACTTTGTTGTTCAGAACTAGACAAAGGAATCACTCATGCATCTAACAAATATTGTGAAGCACCTACTATGTGCAGGGCCCTCGTGGAAGTGCTGAAATGGCAAAACAGTGCCGTTGGCATTGGGCTGCTCACACACCGTGAGCTGGGACAAAGTGCAAGGCCCAGCGTGTGAGGGGCCACCCAGGCAAGGTCCAGGGAGCCTGGGGCATGGGAGGGAGGCCCCACCCCACCCCACACCCTCTCGTACTGTCAGGGTGACCCCAGCCCAGGCTTCCCTCGGGGCCCTACCTACCCACAAAGTCGTCCTCAGAGGAGTAGCCGGAGGAGGAGCCCAGGAAGTCCTCAGAGGCCTTGCGCTCTGCCAGCCCGTTGACTTGGCTGCTCTCAGTGCCGCCGGTGCCTCTCCTTCTCCTTGCCCTGAGGTCCCCACCTGGCCAGGGAGGAACAGGGTCTTCTTGGCCTCCCAGAGCCTCAGCACGTTGGGCCTGGGCAGAGGGGTGCCCCAACAAGCACGTCCCACGTGGGGGGCCTGGGGGTGCTGGGAGGAGGAAGACTTGGGACACTCACTCCAGTAGGGCTCACTGTGCAGGTGATCACCAAGGAGGGCGCTCCTGGCGAGGGATGCCGCCCGGGGGCTGCCGATGTAGGATTCCCGGACCATGGACTCGCTGTAGTAGGAGGTGTGGGCATCAGAGGGGCCCAGCTGTGGCGCTGGGGACAGGCGCTTCATGTTGCTGGATTTCCTCTTCAAGGTCCTGGGGAAAGGCAGGGAGCAGGGAGGTGAGCCCAGCCAGAAACTCCAAAGGAGGCCACAGCCCAGGCCCCTCCCCTGCCCTGGGTCGGCCTTGTCGCTGGGCAGCCCATCCCTGTCTGGTCTCTCTCTTTGTAGACAGTGCGGGCTGGAACCCAGGGCCTCATACGTTAGGCAAGCGCTCTACCAGAGCCACCACACCCCCAGCCCCAGGTACTTTCCCTGCTCCTGTTATCTCTAAATTTCACAAGAGATAGGCAAGTTCATCAGTGAGGAATGGAGCCAGTTTTCAAACTCAGATCTCTAACTTCAAAGTCAAAGATTTTTCCCATGCTTCTTAATGCATCAGTAACATCACCAGCCCCCAAGCCTCCACTGACCCATCCTGGCCTCCTAGAACTAGCCAGCGCCTCCGAGGCTCGTGTCGAGCCAGGCAGTGGTTGTCCCTGAGCTGCCAGGCAGCTGCTGAGGCCCTCTGGGTAGTGGGACACCATGGGTGTGGGCGTGAGCCCGGGCCAGTCTGCCACACCCCGCCACAGCGGAGGGCTTCCGTGAGCCCAGCTTGCAGTTTTGGGGTTTCCGGCCTGGCTCATGCTTGAAGCTGCCTCTCCCCGCTTCCTGTTCTCCAGACAGCAGGCTGCAGCACCCCTCGCAGCGGGTGGCGAAGGCAGACCCCTTGACCGCACGGGGCCTCTGCGCCCCACAAAGGTCGCAGCAGGAAGAGCCGCCTGCTCGGGGGGCAGTGCGCTGGTCAGGGCTGTGCAGCCCCCTCGCGCCCTACCTGAGAGGACTGTCCTTAAACAGGGTGCTCTGGCTCCCTGTCACCGAGCTCCCTCCACTGCTGCTGCTGCCATCGTCATCGCCCTGGGAGTAGCGAGTGAGGCGCTGGCTTCGTCGGGACATGATGAGGGGGGATGTGGACCCTTCCCGTGAAGACAGTCTTGGGGAAGAAAGGAGGACATGTGAGGCTCAGGGCTGTCCCTGGAGAAGGAGAAACCGGCACTGCCTCACCACCGGGAACAGCCCCGCGCCTCAGGCAAAGGCCCGGTGACGTGGCCAAGACAGGATGGCAGCCGTGCCCTGCCTCAGGGCTCCCTGGGCCACCTGGGACCGCCGTGTGTCTTCCACGAGGTTTTCTGGTTTTCAGTTTGTCTTTATCTCCCTCAGCCCTAGGCAGCGTACGGGCCAGAATTGGGCTTTCCCAGCCTCCAACACACAGCATAGACCGGCCTGCACAGGCACTGGCCAGTGCTAGAGGCCCTGGTGCCCCAGTCCAGCCGCAGGCAGCGCTGCCCTCTCCCTAGAGCACGTTGGCCTCAAGCGCACTGCTTCCCTCCAGAGGCGGCTTCCCTTTCCCCCAGCTGCACTATTGATTCAGGACCCTGTTTACATCCTGACTCCAAAAAGCAACTCCAGTAGAGCCACCGGCATGTGACAGTGCTCCCACTCCGCCTTGCAGGCGTGACACGCCCCTCTTCCTGACCAGACGTGCTAAGATTCCTCGATGATGGCACCGGGCTCCTTACGCGCACCATCTGTGGCCTGGACAAGCGAGGTGGCCACCATCACTCCCACCTACAAAGGGGCCAACCTGGGGTGCTAAGGTGATGCAACTTGCCCCGGGTCACCCAGCTGACAAGTGGCAGAAGCAGATCTGAGCTCAGACCCTGCAGGTTACAGGGCCTGGGTCTTCCTACTCCACCAGAAAGTTTGCAAGTTGTTTCAGGAACGTGTTGTGTCTTCCAACTAGAATCTTCTGTAGCCCCACATATGCTCAGAACAGGCTGTAAACTGCCTGGTTCCACAACAAATATTAACAATCTAACGACACGGGAAGTGGCGCCACAGGATGGCATTACCTTCACCCAGTTTGTGGGCCACGTGGGGCTGAAAGCAAGGCTCAGAAGCTGATCATAAGGACAAAAGAGGGCAAAGTGGGAAGAGTGGCCAGGGAGCTTTCTACCACATGAGCATGATTAATAAGCCTCTTAGCTCTGGACACCCAAATTCCAAATCTTGGATTATTGAAGTGAGAAGTTCCAATGTAGCCTCTTGGCAGGCAGGACTACCAAGTAACTGTTAATATCCCAAACCTTCTGGAGAGGCTGTGGTACTTGTGACATTTTGTCACTTCTGATGTTCCTGGTCCATACCAAAATCGCTAGTTCTCTGGGCCGCATGGTGGGCATACACTGACACACCCTAACTCTGACTATGTAAACCAGAAGGTCAGGTTTGTCCAGTTAGAACCTCCTCTTTTGAAAAACAAGCAGCCTCCCGTCTGGGCTAATGGGCATTTTCCCAGAAGGGATGCCCATCTGGCACCCTCCCTGACTTTGGCTGGTGTTGGTAAAGTAACCAACTGGTAGTAGCCAAAGCAGGAAGTTGGCCTGGGTCCGAGGCCATATTCCACTCCTTATAAGGTAGTTCCACCCCACATTGCCTCCCCCACCTGACAGCTCACCCGGGACTCCTCCTCTTAACCCCTGCCCTGCTGCAGGGTGAAACCTCTGCTCAGGGGCAGAAACAAAGCACAGTGTTTATACAGTACCCAGACTGTACTTGGCAAGAACCTTAACATTCTGACTGGCGGGTGGGGGGCACGCTAAAACCTGAAAGCAAGCTTCCACCTCCCAGGCTCCTGGCACTGCCTCTTATCTGGGGCTTTCCTGCCATGTCCTGGCATCACACAGCAGTTTACCATTGAGTCTGGATTTCACAAGATACAAAGGGTCAGGACTGCATCCTGCTAAAAGAGAGGTGAGCCTCTAGGAGCTCCAGTCTTTAACATATCAACATAGATACTCCCTCATACACAACCAGTTAAGAAGCCCTCCAATAAAACATCCATCCACACTTCATAGCTGAATTACATCCTTTTCTCAGTTCACAATACAGAGCAAATGTAAAAGGCAATAACCATCCGATCTTGAGATTTAACCTAGATCTTGGACGCCTTGCACTTGACGTTTTCACTCCCCTGCCTATTCACACTCCATGTTCACAGGGACCTGCAGGTTGCTTCAGGCGCTCACTGTCCTCTTTCACTCCCCACAAGCCCAACCTGCAGAAATCATCAGGGAAGGTGGCCCTGTGGGCCTTCAGCTCTAAGTCACACCCCGCCCCCCCAACACTTGCTGTTTTGTTTTGTTTTTGTTTTAGAACTGAGCAAAACCGGCCTCCCTCCTATTCCCAGAGTTCTGACAGGCGGCGTCACAGGCCGGGAACTGCCAGTCCCTGGACCCTGCCTGTCTGGCACTGCCCTGGGCCGGTTTGGGGCAGCCGGGTCTCTGCTCTCCTCCTCCTGGGAGGCTGCCCCGGGAAGTCCCGCCCGGAGACACCGCCCTCCCGGCTGACCAGTGGGGCGGCGGGCCCTGGGGGCGGGGGCCGGCGGGGGAAGATGAGTCAGGGCGCTGGCCTTGGCTCCGGGCCGGCCCTGCCCCACCGGCCCCGGGGCGTGCGCCCGGCGGGGGTTGGAGCCTGGCCCAGCTCGGCTGGGAGAGGAAGAAGCAGGCCTGGCAGCTGTGCCCGGGCCGGAGCCACCCGACCGTGGCCTGGCGGTCAGGCCCTGCCCAGGGCCGAGGGGAGGGGGGCCCACCGCCGTGGCTACCTGCGGCCGCGGTTGCTCCGTACCGGGCCGGGGGCGTCCGAGGCCCGTCGAGCTGCCTGGGCGCGCCCCCTTCCTGCGTTCGGATCTTGCGGGCGGCGCCCCGCGCACGTCCGAGACAGCGGCAGCGTCCGGGGCTTCGGCGGGCGAGGAGCGGTGGCGCGGGACCGGACGGTGCCGGGCGGGCTGGCTGGCGGACAATGCGGCCGGCGGAGGCCCGCGCTGCGCGAGTGGGGCCGGGCGGCGCGCGCGTGGCCGAGTGTGTATGTGTGCGCCCGTCAGTCAACGCTGACAGGCAGAAGCTCATTGGCCAGGCTCCGCCGGCCGTCCCCGCCCACCGTTACCACTCATTGGCTGGTTTGAACACAAAGGACCCGGCTCGCCCCGCCCTCCGCGTGGGCCGGGCCGCTTTGAGCGCTCATCCCTCCAGTTCGCGCGTGGGAGGCACCCGGCAGGTGCAACTCGGGCCACCGAAGCACGCTCTGCCGCTGGGGTCACCCGGTCTCTGTGCACCGGAGTCGCAGTTTGGTGGCCCACAAAGCCTGAGATCTCCCCGAGTGCTCTTCAGTCCACGCGCGCCGCCCTGTCTACGATGCCAGGGCCTTAGAGACGTTAGGTGTGGGGAGGCACTGTCTCGGGAAGATGGCCCGAAGGAATGGCGGCGGCAGAAGCCCCCAGCCCGCCTTGAGGGGTAGCGTTCAGTTAGCTCAGAGTAGGTTTTGCATAAAGATCATCAGGGAAGGTTTGCTAAATGCCCGCCACTTGCGTAATTGCTCTGCCAGCTATTTCTACACCCATTTTAAAGACAAGGAAATAGGCTAATAGAAGTATTGAGTTTCTTGCATAAAACCGCACAGGAAGAGGCAAATTTGAGATTAGAAGATCTCTCCAGATCCAAGTCCATTGTATTGTTTTGTTTTTCCATTTCAGTGTTGGCTTTAGGATTTCAGGCCTGGCAGGAGGCGACACATCTTTCAGAGTTTCAGAGCAGCTTTTGTTTTAAGGAAGGAGCTCGCCACAGTTGGTGCCTTGGAGGGCAGAGCTGGCGAACTGTTCCACCTTTCTCCAACCTGGAATGAGTGCTTGATACGAATGAGCAACGGTGCCACCTAATTCCAGGGGTCTTTTCTCTTGGCTCCCACCTGTCAGCTGTACAGATGCCACAAGTGTACAACTGGGGACAGACACTTTCTGATCAGGTTCTAAGAGAAGATAAAACAGAGTGCTATTTCACTTTTATTAAAGTGCAGAGGGGAAACAAGACAAATGACAAGATCGTGGCTGCTGGGCAGGAAGGTACTGGGTGGGGGTTGAGGAAACTGTGAGTCCCTCTTGCTGAGTTGGCTCCAGCCCAACTCTGGATAAAAGCAGCTTCCCTTTCTTTTCCCACCTGAAAAGGGAGGTGTCATCTGCCCTTACCATATCTTAGGACAATGGTGATAGCTAGTGTTGTTCCTGGGGCCTGCTGAGGACCAGGGTTGGCCGCATCTGATTATGTAGTGAACAGCGGAGCAAAGTGAGAGCTCAGTCAGACTAGGGCGGCATCCAAGTAGGGGAGGGACCTTTTCAACTCCTCATCACCAAGGTGGTCCCCAGTGCTTTCCTTGCCAGTTCCCGTGGAGTCTCCACGTTCCCGCACCTCCTTGCTCTCCTCTGAAACAAGGGTCTGGGCAGAGGGAACCCCTCCCCAGAAGGTGCTGGTTTGTGAATGTGCTGCCTCTTTGGACCCTGAATAGAGGGAATAGTAGTCCCCACAGATTATCAGGTACTAATCCTGAAATCTGTGACTGTCACCTGAATGGAAAGTCTTTGCAGATGCGATTAAGGTCTGAAGGGAGAGATTATCCTGGATGATCAGGGCGGGCCCTGATGTAATTACCAACATCCTTTCATAGAGACACAGAGAAGAGGACACATTGTTATGACCCAGTGCTGCTCTTTTCAGATTTCTGGTCTCTAGAACTGTGAAAGAGTACATTTCTGTTGCTTTAAGTCACCAGGTTTGTGGTGAGTTGTCACAGCGCCTACAGGAGACCAAGGGTCCTTGGAAAATTCTTGGTCTTGGCATTCGAGACTCTCATGATTATTCTGGGACCCTCCCCCTGTCCTGACCATCCTCACTGACACCCCCACTGGGCTTCCTGCAGGATACTCAGACTGACCACCTGCCCCTCTGACCTCTGGCCTTCCTTCTTCTGCACGCTCAGTGGCTCTTCCCTTCCAGGCTCTTCTCCCTGTGACCCTCTTTCTCTCCCATTTGCTCTTTTCTTGCTCCCCTTTTTTTTTCATCATGATTCCATAAACTGGCAGGGAGGGGGAACTGGGCCCCAACTGGAGCAGGGTGTCAGTGACAACCACGGTCATCAGAGCAGAGTTACGTTGGGACTTGCCTGGCTGCCTGGCACCATGCCTTTCTGGCCCCTTCCTCCACTGAGGCACAACAAACACACAAAACACAAAAGAGCAAAAAGACAAAATTAGGGGTCGGGGTGTAGCTCGGCCGCAGAGTAAATGCTTGGTATACACCAGACCTCGGGTTCCAGCTCAGCACCAAAAAAATTGATCTATAATTTAAAGTTATATTGGTATAAAGATGGCTATAATCTAAGCTGGATTCATTATTAAACAGGCACTTTATTTGATAGTTCTCCTTTTTTGGAACTAAGGATTAAATCCAGGGCCTCGTGCGTGCTTGGCCACTGAGCTACATCCCCAGCCCATTTTTAAAATTTTGTTTTGAGCCTGTGGAGGTGACTGGGAACAGGACTTCCAGAAGGCAACCATGTCAGAAGGTGGCGGGTAAGGCCAAGTTTGCTGGCTGTGAGCGGAGTCTCTGGAACCAAAGGGAGTGCACAGCTCCTCTTGAAAGCAGAGGCGTCGATGTCAAATGGGACTGACTCTTCCTGGGCCCATACGGTGCTGCTGTGTACAAAGCAGAGACACAACACAGCGACTCCTGGCGGCGAGCCAAGCAAAACTGGTGTAATCTGGGGAGAGGTGACTCGTGTCCATGGGAACAGCCCAAACAAGCCAAATTCAGAAGCAACTTTCCTGCTAAGGTCATGGGATGCAGAGTCCGTGTGATGCTGTATCCTCAAGGATTAATCCAATGACAAACTGAAGTGGATCTGTGCTCTTGTAAAAATTTGGTTTGTTTGTTTTGAGATAGGGTCTCACTAAGCTGCCCAAGCTGGTCTTGAACTTGAGGGGATCCTGACTCAGGCTCCCAAGTTGCTGGGATTATAGGCATGCGCCATGCTCGAGTCTCCTGAGGTAGAAGAAATCAAGATGAAAACACGTCACGGGCCTCTAAACACAGGTGCCATGCCCGCTGTGCTGAGGAGAAAGAGTGGCCTGACCCGGGACTCGGGCCCCAAACTGCTCCTCCCCAGTCACTGCCTACACGGGGCCCACCCAAGCACCCCTGGGCTCCTATGGGGATAGTGTGACACAGACGGCAGGGCAGAGAGGGGAGACTGGAGGGAAGAGAGGCCAAGTGTGCGGACGCGGAGGGGCGAGGGGGGGCGGGGGAGGTAAGACTGAGTGTCCCGCAGGAAGTCCAGCGGGGGCGTCAGTGAGGTGTCTGCCTCCCCTGTGGACACATGACAGGTCCATACGAGGAGCTTGGCATGCGTGTGAAAGTCTCCAGTCCACCTGCAACGGAGGTCGCCTCCCCTCCTCCCTCCCCGCTGTCAGCATCAGTCAGTAGCCAGGGTGTTGGCGTCTGTCATTTAACCATCACAGGCAGAACTTGGCGGGGGTGGGGACTTTCATGTCAGGCGTTGCAGCTGCAGGAACATGTTCAGCAGCTCTCAGTGGGCGGTAACCTCAGAGGAGCTTGGTGGCCCCCAACTCCCGGGGGCTGTTTCCTTGTCTCCCCAGGATCTGATGTGGGCTCGCTCCTCTAGTCTGCCTAGTCCTGCTAGGAGGCTCCGTATTTATAGACTCTTTCATCCCCAGGAGGCAAGCTCAGTTAAACTTGTTTTATGGAGGAAGTCCGGCCCCAGGAGGGACAGGCATGGCATCCAGGTTACAGGTGGGTCAGCTGGTGCACCAGAGCAGAATGTGGGTCTGTGACCACAGGTGCACAGAGATGGGCCCAGACTCGTGGATGACTGTACCTTTGTCACTGCCACCTGCCCCAGGCCCATTACAGTGCCTGGCTTCTAGTAAATGCTCCATGGCGTGCCGCTTCCCAGTCTCCAGTCGCCTGCCTCCTGGTGTGGCCCCAAGGTGGCTTCAGGTGGTGACCTCCCACAGGAATCCTGCTTCTCTCCTAGGGCCTCATCCACAACCTCTCCCATTGCTGAGCCCTTGGCTAGGATGTGTCACGGCCTGCACAGCCTTTCTCTGTTTCTTTGCCCGATGAAATCCTGCTAACTGTTCAGGGACCGGTTCCCATGTCTCTTCTTCCCTGAGGCTTCCTAGTCCAAGTTCCAGGCAAAGCAATGGCTCTGGTATTTGATCCCACAAGGACATCTGCTTCAGCTCCCCACCAGCTGGGGAAGAGTACTTGTCCACGTGTCAGGCGCTGCAATCCCAGCAACTCAGGAGGCTGAGGAAGGAGGATTGCAAGTTTGAGGCTAGCCTTGGCAGCTTAGTGAGACCCGGTCTCAAAATAAAAAAATGTAAGGGCTGAGGATGTGACTCTGTGGTAGAGCATCCCTGGCTTCAATCCCCAGTACCATGGGGGGTGGAGAGGGGGACGAGTACTTGTCTGTAGACCAAAGGATGTCGTGGGGACTGGACTGCCTGGTGCTCAGTAAGCGCGAGCCGGTTGCACTCACCCCTGCCTCGCCCGGCGCAGTGCCTGGCTCTGCTGCTGCCAGGTGGAAGAGTGGCCAGAGGGGGTGGGCTCTCAAGAGGGAGGTGGAGCAGGGCCGGGCCGCCGAGGGCTCCACGGCAGGACTTGCCCGATGTCCCTGTGGGGGACCCTCCCTCCTGGAAACCGTTTCTCAGCCTCAACACGTTCACCAGTGGCTCCACTTCTCTGGGGACATTGCTGGGCTGCTGGTTGAGAGAGCAGGTTTGAGACAGGGACCGTCCTGGTGAATGACAACTTGGCAGGTGATCCAACCTTTCATAGCCTCGTTGTCCTTATCTATAAAATGGGAACATTAATGTGAGGCTCCATGGAGCTGGAGCTGGACGAGGCCAGGGTTCTGTGGGTGCTGTGCTTTTATAAGCACCCTCTCTCTCATTTTCAGCAGACGCTTACTGGGTGCCTCTGCCCACCCGCGAGGCAGGGCCATGGCTGGTGGAGAAGGTGGTCAAGCGAGTGATCATTACAGCCCAGCAAGACACAGGCCCCTGAAGGAGGCAGGCCCTAGGGATCCCAGGGCCTCTGTATGATTTCGTGGCAGAAAATTTTTTTAGAAAATTTCCCTCCTACCACAATGAATATTAAAAATTATAGATTACAGCTGTGTTAGTATAAAAGCAAACATAATTCAGGCCTGATTATATTCATTTTTTCTTTCTGATGAGAAATGATAATTACAACATTTCCACGGGTCCCTCAAAATCCCTGGGCCTGGCAGAATCCCTCGGTGTCTGATGGAGGGTTCACCTGCCATGACTGTCCGGCCAGACTCAGAGTCAGAGGAGCTGCCAGAGGAAGGGACCTAAGGGCTCCAAGAGTAGACAGGGGAGCAGCAGGGAGCGTGCCCAGCTCCTGGGCAGCTGCCAGATGGACCCGCCACCCTCCACCTGGCAGCTTCACCTCTGTGTCTGGGCGGACCTGGGAGGCCTGGCCCAATCCTAGGTACCCCGAACCCCGGTAAAACCTTCCACCCCTGGTCTGCCTCGTCCTCTGGGTTGTACTCAGCACACTCCTTCACTCAGCCTCAGTTTCCCACCTGCAGAAAGGGGACAGCAACTGTCCCCCTTCCCTTCCCCACAAGGTGGCTATGAGGACAGGTGAGGCAGCCAGGTGGACGTCCTCCAGGGCAGGGAGAAGGACCAGGAGATGATGATCCCCGACTCTAGCAGCAGCACTATCGGGGTGTGGCTGGCATCTTTCCCTGGCAGGGGTGAGCGTCAGAGGGTCAGTGCTGAGCACCCAGTGGTCAGCACAGGAAGGATGCTCCCTGCCCAGTCCTGAGAGGCTGCACAGCTGCTGGGCCCTTGACCGTGGCGGAAGGCATCCTTTGTTGTTGTTTTTTTCCTTTTGGTTTTTTTTGACGGTAGTAGGGATCGAACCCGGGGCACCCTGCCACTGGGCTACACTCCCCCTTTATTATTTTTTATTTTGCTAAGTCGCTCAGGCTGGCCTTGAACTTGCGATTCTCCTGCCTCGGTCTGCCAAGACCCAGGGATTACAGGGGTGCCCCACTGCGCCTGGTTGCCAAGGGCGTCTTGATCTGGCACCCCAGTTTGCTCGGTTGTCCTTTGTCCCTCTCCCACTGCCCATCTTCTTAGGGACAGTACTTCTTGCTGGCCAGTCTTCAGGTGTGGGGAGGCTGGGGGACTGACTTTAGGGTCACTCGGTGGGGCGGAGCTGCAGAGGCTGCGTGTGGAGCTCCTGCGCCAGCACCTAAGGGTCCCGTCCATGCAGGCGGGCAGCGGCCGCCCAGGGTCCCCAGGCCACTGGGGCCATGACCCTGGGCAGTGACTCTGCTGAGCTGCCTTTGGGCAGGGTGGGGCGCCCCTTCCCCTGGCCTCCGCCGAGTGCGTGTGGAGCTGCCCCGACTCGACTCCTGCACTAGGGGCTCTGCTCTCAGCCCCCTCTGCCCTCTGGGCTCTGGGGCTCGGCAGCTCCTGTCCTCTTACAGTCCAGCGAGCCCCGAGCTCTGACTCTGGCTTCCTCCTCCTCACCTGCCCGCCTGCGCCACCCCCAACTCCTCTCCTCTGTTGGCCTCTCCCTTGGAGGTCGGCAGCTTTGCTCCAGCGCCAGGGTGGCTGCAGTCATTTTCTGATAATTAATTCAGGCCCCCGCATCCCCTGAGCCTGCACTGCCCCCCCGGCTCCCTTCAGCTCCAGGTCCCTGTCCCCGCCCCAGCCCACCCTCCCTCCCAGGACACACTCCTAGGTCCTCTCTAGCCTTAACTCCTGTGGGACTCTCAGGGCAGGGCTGTCCCTTCCTGAGACACTTGTCCTCAGCCCCTGCGTCCTCCTGCCCCCACCCCACAGCCTCCACAGAACTGCCACGGATCTTCCTTAAGCCCAGGCTGGATCTAGTTACCTGCTTCCATCTGTCCCTGGCCCCACCCTGCCATGACCAAGTTCATGGCCTAGCAGGCCTCGGTCATGTGGCCTTCTTCTGCCCTCCTAGCCCGCCTACCCCCCACCCAAGCAGTAAGAGTGAATGCAGCAGGTCCAGCCGAAGGGCTGCTTGCAAGGCCAGCATCGGGCAGCTGGGTTCCAGGAGGGTCCCCACCCTCTAAGACCAGCTCACCCAGCCCCTACTGTGTGTACAAATGTGGAGCTTCGGGAGTGCCTGGCAGAGGGGCCCCTCTGACTGGCCTTCAATGTAAACCTGGGCACCAAGTCCACTGAGCATCCCCAGGGGACAGCATTGTCTGTATTGTCACAACTTGTTGCTGGGGAATTAAGCATGTGCTGTGTGACTCCCCTGGTGTCCCCATGGACCTGATTGTGTTCTTCACTGCCATGGATCGAAGCCATGAGCATCTCTACAAACTGAGTCCTGGGAGTGTCCCAGTGGCTCACGGAACCTGGGTGGCCTCCTTCAGATACCCCGCAGCTGCTCAGGCCGAGGAGCCTGGGTTCACACAGTCCCCGGCCCTGCCCGCCACCCCGTGCTGAGCTTCCTCTCCTCTCTGCCTGCACCTGGGCAATGCCTGGGAAGGAGGGGTCCGGGGCCACCTGCACTGAGCTCCCACAACCCCCTACGTGTGGCCCCACGCTATGGGTGGTGGTTGACAGGACTGTCCTGAGGCAGGGCTGCACCTGTCCAGTACAGATTTGCAGACTTGGACAGAGACGTTTTGAAACTGTAACAGGGATCCCAGGGTTGGGATGTGCCAGGGTTGGGGGTTGGTTCCTGGGGTCTCTTGGCAGGAATGAAGGCAGCTCACCTGCTCTGGGGGGACCAGGATGGAGAACTTGTCACTGGCGTGTCAGTCAAACTGGCCTGGCAGAAATCAAAGTCCACCAGAGGTTAGGAGGGCTTGTGTGGGGGCATGGGATGGAGGCTTGGGGACCTTTGAGAGTCTGAGCTTGGCCGGCTGAGCCCACCCTGCTGGGTGCTCCTGAGCTGCACAGGTGGGCTCTGGCCTGGGCTAGTGTGCCGTGAGGGTCCATGTCACTGGGGCCATTTGAAGCGTCCCCAGAGGAGCTGGTGTTCCCCTCTCTTCTCCAGCCTCCCTGAGGTCACGGCTCTCCAGCGTGTCGTGAGCAACCATTTCTCTTTGTCATGGTGTTTGGGGGGCCTTGCTGTCCACGCAGTGAGGTAAGCCTGAGAGTCAGGCTGGTGACCTCTGGTAGGAGACCTGACCTGGCCCACACCCAGGTGACAATACTCCCTGCAGGACAGGGGTTGGGGACACCCCATCCTGTCACACTCTTGAGCAGCTGGCTCAGACAACGACTGGGCAGCCAGGGAGGGGCTGGAAAACACCTGGGCTTTGCCCATTAGAAATGCCCGAGTCCTCTCTCTAGTCCTTGGGACGGTCACTGCAGGAGGGAGGTGGGGTCACCAAGTCTGTAAATGGAGCTACCCTGGCTTCGCCCTTGGCAGCCCTCATTCTAGTGTCCCTGAGTGAGGTGGTTGCCCTGCGCCCACCCAGCCAGGCCTGGGGTCAGGGGTGGGGGGTGTGGGGTGGGAGCCCCAGAACCTGCCACTTAGTCATCGTGGGACCTGGTCAGACACCTCCTATTTCAGAGGGCAATAATGTTTTGTAGAGTTAAATAAAGTGATTTTCATTTCAAATGATTTTTTTAAATCATTAAAAATAATATAATATGAATGAATGAATCTCTGCTGCACATTTTAGGACTGGGCTGTGCATTCTGGGTGCCTCCAGGTCTGAACTCGGTCCGGGAACCTCACTTGTGTTGGGTCACAGACGTCTCAGAACCCTGAAGGTGTCAAGCACCCTGGGTGGCCCTCGCCTGCCCCGTCGGCACCTGGAGAGATGAAGTGGGGCTTGTTCGCCTCCAGACGCAGACAGACACACAGACACCCCGACAGATACGGACACACGTGGGCACACCAGGCACGCAGGGACGGACGCGTAGACACACAGAGTTTTGAGGAAACTCGGACAACACACGCTCCCAGGTGGAGCAGGGAGGTGCCGTTGCCAGACTTTTCTTTTCCAGATCGGGGACTGAACTCAGGGTCGCTCTGCCACTGGGTACATCCCCAGCCCTGTTGTTTTTGGTTTTGAGACCGGGTCGCGCTAACTCACTGAGGTGGTCTTGAACTTGCCTTCCTCCTGCCTCAGCCTCCTGAGCCGCTGGGATCACAGGCCTGCACCGCTGTGCCGGCTTCGTTACCAGACGTTTGACCATCTCGTGGTGCTGACCCAGGTCCCTGGGTAAGAACTAGGCCGGCAGGAGACCCTGGGGACCCAGGGGAAAAGGTAGGCGGGGGGGGGGGAGGGGCTCCCAGGGCCACTCGGGGTTTAAGAGTGTGGGATTGTCCACTTACCCCTTGAAGCCTCTGCCACCCTGGGGCGGCCCAGGCTGGGGAAGGCCCTCTGAGCCTCAGTGAGGGGCCACAAGGGACCATGTGGGGCCGTGGCTGCTCAGGGATGGGGTGGCCGTCGCCTTCAGGGCCCACACTAAGCAGGGAGCCGGGAGTCTGGCCCTGACAAGCACCAGGCCAGGCCTCCCTGGAGCTCTACCTCAGACCCCTGGGCCACACATGAGTAGCAGTTCACCACACAGGTAGCAGTTCACCAGATGTCCCCAAGATCTGAGGAGAGGCTCCCTGTCCACCGTCCCCACAGCAACTACAGCGCCCGCTCTATCTGCCTGACACACTGGGGTTCCCTGAGCAACTGTTTGAAGACAAGGATTCTGCTGTGATGACCTCAATGACAGTGGTGGTGACGATAAAGAGAACTGGCCTGGCCAGTTACCCTGGGTTCCACCCGGGCCACAGGGCTGGCACCTGAGTCGAGGCTGGTCATGTCAGTGAGGCCGAGCAGGCGGGAGTCCCTGGGACCCAGACACCGTAGCCCAGGTGCATCTCCCAGCCAAGAGTGGAGCCAGGAAAGGGGAGGGCGTGGTGAGCCCATGCCACCCCAGCAAGGGGCAGTGGGTCCAGGGAAGGGAGGAAAGGCCAACGGTGTCCCGCAGACTTGGTCCCAGGACCTCCTGTTCCCTCTCAGGGAAGGACTGGCTCCACCTCTTCCTCTGCAGGCTGTGGTTTGTCCCCCAGGAAGGGCGAGGCCCTACCGCCAGACTTGTGTTTCCTCCAAAGGACCAGGGGCCTGGGCTCCAGGGCCTCCTTCTCTGGGGAGAGGGTTACTTCCCGGATCACACCAGCAATGGAAAGTCCTTGAAGCTCCACTGCCTGCCTCAGTCCTCGCTCTCGCTGCCCCCTCTGCCTGGAACAGGTCACCCACATAGCCACACGGGAACTGAGGCTGCCTCGGAGGGCAGGGCCGTGCCTCGCTAGCTCAGAGGTGGCCGCTGCTGCTGCTGGTGGAAGGAGCGGCCTTGGCCTCTCTCCCACAGCCCCATGGATGGATCCTGCACTTGGGAGGGAGCCAGGTGACCTGGGCATGGCCTTGCTTCCCTGGCCTTGGTTTTTGCAACTGTTAAAGGTGGGATGATGAGCCGGGCGTGGTGGCTCATGCCTGAAATCCCAGCAGTTTGGGAGGCTGAGGCAGGAGGATCATGAGTTCAAAGCCAGCCTCAGCAATGGTGAAGCCCTAAGCAACTCAGTGAGGCCCTGTCTCTAAATAAAATACAATATTGGGTGGGGGTGTGGCTCAGTGGTTGAGTGCCCCTGAGTTCAATTCCCAGTATTAAAAAAATAATATTAATAAATTGGGATGATGACATTTGTCTTGAAGGACTCGGGAAGATGGCCCCAGACGGTTTTGCATGGAAATGAACCCTCCCCTCCCACCGGCTTCCCTCCAGACAGTGCCTCGGCAGGTCGTTCTAGGGTCAGGTGCAATGGTCCAGGAAGCACTGGGGTTTGCGTCCCTTCTGGGTTCACAGCTCAGCACAGCCTTCGCGGGCTCTGTGACCCAGGCCAGGGACTTAACTTCTCTGTGCCTCAGGTTCCTGCCCCTGCCTTACCAGGTGTCCCCACAGATGTGGGTGGGGGTGGAGGGGGACGCTCCTGGCACTGGGTTATTTTGGGAGCGCGGAGCAGGGCAAGGAGCTCTTCCCAGGGAGCCTGCAGGGTAGGGAGGCGGCCCTGCTCCCAGTCCTCAGCCACAGGATGGAGATGTGCCCAGGCTGACTGTCGCCTTTCAGGAGGACTGAGCGTTGGCTTAGGGGGACTGGCCCTGCCTGCATTTCCTCTGGGACTGAGGGTGGCCGTCCTCAGCCCAGCTACTCCAACCCAGGTTGCCGGTGGGTTGACCAGGGAGTAGCATCTGTCCCCTAGGTAGCTCGGGAGACCCCACTTCAGGCAAACCTCAGAAGAGTCCAGAGGGGCCGAGAAAGGAAATTCTGGGGCGGCTCCCGTTCTGCAAAAGGACCCTTAACACAAGCGTCTCTATCAGATCCATTACCTCGACCTCTGGGGTGAAGTATGAGTCACTGTACCGCCAAAGGAGCTCCCAGGGAGGTGCCCAGACTGGAGGGAGGTGCTAAGGAATCGGAATTTGGGGATCCAGGCAGGAGCCTTTGGAATGACTCTCTGGAATACGTGGCAGTGCTGCGCGGAGATGGGAGCGTGCAGAAGGGAGAGGTGGCTGGTGATCTGCCAGGGGGCACTGGTCCCAGGTGTCTGCCCGGCTGGTGCTGAGCCTGGACCTGTCCTCATGGTCACCCTGCGACGGTGGAAGTCCTGAGCGGGCGACGAGCGCTCGTGGCATAAAGTGGAGGCTTGGGGACCTGCTGAGTGGGGAAGGGTCGTGGTCTGCTGGTTGCTGCTTCAGTACCGATACAGTCAGGGACAAATTATGTGCCCTGTAAACGTTTGTGATTGAAGAGCACAAGTCAGGTCGGACTCAAAGCCACCAAATGTTTCCTCACTGGGGTCAAATGAATCTGAAGTGGTGGCCTCCAAGGGCGGGTGAGCCCTCCAGCAGATCCTCCTACCCTCTCCTGCCTCCAGCACCCTGGCCAGGGCAGGCCCCTGCGTGCCATGTCATACCCACATGTGACCACAAGAGGTCGCCCTGCACTGTCAGCTGCAGCGAGACAAGACTCACGGGCCGGGCCACCCAGGAAGGAGCTCATCTTGGAAAAAGCAGGATGAACTGGGTAAGGATGCAGAACTGGCTCTCTGGAGGGCAGGGCTGCATGAGCCCGGGGTTGGGGTGGTGTCAACTGAACAGCATATTGAAAAGGGGGCCCTTGGAGCACAAAGGGAAGATAGGTCCAGAGAGGGTGTGGCTGGCCCCAAGGACACACAGCTACCCTGTGGTGGAGCAGAATGGGTATTCTGGTTCAGGTCCTCTCCTGACTTGCACAGGGCCTGCCCATGGTTGGGGCACACACAGTAGCTTGAGCCGGGTTGCCCTGGACTTCTCGGCTGCGGCAAGGTGGAGATGAGATTGGAGAGGGCAGGCGGCGGGAGGATCGGGGAGTGGGGGCGTTGGGGCGGAAGCTCCTTTCCCATTAGGGTGGCCCAGCAGGTGGTGCTGTTTGCAACCCACCCTGGTTGATCTACAAGTAGAGCCAAGTAGGGTGGGCATCACATGGGGTCTGGTCCGGCGGCTCTGCCAGCTTGGCTTGAACCTCGCCGATCCTGCAGACCCAATCTACGGACACCCTGGCACACTGGCCAGCTGAGAGGTGGTGACCCAGGCCCCGCTGGGCCCCGCCGGACAGGTTCCTGAGTCGGGTCGTCCGGGGCAGTGAGGTTAAGCTGAGTTGAGCAATGTGGCGCCTCTGATTACTGCTGGGTGGGACTGAGTGGGGACGTGGAGGCCTCGGCTCTCCTGTGCCTCCGCGGCAGCCTGAGGCCCAGCTCCATGCCCGGCCAGCAGGGCAGCCGCTGGCCCTCCTGCTCTCTTCTCAGTGTTGAGAGCTGGGAGAAGAGGCCTGAGCTCCCAAGGCCCTGACCTAGGGCGGAACCCCACCACGGGAGCCTGCCTGGCTCCTGATGCGGGGCCATGACGTGTGCGCCTCCCCGCCCGACCTCGGGGAGCTCGGCCACCCAGAGAGCCCTCGATGCCGAAGCCCCTCCTCGCCCTCCCGGCTACGTTCTAAAACCCTTCCAGGTGCAGCTCGGACACTTCCTTCCTCTCGAAGATTCCAGGCTGGTCCCGGCCTTGAGGCCTCCCTTCCTCGGGCTCCTCAGCGCCCCTGGCCCCGGGGAGCCCGCCACGCACGCAGGCTGGGTGTGTCCAAGGCCCGGGCAGGTAGGCAGCGCTGCTCAGTGGCAGGGCCTGGCTTCCCAGCCCTCCCAGGGCCCTCAGCGCAGGCAGCTCCCGGTGAGCAGGGAGGAGGAAGGAAGCCTGGCCAGAGAGGCCCGCGGGACTGGAGAGCCAGCCAAGGCCCCTCCTGGAGTCCCGGGTGGCCAGCGCTCACTCAGCTGCGGGAGGCGCTCTGGGTCTGGCTGGAGAAGGCAGGGCGGGGCTCCAGGTGCTCTGGGCCACCTGCCCTGGGCCAGCCTCGCAGATGCTGATGCGTCCCAGCGGGCGCTGCCCCTCCCAGCTCCACCGGCCCCTGAGCTGAGGGCGGGGAGGCCAGGGAGCGAGACCCTCCCCGTGTCCCCGAGGCCCTCTCCCCACACCTGATTCCACCTTCCAGTGGAGCATACTGTCACCTCCCCTCCATGTGGCACTGGACCTCCTTCACTGTCACCCACTTCTACTCCTCGCCTTGGGGAACGAGCCCCACAAAGCCAACCCCTGCCTCTTCTCACCGTCGCCCGCTGGGCCCCTCACTCTGGCTGCGCCCAGTGGCCTTGTCCTTGGGAACTGCCCCACCGTCCTCATTCTTGTGCCCACACTCCTGGTTCCGCCTCAGCGCCTCCTCTGGTGTTCAGCTCGGTGTCCTTCCTGAAGAGACAAGGTGGGCGGGGTGGGGCAGCGCCAGCGTGGGGCTGGGGTCTTCGTCTCACGGGGAATGAAATCCACAGACACGAGGGCGACAGCAAAGTCAACAGGATTTATTAGAGCAACGGAAGGAGGCGGGGCACGGTGGTGCACGCCTGTGATCCCAGTGACTTGGGAGGCTGAGGCGGGAGGACCACAAGTTCAAGGCCAGCCCCAGCAACTTAGCAAGGCCCTAAGCAACTTAGCGAGATCCTGTATCAAAAATAAAAAATAAAAAGTGCTGGGGACACGGCTCAGTGGGTCCAATCTCTGGTACCGAAAAAAAAAAAAAAAAAAAAAAAAGAAAAAGAAAAGTAAAAAAGAAAAAAAAAAAAAATAGAGTAATAGAAAGCAGAGCTCCCAAAGGGAAGGAGTCGGAAGACAGGGAGGCAGAGAGGGGCTGTCGTCCCGGGATCGATAAGAATCTGCAGGGTTAAGGAAGCTAGCTGCTCACCCAGTCCTGCGTGGGGCGCTCAGTGTCCACGAGCTCTTCACAGGTCAGAAGGTGCTCAGTGTCATTGGTCATCAGAGGCGCACCCTTTGGTGCAGTCAGGTCACCTGATTAGTGCCAGTTTTGGTGGAGGTCGATGTACTAGGCAACAGATGTCTCACTATCAGTTTTTCGGCTTACCCAGGAATCCACCTGACCTCGATGGCGCCTGGCTTGTGTCTGTAGTTTCTCAGTCCTGCTACACAGAGACCTGACCCAGAAGGGGCCTAAATTTCCTTTCTGCCTATTTTAAACTTTTCTCCTGCCTCCATGGCACATTTGATGTTATCCCAACAACTTGGGAGGCCGAGGCAGGAGGATTGCAAGTTGGAGGCCAGTCTCAGCAATTTAGCAAGACCCTCAGCAACTTTTTTTTTTTTTTTTTTTTTTTAAAACGGTGCTGGGGATTGAACCCAGGGCCCTGTGCTTGCAAGGCAAGCACTTTACCAACTGAGCTATCTCCCCAGCCCCGACCCTCAGCAACTTAGTGAGGCCCAGTTTTAAAATACAAAAGGCTAGGAATGGATCTCGGCTATAGAACATCTCTAGGTTCAACCCCCAGTGCCGAAATAAATAGCTGCGGTACGAAGTTGCCTCTTCTAGTGTGTCTGTCCCGGACACTGTGACTTGCAGTGGCACTCTGCACCCAGAGCTGACCCCGGTGGCTCCCTGGCGCCTGATTGCAGTCATGTCACACTGTGTCCTGCATCCCCAGTCCCAGCAGAACCTGGCACAAAACATTGGCAGGAAGTTCTGATGATTGGATGGATGACAAGGGCATTCACTTAATAATCATTTATTGAGCACCAGAAGTATACCTGACCCTGTGCTAAGTGCCACAGAGGCTCCTGTGTAATGCAAGGCCCCTCGGCTGCTACAGGTCCCCAAACCTCCGGTCAGAAGCAGGGAGGTCTGTCCCCATGGAGGTCAGGGAAGGCCTAGAGAGGGCGTGATGAAGGATCCTGCCGGGAAGGCAGCCCAGGCCCTGTCTGCCTTCCTCCAGGCTGTCCCTTTCAAGTCCATGCCCCCAGACCACCAGGGGTCCCTATTTCCCCTGCTGACACCTCCCCACAGCAGCTACCCAGGCTGCACTGGGCTTCACACTCCATGCCTCCACTTTCCCAATGGTCCTCTGGGGTCAGAGGGCAAGGACCTCTCCCACTCCGTACACAAGGAAGAAGGGCCCAGGAGACAAAGGGACTCATGAAAGGCCACGTGACTGGCGAGTGGTAGGACTGTATTAGAACTCGGGTCTAGTAGCAAAACCCGGGGCTCCCTCGGTGCTCCCCACAGCCACAGTGCTCCTCCCATGGGATCCACTCATGCTGCCTCTGGATTTTCATTTTTCTCAGGAACCAGGTCGAAGCATAGTGACTTTGTCAGACCCAGACAACCAGAGGCCTTTTGTGACAGTTCTGGGAGTTTGGCAGAGGGCATCGGAAATCAAAGAATAATGTTCAGACCCTTTTCCAGTTACAAATGTGCCTGACCTCCAGTGCCTATCACCAGAGAAGTCTCTTCCATCTCTTTCACCACCCCAACCCATTCCCACACCCACCCATCAAACCCTCCACCCACCCATCAATCCAACCTGCCACCCACCCATCCATTCATGCTTGCATTCATCCATCCATCCACCCACCCACCCCCCTATCCATCCATCCACCCATCATTTCATCCAACCACCTATCCATCCATCCATCCATCCACCCATCATCCATCCATCCACCTATCCATTCATCCACCAATCTACCCACTCACCCACCTATCCATCCATCCACCCACCATCCATCCATCCACCTATCCATCCATCCATCCACCCATCATTCATCCATCCATCTACCCATCATTCATCCATCCATCCACCTATCCATTCATCTATCCATCTACCCACCCACCCACCTATCCATCCATCCACCCACCATCCATCCATCCACCTATCCATCCATCCATCCACCCATCATTCATCCATCCATCTACCCATCATTCATCCATCCATCCACCTATCCATTCATCTATCCATCTAGCCACTCACCCACCTATCCATCCACCCACCCATCCACCCATCATCCATCCATCTCTCCGCCCACCATCCATCCATCCATCCACCCATCCACCTATCATCCATCCATCCATCTACCCATCCATCCATCCACCCATCCACCCATCCATCCATCCCTCTGCCCACCATCCATCCACCCATCCACCCACCATCCATCCATCCACCCATCCACCCACCATCCATCCACCCACCCATCCACCCATCATCCATCCATCCCTCTGCGCACCCATCTAACCCGCCACCCACCACCACAGGTCCATTCATCCTTTCCTTCCCTCCCCCACTCGTCACAATGCATTTTGATGCACGTCAGGCCCTGTGCCAGGCCTCGGGGATGTTCAGGGAGATAAGACACAGTCCCAGCCACTGGGCAACTCAGGGGCAGCAGGTGTAGACTCTGGACACGGCCCAGGAGGGACACAAAGTGACTGGATGAACGTCTGGGGATGCAATGGGGCAGGCATCCTGGGGGCTGGTGTCACTCTTGCTGTGCCCGAGCTACTGCTGCACCGTAGCCTGGGCCAGCCCCACTCTGGCATGGCACAAGATCTCTACGAAGTCATTTCCTCCCTGTGAGGGTGGGGCAGGCCCTCATGGAAACACCCTGGCTCCCTTCACTGGACCATTTCAAGGCTGGGAGGACAGAGTGGGGTCACTGCTCGGTCAATGGCAAAGTCCTCATGTGCACTTGCTGTTGGGACTCTTGCCTGGCTCAGGATGAGTAACATCACTGGTCCCAGCTGTGTGGGCCCTGGTCACTGGATGTGTATGTGTGGTCACCTGCTGTGGCTCTGCTGGGTCCAGGTGCCCACAGAGGTCTGTCCCTCAGCCCGGCCTTCCAGGCCCCAAACCTCATCCCAGGAGCAGGGGCCAAGCAGTCAACCCTGAGGGGCAGGCAGGTGGGACCCTGGGAACGGAGGAGCAAGGTGGCCTGTCCCAGCTGGCCGGCAGCCGCGGCGGAGGCTTTGCTCCCGGGCTCCGGTGCTGCAGGCCCACAGAGGACTCTGGCTTTGCCACCCAATCCCTGGGCCTCCACTCACCTGAAGAGGGGACATGAATGGCATCTTCACAAAAGGACAGACCTCAACCCAACCGCGTGGGCGGAAGGTTAGGGCAGCGCCGGGCGCACTGGGGCTCCGGGCAGTCTGGGAGTATCATTAATAATAATTCCAATCTCCAGCCTCCCGGGCCCGCTCCCTCCCCACCCCCACCGCCTTTCCAAGGATGGAGGAGCAGCTGGCGGTGGGAGGTGGCTGCTTTAAATACGATGCGGAGAACAAAGGGAAAATAGAACAGGGCGCTGGCTCAGGCGAGCCACCCACCCCTCCCAAAGCAGGCCGGGGATCTGGGGGCCGCAGAGGCTGCCTGCCTCCCGCCCTCAGGAAGGAGTCTGCTCAGCCGAGGTCCACCTGCAGGGTGGGGGTGGTGACGCTGGCCTGGGCAGGGACTCCACAACCCCGACACCCCTGCCCGCCTGCAGGGCAGTCTGCTGGAGAAGCTGCCAGGAGGTTGAAGGAGATCCTAGGGTTTCTTGGTGCCGCCAAGGCCGCATTAAATATTCACCAGAAGATTCTCCCCAAGCCCCAGAGTGAGCTTCAGAGGCGCCCACCCCAGCGGGCCGCCTCAGTGCCCTGGCCACGCCGCCACGGGTGGTCCGTCCCTGGTTCTGGGGTCTGTGGTCCTGGGGAGGGACCCAGGCTTCATCAGGGCACTCGCCTCTCCCGGGGCGGAGCCCCTCACAGGGCTGTCTCAGGCTGGGCTCAGGGAGGTGACCGAGGTGTCCACGGCCCAGCCACTGCTCCGCACACCAGACGGCGGCGGAGAGGTGCCGCAGGCCCCGGGTCGCCGCCTCCTCTAGGTAAACACCGAGATGCCGTGCTGAGCGGAGGCTGCGGGTGCACTGGGGGGTCACCTTAAATGAGTGAGCCAGGTGTGGGGACCTGGCTGTCAGCAGGGCGGAGGTGAGTGGACCCGGAGAGCGGCATGTTCTGGGCGGGGCAGTGGCTGCCAGCGGGCGCTGGGTCGGTGGGCTGGAGGCACCTCCTAGCTGGACCCTGTGCCAATTATCTCCCTCCTCCAGCCTCCCAGGTGAGCCCCTCTGCCTTCAGCCCCTCTCCCTCTGATAGGGACCCTCCCTGGCGCGTCCCTGCCCTGGGAAAGGCCAAGGCCTCCTTCAATGCCGCCTTCTCGGGGAAGCCTGCCCAGACCTCTCATGAGCAGGCAGCTCCGCCTCTGGGCCAGGACTCCTGAAGCCCACTTCTCCCTACCAGCAAGTGGCTTGGTGTGCTCCCCTCCCGTGGGCGCGGCCTCGGAGTCACCGTCGCACTCATCTTCTGTTTACTTATTCTGAGAAGGGTCTCACCAAGTCGCCACGGCTGGCTTCAAACCTGCCATTCTCCTGCCCCACTCTCCCAGGTGGCTGTGCGCTGCTCTTCTGTCCCTAAACCCCTTCCCTCGCTGGGCCGTGGGCCATCGGCTGCTTTCTTTGTGGTTACGTCCTCTCCTCTTCCAGCAACTGTGAGGGGAAGCCAGGGTGACCAGGGCTGTCACAGGCTCCCCTGGGAAACACGGCTGCCAAGGTGTTGCTCACTTGATACCACAGTGACCCTGCCAGCCTGGGAGCAGGAGGGTCTGCAGAGAGATGTGACCAGGGTGAGGGGTACTTGTCGCCACCTGCGCCACTGTTCGGTGCCTGAGGGTGCACAAGCCCCACGTCGTGAGCTCCCACACAGTCCCGGGGAGCTGGCGGTCAGCACCCCACCTACGGTGGCAGAAGTGTCCAGTAGGAGAGCCCCGCTGCGGGGCCCGAAGACTACTGGTGACTGCGGGAGGCGGGTGCTTCCCATTCCACTCCACGGATCGCAGCTGAGGCTCAGAGGCGCCAAAGAACAGGGCTGACCCCAGCCAGACCTGGGGAGTTTGGGGTCTGCACTCCTGGGGGCCACCCCACCACCCCCACAGAGGCTGGCCGGCCTCACTGTGGGCCCCCACATGCAGCAGACTAAAGGTGAGAACAGATGCAAAGCAGGCGGTGGATCAGCGCCGCTATTCCAGGCCGTGCCCCCGTTCCACCTCCCCCGCCACCCCCACCTCGCTCCTCCATCACCATCTGCACGTGTGCCAATCTCCCCGGCAGCACCAGGTGTGGCACAGGGATCCAGCCTGCGGTGAACTGCTGGGGTCAAGGAGCTACCCACCCCCAAGTCCCGGAGGGCTGGGACCTGCTAAGGTCAGATCTCAGGCCTCCTGGGCAGAAGGTCAGCCTGGAGGCAGGCTCCCGCCCCTCCTTCCCTCTCCGTCTGTCCCCCTGCACTCAGCTCAGGCCCCAGGTCCCGCCTCGCTCCACTGGTCTTCCCTGCCTGATGGCAGATCTGTTGACAGATCTTGCTACAACTGGACACGTGGCCTGAGGAGGGCAGGACCCGGCCAAGGCCCCAGGCTCCAGACTGTGTCTGCTGTGACATCTCAGGGTCACCCGTGGGCATGGTGTCTGGTGCTGTCCGGTCTGAGACGTGGATCAGGGCTGGGTCTGAACCGAAGGGCTTCCTGGTCCTGAAATGTGGCTCCCGTGCCAAGCACTTCGTGTCTGAGTCCACCTGGCTGTCCCGCACGCTGCAGCCCTCACCCCGGGAGAACCCCACTTCCTTCACCCTCACCCTGCCAGAGGGTCTCCGTCTTTGCAGCCCTGGCTCCCGGGGTCTGGCACCCAACAGCTTTTGAATGAGCACCTGTTGAACTGAGCTCCGTTATGTGGGCCTGGAAAAGTCTACCAGAGCTTGGTCTGGCTCCGCCCAACAGCATTCGCCCTTGACCTTGAGGTACTGGTGAGAAGGGCAGGGCCAGGGTGAGCGGGCCATGTGTGGTGCAGGGCTTAGCATTTCGCCAGAACCTTCTCTAGGCTCCTGGGACCTCCCCGGGCCAAGACACTGATCCCGTCTAACCTTAAGAGGCTGTAGATCAAGGTTGGTTTTTGGTCATTTTAATTGTAAAAACCAAGACATTCATATAAATAAGACCGCTGTGTAAAATATGATTCATCCTTCTACTAAACCCTCTCCCCACACTCAAAAAGAATATAGAAAACCCAGCAGAGATAAGAAGTACAAATCAGCATGCGGTCCCTGATAAGTCCTGGCAGGCCAGGTTCCCTGCTGAAGCGGGTGAGAGCACTCCCGGCCCAGGGGTCTCACCGCAGGCTCAGTGACCCAGCAGCTCCGCTGCCCTGCCCGGGGAGGCAGCATACAAGGTCCCTGCGGCCTGGGGCGGGCAAGGGAGGGCAGGATGGGGAGGGCTGCTTGGTCGGCCGGGAGCACAGGTCCAGTAGCATGTGGTGGTTTGTGCACCTGGGGTCCAGCAGGGGAAGGGGCTTCTGGGGGGTGGTTACCCTTCCCCAGAGGACAAGGAGAGAAGCTGCCCAAGTATCCCTTGAGAGGAGAGGCTCCTTCTTGGGGCCACTTCCATATGGCCACTAATGACAAGGACAGTGGACGTTTCCCAGCAGTGCAGGGGACGGAAGGGCAGTGGGGCTCCAGGGATGCCAGGGACGGCCACCCTGGGGAAAGGTGGGACTGGCATGTCCTTAGGAGAGAGATTCCATCTCCTGCCACCTCACCCTGTCAGCCCCACCCTGCCCTACAGGGAGATGGCTGCCTCAGCCCCACCCGCAGCTCGGGACCCAGGGGAGAGGGCTGAGAGCCCGGGAGTGGCGATGTCAACAAATTCACACACTGAGCGTGGCTCAAGAAACTGGTACACACGGACAAAATAAAAGACCCCAAACTCCTCGGAAAAGCCAGGACCTGCCTGGAGCCGCTCCCCATCCCAGAGGAGAGGCGGGAAAAGGCCCTGCAGGGGACAGAGTGTCAGGAGCACTTCCAGACACACACAGCCAGCGTGCCCCCGAAGTACAGGTAGAGGAGGTTCTTCACCTCGTGAGTGATCTCGAACCCGAAGCCCTCGCCGATCACCACGTGCCAGGAGGAGCCGAACTTCTTGTCCATGGTCTCTTTGATCATCTTGGCGGCGCTCTGGAAGGGAGAGTGCTCGTAAGGGGCAGCGAGGGGCAGGAGGAGAGCCCGGCAGGGGCCCTGGCGGGAGGAGGGCGGGCTGCACCTTCCTGCTGCTCTCCTGCTCGCAGAAGCTTCCGTAAGGGCCTCCCGCGGGCCACCTCCTGCCAGGGCTATGCCGCGCCGGGAACCAGACCTCCCCTCGCCAGCCAGGAAGAAAGGGCAAAGGCGGGCGCGCAGGCCTGAGGCCAGTCCCCGTCCGAGTCTGGCTCTGTGCGCCCTGCTGGGCTCTATGGACTGGCAGAAAGGGGCACAAAGCTGTTCTTGGGACCAAATGACGGACACAAGAGCAGTTTTAGACTGAGAGGCGTTGTCGCCGTCCTGCAGGGCCCAGGTGAAAGGCTTGCCCTGTAGGGGCTCCAGGGAGAGGCCAAGCTGTTTGTCTCAGTGGCAGCGACAGCCCACTGCCTCCAGTGCTGGCTGCCTCCAGAAGCTTCCCCGGCACGGAGCCGGGGTCTAGTGGGGGCCGGAGCACCCAGCCTTCAGGTGTGGCCCATGCTCAGGCCACCGTGCCAGCTGCATTCCGGGCAGTGTCTCATCCGTTCAGTAAAGAGATCAACACTGGCCCGGTAAGGAGCGGTGGCCACCATCCGGATTTGCAGGCTAGGATGCTGGGCTTCTGGAGAGCACGGAGGTGGGAAGGCTGGAGACAGGACCTGGACTTGGCCCGGCCAGCCAAAGCCGGGTGCTCAGGGTCTGCTTCCCCACCACGGTGTGACTGGCTCCTTCCTACCACCACTGGAAACAGACCACTGGCCACACCCCGGCCACAGTGACAGTCCCTGGCGTGGGGACGGCCTATCGTTCCCTCTGGGTGGATGAGTGGATGCACAGATGAATGCCGGGCGGACCTCTGCTTTCCTGGGAGGCTGCCCACACCAGCAGCCCACCCGAGGGGCCTGGGGCAGGCCGCAGAGACCCTCTGGCTTCACTCCCTCTGGGCGGGGCATGACCCTCAGCACCAGCCTCCAGCATCAGCCTCCGGACTGACTAAATCCAAGGGAGCCTTGGGCCTAGTCCCAGCAGGATACTTTTGAGTTGGTACAGGCTTCTGGGGCCACTCAATCACACACAGGGTCAGCAAAGGCTGAGGGGCCACCTGCGCTGATGGCAGTACCTCGTTGTTGTTGGAGAATTTCTCACAGGCTGTGACACATAGCTCCATGGTCTCCACTCGCATCTCCTCTGGCATGTCCGAGTGCTAGAGACAGGGCAGGTGACAAACAGAGAGCGCTTACTTAGCCCACGGCCTGGCCTCCCTGGCTGGCCTCTCCATCCCATGCTTAAGGCACGGATGCCAGGTGGCTTCTCTGGCACAGCCTTGGGGAGGGGACTTAAATCCTGACTGGCCTGTGGTTGAAGTGAAAGGGGTGTGACACAGAGCAAAGCACAGGGCTCTGGGGCCCAGGTTCCCGACGTGGCTTGTGACTAGACCTTCCCAGAGTAGAAGGCACAGCCTGGCCGCGCCAAGGGCTCCTGGTCCCCTTCTGCCTCCCCGCCTCTTAATCAGCTTGCTGGATTCCTCCTCCCGCTGCTGAAGTCCTGGCCGTGCCTGCCCTCTCCCAGAGGGACTTCGTGGGGTATCCTCTACACAGGGGGAGGGTTTCCACATTTTCGTCCTCAGTACTCTCCTCCTGGGCTCTGGATTCCCACGTCCAAATGCCCCTTGACAACCCCACGCAGATGTCTGCAAAATCACTTCCGATTTCCCCCACAAACCCACCCTTCCTGCATCTTTCCTTCCTTGGTCACTCTGGAAACTACCCTCGACCCTCCTCCCGTCACTCGGGCCCATCCCCCCTGCTGCCTTGGCGCCTCCCTCCAGGCTGCCCAGCCGGCTGCTGCACCCTCTGGGCCTCGCTGCCACTCTGGCGTCCCAAGTCCACCTCCTCGCAGCAGCTCTCTTAAACACGCACCTCTGCTTAGGGCCCTCTGCTGGCCCCTGGCCTAGGACACACCCACATTCTCTCCTGCAGCCAGCAGCCAGGCCTGCCCAGTCTGCCCCAAGACCCGGACCCTCCTGTCCTGCCGCCCCATGCCCGCTTTTTCTCTGCAGCTCCAGGAGGCCAAGTTCATCCCACCCTGGCTCCTGCGCCTGTTTCTCTACTGGGAATGTCCCCCAGACTCTGCGAGGCTCGCTCCCTAACTCGATGCTGGCCTCTGATCTGAGCATCCTCTCCAAAACAGCTGGCCTCTGCCTGCTCGCCCTACACACCTGTTTGTTCCTTTGCAGCACTTACTGTCTGCAACCGTGTCCTTCAAACATCCCTTTCCCGTGGGCCGGGGACATGTGTCTCATGTGCCACCGTCTCCACAGTGCCCAGAACCATGTCCGGCACGTAGCAAGAGCCTAAATATATACTTGGCAAGTGAATGAATGAGTGGAAGGATGAACAGGGTCGCCTCCTGGGTGCTCAGAGCCGAGCCAGCAGAGCCCCCTCTTCGCCCTGCAGGGCCGAGCTCCACCCACCTCTCCAGGCTGCAAGGGCCCTGGGGCTGCTGTCTCCCTGCCCAGGGCTTACCCTGACCAGAGGGAAGGTCTGCAGGCGCTTATAGTCAGCCTCGTCCTTCTTCCCCTCTGTTTCTCCCATGATCCTTCCCCGGAGGAGAGTGGGGCTTTCAGAAGGCGCTGGCACTGGCAATGAAGGCGCCCAGGAGCCTCAGGAAGCGGGCCCTGCCAACTCGGTGGGAGCAGAAAGTGTCTTTCCCCAAGGGGTGCTGTAGAAAACAGGAGAACCAGGAGAGAGAGTTGGCTCGAGAACCACACATCACAAATTAGAAATGTCTCAGTAACAATCTGACACCTCCCCATCTTAACTCCTCCGCATCCTTTCCCAAATGGCCAGCAAGTCTGCAGACGGAGGGTGAGTCAACTCGAGAGGCTGTAAGAACACACTGTCATTGCCAAGCCAGATACTGACTGCGGGCCAGGCCCAGGACGGAGCCTCGAGCTAGCAATCAACAAATGTGGCTTCTCCGTGTGCCCATGACACGCTGGCCTTACTTCCTGGCAGACGTGGGCAGGAAGTTAAGTGTTCAGGTGACCATCGGAATCTGGGTTTATTGCCAAGTGAGGTGTCCTCCCTGAAGGACCTTGATCTGTAGGGGAATGGGAACAGTGCCTTCCTTGGCACTCCAGGCTCCATGGTTGTCCCTCCTGCTCCCTCTCAGGTCACTGGGTCCTCTCTGGCCGACCCAGACTGGATCCTGGTGCTGGTTTCACCACTAACCAGCAGAACAGTCTGGGCTTCAGATTCCCCATCAGCGACCCAGGGACAGTCACAGCTATCTCACAGGGCCACCAGGAGAACTCAGTGAGGCAAGGCACATAGAGCAAGAAGCACGGAGCCGGGCATGTGGCAGGCACGTCATTCCCGTCTGCCTCCCAGGGGAATCAAGGGAGAGACTGGGTATGACAGGGAAGTTACAAAACTTATACACACATACAGGTCCCCCCCACGAAATCTAGTTATCAATAACAGAAGGGGCTTTTCCTAAAGAGATGCGCCTGGATCTTAAGTGACTGGGAGCACGGGGGGACATCGATGTTTTTCTTTCATCCTGTATCAGTGTGTCCTCTAATTCAAAGGGCTTTTGAATCTCAGAAGCAGTACTGACATATGGGTACGAATCACTGAGATAATGACACTTTTTTAATAATCCGTATTGAATGAATCCAGCCAAATAATATTATTCTACCATTTCTCACTTTCCCAAACAAATTTACTTTTACTGTACTGCTACTGAACTCAGAAATGCCTGGCATAGTAACTAACAGGTAGGTATAAATATTTTATTTAAAAAATGTTTTTAGGATGGGGCCTCACTATTTTGCCCAGGTTGGACCCAGACTCTTGGGCTCAAGGGACCTCCTGCATAGCTCAGCCTCCTGGCTAACAGGTGTGATAGAATGTTTTGGGTGCTAACGCTGTTTCAGTCACTGTTCCAAGTGCTTCACGTGCATTTATGCAGCTCATCACTGTAATGACCCAGAAGTCAGGGCCTGGGTGAGTGGAGGCAGGAGGCCTTGCACTGCTGGCCAGAGGTTACCCAGCTACCCAGCTAGGGAGCAGCAGAGCCAGGTCTGCATCCAGGTGCTACACTGGGGTGGGCGCTCTGGAGCTTTATTCTTCGGGCCTCCTGGCTTCACACATGGTGGCATCACAGCGCGTTCGTGGGCCTGGCCACTAGGTTTGGCTCAGGAGATCCTGCAGTGATGTGAATTTTGCCTTCCCTTTCGGCATCTAGTGTTCTAATGTGACTGTGACCCTGGGTTGCCAAGCACAGCTCCCTGGGCATGCTGTCCAGGCTGGGCTGGATGCTCTGTTGCTTCCGAAGCCCTCAGTGCCTCCCCTCGGCTTTCCTGGGGAGGCTGGAAGCCTGGCGCAGCTCCACGGCCCCACCACATTGGTATTTTCTGATCTCCCAGGGGACAGATGGCTCCTCGTATCTCATACTTCTGGGCATCGGTACCTCTCAGATATCAGCAGTTTTTGTTTGTCTCTGCACGCGCTGGCAGATTACCAGGCACAACCCATTGTACTTTCCAGTCAGGTTTCTTATTTCACAAAATCCAGTGGATCATTTGTCTTTGCTCATTAAGGCCCTTCTCCAGTTCCACCCTGTCCTGCCAGCTTTAGGAATGGCCACTTTATTGCCCCCTCCTCCACCATCCTCAAGGTGACAAAGGCAGCAGCTAACTGATGATGGAAGTGTCCCAGGGTGCTCTGGCTTGCTGACCTCTGGGAAGTTAAGTGGGAATGACTTAAATTGTGGAAGTGGCCGCTGCGGCATCTCCCACCTAAATATTTCAATTCATTCAGTTCATCCTTGGAGCTAAAAAGTGCCGGAAGCCAGAGGCAGGAAGGGACTTGAGAGCCACTGTGCGCATGCCAACCCAGGTGGTCAGGGTCTGGGGCAGCTCCTCACACCCTGCTCCACCTAGAGAATCCTACGGAACCGCGGGAGACCTCAGAGTCTACCCAAGCCTGCGCTTCAGGAACAAAAGATGAGAAGCCCCAGGGACAGCATGGGGTCTGGCCGGGGAGGAGGGAACTGCTTCGGGCGTCAGAACACTTAGGTCTAAAGCTGCTTCAGAAGGGAAGTGAGTTCTTCCCGTTTCCTTGCTCTCTGGCCTTGGGCAAGTAATTGAACCTGGCCTTGGTCTGCTCTGAACCAGGAAACTAAATCCCATCTTATGTTCAGAAAGCTGGTGCAAGTCCACACGTGTGCATGGGAAGGCTTTTCACTGTTGCGGCTCTCTGCACGGTCACTGCCCTCTTCTCTATGACTGCGTCTTAGCATTGGCCAAGACTCGCTCAACTTCAAGAACCAAGTTCATGAAGGACTGTGATTTATCACTGCAAATAGCTTTTCCTAACACTACCTACACTTCTGTAGTATATAAGGGATGAGATTTACAGGATGAAAAGTTATGGTTGGTGATAATGTGCTTCCAAATACAGAAAGGTACCAGGATCTTTTATGACACTATATTATTATAGTTCAGCTGCAGTCATTCAGCCATGATTAGAGAACCCTGCTGAGACGATGCTACCCAAAATAGCAGGACTAGGAGTTATAATAACCTTAACCATCTCCCATGTGAACGAGCGCGTGCCTGCAAGAAGCCACGCCAGGCTCGGAAGGCCTTTTAATAATGTAAATGTGTCCATGCCACAGGACTTGGATGCTTGAAGCTCAACCCCATGCCACCTGCCCAGGGGCAACCTTGCTCTCTCCGGCTGCCCTTTACCTTCCCCCTCCTGGGGCTCCTCTCTCAGCCTCACCCAGAGACACAGACAGGGCTCCCTCTCATCGCCAAGACTGTCTTGCTCTTCCTTATTCTTTTGTGGCACTGACCTCAGTCACCATTTTTAATTTTCTTCTGAAGCATTTGTGGAGAATACATATGAGAGTCAGGGTCTGTGTGTGCAAGGGGTGGGGAAAGGAGTGGACTCTGGGAAACAGGCTAACGGGATCTGCCAGCCCCCTGGGTCGGGGGAGCCTAGTCACTCAATGCCTGAAACTATGCGTCTGAGACTCTGGGGGTCACCAGCACATCCTAGTGGTTCCGAGAGCAGCCTCCACGGGCCGGTCTGAATTCACATCTCGGTACCACTTGAGACAACTGCTCACTGCTCCAGGCTTTGGTTCTCTCAGCTGGGATCAGGAATACAGGGGGCTCTCCCTCCCAGTAAGGATCAGCTGTCACTGATGGAGCAGGCAGGGAACCTCCCATGTCCTTCTTCATAGACCAGCCATTCATGCGTCCAAACATTCAGTCAAACAAACCATTTCCCAAGTTCCTACTGTGTGCAAACCACTGTGATAGTGCAGGAGGAGGGAAGTCACAAGGGAACTGGGCACAGCCTGTCCAAGTCAGGCCCAGGTGGCAGGGTGTGGTCACAGTGTGCCTTTACACACATTGTCTCCCTTCAACCTTACGTGGTCTGATGAGGCACCTGGAGCTGGAAGGTTTGTGGCTGGCTCAAGGCGCACAATGAGCGAGCAGATCTACTTCTCTGACTTCTGTGCTTTCTCCCTTATCACTTTGGTATTGGCAGCCACCATTATTGCCATCTGTCTAGGCCTGTCTCCGGCTCCCAGCCACGTCGGATGCACACATGCGCACCTTGGTCATACCCACCTCTTCCTGACACGCCTGTGCTCCACCTTCTAGCAAGCACACCAACAAAGCTGGCGAGGGAGGAGGAAGGGCCACACATGAGGTCGGTGTGGAAGGCAGGGTTTCCCAGGGGCCTGGGTTCGCAGACCAGCTCAGAATGGGGGGCATACCCAGGGTTGCCAGTCTTCCATTTTGCTAAGTAAGAGCAGTAAACACGCTGCCTACTACACAAGAGGGAGATGTAGCGGGAAGGAGGAGATGACTGCAGAATAAAGGTCAGCCCTTCTCAAGGCAAGATGGCTACTTTTCAGACACATACGCAGGCTGTTCTGTTTTGTTTTGCTAACACTGTCCTTCGATTTTCTCACTTTACTAAGGTCCAGTGAAAACTGCATGTGCCTCAGACCACGGGAAGGGAGGAGGAAGAAGCTAAGGAAGGAAGCGGGAATGGGGGGGAGGGAGGGACATCTGTCGACTGGTGGAGATTGGCAGTTCCCACCGTTACCTCTGTCTGACACCATGTGATAAATGACACTGACTGGTGGTACTCCCTCATGGACAGACCCAAATTTGGATGAAACCCCAAACATTTTTGTCAAGATACAAGTCTAACAGAAGGTCACGGCCATGGCAGCCATCAGCGCTGTGCGAGAGCAGCTGCGTGCGGGCGGCAGTTCCGCGGTCTCCCACCCCTCGGCTTTCCCACTTGGTAGAACAGATTTCAACGCAAGGGACTAAGAATGACATTATCACAGAAAAAAGTTGGACTCAGCCAGCACTGATTTATTTCTTAAAAACTCATTCACAATTGCTAATTGCCGGTGACATCTCACAACCCATCACGACTTCGCCAAGCCTCGTGAGTCCAGACAATTCCCTGAGGCTGAGGGACTTCATCTAGTCTCTTCTAGATGTCCCAGAGCACAAAGACCAGATGGCAGAAGTCCAAGAAATATGCAAATTGTAATTAAATTATATTTCATTAGCCCCTTGGGAAGGGAGAGGACCTAGCAAAGCTATCCGATCATATTTATGGCAACTCACCTTAAGCCAGGCAACAGAAGGGGCACGCTACACACAGGATCTCTTTACTCCCTCAGTAACTATCAGGCAGGTACTGTTTTTCCTTTTCTACTGATGAGCACACAGCCTGAGAAAAGGAGAGACTCTCCACCCAGCTGATAAATGGAGGAGCTGGGACTCCATCAACGACTTTAAGCAAGAGACAGTCCCTGTCTTCAAGGAGTTCACGGTCTAACAGACCAACACACATGCACAAGGAGTTATGATGGTTCCAGAAAGTGTCGCAAGACAGATGTAGAGAAGAGGGAAGAAAAGAAGTCCAAAGGGGGAGGGGGTACTAAGAGAGGACAGCAAGGGAAGCTTGGGGGTGGGGGCAGTGGCAGCACAGGAGTCAGGCCTTCAAAGGTAAGTGGGATCCTGACAGGTGGGCAGGTGAGAAACCCTTCCAGGGGGCAGGATGAGCGAACAGTATAACTGAGGCAGAAAGCTCAAAGCATTTTCTGGAGAAATGCAACAGTCCAATTTGGCTGAAGAATAGAATTTGGCAGAGAAGGAAGAAATAAGGCTGGGCATGGGGAAGGCTGGGGTTGGGTTGTGGAGGTATAAAAGACCCTAAAACCCAGGCTTACGAAGTGTGCCTATCATTTGTGTGAGTGGGGGGAATGGGAAGGCCTTTAGAGTGTCCTTGGTGGTTGGTGTCAGGGCTGTGTGTTTTGGTGGGTTGTGTGATGCTGTCATTGTCTCATCTTTGGAGAGAGGAGATAGTGACCAGCAGTCAGGAAGCCCAGGTGACAGACATTAAAGACCTGAGCCAGGGTGGCGGCTTAAGGAATGGAGAGGATGGCAAGATCAAAACAATTTGACAATTGCCCAAGTGGAATGGGCACAGTAGAGTGACCGCCAATGCCCCAAAAGGACAAAGATGCTACTGACAGAGCCAGGGGAAACCAGCAGATGGATGGGAAAGCAGGTCAGTTTGATTTTAGAACTCCTGAGTTTAAGCTGCTGACAAGATGTGCAAACGGAGGAATCTAATTTGAATCATGGATAACCAGGGGCAGAAGGGAAGCCATTGAGTCCCACCAGTGCATCACTCTATCAATTGCTTCCAGCCTCCTCATAAGTATCCCTAACTGCAAAGCACAGACAAAAGATCAAAACTGGAGATGTGGATCTGAGAATCAACTGGAGAAATGACAGATGATGCTGTTGGATATTGGTTAATATTCCCCGAGGGGGAAAATGTGGGAAAGTAAGATAAATGAGAGAGGAAGGAAGGAAACAAATACTGAATCTACATTGGGTCGGACTCTATCCTTCAAGTCAAATCCTCAGAATCCCAAAGGAGATGCGCTGTGGCACGCTGGTTTTATATATGCACTGGTGCCCACAGAGGTTAGGTAACCTGCAAGGGTCCTGCAGGTGGGAATCCAAAGTAGGTTTGCCAGTTCTCTGCATTACATTTCTCCCATGGAGAAAACATCCTCAGGGAAACCTGCAGTTGGGTCAAAGAATAATATCCTTGGACGCCAAGTCCAAGAGGCCTTCCGAGACCATTCGAACCGAGTTCTCATTTACAGATGGGGAGATTGCGGCCCCAAAAGAGTAACGACCAGTCCGAAGTCCCATTAGTTGCCAAGTCTCCAAGCCAAGCAGTCTTGGGCCGAGGCGAGGGCGACCATCAGCCCAGACGCGGAAGTGGGGATTACTTCGCGAAAGGTGGGGGGATCGAGGTGCGGGAGGGAGTCGGATCAGAGAGGCTGCGCGAGCGCGAAGCTGGACGGGGCGTCGGGTGGGGGGAGAGGCGGCCTGCACAGTCGCGATGGCGAATCTGTCACGACCGGGCTCGCAGGTCCCCTAAGTGGGGCTGCGGGGGGAGGTCCTGGAGCTGGGGAACAGCAGGCAGGAGACTGAGGTGGGGCCTCGGCGGTGGGCGAGGCCTCGTCCGCCCCGCGTTGCCTCCCGCCCTCCCTCCAGGCCAGCCCTCCCCGCCTGGCTGCCCGCCGCGCCCCAGGGCCTCACCTGCTCCCGCGGGGGCCGGAGCCGGGGCCGCAGCCAGCGCACCCCCGCCAGGGTTGTCAAGGAGCAAACAAGAGTGTCTTAGCAACCAGCAAGGAAGTCCTGCCCCCTCACCGGACGTTGACAGGAATTTCACTTGTTATTGGTGTAGAAAAGCGTCAATCGTGTGGAAGGGACCTACGACGCACAGGTTTGCACGGAAGGGGGCGTGACTTACAGGCTAGGGGGCGGGGCTTCGCTTATAGTCGTCTTAAGTGTGCCCGAGGAGCCAGGGACAGACTGAAGTTGTCGGTTCGCACCGAACTTGGAGGGGTGGTATTACCTTGGAGGGTTTTCGACATTTGAAATAACAAATGCAGGTTTGTTGGTGTGGTGACACTAAGCTGCTACTTTCTTAGGCTCTCAGAAGCCTTCTCAATTCTCACCTCCCTCCTGAACACAGTCCCTTCTGAACTAGTGAAGCTAAGGAACCACTAAGGAAACCAGGTGCTCTTTCCACCTCGCCACACCCTCCTCCAAGGTCCCCTGCCCTGGTCGCTAGGAGCCATCTGTATCATCTAAATGCAGACGCAGTTGTCCAGAGCCTGCCTTTGATGCCTCTCGGGAGGACAATTAACGAAAATTATTAGTTCAGCTGGGAGAAGGGGAGGGGGAGGTACCAGCAGATTACACTGGGTGGATCAAAGGCTGCGTGAGGGACGCCATAATTTTAAACATTTACTTCATGTTTACTTCGGGGTGGAAGCCCTGTTGTCCCTGGCTGTTACTGGGAGCTCAACCACAAGATGAGGACCTTGATTCCACCAAAGACACATGCCAGCGGGACGGCACAGTTCAGTGGGGGACTGCTGGTGGCTTCCTGGTGAAGCTTAGATGTAGAACAAATATAGTGTAGGTGGAGTCCCTGGGAGTAAAGACGCAGAAGGAAGGAGGAGAAGGCAGAAGGGGTTCGGATGCTAGGTTCAGGAACTCGAGTGCTCCCCCAAGTGAGGTAGGAATGGGGGAGAGTAGCTGTTGGAGGATTTCGGGCAGGGCAGTAACAAGGTCTTATTTGAGATCCAAAAAGATCACTTAGGTGGTGAAGACAGTGGACTGGATTTGGAGTGTGTAGACCGAAGCCCGCCTGATGGGTTTGGTCTTGAGACTTGGCAGCTTGAAGTGTGCTAGGCCCCTGCGGGTTCCCAGCTTGCCTCCCTGGCACGTTCTGAGGGTCCATGGAATGTCTCACTCGGCCTCCAGATTTTTTAAATCCTCTCTGCCAACTCTCTGTGCGAGATGGAAGGTGGCCTTTGAGTGGGCTGACGCTCTCGCTTCCGCCTCTCACCCAAACTTCTCCAGTAGGGGGTCCACACTTGCTGTCTTCTTTCTCAGTCTTCCGCCTACTGCAATCTGGCTTCCACTCCCACAACACCACCCAAACTCCCTCTTTCACAGTTACCAGTGACCTCCTGAGCAGTGGAATCTGAAGGACCCACTTCCCGTCTTTAGGATACTGGGCCTGTTGCCTCTGTTGACTTGAATCTGCTCTCCATGCCCTTCCTCGGGTGACTCTAGCATGCAGATCCAAGGCCCCAGTGCACCACAGGGAGGGGCAGGAATGTGGTCCTCCCCGGCATGCAGGTGCTCGCCCGCAGTTGAGAGTTGCTGCTGCATCCTGACACCTGCAGCACCCCACTCTCTTGCACATCTGCAGGCCCCCTTCCTCTTCGGCCCCCTTCCTGGGCTCTTCTTTCTTTGCTCTCTGTGCTTAACTCACCCTCCTTTCTTCTCACCAGTGGTCTCAAACTTCTTGCTACCTTGAGTTACCTACGCCTCCGCAGCAGTGTTTCCCTCCATCTCATTCCTGGAGTTCTTCCTGGAAGTGTAGTCAGAGTATGTACTCTGGAGAGTCTTCCTGGTGGTTCTGAACCCTCCGCCAGGGGCTTAGGCCGTCCCATGCATGTCTTGTCGGGAGTTGCTGCCCTAAGGACTGTCCCTTGGGTACCTTATTCAATGCAGGAATCTATGGCTTCCATCATCAATGTCCTAAATTCCGATGGCCCCTGAATTTACTCTTCAGATTAGGTTTTGAGCTCCAGGCCCAAATAGCCAATTGTCTCCTGGCCATCTCCACCAGGATGTCCTTCAAGCCCTGCAAACTCAATGTGTCCCAGACTAAACTGGCCACTTCCCTCCAGTCTGCTCCCCTGCATTCACCATTTTAGTAAATGGCACCATCTCTCACCCCTTTACCTCCCCCAGACCCCAGAGAGTTGCCCTGCCCACTCCCCTGCCATTGCCCATGTTGTGGTGTGGACTTGAGGTGTCCCCCAAGGCTCCTGTGTTAACACAGGAATATTCAGAGGTGAACTGGTTAGATTAAGAGAGCTGTAACCTAGTCAGCCATCCTAATTTGAATGGACTAACTGGGTGGTACCTGTAAGCAGAAGGGATGTAGCTGGAGGAGGTGGGTCACTGGGAGCGTGCCCCGGAAGGGTGTGTCTTTCCTGTGCCCCCCGCCCCATCCCTGCTTCCTGGTCACCATGAGGTGAGCCACACACCTTCGCCATATCCTTCCCCCTGAAGTTCTGGGCTCAGAGCAAGGGAATCAGTCAACCATGGACCGAACCTCTGAAACCATGAGCCAAAATGAACTTTTCCTCTTCTAAGCAGTTCTTGTGGGACGTTTTGGTCACAGCAACCAAAAGCTGACTAACATAGCCCTCCTCTGGCCAGTCACCTCTGCCGGTTCTGACTCCTGTCTTCCAGTACAGGACCTTCCGGTCATGTTCGGGGCCTCCCTATGGGCCCAGCACAACGATCCCGTCTGTATTGTTGCAACAACTTCCAAACGGTTCTCCCTGCCTGCAGTGGCTCTTCTCTGACCCATTCTCCATACCAGTCTCACCCGTTAATCAGCTGCTTCCCTCCCTCCACGGAGCCCCCATGCTTGCCCGGTGCCATCCTCGTGCCACGGCCTGCAGCCAGGGCTCCTCGTCGGGGCTGTTCTTCCTCCATCTCTTCTTGCTGCTCCATCCTGTGAGCTTCATGCCCCAAGGACGCCAGCTCTCCTGCCTCTCCGCACACGCCAGGTCGTTTCTCACCTCCCCGCCTCAGCTCACGCGTCCTCTCTCGCATTCTCCCTCTACTCTTACTTTACCTCTTTTTTCTTAGAGGAGCCCATAAGCTTTTGGCCTAAACTGGACACACTGGGATCCCATCGTGTGTAAGCAGAAGAGTCCTTTGTGTTCCATCTGCTGCGGTGCGTGTTTCTGTCACTGCGCTTCTCCTCTGTCTCCTGTGGTTTAATTCTCGGTCTCCTCAGGGCTCCTTAAGATCAGGGACCACGCTGTGTTCCTCGCAGGGCCCAACAGAGAGCAGGCACTTGGGCTGCTTTATTCCTCTTTGTGGATGTGTGACTCCACTCATAGGCTTGTGTCCTTTCCCAGAGCAGAACTGGCTCCTTGCTAGCTGTGACAGATCTGTGTCACAACTCCCTGGGGCTCATTCTTGGTGGCTTCCCACCTGGCTCAGTCCCACGAGTAGCCTCCTTCATGACTCCTGGAACTTTGTCCCTGCCTTTCTCTCGAACCCTGTTCACTGAAATTTAACCACTCTGAGTCCTTGTTTCAGAAAGAAACAACTTTTGATGTTATTCTCTTTATAATATTTTTTATTTTCTATTTTATTAGTTTCTACTCTTTTCTTTATTTTCTCCTTCTTTTTGTTTGATTTGTTCTTCTTTTTTTTTTTTTTTTTGCAGTACTGGGGATCGAACTCAGGGCCTTGTGCTTGCGAGGCAAGCACTCTACCAGCTGAGCTACCTCCCCAGCCCTGATTTGTTCTTCTTTTTCTAACTCTTTGCTAACATATATTTCAAGGTTTAAAAGTTCCCTCTGAATCTCACACATTTTGGTATTCTATATTTTCTTTATCATTTAGTTCAAATGGTCTAGTCAAAGATTCCTTCCTTGATCCATTCATGGATCCATGAGTTATTTATAAGTGAAGTGCTTCATTGTAAACCTCTGGGTATTAGCTAGCTTCTTCTATTATTGATTTCTGGCCAGTATGCTTTCTTTCTTAGAACTTACTGACTTAACACAAATTTATCATCTGTGATAGTTCTGGAGGTCAGATGTCTGAAACAGGTCTTACTGGACCCAAATCACTGTCTCCAGGGCTGCCTTCCTTTCTAAGAGAGACTCTTATTCCCTTTTTTTTTTTTTCCAGCTTACAGAGTTTCCTTCATTCCCTGGGTCACGGCCCCATCCATCTTCAAAGCCAGCATTGACTGGTTGAGTCTAAAATTGCCTCTCTCTGACACTGGCGTTCCTCCTCCAGGTCTAAGCACCCTTGTGATAACATTGGGTCCATCTGGATAACCCAGGATCCTATTTCATCTGATTAGCAACACTAATTCCATCTGCAGCCTTAATTCCCTTTGCCATGTCTGTCAATCAGCTTTCCACTGCTGTGACAAAATTTCTGAGAAAAACTATGTAAAGGAGGAAAGGTTTATTTTGGTTTCAGAGGTTTCAGTCCATGGTCACCTGAGCCCATTGCTTTCAGGTCTGTGGTGAGGCAGAAACAACTTGGCAGAACTACTCAGCTCACGGTGACTAGGAAGCATAGAGCGCTCCAGAAGGGGTTAGGGACAAGAATTACCCTTGAAGGGCACACCCTAAATGACCTTCTTCCTCCAACTCTCCTCTGTTGGGGGCTGTGCCATGTGAGTTGCGCTGGGATGGCCCCTGGTGGCCAGCTGGAGGTTGTTTTGATCACATCGGCAGTGAGGAGGTTGATTAATATAAGCACACCCAGGTGACTTATCATTGGCCGTATTCAATTAAGTCCATGCACACAACGCGTGCATAGGTGTTCCCGAATGCTCCTGCTCAGGCCTGCTCATTTTAACCTTTGCTGTGATAGGGCAGCTGGCTCCTCACCTGATCTCAACTTGCGTGGCCCCGCCCTCCGCCTCCTGGAGGGAATATAAGCGGTCAGTAGGCTGAAGGCAAAAAGAAGCAGCTAGAAGCAGCTAGCAGAGAAAAGAAGCAGCAGTAAGAAGAAGCAGCTAGCAGAGAAAAGAAGCAACTAGCTAGAAAAAGAAGCAGCTAGAAGAAGCAGCTAGCAGAGAGAAGAAGCAGCAAGCAGTAGGCAGCGGCAGAAAGCAGATGGTAGAGCAGGGAACTGAGAACACACCTCTAGATTGTAGATCATAGATCGCAGTACGTGGGATGCACCACTAAGAAGCACCTCAGATAGATAGTACCTAGTTCACAGGATGCAGGACCTACCTCTAAGAAGCAGCAGAACTCTAAGAAGAAACAGATCTCTGATAAGTGTAGCAAGCCTCTCTTTCTTTAAAAACTTCCTCTATAAGCAAAGCCTATCTTCCTCTCAAAGCCTCTCTTTCTCTAAAATCAAGCAAGCTTCTCTTCCTCTATAAGCTAGAGAATAAGCAAACAAAGCAAGCAAGGAAGCAGCACAGGAATAGAAGTAGTTTATTCCCAGTCCACCTCCGATAAATACCTGCACAATTTTTGCTGCAGGTGGTAACAAATATCCGTGGAATTGTTGCCGCGGGTGGTGACACTCCTCCACCTCCCAGTAGCACTATGAGCTGGGGACCACCAAGTCTTCAACACATAAGCCTTTGGGGGCCATTTAATACCCAAATCATAATGCCATGTGACATAGTTCCAGGCTCTGGGATTAGGATGTAGTCTCTTCTGGGAGGAGGTATTTTATTTTATTTTATTGCGGTGCTGGGGATGGAATCCAGGGCCTTGTGCTTGCAAGGCGAGCACTCTACCAACTGAGCTATCTCCCCAGCCCTGGGAGGAGGTATTATTTTGCCCTATCATAGTAAATTTTCCATGTGAAATTGAAGAGGATTTTATTCTGCTGTTGCTCTATTGGGTCAAAATTGTTGATCTTTTGTTCAAACGTTCTGTACTCACACTGACATTTTTGTTTGTTTGTCTTAGAAGTTATTGAGAGAGGTGTGTTAAAATACCTCACTATGGTTTTGGATTTCTAGATTTTTCCTTTTGGTTCTGTCACTTGTTTTATATGTATGAAACTATGTTAGTATGTGCATACAAATTTCTAATAGTCATATCTTCCTAAGAAATTGACTATTTTTCCCCTGCAGTGCTGGGGATCAAATCCAGGACCTCGCATATGCTAGGCAAGTGCTCTACTGCTGAGCTACACCCCCATCCCCAAGAAATGTCCCTTTTTATCTCTAGCAGTGCTTTTTGTATTAAAGTGTACTTTAAACTAAGTATACCAACTTCATTTGAATTAATGTTTTCACAGTGTATATTTTTTATCCTTTTAATTTCAGTCTTTCAAATTTAAATTTGGTTTGACAATATTATTGATTTTTAGTTGGAATATTTATCTTTTTACATGTAAAGCAATTACTCACACACATTACATTTGTTTTATTTATTTATTTTGACCATTTTTGTGCCAGTGTTATCAGATGTTATTAAATTTTAATTAAACCTTGACCCAAATGCCAGCAACTTCAGAGAAGAATTTGGGTGGAGAGAAGAGTTATCTCACATAGAAAAAATAACCACTCTGCTTTTCCTAACCTTTGACACACACAATTTAAACATAAACAACTGCTGTACACTTTACACATCTCCTATGTACTGGAGCAATAACAAGATAGAAACACAATTATATTTTTAAACACTGGGTCAAGACGTTTCCCTGCTAAGTTTCTAAAATATCACATACTTTATCTGCATCTGCAGCCATCCAGGAATTTTTAGGAAACTTTTGTGCATGATCTTAATTCCTAATATGTGGCTCTTTGAAGATAGTGACAAAAGATCGAAACCACCGAAAATTATGGTTCACTTGAAGTCAGCGAGAGACCCTGGCTCCGTTAGTCTCCAAGGAAAGCAGAGCTGTGTCAGGGGTCTCCTTGCAGGAGGGGCAGGTGAGGGACCCCATCAGCCAGTCACAGCCCATGTGACCCCTGTGACACATTTGAACACACAGCAGAGTGAACAAAGCCCATCACTCACACCACACACTCCCGGATCTTTTTCTGGCCCACCTCTGGAGGGTCATAAGCTCCTTTAGGCAGATGCTGTTATAAGGCCTATTCTTTGTGTTCTCCTAATTTGTTCTTCTTCAGTCAGCTGAGTTGCTAGGTGTGGGATGACAACCTGGAACTGTCACTTGTTCCTGATCAGGCTCCATCCCCTTTCCAAAGCTAGCCGGGTCAGTCAGATGCCATCGGAGACTGGGATTGGAGGCAGTTCCTTATCATCCAGGGCTGGGTTGTGATCTGTGCATTGTCTTACTGTCTTCTCTAAGTTTATGAAAGAATCAGTAAATTTGCTATTTGTTTTCTATTGTCCCACCCTTTTCTCTCACTTTTTGACCTTCTTTTGAATTATTTTTATTATTTATTCTTTTGTAATAACTTGTTAGTTACATATTATTACACAATCCTTTTAGTGACTACCATAGGACAATATAACAGTGATCCTAGACATGTTAAAGTTTAATGTAAATTAATATTTTTACTATTTCCAGGACAAAGTAAGGGCATTGGACAACTTCACCTGTGTGTGTCTCTCTCCGCTTTATGTTCCTATTGGTGTCAAGAGTTTGAAACCTCACAGGACACAATTGCTTTTTTCTCCCCATCAATATTTACTTAGCTTGGTCCACGCAGCCGTCCTGTGGAATCTCCATGCTTGACTCAGGGATTACTTTCTCTCCTCCTAAAGTACTTTCTTTAGTCTTTCCTTCAGGGACGCTCTGCTGGTGAGGCTGGCCTCCAACTGTCAATCCTCCTGCCTTGGTTTCCCAAGTCGCTGACAGGAGTGCGCCACCATGTCTGGCTCGGAATCCTCTTTTGTCTTGATTTCTGAAGACTGTTTTCAGTGAATATAGAATTCTCTGGAACCAGTTATTTCCTTTCAGCACTTTCAGATGTTTTCCTCTCTCCCTTCCTTTTATTGAAAAGTTAGTGTCTTACTGCATTTTGTGCTGCTATAACAAAATATCCGAGACTGAGTCTTTTGTTTTTAGTTTTTTGATACTGGGGATTGAACACAGGGGCATCTTACCACTAAGCCACATCCCCATCCCTTTTATATTTTATTTTAAGGCAGGGTCTTGCTAAGTTTCTGAGTCTGGTCTCAAACCTGCAATCCTCCTGCCTCTGCCTCCGGAGTAACTGAGATTACCATACCCAGTAGGACTGAGTGATTTATAAGGAACAGGAATTTATTTCTCACAGTCCTAAGGTTGGGGAGGCCAACAGCCTGACACCTGCCTTTGGTAAAGGCTTTCTCACTGTGCGTCCCGTGGCTGAACAAGGCAGGGAGGGGCAGGAACACCAGAGCGAGAGGGAGCCGTGCCTACTTTTACAGCAAAGCCACCCTGGCCACAACAATGGTGCACCGTGGGGTCAGAGTCCTTGTGACCTCCACTCCTCCCTGAGCTCGCCTCTTGCTGCTGCTGCACTGGGGTTACATTCCTAACACATGAACTTTGGGGACACATTCAAATCATAGCAGGAAGCTACTGGTCTTGCTGTTGTTTCTTGGAAAGTGGAGCATCTTCTTTCTTGGGTGCTTTTAAGATTTTTCTCTTTGATTTATAGATTCTTCCCTATCAGTTGTCTTCTTGTGGTTTTCTTTGCGTTTCTCATGTTTGGAGTTCCGGAGGTTCTTGAATCTGCGGCTTAATGTCTTTCAATGGTTTGAGGGAAATTCCCAGATTCTATGTATTCAAATATTACTTCTGCCCTGATTGCACTTTCCACTTCTGGTGGGACTCCTTACCTGTTAGGCTTTTGTGGGATGCCTCATGTTAATCTTAAGTTCTTCTCTGTAGTCTCCATGTTTCTCCTCATTTGTTTTGATCTAGTAGAGTTCACAAATTCCTCCCTGCATCTGGTCTGCTGTTAAACTATTAAGTTCACAAGTAGTGTATTTTTCAGTTCTCAGTTTTCCATTCGATTCTTCTTTTAATCTATAATTATCTGTCAAAATTCTTCCATTTGTTCTCTGATGTCCTGAATATAATAACCTTCAAGTATTTCAATTACAAAAATAATTTCAAGTCTGTGTCTTATAACTCCACTATTTATTTATTTGGATCTGTTACTTTGGTATTTCTTAATTTTTTTTTTTATTTTGAGATAATTGTAGATTCCCATTCTATTGTTAAAAAAAAAAAAAAGCAAAGTGAGATCCCATGTGCCCTTACCCAGTTTTCCCCAATAGTCCCATCCTGCAAAACCAGAACAAAATACCACCCATGTACGGACATAGATATAATTATATTCAGATTTCCTTCACTTGTATCCATGTGTGTGTTTATTTCTACGCAATTTTATCAGATGCCTTTAAATTTTGTTCCCCCCCTGTGGATTTTCAACCATTCTGTTTGGTTTCTAGATATAACTGATAATTTTCTGTTGAATGACAAGTCACGGATAGCAAAAATCGTATGTGCCTGGCAATGCTGTAGTGCCAGCTACCCGGGAAGCTAAGGTAGGAGGATCATTTGAGCCCAGGAGTTCCAGACCAGCTTGTGCAACGTAGTGAAACCCCACCTCAGGATAGAAAAAAAGAAAAAAAAAAAAAGTAAGAAAATGTTTTCTTTGTTCAGAAAGAATTCATTTGGCTTCCAGCAAGCTGTTGGTGAACTGGCTGACCCTACAGTTCAGTTGATGAGTGACGGGAATGGAGCTGGTAATCCACGGGACAGCTGGGCTGTTTGCAGTGTCCCCACTGTAAAGTCGTAACCCTGCTGGGTGCGATGGCAACATCTATAATCTCAGTGCTCGGGAGGCTGAGGCAGGAGGATCACAAGTTGGAGACCAGCCTTAGCAACTGAACAAGACTGTACATCAAAATAAAAAGTAAAAAGAACTGGCGATGTGGCTCAGTGGTAAAGTGCCCTTGGTTCAATCCCTGCTAAAATAAATAAATAAATAAATAAATAAATAAAGCTACCTTTGGGGTTCCCTGAAAATATGGGCCATTTGCCAGAGTGCGTCGTCCTGAACTTGAGTTTCTAGCAGGAAGTGCTTATACCTCTTTGTGGTCCGATTTCTTGAACATATGGGCCAGCAACTGGACACAGCCATTGGTCGCAGCGGGAGGCTCCTGTGAAGGAAGGCTCGGCCCTGAGGCCAGGCTCACCTCTGCACCTCTCTTCTCTCCAGGGCAGGTGTCCCTCAAATCCACCTGTCTGGTTCCTCTCTAATGCTGTCCTTGGGCCTCTTAAATACGGCACTTTGTTCTGGGTTTCCTGGGGGGGGAGGGCCGGTGTACACAGAAAGCTCCCCAACTGCTATTGTTCTGATACCCCTGAGAGGACGGGGGCCAACCACAGACACCTAGCGTAGCACTTGTGTGCCTTAGCCCGGATGTGGAGCATCTGTGTGCTGAAGGCTGAGTCCCCAGCGGGGCACTACTGGGAGGGGTGGAGCCTTTGGTGGAGGGGGCTCAGGGAGGTCCTTAGGTTGTTGGGAATGGGTCTTGAAGGGGACTGTGAGACCCCAGCCTCTTTCTCTTTGCTTTCTGGCCAGGAGTTGGGTGACTTGGCTCTGCCATTTGCCCCTTGCCCAGCCAAGGACCCAGTGCAATGGGGTCATTGACCAGAACCTCCCAAACTGTGAGCCCAAATATTTTCTTTATACATTGATTATCTTTGGTGTTTTATTATGTGTTAGAAGCTGACTAACATAGCAGGCATTTTCTAGAGTCAGACTGGATCAAAATTCCAGTGTCAGCCAGTGTCCCAGCTACGCAGGAGGCTAAGGAAAGATTGCAAGTTCAAGATCAGCCTGGGCATCTGAACAAGATCCCCTCTCAAAATAAAAAACAGAAAGGGCTGGGATGTAGCTCAGGGGTAGAACTCTTTCCTAGCATGGTGAGGCCTCAGTTTCCATCCCGGGCTGTCATCCCCAAATTCTTGAGAAATCTCTAGTCCTAAAGTTACCGTCAGTTCACTGGCTCATGAGAACTGCACAGAGCGAGTCACTAACGCATATTTTTAGAATAGATTTAACAAAAGGACATATGATATTTTAAGAAACCTGTAATACAGGCTGTGTTCCCCAAGTTTTCTGTGGATCAGGCAGAGGAGACAACGTCCACCTGGGACCCTGTGGTCCTTAAAGCGTCCGGTGGTCACCATGCCGATGCCATCCCCGTGCCCCTTCCGTGCCCACCCCCACCAGATTCCCTTGGGAAGAACCACCTGAGACCCTGAAAACACGGCTGCTCCCCTTGCCCTTGGCGTCCGGCTCTCCTTCCCACGTCCTCAGGCTGGGCCTTACTGACACTTGCCGAGGTTCTTCTCCACCTGGCGAGTCAAGGATGCAGTCATCCCGAGTTGAGGTCCCCATCTGCAAGACCCCTCCAGTAACACTGAAGCAGAGATTTGTTCAAGGGAGGAGACCCGGGGGACCTGCATGCCCGCTGGGGTGACAGAGCAGCAGAGGATGAGTTGGTGACTCAGGGACATGTTCCGGAGAAGGTGGAGGGGAGGGACTCCGGCCTGTGGTGGCACCTCTGAGCGGAGCAGGGACACGGTGACGGGAGGAAGCCGAGAATGTGGGCTCCTGCTGGTTCACTGGCAGCCTGGAGGCCTGTGAGGAGGGACAGACTGACCGAGGGCCTCTGTCCCCTCCGTGTCCCTCTGACTATGCAGGGAGGTACAGTCGACCCTGAGGGTGCAGGGCTGGGGCGGAGGGCTGCAGAGTTGAGGACAGAGAGAGTGTGGGGTGGCCTTGGCCAGTGCTTAGACTGGGCACAGGGCCACGCCCCTTGGAGACCTGGGGCCCTGAAGTTCCATGAGAACCCGCACCAGAGCCCCGTGCCACCCGCAGGCGCTCGGCTGCACCACGCTGGCCCAAAACAGGCAGCAGGCACGGAGGTGGGATATCACCAGAGTTGGGCCTTGCCAGCTCGGAGGGTCAGAGGGAGGGGGGCGTGGGCAGGTAAATTGGCACAGAAGGGGCTAAACAGGACCTGCAGCTTGGGTCTCAAGGTGTGCCTTCCCAGCTCGCGGGACGTCATTAAGAACATCCGTATCTTAAATCTGGGTTCCTCCTGGTGAGGGCCCAACACAGCACACGAAGTGTTCAGCTACCTGGGCAGACCCTGCGTGCCCTTCTTGTTTGACGGGCCACTTCCAGCTGGATCTACCTGGAATTCACTCTTGTGGGAGGGTTGGGAAGCTTCGGGGACAGCCTGGGGCATCCCTGCTGTGGGTATGACCCCCGACCCTGCCTCGCCCCTGACTTCACAGAGATCATCTGAAGACAAAGTCCAGCCCCGGACGGTGGTCACATTGGTAAGGTGTGTGCACAGGGAGGTCCTGGGACTAGATGGAGGCCCTGCTGGGTGGCGGGTGTTGCAAGGGCTGGGTCAGGGCAGCAGACCCTAGTGGCGGTCTGAGGGTCCAGGCTCCAGGCCAACGTGCCAGAGGAGTCCTGCCGACTTGGGAGGGGGGTGAACTATGACAGGGTCCTCCCCTCTCAACTCCATCCCCAGGACCCCAAGGGTCCAAGAAAGTGACTCAGACAGACTGGGTCCTAGGGAACAAGTCAGGGACCCGGATCCCAGAACTGGGGCACAAGGTGGGGAAGGGGTGCTCGGAACGAGGCCAAAGCCCAGTTCTCAGAACTGGGCCACTTTCCATGAGGGACTTGGTTCCTACAGCATGAACGCTGGGACCGGAGGTGGACTGAGCCTGGAGCCGTGGAACCGGTCTGCTCCGGAGGCGGGCGGGTGGGCGAGGCGCAGCCGTCAGGGGCAGGAGCCAGGGCAGCACCCTCCCACCCCCAAAGAAGAGCCTTCGAGTAAACCGAATGTTTATTTCGAACATTCAAATTTACAAAAACAAAAAGGTAACAAAACCATGACACAGATCCCACGCGCACACTGCATCTCGCGTCACTATGTACAAAATAGGGAGGAGGACCGGGAGGGCAGCCGGGGCGTCGGTGGGGCACCAAGTCACAGTGTCGGACAACGGGACATGCTTGCTGGCCGCTCAGCCTGGACCGCGCAGGCCCCTTCCCGGGGTCAGGGTGGCAGGGTGGGGGTGGGGTGGCAGGCGGCTGGGATGGGGTGAAGATGATCCCATCTCTGGCAGGGGCCCCCACTCCAGTTAGCTCGGGCCAAGGATGCAGGGACACCCAGCTCTGAGGAAAGGGGCCCTGTGGCCAGGAAGCTGGGCTCACAGCGCCCCAGTCTCAGCAGGTGGCTTTGGGGGTCACGCACCCTCCCCAGGCCTCGGCTTCCTCATCTGTAGAGTGAGGGCTTTGCTGTCCTCTGAGAACCTTCTGGCCCCACCTGCGGTCCTGGGTCATGCACGGCCGTGTCAGGGTGCGTGCCCCCTTGGGACGTTGGGAGGGGTGCACCCCACCAGCCGCAGGTGGGGACACCTGGCAGAGCGCAGCTGTGAAGCACCTGGCACAGGGCTTGCCCCAAGCAGGGGTCTGAGGGGCGGCAGAGGCGTCCTCTCCCCGCCTGGACTCGCAGAGACTCCAGCCTCTCCCCGCAGCACCCCTGGAAGGGAGCCCAGGCAGAGGTGAGGCTCCGGGCGGGACATGAGCCCTCAGGGTGGGGACCCCTCTCACGGCCTCGCCAAAGGGACCCTGGCCCGGGCACCGCTCCTCCCACACCTGTTCTCCAGTCCCTCTGCATGGGGTGGGCATGTCCTTTCTGGCTGGAACACAGCAGCACCAATGCACCAGGTTCTTCCCTGCGGTCGGGGTCCTGTGCCTCGGGCTGGGGCAGGCACTGTGTGCAACCTGCGATAGAACTGGCCTCTTCCCGGGCGCGGTCGGCTCAGGCAGGGCGCTTCGCCCCTCCGAGCCCCAGCCTCCTCCCTCTGCCATGGGGCCACGGGCTGTCCTAACCCGAAACTGTGCCCTGAGGACCATCCAGACGGCGCCTGCGACGTGCTCAGGGAGTGCCGGGCACCTACAGAGGCTCTGCCCTCCCGGGTGGCAGGGGCAGCCGAGCGCCAAGCCAGCCCCCCTTTCCCTGTCTGCTTGGACAAGTCCAGGAGCAGCTGAAGTGACCCAACTGCCCAAACAGCGGTGCCCCGTGAGTGTTGGTGGACCACGCATGGACAGATGGGGGCGGTGGGGACACTCAGAGCCCAACGTCTCCAGTTCGTCCCTTCCCTCCGGAGGCTGACCAGGGCGACGGGGCATGGGAACGAGGCTCAGACGTCAGGTGTCGCATCCTCACCGTGACAAAGCATAAAGGACTGGGATGACGAGTCTGGGTGGGCTCGGGCTGAGCGGTTTCTGTCCACCCCCTGCCAAGGCCTGATCCTCCCTCTTCCAAAACAGTAGCAGAAACCCAGCAAAGCCACGGCCCCGGAACCTAAGTTCCAAACTCTGCCATCGCCCCAGCAACAGCCCGGGTCATCACTGAGGCGCTTGGCCCAGCACTTGGGCTGATGTCATTGGCTGTTACCAGGGCAACTGGGATCTCAGCGGTTCCGGCTGAAGCCCGCCCTGCCTTCCAGGGGCACTGGGGCTGGAGGTGCTGCGCCATCCGTCTGCCCTCGAAATGGAAACAAGGATCTGGGGCCAGAGGCAACAAGTGCCCGCCACGCTTCCAGGGCACTGAGCCTGGTGGCCTGTGGCTCTCGCATCACGGCTCGGGCTGAGTGGCCATGGGCAGCGGAGGCAGGGAACAGAAAGCGGGGTGAGAGGCACCAGTGCCACCCTCAGATGCTCAGACAGGTGCATCTCTAGCTGTCCCTTCTGCCACAGTGCCCAGGGATCACTCTCCCCCTCTCCTGAGCTGCCAAGACGTCTGGGTGTTGTGTAAAGGAAAATGTTCCAGTGGCATGCTGGAAAGCCTCCTGCCCTTGCAAATGTGCACACTCTCAGGTGTGGGCTGGAGTCAAAGACCCTCACAGGCAGGCAGTATGGCGTGGAGGGAGGAGCACTGAAGAGGAAGTCAAAAGCCCTGGATTCTAGTGCTGGCTCTGCCCCACTGGGCTGTGTGATCTGTGCAAGTTACTTGCCCTCTCTGAACTCTTCCCCATGTCTCACAGCAAGAGGTGAGACTGGGTGGCTTTTCTCAGCTCTGGCATTCTTCCACTCTCCTGGGGGAGCTGGTGAGGACTCAAGGTCTTTAGGACAGTCTCGGGAAGGCAAGGGTGCCAGGCTGGAGGGCCCCAGAAGGAGCTGATAGTTACAATCCATGTGCAGGTCTGGTCTGTCCTGAACCTTACACAGAACCTTGATCTTTGGAGCCGGCTGCTGACCCTAACACATGCTCAACTTGATCCATCTGCTACCTAGGACCTAGCCCTTCGAAGTCCCTGGGTCCTCAGGTTTTCCCTGCACTATCCACCTGGTCACATGGAGGGTCATCTCACCGTCCATCTGAAGAGTTTTTGAAAATGGCCAGTACAAAAGCCTCAACTCACAAAGAGAAAGCCAGGCCCAGAGAGGGCAGGCACTTACAGGAGGCCACACAGCAGGTTAGCAGCAGGGCCCGTCCAGCCTGTACCACCCTCTCAGCATCTTTTTCCCTCCCTGGGGCCATGCAGAGGGGTCTCCTGGCCATGATGCCTCTGCCTTCAGCTGCTCCCAGACTGGATAAAGTGGCCCAAGTCCTGTCCTGGGCACAGAGGGGGAGGGGACCACACTTGGTGGGCACAGCTGCTGGGGGGCACAAGGAGTGACTATAGTCCTTTGGCCTCTGGTCTTTTGGTCCCCAGCCCTCCAGGTGGGGCTGGGCAGGGAATGTCCTGGAAACTGAGGTGGGGTGAGACTGGGCCCGGGACCAACATTCACACCACTGCACACGGAGACAGGAGGGAAGGGGGAGCGGGGCGGCTACATCCAGACCCCCGCCCCATGGCAGCTGGGAGAAGAGGGAGCGGAGTCTGCTCTCCTGCGCCTGGGTTGGCCCCTTCCATGCCCTTTCCACTGCCTGTGTGGCCCCAGGGGAAGGGACCACTGCAGCATGGGGACAAGGGTGCGGAAGGCCACCACCATCCACAACCCGTGGGGCTGCTGCTGAGGTTGCGGACTCAGATGTGATTGATGGGAAAGGGCGGGCGGAGCCTGGACTCCCCAGGCTTGACTTGAGAGGCTTGCGTCCACCCAGGAGGCTGAGGGGCACCATCGTAGGGCAGGGTGGAGGTGTGTACAGGTGAGGGAAATGGGAGACATGGCCAGGAGTGGGCAGGCTGAGGAGGGAAGGGCCGCCCCAGGGTCTCCCAGCTGGCGGGCGAGGTGGCCCCTCACGCCTTGGCTCGCCCCTTGCAGACATCAAAAGAGGACTTCGTTGCACCCCCAAAGGCCTCCACCAACTTGTCCTCCCAGGGGAGGACGTTGCCCAGCAGTGGACCAGTACAGTTGGCAATGCCCAGGACCTGGGCAGGTGTCAGGGCATGGTCCCACAGGTTAAACTGGGTGATGTCACCGACGAAGGCCTGGGTGGCATCAAATCGACCCCCAAGGGTATCCTAGGCCAAGAGAGCAGCAGGGAGAGGAGAGAGACATGGAGTGAGGCAGGAGAAAGACAGCAGGCAGTCTCAGAGCCAGCCCTCTGTCCCTGCAGAAGTTCTGCCCAAGGTTCTAGCCCCACCTCCAGGTTCTAGCCCCACCTCCAGGTTCTAGCCTCACCTCCAGGTTCTAGCCCCACCTTCAAGGTTCTAGCCCCACCTCCAGGTTCTAGCCCCACCTCCAGGTTCTAGCCTCACCTCCAGGTTCTAGTCCTACCTTCAAGGTTCTAGCTCTACCCCCAAGGTTCTAGTCCCACCTCTAAGGTTCTAGCTCCACCTCCATGGTTCTAGCTCCACCTTCAAGATTCTAGCCCACCTCCATGTTCTAGCCCCACCTCCAGGTTCTTGCCCTACCTTCAAGGTTCTAGCTCTACCTTCAAGGTTCTAGTCCCACCTCTAAGGTTCTAGCTCCACCTCCAAGGTTCTAGCCCCACCTCCAGGTTCTAAATCCACTTCCAAGGTCCTAGCTCCACTTCCAAGGTCCTAGCTCCACTTCCAAGGTTCTAGCTCCATATCCAAGGTTCTAGCTCTACCTCCAAGGTTCTAGCTCTACCTCCAAGGTTCTAGTTCCACCTCCAAGGCTCTAGCTCCACCTCCAGGTTCTAGCCCCACCTTCAAGGTTCTAGTCCTACCTTCAAGGTTCTAGCTCCACTTCCAAGGTTTTAGTTCCATCCCTAAGGTTCCAACACCACTTCCAAGGTCCCACCTGCAGGTTCTAGCCCCACCTCCAGGTTCTGGCCCCACCTCCAAGGACATAGCCCCATCCCAGGGCTCTATTTCATCTCTGTTACGGCTTGGATGGGAGGTGTCCTCCCAAAGTTCACGTGTGAGACAATGCAAGAAGGTTTGGAGGAGAAATGATTGGGTTATAGCCATAACCCAATCAGTTACTAATCAGTGAGTAGTAACTAGAGGCAGGAGGGGTGTGGTTGGAGGAAGCGGTTCATTGGGGGTATGGCTATGGGGTATATATTTTGTATTTGGAGAGTGGAGTCTCTGCTTCCTGATCATCATATGAGCTGCTTCCCTCCACCACACTCTTCTGCCATGATGTTCTGCCTCTGAACTGTGAGTCCTCAAATAAACTTTTCTTGTCTAAAATTGTTCTGGTCAGATCTTTTAGTCACAGCAGCAAAAAAAGCTGTCTAAAACAATCTCTAAGGTTTGAATCCCACCTCCAAGATTTGAATCCCACCCCCAAGGTTCTACACTCACCTCCAAGGTTCTACCCCCCACCTCCAAGGTTCTACCCCCCACCTCCAGGTTCTACCCCCCACCTCCAAGGTTCTATCCCCCACCTCCAGGTCCTAGCCCCACCTCCAGTCCTAGCCCCACCTCCAGGTCCTAGCCCCACCTCCAGTCCTAGCCCCACCTCCAGGTCCTAGCCCCACCTCCAGGTCCTAGCCCCACCTCCAGTCCTAGCTCCACCTCCAGGTTCTAGCTTTACCTCCAGGTCCTAGCTCCACCTCCAGGTTCTAGCTTTACCTCCAGGTCCTAGCCCCACCTCCAGGTCCTAGCCCCACCTCGAGTCCTAGCTCCACCTCCAGGTTCTAGCTTTACATCCAGGTCCTAGCCCCACCTCCAAGGATATGGCCCCACCTTGAGGTTGTCCTCCCTAAGGTTCCAATCCCCTTGGCAGTCTCTACTCTCTTTTGCCCTCAGTCTGCCCATTTGTACAATTGTGAGGTCAGCCTGAATGGCCACTGTGGTGTTCTCAGGTCCCCTCTGCCTGTCTCTCCTCCTCAGGGCCCCTGGGTGGGCAGGATAAGCACTTGAGACTCCAGTCTAACACCAGTCCGACCCTTACCTGCTCCTGGCCCAGGATGAGGATCCCATGAGGCTTGATGGGGTGCCAGGCTGCCAGGTTCTCCCCAGAGCCTCGCAGCTCCCCGTCCTGGTAGGCAGACCACAGGCCATCCCTTGTGGTCCAGGCGATGCAGATGTGGTGCCAAATGTTGTCCTTCAGGCTCAGAGGCAGCTGGGCCACCTGGACACAGGTCCCACAACCCCAGGTCAGAGGTGCCACAGGCCCAAAGCTGGGCAGTGGCGTGGGGCTGGAGACCCAGGGACTGGCTCAAGTCCTGACCCTGCCTCCCTTCAGTCCCAGGGTTCCCGTGACCCCTCTCTCTTCCCCCACAGCCTAACCAAGCAGCTTCCCTCAGGACACGAGGGACGGTCTAGCTTTGGTTTTCCATTGCTTCTAGGCCCACACAGTCATGCAGGTGAGGCAGTGTCCCCTAGCTGGCTCCCTCTGCACACAGCACCCAGTGTCCAGCAACAGAAGAGGCTGTGGACTCGAGGCCAGGTGCTGGTGTCTGGCCCTAGTTCTGCCATCGACCCCCTGCATGACCTTGGGAGGCTGTCCTTCCCTCCTTGGACCTCGGTTTCCTCGTCTGTAAGGCGAAGTGCTCCAAGGAGGGCAGAGTGCAGCCAGGAAGGCAAGGCTAATTGATCCCGAGCTCCAGATTGCTCACAGGGCTCGGGGCTCTGCTGAGGGACTGGCTTGGCCTGTGAGGTGAACCGCACTCGCTGGGCATGGACTTGGTGCTCCTAAAGGGCTCCCTCCCCTCACGCTTTCTGAGGCCTACTTGGCACCAGGCCTGATTCTGGACGCTGAGGAGGTGGGTCTGGTGGTGGCCTCAAGTGAGCCGTGCCTGCACGGGAGGGCAGGACCTCAGGGAGACACATGGCTGTGAAGGCCCGGAGGGAAGGGCGTGGGAGCAGAGGACCGTCCTGGCCACCCAGGTGCCCTGTCCAGGGTGCTGAACTCCTGGGCTGTCCTTGGGAGCCCAGGGAAGGCAGCCAGCGGGTGGTGAAGGGAACCGGGTGGCAGGGTGTAGATGGAGCCCGGCTGCCTGGGTGGTCTCGGAGCTTCTGGGACCACAAGAGAAATCCACTGTGCCTGGGCCCATCCCCTTCCTTTTTCCTCAAGGACACCCAGAGGGGTGTCTCCTGGCTCTGTGAGCTGTGAGCTAGTCACAGGTGGGTGTGACATGTGGTGCTGGACGTCCAGGGCACCTTCAGGGATCACCGTGCCAGCAAGGTCAAAGCAATGTTGCAGGTGGGGCAGGAGCTTTGGGGACAGGGGTGACGAGAGGCTCTCCTTCTCCCCCCATCACCTGCCCCGCCAATCACCGCTCCTCTCCCTGCCTTCCAGCCGGGCCAGGAAGGGGCATGGGGGAGCCTGGGCGTGAGGAGGCAGAACAGGGGAGGGGCTGAGAGGTGACTTCCGGTGTCCCAAACCCCAAATCACACCGTCACCCTCCACCAGCCATGTGGCCAGGAACCCGGGCTTCCATGCTGAGTCTCGCGGCTCCAACTGCAGAATGGGGAAGTCAGGGGACCTGCCTCCCGGGCTGCGGGGCAGGCGGGGGTGGCAACGGTGGAGCTTGTCAGCGCTGCGCCTCGGGTGACAGCAGAGCTCACAGCTGTCAGGCGTGCTTGGCCCTCTGTGTGGAGTTCAGCCACTCGCTCCACGACAACCTTAAGGTGGAGGGACTCTCGTCCTTCCTGCTAACAGGTAGGGAAATCAAGGTGCAGGACGGGCGGAAGGCCAGCTCACTCAGTGGGCGAGGGGCTCTCGCTGCCACCTGTGCTCAGGTCCAGAGCTGTCGCCGGGTCTCCTCCACGGTGGGGAGGGGGTCCTCGCCTCTGCCCCTCCCCGTCGTCCTCCCACCTCACTTCCTTCTCTCTCTCTGCCCAGGAGAACGACCAGGGCCCTGGGCACAGGCACCATCCCTGTGGCTGGGTCACTGGGGAGGTCACCGAGAGTCTGTGACCTTAGCTGGGTCACTGGGGAGGTCACCGAGAGTCTGTGACCTTAGCTGGGTCACTGGGGAGGTCACCGAGAGTCTGTGACCTTAGCTGGGTCACTGGGGAGGTCACCGAGAGTCTGTGACCTTAGCTGGGTCACTGGGGAGGTCACCGAGAGTCTGTGACCGCGCTTGCCTCCTCTAGACAATGGGAAGGACCCCGCCTGGCCAGCCCCATCTGGATTGCCCCTGCCTTCCCCGAACCCCGCCTGGTACACAGGAGGCGCTGAATGTGTGCTGAACCTGCTGTGCGGGTAGGTGCTCCCGGGAGGCCCTCCTGCCTACCTTGTCGTTGATCAGCAGCTCCATGGGCTCCTGGCCGGCCTCCAGCAGCACGATCTCGTTGGCCTGCCCGGGCACCGAGTAGGAGAAGGGCGTGCCCTGGCCGGAGCCGCCCGACCTGGACCGCAGCCACACGCAGGCTGTGAAGGCGTAGAGCTCGGGCAGCGCCTTCCGCACGCGGCCGTACATGTAGTTGTTGCGGATGGGGATGCTGAGCTTGAAGGCGTCGGGGGGGCTGTAGGCCGAGGACCCTGGGGGACGGCAGAGTGGGGGTCAGTGGACACCGGCCAGGGCCGGGGCACAGGCGCTCCAGAGTGAGGGCTAGCAGCACCTGGCCACCCGCAGGTGTCCGTCCCCGCAACTTCTCTACTCCGCCTCTGGCTGAGGGACCCGGTGAAAGCCCCAGGGGTCTGGACCCAGATGTCCTGAGTTCAAATCCTGACTCTGCCATTTCTAGGCTGTGTGACCTTCAACAAGTCCAACTTAACCTCTCTGGGCCTCAGTTTCTTCAGTAAAGTGTGGTAACATTTCCTCCCTCCTAGGGTTGCGTGAGGGTTGGGTGGACCAGAACAGATACAGGGCCTGGCCCATGGTGATCTTGGGGAGCTGTCCTTCCTTCCCTGGGCCTCAGTTTCCTTATCTGTAAAGTGAAGAGGCCAGACAAGGGAAGGCAAATATGCAGCCTCTGCCTCTAAAATTTTTTTATAGCTAAATAATAAAGCTACGTTTATTATTATTTAGAGTTCTTTGCCTGCGTAGCAAGCATTCTGTAGTGCTCTCTAGGCAGCAGGCCTCAAGTGCTGTTACAGATACAATTTCATTGTTATAGCAATCCCGCAAGGCAGATGCTGTTATAATCTTCATTTGCAGATGAGGTCACCTTAGCACAGAGAGGTTAAGTTATTTTCTCAAGGTTGCCCAGCTAGTAAGTGGCAGAGCTGGGACTTGACTCTCTTCAATTCAAGGTGTCTTCCAACTCAGAATGTCTGGGATTCCATGTCTTGAGCATTCTTGGTTTTCTGCAGGGGGTAAACTAGGGAGTCACCACCACTAAGCAGGGTGTTGGGGAACACCTGCCACACATATCTCCAGAGTATGAGTCATGGGTACTGCCATGTGCCCATCAGCCCCTGAGTTCTGATTTCTGGAGAATCCCCCTCCCCCAGCTGGTTGGTGGGACCAGAGATGGTGAACCCAGGATCCCCAGATCTGGTGGGGCTTGGGATGAAGGTCAATATGATGCATGATAGGAGAGGGAGGGCTCAGCAACTGCCCCTTTAACACATGTCACAGATGAGGGCACATAATGTCCGGCAATGACCTCCCTCCCCTCTGCCTGCAGCTCCTGGAGATGGCTTCTCCCCGATCCCTTAGGAGACTCATGTAGAGGGACCAGCAGCAGGACTACGCAGGGACAGGCCCCTGTGATCCAGCTAGGACGCTGTCCGAGGGCCACCGGGCCCCCTCCCTGAAGCTCTGCCAGCTACGGCCCTTTACCCTGAAATCTGCTCCAGCTCTGCTTTCCAGATCTGGCTTGAGCCAAGTGCAGAGGCACAGGCCTGTAATCCTAGTGACTCAGAGGCTGAGGCAGAAGGATCGCAAGTTCAAGACCAGCCTCAGCAACGTAGCAAGGCTCCCAGCAACTTAGTGAGACCCTGTCTCAAAAAAATAATAATAAAAATGAAAGAGGACAGGGGCGGTGGCTCGGTGGTTAAGCAGCCCTGGGTTCAACCTCCCTACAAAAAGAAAAGGACTGGCTTGAGATCCGCCTCCTCCAGAGGCTGCCTGGGTTCCCCGTCCTGAGCCCACCCTGCCCCTCGGCCGTCCCAGCTCCCTGCCCAGCTTCCTCCTGCTGCCCAACTGGTTTCACAAAGTCTCAAGACTAAAAGCTCCGTGAGGGCTCGTGAGTCCTAAACCCCCAATTCTTGGATGAGAAAAACAGGCCTGGGGGAAGAAGTGACCTTCCCAGGTCACAGAGCAAGCCAGCGACAGAGGTAGAGCCTGCAGCGAGCCCTCCTGATACCCACACCCACACGTCATCCATTATGCTCCTGTGCCCCACCTCGCCCCCAGCAGTGCCAGGCCCAGGTGTTAAACTAATGACAAAACCCCGACTGATTTGCTGCTGGTGTTATTTGTGGGTGTATAAATGCATGACGGTGGAGTGGAACAGACCGGGGTGGAGGTCTCAATCTCCACTTACTGGCTGTGTGACCTTGGGTAAGTCACTTGACCTCTCTGAATCTGTTTCCTCGCCTGTGAAAATCCCTGTGCCATTTGTAAAGATTGAAGCAGTTGACATGTTGTGTACTTAGCCCACTCCTGGGGTTCCGTAGAGCCAGGAAGTGGGAACTGTCAGTAATGACTTTGAAGATGAAGATAATGTCCCCCAGTTATTCTCTCTCTACTCTCAGCCTCCTCCACCATCCCGTCCAGCTTTAGCCTCCGGAAAGCGCGAGCTCGGGGTGAACTGGCGCCTGGGGCCTCGCCCGCTGCCCTCTGCGGCTGGGACCCACCGTGCTCCAGCTCGGCCACGCGGTCCTGCAGGGCGCCCAGCTCCTTCTCCACCTCCTGCCGCTGCCGGTGGCTGCTGTGGCTGAGGGCCACGCGTTCCTTCTCCAGCGCCAGCACCTTGGCCAGCAGCTGCCCCTCCAGCTCGTCCATCTTGGAGTGCAGGGCGGTGGGCACCGCGGGGGCGGGGGCGGGGACCGCCGAGAGGTTCACGTGGGCCGGGAGCTCCTGCTGCTCAGAAGGCAGAGAAGGGGACAGTGAGGTCCCGGAGGGAGCAAGACCCGCCGTTCCAGAAGCCAGGCGGGCGCCTTTGCGGACCTGTCAGCCTCTAGGCAGGACGGCGTGGCGGCTGCACTAGAGCGCTGGGGGCTTCCAGAGCACCCCACTGCCCCGGGCTGGGACGTGCCTGAGGGCAGGGCCGGCCCTGCGGGCTGCTTGTCCCCCCCTGGGGACAGCCTCCCGGGCTGTGTCCACTGCCCCCGGGGACGTTTGCTCTGTGCAGGTGGCACTGCTGTCCCAGGCAGACCCAGGGGCATAAGCCAGGGACTGCGGAACAGGCTCTGGTGTCACGGCCTTTCCAGGGCTGAGATCCCAGACTCTGGGGTTTGACGGCTCAGGACTCAAATCCAGCTTGGAAACCGCCTGCCCTGTGGCTCCGGGTGGGTCCCTGAGCTCTGAACTCGTTCTCTCCCGAGACGACGGCACCTAGCTGGAGGGGCTGTGGGGAGGACTGAGGGCCAGTGCCAACAGACAGAGCCGGCTGGTTGCGATGACGGTCGGGGCACAGTGTTCGGGGCGGAGGACAGAGCGCTCGGAGCCCCTCCTGTCCTGCTGGCCGTCCTGGCCGGAGGAGGGCAGGGCAGGGGCTCTCCTTCTCCTCTCCTCCAGGTGGGGGAGGGCAGGAGGCCCGGGGTTCAGACTCTTGGAGGGGACAGTCCCTGGCAGACACGTCACAGGAAGTGAGTGGGAGACTAATATTTCCTAATAGCTTCTAGGAGCCAAACCAGTCGCCACCCCTCGGGTTCCTGGGTCCTGCACGATCCTGAGGCTTCGTGCTTCCCAGAGGCCTGGACGGCTCCTGCTCTGCCTGGCCATGGCCCTGTCCCCAGGCCTAGGACCAGACATGAGTTCATCAAATCCTCACAGTTCATTCACTGCGCACCTACTATGTGCTGGGCCCAGTTAGGGTGCTAGAGATACAGCAACGCAGAACCCAAGGACCTGTCACCTCCTGAGTGCCCGGGCTGCCCGGGGCTGCCTCTGGAGTTTGAGACAAGCAGAGATGACCCTCTCAGCCTCATCCGCCCAGCCCTAGCCTTGCTGGTCATTTACTGGGTGACAGGCACATCCCTGATTTTTAGCCATGTGGCAAGAGGATAAGTGTGTCCCGTGTTTCAAAGTGGGGGGGACGTGGGCGCTGCCCCCGTGAATGGCAACATGGCCTCACGCCAAGGAACGGAGGGACTGGCAGCCCTGGCACTGTGCCCGTGAGCACTGGCCGGCGGGCTGCCACCTGGGACACCGTCCTCCTCTGCAGGATGGTGCCGTGGCTCGCCCGGCTGCCGGGTAAGCAATGGCGTGTGGGAAGGTCCCCGCCCAGGTTCTGGCCAGCCTGGGTGTCCAGGGCATGGCGCAGGGGCTGGGGTCAGGAGGGAAGCTGCTCTCTCTGTGGCTCAGCCCCGACAGGCCTCCTGCCAATGGTCACCTACTAGATCTGAGTGGCATGTCTGTGGTGAAGGTACCATCAGTGTCCCCCTTTTGAGGGCAGGGAAACCGGGGTGACAGTCGCCTGCGGTCACATGGGGGCAGGCAGCAGGAGTCCGCAGGCAGCCCCTCTCTTCACTCTGCATCATTTGCCACCTGGTTGCTCTTGACACCTGCCCTGCCACTCCTCTGTCCTGTCTGTCCCAAGCTCTGCTAAGTGGTTCCTATGGCTAAGAAGCGAGGCTGCCTCAGGGGTCTGGAACCAGCGCAAATTCAGCCCTCCCCCTCCACCTGGTGGTAGGGGAGGGGGACTGAGGATCCACCTCCACATTCCAGTCTGCAAAATGGGCCAGGGGACCCCATGAAGCAGTGGGGCAGAGAGACCCCAATGGCCTTTCCCCCCCAAAGCCCATCTAGGAGGTCACAGCGGCCCACCCTTCCAGTTGTCCTTGTGGTCCCCAGGCTGGGTGGAAGTAGGGATGGGTGGGTAGGCCTCTCCGTTCATCCGTCCATCTCATCGGGCCAATCTTTTCCTGTCCTGAGGGCTCCTTTCACTCGCAGGGTACCCACAAATCCTGGCCTCAGTTTCCCTTCCTGTAAAATGGGTACGACAGGAGTCACTGTACACCCCAGGGCAGATGGAAGGGAAGGGTGGAGTGACAGGCCATCAGGCCCAGAAAAGCTAGTGCAAACCACGAGGCGTAGCAGCGAGTTGGGGCTTGCTATCTCCAGAGCTTTACTTGACCATGGCCTGTGGAGGGACATTGCATTTGAGCTGGCTGGACTTGCAGGAGCCTGGGGGGAGATTGGCTGTGGCGATGAGCTCACAGGGGTGATCACAGCGCCATGGCAGGGCCCCCTCAGCCCTGGGCTCTGATCCTCTGATCTGCCCCCAGTTTCTTACCAGCCTCTGTGCCAAGCTTAGAAAGAGGGCGTGCACTGAGTGAGACGCGGCCGGGCTGGCACTGTCACTTCACGTGCAGGTACTCATGAATCCTCAGCCTCTCACGAAGGTGGCACTCCCCGTGCACAGCTGGGGAAACCGAGGCAGGAGTCCCTCAGCACTGCCTGGCACTGGCGGAGCAGACGTCTTCTCCAGCTAACGTCCTCCCTCCCACGCGGGGCGGGAGCCGCCAGGGCAAGTGGGAGGCCTGCTATTTACACCGATGCTGCCTCGCTGCCCCCTCAGGATGCATGCCAGCTGGGGAGGTGGCCACATGCTCCACTCTGCTGCCTGGCGGCCCAGGAGGCCAGGAAGGTGGGCTCCACCGTCACGCAGGAGCCCCTCCCCACCCCAGCGTGTGAATCAGAACGTGGTTCCCCCGCCCCCCTTGCCATCTGCTGCAGGCTCTCGCTGTGCCGCGTGGGCTCCTGGCCAGCTGCCAAGTAGGCCCCTGGCCTGAGACTCGGGAGAGTGGGGGTGACGACCACGTCACTGCCCCACTCAGCTCCTGATGAGGTGGGAAAGTAGGGCTTGGAGCCCGGGCTGTCCTGCTGCGAGCGCAGGTGGAGTTTAGGGTAAGTTTACTGGGCCTGGAGCAGAGCCCAGGAGAGTCCAGCTCGGTCGCTAGTGTGCTGGGCTTCTTAGCACTCAATACCAAGAACGCTAATAGGGCCACTGTCCCCAGTGAGCATCACGGCATGCCAAGCCCTGCTGGCTAGGGAAGCTCTGAGCAAACACTTCTCCAGGGCTCTCAACAACCCAGGGAAGTACGGAAGCCCTCTTCACAAAACAAAGGCACCGAGGCTCCAGAGGGAGGTGGCCTGCCTAAGGTCACACAGATGCAAAGTCCAACAGCCAGGACTCCAACCTGGGTCCTCTTGATTCTAGAACCTGTGTCCACTCCTTGGTCTGGCCCTGCTGGTGTGGGTCTCAGATGGTTTATTTGCCCAGTGGGTTCTATGTTGGTGGTCCCGTCTGCCTTGAGGGCACAGACCACTCCTGCCTGCTGAGTACAGAGTGAGGTCCAGAGGCGCAGGGCAGGGTGGAAAGTGAACAGGTCTGGGGCCAGCAGTGTGGGTCACGCCCCACCTTCCCAAACCAATCATTCCCCAGTCCTACGTGAGTCCTGCCCGCTCCGGTCCTGGCTCCACCAGCTGAACGACCTTGCCGTGCGAGGTGTGGTGCCTCCGTTTGCCCACTGCAAAAAGGGCTCAGTAATAATATTATCTCCTAGCATCGTCAGGATTAGACGAGGTGTCAGGATGCCCGTAGGGTGGAGGTGGCCCTGGAGGGTCAGCTCATTATTATGACCAACACCACTCAACCAGTTTTTGAAGGGGTCACTGTCTTTGTCTCCAACCCAGATCTTTCCCTCGGGTCATATATTGAGAGTCTCAGGCAGTGAGCGGTCATTTAGAGTCACAGAATAGTGGAGTCAGGATGCAGGACAGCGGCCTCGGCAAGAGGAAGGCGGGGCTGGCACCAGCCAATCAGAACGGCGGAGCCCGAGGGGTGGGGCCCTCGGGGGCGGGGCGGGGCGGGGCGGGGCGGGGCCGAACCGGCTGCCTCGGGAGGAGGAGCGGCGGCCGGGACCTCTGCTCCAGAGCCACAGGGGCCTGGCGGACACTTACACCCTTCGTCTGAAATACCTCGCAATGCTTTTAAAATAGAAGACAAAATCCCCGAAGCAGAGGTTCAAGTCCCGCGTTTCCCGCGGCCTCCCCCAGCCCCTTTGTCTCTGCCCAGCACAGGCCCTGTCCCCTGGGCTGCGTTCCGACTGTGCCTTTGACCCTTCTCAAGGCCGCCACCCAAACTCAGTCCGGCCGCGTTATTCCGCTTAAAACCCTCCAGCAGCCCCTCCGTCACCATAAAGTCCCTCTCCAGTCTCGGCCCCCACTATTCGACCACACTCTACCCAGCAGGCTACCTGTCACGCCCACCGTAAGTCCCCAGCTGCCCCAACTCCCCCAGCTGGAAGGCCTCCGCACACACTGTTCCTCCTGCCAAGAACACTCTCCCTGTCCCCCCCCCCGTCCCCTCCCCCCCAAGGCCTGCCCCGCTCCAAATGGCAACTTCCCTGACTCCTGAGCTAAGATGCTCCAAGGAGAGACCCTGAGGGCTTCTCCGGCGGCTGCAGAGCGCTCATTCATGTCTTTACTCATTCATCCGTCTGTCAACTGTGTTCCTGTGGTGGACACGTCATCCAGGTCTGCATTATTTCTAGGCTCCTTCTTAGATCTGTGACCTTGGGGAAAGTGCTCAACCATTCTGACCCTCAGTTTCATCTGTAAGATGTGAGTCATAATAGTACCTACATTTGGGGACACAAGTAATGATAACATGAAAGAGTAGATGTAAAGTCTGGTATACGAGTGGTTGGCACGTGGTCGTAACTGTTCTTACTATTCTTTGTTATTATCAAGAGGCAGGAGTATGGGTCCTGGACCTGGGTCGATTGGTCAAAGTGCCAGCAGAATGACCTGGGTGGGTTTCTAGATGTCTCTGAGCCTCCCTTCATGTCGCTGTCTGTGAAGGGGAGGGCAGTCGTGATCTGGAGGCTTAGAATGCACGGAGGCATCTCATCCCTGATGCTTGCTGTGTCCCTAAGGAGGAAGACCCTGTCCCTGCCTCAGTGTGCTCATATGGCAGGGGCAGCTGCCACACAGTGGTAGCCAGAGCACTGAGCACACAGCACCCACAGAGCACCAGGGCAGGGGTCCCGGGAGGCCTCTCAGAGGAGCTGGTGGGAGCCATGTCAGTCCATCCTGTTGTCCCACCTGCTCCTCAGGAGCCAACCCAGCAGCTGCCCTGTGTCCACCAACCCAGGCCGGGAGAGCAAGGGGTAGAGGCCAGACGGGTTTCTATCTTCCTGGTCCCCAGTGCCAACTTGGAGCTGTCTTGAGAAGACGAAGGCAAGGAGGACGAGAGAGGGTAGTGGGCTCTCTCTGGAGCCGCAGCAGGGTGCGCATGTCCCAGGCACCCTGGTGGGCTCGGGGGTCCCAGGGCGTGGTTAGGACCCATCTCCCCAAACCCCTCACCTGTCCCCTCCGGGACTCCGAATCCAGCTGTTGCTTCCGGGAGGCTGTAGAACTTCCGCCCAGGCCCTGCCCACACACCTTCTGGGCCCCAGACCACCTTTGTCAGAAATCCTAGGGGTGGCCCTAGCTCAACCTCTGCCACGCTGTGTGGCCCTGGCAGGTCCCTGTGCCAGGGGAGCCTGTCTCCCCTGGAGTTAAACAAGGGCTGTGGGGACACCTAAGTGCCTCTAGTTTGGGTGGAGCACCTCAATCCCCATCCCAGAGTTCCATGGGCTGGTGCACCCAAGGCTGTCCTGGAGAGACCCGGTCACACGCCTGCCTCGGGGAGGAGTACTGACCTCTGTCACCCCACCCCCCACAGGCAATGCACACTAAGGAAAGAGGTGGGACAGCAGGACCCATCAGGACAGCACAGATCAGAACCACGCGGGCCTGCTCCACGCCCACCAGGACAGGGGTGTCTGAAAATGACCGGCCCAGGCTGGCAGGCTCAAACGCACGTGGGCGTGTCAACTCTCCACCACTTTGGGAAACGTTTGGCAGTCCCTCCTGAGCTAAATATACCCCCTCCTGCCTCCCAGACGCCCCACTCCCGGGGAAGGACAGATGCTGACAGCCACTGAAAGATGTCACGAAGACGTCCACCGCAGCTTTATTTGTGGCATCAGGGAGAACCCAAAGGCCCATGGGCAGAGGGACAGGTGAATGACCGAAAGCCCATCCTTACAATGAGATGCCACCCAGCAAGGAAAACCCACAAACCACCTGCCTCGGGACTGCATGTCCCGGATGTACTGTGTAATGAGCCACCAGACACAAAGGAGGCCCAGGTTCAAGCACAAGCCAGACGGACCCCTGGGGACAAAGGCTGGTCTAGGGATGCGGGGAGGCACTGACTTTGAGGGGTGGGGGGAGTCTCCCGGGGAGGGCTCTTAGTTTTTACCTGGGGGTGCTGTATCTGTGCACCAGTGTCCAGGGAGCTGTCCATGTAGGATCTGTGTCCTCTGGAAGCAAGAGAGGTGAGCTTTTCTGTACTTTGGATCTAAGACATCTACGGGGCATGCCCTGCCTTCTGCCTGAGTGGCTCCTACCAGCTTGAACAGCAAGGAAGGGTCTCCCCTTCCAGAGGAAGGCCTGCCAGGGATGAGTCTAAAAGGACACCGGATAGTGCTGCCCATTTGACAGATGGGAGACTGAGGACGGGAGAGGAGAAGGAGTTTTCTGAGGTCACAGCCAGCAGGTGGCAGAGGTGGGGTTTAAGAAGCCAGGCTTCAGCAGATGCAGTGGCCTGTAATCCCAGTGGCTCAGGAGGCTGAGGCAGGAGGATGGCAAATTTGAGGCCAACCTGGACGACTTAGCCAGATGCTGTCTCAAATAAAAAATAAGGGCCAGGCATGTGGCTCAGTGGTGAGCACCCCTGGGTGAAATCCCCAGAACCACAAAAAACAAATACATAAACAAAGAAGCCAGGCTTCTTGGTAGGATGAAGGGGCCACCACCAGCTGCAGCCAGAGGTTGAGGGACTCCAGTGTGGGCCTCAACCAGCCCCTTTCTCTCATTTTACAGACGAGGACACTGAGGCCCAGAAAAGGAGAGTCACAAGCAAGAACTCAGCCTGCCCAGCCAGCCTTCCTGCGGCAGAAGCTGTTTGGAGCTGGGAGGGTGTCTGGGAGCATCTGGCCTACTGTGTGGGTGTGGGGCAGGGATGTGCCCACTAGGTGCCCCCAGACTCTGAGCCTCCAGATCCCACAGGTAAGATGGATTGCATACGGCCTGTTTCACAGGACTGAAGACTGGACTAGCTACTAGGTATGTGGCAAGTGCCTTGTAAGGTTCACTTGTTGTCATAGCAGCACAGCGAGGCCCCGGGTTACCTGGGCAGCCAGAGGAGAAGCCTTGGAGGACTGGCCTGTGCCATCTTATTTGGAGCACGCTGAGGCCAAAATGGTCCAGCACGGCACTCAGCAACAGGCCCTGCCCCCCCTTGTCTTTCTTTCTTGCAGGTGAATGAGGTCTGACCCCTGCAGATGAGTCTGGAGTTAGATAAAGAATTAGAGCTCTGGAGCCAGACACTAGATAGATCAAATCCAGGCTCCACTGCTGTGTGACCTGGGGCCAGTTTCTTAACCTCTCTGAACAACTGTTTCTTTGTAAAGGGGGAATAGAATAGTACTTCCCCACAGAGATTTCATAAGGATTAAATGAGTTAATGCATAGTTCCTGACGCAGGGTAAGTGCTCTGTAACCGTGACTTATAATTGCTATCATAGATTTTTAAAATATATATATATTTTAGTTGTAGATGGACATAATACCTTTATTTTATTTATTTATTTATTTATTTTTAGGTGGTGTTGAGGATCGAACCCAGTGCCTCACATGTGCTAAGCAAGCGCTCCACCACGGAGCCACAACTCCAGCCAGCTATCATTGATTTTTGATAGAGCAGAAATTGTGGCTTCCCTGAATCCAGCATCTCCTGAGATCAGCACCAGGACATTCCTTGCTATGGCTCCTACTCCAGGATCAGGGAGGCAATCAGTTTGCCAGGCTGAGGTAAGGATGGGGCTCATGTCAAAGAAATGCTAAATCAACCTTGAAGTTTCATTGTGCACATAAATCAGCTCAAAAATGAAATACTGGGACGGGCATTCATGGCGACCCACACGAATGGTCTAAGTCTCTTAGAAAGCAGTTCTTGGTCATAGCCATAAAAAGTCACACACCTATAATCCAGCTACTTGGGAGGCTGAGGCAGGAGGATGGAAAGTTTGAGGCCAGACTGGGCAACTTAGCAAGCCCCTACCTCAAAATAAAAAAGGGCTAGGTATGTGGCTCAGTGGTAGAGCAGCTGCCTAGCATGCGTGAGGTCCTGGGTTCCATCTCTAGTATCGGGGAGAAAAGTCAATATCCTCCGACCCGGTCATGCTCCTCCTGGGAATTCAGTGAAAGAAATGATTCAACAGACTCAAAAAGAAAACAGACAACTCTGCATTAAATTGATGTGCAATGAGAATCTAGAAGGAAAACAATCAGACACAGCCCACGTCCCCAGCAACAGGAGCAAGTGACTGAGGGGAGAAAGGGCTGGAGGATGAGCCCCAGTGAATTGTGTCAGTCATTAACATGCTAATTACACAGCAGGCTGGGCAGAGAGGACTGCGCATGCCTAGGGACTGGGGAAGTGCAAAAGGGGAAAGATTAAATGAAATTTCCCCCCAAACCTTTGACTCTTTCAATGAACAGCAATAAATAAATACATATGTCTATACATACATAAAAAAGATGATTCCTCCTAAGTGTCTCCTAATGTGGCTGCCACGTGAGGTCTGCGGGGAGAAGGTTTTAGTCAGGTGTGGCTGGGAGGGGAGGGGGTGAGTCAAAGATGAGTGGGTGACGATGGGCAGGGACAGCATGGTGTGGGGTGGGCACAGCACCATCAGGGAAGGCCTCTGGGAGGAGGTGACCTCAGGGCAGACTCTTCACTAAGGAGAAGGAAGTGCTGGGGGGATCCAGGCAGAGCCAGGGAAGATGAGTCTGGAAAGCCCAGCCAGATCCCAGACTGCAGCCTGCGAGTCTGCACCCCAGGGCAGCCCTTCTGGGGACTTGCGGAGGACCCCTGGGGTTGCCTGGGAGGGGAGGGAGGGAGGGGGGATGTGCCTGGAGGTGGGACACCAGCCAAGAGGCTGCTGCAGGTGTGCAGAGTCCAGGAGCCGGGGGACCCCAGATGGCTCCTTGGAGCAGGTAGAACAGGGTGCGGTTAGGAGCTGGGGAGGTCAGAGGCAGGTGCTCAGGAGGTAGCAGTGTCCAAGGAACACGGGAAGGAAGTCAAGGCTGGAACTGAGATTTGGTTTGGCCCACTGTGAAATGGGTGCTGGAAGCTTCCAGATGTGGCTGGGTTCACACAAGGAAAAGGGCAAGCCAGCCAAGAGGGACACACACCATACAGGAGGCGGAGCCTGCGAGGAAACAGAAGCCTGGGCAGAGCAGGCAGGAGGGGCAGGTGGAGAGGGTTTCAAAGCCAAGGGTTCGAGGGAATAACCAAGAATCGGATGTCAGACAGGGCCCAGCGAGAAAAGAAAAGTCTCCATCAGCTCTGGGGACATTAGCAAGAGCACTTTCAGGATCATGGTGGCAGAGAAGGTAGACCCTGAAAAATCTGGGGCTTCTTGAAGATACGAAATGGGAAGAGAAATGAGAAATTAGATGTCGGCTTCAGAAAGCGTGGTCCCTCCCGAGAAGAGGGCTCCAGGCTGCAGCCTCCGAGACAGGCTCTGAGTGCCAGGCTCGAAGGCAGGCCTGGTGGCCAGGTGTGGCCACCCCCTTCTTTCTTCATGTCCAAGGTGTATGAGGGGAAGCCAGGCCCCTCGCCCCCACCTAGAAGGCAACCTGCTGCCAGACCTGCCACCAGGGTCCCCCAGCTCAGTGGGCGCTCAGGGCGGGGGACCCCACTCTGCCAAGTGCTGCAGGTGCTGGGGGAACAGATCCAGGCCAGCCCAGCCTGCCAGCCCACACGTGGGAGGAGACGCCTGTGCCATCTGGGCATGGGGGTGGGGGCCACGACAGGCCAAAGGAGGCAGACTGGACATTAATTATTTTACATGAATAAAAATCTGTTTTCCCAAAGGAGAGTTTGTTTCCAATTATGATTTTGGTTGTATTTTTTAAAATCGGTGATATTATAGCATAACGATCAAAATAGCAATCACTCAAATTGCCCGAGCAAGCCTCTGAGCCAGAGACTGTTCTGGGTCCTTTACATTAGATAGGCTCACTCAACCTCCCGTCACCAGTGAGGTACGTGCTATTGTTATGCCCATTTCACGGGTGAAGAAACTGAGGTTCCCCTTCACTTTGAAGTTTAAGCTTGTCCCTGGTAATTTCCTTACTCTGCAGGTGGAGTCCGGGGAGAGGGGTGCTGGACTGGCTTTCCTCTCATTATGCCCAAGCTGGGGTTTTCCCACCTGTGAGGGGAACAGAGGTCGGCTGCAGTGGCTGTGAGCGGTGGCTCTGGCACACTGGGGTGGGTGCTGCAGTTAGCAGACTGGAGGACTGCTGGTCAGGGGCATGGCCAGCCTTCCAGAGGGTATCACCTGTGTCGCTTGCCCTGGGATTTCACTTAAGGAGCTGTGGGGTCCCCACGTTCACTTCCTTCCCCTCTCCACCCTCACCTTGCTTGGTGGCACTCAGACCGGAAAGAGGTGGTGGGGTCAGATGGCTTTTCACCTTCTCCCCTTTTCCACAAAGCCAGCTCCCTTCTTGGGGTCCACCTCCACAACTGGGGACGTCAGGGTCTCCCTGCTGTTTGTTCTGCCCAGTCTGATGGTCTGACCTGCACCTTTGGAGGAAGGAGATGGAAAGACTCCAAAGGAGAACGACTGGCCCAGGATCGCACACAACAGAAGCAGGCTGGCCTCAACACCCATGCCTGACCCAGCACCTAGCCCTGGAAATCTGGAACAGGTGAGTGGAAGAGGAGGAACCAGGGTGGGGCCCCATTCTCCATCCATTCCCCACCCAAGGGCTGTGGCCTTCCAAGTGTCTGAGGCTGGACCTAGACTCTGAGCAGCTGAGAAAGATCCATAGCCCCCAAGAGAGAGTGAGAGGCACCCAGGTTTCTTATGGGCATTCTGTTCTCAGATCTTTGGCATTTCGAGGTGTCCTGAGTCTTGGACAGTGCGTCTCATGCCCTGGCCGTGCCGTGGGACTGGCGCTGTTTGGGGGGTTCGAGAAGGAAATGGACATTTATTGAGCTCTTTATGCGTGCCAAGCATTTCCACACACGTTCAATTTCCGCTACAAGTGGACGCTGTTATACCATTTTACAGTCGCGGAAACAGGCTCAGGGAGGTGCACGGAGAATGAAGAGAAAAGGGATCTCCAGGTGCCTCGGTCACGGTCCCAGACGCCTGCCTGCTCCCGACAGCAACCCTCCCGCCTTGACCGCGAGGAAAGCGCCTCCCAGTTACACAGACTGGAGACCCGAGACTCGGAGATCCGCGGGTGTGGCAGTGGGCACCCGGTGCTCTCGCGCGCCGCCCGCGGCCCCTCCCACCCCGGCGGCTCCCCGACGGCGCGCGCGCGGCGCTCACCTCGATGCGGTCTATGCGGTCCCGGAGGGCGCGCACGGCGTCCTCCAGCTCCAGGATGAGCGCGGGCGAGTCCCAGGCCCCGTCGGCCATGGTGTCGCGGCGGGGCCCGGTGTCCTGGAGGCCGCGCGGCAGGCCGCTCTCGCAGCGGCCCAGCTTGCCGGTGAGCTCGCGGATGGTGTCCTGGTCGGCGCGGATGCGCGCCTCCTGCTGCAGCGCCGTCTGGCGCAGCTGCTCGGCCGTGCTCTGCAGCAGCAGCAGCTCTTCGCGCTCGCCCGGCGCCGCGCCCGCCGCGTCCCCCTGCTCGGTCCCCGACGGGCAGGCGGCCGCCAGCGGCGTGCACAGGAAGCGGCTGAAGAGCGGCCCGGGCGGCAGCGGGTGCGCGCTGGCCACCGGCGCCCCGGGCAGCGCCGAGGGCCCGGCCGAGCCTCCCGCGCCGTGCAGCGCGCTCAGGCTGCGCTGCGGGCCCGGGGACGCGGCGGCGCCCGCGGCGGCCGAGGCGTTGTCGGTGCCGCCGGGCAGCGCCCGCGCGGGGCTGGCCGCCAGGGGCACGCTGGCGATGATGCAGATGACGGCACCGAGGAACGCCAGCATGCCCGCGGCCAGCAGCACAGCCAGGAACTTCAGCGTGAGGCGGGCGGCGGGGCGCAGAGGCCCCGGCAGGCGCGGCGGCGGGGTCGGGGCGCGGGGCCCGGGAGCGCGGGGCGGTTCGCGAGCGGGAGCCGGAGCTGTCGCCGCGGCCGCTGCTGCCGCCGCTCTGAGCCCGGGCGGCGGGAGGAGGAGAAGGCGGCGGGCGGCGGGGAGGGAGCGGGCGCCGCGGCCCCGCCCCACTCGCTCCCCCGGCGGCCCTGGCCCAGCCCCGCACCCGTTGCGTGCCGGGCGCCCAGGTGCGATCGCCGGAGGATGCCGCGCGGGCCGGGGCCACACCCAGGACTTCTTTGTCACCGCCCGCGCAGCGCAGAGGGCGGCGACCCGGTGGTCGCGCGGCGGGGTCCTGGGCGACCCCCAGCCCTCCCCTCGTGGCCTCCGCCTCACCCGGGTACCCGTAATGCCGACAGCCACCTCGCAGGGAGATTTCCTGCAGCTTTGTGCCGAGCGCGCTACAGCCGGGTCTCAATTAAGCCCCACTGGGGACATGCTCACAATACAAGTGAGGAAACTGAGGCCCGCCGGGGCAAGTCGCTGGCCAAGGTCGCACAGCTAGTGTGCGAGGCAGCAGTGTTTGTGCCCTGGCGCTTCTGACTGGACCCAGACCACTGGAGGAACCTGGGCTGGAGATGCAGAGGATGAAGAGGCCAGCGTTGGGTGGGGGTGGGGTTCTGACCTAACCCCTGTTTGTACCATTGGCCATCTACCTGTCGCCTGCCACCTCTGACCTCCGAAAGGAGTTCCCTTCCCTCTACCCCCATTAAAAAAGTATTTCTGTGATCTCAGGGGGTGGCAGAAATCCCCTCCTCTGAATCCTTGCAGGGCACAGGCCCCCCCAAACCCCTGCACAGTCTGCCTTAGGGCAGCAGGAAGGAAGACCCTTGGGCAAGCCACCCAGGCAGGGAAGGAACAGCGGGAAGGGGAGCAGCTGAGCTAGGGCGGCGCGGTGGAGAAGCATCTTACTTCATTCTGTCAAAAATGTCTATATATATTCTGTAGGAAATCAACTTTGCAACTAGAAACTTTAAAAATCCTACCATCCTTCACATCCAGCTCCAGCTTCGCTTCTGCACAAATCTGCCCTGACCAGCGTGGATTCTCAGGGCTGGACGCCCCGGGAAGGCTGCGGATGTCCTCATGGTAGCCTGTGGCTCACGGGAATTGCTTGGTAAGCTGGGGACCAAGCCCTGACCCCTTCCAGGCCTGCATTCCCGACTTGCAGGGAAGTCTCAAGCCAGGGTCTCGGGGCCACCATGGCTGCCACTGTGGTCTTGAGTGGTGTGGGGGTGGGTACTGAAACATTTCTGAGGAGGCAACAGCCCCGCAGGACCCTGTCTGGCCACTGGGATCGTGTCCAGTGGTCCCTGGGCATGTGCTCCATCCCGTTTCTCCCCACCATGGGGATGACGCCCACCCTGCCCACCCCATCTCTGGGAGTCAGGGATTTTTGTCCAGATCTGAGTCTTAAGCTGGGAGCAAGGTGCATGCAAGCTCTATCTCCAGCAAAGCCCCAGAGCCGTGTGTGTGTGGACGTGAGTTGGTCCTCGCTGAAGCGGTGACCTGAAAACCCAGCCCTGCAGCACAGCTTGGAGAGGGCATCTCCCAGATGGAGGTGACTGGGCTCTCCGGAGGCGGAGGCAGGCGGCAGGGCCCCCCGAAGCCCTGGAGGCATATGGAGCATTAGGACCCTGGGTGCATCTTCTTGTGTCCTGTGGGGACAGACACACAGACAAAGTCCCCAGGAGAAACTGTCATGGGAGTTTCAGGGAAGGAAAGGAGAGGCCATGAGAGGGAGCCACTGCCAGGAACAGCAGAGCCACGGTGACTTGGGCATCAGATGGTGCCGCCTTTATGTGAGCTGTCCTGTGCAAATTTGGGGGCAAGTGGATAAGTGGGTCTCGGGCTGGAGGTGAATCTTGTTTAAACCGGTCTGTTTGTCCCTTAGTGTGGATTTTAAATTTGTGATAGGAACATGTCACTTTCCTGCTTAAAAACCTGTTAGTGGCTTCCATCTCTTGTTCAGGATCCTCATTTCAAGGATGTCTGAATGATGAACAGCCTTGGAAAACAGCGGAAGTGTTTCCCTCTGGACCAGAGAGCAGGTTTGTTCGCTGATCAGAATAATGAAGTTCTTGTCTCTGGGCTAAAAGTAGGGCAGGATAGCTCACAGGCCCTCATAAAAGATTGGAGATACCTAAACTCACGGTTGCTTGGCTGTGACGCAGACCTAGGGTGGCCTGTGCCCCATCTCCTCACCCCCAATCCCCTGGGATATTCATGCTGCCTAAGTAATAAGGTCTTTTGTCTCTGACCAGGATTGTCTCGACTCTTTTGCCAGCATCCGAAGCCATGGTAGGCTAACTTGCAAGTAGGATCAAATCTCAGGCCTTTCCTGGTTCTGTGCCTCAGTTTTCCATCTATAAAATGGGTGTCCACGGACAGCCGTGATAAATCTCTTATTATGTTAGCTTCCTGGGATTGCAAGCCTGTTGGTAATCAGAACGTGCTCATCTTCCCGCCTCGCCTCCCATCCCCCAGGACACTGGCCTGTCTCCTCCCTGCATGTGGCCCCCAGCCGGGAAGGCCACACCACCTAGATTCTTCTCTAGCCCCAGCATGGAGCCTCCCAGGTGCCTCTGGATGAGTTCCGGCTGGGCTCATCCCCGAACAGACGATGCTGCTGCTGCTGGGACACAGGCGGGGAGGTGAGGACACGGAGTGTTTCTCCTGGGCTCTTTGTTGGGCCTTCCTCAAACCTAACACAGAATTCTTCAAAGCATGGTCAGAATTCTCCAGGAAACTTCCAGAACATGGGAATGCTTTCCATCTTAGCTCCTGTCTCCTGGGTTTTGTATTTCTTCATTTTCATTCCACTCTTAGGGTGAGAGAATTCTGCTGTAAATTAAAAAAAAAAAAAAAAAAGTTTTAGAACATCCTTGTGACGCACAGTGCCAGGCACTGGGGTGGGGACCAGGGAACCTCAGAGTTCCTCTTCTAGTGAGGAGGCAGACAGTAAACAAATGAATAATTAAACAAGCAAGTCAATTTACAATAGCGGTGAGAACTACAAAGAGGAATTTTGAAGTGGTGTGATAGTTACAGGACATCTGGGACCTGGGGAGTTGGGAGGCGGACGTCATTCGTCACGTTCTCAGAATAGGCCTGAATTTGAGTTGAGGCCTAAATGACCTGAGGAAACAGCCATGCAGAAATCTGGGGAAAGATGGAGTGTTCTAGGCAGAGGGAGCAACTAGTGCAAAGACCCTGGGGCAGAAATGAGCGTGGGATGTTCCAGAAACAGAAGGAAGGCCAGTGGGACTGGCAGAGTGAGCAGAGGCTGGGAAGGGAGGCGGGGCCGGGCCTTGAGGGGCTGTCCAGCCTCGGGGTGGTGGAGGGAGGAATGGATAGGTTTGAAGTCCAACAAAACAAGATCTATGTTTTAAAAAAATCCCTTTGGTAGTTGTGTGGAGACTGGGTGACAAAGGGATGGAGAGGAAACAGGGAGCTTGGCTGGAGCTGTGGGGCCCTCGAGGCCGTGATCACGAAGACAGGGCATGGACTGTGGATCTATTTCAGTGACAGCCTTTGTCAGTCGGGTCTTCCGGAAGCGGGCGCGGGGATGGCGTCCAGTGTGAGAGTGGTCTCCCGGCTCTGCTGTGGTTCGGCTTTGTGTGTCTTCCAAGCGTGTGCAAAGAGTTGGCGCCCAGTGCTATGCGGCAGTGTTGTCAGTCTTCAAGCGTTGCCCTTAGGTCATTGGGGGCATGCCTTGAGGGGCTGTGGGACTGTGGTCTGTCTCTGCTCTGTTCTGAGCTGTGACCGTCTGCTCCTACCCTCGTCCTGCTGTGGTGAACCACCATCCGCTGCCCTCTCCACAGGCCAAACCCATGTCCCCTCCCACAGCCGGATCTTGGAAACCTCCCAAACTCTTAGCCAAGGCCACTTTTTTTTCTTTATAAGCTAGCTGCCTCAGGTGTTTCCTTAGAGCAAGGAAAGATAAACGGGGAAGAGGCAGAATCAGGCAGGAGACACTCAGAGCTCAATGCGAATGCGGTGAAGTCTTGGCCAACCCTGTAGTGAGCTCCAGGGCCAAGTCGGTCAGTGACTGTGAACTGCCGCAGAAAGGCATGGCTTCAGCTCAAAATCTGGGGTGCATGATGGAGTTAAAGGCATCTGCTAATTGTACCATGTGCAACTCAGCAGCAAATTTTGGTCTTTTTTGTTTTTGGTGGTGCTGGGGATTGAACCCAGGGCCTTGTGCAGGCGAGGCAACTGCTCTACCCACTGAGCTATCTCCCCAGCCCAGCAAATTTGTTCTTGAAGGGAGTGAGAGTGGGGCTCTCGAGAGGGGGGTCACAGTCCCATGTGTAGCGAGGGAGCATTTCCTCATAGTCCCTGGGGCCCCTGCTCTTGAGGGGACACTTGGAAGAGGAGATCAGTGGGATGAGTGTTCCCTTCTGCCGCCTCCACCCACCTCCATCAGTCATTGCCTTCGCTGATAGACGGGGAAGAATATCCTCTCACTCCCTGGATCCACCAAGGCCATGGGAAGACATCTGCTTAGTAAGTGCTTACTGCCGTGTACAGAGAAACAACATGTATCCCATTTGTTTACAATAAAAATAAATTTTAAAAGATTAAAAAATAAATTAAAAAAATGAGTGCTTACTGAACTGAGATTAATTTTAACAAGGTGGGGGTGTGGAGAAAGCTGAGTTGGCCATTTCTGAAAGAGGGGAGATTGGGTAAGCATCTCGGTAGTTACCAGCTACCAGTTACCAGCTGGTGGTCTCTACCACCAGCACGTGGCAGACCAGAATTTCAACACGGGCTCAAGGTGACCAACTTGTGCCAGTTGACCTGGGGTTTTTGACCAGTTTCAGCATTGAAAGTCCTGCATCCTGGGAAACCTCCCAGTCCCTGAAGTGGCCACCGTGGGTCACCCTGGCAGTTCAGAAGGCCCCGGCCTTCAGCTGCACCTCTTGGTGCTGGTGTTCAATGGGTGCTGCCCCCCCCCCCAGGATGTGGGAAAGAGGGACTGGGGACAAATAGAGCCACCCGTGTCCACCCTGGACATTTCCATCCCAAAGACTGGGTCTGGCCTCCACTGTCTGGCCTCAGACCCTGAGCTGCCTTCGTCTCCTCATCTGTAAGGGGCGGCCAGTGGCACTGACCTCGTGTGATGCAATGCAAATTAAAGAAGACCGGGTGAGATGCAGCGTCCAGACTTTCCCGGGGCCATTTCTCCTATTCCTGGGGCATAACGTTAGCCAGTGTCCAATACATGCTGTCCCCCGCCTATTTATTCCGAGCCTATAGTGAGTTCTCAATAAACATTAATTTCCCGCTTTACTACTTTGCTTTGGATTCTCAGCACCTGCACTGCCTTCTTCCACGAAGCCTTTGCTTGCTTCCCCTCCTGGCCCCTTTCTGAGCAGAGTTGAGGGATCGGTCACTCAGGCTCACAGAGGTTTTCGTCTCCGGCCCTCCAAGAGGAAGGCTCAGCTGGGACCCAGAGCCTTTGCATTCATAGCATATGCTGGGTTGAGGAGCCCTCGCCAGAGAGGAGGGCCGCAGCCAGGGAAGAGAGCTTTCCTCTCGGGGAAGCCCAGAGATTTCCAGCCAGTTTCTGCCTCCCTGGAAGCCAACCCAGCTCACAGGCCTGGGCAGGAAGCAGGGACATCTGCTCCCACACAGGCTCAGGAGGCAAGGAGAACGGGCGTGTGGCCTCCTTCTGGGGGCCTGGGAGTTGGCTGGGAAGCATGTGCCTGAGTCCAGGCCCCGGGGGAAAGGCCAGAAAGAGCTGCTGATAAGGCCGCCTCCTCTTTCTGCCCGGCGTGGGGCGGGCTGGGGGCCCCGTGTTCCAGGGCATCCAGTGGCCCTCGTGGCTGGTGGCTCCCTCTGCCACGTCTCCCCCATGTGAGCTCCAGATTACCATGGTCTCCCTTCCACAGGTAAGAAAATGGAAGCTCAGAGAGCTTCGGCCCGGGGTCCCCTGGCCAGGGAGGACGCACTGGCCTTTGAGGGCAGAACTTGTCGGACTTCACGGCCCTCAGAGAGTGCTTAGCCCTGCCTGAAAAGGAAGCACCAGGGGACCCGGGGACGCGTCCCTCCACCCTGTTCTGTCCCTGGTCCCCACTAGCTGCTGCAGCCCTTCCTCCTCCCGCCCAGTGGTCTGCAGCTCACATTTCCCCAACGAGTCTGTGGACTTCCTGAGTCCTGCACCCTGTCTCCTCATACGTGGGCCACGGGCACCCGGGGAGTGCCCAGCGTGCATCTGCTTCAGGCACGACAGAATCAAGGGGCTGACAGTCATGTCTCCAAGAGAAAGTTTTCCCATGTCCCCAGGATTCTTCAGACACTGCACTTGGGGTTTTAGGGCTCTGGAAACCTCCTTTTCTAGTCTGTAAAATGGGTTTGCACAGCACTGAGCCACTGATGGCAAGTTGGGAGCCCTGGGATCTTGTCTGGGTGGCCATTTGTGTGTCCTGGCAGCAGCTCCTCAAAAGCCATCTGTTTCCTGATCTGGCTCAGAGTTCCCAGGGTGAGTCCTTGACGTGGGGGCAGGCTGGGGAGACTTGCAGTTTGGACAAGGGGGCAGTGCGCGGCGGGGGGAAGCCCTGCGGCCGGACCCCCGCTTACTCCTGGCCCCTGATCTTGCCAGCCCTCGGGTGCACTTCGGGGTGGCCAGGCGTGGGTCTGTCTCCTCTCTTGTCCTCCTGCCACCAGCAGTAGTGGCAGTAACTGGTGGATTGACCCCAGGCATGATTTATTTTTCAGATACAGAAGGTGAGAAGCAGGGAGGCCAGGACTGCACAGCAAGGGGGAGGTTCGTGAGAACCAGGAGCGCTCCCGCTGAGATGGCTCCGGCTTTCTGGACACTGCCCTCGGGCTTTGCATATGACAGCACACATACACCTCCTGAAGTCCTCAGGAAGAAAGTGCCATGGTCACCATTCCCATTTCAGGATCATAGGGATCCTGAAACAGAGAGGTTAAGCAATTTGCTTGAGGTCACTCAGCAACTAAGTCAAGGTGCTGGGATTGAAAGCCAGAACTTTAAGCTCAAGGCCTCTGGGATACACTGTCTCTCCAGATGGAAGGCTAGCCCGAGAAGGAGCCCTGGCAGGCCTGTAATCCCTGTGATGCAGGTGGCTCAGGCAGGAGGACTGCAAATTCAAGATTGGCCAGGGCAACTCAGTGAGACCCTGTCTCAAAATTAAAAATAGAAAAGGGCTGGGGATGTAGGTCAGTGGTAGAGCACCCCTGGGTTCAGTCCCCAGTGCCAAAGCCAAACAACACAAGAGGGAGGACTGGATGAGTCCATTTCCCGGCCTGCCCGTTGGCACTCCCGGGAATCTGGCCAAGTCAAGGCCTGGTGCGAACAGGCCCAGACTGGAGTGCCCAGAGACACCCTGACCAGCTCGTAGGACCCTGGCTCTCCCTCCCGTCCACCGCCGGTGGGGTGACTGGTGTTCTCGGTGGGAGCAGCTTTCCTGCACACACACCAGGACAGCTGCTTCTTGGGACGCTGGTCACACGAGGAGCTAAGCAAACTGAGCCAACACATGGTGCCACTGCTTCTGTGGGCTAACGTATAAGCCCCCTCCCTGCGGCCACTGGTGCAGAACTCAGGACACCAGGACCTAGATGGCCAGAGGGACGTGCTCGTCCAGCCACCACCCAGGTGGAAGCTCGGAGAGGCACAGAGATGGTGTGTCCTGGTGATGCACCTTGCGAACGGGGTGCCCCTGTCCAGCGGTCACCCTGGACCTTCCCGGTAAGCATTCCTCAGTGAGCCCCTGTCTGCATGCCGTCTTCTGGTGTTTTCTCTGGTCTCTCAGCAATCTATCCTGCCGCCCTGGCACAAATGGGCTGCGGGCCAGACAAGCGGGGACATGGGATCCATTGTTCCCAGCTTCCGACTGGAGGGGAACCGCAGGGCTGGAGAGGAAGGGATCAATCCGAGTGACACTTCCATTCAGGGGTCAGTTAGTCACAAGTGCCGGTGGCTGACCTGAAAGGAATGACTCAGGGACAAGGCACAAGGCTCCTGCTGGCGGGAGGGGTGAGTCAGGCAGCTCGGCTGCGGTTTTCAGGTGGGTTTTGGGTGTAGAGTTTCAGGGTGTCACATTGAAGTAGGGCAGAGTGATTGCAATGTGGACCTTGAAGTCAGAGCACGTGGGTTTTGATCCCAGCTGCACACCGTACTAATGGTGTCACCTGGTGTGAGTGACTCAACCTTTCCCTCCAGCTTCTCTAGCAGGATTCGTGGAAGAGTGGAACTCGAACATGCAGCTCAGAGCCCAGCCCATGGGCCAGCCTGCAGAGCTCCCTGTTGTTTCGTGAGGAGGGGTGTCTTGCAGATGGCAAAGCCAGGCACGGAACAGGTAAGCAATTGGCCCAGGGCCACACAGCCGGGCAGTCCGGCCCCTACAGCTGCTCCCTAACCCACCTGCTATGAACATGGTCAGTCATGACAGCAAGGGTCAACCCCTGGTTCTAGCCGGGACTGGTGGTGCATGCCTGTAATCCCAGCAGCTTGGGAGGCTGAGGCAGGAGGATCACAAGGTCAAAGCCAGCCTCAGCCACTTGAGGCTGGAAGCAACCTAGAGTAGACCCTGTCTCAAAATTAAAAAATGAAAAGAGCTGGGGATGTGGCTCAGTGGTTAAAAACCCTTGAGTTCAATCCCTGGCACCAAAAAACAAACAAACAAACAGAGAACAAAAACAAAAACAAAAAATCTCCCAGCTCTACTGCTTAGGAAAATCTGAGTTATTCTGCCTGAACGTGGGAACTGTGCTTTCAGGCTTGTAAGGAGTCAATCCTTAAAGTCCACTCTACTGGGTTAGTTATCCTTAGAGTAAGTCTGAGTTGGAGAGGGTAATTATAAGAAGCCCCCTCTCCAATTTTATAAACGAGGACACAGGATCCCAGATTGGGCGACCGACTGGCCTGAGATCACACGGCAGGACTGGGACTCCAGCCGCTGTCTACTGTCCTCAAGTTGTTACACGGAAGGAGGCATCAAGAATGAGCGAAAGCCAGGCGTGGTGGCGCTCGCCTGTAATCTCAGGAGCTCGGGAGGCTGAGGCAGGAGGATGGCAAGTTCAAAGCCAGCCTTAGCAACTTAGCGGGACCCTGTCTCAAAATAAAACATTTTAAAGAAGGGCTGGGGGTGTGGCTCAGTGGTTAAACAACATCCCTGCATTCAATCCCTGGTTGGAAGGAAGGAAGGAAGGAAGGGAGGGAGGGAGGGAGGGAAGAAGGAAGGAAGGAAGGAAGGAAGGAAGGGAGGGAGGGAGGGAGGGAGGGAGGGAGGAAGGAAGGAAGGAAGGAAGGAAGGAAGGAAGGAAGGGAGGGAGGGAGGGAGGGAGGGAGGAAGGAGTTAGCAAGACAGCCAGGATGCTCCACACACCTATAGTTCCAAGTACTTGGGAGGTTGAGGCAGGAGGACGACAAGATAGAGGTCAGCTTAGACGACTTAGTGAGATCCTGTCTCAAAATGGAAAACAAGCAAACAGAAAGGGCTAGGGACAGAGCTCAGCGGTAGAGCGCCCCCTGCAGTGACTGGCAGGGTCGAACACCCGACAGGAAGCAGAGCGGCCGTCCAGCTGCACCAGACGTGGCGGCTATCCCTTGTTACCCCTCAGCTCCTTCAGTCCTTCCAAATAACACTGCTAGGTAAGGAGCACCCAGCTCTCCTTTAGGGGGAGGCGCACCAAAGCCTGGCGCCAGGCGACCTCAAACCAGACCACCTGCGTCCCGGACAAGGGTTTCTATGGTGCCTGAGCTAGAAAGGCAGGTGGGCGGAGGGGCTGTGGCCGGGCAGCCAGATGTCACTGGGTTGCCACTGCCCAGAAACCAGGCCTGGGTGCCGGCAGGGATCGCCCAGGGAGCACGTTAACGAGCGTGTCCCATTTCCTTGCTCACAGCTGGGCGTGCCTGGGCCTTGATCCACCAAAGAGCCTCGTGGTCTGAAATCCCACCAGGACTTGAGGCATAAAGGGCGGGAGGCAGTGGCGGGACCTTGTGTGCTTCACAGACCCGAGACTCCCCGCGCCGGCTCTCCATCAGCTCCTCCAGGCTGGCAGCCCACCCGCTCCCATTCCCAGACCCGCTTACTCATAAAGGCTGGTCGCTGATGGCTGTCATCTAAACGGAACTCATGTCTTTGTCACGCTCAGCCTTTGGAAACAGCAGGGAGGACTTTGGTACCAAGTTGCTCTAATGAAGGCCGCATCCGTCTAGGGGACCAGAGGGGGCCTGTTCCCATCCGGTTTCAGCTCCGATTGGCTCTGTACCCCCTCTGGGTGTTTTCACATCTTCACATCCACCCTCAGCTCTCCTTGTTCCGGAGTTCTCAGAAGTTGTGGGAGGGAGCAAGGTGCGGGGGACGGGGAGTGGGGGCTTGGGGGGCTGGTTGGTTTTCTAGCTATCTTTTGACTGTTGGTTCTGTTTTATCCCCCCCCCCAATTTTTTTAATGTAGTAAAACATGCGACATCAAATTCACCATCCTGACCATTTTTAACTGGACGCTGGTCACTGCAGCCCCGCATGACCTCCGCCGTCTCCAGAACGCTCATCCTGTAGGACTGGAACTCTGCCGGATCAACATCCTCTCCCCTTCCGCCTCTCTCCAGCCCTGGCAGGCCTGGTTGTCTCTCTGCGGAGCCAACATTTGGGTCTCCTCCCGACAAATGCCTATTCAAGTCCTTTGCCCATTCGGAATCACTTCCTCCTGTGCTGGATGTTAATCTCTTATCCGGTGTGTGCCTCGCAAGTGCTTTCTCCCGTTCTGCCATTATGGTTGGTGATGTCTTTGGATGCACGCAGTTGTAAATTTTTTATGAAGCCCAATTTGTCTGTTGTTTTGTTTTGGTACCAGGGATTGAACCCAGGGGCACTCACCACTGAGCCACATCCCCAGTCACTTTTTGTATTTTATTTAGAGACAGGGTCTCACTGAGCTGCTTAGAGCTTTGCTAAGTTGCTGAGGCTGACCTTGAACTTTCAATCCTCCTGCCTCAGCCTTCAGAGCTGAGATTGCTGGTGTGTGCCACCGCTCCTGGCCCAAATTGCCTGTTCTCTTCTTTCAGGGCCTGTGCTTTCGGTGTCCCAGCAAGAAACCATTGCCTAAGCCAATGTCACGCAGTTTTTGCACTCTTTTAAGTCTTTAGTTTTAGGTCTTACATTTAGGTCTTTGACCCATCCTGAGTTCATTCTGGTAGGGTTGGCCCCCGTATCTGTGAGTTCCGCACCCATGGATTCATCCAATCACTGATCGAAATTACTAAACACAGGACTGGGGGTGTGGCTCAGTGGTAAAGACCCTGGGTTCCATCCCCAGTATTGCAAAAAACAAACAGACCAACAACAGAAACAAACAAACAAACAAAACCCAACCCTGCATCTGTACTGACATTTCCCCTTGTTATTACCCCCAAACAGTGCAGCAGGATGGAACCACATGGCTCTGATATCGCATTGGGTATCATAAATAATCCAGAGGTGACACACTACGAGAGGATGAGTATAGGTTATACGCAGACGCCGTGTCATTCACATGAGGAACGGGAGCAGCCAGGCCTCCGTGTGCTGGGGGAGGGGCTGGCACCAATCCCCAGGGATGCCGAGGGGCGGCTGCTGGTTGGGGACCCAACTTCACTCTTTTCCTGTGGTTCTCGTTTCCCCAGCAGCATTGGTTGACTGTCCTTTTGGCTTTGGAACCTTTGTCTTGGAACCCTTGCCCAAAGTCACTGGACGTATGTGTGAAGGTTCATGTCCCGGCTTGGTTGTATTCTGCTGGTCCAGATGTCTGTCTTTATGCCATTGCAGTATTGTTTTGATTACTGCTTGCTATTGATTTAAAATTTTTTTAATTTGCTCTTTTTAATTATACATGACAGTATATTTTGACATGTCTCACATACAAGGATTCTTGTGGTTGTACATGGTGTGGTGTTACACTTGTCGTGCACTCATATAACATAGGAAAGTGATGTCCAATTCATCCTACTGAGCTTCCTAGTCCCATCCCCCTCCCTTCCCTTCATTCCCCTTTGTCTAATCTAGTGAACTTCTCTTCCCTCCTCCCTTATTGTGAATTAGCATCCACATATCAGAGAGAACTTTCTGCCTTTGGTTTTTTAGGATTGTCTTATTTCACTTAGCATGATTGCCTCCAGTTCCATCCATTTACCAGCAAATGCTGTGATTCCATTCTTCTTTATGGCTGAAAAATATTCCATTGTATATATGTACCACATTTTCTTTATCCATACATCTGTTGAAGGCCACCTCGGTTGGTTCCATAGCTTAGCTATTGTGAATTGAAATGCTGTAAACATTGGTGTGACTGTGTCACTATAGTATGCTGATTTTAAGTCCTTGGGGTATATGCCAAGGAGTGCGATAACTGGATCAAGTGGTGGTTCCACTGGAAGTTTTCCGAGGAATCTCCATACTGCTTTCCAGAATGGTTGCACCAATCTGTAGTCCCACCAGCAATGTATTATTGTTTTTTTAACTCAATTACACATGATCCATGATACCAACTTCTTGAAATTTGAGATTTGTTTTACATACTACTACATGATATACATGATAATTTTTGGAAGTCTTCGATGCATACTTGAAAATATGTTGGTGCAGAACCCTATACATGTGGTTTCTTTTTCTGAGTTTGTCATGGTGGCCTGTCTTTTTGTATGTTTTGTAATTTTGGATTGTGAGCTTATGTTTACAAGGGTTTTATCTGTGAGAATCCCACGTAGCCTGCTGTGGGTGGGTATGCAGGCTCGGGGGTAGGGTCTTTGACCCTGAGCGGTGTAACCCATCCCAAGTTTGTTTTTATATTAATTTCTAGATTTAGTTGTTCTGGGATCACCTGAGAAATACAAATTCACACTTCAAATTTATGTCAGGGGAAGGTCTAGAGTTATGATTTCTAAAGAGAAAATTCTTTTTTATGTTTCCAACAGAGTCAGAGATGAGACAACTTTTGTGACTTTACCTTTTGCAAAAGGGTGATTTCCCCACCCACCTTTTGCATTTTCACCGAGGTCAGGGGTCCAGTTTTATTTGGGCATCTTGGCTCTGAATCTGTTGGTAAGGACCCTCAGCCTTGTCTCCCATCTCTGCAGAGGGTGTCAAATCCAAGCTCCTTGGTTACCAAGATCTGCAGAAGCCAAGCCCTCCCTGTCATCCCGCTCCCACCCCAGTGCTCCCCACCCTGCAGGTACCCAAAGGATCAGCATCCACTTATCACTCAAATTTCGACTTGTCTGATTTTGATCCTGGGGGATATTTTAAATGGTCTTGGAAGTTCAAGCATTTAAAAGGGTGTGCGTTCCACTTTATCTAGTGTCTTTAATGTAGTCTGGCATGCCAGAAGGTTCCACCCCTCAGACTCCAGACCTGGGTTCCACTCTCTCGCAGAACTTGGTGAGCCCCCATCCCCCATCTCCCGACCCTGTGTCCTCACGTGTCTGACGTGGCAACTGTCCCCAGCCCCTGCCTCAGTTCGCCCTCGGTTCAGTGTTTTGAAAGCATGACTCGGGTGGGAGGGGCTGGCTATCGACTCCTGGAGTTTCCCAGTGGCCTTGAGAACTAAATGTCCAAATCCTTGGTGGCCCTCCCAGGCTGGCTGGGGACCTGTCATCTCACAGTTGAGGCACACCGTCCGTCCATGCCAACATCTGCTCCTTTGCCTAACCTGATACCCCACTGTGTTTTTAAACTAGAAAACTCTAAAGGCAATCGATCACCAAATCCTAAATATTCCACACATCCTTTGGCTCTGGCTACTTCCCATTGTCCCCACCGCCTCTGTCAGCGTCCTGGCCTCATTTTCCCTCATGAGGGTCATTTTGAATCTCAGCCCTGGGTAGCCTTTGCCTCTCCCTGTGGCTCAGCTGTCCTTGCGCCTGGCCTCTGTGTGCTTCAAGGCCATCTGAAGTGTCTCTGCTCAGAGACCAGCAGCTGGAACAAAGGGCGCAGAACTGGCTCGGATGTGGCTTGGAGGAGGTGTGACTTGACGCAGCCTCTCTGAGCCCGTGTCACCCCAGGCACCGCTGGATCAGAACCGAAAACCCAAAATGTTTCAGCTTGTAAAACAATGGCAGAGTCCTTTTGCAAAACTAGTCCTTCTCACCCCTTCCAGACCGCACTCCTCACCTTGCCCCAAACCTAAGCTCCACCCCATCACTGACCTCACCCTGGCAGGAGGCCAGGAAGAGGGCACAGCCTGGCGGTAAACCTGTGCACAGCCCACCTGCCTCATCTGGGGGCTGCGTCAGGCTCTCTAAACCGCACCCCTGCTCTCCTCAGGGGGCGCTGGTCCTCGGCACAGCTTCCGGCGCCTCCTGAGAAGTTGCCATGGACACACTCACTAATCTTCAACCAACAACGGACTCACCACTGAGTGGAGGCAGGATCTGTGACGAACAGCAGGGACTCCTGTTGGGATCACCTGCCTCTGGGGACAAGTTCTCAATCCCCCAGAACCTGGGGCTCAAGGCAACGAGAGCAGCAGGGAGCAAGCGTGCCTCTCCGCTGTGCAGAGGTGGGCCATTTGGGGTAAACTACCTACCTGATCCCTTCGCCTCTCTGACCTCTGACTGTGACCTCTGTTCACGAGGCCTTGGCTGGCTGGTCACTGGTCAGGAATGTGTGCTAAGATCGCCGAGGGGCTCACAGTCCCTGGCAAGGTGTTAGGTGTGAGGATACATTGTGGTTAGGGACCCACTGAGGGCTTTCCGGGAGCAGGTGCTTGAGGTGAGGAGGTGAGGTCAGGCGGAGCAGGTGCCTTGGAGGACAGCTCTGACAGGCTGGACTCTGCTCCACTCACCTGCCCTGTCGGCACACCTGTGGGTCCCTTGCTCCCTGCCTGCCCTGCCTCTTGGACCCCCTGTATCTGGGAGCAATCTCTAGAGGGACATGCTACCATTTGGCTTGCCAGCCTGGAGCCAGGGCCACTGGTGTCAAGATAAGTGGACAGCACTGGGCGTGGTGGCGCACGCCTGTAACCCAGCAGTTTGGGAGGCCGAGAGAGGAGGATCTCAAGTTCAAAGCCAGCCTCAGCAAAAGTGAGGCACTACACAACTCAGTGAGACCCTGTGTTTAAATAAAGTACAAAATAGGGCTAGGGATATGGCTCAGTGGTCAGGTGCCCCTGAGTTCAAGTCCCAGTACCCCGCCACAAAAAAAAAAAAAGATAGCTGGACAGGCCACTAGTCCCCCCGGCCTCTCATCTGCTCCTAGTTTGGTGACAGAGATGATTCAAGGGCCTACCTTGTGCCAGGTGCTGAGCTCTGACCATAGCAAAGGGGAGAAGCCCTGCCCTTGGGGGGGTGGCTGGACAAGACTGCAGCCAACAGCGAGGAAGGAGCCAGGGCAGAGCCCGGGGAGGGCATGGCACGGGAGCGGTCCCAGGAGAGCACCTGTGGGGTGGGCTGGGGACCCCTGCAGGCCCAGGACTTTGGTCCTGAGAGCAGTGGGCTCCCCGGTCGTTTGAAGCGGGGCTGCCAGGCCTCTGGGGCCTGGTGTGGAAGACGAGGCAGGGGAGCAGGCAGGACTGGCGGCTGGCAGGTGCACTGCCGAAGCAGAGGCTCTGGACTGCCGGGGTGCAGGGCAGGGGAGCCAGCTGAGGCCAGACGGGATTTCACAACCCTGGGGGGAGAGAGGAGGGAAGGCAAAGCGAGACCGGTCCAGGGCCTGAGAGCAGGTAGCCTTGGGATGTACCTCAAGCGCTTGCAGGTGGGGCGGCAGATCCCCAAGAAGGCTCCCGAGGTTTCCCGGGGCTGTTGCTTTGAGGCCACCCTGGAGGAAAGGGTTTCTGTGTCACGAGGGAGGCACACAGCACCAGCATGAACCCGAAGGACCCCACTCCTGAGCTGGGGGCAGCTCCTTGTTGCCACACAGTGACAAGCTGTGCAGGCCACTGGCGAGGCGGACGTGCCCCCTCTCTGAGCTCTGGGCAAGGACTTCATAGGCCCCTTCCCTGGGTGGGTGCTGTTGTTCCAACTGGGGGTGGGCAGCCGAGGGACCCCGAAGCTCCACATGCCCACTTACAATTCTCAAGACTGCAAGAAAGGCAGGTGGCCTGTGGCCGGCTCTGCTCCTTCAGAGGTTGGGAGCTGGGTCTGTGGAGCAGGGCTTCCCTTCCACTGGTCGCCGCCGGCACCGGCCTGCTGTGTGTTCAGGCAGGACAGGGATGAGCCCAGGGCTTGCAGACGCCAGTCCTGATCCTTTTAAAAAGACCACAGATGCAGCCGAAGAAATGACACGTACACCCCACCCGCGGGCGGGCCTTAGCTTCGGAATGTGACAATTTATTTGGGGGTAAAAGAGGCGTTTCACTCCCATTTCCTGGCATTGATACAATACTGAAGAGCAGCAGAACAAACACACACGACAGTCACCAGCCGAACCCACCCTCCCCCGGCCTGGAATCCACGGAACCCGGAACAACAAGACCGAACCCACACCGAAAACGAGCCCTTCCCCACCGGAAGTGCTGGCGGGGGCCCGGGGCCCCCCAACTTCCGGCCCTGCCAGTCCCACTCCGTTCCTGTCTTTAACCACTGGAGGCCACGTTTAGCCAGCTGGGAGCTGGATGGTTGGACCACAGACAAGGCAACACCACTTCATTTTAAAAATGAGCGCGAGAAAAAAGACAGTGCCCCTCCCCAAATATAGAGCTATATACGTATACTTTATATATATAGAATTCCTTCGTGCACGAGTCATTAAATGAACTTTTCAAAAATTAAAAAAATTATAAGATACATATTTATTTAGGCCTTTGTGTTTTTAAATTAAAACCAACAGAAAGCAGAGTTTGCACCTCTGCCCAGCTAGGGCAGGCTGGGCGCCCTGTCCCCTCGCCTGGTCCCCGCGAGGCCCCACTTCGCCTAAGGATGATCTGCATGCAGTAGGCACTCGCTGCTGGGGTGCCGGCTCCTTCGAGGCGTTGCGGGGGCGTGTGGGCTAGGAGGTAGGGTCCCGGGCCCTCACCCAACAGTCTCCTTGCTTCTGCGTCTTGGGGACTGTCCACGAGGGGGGCCAGGGTGGCCCCTCCTGCATTTTGAGTCCCTAACTGGGCTGAACTGGAAGGAGATGCAGACAGAAAAAATGACAATGCTTAAACTTCTTTTTTTCTTTTAAAAAAGTGATTCCTCAAACCATACAAGCCCCAAAGAGGCCACCTTGGGCCAGTGCATGGGAGCCCAGGAGTGGAACTGACCGGCTGACCGGGTGGGGCGCCACTGTCCAGCACGGGCGAAGTGCAAAACAAAAACCAAAGCAAAACGAAAAACCCCGAGCCCCCGAAACGACAGAAAAGTGAGGGAAAGGAGAGCATCTCTCAGGAGGGGCCTCGGATACCGGCAGCAGCCCAGACCCCTTAACAGTTCTCCCCGCAGCTGATCCTCCATCGGGCAGGCCCATTGGCCTGGACCCACCCAGCTGACCACTCAGCCCCGGGATCGGCTGCTGACCGTGCGCTGGTCATGGGGTCCCCACCTTTTCAGGGGCTGCTCCCCAGAGGATGGGCATCCTGGGCGCTGCCTGGCACGACACCCCATGAAGCAGCTTTGCCTCCTCTGAAGTGGGGAGAAGCTCCGACCCTGCCACCTCTCTGCAGCCAGGGACTTGGTCATCACCTCCTCCCGGATCAGAGGGAGGAGGCTCATTTTGACCTTGACCCCTGTGCAGAGTGAGAAGCAATGGGTCCGTGGGCACCTGGAGGCCCAGTGCTGGTAGCCACAAGCACCCCACATCCTCAGACACTAGCAGTGCCTCAGGCCCAGGTGCCTCTCACAGGGATGGCCACGCCGAGGTTCAGAGGGGAAATGAGACAGGGACAGGTCCCACTGTCCACCTCAAACCAGAGACACCAGACCTCTCCTATCTCCTATGACACGTAGGTGGGAAGCAGTGCGTTCAAGGGGAGGTGACCAATGGCCACCCACCGTGAACATGGGAGGACATCGGGCTCTGGGGGCTATTTCACATACAAAAATAAAGCAAACCAGATTGCAACTTTTGCTTGGTAATCAGGCAAATGGAAAAGCAGCAAGGGGTGTGGAGGGGCCCACGGAGGCCAACCCGTGCAAGTGTGAGGGTCGGGGTGGGCAGGCCGCCCAGCGCTGTGCGCGCTCAGGCCCTGGGGACGCCCTCCCAGAGGCAGCTGTGCACGCGCCCAAGGCGGGGCAGGCTGCTTGACTTGGGGCCTGGGCAGCAGCCTGCGCATGGGAAGAGATGGGCAGTCCCGTCTCCCAGTCACCCCCAGTCCCAGTCACTGCCTAAGTCTCACAGGGTCCACGGCCTCTTCCTGGCCAGGAAGCTCAGGAAGTTCCGGTCTCAGGGTGATGAAAAGGTCCCACAGGGTGGCAGTACTGGGGACTACATGACCCAACAAGCTGGCAATGGAGTGCAGAAGAGGAAGAATCCACCGGCCTTCCTGGAGGAAGCCACCAAGGAGTCACAGTGGCAGGACCAGGGCCCTACCTCCCGCAACCTCGGCAACCGTGGCCTCCATTCACTGGGCTGCCTGCGGGGCTTCTGGCTTGCTCCCTTGGGGCCAGCTGTCTTCCTTCCCTTTAGTAAGGACGGGTGTGGACGTGGGCCAGCTCAGCGGAAAGGCTCACCCTGCCTGGGGCGGAGGAGGATGCCCCAGCCCCAGGGGACCCCCAGCGGGGCTCAGGCTTGACCCCCGTGGCCACCTCGCCTGTGCAATGCCGCATCACTACGTTCTCTTTAAATATCTTTCTCCCCCCACCCCACTCCCTTAGGAATCCCACGATAGTTTTTTCTATTTCTTTTTTTTCCTCTTTTTTTTCTTTTTTTCATTTTTTGAAAAACTAATTCTTTCACTTTCCTGTCATAAAATCACCTCTGAAAACACAACTTCTTTACAAAAAGTCACGAATGACACAGATTCTCAGGAAAACACATTTCCATGGTCTCTGGAAACACCTGTAAGTGGCCCAGGTGGTGGCTCACCTGGGGAGGGGCTGGGGGAGTCGCCTCTGAAGGCAGAGGAGAAGCACCAGCCCTTATTTGGGGGAAAAGCCAATTGGCACTTGGACGGTCACAGAGCCCACACAAAGGGCGGGGTGGGGAGGGACCCGGAGTGCTGCCGAGGGAGGCCCTGTCCTGCACCCCAGGGGTGCGCTGGGGGACCGTGCTGCAGCCCCCAGCGGGAGACTCACAGGAGCGCTCCCCAGGGCCCAACGTGCTAGCTCAGTCTCTGACGGGCTCCCTTCCCGCCTCCTGCCTGCCTTTTGCCATCTTGCTTCCCAGCGAGGAGGTACAAAGGCCAAACACACTGGGGACCCAGCTTAAGCCACATGCGGAAACTGCCATCCACACCCACCTACATCCCTGGCAGTGGCCAAGAGTGGGCTGCCGGGGGGCCCAGCCCCACCCCAGGGGACAATACCCTTGTCCTCCAGGGCACAGGCTCCTCTGTGGTCTCCAGCCCGCCGCCCCTGCTCCCAGTGCCTGGCCTAAAGCTGGGGCTTTGGCCTCTGCCACCGGCATAGGTGCCTCAGTGCCCTGGCAGCAGAGGGCAACAGAAGCTGCCTAGGGCACCGGAGGCCTCCCGCCGCTCCGAGCAGGCTGGGCTGAGAGAAAGCCTCAGCGTCAGAAGCAGACGGGAGGGTGGGAGAATGGGAGACCCTCCGGGGGCCTCCGGCCACCCCCTTCCCCCAACGCCCTGGAGGAAGGGGAGGCTCACCTGGGGCTCCCCACACTCTTCCGCGGTTCCCACCAAGCCGGGTCTGCAGGGAAGGCCCACCCGGCCATGCTGACCACCCAGAAAAGGGCCTGGGGCTCAGTGCCCCTGGCACACGGGGTAGGGAAGAGAGGCCGGGCACTAGTGTGGACACGACGGTGCCAGGCCTGAGCAAAGGGCAGGGCCAGGCCTTCAGGGACCCTGTTCTGAGGAGCTGCAAAGGGTGCTGCCAGGAGGGCCCACGGCCCCCACCCAGCACACACGTGGACCCACGTCACACACGCCCTGGGGCAGATGCACACTCAGCCGGAAGCTTCCACAGCAGGTTCTTGTAGCACCTTTGGTCAAGAACTGAAGGGGCCTTTAGATGCCAGGAGGCTGTGGCAGGGTGCCAGCTCCTCCCACCTGCAAGAGCAGGGTTGGAAGCAGCCAGAGTGGGGCCCAGGGGGTCTGCTTGGGCCTGGTCCATAAGGAGGCAGTGAGGCCCGGCCTCTGGCCCAGCTGCTGCCGCCCTCACTGGTGGAGAGGGAGGGGCCCACTGGTCTCATCCTTCACTGTCTGGGGCTTTGCCAAATGGGCAGGAAGCCATCCCTGCCCCCTCCTGCAAGATGTCTGCAGGAAGGAAAGGGATCATGCCCACCCCGGGTGAGGGTCTCCTAGGGACCCCCAGCTGCTGGATTAGCACCGAGGTCAGACACTGTACACAAGCAAGAAGCAAGCAGAGGAGAGGTGGGGTGGGATGTAGATAGGGCAGGTGACCAGGTCCTGGGGCTCCCTAGAAGCCCGGCAGGCCCACTGCACAGGGCAGGACCAGTGCCCAGAGGCGAACGTGTGTGCTGTCCCAGACCTGACCTGACCCAGACTATCCTGCCCACGGGCCTCTGGGGTGCCAACTGCCCAACCCCATCCCTGGGTCAGCACGGCGCCATTTGAGACAAGCAAAGCACAGGCAGACGGGTCTGAGGGCGGGGTGAGGCGGGAGCACAGGCGTGCCTTCAGGCAGGAGCCCCCCGCCCTCCTCCTCTGGGGAGCCCCTCACTTGCTCACCACACTGCTGCCACCCCCGGCCACAGCACCTGTCACCCCAGCAGCCACCTTCTCGAAATCCTCAGGGTTGCAGAATTCCTTGATAGTGACGGTCAGGAGGTTGCTGGTGACATCGGTGACAACCACATTGGAGCAGGGTGACATCTCAGGACGCCAATCCCCAGCCTCAGGCTCGGGGGCAGCACTGGAAGGCTCCAGGGCCACAGGAAGTGCCTGGGTGGCAGCAGCAGTGACATCAGGTGGTGCCCGCTTGCTGGTGGCCGCTGACTCCGGGGGGATGGACAGGTCGAGCACCTCCGGCTCGGGCCAGCTGGGGGCTGGGGGGCTGGTGGTCTCAGGGAGCAGCTTGGGGGGCGTGTCATCGGGGTCGGAGGACTGCAGTGTGGGCGAGGGGCAGCCTGAGGAGCTGGAGCTGCGGGCATCGTAGGGGGCGGCAGGGTTGGCCAGGAGCAGCCCCTGGCCTGGCGGAGCGGGGACGTCAGCTTTGCCGGCAGGCGGGGGGGACAGAGGGGCAGGAGGGGGCTTGTACAGGGCGAAGGTGCCAAACTTCATGTGGCGGATCTGGGTGCGCAGGACGCTCTCGCTGAACTTCTTACTCTTGCCGATGACGCGGTTCCTCGATGGGACTTTGGGACGGGCAAGCGCCCCTGTGCCCTGCGCCGCAGCCCCTGCGCCTGGGCCTTTGTCGATCACTTTCAGATTGAGGATGATGCGGTTCCGCTTGGGCTCGCGGGGCTTCACCTTGCGGTTGATAATTCGCACTGTCTCGGAGAAGGGCGAGATGGGTGGGCGCAGGCCAGGGCTGCCTCCTTGGGGGTCTGGGCGGGGCAGGGGGCGGCGGGACATGCGGTGGCAGCGGCGGATGTCCTTCTTGAGCCGGTGCACGGCTGCGCTGGAGTGCAGCTTGGGCGAGGAGGCGCTGGCGCTCGGCTTGACAGAGAAATGCACATCACTGATGCGGAGGGCCTCCGCCTGCGCCCGGGCCTGCGGGCAGAGGGGTGTGGGTGGGACCTCAGGGCCGCCGACCTCGGCATCCTGCCCAGCCAGCCCTGAGCATGGTCTCAGTAAAGGCTGAGGGCAGGCGAGAGAACACTGGTACTTATGACCCTAACAGGAGACAGGTCCAGGGAGGGGACATGACTCCTAAGGTGACCTACTGTCTTTACTGGTACCTGGCTTCATGGCTCAGCTGAGGGCCAACCTGTCAAAAATCAGGACCCTGCATCGGAGGGCAGTTCTTAACAATTCTCAGTGACACCAAGTAGGGGCGGGTTGGTCCTCCCTGCTCCCCTGACACCCCAGTCCTGCTGATCCATTTGTAGTGTCCCCAGGGTCCCGTACTCTCTCGCCTGTGGCTTGGTCAACTCCAGCTCCATCTTGTCTCCCCAGGTAATCAACTCTGGATAGGCCTTTGGCTGCAAGGCCTGGCCCAGAATGAGTTGGGGTGCCAGTGGATTCCGAAGCCTGCACCCCAAACCTTACCTGGCTAGACATGACTTCAGGGGGGATGGGCTTACAGGTGAGACCTATCACTGCATTTTCTGTGCCAAGATGGTCGGGGGGCAGGACTGCAGGGCAGAGGGCTGTGGGTTGTCGGGACTCCCAGGCTCCTGGACCCAGCTCTCTTTCCAGGTATGGGATCTCTCAAAAGCCCCAGGGTTCTGTGGCAGCTCATCTGCCACCAACGGAACCCTAAAGAGACCCCAGCTTTCAGCCCAACCCATCCCACTGTCAGAGGACACCAAGTGGAGAAAGGGCAAGGGACTCCCAAAGCCACATAAGCTGTCCTCAGTGACTGGTCCTTTTGCTAAGAAAGACACTAAAGAGTCAAGGCCAGCTGTTCAGGTCCAGTGACAAACACAGCCCTGCTCCAGGGCAGTGTCCTCTCAAGGTGCCAGGCAGGGGGTGTAGGGAGCACAGAGGTGGGAAGGGGGCAGGGGGCAGGGGACAGGGGCAGCGCAGACTGCAGCAGCCTGGAGAACAGGTGAGAGGGCAGCCCCCGCACGGGTGTCATCCAAGCCAGGCCCTGCAGCCTACGAGGCGAGCACCGCGGCCCTTACTGAGCACCCACAGTGCCCAAGCAGTCCACAGGCGAGGGCAGACCCAGGGTAGAGGCAGAGAGGCTGTGGGTCCACTCCAGGGAGTGAGAGGACACAGTGTTCAGGGGCAGCCATGGATGGGGACAGAGAATTTTGGCAGTGACTGCCAGGATGGGGGGTGTAGAACAGAGGTGGGGCTGTCTGGGGTCTCCATCTCCTACTCCCACAACGCTGGATGCTTACCCACCACCAGGGGGACAGCCCACGTGCCTGACAGGACTAGCCTGACCATGACCTGCAGAAGCGGTGATGCTGACTTCCCAGCTGACCAAGCGAGGACGCCTCGAACAAGACCCTCGCTCCCCGCGGGAGTATAGTTAAGCTCCACCTGGGCCTCCCCACTCAGTGTGGGCCTCCTAGGGCTGTTGGTCAATTCCTCTGGCCGCTAGGTGGCAGCACATAAGGCCAACGCTGCCAGCTCCCACTGCTCCCAGCCAGCTGAGCTCCCCAGGGACTGGACCACTCACCCCTTCCTAGACAAAGGCAGAGAAAAGCTGAGGCTTTCTTCAGCCTGGCTAGCAGGTTCTTACTGCAAGAACATCCCATGGAGCTCAGGGGATCCCAGCTCTTTTGACCCTCGGGGGGTTGGCACTTCTCCCTCTGTATCCTGCCTGATCCCAGACCTGCATAAACAGGTTCTACAGGAGTCCAGCGGTGATGCAGCGTCCAGGGGAGCGGAAGAGTATACATACGCTGCAGATGCAGGTTGAACCCCCCGAGTCTCATTTTTCCTATCTGTACAATCATGACAAGCCCCACCCCAGGGGCACTCCTGTGATACCTCATGGTATATGGCACCTGCTTGGACAGGTCTGGATGCAGCAAGCTTTCAGTTAGAGTTATCCATGGGTGCTGAGTCGGTGAGCAACCATCTCCTCTAATGCATGCTTTCCAAATTTTCTACCAGAAACATTTCTTACTTATAATTTTTAAATATTATTTTATAAAATATTAAATACAAGTCTCCCCAGATTGAGAATTCTTTAAAGGTAGGATCTGGATCTGCCTGGTGAGTTAAAAATGGCCACAGCCAACATGCTTCTTGCCCTCAGGCTAGGCAGCAGGCCTGGCTGAGGGGTCACTGACTCTCCAATGTGTTATTTAATTTAACCTTGTTGGTCTGTCCTCCCAGGTAGGAAGTGGGGATGATGGAACCTACCTCACGGGCTCCCTTCAGAAAGTGCTAGTTGAGTGTAATCTGTTGACAGCCAAACCCTGGCACATCCCAGCAGCGGGCCCAGTTCCAGCTGCCTTCACAGCCCCTCACAAGTATCCTTATCACTCTTGTGCTACCTGTTTTGTAAGATCTAGGTCAAAGTGCCACTGTCTGCCCCTTCGCCTGGCGTGTGCCCACCTTGATGTACTCAAGGAAGAAAAAGTACTAGGACCTCAGGTAAGTTGCTCCCCCTCTCTGGGTCTTGATTTCTTCTTTTCATTTGTGAAATGGGGATAAAAATACTCTCCACCTCAGAGGGTAGTTGAAAGAATTAAAACATAATTCGTGCACGGGGTTCAGCACTGTTAGGCCCATAGGCAGCTCAGAGAAAAGAACCGTGAAGTAAAAGGCATTTTGTGAACCCATGCTCACGGCCATGACTCGTTTTGCCGCGAGAGGGCGCTCCAACCGCACCAAGAGGCCGTCAACCCACCAGACTTCCAGCAGCTCCGCCCCATCCCTCCCACCGAGAAGCATCGGGGTTAAGGTTGCTCCAGGGATCCCCTAAGATGCGCTGCGGCTAGGGGCGGGGGTTACAGAAATATGGAATTCTGGAAACCAACATTTTTTCCACTTCTGCTTTAAGTCCAAAACAAACCCTTACACACGCAGTTCTTTAGCTGGGCGTAGGTGGGGGGAGGAATGGGCTGGACAAGCCCACCCCACCCTCCCTGGGCTTTGAGCCTTTTGGACAATCGAGAGTCTGAGATTCTGCAGTCCCTTCTCTGAAAAGAGGCCTCCCTATCCTTTTGGTGCCAAATGCCACAAAATAACTGGCTGCGGGGTGGGAAGAGGCCCTGAGATATCCTTAGCCCCATAGAGAGACTGCAGTGTCCCTGTGAGTCCCACCTGCAGCTTGGCCTGCCACCTCAGGTCATCTTGTACTCCTTTACCGGGACTCTTCTTCCTCACCAAAATAATACAAAAGCTCCAAGTCCCCAAGAAGTTTCCTCTGGAAGTTCTTCCCTTCCCTGCCAGGGCAAACGGACTATGCTTCACCGTGCCCCACCCATCCTCTTAAGAACCTGCATGAACAGCCAGGTGGGGGGAAATTGAGGCTGGCACCACCCCGCAGTCGGTGGCCCAGCCTGGGTGATAAACTCAAGCCAAAGTGATTTATCGTCAAATTCAAATCAGGCCCCCAAGTGAGGAGGGGAGAGAGGCAAAATAAATCCTGTGAGGTGGGGAGGGGGCGGTAGGCAGGTGGTTTCCCAAGTGCCCCTCCCTGTGCTCTGCCAGGAGGTGGCCACCGCTCACTCTCCCCCTGGGCTCTACCTACCCTAAGCTCCCTAGGCTGGGGGAGGTGAGGGATCTCACCGGCAGAAACAGCCTCCCAACCACCCCCTCCCGTGGGCTTCCCCCACCTGCCACATCCAGTTGCTGGAGCCCCAGAGGCCCCCCAGACCCTCGCTCCGTCACCTGGGATTATCCCTACTCCCAGCCCCTTGCTGGAGCTGACCGCGGCCTGCTGCCAGGGGTTTGTCGGGGGCTCACAACTACCCCCTGCCCAGCTGGGGCCCCTCAGGAAAGGCCCGCCCGCTTGGGCGGTCGCCCATCTGTCCCTCCCCTCCCGGCCCCGTGCTGTGCCGGGGCTGGGGGCCCGAGACGGGGCTGCTGGGGCTGGGCCAGGTTACCTTCAGGAGGAAAGTTTTGGGTTTGGGTCCCCTCTTCTTGGGTCCATACAGCTCACGCTCCCTCTCCCTGCGGCGAGAAACGCCAAAGGTTAGAAAGAGCCCCTTCCCGGGCCCCACTCCGCGGCCCTCCCCGGCTCTCGCGCTTCCCCGCGCGGCGCCCCACCGAGCCGCGGCCCCGCCGCCCCTGCCAGCTTCCCCAGCTCACTTCTGCTCGAAGGCGGCAATGAGCCGCGAGTCCAGGATGTTCTCCTCGGGCTCCCAAGTGCTGTACCTGCCGAGTCACGCATGCACAAAATCAAAATGAAAACCAGGGAGGCACAGGCTCGCCGCGCGGAGCAAGGCGAGCACCCCTCCTCCCCAAGGCCCGGGGCCGCTGCCTCCCTCCCGCGGCCCGGACCCCGCCACACTCACTTGATCGCCCACCCCTTCCATTTCACCAGGTACTCGATGCGTCCCTGAAAAACAGAAAGGAAAAAAGAGGGGTGTGGGGGTGGGGAGGATGCGGGGACGCAGGGAGGCGGCGACGCGGGGGTGGCCGAGCGAGCCAGGCTAGCGGGACCGCTTCGCCCGGAGGGCTCCGGCCCCGGGGAGCGGCGGCCAGCGGCGGGCCAAGGCTCACCTTGCGGATCCGCCGTTTGATGATAGATTCGGCCGCGAAGACCCGCTCGCCCACTGCAGACAGCTCCATCTTGCTCAGCGGCACCCACAGCCCATAATACTCCCTGCTCCCGCGGCCGGTGCTGCACCGCTCGCGCACGCGCCGCAGCGCACAGGCCCCGGCGGGCGGGCGCGCGGCGGGGCGCGCACTCGCGTTCCAGCTGCGGGCCGTCACGTGACCCTCCCGGCTTGCGCGCCGTTGCCAAGACCTCCCCCTCCCCCGGGGCGGTTGCTAGGGAAAGTTTGCGCTCGCGGGGCGGGGGCGCGCGTTGGCTCTTAAAGGGGCCTTGCCTGGCGGGAACCCGGACAGGAGACCCGTGCGTGTTTGGCTCGTTCCAAGCCCGGTGAGGCGCAGTGCAGTCTTACACTCCCCCGCACTTCATCTTCCAGGCCCGCGATCGCTTCCACCTTCTCCCCTCCCTTTAACCCTCCTTGCCCATCTCGCCAGGCCGCAGACCTGTCAGTGTGTCAGTGCGACTGAGCCTCGGAGTCTGCAGCCGCGGCGCATCCTCCGGTAGAAGTTTGCAAACAGTTAAATATGATACAGCAGAAATGCATTTGCTGTTGCCTTGCCAGGCCTTGCGGGAATTTCTCTACTCGCCCCCCTTATCCATTATTTATGTGTTCGTGGGTGTGTGGTTTTGTAACCAGTTCAGATGAGTTAAAACAAAACGCCACCGCAGGAAAGGGGGTGCGGCGAAACGGGCCGAGGGAGGCCGAGGGAGGCCGAGGTGATCCCGTGCATCCGTTCGCGCTCTGCGATCTTGGGCAGCACCTGCCTTCACCCAGGAGGCCGGGCGAAGGCCGAGGAGAGGACCGTGTGGCTGTGGGGGGAGGAGGGAGAAGCTGCGGGGCGGGAGGGTCCCGCATCCCAGACTGGGCCCAGAGCGGGTCATCCTCGGGTCACTTGTCCGAATCCTCCCTCGCGGTCATATCAATGTTTCCTCATCCCAGGCCCCTTTGCCACGTCACCCGCCTGCCCGCAGTTCCGCTCATGGTTCCGCCATTGCTCTCAGGGACTCCAGACCCCAACTTCCTATCTGGGGAGGGGCTGCGGGATCTGGAGCTGTCCCCAAATAGACACAAACTAGCCCTGCCACACAAAAACCTTTTGTTTTGAAGTTATTTAAGGTTTATTTTCCATTACGACGACAGTCTTGTTCTTTGCAAAACAAATTTTTTAAAAACACACAGACAAGGGTAAAAAAAAAAAAAAAAAAAACCCTGTAACCTTCATAAAACAGTTAACATCTTCAAAAATCTTCCAGCCTCTGTTCACTGCTTATGTAAGCACAGATATACTATATATACATCACATGGATATTCATTGTGGGTATATTCGTGTACATGTATGCATAAATAATTTTTAAACAAAATAGGCTCATACTGTTTACACTGTACTGAAATCTGCCTCTTCTCCCTTACTGACATCAGTTGGACCTTAAATACTGATTTTTTCATCATTTTAGTGATGGTGGTAACTGAGATGAATTGGGATGGTCAGAATTGCCTCTTGCTTCTATGACTTGTTTATTAGGAAAGAAGATTTTTACATTTCTGGGCTGTCACCAATTCTTGCAGTTTCAAATCAACCACATCAAAAATTCAGCACTTCATCCCTGCATCCCTGCAGATTTGTTCCCATATTACCTTGGAGAACACTTCCTCCACAAATCTTTTTTTTTTTTTTTTTTTTTTTTTGCGGGGGTGGGGGGTACCTGAGATTGAACTCAGGAGCACTCCACCACTGAGCCACATCCCCAGCCCTGTTTTGTACTTTATTTAGAGACAGGGTCTCACTGAATTGCTTAGGGCCTGCCTAAGTTGCTGAGACTGGCTTTGAACTCATGATCCTCCTGCCTCAGCCTCCCAAGTTGCTGGGATGACAGGCGCCCAGCTCCTCCCCAACAGATCTTAATGCACCAGAGAAACAACTGTTAATTGGCAAGCCCCTAGTGAGCATCCAAGTTAAAACAGAGCTGCTCTCCCCGGGTGGGGGCTGCCAGGGTGCAGGGAGTGTGAGTTGTGTGTGTGTGTGGTGCGCGTGTGTGTGTAGGCTGAGGAGAGGCAGTAAATGAAGCAGGTAGGCATCAGTCCACTGGTCAGTTCATTCAGCAGCATTTGTGAGTCCTTGTCAAGGATCAGGTTTTATATTAAACCATCAGGAAACAAAGGTGCCTTGACCGGGGAGGCTAAGTCACATGAGAAAGGCACCTGCCATGCAATGTGACTAGTACTGCAATAAGGATGTGTTAGTTTCCTGTTGCTGCTGTAACAAACTACCACAGACTTAGCAGCTTGGATGACACAAATTTATTATACTAGGGTTCTGGGGGTCAGGGGTCCCAAAGTAGTGTCACTGATCTGAAGTCTCCAGCCTGGTTGCTTTTGGAGGCTCCAGTAGAGAATCTGTTCTTAACCTTGTCCGCCTTCTAGAATCTTGGTGTTCCTTGGTCCACAGATGGTTTCATTGCTCAGACCTGTTTCTGCCTTCTACTGACTGACCTCCTGCCTCCTCCCATAAGAACCCTGTGGTTACCTTGGATCCACCCAAATAATTGAGGACAATCTCTCTATTTCAGCATCCTTAACTTGATTATGTCAACAGAGTCCCTTTATATGCTAAGTTAGGTATCATATTCATGGGTTCTGGGAATTAGTTGTAGCCAGCTGTTGGGGTGGGGGTGCGGATGGGTTATTCAGCCTACCTCAAAAGGTATGTACAGGGTGTCTTGGGAGAGGCCTGGAGGAGAGGCTGGGAGGGCTTCTCAGAGGGCAGGAGTGGAATCTGCCTGCTGGTGACAAATGGGAAGGCATCCCAAGTAGAGGTGTCGTCTGGGGCAAGCACTTCAAGGCATGAATGTGTCTGCTTTGGGGAACCAACACACAGCCCGCAGTGGCTTGGGTTAGGGGGACGCAGCAAGAAATGACACTGGAAGGATGGGCCTGGCTTTGCAGGGAAGGACCTCGAATACTGCTTGAGCTTGGACTTTGTCACAGGTAGTGGAGCCAGCCGGGACTCCTCAGGAGGTGACATGGGACTGAGGATGTCCAGGTTTGTGTCCCTTTTGGTTGTAGAAGTCCTTTCCCCTCTCTGGGTCTTGGTCTCTCAGTTTCAGCATGACAGGTGGGTTGACCATTGTTAGTGGCTCACATGTTTTTGGCCAGGGACTCTTGAGGATCGTTACGTTCCAGCTTACTCTGTCTTCATCCCAAGCCCCTCCTGAGGTTATGAAGCTGTGAAGAAGATCACCTCTCTTCTACGTGCAGACCCCTACCTACGTCTGTAGTTCTGATATTTGGTCCACGGGCACAAGGAAAAGATGGGAGAAAAGGTTCTCCCATCACCTGGGAGAATCCTGCCCAGAGAGGGCATTTCAGTTAGCACATGCCACAGAGCAATCCTGTCACACGAAACACCAAGAATGATTCTCAGTCCCGCCTCTGCCCTTGTTCCCCTTTTGATAAAACCTGGGTCATTGTCAGCCCCTGGGAGACAGGGCTGGGGACAGGGTCCCCTCGTCTTCCTGGTGCAGCCGTTCTAAGACCCCTTTCCTGCTTTTCAGCAGGACCTTTGCGTGGGTTTTGGGGCGAGCACCTGGACTTGACTTGTTGGATCCCGGGAGGCAGACCTTCAGCCTAGGACTCTGGTGACAGCTGCAGAAGCCACATCCAAGGTGGACTGCTGCAGACCTCTGCAGGCCTAGCTGTGCTCCCAAGGAACCTGATGAGTCAAAGCAAGTCTCAGGTATGGGGAGCCTAGCTCACGGTTCCCCCGGCCCCTGCCCAGCCCTGTGTACGTGCCTGTGTGATCTCCCTCCTGAGCGCAGGCGGGATTAGGGGATGGACTAGGATCTTGCTGCCATGATTAGGTTGCATGGAAAATGTAAAGAGATTCCTGTGGATGCAATTAAGGTCCTAATCAACTGACTCTGAGTTGCTCCAAAGGAAGTTTGTCCTGGTGTGAGCCAGTCGGGGGAGCTCTGGGACAGAGGCGCCAGCCTTCCTGAGGGGAGTGAGTGGGAGCAGCAGAATCGCCCTTTTCTTCTGTCCTTGAAGAAGCAAACGGCCACACTTGTGGAGAGGGTCACCTGGCAGCTGTGGTGAGTTGCTTCTTGGAGCTGAGGACCTCAGTCCTGCGGTCACAGGGTCTGGATTCTGTTGACGACCTTTGAGCTTGCAGGAGGACCCCAAGTTTCAAGTGAGTGCACACCCCGCTGACACCTCAGCCACAGCAGACTGAGCCAGCTGCTCCTGACCTGCGGACACTGCGGGAATACGTGGACATTTAAGCTGCTGAGTAGGTGACTTGTGATCAAGCACTTAAAAACTAATAAGTAACGTCAGCCCAGATTCAGGACTGGGAAATAGACTCCACCCCGGGATGGGAGGAGTGACAAGGTCACATTGCAAAGGGAGCTCAAGGCCATTATCATATAATTTATCACAAGTGGGCCCCCGATTCGGGGACCAGATGCTCCTTCCACAGTGGCGCACACCTGTAATCCCAGCAGCTCAGGAGGCTGAGGCAGGAGGATCTCAAGTTCAAAGCCAGCCTCAGCAACTTAGCAAGGCTATAAGCAACCTAGTGTAGACCTTGTCTCAAATAAAAAATAAAAAGGGCCGGGGATGTGGTTCAGTGGTTAAGCACGTCTGAGTTCAATCCCCAGTACCAAGAAAACAAACAAACAACCAAAAAACAAACTTAGAAGGAGGGCCCTAGTTTTAGGAAGCCATTCCTCCCTGGTGGGCCCTTGAAAGCTCTATCTTGTTCTCAGCCCGTGCCCCCCGCTCTGTGTCCAGCTGCCACGAACTGAACAGCTTTGCTCTTCCACACCCTCCTGCCACGATACTCTGCCTCGCCATAGACCTTGAAGCAAGGGAGTCGACTGACTGTGGACTTGAACCTGACACTGTGAACCAAAATAAGTCTTTCCTCCTTTTCAGTCGTTTTTCTCAGGTATTTTGTCACAGCAATGGAAAACTAACACACGGTGTATACAGAGCTTTATGGTCTTTGCACACTTGTCCCTACCCCAGTCCCTGGCTTTCTGTTCCTGCTACTGCAACACTCACGTTTTCTCCAGAAGGTTGCATGGCTTGCTTGTCAGCTCTTTCCATCTCTGTCGAAATGTCCTCTTTGGAAAGGTTTCCTACAACCCCCTGATGTCAAGGAGCCGCCTCTGTCTACCCATCACATTCCCTTTGGTGTCCTTAACACGGCCTAGGTTGCATGAGCCCTTTGTTTAAGGCCTGACTCCCCCACTAGAAACCAGGCTCCAGGGGCTCCCACTTGATCCATAGCTAGCAAAGGACCCCAAACATAGTAGCTGTTCAGTTAGTATTTGAGGTGGATGAATGGACCATCAAAGAGATTTTCAAGACTAATTTTTTCTTTTCTTTTTTGCATCACTGGGATTTGAATCCAGGGCCTCACACATGCCAGGCAAGTGCTCTACCCCTGAGCTATCTCCTCAGCTCAAGAGTAATTTTGGCTACATGACATATTTAGGACTCAGATGCAGCACACGCTGAGATCTCCTTCCCTCTCTGCCTTGGGCTCTGGGGATGCAAAGAAGAAAAGTGAGATTCTTGCCCTCAAGGATCTGGGGTGCACGGGGAGTTGAGGGTGCAGACAGCTGCACCCAGAGCTGGGCAACTTGTCATTGTCAACCTCTCTGAGCCCTAACTTTCTTCATTTGTAAACTGGAAAGTGTCATTCCCATGTTATAGAACTGTGACAGAGGAGAGCATTATAGGCACCTGGAACTGTGGGGCACAGTAGGCCATGGTGTGGAGGTGCATATGCGTGTGACCCCCAGGCCCCGCTAGATGTCCAGAGAGACGGACTCACCCAGGCACACATAATGCGTACACGTTTTCTTCCACTGAAAGTCAGTGTCTCAGATCAATTCTGGAAATTAAAGTTATATTGGTGAAACATCAAAAGCTAACACTTTGCAGAGCTCTGTTTTGCTCCAAGGGTTCCTCTGCTTGGTTTGTGTGTGACCTTAACTAATTCAACCCTGGAAAGAGTCCTGTGGGGGGTTGTCCTGATTCCATCTCACTGTCGAGCACATGGGCTTTCTGTTCACCCCGGTGTGGAGGACACAGACCTGGACAAAGTTAAATTCTAAGGCAGAAGCAGGAGGACTGCAGGCTGCCAGCCAGCCCATGCCACCGAGACCCCATCTGGAAACTAAAAATAAAAAGACCTGGGGTGAGCTGGGTGCAGTGACCCTCGCCTGTAATCCCAGCGGCTCGAGAGGCTGAGGCAGGAGGATCGTGAGTTCGAAGCCAGCCTCAGCAACTGAGCGAGGCCCTAAGCAACTTAGAGACCCTGTCTCTAGATGAAATATAAAAAGGGCTGGGGAGGCTCAGCGGCTAAGTGCTCCTGAGTTCAGCCCCCAGCACTGCAAACAAACAAACACACAAACAACAACAAAAGGAAACCCAAGTTCTGTGGCCACCTCGAGCCTTTCATCTCCTCCCTGCCTGGCAAGACCTGCCACATGATGGAATTCGACCCATGAAACTACGGACACAAAAGCTGGAGACAGGAATTTGGGTGACAGACATGAGTCACAGAGAGTAGAAACGTGTGGTGACTTCGGAGATGCTGAAATGCCGCGCTGTGAAATTCTGTGCTTCTAAAGAAAGTCTGACTATTTATAGAGACAGGGCAGTGCAACTGTTTGGAAATATGCCTGAATATGGTCACAGTTGGGCCCGGCACACGAGAAAAGCCAGTTCTGGTGGAGGACCCTTCTGGAGAGGCAGCTCTGGTCCAGTCGTTTCTCTGTTCAAGACTCTTCAACAGGAAGTAGCCAAGACAGCAATAGCGGTAAAACCTCCCAGGAACTCCTCTCCTCCCCGTCCTGTCCTGCACATCCTTTGCCTTGGGTCTCGCTGAGCCACCTGTTATTTCCTGAGTAGCCCCTGCCTAGAAAGCACACCTGCCAAACCCAGACCTCTGCAGCTGCCTCCTTTCCCTCCCAGGATCTCATTTCAGATGAGGGCCTCAAAAGGTCACCCTGGTTGCCCAAGAGCAGCACCTTTCAAAACTACTTTTCCATGGTCTGGTGGGAGGCAGTGTGCTCATTCCTCTGAATTATTTTTCACTTTAAGGAAAGGTTGGGACGGCCTCTCAGGGGAAGCTGGAAGGCCAGTGTGCCCTGGGGTTCCCTCTGCAGGTCTGTCAAGCAGTGTGGACACTGCCCTGGAGGGCTGCAGAAGGCTGGCTGTCCCCAGCATCCTGGCTCTGGGGCCTGCTCCCGCTTGCAGCTCTGGGGTCTCCCCCATGGAACTGGCCAGCCTCCTTTTGCTCCATTGGGATGTTTCCAGTGTTCCAGGGACAGGGCAAAGTTCCATTTGCTTGCTCATCAGTTTTTCCTGAAAGCATGAACTCTCTGAGGCAGGGACCTCTGGACCTCTGGTTGCCTGGACAGGACCTGAAGGTGGGTAGCCTCCAGTGAGTCCAGGTTCTGGGGACATGGCCGAGAGCAAGACCAAGTCCCAGCCCTCGAGGGCTTAGCTTCTTAGGGAGCAGCAGACAAGGGACAAGCAAGGGACAAGCAAGGGGGTGGTTCTGGTTGGATGCGTGTTGTTTAGAGACTGCCTGCGGGACTTTGCGGAGGGAACCGCACCCTGATATCCATGCGCCCCAGGATACAAAATAGATTCCTTAACATAGACATATTGCCACTTCGGCTCTTGTTCCTTTACATGCGTGTACTTAATTCAAATCTCCCGAGGCGTAAAAAATAGTTCCTAAAAATTGTCTCATTTCCCATGAATTTTGAGGACAACTCTGCCACAGGGTCTCTCACACAGAGATAGGACATCCCTCTAGGGGACCGCGTGGGCCACAAGCTCAGCCCCGCATGAGCGGGGACATTCTGCCCTCTGGCCTGTGCAATCAGTGTGCAGAGCAGGAATAGTTGAGGCCACAGCCCAGGATCCAGGTGATTTCAAGGAGCCTGCTGAGAATTTGTCCATCTTGGTCCCAGATGAACAGAAATAAAAGGGGACAGGATTGTCTCAAATAAGCTCGACCCCCCCCCCGCGCCCACGTACACATTTATGTGGATTTTTACTGAGGCCTTTAAATGCGGTTTTTCTGTGCAGAAAAGCTATGCAGGGCTTTGCTTAGGTTTTAAAAATTAGTATTCAATTTATTATTTTAATATTTAAACATTATCTTAATATTAACCTTATTAAGTTATACATAAAATACATAGTTCATCCTTAAATTTTAAGTTTCAGGTTAAATAACTTATTAGTTTAATTATGGGTCTAGAATATTCAGCAATCATTAAGGAGGTTTTGATGAACTGTGGTCTCATTAACAAACTTCAACCTCTTCAAACATTTTATGTGGCATGATCTATGTCTACTTACCTTTTCAGTATAATTGGCTCACAGACCTGAATTACTCAAGTGAGTCTTATAAATCCACTGTCTTCAGCTTCTAAATATGGTGACCCCGAAGCTTGATCGGCTGCTGCAGAGCTCGCTGGAAGGGCTCAGTCCCAAACTCAAGCCAGCTACTCAACCGCATATTGAAAATTGGAATTATGGAACAACCAATGCTAATCAGCCAAGTTCTCGGAACATTGTAAGGTTACAAAATAGAGAGACTGCCTTAACATAGACCTATTGCCACTTCAGCTCTTGCTCCTTTATGTGCCTGTACTTAATTCAAACCTCCTGGGTCATGTGACCTGAGGCATAAAAATAGTTCCTAGAAATTGCGTCATTTCCCATGAATTTTGAGCTGCTGTGGCTGCAGGGTGGCTTGGGCGCGGCTGGTGGGGATTCTTGTGTGAGACCCCGAGGTGCTGATCCGAGGTCATTCATAAATGGCCCTCTCTGGACTTTCTCGGGCTCCTCCCAGGGTCCTGGGGACCATTGTCATCTCCAACCTGGGTTTCTGTCAGCATTGCCTAAGTCTTCCTTATGTTCATGGCCACCTGTTACCATCTACCTCCAGCACTTGGATTTTTTATTTCTTTGCCCATAAGGTATAAATTCCCAAGGCCCTTGAACTCCACCACAGTGACAACTAGTGTTTTCTCAAGGTCTGCCGGTTCCCAGGGCTCTTCATTTATTCATTCACTCAATTCTAACAACGCTTGAGGGAGCTGCTGCTATTTCCCCCATTTTGCAGATGAAGGAAGTGAAGCACAGAAGAATCTAGGTGACTTGTCCAGGTCATGTGGCCAGAGTCCCTTCTCTTAACCTGGGACTTCAATGTTTAAAAAATCCTGGGGAACCACTTAACTCTCATCGCCGTTAAGACAATCCTGGCTCTCTTGGGGCTCTGTCTGACCTCTCAGTCATGACGTCACCTGACCTAATGTCTGCTCTTCGGAGTGCCTGGTGGATACACTCCGTGTCAGCCCTCTGGAGCTGATGTCGAGGTTTTGGAAATGGCCCTGTGTCTCAGGCAGAAGAGATACTGGGAAAGTTTTAGTCCACCATCAACAAGGGGGACACATCAGCAAGCTTTATCAGTGTACCAAAACACCCAAACCTCAGTGACTTAAACAACCACCACTCATTCTTTCTACAAAGCAGCTTTATTGAGATAGTATTGATGTATAATAAACTGTATACAGTCAGCCCTCCATATCCTGGGTTCTGCATCTGTGATTTTAACCAACAGATTGAAAATTTTAGGGAAAAACCCCATTATATCCATACTTGTTTTAGTCAGCTTTTTTGCTGTTGTGACTAAAAGACACAACTAGCACAATTGTAGAGGAGGAAAGATTTATTTAGAGACTCACAGTTTCAGAGGTCTCAGTCCATAGACAGCAGGCTTTATTCCTCTGGGCTCGAGGCGAGGCCAAACATCATGGCAGAAGAGTGTGGCTGGGGGAGGCAGCTTACATCATGATCAGGAAGCAGAGAAAAGAGACTCCACTCTCCAGACACAAAACGTATACCCCAGGCCGCGCCCCCAGTGCCCCCCTCCTCCAGCCACACCCTACCAGCCTTCGGTTACTATCAGGGGATTAATTCACCAAGGCTCTCACGACCTAGTCATCTCTCCTCTGAACCTTGCATTGTCTCACATCCAGACCATAACAGTACTGAGTATGTACAGATCTTTTTCTTGTTATTGTTCCCTAAATGATACAGTATGACAACTGTTAACATAACATCTACATTGTATTGGGTGTTATAAGTAATCCAGAGATGATTTAAAGGGCCAGGGAGGGTGTCCATAGGCATATAGAAATACTGCAAGACTGGAGTATGAATTTTGATATCTGCAGGGGGTCCTGGAACCAATTGTCCATGGGTTTAAGTGTGACTCAGAGGGCAGTTAAGGGACCTTCCCAGGATCTCAGAGCCAGTGTGTGATATGATGCAGCCTGCCTGTCTCCAAAACCTGACTTTTAACCACTATAGTGTAATACAGTTGTTAACAAAGGGTTCCCAAAATAGAAAGTGGTATAATTAAAAAAACAATAACCTCAGATGTACGTTTAAGGTGATTTTAATGAAACCTATGTGAAGGGTGGAAGAAAGGGAGAAAAAGTGTGCTGAAATAGTATATTTTTAGAATAGAGAATCATATCCACATGGAATAATTTCTTAAAACATTTTGAAATACAACCAGAAAATTGTATTTATTACAAAATCTGAAAAACTTTATTTTATGATTATAAAAGCAATTTATATATATGTGCATATATATATAAAATATATATGTGTATATATATATATATATATATATATATATGGAGAGAGAGAGATAGTAAAAAAATTAAACATTATATAAAATCCAAAGTAGAGGGTAAAAATTGTTCTAATTTCCATGACCCAGTGATAATCTTTAGTACTGTTTGGTAAATGACCTTCCAGATACCTCTTTATATAAAGATACACACATACATTCATGATTGTGCCTGCACGTATGTGTCTGCGTAACTATCTATCTATCTATCTATCTATCTATCTATCTATCTGTGTTAGCTTTCCATCACTGTGACAAAATACCTGAGATAAGATAAATAACTTATAAGAAGAAAAGGTTCATTTTGGCTTGCAGTTTCAGAGGTTTCATTTCAGCCCATGGCCTTAGCCCTGTTGCCTCAGGCCTGTGATGTCACAGGGGATATAGGGGGTGCCTGGCCAGGAGGCTGCTCACCTCATGGCAGTGGAGAAGCGGAGACAGAGGTCGGGGCTGGGGTTCCAGTACCCTACCAAGGGTGCTCCAATGATCCGACTTCCTTCCACAGAGGCCCCGCCTCCCAAAGGTTCCACCACCTCCCCTCCCCGTAGCAGTCTGTGGCCTTTGGGGACATTCAAGACACAAACTGTAACTCTACCTTGATCTCTCTCTTCATCCTCTATCTCCACATCATTAAATGACCCCGTTAGCGGCTGCGAGGAGCCCGCTGGTGGGACGTGCCCTTATTCACTTGTGTGCTGCTAAACTGTTGGGCCTGCGATGCTTCCAGCAGGTTGAGGTTACACCTGGGCCACGATGACCACCTTTGAGTGCCTGTCTCCATGCACGTGTCCAGTTCTCTTCTTAGGATCCGCTTAGTGGGCAGAGGTCACAAAAGCATCACAGACTTCAGGGGGAGGGGACACTGCTGCCTCGTCCCATCCAATCCAGCCTTGGGCTCTTCACAAACCCAGGGGCTCTGGCTGCCCAGACAGCGTCTCGTTCTGCTAGGCCACGCTTGCTGGCCGCTGCTGGGGGAACTGGCCAGGGCCTCTCCTCAGCTAGGGCATGTCCCAGATCCTGGAATTGCCCTGTTTGGACATTGCGAATGACCTGGCCACAGGAGCTTCTGCACCTGAGAGCCCGAGCGTCTGCGGTACCGCACTTATCAGCACGCATGAGACCCTGGGTCGGTGCCCTGTGTTGCAAAAGAGAAAAAAGAAGCAACCACCTTTGCTTCCCGTCCGTGTGGCTGGGCCAGGCACCTGTCTGCACACCTTTCTGGAGTGTTGCGCTGAGTACTCCCTTCTGAAAAGAGACAAGGGGGTACTGGGCCTGGTCCCAGAATTCTGCAAACAGAACCCATGGAGGCTGAGCCGAGACAGCGGTGGGGCTTGGCGTTCTGCTCAGGCTTAGGTTCACCCACCAGGCCAGGCTGCGTCCTGGGGAGACTGGCCAAGTGAGAGGCAGGTGATCACGAGGTGCTGCCTGAGTCGTAGGAGAAGGAGACCTAAAAACAGACTAGTAAGTTCTACAAGGAGGACCGCAGCCTGGCCCGGGTCCTGTGGGACCACGGAAGGTGGCACTGGGGAAGGGAGAGGCCCCTCCACCGTCAGACATCGGCGCGGCTCCCCAGTAAGCCCAGCCCACAGTCTGTTTTTCAAGTCCACTGCTAAGTCACTTGGAAAGAGACTCCCAAGCGCCCCTTTGCCAGGCACTCCTTTGGTGGTGGAACTGACATTTGTTATTGTAGGAAGTGGAGCTTTTATTAGCCCTGGACTAGGCTGAGGGTGATGTCAGCCTTCCTCTGGCAGGGACCGAAGCGCCGGCTGTTTGGAGAGGGAAGGCACCAGGATGCCCCTGGACCCCGGCAAGGGGCCCTATGCTTTAGAGAGCCCCAGATCCATTCTCCCTAAACTGTCCTTTATACCTGGTTTTTCTAAGTCAGGATCCAGGACCCCATCTGTCTACACCTGTAAATCTCTTAATTTACAACAGTCCCTATTTCCACAAGGTGGATTGAAGGTACCGAGGTACTGTCCTGCAGGCCCTCTGCCTTCGGGCTTTTATGGGCTGGTTCTCCACTGTGAGCTGCAGCTGGTCCTGTTGTCTCCCGTCCTTTCTGTGCAGAACATTCCTCACTCAGTAATGCGAAAGGAGAAAACAGCTCCAAACACAGCGAGGGCAGAGGAGATGGGGATTACGTAATCACATGGGGATTTCTAGAACGTTTCGCCAAGTAATTGCAGACATCACATTCTTTTCAAGTACACCTAGAGCATTTATGAAAGGTGACTATTTTTCTCAAGAAAAAGTCATCTGTGTGTGCATGGGGGGGCACTGGGGTGGAACCCAGGGGCGTTCTACCAATAAACTACATTTCCAGTCTTTCATCTTTTAAATTTTGAGTCAGGGCCTCAATAAGTTGCTGAGGCTGACCTCCAACTTGAGATCATCCTACCTCATCCTCCTAAGTAACTGGGATTGCAGGCACGTCACCATGCCTGCTTCAGAAAGCTGTCTTCTGCCAGGCTTGGTGGTGTACGCCTGTAATCCCAGCAGCTTGGGAGGCTGAGACAGGAGGATCTAGAGTTCAAAGCCAGCCTCAGCAAAGACGAGATGCTAAGCAACTCAGTGAGACCCTGTCTCTAAATAAAATACAAAACAGGGCTGGGGATGTGGCTCAGTGACCGAGTGCCCCTGAGTTCAATCCCCAATACCCACCCCCCAAAAAAGAAAGCTATCTTCTGTCATGTCAAAAAGTTGAATTGAACAAAAAACATTTTCTGACCAGCAGGTACTTCAATAAGAAATCAATAACAAAAAGATCTAGAAAAAAAATTTGAAACTTTTTAAATTCATAGGCCAAAAGAGAAAGTGAGATGGGCTTTAGGAGTAAACAATGATGAAAATTCCACCTGTCAGAGCAAATCAGATGCTTTTATGGGAGAAAAGGACTGAAAATCAGTAAATACCACATTTACTACAAGAAGGAAGCGGGAGAGCTGGGGCTGTAGCTCAGGGGCAGAGAGCTCGCCTCGCACGTGTGAGTTCCTGGGTTCCATCCTCAGCACCACATAAAAATAAATAAATAAAGTTAAAAAAAAGAAGTTAGCAAGAAAGCACCTCAATAAACTCTTAAGAACATGGGGGAAAGGAAATGTTATATAGAAGAGCAGAAATAAGTGAAATAGAAAGCAGCTGTGATAAGACAGATGACTTAACAAAGTCAAATTCTGGCTAAAAAAAAAAGAAAAGAAAAAAGAAAGCTAATAAAACTGGCAAAGTTCTGGCAAGATCAATGAAGGAACAGAGGGAGGTCATGGGCCATGGATGGATTGGAAAAGCAACACGCCCTCGGACAGTTAACACGATAAAAATGTAACAGGATGTCATGAGCAAATTTATGAGATAACTTTATAAATTTAAATCAAATGCACAAATTTTACATTTAAAAATAATGAAATTTGGCTCCAGAAAAAAATTTAAAATGTAAACAATGTTTTAATCATTTAAATAATTAAACCGATGATCCAAAATCTTTATATCCACCACCAGGTATGGTGGTGCACGCCTGTAATCCCAGGGGCTGGGGAGGCTGAGGCAGGAGGATCTCAAGTTCAAGGCCATCCTCAGCAATTCAGCAAGGCCCTAAGCAACTTAGTGAGACCTTGTCTCTAAATAAAAAAATCAAAAGGGCTAGGGATGTGGCTCAGTGGTTAAGTGCTCCTGGGTTCAACCCCTGGTACAAAAAACAAACAAACAAACCAAAAACCTTCATATCCAAGATGTTTTTTTTCTTAATCAGGAGAGTTTTATCAAACATTTAGGAATGAATTCACTCAATCAAACACAAACTCTTCCAGAGAGAAGAAAAAAATAACAATGCTCCTTCATTGTTTTTATGAAGCTGTACAACTTTGGTTTGATATCTAAATCAAAAACTGTTCAAGGAAGGAAAATGTAAAGTTATCTTTTCCATAAACAAGACGGTATCAGTAAATAGAATTCAACAGTGGAAAAGATAATACTGTACGACCCAGTTGTATGGATATTTTAGAATACATTGAAAAATCAAGTAATGTTATTAACTACATTAATAGATAAAAAGAGAAAACCATATGATCATCTCAATAGATACAGAAAAAGTGTTTGATGAAATTCACAGTGTTTAAAATTTCCAAGCCAGGTGCAGTGCTGTGTCCCTGTCATCCCACTGCTTGGGAGGCTAAGGCAGGAGGATTGCTTGAACCAAGGAGTTCAAAACCAGCCTCGGCAGCATAGCAAGATCCTGTTTCCAAAAAGAAAAAGAAAAAAAAAAAAAAATGCTAGGCAAGCTAAAAATATAAAGAAAACCTCTTAACCTGTGGGGTGTGGTGGCCCACACCCATAATCCTAGCAGCCATGGAGGCTGAGGCAGGAGGACTGCAAGTTCAAAGCCAGCCTCAGCAACTTAGCAAGGCTGTAAGTGACCTAGCGAGACCCTGTCTCAAAATAAAAAATAAAAAAGGGCTGGAGATGAGACTCGGTGGTAAAGCGTCCTTGCGTTCAACCCCTAGGGAAAAAAAAAAAAAAAAAGGGAGGGGGGGAATCTTCTAGCCTAATTCAGGATCCAGAGGGAACACCTTAGTAAACGCTGAGATGTTAGATCAGAGGCGAGGCCGGGATGGCTGCTTCCATCCTCTCTTTTCAACATTAAAGTCTAGGCCAGGGAAAATAATCAGTATAAACTGAGAGCAGAAGAAACAAAGCTGCCATTATTTAGAGGTCACGTGACTACTGACTCCTGTGGAGGAGCTGCTGAGAGGGGTGCCCGGCACACAGTAGGCCCTGAGGCCCGCAGAAAGCCCTTGCTGAATGAATGAGTGCAGAACCATAGGCAGAAAGGGCTGAAAGGACCCACCTTCTCTTCATCTGCTTTTATCTGCACTTCCTTCTGATTGTCCCAGGGTGTGAGTGTGTGTGTGTGTGTGTGTGTGTGTGTGCGCGCGCGCGCGCCTCTCCATTTACTTTCAGACTTTAGTTTTTATATCAAACATAGCCAAATCCTTTTTCTTTTTTACTGATGTGAAATTCGCATTACATGAAATGAAACTTTGTGTGTGTTGGGGGACAGTGGGGTTTGAACACCTGGGCACTTGACCACTGAGCTACACCCCCTTTATGTGCTTTTTGAGACAGGGTCTCGGGTGCTGGCGGGCCTGGAACTTGTGACCCTTCTGCCTCAGCCTCCCACGTTGCTGGGATTACAGACGTGCACCACCATGCCCAGATAAGGGGTTTTGTTTTATAATTTACAAATATTTACATTCTGTAGATTCTTTTCACTTCCTTGATAGTTATTCCTTGATGCACAAGTTTTGATTTTAAGACGTTCAATTTATTTTTAATTTTGTTACTCTTCTTTTTTTAAATACAGGGGATTGAACCCAGGGGCCTTTACCGCTGTGCTACATCTCCACTCCTTTTACTTTTCATTTTGAGATAGAGTCTCTAAGTAGCGGAGGCTGGCCTCAAACTTGTGAGCCTCCTGCCTCAGCCTCAAGTTGCTGCAATTACAGGTGTGCGCCACTATGCCTGCTTAATTTTGGTACCTTCTTGTTATTTTTGTAAAGAGGAATACCTTGCCCAATTCAAGGTCCAAGATTGACCTCTGTTTTCTTCTAAGAATTTTATGGTCTTAACTTCTGCTTAGGTAATCAATTTTTAGTCAATTTGTACATAGGGTTAGGAAAGTCTGATTTCATTTCTTTGTGTGTGGATATCCAGTCGTCCAAGCACCATTTGTTAAAGAATCTAATATTTCCTCCTTTGCCTGGTCTTGGCATCTTGTTTGAAAATTAATTGACTATATGTATATGTGTTTATTACCAGACTCTCAATTCTATTTTGTTGGTCTATATACCTACAGTTAAACTTTGTAATAAGTTTTGAAATCAGGAAATGCAAGTCCTTCGAATTTGTTCTTTGGTGTTGTTTTGGCTATTTGGGTTTCTTGAAATTTCAGATGAATGTCATAATAAGCTTTTCTGTGTTTGCAGAGAAGACCCTTGGAATTTTGATAGGGATTGCGTTGAATCCATAGGTCACTTTGGATCATAGTACCATCTTTCTCGCAGTGCTGGGGATTGAACCCAGGGCCTTGTGCTTGTGAGGCAAGCACTCTACCAGCTGAGCTATCTCCCCAGCCCTTGCCATCTTAATAATACTAAATATTCCAACCCATGAACATGGATGTCTTTCCATTTCTTTAGGTTTTCTTTAGTTTCTTTTAGCAATGTTTTATAGTTTTCAGTGTACAAATCCAAGTTAAATTTTATTGTCTATTCATGTCTCTTGATAGATTAGGATTCTTTATGGGAAATACGATCAGTTTTTCTCTAATTTTGGCTACAATATTCTGAGTTTAAGGAGGGAAGTACTCATTTTGATTAATTTCTGATTTTTCAGAGGTTCCACTTTTAACAGACGCATGAAATGCTTCCATTTCTGACTGGAAGACTAGATTTCTTTCTATCTTTTAAATATGTTATATCCTATTTATTAAACGCTAATCATTTCTTAAATTTAAAGTTCAGCCTGCACTGTTATTCTAAGTGGAACAAATTTTAACAAACTCTTGTTAGAGATTCGATTCATATTTAATTCCATTTACAAACTCTGCTCATTAAGCCACTTTCGTCTTTAGAGCTCATTTGTAATTTGGCGTCGTAGTTTCCTTCTCCACTGTTTTAATTGCCCCCCCCCACGGCCCCGTGGCATGTGAGGAGACCACACACCTCCCTACCTTCCCCGAATCACTGAGACGACACCCTTCCAGCCTCTCTCTCCCCACATGACCACAGTACCCGCCTTGGAGTGGCGCTGCTTCTAGCCCACTCCTTACAAGAGCATTTCCTTCATTTAACCATGAGAGCTTTTTACTTTTCATTCTCTACTCGCTTCTGTGACCTCAGTGGGTCTCTCTCCCTCAACAGGTCAAGCCTGCTCTTGGCTTAGTTTCAGCAGATACTGGAAACAGTTTACAGTTCAAAATGGATAAAGATGTGCTACTTGCTTCCTTCACTCACAACTGTGCCACACATATAGACACTTAAGAAGCAAACAGTTGCTGGGCGCAATGGCATGCACCTGTAATCCCAGGGGCTGGGGAGGCTGAGGCAGGAGGATCATGAGTTCAAAGCCAGCCTCAGCAACTTACTGAGGCCCTACGCCACTCAGTGAGACCCTGTCTCTAAATAAAAAAAATAAAAAGGGCCGGGGATGTGGCTCAGTGGTTAAGCTGAGTTCCCTCCCTGTTACAAAATAAAATAAAATAAAATAAAATAAAATAAAATAAAAATAAGAATAATAATAAATAAATAAAAATTTAAAAAATAGAAAGAAAGGAAGGAAGGAAGGAAGAAAAAGCCTGTTAGCAAGTAGGTACAGAACAGTTCTATAAGTAACGGAGCCCAGGTCTTGGCCCTGTTGGGCTCCGCCCATCTTCTTGTGCAGAGGGTTATAGGAGGAGGATGTGTCCCCACGGGAGCAGGCCGGCACTCCTGTGGCTGGCAACTGTCCTCACCATCACTTAGACAGGAGACCTTCCAGGGCCTAGGTATCGGCAGCATCGCTAGGCGTGCCGCCTAGGGGACTTACTAGAGTTCTCTAGCCTGTTTATCCAAGGGGAGGGAATGTTGCTGAAAGAAGTTGACACATCCTTCATTTAACCATGAGAGCGCTTTTTACTAAGTTATCGTGCCAATTAACGAGTTGCTAACTTCTTCAGTGAAAACTCATTTTTGACATTCAGTTGACTAATTAGCAAGCCTGAAGTGTTATCTAGGTTTGGATGGCGCCGTGGTCCACCTTCTAGTATGATCCCAGCCACCCCCTAGTCTGTGACACACCATCCACGATGGGACATTTTAAAGCCATCGTGGACATTGTAATAAGCATTTGGAAGAAGTTCTACAGTGAGAATCAATGGTTGCGTGGGGTGGCCACATTTTGCCTCCGTCTTGAAAGTTTCATTGGGAATTAAATTTCCAGGTTGATGTACTTTTTTCTCTTCATCATTTTGTGGTAGCTTATGGCTTCTGGTCGGCCGTTGAGAATCAGCCATCATTATGCCCTGTTTCTACTTTGGATTTCAAGGTTCCTCTCGTCTTGGTTGCTGTCTGGAGACCATGGTGGGCCCGAAGGAGACATGAAGTACGGTAGAGTGGCCCACAGTGAAAGTCTGTCTGTAGGATTTCTGAATTCAGACCAAGCAAAGAACTCATCATCAGAAACTTCCAAGCACACAAGAAGCCAAGTTAGGAGAGTAAGAGCTGGACAGAATCACAGGAACAAAAGCGTTCGGACCCCAGGGACTGCAGGTATGGGAATCTCAGTTTAGGGTTCTGGATGACACCCTTTTGTAAAGGGTTTGAGGAAATAAAAGACAGAAACACCAAAACTATGAATGAGTGTCAACAGACTAGCAGCAACAAGCAGGTGGATTTGAATGAAATAAGCAAATGAAACTTTAAAAAGTGCAAACATACCAGTTAGAACAGAATGAATTAAGCAGTAGATTAGATATAACTGAAGAGAGAATTAGCAAACTGAGAAGTTTCCCAGTAGAAATGCAGAAGGGAAGTTACAAGACATGGAGGCACATCAGAAAGGGTTTTCCAGTCTCTAAAGAAAGGACTAGAGAATACTAAGGAGAGGAAGCATCTGAGGGATTAATAGCAGTACATGTTTCAGAACTGATGAAAAAGAGATGAACCCAGCGTAGTGGTGCTCACCTGTGATCCCAGCAAAGAGGCTGAGGCAGGAGGATCGAGAGTTCAAAGCCAGCCTCAGCAACTTAGAGAGGTCATGGGGTTAGGATGTAAAAGAACAAAAACAAGAAAAATTTTCATTCTAATAGTAACACAACAGCAAACCCTGAAAAGAAAACAGAACAAACGTTAAAAACCAGGCCTAGCAAAGCACAGTGGTGGTGAGGAGGCTTGATGAACAGACCACAGAGAAGGAGTCCTTCACCTGCGTCCAGCGCTGTGGGTTTCACCCCAGAAATGTGAGTGGGTCATCCACTGATTGGGGGATCCTTAAAGCTGGGCTTCAGATGACATTCAGCTTAAAATATTTTCTAATTTCCTTTGTGACTGCTTTGACCTGAGAGGTATAGAAGTGTGTTGTTTAATTTCCAAATTTAGATGTTTTCCAGGTATCCTTTTCTTACTGATTTCTAGCTTATATTTCATTTGATTTTTTTTTTTTTTTTTGCGGTGCTGGGGATCGAACCCAGGGCCTTGTGCTTGCAAGGCAAGCACTCTACCGACTGAGCTATCTCCCCAGCCCTATATTTCATTTGAATAAGAGGACACACTCGATATGATCTTAATTATTTTAAATTTATTGACATGTCTTATGCTCCAATATATGTTTAACTTGGTATATTCCATGTGACCTTGAAAAAAGTGTATTTATAGTTTTTAGGTGAAATATTCTATAAATGGCAATCAAATTGAGTTAGTTCATAGTGTTGTTCAAACCTACTATGTTCCTACAGATTTTTTGGTCTTTTTGTTATAACGATTACTGAAAATGAAGTGTTCAAATCTCTAATTTTAAACGTAGATTTTTTGTTTTCCTTTTAATTTTGTCAACACTTGTGAGATGCAGTTAAAGCAATGCTTAGAAGAAATTTTATAGCTTAAAAATGCTGTTATTAGAAAAGGGAAAAGGTTTAGTATCAATGCTCTAAGCTTCCATTTTAATTATATAGAATAAGAGCAAATTAAATCCAAAATATGTAGAAGGAAGAAAATAATAGAGACAAGAGTGGAAGCTATATAAACACAAAACAGACAATAAAGAAAGACCAACAAAGCTGAAAATTGGTTCTTTAATGTGAGTAATAAAGTTTATAAGTAAAGATATAATATTGAAAAACAATAGCATCTAATTCAAGAAAGGATAAGTCAGTGTTAAAGAGGGTCAAGATCCTTGAACTATTCAGGAGCAGGCAGAGTACGGTATTACAGAAATCTAGACTTTGTTATGTATGCATGGCAAAACCTCAAAAGTTACCACTGAAAAGAAAATAAACCGAGTGTATGAGTTCCAAAGAGTACAGGAAATACAGGAATAGAAGATAAGAATGGGAAAAACAAACAGAAAAAGGAAAACCTAATCAACTAAAGACAAACTAGCAAATAGGCACACAAAAACAGGCCAAGAAAGAAAAAAAGACATCGAAAAGAAGATGCAAAGAGGAATAAAAGATTGTAGAAATAAGTTTAAAAATAACAATAATCACAGAGGCAATTGCACTAGTTGAAGAACAGAGATTTTCAAAATAGATTATGACCCAACCCAGCTAGTTTTCTAAGAGATGTATTAAAAGTAATATAGAATTCTTGAATATAAAAAATAAAAAGGTGCATCAAAAAAGCTGTTTTAATGATGTTAACATCAGACAAAATAGTCTTTAAAGGAAAAATCAAAACTAAGAATAGAAAGGTTATTATATAATGCTAAAATATTTAATTCAACAAAGGATAAGCCAATTCAAAACTTGCATGCATCATATAATATAGACTTAAAATGAATAAAGCAAAAATTGACAGAAAAAAATCAAGAAGCATTTGATTGAAAAATGCACCATTATAGAAGATTCCAATATATTTCCTTCAACAGCGTGGATAGATCAAACATAAAATGTAAGGATGTAGAAGATTCGAACAATATAGTTAAAAGTTTGATTGACTGATCATTTTTAGACTATCTTGCATAAGAACTGAAGAATATGCATTCATTTCAAGCTCTTGTGGAACATTTGTGAAAAAATGTATATTATGCCACAAAGCAAGTCTCAACAAATATCAAAGATTGAAATTATACATATCACTTTCTATGATTATGTTGCATAAGTTATAAATCAACCACAAAAGACAAGTTATTAATACATTTGGAAATTAAGATGCTCACTTTCATATAACCCATTAATCAAAGACAAAATTAAAATGGAAATTAGAAAGTGTTAAACAAGATATAATAATGAAAATATCACGTTAAAGCTGAGGCATGCAGCTAAAACAGGACTGAGAGGAAAATTTATAGCCTTAATTTCAAACATTGGAAAGTAAGACTAAAAATAATGAGCTAGCCATCTCAAGGAGAAAAGGAGAAGGAGAGGGGGAAGGAGAGGGAGAAGGAGAAGAGGAAGAGCAAGAGGAAGAAGAGGAAGAGAAAGAGGAAGAAGAAGAGGAAGAAGAAGAAGAGGAGGAGGAGGAGGAGGAGGGGGAAGAGGAAGAGTAAGGAGGAGGAGGAGGAGAAGAACAGCAACAACAACTAGAACTATAGCAAAAAACCCAAAGAAAGAGAAGGGAATTGCTGTGGTCTGGATGTTTGGGTCCCCATTCCCCAAATTCAGATGGTGATACTGTAAGCGGGTGGGGACTTCAGAAGGTGAGTAATGTCATGAGGGCTGAGTCCTCACCAATGGGCTTAGTGCCCTTCTAAAATTGACACGTAATCTGTAATCCCAGGACTCAGGAGGCTGGGGCAGGAGGATTGTTAGTTCAAAGCCAGTCTCAGCAACTTGGTGAAGCCCTAAGCAACTCAGGGAGACCCTGTTTCTAAATAAAATATTTTTTTATAAAAAGGGGCTGGGGGTGTGGTTAAGTGATTAAGCAATCCTGGATTCAGACCCTGGTGCAAAAAAATAAAACAAAACATATTGATGTAAATGTATCACAGTGTCTCATCATCTTATTGATACCTGCCCACCTGGAGTGTGTCACTGTGCTCTTCATTCTTGGTGTCATTACATGGTTTGTACTGCCCCTCTGTCTCTTGAGCGATCTCAGGGGAAGTTGACCAAGTTCTTTAATATCTTTAAGGATATCTATAACAATATCTTTAATTTCCTTGCTAATCTACTCTACTATATGCTCATTTTCTCTCTCTTTAATTTCTACCCTTTATTAATTTTTCCACTTGTTTGGGCTGCTATGACAAAATACTACAAACTGGAAAACTTATAAACAGCAGAAATTTCTTTCTTTCCTTTCTGGTGGCTGGAAAGTTCAAGATCAAGGCTCCAACAGGTTCCATGTCTTGGGAGGGCCACTTTCTGGTTCATATGTGGTCCCTTCTAGCTGTGCCAGATATACTACCTGCCATGTAGCAGGAACTCAATTTCTTCTTATAATCAAGACCAGTCACCCTTTACTGTCCCCTTGACTCAGAGGCATGAAGACCCAAGGGCTGGTAGCAGCCCCAAATCTGATCTGATGGAGCTGAAGCTGCTTTTTCTGGAGAAAGCATTCCTGTCTTGGAAACCCTACCTCCAAACCTGCCGAGCTCACAGCAGTGAGGATGGGAAGGGAAAATCCTACAAGCAGGTCCCTGGTGCCATGGTGGGCAGAGCAGCCGGGTCCTCTCCTCGATGGATGGGAGGGAAAGCCACACACATTAGTTGCTGATCCAGAGCACACACTGCATCCGGTGCCATGAGACCCCCCTCCTGTCATGTTCTTTCTGTCTGGAAGGGTTTCTCCTTAGAGATCAAGTATTTTAGCAGGAATCTGGGATGTAAAGTTGAAGAGCTAGGCTTTGGAATCAAGAATGGCTGTGATCACCATGAAAGCAGGATCTGGAGGAGGGAGGACCAACAGTCCCAGGTGCTATGAACAGTCCAGCAAAGAAGGGTCAGCCCTGCTTAGGGCTTGGCTCTGGGCTTCCCTTGTTAGGACACTCCTTCTCCTGTCAGCCCTTGTGCCTGAATGTCATTGATTGAGTTTAAGCATAAAATTACTGTATGGCTCGGTTTAGGAATTGCTTTAGGCAGCTGTTCACATCCCAGTCCCTCAGAGTCAGCAGTTGGGGCTATCCCTTTCTCCACTTGTGGGTCAGAACGGAATGTGTACCGGATACTTTGGGTTCTCAGATCCTGCTTCCAGCCTCAGTTGGGGATGGCAGTTTAGTGGTTCACGACTCAAGCCCCCGTGAAGATCCAGCCCCTCCAGCTGCAGAGTCCAGCCTGCGAGAGACAGCCGTCTCTGTCTTCAGACTGGCGCTCGTACAGGGGCACAAGCCCTTGGGCTAATGGGACGGGCCACCTGGCGCTGTTCATGGTGCTGAACTGTAGCTGCTGGTTTCTGGGCGCTGTCTTTACCCTTTCCACTGAGGCAGGAGGGACTTCCAGCCCCTTCCAGGGATTAGAGCTCAAGTAAGCAATGATACCAGCAGACAGAAGAGGGGAACAGATAGAGTCCCTTGGAGAATACCGCTGCTGAGGCCCTTCCAGGGAGAGGAAAACGGGACTTTTCTTTTTGGTCGCCATTTATCACGTTCTACAGTTGTCAAGACCTCTGGGAAGCTGGGAACCATATCACCCCGCCACACCATTTTCACACCATTCCTACTAGTTCATAGAAGGGAGTCAAGACCCAGTGCTGCACATTGCTGAGCTTCAGGGTTCATGCTGGATTCTTCGTCACTTTGCCAGCGTATATGGTAGGCATGCCATGAGCGTTGACGGACTGATGTCACGTCGGGTGTAACTTCATTCCTGCCTCTAAGGAGAGCAGGAGGGCTAACGTGTAAGTTCCACCCATGTGACAGTCATTTGCTCTTAGGTTCTTTAATGTAATCCTCATGGGAGATTTACACACATTTCCCAACCAAGAATCGGGCTTACGGCCCTAAGTCCCCTAGTGAGATGTCACGGCTCCTGCAAGGTGAGTCTGAGGCTCGAATCCAGGTCATGCTGATCCCAAAGGTTGTGTTTTCCTCCTCATCTACTGTATCCCACTGGACACTTCCTTTATGTGCAAGAAGGGAGAGATGCAGACTCCACAAAGGAGAAGAGGCCTTGCAGTCCCAACCGACACCTTGTTAACATCTGGAGGTCATGTTACAAGGTTAGGAAGTGGACTTTGTGGTGGTAACTATTGCTGATCAGGGTGTGGTGTGCAGCCAGGAGCTCAGGTCTAGGGCAGGGAGCGGGGGTGCTGAGGCCAGCAGGGCTCAGCATTCTTGCCTCGATGCCTCCTTCATGGTCAAGTTTCAGATAGCGAAAGTAATGGATGACTTCCGACAACAGGAGTCATTAGGAAAGCCAATAAAGATACAATAGATCTGGCAGGGGAACAAGAAACAGCTCAGGTGATGTGCTAGGAGGCTACAGGTAGGTGGTTTTCTTCGGCTCCTGGATGAATCAGCCTGGCAGCCACCCAGACTTCCATCAGGATCCAGAGACGCAGCCAGCTCTGGGTCCATGTCGGGCCAGCTGTGTCCTCCCATCTCCCTAGAGTGGAGACTTTTTTCCAGTTTACTGATGCTTTCCCTAATTCTGCTTGGTCGACCTGAATGCTGCTCTGCTCTTGTTGGTTGGCCGAGTCCATGTGGTCCTTCTGACCTGTCTTCGCACGATGTTTTCCAGAGGATTTGTAGATATGCTCTAAAGTGTTTCCTGAGTCAATGTCCCTTTTCTTCGATGGACCCTCCTACCCCACGTGGGACTGGTACTGACCCCATTACAGTCTCATAGCACTGGACTAGTGCTGGTCAGCGGAGATCAGGATGATGGCATGGCTGACCCCTGCATTGGACCGTCTGCCTGATGCTTTTCAGCTTGCTGCCTGCCAAGCACTGACACCACTCCCATGAGAGTTTTATTAGGGCGTGTTATCTTGTGATAACTGTTTAAATGTTGGCTTCTTAGAAGAACATGGATATGCAAGGGGTACAGGTTAGATGTGAGATCCGGAACCCATCCTCTTAAGGCACAGTTTCTCAATACTTTCCCTCCACTGACCACTTCAAGGCTGTTTGGCACACTCATAAGTTATCAATTTGCAGTTTTTAAAAATGGAGAGTTGCAGCAAAGATTTTAAATTAAAAGATTCAACATCATTTTCTTCTTTTTTCGAGGCGGAGTCTCGCCAATTTGCCCCACCTGGCCTCGAACTTACGATCCTCCTGCCTCAGCCTCCTTGTAGCTGGAAACATCATTTAAAACGTCAGTAATCGTTTCAGGTCAGTGGGAAAACATTCCGTTCGCCCGCGCCCTCCCTCCCTAAGGCAGGGGTGGAGCAATCTCCCGTAGCCGCACTGTGATTCGTTCAGAATTAGACACGTGACCAAGAGGATCCGATCAGTGTGAAGCTCGGACTTCTGGGAATTCTGGGACCCGCCTCTCCTCTGGTCTGGGCGGTGGGGTGGGGCGTGCGATCGGGCTTCGCCCGGCTGTGACCATTTTTCCACCTCAAGAGAAGCTGGGTTGAAAAGAAGCCAACGCGAGGAGGAGGACCGAGCCAAGGCACCTGCAGCGAGCCGGAGCCAGAGCCCTGACATCACAACTGCCCTAATTAGTTCCGCTTATTTAAGCCCGTTGGAACTGGGCTCGGGTCATCCCCGACCCAGCGCACACCCGCCCGCACGCCACCTGTCTTCTCACGGCGTGCGGAGATGTGCGTGGGGTGGGCCGGGAGGAGACGACGCTCGCTTTTCAGAACGTTACTTCCTGCAGCCCCGAATCACGGGCCAGATGCCGTCTGTTGCTCATGAGCTCTTGGGTGACCCAAGCCCCAGGAGGAACCGCCTCTCGTTCGCCGAGCAGGGCCCTCCCTCACGCAGCCATCGCGGCTGCAACCCTGGCGCGGATCCCAAAGCGCCATTTCTGGCCCATGACTCACAAAGCAAATAATCTATAAGTGAAAAGCCTCTTATCATACGTTGGCAGGAAAAACAAGATGACAAGCCAGGCAGCATTTTTCCTTCATGTTTGAACCCCAAATGTGCCAGGGGCTGCTTTATGCTCCGCACAAGAGCATTTTTGGCTCAAAAGCAAAGCATTAGCTCGCATGTGTACGCACTAATAATTGCTTTTCTACGCTATGTGCCCTTGATATTGTGCAATGTCCAACAGTGCTATCTGATAAAGGAGCTTTGTCGATATCCTCTTGGATCTCTTCCCAAGCAGAGTCTTTATCTTTACAGCTGGTTTAGGAGCATCTTGGCAATGATTAGAAGCACTTTTTGTGCATCTGCGAAGGGGACAGTAACTTAGCATCATGGCTCCTTAGCTTTAGCCATATCTGCACCTTTAGTAACAGGAATAATCAATGTTATGTTAGAAAGCATTGTTTTGTGCTCGCTCTGGAAAAACTGGATTGGTTGCTTTTTTTTCCCCCCTTTGCAAAGAATAGAAAACATTTTTATGGTTTCAGATTACTGTTTATCAAAGTTTTAATTTTGACGGTAATATATTGAGGACTAGGGACAAATGCATTGCTGGTCCAATAATGAAACCTTCCAGTGCTCCTCTTTGTACTTCCACTCACAATTCTAATTTGTGGCTGTCCATGTAAAGTCAATACCTAGGGATCTGTGTGTTTTGGAAAATGCAGCTTTGCTTCCAGAGTCCCCCTGGAGAACTATTTATTCATTCTGTTTACACTGCTCTTCTGAAGATTTGTGCTGCCATTGCCATTATTTTGCATTTTGAAGAACATCTTTAGACCCATTGATCCATTTTTATGAATTAGAGCTCTAATATAACTAATAGTAACAAAAAATAAATAAAACATAAAACATAAGCAGTAACTTGCGAGTGTCAATCTGATTTCTGTTCTTTTCTAGTCAATGTCACTCTTCTAACTGGTAGGTTCTAAGTTTTAATTTTTACTTCTGGTGTCCTAAGGTTTGACAATGGCAGTTTTAGGGGTGTCTGTTAAGGGAAGGAGAGATTAAAGTAGATGCTCACAACAGCAAGTCTTTGGATAAACATCTCAGGATTTCAAGATCATGAACACTGTCTTAAGTCTGATTCCCCAGTTCTGAACTCTCTCTAGAAGCATTTTGCTTTTTCGTTGTCCAGGAGGTGGCTGATAGGTGGGGACACTTTGCAACTGATTGTGCAGCACTGTGACCCTGATGCACACTTCCACCAGACTGTGTCCTGCTTAGGCGGAGATAGGATAGAAAGACGACCTAGAATAATGGCAATATGGCCTCTCTCCAGCGAGCAGACCTCTTCCCTCCCTCTGTACCTTGCCTTATTTGTCAGCTCAGACCTTCACAAAGAAGCCGAGCAAGGTGACAGGACCATGTGCCAGCCCTCAGGGCCACTTGCCAACATTCCTGTTCTCCCTCTTTGGGCACATGGCGGAGTCACATTTTCTTACATCTTTGACAGGAGGTGTGAACACGTGATTTGCTTTGGCTAATGAAATGTGAGCAAAGGGGACATCACTTCCTGGCAGAAGAGCCTGAGGGGTCTATGGCTGCTGGTCGCTAAGTTGTGTTCCAGGTGTGCCGCCAGGCTGCTCCCTTAGCGAGGGGAAGAGAATCTTCCTGCCACCGCTATGGCTGTTTAACACAATCAAGAAGAAGGCTGCATTGATTCAACCATTGTGTCCTATCGACCCATATACAGGACACGTACCCAGTTTAGGTGTCTATAAATTTTAATAGGTTTTTTTTTATAAACGTCTTCTATGAAGGATGATGAGCAGGATGGGTTAAGCCACCGAGGTCTTGGGATCGTTGGTTCCTGCAGCATCACCAGCCTCCTCTGATCCAAACAGGTGGGTGTGCAAGTCAAAACGGGGCACTGACTCATCTGCGGATCCCCTTCCCGAAAGCCTGCACCCACTGGTCCCCAGCAGCCTCCCACATGGCCCTCTTTATAGTATCCATACACTGTATCTTCAAGCTTTTGTTAAGCTAACTGGCAGTCTTTCTTGTTCTCTTTGCCAGCAGCCCACCCCAAATTAGGAATATCTTCAGTATTGGTATGCACGTTCACCAAGCAAAACACTCTTAATTACATTCTTTAAAAATTGAAGATAGCAGTGGTCTAAGCTCCACAGTGGTCATTAAAATACAAAGATCTATTTACTATTCGAAGATTTATGGTGCGCGGCGCTGCTCCAAGTCACGCAACAGTGGAGCGTGGCGCCGGCGTCCAGGTACCTGGAGGCGGGGTGGGGGAGGGGGCCGCGGCTCGCGCTGGCGGGGCGGGGCTGGGGACAGGGGCGCCCCCCTCGGGCGGCCGCCAGAACTGCAGCCGCAGCTGCAGCCGGCGCCCGGCTCGGTGCTGACTCGCGGTGGAAGTGCCACCCAGGCCTGCGATTGCCCAGCGGAGGGAGAACCGAGCCGCCACACACCCCCGACTGCTGTGGGAGGGGGCTTACCCGGCGGCTGGAGCCAGGGAAAATAGGGGGTCCCGGGGGCAGCGTGCGGCAGAGCCGAGACTGAAAGCGCCGGAGCATCTGCTCCATTTCTACCGTCGCCGAACTAAGTGCGCTGGGAGGCTTCGGCGACCAAGGGCGGGAGGTGGGGTGATGCCGCCGAGAAGCCGCGGACTCTCCAGGGACGTAAGCCCGCAGGTGCAGAGCGCCTGCGAAACCCAGGGGTCCTGACAGGCGAGCAGCGCGTGTCACCCGCGTGGCGAGGACCCAGCCCGCGCCCCTCTCAGCCAGAGGTGGCCGTGCGCTCGGAGGACCCTGGGACCCGGTTCGCGTGCAGGGGTCGCGATCTGCGTGTTTCCCGGATGCTCTGAAATCCTTGAAACACGCGGGGGAGGCTCGTGCCTCCTCCGCCGGTGTTTCTGGTTGACATTTTCCCCACGGTATTCAATTTTTGTCCACCTGACACTGGTCTGTGGTTTATTTTGTAGTAGCTTCTAAGCGTCAGGGATGATTCCTGTGCGACATTTCCCCCCAGCCCGTTCTTTCTTTCACACCGTGAACATCTTCGACAACTCCTGCGGTTGAAAAGGCTGAAAATAAAGAAATTTTGCATCTCTTCCAAAACCGCCTTCACAGAATCACAATTTTTAATTTATGAATTTCAGATTTGGGATAGTTTTGTGTTTTTCTGTAACTATTTTCCCAAATGGTTTAATTTGCCCTTTGCAGAAACTTGTCAACTCACTTGCCTCTATTTTCTTTTTTAACAGCTGTTTTAGGCTCACAAAAAATTAAAAGGACAGGAGAGCGATTTCCCACATGACCCCAGCCCCACACGCATACTCTTGGTTACCCGTGTACCAACCACATCAGACGTACGTTTGTTACGGCTGATGAACCCACACTGCTATGTCTTCAGCACCCAGACTCCAGAGTTCCCACGAGGGGTCACACCTATAATGAAACGTATTCACCGTAATAGTGGGATTCATATTGTTGACATCGTCCTAAAATCCTGTGTTGCACACATTCATTCCCAACCCCTGGCAACCACGTCTCCACAGTGTTGCCTTTTCCAAAATATCCTATAGCTGAAATCATACTGCATGTAGCCTTTTCAGATTCTTCTTTCTCTTAGTAATATGCATTTAGGGCTCCACCTTATCTTTTCTATGGTATGATGGCTCATTTCTTTTCAGTGCTGAATAATATTCCATTTTAGGAGGTACCTAAACTTAATTTAGGTTTAATTATCCATTTATCTACTTAACTGTTTTCCGGTTTTTTTTTTCCCCCCAGTAGTTGAGATTGAACTCCGGGTTGCTCTACCACATTCCCACCACCACCTTTTTTTTTTTTTTTTTTTTTTCCATTTGAGACAAGGTTTTGTTGAGGCTGGCCTCAAACTTACCATCCTCCTGCCTCAGCCTCCTGAGCAGTTACAATTACAAGTGTGTGCCACCGAGACTGCTTCTTCCATGTTTTGACAATTGTGAATGAAGTTGTGCTGTGCAATTGTGTGAGGTTTACATGTGGACACACGTTTTCATCTCCTTTGGATAAATAGCCAAGCAATGCAATTGCTGGATTGGAAATAGAAAGAGTATTTTAAAATATGTATGTAACTACCCAACTGTCTCCCAGAGTGTTAATTCCTACCAGTAATTAACTATCGCTTCTGCTGCTCTGTGTCCTGACCAGCATTAGGTGTTGTCAGTATTCAAGATTTCGGACATTCTAATGGGTGTGCTATGGATCTCGTTTTAATTTTAATTTAATTTAATTTTACCTAATGATGTATGGTGTGGAACATCTTTTCACATGCTTCTTTGCCATCTGGTCTCTTCTTTGGTGATGGATCCGTTAAGATCTTTGGTTCATTTTTTGTTTGTTTTGTTATTGTTGAGTTTTAAGAATTCTTTATATATTTTTGGATAACAGTTCTTTATCAGATGTGTCTTTTGCAAATATTTTCTCCCAGTTCAATACTTGTCTATTTATCCCTTTGACAATGTCTTTTGCAGAGAAGGAGTTTTAATTTTTTTTTTTTTTTTTTTTGTAACTGGAGATTGAATCCAAGGATAGTCAACCACTGACCTACATCCACACCCCTTTTTATTTTTTATTTGGAGACAAGATCTTGCTACTTTGCAGAGGCTGACCTCAAACTTGCAATTCTCCTGCCTCAGTCTCTGGAGTTGCTGGGATCATAGGCATGTACCACTGCACCCACTAGGAGTCCTTCATTTTAATGAAGTCCAGCTTATCAACTATTTCTATCATGGATCATGACCTTGGTGTTCTATCTAAAAAAATCATGGCCTTACTCAAAGTCATCTGGGTTTTCTGCTATTTTGTCTTTTAAGATTTTTATAGTTTTGCCATTGCATTTATGTCTATGATCTATTTTGAGTCAATTTTTGTGAAGGTGTAAGGTTTGTACCTAGGGTCTTTTTTTTTTTTTTTTTTAATGTGGATCCCATTGTTCCTGTACCATTTGTCAAAAAGATTATCTTTGTCACATTGTATTCTATGACCCATAGTCAAAGATCGGTGGGCTGCTTATGTGAATCTGTTCCTGGGCTCTCCTTCCTCTCTCTTGATCTGTTTGTCTATTATTCCACCAACACCACACTATCTAGATTCCTACAGCATTATATTCAGTATGAAAATCAGACGTGGTCAGATCTCCAGTTTCCTTCTTCTTCAATATTATGTTGCTATTCCGGGTCTTTAGACTCTCCATATAAACTTCAGAATGAGTTTCCTGATATCCACAGAACAACTTGCTGGGATTTTTTTTACTCCACAGATTAATTTGGGAAGAAGAGATCTCTTATCAACATTGGTGGCATTCCTATCCATGAACATGGGCTACTCTCTATTTCTTAGTTCTTTGAGTTCTTTCATGGAGTTTTGTTGTTTTCCCCTTGTATATGCTTTGTGATATTTATACCAAAGTATTTCATTCTTTTAAGTGTTAATGAAAATGGCAACATGTTTTTTAAATTTATTTTTATTGTAAACAAATGGGATACATGTTGTTTCTGATTGTACATGGAGTAACAGCATACCATTTGTGTAATCATACATTTACATAGGGTAATGAGGTTTGATTCATTATGTTATTTTTTCCTCTCCCCTACCCCTCCCACCCCTCTTTTCCCTCTATACAGTCCCTCCTTCCTCCATTATTGCCCCCCTCCCACCCCCCATTATGTGTCATCATCCACTTATCAGCAAGATCATTTGTCCTTTGGATTTTTGAAATTGGCTTATCTCACTTAGCATGATATTCTCCAATTTCATCCATTTGCCTGCAAGTGCCATAATTTTATTATTCTTTATGGCTGAGTAATATTCCATTGTATATATATATACACCACAGTTTCTTTATCCATTCATCAATTGAAGGACATCTAGGTTGGTTCCACAGTCTGGCTATTGTGAATTGAGCAGCTATGAACATTGATGTGGCTGTATCTCTGTGGTATGCTGATTTTAAGTCCTTTGGGTATAGGCCGAGGAGTGGGATAGCTGGGTCAAATGGTGGTTCCATTCCAAGTTTTCTAAGGAATCTCCACACTGCTTTCCAGAGTGGCTGCACTAATTTCCAACCCCACCAGCAATGTATGAGTGTACCTTTTTCCCCACATCCTCTACAACACCTATTGTTGCTTGTATTCTTGATAATCGCCATTCTAATTGGGGTGAGATGGAATCTTAGTGTAGTTTTGATTTGCATTTCTCTTATTACAAAGATGGTGAACATTTTTTCATATGTTTGTTGATTGCTTGTAGATCTTCTTCTGTGAAGTGTCTGTTCATATCCTTAGCCCATTTGTTGATTGGGTTATTTGTATTCTTCATGTAGAGTTTTTTGAGTTCTTTATATATTCTGGAAATTAGTGTTCTATCTGAAGTATGAGTGGCAAAGATATTCTCCCACTCTGTAGGCTCTCTCTTCGCATTGCTGATAGTTTCCTTTGCTGAGAGAAAGCTATTTAGTTTGACTCTATCCCAGTTATTGATTCTTGCTTTTATTTCTTGTGCTATGGGAGTCCTGTTAAGGAAGTCTGATCCTAAGCCAACAAGTTGAAGACTTGAACCTACTTTTTCTTCTATAAGATGCAGGATCTCTGGTCTGATTTCAAGGTCCTTGATCCATTGTGAGTTGATTTTTGTGCAGGGTGAGAGATAGGGGTTTAGTTTCATTTTGTTGCATATGGATTTCCAGTTTTCCCAGCACTATTTGTTGAAGAGGCTATCTTTTCTCCATTGCATATTTTTTGCACCTTTGTCTAGTATGAGAAAATTGTATTTATTTGGGTTTGTGTCCGTGTCCTCTATTCTGTACCATTGATCTACCTGTCTATTTTGGTGCCAATACCATGCCGTTTTTGATACTATTGCTTTGTCGTATAGTTGAAGTTCTGGTATTGCGATACCCCCTGTTTCATTCTTCCTGCTAAGGATTGCTTCAGCTATTCTGGGTTTCTTATTCTTCCAGATGAATTTCATGATTGCTTGCTCTATTTCTGTAAGGTATGTCATTGGGATTTTAATTGGAATTGCATTGAATCTGTATAGCATTTTTGGTAGTATGGCCATTTTGACAATATTAATTCTGCCTATCCAAGAACATGGGAGATCTTTCCATCTTCTAAGGTCTTTCTCAATTTCTTTCTTCAATGTTTTGTAGTTTTCATTGTAGAGATCTTTCACCTGTTTGGTTAGACTGATTCCCAAGTATTTTATTTTTTTGGAGGCTATTGCAAATGGAGTTGTTTTCCTCATTTCCCTTTCAGCTGTTTCGTCACTTGCGTATAAAAATGCTTTAGATTTATGCGTGTTGATTTTATAGCCTGCTATTTTGCTGAATTCATTGATGAGGTCTAGAAGTTCTCTGGAGGAGGTTTTTGGATCTTCTAAATATAGAATCATGCCATCAGCAAATAGTGACAGCTTAAGTTCCTCTTTTCCTATTCATACCCATTTAATTTCTTTGGTCTGTCTAATTGCTCTGGTTAGAGTTTCAAGAACAATGCTGAATAGAAGTGGTGAAAGAGGACATCCCTGTCTTGTTCCCATTTTTAAAGGGAATGGTTTCAGTTTTTCTCCATTAAGAATGATGTTGGCCATGGGCTTAGCATAAATAGCTTTTACAATGTTCAGGTATGTTCCTACTATCCCTATTTTTTCTAGTGTTTTGAGCATGAAGGGGTGTTGTTTTTTGTTGAACACTTTTTCTGTGTCAATTGAAATAACCATAAGATTCTTATCCTTAAGTCTACTGACATGATGGATTACGTTTATTGATTTATGGATGTTAAACCATCCTTGCATTCCAGGGAGAACCCCACTTGATCATAGTGCACAATTTTCTTAATATGTTTTTGGATATGGTTTGCCAATATTTTGTTAAGGATCTTTGCATGTATATTCATCAAGGATATTAGTCTAAACTTTTCTTTCCTTGATGTGTCTTTTCCTGGTTTGGGTATGAGGGTGATATTAGCTTCACAGAATGAGTTTGGTAGGGTACCCTCCTTTTCTATTTCCTGGAATACTTTGAGAAGTATTAGAATGAGTTCTTCTTTGAAGGTCTTGTAGAACTTGGCTGAGAATCTGCCTGGTCCTGGACTTTTCTTGGATGGTAGGTTTTTAATGGCTTCTTCTATTTCATTGCTTGATATTGATCTGTTTAAATTGTGTATGTCCTCCTGGTTCAGTTTGGGAGGAGCATATGTCTCCAGAAATTTGTCAATGTCTTTGGTAGTTTCTCTTTTGTTGGAATACAGATTTTCAAAGTAGCTTCTCATTATGTTCTGTATCTCAGTGGTGTCTGTTGTGATATTTCCTTTTTCATCACGAATTTTAGTAATTTGAGTTTTCTCTCTCCTTCTCTTGTTAGTGTGGCTAAGGGTTTCTCTATTTTGTTTACTTTCTCAAAGAACCAACTTTTTGTTTTGACAATTTTTGAATTGTTTCTTTGTTTCAATTTCATTGATTTCAGCTCTGATTTTAATTATTTTCTGTCTTCTACTACTTTTGCTGTTATTCAGTTCTTCTTTTTCTAGGGCTTTGAGCTGTAATGTTAGGTCATTTAGTTGTTGACTTTTCATTCTTTCCTGGAATGTGCTCCATGCAATGAATTTTCCTCTTAGTACCACTTTCATAGTGTCCCAGAGATTTTGATATGTTGTATCATTGTTCTCATTGACCTCTAAGAATTTTTTTATCTCCTCCCTGATGTTTTTTGTTATCCATGTTGTATTCAATAGCATATTATTTAGTCTCCAGGTGTTGGAGTAATTTCTGTTTTTTTATTTTGTCATTGATTTCTAGTCTCAGTCCATTATGATCTGATAGAACACAAGGCAGTATCTCTATTTTTTTGCATTTCCTTTGTGGCATAACATATGGTCTATTTTCGAGAAGGTTCCATGTGCTGCTGAGAAGAAAGTGAATCTGCTCATTGATGGAATTTTCTATATATGTCTATTAAGTCTAAATTATTGATTGTGTTATTGAGTTCTATGGTTTCTTTGGTTGGTTTTTGTTTGGAAGATCTATTTAGTGGTGACAGCAGTGCATTAAAGTCACCCAGAATTATTGTGTCATGGTCTATGTGATTCCTGAAATTGAGAAGGATTTGTTTGATGTACAGGGATGCACAATTGTTTGGGGCATAAATATTTACTATCGTTATGTCTTCCTGATTTATGGTTCCCTTAAGTAGTATGAAATGTTCTTCTTTATCCCTTTTTCTGACTAACTTTGACTTGAAGTCCACTTTATCTGATATAAGGATGGAAACCCCCACTTTATTACTGAGTCCATGTGCGTGGTAGGTTTTTTTCCCATCCTTTCACCTTTAGTCTGGATGTCTTTTTCTATGATATGAGTCTCTTGCAGGCAGCATATTGTTGGGTCTTTCTTTTTAATCCATCCTACCAGTCTATGTCTTTTGATTGATGAGTTTGGGCCATTAACATTCAGGGTTATTATTGAGATATAATTTGTATTCCCAGTCTTTTGGCTTATTTTTGGTTTTTAAGTTGGCTTGGTTTCTCCTTTGAGTGGTTTTTCTCTAAGGTATTTCCCCCCTTTGCTGACCTCCATTGTTGTTTTTCATATCCTCCTCATGGAATATTTTGTTGAGAACATTCTGTAGCACAGTCTTTCTATTTGTAAATTCTTTTAACTTTTGTTTATCATGGAAGTATTTTATTTCATCTTCAAATCTGAAGGTTAGTTTTGCTGGGTATAGGATTCTTGGTTGGCAACCATGTTCTTTCAGAGCTTGAAATACGTTGTTGCAGGTCCTTCTAGCTTTTAGAGTCTGGGTTGAGAAGTCGGCTGCTATCCTTATTGGTCTTCCCCTATATGTAATCTGATGCTTTTCTCTTGCGGCCTTCAAAATCCTATCTTATTTTGAATGTTAGGCATTTTCATTATAATATGACTTGGTGTGGATCTATCATGATTTTGTGCATTTGGTGTTCTGTAAGCCTCTTATATTTGATTTTCCATTTCATTCTTCAGGTTTGGGAAATTTTCTGATATTATTTCATTGAATAGGTTGTTCATTCCTTTGGTTTGTATCTCTGTGCCTTCCTCAATCCCAATAATTCTTAAATTTGGTCTTTTCATGATGTCCCATAATTCTTGGAGATTCTGTTCATGATTTCTTACCATCTTCTCTGTTTGGCCAACTTTATTTTCAAGATTAAATATTTTGTCTTCATTGTCTGAGGTTCTGTCTTCCAAGTGGTCTAGTCTTTTGGTGATGCTTTCCATTGAGTTTTTTATTTGGTTTATTGTTTCCTTCATTTCAAGGATTTCTGTTTGGTTTTTTTTTTTAGAATCTCTATCTCTTTGTTGCAATGATCTTTTGCTTCCTGCACTTGCTCTTTCAGCTTATTGGTATTATCATTCATTGCCTGCATTTGCTCTCTTATCTCATTCTTTGCTTCACGAAACATCTTAGTCATGTATAATCTGAAGTCCTTTGCTGACATTTCTTCTACCATACTGTCATTGGATTCTGTTAATATGGAATCTAGATTTGTTTGGATCATTTTCTTCCCTTGTTTTTTCATGTTGTTCATGTATCTTCCCCTCTAGCAGTGCAGATCTGGGGTATTGCAGATTTCCCGCTATAGGCTTATAGTGACCCTATAGGTTTCCAAAACCCTTTCTTTAAGGGGAGATCAATATTAGCAGTGCCCAATTCAGACACTATGCAATCCTAGACCAAATAGCCCCTCTGAGGACAATAACAAAATCGTCATAATAAACAGAATGAGTTCAAATATTATCTTCAGTAAAACAAACAGGTTTGCATTAAGGTCTGCAGTTTCAAATGGAGGACAAAGAGGGTGCAGAGGGATGTAGAATGTGACTGTTAATGGGATAAGAAAAGAATATACAGAAGTTCTAGATAATAGAAAGGGTGAGAGTGTAATCAAAAGAAATTGGATGTTAGCATGCAAAAAAGGGAGAAAGAGATTCTGAGGGAACAAGTAAACAAAAGGAAAAGAGAGCAAGAAAAGTAAAGAAATAAAAACTTAATTTTTTTCAATAAGGAGGAAAAAGAAAATCTACAGTATAACAGTCATATAGTATTCAAACTCCCAGTCTTCAGTAGCCTGATGCATGAGAGGTACCTGACAATGAACTTCAGGCCTCCAGCAGGCGTCTCAGGATGGGATTTGCCCCACCTAAAGATCGGAGCTCTGCCTTCCAGGATTATCCAAGATGGCTGCTCTGGCTTCCAAATATGTTGGCAAATGGGGAGCTGCAGCTCAGGGTGTGGCCGTGGTCAGGCAGGAGTCCTGGAGGTCGGGTGTGTTTGGTGTGGTTGTGGGATCCTGGAGGCCAGTTGCAATCAGTCGGTCTGGGGTCCCGGTGATAGGGCGCAGTCAGTTGGTCTGGGGGTCCTGGCGGCAGGGAGCAGTCAGTCGATGTGAGGGCCCCAGAGGCAGGGAGTGATTGGTCGGGCTAAGGGATCCTGGAGATGGGCTCCAGTCAGTCCGGCCAGGGGTCCTACGGGACTTTGCAACATGTTTTAAATTTCAAATTCCATTTTTTTTTCCACTGTGGACATATGGGAAAACTATTGGTCTTTGTTTATTAACCTTATACCCTGCAACCTTGTTATGATCACTGACTAGTTCAAGAAGTCCTTTTGTGCCTGAATCAATTCTTTCAGGATTTCTGCATTGAGGAACATTATGTTCTGGCTGTTTGTGACCCCTCTAAATTCTTAGGTTGAAAACTAACCTCCAGTGTAATAGCATAGAGAGGTAGACTTTTGGAAGGTGATCAGATCATTGGAGCTCTATCTTCATGAATGGATGGCAAAGAAGCATGTGAAAAGATGTTCCACACCATACATCATTAGGTAAAATTAAATTAAAATTAAAACGAGATCCATAAAGAAATTTGAGCTGGGGTGTGGCGGCACATGCCTGCAGTCCCAGCAGCTTGGGAGACTGAGACAGAAGAATCGAGAGTTCAAAGCCAGCCTCAGCAAAGGCGAGGTGCTAAGCAACTCAGTGAGACCCTGTCTCTAAATAAAATACAAAATAGGGTTGGGGATGTGGCTCAGTGGTTGAGTATCTCTGAGTTCAATTCCTGGTACCTGCCACCAAAAAAAAAAGTAATTTGAAGGAGCTTGATTGTCCCCCTGCCATGTGGAAATAGAGAGTGCTGTCCTTGAGAAATGGGGCACTTACCAGACACTGAAATTCTGCCATCTTGATCTTGGATTTCCTATGCTCCAGAACTGTGAGAAAAGAATTTCTCTTGCTTATAGATATAAGGTACTTTGCTCTAGCAGCCTAAATGGACTAAGACCACAATTGTTTATCTGCAGATGAGATACTTTTATTTCTTCCTTCCCAATTATGTACCTTTATTTTCTTTTCTGGTCTTATTGCATAAGTTATGACTCACAATACTATGTTGGAAGAGGGGTTGGAAGGGCCATCCTTACCTTGTTCCCCATCCTAGTGGGAAAGACTCTGTTTTCTCAATGTGCCTGTTTTCACAGCCTCTCTTTTGTCCCCAGTCACCTGGTGTGACCATTTCCCCTAGAAACTCAAGAGTAGTTTTAACGCAAGGCATAACTCTGTGGAGCTGGAGATTTCCAGGGAGTTAGTGTTAACAAAAGGCAAGTAGGAAATACATCTTATGAAATTATGGTCACAAAATTTGATTTCCTACACTCACTCACCAGCTCCCTTGGACAATTATCTCTCTTTACACAGAATACCTTAGAAACATTTCCTTCAATGTTAATTTTCAAAACTGTATTTTCCGATTTTTAATTTAGTGACAACTTTTCAATTAAAATTGCCTGCCTATTGGTAACCATAGGAATGGCATCTAACCTTGAAAGCTGTCTGAACTTGTCCAGTTAGTGTTACTCGTATGCATAAGTGACATTGAGAAAGATGGGTTTCCTGCTGTCCTGCTCTTGGAGATGAGTCATCTTGCCAGACGCCTTGGGATGCCCCGTCTTCCATAAACTCTCGACAGGTCCCGTTTCTTACATGATGAGCCTCTGGGACACTATAATGCATCTGGGACTAGGAACTTTTTTCTCCTCTTACATTTCCCTTCATATTTTCTTGAAATCCAGAATTCCATCTAAAACACACAAGAACCTTTCTGAAATTCCTCCACTTGCCCTGGCAGGTTGGTAGTGAGGCAGGGAGGAAACAAACACCTTGGAGTAAAATATGGGGTGGGAGAAAGGAAGATCATTCTGTAGGTCAATTAAGCTTTCTGCAAATATTATAACTGGGAAATAGTGTAGAAAATAAATAAAATTAAAACATTCTAAACCACACCTTTTAACTGCTAAAAAACATAATTGCTATCAAAACTGAATGCTGTTACACACAATGAAAATTGGTGCTACTGTGTTTTTAAATATCTTTTTAGTTGTAGATGGACACAGTGCCTTTATTTATTTATTTTTATGTGGTGCTAAGGATGGAACCCAGTGTCTCACACGTGCTAGGCGAGCGCTCTACCACTGAGCTTCGACCCCAGCCCTGGTGCTATTGTTTTGAAAATGAGATCTTGTGCCATTAATGCAGCTGAACTAAATATAATATTTGTCACACAAATAAATGCTATCAAAGGAATGGTTAAAGTTTACATTTTGTTCAAAGAAATGATTTCATTCTAAATCATGCAGCATGATCAATTTTGGCCACTTAAAAGTTTGCTTCCTTTCTTATACAGAAAGTTTCATATTCTGGATGTCTTTTAAAAATAAAATACTTTAAATCTCACAAGTTGACCTTTTATATCTATCTCCAATAGACCAAGATTTCTTTCCTCAGTAATCTCTTACATGTCTTTAAATTGAATGTCCATGCCATGACAAAACTGGATTCTTTTTGCATAAAAGACTCTTTCCTCCTGAAGTGCTGTCACTAGCAGTTGAAGTTTATCTTTTACATTGTATTTTTAGAGGAAATAATGTATGATCCTATTTTATAAATGCTTGAAGCGATAATCTGACATATAAAATATGTGTAGTACCGATGACCTGTCTCTTAAATGATCATCTACTGTGAAATAGTCTTAGGTCATTTGGACCAAGTAATGCCACATGGGTTTTTCTTTTCAACACCATTTAGTAGACAACTGTCCCTATTCTAGGAGACTTGCAGAATTCCCCAGTTGTCTATTTGTATAATGCAATGGAATATAGTTGTTACATATGGAATTTGTGGTTCTTGTTTCCTCCTCCTCTTCCTCCTCCTCCTTCTTTTTTGGTACTAGGGATTGAACTCAGGGGCACTCGATCCCTGAGCCACATCCACAGACCTATTTTGTATTTGATTTAGAGTCAGGGTCTCACTGTGTTGCTTGGCACCTTGCCATTGCTGAGGTTGGCTTTGAACTCTCACTTCTCCTGCCTCAGCCTCCCAAGCCTATGGGATTACAAGTGTGCACTCCTGGCTTTATTATTTTATTTTGCTTACAGCCTTGCTTAGTTGCTGAGGCTGGCCTTGAACTTGCAATCCTCCTGACCCAGCCTCCCAAGCTGTCATTCTGCAGCTTAATTCAGTGAAATGAGAGGAAAGAACCTTAAGAGAATAAGTCCAAAAATTCAGTCTAAAACCATCAAATCTACTGTAGGTAACAAAGAGTGTATGGCCTAGGGAAGTGGCTCAGTGGTAAAGCACTTGCCTAGCATGCGCGAGGCCCTGGAATTGATCCCTAGCACTGCAAAAAAAAAAAAAAAAAAAAAAATGGAAACAGCGTCAACTCTGTCACTCCCCCGCACCCTGTGTCTGCAATGCTGGGACTGCTATTTGTACTTGTTGATTAAAATTAGGCAACGATCTTTTCACAATCCTACGTAACTTCCAAATTAAAAAAAATCTAATAAATAAAAACAACAACAAAAGAACAGAAAAGAATTCGTTGTCATCGATTCTTACTCGCGGGCACGAGGTGGACGCTGCCCTCACGTCTCCTCAGCAGGTGGCACGGTGCCAGGAGCTGGGGCAGAGGGGCATGGGCAGCCAGCGTGTAGCAGGCACAGAAGTTCAGGGTGGACGGGCCGTGCTGCCCAGGACGGCGCAGTCATGGTGACTCACGTTATGCACACTGTGCCACCGTTTTTAACAGGCCTCCCAGGTGCCCACGTTGCTGCCTGCTCAGCCCCATCTCCATCCCGTGGCCCTGTGGCCACCTCCTGCATCATCGGTGGGCTGCAGCCCTGGTCCCCCCTTCCCACACCTGCTCAGCCTGGCTCCCCTCTGCCGGGCTCTGCGCTGCATCCCATGCCTTCCTCTTCTCCTCCCCGGCCTCCTCTCCCTCCCACCTTTCCCAGTAGGAGCTGGACATTAGGGAACTGCTTGTCCGAAGAAAATCAGCTGCTGGGGTTCATTATCACCCCGAGCCCTGGCTTCTTCCTTTTGTCTATTAGCATTTATCCTTTAAGTCAGGTGCATAGGCAGGTTCCAGGGACCCTGGAACTACAGACCCTTATGCTAGCCTAGCCCCGGTGGGCTGCCGTGCAAACCTCCCTCTTGTTTGGAAGCCCCATCCCCTGCCTCCCCACCACACACGCGCACCAAGAGCACTTTCAGAGGAGAGGACATTGAGGAGTGTGGGCAAGGGATGAGGGTCAAGTCTGCTCAGGTATGGGGATCCTGGGAAGTCTCAGGCTCCAGAAAATCATAAAATCTAGGCATGTCCGTGTTGTGTTTCTATAACAAAATGCCTGAGGCTGGGTAATGTAAAATGAAAAGAGGATTTTCTAGTTTATGATTCTAGTGTCTGGAAAGTCCAAGCAGCACGGTGTCTGGCGAGGGCCTCCATCTACATCGCAACATGATGGATGTTATCACCTAGCAGGAAAGGAAGCAAGAGAGTGGAGGGGCCAGACCAGCTCTTCTATAAAGACCAATCCGACCCAACCCACTCCTGGAGACCAGCGTTACTCCGTCACTTCCCCCTTGGGCCCACCTGTGTAAGGCCCCGCCACCTCAGACTCTGACACCTGGTTATGAGGGAGCCAATGACTGAAGAGGTCCCTGTGACCCCTGGTGCAGAGCAGAGCACCGTGGAGGGACAGTGCTCATTGACCGGGCCACTGAACACGGCATCCTGGGGGACAGAGGTGTTACATCCTGGAGAAGCCCGAGTCACCATGAGGCCTGGAGACGCTGCTTGTCCAACCCGTCTCCAAGGGCACCCCTCAGCCAGCATTGCCCAACAAACCTTGTCTCACATCTCAGCATCCATGTCTTCTGTGGCCTCTTAGCGAGTATCCCCCTGCCCCATCCGGGCTGCGTAGGGTGCAGAGGCTCCCCTCTCCCTCCCTGAAAGGGCTCTTTGCAGACCAGAAGGTGAACCGCAGGGGCTGGGCCTTGTCAGGCTGGCCTTTCCACCCTGGGAGGCCCTGTGAAGAAAGGATGGTTTTGTGACCCTTTCTGATTATAAACAACAGGGAGAAGTTGCAAAGACCACCCAAAGATAGTGAACGTTTTCATTTTTTAAAACTTTTTCCGAGTGCGGTGGCGTACACCTATAATCCCAGCGGCTAGGGAGGCTGAGGCAAGAGGATGGTGAGTTCAAAGCCAGCCTTGGCAAGAGGGAGGCGCTAAGCAACTCAGTGAGACCCTGTCTCTAAATAAAATACAAAATAGGGCTGGGGATGCGGCTCAGTGGTCAAGGGCCCTGAGTTCAATCCTTGGTACTCCCCCCATAAAAAAACAAACCTTTTGATTTTATCTCAAACTTGCAGAAGTTGTTACAAAGCACCTGTGTACCCTTCACCCAGACTCACCTGTTGGAAATGCTTTCCTCATTTGCTTTAGTATTTGGAAGGAATCTATCCTCTATCCATTCACCCATCCATCTCTCCATCCATCTAGCTAGCTGTCTCCATTAACTCGCATTCATTTCTCGTCTACATTGCAAGATTGCTATTTTGCTATACCCAGGTGTTCCTCGGCTTTGGTGTTCGGACCCCCAGACACACAAAACTGCCAGTTACGTGGGAGAAGAGGACGCTGACCCCAGGCCCCAGAACTCGCCCCATGTGCACAATGGGACGTGATCCTCCCGCTCCCAGGGCCGTCCTGCCCTGGACTGGACGGTGCCCGCGGGCTCTTGCAGCGGGCCGAGGCTGGCGCTCGCTCCTTGGCCTGTGCTCCTGCGGCCCCGGCCCCTGCGCAAAGCCGGGCAGGAGCGCAGCAGGCGCGGCTCGGAGGCAGGAGGTGCTCTGGCCTCGCGGGGCTGGGAAGGCTATTTCCATGGGCGAAAGAAACAATATTTTAAAACGTATTTCAAATGCTGAAACCCAGTGGCCTCAACAGCGCCTAAGAGGCAAGATGTAGCTGGGGCTTTTGCGGGACGTTTCGGTTCCCGGGATCCGCTGGACCGGCTTCCGCTCCGCCTCCAGCCCGCTTGAGAGCGCCCGCCGCGCTTCCTGGGTCGACCAGCAGGGGGCGCCGCGCCGCGGGCGCACCACCCGGGCCCCAGCGCCCTTCGGAGGGTGTGACTCCAGGCACCGAAGAGAACCGAGGACAGGGGACGGGAGTGGGAGACTCGGGGGACTCGGCAGAATCATCGTGTCGGGACCCTGGGCCGGGGCCAGTTCCTGGGGGAGAGGGACCCCTTGGGAGGAGGGGTGACCCGGCTGAGCCCGAGAAGACCCAGGAGGGAGGCCGGGGGTGCAGCCTGGCTCCCAGCCTGCGGAGAGGGGAGCGCATGGGGCCCAGGGGCACCCGGCTGAGGCTCTGCTGCTCACTCCGCTGTTTAGTCTCTGTCCCCAGCTCCCGCTTCCCGTCTCCCTGCTTCACTGTCCTCCGCATTCTTTGTCCCCAGGGAAACTCTCTCTGAAGCTTCACTTGTCCTCAGCAGAGGGCCCGCCGACTCGACCCATGGCTGGGCTACTCCTTCCCCGACTCGGTGGCACATACACATTCAGACACGCAGAGAAAGTCAGAAAGGGCCCTGCGCTTGGGCCCCGGACCCGCCTGGGTGCGCCGTGCACCGTGGAAGCCGCGTGCCCAGCCCTCCCCCGAGGTCTTGGGTGTCCTCGCTCTGACTATTGACCACGGTCGTTCCCTGAAGCCAGAAGCCTATTTGACAGGGATCCCGGGTGTGAGCAGGCTGGGCAGAGGCAGAAGATGGGTGGACCCGGGCCAGCTGGTGGGTGAGTGACGAGGTGTCAGTCCAGCTTTCCCAGAGGGCAGGACGGGCCCAGGCCCGCGACCACAGCCTCAGGGCCCCAGGCTGAACCTGCCCACTGCACACGCACCGCCGGCCGACCTTCCAAGGAGGCGAGACTGGGTGGGAAGCCGGCCCTGGCGGGCTGCCTGGCTCTCAGGAGGGCCAGTGCCACATCACCCTGTCCTGTCAGCCGTGATGAGCGTCCGTTTTAAGGTCACCGAAGATGTGAGGAAACAGCAGCGCTCAGGGAAACCGCCGGCGTCCCCAGGGTCATCCCCAAGGTCAGCCAGGTGGTGCACAGGGAAGTGGGCGTGGCAGGAAGACCCAGAGGTTGGAAGAGCTGTGCTGGGCCCTGCGGCCTGCTGCCCCGAGGTCCCCAGCACCGAGGTCCCCAGCACCGAGGTCCCACAGTGGGCCTCCTCAGTGGGACAGGCACAGGGCACGGCGATGCCTCGGGCTGCTTTCCAACACAGGGCCCTGTGATCCTGGACCTCGCTGCCGGCCCGCCCTGGCAGAGGGACGGCGGCGGGTCCTACAGCAGCTGGACTACGACTCCCCTTGGCGGACGCTCGGTCCCCCAGTCCGCGGGCGTCTCTTTCTTTGTGCCGTTTTCCTGGTCCCTCTCTCTACTCCAGGCACGCACCACACTGTTGCTCACAGTAGCTGTACGGCCTTCCTAGTCCTCGATAAATGGTAAATGCCCCTCATCCTGATTTCAAAAATGTCTTTGCTTTCCATCACATTTAGTCTGTTATTTGGACTTAAATAGCCCTCTTTCCAATTAAAAAAAAAAAAAAAAGCATCAGTCACGGGGCAGCATGGGTATTGCATTTCTTTTTTTTTTTTTTTTTTTTTTTTTTTTTGGTACTGGGGATTTGAACCTCTAGGGTCTTGTGCTTGCAAGGCAAGCACTCAACCAACTGAGCTATATCCCAGCCCTAAGTTTGTTTTCTTGTTTTTTGTGGTGCTGGGGATTGAACCCAGGGCCTTGTGCATCGAAGGCAAGCACTCTACCCACTGAGCTGCATTTCTTATCCATTTATTTAGGATATTTTCTGTCATTGAGTGAAATGTTTTCTTTCTTAAAAATAGAAGCTTTGTGATTTTATTCTTTTTAAAGTTTTTATTGGACCATAACTTAGAAACACCACCAGTTAATGTAACTGCTTCCCAGAATGAGGAGGGGGCTATTTCCAGAATCCCAGATGCACAGGGAGCCCTCTTTTGACTTGTTGATCATAGGCTGATTTTGCCTATTTTGGAACTCCATACCAGTGGAATCATACTAGGTGAACTCATTTACCTGTGGCTTCTTTCATTCAGTATTATATTCATGGGGCTCATTTATGCTGTGCGGAAGTTCATTCCTTATTATTGCTGTGTAGTGTTCCATTGCTGGATATACCACAGTGTATTTACCCATCCTATTGTAGTCAGACAGACAAAGTGTGTTATTCGCCATTTTGGGCTGTGATGAATGAAGCTCTGTTGGCATTCTTGCACCTGTCTTGCAGTGGGTGCAGCGTTCATTTCAGATTTTCCCGAGGAGTGATATCACTAAGTCACAGAGTAGGATGCATAGGTATTACTAAACATTTTCTCCAAGGCTTTTGTCCCATTTTAGACTCATCTCAGCAAGGTAAGAGAACTCCATCTGGACAACACTTGATATTGTCGGTCTTCTGATTTTTAGCCGCTCTGGTGGGGAGGCAGTGGTATCTTGTCGTGACCTCAGTTTCCATGTCTCCAATGGCTAATGACATTGAGCACCTTCTGGTGTGCTCACAAGCCATTTTGACACCCTCTTTTGTTAGCTACTTCAAGATCTTTGCCCCTTTTACAACTGGATCTTTCTCTTACTGATTTATTGGAGCTCTTTATATATTCAGGTGAGGAGTCCTTTGTCAGAAAAATGTGATGCAGACATTGTATCGTGGTCTGTGATACACCTTTCTATTCTCTTTTAGGTGAAATCTGTCCTTTTCTTATTAGTTTAATTTCCAGTTATTTTATAGTTTTATTGCATATTGTGAGTGGTTTTCAAGAATCATCAGGTAAAATACACTCATTAAGGCAAATGAGTAGAAGGATTTTCTCCCACAGGATTTTCTCCCTGCTGCTCTTCCGAGGCCGTTGTCCTGAACCTCCTCTGGTTTCGCTGGTGGGTTTCCTTTAGTTATTTATTTTTGGGGGATTTAACCCAGGGGCACTTAACCACTGAGCCACATCCCCAGCCCTTTTTATATTTTATTTAAAGGTTGGGTCTCGCTGAGTTGCTTAGGGTCTTGATAAGTTGGGGAGGCTGGCTTTGAACTTGCGATCCTCCTACCTCAGCCTCCCAAGCCTCAGGAATCACAGGCGTGTGCCACCACGCGGAGCTCCTGCTTTTTCTTGGTTTACCAGGTTTTGATTCTGCCTGCTGACTCCTCCCCGTGAGCAGGACCTATCCCTGCCGGCTGCCGGCACTTCCTCTTCCCTCCTGCCCCATGGTGCCTGGTTCCTCCATGGGCAGATGCCACAGCCTCAAGCTCCCGGTGAGGTGAGCAGGATTGGCCCACGACATGGTCAGCTGTCAGGGGACCTTCCCTTCCTCCTCTCCTCCCCGGGCTGGTCTTTGCATCCTGACAGCTGAGAATGTTATGTTAATGCTGCGGCCCTATCTTGGCACCCAGCCCCCATGCCCTGGGGGAACATGCCCCCTTGCTTGCCATCTTGCAGGGACCACAGGCACACACTCTGGGCCTCCGCCTTCTCCAGGACGAGGGCCAGTCAGTACCCAACCTCAGCCAATCCCACTTTGACTTTGAACAAAATCATACAAAAACAGAAACCACCCTCAGTGCGTTTTTCACCCAAGTGGCCGAGCCCCGGACGGGCCCTGGTTCCTGCTCCCAGACACTGAGCCCAGATGCATCCGGCCACCTGTGAGTGCCCCCTATTCCCTCCTTTCCCACAGCCAGCACCTCCTGCCTACAGCCAAAGACCCTTGCTAGGCAGAGAAGGCGTCAGAGGCTGCAGGAAGCAGGACCCAGAGTGTGTGGCAGGGACAGATCCGGAGGAGCGTGGGGAAGGGCCAGGATCCCCGGTTCTCTCCACGGTGCTGGAGCCCCCGCTGCTTCTCTGGTTTCTGAGCCTGTGTCCTCCCTGCTTCACTCTTCTCCCGGACAGTGCCCTCCCTATTCTCAGGCCTGTCCCCTTCGCCCTCCAGCCTCCCTCCTTCTGGGACCCTGTCCTGTCTTGGGCCTCAGTCCCCTTTCCCTACGGGGATCAAGCCCAGGGGGCGCTCACCCACTGAGCCACACCCAGCCCTTTTTATTTCTTATTTAGAGACAGGGTCTCACTGAGTCGCTTAGGGCCTCGCTAAGTTGCTGAGGCTGGCTTCGAACTTGCGATCCTCCTGCCCCAGCCTCCCGAGTCCCTGGAATTACAGGCGTGCGCCACGCCCCCTTTCTTTCTGGCGCCTCCCAAGCGTGACTCTCCAGCCCAGCCTCTCCAGCCCTGGCGTCACCTTCACGCTCTGCTGACCTCGTCCTCTTTCGCCCATCTGTTACCTTCAACTTACCCTGGGGAGGGCTTTGGGGTCAGGCAGCCCTGAGCTTGAGTCTGGGCTCTGCTTTTCCCTGGCTGGGTCTTTGCCCAAGTGACTCTGTCTTTCTGAGCCTGCGGCCTGGGGACCAGGCCCTGGGCCTTCCCTGCGCTGTCTCAGCTGAATAGGAGCCTGCAGGCGAGTTGTCCCCCTCAGTAGGTGAAGAGGTGGAGGGAAGAGGACCCCTCCCGGGCCGCTCACCTCCACCTCTGGTCTAGTAGGTGTCCCTCCCAGGGCGCGTGGGAAGGCGGGAACTCTGGGTTTCCCTCTGAACTCCTGCCCGCAGGGGCAAGCCACGGACCCCCCAAAGCCTGAAAGACCATCTGCCGAGTGACAGTGGGGGACGGCAGCGGTGGTCCCAGGAAAGCCCTCCAGACTGCTGAGCCCAGCGCCCATTTGTCCTGCACGACTTTGGGGGTGTTGTTCTCTCTGTGGGGAGCTGAGCCCTAGGAGGGGACTTCCAGCTAGCTACATGGCGCCCCTCAACGGGCAGGGCCACCAAAACGTGACCCTAGCAGCTCCTTCCGGTTGAGTGGCCCAGGGTCCCTGGAGGCAGCCCCCGTGGGGGTGGCGGGGCTCTGGGCGCTGTCAACACCAGGCAGGGCCTGGGCCACGGGAGGCCCCACCTAGAAGCCCCATTGCCCCTGAGGCCAGGCCCTCAGTCAGGCCCCCCGACGCCCCAGGCTCCTGAGAGGTCCCGGTTTTGTTAGGAAGTCCAAGTGGCCCTTGAGAAACCCGTGTCACTTTCTCACCCCCACCCAGGTCAGGATCGTCCCTTTGATGGAGAGGCCCAGGAAGGCCCGACCGCCCTGCCAGGTCAGAGCCAGCGATGCGTGACTCTTCCTGGAGGGTCCTCCCCTGCCCTCTCCCCGTGCTGGGGACGTGACCATCACTGTCGCCACCTTCCTGCTAGAGCAGGCTTCCAGCAAGTAGGGGGAAAGGTGACCTCGCCCTCCCCGCTGAAGAGCTGAGGCCGGCCTTGAACTTGTGATCCTCCTGCCTCAGCCTCCTGAGCCACTGAGATTACAGGAGTGCGCCGCCGTACCCAGCCGAAAACTTGAATCTTAAGCTTATAGAAATGGAGTAACTTGATATTTCTAGAATTCTTAAAAATTCCTAGGAATTTTGATTTCTCTTTCCCAATCCTGAAGATAAATGCCCTTGGGAATTTGGAAAGTTTGTGGTTGCCATGGTAACGGTGGGTAGGGGTTGAGAGGCACAGGAGAGCTCACCTCTTGCAGCCTGAGGCTTCTGTGAGAGGGAGGGGCCCACAGCCCGTCCCCCTCGGGCAGCCAGCCCTCCTGTGTCTCTCCTCCCCTTAGCTGGCCCTGGGTGGTGAGGGGCCTCATTGAGGCTGTGTGTCAGGTTTAAATGGAGTTTCTTCCAGACGCTTCTCCAAGTGCTGCAGAATGCCAACTTTCTTTGAACTCTAAAGTCAGTGCTTTCAGGGTCTCTCTAAGGTCGGGAAAATGCTCGACTTCTCTGTTCGACTATTTATTATCACAGTGGTTTTTACAAAACTATTACAGGTAGTAACGGTGTCACCTGGGGGTGTCAGCTGCTTCCTTTATTGTCAAAGGTCCCATTTCAGGGGGAGTTGAGCACTTACTGGGAGTGAATTCACCTGGCCTCTCCATTCCCCGCCCCAGGAGAGTAGGTCGCATTACTTCTTGGTCACCAGAACAGAGCTCGGTGATGCCACCAATTCTCTGACACCGCACATGTATTTTCTTGGATGACAAAAAATCTCCAGCCTGAGAAGCACAACTAGGTTCACTTGTTCCCTCCGTAACGTCCTGGGACCCAGGTTCTTCCTGGCCATCTCGGCTCCTCTGACCCCACAGGGCAGTCTCTGGGCTCCTCAGTTACCTGGACACTGCTCCATACAGATGTGCAGCTGCGACATCAGCCACTGCCAGGACTCTCCCGGGAGTCCACCTGTTCTGCAGGACAGGCCACTCCCAGAAACTCCAGGAAGTTCATCCCTCCCCCTTGTGGCCAGTGTTGGGTCACACCTGCTCCCTAGACTCAACTTTTAACAGAAATGGGGTCACTGTGGTTTCGGAAGTCAGCGCCAGCACTGTCCCCGGAACAGGGAGTCTGAGCCTTGTAGGGCAGGGGCAGCTCACACATGCTGGGCTCTCCCATAGGAGGGGAGCGGAGGGTGGGGACGTGAGTGGCCAGTAGCATCTGGTGCCGTTGAGCCCTGAGCAGGCAGCTGTGCTCAGTGGGGCTCGGTCATCTCCGCCCCTCTCCAGAGCCAGCAAAACGACCTGTAGCTGCCACATCTTTGATATTTGATATTTAAGATAAGTGATCCATTCAAGATTGAAAAAGGAATTACACAAGGGTTAAGAAAACCAAAACCTCGTACTTTGGAGACAATAAAACTAAAAATCTGCAAACCAAGCAAAAGTAAAAATAAACTAGACACGAATGAAAATAGCGACAGAGTTGTAGAGAGTGTAAAAGTCAGAAGAACTCTGCAAAGGCGCTTGTCCCTGAGGTTTGGAAAATGAGGCAAAAGGAAGAACTTTCCAGAAGAAAACAATAAAAGGGCAGAAGAGGAGATAAAACAGGTGAATCAACCCCAAACGGTGAAAGCAATGTGACTCCTGAGGCCTCCAGGTAGACCATGGCGTCACCATGCCAACCAGGACCGACCTTGAGTTGGACCGACCCTGGAAGGACTGGACCATCCCACACAGGAAACCGGGGAAAGAGAAACTTCCGCAATTGACTTTGGGAAGTTAAAGTCATCTCGATGGAAAACTGGACCAGAAGAATGTAAGAAAGACAAAGTAGAGCCATGTGTGATGGTCAACTCATCTTTGCTGTGCCCAAAAGACCCAACGAGAACAACTTAGAGGAGGAAAAGTTCATTTTGACTCATGGTTTCTCCGGTTCAGTGGTGGTCAGTCAAGTCCATTGCTCTGGGCCCCAGGGGAAGCAGAACTTCCAGAGCAAGTGTGTGATGGAGGGAAGCTGACCGCCTAGCGCAGGCAGGAAACAGAGAGACAGAGGGGGGGACCTCAGGGAAGATGAACCCAGGGGCCGCCTTCTCCAGCCACGCCCACCTGCCCACAGTCACCACCCAAACTGGGATGGGCTGATCACATCCGATCATTTCATATTGGAATATTCCTGCATTAACACAGGAGTTTTAGGTGACACCTCATGTCCAAACCACATGCCATACTTATTAAAAAATGCAAAATCAAAGGCAATTAAAATGCTAGTAAAGGGGCATTTTAACCAAGGTGATGTAGGACAGATCAAGCTGGGCACCGAGGAATTTTCAGGAAGCAGGTTTATTTAAGCTGCTGTGGTCCAGAGGGGCGGATGCCTAAAAATCTCCGACCCCAGGTCCAGAAATTCTTTTGGATTTACACCCAGTGGATGGTCCTATATTCTTCAGTTGGACAGAGGTTTCACAAGTTTTGACCACGGAAAACAGAGACGCCCACTTTTGTACAGAAGCTCTCTTGAGGCAGAGTCTCTCCCCCTTCGTCTGTAAACTTGGCATTTATAAGAAAGAGGAAGCTTCAAACGACGGCGGCTCCCTGCGAAAACCCTGTGTCTCCGGGAGGCGCTCCCCTCCTGCGGTCACGGCCAGGTCGTTGGAGAAGCCTAATAGGGTCTTCTTGGTGGGGGTACCTGGTGGCTGCATCAAAGGAAGATTCGAACCATCTCAGGCTTTTAATTTGCTATTTCTGGGAAGGCAGCCTCTGCCAGGTCTGCAGCTCCCAAGGTGAGCTGGGCTGGGGTCAATCTCACATGCCCCACAGGTGTCTAGCCAGCGTGGGGATGTGGGCCACCTCCCACAGGTCCACCTCTTCTTTCCTGTGCATCTTGAGTCTGAGGCGGGCAGAGGTGACCATAAGTCCCCAGTCTCCCTCCAGGGCGACGATTAGGTGGAGATGCAGGCGAGGCTTTAGAAAGACATGGACTGGAAACAGATTAGCCCTCGATGAGACAGAGCCCGGGACAACCACTGACCTCCGGGTTCACCCAACAGCAGACGCACGCCCCCAAACAACCGAGGCTGCTGCAGCCCTTACAGAGGATATTTTGATAAACGAAAGGGGCGCAGCTAGCACTGGTGGTGCATGCCCGTTATCCCAGAGACTGAGGAGGCTGAGGCAGGAGGATCACCAGTCTCAGCCTCTGAGCAAGATCCTGTCTCAAAATAAAATCGATAAAAGGGCTAGGGATATAGAAAAGAAAGGAGAAGAAGAGAAAAGCAAAGAGGGGTCTCATTTCTGGGGAAGAACATCCTCAGCCGCCCCTCCCCAGTCAACCTCCTGTCCTCCCAACCCTCTGATCCCTGCTTCTCCAATCTCACCCACCCAGACACCACTCTTCCCACCCAGCCCTACAAGTCCGCTTGAAAACATGGCTCTGTCTCCGTCCTTTCTGGATGATCCCCCTCCATCCGCACCCTGACCTTTTCTGTTTCCAGTGCTGAGCAGCTGAGGCCTGTGCAGCCTCCTCCACACCCACCACCCATTTCTGGGCCCCTCTCAGTGAGAGGAGCTGAGGGTCAGCAGGGACCCCGCCCCAGCAGCTTACCAAAGCCCTTCCTCCAGAAGGCCAGAACAGAAAAGCACACACCCCTCCAAACTTCCATTTTTATAAATATTTATTTGTTTGTTTGTTTTAAAAAGATTTGGCATTATAGATCGGTGGGAATGGAAATGCACGCAAACATGGCGATAAATCTCACTACAAATGTGTCCATGCATATGCGTGCGTCTATACGTATGTGTATAGATGCCGTATATATTCGTGTGTGAGGTTTCCTATTCAATATAGTTAGTGACTTGGGGCTTAGCCCTGTGCCCTACTTCTTTTTCGGTGTTGTAGGTGAATTTTCATAACCTAAGAAGGGGGGTGTGTGGGGCAAGCATGCCGGCCACGTCTCCCTGACGGCTCCCACAGGGCCTTTCCTGGAGCTGCCCTGCGTTCCTCGCCTCCAACTGACCTGAGATTCCACCCTGACTTTGACCTGGAGCTGAGGAGGTAGGTAGTGCAGGCAGGACGGGCCCAGGGTTCACCACCCCGGGAATCAAAGCAGCCCACAGCTCTGCCTGCCTCCCAGAGACCCCTCTGCTCCTCCCCAGGTCCTTCTTCAGACTCCCTGGCCTCAGTTTTCCTTTGTTCCTGAAGCCAGTCTGGGCGCCCTGGGAGCCAGCACGGAGGGCACCCAGGGTGTGTGCAGGAGGGACCCCGGAGACAGGAATCCCAGGGAGTAGAGGCACCCCGGGCTCCGCTGGGACGCAGGGAGAGCCCGAGCCCGTGTGCTGAACTTTCTTCTCAGGCTTGGGTGGGCAGGAGGCAGGAGGATGGAGACTGGTGTCTGTCATTGGCTCTGGGTCATCTCTGCTTCAAGAAGGAGCTCGTGCGCACGCTGCTATTGCCTGTCCATGGCCTCTAGTGGCTGGGAGTCTCATGACATGCACAGAGGACATTTTAGGGAGGATCCTGAGGTGGAGGGGTGCTTCCCCCTATTTCCTCTGATGTGCAAAAGCTGATCCAGTCTAACATCTCCAAAATCTTCGTGGCCCAGCCCAGGGACACAGCCCACAGCTGCAGGGCTGGATCTCCTGGCCAAAGCTCATCACCTCTTAGTGGGTCCAGTCTTTCTGCCGGAACTTGGTTTAGGGTGTTAGGTGCACAACACCCTTTTGATGGTGGTTTTCACTTCCAGTCGCAAATTCTGGAGCAGCTGGAAAAGTTGCATGTTCCATTCCACTTATGCAAATATTCTAGGACTCTGGTCACCAAAACTGACGCTGAGTGGGGAAAATCACTTCTCAGGCTCATCATTAAAGAGTACATTAAAAAGGTGACCAACTGTCATCTAGCCTCAGACCACAGACCTGGGGTCAACCTGCAGACAGTCACAGGCTACAGGAATTACTCCAGAGAAAAGAAATGGAGGACTTCCCAAGTCCTTATAAAATCAACCCAACCTGGACACTAACACGAGGCAGAAAAAGAACATATTAAAAAAAAATTAAAATCTATAATGGTTGAGTAAATGCCATTGATGAGCTACAATAGCCTGGGAGCCACTGACAGGCCATCCAATTGGCCGGGAATCAAATCTGAAGGTCCCCAGGGCTGAGGAGATCCAGGTCCCCAACCTCAGAGCCAAGTACCCACTGGTGAGTGCCACGGGCTGTGGAGGCTGCACACAGGAATCCTGAGGCTCTGCTCCGACGTCATGGGCATGGTCTCCAGACCCCTATCTCCTTAAGGCCAAGTGATCACATGCGGGTGAAGCCCGGCTTGTCTGTGAGTCTCCCAGAAATCAAATCCTAAACTGGGCATGGTGGCAATGCCTGTAATCCCAGCGACTCAGGAGTCTGAGGCAGGAGGATCACAAGTTCAAAGCCAACCTCAGCAACTTAGCAAGGCCCTAAGCAACTTAGCAAGACCCTGTCTCAGCATAAAACATAAAAAGGGCTGAGGATGTGGCTCAGTGGTTAAGCGCCCCTGGGTTCAATTCCTGGTACAAAAACAAAAGAAAGAAAAAGAAGGTCAACATCATTAGTCATTGAGGAAATGAATATTAAAATCACAATATCACCATAAACCTACCAGATACCTAAATTAAAAAAACAAAAACAAAAAAAAACAGTGATGGGGTCACATACTGGGAAGGAGGTGAAGAAATTGGACCAACCATACACGGCTGGTCAGAATATAAAATGGTACATTTATTCTAGGAAATAGTTTCATATAAAACTAAATATACACTAAACATAAAGTCCAGCAATTACACTATTTTTTTTAAAAAAATTTTTAGTTGTTAATGGACCTTTATTTTACTTATTGATATATGGTGCTAAGAATCAAAGCCAGTGCCTCACGCATGCTAGGCAAGCACTCTACCCCTGAGCCACAACCCAGCCCAGCAATTACACTCTTGGGTATTTATCCCAGACAAATGCAAATTCATGTTCAACACAAAAACCCAGCATGGTGGCACATGCCTATAATCTCAGCCACTGGGAGGCTGAGGTAGGAGGATCACAATTTTAAGAACAGCCTCAGCAACTTACCGAGGCCCTGAGCAACTTAGAACCTGTCTCAAAGTCAAATATAAAAAAGGGCTAGCTCAGTGGTAAAGTGCCTGTGGGTTAAATCTCCAGAACCCCCTCCAAAGAACAAAACATCATATCCATGACATAAATGCTACTCTGTACTCAAGAGAAGCAAGCTATTGACGCATGCAACAATTTGAATGGAACAGTCACAAAAGGTCACATACTGATGTGAATTTATCTGTATTCCTAGAAATGAAATTACACAAACAGAAATTTTTTCCTTTTTTTGTACTGGGATAGAACCCAGGCGCACTCTACCACTAAGCTACATCTCCAGCACTTTTTGTTTTTATTTTGAGATGGGACCTAATTTACTAAGGGCCCTGCTGAGGGCTAGGTTGTTGAGGCTGACCTGGAATGTGGCGATTCTCCTGCCTCAGCCTCCTGAGTCACAAGGATTACAGGTGTGCACCACCAACTCCAGTGGGAAAATGTTTTTTAAAAACCAGCTAAGAGGGCTGGAGACCTAGCTCGATGAGCACCCGCACAGCACACATGAGACCCAGGTTCAATCCCTAGCATGGACAAACACATGAAGAAATAAACATGGTGTAACGAATGTGAATAATGATTATTATCTTCCATTCTTTTAACATGCTAGGGGTTATACTAAATTCTTTTTCTTTGGGGGGGTACCGGGGATTGAACTCAGGGGCACCCAACCCCTGAGTCACATCCCAGCCCTACTGTGTATTCTATTTAGAGACAGGGTCTCACTGAGTTGCTTAGCATCTCACTTTTGCTGAGACTGGCTATATTCTTTACATAAATGAATCACATTTTATTTTCCCAATAACTAGAAGGTGCATATTGTTTATGTCCATTTAAAGATGAGGAATATCAGTGATTCGGAGATGTTAAATAAACGGCCCAAGACCACGCGGGCATAGCTGGGAGCGCCTGGCTGCGAAGCTGGTGTCTTCCTGTCACCCAGAGATAGATTTAGGGGTGCCTCCTGGGTCTAGGTTCTTCACTTCATTTTCTTCTAAGATGTGTCTGTCTCTGATCAGTGCAAGTCTGTGTTTTCTACTGATGTTGTTATCCTCTGCCCATTTGTTCTCCAAGGCAACAGAAAACACCCACCTGGAAAGTTCAACCCTTCAGGGTCACCTTGTGGAGAGGTAGGACCACTTTTCGCCAGAAGAGGGCGCTGTTGCAATCCTAACAGCCTTTCATCAGTCTTCACATAGGGCTCTGCCTTGGGAGGTGCCTCGCACCCCGCAAAGAGCACAGCTTCATCTGGGATAAAACCCAGTTGTAGGACGTGATATTCAGGACGATTATTTGGAGGACACAATGGAAGTTCAAACCAACAAAGAATTCTAGGTTTTAGGCTGGGCTTGGTGGTGAACGCCTGTAATCCCAGTGACTCAGGAGGCTGAGGCAGGAGGATCTCACGTTCAAGACCAGACTCAGCAACTTAGGAAGGCCCTAAGCAATTTAGAGACCCTGTCACAAAATAAAAAGTAAAAAGGGCTGGGGGCGTGGCTCCGTGGTAAGTATCCCTGGATTCAATCCCTGGTACCAAAAAAAAGGAATTCTGGTTTTATCCTTAGATGGATTTAAGCAATTAGAAAGAAAGCTGTGTGTATGCACAGGTGTGTGTGTGTATGCACAGGTGTGTGTGTGTGTGTGTGTGTGCGCGCTCATGCGTGCCCGCGTATGTGAGACATTGTCTTGGTCCACACCACCACCCTGGAGAGTGGGCAGCAAGCCTGCTGTCTGCAGAAGCCCGAGAAGGGGCTGGGCTGTGGAGAAACCACAGCGTGAGGTCTCCCATTCCAGCTCTGCCATCTGCAACCGTCGGCTCCTGAGCTGTCAATCACCAGCGCGGAGTCTTTGTCCCCATCAGTCCCATTGGGGTTAGTGGCTGGGAAGTTGGATGAGGAGACAGATGGGAAGATCAGAATTAGGAACCCAGTCCGTGCCTGCCCTGCCCGGCTCCCAGGCGTGCCTGTCTGGGTGGGCACTGTCCCTGTCCAGCACCCCCCGCTCCCCAGACCCTCCCTCCATTCAGCAGGCAGCCCCGGCTGTGCACAGCCGGGCGCCCCGCAGGCCCGCGCCCTCCTCGGCTCTGGGATCACTTACTTTCGCTTTCCCTTTCGCTTCCTGTGGTCCTGCTGTGGGGAGGTCCTGCCGTCACCTCAGGGGCTGTGCCTCGCTCTGCCCAGCCAGGAACAGAGGGAAGGAGGGGAGGCGTCTGAACCCGAGGCAGAAAAACCACCCCCGGTTCCCCCGCCCGGTGCCAGACCAGGAAGAGGCCGGGGCCTGCCTCGGATGGCCCTGGGTGGTCCCTCACAGATCCATCGGGGGCTTCCAAAGCAATGGCCCTGTAACCAGGAAATGGAGCCCCAGAGCCAGAGACAAGGAGCCTGCCCAGGATGCCACAACTCATCTCCAGCGATCAGGTACCACTAGCTCTATGCCCCCTGCCCAACGCAGCTGTCCTTTCCTGGGGACCCCTGCCGCCACTCCCCCTAGTGCCTCTCTCCTGGTCTTCCTCTCCTGGCTCCCAGGCGGGCTCTCTCCCTCTCCAGGGTGCTCCACGGCACCCTCTCCCTGGAGGGTCTTGGCCAGTTGGTGGGGGAGCCCTGGCCACTTCTGAGTTTGCCACCCCATTTCCGCTCCCAGCCCCGGTGTCATTTCTCCAGAGCTGTCCACAAGTCACCACCCGGGCTACCCCGCCATGGGTTTTCCAGACTTTCCTGGTCTGGTAATCAATCAGAATTAACGCAAAGTCTGATTGAGTGCTGGGCAGTCTGGTTCAGAGCGCTCTGAGGGACTTCACTGTGTGTGGGGGTGGGGAGGGCGAGGAGCCCTGAGACAGAATGAATCATTCTCCAGGAGTCACCTCCACTGTGGGCTCAAGAGGGACTGCAGAGGGTCCCCAGGCTCACCCACAACCTCAGAGATGAGACTTCACCTCTTAGAACTGGACCACCAAGAGGACCGGAGAACCCAAGAATGAATGATCAGGAGATCAGAGAGCAGAAAGTTCCATCCAGACAGCTCACCCCTTCGGGCCTCTGATGTGCCAGCTGGACATGACCTGTTCCGGACAGGGTCCAGCTCCATCGCTAACAGCTCTGCTCCCTGTCGAGTGGGGGCAGCAGGATTGGGGTGGCTCCCCAGGGGTGGGGCGAGGCGCATGAAGCGCTCAGAACAGTGGCTTGTCCGCTTTTTAGGTGTTGCCCTGATTTTTAAAAGTCCAGAAGACACAGCAGTGGGCACAGGTGGAAAGTCGGGAAGGGACTAAAGAGAGATGTTCAAAGCCCGCCTTTGGGAGTGGGGGGGTTGTACCTTTCTTTATGGGTTGGGGACTGAGCAGGCAGGGTGGGAGGGTGGGGGTGTCCCTGGAGAGACCACAGCTGGGACCCAGGGCAGGTCCAACAGGCCCTGGACGGTGGGAATTCTCAGAGCTGTGGAGGGTCAGGGAGCACCCAGAGGACCTGGGGGCCCAGGGGCCGGCTCAGTGGACAGCAGCCTACAGTAACTCGAGGGGACACTCAGCATTTTCTTTTGTGCCTCCAGAAACCAGATAAGGCGCATACATCGAAAGACATTCCTCTTCCACTTTCGGAACCTACGCTGGGCCCTGGGCCGGCACAACACCTTCCTGTGCTACCAGGTGGATAGAGAAGATCGTGACTCCATTGTCCCCTTTCACATGGGGGTCCTGAAAAACCAGGTATTGGCCACACTCTTCTTGTGTGGTAGGCAGGAGCCAAGCCAGCTGGGAACGCAGAAAAAATGATGAGTGAAAAGCCAGATGCTGGGACTCTGGCCCGAGGCTTCTGCCTGACCACCCTGCAATCTGATACCCGTGGCTCTTGACCTCCCCAGACCTTGTCGTGAGGTCTGTGTCCAGCAGTCTGGAGGAAAGAGCCTCAAGCTGGCTGGGCACCGAGCAGCCAGGGTCTTACCGGCCTTCCTGTGTCGGGGGCTGTGGGACCTGCCCCGGCCACATTCCTGATCCCCACCCAGACAGGACCCATCGCCCACGAGGGGGCCGCTGTGCTTCCCCTGCCCCCCGCCCTCTCAGAGCTCGCGCGCGGGGCCTCCCTGGCCCCCCACACGGCAGCTGTGACCAGAACAGAACCGCAGTTGCTGGAGCCAATGCCACCCCTGCAGCCCCCGCACCGCGCGAGCAGTCACACGCCCTCCACGCGCGGCCCGGCCGCCACCCAGGCGCGGCTGTGCCAGGTGCTTTGAGGGGGGCCGGCTTGCTCTGCAGCACAGCCATCTGAGGGGCAGGCGTGGAGTCCTGCCATCACTTCGCTCTCCTGGTGCCCACGGCTTGCGAAGTTGGGGACAGGAGTGGCATTACCTTTGATGGCTTATCTAGTCCAAGTAGCTAGCACGGCACTTCGACATACAAGCAATACGACACTCTTCGTTTCTGTTTTGAAATGAGCTGTGTGTCTTACTGGGACCCAGGTCTCAATTCAGACAAGCCACCGTTCGAGTGCTCGGTAGGCACCTGTGGCCAGGGGCTCCCTGCCCCCTGGGAGGCTGCAGCTCTGTGGAGCTCAGAATGCTGGCCCGGGGACACTGGGAGCTGGCAGCATGGATGGATTCAAGAGGGAAGAAGCAGGAGAGGAGGGTGGGGGAGATGGGGTGGCAGGCCACCCCCCAACAGCCGCTCCAGCTGCGTCCTCCGCCCTGGCCTCCAGGTCCTGCTGGAGACCCGCCTGCATGCTGAGCTGTGCTTCCTCTACTGGCTGCATGACTACCCCGTGCTGTTCCCCAGCCAGCACCTGCACATCACCTGGTATGTCTCCTGGAGCCCCTGCTGCGACTGTGCCGAGCAGGTGGCCGCCTTCCTGGCCAGCCACGCCAACGTGAGCCTGACCATCTACGCGGCCCGCCTCTATTACTTCTGGAGAACTGAGCACCAGGAGGGGCTGCGCAAGCTGCAGCGGGAAGGAGCCAGGGTGAGGGTCATGTCCCTCGCAGGTGAGGAGCCGTGGGCGGCACGCCTGGCAGGGTGGCGGGCAGACTGGCGGGCGCTGACGGCATCCTCCTCTCTGGTCGCAGAGTTCAAGCACTGCTGGGAGAACTTCGTCTACCCGCACGATGGAAGGCCGCTCAGGCCGTGGAAGAGACTGTTTAATAATTGTCACTTCCAGGCCAAGAAGCTGCAGAAGATTCTCCAATGAGGGGCTTCCTCGGGCGACTCCCGCGGCTGTCCCTCCACCCCTCCAGCCTCCTCTGGCCTTTCCCTGGGGACCAAACTCCCCTGCCCTCCAGGCCTGGCCTCCCACGGTTTCTCCTGCCCTCTGGGGCTGCCTGGGGGGCTCCCACCACCTGCCCTCCTCCGCTTTCCCAAGGTGCCCTCCCCTGGGCCCCTCGCTTCCTCCAAAGCATCCTCCTGCACCTGCAGGGTCCCTCTCCCCTGCCACCACCTGCATCACCTGGTTCCTCCCATCACAATGATACCAGTCACAGGAAGTTCTGACGCGGTGACAATAAAAATGAAACCAGGCTGGGTGGGACCAGGTGCAGTGGCACACGCCCCTGTAATCCCCGCGACTCAGGAGGCTGAGGCAGGAGGATTGCGAGTTTGAAGCAACCTCAGCAACTCAGCAAAGCCCTGTCTCAGGGAAAAAAAAAAAAATTAAAAAAGACCTGGGGATGTGGCTTGTTGGTAGGCCCCTCTGGCACCAAAAAAGGAGGAAAGAGAGGGAAGGAGACCAGGTCAGAGTCCCAGCCCCAGGCCAGGCTGCAACTGGGGAAAGTAGTAAGGAGGGCACCGCACTGACCGGAGGAAGTTCAGGCTGGTCCCCGGCAAAGGACCGGCTGCCCTGGATGGAGCAGCCGAGTGACCTGGGGTCTGTTGCTTCCCACTGGCCACGAGTTCGGGAATGGTTTTAGGAATTTCTTCCTTGTGACAGATCCCTGGGGGCATCTTGGTGCCTCCCAGCGGGTGGGACGTCAGGAAGGTGTCGGTGGGATAAAGGTGAGGGTTAAGGCCAGAGAACTCCTCTGCCCCTTTGTCCCCAGTACCGGGACCTAGTTACCAGCCCGAGTGTAAATGGGTTCGGGCAGAAGCATGAAATGACAAGGGGGTCCAAGGCCTTCGAGGCTGACTTGATTTCTCAGAGAATGAGCTTCTGGGATACAATGACTTGGATTCTATAACGAGATGCCACCAGCCAGGTACTCAGACCCCAGAATCTGCTGTCTCACTGTTTGGAGACTGGCAGCCCAAGACCGGCAGCCTTCCGGGGCTTCTTTCCCTGGCCTGAGGGGTCGTGGCAGGCTGTATCCGCTCGCGAGCTGCCGGGGACCCTGCCCTGCTCCCGGACAGAATCAGGTGGTAACGTGGCTGCTTCAGCATGTCTGACTAGCAGCTGTCCTCCTGGGAGGGACCAGCAGAGTCCCCAGCACAGGCCCAGGCCAGGCTGGTTCAGGCCCCTGGAGAAAAAGAAGTAGGTAGAGGCCTTTCTGGAGATTCAGGCCTCCAGGCAGCCTGCTCCACACCAGGCACGGCTCCTGCTGGGGGCACATCTCCCTTCTTCCCAGAGGGTCAGCGCGTTTTCCATTTCTGCTCGCAGGAGCTCCCACGTCCAGAGAAGTCACAATGGTCTCAAGGGAAAGGCCAGAAAAGGGCTCTCCCTTCTCCATCCATCCCACTCTTCAGTCTGAGATGGTGAGACCTGTGCGGGGACACAGGGCCAATGCACTCCTGGCCTCCATTTGCCACCAGGGATCAAAGCAGAAAGACCTTGGCTTCAGTGCCGGGCACAGTGGCACATGCCTGTAATCTCAGTGGCTCGGGAGGCTGAGGTAGGAGGATCGCGAGTTCAAAGCCAGCCTCAGAAAAGAAAGGTGCTAAGCAACTCAGTGAGCCCCTGTCTCTAAATAAAAAACATGGAAGGGCCGGGGTGTGGCTCAGTGGTCGAGTGCCCGTAGTTCAATCCCCAGAATCAAAAGGAAAAATAAATAAATAAAAAATGTTGAGGACCCACCACAATGACCTGTTCCCAGGTCCCAAACTCATGTTCTGTCCCATCCCCATATGGTCTCTGAGCAGCTACAGCTGCTCACCCCCATCACAGGACAGAGAGGTCGATACAGAATGCAGCGTCAATATAAAAACAACTTTGGCTGCAGGTGACCCTCTGACCAGTGTTAGCATAAAAGGACGGAACTGTGTTTAAACTTCACGGATCAGCAGAGCCTTTATTCAGCAATGGAGTTGTGCCTCTGATGGACCCACTTTCCTGGTGGAAAAGGAGTCACTGAGCAAAGCGGGAGCCTGTGCTTACGTCACTTACACTGAGAGGTGACTTGATTAAAGACAGAGCGTGTCAGTTTGGGCATTCAGGAATTTGGGATCTGTTTTTACTGGGCCAGATGGAGGCCTGGGGTCAGCAGTCAGTATCTGGGGAAGGATTTGTTTTGGGAAGGATCAATGCCTTGGCCTCCTCCCAGAGACCATCATTCCAGCCTCGACGGTATCTCCTCCCCAGGGAGAGAATGTCCTGGGAAAGGATCAATGTTGTGGAGGTGTTGCCTTCCGCCTTGCTCCCTCTCCCCAGGACACACTATTTGGGGGTTTGTCAAGTTTCCATATCCATCTACCACGCCTCCCTCTGCCGGCCTCGGAGTTAAGGGGCCCACCTAGGAAGAGAAAAGCATACCTTTGAAATGCACCTGAAGACAGTTACCATTCCCAAGCCTCAGCCCCCTAGAAAGCAGCCCTCTCCCCTGCGTACAGCTCCTTTGTTAAGGGAGCCAGCAGGAGCAGGCCACTCGAAGCCTCCCTGAACTTTCTTACCTGACAGACTAGTCCTACCAAGTCACCAAGTCAAAGTTCCTGGGTCCGGCAGCAAATCCAGGGGGAAGCTCAGCTGTTTGATGTTGACAAACGCCCTATTGTGCAGATCTGATCTCCTCTCCTGGAATGGCCCAGCTCATTCTGGAATCTTCCACGGGCTGTGGCCCTGTCACCGGCTCTTAAAAACAACTAACAAAGAGAGGGCTACTAAGGATTATTTGCTGTGTTGATTCACCCAGCAAGGAGGCTACCCCGGGACAGAGTAGCAGGGAAGCCCAGGGCTGAACAGCATGTAAGTGGTTTTTTGAAACAAGATTAGCATATTCATAAGCTACATAGCAATCTTCCCTTGTAACCAAAAGCTCGGTCCTTGTCCCCGGTGCCAATTAATACCAATTTTAAAATGAGGACACGGTTTTGAGAAAAAGGAAAAAAGTTTTATTGCTTGGCTAGCAGAGGAGAAACACGGGACTCTTGTCCCTGAGGCTGAGATTCTGCCCTTCAGGGAAAACAGGGCTTTTAAAGAAGCTACTCAAAGGCCACATTTCAGGTGTGCCCTGATGGGGGGGTCCCAGGTGCGCCCTGAAAGTGTGTGGAAGTTCACATCTCAGGTCTTCCGGCAGACAACTCCTTCCTGTGGTGGGTGTGTTCAAGGACAACTGACCAGGGGCGGAAAGGAGACCAGTCCCCCTCATCTTGTTGGGGAGGGGGAGAGGAGAGAAGGGGGGAAAGCACGTGTCCCTTTAAAAATACGCCTCGGAGCAAGGAGGGCTGCCTGGCTGCGGTCACATCCTTCCATCAGCTGCAGTTTGCACAGGGTCAAAACGCACCTGAAATTGTGTCGGGTTGCTGCCCTTCCACGCAAGCCTTTTAACATGTAAACGTATTTAAACGAGGGTCTTGGGTACGTTGGACCCCTGTTGGGGACTCTCCCGCTGTTTGTCTTGAATGAAGGGTGGGGGTGGGGCGGTGCTTCCTGCCAGTGACCTCAAGCCGATCAACAGTCACCAGCTTAAACTTACCCTGTGCTCCCGCCTCAGCCCGCCCCAGGACATTAGGACCCACAGGGTAGAAGGGACAGAGTTCCTGTGGCCCTTTAAACTGAAGCCCCTGTTACCCAGGGCCTGGGGGCAGGGGGTGGGAGGTAAGGGGAGCGGGTCCTCGTCCCTCAGGATTCAGCTTTCACAGATGCTCTGGGTTTTCCTGGTTCTGTTTTGTTGCTCTTAACCTGAGGACCCTGGTTCAACCCGCCACGGGCAGAGCTTCTGGAAGGCACCCTCCAAGTCCAGCTCCTTGAGCCCAGACCTGGGAGGCCCTGCAGGGGTGGCAGCTACCCTCCCTTTGTGCCACTTCCCCCACTCCTTTCCTGGGATCCTAGAGGGACTAGAAGCAGCTAGTTGTGGGGGAGGAGCAAGCAGCCAGGCAGACCTGGCCAGCACTCAGTTCTGCCATTTGTTTGCTGTGTGATCTCAAGAGAGTATCTAAGCCTCTCTGTGCTTAAGAACTCCCCTGAGATCATGGTCAGAGCCTGATCTTCCCCTCCTGATGCTGTTGGGGCACCGGCTCTGTCAACACACCTGCCTTCTTTGGGGCAAGAGATGAAATCCTGTATCCCAAGCTCCCACCATCTCTGCATCATGTACAGAGTCCTGCTGAGAAACTGGCCAAAACAAGACAGACGTGCCGAGCAGGGACAGTGCTGTGCCAGGTCTGGACCCAGCTGAGGGGGGTCGAGTGGTGGAGCGAGGCTCAGACTGTCCAGCACCCAGGGAGTGGAACAGGGTCCACTTCTCCTTTTGAATGTAGCTGAGGCTTATTTTCAAAAGGGACAAGTTTCCTTTTCCTCCTCTCCCTCTCCCCTCCCTAACCTGGGGTCAGGGAACAAGATGACCCTGAGCGCTCTGTGCTCCACAGGAAGGAGAGGCCTGCTGAGGACCTGGATGACTGTCTCCCAGATTCACAAGTGAACCCCACCGCCATCGAGGACCTTCAAGGAGCGCCCTGGAACGCTGACCAGCGCTCAGCTGGAATGTGACCCTTGAAGCGTCCTTTAAACGCCCGTCCCTCCTGCTGGGCAGGATCTCAGCCTCTGGGACAAGAGTCCCCTGTGCTTCTCCTTTGCTAGCAAAGCAATAAAACTTCTTTTTCCTTTTCCCCAAAACCGTGTCCCTGTTAATGAATTGGCACTGGGGACAAGGACCGAGCTTTCGGCAATAGGAGGGTCATTGTCACGAGCAGTGAGTAAGAGAGGAATGGAGTTTGGTTCCAGCAAACTTGATTCGTGCAATGCACACTCAACTTAGCATTCCCAATAACAGCGAGTCACAATACATGGAAGATTCGCTCCCTTGTTCACCTAGAGTTCAGACTCCACGGACTTACTCAATGCTACGTCTCTTAGCCAAGACGTCAGTCAATAGACAGGGATTCTTCCCAGCCGCAGCCTCTCTCAGCTCCTCGGTGTCCTCGGGTGTCCTCGGGTGTCCCATGAGGCTGGATGTTCGGGATGGCAGGTTGTCATCACTGGAGCGGTGGTCAGTCATCCAGGCTCAGTGACAATGGTCGATGGGCGATGGTGATGGTGTGGACGGCAGCCGGGGTAGTCAAGTGACAGAGTGACGTGGAGTCCTCTGGTCGCGGTGCTGCTGACCGTTTGCTACAGAGGTGCAGGGACTGAAGTAGTGATTTTCAGCCTAGTCACGCTCTGTTCTCGTAGATAGAGGTTCATATCCACACTGGTCCGGCGTCTGCCTTGCCTGGGTCTTATCAGCTTGTTCCACTTGCTTTACAAGCTCAGGCAACTTCCAAATACAGCTTATTACTACTCCGTAGCACACAGCTGTAGCAATTCCCATTACTTCCCTGTCTCCTTACGGTCATCCGCCAGGCCCACACCCTCCCCTCTCTGGAATCACTTTCTCTTTCCCTTTGCGGTCTCCTGGTCCTGATCTTCATCACGGGGCCCCTGCTGTGCCCAGCCAGGGACAGAGGGAAGGACAGAAGGTGGTCTGAGCCTGAGGAAGCTAAGCCACCCTAGGCCCTCCCACCAAGCCAGGAAGAAGGTGGGGCGTGCACTCGGTGCCCTGGGAGTTCACTCAGCAGCAGATCCATCAGGGGGCTTCCAAAGCACCGGCCCTGTACCCAGGAAATAGGGCCCAGCCTCAGAGAAGAGAGCAGAACAGGGACAAGCCTGTCCCAGAGGCCGCAGGGGCTGCTCCACAGATCAGGTAGGTGAAGGGCCTGAGAGGAGAGGTGGGCAGGGACTCAGGGAGGGAAAGTGCCCTAGGGCCCTGTCGCCCTGGTGACCCAGGCAGGGAGGTGGTGTGTAGGAGGACAGTCACTGACAGGGACTTTCCCAAGGCCTTAGGAGAGGGAACTGGAACCAGATCGCACAGTTCTCTGCTTTTCGAGCCTCAGACTCGATGAAGCCCCCCTTGCGGCTCCCCCACTTCCTGTGGCTCCTGTCCCAGGACAGCTTCAACAGGGCTGCGGGGTCTTCTCGAAGTCCTTTCTCAAGCTCAGCCACAGACTCGAGGTGGCTGAACGATTAAGATGATGTTTGCAGGCAGCTACAAAGTACCTTTATAAACATTATTGTCCAGACTTACACACTTCTGCCATTTGTGCTTCGTGGAGGAAAAACTCCAAACAAGACGGGAACGACATTGTTTCCCGTGAACAAACATGATATATACCAACGTGAGACTGAAGGCAAATTGCTCTTAAAGTAATTCTGCCACGTCATTTCCAGCATACCTGTTCTTTTAGCGCTTCAAGGCCAAGGTTCTTAATTTGCTGTTAAGAATGACTTTCTAAAATCGTGTTGAAATACTTCAGCCCTGACTGCCCAGGGCTGGGGGGTTTCCCAGAGCGTGGGGGCTCTAGAGCTAAGGCGGAAAGTCCCAAGCGATAGAAAGCTCGAGCTGCGATTGGGTTTGGTTTTATCCCTCACCCTGAGGGCGGCAGGGTGCCAATCACCTGATGTGGGGCTGACCAGCCACTTACCCAAGGCTGGTGCCAGCCCTTCAGCACTGCATCTGAATCCACCTGAAACCTTCCTAATGGGCACAGGAGATGTCAAAACCAGGTTTCCACTGATGACATCAGTGGCCTTGTTAATGAGCACACCGCACGCTAGCAGGGGTCTGGTTACTGGTGCAGAGGGCCGTGTCTTCAGGAGGTCGGTGCTGGCCACACGGCCATAGGAAGTGGCCTCAGTTGCACCTGTGGTCTGTGCCTTAAGGACCAGCACCCTGAATTCTGGGTCCAGACACGGTTTCTGAGGGTTGGATGGTCAGCCAAGTTGCATTTGCCTAGGGCACTGTTGGAACGCCCAGAAGGACAGAGCTGGGTCTCCTCTGAGCTTCCTAAGCAGCTGTCAGGACTGGCATCCACTTAACTCAATCATAATGTCCTCGTGGTGTGGGGCTCTGGCCCAAGCATGCCCCAGCGGCCTTCCGGTGGGGTAGTAGCAATTCTGTCCACGTATCCAGAAGAATCCAGTAGAGCCGCAGCTCAGTGGAAGGGCACCTGCCTAGCATGCACACGGCCCTGGGTTCAAGCCCCAGGGTCACCCAGGGTGTTGTGAGCGCTGGAGGGTTCTTGTCTCATACACCCAAGGAATAAAGTGTGCAGGCGACAGAGGGTGAGAATTCAGCAGCAGATTTGTTAGAAGCCAGCAAGGAAAGCTCCCAGAGCAAAGGAGGAGTCCCAAAGAGGCCACTGCTGGTGGCCCTCTGTCTAGGGACTTTTGTCCTGTTTCGCTGGGGAATTAACCTCTCACTGGAAAGTCCCCTGAGGGTCCTCTTTCTCTGACTCCAACGAAGGCATATGATTTTAGTCTCTCGTTCCCATGACGGATGGTTTCACGTGTTTGTTAACCTGAGTTTGTCTGGTACTTGTTCCTTAAAACACAAGCACTGCTTGGGTCCAAAACAGCTCCTTGGGGTGGACTAGTGTTAGGGTGGCCAAGGAAGCCAGGGGCAACCGCAGCAAGTACTGGCACAATGTGCCAGGGGACCTTCAGTCCAGCACCATTAGCTTGGGGTTTTAGTCTGGGGTGGCGGACCCCATTCTCGAGGTCCCCCTTTCTATCTGCCTGTCAGAAACCCGTCTCCTGCCTCGCCAGCACTACCCGCTCACCCGGGGTCCAGCGGCTCTCATGCCACTCTTGCCAGGTCGCCTTGCAATATGATATTAAAAAGGGAAAAAGTGAGACAGAAAACTGAATCCTCTAAAGAGTGTCATTGCAAGTAGGGAGAGGAAAACCCAAGTCAGTCCTTCCACAGAAAGTCTCCGTCACGATACTCCCTTAGGGACAAGTTTTGTTTGGACCTTGCCTCTGGGTTCCTGGTGCACAGGAATGGTGGTCCAGGGGTGAAGAGCAGAGACCCAGAGTCAGAGGAAACACACCGGTTTCCATTCGAAAGGTTCAGACTTTGGAATGTTGGGGTCCAGATGTCTGTGCGACTCTGGGGGTGGTGGCTCCAGACAAAGGGGCGAGTTTCACAGATCACAGTTAGGGAGGGACGTCCCCCCCAGCCCAGGCCGAAGGGTGCCTGGATGGGGTGTCCCCACAAAATGATCAAGCCTGGGCTGCATCAGCAGAGGGGAGGCCGGGAGGCAGTGGGCACTCCTGAGAGAAGTGGCCCAGGGCCGCAGCTCCTGGCAGCCGCTGCTCCTTCCCTCCTGCTCCTCTCTCACCGCAGAGTTGATTCCAGAGGTGATCTGAGCCAGCGCAGGGTGGCTCCAGGGACGCCCTCCGCACCTCCAGTTTTCTCCGTTGCACAGAGGTGTCATGAAGCTGCTAAAACAAGAAACATTCTGCATCCAGTTTAACAACCACCGCCGGGTCCCCTGGCCCCACCACCGCCGGAAGACCTACCTGTGCTACCAGCTGCAGCTCAACGGCGTCACGTATGCCTCAGACTACCTTCGAAACAAGGTCCCAGCAGGGCTCAGGGCTCAGGGCTCGAAGGTCCCGAACAGCCTTTCAACCCCCACCGCCTCCCTGACCTTTGCTGGGTCCCAGCCCGCAGCTCTGTACGTTCTGTCCCATCCTTGGACCCCACGGGGCTGTGCCCCCCGACCCCAGAGCGCTCTTCCCGGCCCTCCAGGAGAAGCTAACGTCTGCTCACGGCCATCTCACCTCAGTGCTGCTCTGGAGGAACCAGAGTCCTGGTCCGCAGTCTGAGCTCCTCCCAGATCTCCTTGGTGGCCCACCTGCCTTGGGCTGTCCCCTGGTCTCCCAGCCTGACATCGCCCAGCAATTCCCCTCCCACCTGCTCCTGGGCTGAAACACTTTCGGACACTCCTGAGCAAGTGTCCCAAGGAGGGGCCCTGATGGAGCCATGGGGGTGTGGTCTGTCTGCTGACCCCTCCCCTCTGGGGACTGGGATCCCCGTCCAATCTAGAAAAAGCCATGGGATTTGGGAGGTTGAGTGAGCCCTGGAAGGAGGTCCTTGTCCCATGCTGGACAAGACTCCCACACTCACGTGACACGGGCCTCTGCCTTCTAACCTTCCTTCTCTCTGTGGGGATTCCCCTCTCCAGAGAGGTCGCCATGCAGAAATTCGCTTTGTTGAAAAGATCCGTTCCCTGAAACTGGACAAAGACAAGAACTACGACATCACCTGTTACCTCACGTGGAGCCCCTGCCTACACTGTGCCCGGGAGCTGGTCGACCTCAAGAGAAGCCACCGGCACCTGACGCTGCAGCTCTTCACCTCCCGCCTCTACTACCACTGGTTCCAGAAGTTTCAGGAAGGGCTGCATCTTCTGTATACATCCCAGGTTCCGGTGATCGTCATGGGTTTCCAAGGTAGGAAGGAGGGACCCAAGCTGTCAGAGGACAGGGCAGTGTCCCCAGGAACAAGGGGACAAGGGGAGGCGCCATGAGGGCAGGGCAGGTGGACAGGAGAGATGCTGGGCAGGAGGGAAGGCAGGAGGACCCGAGGGACATGGGGAAGGAGGAAGGTGGAGCATAAGAAAGGAGGACCCTAGGGACGGGACGAGGCCCTGGAGAGGAAGGTGGAGCAGAAGAGGACCCTGCCCGGTGGCTGTGGTTCCCAGCCAACCAGCCTCCGCTGCGTTTCAGACTTCTCCGACTGCTGGGACAGGTTCGTGGACCACCAGGGGAGAGCCTTTGGGCCTGAGTGCTGGGACGGTCTGGAGCAACGCAGCAAGAACATACAACAACGACTCAATCGCATCCTCCAGGTGAGACCTGTCACCGCCCCCGGCCACCTCGGGCCACCGCCTGTTCCCTCCGTCCTCTCCAGCTCCCTCCTCCTCCTCTCTCCCGCAGCCCCCACATGTCTGTCTTTTCCTCTCCCAGTTCCTGCTGGCCTCCCGTTTCTCAGGGCTCCTGTCCCCTCTCTGTGCCTCCCAAGGCCCCTGGCGGGCCTGTCCCTCTCCTTCCGGAGCTGCTTCTCTTCCTCACGGGGGTTCCTCACCCACCCGCACACCCTGACTTGTTCATCTCTCCACAGTCCTGGCATGAGGCGGCTTTAGAAGACGACTTCAGGAATTTGCGGATTTGAGCCGCATCACCCTGAGCAAGGAGGTACTCCAGGAACACAGCGGACCCGCACCGGCAGCTGGCAAGGAGGTGCCGCGCCCCACAAGTCCAGAAAATTCCTCTGTCCACCTTCATTTATTTGTTTTATAAGTGGGTGCCTAATTTTATAATTAAAACACTTAAGGTCATTTGAAAGTCTGTAAAAACTGGGTTATTTTTTAAGGAGGAGATCAGGGCTTTCCCTCATAAAAATGAGAATAAAGGATATCTGTTCTAAATCATTAAGGGGGGGGGACATTTGGAGAATTCCCTGTAGAGTGTGGAACAGTTGGATCATTTTGTGGTCCCAGTGTCCTCTGTCCCTTCTCAGTCTCTAGTTATGTATCTAAATAAATAGATTAAAACTACTGAGCACAGGTGCTCTGTGGAGATGAATTTTAAAAATGAAAGCAAAAACAACTTGGAATTGCATTATTCAGACTTCTCAGTTAAAGCAACAAGCAGCAACTGCACCCAACTAAAACAAAGCAAAGCAAAAATTTAATTAAAAACATGTTGGTGCCAAGCTCAGTGGTGCACGCCTGTAATCCCAGCGGCTCAGGAGGCTGAGGCAGGAGGATCACAAGTTCAAATCAGCCTCAGCAAAAGAGAGGCACTAAGTGACTTGGTGAGACCCTGTCTCTAAATAAAATACAAAAATAGGTCTGGGGATGCAGCTTAGTGGTCCAGTGCCTCTGAGTTCAGTCCCCAGTACCCTACTGCCAAAAAAAAGAAAAGAAAGAAAAGAAAAAAGATGTTGGTGGCTCACTGAGAATCCAGGGAAGATAGAGGATGACATTGGGAGGCTTCAAAGTCAGAAAGGAGCCTGAAGTTCTGCTGCAAAGCTGGTCTCCTTAACACAGCACAGTTGTGGTGGCAAGACATGCACCACCCACACCTGGACACAGGATACCACCCAGAACTACTGCCTGGTCACCTCCACTGTAAACACCCCTCCAGAATGCAGAAAGGAATCAGTTGCAATAAATAATGCACATGGCACGGGATGAAAGAGGAAAATCAAAAGTACCACACTAAATGTGAACAGAACAAATTCTGCCTTGTTGTTTAACAAGAATCATCTATAAAAAGAAAAGAAGAGAAATAGCAGCTGAAGATAAAGGAAAGAGATACCACGCAAATTAAAATTGAAGAAGAAAGCAAGAGTGGCACTATTAAAAGGTGGCGTTGAAGGCATCCAACAGGGTAAAGAGGGACTGAATGTGACGACAGAAAGGAACAATTAAAACCAAGATCTAGGCCAGGCTTGGTGATGCACACCTATAATCCCAGCAGCTCAGGAGACTGAAGCAGGAGGATTGCAAGTTCAAAGCCAGCCTCAGCAACTTAGTGAGACCCTAAGCAACTTAGCAAGACCCTGTCTCAAACTAAAAAATAAAAAGTGCTGGGGATGTGGCTCAGTGGTCAAGCAACCTGAGTTCAGTCCTGTACCCCAAAAAATGAAAGCCACAGAGGTAATCTGTTTGCACAGGAGTATCCAGAAAGTTGTTTCCCCAGGACTTTTTCCACTATGTTCACCTGCTAGGCACTCTGAGGCCACCGTAGCTGTGGCCCAAGGAGGCCTGTCTCCTGCTTGAGCAGGCAGCAGATCTTGGCTTCACCCAAGGTCTGTAGATGTAGGTGGTGTAGATTCTTCAGGAACGAAGGATGCTGGGCTTAGGTGGTTACGGAGGCTTCTACTGACACTCAGAGAAGGCGTGGGAGACCAGGCAGTGTAAGCAGGCTCAGAGTCCCTGCAGTCCCCCCTGAGAGGGCAATGTGTGATTCTGTGATGGCAAATTTGAAGCTGGATGGAGACCCCAGGCGTTAAGAGATGCCAGTGATGCAAACTGTCTTCTGAAGGAAACTGCTGGCTGCAAAGAGTGCCAGGTCAACAGAGAGGCAATGGGTCCTACGACCAGCAAGGTCCAGAGCAGGACTGCCAAAGCCCACCATGTGCCACAGATGCCGGATGTGGCTCTACAGGAAGTGTTTGCCCCTCTGTGTTTAGGTCTTGCCTTGGTCCCACCCCTCTTTCTGTGCCTCTATTTCTACCCTTTGGGACAGAAATGTTTACTCTGCTATTATATATTGGATATCTGGAACTCGTTTTGATCTTCCAGGGACTCACCACTGAGAGTTTTCTTTGAGTTTCACTTGAGATTTTGGACGGGAACTTTGGGGCAATGCAGGAACTGTTGAGACTATGGAGACTCTTGGAGATGGACTAAGTTCCTTTTGCACTGTGGGATGGGCATGAGCTTTGGGGTGGGGCAGGGGCAGAGTTATGGTTTGGATACGAGGTGTCCCCCAAAAGTTCCTGTGTTAATCAGAAATATCCAGAGGTAAAATAACTAGGTTATGAGTCGCGACCTGATCAGTTCATCTGAGTCTGAATGGACTGAGAAGTGACCGTAGGCAGGTGGGGCGTGGCTGGTGGAGATGGGTCACTGGGGTGTGCCTTGAAGGGTTCATCTTTCTGCACCTCTGCTTCTCTCCTTCCTGGCTGCTAGTTGCTGAGCAGTTTCCCTCTGCCGCGACCTTGTGCCACGATGCTCTACCTCACCTAGAGCTTAGAATGCTGGAACCAGCTGACCATGGACTGAACCTCAGAAAGCATGAACCAAAACAATCTTTTCCTCCTCTAAGTTGTTCTTGTTGGGTATGTTAGTCAGCAAGGAGAAGCTGACTAACACGGAGGCAAAAGAGCTGTACACAGAAAACTATAAAACTCTGCTGAAAGAAACTGAAGGAGACACAAAAGGAAAGACATCTGTGCTCATGAACCAGAAGACTTAATATTGTTAAAATATCAATGCTTCTCAAAGTAATATACCTATCTAATGAAATCCTTATCAAAATTCCAATGGTTTTGTTTTTGCAAAAATAGAAAAAAAAATTATATCAAAATTCATATGGAGTCTGAAGGGAACCCCCACCCTGCGAAATTACCAAAATAATCTCGAAAAAGAACAAAGCGGGAGTCTTCACACTTCCTGATTTCAGAATATATTGAGAGCTCCAGTAATCAAGTCGGTGTGATTTTTGCTTGGCATAAAGACAGACACAGAAGTCAATGGAACAGACTAGAGAATCCCCAATGAATGTTCCTGTTTACAGTTAAATGACCTTCACAACCTTCACAATGGTGGGAAAACCACAAATGGTGTGCAGAAGCTGCATATGCACATTCAGAGTAATGAAGTTAGACCCGTACCATACCCTAAATGCAAAATTTAAATGGATTGGGCTGGGGAGATAGCTCAGTAGGTAGAGTGCTTGCCTTGCAAGCACAAGGCCCTGGGTTCGATCCCCAGCACCACAAAAAAAAAAAAAAAAAAAATTTAAATGAATTAAAGACCAATACATAAGATCTAAAGCTATAAACTTCCTAGAAGAAGGCATAAGGGAAAAGTGTGGTCACACTAGATCAGGCAATGATTTCTTGGATACGAAACCAAAGGCACGGGCAACACAGGTAGAGAAATGATTTAGAAGTGGTGTCCCCCAAAAGCTCACGTGTGACACAATGCAAGAAGACTCAGAGGAGAAATGATTGGGTTGTGAGAGTCTTAACCCAGTCAGTGAATTAATCCCCTGACAGGGATTAACTGAGCGGTAACTGAAGGTGTGGCTGGAGGAGGTGGGGATTGGCGTGGCTTTGGCTATATATTTGTATCTGGCAAGTGGAGTCTCTCTGCTTCCTGATCATGTGAGCTGCTTCCCTCTGCCACACTCTTCCACCATGATGTTCTGCCTCACCTTGAGGCTGGAGGAAAGGAGCTGGCCTTCTATGGACTAAGACCTCTGAAACTGAGCCCTCAAATGAACTTTTCTTCCTTGAAAATTGTTCTGGTCAGGCCTTTTAGTCACAGCAGCGAAAAAGCTGACTAACACTTGGGGCTACCTCAATCTCAAAAATTCTGTGCAGCAAAGGAAATAATAAGAGTAAGATAATAAGAATGAGATAAAATCAGTGCAAATCATTCATCTGATCAGGGTGAATATACAGTATATACAAAGAACTTATACAAATTAAAACAAAAATGTAATCTAATTAGAAGATGGACGGAGGACCTGAAGAGACAATTTCTCAAAGAAGATGTATGAACATCCAATAAGTGTATAGCATGATTCTCAAATGCAAGTCAAATCCACAAAAGCACCTCACACCTGTTAAGATGCCACTGTCCAAACAAAGCAGAATATAACGTGTGGGTAAGAACATGGAGAAATAACTGCTAGTTCCAGTCATGTCCTGCTGGTGTGAACATGAGCTAGCACAGTGACTATGAAAAATGTTGTGGAGCCAGGTGTGGGGATGCACACCTGTAATCCCAGTAACACAGGAGGCTGAGGCAGGAGGATTGCAAATTTGAGGCCAGCCTCAGCAACTTTGCATGACTCTCAGCAACTTAAACCCTTTCTCAAAATAAAAAATTAAAAGGATCGGGATGTAGCTCAGTAGTAGAGTGCCCCTGGGTCAAATCCCCAGTACCACAAAACAAAACAGGCCTGTAGAACCCAATTTTTCTGGACTAAGAACAGGATATATTTCATATTCACAGTGATATAGGGAGTAGAAAGCATGAATTCTTCACAATCATTGTAGTAAAAATAATCTGGCAACAGCATGGGAAGAGATGAACCAGGTAGAGCAAATTAGATACTCTAGAAATATATGCCAGTATATTAAAGAATTTAAAATTCATCAAATGTGCCCTTGTAATTTATGGATTGCTTAATGAATGGTACAGACACAACTATCCATCTGGAAGAAAATTAATCAAATTCTGTCATATGCAAAATAATCAATGCTAGATGAATCAAAGGTTTCTACATAAAAAATCAAACTCTTCAAAAAAAAATCCAGAAGATGTGTGCAAAATAGAAATCAAGCAAACCCTTTCAATTAAGATAAAGAATCCAGAAACCACCCGAGAAAACGCAGACCTGTTTGGTGACATAAAATCTAAATCATTTATATGGGAAAAGATATAAAGAAAGCCCAGGGACAAGAAACAAGCCTGGGGAACAGATCTGCATAAAGCAGATGGCAGAGAATGCGGCACAGAGCAAGCCTCAGCAAAGCCTAACTCGGGTCGTCTTTGGCAAATGTTTCTGTTAGACCAAAACCTAACATCCCCTCGGTCAGTCATAAGTAGCCAAATGACATGTGGCTATGTGACAAGGCATTTCCCAACCAGGTGAACTACAACAGCAAAATCAAAACCAAGCAAATAACCCCTCTATTTTGTTTTCACATTCACCCATAAATACTGTCCCTTGCTACCTGGTTGTTTTGATACTAAACCTCTTTCCATCTGGTGTTTACCACTTTTCTTCCTTGAAAATTGACAGCTTTAAAATGTCATTGTGCCTCAGGTCACCTTTTGTTAACAATACAAAAAAACCTGGGAAATACATCAGGTTTCCTGAAATCTCTAACAGAGAGATTTTATAGTCTCTGATGCTGTAAAGAAATATTATTACTCGAAGAGACTCAGTCTAATGACAAAAGATTTAGTTTAAATCTCTCTAGTTTGTGCTTCTCTGTAAAGAATCAATCATTAGACAGGCATGGTGATGAACACCTGTAATCCAGGGGCTCGGGAGGCTGAGGCAGGAGGGTTGCATGTTCAAAGTCAGCCTCAGCAACTTAGTGAGGCCCTGTCTCAAAAAAAAAAGGGCTGGGGATGTGGCTCAGTGGTTAAGCATCCCTGGATTCAATCCCCAGTATCCCCCAAATAATCATTAGATATCTCAGATTCTACCATTTGTGTCAGTCTGAAATTTTTATGTTTGGGCCTGTTAAATATTTGAGATGTCTGGAATGTTCAAAAGAACAGGTCAGGGGCTGGGGTTGTGGCTCAGTGGTAGAGCACTTGCCTAGCATGTGTGAGGCACTGGGTTAGAGCCTCAGCACCACATATAAATAAATGAATAAAATAAAGGTCTAAAAAAAAGAATGTGTCATGTTAGATTCCTAATAAATCCAGAGATTTTAACTGTTGAAATACTCAAGCATAGAGCCAGATGCAGTGGTACACGCCTATAATCTCAGCAACTTGGGAGACTGAGGCAGGAGGATCGAGAGTTCAAAGCCAGCCTCAGCAATGGCAAGGTACTAAGCAACTCAGTGAGACTCTGACTCTAAGTAAAATACAAAATAGCTCAGTGTAGCTCAGTGGTTGAGTGCCCCTGAGGTCAATCCCTGGTACCTCCCCCACCCCCCCAAAAAAAAAAAAGAAATACTCAAGGATAATTGACTTGCAGATAAATTTTTTAATTTAATAAGTTGGCCAATAAAGTAGCAATGCTAATGAGCTTTCCTCTTCATGAACAAGAACCTTCTGGATATTGAAGACACTATTTGAAAAAATCAGTTCTATTAATTAAGATTGTGTAACTGAAACCCCAAAAGCAGAGGTTGAAACTAGACAGAAGCAGGGCCTGAGAAGAAGGCCAGGCAGGGTGTCCACCTCACTGAGCCAGGGTGCTCCTCCTGTGTGAGTGGCACCCCTGGGGCTGGGCAAGGTAGTAGTCCTGAATGATCACTTTGCTCAAACAGAGAAGTCCTGATGTTAAGGGGCTGGAGGCTTCCAGGAACCTGAGGCATGCAAACTGCCCCCCACGTCACCCGATCTTTGTAGTCAAGTCAGAGAAATTTCAGACATGTCGCTCAAAGTAACAGGCATGAGTTTATTAGATGGGATGGGAAAGAGGGAAAGGGGCCACTCTCAAGAGAGAGAGTGGGTCCTCTTGTTACCGAAAGCTTGGTCCTTGTCCCTGATGCCAATCCAATAACCAGGACACAGTTTTGAGAAAAAGGAAAAAGAAGTTTTATTGCTTTGCTAGCAAAGGAGAAGCACAGGGGACTCCTATCCCAGAGGCTGAGATTCTGCCCAGCAGCTGGAACAGGGGCTTCTAAAGAGGTGACTCGAAGGCTCCATTCCAGGGGTTCTCTGTTGAGTTGTCATTCACCTGTTCATCTGGGAGAGTCATTTCTGAGATCTGGTGCCATCCCCAAAGTCTGGATTACTTGGTTTCTGTGGTGGGTGTGTGCTCAAGGACAGAAAAATCTGCCCAAGATGAGGAAGAAAGGTAAGCCTCTTTCCCCTGAGACTGGGGATGGGGAGAGATCAGGGAGGAGCAGGAAGAGAGGAAGAGAAAGAAACATGTCCATTTTAAAAGTAAGTGGCAGTGGCAGAGCAGCCAGGGCTACATTCAAAGTGTAGAGTAGACCCTGTTACATTTCCTCACTGTCGATTTCTACATTTCATTTCTATGGAAACATGAACGAGGACATCTCCAAGCTGCTTCCTGCTGGCAGAGGTGAGGTGGGGGGAAGTGACCCTGTTCTCATACAGGCAGGGTGTGGACAGTCAAGGGCACTCAGCATCAGAGCAGCCCAGAGGTCCACAGCGGAGATGGCAGGTGACTGGACAAGGTTTCCACAGGGCAGGGATCATGCTGAGACACATCATAAACAGGAGAACAAAACATTACTCTTTTGTAAACAACAGAACCGTCATTAGTATTTCAGCCAGTCTCTGAAAACCACAAAGACAGTAACTCATAATCATAATCAATCAGTGAAAAACAGATCAAGTGTATCAATGTAGGAGGTTAGGAGGATTTGTAGGTCTATGAGATCAGGCTCAAAGTAACTCAGGACAAATTGTGACTCTAGAGTTCTTTGTGATCATCATTATTAGGCACTCCCACACAAGAACCTTTCCTCTATAGCCTCCAACTTTACTTACATTTGGTAGGGCTGACACAAGTGTACATCTTAAGTTACATTAACACACACACACACAGACACACACACACACACACACACACACACACACACACACGTTATTTTTCCTTTTAAATGTCTATATACTTAGACTGTACTCTCCTGCCAGGTGTTTAAGACCAAGTTGGTCAGCACTGACCTTGTTCCTATCTACTCTTAAGAGTCAGCTGGTGAGATTCCTCAGGGATCACTCTCGGGGACATGTGCAAAGTCTCGCAGCTCTTTAGCTTTCCTCTACCAGTGGTGCCATTTGCTGGGATTGGTCAGGATCCTGCTGACAATACGTGGCTTCTCTTGGAAGCACCAGGGACATTTCCATCTACAGTGACCTTCCTCAGGGCAAAATGCACATTGGTTGGCTTCCTGTTCTCTAGGGTCCTTTCAATCTCTCTGATCAGCAGACCAGGCAACTCACCAGAGTTGCAGATCCCAGAAAGTGGGCCCATCATTCTCTGGGTCCTGGCTGACCTTAGAGGGCAAGGGCCAAAACATTGGCTGCTTTTCCCTTGGCCCTTTTACTTCCTTGACTTTGGTCTCCAAGTGTTTGGTTTAAACATCCAGCAGGCCAGTTTCACCAGTCCTAAAGAGGCACTAGTGGGTTATAACTTCAACATCTATAATTTTACAGTTACCCCTTTCATTTTACTGGGGTTAGTATTAGTACTGGAAGTCAGCATTATGTGCAATCTGTCCTAGAAGTGATGGTTTATTATCTCAAATTAACTCAAGTTGTTTTATTGGAAGCAGTGCCTCTGCAAAACACTAACAGGCAACAGTTATAAAGTTTACAAGGAAAATACAAAATGAAATTAACAGAGAAAAAAAATATTCAATTTGTGTAATAGGTATGAACCACAAAAAATGATTTTTATGACCTTAAACATTTATATAGTTATATAGTATATCCCCTGTTTATTTTGGGACAGTAATCTTTACAACAAAAATCAATCTTAGCTGAAATCTAGTCTATTTTGGAGCCATTTTAACATGGAGTAAGGTAAGAGGCAGAGCTTTATCTCAGGTAAGGTGGGCTCTGGACAAATAACATGATATCACATTACATCTGAAACATGAATCAAACAAAGCCTAAGAGAGCTTTTTAACTTTCTTTTTGTGGAAAAAGTGAAAATGCTTCTATGTTTCACAGTGTCACCTTTAAACAGATCAGGCTCTCCTTATTACCTTCCAAAAACACATTTAAATTCCAATTCCAGTGTGAAGGGTAACAGAAAATTGTGTATATATAACTTGACAACAGGTTACTTTATCCAGCTATAAAACATCTTGGTATTTTGAATAAATACCAAGTAAATTTGCTGTATCTATACAAACCCGAGACTACCGCTACAGATGGTCTTAGTCTGGAGAACATTGTTGGCAAAGTGCTATCCCCTTGCTTTACATTTAACTAAGTTTAACTCTTAAAGTACAATTTTGAACCCAGTGGATGATAACAGTAATCACAGGTCTGCACGGGTTAGCAGTACTAGCAAAAGTCAAAGCATGGCCTTCAATCTCTTATCATGTAGGAAAGAGTAAATGATCAGAAATAGACTTAGTCAAAACAAACAGATATAAGACAGGTCTTCAAACAACAGTGTGACCCTCCTACATCTACAAAAGAGAGCACTTACTGGTTACTTTGCCAGTATATCTAGATAAACTTTCATTTTATAAACTTTTACATAACGCTTAGACAAGACTCCAATATAGTTCTCAGATGTATACTTTTTTCTAGTCACATATGCTTAGGGTGATGACTATATTTTAACCTGAAATAATAGTTGCTTATCTAACCAGTTACAAAGTAATTATTTAGAAGACTTTAAAACAGGTACAAACCCTTATTCCTTTAAGACTTAGTTTCCCTAAGTAATAGAACCTAACAGATACAAGAAAATTATCTTGAAAAGCGCAGATCAATGTTTCAGACTTTGCTTCTTGTCAGTAAATTAAAGTTCAAATAATTGCATTTGACTGTGCTAATTATAGCCAATTTAATCACAACGCAAAATTTTTTAGATTTACCTTCCACAAACCTTCTGCAACTTACAAAGACATTCAGGACTGGTGGGGACCGTTTTCGCTATGCTGCTTGACAAGGTCTGAACACGGGGAAGGGTTTGGCAAGGCCACCATTCCAGGGAATTGCCGCTGTCATCTCTTCTAGGAATTGGGTGTTTTCTTGTAATTATCATACTTATAACTATGCAACTGCAAATCATATTCCCTGGATTGTCGTGATAAGAACTTATCCTCATTGAGTCTGCGGAGCTTGGGGGAGGATGAGGAATGTTTTAAAAAATGTACAATATCATACATAAGCCTGAAAGTACAGAGTTTGAGGAGTACTTCAGAAAACTACAGTTACAGGAATTGCTTGCTCCTATGCTGACCACACAGCCCCAGTTAATGCTTTACCAGTAAATAGTCTGACAAACAGAACAGGAGACTTGTTGTCCCCACAGTACTAGGACCGCCCTACTTAGCTTATAAGATTGGGGGACATTCGTGGTATCCACCTAGAGGGAAACAAGTAAATAAGTATAAGGACCCGCCTCCCACAGATCCACTTCTTCCCTATACAGGAGTGTACAATGAAAATGGTGAATGAACAATTAATATTTATGGTTAATGGACAAATGTCCAATATTTGTTCTTCCATCAAAGGCTTGGACGTCAAGGGCCACCCTGGAAATGTAGGACTAAAGAACAAAGAAACTGCATACACAAACAACTAGAAAAACATTATCTTAAGATCGATGCCCTCATTGCATGTTAACTGGTTATGAGTAGTTTATGCTGGCTTAGGTCTCACAGGTATATTACAATAAGTAGAGCACAAATCAATAACATAAAGAATATCAGGATTAAAATTAAGCACTCACAGTGAGTTTGGCAGTAAAATAACCTAACTTAGTCTTAACTGAGCTTGTTTAGGTAACAGAGTAGACCTTTAAGGTTAAATCAAAAACATAATAATATGAGCTGAAGATTAAGTGCATGTTTTGCTTAGCAGTTCAGTAAAATTAGCTTAAAACAAAATAGAGTCATTATGCTGACAATTGGTCTGACACCAAAGGACAAACAAAGGCCAGTAGGATGAAAAGAGGAAAATATCTCTCACTGTAATTTGCTTATGTGAGTGACTTTAAGTAAATATAGAAAGTTGGCCTTAATGTACCCGCTCTGTGTTAGACGCCTGTTGGAAAGTGTGGTTAATGACAAATCTTGTGGTAATTTCTCTATAACTTGTATCTTGTTTGATCCTGATTTATTTAATACTATAAAAGAGGAGCTAAAATAAATCTGAGCAGCACTTGCTTCAAGTTGCTCCAGGTGGGGCTGGGGAGATAGCTCAGTCGGTAGAGTGCTTGCCTTGCATGCACAAGGTCCTGAGTTCGATCCCCAGCACCGCCAAAAAAAAAAAGAAGTTGCTCCAGGGGTTCAGGTCGTTCCTCTGCTCTGACTCCACCACCCCTCGGGGAACCCGAGTTGCTGGGCTGGGAGGACTTCTTTACATCCTTAGTTTTGTCCCCGTTCATCTTAGACTTCAGAAATTCACCAGACAAAATACTTTCCTCTCCAGAAACATTTCTTTTACCTTCTAATTTTCTATACTACAATCTATTTCCATACCTATAACTTTCTTTTTATCTTTTCTAGTTTCAGATCCGTTCTTAAATTCATGTTCTGAAACAATCCTTTATGCATGTTATCTGTGCATTTAATCTACACAACAAATTTCATTTCAGGAGAGGGTTGGACAACCTGCCATCTACAAAAACTGTGCCTTAATCTTTTCTCTGCCAGGTGGTGTTCAAGGGGTTGGAGCACAGGGTATTTTTGAGCCTGACCTGTCTGCCTTACAGTATCACAATGCCATCAACTTTGAGTTTCCCACTGTCACTTGTACCCAGAGGGATTTTTCTTATACTCTGCATATTGAAATTCCATGGAGGAGGCCCTCTCCTTTCCTTTAGGGTTCCTTGAAGATCCCTTCGCAGAGGCTGCCTACGAAACACAGGTTGGCCTTAGTTTCTGCCTTTTTCTTTTGGGGTGTAGTTATTTATTCTGCCAGTCTCCCCAGGCATTTAGCTGGATGGGACAGTATTAGAGCAAGCTTGCCCCAGTGATGAATAGCCCCTGGCCAAATGGGGTGTCCGGTCAGATCTTAGAAGGGGAGATTCTTCCTGTCCCCAGGTCATAACCTGACAGTGCTGGAACCTACGACCACATCCTCTGTGCCCGGCAGCCTCCACCCACCAGGGGCAAAAGGGGCTGGAAGGCAGGATAGGGGCCGGGCTCTCTTTGGCATTTTTCTACAGTCCAGGCAGCTTTTCTAGGATTTTCCCCCCCGCCCCGGTTTAGGCCTGGTGTCCTTGACCACAGTGAGATGATCTGTGGCTGCCGGGGGCCAGGCTGAGAAACAGTGCTGGGAGTGCCAGGCCTGGGTTTAAGATTTAAACCTTTTTTTTTTTGCCGGGTGGGGGTTGTACCAGGGATTGAACCCAGGGGCACTGGACCAATAAGCCACACCCCCAGCCCTTTTTGTATTTTATTTAGATACAGGTCTCACTGACATGTTCAGTGCCTCGCTACGCTGCTGAGGCTGGCTTTGAACTCTCCACCCTCCTGCCTCAGCCTCTGGAGCCGCTGGGATGACAGGTGTGCACCACCCCATGCTCTGCGAGATTTAAATCTTTTTAACCCTTTCTTCTGGTGTCCTGCTCTCCTTGCACAACAGAGGCAATGCCTTTTGGCACCTTCAAATTACTTCCTGAAAGTTCGGATCTGCATAAATGCCAGTATATACATAATCTCTTTCATATCCTTTACCCCTGACAGACCGACTTTAACTTCAAAATTGTATAATGCCCCAGAATAACTACTCAAAGGTCAGATTGTGTTACAGGCTTGTCCCTGTAGATCTCTATAGGTGGCCCATGCAGCAAGATCTCTGTGCTCAAGAGACTACCAGTAAGGTCAATGCAGCTTGGCCCATGTCTTAAAGGGCCAGTAACATACAAAAACACAGACAAGAGAGGATCACCCAAACCCAGGGCTGACAGACCTGCACATACAAACTTCTTCCACTTACTTTATCTTTGAGAGACCAGCTCCAAATGCAAGATTTCACAATAATCCAGAAAGCTATTTAAAAGCTAGAACATTACATTAAAACATTACCTTAGACAGGCTTTTGCCTGTAGGAGGGTCTTGAACTCACTTTACCTCTGACAGACCAACTCCAATTGCAAGATTGTACAAAAAAGAAACAGAGGCAACCAGAGAGGAGCCCACAAACCATAGCTGACAGACAGGAACCTTTAAATTGAGCAGCCAAAATCTTTCCCAAGAGATTGCCTATAAGATCAATGGGGTATTGGCCAAGTCTTAAAAGGGGCAGTAACAGATACAAACAAAACAAAGACAGACAACCAGAGGGAATTCCCAGGCCCAAGGCCAACAAACGGAAGAGAACCTAGAACAGATCAGAAGGGAGTGCGTATCCCTGGGTTCTCGAGTCCCACTTAACCGTGACTCCTACACCAGGGGTGCCACAGATGGGACCAGATGTTCCAAGAAGAGGGACCCGATGTTCCTATGAAGAGGAACCAGGTGCATGGAATCAAGGGGACTTACCAAATGGCCAAAGTTGTCGTGACTTTTCTGAGTTCAGGTTCCTATTTTTCAAAGTGGACCACAACGGAGAAACCTGTACTATCCAGGGAGAGAAGCGGGGAGTTGCCCAAAGCAAAAGGAGCTGGCAGCTGCGGGGACCATCCCTCCTCCCTTCTCAGGAACAGCTCCTCTGGTTCGACCTAAGGCAACTCACCCGCCTAACTCGCCTGCAGTTGGCTGTCAGCCAGGCACCTTGCATCCTCAGCGAGGAAATGGGGGTCCTGGAGAGCCAGGCTGGCCCGAGGGCTGGGGCAGGGTCTGGTCTCGGCCCCCACTGGGGTGCCAGATTTGTTACTGAGAGCTCGGTCCTTGTGATACTGCGGATGAGACTCAATCAGGTCAAGTTCTGTTTCCCCATATGTTGAAGATTGAATCTGGAGAAGCAGCAAGGCACGCGTGGAAAGCAGGTTTTATCATTAAAGGCTGGAACATAGACGGACTTCTCTGCAGAGAAGGGCCCAGAGCTGGGGGTCCAAGGAAGTGCGGCGTCCTTTGTGGTCATGATCCCCTTCTCCCCTCATCTTGCCTAAGTAACTAGTGACCAACAGGTGGGCCAAAGGTGGGGAAGAAGCCTTCAGGGGTGCCTCTCTGTGTCTGTCCTCAGGGCAGGAAAGGGTGCCAGGAGGTGCCTCATTAACCACTTCTTGGGAGGACCAATTCCTTAGAGGCAGGTATCCTTGGCAACAGGTGGAGGGGGCGGGGCTCTGGAGGTATCAGCATCTGATTTCATTTCCTTTCCCATTGGCCCCCCTCTTCCGGGTGGATGGGACCCAATTAGTTTATACCTACCCTGACTATCTTTTTGTCCCCCAGCCTCGCCTGTCCCCAATGCCAATCCAGTAACAAGGACACTGTTTTGAGAAAAAGGACAAAGAAGCTTTATTGCTTTGCTAGCAAAGGAGAAGGACAGGGTTCTCCTGTGCCAGAGGCTGAGATTCTGCCCAGCAGCAGGAACAGGGGCTTTTAAAGAGGTGACCAAAGGCTCCATCCCACGGGTTCTCTGTTGAGTCGTCATTCACCTGTTCATCTGGGAGAGAGTCATTTCTGAGATCTTCTGGTGCCATTGTTGAGATGAGATTCCCGAGTAAATGGACACCGAGTCTGGACGCAGGAAGGAGGGTTTTATTCACCAGCCGGCAGGCCGAATCCAGAGGCGGGGTCTCTAGGCCTCAACCCTGGGCAGGGGCAGAGCAGGGCTTCTGTAGGAAAACCCACAGCGCAAGTGTCTGAGCGGGGCTGGGCAGAGCGCTTGCCTGGCACGTGAGAGGCCCTAGGCTCCATCCTCAGCACCGCATGGAAATGAACAAACAAAGTAGAGGTATTGTGTCCAGTGGCAACTAAAAAGATATTTTAAAAAGTGTTTAAACCAGAGAACTGGGTCAGGGTGCAACCGCTCCAGGAGGTACAGATAACAGTGAGCTTCAAGGTGGACGCCCCCTTCCTCCTTCCTCCGAAGAGGCTGGGGGATGGCGGAACATTCAACACCATTCCCAGAGTCTGGAACACCTCGTTCCCAAGGTGGGTGTGCTCAAGGGCGGTCGGATAACTGTGGGACAGGGAGAAAGGTAATCTTGTTTCCCCTGAGATCAGGGTGGGAAGAGATGAGGGAGGAGCGGGGAGAGGAAGAGAAAGGAACATGTCTGTTTCACAAATAAGTCCCAGAGGTGTTATGGGGGCAACTTAAGGGAACAGACCGGTCACCACGGAGAAGTCCAAATTTGAGAATCTTTATTAAGCAGGCTGCTGTCTCACACAACGCCCCAAAAAATGGCTATTGGGAGAACAGCCCCGACCACAGGGTTGTAGGGGTTCTTATACCAAAAATTACATTAATCATAAGTGTCTGTTGCTATGATTTGACATTACACATTAACATCATGAGATCATCGACAGAGGGGGAAATGGGTCAAAATGACCCTTACCTGGGTACAAACTAAAGAATGGTTACTAACATCCACACAACCACCGTTCACATGGTACATTGTTTAGGAGCAATAGGAATCAAAAGAGAGCAATGTTTCTTTACGTAGTTGTCATTTTGTATTGTTAAACATGTCACACTAAGTAACTGATGATGGGCACAGAGGCGGGGTGTTCCCATGGGAGAAGCTTATTTCCTACATAACATGGAGTCTCAGAGCAAAATGGAGTCTGTTTAGTCATTTCCCTGAGAGTCTGGCCTGTAACATTCTCATGGAGTCAGATCTGTCAGCCCATCACAAGAGGCAGAGCCACAAGGGCCGCTCTCAGGCACAGAGTAGACACGGCTATACTCCCCAAGAGGAGAGGGACCGCGCCCTCCTTCCCGCCAAAATTGCTGGGGGTTCCAGGGACATTTCAGAGCCCTGCCCAAGCACCCTTCTGACTTTCGAGGGGCAGTGTAGGGACAGCAGGTGGGGCTCAGCGTTGGAGTTCAGGAAGCCGGTCCCCTGATTTGTCTCCTTTTCCTGCCTCCTTAATCAGTCCATTGCCCTTTGGATGGCTGCATCGAGTTGTGTGAGGATCGTGGTGTTCTGGCCATCGGGGGCTTGGGGGTCGAGACACAGTGTGGGTGGGAAGGGAAGGTCAGGCCACCTGGCGGGGGCGGGGCATGGTCTTGAAACAATAGTTTTTCTGAAGGGCGCCGGGAAGCTGGCCCAGCTCCAGGTGCTGATCCTCAGACATGGCTCCCCGCGACTCTCAGTCACCCTCATCGTCTTCCCCTGAGGACCCCACAGTCATTCAGAACCTGGCTGCCCCCAGCTTCGGGTGATGCCCACCATGCATCGGTGATGGCATCTGTGTCCCAGTCACAGGAGGGTGGACGAGGGGAGGGGCACCGTGGCAAGCTGTCTCTTAAGGGACAGTCCCAGAAGCTGCCAGCTAGTGTCTCCTTTTGCATCCCCTGACCAGGTCTCAGTCCCCTGGCTGCACCTAGTGGCAAAGGAGTCTGGGAAAGCAGCTGTCTTGCCAAAATTCAGAGGCTATAACACTCTGGAAGAAGAGAAAAAAAAAAAAAGAAGAATAAAGAGCAAGAGACAGGAAGCAGTTTACCCTCCACGTGAGAAAGTTTTAACAATAAATGTTAGATGTGACTGTACTGGGTCGGATAGCATCCTATCCTAAAATTCATGTTCTTTCTAAAACTGTGGGATGTGACTCTATTTGGAAACGGGGTCACCGAAGACGTAATTGGTTAAAATGAATTGTACTGGATTAGGGTGGACCAACCTGTTCTTATAAGAGCCAAGACAATGAGCTACACAAAGAGAGAGCCACGTGCCCACAGAGGCAGAGACGAAAGTGCTGTGTCTATAAGCCAAGGAATGCCAGAGACCCTTCCCCAGAGCCCTCCCCACACAATTACCCTGGACTTCCTGTCATGTGCAGCCCCTTGGCTGTGGTACTGGTCATGATGTGGTCCCAGCCGTCCTCTGCGTACCCTCTTCACCAAAAATATGAAATTCCTAGGAAGAGTACTTGCGTTGTGGGGTGCGACTTAAGAACAGACCGATCACCACTGCGAAGTCCAAATCTGAGAGTCTTTATTAGCTGGCCGGCTGACTGTCTCACACAAGGCCCAAGATGGGTTTTGGGAAGACCACCCGAGTGTAGGGTTGCAGGAGTTTTTATACCATAAGTAAAGCATGTCAGTACATCAATCATAAGTGGCTGTCGCTGTGATTTAAAACTACAAACTAACATCATGAAATCTAAAATCATAAACAGAAGGGGAAGTGGGGGCTGGGGAGATAGCTCAGTCGGTAGAGCGCTTGCCTTGTAAGCACAAGGCCCTGGGTTCGATCCCCAGCACCGCCAAAAAAAAAAAAAAAGAAGAAGAAGGGGAAGTGGGTCAAAATGACTTTAGTCGGTGGTCACCAACCTCTAGACAATCGTTCTCTGACAGGGTACATTGTCCAAGAAAAATAGGGACCAAAAAGAACAATTTTACATGATATAAGAATTGCCATTTGGTGTTGCCAAACATCTGTGCTAAGCAACGGTTGGTGGGTAGAGGCGGGTGCTCCTGCGGGAGAAGCAGGCCCCACACGACACGGAGTCTCAGGGTCAGAGGAGCCTGTCTGGTCACTGCGCACATGGCCTGACCTGTAACACCGGGAAGAAACACTGTGAAGAAATTTATGGATTTAAAAACTTTCACCAAGGGCACAGAAACAAACCACACAAACGCCCCAGACAGAATGGCTTCCCTTCTTCCTTTCCCTTCTATAAGGACAGAACCACGTCCCCAGCGGGTAGATGAGTGGTCAGGGGGCGGGGGGCGGCCACCAGGGAGGCTCCACGGTGCGCCCTGGATTTTGGGCCCTGGATTTTGGGCTTCTCTCTTGTGTCCTCACGATTAGATTCAGGTTGGGGACCTTTGGGCAGGAAGGTCACGGAAGCCATGCTGTGTTCTTGCTGTCCCCTGTCACTTGACTTCAATCTGTCCCCGGGCTCACGAGGCCCCCTTTGAACATGTGATTAGCGCGGCGAGGGCCAGGCGTCTCCTGAGTCTCTCTTTCCTGGAGACTCTCGGCTGTTTCTGGAGGTTATCGGAAGCCTGAAACGACCCCACTGGGCGCGGACCCTGCTCCTCCTGTCAGCTCACGGTACCCTCCGCTTCCCTGACCTCAGCCACTCCTGTACCTTCTAGAAATCCCCCAGGGCCTGTGCTTACAAGGCAAGCACTCTACTGACTGAGTTATCTCCCCAGCCCTTTTGAGCTTTTTAAAAAGGATTTGGAGATGGGGTCTGTGTAAGTGCTGAGGCTGGCCTCTACTGCCTGTGTGGAGGCCTCCTGGTGGGAGGGGGAAGTCATCTGTCCTCTGCTTGCTTGAGAGATGCCACGGAATGTTGGGCTTGACAGTGACCAACCAGACCCGGCCCTTCCTTCTCTGCACCTCTGAGGCTTCCTTGGCAAGACTCCTTCCTGTCTGTGGTAGGGAGGAGTCCGAATCCTGCAGGAAGCCACTGCGCAAGGCTGGGAGGGTGCTCACACCCCCGCCAGTGTCTGGGACCAGGTGCCATCTAAAAGGTGGGGGTCGGAGACGTCTTGCAGTTCTGGGTCTGACCTGGAACGCGTGGGGCTCCCAGGGCCTCCTCTCTCCCTGTTTATTTTGGGAGACTTTGGAAAGCCAGAGGAGGCTGAGGTCACATTCTGAGGTCCCGGGAGTCAGGACTTCACCATATGAATTTGGGGGAGCACAATTTGGGCCCTGACAGATACGGTCCCTAAGCTGGGACAGAGATGCTGGATGTGGCTTTGAAGGCAAATCCTCAGGACGGGATTTGGAGTGGGATCCCCCACCAGTCTAAGCCCTCCTTAGAGAAAGGACAGGAAAACACCATGTCCTTGAGGCGCCCCTCACTGTCCCCAAGAACTGAGCCAAGTTAAGGGAACAAAGAGAGCGATCTGGGCCGGAATGTCCAGACCCACATCATCTGGAAGGACGGGCTTTCCTCCTGTATGCAGCGAGCGGGGGCAAGGTGGTGTTGTCTGTAGAGGCTGCTCCCTCGCATGCACCCCTTGGGAGGCTGGTCACACAATGGGACGAAGCAAGCTAAGCGGACGATGTCACTGCTCACCACAGAGGATTCCTGGGAAGCTGGAGATCCATCTGCTGGTCTAGCCATTGATAGTGGGTGACAGCCAGCCTCAGTCCTTGCCCTCTGCATCTGCACAACGGGCCCGCCAAGGACACAGCCTCACAGAAGCAGAGGCTCTGCGAGGGCCTAGGCAGAGTAGCCTTCCTTGCACGAAGCTGGGCCGAGGCTCCTTAGCACAGCTGAGGAAGGTCGAGCTGTCAGAGACAGATGCTGCCGGTGAGTCCCCCATATCGTGCCTTAAGGAGAGCGGCTGGAAACTCCGAGGCAGGCTGCCTCCGCCGGACTCAATCTCTTCCCTTGGGAGAGGTCTGCAAGTCCATTACCAGATTCAACCCCTGCTGGGGGCGAGATTTGCCTTCCTCGTCTACAGCACCAATGCCATTGCCACCATGCAAGGCAGGCCAAATGCCTGGTCCACCCCAGGCTTTCCGCCTGCGGCCGCTTTAGACCAGAACCCTGTCTCCTAGGGGAGCAGGCAAGCTTGGGCCTGAGGAGCTGGGCCACGCTTCCCCGGGATTTGGTACATGCGCTGGGCCCCTGGTGCCACGTCCTGAAGATCCTGAGGGTGGCAGTGGGACGGGCCCTTTTCACTGGTTTGGGAATCGCTTTGGCCTGGTGGATTAGATCCTGGTTTCCAGGGGAGGGAGCGTCTTCCGGGAGCAGTGCAAGCAACTCCTCAGAATCCAAAGCTGCAGCTCCCACCTGGGTCTGAGCTCCCGGGACCAGGGTCAGCGGGCGAAAAGGAAAGGCCGCTTCCTGATGAGGATGACCAAGCTTGATGGCCTAGAGGTGCCAGGTTGCTGCCACACAATGTGGGTGAGAGGAGCACATCTGGAACCTGGGGAGTCCCAGAGGTACATTTTGCTGTCCCCAGCCCGTGGTGACAGACACACGTGCAGCAAGCGCAGCCTGATCTGATCCGAGGGGCCCTGGTGCCTGGTGGATGCGACTGGGTCCCCCCACCTGGTGGACGCCTGCAGGCGGCGGTGGCCAGCGGGGGGCAGGGAGTGGTGCAGGGGGTGATGACCGTCACCCATGGCCGGCCTGGAACGGGTGATTTTCCCACCCACCACACTTCCTGAGTCCCTCACAGGGCTGTCACTGGCCGCCTCTGAGAGATGGCCTCATTGCCATCGTACCGTGGCACCTGCAGTGGCCCTCGGGGCACTCACCTCTCGGCCTCACTCCGACCTCAGTGGCGGGCCGGGGACAGTCCCTTGTAGGTGTCAAATGCCAGCTCAGTTTGCTTTCCATGGGAGTGGACAATTCTGTGGGACGTTAGTCCACGTCTTGGGTGGCCGTGGGCATGACTGTAATGGACCTCAATACCCACTCCAGGAACAGCTTTCATATTGCTCCCCCATTCTAACCCCTCGCCCTGGTTTGGGGGCTCACCTCCCAAACTCCCTGTGCAGAACACCCTGGCCTCAGGCCCTGCTCTGAAGGGTAACCAAGCGACTTCCAAACCTCTTCCTCTTTTAATCTCCTTCCAGAGGAGACACTTCCAACTACCTGTCGCCCTAACTAGAGACCCTGATGACCTCAGCGCCCACAGGTCTCGGCGTGCCTTTCTTTCCTCCGTTGGACCGCCTGCCGTGACCAACGCCATCCCCCTCCTGGACGGCTGGGACAGTCTTTTGACCCTTCTCCTCACCTCCCGCCCTGATTGCCCTTGGCCAGCTTCCACTCTGCAGCCAGTGAGGAACCTAAAAGCAAGTAGCACAACCTCTCTGCCACACTGTACCCTGCCCACCTGCCTCAGGGTCACAGCCGTGCTGAGTTTGCATGAACAGGCGTGAGGTACCCTGTGAAGGTCCCAGGCTCAGAACCCAGCGCTGCAAAGCCCTGGGGACTGTCCTGAGGTTCCAGAACACTCTCAGGAGGAAGCAGAGGGTGGTGGGCACCCACCCAGCAACACACCTTGGAGCCCAGTTCCTACCCCCATGAGTCTTCTCTGTATGTCAGGAAACTCAAACGTGAACCACCTGTCCAAGGTCACAGTCAGTCACTGGCAGAGCTGGGACAGACTGTCCTCTAGGGCTGGGGCTCTTTCCCCAGAACAGAGGGGATGTCATATTAGAGAATGACCAAATGCCCACAAATTTTTTTTTAAATTCTTTAATAATTTTTTGCCTCATTTACCAGATAAATCATCTAAATAAATAGATGCTATACAGTCTCTTACCAATATCAGTACAAAAATAAAACTGCGCTCTGCACCCGCTCTGGCCCTCCCCAGCACGCACGGCCAGGAGGGGCGGCACTGGGGACCGACACCCGGCCCTCCCAAGTACATTCATGTAGTCTGAACGAAGCTTGAAGCTCATCTGTGCAAAGGACGCGTTCTTGGCTGAGACCTGGCGGCCGCGTCTGGCCACTTGTAAAGCAAAAGCTACACCAGCTGTCGGGTGCCTCACGCCTTCCGGGGCAGGAGGCGGAAGGACGTTGGCAAAGGGGGTTACTGTCCTGACAGAATGATCGGGGTCCGTGCCAGGGGTGGGTGGGACATTCCAGCCCGCTCCCTGGCAGAAGTGAAGTACCAACAGGCTCTACATTCACGGGCGGCTGGCAGAGGCAGGCGGCCCACGCTCCCCACCCGAGGGTACTGACCTTCCAGGGGGCTCGGGGGTGGGAGGTCACTGTCCACCTGGCCCTAGCTGGGGCACTCAGGGCTGGGAGGAGGCCTGTGTGGCCACACCCACCCCCTCCCAGAAGCCACCTGCCCCAGCAGCCTAGAGCAGTTCCCCCACGCAGCCGCCCCAGCGGGGCCTCTCAGGACCATCCCCCCAGGTGCCAGGCCTGGGCCTCAGCCCTCTGAGCCACAGGCCCCAGGCACCTCGCCTGGAAGGGCTGAGTCAGAGGAGAGCTCCGTTCTGTGGCTGCAGACAGAAAAGCGGCGGCTCATCGCGCGGGAAGGAGCAGAACAACCACCACACATCCGGGACCTGGGGCTTGCAGGTTCCCAGCTAGGACCCCAGGGATGAAGAGCCGCGTCCCCGGGGAGGGAGTGATTTCTACCAGGAGAGGCTGCCATGTCCCAAAGCGAGGTCCAACTTTCAGCAGGAGAGAACCCCCAGCCCTCAGTCCCCCAACTTCCAGGCTAGGAGCCCCCACTCTGAAGCGCCCCCAACTCCAAACTCCTCCCCTGCTCAGGGTCCTGCAGCTGAAACCCCTCCTCTCCCAGGCCCGCCCCACATCCTCCTCTAGATTCAATTCCCTGGGCTGGAGTGAACCAGGTCACCCACAGGTGACTGTCCCCCAATGGAAGCACTGAATTGATCCCGGGCAACTGAGAACTAGAGATTGGGAGAGATCCGGGAAGTGGAATCTTGCTAACAAGGCATCCCAAGCAGGAACAGGGTGCAGACTCTTTGGTTTGGGAATGGGGAGGAGTCTGGGGGAAGAGTTGCCCTACCCTTGTCCCCACAGAGATCTGATGACCTCCTGAGGGCAGGCACAGAGTCGGGGACAGGGCTGAGCTCCCCAGCCACAATGGCTCTACTGAGTTCAGACACCCCAACTCTGGGGGTGCCGAACTCCTCCCTGTTCCCAGGACCCCCCACTCCATCTGGCCTTTTCTCTGGGACAGGGCTGGGATGGGGAGCAATCGCCCCTCAGGGCAGGGAGCTAGCGGCCTGCGGGGCAGCTAGGTACAGACCAGAGTCGAGCATCCCACCTCCCGGCAGGCGCGGCCCCTCCACAGGGTGTGGGGCTTGCGCTCAGCCTGGACGGCCACTGTCTCTGCGGCTGGACCCCCATGGGAAACAAGGTCAGTCCCCACTGTGGCATTCAGGTCTGGTGGGGGACACAGATGGAAGTAGGAAGGGTCCAGGAGACGAGGGCTGCCCTGAGAGGGGGACACCCGCCCACACCACGCCTCGCGGGTTGCGGAGCTGGAGGGGACGGCAGAAAGAGGGGAGTTGGAAGGGCTGAAAAGTCACCTGAGTCAAAGGACAAGAATCCCTGTGGGAGAAGAACAGGTCCCAAGTGTCTTGGAGTCTGTGCAGATGGGTCAGCACGCCTGCAGCATAGCCAGTGCGACCGGGAGCCACATCTGCAGGCCTGAGCATCAGTGCGGCCGAGCTCGTGGCCAGAACCCTGTCCTCGCTGGCACTGAGCAAATGCAGCTGGCCGGATCCCGCCCTGCGATGCGGGCAAGGCCGGTGGCCGCCGCGAGTCCTCTTGTGCTGTGAGTTGCCCACGTTCACCCGGCAGGGTTTCTAAAGGGCGTGCAAGGCCCAGGGGACACTCTGGAGACATGGGGCACGTGGGAATGTGCACAAGGACCGCGGGGTGAGCATGCATGTCCACACAGGCCAGTGCTGGGCCACCTCTCGGCGGAGGCAGCTCGGGCAGCCTCCTCCTGCTCTCTGGGGGGTCTGGACCAGGCTCCACACTCCTCAGACCCTCCCTCCAGCCCCTTCTCCCTGACTCAGGGCCTGCGGTGAAAGCAGCCCCCAAACCCCGCCAAAGCTGGAGTGGAAATATCGAAACAAAGACCCAGACCCAGAAGAAGCGGGTGGGAGGGCCGAACCAACCAGACAGGCAGGGCTGCTGAGGTGGGGTCCCACGCCAAGGCTGCTTCCCCTCCTACAACCAGCAGCTGCAAGGCAGCAGGGTGGCCCTGTCCCCATCGGCCTGGAGATGGGACCCCAACAACAGCGACACCAACCTCCCCAACCCAGCCCCAAGGCCTCTCTGCAAACGCCTTCGCAGAGGAAGGGCAGGGTGGTGGAGGTTGGTGGACCACGCGTCTTCTGCTCCGTGGTTTTTTAAATAAAATAATTACCCTGCCCCGACCCCTCCCTGCCTCGGGAGTTCCCCACCCCAAGCCCCAAAGGAAGCAGGGAAGGTGGGTGGAAACGGTGATTCAGAGCTTCTCGCCGCGGTCTCGGAAAAAGCCTTCTGCTGCCTGGGCCTCTCGAAAGGTGACGGTGATGGAGTTGGCGGTGATGTCTGTCACGGTCACCTCGCTTGAGGGGAGCGTGGGTGTCCAGGGAGGGGGCCCATCTGCCAATTCTGCATCTGCTGCAGCCACGGGACAAAGACAGGGACAGGGGCAGGTTGGCCACAGGTGGGCGGGGAATGGAGCAGCAAGCAGACGGCCCCCAGTCCCCGGGGCCTTCTCAGGAGTCGACTGCTGGACACCGGGGAGGCACCCTGCCCACCTTCCCTGGCTGGACCGGGCCTTCCCTGGTGGGATGTCAGCTGTGGCCAGGGGCAGGCTCAGGTCAGTCCTCACCGTCCCCACTGCATGTGTGGCCAACCGGGCCCTCTGGAGGCGTGGGTCAGCTGGACCGGGTGACCTCCAAGGACCTTTCCAGCTCTGAGGTCTGGGGCCCGGGCCATCTTACCCTCCTCAGGGGGCTGCTCTGCGGGCTCCCACTCGCCGGCCGCCTGCAGGTCATCTGGGGCCGGTGGCTCCTGCAGGGAGAGCTCCCGTCGATGGCTGTGACTCTCCAGGTGGGGCCCGCGGGGCGGGAACTTCTTGCGTGAGAGCCGCAGGTACTTGTGGGCCTTGCGGGGCTTGCAGAGTGGGAAGGGCAGGCTGGGCACCAAGGGGCCCTTGTCCACCAGCTCAGGCGCCCCCGCCTTGACCACCCCCTCGGGGCTCCCGCTGCCGAGTGGGCGCGTCAGAGAGAAGCAGAGCTTCTCCTTGCCCTTGGCCTTGTGGGAGCTCCGCAGGTCCATGCTGTAGAGCCGCTGCGGGGGCAAGCCAGGGCACGGGGTCAGCCCCGCTCCCGCCCGCGGGCACCTGCACCTGCACTCGAGCCCGGCGCCCTGGCGCCAGGAGTCCGACCCTCCACACCTCCCCACGCCTGGCCAGAGCCGGCCAGAGCCGCAGCCCGCCCGGGCCCTGTGCCCGGTCCCTCCGGGCCACAGCGGTGGTCTCATCCGTGCCCGGCTGGGGTCGGAGGCCAGAGCACACATTCCTCGGTCCCAGCAGAGGAGCAAACACGAGGTATGAATGGAAAACTGACCGACAACAATGTCAACCACGGTGGGAAAACGGGAAGGAAAGGAAGGAAAGAAAAGGAAGGAAAGAGAGAGGAAGCCATGGGGCTCAGCAGCCGGGCGCTCGCCCTGCCTGTCCACGCCAGGCGCTGGGTCCACCCACAAGGAGAATCGTTGCTTCCCAAACCACCTCAGGAGCTGAAGAGCCAGGGCAGGGGGCAGAGGCAAAGAGGGCGCTGGGTCCTTGAGGCAGCAAGCCCAGGGGACACCCAGCGCCACGGGCCCCCGCAGCAAGGTCAGCACTTGCCACAGCCCGAGATGCCAACAGCCTCCGCTCTGTCAGGGGCCAGGCGTCTGCTGACCAGCCTCACCAAGCACCTGGAGGGCGCTCCGTCCACCGGGCGAGGGCTGGCGTCCTGCACCTGGGGGACCTGTCTCACTGCCTCCGCAGAGAGTCTCAATCTCCAAGGAAGGAAGATACGGGACCTCCCATCACTCTGGCACAGTGCTGTCTACTGTCACCTGTCACCCGAGGCCAAGGGCTCCCAGGACAGCAGGAAGGATGGGTCATAACCAAGCTGGAGGCGGAGGTGACGCAGGTGACCTCTGCTCTCAGTCCTGTCTCCTAATGCCATCCCTGGCCTTGGGCGCAGGCTGTGGCGGGAGGAAGCAGAGCCAACCCCAGAGGGGCCTGGGAGACTGTGGCTGGAAGGGCCGGGCAGCGTTCTCAGGCCCACGCCCTGGCTCGGGGCCCTCTCCACCACCAGCAGGGCAGGATCCTTTCCGTCCTCTGCCAGTTCACCATGACAGAACAGAGCCCTCCAGGTGGACTCGGTTCGCACCTGCTGTGTGACACCTGGTCAACTACTGGCCTCCCTGAGCCTTTGTGACTTCGACAGCAAAGGGGAAGAGACCACAGTGGACGGCCTCTGACAACACCCGTTTTCCACCTTCATGCCATCTGCGGTCCCTTTTCACAAGAAACACTGCCGCATGTGACTTCCTGGGCCGGGTCACAAAGACACAGAGTCTTCTTCCTTGTTCTCGGATCACCCACGTGGGGAAGCGAGGGCACTCACACTGCCCAACAGGTCCTCCCAGCAGGAACTGACCCACTATGGCTAGCATAGACTCCTGGGCCTGGGAGCAGCCCCCAGGCCAGCCCGCAGCTGACCTGGTCCCCAAACCTTGACTAACCCAAACCAGGACCACAAAAGGACCAGCTAAGCTGCTCCCAAATTCCTAATCCAACGAAACCATGTGAAGAGATGAGTTCACTGGCTCAAGTTGCTAAGTTGTGGTGACTTGTCACACAGCCACAGATGACTCCTACACCTAGCGTGCGGGCCTGGCATGCAGAGGGAACATGCCCATTTGTGAAGCAGGACAGACACAGAGCCCAGGTGCGGACCTCTGGCAAATGTTAATTTTCATCCTGGTACCCAATTCACGTCAATCACACGCCCCACGGGAAGGAGGCCAGCTCGCTCCAGGAAAGCCGCAGGAGATCCATAACCAGGACAGCCGCACCGCACGTGGACCGGGAGCCTCGTGCTTCGCCGCGGACACCCAGGTGGGCCGTGTGAAATGAGGCAGGTGCTCCCACCCCTCACAGGTGAGAAACCCCAGCACCGGGGATCTCAGAGGCTGGCCCAGAATCAGCTCCAGCGCTTCAAACTCCATTTGCTTTCCATGCTCCCAAGACCTGAGGCTGTCAAAGACCAGGGCCCCGCCTCTCACAGGACACAAAAAGGACAGCTTTCCAGGAGCTGGGTGCTCCCGGCTGGGCCACACACTAAGGGCCTCTCGTTCCCGGGTTCTGGAAGTCCACCTCTGTGTCGCTCACTTCTAGAGCTTGTGTTTCTAAGGTTCCTAAATATCACAATTTTGTGTTTGGGGATTCTAAGCATCAAAGGCTTATTTATGAGATGCTGAGCTTCCCAAACTCCTAGGATGGCGTTAGCCACGTGCCCCTCCCACCAACACCTGCCCTCCGGGCCACCTTTCCTCAGCTCCTGCTCCGTGTTTGGGCTTCTCCCTCCCGTGGAAAATCATCCACTGGTGCTCCCACCCCACAGTGCCCCAGTGGTGCCAGGGGAAGGCAAGGGACCAGCTCATCCACTCGCCCAGGGACAGCTGGGTTACCTGCAGCAGAAGCCGCTTGGGTTTCGGGCCTCTCTTCCTATACCCCGACGCTCGGTCTCTCTCCTCCCTGGGTGCAAGGCAGGTGGCAGAAGAAAAGGAAACACTAGTGACATTTAAGGGCAAGGTGTCCGCTGCACCCCTCCACTGTCCACACCCCCCGCCCCCGTTGTCACCGTGGCTCTCTTAGGGCCATAACAGTGGGGTCAGGTGCCCAACTTTCCAGGGCTTGGACTTCAGCCCACACATGGGAAGGGGACCGTGTAGTCACTGATGTGGGCTTTCCAAAAATACGTGGGTCCCCCCTGAGCCCCAGGGCCTGTCGAATGCCCTGCTCTGCATGCTCCTGGGGACCACCAAGCATGTGGTCCCCACTCCTAGAAGAGTTGTACAGACACCGCCAGCCGATGTCCTGAGTGGCCTGGGGGAGGGGAGATTAGCGCGTGCTATCCGGCTCCCCTGATTTGGGATCCTTAGGGACCTGGAGAGAGAAGGCTCCTGTCCTGTCCGCACCATCTCGCTGGGGGAGGGGAGGAAGCCCAGCCTGCAGGGCGTCTGGCAGCTGCCTGGCTCTTGGATGGGTGCGGCACACACAATCGAGGACAGCCACACTCAACACACGGGATGACACGACCAGAGGCTCCAAACCATGGTGCCACGGTAGGAAGCTCAGGTCCCTCCTCCTGTTCGCTCATTCCATTCACTTTCTGTGGTCCCCACAATGGAAGCCGGGACAGCGGGGAGAATGTGGGGGACAGAGTTAACCCTTCCCCTCCGGCTGGGTGACCTAGGCCAGTTGCAGTACGGGCTCAGCATGAATCGGAGAACCCCCGGCATCTGTTTCAAATGTCTGGTCACCTCCAGGCAGAAGCCACACCCTCTGGACGTGGGGCTCTGGGCAGCCGGGAAGGCTCCTTGCAGGTCCTGCCCGGGCCTCCACCTGGCCACAGCTCTCCTGGCCACACCCCGGGGCGGGTCACAGGGTCCTCCCAAGTGGCCCAAGATTTTGGGACTAAGGCCCCAACAAGCACCCAGGAAGCAGAAAGAAGCTGGGTGACAGGGACACCCCGCATTCTAAAGAACAACACAAGAGTGTCAAGACCTGCTGGGAGAAGCTCTGAGGGCCCAGCCAGCAGGCAGGTTCAGCCTGCGGCCGGAGCCTGTCGGCCGGCGCCAGTCTCAGCTATGAGGCTCCAGGATGAGCCTCAGCTTCCTCGTCTGCCCCACCAGCCCCTCATCCTGTCCCAGGAGGCTGCTGTAAGGGGCCAAATGAAAAGGGGCCTGGGATGAGGCCCAGACAGCACGGGACCGGTGCTGGGGAGAGGCAGGACCGGGCTGCCCACTGTGGGCAGGGACGCGGGCGGCAGGGAACCCGGCAGTGCACCGGCAGGAGGGGCCGAGTGCCCGGGCCGTGGGCTGGGAGCCGCAAGCAGGCTGGACCAGAGCCCAGAAGCCCAGCCGCCCCTGGGTCCTCAGTGACTTGCTCGGCTTCCTTCACGGGTGGGGCAATCTCCAGAGGGTCCCCAACCGTCGCCAGCCGCGTCGCTGACGTGCCACTCACGCCCGTGGCACCTCGGGGTCATTTCTGTCTTCCTCACCAGAACGCAAGTGAAACCTCTGGCTGGAGCTCAGGGTGTCAGAGCCAAAAGGTCCTCGGTGCCCACCCCCTTCCCACCCCTGGTCCTGCCCGCCGCCCGGCTCAGGCGCCTTACTTCTCCTCGTAGGCCAGGACCAGGCGGGGGTCCAGGATGTGCTCCTCTGGCTCCCACGTGCTGTACCTGGGAGGGGAGAAGAGGGGTCAGAGCGCTGCCTCCGCTGCCTCGGTCCCGGGCCCTTCCCGGGCAGGCGTGGCTGCCACCTGCTCCGGGGCCGGCCACCTGGGCTGCCTGGGCCCTGCTGACACCAGAACTCCCCGCACTCCCACTCACCACCATCGGACTGGGTCCTACTCCTGAGAGACCCCACATTCACCTGAGGCCCTTGGTGCCTGGAAGACAGCGGGTCCCTGTGTGTCCCAGGGCACTCTTACTAGGGCAGAGCGTGGACGCGAGCCACCTGGCCTGAGTTCAAGTCCCAGTTCTGCCCTGAGCTAGCGGGGCAGCCCTGAGTCATTAACAGCTCTGTGCCTCAATGTCCCCATCTGTAAAGGACTCCTGTGCTGACGAAGTGTGTCATTTAGTGTCCAGGGCAGTGGCTGGTGGGGAGGGAGTGCTCCGCGGTATGTCCCCGTGTTCACCTGCACCATGTGGTTTCTCCCCAGCCTCAGCCGCAGCTGGGGTACTGCCTGGGGCACCTGCGCCAACGAGAGCAGGTCTGAAGGAGCCTCAGACAAGTTCCCTGGTCTCTGGGCCTGGCACCCGTGCACCTGGCAGCTCTCTGACCCAGTGGGGCAGAGCTCCCCCCGCAGGCCTGGGCTCTTCCACGGTGGGTCTCCGCCTCCCCGACCTCAGCACACCCAAGGGCCCAGGGGCAGGGGAGGCATTGACAGGGCCACCTCCAGAGCCCAGCCGCCATCAGGCCTGCCCTGGGGACGTCTGCCACAGCCGCCTTCCACCTCCATCCGCTCAGCACCCGCCTCCTTCAGTGCAGCCTTTCTGTATAAATAATTTCATTTTAAAAGCAAAGCAGTATCATTCACCATAGATATAAGTATAAAAAAATTTTAATTTAAAAATATATGTTTGAGCCAGATGCGGTGTCACATGCCTGTAATCTGGGCAACAGGAGGCTGAGGCAGGAGGACCTCAAGTTTCAGGTCAGCCTGGGCAAGACTGACCTGGGGCTGGGACTGTGGCTCAGTGGTGGAGTGCTTGCCCAGCAGGTGTGAGGCACCACATAAAAATAAATAAAATAAACGTATTATATCCATCTACAACTAAAAATATTTTTTTAAAAAATATGAAAAAGAAAAGACTATGGGGCTGGAGTTGTGGCTCAGTGGCAGAGCGCTTGCCTAGCACATGTAAGGCACTGGGTTCGATTCTTAGCACCACATATAAATAAATGAATATAATAAACGTCTATCAACATCTAAATAAAGTGAAAAGTATCCAAGAGAAGAAAGACCATACAGAACATGTCAAAAAAAAAAGACTGCCTCAAAACGTATTTTTAAAAAAACAGGCTGGGGCTGTAGCTCAGAGGTAGAGCGCCTCCTGGCTTCACTCCCCAGTACTACAAAAAAGTATGTACTTGTTTAAAGTTCACCTGCATCTAAGTGTACAAACAGAAAGACATAGGAAACAAATGTATATGAACCAGACAAAGCAAAATTAGATGATCTTGGCTAGAAACCTCGCTGGGTGAGAAGGCAGGTGACTGGGAGGTTTCAGGAGGCAGAAGAGGCCAGGCAGAGCCCTGGTCCTGCAGCCCCCAGGGACCTCTCTCGGGGTTTAGCACTAGAGCAGGGTTGAGCAGCAAGACGCCTGAAGGCAGAAAGCTCTTCTCCTCCCGTTCTCCCTCCCACCTGCTCCACTACCAGGCCTCCTGCGCTGGCCTTGCTTCTGCTGTCTGTGCTGTGCGCCCCCACTGGGTGCCCTGTCCTGCAGTGAGCACCTAGTCATCCTTCAAGAGCAGGCCCTGTAGCTTCCCCTGGCTTTGCACGGCATGGCCCTACTCCCAGAAGGCCCAGGTCTCGGTTCTGGATGAACCCAGCAGGGCCTGGCCCAGAGGCCTTGCCACTGGTGCTCTGGGAAGGGCTGTGGAGGCCATTCTGCTTGTCCTGCTTGAACTGCAGGAAGCCACATGACCCACAGGCTGGTGGAGACTGTGCCCTCCTCCCCCAGAGTCCCCATAAAGGTTGGCTCTCCTAATGAATCTAGAAGGAAGGGGATCCTGGTTCTTCCTGGGTGGGCGGGACTCACCCTCTCTCTGGCGATTGCCCCTCCTCTCAACCCTCTCCACCTGCCCACTGCAGGTTCATTCTTGCTGATGTAGCTGCTGTGTGATTGCTGGTAAGTCCCTACCCTTCTCTTGACCTCAATTTCCTCATCTTAAAGAATAACTACCACCACCTCCTCAGTGACAGATGGTGCACTGACTACCACCAGGAATGTGTCCTTCACAGCACTCTGCAGAGGTAGGTTCTTAAATTATCCCATTTTGCAGATGAAGAAACCGAGGCAGTGTTAAGCAGCTTGCCCCGGGTCAAGAGCCAGTGGGTGGCCAATCTGGTTGGAACTCAGTGCCACTCCCAGTCGCCCTCTACCTTTGGATGTCTCCCAGGTCACCTTATCTGGCTCCCCACTGACTGTGACATCCCTGGGAGAGGGGCACTGCCTATCTGGCCCTGGTGCTCAGTGTCTGACCAGGGCCTGGCACACTGGTGTACAGGAGGGTAGGCCAGATTAAGAGCAGGATGCTTTCTGGTGTGGGTCAGTCGTGGTAGCCAAGTCAGGTGCTACTCGGTGCTTGAGGCAGGTGGGACAGGCCTTGCACAAGCACCTGGGCCCCTCAGCCCCCTGGCCACCGAGACCAGCGGAGCTGCGCGGTGCCCTCCGCAAGTGGGGGAGCCAGGAGGACTCAGGGTGGGCAGATGCTTGGACAACAGCCGGGCACAGGGAGGCTGGGCGCGAGCAGGCGCCGGCGGGGCGGGAGACCCTCGGGGCTGCGCCAGCTCTGCGAAGGGATGCGGTGCGGGCTGGGCGAGAGCAAGCGCCCCGCGCCGACCGGGCAGCGAAGGGGCGGAGCATGGGGAGTCCCGCCCCGCCCCTCGCAGCAGGGCCGCGCGCACGCACGGATCGCCGGGCCAACCAATGGGGGCGGGGGCGGGGACGGCGCAGCGCGGCTCCGAGATAAACACGGCCACGTGACCCCGCCCCGCCCCCAGCCCCGGTAAACAAGCTGCGGCCGCCGGCCGCCGCGCCCAGCCAGCCAAATGGACTCCACCGGTTGGGGGCACGGGTTCCGGGCAGAGGGGGCGTCTGGGGGCAGGTCGCCCCAGCCCCAGGCAGCCTCACCCGGAGGTGGAGGCGGGGAGGGGGCGCTGCCGAGCTATGGTGCAGGGGCCAGCCACCCAGGAGCCCCGCAGGCCCAGGCCAGCAGCAGCACCCCCACCAAATCCCCCGTAATGGGCTCGGGTCCAGTCTGCCGGGTTCGGCCTTGGGGCAGGTGACTTGGTATGACGCCCATCCCTCTGGAGCCTCATCCTAAAGTGCGGCTCCCAGCAATCCCTTCCCTTAGGGTTGTGAAGATCAGCTGTGCTAAGCCACCTATCGCATTTAGACCAGTGTCGAACACGATAAGCACAAATAAGCGTTAATGAAAAACCAATTTCAAAAACCTAGAGTGCCCACAGCCTACCAGGGCCAGAACCCAGGACTCTGTGGCTGCTGCCCAACCCCAGCTGTGGAGGAGGAAAAAGCTCCCACTCTGTCCCTGCCTAGCCATTAATGACTGTCTCAGTCTTCAGCAGGCCCCTGTGGGGCCTCAGACTGCAGATGGGGAAATGGAAGCAGAGAGATTGAGGGTTTTGACCTGGGTCACACAGCTGGTAAATCTTAAGAATTCAAAGGCAGGATAGTCTGGCCGGAAAGCCTGAGCACATCCCACTGAACTGGCCAAGAGGCCAACAGGTGAGAGAGACTCCTGGCTTGGTCACCTTGGGTGGAGCTGGCTGGGTATCACGTGGGTGGATCTGAAAGTCTTGGGATCAGGCATCTGCAATTCAGATTTTCCTAGCTGACTGCAGCAACTCTGCTGGGGGCTTGTCTCCATCTGTGAATGCAGTGCCATGATGCAACTGAGGGCCAATGTCTGGCTCTTGACAGGAGCTTACTGATTGGCAGTTCAGTTACTGCTGTACTCACTGACTTTACTATTAAGGTTCCATGGAGCCAGTGCTTCTTAAAAGATGTGGCAGCATTCACAAGTGGGAAAGAAAGAAAGGCATCCAGTCTGCGGGGGCAGCAGGGTCCTGGGAAGGATGAAAGGAGAGTGGAATACCTGGAGAGTCTCTGAGGTGCAGAGAGCAGCTGTCATGGACAACTTAACATCCTCTGCTCTGTGCTCATAACCCCTCCCTGTGCCATTTGCTATGGAAGAAGCAAGAGCTGGACACAGTGGTGCACGCCTGTAATTCCAGCAAATTGGGAGGCTAAGGCAGGAGGATTGCAAGTTCAAAGTCAGCCTCAGCAACTTAGCCTTAGGCCTAAGCAGCTCAGAGATACCCTGTCTCAAAATAAAAAGTTAAAAAGGGCTGGGGATGCAGCTCAGTGATAAAGTGCCCCTGGGTTCAATCCCCGATGTCCCAAAACAAAACAAAATAAAAAAGCAGCAGCAGCAAGAGAGCCTCTGCACCACATCTACTGGGAAGGGGGCACTCATTTGCCTGCTCCTGGGCACAAAAATGGCAAGGTATAGAAGGGCCCCAGTGGAACCGGGCACAAAGGGAGTGCAGTTTGGGCTGGGCCTGTAAACCCAGCGACACGTGAGACTGAGGCAGGAGGACTGAAGTTCAGGGTCACCTTAGCGGGACCCTGTCTTGAAAAATAAAAAGCCAGGGATGTGCTCAGTGGTAGAGCACTCCTGGGCTCAACCTCCAGCACGACAAAATCAGTCAGAGTTTGCTTATGGTTAACCGTTATCAACAGAAGTCTCCCTGCCCAGAGTGAGGAGGGTGGCCACTGAGCAGGAGAATCTGATACCCATTGCCAGCCCAGGCTGGCACTACCCAGCCAAGGCTACTGCCCAGGGAACAGCCTGCCAGCTCCATCCGCACCGCTTTTCTTGGTCTCCGGGAGACTGAAGACAGAGCCAGCCATGGAGGCCCAGGCTCTCCTGCCTCTACCCCAACTGAGCTGCTGTCCTCTCCCAAGCAAGGTGGGATGGCTGGCAGTACCTGCCTTACGCAGGTGGTACCAGTGATGGTAGGAAGTGGGTAGCACACTGCTTGGGGTTGGCAGTTATGGTCTTGGAGTGACCTTCCCTCTCTGGGCCTCATTATCCTCAGTTGAAAAATGACAAGTCTGATCCTCAGAATAACATTAAGGGGATGTCGTTCTAGGGCCTGCTGGTGCTCTTGGTAGGATGGAATCCCCTCCATCCTCTCCTGGGCAGGGCAAACAAAACACCACCTGGAAGCCTCCCCACCTAACTCTGTACCAACGCAGACATGCAGACATACCCTGAGGCGCCGGGCTGGGCTGAGCCTCCTAAGATACGTGAAGGAGGGTTTACCAGAAAGAGATGCCCTGCCAGGCTGGGACCTGTCCACTGTGCAGCCAGGCCTGGAATTCAGTACCAAGGAGGGGGGACAGGCAGAAGGCGTCCCCGGGTCATCTGGTCAAACAGGGCTTCCCGAGCTCCACTGGGGTCACAAGAGGCAGCCACGAGGGCCCATGTGATGTCTCAGCACCTTAAGAAAAAAGTGGGCCAGGGGCACAGGCCCACAGAAGCAGCGAGGGCCTCTGCTCTCTGGCTGGCTCCTTCCACCGGAATGAAGCTCTGAGGGTGGGCAGATGTACTTGCCTTTAGGATCGATAAAAGTGGGAGGGAAGGAACTTTTCATTAATAGGGCCCTCCATTTAGAGAAGGAATTTATCAAAAGCTGTGGGTTGAAGGCCAAAAGCAGTAAGGCCCGCCCACTGCCATCACTGAGATGCCGGGGGAGGGGAGGGAGGGCTGAGAGCCCCTTCACCCAGGCCAGAAGTCCACCTGTGGCCAATTGGGGAGGGGGTCCTCCCAAAGCCCCAGGCGTATTTGGGAAGGCCGGGAGGAGGAATGGATGAGTGGATTATCTACCTGCTGGCCACCAGCAGTCATCAGGCTGCGGGTCCCTGAACACAAGGCAGAGCCGCCTGCGGGAGGAGGGCAGGCCTGGACTGTTGAACCCATTGCACACAGAGGGACGGTGAGGCACAGGGGCTGTCTTCCCTCTGCTGTCTCCCACCATCCCCCCAGAAAGCCTCCAGGACCAAATACCAGGTCAGGCACGCCCCTCTTTCTACACACACCTTGGAGCAGGCAGCCCCAGGTGCGGACAGCTGGGGTGAGAGGGGGTTTCCAGAAGTCAGTCTGCACAAGGCAGGCCGAGGGCGGGGCACCCACCGACCAATGGGAGGCCCCCAACAATTCCCTGCTGGAAGCTGATTGGCTGGTGGGAGGGCTCCTGATTGGGCTTCAGCAGGAGAGGCAAGGCATGTGGGAGAGGTCTTAGGCCCAGCTCCCTGACCCCCAATTCGGGGATAGGAGGTTGGGGTGGCATGGAGACAGACCTGAAGATGGGAAGGCCTAGTTCAAGTCCCCACTCTGCCTCTGCTTGCTGTGCGCCATTTCTGAGCCTGTTGATCGTCTTGAGGGCTCAGGATCACACCTACCTCCCAGCACTGTCTGGGGATCTACTTGGAGACAGGAAAGTGCCACCCAGAGGCAAGGTGGACCCAGGCTCGGTCCCTCCCTGGTGGCTCACCCAGCACTAGACTTGCTGAACTTGGGGCCCCTTTGCCTGGCTATCTCTGAAGCCAAGATGCTAGGTCTTCATTCCCAGTTGCCAGGAGAAGCAGAGGGAGGGCAGAGAAGCACAAGAGGGCCCAACACCAGAGGGCAGCGTAAGAGGAGCCGGGCACCCACCTTGGCCGCCTGTGCTCCAGCCCCTGGAACAGCTGCCCAGTCACAAACGCTAGGTAGGGGAGGGGCACAAGGCGGGTGGAGGGTGGACAGGTAGACACACAGGAAGGAGCCTTACTTTGGGGGCCATCCTTTCCACTTCACCAGATATTCGACTTTGCCCTGGGAAGAGAGAAACAGGCACAGTGAGACAAACGCTGGTCCCTGTGACCCCTCAGGACAGAAAACTCTCAAATGGCTTTGAAAGAATCTCAGTCCCAGATGCCCTCTGCAAACAGCTGCACCTTGACACACAAATACAACCCAGGGACCCTCCACCAGATCCCTGCCAACCCAGAGACCCCCAAACACTGCTGCTGCATGACCACCCCAGACTACTCTCCCTATAAGAGCACAGGAGTGCCCTGGCCCCAAATACCACTGGGGCCCAAGCTCAGCAGTCTCACCACATATGGGGAAACTGAGAACATACGGGGACATGCATGCATGGCCAGAGATTCACAGTGGCCAGAGTCTCAGTCAAGATCATGGCTACTGGAAGACTCTCCCAATCCTAGAACATCCCGCCCTGGAATGACGCCTATGGCTCTATCAGCTGGGAATGTGGGAGAGGCTGCCCCTGACTCAGAGGCAGCGGGCCAATTAGGACCTTTACATCAAAAGACCCTAGCAGGACCCCAGAGAAGGCTAACAACTCTCCACCTGCAGAAAGGTGTCAGCCCTTCCAATTGTTAGGAAATAGGGTCAGTCCCTCCTCCCTTCTTCACAAGGGACAGGGACCTTTACAAGTGTGCATTCCAACCACATTGAGAGGGCAAAACTCCTTCATACCAGAACCTTAATACAAGATACAGCACCTCCTCAAAGAGGCCTTCCCTGGTCACCCTTTTGTCCCGGTCCCTTCCTAGCACCTGACAGTTCTGCTTCTGCAAAGCACATAGCCCATCCAAAGGCATCTGTATTTATTTCATTCATCGTTCTTCCACACCTCCTCTGCCAGAATGCCAGCTCCTCGAAGGAAGGGCGGCATCCCTGGGGCTGGAAGAGCAGATGTCCAATGAATGTTTTCAGAGGCTGGATGCAGGTCCTGACTCTCTCCGGACCCCTTCCTCTCCCCACCCCCCAGGTTGTAGAAGGGTGTGATTGTTGTACCTGCCTCTGGCTACACTGCTTAGAAAGCACTGGGCTTTGTAGAATAAATTAATCCTCTTTTAAACCCAGGAAACCCTGGGGGAAGGGAAAGGAAGGAGCCCCATTCAGAAGCTCAGCTAAACCCCAAGCCGGTTGGGGAGAGAAAAGAAGCTGACCTTTGGCCCAAGATGCAAGGACTGAGTTTTCACCACGGGAAGAAACAACCCGAGCTGCTGCTCTACCCTCTTTCTCTAACTTGCCGTGGGCCCTTGAGCGGGTCACTTCTCCTGCCAGGGTCTCCTTTTCCCCTAGAGAGGAGGAAACCACCAGGAGCCTCCCAAAGGGCTGCAGTTAGGAGATGAGGAAAAAGGACAGGGGTAAGTACCAGGAGAGGAACTTTTCTCCATGGACGCCCCCAGCCCAACCAGCAGTCCAGGAGTATCCCCCTTGGGCAAACATGCACTGGAAGTGCAGACTCCGGACCAGGACAACCACATTAGCCCGAGGTGCGGGGTCCTGAGCAGCACAGACGCCTCCTTAAATTGCAGGGTGTGTGTTTTGAAGGCGTAGGCAGATGGGGAGGAGCTTCAGGGATGCCCCAACGCTGGCGGCGGCTTCAGAGCCCGGGCGGGGCTGGAAGCCGGGGACCGTGGTGGTGTGGGGGCTGGGGAAGAGGGGTGTGCATTGCGGGATAAGGATAGGAAAAGGTCAAAGTCCAGCAGGAAAACTTCAGCGGCAGGAGGACACTTTTCAAAGCTCCACCTCCAACTTCAAAGGACTTGTTTTAACCTAGAATCCAGAGTGCCCGGTTCGAGACCCAGCTGTAACACTAACGCACTGAGCAAGTCGCTTCTTCAACTTGGGCCTCAGTCTCCCCATATTTAAAATGAAAAGGGGATGAGGCAGGACGGCACTCAGAACTCCGGCAGTCCGATCCTCCTCTCCAGCTGAGTGGACTCAGTCGCCCCCAGCAACTTGCGCCAACAACTTTGATTCTACTCGCCCTACCCCGTGGCAGGGAAACTGAGGCACCGGCTGGGGAGACCGGTCCAGCAGCGCAGAGCTGCCTGACCTCCCCCCAGCCCCACGTTCCCTTAGCCCCAGCCCGAAGGGGGTGGTGCTGGGAACCCGAGGCGACCTCGTGGGGTCCTGGGGCCGCCCCCAAGCAGCCTCACCTTCCGCACGCGCTTCTTCCGGATGCTCTCCACCGCGAACACCTGCTCGCCGATGGCTGACAGCTCCATGTGGGGCGGCGGGCGAGCGGGCCCGGGGCCGGGCCGGGGGCGGAGCTGCGGGGCCGCGGCTGCTGCGCGCGATGCTCGGGCCGGCGGGGTCCCCGTCACCCTCGGCGGGGCGCGCACGCGCACGCGCACGCGCGCACACCCCCTCGCGCTCTCTCACGCCGCCGACGTTCCATTTTTGAACCTGCGCAACGTTTTCCTCCGCGCCAGCAAGCGAGCGCGCGCGGGGAGGGGGCGGGGCGAGAGCGCGCGGGCCTGCCGGCCGCGGGGCTCAACTCGCGCCCTGCGGGTCAGCCCCGCCCCTCGCCTCCGGAGCCCCGCCCCTCGCCTCCGGAGCTCCGCCCCGGCCCCGCCCCGAGCCCCGCCGGCCCGGAGCGCGGCGGCCGCGAGCTGCTCGCCCAGCCTCGGGGTGGCGGCATTCCTGGGGCACCAACGCCGTCGGTGCGCGGCGGTCATCCGCGCGTCCCCGGTCAAACCGGGGTCTTTAACACTGAGGCGCGAGTCCCAGGTCTTCCCGATGACTCTGAGGGGCCGAAACGGCACGACCCGGGCTGGGCAGAAAGGAAAGGGGCGCAGGGCGGGAGGTCGGCTTTCCTACCTCCCACGACCGGGGAGCCCCCGACTGGCACCGACCCTCGAGCCCCGGGGTGCGGGGACCGCACAGTTTCCCACGCCGTCCGGGCGCCGCAGAACCCGGTTCCACTCCAGACCTCGGGCGGCCTGACCCGGCAGGTCCTAAGCAGGTTCTTCCGCGTGAGTCCTTGCGCTGGCCCGCCCGGCCCGCCCGGCCCGCCCGACCCACGCCGCGTGGCTGTGGCGGGCGCTGCCCTGGGCGAAGCAGCATCTCCGGGTGGGTGAGACCACAGGAAGACAAGGTGCACACGGGGACCTTTCTGACCATCGCGCTGTCTGTCCAGCTCTTCGTGCGGTTAATGAACGTGTGGTCCAAGACGGACTCACCCCCGCCCATCCCGACCTCTGCTCCACGACACCTCCATGCACCCTCGCCAAGAGTTAGCGATCGTCCTGGCCCCGCCGGTTCTTTCCCCATTCCGACTGGAGCCCAGGTCCTGCCTCTGACCTCCTCGCGGTGACTCAGAGCTGCCCTTCCCTCACCTCCACACCCACCGCCAGGCTCGGCAGCCTCTCACCCGGCCGCCCTCCCCTATGGTCAGAGTGCGCCCTCCCAAATGCAGATCTGCAGGGTCGCCCGTTCTCGGAAACTCCCCTTAGCTCCCCACTCCCCTCGGACCCCGCTGCCCGGCACAGAGCAAAAGAGAAACACGTTTACATCTGACTGTCAAGAGCAAAAAGGGGCAGTGAGAGAATATATCCAATGTCGGGAAAGAAAGCCGCCGTCTTCCCGGAATTTTTACCTCCGGTGAAAATATCGTTCCAGAATTATGTAGGGCGCGGGTAGGGAAGGGTGGCAGGGCTTTGAATTAGACCAAGGGGAAAGAAGGGAAGGGCGGGGGTGGACAGTAGGAAAGAGGAGAATGAATGGGACGTCGCTGTCCTAGGTTCATGTATGTGACTACACGACCAACTCCACGTCACGCACAACCGCAAAAATGGGAAGTCATACTCCATGTATGCATGACATGTCCAAATACACTCTGGTGTCATGAGTAGCTAAAAAGAACAAATACATTTTTAAAAATTATGCACCCGATGAACGAGGTCGAAATAGTGACACAAATACAAACACTAAGAATTTCCCCCCTCCTTAAAGGAAATTCCAGCAGAGGAACTTCAAAAGCGGAGGAAGATGGCCAGACAGAAGTTCTGGGGCAATACGGAAGAAAGAACAATGGAGAACATTGATAATGGGAGACTGTAACAATGTCTTCCGGGCGAAAATAGAATTTAAGTACAAAACACTTGGCATGTAAGTCGGGTGAGTGGAGTTAAAATGTTCTAAGACCCTTCTGTTCTTCGGAAGGAAGGTGAGGAAAATGAGTTAAGAATCCAAGTTGTCATCGAGGTAAACACTGAAAGAATGGAAACAGAGTGAGTAATACTTACACATTAGAGGGGAAAACAGCTGAGAAAACCAACCAATTTCAAGGCAGAGGAGAATGGAGACGGGGGAAAAACAAGATTGGTGGTTGGGATGGAAAGATGACAGAAATTCAGATGTCCTAGAATTCAAAAATGCAAATGGACTAAATGTTGTGGGTAAAATACAAAGATTGTCAGTGCATAAAATCCAGCCAGATGCATTTTGCAACGGACATCTGCAAGAGATAATTTCCTGAACTTAAGGATGCTTACTGGTTGAACCTAAGTACATGAAGAGGAAATACCATACTAATGCTAAGGAAAAGAAGGCTGCTGCCTTATTTTAACAGCAGGGAAAAAGCCTCACTGGAGACAAAGTCAGTTCATGATGAAAAGGGTCCAATCCACCAGACATTCCCACCAAACATTTCTAATTTGTATGCAAGCACCATAGTCTTAAAATATAAGAAATAATAATGAAGAGACCCACACAGAGAAACAGACAAATCCCCAATTATAATGGAACATTTAAAAATACTCTGCAATAAATAGAACAAGCAGAAAAACATTTAGTAAGACATAGGAGATTTGAACAACACGATGAAAAAAGCTTGATTTTTCTAGAACACACTTTTTATGATGACAATGTATTCTTTGCAAGACAGAGATATTAACCAAAACAGTTCATCTCAAGAAATTCCAAGAGATTGAAGTCATATAAAGAATCATATGAAGTATATTCTCTGCCCCTTACAGATATAAACTAGAGATTAATAACAAGAAAATAATTTTAAAAGCCCCATCTTTGTAAATTAAGAAGTATATTTCTAAATAACAGATGAATCAAAAATAATAAAACAAAATGTAAATTATAAGCTATTTTGACTGAATGAGAATGAAAATATTACAGATTAAAAATCATGGGCTAGCTGATCTCAGTGGCTCACACTGGTAATCCCAGGAGCTTGGGAGGCTGAGGCAGGAGGATTGCAAGTTTGAGCAGCAAGCCAGACTTGCTGCTCAAGAACCCTAATGCACAATAAAAAATAAAAAGAACTGGAGCCATAGCTCAGTGGTAAAGTGGTAAAGTGCCCTGGGATCAATCCCCACTACCTCACCCCCCAAAAAAAACCACCCTAAAGAAATTATTAGTAACCAAGTCTGGTTGTGTGTAAAAATGATAACACGTCATGATAAGTTGGGTCTAGTCCAGAAATGCAAAGTTGGTTTAACATTTGAAAATCAATGTGATTCAGCACATTGAAAGACTGAGGGGAGGCAGACACAGGATCAACTCTGCAGCCCAGGAAAAGGAGGACATCGGTGCGTGTTCTAGAACATGCAGCAGGCTGGGAACACAAGGGAGTGTCTTCATCCTGCTAAAGACATCTCCAGAAAACCTCCAGCACACACCCTAACCGTGGTGGAGGATTGAGCAAGTGCATCCTGAGAGGAGAAGCAGGGGCCGGTGGCTGCCAGCCCTGTTCTGTCACACGTCACACTGGTGCCTAGCTCTGTGCGGCCACCACCACAGCCGCCAGCCACCAGGGCACAGAGCATGTGAAATGTGATTAGACCCAGGGAGATGCAAAATCAAGCACCCGCCAGATTTCAAAGACTTCGTACAAAGGAAAACCCATTGTAAAAGGTCTCCTTGATAATTTTGTGTTTATACTGATTGCATATGGAAATAACATTTTTGATACACGAGGTTAAAATAAATTATAAAAATTAATTTCACCTGTTCTTTTAAAATTTTTAGTGTAGCTATTAGAAATGTTTAAATGATACCTGTGGCTTGCGTTATAGTTCACCTTAGTTTTCTATTCGTCGGTGCCGTCCCAAGCAGCAGAACGAAGTGAAAGAAAAATAAAAGGGTTAGAAATAAACAAAGCTCTCATCATTTTCAGATGTTATATAGAATTTTTAATTTTAGATTATTTATTAGAGGTAAGAACTTAGCAAAATTGTTGGATAAAAACCAATATACCAAAATCCAATGTGTTTTGTATTTTTGTATGCCAACAATAAACAATATAAGACTGAAGTCATATATTATATATAATGCAAATATGTAAAATTTCTAGGAATAAGTTAATAAAATGTGCAAGGCCCTTATGGAATAAAATCATAACATTTTATTGAGAGATATTAAAGAAGATCCAAAAATGGAGACTTGATCCATATTCCTGAATTGAAAGAATCAGGCTGGAATGTTGATTCTCTCCAGATGAGTCTGTAGCATAAAGGCAACCCTAATCAAAACCACAATTTGTTTTCTTTTTATTTTTTTTTGTATTCGTTTTGTTTGGAACTTGATAAGCTCAGTGTAAAATGTATGTGGAAGTGCAGGAAAGCCAAGACCAGTCAAGATCTTCCTGAAGGGGAAAGAGGAAGAGGAGGGTAGGGTGGCGGTGAAATCATCCCTAGAAGACACCAAGACATAAAGCAGATGGGACTGTGTTCTGTTTACAGAGAATAGAGAAAGAAGACACAAAAATGAGACAGCCGAGCACAGTGGCACACACCTGTAATCCCAGTAACTCTGGAGGCTGAGGCAGGAGGACTACAAGTTCAAGGCCAGCCTCAGTAACTTAGCTAGACCCTGACTCAAAATTAAAAAGAAGAAGAAAATGGGGTAGATTGGAGATGTAACTCGGTGGTCAAGTGCCACTGAGTGCAATTCCCAATACCAAAATTAAAAATTACAGGACCACAGTGGGGGCCACAGCCTTGAACAGGCACTTCAGCGAGAGGAATCTCAAGTGACCAGTACACACATAAAAAGTTGCTCAACCTCCTGAGGAATGCAAATAAAAACCCACAACAAAATGCAACTGCACCCCTATCTGGTTAGCAAAAATTTTAAAGTCTGATAAAGAAAATTCTTGCAAGTGCTGGCACGCACACGGAAAAACTAGAACTTCCCTATGCATGGGTGGGGGTGAGAATGGACGCAGCCACTTGGGACATCGCCTGGCACCCCTGAGCACATTTCACCCTGCCATTCGTCCCCCTGGGACACTCCTTACGGCAGTTCTCACAAATGTGCCACAGAAAACACAGTTTCACATGGTTCATAGCAACAATATTTATAAAACCTGAAACTGGAAACAGCCCCCAAATCCAGGGCACTTAACCACTGAGCCACATCCCCAGCCCTATTATGCATTTTATCTAGAGACAGGGTCTCACTGTGTTGCTTAGCACCTTGCTTTTTGCGAAGGCTGACTTTGAACTTGTGATCCTCCTGCCTCAGCCTCCTGAGCATCTGGGATTGCAGGTGTCCACCACACCCGGCCACACTGGGTTATTATAGGGAACTGAAATGAAATGAGCTACAGTGTACACAACACCTCACACAAATCTGTCAACACGATGTTGAGCAAAGGGAATAAGAATATCGACCACGTGATGCCACTTACAGAATTCAGAACCAGGCAGGACTGAGCATCATGTTTTATAAGGATGGTGGGACCAGGGAGGAAGTAAGGAAATGGTTACTGCAGAGATCAGAAGAGTGACTTCCTCTTGGGCAGAGAGGTGAGTACCAACTCACAGAGGAACCTGCAGTCCTGGCCGTGTGCCATTTCTTAATTTGGAAGTTGACTGTGTGGGCTTTAAAATTATTCTTCTTCTTGAAATAGTTTTATGTTATACACACTTTTATATATGTATTGTGTATCACAATGCAACAATGCTATTAAATTTAAAAGATATGGTTCTGAAATTGTAGTCAGGAACCAGGCATTTTGGGCTATGTTGAAGGATTTTTGTCATTATTCTAAAAGTATCAAATAGTTGAGAGAAAACTGGAGCTGCAGTACTAAGATTAACTTGGGGAAATTTGACTCAAAATAAAATAATGATAATGTAGGATATAGAACATAACTCCGGGGTTAAAAACTCCCCAGAGTTATTTAGGAGATCTCAAATCCACAAAACAAGAACAGGTTGCTTTGAGAAAAGAACCATCAGAAAATTAAAAAATTCTTTAACATTAAAAATATTGCTGAAGACTGGGGACATGATGCAGTGGTTGAGCACTTGCCTAGCATTTGTGAGACCTTAGAGTTTAATCCCCAGCACCAGAACAAATAAAAATATATATATATCTGAATTTCAAAACTCAATAGAAGGTTTAGTGTACTCTAGAACTTAGAATAAAAGATAGAAAATATAAAAGAAAAGACAAGAGATACAAAGTGTTCCTTCAGAAGGTCCAACGTCTGTTATCTGGAGTTGCAGAAAGAGAAAGTAGGGGGAGCAAAGGGGAGAAAAGGATCAAGCAGGAAAGAACTGAGAACTGAAGGGAGACACCAGCCATCCTGTGGAAATGGCTCATCAAGTGAAGAGCAGGGTGGATTCATAAAAGGACCAACACCTGCACACACTAAGAAGTATCTGAACATCAAGGATGAGGAGACTGTTGTTTATTTATTTATTTTGTTCCAGGGATTGAACCCAGGAACACTTAGCCCCTAAGCCACATCCCTAGCCCCTTTTTATTTAGGGGCTTACTAAGTTGCGTAGGGCCTCACTACATTGTCGAGGCTGGTTTTGAACTTGGAGATCCTCCTGTCTCTGCTTTCCAGGTCTCTGGGATTACAGGCTTGTGTCACCACAGGTGGCAAGAGAATGTTAATTTTAAAAACTTCTACTTTTTTTTTTTTTTTTTTTTTTTAATCACACACAAAACAAAACAAGAAAGTCACCTGGCATCAGCAATAATAGAGGCCAGCAGAAAGCAGAGATAGGGGGCTGGGGAGATCTGCAAAAAAAAAAGAAAGCAGAGACAGGTCATGACTCTTGAAGGGAAGATTACTTTGGACATAAAATTACATAACTTCTGGGCCAGTTAAAAATGCCCTGTGTAACAGAAAATATAACTTAGAGTTCCTAAACAAATGGGAGGTCACTAAATGCCTGCTCCAACTCCAGCCATCCACCCATGTCCATCCAGGAAGGGAGAGGAAATGAGGAACGTGGGACCCTATGTATATGTTCCCTTTCATCCTGACTTTATCAGGAAAGCAAAGGTTACCCAGGAAACCCAGGCGACTTCTGCTGATAGTTTAATGGCCAGAAATGTGTCACATAGCTCCTCCTGGCTGCCTGAGTCTGAGGAAGCAAGGAGTTAACCATACTGTTAACATACATAGAAAGAGGATTTTGTGAGCAAGAAAGAAGTAGGGAAACGGAGATCGGGTGAGCAACTAGCAGGTTATCCTCACTAGCTACAGTCAGACATGAAGGCTAAGTAAAGCCATTTTCCAGACACGCTGAAGCTCTGAAAATGTGCCCCTTGAACCCCCTTTCTTGGGAAATCATTTGAGAATCACCTTCAGTGAGAATGCAGGCAGGTGCGCAGGCGCATGCCTTTAATCCCAGCGACTCAGGAGGCTGAGGCAGGAGGATTGCAAGTTCAAAGCCACTCTCAGCAATTGAGTGAGGCCCTAAGCAACTCAGTGAAACCTTGTCTCTAAATAAAAAATAAAAAGTGCTGGGGATGTGGCTCAGTGGTTAAGCACGCCTGGGTTCAATCCCCGGTAGAGAAAAGAAAATACCGAGGTGTTTTCTAGAGCAGCTGTGCTGGTGTCCTTTACCACCCAGAGTGTTCCACCTGCTCCTTGTTCTTGCCCACACTTGGTATTGACAGCCTTTGATTTTAGCTCCTCATTCTATACATCCTGACACAGTGTAGAGAATCTGCCTCTCTCTACTGACCAAGGATGCTCAGCATCTCTTCAATGCTCGTTTGCCATTCGTATGTCCTCTTGGGTGAAATGTCTCCAAAACTTTAGCCCATTTTAGCCGGGCACAGTGGCACATCCTGTATAATCCCAGCAACTCTGGAGACTGAGGCAGAAGGATCGCAAATTCCAGTGCTCAGCAACTTAGTGAGACCCTGTCTCAAAATAAAAAATAAAAGGGCTGGGGACTTGGTTCAGTTGTCAAGTGCCCTGGGTTAAATCCCCAGTACAAAAAAAAAGTTCAATTTTTAAAAATATTTATTTATTTATTATTGTTATTTTTTTAGTTGTAGATGAACGTGGCACCTTTATCTATTTATTTATTTCTATGTGGTGCTGAGGCTCAAATCCAGTGCCTCCCACATGGGAGGCAAGCTCTCTACCCCTGCACCCCAGGCCAGGCCCAGAGTCAGTATTTGTCAAGGTACTTGGGCTTTCTAGGTCCTTTGCGTTTTCATATGCAATGAGAATCAGCTTGTTCGTTTCTATCTCACCCCCAATCAGGATTATTTTGAATCTACAGATAAATTTGGAAATATTTTACATTTTAAAAATATTTATTTTTTCAATTCGTAAAAATGTCTTACTGCGCCCTTACTTAGGTCTTATTTGATCACTGCCAGCAATGTTCGGTGAAGTTTCCGGGATACAAGTGCTGCACATTTTACCAGAATCATGCCTGAGCATTTTATTAGCATCCATTATTTTATTAGCAATCATCCCTGTTTATTAGCATTAGGGGTGTGTTTATTTATTACAGTGCTGGGGACGGAACCCGGGCCTCACGCATGACAGGTGAGCACTCCGCCACTAAGCTACACCCCAGCCTCCAAGTGATATTTTTAAATTTTAATTTCTAATTGTTCATAACTAGTATATAGAATGAAATTTCATAATTTTTTGTATTGACCTTGTATCCTAACATTGTTAAACTCACTCTTCTATCGGGTTTATTATTATTTTTAATTCTCTCCACTTTTCTGCATAGAGAATCACGTCTGTGAATAAAAACAGTTTGGGTTCATTTCCAATCTGCACACCATGGACCAGGGCACGCATGCAAGCAGGCATTGCTGACGTTTTCCTGATCTCAGGGGGAAAGCACTTAGATTTGGACCAGTATCCATAGTGTCAGCTATAGATTTTTTTGACATACTTTATTAGGTTGAGAATGTTTCCTTCTAGTCCTCGTTTGCTGGGAATTTTTATTATGATGGACTGGTGATTGTTTTCAAGTGTTTTTTTTTTTTTTTTTTCTGTACGATATGGTTTTCTTCTTTAATTAATCATATGGCAAAGGTAACATCTGATTTTTATAAATTAATAACGACGTGAAATCTATAATGAGGTTTGATTTTTTACATATTATAAAAATATAATGAACACCCAGATGGAAAGGGTTCAATGGATGGAAATAGCCCCATATTAAGATCTGTGAAGCCAGGTATCATGATGGTGCATACCTGTCCACCCAGCTACTCAGGAGGCTGAGGCAGGAGGATCACAGCTTCACCGCCAGACTGTGCAGCTTAGCGAGAACCTGTGTCAAAATAAAAGGGGTGGGGATGCGGGCTAGTGGTAGAGCACCTCTGGGTTCGATCCCCGTTACCACGAAGCAAACAAAAAAAGACATGGTTTTTCTGAAATAGAAATTTCAAAATTCTGGGAACAATGAGGAAATTCTATAAGTTTCTAGAAAGAAAAAAAATGAGTTATGTACAAAAAAAAAAAAGAAGAAGAAGAATGAGGATGATTTCAGACTTCTCGATAACCACATGGGAAGCAGAGAAAATAATGGAGGAAGCAATGCCTGCAAATTCTCAAGCAAAATTATCTCCAGTCCAGAATTCTATACCCAACTAAACCGCCCATCGGGGGGTGGGGGATAAAGACCTTTAGGACATCCAAGGTCTCCAGAAACATACTACCTAGGTTCCTGTTTAAAGGAGGACACTGGAAGCTATTTGCCACCCAAAAGAAGTAGAATCCAGAAAAGGAAGCCCTGAAAGTCAGGAGAGAGGAGAGAAGGGAGGGAGGTTCCAGAGCAACAGGTGCGCAGGGCAAGGAGGGTAGTCAGTTCAGGCTGGAGCAGGTCAGAGAACACTGGAAGAGTTTTCTTCGAGAAGATGGAAGAAGAAAGAGAAGGAGAGGGGAAGAAGAGGAAGGAGGAGGAGGACGGGGGGGGGGGAGGAGGGGGAGGGAGAAGAGGAGGGGGGAGGGGAGGAAGGGGAGGAGGAGGGGGAGGGGGAGGGGGGAGGAGGGGGAGAGAAGGAAAGGGGAAGAAGAGAAAGGAGGAGGAGGATGGGGTGGGGGAGGAGGGGGAGGGGAGGAGGGGAGGAGAGGGAGGAGGGGGAGGAGGAATTGGCGGATGGCTGATGTGCCTTAAAGAGCTGAGACGGGTTGGGTTAGACAATTGGCCAGGTGCCTGGAGTTGAAATGGTAATACGTACATTTTTTTCAAAAGGAAGCAAAATAAAAGATAAGTAAAACTCCCAGGGGGAAAAGTGATACTTTTGAGAAAGTTAAAGTCATCACCTTACCCCACGGCCCACCAGTGGCTGTGTGTGACAAGCGTTTGCCACTCTGAGTGACAACACTGGTCATCGCTCTAGCCCAAAGTGCAACGTGACGGTCCTGGGAGCACGGAGGGCTCAGTAGCGATGTCAGCCCCAAGGGTTCCAAAGCAGCACAGAGCCTGCAGGCCCATAGCGGAGGCCAGGAGGCAGATCCATAGTGGAGGCTAGAGGCTAGCAACAGAGCTGCCCCAGGAACCCAGCCAGGCCCTGCAGGGGAGGAAGGGGGCGGGCGGGGTGGGGACGGAGGCGAGTCTCTTTTTTCTCAAGAGACTTCTCAGAACTATTTTACACCTGCGTATATATAAATTGTACGTGTATAATAATAACGTGCGTATGTGTATTATACAAATATAATTTCGATCAAAAGTTGCCATCCAAAAAGGTGCCCTCAATATGCTTTAAAACGGGAGAGGAAGTTGAGGGAGGGGGAGAGGGACCCTGTGACAGTGCTGGAGAGAAGCAGGGGTGGGGAGGGTGGACTGGCCGCGAGGCGGGCTACAGCTCAGGGAGGAGTGGCCCAGCAGCAGAATGCAGAGGAAGGAGAGAGCGGAGGGGGAGGGGAGGGGAGGGGGAGGGAGGGGGAAGGGCTGGGGCATTAACTGGGGGACGGTGTGGGAGAAGGCGAGAGCTGGGACAGGCGGTGCCCCTCACCGAGCTGGGCCTTCTCCTTCAAAGGGAAACAGACCTCATCAGGGAGGGGCCCTCCCCCTCCCCTCCCCCTCCCCCTCCCGTCGGGGTGGCTCCCGGGAGTGTGACCTGCGGGGTCTCCCAGGCTGGACCCCCATCCCTTCCTCCCCACCTGCGGGCATGGGAGCCGTGGGTGGACCCTAAGACCCTGGGTTTCCGGGACACGCCCCCCACCTCCGGGTCCTCCAGGTGTCCAGCCTTTGTGCCCCCTGCCCCTGCCAGGCTGGCAGCGCGTCCTCACCCTGGAGCCCTCAGGAAAGCAGATGCGGGCGCCTCCCGAGGCGGGGCCTGCCCCGCAATGCCCGCTGCACACTCCTGGTGAGAAGCGCTGTCCTCGGCCACACCAGGACCCTCGGGATTCCCGTAACGCAACAATCACCAGGTCCTGGTACCAGGTATCACCTAGCTAGCAGCACCCCACAGCCTCCTGGACGTCCCAGTCTTAGAGGGACACTTCTGGGCCCAGTGACCCTGTCCTCGTCCCCAGCAGCCTCCTCCTGCTTCTCCTCCTCCCCTAGTGCACTGACCAGGTGGACCCCCAGGGCTGCCAGCCCGAGGCTCAGCCGGTCTCTCACCTGACCCTGCAGCCCACCCCAGCCCCCAGCACCTCTGCATTCGGTCCAGTCCCTGCGACCTCGGCCAGTCCTGGTGACCAGGGCGCCTGCGAGGCCCTCTCCAGCCCCCCAGGCCTCTCCCCACATTCTTCCCACCGGGGCGCCCCCCACCCCTCCTCTGCTGCTGGAGGCCTGGGCCAGTCTCTCTTGTCCCCATCTTTCCAGATGACGGCTTCCTTGCAGCCCCGGCGACCCCAGCGAGCGGCCCTGGGTCCATGTGGTCTCCCCAGCAGACCGGGAGCTCCTCGGGACAGGGACCACTCCACCTCGCCCTCCTGGTGGTCTGCGGCGGGCAGGCACGCGACAGGGATTCTGCATTTGTTGAGAGAAGGAGCAAATGAGAGGCTGGTCTTCTGCAAGGCTTGGGATGAGGGGGGGAAGATGGCAGCAGCCACAGGGAGGCTGTTGGGAGGCCAGCCTCTGCTGGGGCCTGGGAACCCGGAGGATGCCCGGCGCTTCGACTCGCTCTGGCCACCAGGTGGCGCCAGACTCCCGGGCGTGTGGCTGGGCCGCGCACACTCCCTCCTCCCTGAGGGATGGCAGCCCCGGCGGGCTGGGGGCCAGGACCTGGGGCCCTGCGCAGCAGCAGGAGAGGCTTCTCCTGGGCTGGTCCTTGGGGTCACCTCAGTTCCTCAAGGGGTCTTGCTCCATCTGCTCTCCTGTGCCTGAGTCCACCATAGGAGGTGTCATGCCTGCGGACAGGTCAACACTTCCCCAGGGAGGTGGCCTTGGATGGAGGTGTGTCACAGGAAAATGGAAGAGAACGACTTGGAGCCAGGAGACCTGATAATGGCAGTGCCACTCGGGGCTTGCTGGGTCCTGGCACATTCTGAGGACTTTATGTTTGTTCCCTAATTAATCCTCCCACAGTCCTAGGATGTAGGAACCACTCAGCCCCATTTCACAGATAAGGGAGCTGAGGCACAGAGAGGTTATGTAGTTTGCTAAAAGTGACACAGCTAGGAAGGAGGTTCTGGCCCAGTGAGATCCTACAGTGGAGTAGCTTGCAGCTGGAGATGGGGATTCGGGAGAGGACGTGATGCTGGAGCTACCAGGAGAGAAGAGGGTGGGGGATAGGGGACCCGGGAATGTCCATGGGCCCAGGCCTCTCCTGCCCGCTGGACTGCAGGGGCGCTGGGTGGAGGGCGGAGAACTGGGGCGGGCGTGTCATTCCTGAGTCCCATGGGGGCCCAAGGTGCTGCCTGCACCACACCCACCTGGGTTTGAGACCCAAGGGCTGAGTCAGACTGAGAGCATCTCCCGGCCGGGCCCAGTGTCGGCACCTGTAATCCCAGCAGCTCCGGAGGCTGAGGCAGGAGGATCTTGAGTTCAAAACCAGCCTCAGCAACCTAGAGACAACCTAAGCAACTCAGCAAGACCCCGTCTCTAAGTAAATTATCTAAAAAGGGCTGGGGGTGAGGCTCAGTGGTTAAGCACCCCCAAAAGAGAGAGAGACTCATCTCCTGGTGGTCCCTGACCACACCTGCTGCTGCCCCTCAGGACACCTGCTTCACCCTACCCCTTGCCAAGCCCTGGTCTCTTCTTGGAATGCCCCCTTCCCTCCCGGTCTCAGCCTCAGCTTCCCTGCCCTCTTCCGGGGCCTGGGATAGCATCCTGTCCTCCAGTGTCCCCAGGCCTCCCTTTGCCACCACCTTTCAGTCCATGGCTAGGAACCTAGGCCTCTAACCCAGAGGCTCCTCAGAGCTATGTCTGAGTCTTAGTCTCCAAGGTCCGCCAAGGATCCAGCTGCTGTATGAGATAGCAGGACTGGAATCCGGCTTCGCCATTACTTGCTGTGCAGCCCCAGGCAAGTCCTTTAACCTCTCTGAGCCTCCATTTTCTCACTGATAAATCAGGAAGAGTGAGGTCTATTTCCTAGGTTGTAGTGAGATTTAATGAGGTAATAAATATTGCAGTATAAGGTACTCTTCATTCGTTTGTTTAGTAAATATTGATTGTGTAACTTGAATGTGTCCTTATTATTAAGTTCAAAAGAAAGGAACCAATTCGGCTGACCTCAGGTCCCCTGATCTCCCATCCTACGCTTTGTCCTAATGTGTCTCTGGTCTGTCCAGAGGACTCACTCTAGGTGATCGAATGACGCACCTCACTGGGGGCTCACAAGCCTCCAGCGTCTCCCTGGTGCCTGAGGGTCGGGTGCCAGTCCCCGTGTGCGACTCCAGGACTGGCTCCGTCTCCTTCCCCTGACGTCTCCCTTTATTCTGTGACACCAGACTCCGCTGGAGTCACGTTGGGGCCCACTCGCCTACACCTGTGCTCTGGCCGCACCCCGGAACAGCTACGGCCTCTGTCTGCCAAACTCTGTCTGTCATGCAGCTTTATTCTGGTCCCTGTCTCCCAGTGGCCTTTCCGGCTGTCTGGAGCGGGTTCTGAGCCAGCGGCCTCTCGTCTGAGCATCCTCATCTGGCAGGAGCTGCTGGGCCAGCCCTCAGCAGGTGCCGGGGAGGGCCAGGGCCAGGGCTCCATCCACTGGTGCTCACGGCGTCCCTGAGGACTAACCTGAGTGGACGTGAGTGGCGGCCTCCTCCACCCCACAGCCTGCTCCTCTTCCGGTATATAGGGAAAGGGACTCTCACAGCTCCCCTGCCCCTCCAAGCTGCCCTCCAGCGAGGGCACCGGCCAGACAGCAGGCAAGATCCTATTACCCAGAGTCTGGCCACTGGGCCAGAGCTCCGGTGGGAGGGAGGCTTGAGTGACCTCAGCAGCTCCCCTGCCCCAGGGCCCAGTCCCTTCTCCCCAGCCTCTGCGTGGCCACCTCCACCAAGCCGTGGCCACCGCACCAGGCCTGGCAGGGCATCCTAGCCCCAGTGCTGGCTCATGCCGAGCACAGCCTCCCTGCCTCCATCCATTCCCTGCGAGTCCATCCCACATGCTGCGCCCCTCTGGGAGGAGAGAGGGGGAGGCTGAGGGTGCCGATATGGGGGCCCCTGGAAGGCTGAGGCTCAGGAGAGACTGTCACTTGCACAGAATCATGGAATCAGCTTCCTGTGGCCCAGAGCTGGGTCTCCATCCAGTGTCCCACGGCCTGTGTCCTTTCTCCCACGGAGCTGATGCCTCCCTAGCAGGACCTGGCCGTCATAACACCTGGGGAGAGGCAGGTCTGACCCAGCTGATCCCCCAAATTCTCAGCAGGTCGGGGCTACAGGGGCAGTGGCCTCCGGAGCTCCTCCAGCCCAAGCTTCCGGCAGCAGAGGGGCGGCTGGGAGGGACCCTGCCCCAGAGCCTCCGAGAAGGAAGTCTTACCTAACCCACATTGTGTCCCGGGGAAAGCAGGGTCCTGGGGCCCCGCCAGCCCTGCCTTCAGGCTGTTTGGCTTTGTTTGTTTTTTTGGCCTTTTTCTTTGGGCTGATTGTTCTCATTAAATCTTTTTGTCCTGTTTTGTTTTTTACGGGCTGACAATGCTGCCCAGTGCTCAGAGCGCTTCCTGTGTTTCTGCCCAGCGCAGGCCTCCGCGGGGCCTGGCTTCCTGTTGTCGCCATCGCCATAGCGACCGAGCCCCCTCCCCCATGGTGGGCTCCAGGGCTGGGGGAGGGGGCGGGTGATGTCACCGGGCAGGAGGCGAGGGGCTGGGGTCGGGAGGGTGGCTGGGCGGCCCTGGCCGGGCATTGCTGAGGGGTGACTCACGCTGGGGAAGCAAGGCCTGCATTCTTGTGGAGGTAAACAAGGTCAGGCCTGAGCCGGGATCCTGTTTACCTGACCCGGCCGGCGGGGACCCAGCGCCTGTGAGGACCACGCTCTGCCCAGGCCCAAGCAGGGCAGGGGGCCCGGGGTGCCCGCCACAGGCCTGGGATTCCCATCCCAGCCCTGTGACGCCCAGCAGGCCCCCTGGCCCCCTATTTCTGAATGGTGACCGTGACCCACCTGGGTGGCGTGTGGGCTGGGGGTGGGGCTGCGGCTGCACCAGGGCCCTGTCCACCGCGGGGGCCTCCACACCCTGCAGGATTCGAGGTTGGGGGATGCCCCCACGTGGCCAGGCCAGTGGGCTGGGGAGAGCGGCCTCAGGGAGCGAGGGCCCCTGAACCCCAGGGCTGCAGTCTGGGTGCAGTGCATTCGCTCCCCATTTTGTTGTCCGCCTTCAGCTCCCCTGAGCCTCAGAGGGACAGCCTCCGCTGCCCATCAATCAGTGGGAGCCCTCCTGGCCCTCCTCCCTCCAGGTCAGACTCTGGGGTTTCATGGCTCTAGGGCCCTGTAAGAACAGCTTTAGGGACGGGACTGGAACTGGGGTGCCAGCCCCCCCAGAGGCGAATCTCCTACCTTGACCCTTTATCAACTTCAAAACAGACCAGCTGCCCCGCAGGCCAGGGCTGCTTCTCTGCACGCCCCCCTCTGCAGGGTCCACGGGAGCCACAGAGGAGTGGGGACACTTGGTCTAGCGGTTGAGCATTTGGGCATCAGAGTGAGACTGGCCTGGAACCAGGCGTGGCTTTGCCAGTCCCTAGCAGGTGCCTGTGGACAAACTCCTGACCCCCAGAGCTCTCCTGACCCCGGGAGCAGCGAGTCCCAGGGTTGCTGGGAGAGGGTCGGTTGGCACACAGTTGGCCCTCAGACGTGGGCCCACCAGCCTCTCCTGTCCCCGCCCCCTGGCGCCCCTTGCTGAGGGCCTGTCCCAGGGCAGGAGGCGCCACCAGATGCCCCGCGGTGGTTTTCCCATAAAGGGCCGGGACCTGGGCTTCCCTGGACGGGAGTATCCTGCTCCCGCGGGGGAGGAAGAGGAGCGGGAAGGACTCGCAGCGCATTCCTGGCATTCTTGGCAGGCTCCCTGTCCAGCTGCCTCGGCGGCGGCGCTGGGGGCGCTGGCCGGGCGCCAGGCCAGCCAGCCCCGTGGGTCAGCGTGCCACCGCGGTGCCCTCAGACTTGGGGTGACAAGGGACCGTTCTCGTGCTGGAGCCCCCGCCCCAACTCTTTCAGGGAAAGCCCAGGTCCTATCCTGGAAGCGGAGATTGGGGGTCCTTGGTGGGGGGTGGTTGGCGAACAGGGGCGGGGTTCATGCCTAGCTCGCCCGCCCCCCGCCCACCGCCCACCCCCAGCCCACCAGGGAAGCTCTGGGGAGCGGCGGGGGGCAGGGCTGGAGGCGCGGAAGGACCGGCTCCCAGGAGCCCGTGCGGGGGACAGTCCCTCTCCGCCTCAAACTGTCTCCACGGGCAGGATGGGAGGCTTGGGCACCCAGCTCCTACCCTGTGGGGTCACCAGTTGTGACTCTGGACACCTCTTTGCAGAACCTTGACCCCGGAGCAAGGGCAGGAAGCCAGCCGTCTGCCCCGGGCCTGGTGTCCATTGCTCCTGAGGGGCAGCTCGTGTCTGCGAATCCTGACCCGGGTTGGGGCTGCGTGCCCTGCAGGGGGCGGGGAACAGGCCCCGGCCGCACCTGGAGGGACTGGCTGGTTCCAGAACCCACAGATTTGCTGCCCTCCCCAAACCTGCCGGGACCTGGGATCATTCTTTCCATGTTTCCGCAGACTGCCTCTGGTCACTGATCCCTGGGAGCCCAAGCAGTCTGGGAAGAAGCCAGGCCACTGCAGCTCCCCAGGGGCCTCCCTCGGAGACCCCTCCCCCAGAGGCAGCTGCAGGCCGGTGGCTGGGGGGACGGGGCTGTGCAGGTGGATGCATCTGGAGCCCCACTGGGCCCCGCCACCCTCCCCCACCCCAGCTCTGCCCTACAGACCCCCTGGAGTGGTCTGCACCAGGTGCCCCATTTCCCACTTTGGCAGCCCATGGTGGCTTGGGGACAGAGACCAAGGCAGCCTGGTCCAGGCCACATGCAGAGGAAGAAACGCTCTTAGCTCAACCAGGAGCCTGGGGCGTCTCAACCACTGGACCTCAGTGTCTCTGCTTGACCATCCCAGGATCGGACCACACGGTCCCTCCTGCTCAGCCCGCCTTGTCCCCAGACTCCGTTCTATGACCCTCCGCCTCTTAGGAAGCAGAGGGAGCCCTCTCAGCGCCCAGCACCCCTCCCCCACCTTCCCCTGGTGCCTCTCAGCTGCCTGTCTTGTCTGTCTGGTCATCCGTCTGTCTGTCTAAAGGACAGTAGGAGGAAAGGGTGGGGGCCCCAGTCTGCTGGGTGCACGTGGCCAGTGCATTGTCCACCATCCCAGGGGAAATCACCTCCATTGTGAAGCACGGCCCTCAGGGGAAGGTGACTGGGGTTCAGGATGGGGACAGACGCTTGGTCAAATAAATTAGGATAAAATGGCAGGAGGGAGTATTATGTAGCCATTAAAGATGATGTCTTTGTAGAAAATTGATGGCATAAGAAATACTCACTAAGATTAAATTTCTTAAAGAAGTAGCCCTAGAAGAAAAAGTTGAAGCAAATCCATCAGAGTTGCTAAGTCACAAGGAATCTTGTCTTCCCTGTATATTCTTGTGTATTTTCAAAGTTTTGGTAATAAGCACTTGTTAGTTTTATACTCAGAAAAAGTAGATAAATGTAACAAAAATGAAAGAGAAAACAGAAAGCAAACAAGCATGATTTACAATACATTAAGACCTAATGGAAAACACTGAACATAAAGATAAGCCGGTGTTTAATTCAAGTTAGTCAACACTGAGCATGTGCCTGTGTGTGGCAAGACTCTGAAATGGACAGAGGGAAGCCACCGGTCACTAGCAACACGGACACAAGCAGGTCATGGTCCCTTGAGGAGGACACCAAGGAAAGGACAGGACTTTGGGGAGAGGGTGGGGCCACGCAGAGGCTGGGGAGAGGGGCCAGGTGGGAGCTGGTGGGAATAGCGTGCCACTGGAGTCCCCTTAAGGCCACAGGGAGAATGAAGCAGATTCCAACTCGCCAGGGAAGTATGAAGTGCTGAGTTGAGAGTGATTTGGGATTCTTTGGGAAAGGAAGCAGGGCTCGATCAGCATCCACCCACGCATCAATCCACCCACCCATCCACCTACCACCCACCCATTCACCCACCCATCCATCCACCCATCCATCATCCATCCATTCACCCACCCACCCATCCACCCATCCCCCATCCATCCACCCATCCAGCCACCTACCCATCCATCCACCCATCTACCATCCATCCATCCACCCATCCATCCATCCCTTCCTGGGCCACCATGCTCAAACTCAAGAGGACCCACTTGCTGGGCACCGCAGGGCACACCTGTGGAACCGGCCTTGGGAGACTGAGGCAGGAGGATTGCTCGAGCCCAGGAATTGGAGGCCACTGCCTTGAATCTTCTACTCCACTGAGAGGAAGTAATTCCCCTCCCCTCGAGCCAGCAGGCTGGGGACTCACTGTGTCACCATGGAACGTCCTTCTTCAGCTGGATTCTAAAAGCTTCTGCTCCTGGGCACTCGGAGGAGAGGAGAGCCCCGAGTTGTCAGGCTGCGTGGAAGCCCACCCTCGCCCTCAGAGGGCCCAGCTGGAGAGGAGACAGGCCACCCCAGTCACGCTCTGACTGCAGGGAGACCCTTGGGGACCCTCCCAAACTCATGACCCACGAGAGACAGTGAAATGGTGGTCATGAGCCTTTAATCTACTATGCACTAATAGCTCATTGGAACTAACACCGGGCCCGAGCTGAGATTTGGGGTGATGAATTTAAAGTGACTGTCCCCCTTGCTGGGCAAATAATCCAGCCTGTTTCTGTGGCGACAAGAGGCTGCCCAGTTGCTCCAGATTTTCCTCCACAGGTTGCAAGAAAGGACAGAGGGAAGGAGTCCAGAGAGTTGGGATGCTTTTGGACTTGAGCTTGTGGGCAAGCAGGAGCCTCGGGGGTGGCTCAGGAGAGCTGTGACATTCCATGCTCACATTCTGCCAGGGTCAGCGCTGCAGCTCACAGCCCATCCTCAGATGGACTGGGGTGTGGGGCAGAAAGGGGTCTCCCCAGGAAGCCTGGCCTGGGTCTGAGCCTGGAGACTCTGGACACAGCTGGATCCTTGCCCTTCTGCCTGAGTCCTCAGGCACAGCAGATGCACAGGGAGCGGAGAGCCTCAGTTTCCTTATCTGGAAAATGGAGGCATTGGACTTAGGCATCTAAGTAGTCTGACTCTGAACCCAAGGACAGGAAAGGGACATTTGCACTCACATTTCCCACAAGCATTGCCAGTGGTCAGGACAAAGGTGGGCTGGCCCCCGAGCTCCCTCCTCCTGGCTGGAGATGCAGGAAGAGGTTCAGGGGGCCTGGTCCTAATTATATAAGAGACCCTGTTCAGGACTCTCAGGCTCCAAGTAGTGAAAGTTCAGCTCACGGTGGCCTTAAAAGCTGAGGAACAACCAAAAAGCATGGAGTATTTAAAGCTTCAGGTGGAGTTCCATCCAGCCAAGCACACAGTTGATCGGACCCCATCTCTCGGCTCCATGTTCTCAGACTTGGTCCTTCCCAGACTGGGCTGGCTTTCCCACGGGGGTCTCTGGAGGGCTCCCAGTTGGGTCTGGATGTCCACTGGATGGGGGAAAGCCCTCCACCAGAGGAACACAGAGTGCTTGTTCTGATTGGTGCAGTTTAGGTCACATGAACCAATCACAGTGGCCGTGGGAGGGACATAGTAACTGGTCAAAGTCAATCAGGGCCCACCCTGGAACTGGGCAGTGTCCACCCCACCCAGCCGTGGGCAGGAAGACAAGGGTCCTGTTAGGAGAGAGGAACGGGAGTGGGTGCCAGAGCCAGCCCCCTCCCCCATGACCGTGACTACAGGACACACCAAGAGCAGCAGACAAGGACGGGGCTCCCTGGCTCCACCTGCAGAACCTTCTAGACTTTGTGCTCTAGTGGTTGAGTACCAGAGAGGGGGACGCTCCCATCGGGGCTACTCCCAGCTACCAGGACCAGCTGCCCAGCTGGCCCTGCCTGCAGCCCCAGGATGGGCCAGCCTGCCTTGGCCAGCACCCAGGGTCTGCCTGGGCCCCTTGGGCAGCTGCAGGCTAAGCTGGGGAAGGCAGGCTGGCTGGGCAGGGTGGGGAGGGATCTGCCTCTGCCCAAAGGCCAAAGAGGGACCGAGAAAGACCCACTTAGGCTCCAGGGTGTCCTCAGGGTGGCACGTGCCAGAAGCACACAGCCCCTTGCTCAGAACTCAGCTGGTCATACTCCACGCCCTTCCGCCCCCAAGATCCCTGGGAGCACGGCTGGGTAGAGATCGCCCCCTTGTTCAGATGGGGAGGAGGCTGAGGCACTAAGAAAGTGACTCAGTCAAGGTAACCCAGCAAGGTGGGGCAAGGCCAGGGTATAAACCTGGCTCTTCCAAGAGTCCCTCCTTAGCTGGGTGCAGTGGCACATGTCTGTGATCCCAGGGACTCAGGAGGCTGAGGCAGGAGGATTGTAAGTTAGCAGCCTCAGCAACCTAGCAAGACCCTGTCTTAAAGTAAAATTTAAGAAGGGCTGGGGATGTAGCTCAGTGGCAAAGTGCTCGCCTCGATATATAAGGCCCTGGGTCTGATCCCTAGCACAACCACGAAAAGAAAAACAGAGAATTCCGAGTCTCCACAGCACAGCCAGAGCGCTCCCATTACCACACAGAACAACGTGAGGATGAGCCCCAGCCACCTCCTTTAGGGTGTTCCAATCTCCCTGCAGCCTCTGCTATCTGAGAGGCAGAGAGTCAAGGGCTGTCTGGTCTGGCCGGCCCAAGTTCAAGTTCAAGTCCTGCCTGCGTCACTCTCTGCATGAACTTGGGCGCAGCAGCATCCTCATTTGCAAAATGAAGAAGCTAACCTTTCCCTTGGCGGTCACCGGGAGGAGCGTCGAGTTCCCCCCGCCCCCCCCCCCGTGGAGCCGCCAGGACGCTGGGTGAGGAGACGTGGCCGGTCACCCTGAGGAGCCTGCTGGGTCCAGGGCCTCGGGGGCTCTTCCAAGGAAACGCTGAGAAACAGGGGTGGGGGGTGCCGACGTAGGGTCCTTGCTCTCGGGAGGAACTCGAGTCCAAGGTCACTGCTGTCCCCACGGCTCCCAGAGGCCCAGAGGCTGGGAGCTCCGTCTCCCCACTTCCCCACCTTCTGGTCGCCGCCGCGGGGCAAGGAGGCTGCGGACAGGAGGCCATTGTGCAGCCCGCTGGGTCCCATCCCACAGCTGCCAACCCATCTGGGCACAGGGTCTTCATGGGACCAGCCTGCCGTGTGGGGGGGACATTTGTGTCCCTGTTGCCACGGGAGACTCAGATTCCACACGGGGCGGCCTCTCCAGTGTCCTGACGGTGACCCCAGAGCATCTCTGACCAGCAGGCCTGGGCAGGGCTGCAGAGGACAAAGAGGCCTTTGGCCACAGGCTGGCTGGCGGCAGGGTGTGCGTCAATGTCCGTCTTCCCGCCGGCCGCGGCCCCTTCCCGCGGCCCCCTGCACCTCTAGTTTCTCTGTCAGGACTTCAGGTGACAACTGCTTCTTATCAATTCTGCCACCGCAGTGTCTCTGGACCTCTGCCCGCCATGCCGCAGCCTCGGCCCAGATCCCCCACCTTGAGCCTCCATCCCACCCTCCGCCGTCTGTCCCACCCTCCGCAGCTGAGGACTCTCCTGGGGTGGGCACCTGGGCTGGGCCTCTGGGACCCTGCACCTGCACCTGCACTGGACCTGTATGGACTCCTTCAGGTCCTCACGGCACGAGTACACGTCTCGGTGTTTGTGACTCGGTATTAGGAGTCACGCAGAGCTGGCCCAAGACACCAGAGGCCGGGTGTGCACTGTGCCAACGTCACACCCTCTCGGGTCCTGCTAAGCCGGGGGCTGGAGCAGACCCCACAGACCCGAGGGATGACTGTTCCCGAAACGCCTGGGCCAAAGGCCTGACCCCAGGAAAGGTTAAGAACGCGTACAAATCCAAGGAGGAGAGGCCCCCGGTGGCAGGGGACGGGAAGCTTGGGCAGGACCTTCACCAAAGGAGGTTTACCGGGTGGCTCGTGGAGACATCATTGCTCGTCAGGGGAATTCGAGATCCAGCCCCGAGAGGCCACGGCAGCCGTCTGAGCAACGAGAGGAAGATCCTGAACAGAATTGGGTCGCCAGAGCCCTTGGGACTCTGGGAACAGTGCTGGGGAAGGAGCAGGAATTGCTATGGCCACTTGGCAAAACTGGCCTCGTCTGCTAAGCTGAACACCTGTACCCAGCAGGTCCACCCCACACATCCGGTGGACATGCATGCTCTGTCCATCAAAGGCCACGAGTGAGAACATTCGCAGAGCTTCACGCACACCAGCCCAGACTGGGCCCAGCCCCGGTGTCCACCCACAGCAGGATGAGTGAGGACAAGGGACAGCAGTGAGGTGGGAGTGGACAGGACACGGGTGCATCGCACGCCACGTGGAGAGGCAGGAGCCCGCCCGGAGGGGCACATGCTGGGGAGTCAATCCCTAGTACCAAAAAACACCCCAAAAAATCCCCTGTCTCCCGTGCCATCTTCCAGCTCCTCCTTGGGTCTCTTGCAGCTCAGCCCTCTGCCTGGCACGGCCGGGCTGGTGACGGTCGGCTGCATCCCCCCGGAAGCAGTAGCCTCCCGAGCTGTTTGACGTGGACTGTGGCACCGTTACCCAGAATCTCTCCACTTCCTGCCCACTTGCGTTCTGGGCTGCCGCACCAGCCTCTGCTCCTGCCCGGGTGTGGGAACTCCCGCTGGGAAGACTGGTTAAAATAGCCTTAGGCATCCTTCATTAACGCAGGGATTATTTTGGCAAAATGAGCAACTGTCCCCTAATCACATTTGGGCTTGTGAATACATAAGTTCCCCTGGATTTCCCGTGGTGACATACAGCGTCCTGCCTGAGCCCATTAAGGGGGACCAGAGGATGGGCTGGGGAAACATCCAGAAGCAGAAGGAGACTCAAACCTAGAGATCCCAGGCAAGAAAGAGCCTGCTGGGGACTTGGCATGAAGAGGAGGCCAAGGAGACAGCCCTAGCGCAGCCTCTAGTACAATGCAGTGGACAGTGTTTATCAACTCAGGGAAGAAGGAACAAAGGTCCTGGGGCACCAACCATTGCTAGGGTCTGTGCTGCGGCCCACGCTGGCTCTGCCCGTCGGAGGTCAGACCTGGGAAGCCATCTCTGTTCCCCACATGGTGGTCTTGACTTGGCTTTTGAGGCATTTATTGAATTTTCCAGTATCAATTTATTTCTGAGATTATTTCAAGTTTTTTTAACGGCCCTGCTAACTTCCGTTTAATGCCCAATGGCGTGTGCCTGGCACGTGACAATAAATACTGTGCACGGGCCGCGGTGAGGATGCCCAGGCCTGCTGAGGAGGCCGCGGCTCCTGTGCCTGGTCCCGGAGGGAGGGCGGCCAGTGGCGAGGGAGCTCCTGCCAGGGCGGAGGTGCAGCCTGTTAGGGAACTGGCCGTGGTTCTGGAAGGTGCTGCGGATCAGAGGCCGGTGGGAATGGCCGTGGAGGACTTCACAGCAGGCCACGCAGGCAGGTTGCTTTTATCATTATTTTATTTTTATTGAAGAGTAATATGTGAAGAAAGGTGCCCATCCTGTAAGGAAGTGTCCAGCTCAGGAATCTTCTCACGCTGAACACACAGGGGTAACCAGGGCCCAGGAAGTTCCCCTCACCCACCCCAGGCATGAGTCCGCGCCCCAGGAACAACCACCAGCCTGACTTCAGAGTCCTCTCCTCTGGTTTTTGTTTTGTTGGTACTGGAAACTGAGCCCAGAGGCGCTTAGCCACTGAGCCACATCCCCAGCGCTATTTTGTATTTTACTTAGAGACAGGGTCTCACTGAGTTGCTTAGAGCCCCACTAAGTTGCCGAGGCTGGCTTTGAACTCGCGATCCTCCTGCCTCAGCCTCCAAGTCGCTGGGATGACAGGCGTGGCCAGCGCACCTGGCCTCTGGTCTGTTGTGAAGTGCACATAAATGGACTCCGCAGCGGGTGCCCCTGCATGTGAACATTTGACAACTTGCAGGAAAGGTACCGATTCCTAGGAAGACACAAACTATCACAACTCACCCGATATGAAAGTTTGAATAATCCTAGAAACATTAAGGTAATTGACTTTGTAATTTAAAACGTCCCCTGAAAGTAGTTTCCATGCCCAAATGGTTTCACCAGACAATTCTATCAAACATTTAACAAGGCATCAGTACCAACTCTACACAAAACCCAACACCCATTCATGATAAAACCTGTCCAAAAACAAGCCAGGCGTGGTGGTACATGCCTGTATTCCCAGCTAGTCAGGAGGTTCAGGCAGAAAGATCTCAAGTTCAAGGTCAGCCTGGGCAACTTAGTGAGACCCTGTTTTAAAATAAATAAAATAATAAAATAACGGGGGAATATAACTAAATGGTAGAGCACTTGCCTGGCAAGCATGAGGTCCTGGATTTAATCCCAGTACTGCAGGGGCGGCGGGGAGGAATAGAGGAGAAACTTCCTTTTTTTTTTTTTTTTTTTGTTACTTAGCTTGCAACCTTTATTGTTTTGAGATTGATTATGTTTATTATGCATGAATGACTCACTTGGCTTTGTGATCAAAAGCAATGTAGTGACCTTATCAGTTAACCAATGGTTATCGAACTCCATTATCTTATGACTTGACACTAGAAAAATTAACTAGGTGTAGCCTGGTCTTCAAGGAATTCAGTGTCCAGGGAGGAAATGGGTCTCAGGTAAGAGGAGGAAACAACATTGTCCTTCTTCAGACTGTCTCCAGGTTGGTCACCATCTACACTAACCCATCAACCTCCCGCACACCAAACCCCCGCTAGGTTACGCTCAGTGATGAAAGGGGAACCGAGCCCCAGGGTCCAGAGCCAGGCAGGCGACCGCTGCTGTCACTCCCTGTCAGCAGGGTGCCAGGGGTTCCAGCCAGCTCAGGAGGAAGACGCAAAAGTGTTCCTACTCACAGAGGACATGATTGTCCAATGGAAGATTCCAGGGCATCCAAACAGACCTCCCAAAACCCATAAGTGAGTTCAGCAACAGAGCAGAATACAGGAAGAATATGCAAAAATCAGCTGTATTTCTTCATTCCAGCAATGAACCCATATGGCCAAAATTTAAAATATCACTTACAGCTGGGCGTGGTGGTGTACTCCTTTAATCCAGCAACCAGGAGGCTGAGGCAGGATGATGGTAAGTTCAAAACCAGCCTCAGCAACTTAGGAAAACCCTAAGCCTGTCTAAAAATGAAAAATAAATAAAAAGGAACAAAGATGTGGCTCAGTGGTTAAGCACCCCTGGGTCCATCCTCAGCGCTCCCCCCCAAAATATCACTTACAATGACTCAAAAAAATAAAATGCCAAAATGTCAATCAAAAAAACCCAGGGGACTGGGGAGATAGCTCAGTTGGTAAAGTGCTTGCCTTGCAAGCACAAGGCACTGGGTTCGATCCCCAGCACCGCAAAAAAAAAAAAAAAAAAAAACCCAGGGATATGGGATTTGCATGGTGACAACTACCAAATGCTGATGAAAGAAACCACAGACAAAGGGAGAGACAGAGCAGAGGGGAGGACTCCATGTGGCAAAGACACTGATCCTTCTCGAATGACACACAGATCTGATGAGATTGGTATAAAAATGCAAGCAGGCCAAGTAAGTGGCACACATGTGCCTGTCATTCCAGCTACTTGGGAGGGAGGCTGAGGCAAGAGGATCACAAACTTGAGGCCAGTCAAACAACCTAGGGAGACCCTGTCTCAACTCAAGAATAAAAAAATCAAAAAGAGCTGGGATGTGGCAGAGTGCCCCTGGGTTCAGCCCTCTGTAGCACACACACACACATATGCACACGTGCACACACACACATGCACACGCACACATGCACACGCACACATGCACACACACACACGCGCACATTTTGGCAAGATTCTTTTTTTATACCTATAGACAGATTATTCCCAGAGCTCCTAAGATGCATAAGACTCATTGCATACCTGCAACCATCAGGACTGTTGTAGGAGAGATCCATCTATGGAACATCGAGGAAAACTTAGATCAGGCCACAAAAATGTGCCTGGGGCTGGGCTGAGGCTCAGTGGCAGAGCACTTGCCCAGCACGTGTGAGGCACTGAGTTCCATCCTCAGCACCACATAGAAGTAAATAAATTAAATAAATAAAAATGTGCTTGGCTGATTTTTTTTTTTTTTACCAGAATGCAAAAATAATTCAAGGGAGGAAAGGCAAAGTTTTTCACAAAAGATGTTGGTACAATAGGACAAATTAGGAAGAAAGAAAGGAAAGAAGGAAAGGAGGGAGAGAGGGAGGAAAAGAAGGAAGAAAGGGAGGAAGAAGGAAGGAAGGAAGGAAGGAAGGAAAGAAGGAAAGGAGAGAAAGAAACTTGAACTAATTCACATACATTATACAAAAATTAACTCAAAAATGAATCATGAAGTTAAATTTAAAATATGAAAATATACAACTTTTAGGGGGAAAATAGGAAAAAATCTTTAGAGTCTAGTGCCAGAAAACAGTTCTCACACTTGACATTAAAAGAGTGATTCATGAAAGGAAAGAATGATAAATTGCTCTTCATCAAAACTTAAACTTTTTTTTTTTTTGGTACCAGGGATTGAACCCAAGTCACTTAACCACTGAGCCACACCCTCAGTGTGTTTTTATATTTTATTTTGAGACCAGGTCTTGCTGAGTTGCTTAGGGCCTCTCTGAGTTGCTAAGGCTGACCTTGAGCTGGAGATCCTCCTGCCTCAGCCTCCAGAGTCGCTGGGATTACAGATGTGCACCACTGCACCTGGCCAAAAATTTAAACTTTTGCTTTATGCAAGACCCTATTTAAAGGGCAAAAAGACAAACCACAGATGGAGAGAAAATAATCCCAAACTCCTTTGCTGACAAAGGATCAGTATCTAGAAGAACTCTCAAACCCAGCAGTTAAAAGAAGAAAAAATGCAATTAGAAAACGAGCAAGCGAGCAGAGACATTTCAGGGAGGAGGATCTACAGATGGGCGCGAAGCACATGAAAATATGTTCAACCTCATTCATTATTAGCGAGATGCAAATTCAAGCCACAACGGCATAGTCACGCACCTATCAGAAAGGCTGAGGCCAAAAATAGTGACGCACCAAACGTTGGCAAGAGGAGAGGCTGGCTGTCGGAGCTGCTGGTGGGAACGCAGGCGGCACAGCCACGCTGGGGAGCAGTTCGGCAGTTTCTTTAAAAATTCAACACAATGGCACTGGCTGGGCATTGCTCCCAGAGAAGGGAAAGCTGATGTTCACATAAATCCCGAGCAGGAATGTTTACAGTAGCTTAGTTCCAACACCCAAACCTGGGACAGGCCCGCCTTCCTCCCGCCAGGAAACCCTTCACCTGCGGAACATCCGCGCTATAGGAAACCCCTCAGCAATGAAAAGGAGGCGGCGATGATGTGCAACATCCAGACGCCTCCGGGAATTAGGCTGTGTGAGCAAAGCCACCCTGCAAGGTCACGTGCCGTGTGGTTCCATTGAGGAATACTCTTGAAATGACAAACTTACGGAAGGAAGACCAGGCTAGCGGCTGCCGGGGTGGCGGAGGGGCAGGGCCCAGAGGGTGGAGGGTGTGCGGGGGAACAGGAGGGATCCGCGAATGACGGGAACGTTCTGGATCTCGCCTGTGTCATGTCAGCACCAGGTGGTGACATCTTTTTCTAGTTTTGCAAGATGTTGTCATTGGGGGAAATTGGGTAAACAGGATCCTTCTGTTATTTTTTACAGTCGCGTGTGAGTCTACAATGATCTCAATGTACAAAGTTTAATTAAAAAATAAAAAGCGTAAGTGGGGAGCGGCGGCGCACGTCTGCGGCTCTGCAAGCTGGCCGGGTCCTGGCTCAAAATACAGGACCGAGCGGGCGGAGCGGGCAGCTCAGCGGTGCAGCGGCGCCCAGCGTGCGCTCGGGCCTGGGGCGTTCCAGCCGCAGGGGCCCTGCTGGGGTCAGTGCAGGGCCGGCGACTGGGAGTCCAGGGGAGCCGGGTCTCCAGGTCGACGTGCCCAGCACCGGACACTACTTCAGACACCCTTGACCCGGCTAGGGGGAGGGGAGACACAGCTGACTGACTCACAGGTCGAAGTGAAGCTGTAGACGAGGACTGAGGACGGAGGACGGTGGTGGTTTTTTTTTGGTCCTGGGAATTGAATCCAGGGACCCTCTTATCCACGGAACCACATCCCAGCCCTTTTTATTTTGTGTTTAGAGATAGGGTCTCACTAAGTTGCTTAGGGCCTTGCTAAGTTGCTGAGGCTGACCTTGAACTTGTGATCCTCCTGACTCGGCCTCCCGAGCTGCTGGGATTACAGGCGTGGCCACTGCACCCGGCTTGGATTTTGTGAGACATACTGTCCCTCTGCTCCCTGTGTCTCCATGCTCCCCACTATGCCTGATTTCCTCCTCTCCAACTGTTTCCTTGGGACCCCCGGACTAGAAAGGATCTGAAGATTCATCTGGGGCTGGCCTGAGACTCCAAAGGTGGGATGTGCCATGACCCCATTTCACAGACAGGGGTGCAGACTGTGCGGGAGGGAAGTGACCTGCCCACCACTCAGGAGGCCAGGATTAGAACCCAGGCACCCCGCCCTCCACCCAGCTTTGCTTGGTCAGAGTCAAAGGAAGGGAGCCTGCTGCCGTCTCACGAGGAGGAACTGGCCACCTCGTCCTGGGCCCAGCACCCCTTCCTCCGGCCCCCACCTTGGACCTCAGCATCTGGGCCACGCAGTCAGTGGCCAGTCATCCAACAGGTGCTGAGAGGCTCCTGTGCACCCAGCACGTTCTCGATGGTGGGGGGACAGCCCGCCCAGCACACCCTGATGAGCCCCCACAGAGGCACGTTCACTCCCCAAACCCCCGGCCTCCCCTCCTCTGTCCTGCCCTCCATCCTTCATCCACAACCCTCTGCCACTCCTGGGCACAGGGCCCTGTCACCGCCAGGAGCAGGAGGCCCTGGGCTTGGGCCTCGTATCCGGGAAGGACCTAATCTGATTTACGAAGTCATTTCTAAATAGGGATCTGCACGGCCCTTGCGAGGTACGTTGTGTCGGAAGTGCTCATTGGAGCAGCGAGGAAATACTTCAGACGCAGCGTGGCTTTGCTAACCCTCTTTGGGTATTACTTCATGTCTTTAAAATAATCAAAAGCCTCAAAAACGATGCAAGTTTCCAGACCTCTTTGAACCCAGATGAGGCCCAGGTCATCTGATCAGTCCTAATTCGGCCCCAGCCTCCCTGGCATGGCGCACTGGTCTCCCCTGCTCTCTCTTCGGAGGCAGAGGGAGAGGATCCTACCCCAGAGCCCTGTTAGTTACTAATGAGACCTTCGAGCCCCCTGCCTCCCTTCCTGGCCTCACTTTCCCCATCTGTAAAATGGGAGGCAAGTGGAACGTCATTTCTACCACCTCCTCCATGAGCTCCCTGCTGACTTCGCCTCCCAAAGACGAGATTCCTGACTCCTCTCCCAACACGCCCCTTGGGCGCACCCGGGGTATTCTCAGGAAACCAGTGGGGAACACAAGTCACTGACCCCACTGGCCAGTGGCACCCGGACATAGAATGAGCTGGTCTTCTCTGACAACTCTGGCCACCATCTCAGCGCCTGAAGCAGGAGTGGGCTGGGCAACCCCATCCTCCGCTCTGGTTCAGGGCCTCCCGGAAGACCTACGGTTTACTCAGGCCCGGTAATCTCTGGGCTCGGCCAGGGCTTCCTCTCCAAGGTTTCCCTCCTTACCTCTCAGCCTGCAGGCTGGCTTCTCCTGGGGTCTTGTGGGTCCAGGCCCCAGACTGACTGAGTCTCGCTCTGCAGTCTGAGGGTGCCTCATTTGCACTCGGGTGCTGAGAAGCTCCGTCTTATAGCATGGGCTCCTGGAAGCCCCCTACCCAGCCCCGCCGTGTTCAGTCGACCGACTGATTCACGATAAACCCTTTGTTAAGGGAATCCTAGCCCCTTGCACATCTGGGGCTGCCCAGCGGGGATCCACCACCCCAAAGGGCTGCCGTCCAAGCAGACACCAGACTCCCAGGCGCACAGGGTGGGACCCCGCCCGTCAGCCTGGAACGCTGCTCAAGACACACCCAGCACCCCGGCATTGCACACCTGGGGGAACAACTGGCCCTGGCTGTGACGTGGCCCTTCCGTGGGAGCCCGCTGCTTGAGCTCGTCTGCATTTTTTCGCTTTTGATCAGCGTAGTTGCTATGATGGAACAAAGAAGGTGACACGTATTTTTTTCAATGAGCTTCAGTTGGAGAAACTGAACAGCAGAAATCGATCCTAAGGTCTGAATCATGGCAACTCTGGTAGGTCTTTGAAATCTGGGAAATGCATTAGCATAACCACAGAGAGAGTCTGTCCAGAAAAAAAAAAAAAAAAAAAACCGTTTATTAGTTTGGGGACTCAGGCTGAACATTGGCTCGGATGTGACTCGCCGAAGTCTAAAACCCCTGGGAGAGCCGGCCCAGGGCAGGAAGACGCTTTGCGCTGGGCTGACCACTGCCTACTTTATTGCGTCGCTTTGAGTAAAAACCAAGGTGAAATGCCTCACTGTGTTTCCTCAGAAAGGAATCCAGAGATGACAGAGTCCTAGGCCGTTTGGAGACACCGCGGGGATGTGGTGGCTGGGGGTCACCCCAGGGTGGGATGAGGGCAGGTGGGTCCTTGGAGTGAACGGCGCCCGGCTCGGGCAGCAGGCACCTGGATTGGCGCTCCAGCCAGGGGTGAGAGGCCCAGCGGGAGGCAGGACCGGTGCTTCCGGCTCTTCCCGCTCACGCCTCAAGTCCTCTCAGCAGGCCCCCAGGAGGAGGCGTACACAGAACGTCCTCGGAGACTTCTCCAGAACCTTCTCCAACGAGGCTCCTCCACCAGGAGATGGTAGATGCCGTTAAGCCCGCCGAACAGCCTTCCCGACTGACTGGCCCCGCTTCCCTGCTTCTGCATAAAGGCTATTGAGTTCCGACTGTTTCCACTGCCGCCTTTCAATCCGGTTCTCCGGCCGCGTGGGGACCTTGGTCTAGAACGGCAGCGAGTGCTGCTGCTCTGGTCTCGTGGACCAGCACCTCCGGGCTTGGCCTCCGCTGCAGCCTCAGGACAGGACGGGCCTCCGGTCGCCCGCCCACGGCCATGGAGCTCACCTCCGTTAAGGGTGGAAAGGAGGCGTGTCCGCTCCCCACCCCAGCGCAGGCACGTGCATGTGCATGAACACACCTGTGCACCTGTGCACACGCACACAAGGCCTGTGCAAGCGCACACTTGCCCGGGTTCATGCAAACGCACGCGCGCTGGCCAGGTGCACACGGGGCCCGCCGACGCCCTCCCTGAGCCCAGGGTGACTCAGGAGCCTCCCTCCTGCCCTGATCTTCAGGGGTGACTGGACTGGAGGAGGGGAGGAGCTGCCTCAAAGCCAAACCCAAGAAAGTGACCTGGGCCCAGCTGGGGCTGAGAGGCCAGCAGGGTCCAGGGTGCGCGTCAGCTCTGGACCCGAGGTGAGGCTCCTGACCAGCCGCCTGCCGGTCTCTGCCCTGCCCGGGGGGTCTGGGCCAAGGCTCCTGTGAGGCGCCTGCGGGTGCCGTGGCAGGAGGGGCAGTCCCCCCACCCGTGGCCCAGGAGGCCACATCTTAGTGACCCCCCTCACCAGCCACTCACAGCTCCCCAGGCCCCAGCCGACAGTCCTGGGTAGCTGGCCGGCCCCTTCCCGACCCTGACTCCACGGGGGCGTCTCCGACACCCTGGGTCCTTTCGCTCCTGCTGCCCGGACGTGTGTAGACAGGGCAGGAGAGGAGCGGGGCCGCAGCAGGGCTGGAACCCGGGTGGGCGGAGGTCCGGCAGCTTCCAGGAGGCCTGGCAACGCCGCCCCCTCAGGCCTCAGGAAGAGGACTCCGTGGAGTGACAGGGGGTGGGGGCAGTAGGCTTAGCTCTGGGCCTGGGGTCGGGGCCTCGCGGGGGAACCAGTGCCCCTTCCTGCCTCGGTCTCCCCATCTGGGTCTCCTGCCGTCGCTGACTGTTCTGGGCTCTGTCACTCAGAGGTCGGTGGCCAGGCTGGCTGGTGAGCAGGGGCCCTGGGGGGACGGACGCTCGGCTCCTCGCCCTGCACCCTGCTCCCACCCCTGCCCCCTGTGCTCGGGGAGGGTCCTCTGGACGTCATCATCCAGGCCTGTCCTCCTCAGCCACCCCAGGGGCTCCGGGGCTGGCGAGCTGGGCCTGACCGGAGACTCCGGGAGGCAGGGTGGAGAGGGGTCAGCGTGGGTCTGGAAGCTTCCCAGGCCCCAGACAGGTGGCCGTGGATGAGCCACGCCTGTGCTTCCCGCCTTGATTAGCAGCGACATTCCTCATCCGTCACGGGAGGGGACGCAGCCGGCTCCCTCTGTCAGTCACCCTGGGAAGCACAAAGGGCTGCAGCTGGCCGGCCCCCTTCCCACAGGTCCTGGAGCGCTCTGGCGTCCCCCCAGCCCAGAGCCCGGGGACAGGTGTCGGGAGTCCCCAGACCTCAGCTGCTGCCCACCAGGAAGGCCTGGCGCGTGGGCTAACACAAACGGAGCTGCCAGCCATGCGCACGGCGGGGCCAAGGCTTCAGCCGCGCCCTGACTGCTTCGCACACAGACCCAGAGGGGTGAGCAAATGCACACTCAGTCCACCCCCAGCCTCCCGTGGCCCAACAAGGGGCACACAGTAGGTCAACCTGGATCCTCCTGTGGCGTATGTATTTCTTCCACCCACTGGGAGGATCTTGGGATCCACAGCACCCAGCACAGGGCTTGCGCACAGTAGGAGCGCAGGAAGCATTTGCTTGTTGAATGAGTGACTGGCAGCCTCACCTGCCCACCACGCTGCCCTCTGTACCCTCCCTAAGGTCTGCTCCCAAGGTGCTGCCCGATACTCCAGCAAGGGAGAGGTGGCCTCCCGTCCCCCTCGCCCCCACGTCCTTCACGATCCTGTCCCCTGCCTGTCCCCCGCCTGCCCTGGCCACATTTGCTTCCCCTGCAGGCCCAGTTCCTCAACCAGGCCAGCCTGGAGGTCACTGCGGCCTCAGCTCTCGCCGCCCTGGCCCTGGGCTGCAGCTCTGCACCTGGAGGGTGGCCCTGTCGGGGGCGGGGTTGCTCTGGCCAGGGGGACAGGAGCAGAAGTGTCCTCCTCACTCCTGCCTTTGCCAGTAGGAGAGAGAAAAGCTTCAAACCCCGGCAAGTGTCTCTCAGACCCACAGGGACAATGACGTGCTCCTTGCTCCGGCTGTACCTTGTGTCCTAGGATCGCTGGCTACCATCCGACATTCCCTGAGCTCTGCTCCCATTCCATCATTATCCACGGTCATCACCCCAGTTTTCCGGGGGGTGCCCAGGGCCCAGGGAGGACAGCATGCTTGGGGAAGCAGAGGCAGCTGGGCAGGGAGCTGGTCAGGCCTGTCCCTGGGGACCCTCTGCCCCGGATGCTGCTCCACGCGCTTCCCAGGGTTCTCCTTTCTGCTGCAGTGAACGAGCCCCTCCCCCAGGGAGCTGGTGGCCAGGCCTGTGACACTTCTTCCTGGAAGAAGTCCTCACAGCCTAGGAGTAATGTCCCAGCCTAGGAGTAAGGTCCCAGCCTGGGAGTAATGTCCCAGCCTAGGAGTAATGTCCCAGCCTAGGAGTAATGTCGCAGCCTAGGAGTAATGTCGCAGCCTAGGAGTAAGGTCCCAGCCTAGGAGTAATGTCGCAGCCTAGGAGTAAGGTCCCAGCCTAGGAGTAAGGTCCCAGCCTAGGAGTAATGTCCCAGCCTAGGAGTAATGTCGCAACCTAGGAGTAAGGTCCCAGCCTAGGAGTAAGGTCCCAGCCTAGGAGTAATGTCCCAGCCTAGGAGTAATGTCGCAACCTAGGAGTAAGGTCCCAGCCTAGGAGTAAGGTCCCAGCCTAGGAGTAATGTCCCAGCCTAGGAGTAAGGTCCCAGCCTAGGAGTAAGGTCCCAGTCTAGGAGTAATGTCGCAACCTAGGAGTTATGTCGCAGCCTAGGAGTAATGTCCCAGCCTAGGAGTAATGTCCCAGCCTAGGAGTAAGGTCCCAGCCTAGGAGTAAGGTCCCAGCCTAGGAGTAATGTCCCAGCCTAGGAGTAATGTCCCAGCCTAGGAGTAAGGTCCCAACCTAGGAGTAATGTCCCAGCCTAGGAGTAATGTCGCAGCCTAGGAGTAAGGTCCCAGCCTAGGAGTAATGTCCCAGCCTAGGAGTAATGTCCCAGCCTAGGAGTAAGGTCCCAGCCTAGGAGTAATGTCCCAGCCTAGGAGTAATGTCGCAGCCTAGGAGTAAGGTCCCAGCCTAGGAGTAATGTCCCAGCCTAGGAGTAATGTCGCAACCTAGGAGTAAGGTCCCAGCCTAGGAGTAAGGTCCCAGCCTAGGAGTAATGTCCCAGCCTAGGAGTAATGTCACAGCCTAGGAGTAATGTCCCAGCCTAGGAGTAATGTCCCAGTCTAGGAGTAAGGTCCCAGCCTAGGAGTAAGGTCCCAGCCTAGGAGTAATGTCCCAGCCTAGGAGTAATGTCACAGCCTAGGAGTAAGGTCCCAGCCTAGGAGTAATGTCCCAGTCTAGGAGTAAGGTCCCAGCCTAGGAGTAAGGTCCCAGCCTAGGAGTAATGTCCCAGTCTAGGAGTAAGGTCCCAGCCTAGGAGTAATGTCCCAGTCTAGGTGTAAGTTCCCAGCGTAGGAGTAATGTCGCAGCCTAGGAGTAATGTCCCAGCCTAGGAGTAATGTCCCAGCCTAGGAGTAATGTCCCAGCCTAGGAATAAGGTCCCAGCCTAGGAGTAATGTCCCAGCCTAGGAGTAATGTCGCAGCCCTCGCTCCATCTGATCCTCACAGAACTCCAGGGAGACTGTGGCTCCGCCCCCGTTTTCATGAGCTCAGAGGGCTGCAGGTCTTGCCGGCGGCTGGGAAAGAACATGAAGTCAGGGAAACCCTTCTCACCGGCTGCACGCACCCGGGACAGCGTATTCTATAGGGCTGCATTCAGCAGCAAGTGAAATAAAGCTCCTGAATACAGTGGCTTAGAGAACAAAATAGGGATTTGATTTTCTTTTATAAAAAGAAATCAGGGGCTGGGGAGATAGCTCAGTCGGTAGAGTGCTTGCAAGGCAAGCACTAAAGCCCTGGGTTCAATCCCCAGCACCGCAAAAAAAAAAAAAAAAAAAAAAAAAAGAAATCAGGAGGCAGTAACAATTGGGCTTGCCCTGTTCCTACCCTTCTCTTGACCTCTTCATTTTCTTTATTGCCTCATTACTGTAAAATGGTTGCTGACCCTCCAAGTATCACATCTGCATTCAAAGCAGGAAGAAGGGAGATGAGGAAGTGCTGTCTTCCTGGAAGTCGCCACCTTTTTGCTTAGCGATTGTTCCCACTGTCACATCCCTTAGCACCCAACCGACTTCCTCTTACGATCCACTAGCCAGCATGACGTCAGTGACCACGTTTTGAGAAGCCATGAGTGCTGGGGGATCTGATGGCGTGGTTGGATTGGCCCGACCACAGTCCAGCCTCTGGCACTGAGACGGCTGGACTTCTGCTGCTTCCGCAGCAGGTGAGGGTTCTGCTGAGCAAGAAATGAGGGGCAGCCGCTGGGCCAGGTCGCCCACCCTGCCCCTGTTGCCACGCAGAGCAGTCAGGCATCAGCTGGGCTGATCTAGGTGCCATCTTGTAAAGCCAGGGCTGCTTCGGGTCAGGTCAGCGACGAGGAGGCTTCCTCCTGTTGGGGCACATAGGAATTCCTTTTTCAAGGCCGAGTACTATTCCACCATGTGGATGGGCCACGCTTGTCTATCCACAACCACAGATGCATAGGTGGGTTGCTTCCACCCCAGGTCTACAATGAGGATGCTGCTGTGAACCTGGTACTCAGACATCCCTCTGAGATGCTGCTTCCAGTTCTTTTGGGTGAATACCACCAGCAGTCAGCGGCTGGACCAGGTCCTAGGTCTGCACTGAAGAATCCTCACAGCGTTTTCTCCAGCGGCCGTACCACTTTCCGTTCCTCCAGGGGCAGGTGGCAGTGGACTTGAAACTGACCTTGAAGCTGGTCAGCAGTCAGGGGGAGGTCGCACATCGGGTGGCTGGGAGCCCATGGATCCAGGCAGACCACACAGGACTTTGCAGGTCTGCTAAGTGGCTCTGGGTCCCCTTGGGGACAGGAGCAGTGGCATTTTTTGAGCACCAGAGTGACTTCACTGCTGTGTGGTGGGGAGGCTGAGCGGGCCGCTGAGAGCGTGGAGACTGTGACAGATATTCTGAGGGTGAGAGGAGGGGACCCAGGAAGGGGGCTCCAAGGCGGGGGCCAGAGAGAGTGAAGACCCGGGACCACAGCCACGCAGGGAAGAAGGAGGAGAGGGGACAGGGGCCCTGCAGAGTTGGGACTGCGGCTGGCCGGGAAGTGCCCTTTCACTGAAGTGTGGTATTTGGCTCCTTGTGGATTTGCATTAATATCAATTTCTTTAAATTCCACATGAAATGCTGACGTATCTGGATCACCGAGGTTTTTATCAGTGTCCCCTTAACCTCTGCACCCCAAGCAAGTGCCTGTCTGGCCTCACCCGCGTCCCGGCCCCTTCCATCACCCAACACCACCGGCCACGGGCCCACTGTGTGCCCACAGTGGTGCTATGTCACCAGGGGCAGGTGACATAGCTGCACTTCTCCATCCTCCAGTTTGTGGCCAGAGATGATAAATGACAAGGGACAGAGGTCTGGAGGAGGACTCGTCCTGCACCAGCCTGGGAGAGATGGCAGATGCGCCATCCTGAGCGTCACTGTTGAGACGGCCCAGTGCCTGCACCCCTCAGGGGCGCCGACCACCCCTCTAGAGACCAAGAGTGCCGGCTCCTCCCTTCCTCGGACTCCCACGCAGCCCAGGCCTGAGGGTCTCACCAATCAGATGCACCGATGCAAGATTTCAAAACCAAGCCCAGTGCGTCCCTGGTCAAGGCCCTGGGACAGCAGTGCCCAACGCAGGGTCCAGGGGCTGCGGCCTCCCCCACACGCGTGGAGTGCCGAGCTCATGGGCCACAGCACAGGCCTCCGGCCGCTCAGCCATTCGTGAGTCGCCTGTGAACAGACCGGTCAGCTCCTGCTCCTGCACATGAAGGCTGCCCTCCAGGGAGAGGGTTGCCGGGAGGGTCTGCAGGCAGAGGCTTCCTGCCTTTGGAGGAAACCTGGAGAGGCCGGAGTTGGTTCCGTGGACTGCCTGGGGCTACATCAGTGGAATCACACACGAGGGGACAGACTGGAGGCCTATGGCACACGGTAAACAGGACCTCAGCTTTGCCAGCTGGGACCAGCTGCAGTGAGGAGCCCAGGGAAGGCCAAGCTTTGAGGCTGGGGTGCCGGTCTGGTCGGTAGAGCACAGACAGGGAAGGCGAGGGGCTGCAGGCGGCTGGTGCACCAGAGGACAATGTCCTAAAGCCTGGGGCCCCCAGCAGGCTGGGCAGCCGCTCCTTCCCGCCAAGGCTGGGCCTGAGGTCTGACCCCTCAAGACCCACCACCCTGCAGTGTCTTCGGACTGCAGTGGGGTCTCAGCACTCCCTGAAGGGCAGGATGGAATGACCATATGGGCAAGAACCTGGAGACAGTGCGTCCCAGCTGCAAAGAGGGCCAGACATTTCCACGGGCCTGAGTTTAACAGCTGAATCAAGCAGCTTTGGGGGCGGCTCTGATCCTTTCTACACTGGCTTGTTGGTGGAGAATGAGCCAAAGCAGGGGCCCAACTAACTGAAGTGGGCATGACAGAAATGCTGGACGCTGTGGAGTGACCACACCCGACCTACCGCCCTTAGCTGGGACCCCTGTGAGCACCCCAATGCTGCCTCTCCACCAAGATGGCCAGAGCCACCTTGTGGGGGGCCTAGCAACTTCAAATAGGCCTCAGCACCTGGCTCAGGAGTCCTGCCAGGGGACCGGTTTCTGGTTCCCAGAAGGGCAGAGACCTGGTGGCAGCAGTGACCCCAGCCAGTGGGCACCAGCTGTAACAGGCACAGGACCAGGTGTCCATACCTGTGGTTCAATCAGCCCAGATTGGTGGGCTAATGGATCACAAGTTCCCAGGGCAAAAAAAAGCTCAGGCCCCACAAGGACCTGCGTGTTTTCTGCAGAAAGGCCTGGGTCCCAGCCTAAGCCTCACCTGAGCCCCCCCCTCGCACCCTGAATGAGACCTGTGCCCTGTCCCCCTGGACCCACGCCTGACCAGTTCATGGACCTCTCCGAAAAGGACGGTGGCCACCTGCAGAATTCACCTCGCGCTGTGGCGCTGGAGGGCAGGGTGAAGCTCCCTGTCATCTTCCCCGACAAGAGGACCGAAACACGTGCAGCAGAGCTGTCAAGGTGATTGACTAGAATACCGGACCCAGCGGAGCGCAGAGCCTGCGCCCTTTGCAGCGCCGGCTCCTTCTCATTGGCTGCCAGCCTCACGCGCCTCCTTCTCATTGGCTGCCAGGCTCAGCCGTACTGCCCCCGGTCAATTGGGGCTACTTGGGAGAAGAGACGAGAACCCACCACAGGCCTGGCGGCTAGCGCCCGGCCCAGAGCCTCTCTAACCAGCCCTAGGCCTCGGTGAGGGACTGCAGCAGGGGGAGCCACGCTGGGTGAGGACCTGGTGTCCCGTGCTCAATCTGCACCGGCTCTACTGTGCCATCACGCTCCTGAGATTAGTAAAACGAGGTAGCAAGTGCAGAACCGCCACCTGCGACACGGAGAGGTGATAGGAAGAAGGGAGGTGGGCTGATGGATGGATGGATGGGTGGGTGGGTGGGTGGATGAATGGATGGGTGGATGGATGGGTAGATGGATGGGTGGGTGGATGAATGGATGGGTGGATGGATGAATGGATGGGTGGGTGGATGAATGGATGGGTGGGTGGATGAATGGATGGGTGGGTGGATGGGTGGATGGATGGGTAGATGGATGGGTGGGTGGATGAATGGATGGGTGGGTGGATGAATGGATGGGTGGGTGGATGAATGGATGGGTGGGTGGATGAATGGATGGGTGGGTGGATGGGTGGATGGATGGGTAGATGGATGGGTGGGTGGATGAATGGTGGGTGGGTGGGTGGTGGGTGGGTGGGTGGATGATGGTTGGGTGTGCAGGGCGTGGGTGGATGGACGGTGGGAAGGCGAGTGGGCAGGGAGTGGGTGGTGGTGATGGCTGTATAGGATGAAGCCAACTCAACGTGACCCCGCCTCCAAGGGTGTTCTAATGGAGACAAGGCTCCCCTAAGCATGGAGGAGCCAGGTTGGAATATCTGATCTGCAGCCTTGGACGCCCTCAGAACCGGTCATTTCTCAGCCACTGGTAGGCGTGGGTGGAGACCAGCCTGGCAGGCCATGACGGGGTGACGCTTGCCTTTCCTCCAGCCAGACCTCACGATCGTTCACTCAGCAGGCTTTGTTGAGGGCCCACTGTGTGCCAGGCGCTCCAGGCTTTGAGAACAGAGGACTGAACTCAATAAGTCCACCTGGAATTTTTGTTGTTGGTGGGGGGAGGGGGAGGTGCTCGCGGGCAGTGACCCAGCCCAGGACCGTGAGCAACAGAGAATCAAGAGGGTAGGAACGGGGGTCTGAGGCTGGGGGCCAGGGGGCCTCTCGGGAGGGCTATTTGTGTGGAGGCCTGGAGGAAGAGCAGCCGGGAGTCAGGCCGACACGGGAGGAAGCGAGACTTCTCCATGATCCCACAGGACCCGGGGCTGAACCCACCTGAACTGGGGCTGCAACCCGTGTCTACAGCAGATGCTGGGGTTCGGGGTTCCTGGGCTGATGCTGAAACGTAGAAACACCAGATACAGTGCCCACTGAGGATCCGGTGGGGTCCTCCGAGCTGCCCCGGCCTGTCCCTCAGTCTCTCCTGCACCCCTGAGCGCAGGCTTGCCCGGGGCTCAGGGCCGCTTCACTTGATAAGCAGGAAGTCCCCATAATTTTGTTATTTTATGGCGGCAGCAAGTGCCGAGCCTCCAAAGGCAGCAGTTTCATGTCCTGGTTGGGAGGAGGGCTGGTGGGCTTCGGGCTGGGACAGAAATGAGGTCTGTGTGATGGGGAAGCGACCATCACCTCTTCCCAAAGGGAACAGGGCAAGTCATGAGCATTTGGGGGCAGCTGCAAGGGACAGAAACCCCAAATAAGAGTGGCTCACGCAGGAACGTGTCGTCCTGAGGTAAGAGCTCCTGAGCGGGGCAGTCCAGGGGGAGGCCGGTGCCCCCTCCCTCCCTCCTCAGTGCCTGACTTTCTCCTCATGGGTCAAGGGTCAAGGTCACTGGTGAACCTGACATCACAACTGTACCACAGCCAACAGTGCAGCGGGAGTCTGAAGAAGGGAATGTCCTCTTCCAGCTAAGGGCTTAGTGGGGTGATTCTAAGACCCAGAGGATGCCCACCAGGCCCCTAGAAGGCCCACAGACTTGGCATGGCTGCCGCCTGTGAAGACACACAGACAAGCAGAGGTGCAGATATAGATGCCTGGGAAGTCCTGTGCCAGCACCGACAGCCCAGCTGCTGGCAGCTGCCAGGGTGCCAGCGCACTGGGCCTCCAGCTGCCCTGGTGTCCACCTCCTGCCCAGCTGTCTCCCCCTCCTCCCAGCAGAGCCTTCTCTGCTGCCCTGGGAACCCAGAACTCTGGTGGCCTAGAGCAGCCGGAGGGTCCTGCAGATCTGCACCACCCGCCACCTGAGCCCAGGGCTGCGAATCCCAGGTCGGATTTCAATCCAGCCTCTCTCGAGGTCCCTGGCAGGGACTGCAGACAAGAGCGCAGGCGTGAGGCCACAGATCAGCCAACCACGGGGAGCCCCAATGTTATTCAGTAAACATCAGCCTCGTGGCCAGAGAGGCCTCTTACACACTCCCAGTGACAGGAAGCTCACTATTTCCAGGGGCAAAATGGCTTCAGTTTTAGATTGTGTCTTTGATGAGTCAGACTCTCCACCTGTCAGCCGCAGTGTAGACACCAGGTGGGACTGGAACACATTCAGCATCTTTCCTGTGGGCTGTTCCCGGCTTCAGGAGCAAGGGAAAGCATAGGAAGGCCCGGGTGCAGCCCAGGGGCAACGTGGGGCGGCCCGGGCTCCATCCCAGCACCAAAAACTAACCAAACCAATGAAAAAGAGAAAGCACAGGACCCCAGGGCTGGCACTTGGGGACCACGGGTCTCCTCTCACGTTTCCGGGGAGGTTGTGGCCAGGTGGCGCTGTGCCTTGCCGGAGGACAGTCGCCCCGGGAGAAGCCGGCCAGACCTCGCTGCGCTTCCGCCCGCCGCGGGGAGACGTCCTCCAGCCCTCCCCGCCTGCGCCACCGGCGGAGGTGCCCTGCGGCCCAAACCCATTTGGCCTGTCCCGGCAGGGTCAGGGTCAGGGTCAGGGTCAGGGTCGGGGCCAAGGTCTGAGCCCCGGGCCTTCCCAGCCGCGGTCCCCCTGCGCGCGCGCGCGCGCCTGGCGAGTGTGCGCACGAGCCGGATCGCACGAGCCTGGCGGCACCAGGGCCGCAAGCTGTGGGCGCCGCCTGCCAACGCCGAAAGGTTAATTGTCGCGCGCGATGCCAAGGAGACCGCCAGAGGATTCGTTTGGTTTTTGTTCTGTGGTTATTTTTTTTTTACAACTTTAAATACGGAATATAAATAAATTTTACATTTAAAAAATAAAAGGAAAGCCCCCAAAAATATAATCACCGACTTTACAAACTGAAGGAAGCAGGCTGTGGGCGGTGGCGCGGTGGGAGGCAGCAGGGAGCGGAGCTCAGACCCACCCCAGGGCCCGGGCCCACCAGGTGCATCTCAAAGGCAGGGGTCGGGACAGGTGAACTTCCCCTGGGTGCTTCCCAAAGGCCTGGAGAGGGAGGTGGGGCCCTGGTCTCTCTCACCCCACCACCGGTTCACTCCTGTCTAACCACTCCAAGCCACAGCTGGGGTCAGATCACCGCCAGTCCACACAGAGGCTGTGTGTGAATTAGGAACAGGATTCCTTTCCTAGGACACTTGACCTGCATCTTCCAGAAACTGTGTTAATAAATAGACAATCGGCCGTATCTAGGGTGTGAAGAACGCTCCCTTGCATGCAGTGCCCTTGTGCAGTGCACACCCTGAACAACCTTATATGGCAGTCTTGGCTGGGTTGGAATATGATGGGCATGTCTCCTGCTGCCCTGGTCTCTGGCCTTCTGCCATTGGGAAGAGTGATTGGGGTCATTTGGGGCCCCAGAACCATTTGGGGTCCAAGAACCCCTTGGTAGAACAGACTAAAGGGCCAGGACAAGAGGAAGACCCAGGGTAGAGGTAGCGAGATGAAACAGAAAAGGTAGTGAATCGGGGTGGCATAGAGGGGGAGAGATGGGAAGAGGCGGGGGTGCTCAGGTGGCTGTCTATGCTCACCTGGAGAGAGAACCTCATCTCTAACCTGCCAGAGGACACTCGGCCACCTGCCCAGGAGTCCACACCTCTGAAGATTTCATATGTATAAGTGAAAAGAAGCCACTGTGAGCGGAGTCGGCCAGAGGGGAGATGGCGGCAGTTTCTCCAGTCTGTGCCCCCCACGTGGTCTTGGCCACCTAGAGGTGTCCCCCGGAGCTGGCCAGGGGTCCAGGGACCAGGTCCTGAGGGCCTCGGGCAGGGCTTCCGGGGCCAGTGCACAGCCCTGGGGTGGGGGCGGGAGCCCCGTCCCCTTCGTCTCTCGCACTCCTGTCCCAGGTCCGTGGGCCGAGGGAGGAAGAAGCAGTGAGCTCGGTCCCGGTTTCCTTCTCGAGCGGTGGGCAGGGCGCTGGAGGCCGCTGGGGAGCCGCTGGAGGAGGGAGGCCGGGCGCGGAGGGCGGGGGAAGCACCATTGGCCGTCCGAATCAGGCATCGAGACAGACGGACGAGGGGACGACGTTATCACTCCAAGGACCCCATGGGGGCGATACAGCAAATACCCTATTAAATAACCCTGCGGGCCGAGCAGAGGGGCAGGCGTCAGCCGGCAGGTCCGCCCTGCTCAGGGGCCGGCGCCGGGGCGGGGAGCCCGGCTGAGCCGCGCGGGACTCGAGGTCTGGACTGTCCTCTCTGCGGCCGGCTGGGGCCTCCCAAGTCCCCGCCCGGGCTGCTGGAGGACGAGCTGGTGACGACGGGCGGGGTCCAGCCTTCGAGGCTGCTTTGTGGGGAAGACGCCCCCAGGCCCCGCCCCGCCCCGCCCGGCCAGGGAGCTGCCCACGGGCCTCACCTGCCCACGCGCCTCCGCGGCCCTAGGCCCCCAGGGTCTCCTTCAGCGCCGTCTTGTCATGCGTGTGCTTGAACTTCCGGTGCTTCCCCTTGGGGGGTCTGCGGACTCGCACCGTCCGAATGGTCACCGGAGTTTGGGGCGTCCGGGCTGCTCAAGAGAAGGAAGAGCCCTGAGCGTGTGGCCCCTGGGCGTCTGTCCTCTCCACCCAGACCTGCCCTGGCCTCTGCGTGGGGCAAAGGGATCCTGTGTCCTGTCCCAACTCCACTGTGCCCCAGCTGCTGAGGCCCTGGGACCATCACTTAACCGCTCCCTGCCTCAGTTTCTCCATCTGTGAAATGGGACAGGAGACGGCCACCTCATGGCTGGGCCCTCTCTGCACAGGGCCTAAAGGCGGCTTCCCAAGGGCCTCACCGACCCTGGGGCTGGGCCTGCCATTGCCTGCCCCTCGGCACCTGCGAGGGTGCTGGGCCAGAGTTCAGGCTGGGGCCGGGTCCGGGGTCAGGTCTGGCTCCCACCTAGCGTGTGCTCTGGGGCAAGCCACTGAGCCTCTGGGCCTCCAGGGACTCGTCTTGGGAGAAGGCAGCCCTGGCCTCCCAGGCTAACATTCAAGTCATTGTCTTAATGATTTAACACTTATCACCAAGACTGAAAGGAGAAAAGGCATCCAGATACATACACCCCTAAGAACCCAGACCGATGTTACAAGACCTGGGCTCTGGGCGGGCTTTAGCACTGTGCAGCCTTCTTTAAGTATCTTAACCTCTCTGTGCCTGCAGCAGCCCCATTTATAGTACTCCAGTATTGCCTTTTAGGAGCACCTGACCACTGAGTCACATCCCAGTCCTTTTTATTTTCTGTTTTGACAGGGTCTCACTGAATTGCTAATGGTCCCACTAAGTTGCCGAGACTAGCCCTGAACTTGCGATCCTCCTTCCTCAGCCTCCCGAGTTGGTGGCATTACAGGTGTGCCACCATATCTGGCCTGAAAGACGGACTTACAAGGTGGTCTCTGCTTCCCTTCCAGGGCTAGAATTTAAAAATCCTTTAAAAACACGTACGGCAAGGTAGGAGAGAGCCAGAGGGCTGCTGGAACTGGCCTCGGGACACCTGGATCCTGGCCAAGCCCCAGCCTGAGATGGGCCTCAGCAGCACTGTAAACCCAGGCAAAGCAGCGGGTGGCCCTGGCCCCTGTCTGGGTCTCCCCAGTCTAGTTCCAGGAGATGGATGAGTTTAAAGACGGGGATGCCCGATCTGATTTCCATGCTCCCACTGCTGCAGGGAAGGAGGCTGCGGGCTGCGGACTCGGAGCAGACCCTGGGAAAGCGGGTACCTCGCTGCTCCTGGGAACCTGCCGGGCTCCGGGTGACAGGCCGCGCAGACCCCACTGTCTCACACTTGCAGGTCAGGTGGTCCTCCAAGGTCACCGTGGCCTTCTTAAAGGTCGGCTTCTTCCGCACGATCTCGATCTTCCTCACCTGAGGGCAGAATCGGAAGATCTAGCCCGGAGCCCGCCTGGCTGGCTCTTCCACCTGTCCCTGAGCCCAGCTTTCCTCGAAAGCCGAGAGGAGCCTGTGGGCCGAAGCTTTGGCCCGAACAATAGCAGGGACTTGCCCTCTGCCCCGGGAGCTTTTCCACCAAAACAAGCCTCGCTGGCCTTGGCCACTGGCCCCCAGAGAGGGAGAGAGGCATTTCCGGGCCTCCTGCAGCGAGGGGCCGCGGTGTCCTGGAGCCCTGGCCAAGGCCAGGCTGGCAGAGGCAGGAGGTGGCCGTCTAGAAGGAAGTGGACACAACACAGTGGGAAGTGTTATCAGGGAGGCGGGAAGGGGAGGCCGCAGGCAGGTGTCCTCCGCTGAGAAACCAGGGCCCGTGACAGCGTGACATTCCTAAGCTTGGGCTGGGCCCAGGTCAGGGCTGGAAGATGGGCAGGACAGGCCAGGCCAAGGGCTAGCTGGGGCAGGGGGTGTGGTCAGGCCATCCTGAACACCTGGCAGGTGCATGGGGGAGGCGTGCCCAGGGGTGCGGCAGCCCGTCCACACCCGCATAAGGCCACTGAGGCCTCTCCGCGGCCCCTGCCGAGTGAGACCAGAGGCCTCAGGTGCAGCCCGGGATCGGCATGCTGCCTGGGACCAGTGCCTGCGTCCACTTCCTCCAGACAAGAGGGCACAGCACTCAACCCCCCCGCAGGGAGGGTGTCCTGACTCCACTGTCCTGTCGCCTGGGGGTTATCTGCACCCTCCCTGTTGAAGGCACAGCTTGCCAGAAACAAGAGAAGTTGTCAAAGCTCAACGGCTTTCTCTGAGAGTCCTGAAAAAGGGAATCTTTTTTTTTTTTCTCTTTGTATCAAGGATTAAAGTCACGGGCACTTCACCACTGAGCCACATCCCCAGCCCTGGGTATGTATTTTTGAGACAGAGTCTCACTAAATTGCTGAGGCTAGCCTCGAACTTGTGACCCTCCTGCCTCAGCCTCCCAAGCCACTGGGATTACAGGCGTGCACCACAGCACCTGCATGGTGGGGAGCTTCCGGGAAGCTGAGCAGCTGCCTATGACATTCCGAGTGTCAAATGTTTGTAGACAAGTCTCTGAGGGACATCCTGGGATTTTATAAAGTAGGAGGCAGCTTTCATTGCTTAATGTCCCAGACGCAACCCGGCTGGGGCACAGGTCACCTGGAGGACCCCAAGCCGGCCTTGGCACGCCGGTCCAGACACCGTCCGGTGCCCCTGACTGGAGGGCGGCGGGGGCGGGCGCACCTGCACGGGCCGCAGCTGCACCTGTGCCGGGCGGCAGCGCACGTTGCGGCTGTTGCAGCAGCCGGAGCAGCGCTGCACCTCCACGCAGGGCGGCCACACCAGGAAGTTGGCGTTGGTGCGGTCAAGCAGGCGCCGCGAGATCTCGAACACCTCCGTGCGCGTTTTGCACTCGGCGATCACGGCCGGCTCCGCCGCAGCCAGGGGCCCTGCGGGGACGGGGAGCCGGTCAGGAGGGTCTGCCTGAGCCCCGCCTGGCTTGTCCCACCTCCTTCAGTCCCGGTGGAGGACTTGGCAGGTGGCTGATCTGCTCCCAGCACCTCAGGGAAGCCTGGCCTCCGCTCAGCCACTGCCGGGGCTACTGGTTCTTCACCTACAGAGAAACTGAGGCTTCCAGAACTAACCCACCCAGTGTCACAGACTGCGGGTGGAGTGCCCGTGCCCAGCTATACCAGCCGGGGCACATCCGCATTGTCTGGAGGACTGCAGGTGGGTGAAGGAGGGCACAGGCCTCAGGGTGGGCGCTGGCCTCACCTGGGAAGGCTTCTCTCGGGGCTGCTGATCCACCCTCTCCTTGTAGCCTCTGCCAAGGAGCCAGAGGCAGTCCCGTGCCCTGCAGGGCCACACCCTGGAATGCACCATGGAGACATGCAGCCCACCAGGGTTCAAGTAAGAGGAGCTGGTTGGGACCCCAGCCCTGCAGCTTCCAAGTTGTGTGACCTCACCTACTTCTTGACCCTCTTTGGGCCTCTGTTTTCCAATTCTGCAAAATGGGGACAATTGTATCCACCTCCAGGGTTGCAGTAAGAACAAATGAGTGCACCGTCCAGGAAACTGTAGGGCAGAGGACCTGGTGACTCAACTCTCCCAGCCCGACTCAGCCCCAAGGTGGGGGAAGGGCATGGAGGTGCCCCTGGCGCCCTGGTTCTTCTTCCCTGGCTCTCACGCTTTGAGGGGCGCTGTTGGACCCTCAGGCTTACCCAGGCTCCTCCTCCCACGAGAAGGGCTTTCTGGCTCGCCTCCGGGGTGAGTCCGGGTCACGTTGAGGTCCAGCTCGGCCCCGTCGTCATCTGCAGGGAAATGGACATGCTGCTGAGCAAGGGCGCCGCCTGGCACAGGTAGGGGCTCTGGGCACCGGGCTGGCTCCCTCCACTCCCCAACGCCCTCTGTGCACCCAGGGCCCTGGCTCTGGCCAGGGGCCGCCCAGGCAGAGCCCGAGGCAGCCACGGCACTGGGCGTGGTGGCGGGTCCGCCTGCATCTTCAGGGGACTCCAGCCCTGCTCCGGGCCCTTCAGCTACATTTTTGGCCAGAACCCATGTCAATGGAGTTAAAAATAATCCTTCCCTCTGCTACTGAGCAGCCTGGAGGCTGAGGACCCGGAGCCCTGGAGGCCAGCTCCCAGTGCCCCTCCGCCCAGCGTTCCCACAGGAAGTTCAGGATGGAGAAATTCCCAGAATCCCCGGGGGGCAGCGAGCCCCAACACAACCCTGGGGAGCCGGGAGCAGGGGCTGGAAAGCTGGGTGGGAGCCAAAAGGCAGGGAAGGGGCGGGGCCTGCTGGGGCGGGCGGGGCCTGCGCCAGGTCGTGGCTCCACCCCTCCCCCAGGCTCTTCCTCCACCTCCTCCAAGTTCGGACTTTATTCCAGTGATCCCTGACTACCGCTCCCCTCTCGAGGCTGGGCGCGGTCATCTCTGCCAGCGGCACTCCTTGGAGACACTGACCCCCTCTGGAGAGGGTGGTCAGAGCTGGCTCCTGGGAATGACGGGCGGGGACGAGTCTTTGAGCTCAACCTTGAAGCGGGACAGCCCCTCTGCTCGCTCAGGAGCCAGCAAACCAACGAAGGGGTGCTGGGCACCAGCCCCGCCGCCTCCGCTGGCAACCAGCGGCTCAGTCTCCCTGCGCACTGGCCCTGTCAGGACAAAGGCCCTGCTGACTGCACCCTCTGTCCTGGGTCCCAGGGCGTCCTGCTTGGAGGGGACGGTCCCGCGGGCAGCCTTGGCTGGCCCGCTTCCGTCCAGCCCGTCTGTCTGTCCTTCTGCCTGCCTTCCTTGCCCTCTGCCATCTCTGGAATGTCCCTGGTGGGGAGGAGATGGGGAAGATGTGTTTTGTGGAAAAGTTAAGTTGATTAGGAAAAAAGAGCCACATGGCTGCCTCGAGACAGCCCTGCCATTGAGCTTCCAAGAGCCGACCCCACGGGGTGCGGAGGGCGGGGGCAGAGGGCCTTGGAAAGAAGCAGCACCCTGGCTAAATTTGGAAGCTGCCCCATTGTGTGGCCAGGGCTGGCCAGCGGGCACGGGGTGGGGGCTGTGGGAGACTCCGGTGGGGGCCTGGGGAACAATAGGTGGCCCAGCTGGGCCCCTCCTGCAGGCCTTGCGCCCCCCAGCCCAGGCGGATTGAAAGGCCCAGGAATGCTTTTGAGAGGGCGCCAGGGGCCCAACGGGAGAGGAAACAAAGGCAGGAAACACTGTTCCCCCGTAGATAGCGCCGGGCAGGGATTACAAAGTGACAGAGACAGAACCCCAGAGGGAAGGGGACCCGGGGGTGCAGGGGGGGTGCCGGCCAGGGCTCCAGGGACCAGGCCAGAGGTTAGAATAGATTGGAATTTGCTCTGAAGACTGCGTTTATAAATACACCCAGCCCCGCCCGCCGCCACGTGTGCGCCAGGGAGCACGTGCCCATGGGCCGGGCGCTCCACACGGGCAGGGCTGGTGGCGGGTCTGGGCCAGGTGTCCCTGAGAGACCTTGAAGGCCTGGACCCGGGCCAGGGGGCAGGGCGATGGCTCCTCTGCATGGCCCTCCCGGCTGGGTCCACACCTGGAGACACTCAGCACAAGCCCCAGCCCACGTGGGCGGGTCTCCGCCACACCCCACGGCCAGGTAAAGACCTGTGTGCCCTCAGGCGCGTGGCTGGGCCCTCCCTGGGAGGCAGGAGGGCTGTGTGGGCCTGAGTTCTCCAGCACCTCCAGCCCTGCCCCTCCCGCTCCCCTGGCCAAGAGACTGCTGCGCAGGAAGAGGCTGGACTTACCCGCAGAGCCACTGTGCAGCAGGCGCTGGAGGTCCTCGAAGGAGCGGATGGAGCGGTCGCTCAGCATCTCGTAGAGTTCTTCGGGAATTGGGTCCCCCTGCCAGACACACCAAGGCTGAGTGGCCTGGCAGGGGCTCCCTGCCCACCACACACCTCCCCCGGAAAGGTCCCGACAGGGCCCCTCCATCATGAACAGGTGGACAGTCAGGCTGGGCCAGACAGGACCCTGAGGACAACCAGGAACACCAAGACCTGGGGGCCCAAACCTCTGAGATGCAGCTCAGGTGTGACAGCCCAGCCCCACGCCCTGCCAGGAGCCCCCACTGGCTTCCACTGACAGGAACTGCCTGTCTGCGCGGTCTCCCCTCAGACCACAGGCTCTGGGAAGGCTCGGACAGGCAGCTTTCTCTGCTTACCTGACGGCTGAGGACAGCCGGCAGGGATCACAGGTGACCTAATGACCCCATTTTGCAGATGAAGAGACAGAGGCCCCATGGCGATCATTCTTTGCCCAGGGTCCTATTACCAGCAGGGTCCCAAGTCCTTGGGACGGCAGAGCCTGTCCTCCAGCCTCTGGGTACCAGGGGTGCCTAATAAATGCTTGTAGGGCTGGATGGTCTCAGGAGGCCGCATGCTCCAGCTCTCATGTGAAAGAGGGGAGAAGGGAATCCTCAGACCTGGCCGGAAACCTGCAGCTGCCCCAGGCCCCAAGCCCCACAGAGCCCTATTTTTAGAGCCCCTCTGGCCTGTCACCAGACACACTTGAAACTCAACAAGCACTTTACCAGGCCTCGGTCCGGCAGGGCCAGGCTTCCCCCAGGGGGACCACGGCTCCCACAACAAGAGAGCAGCCTGGCAAGCAGGTCACCGCCACATCCCGTGGCCCCAGGAGACCCAGGGCCCCGGGCCAGAGTGAGCTGGGCAGAGACGCGAACGCCGCGCGGCCAGGGAGAGCCCGAGAGCCGCAGGCTGCCGGCTGGCCGCCCCAGGCCCCGGCTTCCTGGACCGAGCAGGAGGAAGCCCTGCCCAGCTCGGGGCGAGATCTGAAGGTCGGCACGGCTGCGGAGAGGCCCGGGAGGCTGCCCCAGCGCTGCCCGGGCAGGAGGGCAGCCCGGGGCTCTGGGGAAGCTGCTTCCCCCACCTGGGTGACGACCCCGGGTGCTTGGGCGCACCTACAGGACTGCTCGCGCCCAGGAGTTCAAGACCAGCCTGGGCACCGGACCAAGAGCTGGCCCCAAGGAGAAACAAGCTCTGGGGTCCTTGACACTTGTCACGGTGTCCGGGAACACCCCTCCAGGGGTTCGGCTGTGTCCTGCTCTGGCCCCCATGTTGACTGGAAGCTACAAGAGCCAGGGGGCATGATCCCTATGAACGCCCCCCGCCCCGCCCAACCTCAGGAGAGAGACTGCGCTTCAGTGTTCTCCAAATGTCCACAAAGAATCCGACCCACTGACAGAGGCAGGTAGGTGGCCCCCAGGGAAGGCAGCTCCCCTGAGTTTGGTCAAACGCAAAACTGGTAGTCTGGAAGCCGGATTCCATGCCTCATGCTGCTATGAGCTGCTGTGTGACCTTGGGCTGGTCACGACCCCTCTCTGGTTCTGGCTGTCATCTGTGAGTTGAAGGGGTTGAAAAATATTCGATTTGATCCTAATGCTGCCTGGACGTGACAAGAGGAGCAGAAGAAGGGCCAAGCGGGGATACCCAGTCAGGCCTCTGTGGCTCCCTCACTGTGGAGTGATCATGCAATTAACCCGCCGGGGAGGGACCCAAGGCTAGTGCTTGAGCCAAGATCCCCTTGCCCACTGCAGAGCTGGCTACGTAGCTGCCAGCTGTGGCAGAGCAAGCAGACCCCCAAACAGGCCTACGGGATGCCCCAGACCCAGGCCCACCATGCAATGGGTACATCTGTGAATGCAAACTCAGGCCCTCCAAGGCTGGGGCGCGGAGATCACAGGACAGAGACCATGAGGCAGGAGGACCGTGCATACAGTAAGCACTCAATAAGCACGGCTAAAATGCGTGCAGGATTCTATCCCTCCTCCCCGGGGTCCTCTCCGGTATGATTCTCCCACCTCCTCTGCCAGAGGGCCACGGGGATCCTCTTCCCCAACCCCAAACACATCCTCTCCTCTGGAGTCGTCTTGCTCCAGGGGAGGCTGTCCCTGCACGTGCTTCTGCTGATCTGGCCACAGAGGCCCGGAATTCCCTAGGAGGCCCCGGGTTTGACAGCAGTGGCACAGCTAACGGCTACCACCTGCTGACGGGGACCCAGGCTCCCCACCAGCAAGATGCTGTTCAAGCCGCCACCCCAAGAGGCCAGCACTACCAGCCCATCTTCCAGACGGGGAAACGGAGGCAGCCCGGGTCTAGAGGACAAGCGAAGGGCGGAGCTGGTCCTCCAGGGGTTTCGTCGTCCCTGCTCTCCATTGATGCCACTGGGCCTCAGCATGGGCGAGGTCCCCATGAGCTCCCAACCCCGGTGGCATGACAGTGGCAGTTTCATCACAGTGACTGGCCTCCCCGGGGACACTATTAAGGCACTTTGGTGGTCACAAGCAGGGGAGGGGACAGCAGGGAGGCTGCCAGCACCCTACCGTCCATAGGACGGCCCCGCACAGTAAAGCATCACTGGCCCAAATGTGCAGAGGCTGAAAGACCCTACAACAGAAGACAGCAAGGACTCCCAAGCCAGGACATCCTGGATCTGGGAGCAGATCTTTTAACTGTAAGAACCGAGCAGGGTGCAGTGACATGTCTGTAATCTCAGAGACTCCGGAGGCTGAGGCAGGAGGATCTCCAGTTTGAGGTCAGCCTGGGAAACGGAGACCCTGTCTCAAAATTTAATATAATAGTAACAACAACAACAACAAGGGCTGGGGATACAGATCTGTGGTAGAGCAACTGGGTTCAGTCCCCAGTGTAGCACCCCCAAAAAATAACAACCCCCCACAACAACAAAAAAATCCTTGGTTACTTCATTTTTAAAATGGGACTAAGGAAACCTCGCCCAGGTGACCGGGAGCTGTAACTGCAGAGCAGCCACAAATAACAGTAGTTAATGAGCCGTCATTGTTATCATTCTCCATTCTTTCCGTATGGCTCCTTCGAGGGCAGCTGCGAGTGGCACGTGTGCCCTGGGACAGCAGCACAGGACATTTTCAAGAGGACAATGGGTGGGCGGAGAGCTGCCCGCCCGTGGGACAGTGACTGCCTGATCTGCACTGGGCCACAGGAAACGGCACCCCAGTCCCACACTGACACCACCTGGTGCTGTGGGCTGGCAGGGCCCTTCCGGGGCTGGGGGTGGGAGAGGGGTAGGGACAGTCAGCCTGGGGTCAGCTCCAGGATGTGCTGCCCTGGGTAGGACTTCAGGAACACCTGTTTGGAATCAGAGGCCACTCTGGGTGTGGGAGGAGGAGCCCAGAGCCTGGCTTTCCTGGCCACAGGTTCTAGAGGCCTGCAGGTGGGTGCCACCCCAGCCCCATAGACAGGAAAAGAGGCCTAGCCCCCTGCAGAAGCTGCCGGATCTCAGGCCCGCGGCTCCTGGCAGGGCAAGGGTGTGGCCAGGACCAGGCTGGGGCAAAGCCAGGCCTGGGAGCCAAGGCAAACAGCCTCCTCCCCACCCCGCTCCCAACACCCGCTGCAGGAGGTAGGCGGGTACCAGAGAGCCGAGGCCAGGCCAGCTACCTGCTCCCAATCAGGCTGGCAGATCAAAGGGGCTCGAACCCCGCCCTCCACCTGGGCGCACGCGGGCGCACGCTCGCCAGCCCGCCTGCCTCTGCAGCCCTGGGAGACAGCCCTCAGCCCAGCAACCAGGGCGTTGTCTGCCCTGGCAGAAGCAGAAGCTGCCTGGGCCTCCCAGCGCCTGCCGGCCGGAAGTCTCAGACCTGGTTTAGGTGGGGTGCCGAAGCCAAGCCCTCGGAAGCGGCCCTGGCCAGGCAGACCACAGAAGCTTCTCCCTACGGTTCAGCCTCCCCTCTTCCAGCAGCCTCCCTGCCTCTTGCTGGAGAAGAGAAAATGTCAAAGCAGGAAGGGAGAAGGACCTGCCCTGTGATGCAGGCCACTGTGGTCACTGCCCCCGTCCCGTCCAAGGAGGAAATTCTGCTGCTCCGTAGGAGCTGAGCGAACTCAACTTTCTTCCTGCTTTTTTAATTTTTAAGCTGGTGGAAACCGAGGCCCAGCTAGAGACACATAGGGCCTGCGCGGCCTGACTGTCCTTCCGCCGTCCCTTCTGTCCTCTCCAAACCTGACAGCAGAGAAGGGAAATGTATGCTTATTTCTCAGGGTGGGGTGGGGGGTGGTCTTGGACGGAGTAAGGCCGTGTTTTTGAAGCTGGCCTGGACCCCGTGCTGCCCCCACGTCTCCTGCTCTTTCCACTCCTTTCCCCGTTGTCCCCCAAGCTCTGGGCACCACACTACCAGTGATGGAGACAAAAGCCCAGAGAGTAGTTTGCATTCCAGTAGAGAAAACAGAAAATAAACAGCTAAATTACCAGAAAATGAAAACAGTTGTCGCAGAAGGAGAATCTGAAAGAGAGGAGGGGAAGGTTTTGCCAGGGACTTCTAGAACACACTTCGAATTAATACACACACACTTCCTGGCTCCTGCACCGGAGCCTCCAAATCCCGTTTGACCTGGAAGCACACCTCTGGGGCTGGGGGATCCAGCAAGCTGTCTCTGCCCCCAAGGCCATTAGCAAAGCAGGAGCAGCCAGGGGTGAGAGGCAGGGGCCCCTCTACTCCTTCCCAGCAGGAGAGTGCTGAGGCTGCTGAGGCTGCTGAGGCGCAGGCGCCGCATGTCAGGGGCAGTCACCTTCCCGGAAGCCAGCTCAGCTGATGGAGATGGGACCTCAGAGGTCTCTGCAGACCCTGGGCCCAGCTCTGCCTCCAAGTTCCCATCCCCCTTCCCAGCTGCACAGGCCTCCCTCCGACATGCCCTAGACGTGGCCAGCTTCAAGACTACCTCCAGCAGCACGCCCTCCCTCAGAGTCCCTATGCTGGCGGTTCACCCTGAACTGGTCCCCAAGTGAACAGGTCCCTTTCCATCTAGGTCTCCTCCGCGACTGTAGGGTGGTCAGGAAGGTCCTCAATAAACTGCAAAACACACACAACTATGGGGTCCTGCGGCTGTGTTCAAGGACACTGACGAAAGTCAGGGTGTGCGCGAGCCTCTGCCCCAGGGACTGGGGAGAAGGGGTGGTGCTGGAGGAACCTGGACATGGCCAGGTGAGGCCCAGGGACACCTCCGCCACTGGTAACCAGCCTCTCCAGAGCAGCTGGGATCCCAGAGGAACAGCCCAGGGTGGGAATCCGTTTAGTGGTGGCCCAGCGTCCCTCCTGTCTTGGAGGTTCCCAACAGGGCTTGCTTGAAGAGAAAAATGCTCTGGACATCCCCGCTCGCTTGTCACGTCAACGCCATTTACGGTCACATGGGGGTGGCTGAGAGAAGCACAGGAGGGTAGGGTTTGAGGGGCTCCACGCCGAACTGACCAGGCAAAAAAAGGCGGGGGCGGTTGTGGAGCCCGGACCCAATGGAGGCTTCCCTCGCCCTCCTAGGACCCCAGGAAGGAAATGGGGTCGGTGCAGAGGCGGCGAGGTGCCTAGGCCGCGGTGGGCCCACCTGTTGCGCGGGGGCGGGCCCCCGCCGCTGGGAGTACGGGAGACTTGCGTTCCTGTGTACGTGCGTGGGTGTGCGCGCACGTGTACTCAGGCCGCGTGTGCAGGGCCGTGCGTGCGTTGTGTGCGGTGCGCGCGCGTGTGTCCCGAGTGTGCACGGGCGTGGCGGCGGCGGGCGCGCGACCTGGCCGCGGTAGTGCGTGCCCGCCGCCGGAGCGCAGCATCGCCTCCGGCCAGGAGTGTGCATGCGTGGGGTGAGTGAGCGAGTCGGGGGGCCGGGCGGGGTGGGCTGCGGAGAGCAGCCGCGGGGCGCCGCCGTTCCCAGGACGCCCTGGCACCGGGCCAGCTCCCCGGTCCCGCGGCGCGGCGGCAGCTGGGGCCGGCCGGCGCCCCCATCCCAACAGCTGGCGCGGCCCGGGGGGCTGCGGGAGAGGCGAGGAGGGGACGTCGCGAGGGGCCTGCGGGCGGCCGGGCTGAGCCCCGCTTCCCCCCTCCCGGGTGCGGGCCGCGGGGGGCGGCCGCGGAAGGGCGGGGCCCCGGGGCGGGCGGCCGGCGGCCCTCGAGGAACCCCGAGAACAAAAGGAGACGGTGACGGCTCCTTCGTGGTCAAAACAACCTGCGCTGGCGGCGGCCCAAGTCCCGGCCGCGGCCTTGAGCCCTCCGCCTTAACCCCTTCGCCGCCGCCGCCTCTGCTGCGCCCCTCTGGAGGCCGAAGGGCTGGCGCTCCCGGGAGCCGGCCAGGTGCAAGCTGAGGACCGCGGCCGGGCGGAGCGGGACGGGACCCAGGCTGGCCGCGCTCCCGACTGCCCTCGCCTCCCTCCACCTCGCGCCGCCCCCTGCCCCGCCCCCTTTCCCACCTGGATTCCGGGTGGACTTGCCAACTCACTGCTACGTGAGCCGCGGAGGGTGGGGGCACCGATCGAGACCCGATCGCTCCCGCAGCCGTTTCATACCCCACCTCCCTTGCAGCCAGGCTTCTGCAGGCGGCGCGCTCCGCACCCTGCATGCGGGGGAGAGAGGTGCCCCCTCTCGAAGGGCGCGGGCGCAGGTATGGCGGGGCCTCAGGCACACACCGCCCGGGGCTGGATTCTCTAGGAGCCCCCGGTCTTCCTCCTTCCCTAAGCGCCCAAGTGCCCGAGACCTATCCGTGTCTGTCGGTCCCCCTGTCTCTGGATCCCCCGTGCCAAGACACAAGCTGCTCCTGAACTGTATTCGGGTGCCAGGCATGCCCTGCGCGGCCCGAAGTGCCCACCCCAACCCAGAGCGTTAGCCAGGGTGGGACCCGAACCCCCGCAAAAGGTTGGCGTGGATGTCACGGGTGTGTAAGCTCGCGCCTCCGGGACAGGCTGGGTCCTGGGCAGAACTGAAGGCCAGGCTGGAGCCTGTGGGCTCGGAAGAACGCCCTGCCTTCTGCACCTTTGGCACCACCCCACCCCCCTCTCCCCCAGCTGGGAAAGGTCGTAAACGCGGGTTCCTGGGGAAGGGGCAGTGCCACACACACCCTTCCCGAGAGGCTAACAGACTCAGGGGCGTAGATCCCCCCCTTGGAAAGAAAGCCACCGCTGCTCCCTTCCCTTAGAGCCTAGCCCCTCCGGACCTCGCCTCTAGCCCTCGGGGTCACCCGGCGCCAGGCTCTAGAGCTGCAAGGGTCCAAAGTTCACTGCAGGGAGAGGAGGGGGCGGCCAGGTGTGGGGGTGGGGACGATGAATGATGAGAACCAGCCCCAGCCGCCGTCGCAACTCACCTCGGCGCTGACCAGACGCAGGTAGCAGCAGAGAGACAGGAAGAGCGCCCAGCAGCGATTCATGCCGACTCCCGGCCCGGCCCCGCGGGGCCCCGGACGCGTAGACGGAGCGCGCCGCCCCCGCGGCCAGGGCGGGGGCTGGGCAGGAGGGTGGGTTCGGCTCGGGTCCGCCGCGATCAGGAGCTCAGGCCGCTGCAGCCGCCGCCGTGGCTCACCCGCATGGCCCCCGGGCGCCGCCGCCCCCGGCCCCGGCTCCGTCGCTGGGGGGCTGGGGAGGACCTGGGCACGGGACCAGGGTCCGAGGCCGCTACCTGGGCGGATCCCGAGCCCGCGCGAGCATCCACGGCCGGGGGGCTGCGTCGCGAACCAGCCGAGGCGTCTAGCCGTGTGGGGGCGCGCAGGGGACTCCAACCTCCGAGAGGAAAAGGAACGCGGCAGTCGGTGGCTCGTCTTCACCCGCCTGCTAAAGGCGTTCTCCTCTGCCCGCTGGCTTAGTTTTTTTGCAACATTTTCTGGAAAGGTCCTCCAAATCAGAAAGCGCCTGGCTGGGCACCTCGAAGCCCGAGTCTCCCAAAAAAACTTTTTCCAAAGTTGGCTCTGCGGCGGCGGCTTGAGCACCCGGGCAGGGAGAGGTGCAAACTCCCGCCCGGGCCGGGTGGGGGTGCGGGAGCGTGTGCGCCCTGGCGCGGGGCCCGGGCGGCGGGCACGGCTGCTCCGCGCGCGCGGCGTTCCAGCTGCGCGCTCTGCCTGGCCGGGCCGACAGGTGGACTCCGCGCGAGTCGGTGGGTCGGTCGGCCCGCCGGCTTGCAGCTCTGGGCGTCCTCTGCGGGCTGCGAGCTGCGGCTGCTCCGGCTTTCTCTTTGCAACGAGGCTGGAGGGTGGGATTTTTTTTTTTTTTTTTTTTCCTTTTTGCGCGTGTGTGTATGTGTGTGTGCGCAAAATATCTCCCAGGAATGAAAGATGGGCGCTGGCGGCCGGAGGGGAACCCTGGGGAGGCAGCGGGGGTGGCCGAGGCGGTGGGGAGGCAGGCGGGCCGCTCTGGCTGCAGGAGGAGAAGCTGCCACCCTTTCAGCTGTTCCGGCCTTTATAAAGGGAGGGAGAGTGCGGGAGGTGGGTGGAGCAGCCTTTCCTCTTCTGGCCCGGAGTCAGCGCCAGGAGGGGCAGGAGCTTGGGGAGGGCCTGGGCGAAGGCGGGGCTCCCAGGGGTCTCTGATCACCAGGTAGCCCCTCTGCCCTTGAATCTGCTCCCCAGGGAAAGAAGGAGCCACGACCCCCTTCCCCCACCCACAGCATAGCGACCACTGACCATTTAAGAGCCCACGTGGTCAGGGGGTGTCTCCAGGGTCACACAGGAGTCCAAGACCCCCTCCAGGACCAAACATTTGCAGCCGGGCGCAGGCATGGTGGCTAAGGACTCAGGTTCTGCAGCCAGACTGCTTGGACTCAGATCCTGTCCTGGCACTGAGCAGCTGGGTCACCTTGGGCAAGTCACTTCCCTTCTGTGCTCCCCCATCTCTGCTTAAAGTGGGGACAGGGTTATTGTTTGGATTAAATGTCAGAAGGACCTGAGAGCACCCAGCTGGGCGCCAGCCACAGGGTGAGCCTGCAGACCCCCCAGCCATTTGGCTGCGAGCTGGGTCTGCGTATCCTCGTTCTAGCTGGCTGCCTGGCACACAGCAGGCTCTGCCAGCATGGGCTGAATTTGAATTTGTTCAACTGCAAAGTCACACGAGCCCCACCACCCTGCCGCATCCTCCTGGGCCACCGTGATCCTGCCGTCGCCCTGATGTTTACCACCTCCCTCAGTCCCCGGCTGCAGCCCCAGGGGCCTGCCGCCCACACCAGCATTCACAGGGTTAACGCCCTCCACCCCCAGCTTGGGAGTGCTGTGTCCCTGCCTTCGCTGTCACACTGTCACAGTGACACAGTCACACGCCACGGGATCCACAGGCCCACCGCGCCGCCCGTCCTCCTGGCTTTAGGGCACCTGCATCCCATCCGCTTGCACAGTGTCTGTCACCTGCCCTTTGTACCCAAACACCGCCCCCCCGCCCCCGGGTCTGCTCCTCACGCCTGCACCGAGTCGCACAGCCCAGCCGCCTCTTGGGCCTGGACAGGGTGGGGCGAGCCCCGGGAGGATTTCAGGTGGGCCTCTCTGCAGAGGGCACAGGCGCCACCCTCCTTGATGACAGCCTGGTGGCCGGCCCTCCAGTCTTGGAGTGTCTGCGGAAGCATCATGTAACCCCAGGGCCTGGACTGGCTCAGCTGTGACCGGAGGGAGGCAGGGATGCCTTCGGGACTTGCTGGTGGGCTCGCAGGTATGTGCAGGACTGTTGCCCACCCCAGGGCACCGTCTGGAGCTCAGGAGCTGCTCCTGCTCACAGGACCCTGCCCTGGGGAGCCCCATCCGGAAGGGCAGATAAAGGAAGGCGAGGTCACAAGCAAGGTGGGGGCAGGGTGATCCCTACACACTGGATTCCATTTCTAAAAATTTAGAGATTAAAAGACCCTGTTCCACTAGACAGCAGGGCGATCTTGACCTTGACCTCTGTCCTTACCCAGAAGTATGAAAATAGCTACCTTACTACTGAGCTGACCCTGTGGTGGGGAGTGCTCCTTCTGTCCGTATAGCTCCTCAGTGCTTCTGTGTAACATCACTTCTCTTTAACAGCTGGGGAAACTGAAGCACAGAGGGGCTAAGCAACTTGTCCAAGGTCACACAGCCGTAAGTGAGGAGGCATGACCTGTCCCAGGTGGACCAGCTGCACAGCCCACATGCTTAAACCACTAAGCCTAGCAGCTTCCTGGCAGGCAATGATGATAAGAGGACGGTGCCCCGTCTCCCACGGGGCTCTTGTGAGCATCAGCTGTGAAAGTACAGTCCCGGCAGGAGCTCCACCCTGGGCCATGTTCTGTGGGGGCACAGAGCTTGGCTAGGGTCGTGCATGGAGGGCGGGATGAGGCTGTTCAAGGCTGTATCCCTGAGCACCTACTGTGTGCAGATCCCGTGTGGAGCACCTCGAGGCACCTCGAGGAGGGAGACCCTGTCCTGGTGCTCAGGGACCTCCCCGGCTCTTGAGTGAGCGAGACGCCTCCACCACTCGGAAGTGCAGGACAGGACCAGCAGGGACGCTCTGGCTCCTGAACGCCATTAGGAGCACAACCCCATTCCCGCACCCTCTCCCTGCAGACAGGCAGCTCTGGAAAGCACACCTCTGCCTCTGCCCCCGGCGCCTCCTCCAGGGAGCTACCAGGCCTGCTGCTTGCTCTGGGCTCCTTCAGCATGACCTGTCATTGCCCGTGTATCATCCTAGCATAGACAGCGCAGGGTGAGTGAAGGCCACGGCGCCCTGCGTCCAGTAGTTGCTCAACTAAATGTCTGCTGAAGGAACTGATAGATGAATCGACATCTCACCTGTTTCTTTCTCTGAATCCTGGCCAGTTTGTAATGTGAGACTTTAACCTCAAAGTGCCTTTCACAGGAACACAGTGGAGGATCTGGAGGTACCAGACCTGGGAAGGCCCCACCCTACTCTTCCACTTTAGGGCCACCGAGCGACGGTGCTATCCAGGAAGGCCAGGAGTAGACCCCAAACTCCACCCAGGCCACTAGCAGATGTGGGCCCGGCAGGAAAACCAGCTGTCCCTGCCGGTGCAGGGCGGGACCCACTCAGGGCAGGCTGTCTGGACGGGCATTTGGTGCCATCCAAGCCCCCCTCTGTTAAAGCCACCCTAACCCCCAGAGTCCAGAAGGGTGGGGACAGCATGTGTGTCCCAGGTCCCTGGGTCTCTCAGAGGATGCTTGCATCAGCTGTGCCAGGAGAGCTTGCCTGTCCCCACCCGGAGGAGGAGGAAGTAGGCTGAGGGGACAGTCCAAGCCACACACAGTCTGGCACTCCAGCCTGGGCTGCATGTGGCAAGGCCATGCCCCGCCCCACCGTGTGGCCACCAGCAGCTCCAGGGCCCCCGCTCCCCGTCTGCAGGGCCTCAGGCCATGTGTAAAGCACTTCATGCCCCTGGCCTGGCCTCACCTCACAGTCCCGGGTCGGGGGAGGAATGCCCGCACGTGTGTCCACTTCACAGATGAGAAAAGTGGGCTGGGCCTCAGGGCAAGAGGAGAGGCTTCCAATCCAAGACCACCAGGTTCAAATCCCTCCTCTGCCATTCAGCTGTGTGACCTTGGGCAAATGACTTCACCTTTCGAACCTCACTGTAAAATGCAGGCCGCAGCAGCCCCTGCCTCACTAGGTTGAAGGCGCACAGCACCGCGCAGCTGTGGGCGGGACGGGGTCGTTCCTTGGCACACACCCGGCTCGCGCTCCAGAGCCAGGGTTGGGGAAGGGCCCTGGGGCTGGAAGGACCACAGGCCCGACCCAGGGCGGGGGGGGCGTCCCCACAGTCCCGTCCTTTCTGTCTGTGGCCCACCACCCTGGATAGGCTCTGGCCACTGTCTGGGGACCCCCGGAAGGCAGGCAGACAGACCCCAGGCCCGGGCCAGCCTGGGAGCCCACCTATGGCCTCGGGCCGGCCGTGCACAAAGGCGCGGGAAGCGCTGTTTGTTTTCCTGGGGCTCAGCCCAGGCATTTTTAGCTCCTCCAGGCTCCAGACGAGGAAGAGGATGTGGATGTTTGGACGTGGCCGGGGCAGCTCCATCTACCTGCCTTGGACGCCCGGCTGCAGTCGGAGCGAAGCCTTCCCGGGATGCGGGGAGCCAGGCCCGATGGTCGGTGGACCCACCTTGACGCAGGAAGGTCAGCTCCCCGGAGAAGGCCTGGGCCTCTGCAGAGGCAGGTGGACCAGACAGACCCCAAGCCCGGGCCAGCCCAGAGGAGCTGCGGGGCCTCCAGCACTGAGCCTCGGGAGGGCGGCAGTATTGCAGAGGCAGCCTCCTCCCTGAGCCTGCAGCTGTGAGGAGGGCCCAGCGAGGAAGGGGGACCTGAGACCTCTCCTCACCCCTGGGGGCTGGCGCTCTGGAGATGCTCACACCTGGGGAGGAGGAGACTGAGGCTCACAGAGGCACACTAGTCTGCCTAGCATTCCCCAAAAAGGCAGTGACAGCGCCAGCCTGTGACCCAAAGCTGTGATGCCAAAGCCATTTCCACATTACATGACGCTTCCCCATGGTGGGCAGAGTGGCGCACACCTATAATCCCGGTGACTTAGGAGGCTGAGGCAGGAGGATCACAAGATTAAGGCCAACCTCAACAACTTGGCAAGACCCTACCTTAAGATAAAAAAATGAAAAGGACCAGGGATGTACTGAGTAGTAAAGCCCCTAGGTTCAGACGGTACCAGAAGAATCGACCCGGTGCTTCCCCACGTGGCCTGATCAGAGACAGCCCACCTTGGCGTGGCCCGAAGCACCCAGGAAAGTTGAGGCAGCCCGCGAGGCGGGAGGGGAAGGAGGCTGTGTCCGTCCGAGAGGCGCTTAACCTGCCCCTGCAGGTCCGGGCGTCCTCTGCCCGCCTGAGGATCTGCCTGGCATTCTGGAAGGGATGGGGCTGGAGGGGAGGTGCCAGCTTGCGGGAGAGAAGCCTTTGCACTCAGGGATTGCGGTCTGTCCAAAGAGCGGGCAGCTGGTGTGACAATCGCAGTTTGCATCGGTGTTCCCAAGAGCGGCCCCACCACCCGTCAGGAGCTGCGACCAGCCGCGGCCGGAGCAGGCCGTCGCCACCCCGTGCAGGCGGGGAGACCAAGGCCTTGCAGCTTTGCCAGCATCCAGGATGAGGGGGAGAGAGCTGGGATTTGAACCCAGGCAGCCTGGCACCTGCACCACCAGGTGGACCTCTCCACCATCCCCCAGGTGGGCCCAGTGGAAACCTGCCTGCCTGTCCACCCTTTGTGGGCGACCTCTGCACCTTCCTCTCATTTCTGCTGGGAACCTAAAAGTAAAATCCAATTTTTAAGTCAAACGTGGTGAAGTTTATGGTTCACTCCTACATCGACTGCCCGAACCTCCCAATAACCTAGGGAAAGTTTATCATCCCCATTTTACAGACAGGAAAACTGAGTCTAAGGCCTGGGTGTTCTCGTCTGTAGAAGGGGGGTCTGGTTCTGGGCAGTATGTGCAGATGGGCACCGTGCCCTGAGGGTGTCCTCACGGAAGGAAGGTGTTCCCGCCAGCTCACGGCAGGGGAGCCCCTGCCCTCTGGGGAGCTTACAGGCCGGGGCAGGCAGGCGGGAAGACAGAAAGACAGACAGCTACACACAGCCTGAGGCGGCGGTTATTCGAGTGGATGAGCAAAGGTAGGGCAGGTAGCCCGGCAGGTGTGACTGTCTTACGAGTGCACGGTGCTCCTTGGGGCAGATGTGCTCCCAGTCACGGTGCACATCCCCCCAAGTCACCCAGTTACCTTCCGTGGTCCTGGATGGGGCCAGAGGCCCAGGAAGAGGGGTTCCCCTCTCCCACCCCCGGGGTGCTTTTATTCTTACTTGGGTGAAGATAGGGCTCTCGATGTCCTGGGACCTGGACGAGTCTGATCCTGGAACCTGCCACGTCTGGAATCTGGTGAATGGACGCAGGTGCTTAGCCTGAGAGCCCCAGGGGAAGAGGAGCCCTGGTTCCAGGTCCCCTGCTGGGGTGGGGCTCAGGGGTCACCAACCTCATTTCTGTCCCCAAGGTGGTGGCCGCGTGGGAATGGCCTGCCCCTGTCACAGATGAGAAAACCCAGGCCCCGAGAGGGAGAGTGACTGCACTAGGATCACTCTGCTGCCTAGCTCAGTCCCAGGGCTCCCAGGCCAGTGCTCAAGGGGCGAAGAGGAGACTTGGAATTGCAGGCGGTGCCCCGGGCCTGGGACCTGGGATCTGGCTGGGTGCGCACACCAGTGGACAGGCCTGCGGGCAGGAGAGCAAATGCCCCGGGCAGCCGGGACCCGCTGTGCAGGAGACTCCAGGGCACCAGCCCTGGTCTCGCAGGCCACGCGAGGAGCCTCCCGTCCCGAGACCCTCAGGTGGAGGATGATCTCAGTCTCCCTCCATCCCCCACCTCCCCAGCTCCTTCCTGTTTTGATGGAAGGAAAAATTTTCAGCTTTTCCTTCTTTATTTTTCCAGACGGGTGACTCGCTGGGGAAAGGAATTCCCCCCTCCCCAGCCCCCGTCATGCCTGGGTATCGATGCCATAGATCCAGGCCCATCCTGTTGTGCTGGGACGGTAACGGTTATTTTTGGGTGCCTTGCGGGGGCGGCGCCCCAGGGGAGGGGATGTGGGGGTGCCCGGCTGCCTTCTTCCAGTCCACGTCCCCCCAGGCCTCCCCGCCCCCACCCGTCCCCAGGCCGCCTGGGAGGAGGGAAGGAAGCCCGGCTAAGCCGGGTATAAATAGCCCAGGTGGTTACTCAGCCGCAGAACATGATAACATGAGTCACCACGTGAAATCAAGACCAGCAGCAGCCCCGACGCCCGGCCAGGGTGCTGGGCTTCCCGAGAGGGCTGGGGACAGCGCCCTGCAGGGCCCCAGCGGTGGCAGAGGCTGCCTGCCACGCCCCGCCGTCCACGCCCCCCACCGTGGTCTTGGCCAGGTCAGGAGCCCTGTGCATCTCAGGGAACTGCCTGGCCGGCGCTGTGCACATCTGGAAGGGGGGCGGCTTCCTTCCCCAGGCCCCCCAGCCAGGAAGGAGGAGGGGGGCAGTGGCCACCCCTCTGAGCATCCCCTGGGTCCTCTCGCAGCGCCGGTCACATGGCGGGCACAGAATAAGTCCACTGGAGCTTCTGGCCCCCTTGCCCCATTTCTAGGACAAGTGGCCGCTCCCCGGGCCTCAGTGAGGACCCATGGGATGGAGCAGGGTGTTAGGCAGGAGCAAAAGCGCCTGGACCGAGGACGCCCGCGTAGCACCTTCCACACAAACAGGCCACCCTCCGGGACCTCCAGCCAGCGGCGTGGTCAGTGGGAGCGGGGCCAGGTCAGGAGCCCAGCCCAGCCCCTCCTCACCTGAGCCCCGGCTCAGGCTCATCTCCAGAGCCACCGGGGCCTGGACCCCGTTGCCATGGTAATGGGCTGTGGAGCCTGCGCAGGGCAGGCCGCATCGCCTGTCCACCACAGGTTGCCAGGCCTGAGGGGGGACAGCCGGCCACATGAGAGGGACGAGCCCCACAACCCCGTCCTGGCGGGAGGGTGTCGGGGGCACAGCTGGGCTTCTGTCCTGGGCACGAGGGTGACCGTGGGGCTGGGCCTTAGCCCCCAGTCTGGAGGACGGCAGAGCCGGGAGAAGAGTGGCGTCCTGGCCGAGGGCTTGGCCTCGCGCCCCAGAACCCCACCTTAGCCACAGCGCCGCTGCCCGCCGCTGGCTCATCCACGGGGAGCGCCCAGCACCACGCCCCCCGCTCCGCAGCCCGACCTGGTTCCTTCTCCGGGAGACACAGGCCTGGCCCTGCCCCTGCCCCTGCCCCTGCCCCTGCCCCCGCCCCCGTGTGCCCAGACAGCTTGGCACGGCTCAGACCCCGCCATTCAATGGGCAGCCTGCCCTCTGGCCCCTCACACACAATGGGGACTCCAGGAATATTGTCCCCCGGGCTGAATCAAACGCTCTAAATTTAGCCCACGGTGCCGCTCGCTTCCTGCCCCTGCTGCCCTCCTTTTGAGGCGATGAGGTCACCCCGGAACCGCCTGCCCCTGCGGCCAGGCCCGGGGGGTTTCCAGGTCCGGGGTGTTCTGTGGCTCTTGGGGACAGGGCCTCGAGCGTCCTCCTCCCTCCTGGGCCCTGCCGGGCCCCTCCTGTTCCTCACGGCAGCCCCGGCCAGCCGAGTCCCAGGAGCTTCACCAGAATGACTTATGGAGAGCCCGCCCCATGCTGGCCCTGCGCCCAGGAGAGGGCAGTGGACCGGGACACGTCCCTGCCCTCTTGGAGGTGACAATCAGCAAGCAGAACGTAAACGAACCAGACAATCTCAGTTACAGGAAAGTGGCATAAAGGAAAGAAGTGAGAGACGTGCCATCGCGCTGCTGGGGTGAGCGGAGGGCACCGCCTAAAGAAGGGGTCAGGGGAGGCCTCCCTGGGTGACATCTGAGCCCAGCTTGCATGACCAGGAGGACTATTCGAAGATCTGGGTGGGGCTGCACCCTCCAGGCCAGAGGAGGCCAAGCGCAGACGCCAGCGAAGAACCCCGTCTGGCTCCAGGCACAGGAGCGGGGAGGGCGAGGGCTGGGCACAAGGGGCAGCCCTCCCCAGGTGACAAGCAGCGGCCATGTACCTGGCTCAGTTTAAAGGGCTGTGTCGCTGCTGTGTGGACAGTCAAGCAAACCAGGGAGAAGACAAGAACTGAGCATCCTAAACTGCTGGCCAGAGGCACCTTCAAGAGATCATTTAGTCATTTCATGAGTCACTGTGGCCCAGAGAGGGCATGTGTCTTGCCCAAGGTCACACAGCAAGTCAGCTGTCCCCAGAACACCTTTGATAGTAGGTAGTAAGAGATATGTTGTCACCTGCTTTCAGCCAGCAGCATCCCCAGTCTGCAGGCTGAGCTGTGGTCCCCGTCCAGGCTGTATGTCGGGTGAGGGGAAGGCCGAGCACAGATGCCCATCCCTGAGGCAGCGAGCGATGGCCGTCTCCCCCTCAGTGCTCACTGGCAGCCACCGCCCCACTGTCTCTCCCTGAATGGCTCCATGAAGCCCCTGCTCCCCTGCTCTGCCAAGAATCCAGGTTGTGTGGGAGCCGGAATGTCACCCTCCAGTGCCAGCACTGTGTGCCAGCTCGGCAGAGGCCTCGGGGCCGACGGGGGGACCACCAGATCTCGTCTGGAATGGGGAGGCTGGCAGTGGCCAGCGGAGGGGCAGGATCTCAGCTGGGCACATCTCCTGTTGGAGCCCAGGCTCCCTGCATACCTGGATGGCTGTCCCTGCTCCCCGGGGGTGGGGAGCTGGGACCCAGCTGGTGCCCTGCCCACCCTGCGCTGTCTCTTGCCCCGTGTGAGCATTTAGGAGGCCACAGACCGCAGCCCAGCCCCGGCTCACCCCAGCACTCCTGACCTGTGGCCTCCTCCCCCCCACCCCTGGCTCCGCCTCTCCTCCAGGACAGAGGGAAGGTGGAGCGCGTGGGAAGTGGGACCCTTGGTTAGGACCCCCACTCAAGCTGTGTGACCTTGGGCAAGTCACTAAACCTCCCTGAACCTTGGTTTCCTCATTCGTCCAGTGGTGGTAATAAGGCGCCTAACCCGCTGGGGTTGCTGGGGCAGAGCTGTTGCTCTGAGTGAATAGCTGGGGGTGAAAGGGTGTCGGGGAGCTCCTGCCCCCTGACCCCAGGCCGAGGGAGTCTTCTGGGGAGGGTAAGGGGCCGCGTGAGGAGCTGGGGCCGGGAGAGGCACCGCGGGCAGGGACGGCAGGCGGGCCAGGCCTCTGCCCTGCAGGCCTGAGGAGAGCGCCCTGCCCCTCCGCCAGCAGGACCCAGGCCAAGAAGGCTTTATTTTTAAACCTCAAACAATGGCTGGCCGGGCACAGCCTCTCCTCCAGGACAGTGGAGGGAGGGGGCCACGCCTCGGGCGGACAACCTCTCCAGACAGGTGCCCGGGACGCTGCCCGTCCTCCCCGACAGCCATAGAGCCTGCACCCCCTCCCTCTCACCCTCAGGGGGTCAGCATTCTAGAACCTTCAGTAGACCCTGCGCCCTGGCCAGGCACCCCCACCAGACAGACCCACCTGTCATCAGAGGGGCTGGTGTCCCCAGACATCCGGCCCCTTCCGTCCCTCGCAGCTCCCCAAGGCCAGGCTGGACACTCCCGCCGCCCCGCCCAGCACCTGGGATGCTTCCCGCTCACAACTTTCAGGAAAATTCCTGCACCTGAGCAGCAGGGCAGTGTCCCTGACAGTGACCTGAGGCCACAGTCAGCCAGACAAGGGTGACTGGCTAGCGTAGGGGGAGGAGCCTGTGTGTGACCCTGTGTCAGCCCTGCGTGGCCCCAAGCAAGACCCGCAACCATCCTTTGTCCCATGATTTCCTCTCTGTGCAACCGGGGCAGTGAGCCACCCTATGCCCGTCACAAGGCCAAAAGGGGCTCAGTGAGCCGGAGGTGCCAGGGTGCAGGGCTTCTGGTGGGCAGGAGACACTGGACGGGACTCCGCCCTGTGACCCCCGTGGAAAGCGCAGGCCCCGCCCAGGCAGCCTGGCTCCGCCCCCCGCTGCCCCTCCCCGAGCTGGGCAAGGTCAGACAGGTCCCGCCCTCACTTCTTCATCTGCACCATGGGCCTCGGGGCTGCGGCCAGGACAGAGCGAGGTGGCTCCCGGCCCCTGTGTGCGCGCCCAGAGGCCGGGGCACCCAGAGGAGTGTGGAGGAGAGCGGGCACCTCACTGGGGGTGTGGATTTGCATGTGGGCCACAGGCCCGGCGTCGTGCAGGGACGAGCCCAGGTCTGGGGCATGTGCGTGCTGCTGACCATGGGCGGGTACCGGGGTGCTGTGGGCACGAGGCGGGAGTGCCGGGCCTCCTCTGGTCATCCTTAATGCTGGAAGCAGAGCACAGCTCTCCCGGCCAGGCCCCCAGCCTCAGGGGAGACTTCTGGAGGGGACAGGAGGGGGTCTCCTGCCCCCGGCATCCTCAGCACCCTGCCCATGGCGTGACCAGTCTGAGTCATTTCCCTGGCCATCCCCACCCCCCAACCTGTGAACCTGGGACTCTGCTTTGTCCACTGCTGGGCCCCAGTGTCCAGAACAGTGCCAGGCACGTAGTAGGTGCTCAGCAAGGGTTTGGGGGTTGAGGAGCCCGGGCCCATCTGGTCATCGTCCTCCCTATGCAAGTGAAACCTCACAAGGCCCAACGCACCAACATCCAAACTCAAATGGACAATGCTGCGTGGCCGCCACCCCGCCATCAGGACCCAGAGCACTCCCACTGCCCTGGGGTCCTTCCCGCCTGTCTCAGGCCCACCCTCTCCACTCCCCTTCGCCCAGGCAGCCCTGACCTGCCCTCCGGCACCAGAATTTTGGCTTCTCTAGAATTCCATGTAAGCAAGGGCGTGTGACCCACTGACTCCCGCCTCTGCAGAGCCAGGTCCCGCTGCCACGTGGGTCAGAGGTGACGGGACAGGCCCCGGAAGGTGAAGGGAGACCCGCCTGCAGAACTGATGGAGAGGAACCCTTGGCCGGGTGAGAGGCCGGCCAGGGATGAGGCAGGCTTCCCGTGGGGGCAGCTGTCCAGAGCCTTGGCAGACCCTCCACAGCAGAGGCTCAGGAGAAGTTCCTGGCTAGGGAGGGAGGGCGTTGCGCTTACCGTCATGTGCAGACACAAGTGTGCACAGACACAAGTGTGCACACACAAGCACATGTGCACAAGGAGAGTGGCGGCCCCGCCCCCAGCGTCTGCCGGAGCCCCTTCTCCGCCCAGGGGAGCCTTCCCCAGGCTGCACAGGACCAGGGCGGGCGGCTGGAGGGGAGCGTGCTCCGGGGTCCCTGAAGCTGTCATGGGAAGCCACACTTGGTTCTTGGGACACTGGCCTCTGTGGCCCTGTGCTGCCACGTATGAGGACACTCAGTCACCCACACAGTCCCAAGTCCAGACGGCCTTGCTCAGCCCTTCCCAGCTCCCAACCTGCAGAAGCTGTGAGAAGCGGCTTCTATTAAGTCTCAAGCTACTAAGTTTGAGCTGGTTTGTTCCGCAGCAGTAGCTGGCAGATCATGATCCACTGCCGGTCCTGTTGGATCAATGGTCAAAACAAACCACCACCCATCAGACAAATCCAGTAGATCCACTGGGGCCCCTGCCTGACCCTTAACCCTGCTGTCTGTTCAGCACTGCAGCCAGAGTGAGACTGTGCTCAAAGCACCCAGTGACTCCCACCAAGTCTGGACGGGACCCACGGGCTCTGGGCAACCCACGCCCACAACCTCCCTCCCCTCCATTCCTCCCACTCTCCCCAACTTAGCCCACTCCAACTCTGGGGCTCTGGGCTACTCCCCCAGACTCACCAAGCACACCCCAGCCTCAGAGCCACCCCCCCCCCCGCTGTTCCCACTACCGGGGTCTCCTTCCCACCTGGCTCACATTCTGGAATGTGAAATGCACCAGTCAGTGAGGCCTCCCCCGCTCCCACCCCTTCCTCCAGGAAACACCCCCCACCCCGTCTCCAATGACTCTTCCAGCTCCTGATGGCGTGGTGTCTCGTATCTCAGTCTTTTGTCACCTGCCTTCATTATTCTGTGAGTGCCTTGCCAGTGGGGACTTCCTACTGTTTACCCCTCAGGGTCCGGAGTCGGGCCTGACACAGCACACCACTGTGAATGAGTGAATGCATGCACCACTCTGGAACTTTCTCGTCCAGCTGACACCCCTGATAGTGAGGGTGACCAGGAGAGCTCGGATCAAGACGGGATGTTCTCAGGAAAAAAAAAAAAAAAATCCAGTCAGGCACCATGAAGCACACCTGTAAACCCAGTGACTCTAGAGGCTGAGGCAGGAGGATTGCAAGTTCAAGGCCAGCCTCAGCAACTTCGCAAAACCCTGTCTCCAACTAAAATTTAAAAAGGGCTGGGGAAGAGGGTCAGTGGAGAGCACTTGCTAAGCATGCACAAATCCCTGGGCTCAGTCCCTAGTCCCAAGGGGAAGAATTCAACTAAAAAGTGTGCAGAGGAACCTGAATCGACATCTCTGCAGAGAAGACATACACACGGTCGATAAGCACATGGAAAAATGTCCAGGGTCACGAATCACCAGAGAAACACAAGTCAAAGCCACAGTGAGATCTCGTGACCCCACTGGCGTGGTTATCACCAAAAACACAAGAATGAGCACACGCTGGGCGGGGACGTGGAGAAAGGGGAACTCCCGGATGCTGCGGATGGGAATGTCCCCGCAGCTATTCCGCACGGAGGTTCCTCCAAAGACAAGAACTACCGTCTAACCCGCAGTGCTAGCGGGGAGCCTGGAGCCCAAGAGAGGAGCATGGCCCGCAGGGTCTGTGCTCCGGGCTCACAGAGGCAGCCTTCACGGTCCCCAGGTTTGCCTCCACCCAAGCCTCCATGGGTGGATAGGTGGCTGAAGAAGATGTGGCATGGCCAGGGTGGACTCCCAGGCAGCCGGAAGAGAAGGTGATTCTGTCATCTGCAGCAACCTGGGTGAGCCCAGAGGACGTGGCGTGGGACTGAGAGGAAAACCAGTGGTGTGCAGAAGTTGAGAGAGTTGGCCTTGCAGAAGCCGAGAGCGGAGCCTGGTGGGAGTTGACGTGCAGGGCTGGACAGAGGATGACCTCATGTTCCGCAGCGCAGCAGGGTGACCAAGGCGGACGTGGTTAAGAGTGTATTGCGACACAGCTAGGAGAGAGGATCTTAAATGCATCCAACACGAAGAAATGGTCAATGTTTAAGGTGATCGGTACGCTGATTACCCTGATCTGAGCAGTAGCCAGTGTGTACAGGTATCGAGATACCACGCCGTACCCCAGAAGGTACAGTGATTATGTCTCAACTAAAAATTAACCTTGAGCCACGGGGGATGGTGTACACCTGTCATCCCAGACTCAGGAGGCTGAGGCAGGAGGATGGCGAGTTCAAAGCCAGCCTCAGCGACTCAGTGAGGCCCTAAGCAACTCAGTGAGGCCCTGACTCTAAATTAAAAAAAAAAAGATGGCTCAGTAGTTAAGCGCCTGTAGGTTCATTTTCTGGTACCAAAAAAATAATAATAATATTTAAATCTTTATAAACTAGGTTGCTCTCCTGCCCACTCAAGGTCCACTCGTGCTTCAGAGGAGGCAATCGAGGCCCGGGCAGGCGAGTCCTTCCTTGAAGGCAGATGGGTCATTCACTGTTCAACGGTATTGATGCTGGGACGGGTCATAGCATGTCAGAACCTTCTGGAGCCTTTGAACCTGATCTCCTCAAGTCTCAGGGCTGCCGCCTGCAAGCCCAGGGTGGCCTCAGCCTCCTCAGGTCTACCATGGGATGACCCCACCGCAGAGGCAGGACAGACTGCCCGCGGCCGCCGAGCTGAGCCTGGCACCTCCCACCTGCTGCCCTGCCCAGGCGCCCTGCCCGCCATGCTCAGAGCCCTGCCTGCTTTCCTTAAGAGAAGAGCTGAAGGACCAGGAGCCTCCAGCCCCTGGCGGCCTGCCCTTCGGGCCACTCTGAGAAGGAAGCGAGTTCCTGCCCGGGTGGTGCCTGGCAGAGTGGGTGTCGCGTGCCCGGCTTGTGCGTGGAGTCGGGATTCGGCTGTGAGCAAGATGGACACGCCCTATCCAGCGGGCTCAGCAGCTTGCGCCCTGGAGGAGTCTCCAGTGACCTGGGGCTGGAAGAGCCCTAAGGAAGCCAGGGTGCTGGTCAGCTTCCCTGTCCCTGTCCCCACCTCCGAGGGACCAGCTGGGTGCTGCTCTGCCACCCCCTCCTGCCTTGTGACCTCAGCCCCACCCAGCCCCAGCCCCCAGCCTCCGCTTCCCCTTCCGGTTGAGACCAGGAAGGCAGGGACCACAACCTCTCCTAGACTGCGTTCCCACCCCAGGCAGAAGGGCGGAGTGGGCGCTGGACCCGGCAGCCGACCTCAGCCTTGGCCCACCCACAAGCCCCCAGTAGCATCAGACCCTCAAAACCTCCTCCCCTTCCCCTTTGCCAGCCCTCCCAGAAACCTGGGGTTCCCCGACGCAGCAGACATAACCATGGGCCTGGAACGCCCTTCCTGCCCGTCTCCATCTGACTGAATCTCAGCTGTCACCTCCTCTTCCCGAAAATCCCTGAGTTATATGTAGAAAAGGAATCCTGTTCATCTCTATACGCCAGGGCTTAGTGCAAGGGGATGGATGGGTGGGTGGATGGGTGGGTGGGTGGGTGGGTAGATGGGTGGATGGATGGGTGGGTAGATGCTTGGATGGATGGGTAGATGGGTGCATGGATGGGTGGATGGATGGGTGCATCCAGTTAGGCCACTATGCTGGACCACTGTATTTGTATGTATGATGGTCACTACGCTGGGCAGAAAAACCAGGGGTGTCTCTGACAGATGGACCCATTCACATTCATTCGGAGCAAGTCACTGTGTGCACTAATGTGCCACGTGACCAAGGGAAGCCTTGGGTCTGTGAGGAGCGTCTTCTCATTTCCAGAAGCTGTGTCTGGGAGTCTATGCCTTCTCAAGGCACTAGTCACAAGGGTCGACCTGAGCCTGGCATCCTTGCTTCAAATCCTGGCCCTGCCCTTTGCAGGCTAGGTGACCTTCAGTGAGTTTCTTAACCTCTCTGAGCCTCCATTTCCCCAACCGTTAAGTGCAGCGGAGTGTCGGCGCCTGTCTAGCAGAATGCTTCTCAATATTCACGGAGAAAACTCAGGAAAGCTGGAGCCCGTGGAAATCGCTGGACACACACAGCCATATTTCGGTCTGTGGCCTTGATCTAAGTCTGCAGAATAGCACGCATTGTGTGCACACAGTTACAACATGGGTCAGAGCAGGAGGCTGGGGTGCCCGAGACCGAGGCCCTCTGCTCCCAGGCACCCTGGACAGAGGCTACCTGAAACCCAGGCCCTGCTCGGTACCCTGCTGGCCCAGGCTGAGGGGGTGTGAGTCACGTCGCTCCCGCTGGTGGACACACCACCTGCCCAGAGACACCCCCGTCCCCCACCCTCGCTGACCCTCCCAAGGGTGGATGGTGACAGAGGGGCTGAGGGACACTGCAGGCGGGCGATCCACTCACAACCCACAGAGCTCACAGAGACCCCCTGGGAAATGCCCACCCTCACATCCACACATGCTCACCCAGGGAACGACTGGAAATATGGTTCTAGCCAGAGTGATGTTTCAGAAACCCCAGCCAGTAAGGAGGCACACTTAGACTCCTGGGTCCCTGGCCCTAAGGCCTAGGGGAAATGACTTCTTTTAAACAGAGTTTAGGAAACCTAGTGATCTCTCTGTGCAGAGCCTTTTACAGAGGATGCTGTGGCCCAGGAAGGTAGAGTGACTCACCCAAAGTCACACAGCACTGAGGGGAGATCCTGGCCCAGAACTCAGGATGCTGACTCTGGCTGGGTTCCTCCCCCACACCATGATGTTCCTGGAAATCGCCCCAATTCTACTTTGCAAAATGAGTCAGGGACATCTGTACTCTGGGGGCCAAAATTACTCCCAGGGACTCCCTGGCAAGAACATTAGTGTCTTTCGGGGTGTCTGAGAACAGAACTGGTCTTCCAGGAACTGATAACGAGACCATTGTGAGCCAGGTTCGCATCCTGGTCTGGCCACACCCCTGACACACAGGTGACCAGCCCACTTGACAGGATGTATCACTGAGGCCCAAGGGACTTGCCCAGGATCCTGCGAGCAGCTGCCCTGGTTCTGATACTCGGCCACCACCTCCAAGCCCAGAACCTTCCCTGAGCCATTCCCCTCAGGGACTCGTGCAGCTGGGCGGAGCTTACACGACACCAGCCCCCATGCCCATTCTCATTTTTTTCACATCTTTACTATAAAAGTAACAATACATGCTCACTTACGAAAATCTGAAAAATGCAGAAAAGTCAAAATAAGGAAGAAAGATCACCACCCACAGCCCCCACCCAGAGACCATCATTGTTACGGCTTGATGTATTTCCTCCCATAGTTTTTTTTTTGTTTAAAGACTTTTTTTAAATACCGTGGCTGAGATCATACTGTATATTAAAAGAAAAATAAAAACCGCGAGGTTATATCACGGGCACTTTTTTGGTTCTTTCTCCCTCATTTCTTTTTCTTTCTCTGAGTTTCATTTTTATTGGCTGCCTAACATTTGGTCCAGTGGAAGTTCCATAGTTTATTTAGCCGTTCCCTTATTGCTGGACATCACGGTTATTTCCAGTTTTTTGAAATTATGAATAATAAGAGATTTTGATGGGTATCTTTGCATAGAAAGCCTGTGTTTCCCATATTTAGGGGTAACTCCTAGGCAGGCTGCTGGTGCCCTCAGCCCCAGTGCCTCCCTGAGGCCCCAGGCCGCGCCCACTGTACCAGCCAGCAGAGAGGCCCTCAGAGGTGAGGGCACTACCCACGGCCCCAGCCGGTCAGCAAGGCCCACACGCCTTCCTCCGCAGCACATCTGCCTCCAGCTTCACGCCCCGCTGGTCACTCATTCATTCCTTCACTGAGCTCAACAGATAAGGGCACCTACTATGTGCCGGGTGCAGGTCTCACCCCAGGGGTACTGCCAGGGACCCAGCAGACAAATCTCCTGTCCTCAAGGTGCTGCCACATGCAAGGCATGATGGGAAGGGGCAAAAGGAAGGGGGAAGGGGGGCAGGTGCAGTCGCTCCCACCTGGACCTTTGGTTGTCAGCAAACCCAGGTGCTCATTTGCATATCACCTCATTTGCATACCACCCAGGGAGAGGTGGGCGGCTCTGAGGACCAGAAAGCTTTCCTGACATTTGGCCTTTCTTTAAAAATTGGGAAATTTCGCCAAAGCCTAAGGGGAAAGACCACACCTTGAATTAGAGCACTTACCCGCCACTCAGGTTGCTGTCACAGGCCCCCTTGGCCCTGGGTCCACTCCTCAAAGGGTTCCTTTTTTCACACTGGGGATTGAACCCTGGGGCACTTTACCATGAGAGACATTCTCAGTCCTTCTTGGTTTTTTGCTTTGAGACAGGGTCTCACTAAGTCGCTGAGGCTGGCCTCAGACTTGGTATCCTCCTGCCACAGCCTCCCAAGATGTGGAACTGGTAAGCACCACCACACCCGGCCACCTGTCCTCAAAGTGACCAGGGGGACAGAGCAACCCCCACCCCAGCCCTTGTCCTTCTGTCCAGGGCCTAGCCATCCAGCTCCCTGGGTTCCTCCTCTCTGGGAAGGAACCTTCTCCCCAGAGCCCACCTCCCCTGGCCCTGGAGGGAGGAGTGGCTTCCTGCACTGAACAATGGGGCCGGGATGTCCCTCAGCCTCTGGTGTCCAGGAGTGTGGGGATGTCTGACCAGCACCATTCCTGTTTGGGGAAGACAGGGAGTGCAGGGGTGGAGCGGGCGAGGGGCCGAGGGTGCGGAGCCTGAAGTCCCTGTGCACACGCTGAGCGCCCGCCTCAGGCAGGGAGGCAGGGGCCACTCCTGACCTGTGACCCAGAGCCAGGGCGCCTCCCTGCTGGCCCCACCTGTGAGATGAAGGGTGGCAGGAAGTAGCTGTGGAACGACAGTGCGCGCTCTCTGTAAGGCCTGGCCCTGGGCCGGTGGGTCAGACAAGGTGAAGCCGGGCAGTGGGGCGCAGGGGTGGCACTCAGACTCAGCCGCCACCCGCCCAGAATGCCACTCTGCCTTGCAGAGAGTGTGGCCTTGGGTGAGCTGCTTACCCTCTCTGAGCCTTGGGTTCCCAGTCTGTCAAATGAGGCTAATAGGTGAGCAGGCGTGGACAGCAGGGCTTGAGGATGGCGGCCAGCTGCGAGGAGGGCGTGGCCGGCCCCTGCCCGGCGTGGAGGACCTGCGGCCACCGCCCGCTCCCTCCTCTCACCTGGGCTCGTTCCTTATTGATGCTGCAGCAGTCACCATGGACTTGGTGCTAGGATCTGAGCATGGCTTGTCCTCACCAAAAGTCCCCCTGAGGCTTCGTCCCCGCTGTGACAGTATTGAGAGGCGGTGGGACAGTATTGAGAGGTTTCAGCCATTACCAGGGAGCAAGGCCTGGACTTGGGCAGTTCTCCTGGTGCCAGTTCTAAGGCCACCCACCCCCTCTGTTCCACCTCTTCCACCTGCATCTTCTTGTTCTTCCTCCTTTCCACCATGCCGGAAGCACGAGGCCAAGCAGAGGCTGGCATCACGCTGTTGGACCTCCCTTCCTCCAGAACCGTGAGCCAAAATAAACCTCTCTTCTTCACACATTACCCAGTCTCAGGTATTCTCTTATAGCAACAGACACTGGATTAAGATGCTTGGTGATTAAAGCAGCACACACATGTTTTTAACTCATAGTTCAAAAGGTCTGGGTGTTGACCGGTCTGTGGTGCTTCTGGGGGAGGCCCTGTTCCCTGCCCTTTCCAGCTTCTAGAGGGCACCTAAATGCCTCGGCTTGCGGCCCCTGCCTCCACTGCAAAGCCAGCAGTGCGGCATCTCCAAGTCTCTCCTGTTGCCCCAACTGCCCTCTGACTTCACCCTCTCTGCTCCTCTCCTCTGTTACCTGATCGTGCTGAAGAGCTCAGGTCCACAGAGAGCACCCGACACGGCCACAGTGCCTTCGTCAGACGAAGGCACCATTGCTCCACTCTGTCGCCTGCAAGCTTGATTCCGATGTCACCAGCTTTTCCACTCACACCATTGCCCCTTCCAGGAAGCCTCCAGGAGCCCCGTGGCATTTGGTCATCGAGTCCCTCGGTCCCCTCTGGGTTCCTCATCTGACACTTCTAGGAATGCTGCTTGGGTATTTGTAGAATGTCTCTCTGTTAGGGTTTGGGTGTCAGGTCCCCCAAAACTCATGTGTGAGACACGCAAGAAGGTTTGGAGGAACGGCTGGGTCGGAGCCTTCACCCCACAGTGCTCCGCCCACGGGATTGCCTGGGCGGTGGCTGGAGGAGGCGGGCACCCGGGCGCCGTTTGGGGTGCATCTGTATCTGGCCAGCGGAGTCTCTGCTCCCGACCCGCGGGTGGGCCGCTTCCCTCCGCCACGCTCTCCCGCCATGATGGTCAGCCTCTCCTCCAGGCCCCAGGAATGGCTGTCCATGGACCGAGACCCCCGAAGCCGAGGGCCCTCAGATACACTCTTCCTCCCTACAGGTGCTGCTCGGGCCGTTGGTCACCGCCGCCAAAAAGCTGAGCAAGCACCCTCCCCCGTCTCGTCAGCAGCCTCGCTGAGCCGTTCGCAGGCCAGGCCACTCCCCGCGGAAGCCGCACTGGCTGGGGGCCTGGGTTCTCCACACGGTTAATCGGCTGTGACTTCGTGCACGTCCGAGGTCGGTTCAGTGTCTCCCTCTATGAGACTTGGGCCGACATCAGACGGCGGCTGAAGGACCGTCCGACGTCCTGGAGGCGGCCTCGCCCGAGGCCTTTGTGGGAGGACCCCGGGGCTGTTGTCCTGTTCACCTTCCTTCAAGCCTCCTCCTGCCCAGGACTGCCTGTGTCCCCGCTGGACGTGGGCTCCCTCGAGGCGGCCTGCTCAGCCCTGTTGGCTGCCGAGCCCCGGCGCCCCGAGGGCGGCCTGGGACAACCAGCCCGGGGCTGGGAGCCTCGCGGCAGTGAGCAGCGCGAGTGTGCGCGACAGGATTGAGCCCCGCCTCGCGTCCCTGCGAGGCCACCGCAGCCCTTTCTACTTTTCACTTTGAGTCAGGGTCTCGCCGAGTTGCTCAGGCTGGTTGGAGAACATGGGATCCTCCGGCCTCAGCCTCCAGTCACTGGGATCACAGGCTACGGGCGGAAGCGGCTCTTTCTGAGGCAATGATCAAACCACGGATTTCCCTGGGCTTCCCCGTCCACACGGGCACAGGGACGACAGGCACACCCGCCACAGAGCTCGGCCACAGAATGCCCACCCTCCCACCCGCTCTCCGGCGAGAAGCTGGACCCCGGGGTGGAAAAGGAGGGCTGCCCAGCCACACAGGGGCCCATTTGCACACCCCCGGCTCTGTCTGTGACAGTGACACTGTGGCTGGGAGTCCCAGGGAGGCCGTGGCAGGCTGTTAACATCCTGAAGTCCACCCGAACCGCCTGGTAACGCGCCTCTGCTCCGGACCCCAACTCTCCCTGCCGTGTGAACTGCACTCAGAGCCCCCAGACTCCTCAAGAGCCAGGAGCTAGTGGGCACTGCTGCTGGCGGGGTCCTCCGAGCCCCTGAGGGGCCAGTGCCCGGGACACACTGGGCGTGACAGTTTTGAACTCTGTCCTGCTATGTTCTGGCACACAGTAGGTGCTCAGTGAAAAACTGATGTGGCCCTGGCCCCGCCCACCGGTGCTCCCCCCCCACCCCAGCGTGTCCTCAAGCCTCCCTGGGGTGGTGACGGACAGGAGAGGAGCCTCTGAGCGCCTATCTCCGGAGGGAAGCGGGGAGATAACAACCTCTCACTTTCCCGCTGCCCCAGGGTGGAGATAACCCAGGAGGAGCCAGCAGTGCCCCAGCCCTGCTAGCAGCCGGCCACCCACCCGCCCGGGGCTCCCACCAGCCCACTATCGCTGACTCCAGGCTGAAACCCAAGATGCGGCTCGGAAGAGAGGCCGGGACAGTGGGCGATGAGCCAGGGGAGCTGGTGGGAGGAGGGTGACTCCAGCGTCCCCTGGCAAGTGACCTCTAGGCCGCAGCAGCCTCCCCAGGCTTGGTGCCACCCCCCCATCCAGCCCACACTCCCCAGAGCTGCCCTAAGGCACAGCCTCTGCCTAGACCACCAAGGGCCCTCAAAAGTGCCCAGTCCAGCCCTCTTGCTAGCTAACGAAGAAGCTGAAACCAGAGAGGTTGGGGAGCTCATTCAAGTCACACAGCATGTTGACAGCAGAGGAAGGACCTGAACACAGATCCCCCGGCGGCTGCGCGTTCCTCTTCAGCACATCAGACTTCTGTCCTCAAATACAAGCCAACGATTGGGAGCAGGGAGCCCAGGGGTTAGAGCGCAGCAGGTCTAAATTCTACAAGGAGGGTTGAAGAACAGAGACGACGGGGCTGCGTGGTACGGGGAGGAACCCAGAGCCGGGAGCAGGACAGCAGGTTTGCGCCCTGCCCTGCCACCGACGCACCGTGACCCCTTGACCACGTCCCTCCTCCTCCCTGGGCCTCCGTTTGACCATCTACTATGAACAGATGGAAACGGGCTGGGGCGTAGCTCAGCCCCGGCACTGCAAAAAAAAACCCAGCGAGCACAACAGCCGTACCGCGAGAGTGCTGTCCAGCGGCTGAGGGACGTCCTTTGTCCACGGGGCGCAGGACAGCGCTGCCCCTCCCAAAGGCTGCTTCGCCCTCCTGTCTCCGGCTTCCCAAGGATGCGGGACTTGGGTCCAGCCTTGAGGAGCCGCCCCTCCGGCAGGTTCCCCTAGGAACCCGTGGCCACCTGTGGGTAGCGCTTCCCCCCAGGAAGCTTCCAGCACCCAGGGCTGGATGAAGGTGAGTGTGTGAAGGAGCCCGAGGCCCGGCCTCCCCTCACCAGGTGGGGGCACGGTGCCCAGGGCTGCGGGCGTGGCGCGGGACTCTCACCAGGAAGCGTGACGGCAGCCCGGGCACTGCCCTGCTCCCAGCCCACCGGCTCCTGGTGCCCACGGTGCAGCCCGGCCTGAGACCCAGAGCGCCAGCCCCAGCGCGTGGCCACACCGGGCAGGGCAGGCCGGCCCAGGGCTGCAGCACCCAGGCCCTGGTCCTCTCGTGCTGAATCTGATGCTCACAGCGGAGTAAAGGCACGGGGGGGGGGGGGGGGGGGCATGGGGAACGAGGCAGGGAGCAGGGGCCCGGGGCCAGCTCTCCAGCTGCGGAGCCCTGACCTGCTCCAGCACCCTCTGCCTGGCCGCTGCCCGCAGTCCTCATCTGAGTGGCTGAACCAGTTTCCTCCTGAGGGTGTTGCTGATAACAGGTCACAGCGGGATCATGACGATGACATGAGACACCGTCACTCAAATAGAAACTTCCCCCAAAGAGAAAAACTGCCCAGCCTGGTTGGAGTTGAGGGAAACGGAGGCCAAGCCTCCATGAGAGGCCACTGTGCCTCCGCTGGGATGGATGCAGTGGCAACGTGGGTCGGGACAAGGACACAGTGGTCTCCTCATTTGCTGCTTGCAGGATCAACAGAAGACGCTCAGCCACTTTGGAAGACCAGTTGGCGGTTCCTCAAAATTCAGCATGTGGCCAGGTGCCTGGCGTCTGAGCGCTGAGCTCAAGAGTTCAAGACCAGCCTGAGTGACAGAGCGGGGCCCGTGACCCCGTCTCAACGACATGTGAGACAGAGAGCTGACCTAGAACCCAGCATTTCCCCTTCCAAAAGGGAAATGAAAACATATCCACACAAATGCATAGAGGCCAACACCCCAGCAATATGTCCCTAATAGCCAAAAGGGAGACACGACCCGATGTATCAAATGTGGCAGATCCATACAATGGAATATTACCCAGTCATGAAAAGGATGGAATGTAACCAGGCATGACCACACACACCTGTCTTCCCATCTTCTCAGGAGGCCGAGGCAGGAGGATGGCAAATTTGAGTTCAGCCTTGGTGACTTAGCAATTCCCTGTCTCAAAGCAAAATGGGCTGGGGGTAGCTCAGTGGTACAGCACCTGCCTACCACGCACAAGCTCGGGTTCAACCCCCAGTTTTTTTAAAAAAGAAGGAATGACATGGGAATGCCCCAACACCGCACTCCCGGAAGTGCATCTCGAGGCCGCACGAGGGATGATTCCATTGACACGAAGCCTTCAGAACAGACAAATGCGCAAAGGCAGAGCGTAGAGGAGTGTTTCCAGGGCTGGGGAGGCAACCTGGGGGTGACCGCCGACAGGATCGGGTTTCTTCGGGAGACGAAGATGCTCTAAACTTAGACAGTGGGTTGGCCACACAACATTGCAAACACTCAAAACCACGGAATCATGCACTCGACGTGGGAGCACTTGTTAGGAGACGTAAGTTGCCTCTCCGGGGTGTGGTGGCCACGCCGCCGGGGCACCCTCGTGAGAACCTTCTCAAAAACCAACAGCTACATGATGGGGGGGGAGGGGTTAGTGTTAGGGTTAGGGTTAGGGTTAGGGTTGGGGGGGGCAAGAATGGAGGAAGGAGGGACTGTATAGAGGGTAAAGAGGGGTGGGAGGGGTGGGGGGAAGGGAGAAAATAACAGAATGAATCAAACAACATTACCCTATGTGAATGTATGATTACACAAATGGTATGCCTCTACTCCACGTACAGAGGAACAACATGTATCCCATGTGTTTACAATAAAAAAAAAGAAAAAAAAATCAGCATACTACAGTGATGCAGCCACATCAATGTTCATAGCTGCTCAATTCACAATAGCCAGACTGTGGAACCAACCTAGATGTCCTTCAATTGATGAATGGATAAAGAAACTGTGGTGTATATATATACAATGGAATATTACTCAGCCATAAAGAATAATAAAATTATGGCATTTGCAGGCAAATGGATGAAGTTGGAGAATATCATGCTAAGTGAGATAAGCCAATCCCAAAAAGCCAAAGGACAAATGATCTCGCTGATAAGTGGATGATGATACATAATGGGGAGTGGGAGGGGGGCAAGAATGGAGGAAGGAGGGACTGTATAGAGGGAAAAGAGGGGTGGGAGGGGTGGGGGGAAGGAAAAATAACAGAACGAATCTAACACCATTACCCTATGTAAATGTATGGTTACACAAATGGTATACCTCTACTTCATGTACAACCAGAGAACCAAGTTGTACCCCATTTGTTTACAATAAAAAAAAGATGGTCATTCAAAAAAAAAAACAAAAACAAAAAACCAACAACTAGGGGCTGGGGAGGTAGCACAGTTGGAGCGCTTGCCTCACAAGCACAAGGCCCTGAGTTCAATCCCCATCACCAAAAAAAAAAAAATCTACAATCGAAAAGGGCCCGGATGAGCCACAGCAGAGCACTTGCCCAGCCCGGGCGAGCCCTGGGTTCAATCCCCAGCACTGCTTAAGCACAGGGCTGGCCCCAGCTCCAGGGCGCCCGGAGCTCAGCAGTGGTAACTGCTACGATCATAACTACTGTTTATCTTGGTCGAGCCCAGGCGGCTGCACCACTGAAGCACCCCCAGCCCTATTGATTTTTTGAGACAGGATCTCGCTAAGTTGCCCGGACTGGCCTCAAGCTTGCCAACCTCCTGCCTCAGCCTCTGGAGGCATTGGGATCGCAGGTCACGACACCGCGCCCTGTTTAGGATCATTATTCTTGTTATTTTCAATCTCATCTTTTCTTCCTCACACCAACCCATAAGGTGGGCAGGGGAGGCAAAGCAAGCCTTGGAGAAGGGCCATGTCCCACAGGAAGCAGGGGCCCAACACCTCCCTGGAACACGTGAGAGTGGGCCAGGCGGCCTTCCCAGGGTGGGGTGGGGCGCAGGGACCCCTCAACTGCATTTCCATCTGCCCGGCCCGTGGTGGACTAGGGGAGGGGCCGTGGGGGCCCCAGGGGCTGGCCCTCCGGTCCCTCCCCTCCAGGCCTGTCTCCCCATCTATCAGGGGGGCTCACCAGTGGTTTTTGCTTCAAGTCACCCTGGGGCCAAGAAGGCAGTTGAGTCCCTAGGGCCCTCAGGGACTCCGCCCATGTCCCTGCCTCTCCTCCAGCCCTGCCCAGCCCTGGAAGGCAGGATGTAGCTGCAAAGGTAGGTGGGGAGGAAGGCGTGGGGGCGGGTGCACAGGAACCTGCATCCCGGGGCCAGGAGATAGGAACTCCAGGTGCTTGTGGCGCAGCTTCCGGCTCCAGCCCCGGGAAGAGGCCTCGGCTGCTGCCTCCGGGGACGCAGGACCTGGCCCGAAGCCCGGAGCCCTTCCTGGACCCGGTGCCAGCCCTGCTGCTTCCTTCTGCAGGGGAGACACTCTGGAGCCTCGAGCTCGGGCCTGGTCCCGAGGTTCCGCCCACCAGCCCCAGACCCTCCGCGTACCCAGCAAGAGGGTGAAGCTGGGCCCGTGCGGGGCGCTGGGACAGGCGTCCACGTGTCCCGCTGAGGATGAGTGCACAACAGGGAGGGGGGGTCCCGAGGCCAACCAGGGCAGGCTTGTCCCCCCGGCGGACGGCTGCAGCTTGGCTCCCGTCAGCTGGAGCTAGACCTGATTTTTCAAGAGAAGTCAGAAATCTAACTGTGAAGTCTCAGAGTTTGGAAATTTTTGCAAGCAAAGCTTACACATGCCCAAGGACGGGCTGTAGGCCACCTTGAGCAGCACCGTCCCGTTGATGGACGCCACCACGGTACAGCCCAGCTCAGCGGGGCCCAGGGGAGGACAAGGACACACGAAATCTCCAAGTGGCCCAGGTGCTGAGAAGCAGGGCCCAGCCACAAACCCGGGCCCCCCGACTGGAAGAAGGTGCCCCCACCAAGCTATTCCTTTGTTTAAAAACAGAACGCGACCCTTCCGCCCTCAGTCTGGCCAAGGAACAATGGAGCGTCCACAGAGCACCCGCACAGGAGCAGCAGGAAGCGCTTATGTGTGGAGCTGCTGGCCGCCACTGTCCGAGGGCGAGGGGACGGCGGTCCAGGAGGGCGTGTGTCTCAGGCAGAGGAAGAGTGCGAGCGTGAGGCGAGGCCGGTGTGGCCCAGCGTGGCCCAGCGTGGAGGAGCCCAGCCCCAGCCACCTTCGACGTCCTGACCTCCGGCCACGGCAGCTAAGGCACAAAAACAGGGGGAATCGTTCTGGCATTTGTTTTCAGCGTCCCTCCTCCTCCCCGTCTCATGGTCCTTTCCTGGGACAGGAAGGGGGACGTGAAGGTGGACCTGGGGTCACTCCCTGGGAGCGGGAGGTGGGGGAGGGGAGGAGCCTTGAGAAAACTGGGTCGCGTACCCCAAGTGGCGGTAGGTGGCCCTGGCGCAGAGCCAGGTCTGTGGCCCTCCCCGCTCCTCCCCGCTGGCCTCCCCTTTCTCAGCAGAGGCTGGCCTCAAGCCAGCCCTGGCCTAGGCTGCCTCAGGTTTCTTCCCTGAGCTGAGGGGGCAGTTCCCGGCCCCAGCCAGACTCCACACTCCTGCCTGCCCAGCTGGACTCGGAGCAGCTGGATTCCTTCCGGGAATGGCTCAAACCCCAGGTCCAAAGGCCACCTGTGTCCAGTGAGAAGTGTCCCCACCCCCAAACCTCCGGTCCAGCTGGGCTGCAGCAGCCCCTAGCAGAGCCTGTAGCTGGAACCCCCCAGTACATCCTGCCCTGGTGGGACTTGTGGGTAGGATGTCCAGGGGAGCCATGGTGTCCCCTTGGGCCACATTCAGCATTACAGGAGGGAATCAGCACCCTGAGGAAGAGACCAGAGCGATCAGGCCATTTGGCCAAAGTCCCTGACACAGTCATGAAGACCAGTTTCATAGAAGAAATAAGCAAATGTGTTCTCGTCATGTGGAGTCGGGATGTACAGAGGAAGCCCTGGCCCCACTGCTCCCTGGCCCTCTCCCCTGCTTCACTTTGTCCCCAGCGTCCCCTCTGGAATATATTATGGAGTTAATAATATAGACTGCCACCTGTGTCCCCAGGAGGCATGGGTGTTGTGGGCTGTGTCTACCATAACCCCAGCACCTTGAGCCTTACACCCAGATTACCCAGGGCTGGTTGGGTGGCCCAATGTGATCACGAGGATCCCCCAGATGTGGAAGGGGGGACAGAAGAGTGTCAGTGTCAGAGAGATTTGATGACCCCAGGCTGCTGCATTTTTAGGGGGTGGAGGGGTACCAGGGTTTTGGGGTGCTTAACCAGGGGAGCCACATCCCCAGCCCTTTATTAAATGTTTTGTGAAGAGACAGGGTCTCACTCAGTTGCTTAGGACCTCGCTAAGTTGCTGAGATTGGCCTTGAACTTGCGATCCTCCTGCCTCAGCCTCCGAATCACTAGAATTACAGGTGTGCACCACCACGCCCGGGTTGCTGCTGGCTCTGAAGGGGAGGAGGGGGCTTCAGGCCACAGAATACAGAAGGGCAAAAACCCCCAGAGGAACCCACTTCAGACTTCTGAGCTCCAGGACTGGAGGATGGATTCCTGTTGTTTTAAGCACCATCTGTGCACTCCTTTGTTATAGCAGCAATTAGAAACTAATACAGTCGTGGCCCCTTCAGGAGCATTTTTCTCTGAATTTACTTGTTGGTTGGTTGGTTGGTGGTGCCGGGGGCCAGGCAAGCGCTCCGCTGCTGAGCCACACCCCACCCTGGGACGATCTCCCACTCACATCCTGTGAGTCGCTGCTCTGCATAGGAGGCCCCGCGACCACCAGACCACCCAGGGGAAGGAGCTCACACGGGCTGTTCTCCAGAAGGAAGGGCAAGTGCTCGCCCCTCGCCCAGCCAGCATGTGGCAGGCCTGGGGCTTGGACACCTGCCCCAAAGTCTGGCTCGCCCACCACCAAGCTCCACAGCCCTGGCACGGCCACAGGAAAGAGGTTCTTCAGGACGCACGGCCTCCCTGCCTGAGGTCCCTGCCCTCGCAGCCCGTCCTGTCCTGTCCCTGTGTGGAGGGCTGGCAGGCGTCCAGAGCCACTTTTCCTCTTTCACTATTACACACAGTGCCACGAGGACACTTGTGAGCACGTGAACCAGTTTCTCAGGAAACGCCTGGGCCAGTCCTCGCTGGGTGGCCCTGGGTCGGCCACACTGCCTCTCTGAGCCTTGGTGTCCTCAGCTGTTAAATGGAGTATCTGCTGATGCCTCCTTCACAGGCGCCTTCCCTGTGCAGAGCCTCCTCCGCAGGGCCAGGGCTCACAGTGCTGGGGAGCCGACCCTGCGACTCAGCCGTCCCTGGCCGCTCGGTCTGAGTGAGGTCTGTCCCGTGGAGCTGAGCTCAAGCCCAGGCCATGCTGCACACCCAGCCTGCCCAAGGCGTGGACCCCAGGGCCCTGGGGCTGCGAGGTCCGTGCTCCACTGATGCGCCCCGCAGCGCTCACGGGGTCAGACGCAGAGTGGTCACTTCCTGCTGGGGATTTTGAGCCAGCCACTCACCCTGTGGCCGGGTTTTGGCGCCCTCCCCCGTAACGGAGGACAACGATGACAGCTCCCAGGGTCCCCCACAGATGGAACCCTGGGAGGGAACACCAGGATAGAGAAGGCCAGGACACTCCCGGCTCCAGACCGCGCGGGCCTCCCAGAGGGAGCGGGGAGCTCGGGAGGCGGCCCCGTTCGGCCGGGGTCAGGGAGGACTTCCCGAGGAAGGGGCATCGGAAGTCCTCGGGCAGCCCAGCTAAACCGGAGGCGCCCCTCTGTGGGGGTGGGCTTCAGCTGTCCTGAGGCCGCGGGCGCCACCAGACCGGGCAGGAAGTTGGCCAGGGGCCTCTGAGAAGGGTTTTCTGGGTGGAAGCGGCGGTGCGGTTCCTCGAGTTGGGAGTGAGGTCAGAGCGTGGCCGACCTGGCAGGTGTTCCTCCTGGCCAGTGCTGGGCCTGCCCGGGAAGGCAGCCACCCCAGGCCCTCCCTGTCGCCAGCCGGCGGTCAGGCTTGGGCGGCCTGATGCCCCCTGTGCTGACTCATGTCCGTCCGGCTGGCCTTGGTGGAGGGAGGGGCCGACCCCTCGCCGTGCTTGACCTTATCAGGCCTTGCTGTGTCCAGCGCCTGGACGAGGGCAGGGCCTCAGCACCCCCTCCCCCTGTCCCGTTAGGCAAGGCCTGCATGAGCTCATGGGAGCCCAAGGCAGGGACGGACAGGCAGGGCGGAGGCCCAAGAGGGACCAGGGCCACAGCCTGGCTGGGGTGCCCTGTGGGGCTTGCCCGTCGGCCCCCTGCCCGCTGGGACAAGGCTGGGCAGGGGCTATTTTTAGTTCCCCAGTGAGGACTAGTGGGACCTGGACATAGCAGCTGCTACACTGCCCTGCCACAGCCTGGCCCTGGGCACACAGGGGCATGTGCCCGGCAGCGGCCACGCCCAAGCGCACGAATACTCACGCAGCAGCTGGAGCTCAGGCGGGAGCGGGAGCAGGCCTGGGTCTGCCCGGTCTCACACCAGAGGTGGGCCTGAGACACTCTGTCCAACCTCCAACAGGTCACTGGGCTCTGCAGGAGTCCCCAGAGTGCCACCTGTGTCCACACACCCCTGCTCCCTGCACCACTAGCTGGCCCTTCTGATGGAAGCCTCAAGAAGGCCTCGTCCTGGGGGCTGTAACCAGGCAAAGACTAAGAGAAGGACCTTAGAGGAGGCAGCTCAGAGGGCCGGAGGGCACAGAGTGGGGGCCACCCGGCTGGGCGGCCAGGGAAGGCTTCCTGGGGGGGGGTCCCTCAAAGGAGTGAGCAACAAAGCTCTGCCTGGTTTCAAGAAGCCTGGAGTGAAGAGTCGCCCACCACTTAGGAGACTGAGACCGATGACGGACAGCTGCCACCCACCAGGCCCTGACACGCAGCCCATCTCACGCTCACGTGGACCCTTGTGAACCCACTACTGCCACCATCTGCAGATGAAGAAACAGGCCAGGGAGGTCTTGGCACAGGGCCGACGAGCCCGCCTTCAACACCCACGCTCCTGGCCAGCCTGGGGGCACGGGGTGGCTTGTGGGCCGGGGTTGTTCCAGCCATCTATCTCTGTGAAGCAAATGATCCCAAAATGTAGTGGCTTAAAACAAGAGTGACCCTTGGCTCTGCTCACAGACCTGCGGGGTGAGCCGTCTCAGAAGGCAAGGCACGTCCTTCTCTCTGTGGGATCTACTGGGGCCACTGGGACGGGGCTGGACCATCGGGAGCTCTGTGGGACGGACAGCTACAGCCTCTGCTGCTCTGCGTGGGCCTTTCCCTGGGGCTGCTGAGCTTCCTCAGAGCATGGCAGCCGAGTGCCAAGCAGGGGCACCCTCAGAGGTGGGCAGTTTCTTAAAAACAGGTGCCAGAGACTCACCCAGTGTCGCTGCCACCAGACGAACCAAGCATCTGCAGGCCCAGCTCCAGGGAAGGGCATGTAGATCCCCGTCTCTCAGTAAGAGGAGGGATAAGTAATTGGGGGGAAAAACTTGTTCTAAAGCACCGAAGTGAAGATGGAACAGACCCAAGGCCAGCAACTGAAGCCTCACCCGAGCCTCGTCCTTTTCCCAGACCCCAGAACCCCACCAGGCGGCTCTCAGGCCTGGGGCAGGCTGCCCATTTCCTCCGCCCTCACCCCTGCCCTTTCCATTTATATTTTATTTTCTGCCAAGCACAGAGAGGCCATTGTGTGTGGCCAGAGGCTCCGCTGCTCTGGCCTCTCAGAGGCAAGTGGGTAGCTCCACTGGTGCAGAGGAACAGGGTGCCCAGGCTGGGGAGTGAGCTCCACCTCCCCGGCCACAGTCCCAGGGTCCCAGGGTCCCAGGGTCCCAGGGTCCCACCACTGTCCTGCCTCTTCTGCTCTCTCCTTACTCACCCCAGGGGATGGAAACCCCAGCAGGGTTTGGAAATTGGCATTTCTGGATCCTTTGTGGGATGCCAGAATAGATGTCCTACCAAGACCCTCTCCCCCTGACCCCTAGAATTTCATGATTCTGGGGTTGGAAGGACCCCAACACTATCAAATCCAAAAGGCTATTTCCATGATCTTCTCCTTAAGATTCTTCATTTCTAATACATTGTGATTCAGTTCGACAACACCCATCAAATTGCAGACGAGGCTGCCCTGTTGACCCAGCGGTTCTGCCTGCAGGGAATCTTCTAGCCTCAGGTCAAGCGTGTGCTGAAGAGAGGACTCCAGGAGAAGCTGGGAACGCCCTCCAGGTCCCTCGATGAGGACTCATTACCTGAGGGGCTGTGGAGCCACACACGTAGCTGTCACCCTGAAGGACAGTCAGCGTCGGGAGCAAGAACATGGAGCAGCCAGGCACAGTGATGCACGCCTGTAATCCCAGTGACTCAGGAGGCTGAGGCAGGAGGATTGCAAGTTTGAGGCCAACCTCAGCAACTTAGCAAGACTGTATCTTAATGAAATAAAAAGGGCTTGGGCTGTAGCTCAGTGGTGGAGCACTTGCCTAGCATGTGTGAGGCCCTGGGTTCCATCCTCAGCCCCACATGCAAAAAAAAGTGTGGAGTCCTCCCCCAGATTACATGCAGAAGAAGGAGACTGGGCTGTGCACCTATTGAACTTGTCAAAATAAGCCTCTGTACATGCACTACAGCTCTGCGTGGCAAGCAGAGGGAACCCCTGAGGGACGCGCTGACTGTGAAGGCCGGGCTCTGGGTGTGTACTGGCTCTCTAGCTGCTATAACAAATGACCGCGCCCCGCCATCCACAGTAAACAGGCTGAAGCAACGGAACTTTATTCTTACGATTCTGGAGGCTGAACGTCCAAAAGCGAGGTCTCGGCAGGGCAGGACACCCTGCAGGCTCTCAGGGAAAGCTCTGGCCTGTTCCGGCTTCTGGTGGCTTGCCATGCTCCTGGCTGTGGGCCACGCAGCTCCTGTCCTGCCTTCTCTCCGGTTTTCAAATAGCCCTCCTCTTTCTCCTATAGGGACACTCCTGGATTTAGGGCCCACCCTAACCCAATGCGACCTCATCCTGAAGTCCTTCCTCGACATACATCAGCAATAACCTTTATTCCAGGTGAGGGCGTGTTCTGAAGAGCTGGGCAGACACGGACTCGGGGGACCCCGTGCCCCACGGGTAGGAAGGTAAACACACTTCTGCACCCTTGTCTTGCGCAGCGCGCCTGTGTTTACGGGTTTATGTAGCACGGGTGCTGCTACTTCACTTGAATTGTTTAAAATTCTAAATTCCCAGAAGACACAATGTCTTCAAAGATCCATTGCCTCCCAAGGCCAATGTCTCAGGTTTTCTGGGAGACCCAGGGGTCCCCCCCACGAGGTCACCTCTCACCCCTGCCCTTGCTGACCAAGCTGGACATTGCTGGACCGTGGGGTAAGGAGCTTCCTGAGTTCCTGGCAGCATGACCCTCGACATTCCCAGCCTGGCACCTGCTCTGGGGATGGGGACAGGAGGGAAGCAGTGGACAGGACTGGGCACCAATGACCCACTTCCCATTAAAGGATCCTTGGGTGTCCTGGACATCAGGGACCCAGCCCCTTGTTTCAGACAGGGAAGCTGAGGTTGCAGTGGACAGTGTTTGGCCGAGGTCACCTCCTGCGTGGAGCGTGCGTCCGGTCCTATCACGCCTCAGCAGGAGCCTTCCCCAGCCGCCAGCTGTGCCCAGCACGTCACCCTGGTTTACCCGGGAGGAAAGCGGGAGGGGATCGCCAGCCCCGATTACAGATGAGGGACACTGAGGCTCAGGCTGGCGGAGGAGGAGACGGGCCTGTCCTTTGTCCAGTCAACGACGCCTCCTGGGCTCAGACCCGTCAGTGCCGCGCTGGGTGCCGAGGACCCACGGACACACCAAGTCCCCTGTGCCTCCGGATAGTCCAATGGCTGTGCCCTGGCTGGCCTCTGGGTTCTGGTCTGCGTTCCTCTGATGGCCCCTGCCTGCCTTGCCCTGTCCTCTGCCGGCTGCGCTGTGGGCCAGCGGCAGTGACCCTGACTGCCCTGCCTGCGTCCGTGAGGCTGGTGGGCCACACCCCTGGGTCTCCAGGCCCACTTGGAGACCGCAGGTGGGGGCTGGGGGGGGCGCCCTGGCTGAGACATCAGGTGGCTCAACCGCGCCCCCGGGGGCCCTGGGTGATTAATTAATCATCAGGCTGCTTAAAGATTAACGCGGGCAGGACGGGGAAAGGCTTAACCCATGATGGGGGTGCAGAGCAGTGCCCATCCCTTCCCTGGGCACTCCTGACCCATGACACCACCCCTCCCACCTCTGCGGCCAGCCTCTCCTGGTCTCCAAGGAAGGAAAGCCCAAGTCACAGGCAGGAGCTGCTGGGAGGCATAAGACAGGAACGAGCGCGCTGAGCGTGGGGCCTTGCACAGGGGCGCGGGCCTGTGATCCCAGCAGCTCGGGAGGCTGAGGCAGGAGGATCGCGAGTTCAAAGGCAGCCTCAGCAACTTAGAGAGACCCTGAGCAACTCAGCGAGACCCTGTCTCTAAATAGAACAAAATATAAAAAAGGACTGGGGGTGCAGCTCGGTGAAGCAGCCCTGGGTTCAACCCCCAGGGCCACGCAGCTCTCCTGGGCTTCACGACCCTCAGCGAGTCCCCTGCCCCCTCCCCCGAACTTCAGTTTCACCATCAACAAAATGAGGACACCAGCGGCTTTGAGGATCCAGAAGATGGTGTCTGCAGAGTGGCCGGGCCAGCGGGGCACTTAGAAGGTGCGGGTGTCTTCCTGCCCTGTGGCAAAGTCAGAGTCAGATTCAAATCCCCAGGAAGGAGAAAGTGTCCCTCTCCCCAGGGACACTGAGGGAGGGGAGGCACCTTCCTCACCTGGGCTGATTCACATCTGCGCAGGGGGCGGGGCAGAGAGCGGACCGACTGGGAGTCTCCCTTCCCTCAGGTGCAACCACGTCCCCAGGCCCCTGCTGGCCAATTCCAGCAGCCCTGGGTCAGCATGGCCAGGAAGGGGAGTTCCAGACCACCCCCACAGGGGGGCCCAGGGATCACCCTCCTCTCGCACTTCCTCAGAGGCAACGCTGCCAGGGGCCCTGCCTGTGTCCATCTCCCCTGCACGTTAGGTAGCAGAGGCCAGCCCTGCCCTGTCCAGCCCACCAGTACGGCCAGCCACCTCCCCTTCCTCCAAAGGTGCCACGGGGTCAGTCAGTGAGCCGCGGTGACTCAGGTCTGGGAAAGACCCATGAGGTCATCTGGCGGCCTGGCCACCTCTGGAGCTCAGGAGCCTGTCTCAGCCCCTGGACTCACCGGCCTGGGGATTCCCCCGGAAGGGCAGCCGTCTGTCCTCCTGGCTGCAGGATGGAGCCCCCTGAATTTCCCAGACCTACCGGGTGGGTGCCAAAGGCAGGCCTCAGGAGAAGGCCCGTGCCGCCACCCTCAGAGCGGAGGGGATGGCTCTGTGCAGGCCTGGCGCAGAGCCAGGGCGGGGCAGGAGCCGGGCGGATCACGGCAGAGGCTGCGCCCGCATTCCGCTGAGCAGACCTGATGATTCCAGAGCTGGCAAGCCCCTTGCCCAGGACCAGCTGCCCGAGATGTGGGCTCCACTGCCCATACCCGCAGCTTCGGGCCCTGGAGCCCTGCTGGGCACCCCTCTGGACCTCAGTTTGCTCATCTGTGGAATGGGGACCAGGAAGGCTGTCTGGCCGGGTGGCGGTGGGACACCAAGTGGGCGATTCCCATCCCGGTCGCAAACAAACTGCAGCAGGTTAGAAGACCTGGGGGGGCCAGGGGTCCACAGCTGGGCTGATGGCAGAGGAGGGCCGTGGGGCAGGGGGAAGGCCCCACAGAGGCCCACAGCAGAGTGGGCACAGGAGCTGGAAGGGGTCGGGGGACCATCTCCCGCCTCGTTGGTCAGAGCCACCCATGGGCTGAGCCCACACTGAGGGACCTGGCTGCAGGAGGCAGCCTCAGGCACAGGACCTGGGGACAGCAGGAAAATAATCAGTAATAATGGAAATGGCTCGTTCAGCTTGGCCAGCTCGGCCATGGGTAGGCTTTGTTCTGGCCCCTGGGGACAGTCAGGACCCGAGCAGGCCAGTCCCACTCCGTGGTGGGGAGGAGCAGGTGGGGAGTGAGATACGGAAAGCCCAGGGAGACCCCGGCCATGGGACCAGAGACCATTTACGTGGACAGGGAGGGTGAGGCCCAGCAAGTCAGGGCGCGGACGCTGGCGCCCCTCCTCTCTCCACTCCGAAGCCCAGAGAGGCTGCTCGGAGAGGCACCCAGGAAGCTCCCGGCCCTCTGCTGTTCCAGGCTCTGAACCTGCACCGCGGCAGTGCCAGGTGGGCAGGATGCCAGGCTCGGGCACCCACAACAGGAGAGCCGGCCACAGAGGAGCGTTCCCAGACAGGCCGGGCACATTCCTGCCGGGTGCCACTCTGCCCCCCCACCACCCCACCCTGTCCCCCACACACAGTGCCCATTGTCTGCCCCAGACACTTGGAACTGCCGCTCGCCTCTGGCCCCAATACCTCTCGTGCCCTCCCCTTCCCCGGAGGGGCCCCACAAGCCCAAGCACCCCTCTCCTGGTCCCCAGACCCAACGGGCAGCAGAACAGCCATGCATTTATCTGGGAACCAAGCAAAGATCAGAGCAAGGAGGTGACTTGCCCCGCCACACAGGCCGAACCCTAATCCCGGGGCCTGACTTGATCCCTCTCTGTAAGCACAGGCCATGGGGCACCCTGCTGGCCAGCTCCGACCTGCACCACAATGGGCCAGGCCCGGCCCCACGGGCTGCCCCGTGAGCACATCCCCATTCTACAGACCAGGAGCTGACTCAGGGAGGACAGTGGCTTGCCAAGGCCACCCAGCGAGGAAGCAGTGTGATGAGATCCAGCCCAGGTCAGCGTGAATCCCCGGCCCACGCGCTTTCCACCTCCCGCAGGGAACAGCTCAGCGCAGGAGACGGGAGGCTGGGCAGCCGGGAGAAAGTGGGTAGGAAGCCAGCTTGGCGGGCAAGGCCTGGTGCCCCAGGTGGAAGCCGGTTCACCCATCCATCCCAGGTGTAGACAGCAAGGAGTCAGGCCACCCTGTCCTGGGGCAGGAGTGGGGTCAGATAATAAGTGCCCTGGGTGAAGGAGCCCAGGACCTCTCCCGTGGACATCAGCCCCTCCCCCAGCCCCTTCTGGCCTCCTGTGATCCGTGGTGACCGGCCTCACTCTGAGTGAGGAGTCTAACACGGGTTCCCTCCCTGGGACCTCTCCCCCTGGAGAGCCTGGAACCCCTTCCCAGCTTCCCTCGGGCCCACGCAGACGTGTGCAGACGGGCCCTACCCCGCCCGACCCCCACAGGCCTCCTGGTTCCCTGCCTTCCTGACGCCGGGCCTATGACATCCTTACCTGCTTTTCTTGTTTAATGTCTACCTGTCCCCCCGCTAGAATGGAAAACGAATGGGTGGGATTTGTGTATCCTTTGCTATATGAAGTAGATGCGGGAAGAGAAGAGCCGGACCGGTGATCAGACAGGTCTTAACTCAGGCATCAGGCAGGGGCACCTGCACCCCAGAAGCACCCTCGCTCTGGCTCTAGTCAGCTGGACCAGCCCTGCCCCAAGGGTGTCCACTCTGGACTCCGTCACCAAGTGCTCTCCTGTTCTTGACCTTCACCTAACAGGACCCGTGGGTGCCCCTCACGCACACTGGCGTTCTGTGCCCAGTGAGACTGACATGCAGCTGTGGGGAGCCAGGGGACGGAGTGTGGGGCTGGCGGGGGAGGCGGGGAGCCAGGGGACGGAGCGTGGGGCTGGCGGGGAGGCCAGGGCTCTGCACCAGCAGGAGCAGCCTCGGGAGGTGCGGGCCCCTGGGACCAGGACCAGGCGCCACTTGAAGCATCCATCACGACGGCATCGTCCCTGCAGCCGCCAGCTCTGGGCCACCCGCTCCAGCCACCTCTGGCCTCTCCACCACGATGAGCCCTAGTATGGAAATTGATCCCTGTTTCAAGATAAGGTTGAGGTCCAGCGAGGGACAGTGACTTTCCCGAGTTCACGCTGCCGGGCAGGGCTGAGCACAAGCTCCCTGCCCTGCCCTCCAGGTGCTCCCGGTGGGCTTGGGGAGGCCCACCACACACCACATAGGATCCAGCCTATGCTCAGGGTCTAGGTTAGCCCAGAAGCGTTGGGAACGGAGCGGAAGCCCAGGCACCCGCCACCCCAGGAAGCAGGCCTGGCTCTGGGCCTGAGGAGCCCAAGGCAGGGTAACCCCCACCTGAAGTCACTGTCTCCCTGGGGTGACATCATTAGCAAGCCAGACGGCCCCAGGGCAACCCAGCTGGAGGACCAGGCAAGCTGAGGCAGGGCCAGGTGGGTGTCTAGAAATACATCACCTGAAGAGAGAGAGCGAGACACCAGCAGCCCTGGGCCAAGCCCTACGGCGGCCAAAGGCCCGCGAGCCTCGGAAACCAGTGTGGGAGGCCATGGGGCTGGGGAGGCACTTTACAGACAGGACAACCTGGGGCTGCGGGCGGCCACCACCCAATGAGACAGAGCGAGAGGGGCAGGTCCAGGACAGGAGCCCTCCCTCGGGGAGCTCCGGGACATCCTGCCCCACTCCCAAGGGCCACTCTCCTTCCCACCCTGCTGGGCTGGGGTGGTAGGGAGGCTGGGTTCCAGGGTGACCCAGAGCTGGCAGCACCTCTGGAACCTTCCTTCCAAGTTGCTCCTCCCACGACTTAACTCCTTCAGGTGCCGCTACATTTTCAGGAATCTTGCAAGCCAACTTTTAAGCACAGCCATTATTAAACATTAAAGTATTTGAACTTACACTTACATAGACACTCCTCCTCGCCGCCCAGGTCTCTCGCCGCTCTTTCCCGTTACCTGTGCTCTTGAGGTTCCTGGTGTCTCTTGCACCTGGCGGTGGCAATGCTGCATAAAGATGTCACGGTGTGCTCCCGTGCATGTCTCACCTACTAAGCTTAGTAGCTTGAAATTGACCCCGGCTGGCAGGCAAAGGGGCACACGCCTGCTGATCCCAGCAACTCAGGAGGCTGAGGCTAGTTCAAGGCCAGCCTTGGGAATTCAGCAAGACCCTGTCTCCAAATAAAACCATCTGAAGGGCTGGAGAGGCAGCTCAGCGCGAGAGCACCCTGGGCTCCGTCCTCAGCCCTGGGGTAGGTATATTTACACCACTGAGATTGGCAGACACTGCGGTCGCTATATCACTGATCCGCACCACTCCTCCCAGGCATCCGTGAGCGAGGCTCTCCTGCTGCGACGCCTCCGGAGGCTGCCACCTCTACCCCTCTGGGTCCCGGTCTGCATCCTTTTTCACAGGGATCCCATTGTCCTCCTTGCCTGGCCACTGCCCATTCTGCACTCAGCTGCAGAAAACACCCTGATCTTCAGGGACGACAGGCGCCTGACTGTCCTCCCACCAGCCCAGCTCCAGGGTCTCTTGGCTCATCTGCACGTCCCCCAGAGGTTCTGGCCTCTCCATCAAGAGATGCTCCTGCCCACTGAGAAGCAGGCCCCAGGCGCTGCCTGCCCAGCACCCGCTGCTTGTCCACCCGAAGCTCTCTCTGCTCTGCCCTCTCAGGCATCTGCGTGGGCAATTTTATTGAACACCTACTATACGTCTGGCAAAGCGCATGGAATCAGCAAACGGAACCACAGAAGGACTCTTAGACTGTGCACACGGAAGGGCTGAATCGATGGAACCGAAGGGAAGGGGTGGGGGGTCAGGCCACAGCCTGTGCCCCCTCCTCACGCCCCCTGCCAGACGCCCCCGGTCCTGCCTCCCTTTCCGTCCCTCCCCAGTCCCCGTTTCCAGCATGTGCTCTGGCAATTCCCACAGCAAGCCCTTCCCTGGGGGCCGGCAGGGAACAGGCGGAGGAATTCCTGGCCCTCAGAGGAGGTGTCCCGGCAGGCAGGCAGCAGGAGGCAGCCAGGGACCACACATTCCAGCCCCCTCGCGCTGGGAGCCGGCCAGGCGGGGCCTGAGGAGCAGAGCCCTCCTGAGGAGAGCGCAGGAGCCCGAGGGGACCAGGCAGAGCCAGCCCAGGGGAAATGGCCACAGCAGATGGCCCCAGTGCCACATGGGGAATCCGAGGCCCCCAAGGGTCAACATCAGCAACCAGCTCTTCCCAGAAATGGCCAGAGGCATCATGGGAAAAGACTGGGGAGGGGGCGATCTGCCAATGCCTACTCCCAGGGAGGAGGTGTCTGAGGGCTGATTTTTACCTGGATGGAGCCCTAACTGGCCCAGGGAGTCCAGTGGCCTCGGTGCTCGGTGGGACCAGGAAAGCCCCTCCCCATGCTGTGGCGAACTGCCCACCTGCTCAGCCCCGTGAGATCCTCCGACACCAGGAGGAGGCACAGAGGAGAGAAGGGACTGGAGAGCCAGCGGAAGGCCCTCTGCCTGGCGCCTGGGGGTCCCCTCCTGGCCTGTCCCCCCGCTTCCTGGGTCAGGCCAGCTGTGAGAGCTCAGGCAGTGGCCTCTGCCACCGGCCCCCACACCAGCACACCTGGCCTGCCGCTGCCACCACCCCTGCCCCAGCTCCTCCTCCAGGTCCCCAGCTCGGTGACACTCCCAGCCTGCCGTGTGGCCTCGGGATGGACCACCGGAATGAGACTTCCAGGACCACCGTGCCTTTGAACTAGAAAATTCTAGAACCACACGTTCCAGGACCGTTGGATATTGGCACATGTTCTGTTCCAGTTCCAAGAAATTTTAGAACCAAGTCATTTCAGGGGTGCAGCATATGGCAGACGGAGATCAGAAACTTGGATTCAGGGACTTTAAGAAGCAGGGGCTCTTAGGACCAGAAAAGGGCTAAATAATCACACTGCTTCACAGGACAGGAGCCGGGTCCTTCCCACCACCCGACTGACAGAGGTCCGGGGAGCAGGCCAGGAGCTGCTGGCCGTTGGCTGTGAGCTGGGGCCTCCAGCAGCACTGACAGAGGCTGGGAGAAGGGAGAGGCTCCCGTCACCTTGGCCAAGAGAGAGAGAAGCCCAAGAGAAAGAACAGGGTTCATGCCAAGGGTTTGGCGGCGGGTGTGTGGTCACTGGGGGTGGCAGGAGCTTGGAATTTTCTCCTGGCAGGAAGGGCCCACCCTCCTAAGGATGGAAAACAATCCTTGGCATCTGTCCCTGAGGCGGTAAGGTCTTGACAATCGACCATTATTATCCTCCCTGCTCCACCCCCAGTCCTGTGCAGAGGGGAAACCGAGGCAGGTGGGGTCTCAAGCTAAATCTGGACTCAGCCGGGTGTGGTGGCTCCTGCCTGGAATCTCAGCCACTCAGGAGGCTGAGACAGGAGGATGGAAAGTTCGAGGTCAGCCTCGGCTATTTGTGGAGGTCCTAAGTCTCGAAATTTAAAAAGAAAAACAAGCAGACTCAGTCCCTGGCAGACTCCAGTCGTCCCTAGCCCCGACTGCACAGTGGGCTGAGAGACCCCAGGACGGCCCCGGGCTGCCCCTGGCAGGGCAGGTGGGAGCTGAGACCAGAGAGGGCGGCGTTTGCCTGCCCTTACGGCTCCCCTGAGGCCGGCTTCAGGCCCCCGCCTCCAGGATGCCCCCGGGTTCCACAGCCGGCCTCCGCTCTGGCCGGCAGCCTTCACACCTCACCTCTCCACTCTCGCTGCTCTGGCCTTGGGTTCTGGGCGTGTTGTATGAAGCCTCGGCCCGAGTGGTGCTGGTGTCCTGCTCAAACGCCGCCATGGCTCCCCACTGCCCAGACAGAGCCTAGGAGACACCGCAGCTCCACGCCAACCTCCCGCCAGGCGCGGGCCTCGATCCCACAGCCCCAGCCTTCCCCACCCGGGGGCTCGGTCCTCTGCCCCCGGCCTGCTGCCCCTGCCCTGTGCCCTCTCTGAGCACCAGGTCTCCTGCCTCCTGAGCCACCGGCCTGGGGAGGCCCCCTGCACTGGGCACCCGCTTCCTCGGTCGCATCCTGGGCTGTGGAGATGGACCCAGGGCCTCCGCGCCTCCCGTTCAGCGGGGCCACAGCACCTGGAAGTGAGCTCCCGCCTTGTTCCCGGTTTCCGGAGCTGAGACCGAGGTCCAGTGTGGTTAAATGGCCTCCTCAGGCCACGTGGTGGGTGGCACAGCAGGGACGGGGACCCTGAAAGCCGAGCCCCAGAGCCCACCCGCCGTGGCTTCCGGCCGTCCACCCACAGGGGAAGGACAGAGGCGTCCCCAGCACTGTGGAGCCTCAGGACAGCCGGCAGCCGGACCGACCGCCAGGCTGGAGACCACCTAGCCAACCCGCCTGGCCAGCTGGCCACCCACACGTGCTCACACATGCTCCCCCGACCCGACAGGGCCGGGCCTGGGCTGCAGGGAACCTCGGCCAGAGCCTGTTTCACTTCAGCTTTTCCAACTGGCCCTGAGGAAGTGGCCCTCTGCCTGCTCGCACGCGCTCCGCCACATCCTTCTCACCCCGGCTTCTTGGGAACCTGGAGGACAGCAGCCAAAAGAAAGGGTCCTGCCCTGCCCTGTGGGGAGAGAGGGGCAGTGGGACAGGGCGGTGGGGCTGGCGAGTCTAGGGCACAGCAGACCAGGAAGCAAGCAGCGCCAGTGCAAAGGCCCTGAGGTGGAGCCAAGCTGCCTTGTTAGAGCGACAGGGAGGAGGCCGGATTGGCTGTGGCTGAGGGCTGAGACCAGGAGGCGGCAGGGCCAGGTGCGGACTCCAGCCATTACTCCGCACCCAGGTGCTGTGGGGGGCTGGGAGCAAAGGAGGGATTCGATTCGTCTGGGTTCTTGTTCTCCGCAGTGCGGGGCATGGCCAGGGTCTGGGACATGCCAGGCAAGTGCCCACCGCCCGGCTGCCCGTGGCCCTTTCTTATTTTCTGTTTTGTCTTGCCAAATTGCCCAGGCTGGCCTGAAACTTGAGGCCACCCGTCTCCCCAGCAGCTGGGGTGACAGGCACACACCCTGCACCTGGCTTTGGCCTGGGTTCTGGCTGCTGGGTAGGGAATACCCGGGGGTCTGGAGCAGAGGTGGGGGAACCAGCCAGGAGGTCCCCACAGCTGCACCACAGCCCCGCTGCCAAGGTCATCGGGTCACCAAGGGCAAATGCAGCACCCACTCGTTCACGCCTGCAGTTGATCGGTCTTTCAACAAGATCTGCTTTTCCTGTGGCACTGGGGTCAGAGCCAGGGATGCGCGACCTCTGAGCCGCATCCACAGCCCTGTTTCTTTTTTTCTTTCTTTATTTTCAAATGGTGCTGGGGATTGAACCCAGGGCCTTGTGCATGTGAGGCAAGCACTCTACCCACTGAGTTATCCCCCCAGCACTTTTTAATTTTTATTTTGAGACAGGGCCTCACTGGGTTGCTTAGGGCCTCATTGAGTTGCTGAGGCTGGCCTCAAACTTGAGATCCTCCTGCCTCAGCCTCCTGAGCCTCTGGGATTGCAGGCATGTCTTGAACAGTGACCCTGGGCTTTAGCACTGTCCTAGGGGCAGGGGAACCCAGAGGAGCAGGACAGATGCCGCCCTGGCTCAAGCAAGTCGCCATGTGACCAGAAAGATGGACACAGTGGTGAAAGCAGAGAAAGCAGCCACAGGGGGCGGGCGGGGACAGCCATGGGAAGGCCGGGGGGCGAAAGGCAACGCCCGAGGACCCTGGCACAGGCGGCAGTCTGGAGAGACTTCCAAGAGGAGGCGACTTCGAAACCACGGCCAGAAGGGCCAGCCGGGGCAGGTAAGCCCATTCCAGAAAAGGGGGAAAGGCGCTCCAGGCAGGGGAACAGCCTGCACGGAGGCTCTGAGGCACTGGCCTCCTCCTTCCCTCCCAGGTTTCTTCCTCCTGCCGACCCCCAGGTGAGGAGCAGGGCCAGAGCCAGGAGCAGCGAACAAGCCAGAGACGGCCCTTCCCGCCCCTCTCCCCATCCTGGCTGGAGAAGCCCCACTCCAGATCCCTCCTCCGCTTGCTCCCAGCCACAAGCCTGCCTCTTACAAACATTCCTTGGAATTGTTGACTTTCCTGCCCTTCCAGAACCATCCGTTGCTGGTAAGGTTAGCGCCAGGTAAGGTGTCGCTCAGCCTTCACAGCTCCGCATGAACCTCCCTCTTTTGGGAAGTCCTCCCTGACTGCCACAACCATGAATCTCCCCAATCTCCTCACTCGGCACTGGCCTCTGGCCCTCGAGTCCAGCCTCAGAGCTGAAAGGACCGGGAGAAGTCACGCGACTCAGCCTTCCCCAAGACCTCATGCTGCAGAGGAGGAAGCGAGGCCCAGGCCGGCCTCACCCTGCGTTCCCAGAGGAGCTGGCGCGGGGCCGGGCTGCCCGACACGCAGCCTGCTCACTCCACCACGCCCCAGCCATCAGATTCACCATTTGTGTATTTTCTCTTTTTAATTTTTTATCTTGAGACAGGGCATCCCTCTGTTGTTCAGGATGGCCTTCAATTCCTGGGCTCAGGTGGTCCTCCTGCCTCAGCCTCCCCAGTAACTGGGATGTCTTGAGGGGATTATCAAATATTTCCCACATACCAAGGATGCGGGAGGTATCGTCCCGTCGCGGACATCTCCCTGCGACTTGCTCTTTTGCTCAGGGGGTCCTTCGTCCCTCCTGTGGGGCACAAGAGGCTCCAGCTCCTTGGTCTGTGCTGCTGAGTGGGGCTCCCAGGCCCAGGAGGCCATGCTGTCCTTGATCACCTGGGGCGTCAGGGAACTCCCGGATCCTCCCCAGGATGGCGCTATTGATCAGGCTTTCCAAGACGGAAGCAAAGCCTGCCGACTCCTGAATCCAAAGCCCGCGCAGCACAAGCTCACCGGCAGGGCTCCCAGGACACCAGGAGGCCCCTCACTCACCCTCTGTCCTGCCTCGCTTCCTGCAGTCCCTCACTGAGCACCTACTTTGCGCTGGGCCCTGCTGGCCTCTGGGGCCATAGCACTTTGAGACCCGCAGGCCAGGGGCAGGTGCACAGGTGAGGGGACAGCAGATCACAACTCCAGGCTGATAATGCCATTGTTCCATTTCAAGGGAAAATATAAATTTGAATTTGATGTGAAAGCTCCTGATTTTTCTTTTTCTTCTTTCTTTCTTTCTTTTTTTCTTGGTACTGGGGATTGAACCCTGGGGTGCTTTACCACTGAGCTATAGCACCAGCCCTTTTTATTTATTTTTATTTATATATTTATTTTAATTTTGAGACAGGGCCGCGCTAAGTTGCCAAGGCTGGCCTCCAACTTTTAATCCTCCTGCCTCAACCTCCCAAGTCAGGCACTTTACAGTTTTGGACTAGGGATGCTCAAACTTACTGGTTGCTAATCTATGCAAATATTCCAAAATCTGAAAAACTTCAAAATCTGAAACACTTCTGGGTCCAAGCACTTTGGATGAGGGATGCTCAATCTATCCATCATTTAATCTCCACCATGGCCCTGGGTTTGAGTCCCAGCATGGCAAAAAAGTAATTAAATCCATTAATTAATCATCACGACAGCCCCAAGAGCAGTATCGTGGTGCTAGGAAGAAACTGAACCAGATCTGACCCTGGCCAGCTCTTTCCCATCCCACGTGCCAGGACTGCAGACGGAGACTGAGGGACAGTCCAAGCGTCTGAGGCACAGCAGCCTGGGATGAGCTGCGAGGCAGACGGGGGTCAAGTTGTGGGGTGCCTTACATTCTGCCACGTAGTAGGTGCTTGATAAACGTGGCTGACGTGAGCAACTGAACGTGCAGTGGAGCCCGGGAAGGCCTTGGAGCCAGGGAGGGCCCTGCCTTTGAGGAGGGGCGTACATCAGGTGCTCGGAGGGCAGGTCGGGCCACGGGTCTGCCCCTCCACGTCCCCAGCCTGCCCGTCCCAACCTGCTCTGTGCCCCAGAACACGGGTTTCCGGGGATGATGGTGGCATCCACTGGCGTCTGTGCTGCTTCCAGTGGGGTTGGGCCCCTGGGGACCCAGTGGCTAAGGCGAGGCCAGTGCTGTGCTGGTAAGTGTCCAACAGCCACCTCTCTGGAAGCAAGGCCCTGGCTTGTGGCGTGTGCCCTCTGCCACAGGCATGGGCGATGGCTTCGCTCATGGAGGAGGGAGGCGCGGCGTCTTCGTGGGGCTCCCAGGGGCCGTGGTGGGGCCGCATGGGGTGCAGCGCAGCCTCAGCAATGGCGCCATCATCGTGAACGCCACCCGGGACCCTGGTTATGCCCCAGGCTGGTGCCCAGGCTCTGTGGCCTGGCTGGGTGTGGACGTCTGGAGGAGGCCTGCTGCGGGGCACTGGCCCCAGGGTGGAGGCCAGCGGGGGGGAAGGGGGCGAGCCAGCTGTCTCTAGCGCCTTCGCCCACAGCCTCCTCCTCCGCCTGGCCGAGGGGAGGGGCTTCTCCACAGTCCCGTGAGGCCGACGACCTGAGGCCCCTGTGGCTGTGGCCCTGGCCCCCCACCCCACCCGCCAGTGGGCGGAATCAGGGAAGCAGCCTGGCACCCCATCTGTGAAGAGAGCAGGGTGCCATGAGGTGACCGAGACGGCAGGGAACAGGGGTGCTGTGGGGACGGCCCCGGGCTCTCCAGTGGGGGTGGCGGTGCGGCCCTCGAGCAGCCTGGGTTCGAATCCTGGCCTCCCCTCCCCTGAGAGTCTGCCCTGAGGGAACCGTGCTTCATCTCTCTGCCTCAGTTTCCTCCATGTGGACTGTTGGGCTCATTCAGGAAGAAGGAGCGTCTACGGTGCCTGGCACGTGTGTCCTAGGGGGCATCTCAGAAGGCTCGGGACCAGCCAGGACCTCGCTCCATCTGTGAAGTGGGATTGCTGGCTGCGGGTTTTAATCAGGCAACTGAGTCTAGCACAAGGCGCGGCGCACAGTAGGTGCTCATAAATGAGTCAAAATATGCCTTACATGCCCCGTGGCACAGGGTGGGGGTCGGGCCTGCCTGGTTCGAGTCGCCTGGCGGTTAGATACTGCCCCTGGGGGACTCGCTCACCTTTCAGCCTCGGTTTCTGAGCGGCAGGCTGGAGTGAGGGGTAGAACTTGCCTCGAGGAACGTCCTGCAGATCCCGGTGCACGCGTGCTCGGTGCCTGGTGTGGAGCTGTGAGTCACAGCGGGCACCACCTCTCTCCCAGAGCCGCCGGACAGTGCGAGGCTGGGCCCTGGAAGGTTCTGGATGCTTCCTCCCCACTGCACTCTGAGGAGCCCATGGGTGCTCCCTCCCTGCCTCCCCTATTCCATGGTCTAGCCTGGGCTCCTGGAATGGAAGGGAAAGCTGCCTGGGCTCCTGGAAGACAACCAGAGGCTGGACCCAGGAAGGGGCTGTGGTACAGGGCCGGTAGGCAGCTGGGGGGCATCGCCTGGGGGACGGAGGCGGGGCCCGCAGAGCGCTGGGGCAGGGTGAGCGCCCCACCTGCCCTGCCAAGACCTCGCCAGGGGTAGGGCTGCGAGCACCTGGCGGCAGCCAGCTGGCCTTGGCTCTGCCCCGGGCCATCCCCGTGAGCTCTGCAGACTGGCTCTGTCGCACCTTTTAAGGCAATGGCGGCTCTGCCACCACCTCCCTGTTCCCACTTGCTCAGGAATTCCCAGCAGGTTTCTTTTTTCAGGAGGATTGGAATGAGACTCCATGTTCCATCACCACAGATGCCAGAGGCGGGTCTGGGAGTCCCGGCGACAGGACGTGCACACCACGGGCCCTGGGAGGCGCATGGGCACGGGAACCAGGGACCCGCCATTGCACCCTCCACGGGACCACGCTAGTCCCAGGGACCCCTGTGGAACCACCCAACATGGCCCTACGGTGAAACGGGCAGGCTGTCAGTGGGCCGGGGCTCCTGCAGGGGTGGGCTGGCCCCCGCCTGGAGCGCCTCTTCTGGAGCTGTCGGTGGGAGGAGGCCTCGTCCTGCCCCGGGGCCTTGGAGCTACAGGCTCTGCCCGGGGTGTTGTCCCTGCAGCACTTGGCGGGCTGGACCCTCCTCCAGGTCCCAGCTTAGCACTAAGTGAGGGGCGGTATGTCTGCCGGCCCTTACTGGAACACAGGCCCCTGGAGGGAAGTCCCCCGGAGGTCCCGTGGCTTCTCCGGCACTGTGAAGTGGGCTCCTTCCCCAGGCGAGGTCCCCCTGCCGCCCACACAGACCCCATCATAAAAACACGAAGCCCTGCCGCGCAGGCCGGTGCCCCGCGCTTGGCCTTCACAGCCCCACTGGGGTGGCAGACCTGGGTTCCTTCCCAGGAGCCACCCTGGCAGGCCTGCCTTCCAGAAAAAGCCTTGAAATCAAAAGCTGGGACTTGAGGCCTAGGCTTCAACTGCTGTGGAACGTGACTGAGGCCACCCCTCAGGCAGGGACAAGAGTTGAGGGTCAACATAAGGGCTCTGCGCCTGGCAAGGGCACCTTGTCACTTGTACAGGTAAGGGGGCTGTCGGTCTCCACTTGTGGCCTGCATGTGTGCCTGGGAGCCACCCCTAGGGGCCTTTGTCCTCTGGACCCCACACCCACAAGCAGGCACGTAGCCAGTGCATCTCAGACCTGCGAAGCCTTTGCCTCCCCTGCTGGGTGAAGGTCCACAGGCCGGGTGGAGGGTTGAGGTGGGGCTCCTGCAGCTGCCCCAGCAGGCCTGACACCCAGGAAGACCAACCAGAGGCTTGAGGAAAGGCCCAGGCCCTGGACCAGGTCTCTTGCCTCCTCTGCCACCTAAGGTGCTGGTGACCTGGAGCCTGCAGTCCCAGCACCCTTTGCTGTGCAAAGCCCACGGGCAGGGCGGAGGGGCTGTCCCAGCCGGTGCTGCACTCCCACCCCCTGGCGGCCACAGTAGGTCTCAGCACCAGGACCCAAGTAGTTAGGGCTGCACTGCGCTGAGAACAGCAGGAATCCCTGCAGTTAGCAGAATGGCTCGTGCCTGGGGCGAGCACTACTAGTTCCTGCAAGGGAACAAGTGGCACCTGACCCAAAAGCCAGCTCTAACAGCAGGGGCTGTCCCAGAGGGAAAGGCCTCGGCCCAAAATGGTCACTTTTGAAGGACCTGGATACCAGGTAAGCAAATGTCAGGGTCTCCCTAATTCCTCCGGAAGCTATGGACTCCTGCGTGACATCACCCCCGCCCACTGCACATCACAAAGAACCTGAGCAAGTCCCAACGGGAAGGTGCCCTGCGCGGATTAGGCTGAATCCCTGAACACTCCATGGACCCAGCGTCTGCTGAAGGCACCAGAACACCAAGTGCTTCTTCCCTCTCCAAAGCCCTGGCGTCACCCCCAAGCTGTGCAAACAGAACAGACTTCTATAGGCGCCTCGCCCTGGTGACAAACACATTGACACAAAGCACTCTCCCAGGTTGGCTTTGGCAGATCAGGAGCAGCCCCAGGTGTGGCCCTAGCTTCCCTCACATTGTCTGCTCCAGAGACCGGCCAGGTGTGCAGGTCAGAGAGCAGATCAAAGCACCACGAGCTAAGCAGAAGCTCCTGTGCAGACCTTTGTCTCCCAGTCCCGGCTACTCCCTGAAGGAAAACCCAGAGGCCAACGTCACTGAGAAAGTCTTTATTTGCTGCAGACAGCGGCTCACGCTCCAGACGTCAAGCACCTTCTTCCTTGGCAATGCGGTCTTTCTTAAGCGGTCCCTGTGGAGACAGTCAGGTCAGAGATGAAGCAGGGGCAGCAGCAGTGAGCATGCCCTAGGGGGACAGGCTTGTTCCCCCCACAGGCAGGAGGGGAACACCCAAGGTGGGCTGCCAGAGCCCCTAACCCAGTCGAGGCGGCAGGCAAAAGGGCTCACCATGAATGCTTTCTTCTCCTCCATAGTCTGGAAGCGGCCATGGCCAAACTTAGAGGTGGTGTCAATGAACTTAAGGTCGATCTTCTCCAGAGCGCGCCGTTTGGTCTGTACCAGCAAGGACTGTGGCGGGGAGGAGCAGTTAGCTGTGATTCACTGAACAGCCAGGCTTTCCCCAGCACATCTTAGTTCTCAGTGCCCCATTCGAGAAACCAAGCACCACCTCCTGAGGCCAAGAGCCCACACAGCGCCATCTACTGGCTCCAGCTCTGAACCTGTCCCACCAGGCAGATGAGCATGAGGACCCTGAGCAGATTACCTGTGTGACCATGTGAACAAAAGCAAACAGCCCAACTAGCCAGACTAGGAATCTCCCCCTCACTTCAAAGCTGGTGTTAAAGTGGCCAACATCTTCCCTCCCTCAACCCTCCCACTCGGCTCAGCCCCATCTGAGGGCCTGTGATCCTCCACAGGGGGGATCCTGATAGAATGCTGGAGGTCACCCAGTCTCACCTTGCGGAGGGTGAGCACTCGCTTCTTGGTCCCCACCACACAACCTTTCAGCATGACGAAGTCATTGGTCACTTCACCATAGTGGACAAAGCCACCCTGGGAAGAAAACAAGACCACAGGGTCAGCAGGTTAAGCATGGAGGCAACTGCCCTGCAGACAGCACTGTGGGCTCAGACTGTCCTGCATGTGACCACAGGGCTGTTCTCAGAAGGAAGGCAACAAGGAATGGTTCCTCAGTCTGACTCGGGCGCCGCGTCCAGCGCACATTCCAGGCCTCATCACAGAACAGCTGGGCCTGAACCCCTACTTTTTAGCCAGCCCCCGCTAGAGAGCCTAAGATACACCACCTACAAAACACAATCAGGTGCTGTGAAGGGGCCAATGAACCGCTGCACCCACACCACAAACCAGAAAGCAGGCCCCGCGCCCCACAGCAAAGGCCTGGACAGGGTCACAGGGCATGGGGACTCTACCACAGGCCTGAGTCAGTCCCCAGTCTCACCAGAGGGTTGATGCTCTTGTCGGACAGGTCATAGTCAGTGGAGGCATTATTCTTGATTAGTTTGCCGTCCTTGATGAGGTAGCCCTGACCAATCTTGTAGATCTGAGAGAAACAGGTGAGTTGTCAGCACCTGGGAGATACCAGCTGAGAGCCTGGGGGAGGAGAGCCAGCCCCACACCAACAGGACGGAGTCAAAAGAAAACCAGCAGGGCTGGGGCTGCAGCTCAGGGGCAGAGGGCTTGCCGAATACATGTGAGGCACTGGGTTTAATCCTCAGCACCACGTAAAAATAATTAAAATATACAACAACTTGGTGAGACCCTGTCTCAGAACCCCTGGATTCAGTCCCCACATGCCAGTGGCAGGCTGCAAAGGGTGGCCTATAAATAAATGGGCATTGCATCCCTTCCTGGAACCATGTGACAGCACCTTACAAATACCATCACAGCCGAACCCAGAGCAGTGCCCACCACTTGAGGATGAGGCCCACTGACATTCAAATGCCACAATCAGCACATTTGCAACTGTGGGACCATCTTTCCCACCTGTGGGAGCCACCCTCAGGGCTTCTCACCTTCTTGTTGATCTCAGTGCGGTGATGGTAGCCTTTCTGCCCAGCCCGAGCCACAGAGAAGGCCACACGGGCAGGATGCCAGGCTCCGATACAGGCAACCTTGCGCAGCCCTCTGTGGGTCTTGCGAGGCAGCTTCTTGGTATGCCAGCGACTGGTGACCCCTGGACAGAATAAGGCACTGCTATACCAGCAGCCTGGCACTCACACTGGCCCTCTCCTGCTGAGTGCCCAACTGAAATCTGACTGTGCTGCGATGACCAGGACATCCCTGAACCCCAGCCTTGGCTGACCACAGGGCTGTTCTCAGAAGGAAGGCAACAGGGAATGGTTCCTCAGTCTGACTCGGGCGCCGCGTCCAGCGCACATTCCAGGCCTCATCACAGAACAGCTGGAACTGCCCTCACCCCAGGCTCAACCCAGCAACGTGAGCCACAGGAAGCTCACCTTTGTAGCCTTTCCCCTTGGTCACACCAATGACATCAATCATCTCGTCCTGCCCGAACACCTGGTTCACAGGGACCTGCTGCTCCAGCCTCTCCCGGGCCCAGTCCAGTTTCTCAGCCACGGTGCCTCCATTCACCTGGATCTCCATCAGGTGGGCTTTCTTCTGGCGCAGAGGAAGCAGCCGCATCTAGGAAAGATGTGGACACAGCTTAACTCTGCCCTCAAGTCCCTCTGGTAGTGCAGAAACGAGGCTGAGACAGCCCTGGCCCCATCGCTTTTAGCCCGTCACTCTACCCTTGACCTATAGCAAGTGTGATTTGAACAGGACAGCAAGGTCAAGAGCACGCACCAGGGTGTGGCTCTGTACCAGAGCACCTGGGTTCCATCCCCAGTGCCAAAAGAACCCCAAAAACCTACACAAACTGTTAAGGATCGGAAAAAATGCACTCAAGCACAAGCTTTCAATTAAGCATTGCTGAGCAATATCCTGGATCTGCTGAAGAAGGCTACTCACTATGACCTGCGCTTATGCTGGTCCCTCTCCAGGTTCAGTTTCCCATGCCTGTAATTCCAGCTACCCAGGGAAGTAAGGCAGAATCACAAGCTCAAGGTCAGCTTGAGGAACTTAGCCAAGACCCCTTTTCTAAAAAACCAAAATCCCATCTTGAGATTTGGCTCAGTAGAAGAGTCCCTCTGGGTCCAATCCCTGGACAGGGAGGCAGGGGAACTTGTCTCTCTTGTCCATCCATTTAGCCATGCACCTAGTGATCCCTAACCTTGCAGGGCTACACTGAGGCCAGAGAACAGGACAGTACCAGACACCTCAGCTCACATCAAGCCTAGTTCAAGAGACAAAAGCCTTCTAGCACCTCAGCACTGAGCACCTTCAGTTAGACATTTCACAACCAACCTATCCAGCTGGCTCAACCCAAGTGAAAGGGATTTTCCTGAAATGGGGTACAGTTTCCTTCCAACAGTTAATGAGGACACAGTGCCCTCTGCTGGAGAGAAACCTTCTCATGTGGGGACCCTCCTGAGGGTACAGAATGTCCCTGAATGAATCCAGACATAGGGGTAAATTCAAGTAATGCTCAAACTTGCTAGCTGACCCATCTCCTTGAGGAACAAGTCTCATACAACCTGAGTCAGTACAACATCCCTGTGAGCTGAGACTGACCAGAAGATGAATGATGAGCAGTACTTTTTTTCTGGAAGGTTAAAGTCACACCTGCTTGCCCACCAAGCAGGAGGCCCTGGGTTCAATCCCCAGGACCACAAAAAATAAAAAGCCTCACATGATCCTGCATGTCACCTCCAAAATGCCACACGGCACAGTGCAGGTGCTTACCTGGGTATGGGCAATAATGCGAATGACCTGGCAGTACTTCTTCATGCTATTGAAGTCCTTCTCCAGTTGCTTCTTGCCCATGTCATCCTGCCACTTCTTGCAGTATTTGGTGAAGGCCTTCTTCTTAGATTTATGCCTTCAGGAGCAGAGCAGAGTTGGGGAGGGGGCCGGGTGCAGACCTTCATCACCCTTTTGAGGGGCGAGCGGAAGGCACACTGGCACCACCAGGGGATGGGGCTCATTGCTGGCTTCTAAGGAGCCTTTTCCACCAGCAAGCGGAGCCTGGATGAAGCTCATCGGGCAGAGCCGAGCGGAGCTAAGCAGAGGTCCACAGGTTAATGGAAGTCACAAACATTCAAAATGCTATTCTTGCTCCAGGGTGCCAGAAAGCTCCTTTTCTCTACCTAAGGGATGCCACTCTCAGAGCAATGAGGAAATCAGGGTCCTAAGCCAGGGCAAGAAGCCCTTGACAATACAACTGTGACAGACCCAACCTGCCCCATCTCTCCTGGCTTTTGGTTGGACTCAGGGTCCTCAGTCCACCCGTGCCCACTAGGCTGACCAAAGAATAAGATGTCAGCTCTCCACTCAAGAACCAGTGCTGCTGAGTCTGCCTTCAGATCTCCCTTCAGGAGGAGACAGAGCAGCTCCCAACCACTAGAACTCAGGCTCTGTGCAGGGGGCTTCTGCTCTGCAGCCCAATGTCAGAACTGCTAGATCTCCCTCTTACCAGTTCTTATAGAAGCGCCTTTTGCACTCATCACTGATGTGCTCAGCAAAGATGGTCTTGAAGGTTCGGAGGCCTCGAGGGGTTTCAACATAGCCCACAATGCCTACAACCACCATGGGCGGTGTCTCCACTATGGTCACAGCCTCCACAACCTCCTTCTTATTCACCTCTGAAGAAAGCATAAAGTAGGACCAGAGTGAGCTGACAACGATGACCACACAATACTTCTCCCTCTGCACGTGTTCACATTTCACTAAACTCCCAAATCAGGACTCTAATATGGCTTCATTTCTCTCCAGAAACCTAAGCAATCTCTAGCTGACAAATCTGTTGCCTGGACAAGAGTCCCAAGTGTAATGGGGTGTAATAACAGATCTAAATTTGGCTCAAGGTAGACAATATAAATTATGTACCAATAACCAGTGCTGTGTGAGCCAGCCTAGTGTAAATGAAGGCACTGTCTACTGCAGCTTGGCAGTGAAGAATCACAAGTTGGTACATCCTCCACTGTGGCTCTTAACAAATATCCTCACAGCACATTCTGTGATTCCACAGGTACACTCAGAGTATCAGTCCTAAAACTTCATATTCCTACCCCAACTTGGACAACGCAGCACCATACTTACTGGATCCTGGCCTATCGACTTCCCGCACGATGTGGGTCATGCCAGCCTTGTAGCCGAGAAAGGCTGTGAGATGGACAGGCTTAGAAGGGTCATCCTTAGGGAAACTCTTCACCTTCCCACGATGCCTGCTGCTGCGCTTCCGGGGCAAGAAGCCCAAGGATCCATGTCGGGGAGCAGAGAACTTCCTGTGAGACTACGGGGGGGGGGGGGGGGGGGGGGGGGAGTGTGTCAGCACCCAAACCAAGAAGCAGCTCTCACTTAACTGCTTCCCCGCTACTGTACCTATATTCAGCCATGCATTTTTGGGGGGGGATTGAACCCAGGGCATTAACCACTAAGCCACATCCCCAGCCTTTCTATTTTTTACCTTGAGACAGTCCTCCCTAAGATACTAAGGCTAGCCTAGAACTTTCGATCTTCATGTGTCATCCTCCTGAGTGGATGGGATTACAAACATGCCCCAGCTCTTCAAGCTGGCAATGCTGACTCTTTATCTAGACACCCAACAAGCCCAAGTTATTGATCATTTTTTAGGATCACCCACATCACATGCCTTTCTGAATGTTTACTGGAAACTTTTTACAAGAAAAACCATTCAATGTGTTAAAAATGATTTAACAGATAATCACGAAGATTCTCACCAGCAAGGTGACTCATGGGACAATAGGTGGGCACTAAGAAATGGAACCATAGGACCCTCCAGCTCGTGGGACAGAGCCAGCTTGGTACACAGTAGGCCAAAAGAACTCACAGAGCCAAATCAGAACACTGACAATCAGCACACAGATTCTGTCCGCCCGTCAATAAGTTCATCATCTGAGGTTTCTGGCAAGTCCAGAGGCCTTTACGGTGTACTAAGAATTTCAAAAGACGACCTTAAGAACCCTTGCCGATAATCTCCTCTGTCGCACGCAGAGTTCCCCGTTTAGCAAACACCGAGTGCTCCCACTCAAGACGCTCTTGGCCTGGCAAGAGCTCATGAGGACTATCATAAATTATCGCTAAAACATGGCGAGGTCGGAGCCCAGACACCACCTATGGCTTAAGTGGGCGGGAGCCGGCCAGGACCACATCAGAGAACCAAGGCCTCTCGGTGGCAAACTCGCAATCCCACACGCTCCCTTCTCCACAGGCCTCGCGAGTTTCCCGAAAATAGGCCTGACAGCGGTCCCTGCTGTACCCCCCGTCCTCTTCCAACAAGATCCCGACACCCGCCATGCCGAGATGGCGACGATGCGCCGCGGATTCTGCCACGCCAATTCCATAGATAAGAGGAAAGACGCCATTACTAAGCTTACCATCGCGCCGCAAGATCCCGCCGGTAGAGGTCGATCGGACCGCTGTACACGATATATAAAGAGCCTCTTGGCCCCGCCCCTTCCGGCGTGCGAGCGCGCGCCCGCGGCGGGCGTCGGGTCGGAGGGGCGTACGGGGCGCCATTACCACGCACGCTTTCCCATGCCTTGCGTAAGTTTAGGAGGACGTCTGCTTCAAGGGAAAAAAAAAAAAAAAAAACCCTACTTAGAGGCCCTACGGAGAGTGGTGGAGTTCAAAATGACGCTGAACTGCTGAGTGACCGCGGGGAGTGTGACTGGTCTACGGCGTTCTGCAACAGCCAAACTTATGATAGAGAAAAATGGCTGTAGTCGTCTGCAGTTGAACGAAGGAAACCCACTGTGGGCTTCTTTCAGGCGTGCTAGCCAGTTTGAGCCCTACACAGATCGGCGTCGTTGCCCTTTTGCAGCGTGGCTGGAGCTGCAGCTCGATGGGTGAACTGGCTGCACCGCTTTCGCGAGCTGAGTTGGCGGGACAGGCTGAAGCCCGGTTTGCGGCCGCCAGCCCAGTGCCGTTGCCGCGTCGCCCACCCGCGTTCACTACCTCTGGATTTCGGCCCGTCTCCCCCGATCCCTGTCCGGGTCGTTCCGGGATCCAGCCACCCGGTTCCGCGTCCCAGGCCTGCGCCTGGACGTGGGCCCCTGCCCTCGGATCTTCCCCAGCGTTGAGCATTAACTCCCGAGGCCGCCGCCCGAGACCCTGCCACGCCTGGCTTCTCCCATTTCTCGGCCTTCGTTCCTCCCGCGCTTCTTGACTCCGAATGGCCTTTGCACCCACTGTTGTTTGAAAACCATTCTCATTTAACCCTCACATCCTCCCCAGGGGCAGCCTTGATCGGCCCTCGATCTGGAAGTCATTGGAGCCAGGTGTGTTTCAAAATTCAGCACTGTTTGAACTTTAGAAAGGAAATAAGATGCCGGGTGCGGTGGTGCACGCCTGTAATGCCAGCGACGAGGGAGGCTGATGCGAAAGAGTAGAGACCCCCTTAGAAATAGGTAGAGACCCTCTGATATAAAACAAATATATCTAGTTAGGATTGACCAAACCAAAATGGGTGCAAATAAAATCATTAAGTTGTGCTGATTGTGGCAAATACAAGGACAGTAACCCAAGATAAAATAATGTGGCCATGAGTTAAGACATTGTGACCATTTCTGTGAAGCCACCCATCCCTTCAGAGGCCCCAGAAGGTGCCAGTTTCAGACATGGGTATTCTGACTCCCCACCCCAGCCCAGCTCGCCCTGCTCACCGGCCTGTGCAGCCTGAAATACATAAACTGGAGCTGGCTGCTTGCACTCCTTGGAAAAAAAGAAAAAGGCCCCTATTGTCAGCCTGCCAGGATTTTTTTTATGGTTTGCACTTTAAAAATGAGCTTGCTGAAGTCACTCACTATGACTGCCCCACTTGGAGTAGTGGTCCTGACATGTCAGTCTGTTTTCTTTTTCTTTTTTTTTCTCTTTTTTCCCCAAATAAACTTTTTTCCTACTTTAGTTTCTGGTGGTCTCACTATGCGTTGATAACTGGACCCCACAACAGCTGAAGGAGGCTGAGGCAGGAGGATCTCAAGTTCAAAGCCAGTCCAGTGCCCCTAAGTTCAATCCCCGGTACCTAAAAATAAAAAAAAATTTTTTTAAAAAGGAAAGAAAGATGCACACACATACTGTATATTATGTTATCTAAAAAGAAGCATTACTATTTCTACAAGGAAACGTGAATACAATAGTCTCTGCTTATCTGAAGGAAATATATTCCAAGACATCCCCCTCCCGTCTGAAGCTGCAGATGGTATTAAATGCTGTATACACCATGTTTCTCATCCGTACAGAGATACACACACACCTTTGTTTATAAGTTTAACTTATATAAGTTCAGCATTGTAAGAGATTGACGACCATAACAAGTAATAAAATAGAACAAATATTGCCTCTGAGGTGGGGAGCACCTGTAGTCCTGTGGGACACTGACTCAGGAGGATCACATGTTTGAGGCCAGCCTGGACAACTTAGATCCTGTCTCAAAAAATAAGAAGGGTTTGGAGTGTAGTTTAGTGGTACAGAGCCCCTGGAGTCAATCCCCAGACTTGTCATTTGGGTAAATAGCGTGGGGGAAAAAAAAAAAAAAAACAGTGTGTGTGTACTGTAATGTACACTCTAATAAAAACCACTTAAAACTTATGAATTTTTAGTGCTTTCCCTCAGTGGTAAAAGCATGTGCTTTAACATACGTGAGGCTCTGGATTCAATCCCAAGCACTAAAACAACAACCAAAATATCTTAATAATTATTTATTTCTGGAATTTTCCACTGAATATTTTCAAACTACAGATAACTGAAATCTTGGTTAGCAAAACTGTGAATGGGGGCTGGGGAGATAGCTTAGTTGGTAGGGTGCTTGCCTTGCAAGCACAAGGCCCTGGGTTCAATCCCCAGCACCGCAAAAAAAAAAAAAAAAAAAAAAAAAAAAAAAATCATTTCAGTCCACAGTACCACCTAATCATTTTAGGTCAGTTTAGCTTTTGCTGCCAAACTATTTAAGAAATTTTTTGGTGGATCACAAGTTGGAGATCAGGGGGATCACAAGTTGGAGGCTGGCCTGGGCAACTTGGTGAGACCCTGTCTCAAAATCAAAAAGGGTTGGGGATATAGCTCAGTGGTAAAGCACCTCTGGGTTTAATCCCTAGTAAATAAATTAACTAATTAATTAATTAAATAAAATAAGTCCTGGGTAAACCGTTCTCCCTCAAAGAAATTCCTTTTCCAATCAGAAGACACCACCATCCATAGACCTGCTGTCCCGGCAGTTGTGCGGCTGTTCACAGGACTATTCACTGGCCTGTTTCCCCATCTAGCCAAGAGGCGTTGGTTCACCATCCAGCAAATAGGTCCTGAGCCTGCTCCGCCTTGCTGTGGATGAGGCTCTGCAGCAGGAAGGTGAAGTCCACGTGAGGCCGAAGCCCTGCCCTGGACCAGTCTGCCCAGGATGGAGCTGTGAACCGGCCTGCGCAAAAAGTCAGTAGCTCGCCGAGGCATGGGCAGGGTGATCTGGAAAGCCGCTGCCACAGAGTCCTACGCGGAACTGAGCTTCAAAGAAGGTTCATTTGTCAAGCAGAGAGGGCCGCTTTCCAGCCCTGGGAATAAGGTGTGTGAGGAAGTCAAAAGACATGCTGAAGGACTGGTTGTCACTTGGTGCAGTCAGAGTAGGGGACAGTGGCAGGCCAGCTGAGGAAGAAGGTAGCATTCCGATCCTGTGCCTGGAGCCTTAAGGGATTGAACTTCATGCCAGGGCGATGGAAGGCACTGAGGGCATGCCTGCATCCCTGTATTTTAGAAAAATGACACCCCGGAGGTATTTAGGACGGCCAGATCTGGAGAGCAGTTGTGTGAATGGCGAGTACTGGGGAGAGGAGGCGTGAGGCTGGGAGTCAGGATATCCATTTGGGGATATTGGGTGGAGCATGTGATTTGTATAAGTCGGTATGGATGCAGTTATGAAGTTAACTGTACCCTTTCTCCTTGCAAGAACAGGTTTAAGGCTACTTACCAAGATGTATGCAACTCATCCAGAAAAATGTTGGGGTTTGGAGATGTAGCTCAGTGGTAGAGCGCCTGCCTAGCACATGCAGGGCCTGGTTCCATCCTTGCTACTGAGGGAGGGAGGGAGGGAGGGAGGGAGGGAGAGAGGGAAGGAAGGAAGAAGAAGTTACAGGGTGCAGTAGCACATGCCTGTGATCCCAGCGACTCAGGAGTCTGAGGCAGGAGGATTGAAAGTCTGAGGGCTCATTAACTTAGTGAGACTCTGTCTCAAAATAAAACACAAAAGGGGTAGAGGTGAGCTTAATGCTACAGTGCCCCTGGATTCAATCAGAAAGAGAGAGAGAGAGAGAGAGCCATCCAGACGTAGGATCACATTCAAAACATACATTGTCAAAATACAAGATCTCTGTTTTTGTGTGAGGTAAGTCCCCCTGCCATTCAATTCTGAACCTCCACGTAGCCAAACAAAAAGTGAATATTACTAACATGATTCACAGCATCCACATGTAAAAACAAACCAGCACCCAAAGGAGTCCACTGTGCCTGAAATAAGGCTTTACATATTTCTCCTGGGCAAGGGGGTTCCTCCCAAAGGGGCCAGAGTGGAATTCAGCCGATGATCCTCAGAATAACCCACAGTGATCACTCAAAGGCTGTGTACACTCAGGACAGACGGAAGATTTCCTGGCAACACATCAGTCCATGCAAGCTGTTCATAAGAGGCCAAAACAAGGAGCTTGGGTTGCATAATTGCTGATTGCTAATTTAATTCAAAAGCAAAACCCAAAGTCTGGAAAGGAATGGATGGAGTATTTGCTGTGATCCTCCGTCAATACTGTTTTTCAAAAAGGAACTTCTGGTAAGCGGTGGGAAAGGTCCCAGGTTTTGCTCAAGTACCTGAAGGATGAAGGTTCTCTGCTGCCAGGTAAAACCGCAGGCGTGTGCTCCAGCCGCAGAAGGTTCCCAGGACCCCTGTAGGACAGGAACCGAGGGCTTGGGAGGACTGCAGTGGAGCTGAGCAGGCAGCCTGCTCGCCAGTCTGTTCAGTGGCCTCCTCCCTTGCAGACCGCACGCACAGACAGTTGTCAGAAGAGAAAGGAACGCAGGAGCCCAAACACTCTCCGGGCAGCTGCCTCGCCCCGTGAAGCAATAATGCCCTCCCTTGGACAGGAGCTCAGGTCCTCAACTTCTGTGCTGTCACTGATTGTTGCAAATCACTCAGCCCAGTTGGCAGGCGGGGCACTTGGTGCTGAGGGTCAGTTAATATGGGCTCGTGGTCTGCGTGCAGCCCCACTCGGCAGGGGCGGGAGCCTGGGCACAGAGCCTCCAGGTTATGAGAGCCCGCCCCTGCTCCCCTGCCACCCCCTGTCCAGGAGAGGCCCTAGGGGGCTGGACGGGCAGGAGAATCTGGCTGCTCTGCCCCTGCTCCTGGGCAGCTTGGGCCTGGCGAACTTCTGTGGGCCCCTCCCGGCGCTGCAGGCACGGATGACCAGCATGGCCTCGCGCTGCGTCTCCATCTCCATCCTGGGCCTCTGCCTCCTGTGGTGCGGCAGCCTGCCCGTCGGGGGGGCGCTCACCCTCATCCTGGTCCACGGGCTGTGCATGGAGGGGCTGCTGCCCATGCAGCGGGCCCTGTGGCGACGCCTGACCCTCGCCCGGGTCTGGAGCCTGCGGCTGCTCTCCGCGCTGGCCCGCAGAGCCTGCCACGGCACCCTGCACCTGGTGCGGCACCTGCAGTGGGAGGCCAGCCTGGCCCTGTTCTCCATGGCCCAGTGGGGCTTCTGCAGCCTGGTCGACTCCCAGCACGAGGACAGCAAGGCCGTGGAGCTGCTGCTGCGGGTGGTGCTGCAGCCCCTGGCCATGGCCCTGCTGGCCCGCTGCCAGGACAGGGTGTGGGCCGCCGCTGGGTGGGTGGCCCGGGCCATTCGGGGAAGCGGCCTGAGACTCCTGGAGCCGGCCAGGCTGTACTGGGCAGCCTCCAAAGACCTGGATGCCGTCACCACCAGCCTCCCAGCCACCAACGTCCCTTTCAGCCAGCGCTTCCCTGGGCCCGACCCAGCCGCCCTGAGTAAGCTGCCGTCAGCCTCCATCAGCCTGTGTGTAGCGGATGGGGACAAAGACACCAGGGAGGGAGGAGGAGGAGGTGGTTTCGGGGCTACCAACATACCCCTGAGCACCAGGTTCCGGAACAGCCGGGTGAGCCGCAGGGCCTCCAGGTGGTCATGCCGGCAGGCCCTGGCGCAGCAGGTCAAGGCTTCCTGCGTCCTCATCGTCCTCCTCTATATCTATGCCGCGTCGGTCTTCGTGCAGATCTTAAAATAAAGTGATCCGGTGTGGGCCAGCCCCGACCGCGCCTCCTGCCTGGCTTTGTCAGCGAGCAATGGAGCCTTCTGCCCACTGAGGCCCTTGCCAGTCCAGGGGCAAGGAGGGGTGCCTGGCATGCAAGCCGCTTACCCACCAGCACCTGGGCTGCGCTCCGGGTCTCAGCTTGTCAGCCCCGAGTCCTCGGGGAGGTTCCTTTGCCTTCTCAGCCTCAGCCCCCTTTTCTGTAAAGCACAGGTCATGGGGCTCCAGGGGGAGGGGACGTAGAGAATGTGCCCTTTGTAAGCTGTGGAGTGCTCTTCTCTCTTTAGGTGCCCCAAAGAGTGCACGAAGCCTCTCTGGCCAACCGTTTTATGATCATACTGAAGGACAGAAAAGAAGCCCCTAATACATGGAAGGACACAACCAATTCGCAAATGGACTGGCTTAACGTCTTTAAAATGTCAATTGTGCAGGGCGTGTGGCACACACCTGTCATCCCAGCAGCTCCAGAGGCTGAGGCTGGAGGATCGCGAGTTCAAAGCCAGCCTCAGCAAAAGCAAGGCACTAAGCAACTCAGCAAGACCCTGTCTCTAAGTAAAACACAAAATAGGGCTGGGGATGTGGCCTAGTGGTTAAGCGCCCGAGGTCAATCCCTGGTACCCACCCTGGCAAAAAAAAAAAAAAAAGTCAATTGCCTCTACGTGGATCTGTATAATCAGTAGAATTCCAACCAAAATCCCAAAGGATTTTTTTTCTGGTGGGGTGGGACTCAAACTGACTCTAATATGGTACGGAAAATCAAGGTCCTTGAAAAATTAGGGCTATTTTGAAAACAGAGTCAAGATGGGGTCTTGTCTACCAGATTTTAAGGTCTATTACAAAATCACAGTGAAGAAAACAATGTGGTACTGGCAGGAATAACAGACAAATGGAACAGAATGCCGAGCCCAGATGCAGGGCACAGATGGGCACTAGGCACCCAAAAGAGGTGACATCCCAAATCAACAGGGAGGGCAGGACTATTTAGCAGATGAGATTGGAGGAAGCCATTCACTCCGGGAAGAAATAGGGAAATATGTAGGGGGTCAGTCGGTGTTCCCTGAAGTTAGTAAGGCCACCAGAGCTGGCATGGTGGCACACACCTGCTACCCAGGCAACTGGAGGCTGAGGTGGGAGGATGGCAAGTCTGAGGCCAGCCTCAGTCATTCAGCAAGACTCTGTCTCAAAAAATGTGGGCTGGTGGGATAGCACAATGGTAGAGCACCCCTGGGTTTAGTCCTTAGTACCAAAAGGGAAAAAAAAAAAAAAAAAAAAGAATAAATCCACCCAGAACCTGTGGATGTGGGTGGCCCTATTTGGGAAAAGGATCTTTGCAGGTGGAATTAAGCTAAGGATTTTGAGATCGTCCATTCTGGATTAGGATGGGCCCTAACCCTCACATCACAAGGAAAGTGAAACCAGGCCTGTAATCCCAGCAGCTCAGGAGGCTGAGGCAGGAGAATCGCAGGTTCAAAGCCAGCCTCCACCACTTAGCGAGGCTGTAAGCAACCTAGTGAGACCCTGTCTCCAAATAAAAAAATAAAAATGACTTGGAATGTGGCCCAGTGATTAAGTGCCCTTGTGTTCAATTCCTGGTCAAAAAAAAAAAAAAAAGAAGAGTGAAGAGGAGGAAAAGTCGAGAGGAGAAGCCACATGAGGATGGTCACAGGTTAGCACTGTGACTGCACCAAGGCAGCCAGCAGAAGTTGGGAGAGAGGCATGGAATAGACTGTCAGAGCCTCCAGGAGACCCGGGTGACAACTTGTTATTGGAACTTCTGCCTCCGGAACTGTGAGAGGGTAAATTCTCTGCTGTTCTAAGCCACAAATCCCAGGAAGTTTGTCACAGCAGCCACGGGAAGCTGATGCCGATCCCCACCTCGCACCTCGACTGTATACCTAAGTTCCAAAACACATTTTTTAAAGTGTTATACCAGCGTGAAGGTCATTTTGTATGCCAAAGACATTTGTTATTTTGGGGAAATAACGCTAGCCACACTTTTCTCTTGGTGCTGGGATCAATCAATCAAACCCAGGGCCCACACAGGCTAAGCCGCCCTCTGCCACTAAGCTACATGCCCAGTCCCTTAGCTGCCATTTTTAAAAAATAGTTATTTTTGAAGGCAGAATAACCCTTTATTTCATTTTCTCATCCAAGCAACTCTTTGAAGGAAGCACAGTTCTGTCGATCTGTTTTATATCTAAGAAACTAAGTCTTAAAAGACTTATAAATTCCTCAAGTCAGGTGCCAAGCTCCTGCCTTGACCCACAGCCTGGTGACTCCCCAGGGCTCCTCCTGCACCCGTTTCCTACTCTTTACCCTCCATTAGCATCTAGGCATCACCAAGAAAGGGGCTCTGCTGAGTTCCCAGGGTCCCTGAGGCCCAGAGCAGTTCCTGCCCAGCCTGGGCATCCTGTGGATGGCGGCCAGTGCCAGAGGCCCTTCTTGGGCTCCTCCCCACCCCTGCCATTCACCTGTGCTGGGGAAACTGGTCACTTCCTCACATAGCCCACCACACCCAGGCTGTGTCCACCTCGTGCTGGACTCTTACAACAGCCCCAGACACACCATCAGGTGGGAGAACCCCTCCTCTCTCCCAGCTTCCGGTGACGGCCAACAACCCTTGTCTCCTCCTGCCCCCAACCCGCAACCAGCACCCAGAGATATTTTAGTGATACTGTGATTCAGACCACGTCATTCCGCTGATTAGTACCTCCAGTGGCTTTCCAGAGTTTGAGTCACGTAGGGACTTGGAGTTACATCCAAGGCACATCCCTGGGCTTCCCAGCACGGGTGACTCTGGTTAAAAAATGCATTTTGGGGGCTGGGGTTGTGGCTCAGTGGTAGAGCACTTGCCTCATATGTGTGAGGCACTGGATTTGATTCTCAATACCGCATATAAATAAATGATTAAAATAAAGGTCTATCAACGTCTAAAAAAGTTTTTCAAAAAAATACATTTTGAAAAACTGACTTTTTTTTTTTAGTACTGGAGATTGGACCCAGGGATACTCAACCACTGAGCCACATCTCCAGCACTTTTTTGTATTTATTTAGAGACAGGGTCTCACTTGCTTACAGTCTCACTTTTGCTGAGGCTTGCTTTGAACTCGAGATCCTCCTGTCTCAGCCTCCCCAACTGCTGGGATTGTAGGTGTTTGCACCCAGTTAAAACTGACTGTCATTCAGACATAGAAGAAACATATGTCAAAGATTTCATTTAAGTCATTAATTAGTAAGGAAACCAGGAAGATTACACATCTGGTTGAAGGAAGAGAAAGAACTCTGTATTTATATGGAGGAAAGAAAAGTTGAAACGCATTACAAACGGAGGGAAAACTGGCTCTTTCCACAGGGAGGAAGGGAGACATTGTTACCAGGATGGAAGGTTCCGGGGCCACCACTCAACCAAGTTCAGGAGACAGAGGTTGATGGAATAAAATGGGTTTCTTAAAACCGACCCAGAGGGAAATAGAGGAGACCTCTTCTGTATCAAATTTCTATGTGGCAGGGGGAGGGAGGAGGGAAGGGACACAAACAGATTTAAAAAAATTTTTTTTTTGGTTGTCAATGTACCTTTTTCATTTATTTATTTTTCTAAGATATTTTTTAGTTGTAGATGGACACAATATCTTTTTTTATTATTTCTATGTGGTGCTGAGGATGGAACCCAGTGGCTCACACATGCTAGGCAAGCACTCTACCACGGAGCCACACCCCAGACCTATTTAATTTTTTTGGCACTGGAGATTTATCAGGGACACTTAACACTGAGTTACGTCTCCAGCACTTTTTGCTTTTTATTTTGAGACAGAGTTTCACTAAGTTGCTGAGGCTAGCCTCCAGCTTGTGGTCCTCCTGCCTCAGCCTCCGGAGCTGCTGGGTAATAGCCGTGGGCCACTGCGCCTGCTCAGTTTTTCGGGTCTTGCTGGTGCTTACCCAGGCTTCAGGGCCAGTTCCCTAGTTTCCATTCTCAGCATGAGGAAACTTGGCTGCAGAGAAACAAAACAAAACAATTGATCAGGAATTGGAGAGCCAAGGGCTTTACTTTTCCTTGTCTTCCTTTCTTATTTATTTATTTGTTGTGTGGTGCTGGGGATTGAACCCAGGTGGGCTCTACCACTGAGCTCTATCCCTAGCCTTTTTTATCTGTTTTTTAAGTTTTGAGACAGGGTCTTGCTAATCCCTGAGCCTGGTCTCCAGTTTTTCATCCTTTGTCACCACGACCAGCCAGGGCGTATCTTTCTATTTATTTATTTTTCTTGGTGCTTATGATTTTAAAGGGACTCTGTTACAACAGCCTTCCGCTGGGCAGAATTTATTTGCGGGTCCATAGGTAAAGTTCTTTGCATTGCTGTTCCTTATTGGCAATGGACAGAGTCCCAAAATAGTTTAAGGGAAAGAGCCTGTCATCTCCACGGGACTAGACAATCCCGGGGGTGCCCCGGAGTGTCAGTGATCTCTTTGGTTTATTCCAGAATCTTCCAATCTTCCTTCCACTCTCCCAGCACCCTTCCCCCATCACTTCATCTGTCTTCCTCCCTCCCGGCCTCTTCTCAGCACCAATGCCCCTCTTGAGATTCTAAATTGTCATTATCAGCTCCACCAGAGATCCTGTCCTCTCTATTTTGCCTGGAACCAAGCTCACAGTAGGGCTTCATGAGCATTTGTGGCGGAATGCCAGGTGAGTGCATTTGTCTTTGGGACCTGGGACATCGTCAGAGGGACCGGGTCCCCTCCGTCCCTCCTTCCCTCCCTTGAGGCTGAGCTGCCTCTCTGGGCACTGGGGCAGGCTGAGTGACCTTCCTCCGGGTAGTGGGCTTTGTGTCCTGGCCTTCGAGTCTCTGGGAACTGCTACAGGGCGCAACTTAAGAACAGACCGATCACCACAGGGAAGTCCAAATTTGAGAGTCTTTATTAAGCTGACTGCTGACTGTCTCACACAACGTCCCAAAAATGACTATTGGGAGAACAGCCCGGACCACAGGGTTGTAGGGGTTCTTATACCAAAAATCACATCAATCATAAGTGTCTGTTGCTATGATTCGAAATTACAAACTAACATCACGAGATCATCGACAAAGGGGGAAGTGGGTCAAAATGACCCTTACCTAGGTACAAACTAAAGAGTGGTTACTAACATCCACACAACCACCGTTCACATGGTACATTGTTCAGGAGCAATAGGAGTCAAAAGAGAGCAGTTTTTCATTACATAAGAATTGTCATTTTGTATTGCTAAACATGTCACGCTAAGTAACGGATGATGGGGGCAAGGTGGGGTGTTCCCATGGGAGAAGCTTATTTCCTACATAACATGGAGTCTCAGAGCAAAATGGAGTCTGTCTGGCCTCTAACATTCTCACGGGGCCAGATCCGTCGGCCCATCACAGGAACGCCCCTTTTCCCTTCCCAGACACCATGGTGGTGATCAGCACTGTGCTAGTCTCATCAGTTGACCAAATAGCCACCTGAGCCTTTGTTTTCTCTGGTGTGAAGTGGGAAAGACCCTGTCTAAATCAAGCGGTTCATTCACTGATCCCCTGGAGAAATATGCTGGTCACACGCCGGATTCTGTGACAGACATTACATAGTATTCATTACATAATCTTATTATATATTCATTATATAATTTTGATATAAGTTGAAGATTGACTATTTCAGTCAACCTTCAAAGTCCCCTAAAATAGTCTCCTAAACCTGTTTGATTCTGCAATGCTGGGATCCGGCCCAGGGCCTTGTGCATACTAGGCAAGGGGCCCCCCACTGAGCTACACCCCCAGAGAAACCTCCATAAATCACCCCGCAGCGAGCTTCAAATGTGGGGTTCTGACCCAGGAGGACTAGGCTGCTGAGGCTGTCAGTTGAAACACTTTAAAAAAAATTTTTTTTTTAGTTGTAGATGAACACAATAACTTTTATTTTATTTATTTATTTTTATGTGGTGCTGAAGATTGAACCCAGTGCCTCACACATGCTAGGCAAGTGCTCCACCACTGAGCCACAGCCCCAGGCCCTGGAACACTCTTTAGCTAGGTCCTACATATATCTTATTAATCATTCCCATTTTGCAGCCCAGATTACTGAGGCTCACAGAGGTTGAGGGGGGTTTCAGAGAGAGAGTAAAGCAGAAGTTATCAGCCTTGGCTGCACATTAAAGTCACCCAAGGAGATCCTAAAAATTCTGACTCCTAGGATAAACCTCAGAACAACTAAAGTACCATTTCTAGAGGCGAGAAGCAGGGATAGAATAGAATTTTGTTTGTTTGTTTGCTTGTTTGTTCATTTTTTTCTTTTGTCTTTGCAGTGCTGGGGATCAAACCCAGGGTCACACATATACTGGGCAAGTGCTCTAACACTAAACCACATCCCTAGTCCTCTGTATTTTATTTTGAAACAGGATCTCACCAAGTTACCCAGGATGGCCTCTAACTGTGATCCTCCTGCCTCAGCCTCCCAAATGGCTGGGATCACGGGCCTGTTCGCCACTCCTGGCTGCCAGCAGGCATATTTAAAAGCTCTCCAGTAATTCCAAGGTATAGTAAAAACTGAGAACTATTGGACTAAAGAATCGTTTGCTGGGGCTAGGGCACATCCCAGCCCTTTGTATTTTTCATTTTGAGATAGGGTCTTGCTAAATTGCTTAGGCCACTCTAAGTTGCTGAGGGAGGCTGGCCTCGAACTTGTGATCCTCCTGCCTCAGCCTCCCAAGCTCACTCCCAGCTCTTTTTATTTAGAGTATATTTTTATTTTGACATAGGGTCTCACTAAGTTGCCCAGGCTGGCCTTGAACTTGCAATTCCCCTGCCTCAGCATCTGGAGTCACTGGGATTATAGCTGTGTGTCACTGCACCTGGTATAAGAGACACTCTTACCTTACAGAGTGAGTAAAAGGTGGCAGCAAGCTGGATTTGGTGACCCAGAAGAAGAATACGGCCACCGACTGGGGAAATTATGTGCTGGCAAGGGCTGTGTAGGAAGACTAAAAAGAACTACAAATCAACAATAAAGATACAGAAAGACTCCATTTCCCAGCCTCCTTTGCAGCTAGGTGTGGCCAGTGACTGCACTCTGGCCAATAGAATGTGGCCCAGCACCCATCACTTAATTTTGTGCTTTGCTTTTTTTTCCCCTCCTGGGCTGTGGATTGAATCACCCTGGACCTTGTGCTGGTGCTAGCCACATGATCCACCCCTGAGCTACATCCCCAACCCCATCGCTTTTTTTGGGGGGGTGGGGTACTGGGGATTGAACCCAGGGGTGCTCCACCTCCCAGCTACATCCCCAGTTCTTTTTTTTTTTTTTAATTTTGAGATAGGGTCTCGCTAAATTGCTGAGGGTCTTGCTAAACTGCCAAGACTGGCCTCAAACTTGCAATCCTCCTCCCTCAGTCTCCCGAATTGCTGGGATGACAAGCATGTGCCACTGCACCCGCTCCACTCTCTCTTTCTTTCTTTCTTTCTTTTTTTTTTTTTTTCAAGCATATTAAGCAGGTTTTATTTAAAGGTAATAGTACAGACTTCTCCCGGCAGGAAGAAGGGGGCCATGGCTGATGATCTAAAGTCCCAAGAAGTGAGCGCACCCTACATCCTTTATAGGTTAAAGTCTCTTTTGTTCTCCAGTTCTCTCCCCCCTTATCTCTCCTTCCTGCCTATCTCTCTTTCTTAATGTCCACTGTGTTCTGTGGTGTCAACAGAGATCACACGTTGAAGCCACATGATGGCGCATGCCTGTAATCCCAGGGACTCCAGAGGCTGAGGCAGGAGGATAGCAGAGGCCAGCCTTGGCAATTTTGTGAGAATTCGTCTCAAAATAAAAAATAAAAAGGGGACTGAGGGGTGTAGCACGAGGCTGTGGGTCAATTCCCACCACCAAAAATAAATAAATAAATAAAATTTAAAAAGAAAAAAAAAAAGGGATGGGAATGTGGGCATATAGCTCAGGGGAAGAGCGCCTCTGGCTTTAATCCCGAGGAGGCTGGACTGGTCTCAGTGGGAGAGTACTTGCCTGTCCTGTTTGAGGTCCTGGGTTGAATCCCTGCACCACAAAAACAAAGAGACTGAGTCAAGGGGAAGTCTTTAAAGGCAAAAATGGGGAGGAGGAGACAAGATCTTTTGAATTGATAATCTTCGGCCACAGTGATGATAACAGAGGTGAGGGTAACCTGAGGCTGGACCGGCAGCGGCTGGGCAGATGTCCCTGTGGAAGGACTTCTTACCTAAGGCTGCAGCGGCTTCTGTGCTAGCTTTTGGTTCTGGCAGAGTCTCTGGCGATTGTGTGTAAGAGCCCTCCTCACGCCCTCCCGGCTTTGTTGCCTCCTTTGTCAGGGTTGATACAAGCGACTCCATCTCGATCCTGGCAACTTTCTTATTCCTTCCCTGCAGACACCAGCTGGGTGCAGACAGCTCGGTTCTAACACTGACTCCCTGGAATGAGTGCAGACCTCACAGGTGAAGGGCCCGGCCTCCCGGAACTGGCCTTGCTTCAGCTGTGTCTCCAGTCCCCGTGGTCACCTGTCTCCTGACCAACCCACTGTAAAGCAGGGGTTCCCACTCCTCCAGGGCTCCATTATTGGCCAGGACGGCTCAGCAGGCTCCTGCTTTCTTACACCGAATGGCTTATTATAAGACATCTCAGAAGAACACAAATGAAGAGTCACATGAAAAGGTCACTGAGTAAAGACTGGCAGGGTGCCGTGGGCGGGAGCGTCTGTCCCCTTGGGGTTGGCATGTGCCACCCGTATCCATTCCCTAACCAGGAGCCTCTGAGCCCCGCTGTATTTTTTGGTGGGGTTACCAGGGATTGAACTCAGGGGCACTCGACCACTGAGCCACATCCCCAGCCCAATTTTGTATTTTATTTAGAGACAGGGTCTCACTGAGTTGCTTAGCACCTCACTCTTGCTGAGGCTGGCTTTGAACCTGCCTCAGCCTCCCGAGCCACTGGGATCACAGGCGTGTGCCACTGTGCCAGGCTCTGCTGTATTTTTATGGAAGCATCATCACGTATGAATGATTGATTACATTGTTGATCACTGGGGATCAACTTAGCCTCAATCCTTCTCCCCTCCCTGGAGGTCAAGGGCTGGGCCTGAGAATCCAACCCTCTTCTACCTGGTTGCTGGTTCCCTTGGTTACTCCAGCAGCCCCCAGCCCCCAGTGATCTCATTAGCACATGAGAAGATCTATCAATTAGGACATTCTCAGAGCTTGAGGAGCTGTGTGCCAGGAAACAGGACCCAGACATTATTATTATTTTCTTATTATTTCATAATGCCCACGTATACAGAATGAGTATTCCATGGACAGCTGACTGAAGGGGGACTCACCAAACGGTGGGCATAAGGGGTGGGTGTGAAAGCAACTTTCCAGACGGTTCTGTATACCCTGCTATATTCTTCACAGTGAGAATGTACTCAGCATTAATTACTTGTGCAATTTTTAAAAATAAATGTGTTCTGAAAAGAAACAAAGCAAGGGGATCATTTGAGTTCTTTTGAATTATAGATACCTTCTGGAGCCTTCTGAATCAGAAACTAGGGGAAGAGGAAACAGGGGTGATCGTGAAGACCCCAGGTAATGTGGGAGGGTGGCACGTGGCTCCACACCACTCAGCTGGGGCTCACAAACCAGTCAAGCTTAGAATCCAACTCAGTTGCCCCTGTGACAGCCACTGGCAACCCCAGCTACTTAGGAGGCCGAGGTAAGAGGATTGCAAGTTCAAAGCCAGCCATCAGCAACTTAGTGAGGCCCTAACCACCTTAGTAAGACCCTGTCTCAAAATAAAATATAAAAAAGGGTTAGGGATGTGGCTCAGTGGTTAAGGGCCCCTAAGTTTAATCCCTGGTACCAAAATAAAAATAAAAATAAAAAACAACTTGCCTCTTCGGAGGCTGTGCAGACCCTGAGTCCGTGCCCTGCTTTCTACCCCACAGAGTTATTCGTTTCTGAGCGGCTCAGTCTGTTTTCTTTTCCCTTCTTATATTTTGTCCTTTGTCACTCTGGGCGTATACCAGAAGCTTCTGCTGGCTTGTCCTTATGGTTGCTGTGATTGCTGCATATCACACCGCTCCAACTGCTTAGTGACTCAAAACAACTGCGTTTTCCCACCTGTGTGGTGTGCTGGGGGGGCGGGGCTCAGCCAGGCCATTCTTCTTTTCCACCAGGGATCTGCTGAGGTCACTTGGAGGTATCAGGCTGATTCCACAGGTTAGTCTGGAGGGTGCCAGGTGTGAAATGTCCGGAAGCTGGTCTCCCTGGGACCCTTGGCGGGAGTATTTATAGGAGGTCTCTGTGGTGTCAAGACTTGTCACATGACAGCTCAGGCCCAGAGTGTTCCAGGAGACGGAAAGTGAACGCTGATATAGTCTATCATTCTATCAATCAACCGGTCACAGGCCGGTTCACATTCAAGGGCAGGAGACACAGACCCCTCCTCTTGGTAAAAGTGTTTTTCTTTTCTTTTTTGGTTTCATTTCGTTTTTGGTTTTTGGTACCAGGATTGAACCCAGAGGCATTGAACGGCGGAGCCACAGTCCTGGCCCTTTTCATTTTTTATTTTGAGATGGTCTTGCTAAGTTGCCTAGGTCCTCACTAAATTGCTGAGGCTGGCTGTGACCTTGCCATCCTCCTCCCTTAGCCTCCCGAGTTGCAGCGATTACAGGTGTGCGCCACCATGCCCGGCCCAGGAGAAGTTCTGAAGGATATGTGTCCATACTTCATCTGCCACCTCGCTTACTTTGACTCCCTGGACTATGAGATCCTTTAGGGCAGGGATCATGCACAGTGTCCCTGTGGGATCCCGGGAGTCTTCAATGGCCTGGCGCCAGCGGTGTTCCACATACATTGAATAAGTGACTAGCTGAGCCTGTGACACACAGGCTGGCAGCTGACTGCATCTGTGTGAATGTCCTTCTTTCCTTCCTTGAGAAGAGAACGGGATCACTGGGTTTGCTAAGAGAAATATTCTTGAGAAGTCCTAAATTTCATTTCAAGGATCAGAAGATGGAGTAGGGGAGAGATGAAACATTAATCACTTAAAAGCAACAAAAAATCGGCTCACACTCCTGAATGTATGTTAAACCTTAACTCGCATCCCATTGCCACCCTGAATGGGCCTCCACATCCTGCTAACAACCCCAACCAACCCAGAAGCCGTGAGTCCTTCCTATGGTCTGCCCACCCACCCCGTGCTTCTCTGATTCACATTATCCACACACATCCCCTTATCTGTAGCCAGTGTAGGTCCCGGGTCTTTCTTTCTCCGAGTCTTCCTTACAGAAACTCCTAGCTCTAGGTGCCACCGACATTTTCCTAGTTGCTCTAGTCCTGGAACTTGGCCCAGACCCGTCTTTTTCTGGCTAGCAGCTGTAACAGTGCGTTTATTTCAAGATCCCTGGGGCTCCAGAGTTTTTCTTAGGTCAGTTGAAACACATCGCCAAACAGCAATCTAGAAAGGTCCCGGGGGCGCATTGCAAGACCGCGATTACGCTGTGGTGCCCACCCACACAGGGACGACCTCCTCTGCCCCGTAACTGCACCACCTACACCCACAGAAATCAGGACTGACGCGTCAATGCCAGACTGGCCTCAAGGGGGCAGGAGAGAGGCAGCGAGGCCGGCGGCGCCTCGGCCTGGCCGGGAAGGTGAACTCCGGCAGAACCGGACGCGATCCAGGCAGCTCCGGATTTGCGACAGCCTGACCTGCTAGACCAGCCTGACTTCCTCCTTTGGCCTCATCACTAGCAAGGCTCATCAGCACAGATGGTCGGGGGAATGTTTCTGCAATGTGCAATGACAGACAGAAAGTTGAGGTTTGCGCGAGCCCACTACCTCCTCACTCTCCATAGCTTTGGGGTTCTAAGAAAATGCATGGTGTGTTCTCATTTAATCCCAACCCTAATCCTCAGAGGTAGGTACTGTGCTTATTTCCATTTTTCAGAGGAAGAAACAAGGTTAGAGAGGTGAAGCCAAATGCCCAAGATCACACAGCTGTGTGGGGGAGCCAGGACCTCCACCCATCCCCCCCAAATATCTGATTCTGAAGCTCAGGATCCTAAACGCCACATCCTTTCTGAGATTTTATTCATTTGTAAGATCAAATTTAGTGCCAGAGGATTAAGGACAGTCTAAATTCTTCACCCTATGCCCCTATGACTAGCACAAAACCTAATGCAAATAACTAATTATTGAATTTTTAAAAAGTGATATTACTCATTGGTCTGCAGCCCATTACACTTGCACTTTTTTTTCTCCATTAAAAACAAATTAAGGAAGGGGAAAAAAATAAAGAATGAATCAACCAACATCACCCTATGTAAATTTATGATTACACAAATGGTATGCCTTTACTCTATGTACAAACAGAGAAACAACGTGTATCCCATTTGTTTACAATAAAAATAAATAAAAAAAAACAAAAACAAAAACAAAAAAACAAATTAAGGTGCACATCTGCTTTTTTTTTTTTTTTTTTTTTTTTTTTTTTGGTCCCAGGCATTGAACCCAGGGGTGCTTAACCACTGAGTCATATCCCCAACCCCTTTTCTATATTTTTATTTAGAGACAGGGTCTTGCTCAGTTGCTCAGGGCCCCTCAAAATTACTGAGACTGGCTTTGAGCTCATGATCCTCCTGCCTCAGCCTCCCAAACCACTGGGATTGCAGGGGTGTAAATTTATAATCCCAGCCACTTGAGAGGTTGAAGCAGGAGAATCACAAGTTCAAAGCCAGCCTGGGCAACTTAGTGAGACCCTGGTTCAAAATGAAAAGTAAAAAGGCCTGGGGATGTAGCTCAGTGGTAAAGCTCAGCCCCTTTTATTTTTTATTGAACCCCTGGTTCAATGCCCAGGATTTAAAAAAAGAAAAAAAAAAAGTGTAATTTACATTCGGTGAAAATCAACCCTTTTAATGGGAAGTTGTGCAAATTTCAACATACACTTTACATTGTATTAATAAAATATACTTGCCAGGTACAGTAGCACATGCCTATAATCCCAGCTACTTGAGAGGCTGAGGCAGAAGGATTGCACGTTCAAGGCCAGCCTTAGCAACTCGGTGAGGCCCTGTCTCACTAAATAAATACACAAATGAAATTAAAATAGGTATAACAATAAAAATATAAGAAGGGCTAGAGATATAGCTTAGTAGTAGAGTGAAATTCAGGTCAATCCCCATTACTACCATAAATAAATAAATATGCTTTACTTTCCTTAATAAAATAAATAAGCAATTTTATTGTGCACCATCAACATATACAAGCATCGAATGTTTCCATCATCTCCCCAGAGTAAATCTAGTTGTAAATCTTTTCCCAGGCCCCTAGCCCCTGGTAACCACTGATCTTTTTTTCTGTCCTGATAGTTTTGCCTTTGCAAGAATGTCACATAAGGCCAAGCCAAGTGCAGAGCACCTATTGTCCCAGCTACTTGGAAGGCTGCGGAAGGAGGAGCGTTTAAGTTCATAAAGTTGTTTTCGTTTTGTTTTGTTTTGGTACTAGGGATTGAATTCACTCAGATACATCCTCAGCCCCTTTTATTTTTTATTTTAAGACAGGGTCTTGCTAAGTTACTGAGGCTGACCTCAAACTTCCGATGCTCCTGCTGAGTTACTGGGATTACGTGTCACCGTGCCTGACTGCTCATTGCTTTTTCTTCCTAAGTGGTTTCTATTGTATGTCCCACAGTTTGTTTATAGCTTCCCTAGTTGCAGGACACTTAAGGTTTTTTCCAGGTTTGGGCTACTACAAATTAAACTTCTACAAATGTCTGTACAGGTTTTTGTGTGAACATAACTTTCATTCTCTCAAGTGTATCTAGAAATGGATTATAGGACTCTATGGTGAATGAACAGTTTACTTTATGAAAACATGACCACACTACTTTCTTAAGCTGTCCCATTTTGTATTTTCATTGGGATTGATAAGAGTTCCAGTTCCTCTGTATCTCATTGGCATTCAGTAATGTCAATTTTTAAAATATTTAGCCATCTTAATAGGTGTGTGGTGGTGTCTCATTCTGGCTTTTTATTTTTTTTGCAGTGCTGGGATGGAACCCAGGCCTTGAGCCTGCTGGGTGAGCAGCCAACCACTGAGCTATGTCCCTCGTCCTCATTGTGGTTTTAATTTGCATTTCTTTAACGGTTAATGATGTTGGAACATCTTTTTATGTGCTTAGTTACCACTTGTAGGCCAGGCGCAGTGGCACAGGCCTGTGATCCCATTGGCTAGGAGGCTGAGGCAGGAAGATCTTGAGTTCAAAGCCAACCTCAGCAATTTAGTGAGACCCTGTCCCTAAATAAAATCTAAAAAATGGGCTGGGGATGTAGCTCAGTGGTTAAGTACCCCTGGGGTCAATTCCTGGTACAAAATAAATAAAGTTGTCATTTGTATGTCTTTGGTGAGTGCACATCTGTTCAAATCTTTTACCCACTTTAAAAAAAGTGTGCTGTGTCTTTATCATTGAGTTTTGACAGTTCTTTGTACATTTGAGATGTAATTTCTTTATCAAATATATGCTTTCCACATGTTTTTTCTCAGCCTGTAGTTTGTCTTTTCATTCATTAATTCATTTCTCCTTCTTCTCATTCATTTCTCCTTTTTTTTTTTTTTTTTTTTTTTTTTTTTTAATTTTCCCCCAGACGGGGTCTCCCTGTGTTGGCTAAGCTGACAGCTGACTAGATCCTCTTGCCACAGTCTCCTGAGTCTGGGATCATAGCAACTACCGCCGTTCCTGGCTTCATCCCTGCTTTTAGCAGTGTTGTTCAAACAGCAGTCTATAATTTTGACGAAGTCCAGTTTGTCGATTGTTTGTTCCTTCGATGGAACGTGCTGTTGGTATTGTACGTCAGAACTCTGCCTAACTCCCAAGTCACAAAGATTTTCTCTTATATTTTCTTCTGGACCATTTTTTGTTTTGTTTTTGTGTTTGATTTTGTGTTTGGTACTTGGGATTGAACCATGGGTGTTCTACCACGGAGCTACATTCCCCAGCCTTCTTTTATGTATATTTTTATTTTGAGACATAGTCTTGCTAAGTTGCCCAGGCTGCCCTCAAACTTGCAACCCTCCTGCCTCCTGAGTAGCTTCTAGAAGTTCTATACAGTGTGAGTACTACTTCATAAATTTGCTAGACTAAATGTGGTAGTTAATGAAAAGCCCTTAGCGCAGACCAGGTAGAAAGTCAACAATGAATTGAGTCTAAGATGCAATCTGCCTACACAATGTTAGAGGTGCCTCAGGCATTTCTTCGGCACAGATCCTCCTATGATGACAGGACACCAGGGTGGCAAAAGTCCCTGCAGTCCAAATTGCTCTTGGACCCAGAAGGTCAGGAAAGGCAAAGAGACCATAAGGACTCCAGGTCAGAGAGCACCAGCCCTGGAACGCTGCTCTTTCCACTGCAACCAGAACTCTTCCTTCCAGCCTCAGTTTCCATAAGACCTGGAGCTGTAGCCCGAGCTGTGATAGCGTGATGGGGCCTAGGGTGTGTTTAGTGAGCACTTACTGTGTGCTAGGCCCTTGGAGACAGCAGTGAACAAGACAGACAAAAACCTGAGCATCGGCAGCACACAGACTAGCGGAGACAACCAAAAATAATTACATAATTCATTACAAATTAAGGAAAGGGGCAGGGTGCTGGGGCGGGGGACGCAAGTCTCACAAAGAATTTATTGTCCTTTCTCAGCTTCTGCCTCTGGGCCGGTCGCTCCCGGTGGGGGTGCAGGTGCGGGCGCAGGGACTCACATGACGTCATCCTAAGAGCAGGTGGAAGGTGGTCCCAGGAGGCGGGGGCGGCTGTGCGCGCCGAGAGGGGTCATGCATTCGTGGTTCATTGACTCGCTGGATGGATGTCCCTGCGGCGCCCACGGGGTGCCACACGCTCGGTGACGAGGACGAAGGCGCCCCCTTCGCTCTCACTCTATTTGGGACAGAGTCACGGGACAAGGGACACCGGCAAATACATAAATAATCACGAAGATGTTTTCGGGCAGAGCCAAGGGCTCAGAGGGCACCCAGGGACGGGGACGCATCTGCACGGGCTGCAAACCCCTCTCCTCCCCCTCGCTTTGCAAAGAGGTCACCGCGCCAGCGACGAGCGCGTCCCCCGCCCGGGGCCGCAGCACGCGCGCCCCCGCGAGCCGGGCGCGCGCCGCCCCGCCCCCGCCCCCGCCCGTGAGCTGCGCCCGCCGCGCACGACGCCCCCTGGCGGGAGCCCTGGGCCACACCGGCCGCGCGCAGGGGAGGGGGCGGGGGCGCCGCGCACGCGCACGGGCCGGCGGCGCGCGCCGAGCGGGGGGCGCCGCGAGGTGCAGCCACGATGGAAGGGGGTGCGTACGGAGCGGGCAAAGCCGGGGGCGCCTTCGACCCCCACACCCTGGTCCGGCAGCCGCACACCATCCTGCGCGTCGTGTCTTGGGTAAGGACCGGCGGGTGGTAGGGCCAGGCCGGGTGCGAAGTGGAGGGCGGCGCGCCCGGACGGACCCCGACCGAGACCCGGACCCCGACCCCACCGGGCCCCGCAGGGAAGCGGCAGTGGGCGGGAGCTGCTCTGCCGGCCGGGCCGGCGCCGCCGTGCCTCCTTCCCGGGCCCGTGCGCGGGGCTTCGGCTCCCGGGGCGCCTGTCCCCGGGCCCCGGGCTCGTGCGCCCCCGCCCCCATCGCCGTGACCTCCGGCCGCGGCTGTGCAGCTAGCAGCTCGGGCTGCGCGCGACCGTGGGGACCCAGCCCGGGCTCAGGTGGCCTTTTGCGGGGAGCGGGTCAGGGTGTGGATCACCTCGCCGGGGCGCTCGCCGCGCCTGCCGTGGCGGTTCGAGGAGGGGACAGGGAACCGGGTTTTGTGGCTCAGCTCGGAAGGTGCGGAGCGATGAGTCCGAGCCGAGCCGGGTACCTGGCTTCCTTCGGGAACTGCGTCTCCTTCGCGGCGTGACCTTGGGCTGGGAACCACCCAAGCACTGCTAACTGGAAAGGAGGAGTTCAGATCCGAGGTGGGGAGTGCCGCCGCTTCGGTCTTGCCTCAGTTTCCCTATTTGTAGAGAGGGTGGGCGGAGCCTCCTTGGGGCCCCCTTGCCGCTGATATTTTATGAACCCCTAACACCGCCTAGTGTACACCTGGAGGTCTCCGGGGCGCGAGTGTCTGGGAGGAAAGTCCCCTCCCCACAGTGAAGAGCAGAGAGGCCCATTCTGGACCTGCGGCCCAGTGAAGCCCAGGACCCCCAGTGCTGAGTGGGTTCTTGTTCAAACCTGGGGGATCTGAACCCCCAAACAGTGAGCAGAGTGGGGGGTCAACACCCCAGGGAAAGAAGGCCTGCTGGGGCCTCGGGGGTGCCTGGGGCTCCCTGAGGTTGGTTGGTCATTGCAAGACACAGTCATAGAAGGTCTCCTCTCTGTAGTCTTGGGGCCTATTACTGCTGGCCCAGACAAGAAGAGCTTGCACTGGGGATTCTGGGCAGGGATACTGACAGGGAGGGGCCCTAGGGGATTATGCCTGTGACCCAGGCGTGCTGAACTGCCTTTCTCTTGGGGGTTTTGGGGGCCATATGTGGATCTGGTAGGTGAGACAGCTTGGGTACTTATCTCTGGCCTCCCAAAGTGAAAGGAAACTATCTTTCCGTTTTCTAAAAAAGTTAAAACTCCTTCCTGAGGCCACTGGAAGGGTGACCAGGTTTCAGTGCTCACTAGATGAGCCTTTTAAGGGCAGGGAAGCCCAGTTCTGTTTGTCTTTGTGTCCTGGCCCCCCAGGTACATCCATAAAGGTTTGTGACACTGAATTCGTTCATCTGGGACAATTCCCAGCTCCCAGAGACTCCAGCCAGCCTGAAGCAAGGTGGGGGCCCGGGGATCTGTCTGGTTAGGTTCGAAGGCTGGGTGCCCTGCTCCCATTTGCCGGCCCTAGGGCCTCTGGCCTGGGAGGGGAAGCCGCTGGCTTTGTGAGGGGCGGGGTGTGTTATCTGCTTGGGTCATTTCTGCCCCTGATGGCTTCATTTAGCAGAGCTTTATTGAGTCTGCTAGGCCCTGGGGGAAGGCAGCATGACTCAGACGCAGCCCTTGTGCTAAGGGAGCCCAGAGCCCGCTTGAGAGGGGGCCAGGTGCCCCCAGGCGGAGGTGGTAGGAGCCAGGGGAGGATCCCCACCCTGGCACTGGAGACCTGAATGAAGAAGGGGATGTCAAATTGGCAGGATGAGGAGGGTTTGCACTTGTGCACATTAGGATGACAGCAGGACATTCCAAGCAGGAGAAAGGAAAAATAACTGGATGTAGTACCCACTGTGTACAAAGCAGCAGCTCCCCCACCTGAGGGAACTGAGTTCCCAGAGGTAAGTCCCTGGCCCAAGGTTACTGAGTGTGTAAGTGGCAGAGGAAGCCTGGTTTGGTGTGCACACCTGTAATCCCAGAAGCTTGGGAAGCAGGCACGAAGGTGGCAAGTTCATAGTCAGCCTGGACCACTTAGCAAGACCTGTCTCAAAATAAAGAACTGGGGCTGTAGCTCAGTGGTACAGTGCCCTTGGGTTCAAGCCCCGTACCAAAAAATAAAAATAAATAAAGGACGAGGGCAGAATCCTGGAAGTTCAGGGTTGGAAAGGACACAAGGAGTGTCAAACAGCCCCCATTCAATGGCCAGGTTTTTCCCTCACCTCCCGGCACTGCTCACACACCTGGACACGGGTGCTCCTCACCCCTGTTGGAGCAGAAGCATCTGATACAGGCTCACTGACACCTTTAAAAAATAGATAAGTAAATTCTTTTTTTGTGAGGGGTGAACCCAAGGATACTTTACCATTGAACTACATCCCCAGACCTTTTTATTTTTTATTTTGAGATAAGATCTCACTGAGTGCACCTGTAAATAAGCTTTGCAAGAAATAAATAGTTCTTTTTCTGGTCACCTGCCCCAGCCAGGTGCCATGGTTCACACCCGTAATCCCAGAAACTCGGGAGGCTGAGGCAGGAGGATTACGAGTTTAATGTCACTCAACTGTCCATTTAGAAATGGTGAAGATGGGCCTGGGTGCAGCTCAGTGGTAGGGCACTTGCCTGGCATGCCCAAGGCCTGGATTCCATCCCCAGCACTGCAAAAAAGCAAAGGAAGGAAAGAAAAGAAACGAAGATGGTAAATTTCGTGTGATATGTATTTTACCACAATAGAGAAAATTGGGAGAAAACATCCCGTGTGATAGCCATTGCTTAGGAAGAGCTGCTGGTCAGACAGTCTGTGTGTCCTTCCAGTCTTCTTGAAGAGTCTCTGTTGTGCTGAGACCTCTTAGTGCACTCGGGAACCGGCAGTAGACGCAGCCAGCTCCCAGTCGCCCTACACGCCGAGGGCTTCCCTGCCACACTTATGGAGCTTGGACTCTTAAGATTAGGGTGACAATCCATCCTGGTGGGAGCCCCTCAGTTCCAAGAACTGAGCCAGGACTCCAGTACTACCCAGGCCCCCACCGAGGCCCTGAAGGGTCCCCACCGATCTGTGCACATGGCCTTGTGATTTTGTAAGATCTGTTCAAGAAAGATGGTTTTCTGTTGTTTTTCCTAAGGAGGCCCCAAAGCTCACGGCTGCAGGCCAGCACCAAGGCAGACCCGTCCGGGACCCTCAGCCTGGCTGCTGCAGAAGGCCTGGTGTGTCCCTCGACCGGGGCGCTCTCAGCCCTTCTGTCACTACTGCCCAGGCTGGGCAAGGCTGGGCCTGGGCCTGGGCCTCCCTGTCCTGCGCCAAGCTGGGATGGCTAAGTTGGGACATGGTCCAGGACAGACTGGGAGCTGCCACCTTGACCTGGGTTTTAGGGGAGATGCGCCAGTGCTGGCTGGAGATTGGCTGCCACCCCTGACTCCTCTAGTCAGCAGCTGTGACCTTCAGCAAGTGCAAATGTCCCCTTCTCACCCCTATGCCTTGGTCTCCCCGACTGAGCTGGGTGGCAGGGTAGGTGACAGGTGCCAGATCGATCCCAGCTCCGTGCCTGCAGCCTGTCAGTAGTGACTCACTTTTTTGTTCTGGAGCCAGAGGGAAAAGGAGTTTCGGCGGGGAAGTGTGTGCACTTCTTGTTAAGGACCACCTTTTATTTGGAATTTGTATTCTTTTTTTTTTTCGGGTGCTGGAATTCTCTATGGGGAAAGAGTCCATGCTGGTCGATTGGTCGATGAGAGGTTTTGGTTCTTTTTTTTTTTTTTTTAAATGCTCCATTTTGGCAAAATCACCTGATAAAATTTTAGAAATCTTGCCACTTTAAGTGTTTTATTATTATTATTATTATTGGTGCTGGGAATCGAACCCAGGGCTTTGAGCAGGTGGGGACATCCTCTTCGCTGAGCGCCAGGCCCAAGATGGGTCTTTCAGGGGTTCTGTAAATTGGCTTGACCTGGAAAGGTGACTCCAGCCTGCGACTGCCGGACCCTCACTCTGAATTCCTGAGGCTCCCTCTCTGGGGGGGGGGGGGGGCGCGTAGCACTAAGGGATTGACTTGAGGGGGCAGCTTTCCAGCCCCCGTTTTATGAGCCCCGTCATCATCCCAAGCGACCACCGACTTGAGAAACTGAGTGTCTTTGCAAGTGCAGCAGTTTGAAGACGAGACTCTCGCCCTTTCCCCACCAGGCTGCGTGTCGAGGCGTCCTTTAGAGGAATTCTGTAGCCCGCTGCGCAGGAAGGGGTCTTGGGGGAAGGCAGAGTGCCCTGGCCAGCTGGCTCGTTCATTCCACAAATACCAAGTCCCTGCTCAGTGTCAGCGTGTGTCCCACCCAGAGTTGAGCTGTCAGGCACTCTCCAGGAGGGATCACTACAAAAAAGGAAACCCAAAGGGTAGTGGGTCCCTCTGCCTGGAGGGTTGTAGAGGACTTTCAGGAGAGGTGACTACTGATTTGGCTTCTGTTAAAATAGTAGGAAGACTGGGTACAGTGGCACATGCCACTTGGGAGGCTGAGGCAGGAGGATCACAAATTTGAGGCCAGCCTCAGCAACTTAACAAGACCCTAAGCTACTTAGCAAGACTTGGTCTCAAAAAGGCTGGGGATGTGACTTGGTCGTTGAGTTCCCCTAGGTTCAATCCCTGCTACCAAAAAAAATAAATAAGAAAAAGTAGGAGGGACTCCCTTGCAGAAGGAACAGCCTGTGGATCGCCTGGAGACTTGTGGTGTGACTGGGTTTTGGAAATGACGATCTGTGGGTGGCCCAGGGAGTGTAGGTAACAGTGAAAGGGGTCAAGAGGTTGCTTGGTGGCTCCGGAGGGGACTTGGATGACTGACACAGTCAGACTTCATCTGAGGGTGGTGGGAAGCCAGAGAGAGGGTAGGGGAGAGGTGGGTTTTGGAGGTGTCTGTGACGGTCTCGGTAGCCTGACCTGGAGAGGCCTCTGGGCAGATGTCCTGGCTGCGTGTGGAAATGCGTGGTCCTGTCTGGCCTGCCCTTTCTCAGCACCAGGCACAGCCCTGTCACCTAGGCAGAGGTGGCTGGCCATCTTGGCGTCCTCCCAGCCTCCCTTCCTGCCTGGGCCACTGCCTCTCCTGGCCTCAGTTTCCTCATCGGCGACCCGAGATGGAGTGCTCGGGTTTGCGGAGGCAGTGTGAGCCCTGGTGGGCTCTGTTATCCCGCTTTAGATGGAAGCCGAGGCCCAGAGAGGAACTCGGGAGGTGCCGGATGGAGAGCCGCGGCCCCTGCCCGAGGGGCAGCCCCACCTGACCGCGCACATGACGCTTGGGCCAAGCTGCAGTCTTAGCTGGAGAAGAAAGAACAAAGGCGGCGAGGAGGGAGGAAGGGCCCGCAGGAGGGGAGGCAGATGGCCGGGAGCAGCCTCGCTTGGCACCTAGACCGGAGGAACCGGCTGTCCTGGGGGAGCGGCGGGCGGGCGGGGCGTGGGAAGCGTCTGGCGCAGCCCCTCCGGCCCTCACTGGCGGGGTTGAGCAAGATGCCAGGGCTCCGGCCTCAGTTTCCCCATCTGTCCTGAGAAAAGGCCAGATGGAGGGGCGTGTGGTCCCCAACCCTCCCGCCCTGCGGACCCCCGCTCCTGCTCCTGGAGGGTTCCAGGCAGGGAAGCTGAGGGTCGGCCTGTCCATCTTTAAAGAAGGACGTGGAGACTGTCCCCATGCTCTGGTGGCCTGCGGCGGAGCTCCCCGGGAGGGTCCTCGTGTGCGCAGAGCGGGGCGTTACTGGGCTCTGGAAGGCGGCCCTGCCCCGTGTTTCTGGGAGCTTCTCTTCCCAGATGGAGCTGCCCAGCCCTTTCTGCTGGGAAGTCCGGTGCCAGGCCAGGGGACTTGAGGGAAGGGGCTGCTGCCAGCACCCCCAGCAGCTGGGGCCCCTCCAGCCCCTCCAGGCCCACGGGCGGGACAGGGCCTGTGTCCCGGGTCCGCTGCTCCTGAGCACCCTGACGCCTGTGGCCTTGTGTCAGCTGCACTGAAGCCTGGCCTGTCCCCGCCCTCTACTCTCCCTCAAAGTGGGGGGTCCCCTCCCGCCTCCTGAGGCCTCTAGGGGCCATTCCCCGCAGCTTCCCTCCTCACAGACAGACAGCGGGGACGCGTCCCTCATGCCGCTCCTGGCCTCAGTCCTGGTCCTTGTCGTGCTTGCTCTGTGGTCCTTCCCACACCCAGACTCCCTCTTCCCACAGTCTTGTCACCGGCCTCTGCCACTGTCACCGCCAAGCCTAGGCTGCCCACGTCCTCCTCCCGGGCCCCTCGTCCCCTCCTGTCCAGCTCCCCATGCTCACCCTGGCTCCAGAGCTCCTGGGGCCTGGACCGCCGGGCCACTGGCCCACCTGCTGTCCACCCTCAGCCCCTGGTCCGCCGGGACCCGGGGGGTCATGAGCCCCAGCTCCAGCCCTTCTGACGGTGGCACCCGCCTGGCTGGTCCACCTCCCTCCTCCTAGGTCAGTTCCTGTTTGTGCCCAGGCCACTGGACGCGTCCCTCTCTCGTGCTCGAGGACTCACGTCCAGAGCTTCTCCGTCCCTCCCTCTCCTCTGCCGTCCTCACCCTCTGCTCTTGGCTCTTCTGTCAACTTACAAATGGGTGACGTCGCCATCTAGGAAGGTGCCCCTCGTGTCTCTGCCCTCGTGTCCACTGTCTCCAGGGTCCCACCTGCTTTCCCACACGCACCCCCTCAGCAGGCTTCCCGGCTGCCCCCTTGTCAGGGTCCTCCGTGACCTTCGTCTCGCCAGCTCCAGTGGCTGACTGTCGTGAGCGGATCTCTGCGCGGCGTCGGCAGACGTCTTCCTGTCCTCCACTGACTCCAGCCGCGCAGGGCGAGACCCCTGCGGGCTCGTTGGGTCTTCACCTGGGCCACGTCCGGGCCTGCTCCCCAGCCAGGGAGGGCCGCTCCTGGTGGAGGAAACGGGCTGAGAATCCAGGGCAAGTACGGAGGCGAGCGCCGACCTGTGTGAGGTGACACCAGCTCAGGCTCAAGGACGGGGACGCTGGAGCTGGGAGAGCTGGAGCCAGTCGGGCAGAGAAGGGGCAGTGGCAGCAGAAGCAGCTGCAGCGGCCGAGGCCCAGGTGTGACAGAGCCGTGTGGCTCAGCCCTGGAGCGCCCGGGCTGCTGGTCGCTGTCCCTGCCCTCCTCCCTCCTCCGCTGTCCCCCTTCAGCGGACTCCCTGACCTGCACCCCACTGCCCGCGGCCCCTGTGCCCTGGGCTTCCCTCAGGGCGCCTGGCTTCTTCTCCAGGAGGGGAGGCAGGCCCAGGTCTGGGTTCTCCCTCTGAAGACCTGGGGCGTCCACAGGAGAAACCCACCCTGGTGGGCGAGGGCTGGCCGGCAGGGGCTCCCCGTGAGGAGAGCACACAGACGGGTACGGAGCCTGCGGGCCTTGCTGCCCACCTCGGGAGCCACGGGGCCAGGTGCAGCAGCGAGGCTCAGGCTGCCAGTGGTGGCCTGACGTCCGCGCCCACCTCCCTGCTTCCCGAGTGCTGAGGCCACAGGCCTGGGGTCGGGAAGGGCCTGGGCTGGCCGAGGTGCTGCCTGGGGACTCGGTTCAGGGACAGCAGTGCAGGTGATCTGCCCTGAGCGGGTCCTGGGCCAGTCACGTGAGCCCTCCCTGGGTCCCAGTTCCCCCCTTGCTGATGAGACTTCAGGGTCCCCTGTGGTCCCACAGCCCCGGGAGGGTGAAGAGAGGGACAGTCTGAGGGTGCATGTGGAGTCGGGGCCTGCTGGGGACAGCCTGGTGAGGATTACCGCCTAATCCCCTGCAGGTCCCTCCCAGGCTTGGGGCAGGCAAGGCCTTCACAGGGGCATGTCCGGCACGTGACCTCAAGGGGCAGCCCGCCCCGTGAAGGGGGCCCTGGCAGCTGGCTCCTCTCAGCACTGAGCCTCTCCCAGGCCCAGGAGGTGGGGTCAGGTCTGGGGCAGGTGCTGGGGGCAGGCAGGGTCCAGCTCCATCTGAGCCCTGAGGCCGGCCAGGCACTGGGAGGGAGCACTTTATCCTGGCTCCCCCCCTTCATTCCCCTGGAGGCCTTCCTGGCCCTCCCTCAGTCCGGAAGAGACTCTCACCCTTGAGGAACAATGGGAGGACCTTGTGTGGCAGCGTTGTCAAGGAGAAAACGGGGTGCCGGGGGTGCACGGCGTGCAGCTCTGGAGTCTGCTGAGGGCTTCTCGGAGGAGGTGGCAGGAGAGAAGTTAGGTGCCGCCCAGGGCAAAGGTCCTGAGGCTGCAAGGAGCAGGGGAGAGGGTGGAAGAAAGCTTCAGGGGTCTGGGGTTCATGGGGCAGGGGATTGCTCTTCCGGGGAGCAGGGGAAGGGCTTCCACAGGGGAGGGACCTGATCCGGCTGCCACCAGGGGACAGCTGGCTGTCCTTGCTGGAGCAGGTGGAGGCAGGAGTGGCTGGGGAGTGTCGGGGAGGCTGGAGTACGGATGGGGTTCCAGGACAGAGCGGGGCCTGGGTCTGGGCAGCTGGGGGGGTCAGTGTGTGGATGAGGGGGCAGCTTGAGGCCATGGGGAGGCCAGGAGTGGCAGGAGGCAAGAGTGGTGGCCCACACGGGGCCTCTGAGCTGTGGTAGGCAGTGGACTCCAACCTTGGTTGGGGGCTGGCGAGATCAGAGGGTGGCAGGATGTGCCTGGCTGCTGCCAGGGCCTCCTTGGAGGAGGCAAGGAGGCCCAAGAGGAGGCTGAGATGGTCTCAGGCACTGGATGTGGGCAGTGGCCAAGGCCACAGGTGGAGCGTTGTTGAGCAGGCCGCCTGGGTGCCTGCAGGGACCAGGGGCTCCTCCCCGCTGCCTGGCTTGGGGACAGATGTCTGTGTGCAGGACCAGATAGATGATGCTGGGGGAGTCGAACCACAGCTCAGACGTCACTTCTCTGCACCTTCTCTGGGAAAACCCCACATCTGTCTGAGGACGTTAAACCCAGACCGACCTCTGGGACATTCCTGGTGGAGCAGTGACCTCCGCCCCCCACCAGCTGGGTGCAGCTCTTCCAGCAGCCTGGCTGGCCCTCGCCCGCCTGCCGCGAGCCCCAGGCACAGCCTGCGGGCGCCATCTGAAGTAGAGCCACCCTCTGGTCCCTCAAGAAAAGCAGCTGGGGCCTGGGTTGGGACTAGGGTCCCTCCTTGGTTTCCTGGGGATCTTGGAGTTGGGGTCTGGAGTTTGCTTCTCTGGGGAGGGAGCTGATCCCGAGGCCGCGGCTGTCATATGCTGCTGGACACCGCCTCTGCTTCCTGCTGCAGCGCCCTCGCGGCCTCCTGAGCCTCAGCGTCCCCCCTGCCGTGGCTAAGGCTTTCCCTCGGAGGGTCTTGGCGTGGATGAGTGGGTTGATTTCTTCCGGTTGGTCCAAGCAGGCTGCGACTGGCCCAGGGTCTCCTGGGGGGGGGGGGAGTCAGACCCGTAAATAAGTCCCAACCAGGAGCGTCCCAGAAGGTAGCCAGGGTGTCACCACATCCCAGTGGGGTCTCCAAGGGTGAGTAGACGTTGGCTCCTATTTGACAAATGGAAAGGGGGGACACACTCCGGGCAGCGGACAGCAGGTGCGGAACTTTCCAACAGCCCGTCTGTGCCATCCTGTCCCTGTGGGCTGGCCGAACAGGGCAGGGGCAGGGACAGAGGCCTGCAGGTCACAGAGGTTGGTACTTCCAGGGTCTCTGATTCTCTGTGTCTTTGAACTCAGGAGCCCAAGATCCTGAAATTCCAGGATCCAAGCGAGCTTCCTGCAGATTTGTTTTTCCGCGACTGACGCAGCCCTGCACCAGCACCATCTGGAGCTGTTTCTAAAAAGACCCGGGACCGGATTCAAAAGAGGTGGAAAGCCGTGGAAGAGGCCCGGCTGCTTGCTTGTTGCTTTTTCTTAGCGTTTTCTTTAGCTCCAGGGAAGGAGGAAATTTTTCCTGGGCCTGCGGGTGCCCAGCGACCTCCCCGGGTCCTGCCTGGCCGTCCCCCTGGGTCTCCCCTGCTCGGCCCCTTCTGCCTCTGCCCACAGCAGGCCTGCTGGCTGCGTGACTTTCCTCCATGCCACTGTGGCCAGCGTAGGGTTTCATTCTGGTTTCGTGTCCGGTTCTCTGGTGTCTCCCTGGGCCGCCCTGGGCGTCCTCGCTGCCCTGAAGTCCAGCCTTAACAGTCACGCGGGGAGGCCGCCCGGCACAGGGAACCTTGGATTCAGAGACTCGGGTTCAGGTGCCGACCCCACCCCGACCCAGCTGACGAGGGCAGTGGAGTGTGACCTGGTGGAGCCCAGAGAGTGTCCCAGCGAGTCCCCTCCCTCCTGCCACGAACTGTGGGTGGCCGAACAGTGGAAACCTGAGGCCCATGGCCTGTTGTTGGGGGGCTGCCCCTTTAGGTGGGGACAGCAGCTAAACGAGACACTGTCCCTTGAGGTGGGGACAGCAGCTAAGCCAGACACTAACCGTCAGTGCGGAGGGAGGCCCAGGGAGCCCTGCAGGGGTTCAGGGACGGCCAGGGGCTGCCGTGCTTGCTGGAGACGTTGTTCCCCTCCGAGCCTCCATGTTAGACCCCAGACCCGCAGGGTCCTCGCGTCTTCAGGGGCAGGCCGGCTGTTCCCGGCCCACCTTCTCCGCGCCTCCTCTCCCTGCGCTCACTCGCGGGGCTGCTGGCAGATTCCGGGGGTACACCTTCCACCGGTGCGGCAGCCCCAGCCCCGCTCCCTCTGCGGGCGCTGCGGGGGCCCCTGTGGTCTTGTCCTCCATGCCGCCCGCCCCCCGGGAGTCTTTTCGACCCTAAGTCAGATCTGGTCACTCAACAGCTCTTAAGTCTGCTGTGGCTCCTGGAGAGCATTGTCATTGTCTGGGGTCACCTGCTGGGCACGTGGCCCGGCTCCTGCCCCAGCCCTGGGGGCCCTCCTGGCACAGGGCTGGGAGGCCCTCAGCTGCACTGGGAGCCTGCCTGAGCCGGGGCTGCGGCCTGCCCTGTCCCTCCCGGGGTGACCTTGCTCTCCCCCTCTCGGGGACATGTCTCCAGCTCTTCCCTCCTGGCCTCTCCAAGGACTGCCCGCTTGTTCCCCAATGGTTCCTCCTCTGCTGCTCCCAAGGCCCAGACTTCTGCCTTCCCGCTTCCCCTCCGCGCTCCCCTCTTGGCCTGGGGGAGCCTGGCTTTTCCTGCTTTGAAGGGGGTCCTCTCGGGCAGCAGTGGCGTCTTTTTCAGCCTCAGGGAATGTGGGTCTATGAGGAAGTTTTGCTCAAAAGGGGTCCTTTCCTGGGGCCTCTGGAGAAGGAAGTGACCCCTGACTAAGCCCCTAGGGGACACGGCCTGGCTCTTGGTCCTTGCATGTGAGTCTCCCCAGAGGAGAGGTTGCCTTCAGTTATGCGCTGGGAATGGAACCCAGGACTTCACACATGCTAGGCAAGTGCTCTACCACTGAGCCACCACCCCAGCCAAGAAGTTAACTTTTATAGAGGACCAATCTGAGGTTCAGAGAGGTTAAATCGCTTGCCCAGGACCACACAGCATGAGCAGCAGGCCTCAGATTTGAGTCTGGCAGGTCTGTCTGAGATCTTCCTCTAACCACGTCTCTTCCGCTGGTTGGTGACTTTGATGACATGCAGGACTGGACCTCACGTTCCTGCCCTGATCGTTTTGGGTAGCAACCTGGGGCTTTTTTCAGTGCTGGGGCCCAAACCACAATTCACAGGAGCCGAGGGGCAGCCGGCCGTCAGAGCCCCCTTTTCTGTGGTCTGTGGGGTCTGCCTCGCCTGCGGGGTTGCCAGGCCCTCAGGAGACCTTTGACGGTTGTTTTGAAGTGCGGCTTCTTGTCACTCCTTGTCTGTCCTCTGAGCCTCCGGCTTGGGCCCAGGTCTAGCTGCCAGATCCCAGTGGCACTGGGCAGCTCCAGGCCTGTCTGCCCACTGGTCCCACTGCCGGTCCCGGGTCTTCAGGCCCCTGGGGCTGAGTGTCCGCTCGGTCAGGTGGAAGGAGCACAGGCTGGAACCGTGGACGGGCCCTGGTTCATGCTGCCGACGCCAGCGTCCCCTTCACCCCGCGAGCCTCGGGACTCGTCTGGCGGGGGCTGTACACGTCGCCCTGCTGGTTTCGGGGGCTGCTGGGGGGGTGCGGAGCCTGTGGCAGGCAGAGCCGTGAGCCACGCGGCGTTCCTGCGCCGGCCTGGCCGATGGGTGCCGTGACCGACCTGGGACACACCTGGGAACTCTTTCTTCTTTTTTATTGTGGCCACTTCACAGCCCACGTGGTTCATCACCGTGTGGGGTTCGGTGGCGGGGCGCCTGCTCTCTGGTTCTCTCTGGTTTCCACGCCTTTTCATCACCCATAAAAACACCGTGTGCCCATTGATAGCCCACCCCAGCCCAGCAGCTTCCATCTGCTCTCTCTCCATTTGTCTTTCGTGAGCGGAGAGCATTAAAAATCATGCAATATGTGGCCTTTCATGCCGGCTGTTTCTTTTTTCTTTTCTTTTGGTGCTGGGGATGAACCCAGCACCTTGTGCACACCGGACATGCACTCCACCTCTGGCCAACGCCAGCCCCCGTGTCTGGCTTTTTGTTGCTTGTCTTCCCTTCGCTTGTTCTCCAGGTTCGACCCCCTATAGCGCGGATCAGTACCGTGTGTGTGTGTTTGCGGATCAGTCCTTTGTCCCTTTGCATCTCCAAACAGTAACCCTTGCTTGTTTCTCTCTGGTCCTGTTGCGCACATCTGGGTTGGGACGGTGTCCTGGCCCAGTGTCTGCCTCGCTTTCAGGAAAATGCAAAGTAAAGTCATGTGGCTGTGGCCGACGTCCTCCCTCCGGGGCCTGCCATTGGGGGCTGATCTTGGGGCCGAATCTTCTGAACACGCATCCTCCACTCTGGGCCTCCTTCTGTGGTGTCAGGGGAGGCAGGTGGCCCAGGGAGAAAGCGTGGAGTTTGGGGTCAGGTCCCCTGGGCTTAGAGCCCCGTGGTGTCCCTGGCCAGGCTGACTCTGGCCACGTTCGCTGACACCTGTGGCCATCACCCCTCGTCTGTGAAACGCTGGTGGTGCTGATGCACTGAGAGCGGTCGCTGGGCTGGGCTGGGGCTCTGGTAGCGCACTGCCTACCGCGTGTGAGGCCCTGGGTTCGATCCTCAGCACCATCATCAGCAGCTAATAAAAATCTCCTTAAAAAAGGTTGTGAATGGAGGGTTACTCCATTTGAAAAAAAGAAAGCTATTGCTGTGTAACAAATTGCCCCCAAACTCATGTCCCAAGCACGCACGTGCCTCCTGGCAGTTCTGTGGGTCAGGAATTGGCCTTGCTGGGTGCTGCGGCTCTCAGGGCCACGTCCACAGCGCCTGGCAGCCCCCGGGCAGATCCAGTCTCAGTCCACTGCTGGGCGTTGGAGGGACTCAGCCCCCGTGGGCTGCTGGCAGGGGCCTGGGTGGCCAGCTCTGGGCGGATCTTGCTGGCTCCCCCCGCCCCCCTGCGCAGCAGGAGCCAGGGGTGGGCAAGGTCCTTCTGTGACCTAAGCCCAGAAGGGAGACCCCAGCACTTTTTGCCCCATTTTTTTGTCTGTTAGAAGCCAATCACTAGGTCCAGCACTCTCAAGGGACGCTGGGGACACCAGCTAGAGAATCGCTAGAGGTGGGGTCCTTGGGGCCCCCTCAGCCGCCGGCCACCCAGCTGAAACATGCCTGTCACGGGTTGTTGAGGATCTACGTGAGGTGGCACAGGTGACATGACTGTTAGCCCCGAGACCCCAGAGGCAAGGACAGGCTGGGGCTGGGCAGTTCTGAACCCAGAGGAGTGGCCCTGGGGGTGGGGCTGGGCAGGTCCACCCTCAGGGGCCGGGGGCTCCCTGTCCTGGGGCCGAGCAGTCCCACGGCGACCTTGGTGTCAGGCCCAGGAGGGCCTCTGGCCGGGCGCGTGGGGCTCGGGCGGGAGCAGGCGGCCTGCTCGTGCCCGGTGACCCAGGCGAGCGTCCCCCGCAGGTGTTCTCCATCGTGGTCTTCGGCTCCATCGTGAACGAGGGCTACCTCAACAGCCCCTCCGAGGGCCAGGAGTTCTGCGTCTACAACCGCAACCCCGGCGCCTGCGGCTACGGCGTGACGGTGGGCGTGCTGGCCTTCCTCACCTGCCTGCTCTACCTGGCCCTGGACGTCTACTTCCCCCAGATCAGCAGCGTCAAGGACCGCAAGAAGGCCGTCCTGTCCGACATCGGCGTCTCGGGTGAGCTCCGGCCGGGGACGCGGCCGCCACCCCCCATGTTGCAAGGAGGAAACTGAGGTGCAGGCGGGTGAGGGGGACAGACTGGGGACACGTGGCTGGCAAGGCCTGAGACCCCAGAGCAGCCCTGCTGCTGGGCACAGGCCGGGCCAGGCCTGGGGTGGGCTCCCGCCTCAGGGCCCTGCCGCGCCCTCCCGGTGGAGCCCAGCAGGCGCCGGACCCCAGCATCAGGGTCCCTGGAGCCTGATCCCTTGCTCTGGTCCTAGGCAGTGTGACATGACCTGCCACCCTTTGCCCTTCAGAAATGACCTTCGGCCCAGGCGCTGACCCCTGTCCCATGAGTTCAAGTCCCGCCGCCCAGACCTGAGCCCAGGACTCAGGTCTGTGAGCAGAGACCGCCCCGGTTCAGGCCGCGGCCCCTCGGGCCTTCTAGAAGGAACTACAACCAGATCAGTGGTTCTCAAACTTCTCTAAGCCCAGGGGCCCCGGGCAGTGCTCCTGAGGGGTGGGCTGGGCCGGCCACACGTCCCGTGCTCAGGACACAGCTGCTCTCTGGACAGACCTGGCACTGCAGGTCATGGTGCCCCGAGACCCCCACAGCCCCCACCCCAGGTCGCAGAAGCCCCTTTCTGAACGCGGGGGCTTCGTGAGGCTGTGAACACCCCCGGCCTCTCCCCCCAGGTGGGCGCGGCGCAGCCTCCTCCCTGGACAGCAGCTGTCCTCAGGCCGTGGGGCTGAGTCGGGGAAGTGGCTAGAAATTGGTGCCTGACAGGGTGGAGAACCCTGGCCTGAGCTGACCGCCCTCCCTCTCTCTCTCTCCCCCCGCCCCCGCTGGGCCTCCCTCTCTGCCCCTGGCCCTGTCCTGTCCACCCGACCTGCTCGCCTCCTCCCTTCCCGCCTGCTCCTTCCGCTCCCCTCCCCCCTCACCCTTTGGGGGTGGGGAGCTCGGGACACCTGCCCTTGACCTTTCCCTGTCCCTTGGTTCCCCTTTCGCTGCCCGCATGCCCTGTCCATCACGCATGCGCCCTGACTGTCCTGCCTGGCCTGCGGACCCCCAGCCTTCTGGGCCTTCCTCTGGTTTGTGGGCTTCTGCTACCTGGCCAACCAGTGGCAGGTCTCCAAGCCCAGGGACAACCCGCTGAGCGAGGGGACCGACGCCGCCCGGGCCGCCATCGCCTTCTCCTTCTTCTCCATCTTCACCTGGGTGAGTGCAGCGCCCGCCTGCCCCAGCCAGCGCCTTCTCTGGCAGGGCCTCTGTGGCCTCTGGGGCCGCACTGGGCCTTGCTCAGGTTCCACCTGCAGGCTCGGCCTCCCCGCACGAGGCTGAGGCCCTGGCTGTGGTGCGGAATAGCCTCCCCGAGCTCACGGGCACCCCGGCTGCTCTGGTGGGTGACATTCATGTCCCCTTTACAGACGAGAAGGCAGATCCCTAGGCAGGAAGGTGGGACTGCGAGGCTCCGAGGCTCCCAGGAGTCAGGAGGCCCAGTTCACCCAGGGCTGCCTCTGGTTTTTCCAGCTTCTGTTTTCCCCTCTGGAAAATGGGGGTGGGAAGCGGTGGGGGGACCAGAAACCCTGGTGTTGTGACAGGGCTGAGAGCAGGGAGCAGCCAGGTGGCCGTGAGTGGCGTCCTAAGGGGCGCCTCTGCTGAGGCTGTGGCCACACAGAAATGGGTGCCCACGGAGGCAGCACGTCCAGTTTTTCCAGAGAAAGCAGACGTCCGAATTTTCACATGAACTCCAATCTTCACGTATTGGGAATTTATTCAAGTTTTTAAAAAGATATATCGTGAGTCGAAGAAAGCAGGTCCCTTGGCCCCAGGCTGGAGACAGTCCTCCGCTGGCGCAGGCCCACGGCAGGGCTGGCCACTCTCCGCAGGCCTAGGCGGTCTCTCTCTCCTCTCGATCTCCCTCCCGCAGAGATCCCGGGTCGCCTCAGCTCCGGGCCCATCCCGAGCCCCTCCCCCCACCATTGCAGCCCCTGCCCGTCCAGCCTCAGCCCAGCCTCCTGCTCTCCCACCCTCCCTGGGGTAACTTCTTTCTCTTTTGAGGGTCCCTGGATGCCCACTTTCTTCTGGGACACCCAGCCCCCCAATACACTCTGGGGAGCTGGAGTTTGGAGAGGGAAACCTGTAGCTCCAGCCCCTGTGGGACAAAGACAGGGGATCTCAGTGCAGACGAGGCCCTCAGGACGGCTCCCCAGCCGCAGGCAGAGCCGGGAAGCAGCCAGCCCAGAGGGCGGTGGGGCCCACACAGGAGCGCACGCCTGGGCCACCGCGCACCTGGCCCAGCTGCCCGGTGCCTCCCTCCCTGCCGGCCACTGCCCTTCCGGCTCGTCTCCAGCGGCTTCACCCCTGCTCTCTCCTGGCAGAGCCTGACCGCAGCCCTGGCCGTGCGCAGACTCAAGGAACTTACCTTCCAGGAGGAGTACAGCACACTGTTCCCCACCTCGGCTCAGCCGTAGCCCCCCGGCCTGCAGAGCAGGGAGTCCTGTGCCCAGCGGGTGGGGAGGTTGCACCTAGGGCCAGAGATGCCCGGGACACCAGGGCAGGGGACCTGGCTGGAAGGGCCAGTTCGGATGCTCCGTGGCTCGTCCGTTCACACGTTGCTGCCTTCACCTGTTTACATGTTCATTCGTTGAGTAAACGTTTATTGAGCAGCTGTTTTGTGCCTAGTGATGAGTTAGACAGGGTTCCTGCCCCCAGGAACCCCCAGGCTGAGAAGGGTGGACAGTCAAATAAACCTCCCCCAGATGGGCCACGGGCTGTTAGAAGGCTGGAAGTGGCTCTGTCCACGGGCTTGCCAGTGGATATCCATGGTCCCAGGTGCTGAGCAGCAGGCACCGAATGATCTCTGTGTCCACAGTTGTGGTATGAAGGATGGTCTTACTGTCTCCCTGGAGGCTGACTGCCAAGGGGGCCTGGCCTGGAATGTCAGAGGACTTTGACCTGGTTCTGCTCTTGTGTGCTGTGTGACCTGGAGCAATCCCTGTGCCTCTCTGAGCCTCAGTCGCTATTCCTGGACTGACAGGTAGTAATGGACCAACCTCTCAGGGTGGCTGTGCAAATGAAATAAAGGCCAACACAGGGTTTGGCACAGGAATGCTCAATAAACGTCAGCTTCTATATTCATTCACTCATTCATTCACTCATTCACTCACTCATTCACTCATTCATTCTCTCTGGCAAGTCAGGGGCACCTCCATAAGTGCTTTGGGAGTGAGCCTCTTGTGAGTCCTTGTTCTGCCAAAGGACTCTGGCCTCCCGGTGCCCTCAGCTGCCTGGACAGGAGCCTGCCTAGTCCTCCACTCCACAGGAGCCAGGAGACCGTGGCAAACCTAGGCCTCAGGCACGACCTCAGCCTTGCCCGCGCTGAGCGGGCTGAGTGGGCTCCCTGGCACTGGGGGGCTGCGGTGCGGGCAGCCGGCTGCCTGCGGAGGTGCCGTGGGGGTGTCCTTGCTCTGAGAAAGAGGGCCAGGTGCCCGCAGGCCCCGGCTCTGCTCGGGACCCCAGCCTCCTGCAGCCCGGCCAGTGGGAGCCGGGCCTTGCCTTTGCTCCAGTCTGGTGGCCCTTTTTGGCTGGCCAGAGGGGGGCTGGACCCCGCGGGGGTGCTGACCACAGCCGCAGCCTCCGTGCCTGTGGCAGAGCCCGGAAGGTTCTCAGAGGTCACCTGGCCAGCCCTCCGCTCTCTGAAGGAGACCCGGCTCCACAGTGAAGCGGGCGTGCTGGGTGCCAGGCCTGCAGGCCTTGTCCTCGGGTCCGTCTGCTCGTCCCTGTGAGCTCCCGGCGGGGCTCCCTGACAGCTCCGGGGCGCCTGCGAGCACCTCCCTCCCCGCCTCCAAGGCCCAGCGGCAGGACTCAGACCAGCCCTGAGGCCACCCTGACCCTCTCCCAGCTTCTCTAGAGCGCGGGCTTTGCTTCAACACCCGCTGCCCAGCAAGGGCTGCGCAGTTGGCGCCTCCTGGGTAGAGGGCCAGGCAGAGTGCACCCCCTTTCACTCACTGGCCCGTGGGGTTCCTGGTTGACTTGGTGCTTTGTCGGGGGTCAAAGGGAAGGCCGGGCGCGGTGGCGCACGCCTGTAATCCCAGTGGCTTGGGAGGCTGAGGCAGGAGGATGGCGAGTTCAAAGCCAGCCTCAGCAACAGCGAGGCCCTAAGCAACTCAGTGAGACCCTGTCTCTAAATAAAATATGAAAAGGGCTGGGATGTGGCTCAGGGGTGAGTGCCCCCGGGTTCAATCCCCAGGACCAAAAAAAGGGAAGGAGTCGGGGGACCTGCCTTCCCCGCCCGCAGCGGGAGTGCTCTCTCAGGCGGGTTCCCCAGCGGGAAAGGTCCTGGGGAAGGCTTCACTGTGAACCCCTGAGCGGGTTTCTGATGGCAAATCTGATTTACTGCTTGGCTCAGAATGGTCGGCGGCATTGTCCTAGGACGATGTGATTGCTTTTAATGAAAAAGAATGTCCTAACGGTGCAGGTGCCGCAGCCGAGGCTTCTAGGCCGGGCCCTGTGGGATCCGGGCGCGGGGTCAGGTGAGGTTACCGAGTTGGCACACCGTCCGTCCTCCAGCGGACATCTGGCAAGTCACATAGTCCCGAAACAAGTTTCACTTTGTTTAGTTCCATCCCAAACTTGCATGACCAAGTGTTTCGGCAAGAACTAGGTTCGGCAGCAAGTGATGGAAATCTCAAATAACCGTGATCCGAACAAAGTTGGCGTCTAAGGAGGTGGCCCAGGACTAGCTCAGGGGCTCTAGAGCTTCAGCAGCCCAGCTGTCCTCCATCTCTACAGCGTAGCTTATGGTCTTTGTGGTCCATTTTGGCAACCAGAGCTCCAGCCATCACATCTGTGTTCCAGGTATCAGAGCAGAGAGTGGGGCAGAGAGCATGGGAGTGCCACACTGGCTAAAGCTTAGTCACATGTCTGTGCCTAGCTGCAAGAGAGACAGAAGGATGGCTTTTAGGAGATGCCAAGAAAGAGTTCTCTGCCTATTAAAAACTTTTTTTTTTAAATATTTTGTTTTAGTTGTAGGTGGACACGATACCTTTGTTTTATTTTTTTTATGTGCTGCTGAGAATTGAACCCAGGGCCTAGGTGAGCCCCAGCCCCAGCCCCATGTCCCAGAGCGCAGTTTTGAGAAGGGGGCAATGGGCCTTTGGGCCAACCTGATCCTCCACAGTGGAGGTCGAGACTTCCTGGTGGCCTAGAGTGACCTCCGGGCCTGGGCGACGTGGGGCAGTGCTGCTGAGTCCTCCTGCCGGCTGGTGTGGCTCTGGCCTCAGGCGGGGTGGCCGCCGGGACCTCCTGTCTTCGTCCCCCCTGCCTTGAGGACCTTACCCTTCCGCTGCCCCGTGAACTAACTCCACTAACCCGTGCTCTTGTCTGTCTCTCCCCTAACCGTCCCCTCCCACCGTCCTTGTCCCGCCGGCCCCCACCCCAGGCGGGCCAGGCCGTGCTGGCCTTCCAGCGATACCAGATCGGCGCCGACTCGGCCCTCTTCTCCCAGGACTACATGGACCCCAGCCAGGACTCCAGCATGCCTTATGCCCCCTACGTGGAGCCCAGCACCGGGCCGGACCCTGCCGGCATGGGTGGCACCTACCAGCAGCCAGCCAACGCCTTTGACGCTGAGCCCCAGGGCTACCAGTCGCAGGGCTACTAAGCCGCAGTGACCGCCTGCCCCGGCCTGCCTGCCCTGCCCCTCCGCCCTCTGCCCGGCTCTCTGCACCCTTGCCCTCTCCCTCCCAGGCAGCCCTGCCCGGCACCCCCGCAGCCTCCACGCTGTTGTGCTGAGGTCCCAGGGAGCTCTGGAGGGACGAGAGCAGCCAGGTGTCGGGTCTGTCTGCCCAGCAGGCACCTGGGTGGTGGGGGTGCGCTCGTTCATTGTGTCCTCAAGCACTCAGTGACGCCTACTGTGTGTCAGGCCTGTGCCCAGCACGTGGGTGAAGGAGGCAGAGACCCATGAGATGTGGAGGGAGCCTGCTGGCACCGAGGCAGGACTGGGCGATGCCAGACACCTGGTGGCATGGGGCTCAGGCTGTCACCCCCCAGAGCCCTGTCAGCACAGCCAGCCTGCTAGGATTGGCAGGACCGTCTCCATTTTATGGTTGAAGGAAACTGGGACCTGGAAGGTCAAGGCCACAGGCCCCGGAGGCTCAGTGGCTGGAAGTGGAGGCAGGGCACTGGGCATGCAGCCCGAGATGGAGCCCGCCTGCCCTTCCTGTCCCACCCGCCCCCCACCGGCTCGGTATACTCCCATCCCGGGCCGTGGGCACCCAGCCCCGAGACGCCCTGAGCCTGCTGCAAGCCCAGGGCCTGCTCCCTGCGGTGCCTGCCCTTGGCCTTGGCCTTCCCAGGGGTGCTCGCCCTGCTGGCCCGTGACCCCTGCATCCCTCCCTGCCACGTGTCCTGCGGGGAGCTCCAGCGACTCCCTCTGTGTCCCCCAAGTTGCAGACCCTGCCTAGAGGGCTCACCTGTCTGTGCCCAGGGCTGATGGACATGAAGGCCCAGATTTCGGGGGCAGGGCTGGTCCAAGGTCCCAGTGAGCGAGTGGGGCTGGGTTTGCTGCCTGGGTTAATTGACCCCAGTCACCCAGCAGGCGCCAGATTCCTGCTTTTGTGACCCCAGGAAACAGACCTGATCTGGGACACTCATCTCTCCTCTCACTGGGGGTCATCCAGGGATTCCAGGCTGGAGCAACCTGGAATTCTCTGGCTTTCCAGAAGGCCCGTTGTGGGAAGCAGTGCAGAGCCCCCAAGATGACCCAGGGAAGGGCTACTGGTGCAGAGTGGCTCAGGGGAGAGCATCAGGTGACCCCAAAGGCGCAGAGGTGTGGGTGGGGCCTGGGTGCAGAGCAGGCCCTCCTGAGCCAGGGCCGGAAGGCTCTTGCACACGGTTCCCCACCTGAGCTGCGAGCTGCGGGGAGGCGGCGTGTCTGCCATCCTCCTGCCTCTGCCCGGGCCACGCCAGCCCGTCCCTCAGGCAGCAGAGCAGAGGGGACTGTGGCCGGCCACAGGGATGGTGCGGTGACCACCCTCGCCCTGCCTCACACGAGCTCACTTTCAGCAGCCAGTTGTCAGGTACCTGTGCTGGGGACAGGAGGGTGTGCATGGTCCCCGCCCTCAGAGCACTAAGCCAGGAAGGTACAGAGCGCCCATTAAGGGTGGAAGCCGCAGGCGCCCGAGCAAGGGGCCCAAGTGGCAGGAGTGGGGGGGAGCAGCACTGTCCCCACTTGACAGAGGGGGAAGGGGTTCAGGGAGCTGGGTGTGGACCTGCGCTGGGGTCTCGGGTCCTGCCAGGGGGCAGCAGTGAGGGCTGAACTGCAGCTGACTTCTTTTCCACATCTGGGTTCCATGGTGGAAGTGAGAGATGGAGGGTGACAGCCGTCCAAGGGCAGGATTTGGACGGGACACAGGGCTCGTGACTGCGGCTGGAAGACTCATCTCCCCTTCTGCTGACTGAGGACAGCCCCTTGGGGCCCTGAGCCCAGAGGTCCCTAGCATCCGGAACCCCCTTTGCCTCCTCTGTTGACCTCTGCTTTCCTTTGTTTCCAAATTGTCCTTGGAGAAATGCCCCAGCCCCGCCCCGCAGCTGGACGCTGCAGAGTTTGGAGGACTCCCTCTTCCCCATCAAGCACAAGAGGCCCGGAAAGGAGTTCCAGTGTGGAGCTGCAAGGACCCTTAGAAAGGTTCCAGTCTGGGACGGGAAGGCAGTAACCTGTCCAGGGTCAAGCACAGAACAAGAGGAGGGGAGCCCACTCTTCTGCCTCCTGAGTTGACAGCCTCCTGCGCGATCGGGCTGTCTGGCCTGGGTACCCCTCGTCTGCCTGGGGTGTGGTGACTGAGGGGCTGCTTCCCAGGGGCCGGCATCAGCTTCCCTCCCCTTCCCTCCCCGGTGATTCTTGACCTTCGAAGACTCGTGGGGGTCCATGCTTCTCCTATGAACCAAGAGCTCCCACTCGTTACCCTGGGGGGCTGCTAGCCTTGGTCCAAGACCCTTTTGATTCTCTAAGGAGCATGAAGGGGACCCCCCAGAGTTTACGGAGGATGGACTGGTCCAGCCATCTCCCAGCGCTGCCCCCAACCTGACACTCCCCACCCCCTGGTGCCCACAGCCCTTGTCTGGGTGCCCTGGCCCTTCCCGCAGCGTTACTGCCTGTGTATAGTATAAATATATATATTTTCTATATATAAGATGTATAATATAAGGCTCCACAGATATATCTGTGTTTGTGTGTGCGTGTGCGCGCGTGTGTGTGTGCGTGTGAAGGGCGGTCCCCATCCTGGGCCCCCATCTAGAGCCCCCACCACCTGGTCAAGTCTATCAAGAGTGAATCCAGTGGCCCTGTGGCACCCTCCTTTATGACATCCGTCCATTTGTGGTGAACCAAGTGAAGGTGGTGACTTCTGGTGACATACTAATAAAGTGAAGACTCAGAACCCGCCAGTGGATCACAAGTTGTCAGTGTTTCTTTGTGGCTTGGGGTTGTCGTTGCCTCTGTCTCCCCTGACCTGGGCCATGTTTTGTTTGTTTTGCAGTATGGGGACTGAACCCAGGGGTGCTCTACCACTGAGCTGCATCCCCAGCCCATTTTACTTTTTATTTTGAGACAGGGTGTCACGAAGTTGCCCAGGCTGAACTCAAAGTTGCAATCTTCCTGCCTCAGCCTCCTGAGGAGCGGGGATTGCAGGCGTGCATCACGGTGCCTGGCCACATTTTATTTTTTAATTATTGTTCAGTTAATTTTTAATTACACATGAAGCTTTTAATTACATGAAGCTCCTAATATATTTTCCTTTTTAAAAGTAAAATAATAAAATCACTGCAGTTGAAGCCAGTCTCCCCCTGATGTGCACACACACACACACATACACACACACACACACACTCTTCCCTGTCCACGTCGGTTCTCCAACCCCACAGGTAGCCAAGATGAGTAGTTGGGCCTCAATCCAGATCTTTTCCATATTCTTCAGTCTGCACAGTCACAGGACTCTGTTTTTAAAGTTAGTGGCCCTGAGTTGGCCACTGAGTTATCTAACGCCTATAAAGTCCCAGACTCTGCTGGGCCCTGGAGTTCCATCAGGCCCGTCCCCAGCCTTGCAGAGGCAGTCTGGGTTAGACAGCATCATGCCAAAGTAGAAACTCTGAGAAGTACCGTGGTGGTGTTGGCACGAAGGCCAGAAGATGCAGGTGCCACCAGGAGCCCAGAGACAGCCCTCTGAGCACCTGACAACCCGAGTTCTCTAGGCAGCAAGGGGGCAGGCTGGTGGATACCAGAGAGAAATGGAACAAGCAGGACCTGGCTAGGGAGGAGCTTGGGAGGGGCAGGCGCGTGGGAAGAGAATGAAAAGGGATAGGCTGAAGGGGACCCATCGCTCGAGGCCTTGAGGCCTTGAGGTCTCGGGAAGGGGCTGGTTCACTCTCAGTGACATGGAAAGCCACTGAAGGCGGGGTGTTGCTGGCCGAATGACCACCAAAGGATGCCGCCCGTGGTGCAGACAGAAGGGTCACCGTAATGATGAAAGAGTGGGACAGGTCAAGACGAATTTGGAGGAGCCATCAGTAAACGATGAGCAGTCACGACTGATCACAGGAGGCGCTGGAGCTCAGGTTGGGATGGAAGAACAGGTAAGCCGGGTCTGCGGTACGGGGTTGTCAGTCACGGCGTGACCGCACCCACATCCGGTGTCGGCTAAGCCAATCAGGTCGCCCTCCTTCAGGATGGGGCAGAACGATTGGTTAGGCGGGGATGGGAGGAGCCAGTTCCGAGAGAAAGGCTGCGGGCTGAGGGCCTCCAGGACCCCAGTTCGGGGTCCCCAGGCGCTAACCCTTCCCTTTAAAGAGGCCTCAGGGCCAGGGGCCCGACCGCCTGGAAGACGCGCCCGGGAGGCTGCATCCCGCCTCAGGGAACAAGCCCTGGGGTCCGCGGGGATGGTCAGGCCATCCGCCCTGCTTGATGGTCTCACCACCCCCACGTGCACATTGCCTTCTCTCGCTGTCATTCAAGCATTGCTGCACCCTTCACAGACACCAAAGCACTTGTTAGTTGTTTTACCCGCCAGGGACCCGGATCTGCCCCCCGTAGGGCAATTCCGAAGCAGGAGTTTCCCTGAGAGCTCCCGAAAATGGGTAGTGGGGAGGACAAATTGGAAAAGTTGGAGCTCCAGTGGAATGTGGTACTGGGGATTGAACCCAGGGGCACTCTACTACTCAGCTATATCCCTGACCCTTTTTATTCATTTATTTTGAGACGAGGTTTCACTCAGTTGGCAGAGGCTGGCCTCGGACTTGCAATCCTCCTGCCTCAGCCTCCTGAGCTGCTGGGATTACAGGTGTGTACTACTACCTCATCATGTGTGATTTGTATATTATTTTAATAACCTGTTTATGTGATTCACCTGCTTTATCTTCTATTACAAGAAAATATCTTAAAATTGCCTTCCTCATGAACAATGAAGCTTCTTATGAACATACAATTATTTTCTATAAGATGTGATGATCTTTCTACTTAATTTCCATGCGTAAGCCTGAGGATTTTTGCTTTGCAATGTTGCAGCAGTTTTCAAAACCAGAGATTCTAAACTCCTTGGAGAATTCTGTTATGTTTTATTGCAACATCCAGGTGGATGCTTTTATTTTATAAGAATTTAATAATTCACATGTTACATTTTAGTAAATCACATATCATGGCAAAGTTTACCGCCCTGTGCTGGGGCACCTGTCCCCATGCTGGGGCTGGAGAGCTCGATTTGTGCCGTTCTCTTGCCTTGGCGTGGTGGGCAGCCACCACCGTTGTTTCTTCTACTGTTGCCAGTCTGGGCACAGATTCTGGCCCCTGCCGTCTTCTTGCAGCCCCGCAGTGTTCCAGACTGTCTAACCATGTGGGTGCATGCCAGGTGGCCAGGGCCACTGCTGGGCACCGTGCTACCCACCACCAGTCAATCCTGCTGGCCTCAACCTGCTCGATGCCACCTGGCATATTCTCTCTGCTCCCGCACATACTTCCTTGCGGGCTGGAGTTGCTTACAAAACACAAGTTCAAGGATGAGACTATTGAGTGTCCCGTGACAGCCCAGGTAAAGCATTATTCTGAGAGTGGAGCCTGGGTGCTCAGGGCGGCGCCGGAGGATCCAGCCTGCTCTCAACACCGACTCCAGTCCTGCCCCTTCTCCCTTTGTTCTATTTTGGATCTTTTCTTCTCCCAGTCTCCCTGTCAACTTAGGTAGCTCCCCTTGACCGTGGGCTAGAGCTGTGTGGAGCGCTTTGTAAAGCGTTATCCAGTTCACAGCTTCCGACACCTGTGATAGGGACGCCCTGGTGCTCCTGTTCCACAGACAAGCAGGGCCAGCGAGGATGTGTACCTCAGCCAGGGTCACACAGGGCAGAGCCCCACTTAAACCGTAGTGTGCCTGGCTTTGAAGCCGCGCTCTTGGCCGCTCCGCTGTCTCTTGTCAAATCGTTCTGCACATTTTTGGTAACTCACATCCTGAAAGCCTGTTTTTAATGTGAAAATCCTCCCGGTTCTGCGTGTTCCTGGAGTGGCGAAAGCTATTGCTGTGGTTACCCATCTGTCCCCTGTGCTTCCCCAGATCTGGTGTCCTCCCAAGCCCTGTCCCAATCATGTGTCCTAGAAATGCTTCTTCAAATGTTTGAGAGACGTCAGGCAACACAGAAAGCCCTCTGCACACACCGTCTCGAGGCCCCTCGCCCAGCGGCTGCAGTGGAGTCCTGGCCTCCACAAGGAGGCCGGCCCGTCCTTGGGCCTCCTCTCCAGCCACACCTGCTTTGCCAGCTGGTCTCCCAGCATCGCATGCTCACCGCGTCCTGGCTGTCGTCCCCTGCACACTCACATCTCCAGCCGCCTCAGCTGAGACCCCTCGTTCACGTCTCTCAGGAGACCAGGCTCCGAGGTTCCTTTCACAGGTCCTTCCCCAGCCTCCCGTCCCGACAAATGGCAGCTCAGGACAGAGTCCTCGAAGTGGTGTTCAGATCTGTCCACAGATTCTGCCAGCTCCGCTGCGGTCACCCTGGTCCAGATGACACCTGTCACTCTGCCCCATGGCAGGAGCCTCTTGAACGATGCCCGTCTCCACCCTGACCCTTGCCAGCATGTGCTCACCGCTGGCAGCGTGATGGCTGGCATTAGTATAATCACTGCTCACACATCTAGTCTCAGAATGTGTCAGACGCAGTCCTGACATCAACTCTCCTTCTGTTAGCCTTATTTAATCCTCAAATCACCATACAAAGTGAGTCCACTTTACAGCTGATGAAAGGCAGGGAGAAATTAAATAATCTGTCCAAGCTCATTCATCCAGAGGGTGGCAGAATTGGGATCCGAAGACCAGGGAAGTTCTAAGCATTAAGATTTTAAAATACAGGGGCTGGGTTGTGGCTCAGTGGTAGAGCGCTTGCCTAGCATGTGTGAGGAACTGGGTTCGATCCTCAGCACCACATATAAATAAATAAATAAAATAAAGGGTCCATTAACTAAAAAATATATTAAAAATGTTAAAAATAAAGAATGTAAAATACAGGGGCTGGGATTGTGGCTCAGTGTAGTGCACTTACCTAGCATAGGGGAGGCACTGGGTTGGATCCTCAGCACCACATGAAACTAAATAAATAAAATAAAGGCACTGTGTTCATTTAAAACTACTTTTAAAAAACTAAAAACTACTTAAAAAAAAAAGAATTTAAAATACAAATCAAAGCCAGGCGTGCTGCCACACACCTGTAATCCAGTGACTCAGGAGGCTGAGGCAGGAGGATCACAAGTTCAAGGCCAGACTTAGAAACTTAGTGAGATCCTGTCTCAAAATAAGAAAGAGCTGGGGATGTAGCTCAGTGGTTAAGTGCCCCTGGGTTCAACTTCCAGTACAAAAATACACACACACATGAACAGATTGGCTCACGGCCACCTCTGCTCAAAATTTCCCAGAAGTGTTCTCCTCTTTACGCAGAAGCGGGAGCCTTGACAACAGCCTGTGAGGCCCCACGGGACCTGCGGGGCTGCTCCTGCTGTCCCACGTCCTGCCGCTGTCTTCCTCCCTGGGTCCTGCCGCTGTCTCCCTCCGTGGGTCCTGCCGCTGTCTCTCTCCCTGGTACTTCCAGAGCATGCCTAGCACATTCCTGTCTGGGGGCCTTTGCACTTGCTGTTCCCTTTGCCTGGAATGTGCTTTCTCCTCCTCCCCCGGCCTCTGCTCAATGACACCTTTTAGCTGGGACCCCTCCCTTGGCCACGCCCTTTAAACGTGCAGTCCCTCTCTACTTCCCTACATAGCACCTGTTACCATCTGACACACGTTTACTTGTTGATTTCTTTATTGTCTGTCTGTCCTCGCTGAATGTAAGTCTCAGAGGGCAGGGATATTGCTCTATCCAAATGCTGACGTCCGTGACACAAGACAGCTGTGTAATTAAAGATTGATGGGTTAATGAATGGATCTGCCCACCAAACCTCCTCCTTCCCCTTTGTCCACCTGCTACCCCCAGGTGTGGTCTTAGATTAGTTCTTCTCTTCAGAAGCCAAATTGTATCCCTTCCATTGCATTAAAACCTGGGACAAGAACCAAGGTTGCCACTTAAATGAACGTTGACATGAATGTAAGGTAGGGAGAGTTTTTTCCTCAGGATCACAGAGAGAGCAGAGGTCATAAAGGAAAATGCGGACTTGGCCACGTAGATGTAAATGTTAGTATGTCAAGAAATAAATACAATGATGATGAAAACCTGGGGAAAATGCTTCCAACACATCAGTGACAGAAGGCTAAGCTTGTCATTGAAACAGATAATTCACACAGGAGGAAACACAGATGGGCCAACATTATGTACCCAAAAAATTCCAATTTCTCTAGCAATCGGAGAAATGCAAACTAAAACAAATCAAAGTACCTCTTTGTGTGTGGGGGGGGTGCACACTAGGACTGAACCCAGGGGCACTTACCACTGAGCCACATCCCCAGCTCCTGTTTATTTTTTATTTTGAAACAGGGTTTCCCCAATTGCTTAGGGTCTTGCTAAATTGCTGAGGCTGACCTTGATTGTGATCCTCCTGCCTCAGCCTCCTGAGTCACTGGGATTACAGGCGTGAGCCACCACGCCTGGCCAAAGTACCATTTTTAATCTGCCAATTTTCAAACGTCAGTTCAAAAGGAATGAGCCCATTGTGGGGTGCCACGGGAGAAGGCATCTTAAAGGTGCTGAGCTGTACACTGCCATTTTGAAGGTGATGGGCAGCTTTTGCATTAAAGGGTCAGACAAGGAATTTGTTCTGAGGAGTCCCTCCCTTTGTTCTTGAAAGGCCTCCATCAGGCAGCTGGAGGGAAGAAGCAGCCCAGAGCGAGGCATTTCAGACTTCGGTGTTGCCTGGTATGTTGAAGAATAAAAACACGTTGACAGCTATCTGCAGGAAAGTGTGTGTTTGTGTGTGTGTGTGTGTGTGTGTGTGTGTGTGTGTGCGCGTGCGCACGCGTTCCCTCACACATGCCCACATTGTAACCACTGTTTGCACACCAGAGGATACTGGGGGAGGCCGCCCAGGTTTAGCAAGGATGCACTGGGCTGGAGCGGGGGCTCAGGGTGTGTTATAGTTTAGACATGAGCTGTCCTCCAAAACCTCACAGTGAGACAATGCATGGAAGTTTAGAAGTGAAATGTTGGGGTTGTGAAAGTCTTAACCTAACCCGCCTGCTAGTGCATTGCATAGATGAACTGTGTGGTAACAGGTAGGGTGTGGCTGGAGGAGCCGACCACTGAGGGCCTGCTTTTGGGGTATATGTTTTGTCCCTGCTGAGTGGAACGTGCTTTGCTTCCTGGTGCCATGTTCCGAGCTGCTTTCCTCTGCCATACCCTTCCGCCTGGATGTCCTGCCTCGCCTCCAGCCCAGAGCGATGGAGTCACCATTTGTGAACTGGGACCTCTGAAACCTTTGAAGCCGGAAGTGAGGACAGGCAGTTAGTGTAGAACAGGAAATCGGGTCGAATGGGGGAATGGAGGCCATCAGAGTCTGGCAAGTTGGAGTCCGCCCCTGGGAGAGTGGCATGTCAGTGTCTCCAATGCCCCTTGGGTCACCGAGGTTACCTGCCTAACTGCCCCTCCCACAAGGCTGGGCAGGGAGTTGCTAATTAATGTCCCCAGGCCCCGGCCTGCCTGAATCCTCCCTGTGGCCCTCCCCCTGCCATCTGCTGCTCAGCTTTGCCATCTCACTGGTGTCACCATCACATAGGCAAGAAGGAGAGAGGTAAGTGGGGAGAGAGCAGGAGAGTAAATCGGCCCTAACTGACACAGGGCGCGCTCATTTCTTGGGCTTCCAGAACACCAGCCACGGCCCCTCCTGCCTCCCAGGAGAAGTCTGTGTTACTACCTTTAAATAACACCTGCTTCATAGGCTCGCCTCTGGTGCTTCTCTGGTGTTATTCTGCACCATCTGAGGAAGCAGAACTCCTCACCGATAAATGGTGGTATCACCGTGAGTCAAAATAAACTTTTCCTCCTCTAAAATTATGCTTGCAAGTTCTTTTTGGTCACAGTGGCATTAAAACAAAACAAAACAAAACAAAACAAAAAACTGTCAAACAGTGGTGGAGCCTGCCTGACTGGAAGATGCGCAGTCTCTCGCTGGTCCCCTCGTCCGGAGAGGTTTTCTGGGTGACTCCGGTGGGCTCTTCTACTGCCACTTAGGCGGCTGGAATTCCATCTGACGCCCAGACCCCAGACGCTGGGCTCACTTCCATTCGCCTGGACGCTCTCCTCCACACCCAGACCCCGGCTTCAGATTGGTGAGTTTCCCCCAGGTCCACTTAAACCCTCCTCTGCTGACCTGAGACAGGACGATGATCGTCCAGCGCCCTCGAGGAAGGTGAGGAGTGGGGGTGAGGCAGTTGAGGAGAACAAAGGCAGGGACTCCTCAGAACAAATTCCTTGTCTGACCCTTTAATGCAAAAACTGCCCATCACCTCAAAATGGCAGCGTAGAGCTCAGCACTTTACAACGCCTTCTCCCTTGGCACCCCACAATGACCTCATTCCTTTTGAACCGATGTTTGAAAATTGGTAGATTAACGTAAAAACCACGACTTTTACGTTTCCACTGGCCCCCTTAGTTGATCGGTGGGTCCCCGATCTTTATGGTGGGGATTCTCTCTCAGGGTTGAGGCTCCTCTTCACTTTCTTTCCTGAAAATCCCGACGTCAGGTTCTCAACTCTCGGCTTTTGCCCAGCACTCACTGACAGAGGTGACGATCCCCCTCATTGTGCTGCCTTCTCGTCTCCAGCCGACTAGTCTGACCTCCAGGCGCCTTGGACGCTGACTCGGCTGCATCCATCTCCACCATGGGATCTGGGTCCTCCATTCCGGCAGATTCACCCTTGAGACATTTACTAGAAAATCTTAAATTCCTTCACCTGATCTGTGACCTAGAGCCACCAAAGCTTATTTGCTTGTGTAATGATATTTGGCCACAATATCCTTTAGATAATCAAACAAAACGGCCAATTAATGGCACCCTGGACCCCAATATTTTACGGGACTTATACAACTTCTGTGAGCAAGCAGACAAGTGGAAAGAGATTTTTTATCTTCAAGCCTTTACTTTCTTGCACACTAAACCTGATCTTTGCTCCTCCTGCAAACCCGAACACCTCCTTTTGGCTTCTGCTCCACCTCCTAATCCCTCCTCCTCCTCCGACTTGGACCTGACTGATGAACCACCCCCATACCGGTCCCTCCCCTAAGGCAGAGGCCCCTCCGGCCCCTGCTCCTCCATCTCCTTTGCCCTGTTCTGTTTCTGCTTCTGCCCCACCCCTCCCCTGCCACAGTCCTCCTGCCACACGATCCCCCACACACGTTCTGGCCCCCGTACGGGATGTGGCTGGAGTGGAGGGAGTGACCAGAGTCCATGTTCCTTTCTCGCTGTCCAATCTTTCCCAGACAGAGAAGCCTCTAGGCTCCTTCACCTCCAACTCTGCAAACTTCATCAAGGAATTTCAGTATCTTACCCAGTCTTATGACCTTACCTGGCATGACATTCATAAGATCATGTCCAACATCTTGACCCCTGAGGAGCGCAGGAGAGTCTAGGAACAGGTGCGCAATTATGCAGATGAGGTTCACCATCAACCCTGACCCACCCCCTGGGGCTGAAGCAGTACCAGATAGGGAGCTGCAATGGGACTATAACACAGGGACTGGGCATCTGCAGCGGACGAGCTCCAAACCTGCCTCCTTGCAGGTCTCCGAAAGGCTGCCATAAGCCCATTACTTATGATGAACTTCGGGAAGTAATACAGGACAAACTGAAAACCCATCTGCCTTTCTGAGTCTCATCACTGAGGCCATGATCAAATATACTAACCAGGACCCTGAAACTCCGGAGGGACGGCAGCTACTCATGACTTACTATTTTTCCCCAAGCTATCCAGACATAAAGACTAAATTGAGGTGGTTGGATAGGGAGCCCGTCACCCCACAGCCAGAGTTCTAGTGGTGGCATTCGGGATGTATAAGGAAAGGGAAGGAAAAAAAAAACAAAACCTAAAATACCAAACGCTGACCAAAGCCTTTCAGCCAGCTAGACCTGCCCAGCCAGCCACTATTAGGGTCACCCTAGCTCCCAGAAGACCTCCAGGCCCATGCCTCAAGTGTGGAAAAGAGGGCCACTGGGCACGAGCCTGCCCCAACCCCCGGCAGCCCCCAGGTCCTTGTCTAAAATGTCACCGACCGGACACTGGGCAGTGGCTTGCCCTGGTGCTCAGACCCCCGATGACCATCACCATCCAGGAACCCCGGGTGACCCTTGCGGTGGCAGGCAGCTCCCTCTCCTTACAGACACTGGAGCCACCTTCTCAGTGCTGCAGGAGTTTTGGGGGCCCACTTCCCCTGCAAAATCCTCCATTGTCGGGTAGTGGGAAAACCATACCACCCCCTACAAACCCCTCCAATAAGTTGCCATATGCCAGGGACCAAGAGGAAGTTCTCATTCCGAGAACGTTCGATGAGCGGCAGCCCAGGGAACATTTTGCGTTGCCTCGCCCTGCGGACACCCTGCAGCTGGCGGCTGACGGATTCGCGGAGCGCGCCCCTCCCCCCTCCCGGCTGACAGTTCTAAGATATGGCGCCGTCCCTGCTTCTCTTCCGGGATTTCACCTTCCCACCGGCGCGAATTGCACCCTATCAGGAGCCCAATAGAAGAACACAGCCAACCAGCCTGCGCCTCGTCATACCCCTCATTCCCTCAGGATATAAATACCCGTGTGAACAATAAAAATTTGCAGCTTGATCAGAACTCCTGCCTTGCTGTCGCTCCTTGTGTCTCTTGTCCCTTCATTCCTTCTCTCTTAGGTTCGCCGTCCTCGTTGATGTCCCGCGGGTCGGGACAGCCATATAGGACAAATCTGCTTCATTCACTCCTTTTTGATAATTCCTATGCATCCCATTTCCCTCCTGGGAAGGGACATCCTAGCCAAGTTGGGTGCCTCTGTTTCCTTCTCACCACCCCGCGCCTCCACCAAGACTCCTCTGCTGTCCTCTCCTCACGACCTTGCAGGAATATTCCACCCAATTTGAGTCTTCCTAGCCCCTTCCGCCCTCCCTTGCGGACCCCAAGGTCTGGGACACCCACACACCCACTGTAGCCACACACTCACCTGTACTCATTCACCTGAAGGACCCAACATCCTGCCCAACCCAGGCCCAATACCCCCTTCCCCAAAGGAGCCTCTTAGGACTTCAGCCAGCCAGCCAGGATTTAAGGCAGAAAGGCTTCCTGTGCCCCCAACTCACCTCATAACACTCCCATCGGCTGTTAAAAAGCCTAATGGATCCTACTGTTTGGTGCAAGATCTCCGCATCATCAGCTCGGCAGCTGCCCCATTGTCCCCGTTGTGCCAGGTCCCCGCACGCTGCTTTCCTCTAGCCCCTCCTCCACATGCTGCTCTGTTTGGACTTGAAGGACGCCTTTTTCACTGTCCCTCTTCATCCTGACTCGCAAGATCTCTTTGCCTTCACCTGGACTGACCCTCTCCCTCGAGTTTCTTCTCAGCTGACCTGGACAGTCCTCCCACAGGGATTTCAGCACCTCCCTCACCTGTTTGGCCAAACGCTGTCTCATGATTTCACCTCTCTCACTTTCGTTTCCTCCTCTCTCCTACAGAGTGTTGATGAAGGGGACATGGTTAAGCTTCTAAATTTTCTGGCTGACAGGGGGTATAGTGTCTCTCCAGCAAAGAGAAAAACTTTCCCAGCTTCAGGTTATTTACTTAGGAGTCAGCCTCTCACCTGGATTTAAGGCCACTACTGTAAGAGAAAAGCATTGCTGCAGGACACACCCACTCCATCCACCAAGGAAGCAATCCTGTCCTTCCTAGGGCCAGCAGGATATCTACGATCCTGGATCCCCAATTTTTCCATCCTGGCGACCCCCTTGTATGAGGCTTCAAAGGTGCTCCCGCTGAACCTCTCCTCAACCCGGTGGAAGCCCCTTTCCAGACCCTAAGGAAAGCCCTTCTTCAACGCCCCGCCCTACACCTCCCTGACATCACCAGACCCTTCTACCTGTTTGTCTCTGAGAAAAGTGGGCTCGCTCTGGGGGTCTTAGGGCACACGTTTGGTCCCACGCTTGACCCAGTGGCATACCTATGAAAAAGGCTAGACCGCCCCGGAAGAGGCTGGCACCAGCATTTGTCTTAACCCAGGAATCAAAGAAACTTTCCTTTGGGGCTCCCACTGAAGTGCTCTCCCTCACCATCTGTCCGAGCTCCTTACTTATAAGGTCTGCAAACTCTACCGCCCCATCTGGTGTTAGCTTTGCAAACTGCTCTTATTGAGGACACTTCCATTTCCTTTAAGACGTGCCCTCCTTTAAATCCAGCCACCCTCTTACCCCACCTTCCGACATACATGCTTCAGCAACCCATAGCTGCCTTGAGATTCTGGAAGAGTTACTTCCCTGCCCCTCCAATGTTCAGGAGGGGGCCTTACACAACCCTATTTTCATATGGTTCACTGATGGGAGCTCTTTGATCCATGAAGGGATCCGATGGGCTAGACATGCCGTTGTTTCCCTGGAAAAAGTTGTAGAGTCAGGACCACTACCTAACAACACCACCAGCCAACAGGCAGATATAGTCGCCCTCACCCGCGCATTCGGCCTCACACAGGGAGAATTCCTCACAGTCTATACTGATCTCCATGATCCCTCGCCTCCACCACCTCCCAACAGGGAGAGACTTTCCTACCTCCATCGTCTATTCCACCCCAACCATTCTTCACTCTCACAATTCGCTAAGACTCATCTGCGGCTCTCCTCCCCTGACATCTCATTTCTGAAGGAACTCCCCTCCACATGTGGAGTTTGCCTACTAACCAATCCTACAGCTGCCAGACCCCCCACTTTTCCGACTCACCAGGCCCGTGGTGTCATTCCAGGGGTAGACTGGCAACTTGACTTCACTCACATGCCCACAGTAAGAAAGGCTAAATACCTTTTGGTCATGGTGGACACCTTCTCAGGATGGGTTGAAGCCATCCCCACCTCCAGCAAAAAGGCACTAACCGACCCTACCTTCATCCTTCGTGAAATCATTCCTCACTTTGGAGTTCCTGCCTCCTTCCAGTCAGATAAAGAGCCTGAATTCATCTCCCGAGTTTCCTAAAACTGGCCAAGGCTCTTGGAGTCCCTTGGCATTTCCACATTCCCTTTCACCCAAGGTCATCAGAAAAAGTTGAACAAACAAACCGAACTCTTAAAAATGTCGTAACCAAGCTTTCTTTAGAAATTCGCCTTGACTGGGTCAAACTCCTGCCCTTTGCTCTTCTATGTCTTTGCTCGCTCCCAAAGAAAGCGGCCGATATCTTGCCCTTTGAGCTGATGTACGGTCATTCCGTTCTTCCCCCGGGTCATGGCCCCTTCCTTCCCCCTCTTCCTTCTGTATATCCATTCCTCTCCTCAACCACATTTGGGCATCCCTGTGGGGTTACACTGACTCCTCCCTGCCTAGACCCCTGTCTGACCTCCTGGCTCAACCTCTTCAAATTGAAGGCCAAGTTCTTATCTCTCCTCCTAAGGAGGCTACAGCCTCTCTATCTCCCAAATGACAGGGACCCCATATGGTGATCCTGGCTATGCCAATGGCTGTCAAGGGGCGAGGTTTACCAGGATGGCTACACATTTCTTGGGTGAAGCTCTACTCTCAATCCACAAACCCCTCTCAGCTTCTGTCAGGGACTAAGAAGAAGTTCTCATTCTGAGGACGTTCTGACCTTTATGATAAGCAGCAGCCCAGGGAGCATTTTGCGGTTGCCTCCCCTGTACAAACACCCTGCAGCTGAAGGCTGACGGATTCCCGGAGCACGCCCCCTCCCCACTCCCGGCTGATAGTTCTGCCTATGGCCCGCTGGCGTGAACTTGCACCTTATCAGGAGCCCAAAAGAAAAACACAGCCAACCAGCCTGTGTCTCATCATGTCCCTCATTCCCTCAGCATAAATATCCTTGAGAACAATAAAAATTTGTAGCTTGATCAGAATTCCTGTCTTGCTGTCACTCCCTGTGTCTCTTGTCCCTTCATTCCTTCTCTCTTAGGTTTGCCGTCCTGCGTTGATGTCCCGCGGGTCGGGACAGTTGGCGCCCAACGTGGTTGATTGGAACCTTTGCCAGAGAAGTGAACGCCGCCCTCCGGGGAAGACTTGGCCAAGCGGGATTCGGGATCGCCTCAGTAAACGCGACCGGGAGTCAGATCCAGGAGGAGAGTGAGGCCGGCGCAAGGTGAGTGACACACCATGGGACAAGCAGTTTCGTCACATGATTTGTTTCTGTCGGGTCTCAAGGAGGCCCTCAAGACTCGGGGAGCGCGTGTTAAGAAAAAGGACTTAAAATTATTCTTTTCATACATAGAGGATTTGTGTCCTTGGTTTCCCCTCGAGGGGTCAATTGATGGTAAAAGGTGGCTCAGAGTAGGAGACTGCCTCAAAGATTATTATGAGACTTTTGGTCCTCAAAAGGTGCCTGTCACTGCCTTTTCTTATTGGAATTTAATTAATGAGATTCTTAAAAGTTCACCCTTTGACAGTGGTACTTTAAAACTTGTAAAAATTGGGGAGCAGGCAATGCAATCCACCTCTCGCCCCCCCTCGGCATGCCCTTCGGTTAGTATTCAAATGCCCCCTACTCAGCCTTCTCAGGACCCTCCCAGACCCGGGACCCTCCCAGACCCCACCTTACCAAAAGAGTCCCCTAAAAATCCCCCTAAGACTTATCCGGTTTTAAATCCCTATGATGAGGTGACCCCAGAGGAGAAGGCTACCCTGCAGGAGGCAGTGGCTCAACACCATTCTCCAGACCTGCCACCTCTTAAAAATCCACTTCCCTCTTATACACCCCCTGCCTTTCGTGCTCCAGCCCTTCAGGGACCTACTGCCCCCCCAGACATTTTTTCCCCGCTTCCCTTGCTTAATCTAACCCCTATACGTGAGTCTCTCCAACATAGGAACAAATCCAACTTTTAAAAGAACTAAAAGCCCTTGATGCCGAACTTCGCTCACTGGCCTTGGGCACGGAGTTAACACAAACTGGCCCCAAACCCCTTAATACTCGTAAGGTGAAGCCGCGTGGTCAGCCTGTTCTTGCCTTTCCAGTTACTTGCAGTCAAGCAGATCAGCTCGCACAGACTAAAGCAGAGGGTCTAGAAGGAGGTCAGGAAAAGGAATCAGGGGAGGAACAAGAGGTAGAACCAGAGGGAGAACAAGAGGAGGACCAGGAATCAGGGGATGAGGAGGAGCCCACCTCTGGACAGAGTGGAGCCCTTGGTTCTTATAAAAGGCTGAGCCTCCGTTTTCTTGAAAGACTTAAAAAGGCTTGTGCTCAGTATGGCCCCACTGCACCTTATACACTGGCCTTGCTAGAGAACCATAGTACACAATGGCTCACCCCTAATGATTGGAAATTTTTGGCCCGAGCCACCCTCAGTGCAGGTGACTTCCTGTTGTGGAATGCAGACTTTAAGGAATACTGTCAGGAAACTGCCCAAAAAAATTCAACCAAGGCTTCCTCTAAATCCTGGACCTATGTTAAACTAGTGGGTAATGCGCCATTTGATACTAACCCTAAACAGGCGCGCTTCCCTACTGGGCTCCTAGCACAGGTTCAAACTGCTGGTTTGCACGCTTAGAGACGGCTCCCTCAAAAGGGCTCGGCCACCACCTCCCTAGCAAAAATTCGTCAGGGTCCTGACGAGCCTTACAGTGACTTTGTTGCCCGGCTTAATCTAGCTGCGGAGCGCTTACTTGGACCAAGTGAAAGCGAGAGCTCCTTTGTAAAATATCTTGCCTTTGAAAATGCCAACCCAATATGTCAAGATGTTCTTCGGCCCCACAAAGATAAAGGGGACCTTTCTGACTTCATTAGGCTGTGTGCTGGGGTAGGAACGGCCCATGCCATGGGTCTCGCTATTGGCGCCGCCTTCACCAAGGCCCTTCACAACCTTGGCCCACGTACTTGCTTTACTTGCAAACAACCTGGCCATTTTGCACGAGAGTGCCCAACAGGGAGACTGGGTCAAGGACCCATATCTCCTCAAACAGGGGCTAAACCACCTCCGCTCACCCTTTGCCCTAAATGTGGTAAAGGTCGCCACTGGGCCAAGGAGTATAGATCCAAGACCAATGCCCTTGGACAGCCTATTCCCTCTAACTTCCCGGGAAACTCCTCTCGGGGCCAGCCCCTGGCCCCGACCGCCCCCAGAGCAAACCCAGGGGCAATAAGGTTTGTTCCCTCTCAGACTCCTAACCCAATCCAGGCCCCCTGTCCTTCTCCACAATCACCTCCCTCCAACGCGCTACCCCAGGCAGCGCAGGATTGGACCTCTGTGCCTCCACCGATACAATATAAGACTCTATGCAAGGACCCCAAATAATACCCACTGGGGTTGTAGGCCCCCCTCCACCTCATATGTGTGCTCTTATTCTTGGGAGAGCTTCTACCACCTTACAAGGTGTTCAGGTCTTCCCTGGCATCATTGATAATGATTATACTGGAGGAATTAAAATACTGGCCACAGCTATTAACAGAATAGCGGCCATCCCTGCAGGAACAAGAATTGCACAATTAATACTCCTTCCCCTCAATTCAGGAAACACTCCCGCTGCCCAAAATTCACCACGAAACAGGGCCTCTTTAGGTTCCTCTGATGTGTATTGGGTCCAACCTATCTCCCACAAAAGACCCACTCTTACCTTATTTATTGAAGGAAAGAAATTCCAAGGGATCCTAGATACTGGTGCGGATGCCACAGTTATTTCTCAAAAATATTGGCCATCAGAATGGCCCCTCACCTCATCACTAACTGACCTTAAAGGAATAGGGCAATCAAAAAACCCCTTAGTTAGCTCCAGGGTGCTCAATTGGACTGACACAAAAGATAACACAGGAAATAAAGGAACCGTTACCCCCTTCGTTGTTCCTGATCTCCCTGTCAACCTTTGGGGACGAGACATTCTAAGCCAAATGAAAGTTATTCTTGCTAGTCCCGACTCTTTAGTCATTCATCAAATGCTTCGTATGGGCTTTATCCCTGGTACAGGCCTTGGGAGGCTAGGACAAGGACAGGTTGAGCCTGTACAGCCCATACAAAAAACAGACAAATTTGGACTTGGGTATGTGGATTTTTAGTGTCTGTCCCTGACCCTCCTGTACCCCATGCAGACAAAATTATTTGGGAAACTCAAACTCCTGTGTGGGTGGATCAGTGGCCCCTTACCCAAGAAAAATTAGAGGCTGCCTCCATGTTAGTACAGGAACAGTTGACAGCCGGCCATGTGGAACCCTCAACCTCACCCTGGAACACTCCTATTTTTGTTATTAAGAAGAAATCAGGCAAATGGCGCCTTTTACAGTATATGCGCGCTATCAATAAGGTTATGTGTCCGATGGGGGCACTACAGCCAGGCATCCCTACACCGGTAGCTATTCCTAGGGACTATTATAAAATGGTCATTGACTTAAAAGATTGCTTTTTTACTATTCCTTTACATCCTGATGACAGACCCTATTTTGCTTTCAGCCTCCCCCGCATCAATTTTCAGGGCCCTATGCAGAGATTTCACTGGAAGGTCCTTCCCCAGGGTATGGCTAACAGCCCTAGTCTTTGCCAAAAATATGTTGCTCAAGCAGTAGACCCTGTGAGAGAGCGGTGGCCACAAGTTTATATATTACATTATGTGGATGATTTGTTAATCGCTGCACCTAATACCTATGATCTTAACAATTGTTATTAGATCAAGAACAAGCAGCCCCAAGATGGTTACCAGAACGCCTGGTCAAACAGGTCAATGATTTACCACAACCCAGGGACGGAAACCTTCCCCCTGAGGATGAATCTTCCTCTCTTACAGACGCAGCCGACAATCTATGTGAAAAATCCCCTGAATGGCAAACCCTGTGACTGCACACCATTGCTTCTCTGGATAATGGCTGCCTGTTCACTTCTCTCCCACAGCCATGCAGGACTTGAGGACCCTGCTAAGGTCCCCTCCTTTGCTTGCTGCTTATCGTATCTATAGGTCCTTTGATATTCAATAAGATCATGGCTTTTCTTAGAGCTCATATTGAGGCTATACTGGCGAAACCTATTCAGGTTCATTACCATCGACTGGAGATGATGGATCGTGATGGTGATCTTAAAAGACCATCACCCCTGTGAGCTGAACTGGACAGCCAATGACGGGTAAGATTCGTGAGAGCTCATACCAACCTAAGACAGGAAATGAGGGCTAGAGCCTCATTATCCAATGACGGGTAAGGATGTTGCTCTGTCACGGACAACCTAAGACAGGCGCAGTTCCCGAGGGATTGTCACTCCAGTTCTGTACCTGTTCAGGCAAGCCATGCCCATGCCTCGCCACATAGCCTCTATCACCCCTTTAAAATATGGCTCTCAGAATATGGTCAATAATTTTATATAAGAAAGGGGGAAATGTCAGGGACTAAGAAGAAGTTCTCATTCTGAGGACGTTCTGACCTTTATGATAAGCAGCAGCCCAGGGAGCATTTTGTGGTCGCCTCCCCTGTACAAACACCCTGCAGCTGAAGGCTGACGGATTCCCGGAGCGCGCCCCCTCCCCACTCCCGGCTGATAGTTCTGCCTATGGCCCGCTGGCGTGAACTTGCACCTTATCAGGAGCCCAAAAGAAAAACACAGCCAACCAGCCTGTGTCTCATCATGTCCCTCATTCCCTCAGCATAAATATCCTTGAGAACAATAAAAATTTGCAGCTTGATCAGAATTCCTGTCTTGCTGTCACTCCCTGTGTCTCTTGTCCCTTCATTCCTTCTCTCTTAGGTTTGCCGTCCTGCGTTGATGTCCCGCGGGTCGGGACAAGCTTCTAACCCTCTTCCAACCAATACTTGGCCTCCCCAGTGGGACCTCCCTGCCTCAAGCTGAAGGCCATCAAGCCCTCTACCCTTCTTCCCATTCTGGAGGGTGAGGACCACAACACCGAGGCACCAGAGAACCAGACCCAGCTACGAGGACTGGACTGTCAGTTACATTCTTGCTCCCCTGCCACTTTCCCTGTCTACCGCTTTCCTGATGATCGGATTTTTTCCCCAATAGATCTGTCCAGGTACTAGCCATTTCCTCCCTCCCAGATTGCCCGCAGGACTGCTGGAAGACGGACTCCTGCTGTCCCCAGGGATGTTTTACCCACTTCACGCACATTCACAGCCAATGCTCACAGGATCTACTCTTAACACAGAGAGTCACCACCACATGCCACATACTCAATTTAACTCCTCCTCTCATGGCACAGGGATGTTGGATGTGCATGACAGCAGAGTTCTCTCATCTGCTGGCTAGCGCCCTAGACGTTAACAGCTCTTTGACTTTCAACAGCATCCCCATGGAGCAGGCAGATATCACCCCAAAATTATCAGGAGTGCCTCTCTTCCAATTTGCTTCCAGGTGCATATTTTCCAATCTTCCAGTGAACCCTGTGGGTTCACTAGACCATGCCCAGCATGAAGCAGTTACTGAAGATGGATCTTCGCCCATATGCTGCCCTCAAAAGGGGATCTTCTTATAAAAACAAAAATGGGGGAATGAAGGGACGATGGGTTAAAAACGCTGCCGTCATTTCTCCCTGCAGTTTTGCTGCTGCCATTATTCTGCTTCCCCCACACCATTTACAACCTAGATTGTTAGCCTGCGAACTTCCCCTGTCATTCTCTCTCCCTCCCCCCTCCCTCACCCTGCAGGCAGACACTCTGCCTGTCTCCTTAATAAAATCTCTTGCATGAGTTCCCATGTCCAGAGTGGTTTTCTGGGTGCTTTCAGTTACTTTTTAAAGAAAATAACCAGTGTGTGTCAGCGTGCCTGTAATCCCAGCAATTCAGGAGACTGAGACAGGAAGATCCCAAGTTTGAGTCCCGCCTGTGCAAATTAGCAAGACCTGCCTCATTTTTTAAGGAGGGCTGGGGTGTAAGTCAGTGGTAAAGAACTTGCATAGCATTTGCAAGGCCCTGGGTTCAATCCCTAGCACTGTAAAAAAAGAAAGAAGGAAAAAGAAAGGAACAATTGACCAGATTCTTAAAGAAGTTAGCTGAGGTGCCCAAGGCTGCCTCCTTCACCAGGAAGCCTTCTTGGGTTTTCACCCCTCCAACCTCTTCACTCCCCCACTCCCAGCCAGTCCAGCCTCTTCTGTGGCTCACTCGTGGTGTGGGGCAGGGTTGACTGAGTCATACTTGTCTTTCAACCTGTCTGCTCTTCAAGGGCAGGGACACCACCTTACTCTGGCTTGACCTCCAGCACCTTCCATAGTAACAAAGCCATTTATGGAGTCTTTGCTGAGTGGTGGGTGCATGCTAGACCCTGTCCCCATGTGGCAATCTTGCAAAGAGGATGCTGAGATTACTTCCACTTAACTGTTGAGGCAAAGGAAGCCCAGAGAGGCAGAGTAACCTGTCTGAGGTCACAAAATCAGTAACTGGCTGACTTCAGACCCGATCCAGGTCTTCCTGAGTCCAGAATCTGTGCACTCAGTCCATGCTGCATACAGGGACTCCTTGCCATGGTCTGCTAGGTGCTCATGTCTGCTGTAGAGATGGTAAAGGAGGTGCCACCCAGCTCAGTCACCCGGCTGGGATTACACTCTGACTTCCCCTTACCCACAGCCCTCTGGATGCTCTGGAAAGACACCTTTTGGTCCACACTTGACCATCTTCTAGCAAATTCTCTTTGCTTTGGGGCCCAGGGCCAGGAGTAGGCAGGGGGCAGGTGGTTGGGGAGGACAGGTGGCTGAGGGAGGTGTCTGAAGTGGCTGAAAGGACAGGCTTCATCTCCTGGGGCCTCCTGGTGGAAGAACAGCCTGCCTGGCAGATGGGCGCCTGGCAGCTGCAGGTTGGCCTTGGGAAAGACCGCTCAGAAGCCAGGGCTCCATGGACAGAGCTGAGGGCAGGGTGTGAGAGGGTGGCCACACGAGCCCTTGCCCTGAGGCTGACTGGCCACAGAGTGGCCCTGCCTGGATAGCCTCCGGAAGGTTGGGCGAGTGGAGTGGATTTGCCCAGGACACATTGGCCAGGCATGCAGCTGGCCAAGGTGAGACACTGGACCCGGGCCTGGGAAGGGATCCCAGCCTGCACAGCAGGGGGAGATTCCTGCCGAGCCAGCTGCTTCTCTCCTCCTCACCTTTGACCCTCTCCAGGGAGCTGGCAGGGGAGACAGGAAGTAGAGTCCAGCCGGGTTCCGGGGACTCCGTTCAAATGATGGCATGCTCCAGCTGGTCACGTCCATCCCTTGGAATCAGTTTCCCTCTCTGCAATACTGTCACCTTTGCAGCTCAGACACCTTTGGAAACACCCCCACAGCATTGTGGACTCCATGACTACCCGTGGTGGGGGCCTAGCAGGCCCGCCCGCAAGTCCACAGGCCAGGGCCGGCCCTGGAGCTCCTTCCAGTGACCCCAGAGCTGCCCCTCAGCCCCCGACCTCTGACATCTTTGTGGTAGCTGCTCCTAAAGATGCCTCACCTGTCTGAATTGGGTGGCTGTGACAAATGCCACTCACTGGGGCCTGTGAGAAGAGCAACGTTTGTTTCGGCCGCAGTTTGGACTGTAACTAGGAGTCCCAGAGCAGTGTCCTGGTCGGTTCCTTCCAAGGGCATGAGGGAGACGCCCTCTTGTGTCTCTCCTGGCTCTGATGGTCCTTGGTGTCCCTCGGCTTGGAGGTACTTCAGCCCAGTCTCTGCTTTGGTGTCCGCATGGTGTTCACCTCGTTTGCATCTGTCTCTGGGTCCAAATTTCCTCTCTTTGCAAGGACACCAGTCACATTGGATCAGCGGCCCAGCCTACCCCAGTGTGACCTCATCCCAACTCATTACTTCTGCATTGACCTTTTCCAAATAAGGTCAGCCGGCCGCACTGACCCCGCTGGGTCTCCTACCCCATCAACAGTCCTCACTGCCCCGAGGGGACCTGCTTCCCGGTGTCCCCACTAGACTGTGAGCTCCCTGAGGGCAGGGACTGTTCGTGCTTCTACTTTTAATTTTTATTTGTTCTTTTTAGCTATACACGACAGGAGAGGTATTTTGTATTTTAAATTTTTTATTAAGAGACATTTCAAATATACACAAAAAAAGAGAGAGGCCAACAGGAACCCCCTCGCCCCTCACCCTAGGCCCCCAGATCAAGATCCCGCCCCCGGCTCCCATGGCCCCCTTTTCTTTCTCCCTGTGCTGAAGTATCATGAAAACAAATCCTCCCAGTATCTCACTGTGCTCCTCTCAGAAGTTCAATAAATAGCTTTTGGACGCATGGATGACTCCTCACTGCTGAGCTCTTTATAATGGCGCCCAAATGGGGAGAAGTTTTCTAACTAGTCTCAAAATGATGGTGTGTCCAGTCAAAGGAATTCCATGCGTCCATTAAAATGGTCAATGCCAAGACACTGGGTTGCAGGACACAAAGCTTGGGCCCGGTCCTGTGGTCCTCGCCCTCTTATCTGGCAACGGCCAAAGCATGGGTCTGAGTTCTGGTCAGATCAATGCGGAGGAAGCCGAGGCTGGGGATCTGGCGAGGGGCGAATCTTACTGACCCTCCACGACCTTCCTTGACCTTCTCCGGTGTAGGTGTGTCATCTGTTCAAGGCACTGTCTGCAAATCAGATGGCTGCAGCAGCGGGAAGCTGCTGGCTGGGTGGAGCTGCTGGAGGAGGGGGAACCCTCCTTGCTGACTTAGGAGGCGGTCCCCACCTTCCCTGCAAAACCCTTCTCAGTTCCTAGATAGTCACTGCACCCAAGGCTGAGAGGTGTGTGGGCCCGGAAAGGTCACAGTGCCGTCACCCAACACTCAGGCAGGTGCGCCTTCCACACTCGGCCAGCCTGTCCATCCAGACACCCATGAAGGGCCCAGAGCCCTCTCTGGCTGTTTAAGTGGTTATCAAAGCCAGTGTTGTGGTGTCGTTGATCCCTTGGCAGGAGCATGTCTTGAACTGACTGCAAACTCCAACGTGACACATACGATCGTCCTGGGGAGTAAAGGACCCATTTTAGTTGGTTTCCAAGCATACTGTCCCCAGAGGGGAAGGAGGCCCGTCCACAGCAGACTTCCTTGTATCTGTCCCGCAGCCCCTGAGCTCAGTCCCTGCAAACAGAAGTGCTGACTTAATGTGTATTCTCCAAGCTCCAAGCTGAGCCCAGGGTTGTCTTCTTTTTTTGTACCAGGAATTGAACCCAGAGGCACTTAACCCTGAGCCACATCCCAGCCCTTCTTATATTTTATTTTGAAACAGGGTCTCGGTGAGTTATTTAGAGCCTTGTTAAACTGCTGAGGCTGACTTTGAATTTGATATCCTCCTGCCTCAGCCTCCTGAGCGCTGGGGTTATAAGCGTGCACCACGGCACCTGGCCACTGTGATTCCTAGAAAACCAGACCCAGGAAATTTGGAGGGGAAGCTGCCAGATTATATTGAGTAGGGGGATTGGGGTGGAAAGAGGCGTGAGGGGAGCCTAGAAGTCCCATGCTATAGTCCCAGTTCCCCCTAAATCTAAATCTCTTGGGGATGTTGGTGCCTCAGTTTCCTCATTTACCAATGTGGTTTTTTGTTGTAGATGTCCTTGTTTTTGGTACTTAACCCCTGAGCTACATCCTCAGTCCATTTTGTATTTTATTTAGAGACAGGGTCTTGCTGAGCTTACGATCTTGCTAAATTGCTGAGGCTGCTTTGAACTCACCATCCTCCTGCCTCAGCCTCCCGAGCAGCTGGGATTACAGGTGTGCGCTACTGGGCCTGGCTTTTTTTTTTTGATTCTTTAACCAATTCGATGCTGCAAACATTTGCCAAGCAGTCAAGCAGCTTTGCTGGAGGCTGTAGAGAAACCCAGTGCTGAGTCTGCGTAGCTCCTACTCTAGGGAAGTTCACTGCCAACATTTACACGTGACGGAGGGGCTCATATGGGGGCGGGGGGATTAAGAAAAGTTTCCAAGAAGGAATTTCATTAGGTAAGAACCTTGAATAAGAGCAGAAGTCCAGCGTGCAGTCTCTGGGTATGTGGGAAAGGCATTCGGGTCAGGGGCAGCACTGTGTCCACAGACAGAGACAGGAAACAAAGTGGCTCTTTGGGAAATGACAAGTAGTTACCTGGAGGCTGAGCAGGGAAGGGCCTTGGAGAGTCCACTCACCTCACAAGGAAAGACCTGGAGCCAGAAGTCCCGGGTTCAAACTCTGACGCCTACCTGTGGGGTGACACTGGATTGGGGTTTCCTCCTTTATACCATCCTCTAACTACCAACTTGAATTCTCTTCTTGTCTGGAAAACACCTCAAACTCCACATGTTCAAAGAGAACTCATGGTCATTCCCTTCGCTCTCCCCACAAACCTGGCCGCTCCTACCAGAAGTCTGGGAGAATCTTTGACACATCTTTTTTGTCACCACTATCTTAGACCATTTTCTGTTGCTGTCACAAAACACCTGAGACTGGGTGATTTATGAAGAATAGAAGTTTATTTGGCTCACAGTTCTGGAGACTGGAAGTCCTAGATCCTGGTGCAGCATCTGGGGAGGGCCCATGCCGCATCACACCATGGGGGAGGGCATCTAATGACATCGTGGGACAACCCCTCATGATCCCATGTAACCCTAAATAAGTCCCAAAGGCCCCACCTCCAATTACCATCAACACATGAATTTGGAGTTTAAGTTTCCAATATATGAATTTTGGGAGGACATATTCAAACCATACCAACCATCCACACCCAATACACAATCAATTCACCTCCTAAATAAAATTCACCCACTGCCATGGGTCAACAACTGCTAACACTCTTACCTAGAAGAGTCCCTTAATTGGTCTTCCTGTCCCCATTCCAATTCCCGTAGAAATATGTTTTGTTCACAGTCGTCAAAGGACTCTATCCACGGGATGGTCAATGGTTTCCCAAGGGTTGACAGCTTGCCTTTGCCTTCAAGATGGATCCAAGCTCCGGCCTGGGGCCCCCATCCCCTCCGTGCTCTCCCCTGTCTCTGTCCCGCCTTGGTGGCTCTCTGCGACCTGCATGCGTCTTGAACCCACACGCTCTTCTCCCTAGTTCCTCTGCACCTGGCCTGCGCCCATGTCACCACCAACACCACACTCACGTGCCAGCGCCAATAAACTTTTCTTTCTAGCCTTCAGAACCCCTGAAATGTCTTGGGTACCTAAATTTTGTCCTTCCCAATTAAAACGTTAGCTTCCCGAAGGCCCGTTTTGCTGGCTGTGAAATTCACCATTGGGCCAGGCACAGTCAAAGAGCATGTGTTCACCGACTGAATAATTCACTCCACCTGGCCCCCTGGTTCACAGAGCCCTAGCCAGGGCCCTCCGCACCCCCTCAGAAAGACATCCTGGACAAACTGAGCACTTAAAAGGCGGCGAGGAGCTGCGAGCAGGGGCGCAGTCTGTAATCCCAGCGGCTCAGGAGGCTGAGGCAGGAGGATGGCCAGTTCAAAGCCAGCCTCAGCAATTAGCAAGGCCCTAAGCAACTCAGCGAGACCCTGTCTCTAAATAAAATATAAAAAAGGGCTGGGATGTGGCTCAGTGGCTAAACACCACGGGTTTAATCCCCGGTACAAAAAAATAAACCGGGAGGAACAATCATGTAAGGGTTAAGTAACGTACTCGGCCTATTCCGTCCCTCCAGAAAAAAGATGGCCCGGCGCGCCTGCGCCCACGGCCGCGCGCCCCACCCCTCCTCCGGTCCGCGGCGGCGCTGTGCGCATGCTCCCCGGCGCCGCGGTCCTCCACGGCTCCTTAAGCCGCTCTAGCCACCCTACTCGCTGCTCCGCCCAGAGGCGGGCGCGCCGCGGGGGTCCCTCCAAGATGGCGACGCAGAGGAGGAGCCTGCTGCAGAGTGTGAGGAACTGACCGCTCCCGGACTGGGGGTTGGGAGCGCGGGGGGCTGTCGGGTGCAGGCGCCGCTCGTCTCGGTGGCGGCATCTGACCGCCGCCCTCGCCCCATCTCGGGGCCGGCGGGGCGTGCAGCGCGCGCGAGACCCGCGACAGGTTCGGCCCCGCGAGGCCCGCGCGTGCGCGCCGCGGGCCAGGCCGCCGGGGCTCAAGGGCGCCGGGGTCCGCCCATCGCGGGCGTCCGCGAGCCGGAAGGGGACTGGCGCGCCCCGGAGCCGGCCGGTCGCGAGCTGCGGGACCGAGCGTGCGTGCAGTAATAACAGTAGCCGCTTCCACTTGGGCAAGGCCTGGCGTGCTAATTGTCTTACGTTTGTGAATTTAACTTTCATAACAGCCTCGGGAGTTAGGTGCTATAGTCACTCCTGTTTTACAGATGGGGAAACTGAGGCACAGAGTGCCCGTCATTTGCCCCAGGCCACACAGCTGGTAAGTGGCAGACAGGATAAAATCAGGCAGGCTTTCCCCCCTTAGGTTAAGCCCCCTTAATCCAGATCTGGGCTGTGCTGGAGGAATGACAAGTGCTGGCGACCTGGGTCTTGGTCCACCCTATAACTCACCTTGCCTTTGGCCTCAGTGAGAGTGGGGCCCTGGATGCTCTCATTCGTCCAGTCGCCCTCATGGTGTCCACCCCCTGCATCTTCCTGACATGCAGGTGCACAGCACACATAAGTTGGCACTGTGGCCCACTCTTCTGACCTTCTAGGGCAGGTGCCAGTCCCCGAGTGCTCCCCAGTTACGGCACTCTGTGGGAATTGCCTGTGGACTTCTCTGCCCCTGAACAAGAACATGAACTCCTGGAAAACGGGGATCTGTGATCTTTCGCTTCCCCTTGTGTCTCCACCTACTACCCCTGTGTGCTGGGCTCTCAATCAATATTTGTGAAGTAATGAGTAAAGCCAGGCCTTTCCTTGTAAGTGGCCTCCTCCTTGTAAGGATCCTTTTTTTTTTTTTTTTAAGTTATACATGACAGTAGAATGTATTTCGACATATACACACATGGGATATAACTTCCCATTCTTGGGGTTGTACATGATATGGATTTACATTGGTCCTGTTTGTGAGGGTCTTGAAGCATTGGAATTGGGGAATGAGGGATGACAGTCACTGCTGCATGCTAATACAGGCTTTGTGTAGACTCTGGAAGCAGAGAGGTCTGACCCTCTGCTCTATAAGCTCCTGGAGGACAGGGCCCTTGTATAAATGTCCCCATTGTAGAAAGCACCAGGGAAACACTAGCTTGATTGTGCCCTTGAGAAAGAGGGTCTGGGAAGAGGTGGTAAATGGGGCAGACTGAGCTGGTTTGCTGAGGAGAGAGCAGTCACCTGGATCATGCAAAGCAGGGTAGCTGCCAGCTTCCCTCTCTCCTAAGTGTAATGGGGCTCAAGGGACCTGAGTTAGATAGAAGTTCAGCTTTATGAGCTCCAGAATGTGCTCCTCTTGATGATGGGGGACTGTTTTTTTAATAATTTTTTTTTTTTTTTTTTTTTTAGTTGTAGGTGGACTCAATACCTCTATTTTATTTACTTTTATGTGGTGCTGGGGATCAAACCCAGTTCCTTACATGTGCAACCCTGTGGTGGACTTTTTTTTTTTTTTTTTTTTTTTGTGGTACTGGGAATTGAACCAAGGGCCTTGTGCTTGCAAGGCAAGCACTCTGTGAACTGAGCTATATGCCCAACCCTGTGGTGGACTTTTTTTAAAGAAGGATTTGCATGTGGGGCATGGTGGCACATGCCTGTGATCCCAGCAGCTTGGGAGGCTGAGGCAGGAGAAATGCAAGTTCAAAGCCAGCCTCAGCAACTTAGTGAGGTGCTATGCAACTTAGTGAGACCCTGTTTCAAAATAATTTTTTAAAAAGGCTGGGGATGTGGCTCAGTGTTGAAACACCCCTAGGTTTAATCTCTGGTATCAAATAATACAAATAAATAAATCTCTGGTACCAAATAAATAAATAATTTAGAATAGCATTAAAAATAGGATCTTGATGTAAGGCAAGAGACTGACTGACAGGGTTGTCTATCCAAGGTCCTTCCTGCCCTCATAGTAACCAGGACATTTCTACTTACAGGGGGTCTGAGTGTGCAGTCCAGAGTGTAGGGCTTGCTGACCTGGCCTCCTCTGACCCAAGTCTGCTGAGAGCAGCTCAGACACCTGCTCTTGGCTGCGGGGCTGTGGGTGTGAGCTGAGTGAGGCCTGGTGTCCACTCTCACTGTGTGCAGTCCAGTGGCACAGTCTGGCACAGTGTGTAAGCGCTCTTGGGCCAGTGTGGACCTGGATCAGTTAGGAGCCCTGGGCAGGTAGCAGAGAACTGCAGAGCTTTAAAGGACACTGGAGCTTGCCAGGCAGGGAAAGGAGGGACATTCAGGAAGACGTGTGTTTAAATATGTGTGCATCAGGTGGCTGGAAAGCCCTTCACAGGATAGAATGGGCACCACAAGTCCGTGTGTTGGGCTCTGCAGTGGCCTCAGGTGACTGGGACTCTGGGACTGCAGGAAAGGGTGGGGGCTTGCTGATTTGGTGCTTGCCAGGCTGTTCCCAGGTGGTCGGTGGGGCACTTGTGGAACATCGCCTGAGGAGTTTCACCTTTCCTCCCCAGGTGGTGTGGTACTTAAAACATCTGTTGAAGAAAAAGCTTGATTTGTTCTGAAGAACCCAGTCCTTTCAGCCTGATAAAGCAGAGTGGGAGTCCACATGGGCTTGGGCAAGTCCCTTATCCCTGAGCCTTGGTTTGTTTCCCCACACCAAGAGGGTTCCTGGGAGTGTCGCTGGCGTTAGTGAACTCACACATTACTCCCCTAGCCCGGCATGGTCACACTCTAGCTGTGAACCTCCAGCTTTGCTCCTGCTGGTGAACATCTTCCGTTTGACCCCTCCAGTGCCACTGGGCACTCACCCTGTGGTAGGCACCTGCAGGTACAGGGGCACTGCTGTGGTGAAGCTTACGTCTGGCCCGGTAGACGGCAGTTAGCAGTGAGCTGTGCAGATGATCATGACCGCACAGTATCTGTGTCCAGCCTCAGGGATATTGTGAGACACACACGAGGGTGGAGGGAACATTCTTGCAGGGTAGTCAGGGATGACATCTCAACATCTGGTGAGACGAACTGGGGGACGTTGGAGGGGAATTGGGGGTGCAAAGGCCTGCCCTTTTCAGGAGCCCCAAGGAGGCCCATGTGGCTGGAATGCAGCATGTTCAGTGAGACAGGGAGTCGCCTCCATCCAAGGAAGCTGGGGCCCTTTCAGTTTCAGGGGGCACTGGAATAGCCTTTGGATTCCATCCTAAGCAGGATGTGAAGCTTCTGGGTGGTATTGAGTAGGGGCCTGATGTGGTATGATTTGTGATGGAGAAAGACCCTTTTTTTAGTGGCAAAAATGTTACCTCACGGGCTGGAGATGTAGCTCAGCTGGTAGAGTGCCTGCCTCGAAAGCACAAGGCCCTGGGTTCAATCCCCAGCACCACAAAAAAAAAAAAAAAAAATGTTACCTCATGTACATATAGGACTGCGTGGCCAATGTGACCCTACAATATGTATACTCAGAAAAACAGGATTATACTCCAATTATGTATAATCTATCAAAATATATAAATGCATTCTATTGTCATGTACAACTAATTAGTACAAATAAAAAAAATTTTTTTAAAAAGGAAACCTGGTACTTGCCAAGCAGCTTCTACAATAGCCTAGGTGGGCGAGGTCAGTGGCTTGGCCAGCTGGTAGCAGGAGTGGTTTAAAGTCTAGCTGTATTTTGGCAGAAAAGCTGGTATGTTTTGCTGATGTTGGGTATGTGGCAGAGGAAGAAAGGCCAAGAAAGACTTCAAAGTTAAGTTTTGAACAACAGTAGTGCCTTTTATGGTTTGGGGGCACAGAGAACAAGATTTTACCTGGACTGTTACATAAGTATAAAAAGAAAATCATGGCACCCACCTGTACTCCTAGCTACTCGGGAAGCTGAGGCCATGGTTTACAAGTTTAAGACCAGCCCGGACAACTTAGTAAGACCCTGTCTCAAAATAAAATTTTAAGACAAGGGCTGAGAATGTAGCTTGGTGGTGGAGTGCTTGCCTAGCATGCATGAGGCCCAGGGTTTGATCCCCAGTACTGAGAGAGAAAAAAAATTGACCAGGCACTTGATGTGTGCCACTCGGCAATGAGACAGGAGAACCATTTGGGCTCAGGAGTTTGAGGCCAGCCTGGGCAACATAGTGGCACCCAGTCTTCAAAAAACTAAAAATTAAACAAATACAAGAAAATGATGTTGAAACCAATTTTTAAAACTTAGACGTGCATGTTCTGAGCAGTTACATCTATGAAACACAGGTCCTGGTCATGCATTTTTTCTATTGAATAAAATAAAATAAAAACATCTATTAAAAAATCCACTAGACTGTCACCTGTAGCTATTTCACCAGCAGTCAGTTATGCAGTCTGTCTTCTGTCCTGGTCCCCATAAGCACCCGGCAGTTATTAGTGCCCCTACAGGTGTGTTAGGGACTCTGTTGGCAGCACAGAGGGCCTCTGATGGAAACCCTTGAGGCAGGGGAGGCGGGGAGGGAGTTGGCCTTGGAGAAATGGGTCATTCAGCAGAACAGAGATGGCCGAGGCCTTCTGGAGAGAAGAAACCACTGTCTCCAACTGCACCATCTTCCCGGAGTGCCTCAGCACAGAAACCCTTGGCCTTTCATCTCATGATCTGACTTGAGGCTGAGGCCTGAACTCAGAGCTGGGCTTTGCCCACTGGTGCTGCCTAGGAGCTGAAGATGAGCATGGGTGGTAGCAACTATCGATGTGACCCAGGCACGTACACACATATGCACATGAGGAGCTTGTGCTCAAAAACAAACCTGCTCAGGTATTGGGGAAGCCCCTCGTGGGTTAAATGGATCTCAGCAGAAGCTCTTCGTGCCAAAATAGAACAGGTGGAATCTCCCTCAAAACCAAGCTGACCCTTTAATGCAGCCTTCTTTTCTACCATGGTTTTTGTAAATTTCATGAGCAGTTCCTTTGAGTTGCAGAGGAGTGGACGTCCTTGTGCCCGCTGTCATGTGTGAACAGCTCTATGCTGAGGGTGCCAGCAAGAGTCACCCTTTCTCAGCTTCCTGGAGGCTGGCACCCTGAGCTCATTGTCTGGCATTTGGGGACGTGGGAGAAAGCATGCCTCAGTGAGGGTGGGGTGGGCGACTTGAGAGTAGCAAACACGTGACCTTTCTAGAAGTGGTTCAGAAGCTGGAGGATGACTCGGCAGGCTTGCTGATGGAGGCCCTGGGGTGCCTGGCGTGCGTGATCCCCGCCCAGGATGAGATGGGAAAGCGCAAAGGTGGGCTCCACAGCTGCAGTCTCCCGTTGGTGGGGCCCATGGAATTCTGGGGCACCCGTTACTGAGTCAGTGTCTGAGGTGCTCTGGGACCCCTTCCAGGCAGGGCTGCCACTACAGGCAGGCCCAAATGACATAAGAAATCGCCCTTTGGTCATTGGACCTAAGACACATTATTGTAAGGGCATATCAGTACTTTAGTGTACTGCTTGGGGGAAAATGCCAATTAACTTGCAGTATATCTCCATACATCCTAAAACCAGGAGAACACAGGTCCTACGTCAGCGAACTAAGGGAGCTAATTAACACTACCAGGCTGTAGCCCGACAGTGGCCAGAGGCCCCATGCGAAATGTCCACAGAGTGCCAAGGTGGGGCTGTGGGGAGAGAGTCTCAGGGCAGGGGCTCCGGGGTTTCAGGTCTGTGCTCCACGAGGTAGTTCAGTGTGTGCTGGAGGGGCAGGGAATAAAACTGATCTTACAAACCGAGGAGGCTCTTCGCCTCTCGGTCCTCAGATTTTCTGATGTTACCCAGGGAAAGAATGATTTGATCTTACCACATTCCTAACACTTTTCTGATATTTACTATTCTCCCTTTTTTAAAACATAAAATAGGCTGGTCGTGGTGACACTTGTAATCCTAGCTATTCTGGAGGCTGAGGCAGGAAGATCTCAAGTTCAAGGTCAGCCTGGGCAACTTAGGGAGACCGTGTCTCAAAATAAAATAAAAAGCTCTGTGGACATAGTTCAGTGATAGAATGCTTGCCTGGCACATTTGAGACCCTGGGTTCAACGCCCAGTACTAAAAACCCAAACAAAAAACAGAATAGGACTCCCGCTTGGTCTGTAGCGGGCAGTAGGTCCAGCTAGAATGGAATAACCTTGTTTTGTTTTGACTTTTTTATCTTCTAGATATGGCAGATAATACTAGTTTTCCACTTAGAATACAGGGAAAGTTTACATTCAAAAGTGAAATCATATGAGAAAAAATGTGGCAATTTAAAGATAAAATGAAAAGTGGATAATTTATTGATGATGGTGCATGGATGATTGAGGTTTGGGAAACGTGGGCCCCTGGCACCAGCAGGATAGGACCAAGAAAGATGTGCTTTTAAATAGGCTCTTTGGATGATTTTTTTCTTCTTTATTTTAATAGCAAACCAAGACAAACTAGCTAGGAACTTAATGTTTAAAGAATGCCAGTATACAGTAAGTAGAACTTTGCTCAGCAAGAGACATGCACATAGATAGTTGTTAAAGTGTGTGCGTCTCTCTGAGACTGTGCTCTGGGGTCGGAGCTGCTGCTTCCCGCTCTTCAAGGAGTGCAGCGTTTGGTGGGGATGTTACTTCTCTCCTGTGTTTGGTGGGGACTCCCCCTGCCAGGAGTAGGTTAGCTTCCCAGGAATTTTGTTCTGGTCACAGTTTATAGCAGTCATTTGGAACCCCGTGTAGATGGCTTTATCTGCATGCGATAGACTGCGTGCGGTTGTTGGCTTGAGAGGTCAGCATTTAGTACTGTGCTAAGAGTCTGGAAGGCTGGGGTGAGAGCATTAGAGAATCGACTTGTACAAGTTGAGGTTTTAAGTTTTCTGCAGAAGAATAGCTGGGGGACACTGACACGCCAGAACTTACAGGAAGACCTTGCTATTTCAGTGAACAGCAAGTAGGAGTTTTCACAGGGTGGCTAGCTGCCTGCCTTTCATTTAAATATACAAAGGCTGTTGGTTTCCATGTGTTGATTTTCTATCCTGCCACCTAATTTCTTTTATTGTTTGAGTTAGTTTTATCATTCTTTTTAAAATTTTTTTGTAATTATAGATGGATAGAATGCCTTTATTTATTTTTATGTGATTGAGGATTGAACCCAGTACCTCACACATATTAGGCAAGTACTCTGCCACTGAGCCCCAGCCCTATCATTAATTCTTCATTTCCAGGTATGCTGTCATATCAACTGCAAATAGATCCCCTCCCTCTTCTCCAATTCTTATGCTCTTATCTTTTGTCTGGTCTAAGTGCCTGGGCTGTTACTCCAGTTGAGTGTCAAGTAATGGGGAGAGATTATAATGGGTTTCTATTGTAATGGGAATGTCTCTTCTGTTGTCTTTCCTAAGTAAGATTCTGGCATTGGGACTGACTAAAGTATACATTTATAGCACATTTAAAGAGTATTGATCTCTGGGTGTAGTGGTACATGCCTGTAATCCCAGCTACTCAGAAAGCTGAGACAGAAGGATGGCAAGTTTGAGGCCAGCCTCTGTGACTTAGACCCTGTCTTAAAAATAAAAAATTAAAACAGACTAGGGATATAACTCAGTGGTACAGTGCTCCTGGGTTCAATCCCCAGTGTCCCTGCCCCCTGCCAAAAAAGTATCGGTCATTTTGTTTTGATTATTTTTATCAAGATGACAAATCCAGCCCATGAAAAGGGTTAGGGATGTAACTCAGTGGTAAAGCACCAGTGGTTTAATCCCCAGTACCAAAGAAAAGGAAAGAAAGGAAGCTGTAGCCAGGCATTGGTCTGACTTACTATTCTGCAGACTTACTGAGGAACGAGGTGCCTGCTGAGTACATTGATTATTGTCATGCACATAGCTTTTCTAGTTTGGGAGAATTTGTTAGTCCCACATCAGCCAAACATGACTAGTTGTCAGTACAACTTCCTGCCCCTGCTAGCATCGCCCTGGGCACCCCTTGCGCAGTATTTCCAAGGTGAATTGCCCTTGAGCCAGGATACACCAGGGAGTCGAGTCCCATACTTGCCTGTCTGAGTTCGTTCCTTCTTGGCAAGACAACTTGGTTCATCTTTTTCATAGTGCATCTCTAATGTCAAGTTGGCCCATAAATTTTATGATATTTACTTTTTGCTGGAAAGTGTGGATTTGTTGGGAAGATCCAGCCCCTGCAGGCTGTTCCTGCCCTGTGGGAGTTAGCGTGTGGCAGCGGAAGCCAGTGGTTGCAGCATCCACGGCAGGCTTTGCCTCTACCTCGGGGCAGCGTGCTTGTTTGTCCATCTCCAGGATGAGTTCAGTTCACCCTTTTTTATCTTTCAGTACTGAGGATTGAACCTAGGGTGCTCTGCCACTGAGCTACACCCAGCCCCTCTTATTTTCTACTTTGGGACAAGGTTTTACCAAGTTGCCAGAAACCCTGGAACTGGTGATCCTCCTGGCAGCCTGTTGCAGGTGCTTAGATGTTTGTTGACTGACTATGTTAGTTGGATATACTATACTCACCCAGTACCATAGGTGGTTCTGAAGACCTAATTCCCATTTATGTAAAAAAGAGAGACATTTATTTTACTTTAAAAAGAGACAAGTCTGGGCTGGGGTTGTGGCTCGGTGGTAGAGGGCTAGCCTAGTATGTGCGAGGCCCTGGGTTTGATCCTCAGCACCACATATAAATATATGAATAAAATAAAGGTCCATCAACATCTAAAAAAAAAAAAAAGAGAGAGAGGTCTTTTACAGATGGTGTGCACTTGCAATGCCAGTGGTTTGGGAGGCTGAGGCAAGAGGATCTCCAGTTCAAAGCCAGCCTCAGCAGTTTAGTGAGGACTTAAACAACTCAATGAGACCCTGTCTCTAAATAAAATATTTTATAAAGGGCTGGGGATGTGGCTCAGTGCTTAAGCACCCTGGGTTCAATCCCTGGTACCAAAAAAAAAAAAAAAGAGAGAGAGAGAGAGAGTCAGGTCAAAATTAGAACTAGAAACTACTCTGTGTTACTGGAATGTAGTCATCCATTTGTGGTTACTTGACCTGGAAATGTTAAATGCCTGGTGTCCTTGGGAGCTGAGCAGATTTTACCTCTCATTGCTATTTGATTTCCGTTGGTAAGTCTTAGATATATTTTCTGTTCTCAAAGGCTACTAGTAGTTACCAATGACTCTTTAAGCCCTGTTGTGAAATTGTGTGAATAAAAATAATAAGTAAATGTTTTATAAAGAAGACATAATAAGCTGTGTGCGGTGGTACACGCCTGTATTCCCAGCGCTAGGGAGGCTGAGGAAGGAAGACTGCAAATTCAAAGCCAGCCTCAGCAACTTGGCAAGGCCCTAAGCAACTCAGTGAGACTCTGTGTCTAAATAAAGTACAAAAAAGGGCTGGGGATGTGGCTCAGTAGTTGAGTGCCCCTGAGTTCAATCCCCAGTACCAAAAAAAAAAAAAAAAAAAAAAAAAGACATCATAAGTATGGAGACATGCCATGTGATGAATTAGAAGAACCAGCCAGTGAAGATTCCAGTTCTCCCCGTGTTAATCCATGAATTTAAAACAGGTCTAATCAAAATCCTAACAAGATTTTTAAAATACAATTTATGTGGAAAGCCAAAGGATAGAACAACCAAAACAATTTTGCAAAAGGATAAAATGAGAAGAATCACATTATGTGATTTTAAGACTTACCATAAAGCCACAGTAATAAAGCTGAGATAATAAAATGCAATATTGGTGGAGAGACAAATAGATCAATAAAACAGTAGAGTCCAGCAATAGACCCATACAATATGGCCAGTTAGTTTTTGACAGACTTGCAAAGGTAATTCAGTGAAGAAAGGCTAATCTTTTCAACAGATGGTGTTGGAACAATTGGATATCATGTGCAGGAAAAAAAATTGACCTCAGGCTCCTTTCTACAGAAATTAATTCAAAATGGATCACAGATCTCAATGTAAAATGTAAAACCGAAAAACTTTCAGAAGGAAACAGAAGATCTTTGTTACCTGGGTCTGAGCAAAGAGTTCCTAGGACTCCAGAAGCATGAACCATGAAAGAAAAAAGTTGATAAGATGGACATCATCAAAGCTAAAGTGTGCTCCTCAGAAGACACTGCTCCGTGGCTGGAGCGAGCAGCTGTAGACGGGAAGGCTAGCCACAAGCATGCATCAAGATAGCCAACGCAGGACTCAGATCCAACCCCCAGAACTCAACAGCCAAGGAAATAACACCATTTAAAGGGGGTGCAAGACTCAGAAGCTTGACCAGAGACCATCTGTAGGCAAATCAGCACGTGAAACTCGACATCACTGACCACGAGGGAAGTGCAAAGGACAACAGGAAGAGAGACTGCGGCCTCCAGGAGGTCTGAGCAGCATGCCGTGGGGAGGGACAGGCATTGTCAGTGCTGGGGACAACTTGGCTGTTCCTGATCAACGTCCATTGCCCTGTGACCCAGCAGCCCCACTCCTGGGTGTTTACCCTAGAGAACCAATGTGCATGTTTACTGCAGCTCTCTGAATGATCGCTCAGACCTGGAGTCAGCCCTGCCCTTTGGCGAATGAGTGGATGGACATCCACACAGCGCGGTGGAGAACTAACTGCTCTGGAGAACGCGCTGCAGCACCAGGAGCTGCTGGGTGTGCACAGGGGCATGCAGAGGGGTCTTGGGGGCATGGGGTAGATGAAGGAAGCCAGTCTCAGAGGGTATACTGCTGGGCACAGCGACACGTGCCTCTCATCCCAGCCACTTGGGAGGCTGAGGCAGGAGGATGGAGGATGGCAAGTTCAAGACCAACCTCGGCAGCTTAGACTGTGTCCCAAAATAAAAAAAAGTGGGAGTGGTGCTGGGAATGTAGCTCAGTGGTAGACTCTGTCTCAAAAAATAAAAAGGAATGGGGCTGGGAATCAGCTCAGTGAGTGTCCTTGGGATCATTCCCTAGGAGCAAAGGGAGCGGTATGTATACTGCAAGATTTCACCTATACACCTCATTTTGTTTTGTTTTTTCCTTGTGGTACTGGGGACTCACACGTGGTAGACAGGGATTCTACCACTGAGCTGCATCCTCAACCCACTTTTAATTTTTGAGTTGGTGGTCTCACTATGTTGCTCAGGCTGGCCTTGAACTTGGGAACTTCCTGTCTCAGCCTGCCAAGTTTCTGCCCAACTGTCACACTGATCTGTGTGTGTGTTATCATTGGGACTGTTGAAGTGCATTTTACTACATGTTAGTTTAAAAATAAAATAGACTCCTACACCCTGCAAAAGTCGCTCCAGTGTTCTAAGTGCAGAACTAAAACGCTAAACGTAGCATAAAAGCAATTGAAGTGAAAAAAGGTAATCAGTGATTCCCTCTCAGTATGTAAATAAACAGAAGATGAAAATAGTTGCAAAAGCTAGACATAGAGCCAGATGTGGTGGCACATGCCTTTAATCTCAGCTACTCAGGAGGTTGAGACAGGAGGATCAAAAGTTTGAGACCAGTTTGGGCAACGTAGTGAGATCCTCAACAAACTAGCAAGACCCTGTCTCAGAATAAAAAATGAAAAGGCTGGGGATGTGGCTGGGTGGTAGACGCTCCTGTGCAGTTGTTTCAGCTTGCTCTGGTTCAACACAGTGGCAATGCCGACGTGAACCAGGGGTGCTCAGGTGAGAGGCCAGGTGTGCAAGCAAGAGTCTCCTCGGCAAGAAGCAGGAATCACACCTGGGCCTTGTTTGGGGTCATCTCTGGGCTTGTCAAAATAGAGCTACTCAAGGTACACCCCCGAGGGATAGGGAATCCAGTCAGCGTACGTGGGCCTGGGCCTGGACAACTGTGTGCGTGCGTGCACGTGTGTGCGTGCGTGCACGTGTGCGCGTGCGCATGTGTAAACACAGTGATTCTGCTGAACAGCCTGGCTTGATAGTGTGTGGAGTAGAATGGGAATCAGATAGGGACAGGCAGGGTGACAGAACTGTGTGTAGAGGGAGTGCCCCCACATCGGAGGCCCCGGCGTTCAGAAGAGTGTCTGCGACCAGCTGGTAAGTTGGAGTTTCTCAAGGCCAGGTCCCAGCCACCTGAGTGAGAGTCACATGTGGGGAGCTACTGACCAGGCAGATATCCAGGGCTGTGCCCAGGTCAGACTGTCCGCAGTCTGCAGCTGTAACTGGTGCCCAAGGGACTCCTGTGCAACGCACGCACATCAGAAGCTTGGCAGGGGGACGTGGGGCCATGGAGAGCTTCCTGCTGGGCGCTTGCTCATTTGAGTGTGCTCCCTGTGGCACCGTCCGTGCCTTGCGTTTTGGAATGCTGCTGTCTTTGTTAGGTTTCCCAGGGAACCAGTTTGTGGACTAGCAAACCCCTCGCAGGTGTCTGTTCACACAAGCATCACTGTTCTCCAGAAGGAAGTGGAACCCTCTGCATGCCTGTGGGGGGGACGGGCAGTGTTGGAAAAGAAGGTCAAGTCAAGTACCGTGGCACACCTGTGATCCCAGCAGCTCAGGAGGCTGAGGCAGGAGGATGGCAAGTTCAGAGCCAGCCTCAGCAACTCAGAAGGCCTGAGCAACTTAGGGAGACCCTGTCTCAAAATAAAAACAAAAGAAGGCCGTAGATGTGGCCTGTGGTTGAACACCCCTGGGTTCAATCCTCAGTATCCCCCCCAAAAAAAAAGAGAGAAAGAAGAAGACAGCGAGGTGGGGTCTACCCTGGGCAGGTGGCACCTCATGGTTTCCTGGTGTCCTTTTCCAGGAGCAGCAGCCGAGTTGGACAGACGACCTGCCGCTCTGCCACCTCTCTGGGGTCGGGTCGGCCGCCAACCGTGTCTACTCTGCTGATGGCAAGGGCACCGAGGCCCACCCTCCCGAGGACAGCTGGCTCAAGTTCAGGTGTGCGTGCTGGCCTTGCTCTCCTGGCAGAGGAAGTTGGTTTGTAAGCAGGAAAGGGCACCCGTCTTGCCACTGTCTGCTGTGGGACTAGCCAGTGAGATGTGGCCTCTGCTGTGGTCCCTTCCATTTCTCATTCAGCACAAGTCCTGATTCAGGTGGGGGAAGGGCATCCCCAAAGGTCAGAGCTAGGGTGAAGTGGTAGCCAAAGTGGGGGGACCCAGGTGGGACCTGAAGCCGCAGCTGGTCTGCCTTTAGCCTCCCCAGTTCCTCTCGCTCTCGCCCCATTGTCTAGAGCCCCTGGCTCAGGCTCCTGTGCCCTGCCTCTGCCAGGAGCGACAACAACTGCTTCCTGTATGGGGTCTTCAACGGCTACGATGGCAACCGGGTGACCAGCTTTGTTGCCCAGCGGCTGTCCGCAGAACTCCTGCTTGGCCAGCTCAACGCGGAACACACCGAGACTGACGTGCGGCGTGTGCTGCTTCAGGTAGGGGACCCAGGCTGCCGCAGCAGCCTAGCCCACTGTGTCCTCCCTGTCCCCCAGAACTCTGGTTCCACGACTATGAAATGTGATGAGATTGTTCTGAAGAATACTGGCCTCTTCGTCCTGCCCAGGGTCAGCTCCAGAAACCCTTCCCGGGGGCAGGGACTCCCCACTCCCCGGGAGCATAGGGCAGGGCAGGAGCAGCAGTCCCTCCTGTCACTGGCTGGCCGGGGAAGAGGCTGTGCTGTGGAAAGGAAGCCAGCGTTGGCAACTTGGACGAAGGTGTGGGTGGTGTAGGGCCAGGCCTGGTAGGAACGAGGCTCCATAGAGAGACCCCTTTCCTCTGGACGTGGTCAGGTGCTCGAATCGACCTCTGATTGCTGAAAGTGCCCCGGATGTCCTGGGGGCCTCCCACGCTCGCTGGGCCCCCGCTGGCAGGGCTGCCTTCCTGCTGCGTTGTGCTGGGAGCCCCTCCTGGCGGCTCCTTTTCAGCCACAGCTGGAGCCCTTTGCTCTCCTGGTCCATGAGAACAGCCCTGGCCTTTTCCCATCCTCTTCGGCCTCAGGTCTCCTGTGCAGGTTGTCGTCTGCAGATTCCCCACCCCAGGGAAGGTGTCAGTGTCACCAGTGTCCTGGGAGCAGGAGGATTTGGCGGAATCCCTGGGAAAGGGCCACCTGCTCCTGCAGCAGCTGTGCCTAGGCCTCCTTTGAGCCAGGGAGGCTGGTCTCACTCCAGAACTTCGCTGTGCATTCTGTACCTGCGGTGCCCGAAGTGGCAGGGCTGGAGTTCACACCCTGCCAGTCTGAGTCTAGGCCTGTGCCCTGGTCCTGACTCCCTGAACCTGTCTTGCTGTCCCTTCTGCAATGGCTCCTGTGCATCCCTGTCAGAGATGATTTGCAGGAAGCATCGGATGCCTGGCGGTGTGTGAGGCAGAACTGCGTGTGCAAAGCCCGTCACGTGACACCTGCAGTGAACTTGTTGCCACTGGCAGGGACATTCTTAGCGTCAGGTGCAGTAGTGTTTGAGCCAGGCTTTGCCCTTCCCCTGTCCATCCAGGCCTTCGATGTGGTGGAGAGGAGCTTCCTGGAGTCCATTGACGACGCCCTGGCTGAGAAGGCCAGCCTCCAGTCCCAGCTGCCAGAGGTAATCTTGCCCTCTGCACCTGGGGAGGTCAGGCTCAGACTCCTCCACCGTGTCACTCAAGTGGGGCTGGAGCAGCAGGAGTTATGGGGTGTTCCTGATGGCGAGCCTGGTAGCTGCCAGGGAGTGTCCTCAAGGGGCCTCCCTGGCTGACTGTGGGTAGCTTCACTCTGAGGCTGTGCTTTGGACAGGCAGCAATGGGCAGGAGGAAAGGCCTTTCCGGGTCCTGGGGATTGACTCAGTCCTCAGCCTCATCACCCACCAGCACCTTTGGCATGTCCCACGGATTTGGGTCAGTGCAGGCTTCTGTGGAGCGGAAGCCTCCACCCTGACCATGCCACAGACGCTCCTCCGGCCTCACATCCTGGCTCCTGAGGCAGGAGAGGGTTGGTCAGGGGTTCCTGAGAACCAGCCCTGCCCTGACCCTCTGACCATGGGTTGCAGGGTGTCCCTCAGCACCAGCTGCCTCCTCAGTATCAGAAGATCCTTGAGAGGCTCAAGGTGCTGGAGAGGGAGACCTCGGGCGGGGCCATGGCCGTGGTGGCTGTCCTTCTCAACACCAAACTCTACGTCGCCAATGTAGGTGAGCTGCTCACCCGTCCGGGGTGGGGAGGCAGGTCAGTCTAGGGTCAGTGTGTCATCTGCTTTCCATGCCTGAGGACACTCGGGACCCAGAGTGTCCTGAGGCCATTACACCACGATGTGTCTTGTCCCAAATGGAAAAGCACATGGACGGGGTAGGCAAGAGACGCCAGCCTCCCCTGGGCTTGGGTCCCACTCCGCCTCAGCTAAGTCTCTGGTCCATGGTTCACATTCCGCTGCAGGCACGAACCGGGCACTTCTGTGCAAATCTACAGTGGACGGGTTGCAGGTGACCCAGCTAAACGTGGACCACACGACAGAGAACGAGGATGAGCTCTTCCGCCTCTCACAGCTGGGTGAGTGGGGCGCCAGGCCAAGGATAAGTGGGAGAGGGATGGCCCCTGGACTCTCCCAGCCCTCCTATGGCGGGGAGAGGTGCAAGCGGAAGAGCCGGAGACCTGGGACCGGCCTGCCAGTGACCGAGCATATTCAGGTTTTCTCTGTCTGCGTTTCCTCGTCTCTGTAATGAGATTAATAGGAACACCTACCTCAGGGCGTTGTGAGGATTAGGAGTCAGTGCCTGAAAATGCTTCCTAATGTAGCTACTCGCTGTTACTGATGCAAACTGAGAAAAGCCAAAGAAATCCTGAGATTCCCTTCGTTGCCTTGACTTCCCCTTGTTCCCCTGAGCTCCTGGCAGACGGAGGCCGAGGGCGGCTGTGTTGGGGGGCTGGCGTGTGTGGGAGGGGCCTGAGCATTCTGATGGGAGTGGGCTGAGGACAGAAGGGACGAGGGGCTTGCTGTCTGCGCCCTGCCGTCTTCGCTTCCTTCTTGGTGGGTCCTCACTCCTCGTCTGCGTGGACCTGTCCGCCGCATCTTTGTTCGCGGTAAGGAAGGGACTGTTGCGCTGTTCTCCTCTGGTAGGTTTGGACGCAGGAAAGATCAAGCAAGTGGGGATCATCTGTGGGCAGGAGAGTACCAGGCGCATCGGGGATTATAAGGTCAAGTACGGCTACACTGACATTGACCTGCTCAGGTAGGTGGCCAGCCCAGCTGCCCCCAGTTCTTTGTAGGACTAGAGGGCCTGGGGCAGAAGCAGATTTCAGGCTCCAAGGCTGGGTGCAGTTGAACCAGTTCAGGTCACGGGGGTAGCTCTGTTCCTCCCAGAGAGCTTGGCGTAGGTTGGGACCTGAGCCCAGCAGAGGTGGGTCTGCGAGGCCACACTGGCAAGACGTCATAGTGAGGAGCTGGGCCAAAGCCCACGGCAGCAGTGATGCCTCAGAGCCTGGCAGGAGAGCAAGAGGTGGCATGAGGTACCTGGCATGGATAGAGATGGGCGGTTGGTGGGTGCTGCCTGTGACTGGGGCCAGGCGTCCATTTCCCTGCAGAGACCTTTCCCTTCTGGGTGCCACCCAGGTGCTCATGGCAGCAGATGAGCAGCAGGAGTGGCGGCGAGCCTCGTTGTGCCCATCCTGCATGCTCCTCAGCCGCCGTCTCTCCTGGACCCCTGGGTGTGCTCACTCTCCTCACCCCACAGGTGTGTTCACGGCAGGAGCTAGAGGCGGCCTGCCGGTCACAGGGCTAGTGACGGCTAAGGCTGTGTCCTCCCCTGCTGGCTCACCTGTACGGGAAACACACTTGTGAAGGGCCAGTCACAGCCAGGGCTGCAGGGGTCCTGCCAGAGACCCCGGCTACAGGCAGCCTTATGGCTTGGTTTGAACTCCCTACTCATCAAGAGTTAGGAAGTCAAGTTTAGAAGCTTTGTCCCTAATTGGTGGGGTTCTGTTTGCTTCATTTGAAAGTAGCTCTGTGGTAGTTGGGTGCAGTGGCCCTCCGCCTGTAATCCCTGGGACGTGGGGGGCTGAGGCAAAAGGATTGCAAGTTCCAGGCCAGACTCAGAAGCTCAGCGAGACCGTCTCCGAATCCCAGTACAGGAAAAGGAAAAGAACGGGGGAGAAGGGAGATCCGTGGTCGACTGCATTTTGAACAGGTCCTAGGGTGTGTGTCGTGAAAGCAAAGAGCCTGCAGGTTTCCTCATGTCCTGCCCACAGATGTCTGTACATGTGTGCACACGTGTGCCTCTGCACATGTGTGTGTTGTGGCAGCTGAGAAGCAGGCAGCCTTTTAAAAGTCACAAGTGTTGGCACACCCTCCCTGTGCTTCTGATCTCACCCTTTACTGAGATCTGATTGACACCAAAACTGTACATACTTCCTGTGTGCAGCTGGTGAGGTGAGAGCCAAGTTTACACGCTCCCTGTTTTCACGAAGGATGCACGCCCCTCCACTCCTGTCCACCTGCAGTGAAGGCTGCTGGAATTCTGCCAGGATTCCTTACCTGAGTAGCCCCCAACTCACTAACCCTCAGAGTATCTCTAGACTTCTCACTTCCAAGTTTTATTAGCAGGCACATCCTCGTGCACACCCACATACACACACACACACACACACACACACACACACACACACACAAACACTGGAGTTTTTTGACATCTAATGACCTGCACATCAGAAATGGTCCCCATGCGGATGGAGTGTTTAGGGCCTTAGTTGGCATGGGTACCTGTTTTGGTGAGCCCAAGTAATAGCAAGAGATGCAGGCTTTAAGAGATAGCCATTCCTAGCCAGGTGCAGTGGTGCATGCCTGTAATCCCAGCAGCTCAGGAGTCTGAGACAGGAGGATCACAAGTTCAAAGCCAGCCTCATTTAGCGAGGCACTAAACCTTTTTGTGAGACTCTCAAAAAATAAAAAGGGTGGGCTGGGGATATAGCTCAGTTGGTAGAGTGCTTACCTTACAAGCACAAGACCCTGGGTTCAATCCCCAGCACCATAGATAGATAGATAGATAGATAGATAGATAGATAGGTAGGTAGGGTTGGAAATGCAGCTCAGTGGTTAAGTGCCCCTGGGTTCAATCCCTTGTATAAAAGGAGAGACCGTGTATGGCTACCTCTTGCTGCTCTGCTCCTCACACTGCACCTTTGCTGTCTTGACCCACAGCCTGCCAGCTTTCCTGGCCCTCTTAGCTTTATTTTAGCAGCTGTGCTTAGAAAACAGTTCTGTTCTTTCTCTTTCTTCTATTTCTTTTCCTCTCACCTATTCATGTGCTTTATTTTACATTCTGGGTGTAGATTCTTCCCCTCAGCAGACTCAGCGTTCACCTGGAGACCTTTCCACACAAAAAGCCCTCCTTCCACTCTCTCCCCATAGTGCTGCCAAATCCAAACCAATCATCGCAGAGCCAGAAGTCCATGGTGCACAGCCTCTGGACGGGGTGACCGGCTTCCTGGTATTGATGTCTGAGGGGCTGTACAAGGCCCTGGAGGCCGCCCATGGGCCTGGGCAGGCTAACCAGGTGAGCCGGTTGGGACAGAGCTGGAAACTACAGGGCATGAGTGGCTGGCCGGCAGGGTGGTGTGCTCCCTTGGCAACCCAGCCCTCTGATTCACAGGTGCCGTCCCCAGACGCCTTCCCAGGGTTCAGAGCTGAGGGAATCGGGGAGACCCAGAGCTCGGGCTGGGGATGTGGTGGAGCACTTGCCTCGGTTCTGTCCTCAGCACACCAAAAAGAAAAGCCAGAGCTCTGAAACCCCGCTCCCACCCTACGCTCTGCTCCCTCTAGGCGAGCAGCAGGCCTGAGCGCAGGGCGAGATGGCAGGCGGTTCCACTGGCAGCCTTGTTCTGGGGTGCTGGAGAGAGGCCTGGCCCAGGAGGGAGCCCCAAAGGGCTGTGGCTGCTGCCGAGCCACAGGGTCCACTTGCTCCCCCTTCCCAAGAGGGGCCTCCCTCCTGTAGTGGGGATGGTGACTTCTCCCTTGAAGGACCATGGTGATGTCAGACATTGGGGACGTGCAGTGGCTCACTTCTGCGCCTTGCAGGCAGGTGTTAAGGAGGACTTGAAGGGAAGCCGCCTTTGCCTAACCTTGGGTTGCTGGGCTGTGTTCCGGTGTGTTCCTCCTTCAGCGGTGGCTCTGATGGGACGGTTACCTTTGCTGCCTCATCCTTTTTCACTAAAACTCATGAGGAAAATCTTAAGTGCCTGACTGTCCCCTGATCCTGTGTTCAAAGTTTTCCACCCATTTTATCTTATTAGCGCCGGGGCTTACTTATTTCAGGATCTTGCCTGAAGTGACATGGCTGGGTGGCAGTGGAGCTGGGTCCCTCAGGTCCAGGTCCGGGTCATTTCCCTTACTTGCCCTCCCTTCCTGCCTCCAAGAAGCTGTAGCCAAAGACTGGGTGTGATGGTGCACACCTGTTATCCAGCACCTCTGGAGGCCAAGGCAGTCGGATCACAAGTTCAAGGCCAGCCTCAGCAACTTAGTGAGACCCTGTCTCAAAATGAAAACTAATAATGCCTGGGGACGGAGCTCTGTGGTAGAGCACCCTTGGGCTCTCTCCCCAGTAAGTGGGAGGGCATGGGCTGTAGCCAGCCCTCATGTAGAGGATTCGTGTTTTCAATTTTTCATATTTTGGCACTGGGGACTGAACCCAGCAGTGCTCTACCACTGAGCTGTATCCTCAGCCCTTTTTATTATTTATTTTGAGGACCTTGCTAAGTTACCCAGACTGGCCTCAAATTTACAATCCTCCCGAGTAGAATTTACAGACTCCTGAGTAAAATGGGATTTTATCCATTTTTGATGTTTTCATCAGTGTGGTTTTTTCTTTCATTGTTTGGTCTTCTCAATAGAATTTACTAGTGGCTTCTGCTAGGTTCTAGATTATGCTGAACAGGGGACTTGGCTGAGGGCAAGGACAGTGTCTTTGCTGTGTCCCTAATTCCTGATGAAGTGCCTGATCTGAAGCATTGAGCTGACATGAAGTCTTTCCAGGAAGGGATCCTTACAGAGTGCTGTTACTCCGTGTTACGTAGTCCTCATAATGACCAGCGAGGTGGATATTATCCATTTAAGCAATCAGAGAGACCACAAGCTCACACACCTTTGCTGACTGAGCTATCTCCCCAGCCCCGGTCACACACCTTTTCTAATGAGAAAGTTCTTAATACTCTGGTTTCTCTTTGGATCATATAAATTGTTTTTTTACTAATGAGGAAGTTCCAGAAGGATTATCCTGGATGCCTTGAAAAGCTCAGATTGCAGGCTGGGCTAATGGGGTACTTCCTTCACCTGCTGGGCTGGTGACCCTTAAGTCTCTCAAAGAAGGCTCTGGAGGTGTAGTCTCCAGTCCCTGGTCCACCCCTGGTTCCTCACCAGGTTCTCACTGTCCTGTCCCCAGGAGATTGCTGCCATGATTGACACTGAGTTTGCCAAGCAGACTTCGTTGGATGCGGTGGCCCAGGCTGTGGTGGACCGGGTGAAGCGCATCCATGGTGACACCTTTGCCAGTGGTGGGGAGCGCGCCAAGTTCTGCCCACGGCATGAGGACATGACCCTGCTGGTGAGGAACTTCGGCTACCCGCTGGGTGAAATGAGCCAACCCACACCAGCCCAGGCACCAGGTAGGTGTACCGTGTGGACAGCACAGCTGAGAGGCTGCAGGTGGGTGTGGGGCAGCTGGACTGAGGCCTTGCACCTAGAGGGCAGGTGGAGCCTGTGTTCTGTTCTAACTCAGGCCCCCTGACCCCCAGCCTCTCGGCTGCCCTTTGATGTTTGTTTTATTTATTTATTTTTTGGTACCCGGGATTGAACCCCAGGGCGCTTAACCACCGAACCAAATCTACAGAGACAGGGTCTTGCTAAGTTGCCTAGGGTCCTGCTGCTGAGGCTGGCTTTGAACTCTCGATCCTCCTGCCTCAGGCTCCCAAGCCACTGGGATTACAGGCCTGCGCCAAGATGCCTGGACGCCCCTTGTTTTTATTCCTTCTGTCTGAAACAAAAATAGCACCCCCTGCCCTGTCCTCATACAAACCCAACAAGTGAACAAGCCATGTGCAGGGTCACAGGGGCACATGACAGGCAATGGCACCCCTGACTGAGGGCCCGCTGGGCCAGATCACAACCCGCATTATTCGTTTTAGTTCTTGTGAACAGCCCTAAGGACAGGAAGAGGAAACGGGTTTCAGTGCAAAGGACCTGGGTAAGATTAGGTTCGTGGACAGATGGGCAGGCCCCAGTGTTTGGCTCTGTTTTTAATTCTTAAATTACAAGTGATTTGGAGGGAGGTGGCCATTCCTTTTGTTGTTCCCTCCTGAGCAGCTTAGCTTAGGGAGCAGCTTAGCATTGAACTTTCAGCCCCTCAGGGCTGGTTTCCTTTTCTTTTTTTAAACAAGGAAACCTTGGAGCCCAAGCATCACAGATGGGCCTGTACCCCGGGTTGCTGGGCTCTCTCTGGCTTGTTACTGCAGCCATGTTTGCGTTGGGTCAAGCTCAACTGGGAGCAGACTGACCCTTTGGATCAAGACGCCCGTGGGAAGCCAGGCCCTTGATTCCATTCATGCTTTGAGCACCAGGGGCTTCCCTGCTGAAGGGAGGTCCCACCCAATCTGGAAGAGTCTCTGCCAAGGGACACTCCTGGGCTGTCCCAAGGGCCGAGGGCTGTGCCGAGGCTTGGGGAGTCTCAGCCCTCAACTACCCGTCAGGCCCCAGAGCAGCCCTCCCCACCTCCTGATCTGGTGTCCCCCGCTCTCTTCCTCCTACAGCTGCTGGGGGCCGCGTGTACCCCGTGTCCGTGCCCTACTCCAGTGCCCAGAGCACCAGCAAGACTAGCGTGACCCTCTCCCTTGTCATGCCCTCCCAGGGCCAGATGGTCAATGGGGCCCACAGCGCTTCTACCCTGGACGAAGCCACCCCCACCCTCACCAAGTAAGCCCTCGTGCCCAGGGAGAATCCTGGCTGCCCGGACTCTTGTGGGAGGAGAGGCCCTGAGGCCCTGGGCCTCTCCAGTGTCCCACCCTCACCCTGGCTGAGGGAGATCTCCTTAGACCCTGAGGCAGGAAGAGGCCATACTATTGGTTCCAGCAACTGGATGAAGCTGGACCTGGGGTGCAGAGGAGGCACAGGAAGGGGAGGGCTGCGAGGGGGGTCCGCCTGCTCAGGGCCCGTGTCCTGGCTTTTGTCCAGTGGGAAGATGCTCTTGCTCTTCTCCCACAGTGTACGGTGGCTCCCCTGGGGCATCTATGCTTGGGGACATTGCCTGGCTTGGCACAGCTGCTGCTCTTGGCTGCAATGTCCAGATTTCAGCTAGTTTAAGAGGGGCAGGGATGGAGGTTACAGCCTGGGTGGGACACAGGTGACACCCTCCAGTGCAGACCTGCCTGACAGGCCTGGTGTCCGTACCCCTTCACTAATGTGGAATATGCACCCCACCCCACCCCAGGAAGCCAGCCACAGCTCTGGTTTCCACATTCCAGCCCTGCACAGAATAATAGAGATGCCGCACCCAACCCATCCTAGGATGGCTGAGCAGGATGTGGCCAATTAGAAGTGCTAGCAGGGAGGGAGTGGCCCTGCTTTCTCCACTCCGCAGGGGGCCTTCCTTCCCCTGCCCCCACGTCCTTGCTATTGCTTCCCCAGCACCACTGGGGGTAGGAGCCTGCCAGGCAGGAGCACAGGGTCAGGGTGGCCTCTCCTCCACCCCTGTGGGGCTGCCCCAGGAAGCCACCAGCTGTGTCCACAAAGCAGAGCCTGATGGCTATGGTCCCAGGACAACCAGCATCCTCTGCCTCTGGTTCCCTGGGCCGCACACAGCCTCTTCCCTCCCCGACTCGGAAAGTTAGTTGGGTCCCACCAGGGCTGTCCCTGTGCCGCAGCTAGGTGTGCTGGGTATTGGCGGGGGGTGTCCAGGGCCTTGGAGGACAGGAGAGGCCCCGTGTGGCCAGTGAGAGGGGGCAGGGGGAGGGGAGCAGAGGACAGTGTGGGGAAGGGACCAGTGCCTGTGCTCCGTGGGTCCTGCGGGCGGGAGAGTGGAGTGGAGCTCCCCTTCCAGGACGGCTGGGCTTGTGCCTGCCCTGCCCCACGGAGTTGCTCCCGAGGAGTGGCCGTGTCTGTACTTGAACTGGGTCTTCTGCTTAACCTTTTTTGATTTAAACAACGTGTGTGGCCAGAACTTAAGAAGTAGGTTTGACCCGGGGACTGCTCTGTCCCGGTGCAGGAGCTGAGGCCCCCAACCGCCCTCGCAGACCCCCCTCCACCCCGCAGCCAGAGCCCCACCCTGACGCTGCCGTCCACCAACACCCCCCTCTGCCCGCAGCCAGAGCCCCACCCTGACGCTGCAGTCCACCAACACGCACACCCAGAGCAGCAGCTCCAGCTCCGACGGCGGCCTCTTCCGCTCTCGGCCTGCGCACTCGCTCCCGCCCGGCGAGGACGGCCGCGTGGAGCCCTACGTGGACTTCGCGGAGTTCTATCGTCTCTGGAGTGTGGACCACGGTGAGCAGAGCGTGCTGGCTGCGCCCTAGCCTGACCGGCGAGCACACTGTGGAGCTGGTGGGGCAGGCGCAGCCCCGGTGCAGCCTCCTGACTCCTGTGGAGGAGCGGGGCGCCGTCCTCAGCCTGCAAGTCGGCCCCTGGCTGTGGAGGTGCAAGTGCCGGCTGCAGGGCCTGCCCACGCCTTGTCACCGCCAGGAGGCTGGAGGCCACTCCTCACTGCAGCCTCGGCCAGCCAGGACTGTCACTATTCCTCGGAGCGAGGACCCCAGGATGGAAGCTGCAGCTGGCCTGCTGGCTGCTGAGGTTCCTTCGGCCCATGCAGCAGCGTGGGAAGAGGCTGTCCTCTGGACCCTGAGGGCCACCACCTCCTGTACAATAGCCTGTGGCCACTGCTAATGCCCCTTCACTCTGGGCAGTGGTTCCCCGCTCCAGCCCCTCAGCCTCATGCTCCCCAGCCAGGGACAGGTCAGGTGGAAAGGGCCAGAGAGAAGCCCCAGAGCCGCTGAGGGAAGTGGACTGGGCATCTGGGCTTTCCCGAGAGGTGCAGGGGAGGAGAGGCTGGGCCCTGCGGAGCTGTGAGGAGGCAGGGAGGCCCAAGTCCGGCTGAGCCGGTCCTGCCCTGCATCCTCCCTGCTGGTGCTAGGGAGGCCACATTTGGAGTGGCCTTACCCTGGTGACAAGTGTGGGGTAGCTCTGGTTAACAAACCGGGCATGGGTCAGGCCAAGGGCTTGGCCAACAGTGAAAAGAGCAAACATTGGTTCCAAGAGGGAGGGGTTCTCCAAGGCCTCGCTGCCCTGGGGTTGACGTCTACAGGGTGTGCACCATGTTGATGAGCCTGAGGAGGAAGGACTGGCCGGCCAGGCTCTGGACTGCTGCATGTCCACGGGTCTGCCTCCTCTGGGAGGGACACCCCCAGGCCTCCAGGCAGGGTCCCATTCCCTTTCCCAGAGGGAGCGGAGAGGCTTGCTCCTGGCCCGTGTCACACCTGCAGTGGCAGAGCTGCTCAGACCTGTGCTGCAACCCATGACGTCCCGGCCGCAGCTGGCCAGGGACCGCCCCCACCGGCCAGCCCCCAGTGTCCTTGCTCTCTGCAGTGCTGGAGGCCGGCTCCAGAGTCCCCTGCTCACTCCGTGATCCCGCAGTCCACTTCTGCAGCAGAGCTGAGCCCCGTGCTATGCCAGGGACAGGCCACTGCTTGAGCCGAGGAGAAAGGGGACCTCAGCAGCCAGCCCACTGCCCGCCACTGTGCAGCCTTCCATCTGTCCTCGGGAGCAGGTTTAAACAGTCATGGGGCTCTGGAACAAAGGGACTTCTCCCAGAATGTCTCCAATGCTGTTTGGTCTCTAGAAATAGAGTCCTGGTTTTAATGACGTGAAGTGAAGTCGTACACGGTGGCATCACACGGTGCATTGTTAGTGCTGGCACTTCTGTCCCACCCAACTCTCACCCTGGGAGGTGGCTGCCTCCTCATGTCCTGCGCGACGTGCTGCAAAGCAAGCTAGCCAGGCTGGTGCGTGGCCAGGCTGGGTTGAGCCAGCTCCCGGCTGTATGCAGGCCCACCCGGCCCAGAGGGCAAGGTGCCCGTGCCGGGCCGTCAGGCTGCACCGCTGCAGGGCCGTGCCAGGTGCTGCAGGGCTGCTGTGCTGGCCTCACTTCCTGAGCCTGTGGGTGGTGCTGAGACTGCCCAGGGCCCTCTCTGGCTCGGTGGCTTTCTGGGGCTTTGTTCGGGTGAAGGCTGTTCTGTGAACACCAGGCCCTGGCCCGCCGCTCTGCCCTCTGGGCCTCAACTCGCCCCTCTAGAAGAGCATGTGTGGCAGACCGGAATGCTGCTCTGAAGAGCAGGCGCTGGTGCGGTCAGAGGGTCCTGCACACCGCCTTGCTGCTGGGTCTGTCGGGTCCGTCCCCTCCTCAGCATCCCAGCCTTGCCCTGGCGTCTGGATGGCGGCTGTGGCCCTGAGCACCCCCCAGGGAGGTGGCGAGGGCACCGTTCTCTGGTGAGTAACAGGCGCCGAAGATTGGGGCACGGCCCTGGCCACAGATGGCCACATCCAACCCAAGGCCCTGGGCACACCCTGTTGTCCATGCCTCTGTTCCTTGCCTTTGCGTCTTGCAGCTCCGTGTGAGTCCTCCTGGGGCAAACGGAGGGCACACTGGAGGCCCGGGGTCCCCTTGGCTGATGACGAGGTGAGAGCGTGGGAGTCTTTGGGGGCTTAGGGCAGAGCCAAGGGTCAGCACTAGGAAAACGTCCTGCCAGCCCGACAGCTGTGCCATGGCCAGGTCACTGCTGAGCCTCTTCTGGTGTCTGACAGGGGTGGTAGGCAGCTGGCCCTGGTCTAGGGTCTTCTTGCCACTGACCCCCTCCCACAGCTTTAGGCGGAGAGCACTCATTCCCTGAGGTGGGAGAGACCAGAGAAGTCCACCAGCCAGAACCTGTCCCTGGAAGGCAGCCTGGGCCTGACAGAGGCCAGAGAGCCAGGCCCCTGGGGCCACTGCATGTCCCAGCTGAGGCAAGAGGGCTCTGAGGGAGGCCGCCTTGGCACCCTCGGCCACCACTGGCTGCTGTGCTCTGGGCCTGGCCTGGGCCTCCCACTGTCCCGAGCTGGCCTTCCTCGAGGGTGCAGCGCAGGTTCCGAGGTGCCCCTTCTGCTGGGGCATCCCCCTGGTGGCAGTGGGGAGGGGACAGGAGTGGGGACTCTGGCTGCCCTGTGTCCCAGGGGAAAGCTCAGAAGCGCTGTCTGCATGCTGACCCCTCCCACACCCCTCCTGAGGGAGCCTCTCCACCCCAGGCTGCCGGCTGCTCCTGCCCCGATTGCCTAGAAACTCACTGACCTTACTGCTCCTTTATCTGTGCCATCTCCCTCACCCACTGGTCTGCGAGGACAGGGACCCTGGTGGTCTTTCCCACAGGTGTTGAGTGACTCAGTGAGGTGAGCGAGTGGAAGGAGGACTGGCCCTGTGGCCGGGGCTGAGCCGTGTTCTTTCCGTCTGTACAGTGAAGACACGCCCCACTTCTTCAGGTTGTCCAGCAGTCTGGGCCCATCCCCTCCCGTGTGGAGCCTGGGCCCGGGACCAGCCCCCAGAGCGACACCATGCACAAGCACGTGCAGCTCAGAGCAGACGGGCACTCACTTCCAGGACGGGTGCTCACGAGGACGCGCTGCCTGAGCCAGCTTTGAGCAGTGCTGACTCCATTCCTGCCTCTGGAGACCCCAGACCGTGTGGCCCGTTGTCAGATCCCCCTTATTGCCCTTGTTCTCAGGTCACAAAATAGGCCTGGGGCAGGGACGGAGGTGGGCCTTCAAACGCCTTGGCTGGTTTCCACACTCACCAAGACGAAGCTCGGGCACTTGTGGCCTCAGCAAAGCCATCCCCGGTCCCCATCTGAGCCCAGCCTCCTTCCTCCCAGCGCCTGCTTTGCCAGTTCCCCCCACCAGCCCCGGGGGCTCCACACACCCCAGGAGCCCTTGGCCGGCCAGGGGAATACCACAGACAGGTGGTGAGCCACCCAGAGCAGAGCTGGGGACTTGGCTACAGAAGATCTTCCCCCTGTGGAAGCTGCCCACCCTGGTCCCACCAGGGTTTGGGGTCAGTAATGTCTCCTCATTTATTTTGTCCTGTGTGTGTCTGGGTGCTGGGGATGGGACCTCACGCGTGCTAGGCAAGCACTCACCCTAGGACTTCACCCCCTGCCCTTGTCATTCATTTTGAATCAGTGAATTTTATGATCAGATTCAGACTCTGCCCGTGTTAGTTTTAATACAAAAATAGCATTCCTTTTTTTTTTTTTTTTCAAAAATGACATTTCAAATTACTCACTATCAAAGTAAATCAGTGCATCAGAAAAAAGCATCGTGTAAATCATACAGGTTGAAGACCCCTGGGATCTTGACTGAGGGACCCAGGTGATCCTGATCAGAGGGTGACCGCTCTGTGCTGCGTGCGTGTCCCCAGGTGTTCAAAGAGCCTTAGCTCAGGGCAAGGACCAGCAGTGTCAGGAAGGGCTCAGCTCCGTGTCAGCCTGCAGACGTTGCCAGGAGCTGGCCGGGAGGCAGGGAGCCTCCTGTCACCCTGGGTGTGAGCAGCAGCACACCAGCTGGCCTCCGGTGAGGGGGTCACGCCGTGCCCCACCCGGCTGCCTGGCTGAGTCCTTTGGCAGCGAGGGGGCGGTTGTTAAAAGTGCAGGTTCCCTGGCCCCGTCCTGGATTCACAAATCAGAACCTCCAGAGAGGCCATGTGTGGCTGCGGGCTCCTACCCTTGGCCCCTTGGTGCTTCCACAGGGTCCACTGCGGGGTGGCCTCAGATGGGGCTCATGAACTTCCCTGGTGGTCTTATCTCCAAGGTTTACAGCTCAGCTTTTTGGAAAAACCTTAAAAACAACCTCCTGTTTAATGAGCTCTGACTCCGTGTCGGGCGTGTAGCAGACGTGGCGTTTTATCAAGTCTCGGCCAAGAGACTGCTTCAGTGGCCTCACCACGGAGATCAGGAAACCAGGACTCGGGTTAAACAGATCACCTGAGAGCACCCGGAGAGGGATTTGAGCTCTGAACTTTACATGCCGTAAGGTTCCTCCTGATTTCCAGGCCTGAGAGGTGAGTTTGACAAACTCTCAAAGCCACCTAAACCCACTGGAACACCCCGGCTCTTCCAGCTTAGGATGGAAGCTTTTGCCCCGAGGGTCCCTCTAGAACTGAGGGCATCCTGAGGTTGTGACCTGCCTGACTTGCCCACTGCAGTTGGGGGAGGGAGGCACCAAGCCCTTCCCAGCACTGGGCCTGCCCCTGACTGCAGACCCAGCAAGAATGAGTCATGACCCTGTCCTGGAGGTGTCCAGCCAAGACCTGGGGTGCCCCAGGGGAAGCGTCTTGAAGGAAAAGGCGTCAGCAGGGTGAAGAAGGAGCGAGAAACGGCCCCTGTGGGAGAGGCACCAGGGCCAGGGGGTCAGGATGTCCCCTTCCCAAGGCCTGGGAGCTCGTGTGAGCTCAGCAGGGAGTGTGGTCTCGGCAGGTGGGGGTGGTCAGGCAGCGGAGAGTGGAAGGGGGTCGCCATCTCCAGTCTTGCCCAGTCCTGGCCAAGAGCTCCCAACCCCTTGGACTGAGCCCAGGAAGGGACGTGTGTGCCAGCTTTTCTGTGACTTTGGGAAGGGCTGGCGTCCACTGGCATAGAAAGAGCCCCTGACCAAGCAGCAGGCCCTGTACTTCGCTCCGGCCAGCCGGGCCACCGCTCAGCCTGGGACTGGCCTGGACACTGCGCTGCGCCTCTGCTGACACTTCCTGAGAGCTACTCGCCTGCAGGCCAAGGCTCCGTGACACCTCCCTCTCCCGGGCATCTCCCTCCCAGGCCTTCCTCGGATCCCGGGGCCCAGGCATCCTGGACAGTTCCTGGACTCAGGCCACAGGGTGGACCTGAGTCTCCTGCTCCAGGGACCCAGTCCTCAAAATTGAACTTTGTGTTGTACAAAGGTGAATATATTAATATATTAAAACCCTTAAATTTTTTTTGTACTGGGGAGTGAATCCATGGGTGCTCTACTCCTGAGCTGCTTCCACAACCCTTTTTATTTTTTATTTTGAGACCAAGTCTCCAATTTACCCAGGCATCGAACTTGGCAATCCTGCCTCAGCCTCCAGTTGCTGGGACTGGACGTGCGCCACTGCACCCAGCTGCAATTCTCCTTTGAACTAAAAGTTTATTTTTTTAATTCTGATTCAAAAAAAGTAAAACATTGCCATTGGCCCCCTAAAAGTAGAGGCACCTGAGGCTCCGCACCCCTGCGCTTGGTCAGGGAGACAGCTCTGTCACAGACCTGCAGGGCCTAAGCCAGTCCTCAGTGGGGTGGCCTGTGGTTCCAGCCTTCCTGAGCCTGCCACCACTGCGTCTAGACCCAGGAATGGAGTCTGGCAAAGGCTCTAGAACAGCCCAAAAAGACCCGAGATGAGGGCAGGGCGGGGCCCACACGGGGCCTCCTGACCTCCCAGGTTGGCCCGGGCTGTGCCTTCTCACAAGTGCCCTCCGTCTGTTCTCCAGCACAGAGCACACCAAGCACTGTGTGGCCCCAACCAGGGGCTGCAGTTGGAGGGTGCAGAGAAAGGAGAGAGAGCAACCGGTGAAGGAAGACCCTGCAGCTCCTTCAGAATGGGCACCAGGGCCAGGCCCGGGGAGGCGCCCTCCAGCTGCCAGGGTCTGGGAAGCTTCCCAGAGCAGCTGGGCTCTGCACCAGGGTGGGGGCACTTGTGAAGGATAGGGGTTTCCTGGCCTCCTCCTGACCAGGCTGCTACAGATGGCAGGCCAAATTTCTCTCTCTCCTAAAACCCATTAAAATTGCAGAAAGGGACAGGCGCCTTCTCTCCCTCTCCCTCCCTCTCTTCCTTCTTTCCTTCCCTCTTGGTATAATCCCACGAGTAGAGCTGGGGTACAGCTCAATGGTAAAGCACTTGCCTAGCTTGCAAGAGGGCCTTGGGCTCCTCCCCAGAACTGGAAACAACACAAAACCCCTAGAATGGAAGGAGGGGGGTGGGTGCGCTGAGCAGAACACCCATTCTTGTTTTTGTACCAGGGACTGAACAGCCAGGGGCTTTACCACTGAACCACATCCCCTTTTTTACCACAGTCCTTTTTATTATTTATTTTAAGACAAGTCTTGCCAAGTTGCTGAGGCTGGCCTCAAACTTGTAATCCTCCTGCCTCAGCCTCCTGAGTCACTGGGATTATAGGCACGTGCCACCATGCCAGACCATCCACACAATTTTTGAAGCTGGAAAGTAGAGGTAAAGAGGCAACTGACTTAGGGACACCAGAAAGCTATATCCCAAGTGTTCAGGGTAGCAACTGAGCCACTAGTGGGCAGCCAGGCCCATGTGCTCCTGGAAGGACACTTGCTAGAGAATCTGATCTTCCCAGGAACACATCCTGAAAATACTGACATGGGAAATGCCCAGCAAGTGCCTCCACATCTCACCTCAGGGATGACAAGTGTCGGAGCAATTTGACCTTGGTGATGTGTATCTGGAACTGATAAATAATGTGAATGTTAAAAAGACAGAAGGAACCAGCCATTACTGTATGAGCCTCAATTCTCCTAGGAAATGAAAACATGTATCCATACATAACCTGTACAAGAAAGTCCACAGCAGCATCACCCATAATAGCCAAAATGTAGAAACAATCCACACATTCATCAACAGATGAAAGGGTAAACACATTGCAGTATGTCCATGCAATGGAATATTGTGCAAAGGAGTGAACGTTTTCACACCTTACAATGTGAATGAACTTTAGAAACCTCCTGCTCAGTGCCAGGCGTGGTGGCGCACACCTGTGTTCTCAGCGATTCAAGGCAGGAGGATCCCAAGTTGTAGACCAGCCTTAGCAGCTTAGCAAGACTATCTCAAAATTTAAAAAGACTGGGGATCTAGTTCAGTGGTAGAGAACTCCCAGGTTTAATCCTCAGTACCAACAAACAAAACAAAAACATGCTCAGTGAGAGAAGCCAGAGGCAAAAGGCCAAGTGTTCTAAGATTCCTTTTAAAGGAAATGTCCAAAAGAGGCAAATCCATAGAGATGGGAAACAGCAGCGGTTGCCTGGGCTGGGGCAACATGTAACCCATGTGAGCGTTACTGGGGACCTTACGTTCTCTTTGGCCAAATCTGTAGAATCTGGCCACGTTCTGCCTGTAGAGAACATTTCTGCAAGACCGGCCACCCTCTGGGGCTGCGTGGCTCCGTGGTTCAAGGTCACCCCACCAGATGGTACAGCTTCAGACTTTAAAACTGGAATCTCTGGACATAATCTGAAGAGTGTGAAGATTTTTTAACTTGGTGGATCTTTGAGTCTTTAAGAACAAATTGGCTCTAATCCCATTTAAGTCCATTTAAATAACCACCTTTAAAATGCCCTAAATAAAAAATAGACTTCCCTTTTGACCCAGCAATTCCTCTTGGGCTGTACACCCCAAAGATTTGAAAGCAAAGACTCAAGCAGATGCTCGTGGTGATATTTGCAAGGTATTGTTTACCATGGCCAAAAGGTGGGCATGGACACCATGCACAAGTGGATAAGCCAGCTGTGTCTGTCCAAATGGTGGAACAGCATGCAGCCTGAGGAGGGGGAGATTCTGCACACACCACACCTGGATGAACTGGAGACCCCGCTAAGCGAAATAAGCCAGTCACAAAAGGGCAGATAGCATATGGCTCTACACAGATGTGACCAAGAGTTAAGTTCACAGAAAGTAGATGGAGAGAGAAGATGGAGCTTTGGAGATGGTGGAAGTGACCAATGGAACATGCTTAATGCCCCCAAGCTGTACATTCAAAAGTGGCCAACATGGTGTCCGTGCCATGTGCGTTTAACCACGATCTTCTCATTCATGTACGTGTTTATTCCAGCACTGGGGACTGAACCCAGGGGCCCTTTTCCACTGAGCCACATCCCCAGTCTTTTTCTTTTTTTTATTTTGAGGCAGGGTCTTGCTCAGTTGCTGAGACTGGCCTGGAACTTGCCATCCTCCTGTCCCGGCCTCCCCAGTTGCTGGGATTGCGGGCGTGCGCCAACTTGCCTGGTTTACCACAATTGGAAAAAAAAAAAAAAAAAGGAAAAATCTGCTACTCTGGGTGTTTGGGTTTGTGTTGACCAGGGACTTTGTAGTCACTAGAGGTCAATGAGAGCCGAGGTGCCTGGAACGGCTGTGAATTGTCAGGCACTGTTGCAGCCAGTACCTCACAGGATGGCTGGACACAGGAGGGGACAAGGAGAAGCAAGGCCTCCATGGGCCCTACATGGTGGCCACGGCCACCTGGCCCTCGAGACCCAACCCCTCTTGGGCTCCTGACCTCCTGGCCGCTGGTGAGAGCACCTTCCTGCTGCCAATTGGAATTTTTACTGGGTCAGTCACCTTCTCTGTGTTCATTTAAATTTGCTTTGAGTCTAACGTGGGAGGCAGACTTTCGCACAAGCAGTTTATACCTGGCCCAGCGTCTGCGCGTGTTTAAGAAGCACCATAATAAAAATGATCGAGGACAACCCAGGGTCCTGAGAATTTGTTCTTTCAAAGAAAACTCAGGCATTGCTGGGTTGTGAGCAATGCTGTGGTTTGGCTTCTGGGTCTGCCTCCCTTGAAGCAAGGTCATCTCTGTGTCCCCAGGGGCTGTCCCCAGGGCTGTTCCCTGTGTGAAGTCATCAGGGAGGGGTGGACCAGTGCAGGAACCCCAGGAGGAGCTGGCCCTGGGGGAGGGGAATCCAGGAGGGCTTCCTGGAACCCAGGGAGGAAGTGTTGAGGGCACCTGGCTCTGTCCTCATTATGTCACACCTGCAACCCAGACTCTGAGCCCATTTTCAGGGGTGGGCAGCCACGGGGCAGCCTAGTCCTTCAGAGCCCCCAGAGTTAGCGCCCCAATCCCTTCCTCCCCCAGCCCCCCACAGAGCGCCTGGTCCTGTTGGCGTTTTCTCCTCTCTAGCCTGGCCCCCTGGCCCCAGCCCCCGTAGCCACGGCTCCCCACACCCAGCACCCCCAGGGATCTCCCCTCTGCCATCCTTGCCCATCTGACCTCCATCTACAGTGGACATTCACTCGCTCCTTTGGCAAATATGCTTTGAGCACCTAGTGTGTGCCCAGGAGAGAAAGCCGGCACACAGGAAGCCGTGAAGGTTTCACACACAGCGAGTGGACACAGGTGGCAGGGAGGAAAGGCCCTCGTGACAGCTCTGTGCCCTCAGGGATGCCGGCCAGTCCAGCCTGACTCGCGGGACCTCTCAGCCTGCTGTCAACTGCCATCTGCATGTAGGCCTGTTGCCCCGGCCAGGCCTCTGGGCGGACTAGGTCCCCGTACAGGATGGGGTGGCACATGATCTCGGGCAGGTCACTTTCTAGTTCCGAGGCAGCTTGTCCTCCTGTAAGAGGGCTCAGGTTTGGACAGCAGAAACGCAGCAGGAATCCACGGCATCCCAAATCCTCCGGGGAGGCTGGAGGAGAGGCCCAGGGAGGGACCCGATTTATAGACAGTCCCTCTCCTGTCCTCGAACACAAATGTGGGGTTGGGGAGGCAGGTGCCCACCCCCATTCATCGCCCATGGGCCGGAGTCCAGTAACTGATGTATCCTGCGACTTCAGGGGCTGCCATGTGATCATCAATGCCTCCTCCTGTCCCCAGGACCCAGTGCCAGCAGACTTGGGTATGTGGGGGCCAGCAAGGCGGAAGAGAGCCAGGCTTCCCTCGGGCAGAAACTCCCTGCTCCAAGCCAAGTTGGGCGTCCCATGCCCGGGCCTGGCGGCTGGCTGCAAGCACGTGCCAGGCCACCCCAGCCTGTAACGGGGAGGAGGCCCCTCCCAAGTGCAAGGTGAGGCAGATCCTGGTAGGAGAGCTTTAAACCATCTTCTACTGAAAACGAGGGTTTTTAAGAGTTGGTGACGATCCTGGTGGCAGAGGAGTGGCGGCCACCCAAAATGGAAGCAGTCGGGCTACCTCACCTCCTCCCTTGGGCCCCAGGGAAGGAGAAGCCTTCCCCATGGGCTGCTGAGATCAGATCAGAAAGTCAGGCCCGTGGGATCCCAGGCTCAGCCCTTTCCTGCTGTGTGACACAGGCAGGTCAGACCCTGTTGGGGCCTCTGATTACTGTCTCTTTATTTTTTTTTGGGGGGGTGTTACTGGGGATTGAACTCAGGGGCACTCGACCACCAAGCCACATCCCCAGCCCTGTTTGCATTTTATTTAGAAACAGGGGCTCACTGAGTTGCTTAGCACCTCGCTATTGCTGAGGCTGGCTTTGAACTCGAGATCCTCCTGCCTCAGCCTCCCGAGCCACTGGGATTATAAGTGTGCGTCACCACGCCTGCTCTGTTTGCTGTCTCCGAAAGAGAGGCAGAGCCCCCAGATTACAGACTGCCAGTGAGGGTATAGGAGAAGCCAAAATTTACCTCTACCTTCTTAGGGATTTTTGGCCGGACCTGAGAATTAAACTGACAGGAGGCAGACAGGAAAAAAGCATGCACACTTATTTAATACAAGCTTGACCACATACAGGAGCCCTCGAGGAAAGGAAGACCCATGGAAGTGCGGAGACGGCAGGCAGGCGAAGGAAAGACTAGAATTATTTAACAAGGTCTGTCTTGGGACTGGGGATGTGGCTCAGTGGTGGAGTACTTGCTGAGCATGCGTGAGGCACTGGGTTCCATCTCCAGTAACACACCACACACACACACACACACACACAAAGCCAGCAGTGGTGCATTCCCTGCAACTCATGAGGCTGAGGTAAGAGGACAGCCTGGGCGACTTGGTGAGACCTTGTCTCAACTTTAAATAAAAAGGGCTGGGGCTGGGGCTCAGGCTTGAGCACTTGCCTAGCAGGTACAAAGGCCCTGGGGTCCATCCCCAGCACTGGAAGGGGAAAAAAAATTTCTTGATCTCAATTTCCCTAACTTGAAGGTAAGCGTGGTCCTTTCCTTGTGGTCATAGAGGACATCTCTCACATGGAATTGCACCTGTTTTCAGGAGGAAAGAAGAGAGGGTCAGAGAGCGCATCTTGTACCTTCTGTTTGTTTTATGTGCCTTAAGTCCCAAATAATCCTTCAAATGGCATCTTTGGGGAGGGCATGTTCTGTCACCCTTCAGGGGTCACTAGGAGGGAGCCCCTCAGCCTGGCTGCTCTGGACCTTGCTCGGGATGACCAGGTCTTGCTCGGGTCCCGTCTTCTGCAGAGGTGACCAAGATAAAGGGAGCTGTGGGCAGTGAGCAGCGTCCGGGCCAGCCAGGAAGGATGGGGCAGGACAGCGCCCGAGGCGTGGGGGAGGGAGTGGGCAGAGCTGGGTGCGAGGAGGTGCAGATCCCCAGATGAGAAGCAGGCCCTGCGAGGGCAGTCCTGGCAGTGCCGTGGAGGTTTCTGGTGGCCTTGGTGACCTCCAGTCTCCATCAGCCTCAAACACACCTACCACGGGCTTAGACAGGACCGGCTTCCTAGCCAAGGCAGACAGGACCCCCGCCCCACTAAGCCCTCCTTTGTAGAAATTTGGTTCCACAACCCTCTGGGTGGACTGGGCACCCCAAATTTCTGGCAGTTCCTCAAACTGGAGAGCCTGAGAGGAGGGTTGGGAGCGGGACTCAGCGAGGGGAGGCCTGCGGGCGGCCGTTCTCCGGCCGTGTGGCCTGGGGTGTGGCACCACTGCTGGGTTGGGGACGCTGGGTTCTCAGAGGGTTCTCAGGAATGTGGCCGGCCGGGAAAGGCGTCAGCCCCCACCCCACCCGCGACAAGCACAGGCTGCTTTAGCTGAGCTCTTCATCACCTTGCCAGAGGGACAGGCACGCGGCTGCAGGGCGCGGCGGGCGGGGCAGAGAGGCCGGCGGGCAGCTCAGTGCGCCTCTCCTGCCGCGGCAGGTGCTCAGCTTTCCCTCCCTGGAGCAGGGAAGGACCGAGGTCAGGTGGAAGGAGGACGGGCATCTCTGCTCTGCTCAGGTTCCACGACTGTGGGGAGGTCACCTGGTCCCTCACCTGGACCTCCTCTTGAGGGGCTGCATCCCACACCTCCAAGGCCGCCGGAGGCTCAGCCACGGCACATGGCGATGTCACTCAGCAGTAGCCCCCTGGGGACTGTAACTGGGAAGGGGTCTGCATGCTTCAGCCCTGGAGAATGGACCTTAGAAGACCCAAAGTCCAGGAGTTGATGGCTTCCCCGAGATGGTGGAGAAAATGACCCTCTTTCCCCCAACTCCTGCCTGGGTCAGCTGGGCAGAAAGCAGCCAGTACCCACCATGGCTGGGCAGAGCGATGACGGAAGAGGCCACCATCCGTGGGTGGGGACCCCCAGGAGCCCAGTGGTCACCCTCTGATAATAGTGACAGTGGCTCCTGCCCTCCTGAGTCCTGCCGGCCTCCCTCAGTCCTCTGCACCCTGGCCCCCAGCCCCGCTGTGCTGCCAACCTCTCTGAAGGGAGAGCCGAGTCCCACGAGGTGGCACCTGGCTCAGGCACGCGGAGGAGCAGCCCGGGCCCCGTCTGTCAGCTCATCATCTGCAGCACGCGGGCAGGACACTGGCCCCTGTCCTCCCTGTGTGGTCTCCAGGGCTGCTCTTTCCTTGGTGACCTCTCTCCCCAGCACCAGGGCCATCAGATTTCCTTCCGCGACCTCCAGCCTCCACGCGGGGGGACAGGGACACTGTGAGGTCTCCTGAGGCCCAGGCCTGGGAATTTCCAGGTCACTTCCCCTGTTGGTTGAGGCAAATCACAGGCCAGCCCAGATTCCAGGGGAGGGAGCGGGAGGCGCCGGCTGTGGCCGCAGCGGAAGACCTGCCGGCAGCCACCTTGGCAGACGCTCCCACCGGGGTCCCACCCTGGGGCTGGAGTGTCACTAGAGGGTGCAGGGCCCATGTGCTGGGAACGCCCAGGAGGCAGGGCCTGCTGCAGCGGCTGGCCAGGCCCTTCTCCTCAAGTCTGGGGGCCTTTCTCTTCCTGCTTCCTGTCCACCTAGGGTGACTTGCCAGGCCCCAGCGAGGAATGAGGACGGGCTTGCTGCTCCTATGGGGACGACACTCAGTGGGCCCTGCCTGGGCTTAGATGGGAGCACAGAGCTGGCGAGGGCTGCTCAGGGCTGCTGTCCCTGGCCTGCCCCGCAGCCTTGGGCCTCCCTGACCCTGAGAAACTTCCTTCTCTGGCCCCACCCTGGCCCCACCCTGGCCTTACAGGTTCTGAGAAAAAGTCCCAAGATAATAACATTCTCTAGGGAGGGTGGGGGGGTTGGGAGGGTCCTTCTTTCTCCCCCACCCTTAGAAAGCCTCAGGAAGTCATGTGGCCACCCTCGGTCGACTGCCGAGCTGTGACAGGCTTCTACGCTTGTTAGCTGTGCTATGTTGGGAAAGTCATCTAACTTCTCTGGGCCTCAGTTTCCTCCTCTAAAGAAACCGAGAGTAGGCAGGGGACCGTGCTCACCCTGAGCTCACCCTGAGCCGGGCATTCTACATTCAGTGACCTGCTCGCCCGCCCCCACAGCCCCAGAGGTGGGTCCACTGCACCTGCGTCACTTAACAGACAGGAGATACGCACAGAGAGGTCAGGTAACTTGTCTGAGGTCACAGTTAGGGAATTTGGGATTTGGGCCCACGCAGCGCCAGCCTGCCTTGGTGGCCGCTCTGCCCCAGGTCCCTGGCTGGTGTCTCAGTGTGGGGAGAGCCAGCCAGAGGTGGCCCGCGCCACCGACTTGTGGCCATGATTACCACCCCGACCACGTTCATCGTTCTGGAGTCCCGGGGCCTGCCCCCCCTCCCGCCCGCTTTTCAAGGATCACGATTAAATACACGGAGCGGAATGTACCATTTCCAAGTGCCCGGCTCATGGTGTTAGGTACCTTCACATGACTGTGCAGCTGTCACACCGTCCATTTCTAGAACTTTTTCACCCTCTGAAACTGAAACTCTGCACCCATTTAACAATAGCCCCCTGTGCCCACCGCTGTCCCCTGTCCCTGGCAAAGGCCATCCTGCTCTCTGTCTGTGGATCTGCCCTCGGGGCCCCGTTCAAGTGGACTCGGACGCATTTGCCCTTTCTGACTGGCTTATTTCACTTGGCATCACGTCCTCAGGGTCATCACGTCATGGCAGGTGACGACGCCCTTCTTTTTAAGGCTGCTATTCCTCCGCGTGGACGTAGGCCTTTGCTTCTCCCCCGACGCCGACAGCTGGGTGGCCTCCATCTTCCCGTGTCTGAGTAACGCTGCTGTGAACGTGGGCGGCCCTGTCTTCCTTTCTCTGGGTTGCGTGCGCAGGCCTGGACTGGGGCTCCCCGGCTGACTCTGTTTGCCACCGGCTTCCCCCGGGGCCGCGGCAACGTTCGAATTCCTGCCTGCCATGCATGAGGGCTCCTGATCCTTCCAGCACCCCAGTCTGACTCCATCCCCAGGAAACACCATGCTGGCGGCTCTGGTGGGTGCCTGGCAGGACTGGGCAATGGAGCCAGCAGAAGCCAAACAGCTCTGAGTGAGGGGCGAGGGGTGGGTGGGATGGGGTGCTACTGACACAGGTGGACACCAGAGCCAGCTTGCCAGCAGCCCCACCGTGGACACTGAGCCCTTGGCACGGTTCCTTGGCCCGGACCTTCTCTAGCCCTGCTGCACAGGCCAGGTAGCCCCAGGGGCAGAGAGGACAGAGGCCATCCTGGGGACAGGTCGATTCAGGCCTAGGGAGAGTCAGGCCTGGGTGGGAGGCTTGCTGCTCACCGGGACCCTAATCCGTGCTGCTGCATGGCCTCTGCTACACACCTGGCCTCTTCCGAGCTTCAGTGTCCCTCTCCCATGCCTGGTCTTGGGGACGAGCCCTGAGAGCTGGCTTTGTGCACTTCTCTGAGGAATTCCAAGGCCAAACAAGCTGCTCAGTGTGCAGGTGGCTCTCAGCAGACCGAGGGGCCTGGCCCACCCCGGTGCTCTCCGCTGCTCTCTCCACTCCCCGTCCAGCCCTCAGGAGGTACGGTGTGAGGACAGCAGACCCCACAAGTCCTGGCCCCACGTCCAGGGGTGCTCTGTCCTCCAGGGGAAGGTGCCAGGGGCAGGGGGTCCCTTCTGCACAGCCTCTAGTTCTGGTGGAGCCTCTGAGGGTCCCAAGGGCCCAGGCTCTGCAGCCCCGATCTTGGCTGGGGACAGGGTGTCAATCGCTCTCGAGGGTGGCAGCGTAGTGCCAGAGGAGTGGTCTAGGTGCGGGGTCCTTGGTGTCATGGCCCTGCCATTAGTTGGTCATGGTTCTGGGATCTTGTCCTAGCAGCTTCCTGTGGCCCTGAACAGACGGCCTCTCTCCGAACCCCACTTCTTCACCAGTGTGATGGAGTAGCCTTGAACTCAGTGGCTGCCAAAGATCTTCCCAACTAGACTTCATGCCCCTAAACCCCAGCAGGAGGGGACCCTGAGCAGCCAGTCTCTGGCTATGACCAGACCAGCAGTGTGATAATGGTGCTGAACACGCATGCACCCGTGCAGTCTCTACTCAGCCTGCGAAGCAGGTGTGATTCACATTCCCATTCCACAGGTGAGAAAACCGAGGCACAGAGAGGTTAAAAGTTTGACCCAAAGATACAACAATAACAGAACTCCAACCCTTTCGGTGTTTGCAGTTCTTGGGATTGAACCCAGTAGCCCTCTACCCCTGAACTATACCCCCAGGTGTTTTTATTTTATTTTGAGACAGGGTCTCACTAAGTTGCCAGGGCTGGCCTTCAACTGGCAAATCTCCTGCCTCAGCCTCCCTCGGGTAGCTGGGGTTGCAGGCGTGTGCCACCAGCTGGGCTTTATCGTGTTCTTATTCACATTTCTGCCTTGTATGTGACTGAGGTTTATTGAAATCAGAATATTCTGGAACTCTAGCTTGAGCTTTCCAAGTGCCACCCTGTACTTCACGCAGCAGCTCAGAAGTGTGCAGGGCAGCCAGGAATCCTACGGAAAGCCAGGGTGGTCAGGCCATGTTGGGGGAGGGTGGAGGAAAAGGAGAATGGCTGGGATGGAAGGGTCTGGAAACCAGGTGGTAGGGTGCCTAAGGAACCTGGGCAGAGAGGTGGAGAAAGGACTGACAAGTTCCTGAAGGAGGCACTGGTCCCATGGGGGCTTCTAGGGATTCTAGCAGCCAGAGCGGCCCCACCAACGAGAGCCGGCAGAGCGGCACGGGGTTGGGGAGGAGCCGGCCCTGAGCCCCTGTGAGCCTGGGCGGCTCTGCAGCCTCCGGGATGCGGGATCGGGTCGGCTGCAGAGCCCCTGCTTCTAGCTCAGGCCCCAGCAGGAGGGTCGGCCCTGTGCCTTCTCCTGCGGCAGATTCCAGATTCCGGGGGGAATTTCTCTCTTCTTCCAGTGCCACCCACGGCCTGGCTCCATACGGCAGTGCAGACCCTGCCCGGGGTCTCCCAGCAGCGCTCTGGCTCATCTGGGTTCCAGTCAAGTGAACCAGAGACCGCTGGCCTCCCGCAGGCCCCGTCTGGACCTGTGGGTCTCAGGCTCAGGAAAGTGAAGTCAGACCGGAGGCTCCCAAGGTCCCCTTCCAGGCCTGGCCCCGACCCCCTTCCTGTTCCAGGTGAGGCCGTGGCCCAGAGGCGGGCGGTTGGAACCTAAAGCAGCCTGGGAGATGCAGCTGCTGTTAGGTGGGCCAGTGGAGAGTGGCATGGCTGGCTTGCCGTCCCATCCCCAAGACGCAGACCCCCTCCGCCTGGGGAAGGTGGGGGGGGTGTGGTCAGGGGCAGAAGGGGCAGAAGGTGGGTGTCTGCTTAGCTCTCCAAGGGCCCCGGGGCAAGAATAAACCGGGAGGCCACTGAAGCGCTCAGCCCATTCCCCTGGGGCGTCCAGCCTCACTGCCGGCCCGGCACCTGGGCCAGCATGGGCAGCAGTTCCTGTTACTTGCTCAGTGTCTGTCTGGGGACTCCGTCCAGCTGTCAGCACCTGGGCATCCTTGGAGCTGACAGGGGTCCGCAGTCTGAAAGACCTCCCCATCTCTGCTGTGACCAGCCTGTCCCCTAAAGGCACGCACGCTGCCCCACCCCCGCGCTGGCCTTCGCTGTTCGTCTGCCGGAAGCTGCCCCGGTCCTGAAGGCCTGGTGGAGATGCTGGCCCACCGTCCTTGGTCCTGATTTTACTCAGCTTTTTCACTGATGTGACCAAAATACTTGACAAGAACAATTTTAGAGGAGAAAAATTTATTTGGGGGTTCACAGTTTCAGACGTCTCAGTCCCTAGATGGCTGGCTCCATTCCTCAGGGCCTGAGGTGATGAAGGGCGTCATGGTGGAAAGTGTGGCAGAGGAATCGGCTCAGGACAAGGAATCAAGAAGCAGAGGGAGCAAGCTCTGCTCACCAAGAGCAAAAAAATCTCTACCCAAAAGGCACCCCCAGCGACCCACCTCCTCCAGCCACACCCTACCTGCCCACGGTTCCCACCAAGTTAGGCCCTAGAAGGGATTAACGCACCGATTAGGTTAAGGCTCTCCTAACCCAATCATCTCAACGCTAAACCTTTTTGCATTGTCTTGCATAAGAGCTTTTGGGGGACACCTCACGTCTAAACCTAAGAGTCCTGAAGGCCGACCATCCCACTTCCCCTCTGCTATGTCTTCCCTACCCTGGTCCAGGCTCTCCTGGGACAGGGACAAGTTCAACTCATACCCCCCCCAAGACAGCCAGGAGTCCAGGGCCTGGCCTAGGCAAGGCACCCAATAAACAAATGGACTTCTGCCCACACGCATATACACCTGCCATCTCCCTCTCGGGGGGCTGGCCACTGTGGGAGTGGTATCTTCCGGGTGAGGACCTGGGAGGGGCTGGCCCCTGGTGGCCAGAGCTCCGGCTCTGGAGTCCCAGACCTGGGTCCTAGCTCTGTCAGGTAGCCACTGAGTAGACTCTGCTGCGTCTTACAGGCCCTTGCCTCTGGGGCTCCGCACTGGGCCATTTGGGGGCAGCAAGAGGAAGAGAGAGCCCGGGTCATGGTCACAGTGGGGACTGGAGACAGAGCAGGTGCCTGAGTCTTCCGGGAGCTGTGCCAGGACCCAGCTAAGTACACAGTGCGTGGGTGTACCCTGAATACTAAAGGCACGGCCTCCCAGGTCACATTCACCGGTGGCACACAGCGACCCTGGCCCCACTCTGGGGACTTTCCAGTGCAAAGATCTTTCCTTGCTTGGAGGGCTGGCACTTCTCTCTCTGGGTTCCCACCAGCCTGTGCCCCCTGCACTAGACACGTCCACTGGAGATGTCCACCCCAAACCACACCAGAGGCAGGGAAGGGGCGTCCGACGCTCCTTTCTATGCAGCAGTATCTACCTACTAAGCGCCTACTGTGTGCCAGGCTATGCTAGGAGAGGGGGCTCAGCCCTCCTGGTGGGACATTCTAGAAGGGAGGCCGGCTAACACACAGGAAGCGTACCGAGTGGGCCGCCTGTCATGCTGCAAAGGGAAGCCTGCACGGAGAGAGGAGGAAAGCGGTGAAGGGGTCGGGAGGCTGGGATGTGAGTGGAGGCTGAGAGGAGCTGTGGGCACCTGGGGAAGCGCCGCCCCGGCACGCGCAGCAGCCACAAGGGAACCCTGGGAAGCCAGTGTGCTGTGACGGAGCCTCAGGAGGCCAGGGAGGCACCGGCCAGAGCAGGAGGCCACAGGGACACTGGCCTCATTCTGGGTAGGGTGGCAGCTGCGGCAGGTTTGAAGGAAGGGAGGGAAGAGCCGACTTACGCTTTCCAGGACCTCCCTGCTGCTCTGGGGGACGGGATGGCGGCAGACAGGAACCCCAGGGGGAAGCTGCTGAGGGCATGGACGGGGAGGGGAGAGGCACCCTGGAGCCCCTGGGGTCACCTCTGGGAGGAGCCCAGGAGCACAGGGAGCCCAGGATTTCTCGCCCCATGCTGACCCCTTTGAGAATCTGAAAACAGCCTGGTGCCTCCCCAGGAAACGTGGGCTGAGCAGGCCCATGTCCACCAGAGCGGAAGGGCGTGCACATACACGTGTTCACATGCACACACACCCTTACACGCTCACACACAGAAATCACACCCTGGTTCATATAGTCACACATGCTCACAAGCACATGGGCTGTGCATGGGTCCTGCCAGACCCCCTGGACCCCAGCGAATGGATCCTGTCTATCCTCTGCCCCTGCTTGACAGGTTGGAAGAGGCTTGCAGAGAGGAAGGGACTCACGGTCACACAGGCAGAGAAGGCCTGGTCAGCAGGACTTGGCCCAAACACCACATATGGAGCATCAGGGGTCCTAGCCTGACGGCCCTTTTTCCCGGTTTCAACTAGGAGCCAGGAGGAGCCCCTCTCATCTTAGCGCCCCAAGAATCAACAGCAAGACCAGGCAAGAGACCAGGACGCAGACAAAAAGTCCTCGGGCCCTAGGAAGTCCCAGACTACCTACGGGGGCCAAGGTGGAGTTCTGAAGGAGGCCAGCACGGCGGGTCTGAGCTGTGCGCTGCAGGCTGCCCCGGAGGCCGGGCTGGGTGGCATGGACAGGTGCCTTGAGACATCGGGAGCAGGCCTCTGGAAGCCAGAAGTCGCTCCAGGGCCTGCGGGAGAGGGGCCCTCTGAAGGATGACCTTGAGGATGGGGATGAGTTTTGTCAGAAAAGCCTTCTTGGCGGGACTTACATGTCAGGTGCAGAGAAAAGAAAGACTAGCTGGAGAAGCTGCCACCCTGGGCTGTGCATGGAGGCGGCGGAGGCTGGACGGCCTCGCCAGCCTGGCTGGATTCCTCGGGTGCCTGCCCCGGGGTGGCCCTTCCTGCTGTTCTCTGTGCCATAGGGCAGCCCTCTGAGCTCACTGGGCAGGCAACACAACCATGGCTTTGAGGGCAGAGCCGGGGCCCAGCCAGAAGGTCTTCAGCCACTGCCCACCCCACCGCCAGCTCCCTGCCCCAAGCGGGCTCCCCTGCAAGTGGACAAGGCCCTCCTGGGTCGGTAGACCTCCACCTGAGACCCAGGTCAGAGGGAGATGACCCAGGGAGGATGGAATGCAGCTCCCCCAGGCCAGGCAGCTGGCGCTGAAAGGATAACAGACCTGGCGATTGTCCCCAGGTGAAAGGGGTGGCGGGCTGTAAGGTGAACCGCCTGGGGCCGGCCTGTCCTGTATCCGGGCTTCTCCCCGCTCTGGCTCCCACAGAGGACAGGGAGAGCAGGAGGACCACCTCCCCAGCCCTCCCCCATCCTTACTAGGGACAGGAGTAAGCAGGAGGGAGAGGACAGAGGGTGCCATGCCGCTGACGTTGAGCCAGAGATGGTTCCTGTTCTACAGATGAAGAAACCGAGGCTTCGAGCACCCAGTGGAGCTGGGTCAGATCCCGGGTCTGGATCAACTCTACTCAGCTGCTGCTCCTGCTGCGTGCCTACTATGTGCAGCCTCTATGAACCCTGGAGGGGAGAGGCTGAGGGGCAACCAGTGGGAGGCAGGAACTAAGATTCATTTCCTCTGTGGCCAGCTCTCTCGGAGGCACAGGGCAGGAGCTGGGAGGGTGCAGGAGGAGCCTGATGTGCCAGGCTCTGCCAGGGGCTGGCTGTGTGACTGAGCGAGTCACTTGTCATCTCTGAAGGGCTGACAGAACTGCACTGGGGAGACGGAGGCGGACTTTGGTATGGCTCCACACGGGGCTGGCTCCAGCTTCCTCCCTGAGGCCTCCCAAGAAGCTTGGGAATCTGGAAAGGTCGGGAAAACAAAGACCCCAGTGGGGGAGGGAGGACGGCCAGCAGGCAGCAGGCCCCAGAACCTTCCTGAAGGGGCCAACTCTGGGTTGGGCAGTTCCACACAACTGTGGGTGGTGGGTGCCTCCACACATTTCATGAGCAGAGGCTGGAAGGTCAGCAACACACTGGCGCGTCTGTTTTGCACTTTGTTTAAAGAACAAAGTGGACTGGGGTTGTAGCTCAGTTATCTTGCCTAGCATGCACGAGGCCCTGGGCTCCATACTAGCACTGAAAACAAATAAACAAATTAATAGATTAATTAATTAATTTAAAAACCCCAAAGGAAGTCAAGCTTAAGTGTAGTGGATTGGCTTTTAAGCGTCCTGGATTGCACCAAGAACAACGTCATGCCAGACCAGATGGGACACACACCTATAATCCCAGCAACTTGGGAGGCTGAGGAAGGAGGATCACAAGTTTGAGGCCTGGGTAACTTAGTGAGACCCAGTCTCAAAATAAAAATGAAAAGGACTGGGGGTGCAGCTTAGGCTCAGTGCTAGAGAGCCCCTGGGCTCAAGCCCCAGTACTGCCGGAGGGGGAACCATGTCTTGAGGGTTAGATACTTACAGGTAAACCTGGTGGCTGGGCAGGGACTGGCCTCCTTTTCACTGGATACTCCTGCTAATCTTACATTGGCTTTGTGCGTAGCTGTAATCTCTTCACCTAAATTCATTAAAAAATTAAAGGACAGGGGCTGCAGAGGTAGCTCAGTGGTAGAGTGCTTGCCTAGGAAGCAGGAGATCCTGGGCTCCATCCCCAGCTTCACAATAAATAAATAAATAAGCAAAAGAAAGGACAAAAAGGCACGTTTTTGGCTCAAGTTTCGCTCCAGAACTCAAGGCACAGAGTCCTGGGGAATCAGAGTTTGTGTGGGAAGAAAGAGTACATGCGAGGTGACAGATGTGCAAGGGACATCCGCTCCGAGCGTGCTGACAAAGGAGTAAAGAGTGAGAACCCCCCATCTGGGGGTGAGCCCCCGTTTCGGTGCCTCTGTGCCCAGGTGGGGCTTGGGGGCCCAGCCTCCAGGCTCCTTTGAGGACCGGAACGCAGCCAGTGGAGACGCCAGGCTGGAAATGGTGCTTCTCTCCCGGATGCCAGTGCAGGATGGCAGAGTCAGGGCACCGGCCGTGTCTGCCAGAAGCCTGGGATCCTGGGCAGAGGGTGCTGTGAGCACCTGCGAGCAGCAGTGAGGGGTGGGTGGGTGGTGGAGGGACAGGCAGGGTCCCCCGCAGACACAAGGAGGGGACAGAAGGCTGACGTGGGGGTGGGTGGAAACAGACTGGATCTGCGCGAAGTGACGATCGGATCCCCCAGCAGGTGAGTGGTGCTATCGTGGGCTCAGAGATGCGCTCGGGCACGGGAACCAGGAATGCCTTTCGATTCTCAGTGGTTGGTGGGCGCGGGATGAAAAGGATAATGCTTCTGGACCCACGAACATGACATGAAATTCAAATTTTAATGTCCATAAAATAAAGTTTTGTTGGAACACAGCCTTGCTCATTCCTTGACATATTGTCCATGGTTGATTTATGTTACAATGGCAGAGTTGAATAGTTGCGACAGAGACCGTGTGGCCAGCAAAGCCATATTTACAATCTGGCCCTTACAGAAAATAGTTTGCCCACCCTGGGCTTAGAGGGAGCCTCCAGGGAGAGGACAGCAGTGTGTGTGTGGTGGGGAGGGTGACAGGAGAGAAAGGGGTAGGACCATGGCACCAGGACCTCCTTGTGCCTTGCCAGGCACTGAACTTAAGCTGAGGGTAAGTGGGAACCATGGAAGGATCAGGGAGGAGAGTGACCTGCTCAGATGAATGCTGGAGAAGGGTCACTCTGGCCGCTTGGCAGATGAAGGACAAAGGACATGGGAGTACCTGGGGCAGGAAGCCAGTCCTGAGAAAGCACTAAGGTTTTCAAGCACTTTTGCTGTGACATATTCTCAAAGGTGTCACTGCATCCTTTGCAATACACGTGTGCTGAAGGTGCCTGGTATGTACCAGCAGGCGGTGCACACACGGGGTAGTGGATGCCCCACAGACCCCTGAGTTGAACAGAAACCACTAGAAGGGTGGAAAACACACGGAGGCCTCCTCTGGGAGTAGAGAGAGAGAAGGCCAGGAGCAAGGGTGTGTGGAGTCCAGGTGGAAAAGCGCGGGCGCCCAGAGAACACAGGTAGCAGAGGCTGCAGAGGGGTGCCAGGCCTGCCAGGCTGGCTGCCCTGGAGGGTCCCCCAGAAGTCACCTAGGGAGAGCAGCAAAGGCCGTTTGGGGAATACTCCTGGATGGGGGGGCTGAGGGACAGCGTCCCACGTACAGCGGCCACCGCGCCCAACTAGACACAGAGCTGAGTGGACAGGTAACAGGCCCCACACCACACACGCACGCCACAGGCCCAGCCTCTGCACAGGGTCACAGGTGCGTGTGCACTTAACCACGTCCGCTCAGGGCCCTGCACAAACCTCAGCAGGAGCCCTGGAGTCCTCCCCACACCTAGTCACGGTATGTGCACGCAATCCCGGTCCAGGTGCGCACGGTAACACGGATCCACACACACGCAGGAACCGGGGGGTACACGCCGAGACTCACAGACCCAAGTACCCCGCAGAACACAGACACACACGTCCACGCAGACTCAGGGCCCGACGCGCACCCCACGCGCACACCCCACACGCACTCTGCCCGGCCCCGCCTCCCACCGCACACACACAACCGCACAGGACGCCCGGGCCGTGGGCCGGCGCACGCACGGTCACAGGCGGGGCGCGCGCACACTCACACACTTGATCCGAGCACACGCGGGAGGCGCGGAGCGCGGCACGATCTGCGGTCCCAGGCACCCCCGGGCCCGGCCGGCGCGGCGAGCGGAGCCCGCGGGAGCGCGGGCGGGCGGGGAGGGGGCTGCGCGGGGCGGGGCGGGGGCCGGGGCCGGGGCCGCCCGGGCCGGCGGGAGCGGGCACCTCTGCGCGCAGCGCTCGGCCTCGCCGCCGCGCCCCCCGCGCCCGTCCGCCCGCTGCGCCCCCGCCGCCGCCCCGGGGTGCAGCGAGCGGCCGCGCCGGGCCCGCGGGACGGGGTGGAGGTGGGGTGGGGGGCGGGGATCGGGGCCGGGCCGGGGCCGCGCCGCCTGCGATGCCGGGCGCCCGCCGCAGCCGCCGCCGCCGGAGCCCGGGATGGGGCGAGAGGCTGCGGCGGACGCCAGCATCTCCCCGCCGGGGGCCCCGGGGGCCGCGGAGCCGCCGCCGCCGCTGCTGCCGCCGCTGCTGAGACCCAGCGGGCGATGGGTGAGTTGACCCCGGCGTCCAGGGGCCCGCGCCGCAGCCCCGCAGCCCCGCAGCCCCGCGCCCCCGGCCCTCGCCGCCCGCTGCGCGCGGCGCCCGGGCTCCGCTCCGCCGCCCCTCCCCGAGCGTGCCTTCGGGGCGGGGGCCGGGGCCGCGGCCGAGGTGGGGGCGGGATGCAGCCAGGCTCCCCGCCGGCGCCCCCTCCCCCACGCTGCTCCGCCGAGCTCTCGGGGCCGCAGGGCAGAGCCGCGTCGCGTCCACCCCCTCCCCGGCTGGGCGGGGGGCGTCCGAGGCTCCGGGTCGAGCCCGGCTTTGTGCGCCGCGCCCCCCCACTCGGGGCGGCGCGGGAGGCCTCGGCGCCTGCCTTCCCTACCCCGACCCGGGGCTGCGGCGGCCGAGGCCCAGGCGCGCTCAGGGTGCTGGGCGGATGCGGGGGCTGGGGCCGTGGCCGCCCGTGGGGACCCGGCAGCGGCAAGGGACGAGAGAGCCCCCATCCTCTACGGCGGGGGGAGGGGTGCTCCCGCTCTTTGCTCTGCACTGCCCAGGGCGGAGGAGGGATCCTGGCTGGGGGAGGGCGCTATAAATATCTGCAAATAGTGAGTTCTGGAACCGGGGGTGGGGAGGGGAGCGGGCCTGGTTGTGTTTGTAGGGGGGGGTGTCTGAGCTGGGATGCAGCAAGAAGAGATGGGGTAGCTCAGCCATCCCTGGTGGCCTGAGGTCAGATGACTCCCAACCCTGAAAGGTGCAGGCAAGAGCACTACCCCCCAGTGGGATTCCTCTGTGGTCCCCCCTTTATTCCTGAGGAGACACCAGTACAGATGACTCGGTGGAGTGTCGGTGTCACCTGGAAGGGGTGCAGTTAAAGGTCCAGACAGGGGCCAAGCCGGAGGATGATTGGGACAGCAAGGCAATGCTCCCCAAAACTGGGGTTGTTAATGCTCCCCAAGGCTAAGGTGATAGGCATGGGCCCTGGAAAAGTTTGGAAGAAGGGCTCCCAGCAGCCCAGGGGGTAAGAGAACTTCCAGGAGGCGATGACAGGCCTGGGGAAGGGCTTGCGGAATGGAGAAGGGCAGGAAGGCCTTCTGGGCAGAGGCAGCGACATGAACGAGCCCCCAGGGGCCTGAGTGCCTGGCCTGTGCAGTGGTGGAGGTGGGGCACACCAGGCCCTGTTTGCCGCCACAGCCAGAAGTCGGATGAAGAGGGAGGAGAGGCTGGAGGGGGAGGGCTGAAGGACAGGAGGACCAGGTGCAGTAGAGGTGGCAGGCCATACCAGAGTTGGCGCTGGCTCCTGAGGACAGCAGGGAACCGTGATAGCGCTGACGGGGAGCAGACTGGCTCCGCGGCCCAGAGGGGCTGATGTGGGCAGGGCTGCTGGTGGACACTGGTTATCTCTTCTATAGTTGCTGGCCCGCCCTGGGGAAGTCAGCTTTCTGAGCCTCAGTTTCCATCTCTGTCAAATGGGATTTCGCAGGATTTTGGAGAGAATTGAGTAAGATGATGAGCGTGAGATGCCTGACACCTGAGAAGTTTTGGAAATAAACTGGCTGTCATGTTGGTGTTATTACCTGTAAAATGAGGACACCCAAGGCCTCTGGGGCTGGCAGGCGGGCTGGATGGGAATGGGAGGGAACTGGGAGCTCAGTGTTCCGGCCTCATGTAACTGGGAGGAGACCGGAGGGGCAGTGGCAGGGTGGTCTGCGGACCCAGCTTCCTCTTGCTCCTGGGGGCACCCTCCACCTCTGCCCCATCTCTCAGCCAGGATGTTTGGGGTGTACCGCTCTATTTCCGAAGGCTAATGCCTCTTTGTTCCGCAGCCTGCATGATGTACTCCTCTTTCCACAAGTATTAGGGCTCCCTTCTAGAAGTTTCTTCTGACATTTGGGCCAGGAAGCACAGTGTCCTCAGGCGAGGGGTCCTGTGCAGGGTACAGAAGACACAGGCTGTTCTCGGGAGATTGGCATCTAGCTGGGTTGTCAATCCCACTGGGCACCCTCTGTCTGCCCAACGTGGTGCTGGCTGCCTGGGGCAGGTAGATTGCCAAGAGCAGATTCTAGATCCAATGTCCTGGTTCAAATCCTGTGCTCCCCGCTCCTTACTCTGACTCTGCATCTCTGTTCCTGTTTCCTTGTCTGTAAAATTCGGATGGTGCACACTATTCCCATTTGAACAGGGTAGCGTGTTTTTCACTGATCTGCGCTGCTCCACCTTCGCGCCTCCAGGGCACACAGCCTGTCCCAGCAGATGCCTTTCCACATCCCTGTTCCCTTCTCCTCTGACTGTGGCCCTTTCTGTATCATTGCCCCGGCAGCAGGCAGTGGTATGTTGGCAGCTAGTTCTCTGGGAAAATAAAATCCCCCACAAATAGTGCTGACTGATTCCCAAGGTGTGAATCTTCCCTGTGTGACTTAAGAAGAGTCTCCTAATGGGAGGCGCCGTGTGCCAGCTTCAGCACCCAGGCATTCAGTAGGTGCTTAATAGTGATGGCTGAACTTGGAGAAAAGACTCCAGGGACTATTGGTCAGATAGACTGGGGGGAGCTGCCAGGCGATACTGTAGGTGAGGGGTTGCCAGGGAGGTGTGGGTGGCCGGAGAGCTGGGAACGGCGGTCACCCTTAGCCTGCTGGGGGATGGGGGTGGCACTCAGTTTGTGAAGTCTTCCTTTCCTGAGACCTTCCACACCCCTCAGCCTGCCTCGCACCTTGACCTCGGGTTTTGCAGAATGGCCCAGCTGGACCCCACGCTTCAGCTTAACAGGGCTCCGAGCTGAGATCCGAACCGACCCAGACCCTAGCTTCTGGTCCTTGCGTTTGCTGTTCTCTTTACTTGAATATCTGTTCCATTGCCCTCCGTTCTCTGTCCCTTAAAACTCTGCCGCCCCTCAGAAGCTGCTGCGTGTGCCTCCTTCATGCTGCCAGACTCCCTCTCCCTCCGCTGTTGCCACTGGCCACGCCGCCCCTCGGATATGCACATACCTGCCCATGGGAACATTGATAGCTGTCGTTCATTGTGACCCTGCGGTGACCCATGAAGGAAATACCGTGAAAATTCCCCCTGCAGAGCGGACACCGAGGCACCACCTCTGGTTTGCACTCGCCCTCCCTCTGCGTGGCAGCTCGGGCATGGTGGCTCCGGGAAGATGCGCACATGCCCGTGTCTCTGGCAGGCTTGTTATTCCCCTGGTAGTGTCGGCGGCAGACGTAGCACGTGAAGGAATGAATGAATCAGTGGGTGAATGAGCGAATCTTGGCCCAGGCCTTAGTCCCCTTCTCCTCCCCTGATGGAGTGGACCCTTCAGAGGGACAGCCACAGGGGTTACTGTCCCAACCTCCCCAAAAGGGGACAGGGAGGCTTGGGGAGTACTTCTGGTGGAAGGCCTGGGACCCTCTCCCGGGGTCTGGCATGGGCTGGCCAGGGGCCCCCACCTTGCCTGTAGCCCAGGAAGCTAATGTGATCCTCCAGGACTTCCCCGTGCTGCCTCAAGTGGAAACTCCTCGTCTGCTCACTTATTTCATCTTTTCTATAAAAATAAAATTGGAACGATAGAAATCATTCACACACCTAATTACTCTGTTGTTTTATGAACTTAGGGCGTATTGGGCTCAAAACTTGCCACTGCAGTGGAATCCCCACAGGGGAGGGGAGGGTCAGGATGAAAGTCCGGATCCTGTGGAGGGCTTGCCCTCCTGCTGCCCTGTCCAGGCGAGTTGAACTTTCCAGAAGGAACATTCCAGGACCAAGGGTGTGAGGCGGGGAGGGTGGCCCTAGGCTTGTGGCTGGCAGAGACCCTGATGAGTGGCTTTCTGGGTGGTTTCCCCCACCCCCACCTGAGACACAGACTTGCTGCTGTTCATCGGGCAATTACTATGTGCTGGGCAGGAGCCACGCACTTTGTGTGCATCGGTTCATAACTTCCTGGGCATGGGTCCTGTTGTCCATTGCTGGGCGGTTGGGGGTTCCTGGAGTTGGGGGGTCCTAGCCAGGGAGTGGCAGGGCTGGGGTTGTGTTCAAGCCCTAGGATCCCAGAGCCTGCCAGGGCTCCCCTTTTGGGCCCCTTTGGTCACCCAGACCTTCCCTTTCATTCCCCATAGGACCCCAGCAGGGTCCCTGCCCTTGCACCCCCCCAAGGCAACTCTCTCCCCTCTTCCTGACCTCGGGCCACCTCCTATTGGCCCTCCCTTCCTGTCGTCCTGGACCCTGTGGGTGAATGGTGGTGGGGTACAAACTTCCCAGGTCCCACCCAGCTCCTCGGGCAGAATGCTGCCCTGAGATTCAGAGATGCGTGGCTCCCGAGAACCAGGCCCCGCCCTGTGAAGTTCTGTGTGTCTGCCTTATGAGACCCCGAGCCCCGCCTGCTCGTGGCCTCTGTCCCTGGCCACCTGGGTCTCACACACCTCCTGTCCCCCACCTGCTCAGCTTCTATCCAGCTGCCAGGGCTGGGCGTGACCCCCAGCTGCCTCACACTCTGGATGGGTCCTGTGGTCCCTGCTTCTCTTGCTACCTGGGCATAGCCTTTGGTCGGGTGAACCATGGTGGCCGACAGTGCTGCCCCAGGAGAGGGGGCACGGGGAGAGCCGCAGACGGCGGGAAGGGTTGGGCTCTGAGGCCAGCACACAGGTGCGCTCTCGGGCCTGGCCCTGTGCCTGACACACAGAAGGCATTCAATAAATAATGCCTTTAAATATTTGTTGAATGTTGGTTCCAGTTGCAGCTGGGGAGGGCCTCTTCCAGAAATGACAGGAATCGGCTGGTTCAGGAGAGGAATCACGAAGGCGCCTTCCCGAGCGCATCCCAGGAGCGTGGACGTGAACTTGCGTCCCTCGTTAATGGGTGTGGAGAGAACCAGCTTGCCAGCTTTCTGCAGGATCTCCTGGAAGTGTCACAGGAACCCTGGGCAGTGGTGTGGAGATGACCCTCGTTTCACCGTATGGAAACTGAGTCTCCTCCCAGGGGAGGTGACTTGCTTCTGTCACAGGCAGGGGAGGCTTTGCAGGACAGCCTGGCTGCTGGGCCGGCAGCCCGGTGGACCCATGTGGCTCTACGGTTAGCAAAGCGTTCTGCATGGGATCTGGGGGGATTCCCACAGTGGCAGGAGGGGAGGAGACCCTCTGCCCAGGCTTCTAGGAGATGAGGAACTCGGGGCGGGCATGAGGGCCCCACGGGTGTTTGGCAGCCCACCTGGTCAGTGAGGGCAGAACCAGCCCTTGCTGGGGCCTTGGTACCAGCTAGTACATGATGTGACCTCATTTGATAATATGTTTATTATTAACTTGGTCCTTGGAACAGCCCAAGAAGGTCTTCAGTCTTGACACAGAGGCCCAGAGAATGGGGTGATTAGTCCAAAGACACACTGCGCACGCCCAGTAGAAAGTTCTGGTTCAGCTAAGGGCTGGAGCCAGGAGTGTGGGCCAGCTTGGAAGAGGTCAGGAAGCCGGCCATGAGGGTTGTGGTTTTGCAGAAGGACGGACCCCTGTTGAGAGCCCTAAGGGACTCTGCCCTTGGAACTAGACCTGGGCAGAAGGCACGCCCCCTAGTGGCCCCAGCAAACCTCCTCCCTGGGGGCGTCTGGAGTCCAAGACTCCTCAGTCTGACTGGTACCCGTGTGTCACTGCTGTGGAGTGTTTGGAGCCACACATGGCACAGGCTGGTGACCCTGCACCCACCACTGGGGGGAAATTGAAAGAAATCTTCAGGCACTTGCTGGTGGGGGGGCCCTTGTGCCCCACATTCTCGGGGTGATGGTACCAGCACGCACCACCCCCAAAAATCCAGGGGCTGTTTTGCCCTCTGGCCTTCGCAGGCGCTGTTCCTGTCACGAGCGTGAGCGCCCGCCCGTCTGTTCCGGATGGTCCTGATCTAACTGTAAACCACCTCCAGGAAGCCACGCCTGACCCCACTCCCAGGTGTGGGGAGGCTGGTCCTCAGTCCCTGAGATTTCTGTCTGTGCCATGGATTTCTGTTTGTGCCTCTGGCTGAGGGGTCTGTGCAGTGCTGGGCCTGGTAGGAAATGCTGGTGGAGCGAGTAGAGGGGACTGACCAGGAGGACCCAGGGTGCAGGTCACTAGGGCCAGCAGCAGGGCACACTGTCCTTGTGTCTAAGGGCAGAGGGAGAGATTCACGGGAGGGATCAGGACCCTGGCCCAGTTCTTGCCAGTGTCGGTAAAGTGCAGCTTTATCCAGGTGACTGTCAGGTCAGCCCAGAGAGGCCAGCGGGGGGTCTTGCTCAAGGCCTGTGGCCAATCGAACCTACCCACTTTGCAGAAGGGATACTGAGGTGGGGGTGCTTGGTGCTTGGCCGGAGTGCCACAGGAGAGGCTGGCAGTCCCCTGGGGGGGTGTGGGAGGAGTCCAGCAGGACTGCATGGGACTGCCCTCCTACCTTCTCCTGTCCCCAGGCTAGGACATTTTCCCATGGGTCAGGTCCGGGAGTGGACAAGAAGGAGCCAAGGAAAGCAGGATCCCCAGGACTCAGCTCCTGTCCTTTAGCATGGACAAGGCACAGAGTGGAGAGAGAAGAATGTGTGTTGCCCCCAAACTGGCAAGAAATCCATGGAGATGGTGTATTGCAGCCAAGAGGCGCAGGGGGGAGAGGGCGTGAGCGCTCGGGCCACCACGAGCTGGTGGTGGGGGACGTGAGGTGGGTCACTGCCTTTCTCTTGCTGTGCTTTGCGGATTTTCTAGAATTTATGAGGAACTTTACATCCAGAAAAATGAAGCTATATCTTAAAGTCAAGAGGGAAGAAAAGGTGGCCCAAGAACAGCTCTTTCACCTTTGATTCTGGGGCCACCACCTGTGAGCGGCCTCCAGTGTGACAGGCCTGAGTCCCTCGCATGAGCTGCCTGGTAACGGGCGCACCCTCCCCAGGCAGCGCACCTGCGGCAGGTGGCCTGTGCTGCTCTCGCTGGGGAAACTGGGTCACGGGAGTCCAGGCCTGGGGCTCCCGGGGCAGTGCCCAGGAATTCCATCCGAACACTTCTGGCCTCCTTCCTGTGGCCCCAGCCTGGCCTCTGCAACCTCTTCCTCTGTGTCCCCGTGGCCCAGCCCCTGGGCTGTGGCTGCTCACCTCCATGGACCTCCTTACTCTGTCTTGACTCATGCTGGGCCCTCCTCGGAGAGCCGCTCACTCACCCAGTTCTGCTGTGGTCATCCCTACCGGGGAGGCCATCCTGCTTCCCAGATGGGGGTGGCCCTAGGGTAGGGCCCAGGGCTGGTGTTTCTCCTCCATCCCTGTTGGCTGAAGTCCTCAACTGACCAGCCTCCACGCACCTTTCCGGCTACTCTCCCACACAGGGTGACGGCCAGTGAGCCTCGATCCTGGGGGAGGGCTCAGTCTCTTTCTCCCTTCTGGCTCCTGGCCGTACCTGGTACGGAGTACTATCCAGCCAGCCGTCAGCTATTGCCTGAGTGCCTCCTGTGTGCCAAGGGCCGGGCGAGGTAGGTGGCAGGGCGCAGACTCGCCAGTCTCAGGGTGACAGCAGGCACACGTGTGGTGCTCACCCCTGTGGTTCCACGCGGGGCCAGCGTCTTTGTCACGTGGATTCACGTCTCTCACATTTGCTTGTAGGCAGCCTCGGGTGCCTTGGGCCGGCTGGTTAGTTCGTTCAGCACAGATGCCAGCTCTGACCTGGAGGCCCAGGGATCTCCATCTTTGTGAAGCACCTGTCTTGTGACCATTGTGGTGCAGCCTGGTGAGGGCTGAGGAGACCAGGGAGAAGGTGGACGGGGGATTCCTGCCTGGCCTGGGTGTACTCTGCAATGTCTGTGGTTCTGTGGCTCCAGAATCCCCTGGAGGCCGATGGGGCTGGGGCCTGGGGTGCGGGAGTCATGGTGGGAATACGGTGCCCTGAAGCGGAGCCATCACTGGAGGACACAGAGCGGGGGACCTGAGGGGCTGGAGAGCAAAACCTTCCATGAGAGGAGCACCTGGGACCAGCAACTCGGGCCCCACTCCTCTTGGCACAGCTGTGTGACCGTGGAGAGGCTGGAGGGGCCGCGGGGAAGAGCAGGCCTGGAGTGGGGGTCTGTGCTCGGTGGCCACTGGGGAGATGGAGGCCCAGGGTTGGGGGTGGTCTCGAGCCTGGGTGAGGACTGAGTAGCCACTGGCGCACACGGCCTCTGCCGACCCTCTCCACCACTTGCTGGGTGCCTGATGGTGGGCAAGTCCCATCCCTCGACAAGCCTCGGCTTCCTCATCTGTAAACTGGGTTGTGAGAATGGAATGAGGTGGCACAGGTCACTTGGGAGAGGTTAGTGGCCTTGCTGAGGCTGGCTCCGGGCAGCTCGGAAATCCCCTATTCACGCCGTGTTGCTGCCATTGCGTTTGCTCTCCTTCTTCGGTCAGCGGGACCTTTGAGCACTTATGTGCCCCTGTGGTAGCATTTTCTGGCTTTTCCAGAAACAGGGCAAGGACAGATGGGTGGTGGTCTCACAGGGTGAAGGAGCAGTGGGCTCAGCCCCTGCAGTCCTGCTTGGCATCCCCTGCCATTTGGTGACAGCATTCTTGTCCCAGGAAAGTGGGGAGCTAAAATACCAAACCTCAGTTCCTGCGTTCTGGCAAAAGAAAACTTAAAGTCAGACACCAAAAACCACGCAAGAGAACTTTAAGTGAAAGTGAGGAGAAAGCAAAATGAAGGGAAGTGAGGCTCCAGAGAGCCCTCTCAAGAGAGAGGGGCCGTCTCGGAGCAGAGGACAGGAGACAACGCTGTCTCCACATCCATTACGCTCGAGGTTTACCAGAACTTGGTAAGGGACCACCTTCCGCACTCTGCCAATCAGGTGTCCCATCCTTCCTTCACATTGGTCTGTGGAGTTTTTGTTGTTGTTGTTGTTGTTGTTGTTGTTGTTTTGGTACCAGGGATTGAATTCAGGGGTCCTCGACCACTGAGCCACGTCCCCAGCCTTATTTTTTATTTTATTTAGAGACAGGGTCTCACTGAGTTGCTTAGCACCTGGCTTTTGCTGAGGCTGGCTTTGAACTCACGATCCTCCTGCTTCAACCTCCTGAGCTGCTGGGATTAAAGGTGTGTGCCACCCCACCTAGAGGCCCATGGAGTTTTTGACCTGAGGTGGTCCTCTCCAGAACTGTCCTGGTGGCCATCCTATTTAGGGGGACTTCATCTATAAGTCAGTCCCATGTTAACGTGGGCATTGGGGTCAGTAACTGGTCAGAAGTTACCTTAGTGCGCCTGTGCCACTGAAGGAATCTTCCTTCTCAGACAAATGGAGTCACCTGTAGCCATAACTCCTAGCTTCACACCAACCTCACGACCCCGTCAAGAGTTAGTCCCATGAATTCTTTTCTTTTGATGTGTTTTCCCATTGGCTTCTTTTTTTTTTTCTTTTTTTAATTTCCCATTGGCCCCCTTGCCTCTAGTTATTTTCTACAAATTAGCTCCCACCCTTTCCTTTCTCGTCTACTTTGGAAGTAGTTCAAAGAAAACTCTAAAGGAACCTAAAGAACGCCTTGACCTTGCGTGCATTTCACTGCTCATTGCTAGCTTCTGCCTAACACTTCCCGCTCAAGGGCTGGAGACCCTGAGTCATCCAGGGAGTAAGGGGCAAGAGGTCAAATCAATAGCTACTTCCTGCTGATTGGGGCAAGACCCCCAGGGTAGGTGTCTGCAGCCCTTGCTGTCGTCAGTGAAATGCTTCAGATTATGAGTAAGGTCTGTCCAGGGGGCATGGTAATTATCTGGTTTAGTAGAAGCAGATTGTAAGGCCATTTGGGAGGCGGATGCCCCGTGAACCAAACAAGAAGACATAGTATTGGAAAAAGATTGGTACATGGCCGTAGATATCAGCCGTTTCTTCCACCAGGAAGTGCCAGGAAACCGTGAGCTAAAAAGTTGATCCCATGACAAAACAGGTGAAGGGTGGCATCTGTTTGAAAACCTTCAAGGATTTCGGTTACGTTGTCAGGGTGGTCAGGAACGCAAATGCAACATTCCGTCTGGGCAGTGGCTCGGGCCACCCTGAGCTGCCGTGAGAACGTGGACAGCCATCCAGTTTCGTAATACGGCATTTCTCATGAGAGCCACCTCTGTGTCCAGGAGAGAAATACCTCTTTCAGTGTCATGGAGAGCTTTTGGGTATAATTGGTCAGAGCGTCCATGTACCAGATTATGTCATATAGACTAATCTGAGGGCTAAATATCAGAGTTACACAATCAAACCAGTGGAAAACAGATTAAGCTTACTGATGTAGGAGGTTAGGAAAATGTGCGGGTCTCAAATTGACTCAGAACAAACTGTGATTCTGGCCATGTCTTTTGTGATAGTTATTAGACACGCCCGTGTAAGAATCTCAGGTTATATTAAAAGAATTATTATCTTAAATGAAAATAAAAAGAACCATTGTCTTTTTTTTTTTGATGTCCACATGACATTAAAAACTTGGTTATACTCTCCTGCCAAGTGTTTAAGACCAAGATGATCAGAAATTGACCTTTTTCCTGTCTACTGTTAAGAGTCAGCTGAGAGTTGTCAGGGATCACTCTTGGGAACTTTTGAGAAGGCGCTCGGCTCCTCCAACTTTTCCTCTACCGTTTTTGCTATCTGCCAGAATGGGTCAGGGTCTTGCTGACCACATGTGGCTTCCCTTGGAAGCATCAGGGAATGACCTTACTTTTTGCAGAATGTACACTGATTGGCTTCCTGCTCACTGGGACCTCCACAGGCCCCCGGATCAAGAAGTCAGGTAACTCTCCACAGTTGTAGGCATTTAAAGAAATCTCATCATTCCATGAATGCTGGCTGACCTTAGCGGGCAAGGGCTAAAATATTGGCTGATTTTTCCTTGGCCCTTTTACTTCCTTGACTCTGGTCTCCCAAGTTTTTAAAATAAACATCCAGCAGGCCAGTTTCACCATTCTTGAAATGGGAGCGATGGTTAGTATCAGTACTGGAAGTCAGCTTTCTATTTTGTCTTTCCCTAGATGATGACTTACTGTCTTAAATTAACTCAGGTTGTCCTGTTAAAAGTAGTGCTTCTGCAAAATACTAACAGGTAACCGTTATAACGTTTTACAAGGAAAACATGAAGTTAAGAGAGCAACAACATATTTAGTTTGTATAATTACTTTGAATCAAAAAGCAAACTCTCTATAATAGCACTAATGTATATTTGATATCTATTTTGCCTCTGTAAAGACCCATTAATTTATGAACTCAGTTACATGTGAAATCCTTCACGAGTTGCATTTTTTAAAACTCTCCCAACTTTAAATGCCTTTTAAAATTTACCAAAATCTTTACGTAATTTTGTATTGTATCCCTTGTTTATTTTGAGGTCACAGTAATCTTTACAACAAAAATCTTTCTTTCGATCACAACTTTAAATAAGCTTCATTCTGTGCATTCTATAGAGATACCCACATGGAGTAAGGTGGGAGGTAGAGCCTTACTCAGGTGAGGTATCAGAAATAGACTGACTATCTTTTATACAAATGTATTTTATTTATATAACAATGAAATACTTATATAGTCAAAGCAAACAGTTGCAAGCCAGGTTTTAAAATGGCAATGTAGCCCTTTTATGTCAGATACAAGGTATAAAAGAGAGCAGTTCTTGGTTACCTTGCCTGTAAACCTACATAAACTTTTTTAAAAAATTTTTATTTTTTTAGTTGTTGATTGACCTTTATTTTATTTTATTTTAAATATTTTTTAGATGTCGATAGGCCTTAATTTTATTCATTTATTTAATATAATGCTGAGAATTGAACCCAGTGCCTCACACATACCAGGCAAGTGCTCTACCACTGAGCCACAACTCCAGCCCCCACATAAAATTTTATTTTACAAACTTTTACAAGACTCAGACAAACATGTTTAGTTCTCAGATGTATACATATCTCTAGTCACATGTTTAGGGTGTCAACTACATTGTAATAACCCAAATAATAGTTGTTTATTAGCCAGTTATGAAGTAACATTTAAAAAGACTTTAAAACAGCTATAATCCCTAATTCCTTTAAGACTTAGTTTCCCTGAGTAATTAACTTAGCAGACACAAGAAATTATCTTGACAGATAAGAGCAGATCAGTGCTTTAATAAAATCTTGTTGTTTTTAAACATAGAGATTAAATTTTGTTTCATATTAATGTATTAAAAGTTGACTTTGGGGGCAGAAACCCTAAAATTAAACTGACTGTGCTGAGTGTAACCAATTAATCACATACAAACATTTTGAGGTCTGTCTTAAACAAACATTTTGCAACTTACTTAGACATTTTACAGCCATTCTATATCCTTAGTTTGGTCCTCTCTTTCATCTTAAAGTTTAGAACAAATTATTGCTTCACCTTACACAGTACTTTTTCATCCAGAACTATTTTCTTTCCCCTTTTTCTTACCATGATATATTTCCATACCTATAACTTGCTTATATTTCTTTCCTAGTTACTGACCTTTTAAGTTTATATTTTATAATAATCCTTAAAATTTTATTCAGAATACTTTTTAATTAAATAAAACATTTGGTTTTCCTTATAGATTTTTTTATTGAAATTAGCTGGGTGTTTCTTCTTCTTCCTCCTTCTCTTCTTCTTCCATGTAGAACAAGGCATGAAAGTAGAATTTTAATCCTTAACCATCTTGCTTTTAGAAACAAAGCAATCTTAATTGCTTTCCATTGACCAGCAATTTATAAAATCACATTTATAAATGTTTATCCCATTTCTGTTAAATCATATTTACCCATTTTTAACTTAGGTTGCCCCTAAAAACCAAATCAAGTTAATATTTTAAGCCATCTTTTTTAAAAAAAAATTTTTTTAGTTGTCAAGTGCTCTACCACTGAGCTACTTGACTTTATTTATTTATATGCAGTGCTGAGAATCGAATCCAGTGCCTCACACATACGAGGCAAGCGCTCTACCACTGAGCCCGAGCCCCAGCCTCACCCAGCCATCTTTTTCTGTTGAAGAAAAATCCCAGGAGCAATGGACATTACACTTTAAACATTTTATAGAAAACAACACTTCATTGACTGACCACCTAGAAAGAGATGCGATTTAATAATTTTAAAGACATCTTTATTTTTATCCCTTTAACCATTTTAAGTCATGTAAACTGAAAGGTATTTGAATCCTTTTTTTTTTTTTTTAATTTTATGAGTACTGTATATGCCAATTTTGGTACCATGTACCTGATACACAGACACGAGCAGACATGTAGACACGACTTGGAATACACAGGTGTGCACGCATATACATAAAAATCAACAGCAGACAAAGATTTTATAGCTTTTTACCAGGTATGACTTCCACGGTAGGCTACAAAAGAGCCATAAAGTTTTATTCTATAGACTGTCAAATTTAGCTCCTCAGAAATTAAAATAGAGCCTGCGAAGCCAGGACCGGTAGGAACAGAGTCTTGACGGTCATGGGGATGCCGAGGTCAGAGGTTCACCTGGCCACTCGTCCTTCATGGGGCAGATTCACCCTCACATCACCTCTGAGTTTTCCCAGCTTAGGGCTCTTCAAGGAGGTGTCTTTCTTTCTCTAGAGTATTGGAGAGTTAACCCTTGAACACCTGGCCTCTGAATAAAGACAGCAGAAAGAAAAACAGAGGGCCATAAGCTTCAGTTAAACAAAACAAGACTAATTGGTTCCAGAGAAAAGGTGAATTCATCATTAAAATCAGAAAACTCGAGTTCAGAAAAAACAAAGACCAAAAAAAAAAAAAAAAGTCACGCCGTAATTACTGTAGTGAAGGGGCACAAGAGCTTTGTCAGCCCAGAACGCGCTTTCCTATCAGATCAGTCAGCCCAGAGACTTAAAGAATGGGGGGTCCTGGGAAGTCCTCAGAAAAAGGTTTTTAAGAAAAAGAAAACTTACCCATTTGGGCTCTTTCCATTTTTCTTCCTGGTGCCCATCCTGAGAGAGAAGACCATGTAGGGGGAACTTATTGGAAGAGCATAATTCCAGAGTACCAGAAAAGAAGGAAGAGAGAAAACAGGCTTTTATGTCCCATAGCTGCTTGGATTTTAAAGTGACACTCCTTCCCTCTGGTCTTGCTGGGTTTGGGCACGTGCTTATGCAGCTTACATCCCACACGGATATCAGGCCGCTAGGAAGCAAGGAAATTGTTTTGATCATGAGAGGCAAAAAGCTTAAACCTATGGCACTTTTGACCATTATGTTCCTAGTCCCTGGTAATTTTTTTGTCTTCTTCTTCCATCAGCGGCCATGGAAAAGGTCAAAACCTGCCAGACTCTGGGCAGTAACCCCTACAGCTTAAAACCCAGCGAGGGAGTATTTCTCATTGGTAAGATAAAGCCAGCATCTGTCAATACCCTGGGCATCCCTCAGTGGTACTGATGTCCAAGAGATGGATGTAGGAAGGCGTCCCTCCCGTACATTCCATGCTAGACCCAGAAACAGGAGGCGTCCCTGCCTTGGTTCCCGAGAACGTGGTGTGGCATGCCTGTCCAAGTTCCTTGACTTGTGGCTTATCTGCTGAACCCACTGTCACTCAAGCTTGTAATCTAATTTAAGAAATATCTTTAATAACTTGGGGAAGTGACCTTTAATCCTTCTGCATAGTATTTTAAGAACAACTTAGGCTGAAACTGGAGAGGAGTAGAGGTTTTGTGTCACTGTGTTGCAACTGGAACAAATAACCACAGGATAAATGGCATTAAAAAAAAAAAAAAACACACTTAGTAGACAAAGATGGCGAGTGGCGTACTCTGGATTTTGGACATGGCTTCTAAAATGAGATGGTTTAATGCCGACTCCTGTAGTGACCCCAGCAGTGGAGATGGCCTCTCGCCTCTGCGGGGCCCCGCTCCAAATCAGAAAGATGCTGCAAAAAGCGAGAGAGAGTATAGGTCTGCATGCCACCCAAACAGAGTGTGTCACTGCAGTTGCTGACTGCGTAAAAAGCTGAGCAAAACATCAAGACGACATAAGACAAACGGAGCACGCGGGCCTGACATTCCAAGGAGATTTTGGCAGAGGACAATGTACGCAGGCAAGACCAAGGCAAAAAGCCAGATACCAGAGGCCAACTTAGACATCATCTCAAACAAAGCTGGGAGGTGAGCAGGTGCACATGCCTGTCCTGTCGTTGGCTCTTGATCTGAGTCAAAGCGCCAAGTCATATGTCACAGGAGAGGAGCCAACTGGAACTCCAAACCTTGGTTCCTGTGTTCCCACAAAAGGAAAAGTAAAGTCAGATAGCAAAAGCCACGCAAGAGAACTTATTTTAAGTGAAAATGAGGAGAAAGTAAAGTAAAAGCAAAGTGAGGCCCCAGCCGAGAGCCCTCCTGAGCGGGGCCGTCTCCGAGCAGAGAATACGGAGGAGACAACGCTGTCTCAAACCCTTACTGTCAGCTGACCAGGCGCACCTGCACTCTGCCAGCCAGGTGTGCAGCTCCTCCTTCATGTCAGGCGGTGGAGTTTGTGACCTGAGGTGGTCCTCTCCAGAACTGTCCTGGTGGCCATCCTATTTAGGGGGACTTCATCTACAAGTCAGTCCCATGTTAACGTGGGCATTGGGGTCAGTAACTGGTCAGAAGTTACCTTAGTGCGCCTGTGCCACTTTCCCAGAAAAATGGAGTCCCCTGTGGCCGTAACTCCCAGCTTCACGCCAACCTCAGTGGACCCCAACAAGAGTTAGTCCCATGAATCCTTTTCTTCTGATGAGTTTTCCCATTGGCTCCTTTTTTTTTTTTTTTTTTTTTTATTTCCCATTGGCTCCTCCTTTGCTTCTGGTTCTTTTTTGTTGTTGTTGTTCGTTTGTTTTTGTTTTTGTTTGGTGCTGGGGATTGAACCCGGGCCTTGTGCTTTCAAGGCAAGCACTCTACCCACTGAGCTACCTCCCCAGCCTCTGCTTCTGGTTATTTTCTACAAATTAGTTCCCACCCTTTACTTTCTTGTCTACTTTGGAAGTAGTTTAAAAAGAAGACCCTAAAGTAACCTAAAGAACGCCTGGACCTTGCTGTGCATTTCACTGCTCACTGCTAGCTACTACCTAGTATCCTGGGTGTCCCTGGTACTGGCCAGTCCTGACCCAAGAGGGCTGTGTCCCCTGGTTGCAGTAGAGTCCAGCCTGCCCTGCTGTGGCGTGGACCATCCGTGGTGATGGACCCTAAGACAACTGGAGGGACCTTGCCAGCTCAGGCCCCACTGTCACTCTCAGGGGTCAGTGACTTCATTGAGCTGTTCATGAATTTGGGTGTGTTTGTGAAGTCTGCCCCTGCAGGTCGCGCTGGGCAGGTGTGGCCGCCTCTGCACAAGAGGGGCATGAGTGTCTCGCAGGCTTCTCACTTTTCAGAAAAGCAAGCCACACTTCCAAGAGGGCACAGGTGGCTTGGGGTCTGCAGGTGGCTCTTCCAGACCCAGGCCTGGTCCTCAGATGGAGCCATGAGGAGAAGAGAAGAGGAAGGTGCATTGCTCCAGCTTCCCGCCTGCGATGGGCACCTCAGCAGGCGCCCAGAGCCCAGGGGGGGCACTGCAGGGCTGTCACCTCGTCCTCCAGGGGTCAAGCGCGTGCCTGTACCCAGGGGTGCTGGCCAAAGGCCTGCTGAGTCCCCCTGCGCTGCGCAGAAGCTGCAGGGTGGACGGGCCCAGGGCGGATCCTGCCTGCTCGAAGCCAGTTCTCTTCCCGTCACTGGTCCCAGAGCTGCTCACTGAGTCCCTGTGTCTTCCCTCTGCGCCACCACATCCCAGCTGGAAGGGAACCCAGACTTCACGTGAATGAGCCGCTTCGTGGGTGTGCGAGGGGCCTGAGGTGCGTGGCAGGCGCACTAGGACCTGGCCAGAGCTGAGAGCCAGCAGCGTTGTCGAAAAGTTCAGGTTGCACGCAGAGGCCTCAGGCCTCCCTTCTGAGTTGTGACCTAGCTTCAGGGGTCAGTCACAGCTCAGAAGGCCAGGCTTGAGGCCTCTGCATGGCTGTGTGCTTGGGCCTGGGGTGGGCTGCGGATCAGCACGGCCCCTTCGTGGGGTGAGGAGTGCTGGGAGCTGGGTGGCCTCCAGCAGGCGTCCAGCCTGGAGGGACTGTCCTGGAGGAGGGCGAGCAGGGGCTCCGGAGCCTCCTCAGAGCGCTTGGACTTTACCCCGGGGGCAGTGGGTCTAGGAAGGGAGGGCAGCCTCAGCTTGGCCTTGGCGTGGCTCCTGGGGACCTGGTCGGAAGTCCCTCTGGAAGCTGCGGCTGCTGTCCGGTGAGAGCTGATGGGTCAACCAGCTGGGGGCCTGGGCTCAGGGAGGAGCGGGGGTCCGAGAAGCACCGAGCCGCGGGACAGACTGGGTGATGGGTGAGGAGATCGCTGAGTGGCACCGTGCCTCCCAGGCTCCTGGCGTGGGCCAGCTGGTCATGTCACTGACGGGGCCCAGAAGGGACGTGGGACTGCTGCAGTTGTCAGATGTCCCTCTGTGCCAGGCACGGGTCACAGTGTCGCTGGGGTTGCCCGAGTGATTCAGAGTCCTTTGGGCCTGGCCTGCAGAGGGGGTTCCGAGGGGCTAAGCGAGTTGCCGGGCGGGACTGGGACCAGCCCTGTGTGACCCCAGTTGTGCCCACGGCCCTCCTTGCTGCCCCCACAGGTCACTTCCGGCAGGTTTGCAGTGTGCTCTGCCGTCGCCCAGCTGGCTGTGGAGCCCCGGAGTGCACCAGTCTGGCTGCCACCAGCCTCTCTGGACAGACAGGCGGTGCCTGTGTGTGGGAGCACCCCCACTTCACTGGGGTGCTCTGGGACCAACCCTCACTCCCCGCTCTGTGCAGACCCCCGGCCGCCCCCCACCCCACGACATTTGGGACAAAACTTCCCAGGCCATAGCCTGTTGGCTGCCCCCCTGCTGGAGAGGGCCCCAAGGGAGGGGTGGGGCGCACCCTCCCCGCCCATCCCCCAGCCTCTGGGCTAGAGATGGAGCTGAGGCTCCAACTGAAGTGGCCCTTTGTACATTGTCCCTGGAGGATGGGGAGCTGGGCGGGAGGGGCTGGCACTGCCCGCGGGGGCGGCATGGCACTGATGGGGGGGCGGGGAGCTTTCTGTGGGCTGCCAGGGCAGGGGAGGGCACCCTGTCAGGTGTGGGTGCTCACTGGAGGGGCTGTACCCCATGCACCCCAAACTAGACTGTACCGTCACTACTTGGAATGTGATCCCCGCTTGTTAGGGTTCCCTGAGTCTTGGGTTGTCACTTGGCAGCTGTTCATAGAGCCGGGGACAGGCTGTGTCCTGGGTGGGGAACAGCAGGGACCCTTCTCTCCAACGGTGGACCTTCCTGGGAGGACCCAGGCTGTGGGTGGGGAAGGAAAGCAGGTTCTCAGAGGTGAGTCAGGGGCAAGAGAGCCCCAGGGACAGAGCTGCTGGCGGGGGTTGGGGTAAGGAAGGGCTCTGGGACTGGTGACATCAGAAAGACTGGAGGCAGCCAGCATAAGGAGATCTGAGGCTAGGACTGTCCCTGGAGGAAGGAGCAGCCAATGTGAGGACCCCGGACGGGGACCCAACCTGGGGCCTCCAGGGTCAGGCAGGTGGGGACTGTGACTAGAGCCTCAGGGATTTTAGAGGCAAGATTGGTGAGGACCCCGGGGACAGGTCCACAGGGCTCGTAGGTGCCCAGAGCAGCCTTTCATTCCAAGTGTGACTGGGGCCACACTGGGCAGTGGGCAGGGGAGGATTTATATGGGGAGGGGCCTGATGGGGCGTTTGTGGTGACCCCAGCAGGAGGAGAGAGGCCATGAGCAGGGCCTTGGGGTGGCCGAGGGGAAGGGGTCAGGTCCCGAGAGTATTGTGGAGCAGGTACAGCAGGCCACACAGCGCCCTGCCAGGCCTCCGGTGTCTGTGTGTAGAGGGGCCACCAAGCCCCAGCTCAGGGATTGGAGTCTGTGCCAGAGCTCTTTGGATGTCATTGCATTTGATCCTCATGGGGTCAGGAGGTGGGTGGGCTCACTTTTTAGAAGGGACACTGAGGATATTTAGTGCCCAGGATCACATGGAAGGAGGATGGGGAAGGGGCAGGATCCAGACCCAGGAAGCTGCAGCCCAACTGCCCCTGCCCTCTTTTGAGAGGTTGGGCTGAAGGGGTCTTCCTCGCACTGACCGGAAGGACCAGGACACTTCACTCTCACAGAGCTAAAGACACTTGGCCCCAGCCACTCAGGTCTGGCTTGTCCTCGGCCTCCTTGGTAAGCCGATGAGGGCCACCCCTCTCAATCACTGCCAACCTCTAGCCCCAAGATGGTGACCACACTCTGCTTGGGAGGCACCCTGGCTCCTACTGAGCATTGGAGGAGGGGCGCCTGCTCACTGTTCCACAGATACGGAAACTGAGGCCGGGCAGAGCTGGCCTGAGCCCCGGCCAGGACTCTTGTGCTGTCTCTCCTTCCCTCCTCCGCACAGGGGCCGGGCTGATCTTTTGGGTCTAGTAAGCCATGTGGCTTGGGTAGTGGGGCCTGGGATGCACGTGTCCCTGGGCGGTTCATCCCCACTGGCCTCTGGGCTTCTGAGGACTCCAGCAAGAGAACTGAGTGGATGGACGTGGCTCCTGGTGGCCCAGGCCTGAGAAGGCACTGGGCTCTTCTTCCTCTAATCAGAAGCTGTTAATCATTAATCATTTGCCCAGTAACAGTGACAAGCCTGTGCTGCCCCTCCCCACGGCTTGACCTTCTTCCTTTGTCCTCCTCATCCCACACCCACCCAGCCTGCCCTTTCCTGGCGCCCAGCCAGCCTCCCTGTGCAGAGGTGCCAGGGCCCGTGCCCTCTGGAAGCCCCCGCCCCTCATGCACACTGGGCACCCTCTCTACTCTTTCCCACTGGAGGTGGCTCTCAGCGGCCTGGCAGGAGGGTAGCTGCTATCCCATCTGACAGATGGAGACACCGAGGCACAGAGGGAGTGTGCGGCCTGCAGAGGGCACCCCGTTTCTTCATTCACCTGCTGGACGTTAACTGCTCTGGTGTTCGTTGCCTGTCAACCACCCCAGGCGGAGCTGGACTGGGTGGCTCATGGCCTGCTGGTGAGGCAGACAAGCAAACAGGAAGTTTCCCTCCAGGCTCAGCCGCCTTCTGGGCTGGGGTCTGATTTGTCTTCACCCTCTTAGGGGAAGACTGGAGAGGGTGATTGTTAACAGGACAGTCTGCGCCTTACTGACGGGGACTCTGGGCTTAGAGCCAGGCCGTAGAGGGGATGTTTAGGGGTCTCCTTTGGGCCAGAGACACAGCTGGCCTCTGCTTCGACTCAGGGGGCCCCTAACTCACCCCCGTTCCCGCCTACGGGGCCGTTGGCATAGCTACCTTTAGGCCCGGCAACCTGGGCTCAGGCCTCTGGCCCCCTACCCGCCCCAGCACCCCCCTCCCACTCTGTTCGAGATACTGGTCGCCCATTTCTTTTTTTGGGTACCAGGGATTGAACTTGGGGCACTCAACCCCTGAGTCACATCCCTAACCCTATTTTGTATTTTACTTAGAGACAGGGTCTCACTGAGTTGCTTAGTGCCTCGCTTTTGCTGAGGCTGGCTTTGAACTCACCACCCTCCTGTCTCAGCCTCCTGAGCCCCTGGGATTACAGGTGCCGGCTGAGAGTTCATTTCTAAGCTCTTCCAGCCTATGCATGCTCCTCTGTTCCCAGCCACACCCCTGTGAGAATGTCCAGCAGTGACCCCTCCCCTCCCAGTCAGGTGGTCCAGGTCCTTCTGCCCAGAGAGGAAGTGGCAGGAGGCTCAAAGATGACATGACCATGTGGTTTACACAGCCTTGGCCTTGACAACACCTGGCCTGGAAAAACACAGGTGTTACCCACTTCCCCCCAACCTGGCTGCCCTGGCCCTGCGAGGGTGGGGCTGCCTCCTGCTGCCTGGTTACCTGCTTTTCAAATGAGGAGACTGAGGCCCAGGCGGGAGGCGCCCAGCTGGGAAGAGGTGGTGCTGGGAAATAGCTGGGTGGAGGGCAGGGCTCCTTATATAGTCACCTAACTGACACCTGGGCTGCGCCGGGCGGGCAAGGGACAGCCTCTAGGAAGAACCACCGACTGCCCCAGTAGCCAGGTGTGGAATTCAGAGCACGCCGCCGCAGCTGGGACTGGACACTGTCCGCCCATAGTGGTGCCACTGGGGGGCCAGGTGAGGGGAGGTGGGCAGGATGGCCCAGCGGGGCCCAGGCAGTGACCTGATGCGTGGTGGGGTCTGAAGAGCCGCTGTGTGCAGGGAGAGTGTCCTTGGACTCTGAGCTGGCTGGTGTCAGGATAAAGCATGGAGCCAAGCCTGGCAGAGGGCGGCCTGGGTAGATCTTGGCAGGACCCTCTCCTTCCCCTGTCTCATACGGGCTGCTGGGAGAAGCTGTGGGCTCCGGGTTGGGGCAGCCCGGGCTGTGGTCACCGGGCTTGCTGGAGGCCAGGCTCGGGCAGGCAGCCTGGGACCCCTCCGTCGTTTGGCTGAGTTCCTGGTGACCAGGGCTGGGGGCACGTAACGAGGAAGGAGGGTGTGCGGGGCCTGGGGTGGGGGAGATCTAGGAGGCAGCGTGCTGGGGGCTGCGCGCAGGCAGAGCAGGGCCCCCCAGTCTCCTGCAGTTCAGACCCCTCCGTGGGGTTTTCCTGACTTAGAGCATCAGCACCCAACCCCCACGTCACGCTGCTGGAGACCTGACCCAGCACCGCCAGGGTCACCCATTCCTCTTGGTGTTGGTATGAGGAGCAATTGCTGCTGGGGCTGGGGCCCTGGTCCTTTAGGAAACTCTGGGCTTTGTGGAAGGTTTTTTTTTTTTTTTTTTTTTTTTTTTTCCTTAAAAATTTGTTTTTCCCACACACGTGTATTGGGTAATAATGTCAGTCTCAGTCCCCGTCCTTCCCCACCACCCTCCACTCCCCGTACAATCCAGAGCGCCTCCCTACCCACCCTGCTATGGGTGGGCATCCGCTTATCAGAGAAGACATTTGGCCTTGGCTTTTTGGGATTGGCTGATTATGTGAAGTGGGTTTTAAAGTCCCTGCAGTCAGGTCTGGGTGGGGGCGGTCGGAGGGTTGGCCGGTCACCTGCGGGAGGCACAGAGGTGTGACTCAGAATAGCAGGCAGGCCCTTGGGCTCCTGGCAGCAGAGGGACCTTGCCCTGGGCGAGGCTGGAGGCAGCGGCCTGCACCGTGCCCCAAACCCTGGGTGAGGAGCTCCAGGTGGCAGGCGGGTGTGAATCCTGCTGCCGCCACCAGCCAACTGTCCTCTGGCCTCTGCCTGTGAGGATAACAAGGAAGTCAAGTGGCACACAGTGTTGGCACCAGAGGGCACTGCAAGCCAGCTGTCTCCAAGAAGGAAAGGACCATGGAGGTGCCAACTCCTGGGGAATGTTCTGGGCCTAGTGCCCCTCAAGTGTGCCCACCTCTATGGGCTAGAGGGCTTAGCTGTGTACGGTGGTGACTGGGATGCTCAGCAGTGTCCTCACCATGCCCTCGAGGACCCCAGTGTCCCTTGCCTCACCCCGGCCCATGTGACTGAGCTCTGGCCTCCACTCCTGGCAGCCACCTTGGTGTCTGGGAGCTGCCTCTCCACCTGGGGTCGGGGCCTAAAGGTCCTCTTCCCAGGACGCCCCCCTGTACCCCTGGTGTCCTCTCCCTGGTGGTTTTCTCCTCTGTCCTCGTCAGGGCCTCGTCCTGCCCTGCGTGCCCACCCCAGCGTCTGAGCAGCAGCCCTCACGTCCCCGGACCCTCACACACCGGGTCACCTTCCCCCTGCCTGGCGCTCACCAGCCCTGTGGGCTCTCAGTGGCTCCAGTTCTGATTCGGTCCATGATGCGGGTGGCCCTGCCGGAGGGGATTGTGCCGACAACGGAAAGCCACGTGCCCGAGAGCCACGGCCCTGTCCTAGCGCTCTGCCTGGGGGCTCGTTCCTCCGGCTCGCCCATTTGTTCACTGGAGTCTGCTCTGGGTGGACCACCTCGCCTTCCCTCTCCCACTGCTGGCTGGCTGTCCCTCGACCCAGAATGCTGCTCCCTTGGGCCAAATCTGTTTCTGTTCTGGGCAGTGAGCATGGGAGGCGTTCCAGCCCCAAGGGCCCTTCCGAAGCTGCCCACTCGCCCTGCGGCCTCTGGCCGTCCCTTGTCTGCACTCTGCTGTTCATACGGTTTCTTCTCTGCTTGACCAGGGCTGGGGCTGAACATCCAAATGAGCAGATCCAGCCCAGGGCCCCTGGGATCTGCCAGCTGTCACTGTCCTTCTCGGACTCAGTCCCCTTGTCCCCAGGAGGGCCTGTCAGACACTTTACCTGACATTTGACTCTGTTAGCTGCCACTGTGCTAGAGAGGGGGCTAGAGGCCCCGGTCCCAGTCCTCCTGTCTCGTTCCGTGCACACGCACCTGTTCCTGGCTCTGTAGGCACCGTTCAGGTCCTTTAAATAAATCCCTGGAATCTTCACCATAGTCCTGCAATGTGGGTACCGTTACATTCCCATTTGCCTGATGCGGTAACTGAGGCCCAGAGAGATGGGGGACCCCTGGCAGTAGGATCCAAATGCTGCAGAATGAGGCCCCAGGCCCCTGTTCCCTGCTGACCCCTGGCTGCATGCACAGGTCCCCTCCCCAGGGTCCAGGTCGCTTGGCATTCTCCCAGGCTCACTGTATTGGGTGCTGATAGCCACTGGGCACCCGCTTCTCTGTGACTCTTTCCCTCCTTCCCAACTTCCCTGGGTCCCTCCTGCAGCCTTGCCTTCCCTCCCGAGGTTGGGCCACCACCTCTGGGCTCTCGCCTGATGCCCAGGAGCCGGGCTGCCTGCCAGAGCTGCACCAGCACCCCTCCCTGCCACCACCATCTCGTGTTTGAGAAGCACCCCTTTGTGGGGGGACCTTGCCAGGTCACTCCATCCCACCCCTGGTCCTGCTCTTCCCCACGCGGCTGCTTCCTGTCCAGCCCCATCACTGTGGCAGGGCTGGTGCAGCGGACCTGGCTGACTTCCTCCCTCCTCTTCTCCCTAGATCAGTCTAAACCCACCTGGCCTAACACAGTAGCTGCTTGCACAGGCGGCTATTAAAATTAAAATTGAATTAAATTGCAAATAAGTTGCTCAGTTGCTGCAGCCAAGTTCAAGTGCTCAGTAGCTGCATGTGGCTAGAGGCTATTGCATTGGACAGCGTAGGCCAGGAACATTTCCACCATCACAGAATGTGCAGTGGGACAGCACTGAAGGCTGGGTTGATCGGTCACCCACAGGTACAGCTGGCAGGGCTGCTCTGCTGGGTGCTGTCCTTGGCTTGGGGCACAGGCCTGCCTCTTCTCCACGCACCCTGCCCTGCTTAGAGGAGGTGTCACTGGGCCATCTGGGCCCTGGAGAGCAGTGGGTGTGCATGGCTGAGCAGAGGAGGGGTCTACAAGTTGCTTTACCCCTTTGAACCTCAGTTTTTTCCTCTGTATAATGGGAATGAATATTCCTAGCTCCAAGGATGGTGGTGAGGGTAAAGCCTACCCAAACCTCCCTCCGATGCCTGGGGCATATTAAGCATGAAACAAGTGTTAACATGAATGAGGCAAGGCAGGGGCAGATCACGGAAGGGGAGGGTCACAAATGTCCAGAGAGCAGAGCCACCCTATTGGCTGGCGCCTGAGGACAATTAATTTGACCTCCAGCACTGTCCAGTAGAATGTTCTGGGCTGGTGGAAATGTTCTGAATCTACAGCGCTCAGGGGTCTCTGGGGACCAGAAACTGATATCCTGAGTAGGCCAACAATCCATTTGTGGAGGGGCAGGTCCCAGCCTTGGGAAGCAACTTCCCTGGGGACTTTCCAGGCAGTCCATGGGAAGGTTCTGAGGCAGCCAGCAGGGTGCTGGGACCAGGCTGAGCAGGGCCTGGGTGCAGCGGGAGGGTTGGGGCAAGCTTCCCATGGCAGGGGCTCCTTGGGTCAGGTTTTGGACAGCAGCTTTCCAAGTCCCAGCATGGAGCTGAGCCAGACCTATGCCCAGGAAACCTGGGTGTTGCTGGGCCCCGGCCACCTGGTCTGCTTGACTGGAGCTAGGTCTCCCTCTCTTCTCTGGGCCTTGGTTTCTTCACCCAAAATGGGCACAGTGGCTGCTGTTACACTTGCCCCAGAGTGAACAGGATTTGCAGGGACCTCTGGCTACCCAGGGAAGACGGAGCCCTTGACCAGGCCTGGTCCCCAGAGCAGATTTCCTCTCTCTGTGCCAAGGGAGCAGAATTCCTGGGCCTGGACATCATGGTACCCCAAATTCTTCCTTGGCCCAGCTATCCGTGTTTTGTCTGGGGCAGGACCCCAGAATCTGCACCCTCGGCCTCCGGTCTCGTGGTCAGCAGGTACAGGATGCTGGAGGTGTCTCAGTTTTCATCTGACTCCGTCCTGTAGGCTGCGTGTGGCTGAGCGAGTAGCTGGACCACTCCAGGCCTGGGTTTCCTCATCTACAAAGCGGAGACACCTCCCTCCCAGGGCTGACGCCAAGGACCAGCCCCTAATTTCTCGCCAGCATTTGCACACAGCAATGGCTCTGCGATGTCCATGATTAGCCTGGAGGATGCACTGGCTGTGGCGTGACCACCAGGCGAGGCAGGACCTGCCTGGCAGCCGTTAAAGGAATGGACAAAACCATGAGGGCTGAAGGGATAAACCCAGCCTCAGTTTTCCTCTGATCTTCTTCCTGGATCTGCCATGTCCGCAGCCACCTCCTCTGCCTGTCGTTCCATGTGGGGTCATGAAACCTCAAGTTGGAAGGACTCGTCTTTGGTCTCAAAGACCAGGGGAGGTGGTCACCCTCTCCTGGGACACTGGTTGGCTCTGCTTTACCCCAGGAAATGACTCAACCAGCAGTGAGGGCCCCAGGGGGCTGATGTAGATCAGTGGAGGGAAGAATGTCTGACAGCCCAGAGGGCTTGGGGTGGGTGCCCTGGGAGCCAGACAGACCAGATGTGAGTAGCCGGGTCGCTGGAGCCAAGAACCCTTCAGAACCAGGAATCCGGACCCTCTGCGAGACTCCTGATGCTCTGGGTTCTGGCCGCAGCTCCTAAAAACCTGATGAGTCACTGAGAAATGTCCCTTAGGGGTGCCTTTAACAAAGCTGGCCAGGAGCAAGGCATGCTCCTGCATTCAGTTGCCTGACAGGAAACCCAAATGGAAGGATAGGAAAAAAAAATAGGCATTTATAGAGCATCTATCAGTGTCAGAGTCTGCAGGTGCTCCAACAGCATGGCTCATCCAGGTCTCCCACAAGGCTGCAAAGCCGAAGATGACTCCTTTCTCTGAGGCTCAGAGAAACTAAGTGACTTACCTAAGGGCACACAGCTATTGAGTCACAGCATTGGGATTAAAACGAAATCTTCCAAACTTCCCTTAACAGGGGCGGAGTTAACAGCCTCAGCGTATGCCTAGACATGTGTCCGGCTCTTTGCACGGTTACATAAAAGGGAAACAGAGGCACAGGGAGGCAGAGGAACTCGCCAGCATCATGGGCATGTTCCTATCTGGCCATCATAAGCCACTAGCCTGCCTTGGGCCTCTGGAGCTGCTGGACACGCCTCCTGCCTGGCTCTGCCGGTGGTGACCTGGCATAGGCCTGGCATGGCGTGGAAGGTGAACCCAGGGAGGCAGACGGCAGTGCAGTCAAGGTGCCCTTGAAGTAGGTGATGACACAGGAGGCAGCGAGGTCCCTCCTGGGTTGGCGGCTGCAGTTGGGCCACTCCTGCCCAGGAGTGGAGGCTGAGGGCAGCCGGGTGGGCTCCGGAGCTCCCCCTGCAGCACCCCAACATGCCAGGAGCACCTGCTGCGGGTTGAGCCGTCTGCTGTGCGGGTGGTGACCGACCCTCCTCCAGCTGGAGGGCTCGCGTGCCTCATTGCTGTCCCAGCGCGGAGGACACCAGGGATAGGGTGTCGAGGGGCAAGAGAGGAAGGGTACACTTGGGTGTCAGACAGGGAAGGTGACTGCTAGGACATGAGCCATCTCAACCATGGAGGGCTGGCAAGGCGTGCCGTGGCCTGCCAAGAGCACCTAGGGCCCAGCTAGGACCCTGGTCAGCGCAGGCGAGCTCAGGACCACGGAGAGCTCCGCAGGGGCCTCCTGTCACCCTGGTGACAGCTGTCAGTGTGCGTTTGCGCCCCAGAGCTGCTGCCTGCTCAGCGAGCCCGGCAGAGCCTCAGAGAGCACCTGGCCAGCCTCAACCTGAGCCCAGACTCTGAGGTCATGGCTGGGTCATTGTGATGGGTAATTTTAGGTATCACCTTGGCTGAATTAAGAAACACCTAGAAAACTGGTAATGCACTACTTCTGAGTGTCTGTGAGGGTGTTTCTGGAGGAGATTGGTGTGTGTGTCTGTGGGCTGAAGGGAAGATCCACCTCAGCGAGGGTGGGCGCCATCTGGTCATCCCAGGCCAGTAGAATGAAAAGGCAGAGGAAGAGCAAGTTCCTCTCTCTTCCCTGGAGCTGGGCACTTCTCCTGCCATGGGACACCAGACCTCCAGGCTTAATGTCCCTGGGACTCCAGGACCTGACATGGATCCTCCCACCCCACCCCCCATGCCAGTTTCTCGGGCCTTCAGCCTCAGATGGAGGCTCATACCATCGGCGTCCCTGGTGCTGAGACCTCTGGGCTTGGCCTGAGCCTCACGTCACGCCCGGCGCAGGAGCAAGGCCTTAGGTCTGTCTTGTCTTCCTGTGTTTCCAGGGCCTGGCAAGGAGCTGTGAACGGTGACCTCTTGGCAGGTACGTGCTGAGTGGGCGAATGACACGGGTCAGGTGAGCACCCTGTGGGGTACTGTGTGGATTAAACATGACCATGGCTGTCCCACTGGCTGGGTGTCCTCACTGGCCCCAGGTGGACTCCTTTTTGGCTCCTGTCGTCGCACTTGGGTTGAACTTGGCAGATGGAAGGAGCCCAGAGGAGCTTTGCCACGGCCGACATCCTCCCGGTGGCCCTGCAGCATCAGGTACCACGCTGACCAGCTCTGTGGCCCGGGCACGCTACAGCATCCCTCTGGCCTCAGAGTCCTTGTCTGCAAAGTGGGGTTGGCATGATTTACCTGCTGCGTGTTGGGGAGATTCGGGAGGCCATGCGTGTACTGTGCTCAGGACAGCGGCTGCGTGTCAGCACTGGTTTTGGGTGTCGTTAAGCCTGCGGTTCCTCAAGGACACTTTATAACAGAGGCAGAAACACTGCCCCCAGGCCCATGTGCCCTGCTGGCTTAGCCTGCCTGCAGTAATTATTGCTGGGCCACCTGCTCCAAGAAGGGAGAGAGGCCCTGGCCTGGGAGGCAGAGTCTGGTCCCAGTCCTGACTTGGCTACTGTCATGACGTCCTTTGGGGAAGTTCCTGCCATCTTGGGTCTCAGAGTGGTTACTGTGAGCTCCCGGAGTGGCTGAGGCAGTGGGGCTCCGCATGCGCTGCTTGCTGCTATTCCTTCTGTGCTGCCTCAGTTAGGCCCTTCACATGATGAGGATGAAAAGCAATGGGGCTGAGGAGAGTAAAACACGTGGAGCTGCAAGGGAAACGCCACCCTGAGTTGCTGTTCGCATGCTCCGGCCTAACGGGCCGGTGCGCCTGAGCTTCCTAGCGGCTTGAGGGATGAGGGAAACACGCCGAGTCCCGTGATTCTTCGCAGCAGGCTAGACTGAGGACTGGATCAAGAGGCCCTGCCCTGAGGGCCCCGGCTGTCAGAGGAGAGCTCCCAGGTGCTGGTGAGCCTGTCCTCAGAAGGACACAGCAGTGGGGTGTAACCAGATCCTGAAAGTCAGCCTGGCCAGGGAGCCCAGGGGCAGCTGGGTCAGTTTGACCTCTGCAGGTCCATGGAGGCCCGTGACACCAAGCAGGGCGTCCCTTGCCTCTCACCTGCTGCCACCAGGTAATTTAGTCTGAATGGCAACCCCAGGCCCTGCCCTTCACGACTCATCAGCCAGTTCGGTCCAACAAGGGCAGGGAATGGGGCGTGTGCCACACAGGCAGGTCCTGGCGCTGCCTTGCCGGTCCTGGAACCCCTTGGTCACCGTGAAGGCTCTGCCATGCAGACCGCGGGCTGCAGGGCTGCCTTCTACAGGTCCCTGCCGGCCACGACCTCCTCTCCACCTGCCCTCATCCGCTTGGCGCCTCTGACCCGCTCGCCCTGCTGGCCTGGTCTGCTTTGTCTCGCTTTGCCAGCCCAGGGCTGGAGCGCAGTGTGCAGAAAGGAGCCGGTGCCCGGCTTCCAAATGCTCCAGGAAGCAGCCCCTCCCTCCGAGAGCCCCACCCCTGACCTGGGACAGCTGACACTTAGCCGAGGTCAGGACCCCACTCTGGCTTGTCCTCCCTGCCTGCAGTCAGCTGCACCGTCCCTTGGGGACAGCTCCAAGGGGCAGGCACTTCAGCGGGAGGAGGCGAGGTGCCTGGGATTCAGGGATGGAGGAGATGGTCCTCCAACTCTGATTTCCATCTGCTTTCGAGGTCGCCCACTGCCTGCCTCTGCGCCTTGTGACCTGTGGCTTAGGGGAAGTTAGGTTGGGGCTTCCAGACCTAAGTGTTGAGGGAGCACCCGCTGCTACCAGGGACTCCACCCATGCTACAGATGGGGAAACTGAGGTCTGGCAGTGCGAGCTTGCTTAAGGACACTGCAGTCTGAAGCCCAGAGCTGCCCTCAGCTAGGAAGCATGGGGCGGGATGGTAGGAGGGCACCTGGAGGAAGAACCCGAGAAGAAAGGACAAGCCCCCAAAGGGACATTTTAAGGGAAAGAGTGTTGTGGGTGGAGGGATGGTGCCTCAGGCCAAAGTTCAGACTTCAGCCCCGCTCCTCCTGTGGCCCAGTGCCCACGGCCCCCGGCAGGTTGGTGACAGGCCCCCATACGCCTGCTCTTTCTTTAGACAAAGGGATGTGATCCCCTGGTCCACCTGTTGGGGTGGGGACAAAACGATCGGGTGGCTTCCATCAGAAGTGCTCTGCACAAGCTCATTGGCAAGACAGGCGAGTCCTTGATGGGGGACTGGCTAATGGTAGAGCCCACTGTGCAGACCTGAGGCCCTGGGCTCGAGCCCAGCACCAAAACCAAGGAACCGCTGAAACAATGAACACGCCCCAGTGCAGTGAGGCGTCTGTTCGTAGTGGCTCGCCAGCATCGGTTTCCTCCTTGTGACTGACGTGCCCGGCGGTGAGGAGGTTACACGGGGAGACCGGGCCAGACAGCCAGGGGCCTCTACCATGTGACTTCTAACCATCTACAGATGTCCCCACTCCCACCCCAGCCTGGGGGTGCCCTACCACTGGGCCACATCCCAGCCCTCTTTTTTAAAAGTCCCAGACGGGCCTTGAACTTGCGATCCTCCTGCCTCAACCTAAGTTGCTGAGATTAAAGGTGTGCTCCATGGTGCCCGGAGATCGGCGAGTATGCTAAACTTAAACTCAGTGGGAAAAATTTAAAAAAAAAAAAAAGGAATATACAAGCATCTCCATTCCACAACCATAAACTAATTGATAAATTAAATTGTATAAATGAATAGCAAGTGGCTATATCATGTGTCACTCGTGAATAGAGATCGTTTTGGTCAACTTTTTTGCTGCTGTGACTACAAGATGTGACCAGAACAAGTTTAGGGATGAAAAGTTTATGTGAGGGCTCACGGTTTCAGAGGTCTTAGTCCATAGAAGGTCGGCTCCATACCGGGGCTCAAGGTGAGGCTGAACGTCATGGAGGAAGAGTGTGGCAGAGGGAAGCAGCTCACATGATAATCAGAGAGCAGAGAGAGACAGAGACAGAGACAGAGACAGAGAGAGACAGACAGACTCCACTCTCCAGACACAAAATATATACTCCAGAGCCACGCCCCCAACACCCACCTCCTCCAGCCCCACCCCACCTCCTCCAGCCCCACCCCACCTCCTCCAGCCCCACCCCACCCCCTCCAGCCACACCCACTACCTCCAGCCACACCCCACCTCCTCCAGCCACACCCCACCTCCTCCAGCCACACCCCACCTCCTCCAGCCACACCCCACCTCCTCCAGCCACACCCCACCTCCTCCAGCCACCACTCAGTTCACCCCTATCAGGGGAGTAATTCACTGGTTAGGTTAAGGCTGTAACCCAGTCATTTCTCCTCTGAACCTTCTTGCATTGTCTCACACATGAGCTTTTGGGGGACACCACATCCAAACCATAACAGAGTGATTCATTCAAAAGAATCAGGGAGTATTACATGAGATTTAAAAGGAAATGAGAGATTTGTTTCCACCAATATGAAAATCTTTTAATCTATCATTGGTTGAGGAAAACAACTTGATTGGATACAGTGTCTAATATAATACCTGTGACAAATATTAAACCAAGAACAGAAAAATTGCATGTAAAACCAGCACCACACCTCAAATTGTTTATGCCTGGGGATCAGCCTAGCGTAGGGCTTGGATTAATGCAAGGGAATCTTTTACTTTTCTTGGTACTGGGGAGTGAACCCAGAGGTACTTAACCACTGAGCCACATCCCCAGCCTTTTTTAGATTTTATTTAGAGACAGGGTCTCGCTAAATTGCCTAGGGACTTGCTAAATTGCTGAGACTGACTTTGAACTTGTGGCCTCCTGCCTCAGCCTCCCAAGCTGCTGGGATTATAGGCATGCGCCACTGCACCCTCCTATGCAAGGAATCTTTAATGTGTTTTTTCCTGGTATTGGGGATTGAGCCCAGAGGCGCGCTTACCACTGAGCTACACTCCCAGCCCTTTTTGTTTTTCATTTTGAGAGAGGGTCTCCCTGAGTTATCCAGGCTGGCCTCAAGCTTGCCATCCTGCCCCTCAACCTCTCTGAGTAGCTGGGACAACAGGTATGGGTCACTGGACCAGCTCTACTTAATTTCACTTTTAAGATGAAATTCCAGTGATTCATGGCTGTGACAGTAATTTAGTGAGACCCCGTCTCAAAGTAAAACTTTAAAAAGGGGCAGGGGATGTAGCTCAGTGCTTGCCTAGCACATGTGAGGATGAAAATAAGTTAGAATGTGTTTCCTTGAGATCTGTGAAATTTTTTCAGTGCAGAAGTATTGAAAAGGTTTGTCTGTGTCCACAAGAATGGTGGATGGATGGGATGTAGGACTGAAGAGGCTGGACACCAAGGAATTTTCAGGAAGCAGGTTTATTGGCTGCAGCCCACCAGTCCAGGGTGTGGCTGGTGCCTGAAATTCTCCTCTGGACCATAAGTCTAGAAAGTCTTTGAACTTTATACCCAGTGGTGGTAGGGGGTGTTTTACATTTTTGCAGAAGTCTACTTAAGAGTAATTTTTAAGGATTTTTTTTTTAGTTGTAGATGGACACAATACCTTTATTTATTTATATGTGGTGCTGAGGATGGAACCCAGTGCCTCACACATGCAAGGCGAGTGCTCTTCCACTGAGCCACAACCCCAGCCCCATGAAAGTAATTTATTTTCTGCAGACTTGGCATTTACAAAGAGAAAGCTACTAACTACAGTGCCCTCTGCAGAAGACGTTGCTGATAGACGATGTCTTGTGTAAAACTTTCTGACGAGGCTAAGAGGAACTTCTATGTTACAGATAGGGTGGGGGTTTCTGCTTAATTATGGTAAGGGTCTTCTGGGCAGGGGTGTCTGGCCTGCTTCATTCCCCCCTTTGAGGGTCATTATTTAATTATTTAAATCAAAGATCATCCTCCTCCTCTTGGTTAAAGCTTTATATAATGTCACAATCTTTGTTGTTGCTTTTTTTCAATGGCTGCTTCTTTAGTGAACCCAGTAGTTTTAATGCACAGGGAAGCCAAACACGGGAGGAGTAAATAGGTCAGCAGCAGAACACTTACCATGCCGATTAAGCTTCTGAATCTACCAAGAGTAGAAAACCACAGGACGTCAAAGGTGTAGCAGTTTCATTAGTCATAATTTCCAGTGCAGGTTGTGAGTGAATAATCCAGTTTAGCATATACACTAGCATTCTATTGCCCCAGTTGCTGTCCTGTGTCCAGGTAGCAGGACTGTAAGGGGCAATAACCCTCCGGGGTGGCCAGTTATCTTTACCCCAAGTTTGGTGACCTCCTAGATTAAGTCCTTTCCCAGTGGCTCCCTAGGTCTTTTCTAGAGACAAATAGTCATCCAATTATAGCATGATTTACATGATTTCCACCATTGGGGTAGGAATGGGGTAGAGTCCCTTAAGATTAAAAAGGAAACCAAACTAAGTGAGGGACCAACATACAGGTTAAACAGTGTAAGTAAACAATATCAAACTGACAACACCAAACAAACCCTAGAAAACTGTATAAGCGAGGTCAAAAAAAAGTATAGCTGGAAATTTGTTGCCAAGAGTCCAGTCAGTAGGAGTTGCGGTGTCAAGCCTATAGCAAAAACCAAGCAGAGAACTGTGCCTATGGCAAGAAGTGAGGGAGCAACGCACTGCAGCTAAGAACTATCTTGGAGGACGAAAGAGTCCTTTTGTCCTGGTGGTAAGTTTATCTTCTACTGTGTGTTGACCGACCAGCCCCCAGGTGGCTGAAGCAAGCTGCGGCCCTGCGCAGGCTCGTCAGCTTCTGGAGTGACCAGAGCAGGGCTGTTGTCCTTGGTCCTCAAGCGTCTCCAGTGTTTCCTTTCTCTGGATGGTCAGTTTCAGGGGTACACCGGGGTCTGGGGTGCGCTCTCAGTTCGTGGCTGCGGGCTTGAGCCTGGTGTAATGAAACTAGGGACCTGTCTCTGTAAGCTTTACTGTAGTCGGGGTGGATAAAGTAAGTGAAGGACCCTTCCAAAGAGGTGACGGGGTCGCATGTTGCATTCTTTGACCCAGCCTGAACCTCCAGGCTTGAAGGACTGTGCGTCTGTGGCCAAACTTGCTGGCAACCTCTCCCTGACCCATTAGCTGAGAGTCTGTGCGGTTTTCCCTAAAGCCTGAAGCTCTTGCCTCAGTGTTAATTCTCCTGTTTCTCTTAAGTCTCCCGTAGCCCCCTGGTTAGTGGGGGAGCTTCATACACTAGCTCACAGGTAGAGTCCTGCCCTCTCAGTGGGAGTGGGTCTATCCCTAACAGTGTAATAGGGAGGGTTCTGTCCCAGTGCAGGTGAAGTTCCTGGCACAGTTTACCTGATTGAGCCTTTGAAGTCCTAGTCCTGCTTTACCAGAACGCTGTGCCTATAGCACTATGTAACTTTCATCCGATTAAATTTGAACTCTTGGCCAATAATCGTTTCACCTCTGCCACAAAAGGTGGCCCGTTGTCTGAGTCAGCGGTCACTGGGATGGCATATCTGGGAGTCCTTGGCCGGAGGAGGGTCCTGGCTACCTCCCTAGCCGTTTCAGTGTGGCTTGGGAAGTCTTTCACCCCGCCAGAGTCAGAGCCTACAAACCCAAAAGATACGTGTAGCCCAGTGAAGTTTACTCCCATGTCCTCGAAAGGTGCTCCCTCTTCTAGTCTGGATTCCTGGAGGAAGCCTTGGGCCTGACGTGGGCTGTTTTGGGCACAAGTTTCGCACTATTTACAGATCACCCGGGAAATGCTTGTGAGCTGGGGGACGTAGGAAGCTGACTCAGAATGACCTCAAGTGCCATCTTGCTGACGTGCTCCCTGTGGACTGTCTGATGAGGGCGGGGCTGGAATCCCAGGGGTGGCCCTGTAGCCATAGGAAATCTCCACCATCCGCCTGGGAGACACCTTCCTTTTTCAGTCTTAAACCAGTTGCTTTCGTGCTGGGAATATTTTGACTTTGTCCTGGTGGGACACCACTTCGGGCGACCTCGGGTCCCTGAGGGCAGCTGCACAGAGGCCCGTCTCCTTCCTTATCGTTGGTCTGCCTCTCATTGAGCTTCTCGCTCTCGGTTATGTAAACTGTGGTGGCCACTTTAACCAGCTCACTGGCTTTTTTTCTTTTTTAATTTATTTTTATTGTAAACAAATGGGATACATGTCATTTCTGTTTGTACATGGAGTAACAGCATACCATTTGCGTAATCATACATTTACATAGGGTAATGATGTTTGATTCATTCTGTTATTTTTTCCTTCCCCCCACCCCTCCCACCCCTCTTTTCCCTCTATACAGTCCCTCCTTCCTCCATTCTTGCCCCCCTCCCACCCCCCATTATGTGTCATCATCCGCTTATCAGTGAGATCATTCATCCTTTGGTTTTTTGAGATTGGCTTATCTCACTTAGCATGGTATTCTCCAATTTCATCCATTTGCCTGCAAATGCCATAATTTTATTATTCTTTATGGCTGAGTAATATTCCATTGTATAAATATACCACAGTTTCTTTATCCATTCATCAATTGAAGGGCGTCTAGGTTGGTTCCACAATCTGGCTATTGTGAATTGAGCAGCTATGAAAATTGATGTGACTGTATCTCTGTAGTATGCTGACTTTAAGTCCTTTGGGTATAAGCTGAGGAGTGGGATAGCTGGGTCAAATGGTAGGTCCATTCCAAGTTTTCTAAGGAATCTCCACACTGCTTTCCAGAGTGGCTGCACTAATTTGCAGCCCCACCTGTAATGTATGAGTGTACCTTTCTCCCCACATCCTCTCCAACACCTATTGTTGCTTGTATTCTTGATAATCGCCATTCTAATTGGGGTGAGATGGAATCTTAGGGTAGTTTTGATTTGCATTTCTCTTATTACTAGAGATGTTGAACATTTTTTCATATATCTGTTGATTGCTTGTAGATCTTCTGTGAAGCGTCTGTTCATATCCTTAGCCCATTTGTTGATTGGGTTATTTGTATTCTTGGTGTAGAGTTTTTTGAGTTCTTTATAGATTCTGGAAATTAGTGCTTTAAAAAAAAAATTAGTGCTTTTAAAAGCAAAATCCAACAGTTTCGGGAGTTTTCGGCCAATGTCTCTCTGGGCTTATTTCGTCCTCTGGTTGTCTGGAGGGCAGGGTGGGAAGGTCCCACACAGTCGTTCCCAGAGCTGGCTGGGCCTCCATCGGGCTCCTGGAGGACTTCCGATGCCTCCTGTCAGGCTTTTCTTCCCTTCTTCTGGGGGCCTCTGGGGCCTCTTGACATGGCTTAGGTGCTCCTCCTCCTTGTTGGGCCCCCCGGGTCCGTGTTGGGGAACGGGGCCCGGCCTAGGCTGGCATGCTGCCTGTCCTTTAGAGCATGTTCCTCTGGCCATTTTAATGCTGCTCGGATCACCCGTCTGCACCTTCATCAGCCCAGGTGGGCTGGTGGGTCGGGCTAACAGACGGCATCAGATCAGTCATGGCCCAGGGCTCCCCGTGTAGAGAGACTATGATTTTTCCAGTTCAAGAGATCAGGGGCTGGGGAGATGGCTCAGTCTAGGTAGAGTGCTTGCCTTGCAAGCACAAGGCCCTGGGTTCAATCCCCAGCACTGCAAAAAAAAAAAAAAAAAAAAAAAAAAAAATTCAAGAGATCAGTGGCGGTGAAAGGCTGGCAGGCAAGACTGCACTGTCCTGCTTGGACGTTTCCCTCCTGATCAAGCTCGGCAGGTCCGCTGGTTTCTCACAGGGGCGTCTGGACAGCTCTCACCTGGGTTCTGGCTCTGGTCGTGGACAGTTTCCTGCTTGGTCTCAGCAGGCGCAGGAGGCGCTGGCTCTGGGGAAGACCCTGGCACTGAGGGCATTGAAGGAGGAAGGAGACCAGTGTTGAGGGCCACTGTCTGTTGCCTCTGGGGACAAGGGGGCTGAGGGGACAGCCTGCCGTCCCAGTGGTCTTGGCAGTGTCGGGTAAAGTGCCATGTAAGGTGGTGGGTTCTCTTGTGGCTCACGGGGAAAAAAATGGTTTTCTTTCCGTCTGTTCTTTGTCAGGTTTTTCTCTGTTTAGTTCCCTTTTGTTGAATCTTCGAGGCCACTATAATCTGAGCTCATATCAACTCCGGCTGTCCTTCCAGGCAGGTCGCAACCAAGGGGGCTGTTTCTATACTATCTCTTGCCAGCAGTCACTACAAGGGACTTGGTCTGGGTGTCCAGGGGTTCTGACAACTATTAAAAAGACCTCGGCAAAGACACTTCTGTCTAAAGATCCTTCTGGTGTCCATCGCACTTTAAAGGTTGGCCATTCTAAGTCGCAAAGTAGATAACTTTCGTGGAATGAGTTTCACCCCATAGTTACCATTTAAAAGCTTTCTTAAAAAAAAAAAAAAAAGTTTTCTAACATACATTTCCAAAGACACAGTTCCTTTGTGTGCCTCCCATGTTCCTCCTGCGTCCCTGTCACACACTTAGGACTAGACTCACTTCATCTCTCTCCAGCTGTTCCCCTCTCGAGGACTTAGGGTCCTCTTAGCCTCTCCTGCAGGCTAATAGTTACCTGTGGTGTACCAAGGGGAAGCATTTTCCTCCAATGTCCCAGGGAAGCCGGACCCTGGAGATAAGAGGCAGAAAGCCATTTCCACCTCCACTGTCCTGTCTGGGTCACCAATTGATATTGGACAGAAGAGGCTGGACACGCAAGGAATTTTCAGGAAGTAGGTTTACTGGCTGCAGCTGGCTGGTCCGGAGAGTGGCTCATGCCTGAAGTTCTCCTCTGGACCGTGAGTCTAGAAAGTCTTTGAACTTTAGACCCAGTGGTGGTAGGGGGTGTTTTATGTTTTTGCAGAAGTCTACATAAAAGTAATTTTTTTCCCCTGCAAACTTGGCATTTACAAAGAGGAAGCTAGAAATCATAATGCCCTCTGCAGAAGACTTTGCTGATAGTGATATCTTGGGTAAAAACTTTCTAATGAGGCTAAGAGGAACTTCTTTGTTACAATATGGTGGGGGGGGGTTCTGCTTAATTATGATAAGGGTCTTCTGTTGGGGGCTCTGGCCTGCTTCAGATGGATGAATAGACAGATAGATGGGTAGGTAGATAGACAGGGAACAGCCCCCTGGGGCAGTGCAGGAAGGGACCCCAGGGGGTAGCCTTTAGCCTGCTGGCCCGTCCCAGGGGGCAGTACCTGTATTTCCCATTGAGCTTCTCCCAGGTTGCATCTTGCTTCTGGAGCAAATCTTAGCCCAGCAGTTGGTCTAGTGAGGGTGGGCCAGGTGGACAAGCAGGCTGCTGAGGGGCTGCTGAGGGGCAACTGCAGTGGCCTGGGGTCTCTGGGGGAAGGGCTGTGGGAACAAGGGGCAGTTTCCTTGACCCGGGGGGGCTTCCAGGGGCCTTGGTGCTGCCAGCCAATCCTTAGGGGACAGGAGGTGGGTGACTCTATGCGGGACAGTCTCAAACACGGTGGCAATAGTAGAGGCTCCCCCTCCACTCGCACCCCACCCTCACCTGGCCCTCCCTAGGAGAACAGCCCCAGGCCGCCCCTGACATCCGCTCTCTCCTTTTTCTGCAGGATGAAGATGAGACGCTACAAGCTCTTTTTCATGTTCTGTATGGCCGGCCTGTGCCTCATCTCCTTCCTGCACTTCTTTAAGACCCTGTCCTATGTCACCTTCCCCCGAGAACTGGCCTCACTCAGCCCGAACCTCGTGTCCAGCTTCTTCTGGAACAATGCCCCCGTCACGCCTCAGGCCAGCCCCGAGCCCGGTGGCCCGGACCTTCTTCGAACCCCCCTCTACTCCCACTCGCCCCTGCTCCAGCCCTTGTCCCCGAGCAAGGCCACTGAGGAACTCCACCGGGTGGACTTTGTGCTGCCCGAGGACACCACCGAGTATTTCGTGCGCACCAAAGCGGGGGGCGTGTGCTTTAAGCCAGGTACCAAGATGCTGGATAAGCCACCATCGGGCCGGCCGGGGGAGAAGCCCGAGGGGGCGTACAGCCCCACCACCCGGGACCCGCGGCGGCCTCCGCGGCACACGCTGAGCGCCCGGGAGCGCGCAAGCCGGCAGGGCGCGCGGCGCAAGTGGGTGGAGTGCGTGTGCCTGCCCGGCTGGCACGGGCCCAGCTGCGGGGTGCCCACGGTGGTGCAGTACTCCAACCTGCCCACCAAGGAGCGGCTGGTGCCCAGGGAGGTGCCGCGGCGCGTCATCAACGCCATCAACATCAACCACGAGTTCGACCTGCTGGACGTGCGCTTCCACGAGCTGGGCGACGTGGTGGACGCCTTCGTGGTGTGCGAGTCCAACTTCACGGCCTACGGGGAGCCGCGGCCGCTCAAGTTCCGCGAGATGCTGACCAACGGCACCTTCGAGTACATCCGCCACAAGGTGCTCTACGTCTTCCTGGACCACTTCCCGCCCGGCGGCCGGCAGGACGGCTGGATCGCCGACGACTACCTGCGCACCTTCCTGACGCAGGACGGCGTCTCGCGGCTGCGCAACCTGCGGCCCGACGACGTCTTCATCATCGACGACGCCGACGAGATCCCGGCGCGCGACGGCGTGCTCTTCCTCAAGCTCTACGACGGCTGGACCGAGCCCTTCGCCTTCCACATGCGCAAGTCGCTCTACGGCTTCTTCTGGAAGCAGCCGGGCACGCTGGAGGTGGTGTCGGGCTGCACGGTGGACATGCTGCGGGTCGTGTACGGGCTGGACGGCATCCGCCTGCGCCGCCGCCAGTACTACACCATGCCCAACTTCCGCCAGTACGAGAACCGCACGGGCCACATCCTGGTGCAGTGGTCGCTGGGCAGCCCGCTGCACTTCGCCGGCTGGCACTGCTCCTGGTGCTTCACGCCCGAGGGCATCTACTTCAAGCTCGTGTCCGCCCAGAACGGCGACTTCCCCCGCTGGGGTGACTACGAGGACAAGCGCGACCTCAATTACATCCGGAGCTTGATCCGCACCGGGGGCTGGTTCGACGGCACGCAGCAGGAGTACCCGCCCGCCGACCCCAGCGAGCACATGTACGCCCCCAAGTACCTGCTCAAGAACTACGACCAGTTCCGCTACCTGCTCGACAACCCCTACCAGGAGCCCAGGAGCACGGCGGACGGCGGGCGGCGGGGCAAGGGCCCTGGCGAGGGAAGGCCACCCGCCGCCAGGGGCCAGTTGGACGTGGTCGAAGGCTAGGGCTGCGCGATCTCGCGGGGTGGTGGCTCCCCGTGGCGTTCCGTTCCGTCTGCCCTCCTGCCAGCTCGGGGGCTTCTCGAGAGGACCAGGCGTGGGTCGGTGGGGATCTTCCCTGTTCAAGCCCTTGTGCATCAACATCAGGTCTTTAAGCTCAAAAGAGAAAAAGAAAAAAAAAAAAAAAATCCTGCCTGCCAGGAGAGGAGAGCTAGCCCAGCCATCTATGCAGCCCTGTTGCCGCCAAGAGTGCTGTGGCCAGGAGGTGCCACTGGAGAGTGCAGTAGGTGGCAGGGGCGGAGCCTGCCGGAACTCTCCAAGCAGTGGCGTGGGGCTGCAGCCTGGTGGGAGGGAAGGCCACCTTGGGCATCCTGGGCCTGACCTGCAGTGGAAAACGGGCCATCCCAGGAGGTCTTGGGCTCTGTAAATAAGTGCGCTTGGGTCCAGGAGCAGCAGGCCTACCTCGCAGGAGGGGAGGGAGAGCGGCCTCCACCTGAGAGGAGCGCTGAGGGGCCCTCCAGAGTTCTGGGCCAGAGGGAGGTGAGGCCCCCAGCTGCCTGCCCTTCACCAGTGGACACAGGCTGGGCCAGGAACCCTGAGATTCTCCTTTTGGTTCCGAACCTGGCCTTGGTGGTCCCTCTTGCTTTTTGTGTTGCTGTCCGTGGGCTGCCTGCTCGGTGCTGGCAGGGACCAGCAGTCCAGTTCTCAGCTGGAGGCTGAATGGATGGGGATCTAGGAGGGGGACCTAGGGAGGGGAGACCTCGTGAGGCCCCTGCATGGTTCGCCTCCCCCTCCTCACATCCCTTTCTGCTCCACCCCTCGCCCCAGCCTGCCACCATCCCAAGTGCAGTCACTCTTGTGCCCCTCCTTGGGGCTGGTTAGGGACCAGGAAGGGGCCTTGAGGCTCCTCAAGAAGGGACATGAAGGCCAGTTGTATGTCAACCCATTCCTCTTAGATTGCCTTGGGGCAGGAGATGTATTTGCTGGAGTAGATTCTAAGCTGTGGTAAGTACAGACTGAAATACAGTGACTTAAGCAAGACCAGCTTGTTTCTGACTGAATTGTCCAGAGGGAGTTGGCTGAGAGCTAGAAGGCCGCTCTGCTTTCCTTCACTCACACCTTCCAGGTCCATACAGAGTGGCTGCTCCGGCTCCCACGACCACGTGTGAATCCAAAGCAGAGAAAGGCTGGGAGGGGCACACCTTTTCCCATGAAGGGCAGGAGCCAGAAAGCCAGTCACTTCTGCTGCCCTTTCATGGGCCATGACTGAGTCACATGGCCACAGGTAACTTCAAGGAAAGCTGGGCTACGTAGTCTCGGCCTGGGCTGCTGTGTGCGGCCTCAACTTGGGAGAAGAGGATACTAGGATAGATGTGGGGCAAGCAGCATCTCTGGGCGAGGGGTAGAAGTGACCGTTCCCGAGGTCCTGGAAGGAGCTGCTCCTCTCCCCCTGTCGGCCGGCACAGGCCTGGGGTGCAGGGACAGCCTGCAGTCAGCGGGAGGGTGGCTCGCCCCTGCCCTGGAGCTGCCGCAGACCGCTGTGACGCCCAGTGCAGAGGTAGCCTGTGGAAGGGCCACGTCCTGCGTGCGTGTATATTTGTGGGCACGGGTGCATGCTTGGTGTGTATTGTCCATGTCTGTAGTGACCGTCCCTGTACGTAGATGCTTGTGTGTAGGACCTGGAGCCTGTGACCGCACTTCCCGTGGCTCCCCAAGATGACTGAGGCGGGAAGCCCCTGGGGAACCTAGAAAACAAGGCTGAAGTGGATGCAGGGTCTGTCTGTCTGTCTGTCTTTCAGTCTGAGGAATGAGAATCCTCCCGGCCTGAGGGCTGTACAGCTGCGAGCCCCCTGCCCGCTCAGCCCTCCTGATCCCCACATCCTGGCGGTTTTGGCGGGGAGTCTCACTGGAGGGTTCCTGATGGGCTGGAGGACGGGGTCTCTGCTGCTACTGCTCTGTCTGGGGGACGCCCCAGAGGGAGCCTCTGCTTTGAGGTCAGAGCACCCTCCCTCTCTGGTTCCTCCTGGGCTGAGCTGTGGCTCTAGAAGTCGGGCCTCAGTCCAGGCAGGGGCCACCTCTGCTTGCCCTGCGACAGGCAGTCTCTGGGGGCTTCTGAGTCATTCCCGAGCCTCAGCCCGGGCCTCCCTCCGGATGGCCTCCTTGCCCCACAGTCTGGAGTGCTCAGCTGCTTCAGGGACAGCCCATCCCAGGCCCACAGGCACGGGCCCAGGGTAGGGGAAGGAGAACGGAGGACTCAGGCCCTCACACCAGGGGCAGAGGGCACGTCGGCCAGGAAGTGGAGAGGAGGCCACTGGGCCAGAGGCGGCTGTGAGGGCCAGGACCAGGACACGGTTGACGCGTTCCACATGGGACCACAGCAAACACTGGGAATTTGGGGGACAGGGGATCCCAGGGCTAGTTCCCCAACATGAAGGGAAACCAAACAATGTGAACACCAGGTTGCCACTGCCCTGTCACCGCATCCAGACTTCTTCCCCAGGGACACTGGCCCGTGACGCTGGACCCAAGGCGGGCTGTCTGGGCCAGCCTCCCACGGGCCTCGCCCACCTTTAGGTCACCAGGGTTCCAGGGACAGGTGTGGGGGAGCCATAGGGCAAAGGTGAGATCCAGAGTGGGGACACAGGACTTGCCCAGGCAGAAGGCAGGGCCCTGGGAAATGTATAATTTAAGGACACCAATAATAATAATAGTATTATTTTTTTTGTAAAGGAAAATCAATATGTACATTCTGAAATCATTTTCTCTGTAAATGGTTGAATTTCATTTCACCCTTAAAGGGATGCTTAAAGGAGAAGATAATATTATTAATAAAAACAGCTGCGAAGTCTGAAGGCTGTGTGTGTGGAGGGTGCAGGGCGGGCGGGGCAGGTGGCTCTGGGCTTTGCTGCCAGCTATGGGTCAGTGGGTGCAGGGCCTCCCAGGGCGCTCGAGGGCCCTGGGGACGAGGGGCCACACCGAACGCCTTCACTCGGGGAGGCGGCCAACCTCCAGCGGGGCGAGGCTTCCCTCACGCAGGTGGACACGGGCCCAGGAAGGGAAGACGCGTGTTCGGGGTCCCCAGGAGGAAGCAGCAGGCTGGCCCCTGGAACTGGCAGCACCCGCTCCCGAGGTGGGCAGGGCCCCTGGGGGTCTGGATGGAGGCTCTCCCGCCGCTCTGTGGGCAGTTCTCCTTCCTGTCTCTCACGGTGCCGCCTGCCTCTGCCAAGGTCACAGGGCCACTCAGAATCGGGTCCTGGATGCTGAGCGCCAGCCCTCTGGGAGCGGACAGGATCCTCCTCTGCAGGAACAGCCGTCATCTCTCCACGGAGCTGGCCTTGGACTTGTGACGGTGCCTGTGGCCTTGGAGTGCCAGGGGCTTCCTGGAGGCCTCCTGCCTGGGTGGACACTGGCATTCGTCCTGGTGTCCCTGGCTGTGTTCTAAGGAGAGTCTCAGAGATGGTGGGAACGGACGCTGAGTGTGGCCTGGGTTCCCCGTGGGGCAGGCTGCAGCCTCCAGTTTAAATGGCAGGCCCAGAGGACGCAGCAGTGACGTCGGTGTTGGTGGCCTGAGCAGGGACTCGTGTCTGCTGAGCAGTCAACGTGCCCAGCGCTTTGGCATGCTTAGACTGACTCTCAGGGCTAGGACTGCCTGCACCCTGGCCTCGTGTAGCCCAGAGCCTGCCCGGCCACCTGACAGAGAAAACGGGGATGCACGCACCTCTGTCTGGCCAGCAGGGGGCGATGGTGAGCCGCTCACCTTCTGAGATGGAATTTGGCACTTCTAAGTCACGTCCTTGGGGGAATCCGCCGCCACCACCACTATTTACAGGCATTATTTATTAATCGCCTATTTTGTGCCGAACTCCGGGCTCAAAGATTTCCCTCCCTGTCATTCCCACGGTACAGATGTGGAAAGTGAGGCTCAGACGCTGACGCCTCACCTTAGATGTTGGCACGTGGCGGAGTGAGCCTGCCTCACCTCAGAAGCTGAGCCCTTCTCTGCCCGGATGCACTTCCTCCATCCACAGCCACTCACGAGGTGGAGGAGGAGGATGGGGAAGAGGCAAAGGAGAGGGAGGTACTCATGTCCAGAGGCCATCCAAGCTCCTGACAAAGCCAGGCAGGGTCCAGGTCAGGGGACCCAGAGAGGGATCACGGTCGTCAGGGAACACAGGTAAGCACGGGCTCAGAATGGCGACATGAGGGCTGGCGCGATGTTAGCTGAGTCCAGGAGGCGCAAATGTCTCCCTCCGCGGGCCAGCAGGTAGGTGTGAAGGCACGACGGCCCGGGTGCGCCTTCTGCTCCAGACTGTCGCGGCCATAGCATGCTTCAGTGCACCCGGCAGATAGATAAAGGACCTCGCTGTGCAACCTGTAAAAGCTCATCCAGTGGGAGAGACCAGGGCAGTGGGGACAGCAGCAGCAGGTCCATCCTGAAGCACCATTTATGGCCAGGTCTGAGCTGTGAGCGGGAGAAACCCTGAGTCCCTGAGAGTCTGTCCCTGAGGCTGGCCAGGAGCCCCTCCCCTCACCCCAAGTCAGGAAGCACTCGCTAACTTCTGGCTAAAGGCCAAGGAGCTGAGCGGCCCTGCCCGGGGCCGAAGCTTGGCCAGCACCCTTGGTCCCTCACTTGCTGTTCCAGTGAATTCTCAGAGACTCAGAGAGGAAACCAATTCCTTTAAATTAAAAAGAAAAAATGTTTTAGTTTCTCAAATCTGTACGGCTGCAAAACAGACCAGCCTGCACCCGAGAGGATCGGAACAACGCTGCGTTTACTCAGTTCTACAGCCCACGTGGGCCTGGGCGGTGACAAAGGAGGAAACGACACACAGGAGCAACCTGTCATCCTTCTCGGGTCACCACCCCAAAAGCAGAGAGATGTCACCACAGACAGGACTCCAGGCCCCACAGACCCACGGAAATGAGGCGCTGGAAGGACCCACATCTGCTTGGAGACGGCTGCCGAAACTCTCACCCGAATCTAATCCCGAGGAGATGCCACACAGGCACCGGCTGAAGGGCAGGCTGTGAAAGCTGGCTGGCTTCTCTCCCCGCGTGCCCGCCCCCACCTGCCCTGGTGGCGTTCGCAGACGCAGCCCGACCCTGCGGCAGCCCCAAGAGACACTTTGCAAACTCTCATCTAGACTGCCTGGAGCGTCGGAGAGAGAACGCCAGCGGTGACAGATCTCGGCCACGGTGGCTCCCAGGCCCGGCCTGCTTGCCCCAGCCGCCCACGTGCAGGTGAGCCCCGCCGAGACCCCAACTGCCGCCGAACCCAGCTGCTCCTCAATCCAGCCTCACAAGCCCACCTGAAGCCACCGAGCTGAGGGCGCTTTGCTACACAGCTCCATTCAGTCAGAGGTGGCTGCGCCGTGTGGCTTTTAGTGAATGACAGAAAAGCCGACCAAGTGAGGCAGCCAGTGAGGCGGGGAAGGAGCCTGCTGGCTTGCTGATGCTGACCTCGGGGTGGTGTTGGCTTCGGGTGCAGCTCGGGGAGGAGCTTGCTGCACAGGTCACCCCGCTCCACGTGGCTCAGCTCAGCTCTGCTTCCCAGTTCATGTGTTCCTGTTCTCACACAGGTCTACCCTTGTGATAGCCAGCTTTTCATCCCTGTGACAAAATGCTGGAGACAATCAACTCATAAAGAAAAGGGTTTACCTCGGGGTCTCAGCTTTCAGTCCAGGATTGCTTGGCCCATTGCCTTTGAGCCTGTGGGGAGGCAGCCTCTCAGGGCAGGGAGCAGGTAGCAGAAGCTGCTCACCTGCTGACAGCCAAGAAATAAAGGTGACAAGACTCCTAAAGCACAGGAAGTAAAATCAAGAGTCAATAAATGGGATGGCATTAAACTAAAAGCTTCTCCACAGCAAAGGAAACAATCAAGAACGTGAAGAGAGAGCCTAAGAAGGGAGAAAATCTTTGCCACCTGCACCTCAGATAGAACATTAATCTCCAGGATATACAAAGAACTCAAAAACTTAACACCAAAAAAACCAAATAATCCAACCCATAAGTGGGCAAAGGAACTGAAAAGATAATTCGTAGAAGAAGAAATATGATCGATCAACAAATATATGAAAAAATGTTCAACATCTCTAGCAATTAGAGAAATGCAAATAAGAGTACACTGAGATTTCATCTCACTCCAGTCAGAATGGCAGTTATCAAGAATAATCAAGAATACAAGTAACAATAAACGTTGGTTAGGATGTGGGGAAAAAGGTACACTCATACATTGCTGGTGGGACTGCAAATTGGTGCAACCACTCTGGAAAGCAGTATGGAGATTCCTCAGAAAACTTGGAATGGATCCACCATTTGACCCTGTTATCCCACTCCTTGGTTTATACCCCAAAGACTTAAAATCAGCATAATACAGTGACACAGCCACGTCAATGTTTATAGCTGCTCAATTCACAATAGCAAAGTTATGGAACCAACCTAGGTGCCCTTCAACAGATGAATGAATAAAGAAAATGTGGTACATATACACAATGGAATATTACTCAATCATAAAGAAGAATGAAATTATGGTATTTGCTGGTAAGTGGATGGAACTGGAGACTGTCATGCTAAGTGAAATAAGCCAATCCCAAAAAAACAAAGACTGACTGTTGTCTCTGATATGCAGATGCTAATACACAATAAGGGTAGGAGGGAGGATTGGAAATTCACCTGATTGGACAAAGGGGAGGTGGGGGGAGCAGAGGGGGAATGGGAACGGGAAAGACAGTAGAATGAACTGGACATCACTTTCCTGTGTTCATATATGAATACATGACCAGGGTAACTCTGCATCATGCACAACATAAGAATGGGAAGTTATGCTCCTTGTATGTATATGTCAAAATACACTCTACTGTCATGAATAACTAAAAAAAAAACCAAACAAACAAACAAAAAAACAATAGAGAAAGAGAAAGACAGAGAGGAGGAGGAGGGAGGAGAGGCCAGAGTCACATTATCTCCTTCGGGGACACCCTGCAATGACCTAACCCCCTTCCACTAAGCCCCCGCCTCCTAAAGACTCCACCATCTCCCAAGAGCACCACAGTCTGGTGATCAAGCCTTTAACACAGTGGCCTTTGGGAGACACTTATTCAAGCTGGAGTGCCCCTCATGTTACAAAATGGCTGCCGCAGCTCCAGGCTTCACACCATCTCAGTTTCAGACTCAGTTTACACCTACAGGGTGCCGAGGTGGTCGTGGCATGTCACCTTTCCTGTGGAACCCAGTGGTCCCCGGAGGGGCTCCTTCCATGTTGCAGCCTGTGACACAGGAGTTGGGGAACCCAGGTCCCCTGGAAGGTGCACTGGTCTCCAGTGGCTCCCAGGCCTCTGGCTGTGCTGCACTGCCTCCTGGTGGAGGGCGAGGCACCTGCCCTTGCTCCCTGCTTCCCCCTCACCTCACTGATGCCACGAGCGATATGAAGCCCTTTCTATAAACAGCACAAAATGCAAAAGCAAATACTGGAATATTAGAATACTGGGACACCATAAAAAAACCAAGTCTCGGAAATCACACAGAATGGAGGAGGCAGGGGAGATGAGAAAGGAAACTTCCAGAACCTGCACCAGGGGGCCGCGCTGTGAGGACCGACACTGATGGGGGCAGCCTGGAGCTTCTGTGTGCTGTCCATGGCGGGGCAGGGTGCCTTCCTCACCTTGGTGTCCCCAGCTCTGAATCCCCGCTGAGTCCTGCTGACGCGGTGCGCACTGAGCAACCCCACTCCCGGGGCCTGCGACGCACGTCATCAGTAACGATTGGTATTCACCTCACGGCGGGTCCCTGAACAGTCAGGCCCCAAGGACCCCGCCCGCCTTGCGGGAGGGAAAGGCTGTCTTGCCAGCAGCTAAGCGCGAGGGCGGTGGGTCAAGTTCTAAGACTCAGAGAACCCAGGAAGGAAAAGGAGCGTGCAGGCGCGACCCGGTTTATCACAGCCGCGGCCCTCGGGCCCTCCCAGGCCCTGTCACCCTGGGAACAGGTCTCAACCTCATGGGGTGTTGCGCCCAGGCTGGACCCTGACCCGGAAATGGAAATCTGCCCTTGCTTTCCCTGCTCTTTCTCCGGGTCTCGGCGCATCCATTCTCTGCAGCGCCCCCGCCAGCCCATGAGGGCCTCTGTGCAAACTGAAAAGGGCACCCTTCCTCAACCCAGTGCTCTTCCATTCAGTGCAAAGTTGCCATAATGCACCAGTTTCATTAGGATGGTAAACCGCCTTCTGCTGGGGACGCGTCCTAAGAAACGTGCACCTCCACGAGGTCGGTGACAGTGCGGAACCTGCACAACCATACCCAGCAGCCCTGCTTCCACGCTGGAGATGTGATCTTGTCACACACACACAACTTTAAAGTCGTCTATGGCTCTTCTTGGTCACAGGGCCAAGGCAAGTTCCTGGTGCAGCTTGAGGGAGGGCCTGCTACCCTGTCAAGCTACTTGTCCTATCCTCTTGGAGTGAAGTAAACAGAACAGCTAAGGTGGCCTTTCTGGTGCCAGCAGCACTGCCCAGGACACAGGGCCATTTGAAGAGGTGGACTGGGTCAGAGGGAGGAAGCAGAAGCTGTCCAAAGGTGGTGAGTGGGCAGGGGCAGGGCGAAGGACGGGGGCAGCCGCCAGCCTCCAGCAGTGTGTTCTCCTGAAGAGCCTGAGTGGACTCTGGCCATGAACTCCAAGTAGCCCTACCACAGCTCGGAGAGGCCACGAGGACCTCGGCACCGGCCAGGTCCAGTCCCAGTGAGCTGACGATGGGGTCCTCAGCAACACACGGGAACGTGGCATGTGATAAAGGTGGCACTTGGTGGCATCAGGAGGAGGGATTGTTGAGAAAATACCTGACAGCGCTTTAGAAAAAAGACTCATTCTAAGCCAGGTGCAGTGGCGCAGGCCTGTAATCCCAGTGGCTCAGGAGGCTGAGGCAGGAGGATCGTGAGTTCAAAGCCAGCCTCAGCAACTTAGTGAGACCCTGTCTCAAGATAAAATATAAAAAGGGCTGGCGATGTGGCTCAGTGGGTAAGCACCCCTGAGTTCAATCCCTCTGCCAAAAAAAAAAAAAAAAAAAAAAAAAATGCTCATTCCAATCCCTACCTCACTCCTTTCATGGAAATGAATCCAGGTGAACACACCGAAGATTGAGCGATTTTTTCCTCTTTTTTTTGCCATTCTGGGAATTACACCCAGAGCCTTGTGTAGGCCAGGCAAGTGCTCTACTGCGGAGCTACATCCCCAGGACTTTTTACTTTGTATGTTGAGACAGGGTCTCTGTAAGTTTTCCAGGCTGGCCTTTATACTTAAGATCCTCCTGCCTCAGTTTCCAGGGTAACTGGGATTATAAGCAGGTACCACCTCACCAAACCAGAAAATTTTCTTTTCTTTCCTTTTAACAATACTTTTATTTTATTTATTTTGCTGAGGTTCGAACCCAGTGCCTCACACCACTGAGCCACAACCCCAGCCAGAATTTTTTCCTAAAAGTGCAATTCAGCTTGTACTTATTTGGAGGTTCAGTGCTTTGTGACGAAGACTGGGGGGCACTCTGATTCCCTCGTTTTCCAGTGAGGAAGGAGACCCTAACAAGAGCTCACCGCAGGAGTTGTGGGTGGTGAGTGAACATCCCCAGGGGGAGGCTGGAGAGGGTAGTGGGGAGCAGGGAGCTCAGGCTGTGTCCAAGGTGGCGGCTGTTCCTCACTGTAGGTGGGGAGCCCAGGGACTCCAGATGCTTTGGTCATTAAACACAGGAAAGCTGCCTTTGGTCATTTTCCAGGACCTATGTCTCTTTGTGGAGCAAGTGGAACACTTCTTGGTTTAGTCCCGCACGTGGGTACCCATTTGTGGTCACCTGCGTGGTGCTACCTTGTCTGTGCAGTGGGTGTTGCAGATTCCGGCAGAGACAGGGACACAGGGCGCCGGCAGGAAGCGGGGCTCATCTGTGCTGACAGAGGCTCAGCAGCTCTTCCGCTGAGGCTGAGCCCCAGCCCCTGCCCGGCAGCGCATGGCCCCATACGCTTTTGTTCGTTTTTTGTTTACGTACTAGTTCTTCCTTTCCCATAGGAGGTGATCCATATTTCCACAGCCCAGAGTGGCAACACTGTGGCACGGAGCCGTGGAAGGCTCCGGTGGATGCAGGTGGCGCCATGTTCTTCCCTGAGCTCTGAGAAATCCCTCCCGCAGGTACACAGACCCCCGGCCCCCTCAGGACTGTGTGGGACCCACAGGGATACATATGTAGCTATGTAGGAAAACCAGGTGCCGCTCAGGAAGCAGCTGCTCAGCCTGCCAATCTCCGCCCGGTGCGGAAACTCAGGGTAGCTGGGGTGGGAATGGGGGGCCGGGGCTGGGCCCAGGGACGGCACCCCACCAGCCCCAAGGCCCAGCTCTGGCTGAGTGGCAAAGGGCGGCTTCGGACAGCAGCCTGCCATCGTGATTGGCCCTCTGAACACCGCCTGGCACGTGTGGGCCGCCGGGACCCCACAGGCCGATGGGGGACCTCTCTTCTGCCCGGGGACGTCGTCAGGTTGCCGTCTGGTGAATACAGGACTGACGACGTCCAAGGACAGCAGACCCCGGGACGGGGGAAGGCAGTGTCTCTGACAGTGACTCCTGGGTCCCTGTCTGGGTCACGTGCCACCCGCCATTGCTCCCGCAGCCTGGGTCTGCGCAGGGCCGGAGGCGGGCGGGGCAGGGGCTGTCCCATCGGCCGGGACAGCAGGCATTCACCCAGGCAGCCTCCGGGCGGGGTGAAAGCAGGGGACTGTGAGACGCAGGGACCTTCAGTCCCCGTGGGAGGCCTGGTCGGCCAGGCTCAGGGCAGCTGGCCTGCTCCCTCAGTCTCCCGTGCCCTCTGTGACGTCCCTCCAGGGTCCCTCCCTCTGGCGTTTTCCCCTCCTCCCTGCCCCTGCCCAGTGCCCAGCTGGCTTTTGTCCCCCCAGCTGATCTTCCTGCTCTTTCCTTCCCAGCCCATTCATTCTGCAGCCCCTGGGCTCCGCCCTGGACTCGGGGCGCTGGCCTTTGTGGCCACACCTTTCCTTTGTGACCACACCACCCCAAGCCTAGAGGACACTCTGACTCCTGACTCTTCCTCCCCAGCGTCCTTTGCGTCTTCAATCTTGATTCCGGTGTCCCCAGGGTTCCCTCTTGTCCTCTTTCTACACTGGTCCCAAGTGGCTTCGTTTGTCCTGTGGACAGGATGGAGCTCCAGGCCTGAGTTCAGACCCTAGTCCTGCCACTGAAGGTCCTTTAAGATCCCGTTTCCTTGGATACCATGGGGACAAGGCCCGCTCTTGCTCTCAGGGATGGTGCTGAGGATAACGGGAGCAGGTGGCGTGCGCGGGCACACAGGAGGGCACTGGCTGGTGTGGACTCCCTCTGTGTGGACCCCGTGATCAGCTGGGGACGGACCTGCGGGGCTCAGCCAGCTCAGGAAGCAGCCAGGCTGTTTTCCCAGACACGAGTCATACGGTGGCGCAGCCTCACCATCGCTAGGACCAGGGTCAGGTTCTGGGCAGGGGCCTGCCGGCCCCGGGCGCCCCTCCCTGCCCCTGCGCCTTCACCTGGAGCGCCCGAGACCTCGCAGGACTGTGACTTCTCCCTCTGTCTCAGTTGGCCTGGGGCAGTTTCGAGTTCTGATCCCCGGGAACCTCAGTTAGTCTCCACTTACAGTCGCGGAGATGGAGGCCCTGAGACCCTGAGAACCTTCTTCCAGTCACCTACCTGTCAGGTGGCAGAGTTCAAACCAGGACCAAACTGTGACCCCCCCGGGCACCTCAGGGGAGAAAGGTGTTTTGGAGGCCCGGTGCTCGCCTGTCCAGCCCCAGCGCGCACCCTCACCTCCCACCAGAACTCCACTGAGTCGCTGCGGCCTCCCAGGTCTCCTGGTCCTGGTGGCACCTGTGAAGCCTTTGCTCTAGTGCTGGTCCTGTACTCTCCCCCCGTGACCCTGACCTGCAGGAGGAGGAGACTGCACGTTTGTTTCCACGTTCCCTCCCTCAGTCCTGGTTCACACGACGTGCTCAATAAACGCTGAATGAGTGGCGACGTAACCGAGCGTTTCCCACACGCCAGAGAGGAGCGTGTACACGGGCCATTCAGCAGGAATGTTTTGTTCATTTTCATTTCGCATCCTGCCTCGGCCCTCCGGAGCCCAGACCCTGGATGGCTGAGGCTCTCCAGGGCCAGGGGACCGTGATTCAGGACTCCTGTAAGGTCCTGTCCTAGAGCTGGTGTTCTGGTGTCCAGTCTGCACGCGCCCATCGCGCTCGAGGAAGGAGGACATTTTATAACCACACAAGTTGCCCCTTCCGCCCCCCTCTGGTTTCATCCTCAACAGCCCTGTAAGATGGTCCCTTTGTCACCTTCCCCAAGTCCCAGACCCGGAAGCCAAGGCACACGAAGCTTGACCCTCTCCCTGCACTATGATTGCCACCAGCCCACGTGCTCCTTTCAAATCAGACGGACAAGGGGACCCAGGCGAAAGGGTCCATCTTTCTGGCTCTTTATCTTTCTAGAAAATGTTCATCCATCCATGCTTTCAAGACTGCGCGCTGTGTGAGCCGTGGTTCCGGGGGCTAAGTGCTCCCTGGCCTTCGTCCGGAGGTGAGACCCGGGTCCACGTCAATCTTGCATCATCGCCCAAGAGAGTCCAGAATGCCCCAGTTCCACGGAACCCAGCCCAGCCCTGATCCTGGGGTCAGTGCCCCTGCCCGGCCTCTGGTCTACAGTGGAGGCACCATGGGTATACACCTGGGTGCGGAGGATGCCCTGCTGCCCATCCCCCATCCCCGTGGAGCACTGGGGGCGGGAGGAACACCCTGGGTCTGGAAGACACTGACACACAAGATGACACTGAGGTTAGACTTCCCTCCGAGGCACCTTCCTCCATCCTTTCCTCCTAAAAATGATATTCTATAGACCAGGAAGGTCAGGAGGGATAGGAATGGTCACCTGGTCTTCCAGCTGGAAATGTCACCAGTCACCAATTAGATTTAACTGGGTCACAAAATTATTCCCTTAAAGAGCAAAGTAGGGCAGCCAGGAAGAACGGAAAGAACACATGCTTCAGAGTAAGGCAGCCCTGGTCACACTCTGTGCCTCTCCGCTGCCTAACTCAGTGTCTCAAAGACATTATCAACTTTCCTAGGCCATGGTTTTCTTTTTCTTCTTCTTGGGTTTTTTTTTTTTTGTTTGTTTGTTTTTAATTTTATACTTGGGGTTGAACCCAGGGGCCCTTAACCATTGAGCCACATCCCCAACCTTTTTTATATTTTATGTAGCAACAGAGTCTTGCCGAGTTGCTCAGGGCCTCACTAAGTTGTTGAGGTTGGCTTTTAACTTGTGATCCTCCTGCCTCAGCCTCCAGACTTGCTGGGATGACAGGCGTGTGCCACTGCGCCTGGTTTTAGGTCTTGGTTTTCTTATCTGTAAAATTAGGATAATGTTGACTGTCAAGCAGGGACACTGTTTAGACATAACACATTTGTAAAGTCCTGCCTCTGGTGTTTGGCATGTAGTATGTGCTTAATAAAGGCAGCTCTGGAGTGTTGGTCCTGCTGAGTGGTGGGAGGGAGATTGCTGCTGAACTGCATCCTATTTCCCAGGTCAGGCCAACCCTGGAGGAGGATTCCTAAGTCCCTGGAATACTGTCATTAGCCCCCTTTAGGCCTCTCTGGGACCCTCCCTACCCCAGAGGCCCCGGGGGTCACAGTCTGCCCCGGGCTGCAGTCACAGGAAGTCTTAGCCCCTCCCCCACTGAATGGAGACCTGGAAAGCAGCAGCCTTCCTCCAGCAATTCGGAATCCCTGGAATAGGCTCCTAAGTCACTTGAAGCAGGGTGGTGGCATGGCTGTTGCTGGGGTAGAAACCTGAATTCACTGGCCCTTCTCTGTCACACCCACAGCGGCAAATTTTGCGCTCTCTACCATCAAGTCCATTCCAGATCTGACCACTTCCCCTCTCCACTATCCCCTCCTGATCTGAGCCCCATCCTCTCTTCCCTGGGGTTCAGCCCCTGCCCCTTTCCATTGCTCTCCAGCCAGGTTGATCCTGTTGAAAGAGAAGTCAGATCCCATTGTCCCTGATCCAGACCCGAATGCCTGGACCTCTCTTGGCCTCTCTGCTGCTCCAGAACAATCCAACTTAAGGTCCCCCTGGGGCCTCCACCCAGAGGCTCTTCCCTGGAGAGTTGTCCCTGTTACCAGGAGGGCCTTTCTGGACCATCTGTGTAAAATAAGCAATCTCTTCCTCCTGACCACTGGCTGGCGGTCTCACTGCCTCTCACACCCTCTTCCTCCTGTGCCTGCGTGCCTGTGTGTGTGTTTCAGTGGCACTGGGGATTGAACCCAGGGGCACGGTACCACTGGGATGCAGTCCCAACCCTTTTATTTTATTTTGAGACAAGTTCTCCCTAAGTTGACAAGACTGGCCTCAATTTGCTATCCTCCTGCCTCAACCTCCTGAGTAGCTGGGAGACAGGAGTGCACTAAGGAGCGCTGCCACCTCCTGGCTCTTGAGGTAGCAGTCGGTCAGTTTCCTTCGGGGCCACAGCAGGGCCTTGCACTTTAGAGGTCCGGGACTTGTGACTTGAATGAATGTACAGGTGGACAACTCCCCGTTTACTGCCCAAACCACTCCTGCTAAACACACCGTTCACATCCTAACAGCCGCGGCCGAGAAAGGTTAGGAGACTGACCAGAGCGACCCTCCTGAGTCCCAAACCCCAAGCATCCCTGCTGCGGGAGGCACGTGGGGCTGGGGCTCAGATTCCGGAGAGACACGGCCACCATCCTGAAGTACAGAGAGACAGAGCAGATTGATGAACCGCCGGGCACGTAACGGTGTGGATAAGCTGGCTTTGTTTTGGGACAGGTTATATAGGAGCCGTCCTGGTGGTGCAGGCCCCTCTGTGAGGCCCAGAAGGCACCTGATCGCGCTGGAGGAGAAGAACGGGCAGGAAAAGACTTCCACGGGGACATGTGAGGCAGACCGCGAAGCAAGGGTTGGAGTTTGCCAGGAGACAAGAGGCCCAGGAGGCGGGAACAGCGCGGAGGGATGAACGGAAGGCGATCAGAGAAAGTGGGTTTGGAAGAGCTCTGGAAGCCAGGCGAGGTATAATGGTGTCAGAATTCCCCCAGGGCCCAGGCCCGGGTCGCGGACAGGGCAGGGGACTGGCCAGAGCCCGTGGCGGGCTAGGGGCTGGCAGCCGGTGGCGGGTCTAACAGGCGCTGCGGCCTCACAGGAGGGCGACCCCCGCAGCCACTCGCCTAGGTGCACTCTGCTACCCCGCGGGGGGCCTTGGCCGCAACCGGACCCCCCAGAGGGCGGGGCCCGCGGGATTCCCTAGGTGACGTCACTCTAGGAGGCGGGGCTGAGGGCGGTGGGAAGGAGCCCCACCGAGGGGCGTGGCCCGACGGAGCCCTCCGCCCCGCCTCGGGAGGGAGGCTGGAGCGAAGACCGGAAGTCCGCCGCCTCCGCCCGCCGCGGTGCTCCCTTCAGTCCCGCCCTCGGTTCGGTGCGCGGGGTCGCGTCCCGGAAGTAAAGGGGCCATGTTGGTGGGTGACCCCGAGAGAGGTGCCGGGCCAGCGGCGAGTCCTGAGGAGTGGTAGCGCGCGGCCCGCGGTGAGTGGGAGCAGGCGAGAGGGCCGCCGGCGGCCGGGGTCGCCGCGCCTCCCGCACGGCCGCCGCCGGCGCCCCCCGTGCCGCCCGGCCCGCCCGCCCTGGGCTTCCCCGCAGGCCCCCAGGTGGCTCCGTCCCGCCTCATCTCCCGAGCCCTCCCGGCCCTGCCCGGGGTCTGGGCGCCGCGGGAGGGAAGTGGACTGCGTCGCCGGTGCCCTCGGGAGGTCGCCCTCTGCGTCGGGCCCCGCGTGTCCTCGCCTCCCCCGGCCGCAGGGTGCGGCCGCTCTTCTGCAGTTGAGGGAGGGGACGGCGGCCGAGCGCGCCCGGGGACTCAGCCAGGCCGCCGGCTTGGCCCCTTGGGGCCCAAGTCCCGCTCCCGTGCCTCCGGCCAGCGCCTCCTCGCTCAGCCGCGCTTCTTTATTTCGGACATGGGGTGATCCTTCCTTCCCCGCGAGGACCTCGGGGGAGCGCCCCGGCTCAGCACGGTTTGGGCCCCTGGCGAGTGTCCGGCTGTGCCGGGGAAGTTGGCGGGGCGCCCCGGGAGCATCACAGGCGGCGACGCTGGGTCGGGAGCGCAGCCCTCCTTTCCAGCCGTGTGCCCTGGGCAAGTGCCTTCCTTCCCGGAGCTCGGCGCCCTCCGCGTAAAGTGGGGATGCTGACCCCGGGGTTGTTGGAGAGCTGAGCTGACCGGGAAGTGCTTAAACACGCCTGGCCGAGAGTAAGTGACCACGGGTGATCCCTGACCACCGCCTGGCTCTGTTTGGTGTAATAATGGATGACAGAGCACTTTGCGAACGCTAGTACTCCATGCCCGTGTAGGGCTTCTTGTGGAAGGAAGGTGGTGGTGGTTCACGCACAACTGAATGTGTCAGTGAGCATCCCCCTGGGGGGGCAGCACCTGCCGGCTGTCCTGCCAGCGCTCAGTATGTGCGGAGAGCGTTTGTGAATATGTTCGCACTTTAAGTCATTTAACAGCTCAGACCAACATTTTGGGCAAAATGTGATATGTCCTCACTTAACAGGCGAGGATCCAAGGCATAGAGGCTAGGGAACTTGCTGCAGGTAATGCTGCTCATAAGTGGTGGGGCCAGGACTCAAGTGTGGCTGAGTCCTCATCATCATGGACTCTAGACCACCTGTAGTGAAGTTCTCTTGCTGGTGCTGTGCATGGCAGTTTTCAGAATAACCTTATGTAGTAGGTACTGTTCCCGTAATATCATTATCTCCATTTTGTAATGCTCAGAGGGGATAAGGATTTTACTTAAAATTATATAGCAAGTAGGTGGCAGAGCAATATTCTGGCCCAGGCACAGTCCAGGTTCCAAGCCCTGATGAGCCACTCTGTACTTCCCCAGGAGGCAGTGCTGGGAGGCTGAAGTCCAATTCTAGTCCTGCCATGAAGTCAGGCGTAACCTGGAAGTCTAGATTAAAAGCCACTGATCTAGCTGGGAGTGGTGGTACGCTACTGTTGTCCCAGCTGCTCGGGAAGCGGGAAGCTTAGCAGGAGGATCACACACTGGAGGCTAGTCTGGACAACATAGACTGCATCCATAGTCCCTGTGGGCCCTTTGTCATTAATCCTAATCTGGGCTTTTCTGTGTTCCCTCTGTTTAGAGCGTGACGCCCAGCCCCTAACAGTCCCCCATGGCCCCGTGGAGCCGAGAGGCGGTGCTGAGTCTCTATCGGGCTCTGCTGCGCCAGGGCCGAGAGCTTCGATACACTGATCGACGACTTCTACTTTGCCTCCATCCGCCGTGAGTTCCGGAAAAATCAGAAGCTGGAGGATCCTGAGGCCCGGGAGAAGCAGCTGGAGAAGGGCCTTGTCTTCCTCCACAGCAAACTAGGGGGACTTATTTAGGATCCTCTCCTGTCCCCTCCCACCCTAATTTCAAGGGAAAGAGAACAAAGGTGCCTTCCGCAGACATTCCTGCTCTCTTCCAGCCCCTCCTCACAGATGCACTAAGACTCCGCAGGTAGGTAGGCCCTTGCTCCTGTAGGTTTCCTTCTTTCTTTCTTTCTTTTCTGATACAGGGAACCAGGAAAGGAAGAACCTTCCTTTTAGTGACCAAAGCCCACCCTTTGATCCTGTGAAATCAGTGGAGGAAATAGGCGAGTTAATGAAGTGGCTTCTCTTATAGAGAAAAACAGGACCTGAGTTTTAAGCCCCACCAGAACCATTTTATCACCACTTTATTTCATAGAACATTTTATATATGAAAATGTTGGGAAAGACATTGGTTAAAACCATTTGTGTTCAGCTCCAAGCTGACCTGTTTTTCACTTAGATTCAGGTATACTGTGGGTCAGATCATGCGCTGCAAGACAACTATTCTGTTACCCACAATTTATAAAGCAAGCACAGTGTACAAACTGCAGAGTTCAGAGACTGAGGTTTAAATCCTGGCGCTGCTGCTAGTGGCTGTGGGATCTGGGGCAAGTCACTAAACTGTTCTAGGGCCTTCATTTCCTCATTGTAAAGTGCAAATAATGTCCCTCCCTCTTTTAGGTTACCATGAGAATTGAATGAGTGCACACACAGCACTGGGGATGTTACTTGGCCAGGGGTATGCTAGCTCGCTTTAGCTCTTCCGTGTTACCAAGAAGTCCCACTGCAGCATGATGGTTTATGTTTAATTCAGCAGCCTTCCCAGAAGGCCTTTTATAGCCCTGGCATTCTGGTAAGCTCTGGGGCTAGAGATGAATGATACTATCCATCAAGGAACTCACTCCAAGGAGATCAGTGGAAAGTCATTCTCATATGAGCAGCTCTACCTTTGGGGATTGTGTAAAGAGCTGTGGAGATGGGAATGAAGGCATAGCTCTGCCTTGGGTTTGTGTGGTGGGAGGGGATCACAGGTGGCTATAGAAAAGAGGACATTTGAGGTGTATCTCAAATGAGAAACAGAAACTTACCAGGCAGGAGGACAAGAATAAGCAAGTGCCTGGACATGGGAGCTACATTTCACAGTGGCTGGAAACACCTGTAAGGCATGTGCTGGGAAGTTGACGCTGGGCCAGATCTGGAAGGACAGTGTTAGGACTTGGTGGGGACCATCATAGCTTTCTGAGAATGGAATGACGTGACTTTTGTGTCTGGCACATGCCAGGGTGTTGTGGAGAATAAACTGGTGAGAGATCCCAGAGGCAGTGAATCTGGCCTGATGGGGCGAGGGGGCCAATGTGGTGGTGGGTGGGTAAATGTAATACATCCTGTAGGGCTAGGGCTGCATGATCATTTGGCTGAGGCAGTAGGAGACGGGAGGAAGGGTGGCTGTGGTGTAAGGTTTGTCAGGTTGGGTAGAGGGCGCTGTTTTACCAGAGGTGGAAACCAGGAGGAGGAGCCTCGGATGATGACTTTTGGTTCTCCTTAGCCGTGTACACTGTTTGGCAGAACTGTCTTTGGTAGTGCAAGGTCAGGGGTTTGGGCGATTCCCATGGGAGCTTGCTTACACAGGGAGGAGCAGTGGATCTGTACGGGAAATAATGAATAACTAAAACCTTTGTATTCCTAGTCTGTTTTGACTGTGAGCTCTGCTATATCTTGCTATCACTACCAACTCAAAAAAAAAAAAGGAGGAGAGAAACACCATAGAAACACTATTAGGTTAAAAGGGGTTCCTAGGGTTCATTCATACAGTGGATATTCACTGTATCAAAAGTGGCACCCTAGGGACACAGCAGTGAGTACACCAGAATGCTCCCAAGAAGCTGATGGTCTAGTGGTTAATAGAAGAGATGTGAACGAGGTGGCGTTTGCAAGCTGTTTGGAACTCCATAGGGTTAGTTCTCCCCAGCAACATAAGCCCTAGGTTCAAATTCTGGCTGCACAATTTACTGACATGGTAAGTTACTGTGGGCCAGTTATTTAGCATCTACCTCATTTTCTTCATCTTTAAATTGGGAGATAACAGTATTACTAACTTCATAGGGTGGTTGTTGTGAAAGTAAGAGAATTAGTGTGTGTAAAGTGCCCAGCACAAGGGCTCTCTTTCCTACCCATCACAGAGCGTCATGAATGACACTCCTGTAGCAAAACACAGGTCAGCAAGAAGAAAGCTAAAACAGATTAATCAAGTTTTATGTGCACAGGAGCCTTCAGAATGAAGACCCAGGTTAAATTATCCATTTTTATGCTTAGATTCTTGGAAGTGTAAAATAGCTTGTGCAGAATATGACTGGATAGAAAGTACGATTTATAGTGACGGAGGGAGAAGGAAGCCCAGCAAGGCCTGCTGTCCAGATTACCTTTGGTTCCTCAGCTGTAGCATCTCTCCTGTGGCCTCTTTCTGGAATGGTGGTGGGGAGGGTGGTTGGTCTTAGGACCTATAGTCAAAAATAAGGTCAGAGAATGTTACACAAAAAGATGGGGGGAGGAGATAGAGTAATATTTTTAGACTTTATGGCTGGCTTTGGGGAAAAAGGGTTTCTGAGTTCTATAACTTGCCTTTGGGAAAAAGTGTTCTAGTTTTGTATGATTTGCCTCAGAATAGGGGGTGAAACCAGTAGGTGTGCCGAAAGGTGAGAGGAACCTTGCTCCTGAGGCCTTCACTTTGTGCATCATGCACCCCGACCACTCGATGTAGCTATTCTCATATACATGCCAGACATATTTATGGAAAAACCTATGACTTTCAGGTAAAATAAGTTGGAATTTTCATAGTTCTGTGTCTAGCTAGAATGTTGCAAGACCCATCATCCTTACTATTTTGGGGTGATTATTTCTTTCCTGTTTTGTGTCTAGGGACCCAAGTAAAACTTGCCCAAAATGTTAGCATATCTAGCCCTGGCCAACAGCTTGGTGTTTCTTTTTTGGTTTCTTAAACCATTTTAAGTATATTTAAGTATACACTTCAGTAGTATTAAGTATATTCACATTGTTGTGGAACAGATCTCCAGAACTGTTTTCATCTAGCAAATCAAACTCAACCTATTAAAACAACACTAGTCCTTGATTGTCCCGAGGACCAGGCCCCGCCCTCCGTTGCCAGGTGGAGTCCCTCTCCTTGAGGCCTGCAGGAAAATTCAGCAGAACCTGAGTGCGCGGTGTGCGCTGGGGAGGCACTTTCACCTGAGGCGGGTTGAGTTGAGTCAGAATAAGGATGGCATCTCCTTGTAGAGCTTGTGAAGGTTCTGTCTTCCAGGTTACCCGTCTGTGACGTCACCTGGTCCTTGGAGCCGGGTGGAGGCATTGCATTAGGGCAGGACAGTCTAACAAGCCTGCTGTACTTATAGTTTCAGTCTCAAGCCCAGGATGGTTTGAGTTTGAGAGGCCCAGTGTAGCTCCACCTGAGAAGGTGCAGGACAGGCTGGACTGCTGGCTGCTTTCTGGAAGCTGACCTTGTGCCCCGTAGATGGGCATCTTGAAAGACTTAATGACAGCCCTCATTTGTGGGACGTGTTTAAGTTTGTAAAATGTTTATAGACAGCATTGCAGAAGATGTTTTTTTCCTCCCTGCAACCTGTGGTTTGGACCATGCGGGGATCATTATCCCCTTTTCCATAGCTGAGAGGTTAAGTAACTTGTTTGAGGTCACCTAGCTAATTAGTCAGGGCTCAAAGGCAAATTCTCAATCTCAGGATTTCCTACTGTAAAACCCATGTTTTTTGCTCGAATACCGTGTAGCTGCTGGAATAAGTATAGCCAGAAGTACTTACTTCTTGAGGGGGCACAGAAGGATGGGCAGGGCATGAGATGTGATCCCAGTAACATCCACTTGGTGCAGGGTGTTAGAAGAATGTGATCTAATACTGGAAGATACTCCCAGTGAGCCTCTCGCTCTTTTTTTTTCTTTTTTTGTTCTGGAGATTGAAACAGGACCTCGAGTGTGCCAAGCACATAGTCTGCCACTGAGCTACATCCCCAGCGTCAGCTCATGCCTCTTGATATTGTCCCATCTTGGGTGTGTGGGATCCCAGATGGTACACACTTTTGTTTTTCCTGTGTATTTCCTGTAGTACTGGTCACAGGAAGTGGGAGAGGCGCAAGCAGGGCTGAGAGAGGAGTCAGGTGTGACCCATGCAGTCCTCCCTCCACTTGGGAACCAGCTCAGGATGATTCCAGGATGTGACCAGGGGCACTTGTGTACTTTGCCTTGCTTGCTCATCAGGCAGGAGCCTCTTCTATGTCGTGTACACTTTGTAGGTGAATTGTTTTGCATTTACAGGGTATTTGAGCAGATGGTTGGTTTGTTTTCCAGTCTACAGCTGAGTCTAGAGTGTTCTTTGTGTTCTTTCCCTGTATTACCTGAGCTCTGATAGTCCCATTGTGTACTTTCCCCAGGAAACAAGCATTGTCAAGTAGAGCGTCCACAAAGATACCTTTTTCTCAAGTGGACTTGTAGTTATGTTGCCATGTACAGGTTGTTTGGTCACTTTTATTTTGTGCTTATAATGAGGACTAACAGTGAACTTCATGCTTTCTCTAATTGCAGATTCATGGGAAGTTTTACCCACAATACACATGGCCAGTTTCCCCTCCATTGTATCCAGCGATATAAGACATATGGTGCTTTTCTTTAGACCCTAGTGCATGAGTGCTAGAGGCAGGAGGGGCACCTGACCTTGACAGGAGAGGGGGGGTGAGGGAGATGGTTCTTGAGGTCCCAGGGTGGGTGATAGCTGTGTTCTGTCTTCATTCTCAGTGAGCAATGGCAGGCGCTGGTGAGCGCAAAGGCAAGAAGGATGACAATGGCATTGGCACAGCCATTGATTTTGTGCTCTCCAATGCCCGGCTGGTGCTGGGGGTGGGTGGAGCAGCCATGCTGGGCATTGCCACACTGGCAGTTAAGCGGGTAAGTGCACGCAACCAGGGCCAGGGGTGGGAGGTAGGAAGGCAGCCTTACCAAGTGGAACAAGGCTGTGATACTGCTAGTCTAACTTGGTACTGGAATTAGAGGAGACCTTAAGAGAATTCAGTAAGTCTGCTTCTTGGACTCTGCCTTAGTGAAATGATTGGAAATACGAGTTAATTTATCCTGGCAAGTAAAACTTGCAAATAACCTAAGAATCCTTCTTTAAAATAGTGGCAGTCCACCACTTGTATACTTCTGTTTTTACTTTTTTTGTTTTAAACATTTATCTCTACCCGCATTCTGTATATTTAGCTGTTTGTTATGTATTGCCTATATCTTCTGGTTAGACTGGAAACCGTGTGAGGGCAGGGATTTGGGCCTCTTTGGTTTGATGGTTCATTCGTAGCACCTAAAAAATGCCCAGCACACAGTATCCCAATAGTCAGCCTTCTTTATCTGTGGGTTCCACATCCATAGACTCAACCAATCACAGATTGAAAAAATTTAAAACTTGTCTGGGGGTTGGGGATATGGCTCAGTGGTAGATTGTTTGCCTTGACAATGTAGCATTTCCATTGCATTAGATATATTATAAGAAATCTAGAAATGATTTAAAGTATATAGCAAGGTGTAGTATGGTGCCATTTTATAGACGGAATTTGAGCATCAGAGGATTTTGGAATCCTCAGGATGTTCCCCTGGTACCAAGGGATGATTTTAACAGATTTTTTTTTTTTTTTTTTTGTACTGGGGATTAGACCCAAGGGCACTTTACTACTAAGCTATATCCTTAGTCCTTTGCATTTTAATTTTTTGAGAAAGGGTTTTGCCAAGTTGCTGAGAATCTTGCTAAATAGTTGAGGCTGACCTTGAACTTGTGATCCTCCTGCCTCAGCCTTCTGAGTAGCTGGGATTATAGATGTGCACTACCGTGCTTAAAACTATTTGTTAAATAAATTAATCATTGTTCAAAATTATGGTGTATTCATTATATATGAATGTACAGTCAGAAATCATGGAAGCATCCTAGTGATAGGAGGAAATGATCAAAATGATGTTAAATGAAAAAATTGTTTCAAAAGTACATGTAAGCATGGTGGTACATGCTTATAATCCCAGCAACGTGGGAGGCTGAGACAGGAAGATTGTAAGTTTGACTAACCTCAGCAACTTAGCTGGGGATGTAGCTGATTGGGGCCCCCCCCCCCCCCCCCCCCCGGGTTTAATTCCCAGTACGACCTCCACTTTAAAAAAAAAAAAAAACAGAGTAGTTGAGGGGGGATGTGGGTTGGTGGTAGAGTGCTTTCCTAGCATGTGTTAGGCCCTGGGTTCAATCCTGAGCCTTGGTAAAAGAAGTTGGCACTTACTAGAGCAAAACTTTAGGGGAGGGGTGTGTTGGAAGGAATAGAGGAGGGAAGGCGGGTGTATGTTCTGGGTCCTTTCTGCCATTTCAGATGTATGACCGGGCGATCAGTGCCCCAACCAGCCCCACCCGCCTGAGTCATTCAGGGAAAAGGAGCTGGGAAGAACCAAACTGGATGGGCTCCCCCGACTGCTGAACAGGGACATGAAGACAGGCCTGAGCCGGTCCCTGCAGACCCTTCCCACAGACTCTTTGGCCTTTGACACAGGTGAGAAAGGCTGGTACCCTGTTGGAACTGCCTCTGGATTGAGCCCTACTCCTTCGTTGCACAGACATTTCTTGAGCGCACACATCTGGGCATCGTGCAGGTACTTGCCCTTTGTGCCCAGCCCTTCCCTTTCTGGGGCTGAGGCAGCTGTGGACTGAGCAAGCATGGGAAGAGCTCACGTGCCTCTCTCTCTTGCTTTGGCAGATACATTCTGCCCGCCCCGGCCCAAGCCATTGGCCCGGAAGGGCCAGGTAGACTTGAAGAAGTCACGACTCCGCATGTCCCTGCAGGAGAAACTTCTTACTTACTACCGGAACCGGGCAGCCATCCCTGCTGGAGAGCAGGCTCGGGCCAAGCAAGCTGCCGTGGACATATGTGCTGAGCTCCGGAGCTTCCTACGGGCCAAGTTGCCTGACATGCCACTTCGGGACATGTATCTGAGTGGCAGCCTCTATGATGACCTGCAGGTAACACGGCAGTTCACAGAGGGTGGGACTGGGCTGACCAGAGACGGGTTCTCCTGCTCGTGGACCTGCCCCGCGCCAGCACTTGTCTTTTGCTACTTCTTTAACCCCTTCATTTTTAGTCATAGTCACAATTTGGAGAAGGTGTAAAAAACTGCTTCCTGTTCTTGTCCCCATCTCCTTTCTGGTTTCCTCACTATGTGGATTGCTTTGGTGACATGAAAGAATTCTTGGCTTATTCTTGTTGGGGAATGCAAGATGGTTGGGCCTGTGCGGGGAAGCATGTCCCTGAGCAGAGTAAACCCCTCCAAACCTTTTTAATTCTGCTCTGGCAGGTGGTGACTGCTGACCACATCCAACTTATCGTGCCCCTTGTGCTGGAGCAGAACCTGTGGTCATGCATCCCTGAGAGGACACGATCATGAATGTCCCTGGCTTCTTCCTGGTTCATCGTGAGAACCAGAGTACTTTCCTCGTGGCAGCAGTTACTGGGACGCTTGTCGTCGGGGGCTACCTCTCCCCAAAGACAGTAGCAGACACTTTTGAGAAGGTAGTGGCTGGCTCTATTAACTGGCCGGCCATAGGGTCCCTCTTGGACTATGTGATCGGCCAGCTCCACCTCCAGAGGCCCTGACACTTGAAGTGCAGTATGACGGGACAAACATCTTGTCATTGACTTCCTACCATCGTTGACCCTTGGTGACACAGTTTTGGTGGCCAGACCACACCAGCTAGCCCAGTATGACAACCTGTAGCGGCTGAGTTTGCGTCCTGCCAAGCACGTCTGCAGGCTTTGGACCAGGCTGAATCAGGCTGCCAATCGCTGTGCCTCAAGATACTCAAGGCCATATGCAAGTCCACTCCAGCTCTGGGCCCCTCACTGTCAGCCAGCTAACCAATGTCATCCTCCACTTGGCCCAGGAGGAGGCTGACTGGTCTCCAGATATGCTAGCTGACCATTTCCTGCAGGCTCTGAGGGGACTCATCAGCTACTTAGAGGCAGGAGTCCTGCCCAGTGCCCTAAACCCCAAGGTGAACTTATTTGCAGAGCTCACTCCTGGAGAAATAGACAAATTGGGATACACTCTCTATTGCTCATTGTCTGAGCTGGAAATGCTGCTGCAGACCTAGGGCAGTGAAGGCCAGAGCAGGGGTTGGGCGGTCAGGCACTGGAGTCACCAATGGAGACAGCTGGCTACATGGCTGGTGCCTCACAGGGTCCCTAGGTGCCTCCTGTCTTGCTGGTCACCTTCCTGGTCACTTCATGCTGATTAGAGTGACATCTCGATCTCCTATTTTCTCACCCAACCCTTTTTATTTTTGTTACCAAACACTGTGCTCCCTACTTCTCACCTTGCTCCAGACTTTTTTTTCTGGAATAAATTGAGGCAGTACAGTGCTGGTCTGAGTTGCTGAGACAACTTGGGTGTTGTGCATTTTGGCCCAGGTTTCCTTTTGCCTCTCCTGTTCAGTGTCTTTTCCTCTCTTGTTCACGCCTTCTTTTTGCTCTTGTCCTTGGAGCCTGTCTACCTAATCAAGGTGTTGCCTTTTAGTTGAATATCACAGAAGAGCTATGACTGCATGTTTGCAAGCTGAACTTTGCAGAGTGAGTGCTGAGAGAGTATTTAAGGTTTCTTGGGATGAGGCTGTTGGAACCAGCTTTTGACCCTGGTTCCTGGAAAAAAAATCCATTCTCCCTGCCCCCTCAACTCATATTCTTAAGTGCTGATAGCATCTCTCCTGGGAACACTGTATTCAGCCCACATAGGATAAATGGATGCGGAGTTATTTGGAGATTATATTTCTTAGTGACCACCAGCAAGATCACAGGATGGGATGGGAGGGATGGGTTCAGAGGGCCTGGTGGAAGGCCTGGTGAAAGGCCTGCATGCCCACTGTCTCTCTCTCTGGCTCTTCGAGTCAGACAGATGAGAGAGGGCTGGGCCTGTGAGGATGTTCACATGGATGCTGGTTTTTTTCTCTTTCCTTCTCTGTTGCCAATAGAACAAGGTCTTGTAGGAACAACAGCCTCAGCAGCAAAGGCTCAGTGTCAGCTGGAAAACCCAGCCCCGGCTCATGCCTGGTTCCGTGTTTTCTCCCCCAGTGGGCCCTGCCTTTCTAGAATGCTGCCATTGAGCCACGGACAGGCCCAGCAGCCAGCCCTTCTTCCTGCAGTGTCTGCCACAGCAGTGGGAGAGGCATGTTTGCTGAGCTCTCCAGGCATCTCCAGAGGCCAAGGGGCAGGTGTACATGCACAGCCTTCTTCCCCTGGTCCTGCCTTTCACTTGGCAGCCAGGCAGATCGTGCTGTGAGGGAGAGAGCACCCGGATAAAACTGCAGGAGAGGGAGGCTGTAATCCCCACATTCCTTCTTGTTTCCTGCTGCTAAAATTGCACTATTTGTGGCAATGTATGTGTATCCTGAGGGTGGGGAGGAGTGTTTGATACACATCAGTGTGTCTTCCTGTTTTGTGTTTTTTCCTCTGTTGGAAGCAAGAGGCTGAGAGCAGTTCTGTTTCTGATCTGCTTATTCAGTATTTAGTTCTCTCCCATCAAGTCTTTCATGAATTCTTCACTACCTCTCCAACAGTGAGATTCTGGGAAGCTCTCTGCAGCTGTCTCATTCCTTCCCTGACAGTGACATGAAATGATTCTTTAAATAGCACTGACACCTCAGCAACCCAGAGTTTAGGGTAGAGATAGATGCCCCCCCCCCCCCCCCCCCCCCGTTGTCAGACAAGAGAAGTTGAGAACTGGGTAATAGGGTAACCTGCCTATTTAGTCTCTTCTCTGGGAATCCAGTTGTTTCTTTTGTACGCACTGAGCAAACTGAAAAGATGGAGGCAGGACCTTGCGAGAGCTGGGCTTCTGGTTGTCCGTCAGAAGCATAGGGGAGTTTAAAACAGCTGGTGCCTAAGTACCACCTGTGACTGGTGTAGGGAGGGGCGGAGCCTGACTGAGAGCTCCGCCAGAGCCCAGCAGAGTGGAGGGCTGATAGCAGCAGAAGCAGACTCTTGTTGAGATAACGGATTTGGTTTCCCTGCTATGAGTATTATAAAACTTAAAAATTTCCTAAGCTGCCATCTCTGACTAAATTCTATATGAATCATTGGAAGGAACTCAAAAAGAAGGGGAAAAAAAAAGCTTTAAAGACCCTTAAGATTTCAGGGAGTCCAAATTATCAAAGGCAAGCATAACCGAATTTAGGAAAAGAAATGAGTTGATTTTCCTATCTTTCAGGGCAACTCTGACTTAGTAACTATGTTTCACAAAACCATAACTTTACCATCCTACAAGTAAAAGCCTCTTACAAGTGCTTAGTAGGAGCTTGGCCCTGTCTCGGTGGTCAGCTGAAGGACTGGGCTGGCTGTCCTCTTGCCATTTTCCTCACAAAATGTGAATGAAGGCCAAGTGCTCTGAGCTGCTTGGACGGAAGAGAGCAAATTCTGCCTTTTTTTTTTTTTTTTTTTTTTTTTAAATCTTTGGGGAAGATGCAGTGGCTATCCCCATCACTCTGCCTCTCTGTTCAGTAACTCCCACTTTCGCCTTGAAGGAACAGCAACTGCTCTTCCTTCTCCCTCTGGAGACCATTTTGGCACCATCTAGATTAGGCAGCCATATACTTGTGCTTGATGCCAAAAAATGCTCTCACTGTTATCTTGAACACCTGAAAATTCCATGTTTATTTTGGTTCTTCCCTGTTTTGCCTCTTCCTAAAAATGGTTCTGGATAGCAGTATTTTTCTTTTTATACTTGGTTGATTAAAACTAAAGAAATGGTGAAGCTCATGTTGAAAAAGCTATGTTGAGGCGGTCTCTTGGCATCTGGGTCTTGGCCCTTGTTTGTCCACCTGTTCACATTCCTGATGAGCTGATTTTGCTTCCTTGTTTTTCTGCTTGAGCTCAAATGGTTTAATGAGGAAGCATAATCTTCAGGATCTGGGCCCTGGGAGGCTCTGAGGGGGTGTCTGTAGGAAGGCATCGCCTTCTTGTGTCCAGAGCTTTCTGCACAGTACACTCTCATTGGGTGTGAGACTTTGCCCTCTTGCCTGAAGTTGAAGGCCAAGGAGAATGACAAGAAACCTTAGGACTAGAGCTGATTCCTGCCCCAGGTCGCAGGATGTAGCCTTTTTAGACATTATTAAGAGTGGCCAAAATACCAGAAATGTGGGTTCTGTGGTGAGCTGCATATAGGGTGTGTTTACCTTTTCCTTTTGCTTACCTAGTAGTCTCTTTAAGTTCTTGGTCCCTGAGGCCAGGTCCACAACTTGCCTTCCAGTCACTTGCCTGCTCTTCAGTGGTGGTTGATGTTAACCAATAGATTGGAATCCATCACCAGTTGTGTCCTGTCTTGGCTAGGACTATATAGGAGCAGCTTAGCCCTGAGACCCAGAGAACCGTTATACTTTTTTATCCTTGAGGAGGAAATTAAACTGGGAACACAGAGTTGTTCTACAGCTTGGGAAGAAGAAAATAAAAAAAATCTTTCCAACAATGGTGACTTTTCCTGTGTGATATGGGATACTTTACTATGGGAGTGCTGGGTCCTCATTTTCAGTCTGAAGCTGACATGCTTCACCCAAGTCTTCATAATGGAAAGGGTGGGACAAGTTTTACCTCTGGATTCATTTTTCTGTGGCCTTGGAGTGTTAAAACCGAGGAAGTGTTACTTCTTAAATTCTCAACCATTTGCAAGGTCATCTATCAGAAAAAAGGAGGGACACCCCTTCCCAGGGGGCCTGAGTTACACTTCTGAATAATGGCTCAGGATTCTTACTGTTTTTGCACTGAAAGACTAAAAGTTCTGTATGTCTCATGATATTCCACGCGGAAAGGAAAACCACACGTATGCCAGCATCCAGAATGCCTTGGATTGTGTTCTAGTTGCTGGTTTCCTGTGAATAAATAGTAAGGAGTCCTCTGCGGAAGTAGGTGATGTCATGGGGAAGAGGCATGGGGATTGGGAGGTCAGGGCCAGAAACCCGAGTTATAATAATAGTAACAATCACAACCAAGTGCCGGCCACTTAGGCACCGGCACTGTGCTAAGTGCTTTACATATATGGTCTCACTCCATTCCTGGGACGGGGATACTCGTTAAATCTCATTTTGCAGATGAAAAAAGAGGCTCAGAAAGGTATGTCACTTTGCCAAATGTCCCAGCTAATAAATGACAAAGCCAGCACTCAGAAATGGTATTTGAATGGCAGACACAATTGGAAGCGAAGGTTTCTACCTTTACAGGGCCGGGCTGTAGAGGGGGTTGGAGGGCAGGGAGGTTTCCCAGCACTCCGGCTTCCCGGGCGGCGGGGAGCTGGCCCTGCCCACTAGGACAACTGTTTCCAAACAACCCCAGCAAAACGACCCCGAGCAAGCTTCTCTTCACAGGGCCATTGGGATGCCTGGGAGCTGATCAGAACTTCGTTCTTAGGGGAGTCGAGCCTACGAGAACCAAACCTCCTGTCATAGACCGCGCGCATCACTTAGTAAAGCAGCAAACTTTAATTTCAGAGTGGGCAATGTGAAAACAGAACAGGGAGACAACATGCATCTTCCGGGCCTCGGGTTCAGATGAAGGTCGCAGAGCTGGCCCTGGAGGGTAGGTGGGCAGGGCTCGGGTGACCTGCCAATGAGGCACCAACAGGAGCGTCGTCGCAGTTCCCCTTTTCCGCTGCGGTCCTCGAGCCTACCTGGGGGGCCAGGTGTCACCCGCTGTCGGCTCCACTGGAAAGCAAAGGTTTGGGCCAGGTGACTTTCGGGGACCTTTCCGGGTGGGCAGCAGCCCAATCGGTCCGCAAGGGAGGGCATCTGGCGGGCGGGACCTGGGCTGCGACAGGTGGCTAGTTCCGGAAGAAAAGGCCCCAGGGGCCAGGCCCGGCTGCGATTATTTGGGACGTGCTGGGCAAAGCTGCCTGCTGGCGGAAGCCGGCCCGTTTTTGGCCGCTCCCCTACGGGCCGGGATGAAGGAGCCACTCTAGCTGGGTGGTCTCAGTCAAAAACTAACAGAGGTGCCCGCCCTGCGATGGCCGCCTACCCGCCCGGATCGTGGGCACCCTGGCTGAACAGCCCGCCTACCTCAGGCCCGGAACCAATAGGAACTCAAAATAGACATGATTCACCATGGACGGGCCAATCAGCTCGACGCGCGCTTCTCGTCAGAATCTCGCGCGATAACCAGACGGCCTCCTTCTTAAAAAAGCTTCCCTGGGATGAAAACTTCTCTCCCCGCCCTCTCGCTAACACCGGAAGCGAGGCGTGTCTGGGAGATCCCTCCGCGATCTACGGCGGCAGCGGGTGGGACGTGATTCTTGGGTCGTAGGGCTCTTGTAAAACAGTGCGTCCTTTTCCTTTCATGAGACCTTGAAAATAAGATCCTCTCCCTTCAAAACCACTTCCCCGACATACAGACTGGGCTGGCGCGGTTGGGGAGGTCGCACAGGTGCGAAAAGTGGGCTGATGGCGAGTCACGTGATCGCAGCGGAAGGATACACTTTGTGCTGTCAGTGACAGACAGGAGTCTATAAAGGACCGGCGGGCCTCGCCCCGGCCATTTCTGTTCCGTCCGCTTGTAAATGTAGAGTCGAGACTGAGTGCGCGCCTTCCCTCCTCCCCTCCCGCAGGGTGCGCGGCCACCATGGCGTATTAGAGGCAGCAGTGCCTGCGGCAGCGTTGGCCTTTGCAGCGGCGGCAGCAGCACCAGGCTCTGCAGCGGCAACCCCCGACGGCTTAAGCCATGGCGTGAGTACCGGGACGGGCTCCGCCGGCGGGCACCCTGCCCGGCGGGGGTTTTCGGTTGTCTGGGCGCGGCTTCCTGCGGGACGCGTCGCCGAGGGGAAGCGGGTTTACGAGCGCCCAGACGCGCGGTCCTTGTTTTGGCGTCTCCCGGGCGCGGGCGCTCCAGGCGGGGCACGGCGCCGGGACTCCTTCCCGGGCCTCCTTCCTGGGCCTCGGCGCTCCCGGAGCCCGCGGGGGTCCCGGCCGCCCCGCGAACGTGGCAGCAACCAAGATGGCGGCGGGGCCGTGAGTCACGGGGCGGGGCGGCGGCCGTGGCCCTATTTGGAAATGGGGACTAGCGCCTTCCCCGGGCGACCGGCTGCGGAATGGCCGAGCCTTCCCGGGCGTCCATTTTGTGCAACCTGAGCCGGAGGCGGGGAAGACGACACAATGGCCCTGGTGGCACGTGCTCCCGACTCGCCACCACTGTGGATTTCAGATTTGTCTTTTGACTTATTAAGTAAGATGATGAGGTTCCCAGCCCAGCACACCTCTAAGTGGGACTTGCCTTCTGATTCCCCAGGCTTTTCACGGCATCCAGCAGCAGCGTTGCTGTAACCGACAGAGACATCTTCGAATTAAGCACATTCCTCGATTCCAGCAAAGCCCCACAACATGACCGAGATGAGCTTCCTGAGCAGCGAGGTGTTGGCGGGGGACTTGATGTCCCCCTTCGACCAGTCGGGTTTGGGGGCTGAAGAAAGCCTAGGTCTCTTAGATGACTACCTGGAGGTGGCCAAGCACTTCAAACCTCATGGGTTCTCCGGCGACAAGGCTAAGGCGGGCTCCTCCCAATGGCTGGCTGTGGATGGGTTGGTCGATGCCTCAGACACTGGCAAGGGTGAGTGGGCCACATGCAGCTACTCTTGTGTGGCCATTTGTGATGGGTGTGGGGTTAGGGGCTGTTTTGTGTGTTCGGGTGACTCCCGTCACTCTTTACTCTGAACTCTTTTGCAGAGGATGCCTTCTCCGGGACAGATTGGATGTTGGAGAAAATGGATCTGAAGGAGTTTGACTTTGATGCCCTGTTGAGTATAGATGACCTGGAAACCATGCCAGATGAGCTTTTGGCCACGTTAGATGACACATGTGATCTCTTTACCCCCCTAGTCCAGGAGACTAATAAGGAGCCCCCCCAGATAGTGAACCTAGTTGGCCATCTCCCAGAAAGTTTAACAAAAGCAGACCAGGTTGCCCCCTATACATTCTTGCAACCTCTGTCCCTTTCCCCAGGGGTCCTTTCTTCCACTCAAGATCATTCCTTTAGTTTAGAGCTGGGAAGTGAAGTGGATATCTCTGAAGGAGATAGGAAGCCAGATTCTACTGCTTATGGTACCATGATCCCTCAGTGTGTAAAGGAGGAAGATACTCCTTCAGATAATGACAGTGGCATCTGTATGAGCCCAGAGTCCTACCTGGGCTCTCCTCAGCATAGCCCTTCTACCTCCAGGGGCTCTCCTAATGTTAGCCTGCCATCTCCAGGTGTCCCTTGTGGCTCTAACCGCCCCAAACCTTATGACCCTCCTGGGGATAAGATTGTAGTACCAAAAGTAAAAGGCGAGAAGCTGGATAAAAAGTTGAAAAAAATGGAGCAAAACAAGACAGCAGCCACCAGGTACCGCCAGAAGAAGAGGGCGGAACAGGAGGCTCTCACTGGTGAGTGTAAAGAGCTAGAAAAGAAGAACGAGGCTCTGAAAGAGAAGGCAGATTCTCTGGCCAAGGAGATCCAGTATCTGAAAGATTTGATAGAAGAGGTACGCAAGGCAAGGGGGAAGAAAAGGGTCCCTCAGTAGGGTAGTCAGGAATGCTCTGCTTGTACATAGGTGTCTCGTGCTGAAGCGGTGTTGTAATAAATTATTTTGTAGTGAAAGTAACAGTACAGACTTACTGTGTTTCTTAATTCTGGTAAGTAACCCCTCTACAAGCACCCCCCACTTTGTATTTTCATTACAAATGAGCCTGGAGTGAGGTATCTTCAACTCCACTGGGCATGTGTCCTCAGATTGTGGGTTCTTTCCCTCCCTAGGGCAAAAGGCTGTTGGGCCAGTTGCATGGAGACCTTGTGCTTTTTACTCAGAACTGAGACAGTTGGCAGGGCAGGAGGGGCTGCCGGGGCTTCACCTGTTCTCTTGTCTGGCTTGGCACCAACATCTGTCAGTATCAAGATGAGGTCATCCAGTCCTTCAGCACACAAGAGGATTAGGTTCCTCTTAGAAGATTTTACGTTCCATGGAGGCCTCTTGGGGACACATTCCTGAGAGCAGCTCCCTGTGGTAATGAGGATCATATTCCCCACATTTAGATTCAGTGGAGGGGAAGGTTAACAGCCGCATGGCTGAGATGAAAGGTTTAATGTCCCCAGGAGGTGTAAGGAAGCGAGACTTAAGGATCTGGCCCAACTGGCATGTTGGGCGCAGGGCCCTGCTCCCCTTTTTTCGCTTTGAGTGGGAAGCTACCCATACAGGTTGTGTAGGTGTGGGTAAGAGGGAGGTGCTAGGCAAGGCCGGCTCCTTTGTCTCTTGCCCACAGCTGTCTACTGCAGGCCTCTAGAAATCAGGCTCGCTCATCACCTGGGCAGCCACTTAGCTAAGTGGGGAATTGCTGGTTGAAAAAAATGACCAATTCAGCTGCTTTCATAGATACTGTAAAATTATGCTGAGTCCTTTTTTTAAAAGAATTTCTAAAATTTTTTAGTTGGAACATCATATGAGGTGCTGAGAGTGGAACCCAGTGCTTCACCTGCTAGGCAGGCACTCTGCTGCTGAGTACAGCCCCAGCCCCCTGAATGCTTTTCTAAAATGAGGTGACAGGCTCAGTTGATTGGCTAGTGGGTGGTATGACTCCAAGGCACTTTAAATCCATGGGCCCCAGGATTTCTTAAGACAGCCATGTGGTTGTGGGGGTGACACTTGAGCTAGGGACTTGGAAAGTGAGGGCTGTGGTGGTGAGAATCTGGTTTCTTAAGATTATTCCACAGATTAAAGTTCTCTACACCGACTTGAGGTGAGTAGGAAGCCTGAGGCCCCCCTCATTGGCACAGTGTCGTCGCTGTTTTGTGCTTGAGTCCTGTTACTCTGTAGATTATTCCCCAAGATAAGAAATTAAAACCTACCCTTAACGCTGGCTGTAGGTAGCAGGTGTCCTGGGGGCAGTCCTCATCTTGGGAGTGGTGGTGTGACGGGAGTGCACTTGAGTTGAGGTGGATAGCAGCTCTGGAAGTGACTCAGCCACCCTGATGAGGCCCAGGTCAGGGTGGGGTGCCCTCATTTGGCAGGTGGCAAGAGCAGCATAGCCTGAGGCTGGCTGTGCTCCTGGCTCCAGCTAGGACCCCTGACCCTGAGGCATTCCATTTTTACGGGGAGGGGCAGGGAGCATCTGGGTCTATGGTGGTGGGTGTGACCTTGTTAGGAAGGGGCCCTCCAGCCTGGTCTGCCTTTCGCTATGAGCCAAGTTAAGCGCTGAGCCAGCTAAGCTGCTTAAAGCAGTAACAGCTGTCTAAGGAATGTGGTCCCCCCTCACGTCCCATCATTAGATAGTACCTTCTGTCCCTGCCTGACCTGGATGAACAGTAGGTTGAGCTTCCTAGAGCAGTTAGAGGCCATCTGGAAATGTGACTGATTCCAACTGCATTTTGGAAGTTACAGCCTCCTGTGTCCCCACCTAGGGTGAGAAAATAGTAAAGGCCTATGTGTGTGGATGGCAAACTCAAAAATTTCTTTTGTAGATACAGCATGCCCTTGCTAAGTATCAGGCCCTGAGTTTGTGTGCTAGGCAAAGGCTGTTACCGAGCAAACTGCCACTCCACCTCCAGCCTACCCATCACAGGACCTACCAGAAGCCGTGGGATCTCGGGCTAGGGGAGGGGTGCTTTGTAGAGGCAGGTTCACAAGAGACCAATGGAGGGTCCTCCGTGGGGCCATTGTGTGACTGAAGGGGTTCATTATTCCATGTGTACCTGTCCTGCACTGCCTGCTGGAAGGGCCCCGTCTCCCCCTGTGGTGGTGTAGCCTAAGTACAGCCTGCTCAGACTCATAAATTAGGTGCTGTGGGGAGTTTGAGGCATTGCTCTTACGTTCTTCCCAACCATGCCTTCCGTTTGCCTGCAGCAAAGCTCCTAGCAGCTGCAATTGTTATTTTTGCCTCCAGGGCCACAGCTGCAGCAGCACAGCCCTGGGGAGGAGGCGGAGAACAGCTCCCTGGAGGTCATCTACCCTGACGCTGAGCTCCTAGATTCATGCTGGGAGATGGGGGAGTTCCAGAGGAGCTGGAAGACCTCCCATAGAAGATCAGCAGCGCACACCCAAGTCCACGTTTATTTCAGCCCAGAAGCCCACCCAGAAGCTGCCTTTCTGCTCCTGGAGGTATAGCCTTCAAGGGCCCAGTACCTGCAAACAGCCCAGAGACCTCACCTGGGCAAAGCAAAAAGAAATATTCTTTTCTGGCAGGTGCAGATGGCTCCTCCCAAGCCTGCAGAAGTCAGCTCCAGGGCTTCCAGCTCATTAGCTCCATTACTGCCTTCCTGTGGCTCCAGCTCTGGGGCTTCCTTGAACCCAACTGGTCCTGCATCGCCACCTGCTGGCCGTGCCTTGCATGGTTGAGTCCCAGGTCCATCAGAGGCAGACAAGTCCTAGGAGGATGGGCCCAAGTGCCTCACCTCTGCTTCCCTACAGGAAGCCTAGCAGCCAAAGTATTCTTGCTGGAACTTCTGGAAGTCTTCCTCAGTGAACACAGTACCCTCAGCTGCCTTCTTCTTCTTAGTCTTGGTCACAGGTCGGTCACAGGCCTTGCGGCCCTGGTTTTGGCGCAAAATCTAGAAAGTGTAGAGTGAGGGCAAATCACTTCCATTATCAGAAGAGCAGACCAAGGCCACAGGAGAATATGGCTCAGGGTAGGGCCGGACCAGCCTCCGCCCAACCACTATGCTGACCTTTAGGGGTTGGTCCAAATTCCACCCTGTATTCAGAGCTGAGATAGCTTGGATTCAGGGGAATGGCCTCAGGCATCCCTCTCCAGGTCCCTTCCTACAGCCTGTAATCCAGGACAAACCTGCTGGGTCACAGACTCCTCCACCACGCTTCTCCTGCTGGTCATAAACTTCAGGTTTGCTCTGAGGTAGTCTTGACACTCTCGCTTCTGGTACTCAGCTGTGGGTGGCACGCAAGGAGCCTCATTTTAGATGTACTCTTTGGAAGTTTTCGGGGTCCCTAGCCCTGCCAAAGGCCCCATCATCCCTTCCCTGGATAACTGCAAGTCTGGGCACTTTTTGACCAAATCTGTTCTCCACACAGATCCTGCTAAAGCCTCACCTCTACACCCCTGGGGCTCCCAGTTGGTCAGGACTCATTCAACAAATAGGTTCTGAGCACAAACATGCCAGGCTCTGTTCTAGGTGTTGGGCACACAGTAGGAAACAAAAATGCCTGACCTCATGGAGCTTATACTCTAGTGAGAAAAGAAATGGGAGACCAGGTAAACTATTTCTGAGAGCCATTCACTTTACAGAGAAAAATAGAATAGGAAGCAGAAAAGGGGAATGCCAGGGGTAGAGGGTTGCAGTTTCAATATGGGAAGGTCTAAGAAGCCAAATGTCACTGGAATGACAGAAGAAAGACCTAAAGGATAGAGTTGTGGATATTTGGGGGAAGGGAGCAATCAGTTCAAAGACTAAAGCAGAAATGTGACCATGTGTTTGAAGAACAAAGTGGTTGGTGTGGGGAGGAAGCAGGTCATGCAGGGCCTCACAGAACACTGAAAAAACTCTGGCTCTTACTGAGCACGCTGGGAGCCACGGAATGGTGAAGGTAAAGGAAACAGGCCTGAGGATTGTTCAAGATGGCCTTGGTTGCTGATTAGAAGGCGCCTACTGGGCGAGGGGTGGGTGGAAAGCAGAGACCAGCAAGGAGGCTCTGGCAATAATCCAGGCAAGAGATAAGGCATCTAGACCAAGGGCAGCCACAGAGGTATTCCATTGGTTGGCTGCCAAGGCTCGCTGTTCCTTGTACCATCAATTATGTGCCCAGCCCTGGGGGGACACCACGGCCACACACAAGGTCAAGGGAAGTCAGTGGTGTGAGGAGGGAACTCCAGTAACAGGGTGGCGAAGAAAAGGGCTGAATGGGCAGGAATGACCTCTTGGGGATTGGGCTCCTTTGCACAGCGTACGTCACTGATGCTCCCTTAGGTCTCACTGCCCGCTTCCACGCCTGCTCCTGCTGCTTTGTCCTTGCAATTGTAACTCCTGTAGCAAATACCGGAACACCTCTCATGCACCAAGCCCTGTGCCTACCATCCTGCCTACACCTGCTCTGCCCAAGGCTTTCTATCCGTTAATAGCAGCACCACCCCTAGGACGTTCTAGAAACTGGGCTCCCTCTTCGCAGTGAAGTCACCACTGAAGCCCACCAATGCTCCCTCTATGTATCTTACACCTGCACATTTCTCTTGTTATCTGCTGCTATCACCGCTGCGCCGGCCACAGCACCTCCCACCTAAATGAAGCAAAAGAGCAGGATTCTGGAGACACACTGCCTGGTTTCCACCTGTTTCATCTGGGAAGGTGTTTGTTTCTGCATCTCTAAAATGGGGGTGACGGCTGTGCCAACGTCACAGGGTTGGTTTGAGGATCAAATGAATTACCATTTGCACAGGGCTTAGAACAGCACCTGGCAAGGTATTAACTGTCAAATGCTCCGTCTTAACATGCTACCTTCACCAGTCTTTCAGATTTTTAAAGGCCACAAGTTCCCTTCTGACTCAGGACCTCTACACATGATGTGTTTCCTAGAATATTCTTCTACCTTTCACCTGGACACTCTCACACCTCCCGTGTCATCCTAAATGTTACTTCCTCAGGGAAGGCGGACTTGACCTTTTAGTCTCAATCCCTCTCGGCGCACCGTGGTCTCTTACATCCCCGCCAGGACTGTGGTCCAGGAGGGCGCGTTACTACGTGTTTCCTCCACCTCCGTGTGTCCATGCCCGCTCCGCTCCCGACACGACAGGTATTCTAGCAACACCCAGGGAACGTTTCCAGTCCTGCTTCAAGCGCTTCTCCTCCAGGGCCGTCCCCGAACCCTTCCCCAACTCACCCAGCGCCGACTTGGGCACCTTTCCCTTAGCTGAGTTTCGCAGTTTCTGGGCCTGGCTCGCCTTCGCCTTCCGAGCCCGCTTCGCCCGAGTTCCGCTCGGTTCGGCCTGGCTTGGCGAGGCCCGGGAGGCTGTCGGGAAGAGAGGAATGGGCTTTGGTGGTGGGGCTCCCGTCACGCTGGGCTAAGTCCGGCCCGGGTCATTCCTCACCCCGGGGCTTCTGCCGGCGGCCCCCACCGTCCTCCTGCCCTCGCCGGTCGACCCCGGGAAATCCCTCCTCACCCTCGGATTCCGCCAGCAGCTCGAGACCCCTTCGCAGCAACGCGGCCGACATGACTGCTCCCGGCCCGGCCCACACTACTTCCGTCCTGGCGGCGCTGCGGGTCTCCGCGGAAACCCGAGGCGAAACGAGGGTTCCGGAGTGGACGGGCGGAAGTGCCCCCCCCCTTATATAGGACGCATGCGTTAAAGTTTTACTCCAGCGCGGAGGGAGGGGCGGGAACTGGGAGCGGACCGACGAGGAAGGACACATCAGTAGTCCAATCCTAATCCAACAGGCTCCTTGCGCGTCAAACCACGCCTTCTCCCGGAAGTTCCCTGCAATAGCCCAGCCTGGTTGGTCAATTCTTTCGGGTCCCGCCTCTCCGCAGCGGGCGAGGCGGGGCGCGGGCCGAGCGTTGGCATTCTCTAGTTTTAGGACGGGAAATTGTGAGGCGCGTTTAATTGCCAATGCTTGGATCCTTGCCGGCGACGTGCCGCAAGGATCGAGCACAGCGTGGGATCCATCCGTCCTCCATTAAGCCAGACATTAAAGACGTTTGCAAAAATGCGGAATAATGTATTTTTGTTTTGAAAAAAATAGTTTTTTCTTAAAATGTTTGTTATCAATGAGTTTTTTCTGTTTAGTGAATTAAATATTTAAAATATTTTGTTCTAGTTTCTAATGTGTTAAAGATCAATAGATCAAAAGTTTTTGGGGGCCTTAAGTTTTTAAGAGGGTAAAGGACGTTTTAGACCCCAAGCTCCGAGCACCTCTGGCCTAGCGATGGCTCTCCTGGTGGGAAGGAGCCTGCTTGTTCGCGGTTCCATGGGCAGCTCCTAGCCCAGCGCTGGCCTGCAGGAGGCGCGCAGCACCATTCGGTAAATGAGTAGCAAATGAAAAGGGGCGACTGACTTCACTGGGCAAACATGTTCTGAGGGCCTTCTGTACACCTGGCACCATAGCCTGGGACACTGAGATGCCTCAGCTGGTTCTCCCTGGTAGACCTGACGGTCTAACCTTCAGCTAGTGCCCAGGGAGACCGCATTAATAACAAAATGTACATCCAGGGTCAGGGTCCTGCCTGCTTTCCCCACTTTATAGATTAGAACAAGCTGAGGAATCAATCCAATGAGGTCACAGGTAGTGCCATGCCTAGGCATCAGCACAGACAGAGACTGATTTGGATACTCCTGCACCAGCCACCCAGGAAGCAGCGCTGTGGTTCTGCATGGGGCCCTGCAAGCCACCGGGACAGGAAAGCCCTCGGAGGATGAGGAGGAACTGACCCTGTGTCGGGGTGGAGGATGTTGGAGGCTGGAGGATGCTGTAGGGAGAACCTTTCCCCTTGACACAAGAGTGCCCCACAGAAGAGGAAGAGGTGACAGAGGCAGAATGGGCTCAAGGGCTGTGCTTTTTAATTTTGTCCCAAGGACCCTTGGGGGCCCTGGAACCCAGTCATGTGGTCAGACAGGTGTCTCTTTCTTGCTTATAAAATAACCAAATTGTTTTCCTATGTATATTTGTTGTTTTTTTTTTAGTTGTTTAGTTGTAAATGGACACAATACCTTTATTTTATTTATTTATTTCTATGTGGTGCTGAGGATCAAACCCAGTGCCTCACACGTGCTAGGCAAGCGCTCCACCTCTAAGCTACAACCCCAGCCCACGTTTGTTGTTTATTGTCTATTTTCCTGTCCCCGCCCTACCCTCAGCTCCAGGAGGTCGAGAATTGTTTTACTGTTATACCCCTAGTGCCTGGAACAGTGCTTGGCATATAGTTAGTGCTTCGTAAAGGACAGGATGGAGAAAGGATGAGTTTGGAATGCTAGTGGGCAGTCGGCTGGAGATGCCCGGGAGGTCATGGGCTGTGGGATGTGCCGAGGAACAGAACTCAGCAGGGTAAAGGACCAAGTTGTCTCCTTCAGATGTGGCCTGGTCAGCACGTGGTCCCAGGTGGAGGAATTCTCTGTATTCCAATGTCCCTGGGGCTGGGTGGATCTACGTGGGTCTGGGTGGATCCCTGTGTGTCCCCTGCCCAGCCAGGCACTCGGTGCTCCACCACCCTGGAGGGGAAAGGAACTGATGGATGGAGGGGTGCTGGATGCTATTTCTGCACCTGCACCACTAGGTGGCGCTGCAGGACAGCTTTCTTGCCCTCTTCTGGCGCTGCCCTCTTGAGAGCCTCAGCCCCAGTGTGGGGCCAGATGGCCCCTCGGCCTGGGCTGGCTCTTTGCCTCTGGCACTGTATGGCCAGGCTCCCTGTGGTCCCTGTCCTGCAGCCTTTCCTGCTCTGGGTCAGACGTCCCTCCCAGGTCTGGCCAAGATGGGGAAACTGGGGCAGAATCACCAGGTTGACTGCCGATGGAAAGGGCACAGAGGACAGCTGGGCACTCAGCACTGGGGGGCGACGGGGCTGTGTGACCCTAGGTAATCCTTAGCAGAGCCTGGGCTTCCTCTTCTAGGTGAGTGTAGGAGCCTCGTAAGCACCTGGAACAGGGCTGGGGTGTGCTGGTGCCCGGGACCACCCACAGACAGACCTACCCACTGCCGTTCCGTGTCCTCCGAATCCAGCAAGAGCCAGGTGGGTGCGGCAGCCCCTCGGGGCCAAGTGGGCCACTCTACAGCCTACCTATGGATGCCCACTACCTGCCAGGCTTGTTTTGGGCGCTCAGGGTGGGCAGCTGCTTCTTGTGGGTCTCCCTGTGGGGATGGTGGGTCAAGAGGACTCACAGCAGGTCCTGATCCTGGCTGTGTGGCCCTGGGAGAGCTGCTTTACTGCTCTGAGCCTCAGTTTCTGCATTGGGTCCCTGCCAGGCCCTGGCTCCACCCCTGGGTGTCCCGGTATGTGCTCAGCTGGGGCCTCTGACCACATAGAGGCACCATCAGGGTAAGCGGAGGGGTGGGCACCCTCTAGCCCCTGGGGCCCCTGTACCCCATCCCTGTCTTCTTCCTGGCCTTGCGGGACCCAGCTCTGCCTGGGCCCCAGGCTCAGGGGGGCGTCTTCTAGGAGGCCTCCGGCGTGAGCCAGCGTGCGAGTGTGTGCGTGGAAGGGACGCGCAGGAGCTTTCTGACCCGAGAGTTGGGGCACTCGGAGTCCTGGCTTCGCTCTGCTTTCTTCGTCCCATCCTTCCCTTCACCTCCTGGTCCTATCTCTGGCTCTCTGGCTCTCGGGTTCTGTCCCTGCCTGCTCTCTGTCCCTGTGTCTCTGCGTCCTCTCTCTCTTCTGCCCACTCCTGGCCTCTGGCCACCTTCAGATGGAAAACCGGGTGGAACTTGCAATGGCCTTTTCAGGCCGAGGGTGAGTGCACCTCCCTGCCCCACGCCCGTGCCTCCCTGGCCGTCCGCGGCTTTGGAGAGCTCAAGGGGAACCGCCTCTGCGGATGGGCTCTGGGCCTCCAGGCCTCTGGGCCTCTCAGCCTCTCCGGGCCGTCTCCCTCGGTCAGCGGCTCTTTCCTGAGGGTGTTGCTGTGTCTCACCAGGGAGGCTCCAGGTTCCCTTTCTCCTGACGGCCTGGCACCAGGCCATCGCCCCTCCTCTGTTCCCCAGAGCCACGTCCCCCTGTGGTAGGAGAGGAGCCTTGGGAGGTGGCAGTGCTGGTGGTTTCCGGGGCCTGGGAATGACACAGGGACAAGGCTCACGCAGCCGTGTGCCTGCAAACGTGCCACCTTCCCTCTCTGGGCCTGTCGTCTCCTCTCAGGACCGGCCTTTGAGAAGTGTCCTCCAGTTGTCCTCCTGGGGAGGGTGGCAGGCCCAGGCAGGGCTCCTGGCTTGCGGGGCAGTACTTTGGAACCAGCCTGCATAAGTTTAAATCCGGGCTTTGTCACTCACTAGTTGTGTGACCTTGGACAAGTCACATAACCTCTCTGTGCCTCAGTTTCCTCATTTGTGAGTTAGATATGATAGTCCCCACCTCACAGTCCCTTGCACTTGAGGTGTTGCCCTTGCCGTTGCACCGGACGCAGAGCAGCGCTATACGTTCACAGACCCGTGATGGCTCGCTGGGTTGCCGGTGGGACCTGTGTCCACAGCCCTGAGCCAGACCTGCACAAATATGTGGCACAGGGTCTCCATGTCCTGGGGTCAGTGCCCCATAGGTGGGAGGCCACAGAGGACGGCTCGGGGGCCTGGAATTGGAGGACTGTTCAAATGCAGCCTTTGCCAGGCACAGCTGTGTGTCCTCAGGGGCTGCACCACCTCTCTGGGCTGGGTGGGGTGGGCGGGGCTCCCGCAGGGTGGAGGAGGGCTCCGCTGGCCGCGTGCTCACCGCCCAGTGAGGCCTATGTGTGACCCTGGGGCTTGCCGGGTTCAGGGTGGCACCCCCAGACAGCAGCAGCCCCAGGCCAGCAGCCCTGTGGGGGACCCAGGAGAGGCCCCTGGGCTCCTTTTCCATGGATTTGGAGGTAAGAGGCTGGAAGGAGCTTCTGGGAATTCTCCAGGGAGGCCTGGGATCAGGCGGTGATGGGTGGGGGTCAAATGGGGTCTTTTCACTGGCTCCACCCCCGAGTGGCCAAAGACACAATCTGTACCAAGTTGCTGTGTGACGGGGAGCATACCTTCCCCTCTCAGGCCTCAGGTGCTCCTGGGATGCGAGGGGGTGGGTCCCAGTCCTGCCAGGCCCCCGGGGACACTGAAGGGCCGTGGGAGAGAGGGGTGAGCCGGAAGGCTTGAGGCCCCTCAAGCAAAGGCCCCTCTCTCCAGCCCCCTGGCCTCCCGGAGGCTCACCAGCAGAGAGCGGTCAGAGGGGCCACCGAAGGTGGGGCCCTGGGAGCCGGGCTCTGGGACGTGTCCTCACTGTGAAATCTCAAGTAAGTCCCTCTCTGCTCTGGGCCTCAGTGTCCCCATTGGGGCAGTGGGGACAGACTATCACCCAGGTGGGGCAGGAGTGCTGTATAGAAGTGCCACTGTAGGGCTTTGGAAGGGGAGCAGTTGGGGCTTGGGTTGGTCCTGGGACCTCAGGGGACTCAGGGATGAGGGGGATTCAGGTTCCCAAGTGGGTAGGTTGGGACTGGAAGGGTTCTATCCCTTTTAGCCTCAGCCCTTTAATTCTAATTATTTTTCCATTAAATTGCCAATTTTCAACACACACCTGGCATGGAGGCCCTGTTGTCCTGGCAACGAGGTGGGGGGAGGGGGCGTGGTCTCCATCTTCTGGCCGGCAGGGCTTGCCTAGAAATTCCCTTCTCCCGGCCCAGGGCTCAGAGCCTCTGGCCCGCAGCTTGGGGGACCCTGCCCCGAGGCTGGGTCTTCAGGGGCAGGATGGGGTAACCCTGCACAAATGCCCTTCCTGGCCGTGTTTTCCCCCTCTGTGACCTGGGGATGACAAGCCCTCTCTCGCAGGGCTGTCCTGAGGATCCAGCACCTCAGCGTCTGGGCCACCGAGGAGGCGGGCTGCCCTCCGGGGTGCTCCCACCCCTCCCCGTGTGGACTCCTGCCCTGGGGTCCCTGTCTCTGCTCCAGCTGTGGACAGGAGTGGCCCCGCCTGGCTCTCCTTCGGGAGCCTCTGACTTCATGCTGTCCTTTCCTTACCAGGGGGTCCCTCCTGCCGCCAGTGGAGCCCATGCAGGGAAGGACAATTCAACCGGCAGGAGGGGTGACTCTGAGGAAGTGGTTATGTCCCCTCTGCTCTCTGTCAGGAAGCCCAGATTGGGTTGTCATGAGTGTGATTAATCACACGATTGTGTTGTACTACGCTGTTACTCAACTGCTGTAAATGTTCATTCCAACTTTCCAGAACTTCTAGTGCACGCCCGTTCCCTCAACGATTTCTGATCTTTTATTTTACCTTTTAAGAAAACCCCTTTAGAAATAGCTGAGAGTATAAATAATAAATTAGCAATTAGGACAAGAGAGAGAGAGAGAGAGGGACAGCGAGTGAGCGAGATTGGGCACACGGCTGTTCTGTGCCGACCTTTTAGTCCCTAAGCTTCGGTGATTGTGGCAGTATATGGGGAGCCAAGAGGGAAGGATGTGGTGTATGTGTGGGGCGATGGCTGGAAAGCGCTTTTGAGTTTTGAATACTAGGCTGGTAAGAATGCATCCCAGCAAGAGCCAGGGTCCTGCACAAGCTGGGGGCCTGATCATGTGATCGAATTCTCTCACCGGTCACAGCAGGACATTCCCACCCTCTCCCCTATGCTCACCCAGCAGCCTCGGCCCTTAGGAGGGCACAGGAAATGAGTTCTGGCTGATGAAATGTTGGTGAAGGGGAGGGTGCCATCCCGAGCCTGGCCTGGCCTGGTCTTGAAAGCAACCTTTGCAATCTGTAGCTCATGTTCTTCGCTGCTGTGACCTTGGGAACAGATGTTGTGGGTGATGGGAGCTGTCCAGCCTATAAGCAATAAACCATTGTATTAAAATTCAGAGACTTCGGGTCTGCTTGTTGTAGCAGTGGAGCCTAACATATCCTGACTAATGCGCCTCTTGGTTCCCTCCTGATAATCTCTGGCGCCCCTCAGGAGGCCATGCTGTGCTCTGGGATGTCCTGTGCTTCAAAGGGCCCAGAGGCGGGATGAGAAAGGGCAGGCTTTGTCATGGCTTCTGAGTCCTGAGCCTGCGGGGCTGGTCCTCCTGAAGACTCAGTCATCACAGATGCACAAGGTGCAGAAGCCCAGGTCTCTGCTGCCCGTCCACCCTGGCCTGGAGCTTGCCTTCGGTCAGACCCTGGGGGCTTCCCCAGCTCTGGAGGAGGGAGCCTGAAGGTCCTGTGGTGTCTCAGAGGGGGACTACCAGGAAAGCAGCGTGGGGTGGGGCTCTCTGCCTCCCGCCATGTCCTTCTTGGTAGCTGGGGAGAGTCAACAGGCCCTGAGTCCCCTTTGACCACCCAGAGAAGGCATGAAAGGTCTCACTCTGCTCACCCCATGGGATGGGTCAGCGCTGGGCGGTTGGGGTTGTCCTTAGGCCCAGAGCTCCCAGCTGGTGTGTCCTGAGGGATGTGGCCAAGGGAGAGTCATGGGATCTCAGAGGAGGAGGTCACAGAGATGGGGCACAAGGCTCCACCGAGGACCCTGCAGGGGCTGGTTCTGTTCAACCCCAACCCAGCATATCCCGAGCCTACCCTTGTCCCTCTGTGTGCTGTGGGGACACAGTGGGGCATTCCGCCATCCCCACTACCCCAGGGTCCGATGGGGGATCCAGGGCACACAGTCACCCTGAGCTGCTGTGACTGGGGCCTGTGGTGCCAGAGGAGAGGAGAGGAGGTGGCCGGAGGTCTCAGACACCAGGCCAGCCCTGCGTTCTGAGGGCACTGATTCACGGAGCCAAGCAGACGAGGATGCAGGCCCCTCACTCACAGCCAAGCGGGCACTTCACACCAGCAGAGTGTTAAAGTACGTGGAGGCCCTTAGCCCTGCCCGAGGACCCAGGGAGCCTCAGGAGGGCTTTGGCTTGGGCATAAGACAGCTGCACCCAACCGTTACCACGGTGGCTTCCACCACGGACTCCGGAGCCAGATACCCTGGTTCAGATCCGTGACCAGGGGCCAGAGGCTTGACCTGCACATGCCTCGGTTCCCTCTTCTGCCTCCGGCTTGGCGGGGCAGGGTCACTCACTAGGGGCAGCTGCTCACATTGCTTGGGACACTTTCCTGAGCTTCAGTGCTCAGCTCTTCAGCATCTTTGTCTGCCTGGTAGATGCACAGCACCTACTATGCGTCAGACACTGTTGTTGAATGAATAAATAAGCACCGATTTGCTTAGGTTAGAAGAAATGCGTTGAGCACCTACTACGTGCCGGGGTACCGTTTGATTCAGCATGAGGGTTGCCGAGGCAGTGGAGCAGGGGCCAGCCACGGTGGGGCAGAGGCGGCAAAGCCCAGGGAGGGGCTGGGGCAGCTGGTGTCAGCAGACTCGCCGCGGGTGGGCAGGGCGTCTGGCTGGAGGAAGAGGCGTTTCTTGCTTGTGTGGCTGTGACCTGTCAAAGGGAGGTGGCCCTTTGCTGGCAGCCCACGCCCTGTGAGGACGTAGACTTGAATGTTCCCGTTCAGCTGGGGTCACTGGGTGGGCCTGTGAAGTCAGCCCTGTCTGCAAAATCGCTGCTTGGTGAGGTCCTGCTCCAGAGGCCAGGTGGGGAAACCCCGTCTGAGGACATGGTACCTGGTCAGCCTCAGCCCAGGAGGAACTTGGGGTGGCCGTCCTGGCCTGGGCCTGGCATGGTGGGTGCTGGCGGGAGAAGCTCCAGAGAGGCCTGAGCAGCTCCATCGACTCCTCCCTGGGACACGGGCACAGGGAGGGCGGAGGGGTCCAGGGACCTGGCTGAGCTCCCGCCGAGGTTTGGGTGCGAGCTCCGGGTTCAAGCAGGAAGCTTCGGAGGGGGAGTGACAGGACTGGGAAGCCGTGACCCAGTCAGTCCCTTCCGGGCGAGTGGGCAGGTGGGCCGTGGTGCAGGGGAGGGTCACTAGATAGGGGTCCATCTGCCCCTGTCGCCCTCGCTCCGCTTCCCGACCCCGCCGTGAACCGGCAGCTCCCCTCCGCCACACCCGTGCCTTGTGCCTGGCGCACAGGGCGTGGCCACACAGGCCGCTGCAGGTGGTCCCGGAAGCGGCCCCTCCTCTGCCGCAGTCCTCCCTTCAGTCCTCTGCTGGCCAGTGAGAGTCCTTTCAGCCTGGTCCTGGGGAGGGTCAGACCTGGTGCTGGAGGGCGTGGCCGGAAGCCAGCCGCCTGGGAGCAGCTCCTGGCCGTGCCATCTAGGGCGGCGGCACTTGAGCAAATGACTTCAGCTTCTGTACCTTGGTTTCCTCTTCTGTGAAGTGCGCTCGGTGAAAGTGACTGGCCCGTAGGTGGCCCTGGGGGTCCAGGGAGCCGGTTCTGAGTGCTCCTGAACATGCTCTTGCGTCTTTGGTGCCTGTGCCAGCAGCGTCCGTCTCTAAGGCCTATGCCCGAGATGATCAGCTTGAGAAGAGGAAAAGTTGATTTGGCTTTGCAGTTTTGGAGGTTTCTGTCCAGGACCGCCTGGCCCTGTGGCTTCCGGCACGTGGTGCCCCAGTGCATCATGGCAGTGGTGTATAATTGCTCGTCTCAGGATCAGTACAAACATGGAGGAGACTGGTGTCCCACAGTCCCCTTAAGGCTGCACCCCCAATGACCCGAGGACCTTCCACTGGGTCCCATGTCTCTCCTTCTCTCTCTCGGCACATGCTAGGCAGGTGCTCTACCATTGAAGTACGTCCGGCCGTTTTTATTCACTAGGTTGCCCAGGCTCCCGGCCTCCTGAGTGTCTGGGGCTGCCTGTGTGCGCCATGCCTGGCTGGGCCCCGCCTCTTAAAGTCCTCACCACTGCCCAGTAGTGCCACGTGGGGAGCCAAGCCTAAGACACATGGACCTTGGGGACATTCCAGATCCAACAGTGGGGACGCCTGTCCTCCCATAAAGTCTCTCTCAGTGACAGGTGTGTCCTCACACTTGGGCTGTGATAGTGTCTGACCCATTTGGCGGGTGTGGAGATTGAGACCGGAAGCTGCTCAGAGCAGTAGAGAGGCTGGGGCTGGCAGTCAGCCCTGGCGGGAGTTCGCGCTCCTCCCTTGGTGGGCCTTTGGGGACACCTCTCCTTCCTGTGCCTGTGTCCCCACTGGGGGATCAATCTTACAGTGCCAGACTCTGAGGACCAGCCCTCCTGGCTGCAGGACCTTCAGCCAGGTGGCTGACTTTGCTGGGCTTCAGGTGGGTGGAGAGAGAGGCAGCTGCCGCCCAGGGTGCCGTGACCATGACATGGGTGGAGATGGGAGACGCACCTAGGCCAGGGCCTGGGCACGAGGCACACGCGAGAAGCGTTGGCCGTGGTTTTACTTATCATCTGTGGTGCCGGGGACTCAGCCAGGCCCCGCGCCCTCCCAACGTGCAGACGCTTTCGGGAGGTCTCAGCCCCGAGTGTCCAGCAGGGGTGACGGGGGTGAGACCCCCATGCGGGTGGAGTCGTGGGCAGGGCCCCACGGAGCAGAGGAAAACGGCCCCTCTCCTCTCCTCCCTCTGTCTCAGGAACCATGGAGCCGGGCCTCAGACTCACAGGCCTTTAGAGGCCCGATGAATCACACACGTAATTTAATTGGGGCTCCTTGGTTATTTGCAGGCCAGGATCCTCTGGCAGGTGGGGCGGGGGAGGCTGGAGGTGGGACCATCTGAGCCCAGAGGTCCTTCCTGAGGGGCTCTGGGGAGAGCACTGGCTCCCTTCCTGCCTCAGCCTCCTCAGAAGGACCTCCGTAGTCTCCCTGACAAACCTGCACAGGGTGCAGGCCCCTCCTCCTCTCTCAGCCTTGGTTTCCTCATCTGCACAATGAGACAAAGCCAGGAGGGGTGAGGCGGTGGGAGGGAGGAGCCCGTGCACCGTCCCTAGGGCTGCCTGAGGCAGTAAGTCTCTACCTAAAGCCCTGGAGAACCCGTGACACCCCTGAGGCCTTCCCACCTGAGGACCCGACTGGCACCCCATCCTAGTCCTCAGACATGTACCACAGTGTTTCTCTCATGTGGAGGGAAAGGAAGCGAATGAGCTGTGGTGGTTCCTGCTCTTCAGAAGCTCCCTGTCCAGTGGGGGAAGACGGAGGAGCTGGGCCCCAAAGGAGAAAGGGAAAAGGGAGGCAGCTCAGCTTGGGGGCACAGCATGTGCAAAGGCCCTGGGGCAGGAGACAGGGTGGGGTGGGGGAACTGACCACTGGGCTGCAGGGCTGTGCCAAGGGAATGGGGCTCGAGAGCCCAGTGTGTGATGGGGAAGGAGTGGTTGGCACTCTGCTATGTTCCCAGAGGAAAACAAATTTTGAAGCTGTTGGGAGTAATGAAACGCCACGTACCCTGGGAAACGGAAGCTGCAACTCTGCTTGTTCCATGACAGCGTGAAAACTCAAGATAGGGAAAACACGGGAACGACGAGGAGCCCTTTGGTTGGGCTGGTCTGGGCGCCATGCTCCAGACGGTTCAGTCCCGCCCTCTGCCTGGGTCCCTTGTGCGTCAAACTCTCCCAGCTTCGGGGAGTCCGCTCCGGTTCCCGGATTTGTCAGCCATGTTGACTGGTGGTGTTTTTCTTGGTCACTGTAGTTATTTGAAAATGATGTCAAAGGAGAAATCACCCTCCCTGGGAGTGCTGGCTGGCTTCCGGCTCTCCCTGTCTTGGTCTCTTCCCGTCTCTCCTCCCACTGCCCCCGGGTGCGGCTGAGCGGGGAGAGGTTGGGCCTGCCCAGGGCCGGGGTGCAGGGGCTCAGTACCACGGACAGCGACAGAGCTTCCCAGGGTGCCTGGTCAGGCGGCAAAGGGCCTGACCCTTGAATGCCCGCTCAGGGAGCTGGGCTGGGTTGGCGGGGAGGCGGGTGAAGTCAGAGGAGCTCCCTGTGGGTCCAGAGATGAAGGGCCACCAGAACGTTCTCCCTGGTTCCCAAGGCCTGGATCGCCCCGTGCAGGGCCTGCCTCGGTTCGTGTGCATGGAGAAAGGGAAAGGCCTTGGCTCTTGCCCTGTGCCCCCTGCTGGTTCTCGGGTGCTCAGCTCCCCCAGGGGCAGGAGGCCCTGGCAGCCGCAGCGGGCTTTGGCCTGGCTGGTCTCCCGCGTGCAGCGTGACCTTGGCAGGCATGGTGCCCTCCCACCCCAACTCCTGGCTCCCGAAAGGGGCCGTCTGGGTCATGCTCTTCCTGAGCCGGAAGCCAGACCCCATGGTCAGCTACACACGACAAGAGCTACGCAGGACTGGGCCAGGGCTGGTGGCCGCGGGAGGAGGGGCTGGCGTGCGTGGCGGGGAGGCGGGGTGGGGGAGCACGGAGCTGCCGGCCCAGAACAGAAGAGCCCCCTCCTGTATATTTAGCTCGTGGAGGTATATAAACAGCAATCTGGAGCCGCTCAGCTCCCCCCGCGTGACTCATCTCTGCGCTGCAGCTAAAGTTAGGCTCCAATCACCGGCTCCCGGCTCCCCTTCTCCTCCCCTGCCCTCCCCTCCCCTCTCCGTCTTCTTCCCATCTCTCTCCCTTCTCTCCTCCCTTCTCTCCTCCTCCTTGATGCGCTGAACTCCCTTCTCCCCATGAGCCGGTCCCTGGCCTCTGTCTCCCCCCGCTTCCCGTCTTCCTTCTCTGACTGACACCTCCCGGGTGCACGTGGAGAAGGGCCTATGTGCACTTGTGCCCGTGCGAGTGTGAACTTGGCACTAGGCGTGTGTCTGTGTGCTTGAGGAGCGCCAAGGGATCCGCGGGGCTCGGTGCCTGGCAGGGGCCGAGCTCTCCGGGGCACTGGTATCTGGGGTGCGTGCAAGCGCCTCTGGTGTTCTTGGGTCTGTGTGAGTTCGTGTTTGTGTCTGTGTGCCCAAACGCGTGAGGTGTGTGTCAGTGTGTGTCTTCTCCTTTGGAGAACGGCTTTGTGCCCCAGAAGTGAGCGCTCTGGTTAAGAGCCCCCTGTTCTCCCTGGAGGGTGGGGCTGGGGGTCCCCAGACCTCTGCAGGCTCCAGGCTGACTGGACCTGGGTGGGCGGGAGGGAGTGCGGGTGGACAGGCTTGGCTCTGGGCTCTGCCACTGTGTGTCGTGTGGTCTCGGCCCGTTTCTTTGCCTCTCTGGACTCTGCTTCTGCATCTGCCAGAGGAGCACAAAGACCCGACTCATCTCCTGAGACTGGGCAGGACAGGGGCCAGGAACTCACGGTGCGGGGACAGCTGGATGGTATGCGGTGTGGGTTACCAGGGACATCTGAGCCCTTGGTCAAGTCCCTGCTCTTCTCCCTCCATGGGGTCAGCTCCAGCACTCATTTATCATCAGCGTGGACTTTCAAACAGAGTTGGAGGCTGGCCTCCCCACGAAGGGCCTCCTTCCTGATCCATACGCGGCCACTCCCACCCTCCAGCACCTCCTGAAAGCCATGCTCTGCAGGAAGCCCCCAGGTCCTGCTGAGGGTGGGCGCAGCCCCTCCAGTCCTGGGGCCTCTTGCACAGCACCCCTGCTGTGCCCACATGAAGGGACGCCTGGAGAGGCTCCGTGGAAGGGCGCGGAGTGGGGAGTGGGGAGAGAGGCGCGGATGGCGGTGGGGCATGCTGGTGTCAGCCAAGGCCCTGCTCACCTGGACTGGGCCTCGGCTGGGGGGGGGGGCCCGGGTGCCGGCCCTTCGCAGTGGGGACCTGGAAGCTGCTGAGGAAGCACAGCCCCCGCCTGGTGCACGCCACGCTGGCTGCCCTGGCGGGCTGTTCCCTGCACAGCGGTCAGGGCTGTCTTTTTTTTTGAGTCAGCTCATGTCCCTGACCATCTCATTCCAAGTGACAAGCCGGCTGGAGGGGCAGCTCAGGGTAGAGCACAGGCTTTGCAGGCCTGAGACCCTTGGTGTCCGGTCCCCAGCTTCCAGGGAGTAAAGGAGTGCCAGCCCCGCTGTCCCGCTCCTGCCCGTCTCTCCACCTCCTGTCCCGTCCAGGCTGGTCACCTTCGAGCCGACCGCACCTGATGTGCCCTGTAGCTCACCTGTTCACCGTGTGTATTTTTTGACCCCACGTTGGAGGAATGAGCTCAGCTGGGTCCAGGACTTGCCTTTGTCCCTGCTGTCCCCAGGGCCTAGACCTGTGCCTGGCAAGACCCAGCAAGTGACACAGCCAGGGACCCCCAAGTGAGACTGGCGAGGTCCCGAGAGGTGACCTTTGGGCCTGCTGCCAGGGCGCTCTCCATGGAAGCCCAGGGGGCCCGCTTCCCACCCACCCAAGATCACAGCCCCCCCAGGGCTGGGCTGGGGGCTATCTCCCCAAATCCAGAGTCAGCGCAGGCATGGAGCTGGCCTCGGCATGGAGCTGGGCTCAGGACCCTCTGTGGGGGGCTCCAGGTTTTTGGTCTTGTTTCTTATGGTGCTGGGGTTCGAGCCCCCTGCGCCCTGTGGGGGTTCAGTGTTAACCGAGGTGGAAGCTCGGAGGAAGTCACTGCAGCCCCATGATGGATGCCAGGGGTGCCGGGAGGGAGGCTGAGGGGCCGCCCAGCCCCTCTGCACCAAGCTAGCCTGTGCCTGCAGTGCCTGCCAGGAGCCGCCAGGGCTCACGGTGGCCACCGAGGGGCAGCCGACCGGCCCCCCGGCCCAGGGCTGCTCCCCGCCTGCAGCCCTCAAGCGTCTCTCCTTGGTGGTGACATGGGAGGCGGCTTCCTAGAGGCCAGCCTGCCAGGTTCCAGCCTTTGTCCAGCTGAAGATAAAAGGGACAGTGGCCCTGATTCTCCCGCAGGCAGCAGGAACGCAGAGAAGGGCTGAAGAGCAGCACGTGTGCGTCAGGGGCTACACTCGGTGGGCAGAGCTGGACACACCCCACCAGCAGAGAGGAGGTAGAGAATGGCCTGGAGGAGGGACAGGGAAGAGCCAGAGGCAGCCAGGGACAGGACGGGTGGGGAGAGAAGGAGCAGGGGTCAGAGTGGCCCCCACCGGCGACCTTTCTCTCCTTGCCGTCCACCCTCTGGCTCCGCGCTCCTGGCTCAGGGGTGGGCTCTCCTCCTCACCAGCTGTTCGCTCTCCGGCCGGCTGGGGTTGACCTTGGAGCACGCCTGGCACGCTCTCCAGGCCTCTGGCTCCTGGGGACTCGGCTCCCTCCACTGAGCTTCAGCGGCCCACAGTCCCACGCCTGGTGCATAGAAGACTAAGGACAGCGTCGCTTGGCCCCCTGCTGTGACCTCCGCGTGGTGTCACCAGTTTCCTTCAGTAAACCAGCCTGGAAATGACCACCATGGAGCTGGAATCCAAGAAACAAACCCAGCAAACATTGAGCACCTACTGAATGCTGAAGTCCGTGATGCCATGAGGCACAGAGGGGACCATGTGCCAGCTGCCCAGCACCCATCGGGGGCGGGGCTTCTGGGTGGGGCTGGGGCCAGTCCTCCGGGGGCTCCTCTCTGACATTCCTGCCTCCACCGCCCACCTACCAGTGGCAGACTGTTGGCGCATCCCACGCCCCGTCCAGCTGCGTCCAGGCTGGTCTTCTGAGCACCATCCAAGAAGCTTCTAGGGCGTCCGCACCTCTTTTGGCTGAGTCAGGGATCTGAGGTTCCCACATCTGTCCCCCTCTGCCCCCTGCCCCCTCCCCAGCCTTCTGTCCTGGGCAGGTGGGACAAGGGTCTCTCTCTTACACACACACACACACACACACACACACACGCCCGCTTACTCTGCCACAGAAACCTATTTCTGCTGCTCTGCCGCCCCGGCCAGTTCACACCAATCTCTGAATCTGGCCTCTCTGGGGGGCGGCCCTCAAGCCCTGTCCCCTGGGACGGCGGGGGTCACGTGAGCTAATGAAGTAAGTGGGCCCTGCCAGCACGGAGGGGCTCCCTGGTGCCCAGCTGGAGCGCGGCCATGCACGCCCCTCCTGCCCCATGGGACTCCTGCAGACCCCAGCCTTCTGGGGTGCTCTGGCTTTGACCTTGGCCAGGTGCCGGGTGGACGGCCTGACCTGCCAGGGCTGCTCTCATTCTCCCTTCTTCTGTGGTCCTGGGGTTGGACCAGGGGCGCCCCACCACAGAGCTACACCACAGTCCTCTTTCTTTTTAATTGAGATAGGGTCTCGCAAAGCGGCCGAGGCTGGCCTCCACCTTGCCATCCTCCACCCTCCTGCCTCTCCTCACCGACACCGCATCCAGCCTCGTCTCCTGTCTTGACAGCCACACCTGGAGAGCCCCATGGCAGCAGGCCCTGTGCCCTGGCAGACTCTCCGGGGACTTGGTGGGGAGGGGGCTGGCGCTGCTGCCCTTGCCCTCGGGGAGCCTCTCCGACTTGCCCTGCGTGCGGGCCTCTTGGGTCCTCCTCTCCCTGCGCCTGGCGTGGCCCGGCTTCCCACCTTCCTCCTGAAGAACGCCCATAACCCTCCAGGGGGCCACCCCAGCCTCTCTGAGCGCATCCGGGTGCCCCGGGGGTGGGGTTCAGCCTGCCTGTCACTCAGGAGCCCGGACCCGCCCTGCTCCACCTCGGCACTTCCAGGCCTGCCGTCTGGGAACGCCCTCCAGCCCTGCTCGGCCTTTGGGAGGGGGTGTTGGGGAGGGGACACAGGCCCTTGAGCAGGCCAGGCAGGTGGGCTGCCGGGACCCACGCCCCCAGCCCTGGGGTGGGCGTTCTGTCCTCGGTTTCCCCTGGCCAAGTGCAGGTTCGCCTGGGTGCCGGGCTCCTGTCAGGGTGGTTCCTAGGTGTCCAGCGCAGCTCTGCGTGGAGAACCGGGTCTCGCGGGCCGAAGGGAGCATTCTCTCTCCATGTCCCAGACACAGCTGCTCTCTCAGGGTACTAAGTGTGAGGGTATCTTGGACTAGGCTGCTCCTTTGATCAGGTTCTCAGTTTGGAATCCTGGAAACCTTGAAATTTAGAGCTTTTGAGTCTTAGAATCCAGAATCCTAGTTCAGAGCACACACCCCCAGAATTCAGATCCCAGCTCTGCTGCTTATTAACTGTGTGACCTTGAGTGAGTTACCTAACCTCTCTGTGCCAATGGTTCCTCATCTGTAAAATAGCAGCAACAATTTTGTAAGATGTGTTCAGGATTAAAAGTGTTAATATTTGTCAAGGGCTTACACCAGGGCCAGGCACAGATAACTCATCTGTGAGCATTTAAGAAATCATCAGTGTGGATTCTGAGGATGTTGAGATCTTTACCTTTGTGCTCTTAGGACCTTCAGTCTAGAAGGGACCTCATCTCACCCCCAGCTTCCCTAGGGGCAGATGTCACTGGAGAGGGTGGGGTGGGGTGTCAGAGGAGGTGAGAGGGAGTCCGCCCCAGCTGTCAGGGGTGGAGTAGGGGGTCCAGGCTGAGGTCCACTCCACCCTCTCCTGGCAGGGACCCAGCAGGCCTGGAGGGGCCTGGTGAGGGTGTGAGGCTGATGCAGCCTTTGCAAATACCAGCCTCAACATAAATAGCAATAATGAATAAATGGAGCTCCCTGCAGCCACCAGCGCCTCCGGGAGGGACCGCCCAGCCTTCCCGCCTGCCTGTGTGGAGTCACAGTCCCATCCCCCAGCAGGACGGAGGATCCTCTCTCCTCCCTACTTCTTTCATGGCTTTTTGTCTGTCTGCACCCTCTGTGTCCACGGGACCCACTCACTGTCCTGTAGGGTGGGGTGGGTGGACTAGTGGACAACTAAGGCTTTAATTGAAGCATAAAGCATTCAGGTTAGATATAAAGTAGGACTTGCAGCATTGATACTTACAGGAGGCTGGGGAGGGAGGTTAGTCTTGCTGGGAGAGGGACGGGAGAATCATTTCTGCTCAAATACAAAGAACTTTGTTCAGAGCTGCTCAAGAGGTGGTGAGACCTGCGTCACCCCTGACATGCAAGCGGGGCAGGTGGCCCTTGGGGGCTGCAGCTGAAGAGCCTAGACCCAAGGGTTCACCACCGATGGCTTCTCAAGGCCCCAGGAAGCATCTGAGTCTAGAGGAACGTAGCTGCAGGAGAACGGGGAGCGAGCGAGCGATGACTGGTGTCTGCTTCGTCCTCAGATCAGCTCTCCTCCACCCTCCGGCCCCGGGCTTTTCAGCTGCACCTCCAGCTGGTCAGGGCATGGAGTACCTGCTTTCTGCCTCTGTGACTCTCTTGATGCCGTGGTCCCTCCTCCCTGATCTCAATCCTGTGCAAGCCTGTAAGGCTCAGTTCAAGTATTGCACCTTTGATGAGACTGTTCCTGAAGCCCATGCTGATCTGAAATCCACTTATCCAACTGGGGACGCCTTCTGACCTGTTCGATTCGCACCTGCAGGACATCTCGTGGCCTCCTGTGTACTTGCAAGACCTCGCATTGTGGTCTGGTTACCAAGGGTTGTCTCAGTTACAAACGTCTGTCTTGTCTCCCTGGACAGAATTAAAGATAGCAAGAGACGAAGGTTTGTTGAGCAACTACTATGGGCCAGGCCCTGTTGTAAGTCCTTCAGAGACTATTTGCACGTTGGGAATGTGAACTTTTATCCCCATTCCATAGCTGAGGGACCTGAGGTCCAGAGGTTCTGGGGCTTGCCCACCACCCTCAGTCAGGAAATGGGAGAGTGAGGATCAACCAGCTTCCTGGAGCGGCCTCGTCTGTGAGAACCGCAACCCCAGGGCTCGCCTCCGCGTCCTTCCCAAGCCCCCTCCAGAGCGATGTCCCTACGTATTCTATTCTCCGGGAAGGTGGGAAGGGCTGAGCTGGTGATCCAGTGTGGAGAGACCCCTGGCAGTGCTTAGGAACGCTGAGTCACGCTGGGGGCTGCTGCTTACCTGCAGAGTAACCTTGGCTGGGTGGCTCATTTCTGGATTTTTTTTTTAAAGCTGCGCCTCAAACTCAACAGCAGCTGTTCTTTTTTTTTTTTTTTTTTTTTCAAATGTTGATAGACCTTTATTTTATTCATTTATTTATATGCGGTGCTAGGAATAGAACCCAGTGCCTCACACATGCTGGGCAAGTGCTCTGCCACTGAGCCATAACCCAGCCCTGGACTTGGTTTTATCATCAGTAAAATGGAGGCAAAGTGTAGAATTCCAGGAGGTGCCGGACACATAATAGATGCTCATTAAATGCGTGGGGCGCCGCAGGACAGTGTCTTGGGAGGCTCTTGGAGCCTCTCATTTGTTTGACTGGGTTCAGATGATCCAACAAAAGGTGATCATAACCTTGAACACTCCCCTGCCCTCAAACGGCAACCCTGAGGGAGAGAGGAAGGGAGACCCTGTCCAGGGCATGGGATCGGGGAACTGGCCCTTCAAAGGCCAGGGCGGTGCCTGTTTCCTGGAGAAGACGGCCCGCGGTTGTGGGAGGCTGAGCGCAGAACCTGGCAGCGGGAGAAGGCCGCGTCTGTCTTACCTGGACCCTCCAGGAAGCCTTCCTGTCGGAGGTGGCCTTCCTAAGCCTCCGTGGCTGGAAGAAAGGTGTGAATGAGAAGTGGCAGGGACGTGGGCGGATGGTAACCTCAGGAGGGGTTCTGGCTCAGCCCCTGCCGCCAGTAGCTGTCGGACTCGGGCGGGTGGCCCCTCGCAGGACCAGAGGGGGCCCCCTCGCGTCTCGGAGACACCGGGAGTGTGGGAGCCCACTCAGGCGCCTGGGTCATCGGTAGGGTTCCCCTTTTTACGCATGACGCAGTCCCAGGCCGCGGGGTCAGGACCCTTCCCTGGGCGCGACCCTGGATTTTAAGGAGGTGGCCGCGGCCCGGGGCTTCCTGCCCCGGGGAGGGTGCTCACCGGCCGCCGCCGTCACTCAGTCTGTCGCCTCCACGCCTCCCCCCTCCAGCGTCCCGCGCCTGCAGCTTTCCCCGAAGACATTTGGTGTCAGTATAAGGACGGCTTTTCCTCGCACGCGGCGCGGCTCGGTCTCGCCGCCGCCGCACGTCCCCGCACCGCCAGGCGCTCCGGCTCCTCCGCAGCCCCCGCCGCGCAGACCCCGCGCATCCAGCCCGGGCCGGGGGCGCCCTCCGCGCAGGGGCGGCCGGGGACGCGGCCGACCCCGGCCCCGCGCGCCGCCCCTCCCGGGCACTTGTCACCGCTCGGCCGGGCCCCGCGCCCCCGCCCCCGGCCCGGAGCGCCGCCCGCCGCCGCCGCGCGCCAACTCCGCTCGGCCCGCGCCCCCGTCCCCGTCCCCGCTGCCGCGCCCCGCCATGGCCCGGCGACCCGGGCCCGCCGCCCCGCGCCCGCCGCCCCCCGCGCCCCGGGGGCTCCGCTGAGCAGGCATCGGAGGGCCGGGCCGGCGGGGCGAGGGTCCCGCCCGATCGCCCGCTCCGGGGGACGCGACGCCCCGCGCCTCCAGCCTGGACCACCCCGCTGCCCGGCCACGTCCATGCCAAGGTAGGTGGCGGTGGGGCGGGGGCGGGGGACCGAGCGAGGGCTCCGCACCGCCGCCGATTCTTGGCGCGTCGGCCGCTGGTTGATGGATCGCTTTATTTCGGGGGCCAGTGTCCCCACCCGCGCGTGCCCATCAGGTGGGCCCGGGCCCGCGCCTGGGGGCCCTGCCCTGGGAGGAAGGACGGGGAACTTTGACCGGGTCCCTCTCCAAGGCCACGAAAGTTCTCTGGTGCCAACACCGAGCCCAAAGCCGGCCGAGTCAGCGCTGCAGAAATTTATTCAACAAGTCAGGCTGCCGGTGGTGGCCGGCTGTCTGTCTGTCTGTCGGGCTGCCCCTCTGCTGCTGCAGTTCTGCGACCAGCGGGACCAGAGCAGGTGCCAGCGTCCGGAGCCGGAGTGTTGGCGGAGGGAGAGCGGCAGCGGGGTGGAGTGGGGGAAGCCGGCAGGGCTGAACTTTCCTCCAGGCCCGGGGGCGGAGGGCCCCCTCCTTGGCCAGTCCCCCAGCAGCGCCAGGCTGCACCGCAGGAGCCAGGCCGGGGTCGGAGCAGGGACTCCAGGGGCTGGAAGGGATCCTCTGCGCGCTGGAGGTGGTTATATAATGAGTGTTTATGATGATTAGGTTTTAATTGTCAGCTGGGTGGCGAGTGGGGGGTGGGGGCACGAGGGCTCGGTAGGGGGGAGGCCTCTTTTGGGGGCGGTCACGATGCCTGGGGGAGGGGGCTTCGGATGGGCCCAGGACGAGGCATCCCCAGTCCTGCTGTGTGTCTCTTCTTGGTCAGGATCCTGGGGGCTTCTGAGAAGAGGGTCTGAGACTCCTGCACTATATTCTGGCCTTGGGAATCTGTGTTCTGGAGCCAGGTGTGTGTGAGAGAGGGAGAGGGAGAGACGAGGCTGCGCGTGTCTGTGTGGTGTGGTGGGTCTGATGTGCCCGCGAGTGTCCTGAGCTGGAGGGCTCAGGTTGGCCTGGGCAGGCGGTTAGCCTGTGTGTCCCTCACTGCCTGGGGCATCTGACCCTTAGACCCGGCACTGCCTAGGGATCAGGATGCTGGGCAGACAGAAGTGTGGGTCCCTGGCCTGGTGCAGGAAAGGACTTGGCGGGGGAGTCTGGCCTGCCTCCGCACCTTGGTCCTCAGGCCCTACGCTGCTGTGGGGCCACCTCTCAGATCAAGTCGCCCCTCAGCCCCAAGGACCTCCGGCTGCGGAATCTCTTGTCTTCCCCCCAGGACAAACTTTCTGTTTAGGCTCCAGGTCCCAGGACTGGACTGGGCACTTGGCAGGCGGCTAGGGCCCTGCCTTTCCCCTCTGTCTCAGCCATCACCTCGGAGTCCTGGGGAGCGGATGCCAGGCAGTCTGGGGGAGGGGGAGGATGGGAAGACGGTATGCTGAGCAGAGCTGGGCTGGCCCGCACCGCGCAGGTGAGCCTCCCACGCCCTGGGAGGCCCGGCGCCACCTCTTGTCCCAGCTCTTGCCTGCTGGCTGCCGAGAGCATCTCCTGCCTGCCGGGCACCGGGATGGGCGGCTGGGGGAGGGGCTGCAAGCCGCTGGACGCCCCGCCCCTTTCCTTGGACCAAGGGCCCCTGGGCCCCACTCCCCAGTTCCCGCCTCGCCTCTCCCACTCTGCTCCTGCTGTTTCCCAAGGGTTGGGGCCGCCAGGGCAGCTCGCAGGCCCACCAGGGGGCGCCAGGCAGTCCCCGCAGCCCACGGGTTGACTCCCCTTGACCTTGGGTGGGCGGTGGGGGCGGAGATTGCGCACCCACCCTTTCTCGCTGGCGCCACGAGCCGCGCCAAGCCAGGGGCTCCCAGGACCCGGCGCGGTGCAGCCTGTTTGTGGTTCTGGGCCCAGAGCCCCACCCCGCGGGCCGCCACCCTGGCCTCTCTACGCGTCCCCGTCGTCAGACTCGCTCTCCTGCCCCCTGTGCCACCTTCGCCCTGCCAGCCAGGTGTGGCTCCTGGCCCCAGCCCCCAGCGCGGCTGCTCCTGGCCCGCTCGCCCCTCCCCCCGTGGCCCCCGCGGCCTGAGCTTTCGGAGGTGGGGAGAGGGCTCCTGTGCGTCCCTTGATCCGCGACGTCGCCCCTTTGCTGCTTCGTTTCGGATTCCCCCGCCCCGCACTCGGGTGCTTGGGAACTATGTCTGGAAAGAGGGGATCCAGGGATGGGCGCCCTTCCCACCGGCTCCCTCTGCCCATCCCTGCGCCCCCCAGCCCCCTGCCCGCCTCCCGGGCTCCTCTTCCTCCTCCTCGCCCCACACCTCTGACCCCGTCCTTCTCTTTTCCGCGGAACGTTGTCTTCCCATGTCCCCAGGATGTGCCCTGATTGATGTCCTCACCGACCCCGGGGTTCCCAGGAACCTGGGGCTCAGAGAGGGCTGGGTCCTTGGGTGGCAGGTCTGCGGTCTTCCCTGAGGGGTGGTGGATCCCTGGGCCTGTGGGGCTGAGGGCTGGAAGATGTGGGCCGAGTCTAAAGAGGGAAGGGAACGTCTGATGATCTGATTTTCTTCCTCTCTTTCTTTCCCTTTTACATTCACCGAGCACCTACTGTGTGCTAAGCCCTGTTGCGGTCACTGAGCAGTGAGCAGAAGCACAGATCTGTCTGCTGGGGGCTTCCGTGCCAGTGGGGGAGGGTCAGACCTGCCCTGCCAGGCGCTTCGTGGGGACAAAGCCACAGATTCTTGGTTCCTTTCGTGCTCTGGAAGTGGAGGACCAGGCCTGTGTGAAACCATGGAGCGCTGGGGGCGAGGAGTTGGGACACCCCGGGGCACACGCTGGCAGCCCTGGGGCCCTGGAGCAGAGGAGGGTGAAGTCCAGGCACCTGGAGGCCGAGGTCTCTTTGGGGCCAGGTTCAGTGGAGACCTGGCCCTGCTCACAGACCTCCTCTGTTCATGGTCAGGTGTAGCCTCTGCCGGCTGTCCCTTCGCTCGCTCTCTCTGGTACTGGGGATTAAACCCGGGGGGGCACTTTACCACTGAACCACATCCCCAGCCATTTTTATTTTTTATTTAGAGACAGAGTCTCAATAAGTTGCTTAGGACCTCACTAAGTTGCTGAGGCTGGCCTTGAACTTGTGATCCTCCTGCCTCAGCCTCCTGAGCTGCTGGGATTCCAGGCATGCGCCAGTACACCCTGCCAGCTGTCCCCTCCTCTTGCACTTGGTCAGAGCAATATGGCTAATGATGCATCCTGAGAAGGGCATTTGGTTCTTGCTTCTCCCCCTACTCCCTGCCCTGTCCTACTGAGCAGCTGGGGCCACATCCTGCATCCCGTCCTTCTCTGGGCAAGGGACTTAAGCCTCCTCTCTGGATGGCTCAGCTCTTGTTCTAGCCAGGAGAGAGATGAACGAGTCCAGGGCCACGACCTGGAGAGGCAGGTCCCTGAGCACCACGGGGCACTGGCTTGTTGTACCACTAGGATTCTTTCTTCCACCTTCAAGGTTTTTGTGGGCTGGGGATGGGTGGGGCGCTTCGTCTTGCATAGCACCAAAAAAACCAAAAGGATTCTTCTGAGGTCTCAAGTGTCTCTACGGTGCTTAGCGTGGGACCCTGGGTTTTCCTGTCATTAAGGTACTTTCCAAATTTCTTTCTGTTGCTTTTCTCCATTGCTGGGGGAGCAGGCACCGTCCTCCACTTTCTACACAAGGAGGAGAGGATGCTTGGTGAGGCCCCAGGCTGGGCCCTGGGACTCTGGGCCACTGCGCTTCCTGCTGGAAGCCCCGCCCTCCCGCCAGGGACGCCTGCCCCTAGGTGATCAAGACCCAGGGCCCTACTTCCTGCAGAGTGAGCCAGCGATCAGCAGAGGTGCCTGCTGGGAGGTGTTCGAGCACGCTGGTGGAGACTCACACACCTGGCTTGCCGACACGCAGACGGCAACGCCAGGGGACAAACATGTGGGCAGGTCCTTGGGTCAACAGGGGCTTCGACCTCCTGTCCAGACAACTCTTAAACTTGTGGCCTGGCATTCGACTCAGACGTAGACCCCAGTTCTTTCTCTAAGCAGCTTTTTGACTCTGTGCCTTGGTTTCCTCCCCTGTCAGTGGAGTGAGCAAAAGTGCTCCCTTATCTGGCTGTCACGAGGTGTGTGGCATATAGTGCGTGCTCACAAAAAGGTTGGCTGGGGTTCCCAGCTGTCCTGCTGGGGCTGCTGATCCAACCTGCTGACTGTGTCGCGGAGCTGGGAGGGCTGGCTGTTGATTTGTGCAAAGGCCACGAGTTTAAGACGTGGGCAGGCTCCCCTGGTGGCCGTACGCTCAGGGGCCATGCTTCAGCCATTCCTCTTTAAGCTGGAGGAGCTGTGGTGTGGTTCAGCTTCTGAAGAAGATCTGAGGGGATTGGTGGACCACACCCCCCATCGGTGCTGCAGTCTGACAGGGCTGCCAGTCGGGCCAGGAGCTCCAGTCTGCATCAAGAGAGGCCCTACCTGCAGAATCGGGCAGGTGACCTGTCTGCCCCCTCTAGGTGGTTTGGCGTGAATCTCCTCCTGCCCTTGCAGAGGAAATGGAGCAGGCTGCAGCGTAGCTGCGGAGGGTCCCAGGGAGGCAGAGGTGTGGAAGTTGTCATCCGAGCACTGGTTGAGGGAGCTGGTGACAAGAGGCCCCGGGGCAGCAGAGGCTGGGGGTGGGCAGGGCTGCCGCGTGGAAGCGGGGGCGGTGGGGTTCCAGGGGCTCTGGGAGGCCGCGGGAAGGTCCCGGGAGGCGGATTTCCCGCAGCCCGGCAGAGACTTTCCAGCAGACCAGGTGCTGGCCGCGTTCTGGTTTGTCCGTGTGAGGGGTGTGTCTGTGTGTGTGTGTGTCAGTGTCATTGTGTCTGCGTGTGTGTGTCAGTGTCGTGTGCCTGCATGTGTGCCTGCGTGTGTGTCTGTGTGTGTGTCAGTGTCATTGTGTCTGTGTGTGTGTGTCAGTGTCATTGTGTGCCTGCATGTGTGCCTGCGTGTGTGTCTGTGTGTGTGTGTCTGTGTCATTGTGTCTGCATGTGTGTGTCAGTGTCATTGCGTGCCTGCATGTGTGCCTGCGTGTGTGTCTGTGTGTGTGTGTGAGGATGTGTCTGGGTATAACTGTGAGATATGTGTGGGTTTCTGTGCGTTGTGTGATTGTGGTTGTGTGCCCACGTGAGAGTGACGCGGGTGAGTCTGGGTAATGTCACTGTGTGGTCCTTGTGCGTGTGAGTGTGTGGCGTGGACTGGGCTGCTGCAGGCTTCCTTTTACGTCTGAGGCCCGCTCTGTGAAGATCTAACTCCCAGGACTGTGGAGTCGAGGCGGTGATACAAGGGGCCCGGGAGTGAGCAGAGCCTGGGGCGCTGACCTGCTGCCCAGGGCAGCCTGGCACGCAGCTGGCCGCCCCTCACTGTGCAGGCAGCCAGCCGAGGGCACCTCCAGGCCCTCCTGCCCGCGGGCTGAGGTGGAGGGGGAGCGGAACACAGGCCGCGACCGCACAGCCACATCCCAGGTGGTTCTGGTCAAGCTCCAGCCGCTAACGGTTCTGTGCGCAGCTGAGACCGGTCCTGAGCTGCCTGGATCTCCTGCCCCTGAAGTCGGCCGTGGCTAAGGGCGAGCACACTGCCTGCCCGTGTGATCACGTGTGCACACTCACACACGTACACACACTCGCGCACACAGACACCACAGACTCACACAGACACACACCACACACAAGACACACATAACAACACACACACACTCACCACACACAGACACACACAGCACCACACACACCACACACAGACACACACATAACACCACACACAGACACCACACACTCACACAGACACACTCAACACCACACACACACCCACCACACACAGACACACACATAACACCACACACACACCACACACAGGCACACACATAACACCACACACACACCACACACAGGCACACACATAACACCACACACACACCACACACAGACACACACATAACACCACACACACACCACACACAGGCACACACATAACACCACACACACACCACACACAGGCACACACATAACACCACACACACACCACCCAGACACCACATACTCACACAGATGCACATATAACCCCACAGACACCACACACTCAGACACACACATAACACTACACACACAGATACACACACACTCACCACACACAGACACCACACAGACCACACACAGAGAGGTACACACTCACCACACACACTCATACAGACACACACATAACACCACACACACCACATGCCACACCCTCACACATACCACACACAGACACCACACATTCACATATTCACTTTCACACTCACCATACACACATACACCACACTCACATACTCTCACACACAACACATACCCACCACACATACACACCATACACATGCACATACCACACACAGACACACTACCATCACATGCACACACTATACACAGATACCACATGCAGACACACCACATGCACAGACACTATTTCACACCCACCACACACACACCACATGTACACACAACCACACACTCCCTTTCACACCCACCACACATCTACCACACACACACACACACTACACACTCACACTCATACACACATACACCACATTCACACACACAACACGTGCCCACCACACATACACACCACACACACTCACGCACATGCCACATACCACATATACACATGGGGTCTGGTCACCCTGCAGGCCTCACGTCTGCCCCACCAGGGCTCTGAGCTCTGGAGACACAGGCCTCCAGGAGCTCTTGAGTGCTGATGGAAGATTCTGGAAGGCGGGTTTCTCACTGCCCTGGGAAGATTTGGGGGTGTCGTGTGGACCAGCAGCTGGATTGCTCCCGCTTGCTGCCAGCTGGGAAAGGGCCCTGGCTCTAGGCGCTGACCTGGAGTGGGCCTGTCATGGCTCAGTGTTTGCCTTGGAGTGGGCAGACCTGGTTGGGACCCGCCTCTGCCACCTCGGCCCTGTGTCAGCCAGGTGACCCTGGGTCCTGGTACCTCCTCCGTGAAGGAGAATGTCATGGGGTTGTGGTGAGAACCCACACAGATTCTCACCCAGAGTCCTTGGTCATCGCTGGAGGGTGGTGGTGGTAACTGTGGTGACAGTGACGATGGAAATGGTGGTGTCAATGATGGTGGTGATGATGCTGCTGGTGGTGATGGTGGAGATGTTGATGGAAATGGTGATGGTGGTGATGGAGATGGTGATGCTGTTGATGATCGTGATGGTGGCGATGGAGGTGGTGATGATGGTGATGGTGGCGATGGAGGTGGTGATGATGGTGATGGAGGTGGAGATGATAGTGATGTGGTGATGGTGATGGTGATGGTGGTGAGGGTGGTGGTGGTGGTGGTGGTGGTGATGATAGTGGTGGTGATGATGGTGGTGGTGATGGTGGTGGTGGTGATGGTGGTGATGGTGGTGATGGTGGTGATGGTGGTGGTGGTGATGACAGTGATGGTGATGATGGTGGTGGTGATGGTGGTGATGGTGGTGATGATGGTGATGGTGGGATGGTGATGGAGGTGGAGATGATAGTGATGTGGTGATGGTGGTGGTGGTGGTGGTGGTGGTGGTGGTGGTGGTGGTGATGATGGTGATGGTGGTGATGGTGGTGGTGGTGGTGGTGATGGTGGTGGTGGTGATGACAGTGATGGTGATGATGGTGGTGGTGATGGTGGTGATGGTGGTGATGACGGTGATGGTGGGATGGTGATGGAGGTGGAGATGATAGTGATGTGGTGATGGTGGTGGTGGTGGTGGTGGTGGTGGTGGTGGTGGTGATGATGGTGATGGTGGTGATGGTGGTGGTGGTGGTGGTGATGATGGTGATGGTGGTGGTAGTGGCAGGGGGAGGCCTGGGGTAGCAGCCCTTGGGTGGCATGGCTGGTCCTCTGCGAGCTCAGGCCCTGCCTTGGTGGGTTCCAGAGCACCTTTGCTCCACCTCGCATTGTCTCTTCACAAGGGCCTGCTGGAGCAAGTGGGGGACGTGGCAGTGAATGTGACAGACCGCAGTCCCTGCTCCCTTGTGGCCTTGTTTCGGGATGGGAGACAGACACCAAGTAGCAGAGACATAAATACAAACATCGTGTGGCTTTCTCCATGGCAACAGGAGCCAGGTTTTCTCTGAACTTTACAGAGAGAGAAGCCGAGGCTCCAGGAGGACCATAGAGTCCGGAGTTGTGTGTTCTAGGCAGGACCCTGTGTGTGTTCTAGGCAGGACCCTGTCCTGCCTCTGTCCGGAGGCCAGAGCAGTTGCCACCACTGCTTGGTGGGCCCATGGGGACGGAGCGTCAGGGTAGGCCCTGGGAGCACCAAGGGAAGAGACCTGGGGACATGGAGGCAGCTCTGGCTCTGGGGTCCGATGGGTCTGTGACTCCAAGTGCTGTCACCTAACATGAGTCCTCTTGTCTGTGAGCGTCTATCTGCAGACAGGTTGGAGCCCAAGGGGCCTAGCTGCCAGGCCCAAGGGCTTCCAGCCACGGGCAGGCGTCAGGGGACAGGAGCTTGGCCCCACAGGAGAAGGGGTTCTGGGCTGAACTTGGGGCTGTGGAAGTGGAGAGTGGGTTAGAGAGAGCTGGCCTGGACAGCTGCTAGGGAGCAGGTCAGAAGGTGGCAGCCTGGTGGTCACTGGGGACTGGGCTGGGGTGGTAGCCTTGGCCGTAATGGTTTCTAGGTGCCCACAGCTAGGGGAAGAGGACAAAGGACAACAACACAGCTGACAGGCAAAAGCAAGTTCATGGGGGTGGACGGAGCCCAAGAGAGGGGAGGGTGGTTAGTGGGGTCCCAGAAGCCAGTGCGGCTGCAGGAAGCTGCAGGCAGTGCGGGCATGGGCTGCCACAGGGCCACACGAGGGCAGGTGTTTCCTCCGCTCAGCTGGACCTCGCATCGGCGCAGGCCATCCCGTCCCCAGCTCCTCCTGGTCCACCCTGCTCCACCGCTGCCCCTGCACGGGTTCCCTTCAGCGCCCAGAGGGTGGGTGAAAACAGCCCTGGGCACGCCACTCCCCTGCCTCAGCTCTGTGACCTCCCTTGCAGTTGAGGCCTCCTTCATGGGTTTGCACAGTGCTGCCAAACTCTCCAGCCCGTCCCCTTTGCTACCCTGGCTCAGCCACGCTGGTGGCATCTCTGTTTCTCGAGTGCCCTGGGCCGGCTCCAGGCTCCTGGCCTCTTCCTGTGGCGGTCCCTCCCCCTGAACTACCCCTGGTGGTGGTTCTGCTTCTTGTTTTTCCTGAGTCTCCTCCTTTAGAGGGAGAGGTGATTCCTGTTCATTCCCTCCTTTCTCCCTTGTGTATATATTTCTCATTGTTCATTTCTTCAAAAATGCTTACTGAGCACCTAGTATGTTCCAGGCCCCAGTCTGGGTACTAGGGGACATGGCAGCAGCTGTGACAGGCCACAGTCCCTGCTCTCTCACAGCCTTATTTCAGGTTGGGAGACAGACACTGAGTAACAGAGACATGAAAACCAACATTATGTGGCTTTCTCGATGGCGATAAGAGCTACGGAAAACCAGAGAGGAGTGAATTGGTCGGTGGGTCTTGTTCCTTTGCTGGAGCGTGGGCTGAATGGAGGCTGGCTTGTTCACCAGCATAGCCTGCACACAGTAGGTGCACAGTAAATACTTGTTGGACAGATGCACGATCCAGTGGGGCCCAGAAGAGCAGGGGAGACGGGGGAGGGTGTTCCTGCAGGAGGGATGGAGTGAGGAGGCAGCCGCCTGCCCTCAGGATGGAGACCTAGTTTGGCCAGAGCAAGAGGCCAGTGGAGGAAGTGGTGGGCTTTGTGGCTGGCCCGGCCCTGGCACGATCTGAAACCACCCCACGGAGGATGTCTCTCTGCCCGGGTGGTTGACATGTGACTGACCAAGGTGCCTCGGAGCTTATGTAAGGTCCCTCCCTGTTTTTCTGGAACCAAGTGCAAAGCCCTGAGCTCAGGAGAAAACTGCCTCCCTGAGCAGCCAGGCGAAGTGGCAGGAAGTGCCAGCTCCCTGCCCATTGCCCCTGGGAGCCCAAGTGTCCAGATGCATCAGCTGCAGGGGCTCAGCTGATAGCCCAGCGGCTGCCAGGAGCGGAGGGTGGTGCCAGGTAGTTGGGCCCTGTGCTTTCTCTCCTGCCCAGCCTGGCACTGCCAGGGCTCTGAGGCCCAGGGACCGGGGAGGACAAGGTTTTAAGGCCTGGTGACCTCCTGGGTGGGGCATTGAGGGGCAGGTCCTGGAGGAGCTGTCCTTCCTTCCACCCAGTCATGCAAACCCAGCCAGGCCCCTGGGCAGTGTCACCAAGTGGGTCTGGAGGGCTGCACTGGGGTGCAAAGGGGCACAGGCTGCAGAGGTGCCCCGCTGGGTCAGAACCAGAGGTGTAACTGGCAAGGCCGGTACCTGATGCAAACGTGGGCCCCTTGACAGAACGGTGAGAATTTCAAGTTGGTAACAGCAGAACATCAAAGCAAGTGTGGCTGCCCAGGTCACAGGCCTGGGGAACTGCGCCCGACGAGTCCCAGCTCTGCTGCTGCTTGGCTGGTGTCTGTCCTGTCCCCTCCTGGCCGGTTTCTCCATATGTAAAGCAGAGAGGTTGGTCTAGACTATCCTGAGTTCTCAGCCTTGTGAAGAAGCGCGGGGGCAGGGGTGTCCCCGGGTCAAGGGCTCCCTGCGGGGCTCCCTGAGGTGCCACCTCCTTAGGGAGCTACCAGGTCCCCCCAGTGCCTGATTCTGCAACGCCCCAGCTGCTCCTTTGTAACACATGTGGTCCTGGCTATCATGTTCATATTTACAATAATTTTCTCCTTTTTCTTGCAAGTTTCCTTTACGCTCCGTGATGCGATAAATACGCCACACTCTCGTCTTTTATTTTTATTTATTTTTCGGTGCGAGGGATGGAACTCAGGGCTTTGCGCACTCTTAGAACCACCCGCTCCAGCCACGACTCTCTTGTCTTGAAAAAAAGGGGTATTGCCAGGGCTGCAGCTCGGCAGAGCTCTTGCCCGGCAGGCGAAGCCCGGGGTCCCATCCTGGGCACAGGGACGGGGTGGCTAGAAAGAAAACTCAGGCTTGGCACGTGACTAGACGTGCCCCGACCACCCAGCGTGGAGCAGAGTGGGGTGGTTCACTCTTCCCTAACCCTCCAGCCAGAGTGGGCGTGAGGAGCCTTAGGGTCTGAGTGGGCCGTCTGAGCAGTGTCCCCTCACGGGACACTCCCCCTCTCTGCTCCCCCAGGGCACACCCCGCAGCGCTGACATGGCTGAGAGCACCCCGCCAGCCTCCTCTTCTGCAGCAGCGCCAGCCCCTGAGCTGGGAATAACAGTGCAGCCGGGGCCGCAGAGCCCCCCGCCGTCCCCGCCAGGCCTGGAGGAGCCCCTGGATGGAGCTGATCCTGAAGTCCCCCATCCCGACCTGGCGCCAGTTGCCTTCTTCTGCCTGCGACAGACCACCAGCCCCCGGAACTGGTGCATCAAGATGGTGTGTAACCCATATCCTTTTGGGGCCTAGGCTTGTCCCGCCCGCCACGGGGCCAAGGTATGAGAGGGGAGGTGGGACGGAGTCCTTTCCAGTGAGCCTTGCCCTCCCAAGTCATTGTCCTCTGTCCGGAGGCCTGGGCTGAGGCCCCTGGGCCTTCGACGGGGCAGGCGGGCTCAGGTGATGACGGGGGAGATGTCGGGTGTAGGTCTGGGCGGGTGAGGACCTGGTGTCTTGCTGTTGTGAAGGTTCTGGAAGCTGGTCAGTCCAGTGGCTGGCTGGCTCGGGCAGTGCTTAGTGTGAGGGGCTGGGGGTGCAGATAAGTAGCCATCAAAGGGTGGGTGGTGACCACAGAGACGTGGGGGCTGTGCCGGGGGCTCCCGTGGGGCGGGCGGGGGCACCGATTCCCCAGCGCAGGGCGGGCTCCGCGCCGCCCGAGGCAGCCGACAGCGAGACAGGCCCGGCCTGCTGATAGCCTGGTGCCTGGCCATGACGAGGCTTCTCCCGAGACGGGGCACCAGCCACTCAGGGGGCCTTTCCCGCTCTCAGTGCCCGGAGCACAGTGCTGACCTCTGCCCGGCACTTCCTGGGCTCTTGCTCCTCCCGCCTCAGGGCCGCCCACGCTCTTCCCTGTCTGAAGCGCTTTTCCTGCCCGTCCTCGCTGGGCCAGCGCCCTTAGCTTGGAGCGCCAGCCTCACCCCTCAGGAAGGCCCTGGGGGACCCGGGCCTGCGTTTGTGTTGTCCCAGCTGTGGAGTCCTCCTCCTGGGTGGGCTGGGTGAGGGGCAGGGACAGACCCTCTTGTCCACATGGTGGTGTCCTCAGTGCCCTCTGGCTGTGCATGGGCAGGGTCGTTGCTGGGCTGCGCTCAGCATGGCGGAGTCGGGTGGGGGGCTGCGGGCGGCTGGAGGAGCCCCAGGGGTGGGGGGCCTGGCTGCCTGCAGGAGGCGCCACCTGGACCCCCGAGAAGGTTGGAAGAGGGGCGGGGCCCTGAGCTTCACGTGGGGCTGGAGGCCGGGGCATGGTGGCCTCCTGGCGTTTGGGGTCCACCCGGGGCCCCAGGTGCTGATGCTGGAGGCCACCCAGGGAAGGCAGGTCAGCTGCAGGTGAGCCCTGCGCTGGACTCGGGTGCCCAGGAGGCAGGTGGGGTGGTGAGGCTGATCGCGAAAGACACAGAGGCAGCCGAGCCTGGACCCAGGTCTGCTGGGCTCCCTGTCTGCAGGGCGGTGATGGCGGGCCCTGGGTGCCCCGCTCCTGGAGGCCAGAAGGACCTGGGCCAGGGAGAGGACGCAGAGTGGGTGACCTTAGCCACGTGGGGCCACGAGCCTGGACGCGCCCCCGAGGACCGTTGGGGTCTCAGACGTGGTGAGGTCTGCTCAGTGACCTAGTCCGCCAGCGCGCTTCAAGGTTTGTCCCGGGGACTCGGGACAAAGAAGCCTGTCCCGGGGGCTCCTGGGAGTGGCGGAGGCAGCACCCCACATAAGAAGGTTTACTGTGAAGTGCTGGGGAGACTTCGGGGCCCGCGGAGCGAGAGCAGGGGCTGGCCAGGCAGAGCCACAGGAGGTTGCGGCCTTTGAGGAGGAGAAGGCTGGTTGGAGGACCAGGGAGACGGGGAACAGTCCCGAGGCGAGCCGTGTGACCTTGAGAAAGCCATTGCCTCCCTGCTCAGGAGGCTTGCAGGCTGTGGGCTGTAGGTGGCCTGGGCCTGGGAGTCTGGCTGCAGGGCCGGAGCAGCACAGAGCCGGCCCAGGTGACCAGCGGCCCCTGGAGGGGTTGGTGAGTTCTGCGTGCCGCGCGTGGCTTTGGGCAGTTCCCTTCCTCCGAACCCCGGCATCTCCACCTACAATGGAGGGGCTGGACGAGATGCCCCTTCCAGCTGTGGGAGCCCGGGGTGCCAGCCGCGCTTACAGGGAGGACGGTGCCTGGGCCCTTGGCCGCCGGCAGCCTGGGCCCTGCCCCCGCCGTCCTCGGTTGTCCCCGTTTCTGACCTCATGGGCAAGCAGAGCCTTTGGTCAACCTCCCTATCACCTCCACCCTCTGACCCTGGCCTGGGCTGGGGACCACAAAGGGGCTGGTCCCACAGGGGAGAAGCGGGGGGTCCCCCAGGATCCCCTCTGTCAGAGGCTGCTGGGCCGCCTGGGTGGAGGGTGGCCATTCAGGCCCCAGCCAGAACCTCAGACGGGAGGCGTGGCGATTCCGAAGCAGAGCGGCTTCTGAGGCGGCGGCCTGGGGCTCAGACTGGTGCTCTGTGGCTGAGTCTGCGGGTCGGAGGTGAGATTTACAGCCCGGTGACCCTAGGACTCTAAGCTTCTGCGGTCCACAGGCTGCAAAACTGTTTCAAAGAGCGTGAGCCTGAGATCTGATAGCTGCCGTGCCGAGTGACCGGGAGCCGGGCGCCTGCAGCGTTGGGCCGCTGACTGCCGCAGGCCGAGGTGCCCGCCAGATCTGGGGTGGGCAGCAGGAGAGCCAGTGCCGGCCGGGCCTGGGTGTCCCGGGCGGGGTGTGTGGCTGGATTCTGGGGCTTGTCCCAGGCCGGAGGCCCCTCCCTCCTGGCCTCAGTGGGAGGGTGTCGGGTGGGGCACTGCTGTGGCCCAGGCTGTCCTGTGCCTCCCAGGACGTCTGGTGCTCTTGACCCCTGGCTCTAAGTATTGGTAGCGTCCTCAGTCGTGGTGACCATGACGGGCACGTCACGTGTGCAGAGCTGCAGCGAGCACTGCTACTCTCCGCCGAGGCCGGGCCCGAGGAATGGTGGGCGTGTGGGCAACAGAGACCGGCAGTGAGGCGGCTCTCTTGAGGTCGGGGCGGCGGATAGGGCTGTGGGGTTCTGCCCCGAGCTCGTGTCCCTGGGGCTCATGCCCCTGGAGCTGAGGGGATCTGGCCCAGGGCCAGCTGCCCTCTGCAGCTCGGCGCTTCCTGACTCAGCTCCTTCTCAGCCCCGAGCTGGGCCCTGAGTCACCGCCTGACTCACAGAGAGCTGGCAGGCCACGAGGAACCCCCTGAGCTTGCGAGCCGGGCGGGAAAGGTCCACTTGCCGGAACGTCAGCGCCACTCCCTGCCTGGCCTGGGCCTCGGCTTGTGCCATCAGCTGGGGATTCAGCTGGGAGGCCTCTGGGTTTGAAATTCCAGGGGATAGACAGCACAGTTTGACTCATGGCCGGTGGCCTGTGGCACTGTGGAAAGTGCTGGGCACTTGAGTCAGGCCAACCCTGGTGCTGGTTCTGCCTCTAGTTGCTGTGTGACCCTGGGCCAGTGTCTTAACCTCTCTGAGTTCCAGTTTCCCTGTCAACAGAGGATGGTCTCCAGGGCTGCATTGAAAACTAAAGTAGTATACGAGGTGACTGTGGCCGTGGAGCTTGGTCGATGAAGATGAGAATTGGTGCATACATGTGGCTTTCACTGTAGGAGAGCCTGAGGGGGAGCCGTCCTCACGCTCGGCTGAGTAAACACTCTGCTTGCGGTAGATTCAATAAGACTGTGGGCGACAGGTCTTTAGATGGAACATAACACCTTCCAAGGACATTGTTCCCAAGGAAAATCGGATTCAATCTCTGCTATAAGGTGAAGTGGTGTGAGTTTTGCTGCTAGTCCAGGCCCACGTCAGTGCAGACATTGCTAATCGATCTTGGCATCCTGCAGCAGGGCGGCCCGGGCAGCCATGACTAATCAGTTAGGAACCTATTTTCCACCCCCTCCACCCCGTTAGACTTCAGAGCCTTTCTTGGGAGCAGAACTGGCTGCACGTGCTTAATTCCATTTCCTCTCCGGGAGCCTCTCCTCTCCATAACGGGGTCACGCAGGAGGATAAGGAGGGCTGACCTGACCCTTGGGCCTGAGGGCTGTGCCTGCAGCCCCTTTGAGCCCTCACGGTCACCTCTGCCCTCACCCCATTTTACACCTGGGAAAAGTGAGACTCAGAGAGGTTATGTGACTTTTATCCAGGCCACACCGCGCCCGGCAGAGCCTGGCGGAGCCCCCCGTTCTGCCCACTCCCCTTGAGGCAGGAAGGTTGGTTGCAGGTTCCAGGTAGCGGGCAGGGGTCCCAGGCCTCCGGCATGCATATGCCCGGTCCGTCCCTTGGGTTTGCAGCCCGTCTCGGGCTGCTCCTGGGCTGGGCCTCCTGAGTGACGCGCTGTGTAGCTCTGCTGCAGTTCCAGTTTCCAGCCACGCCTGGTGGGGACGCGGCCAGCTGTGAAGCCTCCTCCCTGCTCTGCTGGGGGCGGGCGCAGCCTGGGCCGGGACGCTGGAGCCAGCTGCCCGGTGACCTTGGGCAGGTCATTCCCCCTGGTGCCCTGGGTCTCCTGGCCTGCAGAGTGGGCTCAGTGGGCAGCGAGGTCTGGGAGGGCGGCCAGGTCTCCATCTTCTGCTGCCCTCCTGGGTGGGCTACCTGCCTGGTCTCACCGCCCTGTTGCTCTCTGCCTGCTGGGGCTGGGCTCCATGGGCTGGTGGCCGAGAACCCTGCCTCCGGGACCTGCTGACCTGGCCCATGGCCTGGCCAGGGCCCCTGGGGCCAAGTCTCATGTCCTGTGGGCTCGGCAGGTCTGCGCGGGAGGAGGGCCTCTTCTGCCCCCATTCCCGGGTCCAGTCACTAGAGCATCACTGGGTCTTTGACGACTGTGTGACAGCCGGGCCGTTCTGTGGCCGGGGACGCTGGGAGGGATGTGCAGCCCGGGACCCGCCCTGAGGTGGCTCAGCTGCTGTGAGAAGCGTGTGGCCCGGGGTGACTGCAGGACGTGGCAGCCCCCGGGGCTGGCATCAGGAGGGGACCCTGGCTCTCGGAGGCCACCCAGGCTTGCCTCTTGTTGCCGAGTGGCCGTGGACGAGGCCTTTGCCCTTGCTGCGCCTCGGTGCTTCTGTGAATCTGGGCCACGGTGACCCTGGTGGGGACATCGGGGGTGGAACGAGGGTCCAGGATGAGCACCAGGCAGACTCGGCGCTGAGTGGCGGCTCCTCTGTGCCCCGCGGAGCTGAGGGCACCCAGGCACGTGGGCAGTGGCAGGAACATGCCGTCCCCTGAGGCACGGGGCGGTGGGGGCTGGGCCGCTGTTCACGTGCAGGGCGAGGAGGGGGCCTCGCTGAAGCAGAGCTGCACCCGTGGCTTGCCACCTGCCCGGGGCATCTGGTCCATCCCCCTGCCTCTTGGCTACCTCTCCGTTCCGCTGTACCAGCAGGACCTTGGGCCCCCAAATAAAGCTTGGAGGACCTTTCCGGGCTCTGCCCTCAGGCAGTCCATGGGGATCTGACCTCCATCCTGTCCTGAGCGCGCGGGGCACGGGCAGCTCCTGGCCCGGCCCCTCTGGCCGCGTGACGGTGAGTGCGTCCCCTCCTGCACAGTGGGACGCGCACTGGCCGGGAGCCCGGAGCTCTGCAGCTCGGCTCGCTCTCCCCTGGGCCCACCACCCTCTCCCGGGATCCTGGGCTCCCCTGCCTGGGCAGTTTGTCATCCTGGACAGACGCCCAGGAGGGGCTGGTGTCCTCAACCTCGGGTGCTCCCACTGGGACCAGCATGGACCAGCCTGGGTCCCAGGCGCCCTGTCCACCTGGGTTTCCCCGGTTGTCCTCCGACCCCATTCCGGGACTTCCCTCACGTCCTGACTCGCGGCCGATGCTTCTTACGTGTTCCCAGCTCCCCACCCTGGCTTCTGCTGGGCCTGTCGCCTGCCATGCCCACTCCGCCTTCTCTGTCCGTCCTTCCAAATCCCGCCTGTCCGCAAGGCCCAGCCTCCAGGCTGAGACCCCGGAGCCAGGGCCTGTGCTCCTGGGCTTCTTCAGCTCGTCCCGGTTCCAAAGCACTTTCCTCCTGCTGTGACTCAGGTCTCAGCACCTCCCCGGAGGCAGTGGGGCCATCAGTGTCCCAACCCGGCACCCGCGGCCTGGGGAGACGGAGGCCCAGGAAAGGAACGTGACTTGCCCAAGGTCACGTGTTGAGCCATGAGTGCAGCCAGGGCAGACTGGACCCCAGAACCCCAGGCCAGGCTTCTCCAGAAGGGGAGGTGGCCCTCCTCCTCCAGCCCTTGTCTAATGGCACCGTCCAGACGGGTGGCAGGCTTTGCTGGAAGCAGCAGCAGCACATGTCTGAGAAATTGTCCGTTTCCCTCCATCTGGTGTGGAGAAGGTTGTTCTTCTCAGCAGTGAGAGTCAGCTCTGAAAGTTCCCGCCCCCAGGGTGCTCCTGCAGGCCAGAGTGGATGCTCACTCTTGCTGGTCAGCATGGGTCACAGGAGACTCCAAAGGCAACCTTAGGAGTTGTCACAGGGAGATTTTGGAGTAAAAAGCTGCGGGGCGGAGGCTGCCTGCCATCCAGATGGGGGGCATTGTGAGGCCTCTGCAGGAAAGGGTCTTTTTGTCTGGGTCTTGCTGCATGAATAGGAGTTTTCCAGAACAGGGAGGGAGTTCCAGGCAGAGGCACTAGCGCAGGAGCAGCGAGGAGTTAGTGTGGCTGGAAGGGTGGGAGGTGGGGCTGGTGGCAGGGTGGGAAGTGCCAGGCTAGAGCACTCACTTGTGATGCTGGGAAGGATCACTGACAGGCAGACGCACTTGGTAGGTAGAGGTGCCCATCTTGGAGCAGAGCGTGGGATGCTGGGGGAGGCCGAGGCCTGGGCCCCGGTGGGGCTTCCCGCAGGGGCCCGCTGATCCGTTTGTTCAGGAGTGGGACGCTTGCCGAGCCTGAGTGGACGGCCCCTGGGGGGGACGGCCCAGGAGGGCTACCAGGTAGGCCTGGCACCCAGAGGCGACCCCAAAGGGTCCCCAGCTGCTGGAGGGGGTTGAGCCACCCTCCTGCGACCAGGGAGGAAATGCCCCGACCCAGGACTCCGAGTGAGTTTGGAGTCCAGGGACACCAATGGCCTGGAGCATGGCCGGGGACGGAGTGGGCCTGGGGACAGAAGGAAGTTTGTGGTCTGGATTCTGGGGCCTGGGGCCGGGCTGCAGGGAGGAGGCCCTGGTGTTCATACAGCCCTACTACGTGCTGGTGCTCAGCCACTGGAGACTTTGCCTGATTGACAGATGAGGGCCAGAGAGTGCAGGGCCGCGCAGGGCCACCCAGCCTGGCGGTGGCAGTGATGATGATGGTGACGGTGACGGAGTGGCAATTGATGAGGAGCAGAATCAGGGAAGCGCCCAGCCTCAGAGTGGGGGTCTGTGGAGGAGGAGGGGACGGCGCGGTCCCATCCCGGAGGGCTTCCTGTGGCCACAGGGGCGTGAGTTCCAGTCCTGAGCACAGGGCTCCTGGTGGCTCCTGGCCCGGGGAGAGAGGCGGAGGGCCCAGCCCGGGGCCCAGCTCCGTGGGACCAGATGTGTAGTTGTGTCTCTGAACTTTGGTTGAAATTTAGCATTTCTTCTGTTAATTGGTGAACCCCCCGCAGCTCCAGTGACAGCCACCATCAACGTCACCGAGCCCTCCTGGTGGCCGTGGAGCTTAGAATCCCACACACGTCCACCACGGCCACGCGGGGTCCCCCAGGATGGCAGCGCGCGCACCTGTCGACAGCTTGCTTCTAAACACATGCTGGTGACCGTTCACCGGAACAGGCTTCCTTTCTGCTCCTAAGCCTTAAAAGCATCGGCTCGAAACATTGTTCCGCGAAGGGGCTCCCGGGACTGTCCAGAAGGTGAGGGGGCAGCTGCCGGCCGAGGGCGGCAGGCGGAGTGAGCGGCCAGCGTGTCTGCGGGAGGTTCCTGGGGTCAGGCCTCCCCTCCCTGGTGCTGGGTCCCCAGAGCCCTGCGAGCCAGGCCCCAGGAGGGGGCGAGGGGGAGACTCGGCAAATGAGGAGTGGGGGGCCTTAAAGGCCAGCAGAGAATCTCCCCCGGGCAGAAATGCTTCCTTGGCGCCTGCAAGGGACGGGGACCTCACCGCCGTCTGAGGCTGCCATGACTCTCCACGGTGGCTGTAGGTGGGCTTCACACTCAAGATGGTCACACTCCGCTCTTGAAGAGACACCTGTTGGGGAGGGAGGACACCCTCGGCACCGGGACAGCTCAGGGCCCTGCCCGAGCCACCGAAGCCTTCCCCGCAGGTGTGCCTGCCTTGTGGGTGGGTTTCCGAGGCCAGGTTGGCCATGGGCAGTGGGACCCTCGGCCCCCCAGGCCTACCTGGTCCTTCTCTTGGGTAGTAGCCGAAGCAGGGACATCAGGCGAGCGTCCCTGACCAGAGCCTCCGTCTCGAGGCCCCTGCACCTTGGTCCTCCTGGAGGCCGGCAGCCTCTCCCCCATCGCCTCCCCTCCCCACTGTTGCTCGGGCACCGTGGCCTGTTTGCTGGGCATCTGGGAATCAGAGTCCTGCGCAGACCAGCGAGCTCCGTGATGGGCCTCTAGGAAGTGGGGCCGGGCCAGGAAGGAGGGTAGGGCGGGAGGGAGGCTCACTCCCTGCGATGGCCTCCGTCCACTGAGGCAGAACCAACCAGGCCTGGCAGGGCCGTCTGTCCTGGGGGTGCTCCCCGCCACCGGAGGCTCGCACACTGCGGAGGCCGGGGACGCAGGGCCATCTGCCCAGCAGCTTGCGGTCCCGGCTCAACTGCTGTGTCATCTTGGCAGGCGCTGCGGTCTCTGGGCCTTCGCTTTCCTGTCTGTAAAGGGGGTGCAGTAATGAGTGCGGCCGTGGGCGCCTTAGAAGGCGGCCGGCGAGGTTCGGGGCCTGGCTCCGCGCTGCCCTGGCTGAGGTCCCGGCCACGCCCGTGAGCAGGAGCGTCAACCTTGCAGGTGGCCGGGAAGCCTCGGTGGAGGTCAGGGGCAGCGGCGCCCAGCACGCTGCTTATGGTGTTTTTTAAAGTTGCATTTTTATTTTTACTTACAGCTTTTCATCTTTTGTCTTTTTTGTTTTGTTTTGTTTTGTTTTTTGGGTACCAGGGGTTGAACTCAGGGGCACTCGACCACCGAGCCACATCCCCAGTCCTATTTTGTATTTTATTTGGAGACAGGGTCTCACTGAGTTGCTTAGTGCCTCGCTGTTGCTGAGGCTGGCTTTGAACTTGCGATCCTCCTGCCTCAGCCCCCTGAGCTGCTGGGATGACAGGTGTTGGCTCCCCTGCTTTTTTTTATTGAGGTAAAATATGCATGCAGTGAGCTCCCGGTTCTGAGCTGGGCCCAAGGCGTTTCCCTGGAACACCCCTCCTGTGGCCACCACTCAGGCCAAGAGCATCTCCAGCTCCCGGAAGCTCCCTCATCCCCCACCCCCACCCCATGACTGTTCCCTTTATTGTGACCTTTAGATTAGCTTTGCCTGAATTTTAACTTCACGTAATAGCATTCATACATTATTTGCTCTGTTGAGTCTGGCTTCTGTCACCCAGTGGAGATTGGTCCATGCTGTCAGTCACTTGTCTTTCGGGGCTGTATAGTATTCCACCCTCAGCAGGTCCCATGGGGCTTCCCAGTCACTGATCTGTTGATGGGCACTTGGGTTGCTCCAGGTTGGGGCTGTGACTGGTAACACCTCCATGAACACTCCAGGGTGTGCCTCATGGAGACTTAGGTTGGCACTTCCTGTGGGCACAGACCCAGGAATGTCCCTGCTGGGTGCTGCGCGGTCTGTGCTTAGGGTTTGGAGACCCTGCGGGGACAGCTCTCCAGAGTGGTCGTTGTCACAAGGATGGGCTGAATGAATGGACGAGGAACGAGTGCACAAATGACCCTCTTAAAACTCCAGGCCAGCGCCCGGCCGACGCTCAGAAATGGTGCCACCGGCACGGGGCACGTGCGGAATGGGCACCGTGGCCGTGGGTCCCGAGCAGGGGAGGAGCCAGGCTGGGTCACCTCTGTACCCCATGTGCACACCAGGTGCACAGTCTCCACAGATGCTCTGAGTCTGGCCTCCCGGAAGCAAGAAGTGGCCCCAGGCAGGTGCACACCTGGGGCCTTCCCCTGGCGGCGCAGGACGCGCGGCCCGGCCCCTCCTTCCCGGGTGTAGACAGCCGAGGCGCAGCCTGGGGATGGATTTGATTTCAGATTGATAAAAATGAAATCAAACTTGGCTGCCCCCCCAAAGCCAGCGGTCCTGCCCCGCCGTCTTCCAGAGCCCCCCGGATTACAGAAACCAGGCCTGTCAGCGGGTGGCAGGAGGGCGTGGTCGCCATGGAAACCATCAGGCTTCTGGCTGGCTCCTGGAGCGGAGGCTGCCTTCGGGCCTGCTGGGGTGCTGGGCGCTGCCCTCCCCCGGTCACTCTTCCGCTGGGGACTGGAGGTGTGAGGGACCCCAGCTCTGTGGCCTCCCTGCTGAGCTGCCCTGGCTTCTGGCCTTCTGCGGGCTCGGCGGGGGCCTGGGCTGGCGGTGCTGGGCCCGCTCAGCCTCGAGGCCTCTTTCTGGACCTGGAGGCAGGACACCCCCTGGCTGGCTGCCGTCCCCACTGCCTGTTGCGGACGAGTCTGCCTCTTCCTGGCCCCCGGTGCCCGCGGGACTGATGTCCAGCAGGGTGCCGCCTGAGGGCTGAGGGTGAGCTGCCTGCTGGCCAGGCCCAGCCTCCACTCGCCTGCGTGGGCCCTGGGAGGAGGCGGCGGGAGGAAAGGCAGACAGCCTCTAACCCTGCGCCGTGGAGGCTGAGCCCACATGGAACCTGGGGCTGGGATCGTGGCTCAGGGCTGGAGTGCGGCCCAGGGTTCCATGCTCAGCACCACGTAGAGCGAAGAAATAAAGTGAAGGCATCGTGTCCGCCTCTAAAACAAACAGGGAATCTGGAGCCAGCGAGGGGCGCCACTAACCCTGCCTCCCCCTGCCCTGCCTGCCCCCGAGCCAGTCCTGGTTGCCTCAGTTTCCTTATCTGTCAAGTGGAGGTTACGGTGTTATCTACTGTTTCCCAGGCGACCCTGCTCAGTCTCAGGCCTGAGTCGGTTGACTGATTCTTTTTTTTTTTTTTTTTGGACCAGGGATTGAGCTCAGCCTCTGAGCCACATCCCCAGCCCTTTTATTTTTTATTTTGAGACAGGGTCTCAGTAAGTAGCGGAGGCTGCCCTCAAACTTGTGATCCTCCTGCCTTAGCCTCTGGGACTACAGGCGTGTGCCACTGCTCCTGTTTTTTTTTTTTTTTTTTTTTTTTAGCCCTATTGTGAGAGGCTCTGGGACCCTGTGTGCTGGGGCCTCTGGCCCCTTGTGGCCTGTGCTTGCCATCAAGTTTAAATGAGATAGTGCATGGGGTCTTATGGGGACCCTAGCAAACAAGCACTCAAGACCACCTAAGAAGTGTTTGCAATCGTTACCATTGTGGCTGTTGTTGACCCGGTGCCCGGCACACAGCAGGCACTCAATATATGCTGATTAATCCCCTGCTCCATTCTGAGGCCCCAGTTCTGATGACGCAGGGAGGCAGGACGGTGGGGACAGGGCTGGGAAGTGGGTGAGTGTCCAGGCCTCTGGGGGGGCTTCTGGGTCCTGTTGGCTGAGATGTCCAGAGGGCCCAGAGGGTCCTGTGGCCCCCAAGGACCTGGGGTTGTGTTCTCCTGAGGCTCCAGCATCTGGGATGGCTTTTCCTGCCAAGGAACCATATTGATTGGCTGCCATTGATCTGCTTCTCCGTCTGCACTCCTCCGAGGCACGCAGACGCCCGTCAGGATCTAATCAGGCTGAACGATTGCCGTGGGGCAGCTCGGGAGGGGCACATGTGGGCCGCGGGGTCAGTGTGGGCCTGGACGCGTGGGCCGCGGGGTCAGTGTGGGCTTGACTTCCAGCAGGGACTCGGGCCCCTGGCGGGGAGAGGGTGGTGATGGTCACTTCTGCCTTGGGCTTGCTGTGTGGCATGGACGGATCTCTGCTGATCCCTGTTGGTGTCCCAGGTGGGCTCTGTTGCTTCCTGAGGGTCTCAGCGGGGCTGCTTGGTGGCACAGGTGCCCCCGACAGGAACGAGGCTCTGGGGAGGACATGGGAGGCGGTGTGTTCCCAGTGCACAGCCTCGGATGCCAGCCAGGGTCTCTGAGCCTCGCTGCCAGAGGCACTGGGGAGCCATTGAAGACTCCCTGCCCTGGTGGAGCCGGGTCTCAGCCCCCGCCTGCTCGCTTACCCAGAAATCCTGTCCCGCCCTCTCGAGGCCTCCAGCCTCCCTCACATGGTCCTGGAACTTTGCCACTGGCCGGCTGGCTCTCCGACTCCTCCGCCTGATGATTGACGGTGGGAACACTAGGCACTGGGCCAGGCCTGAGTCGCTGGGCCCGGAGGCCTGGGCTCCCTCTGACCGCCTCCTATTCCTCGCTGCTCGTCCGGTTGCACTTCAAGGAGGCCGGATCCTTTGATCCTTGAGCCCGTGGGGGGTGTGTCAGAGCTGCGGGCAGCGCCACCAGCTCCGGCCTGACTTCTGAGCCTCTCGGGGTTTGGACGGGACCCAGGCTCTGCCATCTGGGGCTTCCCTGAGTGCCTCAGGACCGGGGCCGAGCTGGCCGTCCCTGCGTGTCTGCAGCCCAGACCTGCTCCACCTGCCGCCCCTGGGACGGGCAGCCCGGGCAGCTCTGCGTGGCGGCCACGGGCACCGTTTGAGTGACAGGCTGCTGCATGACCTCGAGCGAGTCACGCCAGACCTCCAGGCCTGGTTCCTCGTCTGTCCCCAGTGAGTTGTGGTGGCAGCGAAGGTCACGTCCCCGGGGTGCCTGGCGTGTGGGTACTGCCAAGCGCGTCCCTGGGGTGCATGCGGGCTGGACAGGCGGCGCGCCTCCCGAGGAAAGGCCGCGCCAGCTCGGAGGGCCACAGGGCCTTGCAGGGGGACTCGCGAGCTGGCAGATGGCAGGCTGCGAGGGGTGGGCAGGGGTTGGCTGCAGGGACGGGAGGTCTGGGCAGGGTGGTCCGTGGGCAGCGAGGCGTTCAGGACCAGCCGCGCCGGGAGAGGTTGGCCCGGAAGCCCCCTGAGGTCGAGCTGGGACCTTGGGTGGCAGGCTGAGGCGGGAGATGGACCCATGGAAGGCTCTGAGCAGGAGAGGGCAGATCAGAGGCAGCTGGTGACCCGCATGGCTGCTCACGCGCTCGGGCAGGGGGAGCAGGCTGGGCCGCGTCTCAGCCGTGACCTTGGGCAGGTGGGTGCCCTCTGCCTTAGCGTCCTGGCTCATGGCAGGACCGTGAGGGTGAGCGGTGTGACACCTGGGAAATGCTCCTGGTGTCCGGCACATGGCAGGTGCCGCGGATTGTGGGGGGCACGCTGGAGGCCAGGCCCAGCGGAGGCCAGAGGAGAGGCCGGTGCGGAGTCCAAGAGGGACTTGAGGGCCCTGGGGAGGAGGAAGCCTGGGCGGCCCGGAGGAGAGCCCTGGCCCCGGAGTCCAGTGGGGGGCCTGGGAGTGACCCCTGCCTTCCCGGTCCTGGTTTCCCCACCTGTGGGGAAGGGCAGGGACCCCAGGCCTGGGAGGTGCCTGCGCCTTGAGCTCAGGAGGAGAGGGAGCTGGGGCGCGGGGATGCGGGGTGCTCGCTGGTAATGAGAACGTTTGAACTTCAGAGAAGTTAATTAATGACGAAGCTGCAGCCCAGCGAGGCTCAGGCGGGGGGCCCTGGCAGAGGCTGGATTAACTGCAGGCTGTGGTGGGAGGATGGCGGAGTGGGGAGGACAGGAAGGAGCAGGGCAGGGACCCCGAGGGAGGCGGCAGAGGAGGCAGAGTCCCAAGGTGAGCCAGGGGAGGGGAGGGGGCTGTTGCCATGGAAACAAGCCACTCTCCCAACAGGCAAGAGGGGCTCCCCCTCTGGGACTGGGGTCCAGCTGAGGGTCCTGCAGGCTGCTGTGGCAGCAGGGCAGGGGCTGCTCATTCACTGAGACTTCACCCAGCTCCTCTGGATGCCCTCTACTGTTAGTGCAGTGAATGCAAAGCCTGTCCCCTGGGGGTGGGATCTAGCCCTGGACAGACACAGGGAGCAAGTGGACAGTTCAGGCTGGTCAGTTGGGTGATAAGCACCGTGGGAAGAGGACAGGGTGTGACCAAGGCCACTGAGGTTGAAGGAGGGGTGGGACTTCTCAGAGCAGGTGACATGAAGTTAGAGTTAGCCTTGGAGGGTCGTGGGAGATCTCCAGGTGGCAGGACCAGTGCGTGCAAAGGCCCTGAGGTGCAGTGTGCCCAAGGCCTCGGAGGAACAGCAGGGCACTGGTGAGGTCGGAGCAGTGGTCACCCTTGCTGTGGGGAGGGGCCAGAGCAGCCCTGGTGGGCGGTCTTGGGTTCCTCAGTGGGGAGCCTCCAGAGGTCCAGAGATGGGAAGGGGCGTGCCTGAGACCCCAGAGTCACTCAGTGCCAGGGCTGGAGTTCAAATTAGGTCTCCTGGTCCTTGTCCTGCTTACCACTCTTATAGATAAGGACTGCCTGTCCACTCTGCAGCTCAGTTCTGGGGCAGGAGTGGGGGCTGTGTAGACAGCATGCAGCAGGGTCTGTCAGCATCTTTCCTCACAGACAAGGAGAGACGTAGCTGGTCTGCAAGTTCGCCCAAGAGTCTGACTTGAGTCATTCATGCTGTGTGTGGCTCAAGTCCGCTTTACCTTGAGCTGTCCTCTTTTCCACTAGGCCCCAGGGCTCAGTCAAGACCAGAGGTTCCAGTCTGGGATCTCAGCCGACTGAGATCTGAGTGTTCTCATCTGTATCGTGACGGATGGGGGATGGTCAGGTCCCTCTGAGCTCTGACTTCACTGGTTCTGTGACTAGGTGGGTTGAGAGTGGTGGGCCTGGACACAGTGGGCCAGCTGTGCTGTCAGGCTAGCAGGGCTCAGGGTGGGCAGGGTGTTTGTGGAGGTGCCGAGTCGGAGTAGGCAGGTGAGGACGGGTGACCCGTCAGCGCGTGGCTGGGCTCTCTGCAGGCTCGGGGCAGACTCGGGAGGGCCAGGGAGGGAAGGAGGCCAGAGTGGAGAGGCTGCCTGGCCCTGCTGCGCCCTCTGGGGAGCCCTGGGGTTGGGGCGGGGAGGACGCGCTGCAGGGTGGCAGCCCTGCTGTGGCCGTGCCCGGGGCCTTGTCCTTGACTGGCGGCACGTGGTTCGAGTGTGTGAGCATGCTGGTGATCCTGCTCAACTGCGTGACGCTCGGCATGTACCAGCCCTGTGACGACATGGACTGCCTGTCTGACCGCTGCAAGATCCTGCAGGTGAGCCCGCCGCCCTGGCCCCCAGCCCTTCCCTTAGCTTCCTCCCTGTAGAAAGGGCCGCTGGGAGCCATCGGGAGGACTGAAAGAGGGGTGCGTGTCCAGTGTCTACCCAGCACTTGGCGGTTTTGGGGAGAATATGGGAGAGACCCTTGCCCTCCCCTCCAGTCCTCCCTTGTCATTCCCCTGGCCCAGGGAACCATGGAGGGGCTGTGTGACCTTGGGCAGGTCCGCTCCCCTCTCTGGGCCCATCTCCTCATCTGAGGAGGACTGCATTGGGCCAGGGTCTCCCAGGCTCTCTTCCTGCTGGAGGAGTGTCCAGGCCTTGCCCGTGTCCCCTCCTCAGCCCGCAGTCGGCTCTGAAAGCTGCCCTTTGTTTCCTCCTCCTGCCGCAGGTCTTCGACGACTTCATCTTCATCTTCTTCGCCATGGAGATGGTGCTCAAGATGGTGGCCCTGGGCATTTTTGGCAAGAAGTGCTACCTGGGGGACACCTGGAACCGCCTGGACTTCTTCATTGTCATGGCAGGGTAGGTGGGGAGCAGGGGCAGCCCCCGGCTTTGGTGCATGCCAGGTGTCACTCAGACACCCCACAGGGTTCCGTGAGGTCGAGGCAAACCTGGGGGTCATGGGGCCACGGGGCCTCCTGGGTGCGGCGAGAAGGAGCGGAGCCCTCCCTTGGCCTGGGCGGGTGGACTTTGCTCCTCCCTCGGGGGCGGTCCTAAGTCCTCCTGCGCAGCAGAGATGGGCGTGGCTTATGCTAATTAGCTGCATGACCTTGAGAAAGTCCCTTCACCGCTCATGCTGTTTGCTCATCTGTGGAAGGGGAGTAAAAACAGCAGCTATGTCAAAAGGAGCTCCGACAAGTGTTAGCTGTTATCACGTTGTCATGGCCAGTGTCCTGGTCCCTCGTGAGTCAAGACCGAGGGCAGACTCAGGCGCCTCCTGGCCCCCAACTCTGGTCATTTCCACCCAGTGTGAGGCAGGGGAGTTTGAGGCCAGACAGGCCACAGAGGGAGGGGAAAAAAAAAAAAAAAGGCTCAAGCCACAGTTAGAGAGGCCAGGTGACAGCGTGGCCGGTGCCTCCTCCTGCTCTCTGGGTCTGCCCAGCCACTAGGCACCCAGAAGCCCGGGATGCGAGGGGGCAGCCAACAGTTCCCGGCCGGCGACGCGGTTCCAGCAGCGTCGTTTTCTAGCCTTGCTTGGTCAGTGTGTCCCTTGGAGGACGGTGTGCGCCCTCCCACACTGGGACCAGGAGCCCGACTGGGCCGGGCTGGGGACACAGACTTGCGTGCTTTCCGAGGAGGGGACAGACGCCCCAGTGGAGGCCGAGCAGGCGGAGCGTGCGCGTCCCGGACGGTGGTGGGACGGTAGGGGTGTGCCTGGTTCGGGCGCGCTGGTTGCGCATCTGCGTGCGCTGCTGGAGGGTGGCGAGGCCCCCGGCACGCCTGGGACCGGGATCAGGGCGCGAAGCTCTCGGAGGATGCACACCTGGCCGCCGTGTCCCCGTCTCCCTTGGCCAGCTCCCTGCTGGTTCTCATTTGGTCTGCCTGGAGAGCATCCTGAAGTAGTCTTTCAAAGAAAAGGGATGGAGCATCATTTTCCAGCCTTGCCTGTCCAGCGTGTCCCTTTGATCTGCGAGCGAGGAGGACGGTGTGTCTGTCTGTCTCAGTCGTGATCCTCCTCCCGGGGCTGGCAAACGCCCGTGCGTGCGTGCGTGGGGACACCGAGGAGCCAGGGGAGCCAAGCCTTCTGTCTCGGAGGATGAGGGGCTTCCTGGCCATGAAACCCTGTGCAGTTTTCTCTTCATCCCAGGAAGTCAGACGTCTCCTGTGGGTTCCTTCAGCTCAGAACAAAGTTCCTTTAGTTCTTCTTTGGTCGTTGCTCGTTTTTCTCCGCTTTCCTTCTGGAATCCCCAGGAGCTGGGTATGTCCTCCTCTGTCTTTCCCTCACCTCTCTCCTCTTTCCTAAGAGGTGGTCTCTCTGACTTGGCGCAGGAGGCACTTCCTTGGCTTGGCCTTGTGCATCTCCGGTGGGCTTCTCCACCCCTCCCTCTCCCTGGCCGCAGTCCCCTGGAACCCTCCCTTCCTCCTGTCCTTGATCTTCATGTTTCCCGGCAGCCTGTGCCTGCTCATGGTTTAAGGATGCGATGTTTACCCAGATCTCCTTCTGGACACTAATTAGGCTTCTTGCAGTTCCATCCTGACTCCAGAAGTACCTTTGTATTAAAGCACCATTTCCAAAAGTTAAGAAGAAATGACCTACCCACAAATCTTAGAGTGTACGCATATCACAAATTTATTCAGCTTGTTAGGGAGGGAACCGGTAGGCTGGTTATCCCCGAAACAGAAAAGCAGACATCACAGAAAGAATGTGGCCAGGGCAGGCGGATAATCAAAGGCAGTGGATGACCTGCCTGGAGCGAAACCATAGCCTTTGGGCGGGATGGAGATCTTTTATGTTGGGCAGGAATTGTGAGCATCTCACAGGATGAAAATCTGCAAGTTTGTGTGTGATTTCACGGCATTGAGACCTTTAATTAACAGGAAATAGTGAATCAAGCAAAGGTATACTCCCCTAGATAACTAAGCAGTCCACAGATAGGTCTGGTGAAGTTCGCTCCAAAATGACATTGTGAGAAAGACTGTCCTCCGTTGGCCTCATGTCCAGGTTTTAGGACAACTTCCCTCACTCCTGTCCCGGAAGTCATTTGTTTTGTGGGTTCCACCTGGGCCCCCCATGAGCACCGCCCCCTGCCCTTGAACTTGAAGTAAATAAAGATGCTGGAGATCTAGGCTGATGCAGGGAGTCGCTGGGGCGAGGTCTCAGTTTATGTCTTCTCTGGGTCCTGGGGAGGGTCTGGGTGGGGTAGGGTCCACCAACCCACATCCTCCAGGGGCCAGGGAGGGCTGCGGTGGGGTGGCTTGCAACATGTGTGTTCATATTCTTATTTTATAACAGGGCTCTGGGTTTTCACTCTGCCTTGGTCCCCATAGATGGTGTAGCTGGTCCTGGCTGGGGACCGGGTGCGATGGAGACTTTTCCTAGAGTCATGAACGTGCATGTGCTCAGTGCTGGGCTGGATACCGGGGACTCAGGTCAACCGGAACTACTCCTGTCCTCAGAGTCCTCCTGAGCCTCTGTGCTCAGGACAGGGAGAGGGCAGGAAGGAGTCACAACCCTGTGCTCCAGAGCCTGGCCCCTGCTCCCGCTTCCACCTGTTCCCGTGTCCCCAGAGCCGCCCAGCCATCCCCTGAAGTCCTTGGTGCTATAAATGTTCTGTTTCCAGAGTAACAGGCCTAACATCCCCAGGTGTTCCTCCCCTCCTGTCCTTCTCCCTCCCCAGATTACTGGCTCCTTCTTGAGCTATGGCAGGTGACACAGGACTTCTGGGCTGGAAGTGTCCTTAGAGGTCACAGCCTTCACCTCCACCTCCAGCGTGACTATGCCAGCAGGCTTACAGACCAGGGCCAGCCCCTGGTCAGTGCATGCTGCCAGTCTCCAGTCGGGACAGCCCAAGATGCTAGAACGTTCTTTCTCTCACTGAGCTGGAGTTCCTCTTCCTGTGGTACCATTCATTCAGGAGGTCAACACTTTGTGAGCACCTATGACATGCCAGTCCTCGTGCTGAGCAGTGGGGACAAGAAGACACACAGGACAGATGCCCTCTGTGATCTCACGGAGGTTCAGAAAACAGATGTAAAGCAGATAGCAGGCCGATGCCAGCCTGGGTCCATGCGGCCGCAGCGAGCGTAGAGGCCAGGAGTCCATGCAACGGGACCTGACTTCCGGGGGTTGGGGAGAGAGGAGGAACCTGGGGTGAGTGAGAGCTGACAGGTGGGGTGGGGACGACCTTTCAGGTCCAGCACAGCATGCAGAGGTCTGAGGGGTGTTGAGGAAGTGCAGGGACGTTGGAGGCCAGGCACTCTGGGCCATGAGCCAGAGGCAGGCAGGGGTCTGCCCTGCAGGGAGGGGTCACTGAGACCCCTTCCCAGTCCCCAGAAGTTCTGAGGCAGATCCTGTGCGCCCCAGCCCCAGTCTTCCTCCCTTCCAGCTGGACCATTCCCAGCCCTCCCGCCACCTGCCCAAGGTCAGCCTCCCAGAGGCCTCTACTGCTGGATGGGCCCCTGGCTGGGGAGCAGCCTCCCAAACTCCCAGGGTGGAGGAAGTGGGCTTCCCTCGCCCGAGAGACTGTAGGACTGTGGTGATGTGCAAGTGGCTGTGCACCCTGCCATCTCCATGCCCGTCTCTCCCACCCTGGAACTAAAAGCAGGCGATCTTTTAAAAACCCCAAAGCAAACTTTGCATTTGCTGCTGTTATTTTTGTCTTACAACAACCTCCAGAGCCCTGATCCAGCCGCTCCTTGCATTTGCTTCCAGCCCTGGCTCAGCCCAGGACAGTGAGCCCGGGACGCCTCGCTCTCCTCCAGCACACGGCAGAGCCCCAGGGTCACTGCTCTTCCGGTGTAGCTGAACCCCTCGCTATCTTAGCCTTCATACACGCCCCTGCCTTCGTCCATTAGGAGATCATGAAATATTCAATTCTATTCTTGTTGAACTTGAGATCCTCTTTGTCGACATGCCCCTCTGGAGTATCACACTGGTAATTCTTCCTCCTTTCCAACCAAAAACATGACGTGGGCCAGGTGGGGTGGCGCACACCTGTAATTCCAGTGGCTCCGAAGGCTGAGGCAGGAGGATTGCGAGTTCGAGACCAACCTCAGCAACTTAGCAAGACCTTCGGCAACTTAATGAGAGCCTGTCTCAAAATAAAAAATAAGAAGAGTTGGGGATGTGGCTCAGTGGTTAAGCACCCCTGGGTTCAAGCCCAAGTACAAACAACAAAACCAAAAAAGCTGAAAACCCAAACCCCAAACCGAAACATGACGTGGCCACCCTCAGCCGTGTGCATAGTCCACAGAGAGGTCTCGTTTGACCCTCAGGGCCAGGAGTGCCTCCTCGTCAGGAGTGCCGAGTGCCAAGTGCCGAACTCTGGGGGAAGGGAAAGGCAGGTGGGGAGGACTCCGTCTCCACCTCTCCGTGTCCAGCGTCTGAATAATTCTCACGGCAAGCACTTTGTGAGCGGAACAGCGGGGCCTCTGTATCAGAATGCCTGTGGTCGTGAATAATGTTCAGGAAGACTGCAGTGACATCAGTCACTCAGTTGTACTCTGGGAGCATCTTCTGAGTGCATTCAGGGACCAGCTTCCCACCCTGACTCTTCCAGGCTTGTGGGAAGCAGAAAGTCAATAAGAATTGTATTCGGCAGGCACGTCCCCTCTGTGGCTGCTGGCTGAGAGTTCTTTTTGTCCAAAGTGCCCCATCGGTGGGACTTTAAAAAGCAAAGGAAATTGAATCCTCTTAGGCATCGTCCAGGGGTGTGATTAAAAAGAACATCTACTGTTTGCTGAGTGCTCTCCGGGGTGATGCCCTGAGCCATCTCGTTGAATGTCAGATGAGCTCGGTGAGGGAGGGGCTGTGGTTCTTTCCACTTCACAGATGAGACATGGTGACAGGGAGTGTCTTGCTCAAGGTCACAGACTGGTAAGGAGCACAGCTAGGAGATGAACCCGGGGAACTGGGCTTCACGGGCTGGGACGGGTCCCGGGATGGGTAATTTGCTGGGAGTGTCTGTCAGGGGTGCATTTGGCTGCAAGTAATAGAAAACCCAACCAAGAGTGCTCAAGCAAATCCTGTTATCTTCTGTACAAGCCCAAAGTGCTGAGGTTGGTGGTTATTGGCGATGGCCCGGTGATATGGGTGCTGACATCCTTGTGGTTTTCCAGGCCTTTCTTTTGTGGTCAAAGGCAGTAGCTAAAGCAGTGGGTGTTGTGTCTAAATCGAAGGTGGAGAGAGGCAGGGCTCTGCCAGCCGGGCCTGTCCACTTGGATCAGGAAACCATTTTCCTTCCCTGAATCCCCCACCCCAGCTACCAGCACACTTGGCCAGAACTGGATCTCATGGCCATCCGGGGCTGCAGGGAGCTGGGCAAGCAGGAAGCATCACCGAACTTGGCTAAATCAACCAAGCCCCGTTTCCAGGGGGTAGGCCAGAAGGGAGGAAGAGAGAACGCACGGGGTGCACAACTCCGAGTGGCCACATTCCTCTCCTGGGCCCTGTTTCCCATGCACCCTCTGGTCAGCCGGAGCCCCTGGCTCTGCTGGGCTGGCAGGACAGGGCTTGTGCCCCACTGAGAAATCTGAGGCCAGATGCCAATGAATGCCGGCTCTCCGAGGCCGTCATGGTGCGGGGCAAGGGGGCATCATGGGCAGTTCCCAGAGACCTCTGGAGCTGGCCCGCCTCTGGTTTGGCTCTGTGTGCCCTGCCCACGGATTAGGGGAGCCCCAGGTGTGAGAGGCCCGGGGCACCCTGCTGGCCCTGCCACTAGCTTCGTACCCTCATCTTTCCTGGATTTCACAGCTGGCTCTGCCCTCTGAGGGCAGGGCTGAGGCTAATCACTGTCTTGGGGTCCCCGGAGCCTGGCCCTGGTCCGGGAGGTTGGGGGAGCTCCAGGCCATGTTCGTTTCCTGTCTGTTGCGTCTGGCACCGAATGCGCAGGTGCCTGGATCCCTTGTTGTTAGGCTGAGCTGCATCCAGTGACCGTGGACCTGGGAAGGTTGCAGTGGACTGAGTGTGAGTGTCTCTCATGTGCATACAGGGCAAGGCTGGCGAGGGCGCTGGTCCTTGTGCAGGCCCGTTTCCATGGAAAGACGGTGGAAGCCACCATGGGGGCTGTGGGAGAAAGCCACAAAATCTCTGGCTTCAGGACCAGCTCCACTCCAGAGTCCTGAAAGATGTCGCCAGACTGTGCGCCCCCATCCCACAACTCTGCTGGTTCTGTGCTGACTTCCTTCTCTGGAGCTTTTTCCTCCACGCAGGGTGGGGCAGGCAGCTCTGGGCTCACAGCCTACTCCCCGCAGTTCAGAAAGACGCTTTCCATTTCCCAACCTTCCATGAGGCCTGGAACTGCCCTCCTGGTCATCCTGGAGCCTGTCACTTTGGAGCTGGCCCTACCTCTGATTGGCCAGGCTTGGTTCAAGGCCCATCCCCTGCAGGGTGGGCAGACAGCCCCACCCGTACCAGGTGGCCTGAGAGCCAGGAGAATGGAGCTGGGAAGTCCCAGGTCCATGTCCCCTCCCAGGGCAGAAGGGAACCTGGACAGGGGGCCCTGCTTGTGTGGCTTAGCAGGAGCTGGTTTTCCTGACCGGGCTGGGTTTTCTGCAGCCACAGGAGTGTTAGTCTCTCAGACCCTGGTGGTTAGGGTTGTCAAGCCCATTTTGCAGATGAAGTGGGGGCTGGGAGGGATTAGTAGCCTGCTCCAGGTCACACAGCCTACACAGGCCAGATCTGGGGTTTAGTTGGTCGGCCTCTGAGGAGATAGGACACCTCACCAAACCTCAGACAGCTGTGAGGAAAGTCCCCTGGGAGAGACACTTCCCCAAGCTCGGGACAGCCTAAGGTGCCCCCACCCTGCTGTTGGATTCCCAGAGGCTGAGCCCACCTGCTGTGGTGCCAAGCCTGATCTGGAATCCTGAGACTCACGTCCATGGGGGTGCCCCTCGTGAGGCCTAAATTCCTTGTTTACATGGAGTTCAGATTTAACTGCATTAGTCGGGCAGCTCTGCCCAGAGATGAAGTCACTGGAGCACAGTCGCTCGCAGAGGTTTGTAGGGCAGGGTCCAGGTTTTCCTGCCACTGGGATTCCCAGAGCTGCTCTGGCCCCCTGAGACTTGTGGCCAACTGAGTACTCTCTTCCACAAGCCCTCTGAACTCTGAACCTGCTCTAACTTGGTTTCAGGGCATCGGTTTCCTAATCAGTCAAGTGAACTTAATAACCTCTGATCTGGTGTCATAGGATTTGTGTGGATATATGAGTGTATCAGTCCATTCATGCTGCTGTAACAAAATAACATAAACTGGATGACTTATACATAGCAGAAATGTACTTCTTACAGTTTGGAGCCTGAGAAGTCCAAGGTCAATGTGCAGGTGAGGGCCCGCTGCCTCATAGACACATCTTTGTGCTGAGTCTCACAGGAGGAATGGGCAAGCAAGTTTCCTTTGGCTGCCGGTGACATTCATGAAGCCCCTCTGTCTAATGACATCCCTTGGAGTTAGGATTTCAACATATGAATTCGGGTGGCAGAAGACCACAGCAGTGGGTGAGACGGCCTGTGGCCCCAGACATGCTGGCCACGGTCAAGGGCTAGTGCCTCCTCCCTAATTCTCTTCATTGTTTCCTTCCTCCCTCTCTGCACTGAACACCTACTACGTGCTGAGTGCCAAGATACCATCACAGGCTGGTGGTCTAGTTATCAACCAACACGGTCTGAGTCATTGCCGAGCTGCCTCCTGACAGAGGATCTGCAGTTCCCAGGCTCTCAGCTCCCTTCCATCAGCTACATCTTAAGTTACATTTTAAGAAGGCCCCCGTGGGCCCCTTGCAAAGATAGAGGAAACACCCTATTTTTATCGACAACACACAGAAATCCTCCCCAGGGAGGGATTTTTCCTGGAAAGACGTTGAATCTCAGTCATCTCGTGTTGCTGCTTGTCAGCTCCAAGCTTTTTTTTGCTCATCTTGTCCTTCCAGTTATTTGTTTGACAAGCTCGCATAGGGAAGCTTCCTGGGCTCGGCGCTGGGGACCCAGCTGGAACTCTGAGGCATCCTAAGGAACAGGGGCGTGTGCAGAACACACCTCGGCGCCCAGGGAGAGGGGCAGGTGAATGCAGATGGACCGGCCTGGTGTCCCTGGAATGCAGGGCAGGTGGTGGGCTGTGCTGGGGCCAAGATCAGAGGCTTCCAGAACTGGCTGCCTGGGCTCTCTCTGGCGTGGGGTGGGACCCGCAGGGTTTAAGCGGGTGCCAGCGGTCTGTGGTGACAAACCAGACTCCGCATGCTAATTCACACCACACTCTTCTGGCGCAGCCCCGTCCCAAGTGCAGAATCTGGGTGGGAGCACACGGCAGTCAGTGACGTGCCCAGGGTCACAGGTACAGGGCAGCCAGCTGGGGCTGGAGCGAGGTTCCCTGCCCTGCCCTGCCTCCAGGGTCGGGCCTGCTCTGGGTGCTGCAGGGTGTCCTGCTTGTCCGTCCCCCGCCCCCGCCAGCCCCGGGGTGCTCGTGAGCCTGAAGGTGGCAGGCCTGCCCCTGGGTCTTGCTGATGAGGGCGCAGATCACCCAGGCTCCCCGGTTCCCACGCTGGCCGGACCACTGGGCTCTTTCTGAGCCTCGTTCCCTCCTCTGCAGTCGGCGCCATGGTGGGACTGTGGGGACATTCCCAAGGCTCGGCGTGCACAGCGCCTGGCAGGCAGAGTGTGGGAAACCCTCGGAGCCGGTCAGGACTGAGTTGCAGGGATAGAAACTGGGCCCCGAGAGAACGTCCTGGGCTGCCTCTGCTCGGGCCTGTGGGTCGGGACCTCCCCTCTCAGCTCCCACCTCACGCTTCCTTTGTAGTGACACGTCTCAGGCTGCCACTGAGGCAGGGGGCCCTCAGCCTCCTGGCTTCCAAGGGTGGGGTAATCAGTTTGCAGCTGAGTTTAACTGCGTCTAAAGTCCCAGACAGATGCTTCACCCCTAGGGAACCACTACCAAAGATTTATGTAAAATACTGAATTCCACCGTGGTCTCAGGGGCTGGGCTGCTCTCAGGGCCCACCTGGGGCCATGTGTCCATCCTGGGCCATGTGTCCATTCTGGGCCTGTCCTGGTGGCAGGGCCAGATGGATGTCGTCTGCTGGTCTCTGGGCCTCCTAGGGAACCAAGGAGGGTCCCTAAGGACGGATGTCACCCTCTTGGCCCACTCCTGGCAGGACGGGACCCCAGCACGGCCACACCCTCCCATGACAGCCACTCCCCTGGGGTGATTTCAGGGTGGAAGTGCTTGCTTTAAGGCAAATTACTTACCTCATTAGGCGCCTGGGATCCGGCAGGAGGTGGTGGGGGTTGTTGATTTTTTTTTTTTAGACTTTTAGCACCGAAGCTGCGTGATAAAGTCACTGTGTAATTAGGGATTAATTTCTCACTCCGGAAGCTGATGTCTTCTTCGGGGCCTGAGGGAAGTCAGCCTGCTGGTTACTCACCCCAGGGCCCTTCCTCACTGGTCTGTTTGGAGCCGGGATAGGACCCAGCACCCAAGTGCCTCTGTTGTCCTCAGGACGTGGCGAGGGGAGAGGAGCACTTTTTCCGTCCCAGGTGACCTTTGCAAAACGTGGAAGGCGTTATTCATGCTGGGTGAACGATTCCCCGAGTGTCCCCTGGGTGCTGGCACCAGCTGGCCGCTCGGGGGGAAGGTCTGTGGGTGGCGGGTGTGCAGGGAGCCTCGGGGCTGTCTGGGGGCTCGCTGGGACAGGAGTCGCTGTCAGGATAGCAGGGTTCCCAGGCAGGGCCTGCCTCTCTCCCCACAACACCCTTCCTGTCCTCTTCCCCTCAAGGACAAGGACCACAGGGGGCTGCTCGGGGCTCCCGCTGCGTGCTTCCTAGTCACTCAGTGCATCTGTGCCCGCCTTACTCCCCAGGCAGGGGACACGGCAGCACAGCCCGTAGGTCAGGAGGGTGGGCCTGGGAGAAAGGGTCAGGCGGAGGAGCCTGGAAGGGCCCGCGCCAAGGTCATGGGCCGAGAACGCTGTGACCTCACATCTCCCCTTTAGACGTGGCTGCTGGAAGCTCAGAGCTCAGATGGCGACACCAAGTTAGACAAGAGCTGTCCGTGGTGGGTTTTTCCTGGGGGACCCTGAGGTGGTCTCGGGCACTTTGGCAGGACAGGGTGCAACGGATGTTCCTACCTGAAGACCTGTGAGGGGAGGCCGGGCTCCTCTTACTGCAGGTCTGCCCCCCTTGGCAGTTTCCGTGCACTTCTGACTGGTGACTGCTGGGCTTCCTCTTGGGGGCGGGGGCAACGCAGGGGTTGCCAGGTCCCCCGGTTTCCCCCAGGTGTGGGTTCAGATCCCACACTGGGCAGCTGGCTCAGGACCTGGGCTCTTCTCGCTGCCCCTCATCTGGAGAGGCGCGGAGGGAGAGAGCAGGATTTCTCAGAGGCCTGAGTGGCTCGGGTTCCTGGTCCCCGACCTGCCCCGGGGCCCAGGCCTGGTTTGCAGCTGAGTTTAACTGCGTCTAAAGTCCCAGGCAGTGTGGGGCAGGACCGGCCGGCAGGGTAGCCCGAGTGCTCCCAACGTCTGGCTGTGTGGTCGTGGGGCTCCTTCCTGGTCCGCGTGGAATGGGGTGGTGGGGGCAGGACCGAGCAGTGGGCCTGCCCGGGTCACCCCAGGGGACTCACTGGAGCAGCGCCTGGCGAGCAGTCACCCTCAGCCGCGCTCGCTTTTCCCTCCACTGGCCGTGGACCAAGCTTCCAGGTGTTTTCCCTAAGATTTCAGGGGCTTGGCCCTGGGGGGCTCCTACCAGGGCTGGGCAGCTGTGCTTCCGGAGCCCTGGGACAGAGGGCAGGGAGGACTTGGCTGGTGGGGTTGGGAGGACCCTCCCAGCCCATAGCACAGTGCGCCCTGGGCGGGGGCGGGGGGACTCTGATCTCCCCAGGGCTGTGGCCTCACTGGGTGGGGTCCAGTCACCCCAGGTGATGGGGCGGACCAGGAGGGGTCCGCTGGAGCCGGCCTGGCTGCTGGGGTGGGGCGGGGTCCCTGGGCCTGGGAGACAGTGCCTGAGCCAGCGCGTGCCACCCTGCAGTGCCTCCACCACACACAGCCTGCCTGGAGAGCCTCTCCCAAATGCGAAAGTGACAGCTCGCTCGCCCACGCGGGATCCTCACGTGGCCCCGCTCCCGCCCACCCCGGGGCACCCAGCCCTCGCCCACCGCCAGCCCTCAACCCTCACCCTCTGCCTGGCCCTTCCCGGCTCCCTCCGCACTCCCCTCCCTCCTCCCCCCTCCCTCCTCCCCCTCCCCCTTCCATCTCCATTCTCCCCTCCCCCTTCTCTCCCCCTCCTCTCCCTCCTCCCTCCTCCCCCTTCTGCCTCCCCCTCCTCTTCCCCCTTGGGTCCCCCAGGCCTCTGGCTTCAGTTCTAGTCTGTCACTTTTTCAGGTCACTCCCCCATGTGAATCTGGGCTGGAGTAGGAGTGTGCACGTGTGGCTGAGCAGGTGTGCGCGTGTGCATGTGGGGAGCTGCAGGCGGGGCGGGGGCATTTGGGGAGACGCAGTTCTCACTCAATTACTCCTTGAGCGGCGGGAGGGGGCGGCGGCTGGGGACACAGGCAGGTTTGCTTTGCGGGTACAGGAAAGCCTTCATTTCCTGCTGACGTGGTGGCAGGTGGAGCTGGCAGTGGCACTGGAGCCCGGCTGGTGGGGGAGGGCCTGGCAGGCGCCCTGGACAGGGGGCTGTGGTTCATAGAGGAGGGGGCTGGCAGCAGGGGAGCGGGTTGGGTCTGGTGGAAGCTGAGGGAACGGGATGTCCCCAGAGGTGGGCCTCCTGTGGGGGACCTGGGGAGGCTGGCTGGGGCGCAGCCCATGGTGAGGCTGGGGAAGGGCCCGGCGGGGTGGGGCCGAGGGCTTCTTCGCCTGTGAGTTGCCCCTGCCTGACTGGGTGCTCCCTGGGGTGGAGCCAGCGACAGAGTCATTCTGGGTCCGCGGCACCCAGATTGCCCTGGGTCACGGTGGACTTGGCGTGGCATCTGCAGATCTGGGCGCCTGCAGGAACCTTCCAGTGTGGTCAGGGTTTCATGGACAGGGAGTGGGGAGGGGACGGAGTGAGCAGAGGCCACTGCTGGGGAAGCGCAGTGAGCCTGAGGCTGGAGCTGGGCTGAGAACCCACCGAGTGCAGCGGACCTGCTGTTCCTGGAGAGGGGCCTGGGCTGCCTGGGCACCATGAGGCAGGGAGGAGAGAGGTCCAGACCTGGCGGGACTCCTGGCTCCAGCCCGCAGCCACTCGCTGGTGACCCAGGACCCACGACGTCATCACCCTTGGCCCCTCTCCTCCCGCACGTGGGGCTTCAGCGGCTGGACTGGAGGCTCCTGAGGAGAAGCGTCCACTCAGCCCTTACCTGTAGCCAGGGCGTCACAGCCTGCTTTTAGTGTGACTGTGATACTCAGTCTCCACCTGGCCAGCCCGGGGATCGCGCAGCACCTCAGTCCTCCTCTGAGGTGGGTCTAAGAGCACCGCCTGGCAGGCTGGGGCCATCCACACTGGGACGGCCGTTCTAGAAGCAGGACCGACAAGGGCCTGGGTCAGGAGCACAGGCCTAAAGGGCAGGGCCACCGGGCACCGTGCCGGCTTCACAGGGGCCTGAGGTCTGTTTCTTCCGCTCCCTCTGCTCTGACTGCACCTCACACCACCCAGGGGGAACCGGCACCAGCCCATTTGCAGGGGAGACAGACCCAGAGGAACAGCCCAGGCTGAGGCATAGCGGGGATTCTGACCCCTCTTCCAGCCCCTTTCAGGGGTGGGTGGGTGGGCTGGGTTGCTGGAGACCCTGTGGCCCCGGCCCCGGCACCCATCTCTTCTGCACCAACCCTCCCTCATTTTCTCCCCTTTCCCTCCAGGATGGTCGAGTACTCTCTGGACCTTCAGAACATCAACCTGTCGGCCATCCGCACTGTGCGCGTCCTGAGGCCCCTCAAAGCCATCAACCGCGTGCCGAGTGAGTTGGCCCTGCCCACCCAGCCCTGCCCACCCAGCCAGCCCCACTCATTCACTCAGAGGAGGGTGACCAACTCCTTCTGGGGACAGGCCGGGCCAGCAGTGCCTACACAGATGGGACCCTACCTCATGGGTCAGTGTTTGGGCCTAAGGACACTTAGGAGGGTGGCCCTGATGCCGCTGATGTCCCCAAATACTTGAATTGCACCATCCTGGGGAGGCTGACTGCTTAGGGACAAGAGGACCCTTGTGGGTGGTCTTCCCAGGCTGTCAAGGTGAGTATATGTGTGGAAAGAAACTGCTGCGTTTGAGGGGGGCTTGCAGCATTTCAGTGGGGCAGGAGATCCCGACTCCCTCACTTGTGCTGACAGACTTAGAACTTTAACTCTGTTGTGTCCTCGCCTGGAGGTTCATCCAACCACTTACCCACCCACCTACCCACCCATCTATCCATCCATCCATTCTTCCATCAGTACCTCTATCATCCACCCACCCATCCACCCATCCATCCATCCATCCATCCACCCATTCACCCATCCATCCATCTATCCTTCCTTCCATCCATCAGTCCATCCATCCTTCCATCCATCCTTCCATCCATCCATCCATCCATCCATCCATCCATCCATCCACCCATTCACCCATCCATCCATCTATCCATCCATCTATTCTTCCATCAGTACATCTATCATCCACACACCCATCCACCCATCCATCAGGCCATCCATCCATCTATTCATCAGTCTGTCCCCCCATCCAACCATCCATCCATCCATCCACCCATTCACCCATCCATCCATCTATCCTTCCTTCCATCCATCAGTCTATCCATCCTTCCATCCATCCTTCCATCCATCCACCCACCCATCCACCCATCCATCCATCCATCCATCTACCCATTCACCCATCCATCCATCTATCCTTCCTTCCATCCATCAGTCCATCCATCCTTCCATCCATCCATCCATCCATCCATCCATCCACCCATTCACCCATCCATCCATCTATCCTTCCTTCCATTCATCCATCCATTCATCCACCCATTCACCCATCCATCCATCTATCCTTCCTTCCATCCATCCATCCATCCATCCATCCATCAGTCCATCTGTCCATCTGTTTATCCACCCACCTAATATTAAGAGACATCATCTTGTAACCCCAAGTCCCGATGGCTTCCCAGCATCGTCCAGTTGCCACCTCCTTGATCTTGCTCTCTTTTTCTCTTTCTGGATGCTGGGGATTGACCCAGGGTGCTTAGCCACTGAGTTACATCCCAGCCCTTTTTACTCTTTATTTCGAGACAGGATCTTGCTTTGTTCCTGGGGTAGCCTCGAACTTGCCATCCTTCTGCCTCAGCCTCCCGAGGCGCTGGGATCACAGGAGCACGCCTCTGCTCCCAGCGCCTGACCTTTCCCGAGTCTTACCACCCACCTTGTGAGGGAGGTGGACTATTCTCTCCTCTTAGAGATAAAAAGACGGAGGCAGGGACGTGGACTGCCTGCTCCAGGCAGCATTGCCAGCGAGGGTGGCCACAGAGCCAGTTCTGGGTCCTGACTCAGCGGCCGCCCTGTGGTAGGCGTGGCTGAGACCCGGGGAAGAGGCTCATGGCACTTTCGACTGCACTGGGGAAGGACGGGGACTTTTGTAAGCCCCTACCCACTTCCTATGGTTTAGGCACATGGCCATTCAATCCTTTCCGCACCTCCTTGAGGCTCAGAGAGCCTAAGTGGCTTCCACAAGGTCACACAGCGATTCAGTGGCAGGGCGGGGATCTCGAGAGTTCTGTCTGCCCTCAACCTGGCTCTTTTCCTGCCTCTGATTCTTGCTTCTCTTTCCTGCCTGACCCTCTGTTTCCCCAGCGGTCTCTTATCCTCCTCCAGTCAGCGGTGTCCCCCACCCACGTCCCTGGGCCTTGGGGCCTGTGCCTGCCCCACCAGCCCGCGTCGTTGGTCCATCTGCCGTGTTCCCTGAGGCACTGGCCTGACTCGAGGCCTGCGGAGCGTGGCGGTCAGCCCAGGCAGGCTGGTGGGCAGTGGGGGCTGAGCTCCAGGATATCTGTGGGGCAAGGTGACCCGAGGGGGACTGGAGCTGAATGGGCCTGGAGGGTGGCCCGATTCCTGCTTTGTTCTGAGAGGGGCAGGCTGGCCCCAGTCTGCAGGGCGCGGAGGGCCCTAGGGGGCAGGGGTCATGGTTGCACGTCAGGGTCAGGGGTCCTGGGAACTTCTGCAGGACTCTGAAGGCCAGGGCATGGGGAGGAGCAGTTCAGTCACCTCCCATTGCTCTGGGGAGGCAGGGAGGGACATCAGGACACTGCTGGGGGCAGGGGGCTGTGGCAGGTCAGCTTCACTCTGTCTTCTCACCCCTGATCAACTCTAGAAAGAGTCCCCCTTTCAAAACCACCTCCATCCCACTGACCAAACAAGGAAACAGGCCCAGAGATGGCTATGATAGGCTGGGGTCACACAGCAGATCAGTGGCAAGGACCAGTTTCTAAGCAACAGCACATGCTCTTGTTCCATGTTCCCCACATGCCTGTACTCGGAAACGGGCCGAAGGGCTGACTTCATCATCTGGGCACCCAGAACTGTGCCTGGTGGCTCAAGGGAACCCCAAAACACACGTAAAAGGTACACACTCAGCAGACAGAGCATCGTCCTGCGCTGGAAGCACAGAGCCAGAAAGGCACCGAGAGCCCGGGGCTCAGGGTGGGCATGGGTGGCAGAGGGATGGGCTGCATGGTTGGGAGGCCTCCCTGAGAAGGTAGAGGCCCTGAGTGAGCAGCTGGGGAGCAGCTGGGCAGCTGGGTGGTGGAGGCTGGAGCCCTGGGGAGGCGGGAGGCCAGTGGGGCTGCCCGCCTTGCAGGAGCCCTGGAGCGGGTGGCTGGGGCTGGCGGGGGCGAGGTAGGAGAGGTGCGCCTGCACCCAGTTCAGGTCCAGGAGTCCACTTCTGTCCCGAGGGAGGCCAAGGTGGCCATGTTGTGCCACTCTCCTGCCCCTGGCCAGGGAGCCCACAGTCTCGGTCACCTGCAGAGGCGTGTGCTCGCACGCCAGCGGCGCTTGTGCGAGATCTTGATTCTAAACCTCCCAGCAGGTCTCGTGGGTGATGGTGACGTGGGGACACTTCAGGGTGGAAGGCCTGGGGGGCACAGGACAGGCCCACAGGATGCAGCTCTCACTCTCGCTGGGTGTTTGTGTGTGGCTTGAGGACCTGTGTGTGTCCATGGAGGACCCGTCACGTGTGCGTGTGCTCATGGGGGTGTGTGGTGAAGGTGCGCGTGCCCGTTTCCGTGTGCCCGCATGGGAGTGGCGTGGGCGCCTGTGCTGCCCTCTCCAGGGCCCCCTGCTCCCGCTCGCCCTGTGTGTGCAGCTCGAGTTAAGTGGCTCCCGGGCAGTGGATGTCACTCCCTGTCCCAGTTAGCCTGCTGTTCCCTGGAGAAGGGCAGGGACGGGTTCTGCACCCAGAAGCCTGCGCTCCTAGAGGTGCCAATTATAGAGGCGCTGTGCCCAGGAAGCCAGAGAGGGACCAAGCCTTTCTTCGGGGCCTCCTTCCTGCTAATGGCCCCTCTGGGAGGCCCTCGAATCCCCGCCTGAGCCGAGTGCCCAGCACTGGGAGACGTGTGAGCGAGACCCTCCAGGATCCGAAGTGCGAGCAGATTTGAAAGCCACCCCGGGTGCGGGGAGAGGGGCTCTCAGGCAAGTCCACATTCATGATCCCCTCGCCAGGAGCCCGCGGCTCTGAGAGCATGTGGGGGCTCCGCAGTCCTCTGGTTCAGCTCCCCCATTCTCCCAGAGAGACCACTGTCCCCAGGTGCCTGTCCCTTGCCCTCAGTCACTAGGGAGTGAACGGCCTGGGGAGGAGTTGTAGGCTCCGTACAAGTGCTTTTTGGAGGGATTTAGTGGGTTGCCTCTTTTTTTCTTCTTCTGAATATGAAATTCCCAGATGCACCCCAAGTCCGGCCATCTGTCTCTAGGGTGGCGGTGGCCCTGGTGTTCTTTTCCACAGTAGCCTGCAGTCCTCTGTTTTGCCGCTAGAGGGCAAGCTAGAGGGCTGGTACCGGGCAAAGTCCAACGCTGGGTTATTAATTGCAAAGCCCTGGGGAGAGGGGTGGCTGCCTGCTCTTTAAAAATCACAGCAGAGGCTCCGAGGCCCCAACCCGATCAACTGAGGTTACTCAACTGGGACCCAGAGGATGCAAGTTCCGGTCTCCACCACGAGCCTGGGGGGTGACCTGGGCCTCGGTTTCCCTTCTTGCACAGAGTGGGAGAACACACTGGATTACCTGCATGTTTCCAGCTTTGTACAGGATGAGGGGGGACTTGGGTGTCAGGCTGCGCTTTACAGAATCTTGTAAAATACGTCCCTTCCGTCTGCCCCTGCAGTCTCTGTCCTCACCCAGCCCTGAAGGATAAAGGGAAGGAGCCCGCAGAGAGGAGAAGGCTGGAGAGGGGGGAGGGACTGCATTTTGAATCAGGAGACTGACTTCTGCTTCCTCACTGTGTGACCTTTCTTCAACCACCGCCCCTCTCTGGCCTCAGCATGATGGGCTGCATTATCTCTAAACGTGGTCTCTCCTGGCACCAGACCCCTCCGGGCCTGGCCCAGCCTGCACATCCTGCAAGCTGCCACAGCGCTGCTGCAGCCCCAGTCAGAGAGTCCATGCTGAGGGTGCAGGAGGCACTTCCAGGTCCAGGGCCCAGCGGCAGGGGCGAGTGCTGACCACGCTGTGTGGGGGCAGTTGCATGCCCGGGAGCTGCAGGTCTGTTCTGCACCGCTGGCCTGGTACAGAGCCCTGGGCGGCCGTGAGGAAGGCGCTGGAGAGTGTTGGGTTGCGGGGGCATCAGGGACGCCTTTATAGGGCTGGTTTTAGAAGAAGCTCGCCAAGTGCACAGTCGGTTCCGGAGGGCGTCCCTGCAGGGGACGTGTGCACAGGAAGGGCGGCTGGGCAGGGGACGCACCTCAGGGGAGGCAGGAGGCGGTGTTCACATCCGGGAACATCTGGCTGGAGTTTATCGAGTTCTTGGGACAAACCTGTCACAGTGTTTTACAGGGACTGAATCGTCTCATCTTCAAAGCTTCGTGATGGGGACACTGAGGCAGAGGGCAGGGCCGAGCCAGGCGCTGAGCTGTGCTCACAAGGCCCCCGCCCTTCCTTTCAAGGTGTAGACACTCAGCTACCCGCCCTGACTGTGGGGCACCACGAGGGACCCTGCTCAGGTCCAGGGTCAGAGCAGAAGGGCCCCTAGTCCCTGGTGCTCCCATCGCCTGCAGCTGGGTCTGCTCCAGACCCTGAGGCCAAGGTGCAGGGTTCCGAGGGTGCAGGGTCCTCGGGGCTGAGTCAGGGCTGTGCAGGACAGTGCAGTGGTTAGTGCAGGAGGTGCCTGTCCTCTTGCCCTGGGGTCTGGGTCTGGCCAGCCATCCTGAGGAGGGTCGAGGAAGGCCCAGGGATCCTCCTGGGGGAGCTTTATTTTGGCAAGATCTGGGAGGAAGGAGAGCTGGCATGGGGATCTCAGGGCTGGAGCTTGTCTACTTGAGGCTGGGGCAGCGGAAGGAAGGCTCTGGGCGCTAAGCCCTGACCTGCCACACCTTGGGCTTTAGGGCCGTCTGCCCCTGGGACCCACAGGGCTCTGTCTCTGGAGGGAGAAAGGTCCACAGCCTCCGTGGGACAAGAGAGAGGGAGGCCGGGATGAGACGGAGGTCAGCTTTCATGGGGCTGCGGGTTTCCGGGGAGAGACAGGGCAGGGTGTGTGGGGTAGCACATCTGGCCAGGGACCTGGTGAGCACGCGACCTGGGAATGGGAAACGCAGCCAGCACCATGGAAGGGGTGGCTGGGGTGGGTGGGGCGAGGCAGCCAGCCCAGGGTCCCGTTCTAAGCGGTCTCTACAGCCCGGAGGGCGTGGTGCCTGGACGGGACACCAGGTCAAGGAAGTGGGCCCTGTGTCTCGGTTGGTCCGTTGGTCCGCTGGGGTACCAGTGTGGCCCTGGGCCAAGCGGGGGGTCCAAAAGAGCCTTGGCCACAGCCCCTCCCTGCGGGCAGCACCTGACCCAGGAGCGGCCGGCGGGGGCATGCTGCGTGGAGCGTGGGGGAGGGGAGGGCACACACATACCTAGAGAGGGCTTCACGGGAGCGGGCAGGACGTTGGGAGGATCAGTAGGGGTTGCCTGGCCACAGCGATGGGGACCTTCAGGGAGACAGGCTGGGCCAACCCCCAGGGTGCGAGCCTCCAGCCTCCTGGGTGGAGCAGGTGGTGGGGTTCCTGGCTGGGTGGGTGCTGAGGCCCCATCGGCACACGGGCTCTCTCCAGCTGGACCAGGGCCAGCAGCTGTGACCTCGGCAGCCTGGCCGTCTGCTGCCTGGCCCGGCCTCCCTGGCTCCCGCTGTGCCCCTGATTAGTTGGCATTGGCGATGGCAGGAGCGGCAGACGGCTTCTCCTGGCTGCTCAGTGCCCTCACTGACCCGGCCAGGCCAGGCCACAGCATGGGCACCCCCTCTCCTGTGTCCCCTCCCCTGGCCACAGGCTGTGCCCCTGGCTGGCATGTGCACAGTGATTTCTACTTGAGCTGCTGTGGCCACGGTAAGCGGGCTGACAGCTCCTGTCTGTGGAGAGCACCCCGAACCTTGAGGGGTGGTGCTCTCAGGAAGGGCGCCCCTCGCCTGCCACCTCCCCACTCCCCCGAGGGGCTGCCCTGCCTGCCCGGGTCCCCGGAGCAGAGGTTCTGGTCTGGGGTGCTCCCCGGGGCGGGAGGGGTGTATCTCTTCCATTTGCCCGCTGTCCTCTGCCCCTGCTGGCACCCGGCTCTCCCCGCTGCATAGGACAGTCCACTGACGCCACCCCAGCAGGCTCAGGCCAGACCCCTCTCCCCGACCCCCAGATCTAAGGAAGTGACGCCGGGTGCGTGGACACCAGGGCCCCAGACTCTGTGTGTGCGGTGGAGTATGTGCTGGCCCGGAGGGACCCCGAAGCTGGGCTTCCCCGAGGGCCACCCCCGCATGGACCAGACGTAGCAGCCACAGGACCCCTGCCGGGGCAGAGTGGAGGGAGGCCTCGCAGGTGGGCGGCCCAGGGGAGTGGGGGACTGGCGCCTGGCTGGGGCCTGTGAGCAGAGCGGGCTGGTGGGATAAGGCTCTGGACTTCCCTGGGGTGAGCTGCCGACTTCAGGGGCTCTTCCATAAGAGGTGCCCTAGCCCGGAATGTTCCTGAGAGGCCAGCTGACTGGCACTTGCCACTGTCCCCATCTGTAGATGAAGCTGTTGTGTCAGGGCCACACCGTCTGGACTCAGGGCCTGTGCACGGCTGCTCAGCAGGGCAGGGGCTGCATCAGGTGCTCAGGGCCTCCTGGCCCTCTTGGCTGGGAGCCGGCCCTCCACATGTCCTCCTGGTCACCTGCAGCCTGATTCCTGCTGAGCCCCTGAGAGGGGCGGGACTAGAGGCAGCTTCCTGACCAGCCCAGGGTGGGCACCCGGAAGGCTGCCTGGAGGCGGAGGGTTTGCCTGGGGGAGGTGGAGGGAGGTTAGGAAGGTGGCCTGAGGCAGAAGGTGGCTCTCTGTCCCTGCGAACCCGTCCTCTCCCTGCCTGTGGGCTCTGGTTCTGTCCTGCCCGTTCCCTGCCGTCTCCCCCTGCTCCTTGGGTCCATGTTCCCGTCCCTCTTGGATCCACCTTCTTTCTCTCGTCTCTGTTCCTCCCTCCCCTCTCCTCTCCTGCCCAGTGCCGGGAGCCGAGGGCGAGTAACCGTCCAGCCCGTCTTGCCCAATTACCTGACCGAGGGATAAGGAAGGACTGGCTGGTTCTCTGGGCTCCTCCCAGACTCCCTCATCCTGTGCCCCCTTCCCGGCACTAATTAGCTAACTATGCCTCTGCGCTGTGACCCTGGGACTCCCCGGGCCCCAGGGGCTGGGCAGAGGGAGCGGGGCAGGCGGGCAGGCGGGCAGGTGGAGGGAAGGGCCGCCATTCAGGGAAGCCAGCCAGGCGGGTGTCTGTGAGTCTCAGAGTCTCAATATCCTGGAGAACAGGGACATTTAATTAATTGAGCGGCAAAGGCCAGCCCCGGGGAGCGGCCAGGCTGGGGCCTCGCTGAGCGGCTGCTCCAGGTGTTGCTGGCTAGCCTCTTCTCCGGCTGTGCCGGCCTCTGCCGGGCCTCCAGGATGGCCCCTCGGCTGGCCCAGAGCTGACCAAGGGCTCGGCCTACTGGCGGTGATGACGCAGGCCTCCCTGCCAGTCCCCGCAGACCCCACGCCTTCGCGCCCCTCTACAGCGGCCCCAGTGGTCTCCTGCCTGCTCTTCAGGGGCCCACCGCTGGGCCTTGGCCACCCCTGGCCCTTGGCGTGGCGGGCTCCTCACCTCTGCAGTCTCCCCCTGCATGTGTCCTCAGGCCTGGGCCTTGCCCGGCACGCTGGTCCCCAGTCCCCTGCTGCCAGGTCGTGCGCTCTGCGGCGGGTTCGAGTTGGGGCTCGTGTTCCCCTGTGGGTCCCCTGGACTCAGCCCTGTTCCTGGCACACAGCTGGCATCAACTGGGTGCTTGGTGAGTGGACGTGGGCATGAATGAACCAGCGAGGCACCAGAAAGGCCCCCAATTGACTTCCCTACGTCAGCTGGGCCCAGCTGGGGGGTCACGTGGGGGCCTGTTCCATTTCGTGCTCTGGTTTGGGGGCATCGGAAGGTGGGCCGTGGGGCCCCCTCCTGGTGCTCTGGGTTGGATGGAGAGCCTGCCAGGGAGCCCCGCGGCCTTTCCTGAGAGGAGGCTGACCTAGTTTTGTGGGGAGGGAAGATGGGGGTGGGCATTAATTATTGATTGGAAATCACTCCGCACAGAGTTAGTGATGCAAATCCCAAATAATCATCCTCGTTAATAACCAGCTCGGCATCGCCCCCGACCGCACAGACCCCGGGCAGGCCCACGGCTCTCCCCGCTTTTCCCGTCCCGCTCCCTTCCCACGCGGCGTACGGCATGGTTCCTCAACAGTCACCTCAACAGTCAACACGCGTGAGCTGGGGCCGGCTCCTGGGCCGGGACTGGCTGGGGTCTAGGACCACTGCGGTGACTCGGGTGCAGGCTCTGTCCCACAGGAGCAGACAGCCCAGTCGACGAGACAGGATGGTGGCTAGGCAGCCACGCGCTCAGGCTGCGAGGATGTCGTGGCCCATGGAAAGGCCCAGCTTGTGCGGCATGCGGCCTGCACGGCTGTCGCGGCAGCCTGGGCGAGGCCAGCGGTGCTGGGGTCACCTGGAGCAGGAGGGAGGGGTGACCCCTGCCTGGGTGGTGAGAAGGGGCCGTGCGGCTTCGTGAGAAGAGCCTCGCTAGGGCTGTGGTGGTGGAGCAGGGCGGGGCTTGGTGTCAGGGCCTGCTTTAGACACAGACCTGCTGGTTCCCAGCTGAGTGGCCCAGGCAGGGACCTCCCCTGGCCTCCTGTGTGAGGTAGACTCCTTCGGCAGCCTCCAGGGTTGAGGATTCTGGAGCTCACGTTCGGGCGCGTCCCCAGGGGAGTACGCACCGTCTCCACAGATGTCTGCTGCTGGTCGGCATTCGGTGTGCGTGTGGTGGGGTGGGGTCGTTTTCCTGGCTTTGGGGGTAGAGGGGCACATGCCGGGGGTCTCGTTCAGCAGCACTGCAGGCTGGGAGACGCGAGGTCGCCCCCCTGTCCTGGGACCTCCAGGCCCCGCTGACGGTCCCTCCGCCCGCCCCTCCCAGGCATGCGGATCCTGGTGAACCTGCTGCTGGACACGCTGCCCATGCTGGGGAACGTCCTCCTGCTCTGCTTCTTCGTCTTCTTCATCTTCGGCATCATCGGCGTGCAGCTCTGGGCGGGCCTGCTGCGCAACCGCTGCTTCCTGGAGGAGAACTTCACCATGTGAGTGCGACCCTGCCACCGGCCCCTTCCCGGTGGCCCTCGCTTAAGGCCCAGGTTCAGCCAGTGGAGGAAGGTCGGGCGGGAGGGGAGGGAGGTCAGGACAGGCCCAGAAGCAGTGCCCTGGGTTGGGAGGCAGAGAACACAGCTCCCAAACTGCAGCCAGCCACGCCTGTGGTGCCGAGTCCCCGGGGAGGGGTGGCGCTGGCCCGCTGCGTCTGGGCAGGCCGGGCCCAGGAGGAGGGAGTCACTCCTGGAGGAGGCGGTGGCCAAGTGCTGGACATCTGACACCCAGGGGGTGGGGGTGAACACACACACACTCACACACACTCACACACACGCACACTCACACCCACATGCACACACATGTGCACTCACACACATGCACACTCACACACACATACACACTCATACACACACTCATACTTACATGCACACTCACACACAGGTACATGTAGTCACACATGCGCACACACACTCACACATACATGCACACTCACGCACACTCACACACATGCACACTTATGCATACACACACATGCACAGTCACACACTCACATGTACTTGCACACTCTCACACACACATACACACTCTCACACTCACACTAACACTTAAGCACATGCACACACATTCACACATACATGCACACTCACACATGCGCACTCACACACACATGCGCACTCACACACACATGCACACTCATGCATACACATACTCACATGCACAGTCACACACTCACATGTACTTGCACACTCTCACACACATACACACACACTCTCACACTCACACTAACACTTAAGCACATGCACACTCGCACACTCACTCATCCACACGCACAACCTGAGCATCTATTTGTCTTACGCATTGGTAAGAAAAACCAATTGGTCGGCTCCTACTGGGCACCAGACCCAGGGCGTCCAAAACAGCCGCGTTTCCGTCCACTCTCTCACGGAAACGTCCCCGGCTGCTCTTTGCCTGACTAAGGTGGGCGCCAGGCTGGGAGTGGGTGGCAAATGTCTCTCCTGAGTGGTACTCCTGGACCAGGGGCCTGGTGGAGGTGGGGGGACCCTGCGCCAGGTGGCTGGCTTCTTCTCTCTGCGTCTGTCCAGTGGATCTGGAGGCGATCGTCGCTGTGGGGAGCACTGGGCCACCCGGATGGGCAGGGAGGGGCCACCCCTGTGGGGACAGGTCCTGTGCGGGCCTGGGGGGGAGGTTGCCAGTATGTCAGCCTGAGCTGCGGCCTGGGGCTGTGGGGAGGGGGCGGGCAGCCGCTTGTCCTGGCCTGGCCTTCAAGGACAGAGAGCAGCGGGCAGGAGCTGCGACTTTGGGGGTTCAGGGTGCCTCCAGGCCCCTCTGTGCCACGCGATCTTTGCTGGCGGGTTCTCTTCACCACGCTCGCTGCCTGCTGTCACCTGTCGGCTCGGGGACCGGGTGTCTGGACTGGTTTCCTTCCGTGGTCTGAAAGGGGGACCAGGGCCCCTGCTGGCTCCTGTCCTCCCAGGGCCTGGAGTGGGGTTGGGGTGCCCCCTAGCTGACCGTCCAATGACCAGATGCCTGTACCTCCCTCCTGGCAGGACGGGGCCGGCGACGAGGACGTGGTGCCTTGCCCGCTGCAGACTCCCCGTCCTGGTCCCTGCACGTCACCTCCCCGTTGTCAGGCCCTGGCCCCCTGGGTGGCTCCAGCCCCGAGTTGGCTGGTGAGGGGTGGAGGGAGGATGCTGAGGACATGCGTGGGCCAGTCTTCAACTGGAACCTCGTCTGCTTGGCCTCCCGGAGCCTCCGTCCAGTCTGTCACTTTGCAGATAGGGACTGAGGCCTGGAGAGGGGAGGGACACCCTCAGGGCCACACAAGGCTCCCTCCAAGCCCCTGGCCCCTGTGTGGGTGTCGGGACGTGGACTTCATTCCACAAGCTCGCGCCAACGCCTTCCAGGGGCCGGGCCCTGTGCGGGGCTCCGGGGTGTGAGGCCTCCGTCTGTCCCCACCCGGCCGGAGGGTGCGGCCAGCGGGGAGCCGCGTCTGGGCAGAGTGAGCCTGGGGTCCCGAGGCCAGTGCAGGGAGAAGGAGGGCTTCTCCAGCCTGAGGCTGGGATGTGGAATGGCGCCTGGAAAGACGGGAAGTCTCCTGGCAGGTGGGGGCGGCCTGGCAGTGGGGACGGGGCCCCCACCCCTGCAGGGTGGGGCAGGGTGAGGAGCGTGGCCTTTGGGGTCAGATTCTGCCTCCGCCACTTGCTAACCATGTGACTTTGGGAGCAAGTGGCCCAAACTCTCCGTGCCTCAGTTTCCCCACCAGAGGGTGTAGTGAGGATGACCCCAGCCACCGTGTGTCAGGCCCTGGGGAAGGGCTTGGCCCCGGGGGCTCTGTGAGCCACTGGGCTTTGCCCCTGCATCAGGGTGTCCCTGTGTCTCCCCGGGCCCGGAAGTCCCTGGAGGTGGGCTTTGTCATTCACTGGGCAGGTGCTGAGCTGGCTCCCGGAATCACAGGGCTGCAGGAGCCTACCTTGGGCGTCCCAGGGCCTTCTTGGGGCTGATCCTCAGCAGCACTTAATAAGCACTCATCGAATGGCAGGGTGGGCCCAGAAGATGATCCTGGGTAACGCTAGTTGAGATGGCTGGTGTTTATGGGGAGGCTCGGTACGGCTGGGCACTACTCTCAGCAGGGTTAGCTCAGTTATCTTCATGGCGTGCTGTGAGGGAAGTATGTTATCATCTTCATTTCACACTTGACTCAGAGAGGTGAAGTCACTTGCCTGAGGGCACACAGCATGTAAGTTGCAGTTGGCCACCACAGCCTGTGCTCTCAACTGAGGAGGGAGCAGGCTGAGTGGAGGCTAGGAGAAGTGGAGGCTGGGAGCAGCAGAGGCTGTGATAACTCAGAGAGGCACAGCTGAGCTGCAGGGGAGGAAGGAGGGCCATGGGGACTGGAATGGGCTGCCTGGTACTACTGACTGGCTGCATGTGAGAGGCTGGTCACCTGAGCTGGGCTCTGGACGCAGTCAGGGCCCAGGCGCAGCTGACCGGCTTCCCTGGGTCGAGGGGTGGGACTGGCAGAGCTCTGGGGGTGCGGTCAGGTAAGAGCCGGGGACCAGGGAGGGCACGGACCTGCCAGGCGGGCCCTGGGTCCAGTCCTAGTGAACCTCCCCACCCTGCACTCAGGCCCAGGGACTCTGCTATCTGGGGGAATTCATGGTGGCCCTGACTCTCAGATCTCTGTTTATAGGTTTTCAAGAGTGACTAATTCTAAAAAGGAAAACTCAGGTTGGAATAAAATATTGAAATATGTATGTCCACCAGGGGCCGAAACCAGAATCTAGGCAGAGCTACTACAATCTGATAAACACAGACGATCGAATCCAAAATGGCCCCAAAGAGCTTAACAGAGGCTTCACAAGGGCAGACACGTGGCTGATGAGCTTGTGGAAAGGCATTCACCAGCGTCCCTCTTCAGGGACAATGCACAATCGAAACCACAACAGACGCCATGACAACCCGCTAGAACGGTTAGGATCAGGGCCGACGGTGCCCAGGGCCGCCCACACTCTGCTGGTGGAGATCCTGTGCAGCCCCGGTGAGGGGCAGAACCCCTGGAGCTAAAGCCAGGAGTGGGCTCAGCCAGCAGTTCCCCCCGTGGGCGTTTGCTCAAAAGAAAGGGCGGCTTAGATCCACCCAAAGACGTGTGCAGGAATATTTATGAGGCATAAGAGCCCCAAACCCAGGAACGACCCAAATGCATAGTTGCATAAATAAGCAGCAGCATATTCACTCAAAGAATCCACTCCCAGAAATGAGCACGGAGGAACTGCGTTTCCACTCTCTTGACCGTGTCTTTCAATGGACAGAATCTCTTTGTTCAAGAGTGAAATCCAGTTTATCAATCATTTTCTAGCATTGCCGCTTGTGTCCAGCTTAAGAATTCGCCTCCGAACCCAAGGTCATGAAGGCGTTCTCCAGGGCTGGCTTTTAGAAGCTGCCTTTAAAAATCTCCCATCTATCCCCTCTCCGGGGATTTTGTGCATGGTGGGTGGCTGGGGGGACGTCAAGATTTACTGATTTATTTAATGGACAATCAGTTGTCCCAGGACTGCTCATTGAAAAGTCCATTCTTTCTCCAGTGAGTTTCAGCCATACCTTCATGAGATCGGGCGACCGGTGGGGCGTGATAAGCTGACTGTTGCCAAATGGCCCCCCCAGGGTTGTCTGGCTCAGAGGCTGCTAACCGTGCACACGCGTGTGTGCTGACGCTCACCAGCGCCTTCTGTCCTGAAAGGCTGGGGTGGGTGCTTTCGTCATGGTTCTTCTTGGCTTCCGTCCTGGGTGGGCTGCGCTGTGGGCCTTCCTGTCCCGTCGGGGTCCACGCTGAGCTCACAGGTGCAGCTGTGGAGTGCTTTGCCCCCGTAGGACGGGTTTCCGTCCACCTTCCTGTGTTTAATGAACCTGCCTGGAGTTCTCCCACCTGGATGGACCCCGAGCCACCGCAGATCCACAGAGCAGGGCGGGGCGTCTGGGTGGGGAGCTGCCCGTGGGCCCCGCCGGCTCTGCTTCACCTCTGGTCCCTGGATCCCAGCAGAGAAGTGGCTAGCGCAGGGGCACACAGGGGTCGGATCCTCGCCTGCTGGGCTGGTGCATTCAGCGCTTGCTCGCTCAGTGAGCGCCTGCTGTGTGCTGGCCCTGGAGCCTGGAGGCCTCCGTGGGAGCGGGCACAGTGTGGTCCCAGGGAGCCCAGGGACGGTTCCCTCGGGGAGGGGACCCTGTAAGGGGTTGGCAGTGTGCCTGGGAGAGGGGCCCAGGCAGGGGCCGCAGGGCCTCCCCTCTCCCCGCCCTCCTGGCAGTGACCCCTCCCTCCCCTCACCCTGGACAGACAAGGGGACGTGGCCCTGCCCCCCTACTACCAGCCGGAAGAAGATGACGAGATGCCCTTCATCTGCTCGCTGTCGGGGGACAATGGCATCATGGGCTGCCACGAGATCCCCCCACTCAAGGAGCAGGGCCGGGAGTGCTGCCTGTCCAAGGACGACGTCTACGACTTCGGGGCGGGGCGCCAGGACCTCAACGCCAGCGGCCTCTGTGTCAACTGGAACCGCTACTACAACGTGTGCCGCACGGGCAGCGCCAACCCCCACAAGGGCGCCATCAACTTTGACAACATCGGTTACGCCTGGATCGTCATCTTCCAGGTGAGGTCGCTCAGGTCCGGGCCCCCGGGAGCAGCTCCTCCTGGCCGGCGTTTGCCCCCCGCCTGCGGGCACCATGGGCAGCACCCGGCCCATTTTACAGGCGGACCGTTAAATGGCCAGACGGGGGTTTTCACCTGACCCCGGCCGACTGCAGAGCCTGTCTGTGCGGAGCGGAGTCCCAGATTGCCTGGAGGCAGAGGGGCCCAGCGGGGAGGTCCCGTGACGGGGAGGGAGGACACATGTGCTGTCCTTAGAGGGCTGGCAAGGCACGGCAGCAGCCCACGGGGCACGTGGAGGAAGGACATTCCTGGTGGGGTGACAGCAGAGATCACTTTGTCCCGTGTCGGTGGTCATCTTGTGACCGGGAGCGCACACCTGTCCTGCCAAAGCCACGTTAGCCTGACGGCAGAGAGCGCCGTCACGTGGCAAGGTTGGTGCCTCCGCGACCCCACACCTGTTCTCTGCAGAGGGAGAGGTGGGGTTTGTTTGTGGAAAGGGGCTGAAGGACCTTGGGGTAGGTTGCTTAACCTCTCCGTGCCTTGGCTTTCTTATCTTTATAATGGGTATAATCACGCTGGGTGGCTGAGCATAGGCCAGGTGACAGGCAGCAGTCAGCCCGTGCACAGTGGGTAAAGGCTCAGCTCCCGCTGTCCTCAGGAGGGTCATGGCTGGAGCAGGCAGAGTGGAGAAGCCTGCAGCCATGGGGACCGGGAGCATTAGGATCTGGGATTCAGAGCTGTGGGCCGTGTTTTGGGGCCCTGTGGACAGGCTTTGCCGGGAGCAGACACGTCCCAGCGTTGGTCTCTCCCGGGGCTGCCCCCTCCCTCTCTGGGAAGACGGTCACACCAGCCTTGTCCAGTCCACGCAAATGGGCTCAAATGAGTCATAGCCCAGGTATGCCAGGAGCTGTGCCAGCCCGGTGTACGAGGAAGAAGCTGGGGCCCAGGATGGACCAGTAGCCCAGGTGCTGAGGTAGAGCTGAGATCCCCTGGGCTCCTGCTTCCCTAGCCCGCCTGCCCTGGCATGGTAGCCAGGAAACAGGGTGAGGTCCAGAGTGAGAGGGACCAGGACTGAAGTCCTGTCTCCAGTCCTGCCTGGCTGTGTGATGTTGGGCAAGTGTCCTCACCTCTCTGAACCATCGTTTTCTGGCCTGTATCTTGTGAATGGCGAGGGCTGCCCCCCAAGAGGTGGCGTGTCTGGTCCTGGTGCACCTCAGGCTGTCCCTTCTCGTCTTGGTGCTGGCTGCAGGTGATCACGCTGGAGGGCTGGGTGGAGATCATGTACTACGTGATGGACGCCCACTCCTTCTACAACTTCATCTACTTCATCCTGCTCATCATAGTAAGTGTCGGGAGCTGAGGTCCCGGGCCCCCTCAGGACACACGACCAGGGACCCGAGGAGGGAGGCTGCAGGCGGGTGACTGGCGGGTATGCGGGAGGCTTCCGAGCGCCTTCATTGCTCATGTCGGCCGTTTGCTCCGCCGTGGCTCCTGCCTGGCTCTCCGCCTCGGATCTCTGGGCAGACGTTCTTTTCCTGACCTTAGCTGTGGATGTGGCCCCAGGATGTGCTTCTCGAGGGCACTGGCTTGTCCCTGCTTTCCTGGGGCACGAAGACATATGCTCTGAAGCTGAAGTGTGGGGCAGGCTGGAGAGAGGAGTGTGGTCCTGGTGGTGACCTGGTGGGGAGGTCTCTGAAAAGTGGCCAAGGGACCCCCGCCTCTAAGGCGGCTCTGCCCCTGGGGAACTAGGAGCCGGAGGCTCTGTCGGCCCTTACAGGCCAGCCGGGCTGCTTCCTCTGCCTGAGGTCCCCAGAGCAAGCTCATGTGGCCTTGTCATGCCTGGCTGCAGCTTCACCTCAGCACAGTTCTCAAAGTGTCAGGGTGATTCTCGCCCGGGAGGTGCTGCTCACTCCCTGCCACTGTGGGGCGGTTCTCTGGCTCTTGGTGGGGGGAGCGGCCATGCTTGGCCCTCTGGGGCAGCCCCATCCTGAGCTGGGGGGTCAGGGTCAGCTGGCAGGTGACCCAAGATGTGCCTGCTACAGGCTTGGCTGCAGAGCTGTCCTGGGGAGGCTGGGGCTTTGGACCCAGAGACACGCCACAGAAGAGAAGGGGACCCTAGCTTTGTCAGCTCTGCAGTCCCTCACTGGTTTGTGCATCACCAGAAAACCCGCCCTGAGCCGAGAGCTGGGCACAGAGGGTCGGTTCAGGGCTCCCGTGCTGTGGTAGGAGGAAGCCCGAGAGGCGGGGGAAGTGAGAGTCCCTGCAGGTGATGCCAGCATTGAGCCTTAAAGGCCAGGGTATCAAACAGGGGAAGAACCTTCTGGATGGAAGAAGGGGAGCTGCGAAGCACAGAGGTGGTAGAGGGGCCTTGAGTTCCAGAGGAGCTGGAGAAGCTCCGTCCTCTCCTCCAGGGGGACCCAGGGTGGGCCTGGAGCCCCCGACTCCCAGTCTGACCTTGGGCAGCTGCTTTATCAAGGGGTCCCCAATAGCTCTTAGCTCCTGGGCTCCAGGAAGGCAGAGCACCAGCCTGTAAACCCCGCACACAGCTGGTGCTCTGTCCATGTGCCCTGCTGCTCTTGCTGCTGCTATATCGATGGGTCCCAGGTGGTCCTGTCCCAGGGTAGAGCAAGCTGGCCAGGGTCCAGTGCTTTCAGGCACGGGGCAGCTGCGGAGAGCAGAGCTGGACAAACAGGCCGCCATTCACCCTGGCTGGGCGGGGTCAGGTGCTTCCATCCTGAATCCCAGAGGTGAGGCGCCTGGCCTGGGCTGCGTCACGGGCAAGGGCTCCTCGGCCCACACGCAGTCCCCAGTCATGCTGGAGGTAGAGCAGAGGACAGGTCAGGGACTGGCCCTTCCAGCTAGTGGCAGCTGAGCTCATGCAGAGGTTAGCAAATGCCAGGGGAGGTGCCACACCCCAAAAAGCACCGGCAGGCCTTTTGTGCCCAGGATGGCCCCTGGTAGCACAGAGACGGGGGCTGGGGACGTAAGGAGCAGCGTCCTTGGTGCTAACTGGGTGGTCTCTCCCACCTGTCCTTCCAGGCACAAAGAAAGCCCAGGTCTAGGCCAGAGGGCAGTGGTCCAAGATGGGCTTCAGCCTCCCTTCTGGCCTCAGTGCAGGTGTCCCAGGTGGGGTGTGGCCTGGGCCTTGGGACCTGAGCGCAGCCTGGCTTGGAATGGGCCCGGTGGGACCTGGAGAGCCGCCTGGGTCACGCCTTCCCCGGAGCAAGGCCTCAGCGATCTTTTCCTGTCCCCATCTGTGTCTGTGCCTCTGTCTCTCTGGGACCCTCCACCCTCCCCTGCTTCTCTCTGTCCCTGTCTCTTCCCCCAATTCTGTGTCTCCCACGCCCCCCGAATCTCTCTGAGCCCCCTCCACCCTCTCCCGTGTCCCCTTGTTCTTTCTCTCTGCACTCTGCCTGTCTCTGGCCGTCTGCCTCTCCGCTGTCCTTCCTCTATCCGTGTCTCTGCTCTGTCCCGTCCTCCGCCTCTCTCCATTTTTGCTTCTGTCTCCCTCGGTCTCCATCTCTGACTCTCTTTCTCCATCTCTCTGTCTCTCTCCCTGTGTCTTCCTGCTGGCCCTTCTGCACCTCCACGTCCCTGCCCCCACTGTCCCCTCTGTCCCTGTCCTCTCCTCCCGTTGGTCACAGGTGGGCTCCTTCTTCATGATCAACCTGTGCCTCGTTGTCATAGCGACCCAGTTCTCGGAGACCAAGCAGCGGGAGCACCGGCTGATGCTGGAGCAGCGGCAGCGCTACCTGTCCTCCAGCACAGTGGCCAGCTACGCCGAGCCGGGCGACTGCTACGAGGAGATCTTCCAGTACGTCTGCCACATCCTGCGCAAGGCCAAGCGGCGAGCGCTGGGCCTCTACCAGGCCCTGCAGAGCCGGCGCCAGGCCCTGGGCCCAGGGGTACCTGCCCCTGCCAAGCCCGGGCCCCACGCCAGGGAGCCCAGGCACTGCAGTAAGTGGCCCTGCCCGCTCGGCAGCTGGCGTGCTGCCACCTGGGGGCTCACTGCTGCTACCGGGTCGCACCTGCCCAGCATGAGAGAGGGTCCCAAGCCTTGGGGTCCTGCTCTGCAGTTCAGTCCAAGCGTTTCCTTTATGGCCCAGGAGCTCCAGGCCCACCTCCCGGGCCCGCCCCTGCTCGCCCCAGGACAGGGACTCAGCCTGCCCTGGAGGACTCCCGCCTGATCTCCCTGTGCTCAGACGTGGGCTCTGCCCGGGGGGCCACCCTCGAAGGAAGGGAGCAGTGCTCTGACCTCAGTGCAAGACTGAGGCAGCTGCCCGCCAGTCAGCTGGTTCCAGCTGCTGTCCCCTGCTTACCAGCATGCCTGAGTGACAAGGGCTGGCACCTGGCACGAAAGTCTGGCAAGTCAGGGACACTTGCCACCCTGGGCTCTGCCCCTGCTGGGAGCCACTTCTCATGCCCAAGTGCTGCTGGGTCTTTTCTGAAAGTTCTGTGTTGGGCGTGGAAAGGGCCCCCCTCCCGTGTCCCGAGAGCAGGCAAGAGTCCCGAGGAGGGGGCTGACGGGTCACATCACCCCCGTTTTCAGATGGGAAAACCAAGGTTCAAGGAGGTGAGGGAGTCACTTCAAGTGGCCCCAGGTGTCGCTCGGTCACGTGGAATGTCGGAGTAGCCGGGGCTTTGCTGAGTGACACCCAGTCCCAGGAGGGGCCGTCACGGCAGGGGAGGGGCTAGGTCTGGCTCTTTTCTCCCAGAGGGTGTGGAGAGGTTGGCAGGCACTGGGACGGTGACAGGCGCAGCTGTGGAGGAACATCTCATGCGCTGTTCCCTGTGTGACCTTGACTGTGGGGGTGGGGGTGGGGCCAGCGCCCCAGGCCACGCCATGGGAAGCCCAGTTCTCTGGCTCTCACATTCTGGGAGGCCAGGCAGGAGAATTCGTCCTCTGAGCTGCCGCCCACCATCCTGGGATGCCAGCCATCCTGGTGTGGCCTTGGAGGAGGCTCCAGGTGGCCCGTGGGCTGGCCCAGCATGCAGACAGGGGAGCCGGGTCTGGGCAGGGAGGGCTCCCGCCTGTGCGGAGGGTGTGGGGGTGCTTCACTCCGAGGCCTTCCTGCTGCCTCCCACCCCCTCCTGGAACTGGTGGGCAGGGAGTTCAGGGGCTTCCAGAGGGGCTCTGGCCCCCACCTGGGTCCGCAGACATCCTCCCTCCAGGGTGTCCAGGGCTGGGAAGGGCTTTGGCCTGTCCTCAGGAGCCAAGGTGGGATGACCCAGGGCCGCTGGCTCCAGAGCCATGACGGCGTCCGGGCCTCTGTCCGGGGACGGGAGGTGTCTGGAGGCCAGTGTGGAAACCAAGGGCAGGTGTCGCACGTCACGGCTTTGCCTTCCCCTTAATGGAGAAAAATATAGGAAAACACAAAGAAGGGCCAAACCAGCCAGAGGGAGGCTCCCTGCCACCTCTCTGACCTGCTTCACAGACCCCAGGATCTGGGTCCAGAGCCGCCCAGGCTGCTCAGGGTGTGAGCCCTGGCCCCTGCCCGCTTCCTGCCTGTCCCCCATCCAGCCCTGACTCCCCCTGTGTGGGGGGACGTCCTGAGGGCTTCCAGAGTGCGGCCTGCCCTGCCCAGGGCTCTGCCTCCTCCCTTCCCTGGGAGACACAGGCGGAGAGCTGAGGGACGTCTCGGCCACCCTGAGTGTCCACCTTCCACACAGACGCTTTCACAGTCATGCCCAGTTCCCCCAGGCTTGTGACCAGGACCTGGGAGGGTCTGTTGAGTGACTGGCCCAGCACCAAGGGCAGAAGTGACAGGTAGCAGGGACACCTGCCCCAGGCCCGTTGTGTACTGACGCAGAGACTCCGCGGCCTGCTGGTCTCTGCTTCACAGGGGTCCTGATGAAGCTCAGAGAGGGGAAGCCCATCACCTGCAGGAGCGGGTGGCTTGCTCCAGGCAAGGCCCGCGGCCCGGGGCAGGCGGGGCCTGGGGTGGGCACTGACACCACCTGCTTGCTTTGCAGAGCTGTGCCCGAGACACAGCCCCCTGGACCCAACGCCCCACACGCTGGTGCAGCCCATCTCTGCCATGCTGGCCTCCGACCCTGCCAGCTGCCCACACTGCCAGCACGAGGCAGGCCGGCAGCCCTCGGGCCCCGGCAGCACTGACTCGGGCCAGGAGGGCTCGGGCTGCGGGGGCTCCGGTGGCGGTGAGGCTGAAGCCGACCGGGACGGGCCCCGGAGCAGCGAGGACGGGGCCTCCTCAGGCCTGGGGAAAGAGGACGACGAGGAGCCGGTGGGGGCAGTCCGGCTGTGTGGGGACCTGTGGCGGGAGACTCGGGCCAAGCTGCGGGGCATTGTGGACAGCAAGTACTTCAACCGGGGCATCATGATGGCCATCCTGGTCAACACCGTCAGCATGGGCATCGAGCACCACGAACAGGCCAGTATGGGTGCTGGGCACGGGCAGGCGGGTGTGGAGGGCAGCAGGGCCCAGGCAGGCTGCCTTGTCCACCTGCTTGTGGCTGGAGCTGGCTTTACTTCATCCTTGTGGCCTCAGTGCCCAACCCGGGGTCACTCCCAGGGGAGGAGGAATGTGGTGTCTGCTGAGGGAGCAGATGAGTGAGGCTTCCAAGGACAGGACTGCGCTTCGTGGGTGGGGACGAGCTGCAGGCATGCTCCCGTCCACAGGCCACCTCTGGGGTGACGGCCCCAATGATAAGTCCTGGCTCCACTTGGGAAAATGTCAGTTGTTGACTTGCTGTCCAGCAGGCCTCGGGACAGTCCTTTACCCATACCCTGGTCTGGTGAGGGCACCCCCACTTGGCGGCTGACAATGCTGAGGCCCAGGAAGGGGAGTCACTGACTGAGGTCCCTCGGCCAGCCAGAGGCCCAGCTTGAGTCCGCCTCCTGGGGCAAGGCCGGTCCTCCCTTGGCCTCCCCACCGCCCTCCTGCTGCAGGCCCTGCACGCCCTGCTGCGCACCCGCCGCTCACCAGCTCTCCGAGCTCAGGCTCCATTCAATTTGCTCAAACGCGGCCCCTGGGGCTGCCACTGGCTCTACATTGGAGCTGCTGGTCTGCCAGTCACTCAGCTTAATTAAAAAGACTTGGGGGCGCTGCGGGGAGGCCCTCTGCGGGCGAAGCTGGAGAGACAGGTGCCTCGCCTCCAGTTTGGCCTTGCCTCCCTGGCCCAGGCCTGGCAGGGCACGGAGGCCCCAGTGGGGTCTGCGCTTCTGGGAAGGCCCCACAGGAGCAGCTGCGGGCTGGAGTGCTGGCCTGAGTGTCCGCACGCCACTCTGCCATTGCTGGCCAGCATCCCTGCCAGTGGCTTGCAGGGTTCAGCCCACGAGGCCAGTGTTTGCTTGCTCAGGAATTCGGCAGACGGTTGGAGCTTGAAACTGGCCACGGAGGAAGCATTTACACCATGGGAACTGGCAGATCAGACTCATCAGGGCTGCTTGTCGGAGGCGGGTTTGCTGGTGCCCACACCTTCCTAGGTGACACCACGGCCAGGGCAGGTCTCCCTCTGCCCCCTAACCTCAGCCTTGGGCTTGGCTGTGGTCCCTGACCAAGCCTTCTCAGGGTCTGTCCCCCTGGCTCCTTTTGCCACATCCCACCTAGCCAGGTCTCCCAGTCAGACCCCGGTGCTGCCTTATTCCTCAGGACACCAGGCACCAGGAGGTGGGGGAGGCTCTGCTCAGTTGTAGGGTCCACACCGAATTCCGCCCCCAGGAAGCAGGCACCCTAGCCGCATGCCCCTCCCTCAGAGAGAGGCCATGTACTGAGTGCCTGCTAAGTGCCAGCCTCTGAGTCAACCTGGTGTCCCTGAGTCCTTGCAGCTGCCCTCCAAGTGGGTGTCATCCCCTGCCCTCCCCCGCCCCCACACACACTCGGAAGGCAGTGCTCAGGAAGGCCAGGTCCCGTAGGCAGGGTTTGGGTTCCAACCCTGGTTCTGCTGTCGACTGGCAAGGTGGCCCTGGGTGAGTCATGGCACCCTGTAGCTGGAGTCCCCATCTTTGGTAAATGCATTAAGAAGCCCGGGGCGTAGAGGTGCTCTTCAGCAAGGCTGGGAGTTTCTGGTTGGAGCCTCGCACCCCAGCCCTGGGTGAGTGCACCATCCGCTGTCTGGAGCCTTAGAAAATTAATTAGCTAAAGAAAAAGTGAGGAGGCGGAAGCATTTTTAAAAGGCTCTTTTTAAAGCATCTCAGAGTGGCAGCCATTGTTCTGTTGAGCTCCATGCGGGGCCTGCCCTGGGCCCGCTGGTATCTCTGCTCCTCTTCCTCGGCTCCCAGACATTGCTTGGCGGGAAATAATCCGCCCCCAGGTTTATTCTGAGCAGTCCCCACTGAGGTGGCGCCTGCAGAGGGAGGTGGCCCAGGGCTGAGGAGGCAGGGAAGGGAGGCGAAGAGGAGACGGGGTGAGGGCTGCATCCCGTCCCCAGCCCGTCCCCAGGGAGCTGCTTGCCTGTCAGGTCTCCTGTCGTGGAGGCTGTTCCTTGTGGGGACTCGCCTGGAGGGGACGGGGGTCAGCATGTGCCTCAGGAACGGGGAGATGTGCGGCCCCTGGACAGCCATGGGAGGAAGGCGGACCCAGGCGTTTTGCGGCTGTGACTGCATGACTGGCAGCCGGGTTCCCTCCCTGTCACCTGCTGTCAGTGTCACAACTCTTCCTGGTGTGACCAGCAGTCCTGTGGGGCAGGAAGGGTGCCTCATCTCCACTGAGCAGATGAGAGGGACTGAGCCTCACCGGGTGACGTGGCTGGCTCCTGTAGCCTGGTGGGCAGTGGGCAGAGCTTGGCCCCAGGGGCTGAGGGCAGCAGTGGACAATCGCCTGGAGACGGGGCATGGATCAGGAAGATGCTGCTCCCAGGACAGTGTGTCTCAGCACCCCTCTCTTCTGGAACACCAGGGCCAAGCCCATGACTCTTCCCAAGCTGGGCAAGGCCACCCTGCAGCCTCACCTTGCCCTAGGGTCTGAAGATGGTCAAGGTGGAGAACAAGCAGCAGAGGATCGTGCTGAAAGGGAGGAGCAGGGAGCCTCCTGGGGTTGGGCTGACCCTGGCGAGGGCGCTGCACTCAAGGCTCTGGATCAGTGGTGGCTCAAGTCCTGCTTTGGCCTCCTTTCTCAGCTCCTGTCAAGCCACTGCCAACCCAGGTCTCGGTGACTCTGGGAAAAGGAGGGTAGGGTGGCTTAGTGACTGACATTCTGGCCCTGTGGGGGTCTGAGAGAGGTACCAGCATGGGCTACAGGCAGGAAAGGGACGTGGATGGGGGTGGTCCTGGAGATGGATTCTGAAAGATGACGGCGTCCATCAGTGAGACAGACAAGTACAGGGACCAGGAGCACAGGCATCCCCCAGTCCTTGAAAAGATGTGCACAAGGTACAGGGCAGACCGCCCAGGAGGCCAGGGTGATGCTCACCCTTAGAGCAATGGGGAGCCATGAAAGGTTCGCTAGCCTGGGAGTGGCATGGACGGGCTGGACTGGAGCCTCGTCAGACAAGTGGGCAGGTGAAGGCACCCGGGCTGTGGGGCGGGGGTGGGGCTGGAGGGAGGTGACGCCTCAAGCTCTGACTCCACCACTGCCTGGCCGTGACCCTGGCAGTCACTTCTCTCTGAGCCTTGGGTTTCCTGCCTGTAAAATGGAGCAACATAAGGCTGACTGAGGCCTAGACCAGAGGATGCAGGCAAAGCGCTCAGCACGCCTGGCCCTGAAAAGGGCTGCACAAAGCCCGGTGGTCCATCAGGGGGCGGGGCTGGGAGGGCGGGGCTGCGGGGCAGCTCAGAGACCCCTGCCCACATGTATATCTGTTCCTCCCCGACGGGCAGCCTGGGGCCACCAAGCCTGGCATCCAGCCGGGACATGCTGGCCCTGGTGTCCCCACACCTTTGGCTTAGCCTGCTCTTGTCCACTCCTTCCCCGGGTGGGGCCGAGCCACCTCCAGTGGTCTGTCTGCTGTCTGTGCATCTCTCTCCGTCTCTGCCTCCTTTCCCAAGCCAGCCCCTTGGCGCCTCCCTGCCTGGTTTCCCGTCACCTGTCTCTCTCCCACATAAGCGTGCTCCGGAGTGACGGAGTGACGGATGGTCCATTAGAAGAGGACTAACAGGTGCGGCTGCCTGGAGAAACAGCTGTTGCGGGGGAGGAGGGGGAGAGCCGGTGACCTTTCAGGGAGAGCCGTGGCTGGCACCGTCGGAAGCTCCTGCGCAGCGTGTGTGGCCGAGCGCGGGGTATCGCCGTCACAGACCGCCAGCGCCCGCGCTTTCCATCTCTGGGGTGGTTTGGGTGGGCTGGGAAATTGGCGGCTCAGACCAGCATCTGAGCCCTATCCACAGAGGCGCCTCTCGGGTCCCACTCACCTTTTGGGGCCGTTTTTGTGAGTCAGATGTAATTACAGATGAGACTGGGGCCTTCTCCTTTTGTCTGGGCTTGAGAGGAGCTGGCAGTTTTATTAGATTTTCCAGGCACTGGGTGGGAAGCTGGCAGGCTTTTTTTTTTTTTTTTTTTTTTTTTTTTTTTTTTTCTTCTCTTTTTAACCCACATGGAATCAAAGTCGGGCCTCTGAGGTTCCCTGGCTCAGTGGAGGGGCTGGGCTGAACTGGGTGGTGCTGATGGACGGGAGGTGACCTGCCTGGGTCCTCAGCTCCCCCGCCTCCCTGCCCTTGCTCTGGAGGGGCCCTCAGCCTGGACACCCTTCTTTTCTCCCTGTCTCTGGCTCTCTTCTCGGCTGTTAGGTCTCTGCTCCAGAAGTCCTCCTGGCTCCACTGATCCTTGTTCCCAAAACTGCACTCAGCTCCCTGGTTTCCAGGAGCTGGTTGGCTTGTGGCTTGTGGGGATTTGCACCTGAGTGCGCGCGTGTCTGCTGCTGTAGCACGAGCCCGGCACATGATGGGCTCTCGGATTGTGGAAAGCGTGCAGGAATGAAGGAACGGGTGCCTGGGGAGCCAGGGAGTTCAGTGGGGTGCTGTACCGCGACAGTAGCTTGAAGTGTGACGTGGATCAGTGCCTGGCCTTGCTGTGTCCCTGCTGGGCAGCTCTGAGCAAGTCAGTCCACCTTGCCCAACCTCAGTTTCCTCATTATAAAGCAGAAGGGTCAGTAGTCTGGGGAGTCAGTTCTTGGGCTGGGGGTGGTGAGCACAAGCCAGACTTTTCACTGGGTCCCAGAGGGGCCACGGAGGGGAGAGAGGGACCGGGGATTTGCACGAGTTTTATCAAAGAGCTTGGAATGAATGAGGTCATGCATTTGCCCCCAGTTTTTGGGGGGTGTACTGGGGATTGAACCCAGGGGTGCTTAACCACTGAGCCACATTCCTAGCCCCTTTTTAATGCTTTATTTAGAGACAGGGTCTCTGAGTTGCTTAGGGCCTCACTAAGTTGCTGAGGCTGGCTTTGAACTTGGTATCCTCCTGCCTTGGCCTCCTGAGCTGCTGGGATTACAGATGTGGCCACTGCACCTGGCTTAACCTCTAGTTTTATAGCAGGGAAAGGGAGGTTCAGAGGTGGGGAAGTGACTTGCCCCGGGCTGCACAGCCACTTAGCATCCAGCCAGGCCTGGAACCCCTCCCTCACCTCAAGTCATGGCTGACAGCGTGGCCTGGCTCAAGCACAGGGATTTCTCCGATGGTGCCATTTTCCAGTTATCACCTGCTGCTAACAAGCACAAGGCAAATGATCTGGGGCAGAAGAAGTCTGTGGCTGGAGGGGGTCGGGGGCTGGTGTCTGTTCCCTTGACCTCCTTGGGTCTTAGTGTCCTCCTCTGAGAGTGGGTGCGTGGGCCGAAAGCAACCAGGATGGTGGTTCTGCCTAGGCTGCGTCTGGCTTGCTGGTCACTCACCTCCCACACCAATGCCCTCACAGCCCGAGGAGCTGACCAACATCCTGGAGATCTGCAACGTGGTCTTCACCAGCATGTTCGCCCTGGAGATGATCCTGAAGCTCGCTGCCTTTGGACTCTTTGACTACCTGCGAAACCCCTACAACATCTTCGACAGCATCATCGTCATCATCAGGTACCCCTCCCACACCCACTCTGCAGCATGGCAGGGGATTAACGCACTGGCCCCGGCCGGTGCGCAGGATGATGGAGGAAACCATCACCCAGAAACGCAGTTAACCAAATATTTTTTTAAAAAATTTTTGATTTAGCAATATATGTGTTTCTGGATTTGTGCATTAAATAATAAGATGTAGTGTCGGGTCTGTGGCTATCATCATTCTAAAGGAGGGATGCACATAATAAACAAATTTTCCATCCACTGTCCTGTGACATAAAGGTATCTGTTATTCTGATTGCCCACAAAGTCACTGAGACTGCTAATTCTCTGTGATTTGCTGTGTACATTGGTAATCAGAGGAAGCATTAAATCTCAGGAGAGGACAGTGATGTTTATGGACTGCCTGGATTTTCGCCATGACTTCTTGGTGGGGGTCCCTGGAGCCGCAGCCAGCAAGTTGTTGGGTGGATGAATTAGTGAACGAGCGGAAGCTCTCTGTCTTTGTGCTCCTGTCCTCTCCTGCCTCCCGTGCCCTCCTCCCCTCTCGGCCTCCCACTGGCCCCGCACCCCCACCGGCTGGCCACAGCATCTGGGAGATCGTGGGGCAGGCAGACGGCGGGCTGTCGGTGCTGCGCACCTTCCGGCTGCTGCGGGTGCTGAAGCTGGTGCGTTTCATGCCTGCGCTGCGGCGCCAGCTCGTGGTGCTCATGAAGACCATGGACAACGTGGCCACCTTCTGCATGCTGCTCATGCTCTTCATCTTCATCTTCAGGTGAGCCCTGCCCCCACGGGACCACACCAACAGGGCCAGCCAGGGCTGTGGGCAGGAGCATGGGGAGCGTGTCCCTGTGTCTCTGGGCAGGTTCTTCCCGTGGAGCCTCAGTATTCTCCTCTGGAAAATGGGACCAACACGGCCACCCTCCCCCACCTCCCCATCTGACTGTGTTGCCTGAGACCAAAGCAGGCGGCAGGCGAGAGCAGAGTGGATGTGAAGCCCTCCCTCCCTCCCTCCCCCAGCATCCTCGGGATGCACATCTTTGGCTGCAAGTTCAGCCTCCGCACAGACACGGGAGACACGGTTCCCGACAGGAAGAACTTTGACTCCCTGCTCTGGGCCATTGTCACGGTGTTCCAGGTAGGTGTGTTTCAGGGGAGGGGACCCTGGGCAGCAGACCTGGGGGGGACGGGGCTGAGGTTGACAGCGCCCACCCATTCCCATAGATAGAGGTGGCCCAGAGGGACCTCAGGACTGACTCGCCTCTCCCTCCACAGATCCTCACCCAGGAGGACTGGAACGTCGTCCTCTACAATGGCATGGCCTCCACCTCCCCCTGGGCCTCCCTCTACTTTGTTGCTCTCATGACCTTCGGCAACTATGTGCTTTTCAACCTGCTGGTGGCCATCCTGGTGGAGGGTTTCCAGGCTGAGGTGACCACAGCCCTGGCAGAGGAAGCACCTCCAAGGGGCCTGCAAGACACTAGGCAGGGAGAGGGGGCCTGGGTGGGGGAGGGCTGTAACCTATCCCCAGAGGAGGGCCACCAGTGAGGTGGGCACGCCCGCCACAGCCCGCACGCGATGGAGATTGCCTCCAGGATTCCTGCTTCTCCCCAGTGGTGCAGGATTAGGTTTCTCCATCTCTGAGATTCTAGAGCCCCGAGGCCTGGAATTCTGGATCCTGCTCCCTCCGTTCTCCAAGGCTTTGGGAATACTTCCAGTCAGGTGGATGCGGGCCCCTCACTTCCCTTTTCTGAGCCTCAGTTTCCCCATCTGTAAAACAGGAGTGGAAATACCCATTGACAAATTCAAGAGGGAAGGAGGGTGGGAACGCAGGGAGTTGACCTGTGTTCTGACACGGGGCCCATCTCCCAGGGGGACGCCAACCGCTCCTACTCAGATGAGGACCAGAGCTCGTCCAACATGGAGGAGTTCGACAAGTTCCAGGAGGGCCTGGACAGCAGCGGAGGTAAACAGGCCTCCAACTCGTCACCTGGGGGCCAGGCGCTTTCACTGGAGACCCAGGTGGGCCCGGGGCACAGCATCCGCTTCCCCTGGACCCCAGGCTCAGAGATTGCTAATTCTCTGTGTTCGTTTTTTATGTTTATAACTGAAAGAAATGCTAAATCTCAAAAAGAGGACCGTGACCTTCACGGACCTCCAGGTCCCAGCCACAGGGCTACCCGCAGCCTACCTGCTTCCCTTCACTCAGCCTCTTGGGTAGAGCCATGGGGTCTTTGGATGTGGCCTGGGCTCTGGTTCTGGCACCCGTAGGCAGCATGGGCCAAGCCACTGTCAACCGAAGCCCAGTGTCTTCTGGGTAGCCCTGGCAGACCTTCTGCCTTGCTTTCTGCAGTGGGCCAGGGAGCCAGGTGCTCTCTCCCCTTGATCTGATCACCAAAGGCAAGGTTCTGCACAGAGCCGCACAGGCAGGGTGCAGGAGAGGTACAACCCAGAGGGCTTCCTGGTGGAGGAGGTCTCCCCAGGAAAGCGCCCCACTTCTGTTTCTTTGTCTGGTGACTACCTCTGCTCTTGTTCTGCTGTCCGCCATCTGTGCCTTCCTCTGTCTCCCTCTTGCTTCTCCAGATCCCAAGCTCTATCCAATTCCCCTGACCCCCAATGGGCACCTGGACCCCAGTCTTCCACTGGGTGGGCACCTGGGTCCTGCTGGGGCTGTGGGCCCTGCACCCCGCCTCTCGCTGCAGCCAGACCCCATGCTGGTGGCCTTGGATTCCCGCAAGAGCAGCGTCATGTCCCTGGGGAGGATGAGCTATGATCAGCGCTCCCTGGTGAGTCCTATGGGGTGGGGGCTCTGTCCAGAAGGGCCGCTCCACTGGGGTGTGTGTTGAGGGACCCCAGAGCTGGGCACTTCAGCCTCACTCAGGTGCACAGGTTTAGCCCAAACCAGGCAGGGACCACATCTGTCACACTGCTGGGTGTCCAGTGCCAGAGCAGGACCTGGCAACAGGAATGAATGGGGTGTGGTGCGCAGGACTTGGTTTCACCTTGGTAGCAATGTATAAGGTTGGAGCTGGAATCTGGCCTCGGCCACCTCTGAGCTGTGTGCCTTGAGCAAATTAGCACTCTTCCGAACCCCGGTTTCCTTGTAAAATGCGGAGATGGCCCTAACTTGCCATAGTTCCTCAGGGGAAGCAAGGTGGTAGGGAGGGCTGAGACCTCCAGGGGGACTTGTCCATGTGGGTGGAATGAGGCGCAGGGCAGGGAGAGGAGCCCTAACCCATTCCGCCACCCGCTAGCCAGGCGGGGACCCTCTTAGAGCCACAGCGGGGCTGGCCGGCGGCCTCACACCGCGGAGTGCGGAGTGCGCGAGGGCACTGACCCAGCCCCGCTTCCCCGCAGTCCAGCTCCCGGAGCTCCTACTACGGACCTTGGGGCCGCAGCGGGGCCTGGGCCAGCCGCCGCTCCAGCTGGAACAGTCTCAAGCACAAGCCGCCCTCGGCTGAGCACGAGTCTCTGCTCTCGGCGGAGCGCAGCGGCGCGCGGACCTGCGAGGGCGCCCGGGACGAGGGGCCGCCGCGCACTGCGCCGCTGCACGCCCCGCACGCCCACCACGCGCACCATGGACCCCACCTGGCGCACCGCCACCGCCACCACCGCCGGACGCTGTCCCTCGACACCAGGGACTCAGTGGACCTGGCCGAGTTGGTGCCCGCCCTGGGCGTCCACCCGAGGGCCGCCTGGAGGGCAGCGGGCCCGGCCCCCGGGCACGAAGACTGCAACGGCAGGATGCCCAGCATCGCCAAGGACGTCTTCACCAAGATGGACGACCGCCGGGATCGCGGAGAGGACGAGGAGGAGATGGACTACGTGAGTGGGGACCCCGCCGGGAACCGGGAATCCGACTGTGCAAGCAGGGGGTGGGGCTCGAGGGGCGGGCCCAGGGGGCGGTGGGGTCGGGGCGGGGCCAGAACGATGGGGCTTCCGCGTGTGGCCGGAGGGGCGGAGCCAGGACTGCCCACGCCCGAGCGGGGCGCGTCTGGGAGAAGCCCTCCCCGCCGCCTGGGATGGGGCGGGGATCCGAGATCCTCCAGTGCCCAGTTGGCCGGGTGACTGGGTGGGCAGAGAGAGGTCTTCCTGCGCGGCGCCGACCCTCCTGCACCTTGTCCTCCCCTCGCCAGACTCTGTGTTTCCGCGTCCGCAAGATGATCGACGTCTACAAGCCTGACTGGTGCGAGGTTCGCGAGGACTGGTCGGTCTACCTCTTCTCCCCCGAGAACAGGTGGGCGGGGCCGGGTCTGGGGCGGGGTTTAGAGCAGCGGGTACCGCGTGGGAGGGAAAGCCCTCTGCCAAGCTGAGCCAGGCCCTACCCCAATGGCGGGGACAGCAGGATAGGGGTTTTCCTGGGCATCTCCTGTAGCCGAGGCCAGTCCTGTGCTGGCACCAGACTCGGCAGATTCTCTAAAGGCTTGGGGTACCCACATCTGAAGGGAGTATCAGAAGGCTTCCTGGAGGAGGAAGCCTTTGTGCTGGGCCTTGGAGGCAGATAACTGTCCAGTAGGTGCAGGAAGGAGGGGGAAGGGGGGCAGGGTCGTGGAAGGGAGGAAGCTGGTCCGGCCTGAGGGACTACCTGGGGGCAGAAACAGAGGGTATCAGGTAATGTGATGTCCTTGTCACTGGAGGACTGCAATCTGGTATTTGGGCCAGTGTTCAGAAAGCCTTGAGTGCCAGGCAAGGTGGTGTCCTTCACTGTATGGGTGTATGATTGATGGCCACCCAGAGCAATGCAAGATTGGCACTTGTGATGTGTCCCGAGAACACTTCCTCTAGGCTCTCCTGTTCTGGTGTGTGTGTGTCTGGGTTCTCTGTCTTCTCCTGACACTCGTGGGTGCCCTGCCCCTGCCTAGGTTCCGCGTCCTGTGTCAGACCATCATTGCCCACAGGCTCTTCGACTATGTGGTCCTGGCCTTCATCTTCCTCAACTGCATCACCATCGCCCTGGAGCGGCCCCAGATCGAGGCTGGCAGCACTGTGAGTAGCCACAGCCCTTAGAGAAGCCAGACAGAGAGGGACGCAACACCAGGGACTGCCATGGGGCAGTGAGCCAGATCGAGGGGGAGCTCAGCACGCTAGACTGCCGGCACTGTGGAGGAGGCTGTGCCTGGGAGCTTGCCTCTGGGAGGGACGGGCCACCTTAAACTGAGAAGCGGTGACCTCTCCTGGGTCGGCTTCCTTGCGGATGAAGGGGCTGAGTAGGTGACTGGGAGGTTGGGCGAGCCCTGGGCCCACCGCATCTCCCGACTCTTTCAGGAACGCATCTTCCTCACGGTGTCCAACTACATCTTCACAGCCATCTTCGTGGGCGAGATGACACTGAAGGTTGCTCTGGGCCTCACCTGGACCACTCCCACCCCCAGCTCGGGGACCCTGGCCAGGCCCCTCCCCTCCCTCAGATTGTCACTGATCTGTTCATCAGCGACATTCCACAGACCCCGGAGACCCACCCCCGCTAGTGCCAGTCCCTGGGTTGGCCTGCTGGGACCCAGAGGGGGTCAGCGGCACGCCCCCTCCCCAGGAGTCACAATTTCGCCAGAAAGGCGAATGCAGGGAGAAACAGGGACAGCGTAACGAGGTAGCCGCTGGAGGCGTGGGGAGCAGGGGAAAGATTCCCTCTGGGACGTTTCCCAGAGCAGTGGCCTCGGATTGGGTTTGCCAGAAGTACTGGGCGGACCGTGTGGGGAGACGCCCTGGTCCTGACTCCGCCCTGTCCCCGCCTACTGCCCGCCTTCACAGGGTCTGCGGGGTACTGTCCCCCGCCCGCTCGCCACCCACCCCCGAACCCCGACCACCGCCACCTGCCGGGTCCAGCCCATCCGTCCCCGCGCCGGGTCTCCCGAAGACCCGCCTGACCTCGCCCTCCCCGCGCGCGGAGTCCGCCCCCTGCGGGCGGCGCCGCGGGCCTGACCCCGCCCCCGCCACGCCCCCAGGTGGTCTCGCTGGGCCTGTACTTTGGCGAGCAGGCGTACCTGCGCAGCAGCTGGAACGTGCTGGACGGCTTCCTGGTTTTCGTGTCCATCATCGACATCGTGGTGTCCTTGGCCTCGGCCGGGGGAGCCAAGATCCTGGGGGTCCTCCGGGTCCTGAGGCTCCTGCGCACCCTCCGCCCCCTGCGGTGAGGACCACCAACCCCGAGCGCAGGTTGTACGGGCAAATCACCCGGGTCTAAACGGGCCCCTCACTCTGCCCTTGTGACTTGTGGCGCATTTTGCCCTCCAATAACAGGTCTCTTCTTTTGTTTCTTGGTACTAGGGATGGAACCCAGGGGCATTTAAACATTGAGCCACATCCCCAGCCCCCCCTCACCCCGTAATTGACACACATATATACGTACATATATGTATTTCACATATATATTTTATGTAGACACAGGACCTTGCGTAGTTACTGAGGCTGACTTTGAACTCCCCATCCTCTTTCCTCAGTCTCCCCAATAGTCAGTTATCTATTTCTGTCTCTGGGTGTTGGTTTGACCTGGTTGTGGTACAGACCCGGAGGGGACTGGGCACAGTGAGGGGTGAGGGCAAGTGCCCTTCTCTATGCAGCTCTGGGGCCAGGACCTGGTTCGCCACCTATTCTTCTGAAGTCTGGGCTGTCTGGCTGCTTCCTCTTGGTTCCTTTCTGCTGTCCTTGTGCCTTAGGGGCTCAGCCCTGGGACTCAGGACTCATGGGGCTGCCTCCCCCAGCCATGGGCTCACAGTGCCCCTGCCCTCTTTGCCTGCAGTGTCATCAGCAGGGCCCCTGGCCTGAAGCTGGTGGTGGAGACGCTCATCTCCTCCCTCAAGCCTATCGGGAACATCGTCCTCATCTGCTGCGCCTTCTTTGTCATCTTTGGCATCCTGGGGGTGCAGGTGAGGGGGGCCAGGCCCAGCAGGGCTGGGAGGGCTCTGAAGCCAGATAAGGGACATCCCAGCCCAGCCAGGACAGAGCCCCCACACTCCTACCCAGGCCCGTCCCACCTGTGCTGGTTGACCTGGGGCTCTGATTGTTCCTGATCCTGGTGGAGGGCCATGGTCCTTGCCTGCAGGGCAGGCTGGGTAAATGCCACCTGAGGGCTGGGTCTCTGCTGATTTGCAATACCCCCTCTTCCTGGGAGCACTGACCTTGCCCTTCTTTCCCCCAGCTCTTCAAGGGCAAGTTCTACCACTGCCTGGGTGTGGACACCCGCAACATCACCAACCGCTCCGACTGCGTGGCTGCCAACTACCGCTGGGTCCATCACAAATACAACTTTGATAACCTGGGCCAGGTGAGTTGCCCGCCTACCCCTTATCAGTCCTGCCCACTGCGGGTGACATCTCTCTGATGCCGGAAGGCCCTGGGATCTCAGACCTGGCTCCAGCCCTGCCCTGCCAGGACTGACTGTAACTTCTTTCCAAACCTTGGTTTCCTAGTCTGCATAATGGGTAGAGGTAACTGTCCCTCTCAGGTGACCTGAGTGAGGCTGAGATTCTGAGTGCAGTGCCCACCCAGTGCCTGGTACTCAATAGGTTCTTCACTGCACGTTGGTCCTGGCCTCTGCCCCCACCCAGGGATCCTGACCTGAGTTTCAGAGTCATCCGCACCTGGTTGTGCTTTCCAGCTCTGCTGCTTAGTGTAGGTGTGACCTCTTTGAACCTTGGTTTCCTCATCTGTAAAATGGAAAGTTGTAGCCCCTCAGGCAGCTGTGGGAACCTGAGGGCGGCAGGCTCCTTGCCCAGGTTGGGTTCCTTTCCCATCACCCACCATCTCTGTTCCCCATCCAGGCAGGTAGGCCCCACCCAGTCCCCCCTTTGCCCTTGATCCCCTCTCCTGGGAGTCCGTTAGGTTTGACCCACAGGCAGTGGCCCAGGTGAGAGCCTTTAACTCTCTCCAGAGAGCCCCCTCCCACCCCTGCTTCCTCTGGAGGGCCCAGGCAGGAGCCTGGTCCAGCTAAGTTCAGGCAGAGGAGTGCCTTCCCTGGGGCTCCCAAGGAGGGAGCAAGATCTAGACTGCCCTCCCCCACCCCCTCTCTGGGTAGGGGATCCCTGGCTGGATCCCCTGAAGTTCTCATTCCCAGAACTGGGTGCCCCCATACCAGCTGGGGAGGAGCCAACAGGCCTGGAGAGGCAGCGGGGGCCAGGAGACCAGGTCAGGAACTGACTGCTGCTCCCAGCAGCTCCCCGTCTCCACCCTGCCATCTCTAAAAGCAGCGTCTTCAAGTGTTTAACAGCTCAGTGTTTGGCGAAACGGGGAAGCAGGCCAAAGGAAGCCAACAGGGCCTTCTGTGAGCTTGTTGCTGATCCCAGGGCCCCGCTGGCGCCGACTTCAGCCTCCTTTGGAGCATGCGGCCTTTCCCTTCCGGGTGTGCTTGACTCCAGCTGGCTCCCTGCAAACCTGAGCCCAGAGTCGTGGGGAGGAGCACACTGGCCAAGGCCTTGGACTCCTGGGGGGCACTTCCTGCTGTGGGCCCTCGTAGGTTCCTGATCCTCTGTCCTTCAGCATCCTCGTCTGTCAGTGGGCACAGTGATGGCGGGTCCTTGGAATATAGGGGTCTCGTGTGCTTCCCTAGCAGGGAGGGCTTCCCCCATCCCCTGCCCTGCTGCTGGGTTTGAACCCTTTCAGGGCACCCCCAGCGTCATTCCCCACCCGGGAGGGGAAGAAGAAGGGAACTGCCTTGGAGAGGTAGGAAGGGTGGACCAGGGCAGGGCAAGGGCCCCGACTCAGAGCCTGGCTCCCTGTCCCAGGGTGGCAGGAACACAGAGGAAGGTGTGACCTCTCTATTCCCCGGGGAGGGGGTTTCCCAGGTAGAATGTGACTTCAGGGCAGCCCTGGTTATGTGGGACCCTTTGTGAGCCCACTGACCACCCTGCGCTCTGCTCTGCAAGGAGAGCTCAGGAGCCCATGCTCAAGTTCAGTGCAGAAAACCTTCACTAAGCACCTGCTGTGTGCAAGGTTCTGTGCTGGGTGCTCTGGGACCAGCCTGTGACCTGGCTGAAGGGACACGAGGCTGCTGGCCTGAGATCCATGTGGGAGCCCTGGCTTTCTGTCTCCTGAGGACCATCCCCTTTTCAAAATTTCACAAACCACTGAGAGTAACTATTGCTTTTTACAGACCCAGAGACATCGAGAAACTTGCCCCGAGTCACACCCCCGGCAAAGGCTGGGCGGTAAGCCAGGGCTCCTGGATTTTCTCTCGTGAGATTCTGATTTAAGACGCTGAGGGCAAGCTGGGAGCACCCCTGGAGTTGTCAGGATGTTTCTCATTTAAAATCCCAGCCGATCCTCCCAGGGGCATTTACGAGTTCCTAGTGGTGGCGAGGGAACAGGGGCACAGTTTTCTTGTTTGAGATCATGTAGCTGGTTTATTCCAGGACAGCAACTGGAACTCAGGATCCTGGGTCCAGGGCTCTTCCTCCTGCAACAGCAGATTCAGGGCACATGGGGAGCACACAGTAGGTCCTCGGGAAAGCTTTGTGGACTGAGAGTTCAGCTCCGCCACACAGGGAAGGTCCCTGTCCTTCCGCCTCCCAAGGTAGAACAATGGAGAGCTGGAGGTGCAGGCGTGGCCCTCACCCGTACCCTCCTTCCCCTGTCTTCCAGGCGCTGATGTCCCTCTTTGTCCTGGCCTCCAAGGACGGCTGGGTGAACATCATGTACAACGGGCTGGATGCTGTGGCTGTGGACCAGCAGGTGGGCATGCTGGGGCCAGGTCGACTTGAACAGCAGAAAGGGTCAGCCACAGCTCACCCCTCACGCCCTGGCCTGAGTCTTCACCACCAGAGTTAGTGTAAATCACGGTTCCATTCACTTCTGGAAATCCCCCTGCTCTGCACAGAGGACTCCCAGCTGGCTCCTGCCTCGAGGGGCACAGACTCTGGTGGTGGAGGCCAAGTGCAGAAGGAGGGAGGGTTGAGCCAGCTGGCAGAGGGACAGCAGGTGCAGGCCTGAGGTGAGAGTCATGGGGGGCAGGCGGCAAGCAGGCCCGAGAACGCCACAAGGCGCATGGCAGGGCCAGGAGTTTGTTCTGCGGGCAGAGGGAGCCATGGAGAGCAGCATGCCCTGCTGTTGAGGATGCTTGGGGGCCTCCCCTGGGCTGCCGGGTGAGGATGGAGCTGGGGAGGGGGACGGATGAAAGGGTTGGGGAGAAGACGGCCTAAGAGAAAGCCCAGACCTTGGCTCCCAAGGCCCCTCTGGGAGCAGGTGTTCCCTCTGGGTCTAGGCAGGGACTTCAGGCAAGATGTGCTGACCTGGGTTGGCTGTGTCCAGACCTGGGGAGACTGAGGAGCTGGTTGGGAGAAGGAGCAGGGTGACTGTCTGGGTCAGGACAGGGCCCACTCTGGACGAGTCAGGCTTCAGGGATTCCCAGACCTATAAGTGACCCCTGGCTGTTGTCCTTATGGGATCCACCTGGTTAGACTCCAGAGGTAGAGGTGGTTTTGGGGGTGTGGGGAATGAGAACACTTGGAGGCCTCTTCCTGCACCCACTGTGTGCTCTGTCTCCCACTTCAGCAGTGCATGTGCACATGCAGACTCTGCCAGGCTGTGCCTGCCCCTCTGCTGGCCGCCTTGTTTCTGGTTGGATGAATAAGTGTATGGACAGATGTGTTTATGTGTGCATGTATGTGTAAGTGGGGGGGTGGTGGGTGGATGGACAGGTGGGTGGATGGTTGGACAAGTGGATGATTGGATGAGTGAAGGGGTGGGTGGGTGGATGAACAAGTGGATGGATGAATAGATGGATGGATGGATGAATGGATGGATGGATAAGTGGAAGGACAGATGGGTGAGCAGATGGATGGATGGATGGATGGATGGATGAATGAATGAATAGGTAGATGGATGTATATAGATGGATAAGTAAAGGAGTGGGTGGATGGATAGATGGGTGGATAAGTGGAGGGGTGGGTGGATAAGTAGGTGGTGGATGCTTCTGTAGGTGAATGAATGGGTAGGTGAATGAGAAAGGAGCCTGGCAGGTGTGTGCAGGAGCCAGTAGTCAGAGCAGGGAAGGCAAGTGGCTCTCTTTGCTGAGCACCTCCCTGTGCCAGGGGTGTGCGCTCTCCTACACCTTGGAGACAGGCTCCTTCAGTACCCGCTTTGACCCAAGGCCTGGCCAGGCTGGGTGCCCGCCGTGGCCCTGTGGTGCCCGCTCAGCGCCTGAGCACCTGGCTCTGGCTCCCCGCAGCCTGTGACCAACCACAACCCCTGGATGCTGCTGTACTTCATCTCCTTCCTGCTCATCGTCAGCTTCTTCGTGCTCAACATGTTCGTGGGTGTGGTGGTGGAGAACTTCCACAAGTGCCGGCAGCACCAGGAGGCCGAGGAGGCCCGGCGGCGCGAGGAGAAGCGGCTGCGGCGCCTGGAGAAGAAGCGCCGCAGTGAGTGGGGGCGGCGTTACCCCACCCGGGCCCTCTGACCCCAGCCCATGCTCTGCCTCACCCCAGCCTCCTGAGCCTTTGGAGCTGGAAGGGAACAAAGGATGTGATCCCCGTGCTGGGACCCGGCCCTTTGTCCCAGTGTCTGCCTGACCTGGTGACGCCGCCTGGCGTTGGATGGGTGGTCCCACCACCAACGTGAACGGGGCTCTAGGTGGTTCCGTCAGGCAGAAGGCAAAAGCAAAAACTCTGCATGCCTGGCCTGGGCCATGGGATCCCCGTCCACCCCGGCCCCGCCGCAGACCCAGAGGCACGTGTTTGGGGTGCCTGATGAGAATCTGTGTCCTGCCCCCTTGGCTTCCTCCACCGCCTCTCACTGTCCCCCCATGGCACCCTGGCTGGGGAGGGGCCCTACTCTGCTCTAGGGCCTGGGGTGACCAGCGGGTTTCCCACCAGCCAGCCCCTCACCCACCTTGGTCCCAACCCTGTTGTCTCCTGCTGCAGAGGCCCAGAGGCTGCCCTACTATGCCACCTACTGTCACACGCGGCTGCTCATTCACTCCATGTGCACCAGCCACCACCTGGACATCTTCATCACCTTTGTCATCTGCCTCAATGTGGTCACCATGTCCCTGGAGCACTACAACCAGCCCACGGTGAGCCCTAGGGTTGCTCCCAGCTCCAGGTCACATAGTGAGAATGGGCCTTAGCAGGACCCCACCCTAGGGACAGGATGGGCAGAGTCGGCTGATAGCAGGGTCTGAGTTGCCCCTCCATGCCAGGCCCTGTGCTGGGCATGCAAGGGAGGAGGCTCAGGACAGCCTCACCCTGAGCAAGCACACAGCCTGGTAGGGCAGAAGCATGCAAGGGAAAGGTCAGAGGGAAAGGTCTCTTGGGCCCAGTTGGTGGGGGAGGTAACTATGGGACAGTGTGACCAGTCCCCAGAATTGCAGATGGGGTGCATGAGGAGAATGAGAAGGGCAAGCACATTCTAAAAATCTCAACTTAATGGAGTTGGGAGGAAAAAAGGGGAAGCAGAGTCTCCAGGAGAGGAATTCATGTCTGATTCCAAATGATAGGACTATTATGAATGAAGGAAAAGGGAAGGGAGACACTGGTAGAACAGAACAGTAACTATAGAACTTCCAAATTGACGTGAAGAAATGGAATAATGGCAGCTCACATTTACCAAGTATTTATTCTGTGCCCAGCTCATTTAATTTCCACAGCAATTTTCCAAGACAGGTACTATTATTTTCCACAGTTTTCAGGTTAAGAAACTAAGTGTCATAGGGGCCAAGAAATCACCTAAGGTCACATAGTGAATAGGGAGTAAATGCTAAGCCAGGATTCAAATCTATGCAGTCTGGTTTGGAAGCCCTTAACTGCTAACCCATACTGCCTCCAAAGAGGACTGCTGCACCAGACCAGCAGAAGTAAGGAGAAGGGAACAACAATGAAAAATGAATAATATACATTAAAGAAGATGGAAGGAATAAAAGAAATACATGTATTCATACACATACATATGTATATAGTGTGTGTGTATATGTGTGTGTGTGTGTGTGTGTGTATTTGTACTAAATGTGAATGGACTAAATTCTCCCCTAAAAGGCAGAGACTTTCTGACTGGCAGAAGGTTGTGGGGGCAGGTCATGGGCCCTGGATCATGCTTCTCTTTGCCCCTGGTAGTCCCTGGAGACAGCTCTCAAGTACTGCAACTACATGTTCACCACTGTCTTTGTGCTGGAGGCTGTGCTGAAGCTGGTGGCATTTGGTCTGAGGCGCTTCTTCAAGGACCGGTAAATGGCTGGGTTGGGCTAGGGCAACCAGGTGGGGAAGCAGTCCTGGCCTCTGGAGAGATCTGGAGAAGCCAGAGAAGGGGAACCATTAAGCACCTAGACCTTGGTGGCCAAGGGCTCCCAGCTACTGCCTATACCCCTGAATAGGAAGTGGTTAGGTCTCACCTTGAGGTTGCAGGGCATTCCACCAGGCCCTACTCAGCGCCCAAGTCCACATGCTAACCTTCCTCTTTTGAGGGAACAAGTGGGGCTCAGAGAGATGATCAACATGTCCAAGGGAGAAGGTGGCTCAAGATTGAGATTTAGAAGTGAGAGCTCATGCCTCTTTCCCCGAAGGAGGCCAGAGATGTTTGTTTAGCTTGGTTGACTCCTTGCTTGGGGAGCAGAGGCTATGGGTGGGTAGAGAGGGGGCTGGCCTTGGTGGCATTTGGAGGGCTGGTTGGAAAGTTGGCCACAGAGCCCAGGGGGCCACAATAGGCAGGCTCCCCCCAGCTGACTCCCCTGACTCCCACTCCTGCCCTCCTCTGCCTGCCTGTCAGGTGGAACCAGCTGGACCTGGCCATCGTGCTGCTCTCTGTCATGGGTATCACGCTGGAAGAGATTGAGATCAACGCAGCGCTGCCCATCAACCCCACCATCATCCGCATCATGCGGGTTCTGCGCATCGCCCGGGGTGAGGGGCAGTGGCTGCTAGTACAGGGAACGGGGACAAGTAGGGACAGGATGAGACTCCCCATTCCCTGGGGAGATCCCATGGGAGAGGGGTGAGGTTGGGGCAAGCGACTTGAGGGACTCTGATGAGCAGGGCAGCACAGGAGCAGGAGGTGCCCACCCAGGACCTGTGCACAGCTGCCACTGGGTCACACCCTGACCCTGTGCTCTAGCCTCAGACGGTGATGGGAGGAGCCCAGTCCAACTGGGAGCGGGTGGCCTAGCTCTAGTGGCTGCCTGGCGTTGTCCGGAGCTGTGCTGGGGACACTGGGTCCTCAGCACTTCCTCCTGCCCCTTGTCCTCCCCAGAGGTGGGGAGGGTGTACAAGACTGGCTCCCACCTGCTGGACTTCATTCCCCTGGGCCTTTAACACCCACGTCCGCACGTGCTCTGTTTGGAGCGCGGCACCCGAGGGCAGGTTCTGCTCGCGCTCCTCCCAGCCCACCCTCCTCCCGCTTACCTGCTCGCTCGGCACACGCGTGCCCTCCTGGCTGGGCTGGGCTGGGCTGAGCGGCCGGGCCGGGTGTCGCCCACAGTGCTGAAGCTGCTGAAGATGGCCACTGGAATGCGGGCCCTGCTGGACACCGTGGTGCAGGCTCTGCCCCAGGTAGGTGCCACTCAGGAGAGAAGGGAACTCCCCGTGGAGACTGTGGAAAGCCACACAGGGAGGGGACCTTTGAGCCTTACCTGGAAGGGTGGCTTGGCTGGTGGTGTGGATGGGGGGGTTCCGTCTGGCATTGCAGTAGGGGGCAGAATGAGACCCTGGCCCGGGGGGACTTTGAACAGTTAGGAAAGCCCCCTGGGATGTGGAAGGGCAGGTAGGGCCAGGGCCTCAGAGGGAGCATCTTGGTCTTCCTGGGAATTCTGCAGTTCCAGAGCCACACCCCACTTCCCTCTGACTGCTCAGGTGGCCTGTGCTGGGAGCCCGGGGGCGTTCGCTTATTCATTGTGACTTTTCCAGTCTTCAGGGCCTTTCCGCGTCTTTAGACCAAGGGGTAGCTATAGCACCCCAAAAGAATGACGAGCCAGACAGCCCCGGAAGTGGTGGCAAAGTATCGTCTGGGGTCCTGTGCCCAGGTCCCCAGTGAGTCCTCAGGCGTGGAGTGAGCTTCCTGGCGGCCTAGTTACACAGCGAGAGTGTCCGCCTCTCCTCGGGTCTGGTGGGAGAACGAGGGCAGTCGCTCAGAGATGTGCTTTTCCCTCACGAGTGGGAGATGGCAGCAGGGGGCGGGTGCAGAGCTGGGGACGTGCAGACAGGAAGTGGGTTGGAGCCACCATGCCTGGGACGGGAGCGTGGGCCCTGGGCGTGTCTTCACTTCTCCTGCCCAGCTCCCTTGTCTGTGGAAACAGCGCTTCGGCAGAGGCTGGTGCAGGTTTCCAGAGTCGAGCCGAGCCAGCTCCCAGCAGGGCCCGCTTGGGCAGTGCTGATGAGCCTCTGGAGGCGGCCAGTGTGCCCCAGCCCCCCGGCCTCCTGCTCCCGCCTCCCCTCCCCGGCGCTCTGACCCCCGAGCATCCTACCCGGCTCCCTAGGCCAGCGCTGAGCTGGCGCAGGGCATGAGGAGAGGTTCGGGAGGGCCCAGCCTCAAGTAGGAGGCACAGGATGGTCATTACGATCACATCAGCACTTTACAAGAAGCACGTGACAAATACCACATGTCCACGGGTGGGGGAGAGCTTCCCCACAACATCTGTTAGCAGACACCCAGGCTGCCATGGGGACAGGGGACATTTCCTCAGTGGTAGTGAGGTGCTGTGGAAAGGAGGCCTCAGGGAAGGATCCTCAGAGGGTTGGGCTTTGAGGAGTGAGGAAGAGTCGCGGATGAAACCAGGAACGGAATGTGCAGAGGTACCACGGGTTCCCTTCCCACACGATTGGAGTCCAAGGTTGCAAGATCAGGCTGGGAGGGGCCCTCCAGGCCAGGACAGCAGACCTTTGTTCTGAGGCGGTAAACTTGGGCATTGTCCTGCAGGGGCAGGGTGCCACAGGAGGGTCTGGGCAAGGGAGACCTTCTAGAAGGTTGCTCTGACGATCTGTGAAGAGAGTGGAAGAGAGACTGGAGGCAGGGAGGCTAGTGAGGAGGCTGCCTGGGCCATTGGGGCCCTGGGATGCTGGGATGGAGGGAGAAGACTGATGGGAAGGTGAAGGGACCCCGGTTAAGAAGCCACCAGCCCTGGGCCTGAGCAGGGCGAGAAGCTGAACCCCAGCCACACCTGATCCTTCCCAGCCGTCAGGCCTCAAGCTTCGCCTGGGAGGTGCACGCTGGTGCTTGTGTCATCAGTGAACGGAGTTTGATTTAATTAGGCAGACAGCGAGTGGAGCGGCTCGGAGGGAAGCCTCCTCGGAGCATCAGTGATTAACGGGCTCACTTTCAGCAATTAGCATGACTGCCGCCTGATCCCATTCACGCGGGCCTTCAGAGAGGCTGGGGACGGATTTCATTTCTAGGGCAGGACACGACTGAGCCTTCCCTTATCCTTAGCACGGGGTAAAGGCGGTCTCCCAGCGCGGGCCGACAGAACTGGGTTTGGAATCTGGGGCGTTTTCTCCCGCGGGAGCCGTGGGTTGGGGATGGCTGCCTTTGCGGTTTTCTGTGGCCCAGAGGCTGCGTGAGTCCTGTCCATTCCTCTCTGTGGCCTGTGCTGGCCTGCAGAGGCAAATCTAACTTCATGCGGTCCTTAGGATAGGGACTTCCCAGACCGGCAAGGGACAGTGCCAGGGACACACCTGTTATGCTTGTGCTAACAGGATATATTCATTCCTCCCAGAGGAATCCAGGCAGGCTTCGTGGAGACTCCCTGCCGGCTCCCGTCACCCTAGGGTGCTGGGTGCAAAGTAGCTAGGGGGCGTGGCCTGAGTGGGCGTGGCCTGGGATGATTCAGGGACTTTTGGGAGTGAGCCAGCCAGAGGTGGAAACAGGTAAAGGTGTGGTAAGCATTTTATTATTCTGTGCCCACGCTGCCCTGCCCACCCTCCAGGAGGTCCTGGGGACTGACAGGGACACACAGCCGGGCCTTTGGGAGTGGGCCCCCAGCTGCACCCTCCCTGGCCAGCGCCTCCTCCCCTGACGTCTGCCCACGCAGCCCTCTGCCTCTCCCCGCAGGTGGGCAACCTGGGCCTCCTCTTCATGCTGCTCTTCTTCATCTACGCTGCCCTGGGAGTGGAGCTCTTCGGGAAGCTGGGTGAGTGACCCCTGAGGCTGGCCCGGGATGGGGCCGGAGGAGGCCCTGGCAGCGTGGGGAGCCTGAGCCACCCCTCACTCTCACTGTACTGGGAGATGCCCCGGTGGGCGGAACCCAAGCTTCTAAGAGTGGCAGCCTGGTCCACGTGTGCTCCTGGCCCGAGGTGGCCCCCTAGGCCCAGTGGTCTGGTCCCCAGGGAACCTGTTGGCCCTTGCCCTTGGGCCAGTGTCCATCTTCAGCCAGCACCACCCAGCAGGCAGAGAGGCCAGGGCGAGGCAGAGGGCAGGAGGTCAGCTCCAGAAAGTGGGTTCTCTCGAGGGGCTGGCCCCCGCCCTGCCCCACCCTCTCTTTTAGCCACTGGCTCTCCGGCTAGAGGAGAAGCTGGCTGCTCCTGCCCCCGAGCCCAGCTTGCATGCCACCTCCCTAGCCTCAGCCTCTCGAGCTGGGGACCGGCTCCGTCAGTGTGCATCTCCGAGGGTCAGGGTGGAGAATCAGAGGAAGCTGGAGGTGCCGCTCAGGTCAGGCCGCGGGGGCTCTGCCTGCGGGAGGCTGAGCTCCTCTCCGCTTTCAGTCTGCAACGACGAGAACCCGTGCGAGGGCATGAGCCGGCACGCGACCTTCGAGAACTTCGGCATGGCCTTCCTCACACTCTTCCAGGTCTCCACGGGTGACAACTGGAACGGGATCATGAAGGTACTGTGGGCGGGCTCAGGACTGAGCGTGGTGCTGCTCCTGCGGGTCCGCGCTCCACGACCCCTGCACACAGGAGAGGAGCGCAGGGCCCTGAGGCGCTGAGGCAGGATGGCATCCTCCAGGGGACGTGCCTCTGAGGGCCCGGGTGGGAGGACGGGGCACAGGGAGGCCCCATCCGTCACCACAGAGGTGAGGCCCTGGCCTCCTTGGGGGGACAGACTGCAGCATGGCCCTTTGTGCTGCCCACATGGGTCTCCAGCGTGACCCCAGCAAGTGGGTGGGACATCAGGGTGACAGGGAGGAGGCAGGAGGAGCAGGCGCCTCTCAGGGGGCCCGGCAGGTGGCGAGGCCTCCTCTGCCTTGCAGGTCGGGGGTTGAGCTGATCTGAGAGCCACATGGCAGGGACAGGCCCCTGAAGAGGCCTGGATGCCCCGGCTGGCCCCTGGGGACCCGGCCGCGGTGGGCGGGGTGGGAGGGCGGCTGTCACCTGCGCGGCCCTCCTGCTCCCGCCCGCAGGACACGCTACGGGACTGCACCCAGGACGAGCGCAGCTGCCTGAGCAGCCTGCAGTTCGTGTCCCCGCTGTACTTCGTCAGCTTCGTGCTGACCGCGCAGTTCGTGCTCATCAACGTGGTGGTGGCCGTGCTCATGAAACACCTGGACGACAGCAACAAGGAGGCGCAGGAGGACGCCGAGATGGACGCCGAGATCGAGCTGGAGATGGCGCACGGCCTGGGCCCCAGCCCGAGGCCGCCCCCCAGCTCCCCGGGAGGCCCGGGCCGAGGGCCAGGAGGGGCGGGCGGCGGGGGTGACCCTGAGGGCCGCCTATGCCGGCGCTGCTACTCCCCAGCCCAGGTGGGTGGCCGCCCCAGAGGGCGCCAGGGTCCCCAGAGGGCAGGCACCACGGGCCAGGGGCGGAGGGCCTGGGGAGGCTGTGGACAGAGACCTCTGTCTTTTGGGGCCCAACCCTGCTCAGCTCCAAAAAGGAGTGACCCTGTGACAAGGGGACAGGGTCCAGGCCATGGGCACAGAGACCGGGAGGGAGCTCTGCCCCGCCCATCATAGCCCCGGGCGCCCGGCCGATAATCCCACCTGTCCCCACCCCGTCCCCGTCCGCCTAGGAGAACCTGTGGCTGGACAGCGTCTCTTTAATCATCAAGGACTCCTTGGAGGGGGAGCTGACCATCATCGACAACCTGTCCGGCTCCATCTTCCACCACTACTCCTCGCCCGCCGGCTGCGAGAAGTGTCACCATGACAAGCAGGAGGTAGCAGTAGCGGGGAAGGAAGCTGGTGCTGGTGTGGGTGCCCGGAGGCCTGTGGGGCCCTGGTGGCCGGGCAGATGGCCTCTGCCCCAGCACCCCACCCCCAGCTCCTGCTCTCCCAACTGCAGCTGGAGGCAGCCCCAGCCTCAGAGATCAGAGGGGGTGAAATCAGTGGCTGCAAGTTCCCCGGGTCTCCCGGCCCTGCGGATTCCCCTGCCTGGGACACAGTGAGCAGGAAGTCCATGCCGGGCAACAGGAGCCAGGCCAGGCTCAGCTTCTGTGGGCACTTGGTCTGGGGCAAGCAGACGGCCGTGGAGCTCACGGCCCATGGCAGCTCACCTGCCCACCAGCCCAGACAGAGAGGCCTGGCTTCCATCAGAGGTGACCCCGTGCACCTCATGGGTCACCATGCCCAGCAGGCCCATGGACCTCTCTGAACACTGCCCTCCATCCCGAGACCCTTTGCTGAGAACTCTGCTTCCCAGGCCTGCTGTGTTCCACCCAGGTGACCAAGGCACCGCCTGTCCCTGCAGGTGCAGCTGGCTGAGACAGAGGCCTTCTCCCTCAACTCAGACCGGTCCTCGTCCATCCTGCTGGGTGACGACCTGAGTCTTGAGGACCCCACGGCCTGCCCGCCTGGTCCCAAAGACAGCAAGGTGAGCAGCCTGGAGGGACGGCTGTCTGCGCCCGCGCTGCTCTCCTGCAGGATTTGGGGTGCGCAGCGGCTGGGGCCTGGCTGGCTAATTGTGCGTGACTCAGAGAAGAAGTCAGGAATAGGGTGGTTCAAGTCCATCTGCCTTGGAGGGGGCATCAGGGGGCTCCTGAGGAACTTCTGGACGGGGTCACCTCGGGCCGCAGGGCTGAGGAATGCTGGGAAGGAATGCGAGAGCCCTGGTGCTCCAGGAACAAGACCCCGTGCAGTGACCAGAAGGCAGGGATTTCGCTCCCCATTTACACATGTACAGATGGGCTCAGCAAAGGGAAGGGCCGTCCAAGGTCACGTTTACAGGGAGGCTGCTGTGGTCTCTCAACCCGTATCTGTGCCTCCACTGCCCTTGGCTTGGCTTCTGCCCTGGGCCGGGTCTGTACCTGGCACTTGGTTCCAGAAGGTGAGGAGGACTCTGAAGCCCTCGAGGATTAAGAGTCAAGGGGAGGGAGAACAGGGGACCACTAATGGCTTGGGGCTGCCTGGAGGTGGGGCCCTTTGGCTGAGAGGTTGAAGATGGCGCCTACTGAGGGTGGGGCAGGTGAGAGGAGGGCCTTCCAGGCAGCAAGGGCAGATGGAACCAGGGACAGCGCAGCAGGGCCACACAGGTGGCTGTCGCAGGCCCAGCCTCTGTCCCCCCTCCGCTTTCCTGACCTCTACCTCCCTTTCCCGCAGGGTGAGCTGGACGCGCCCGAGCCCACGCGGGTGGGGGACCTGGGCGACTGCTTCTTCCCCTTGTCCCACACGGCCGTGTCCACGGGCGCAGAGAACTTCCTGTGCGAGATGGAGGCAACCCCATTCAACCCTGTCCGGTCCTGGCTGAAACACGAGAGCAGCCAAGGTGAGGGGGGGCCCAGTCCCCCAGCCCCCCAGCCTGATCAGACCGAGGTGGTGGAGTTTGTCCTTGGCATTTTTGCCCAGACTACTATATTTAGTCCAGAAAGAACCAGATAGATATCTGGCAATGAGATGGACTCTGAGATTTGATATAATAATAATAAAGATCAAGAGCCAGATGCTACAGAGAGATGAGAGAACAATTATAATAGAAACTGGGCTAAGGGAAGCTTCATGCTGAGGTTCCTAGGAGCTGTGGTGAAAAGGGAAGCAGGTTGGTGGGCATAGTGCTTTGTTAGGCAGAAGGAAAGCTGGCTGCCTGATTATTGAGGTGTTTTTGTAGAGGCAGGGGACTGAGCTTGCCTGTCACTTGGGCTCACCTTTCCCTGTAGTCCCCTTGGAGGGTGACAGGTTCACAACACTGTCTGGGAAAGAGGGCAGAGAAGAGAAATCCAGCAGAAGAGAGACCCCAGACTCTGAGCCCACTCCAAGTCCTCTCCTGGAATGTCTGCCCTGGGTGCCTCCCAGGAGCTGGGGTAGGTGGCTTTTTCAAGGACCCTTACTAAAGCTGATAGCTTCTCTGCTGGAGAACAGAGAAGGTCAAGGTACCAAGGCCACCAGACTTCTGGAAGTAAAACTATGGGCATAGGGTCTGACCCAAGAGCCATGCTGATGAATGGAATCTCATCCCCTTAGTTAACCATTTCTATTTCCTTCTTCCTTAAATAATAAAGTGGTGTAGAACAGGAATCCCGCCTGGGGACATTCAGGCTGGACGGCCATCTGGGGTACCTATTTACATATTTCCAATCCTGCATCCATCCCCATCCTGAAAGGTGCAGAGGGACTGTGGTAGAGCCTGCTGCTGTTGCTGGTCCTTCCCAGCACACCGAAGCCCTGGGCCAGCCTCAGGCTCCCTGGCCGGGCTCGCCCCTCCGTCCCCAGCACCGCAGACTGTGGGGACCTAGCAGCTTCTGTCTGCTCGGCTCAACCAGTGCAGGCCCCAACCCAGGGCTGGGAAGAGCGGCCCTGACTGTTGTCCTAGAGAGGCCCGAGGCCTGGCCAGGTCCCGTGGGGTGTCAGGCCTGAGGGTAGCTAATGCTAGTCAGTCAGCACCTACTGTATGCTTGGTTCTTAGTGGGGACTCTGCAGCTGCTGCTTATTCACAGCCTGCTGGATGCCTCCAGGTAGACATCTGGTCCTGTTTTCAGAGGAAGAGACACAGGTCAGGCCTGGAGCCTGGTCTGCTTGGATCCTAAAGCTGTGGCTCTGCTCAGAACCTGTCTCCAGGAGTGGCTCTAGCTGGCTCAGTACTCCTTGCACTCACAGTGGGGAGACTGAGGCTCAGAGACAGGGACTTGCTGTGGCTTCAAGCCAGTTTGCTAGGTAGCCCTTCCCTGGCAGCCCAGTGAGCGCATGCTCAGCACCCCGCCTCCAGGGTCCCCTGCAGCCTGAGGCTGCCCCAGCTCCGTCTCTTCCCTCCTCTGCCCACTCTTCCCCAGACGCCTCCAGCCCACTCCTGACCATGCCTGCCGAGTTCTTCCACCCAGCTGTGTCTGCCAGCCAGAAAGGGCAGGAGAAGGGTGCTGGCGCTGGGACCCTCCCCAAGATTGCCCTGCAGGGCTCCTGGGCATCTCTGCGGTCACCAAGTGTCAACTGTACCTTCCTCCGGCAGGTATGGGCACCCCCTGGGCTCATCAGAAGGGGTTGATGGGAAGTTTTGTGGGGGTGGGGCTCTGGGTGGGTGTGGAGGTGGAGGGCAGGCCTGAGGATGGGAGGTCTGGGCGCAGGGGCCAATGACTGGCTGGAGCTATGGCTCCCATGTCACCTGGGCACACAGAAGGACTGAAGCACATAGTGCAGAGCCCGCAGACCCGTAGCTCCATTGAGGGTGGGGAGGCAGGGCCACCCCCTCTCCCATAGGGTGGTGGAGGCAGGGCTGGCAGGCACTCGGGTCATTTGTTCACTCAGGGGTGGTTGACCCTGCCTGGGTCCTGGGTGCTGAGCTGTGTGCCACAGCAGGCAACAGGCACAGTGTCCCTGCCCGAGGGCTGACGCCCGGTGTTTAGAGTGTGTGCAGTCAGGGTGCGGAGATGAATGCCTACCGAGCTAGTGTATGGGAAGGGATGCATGCTGGGAGGATGGGCACAGGCAGGGCTTGGGAGTGGAGGGCTGGAGGCCTTCCCGAGTCAGGGGGTGGGAACACGCAGCGTGGAAGGGTGGAAGGGTGGGCCTCAGGACAGGGGCTGCCTGAGCATGAGGCCCCTGGGGTGGGCCCACTTCTCCCTGGGCCCAACCCCAGATTTCTCAGAGTGAGTTGGGAGCCCCCATGAAGGGCAGGGCTGGACTGACTTGGGTTTGAGAAGATGACTCTGGCTGCCCACTGAGGGGAGACAGAGGGACAGGGTGCCCCATGCAGTGGTGACTGCCAGAGCCCCCAGAAGCTCAGGTGTGGCCGAGGGCGAAGCTGAGGGTGGGACCCGCGGGCCTCTGAGGGGTTGGAGGGGCTGTGCGCCAGAGCCAGAGGATGAGTCCCTTCCAGCTGTGGGGACTCCAAAGGCCCCAGCCCCTCCTCCCTCCCCGCAGGCCACTGTGAGTGACACGTCGCTGGACGCCAGCCCCAGCAGCTCGGCGGGCAGCCTGCAGACCACGCTGGAGGACAGCCTGACCCTGAGCGACAGTCCCCGGCGCGCGCTGGGGCCGCCCGTTCCGGCCGCGGGGCCGCGGGCTGGCCTGTCGCCCGCCACGCGCCGGCGGCTGAGCCTGCGGGGCCGCGGGCTGTTCAGCCTGCGCGGGCTGCGGGCGCACCAGCGCAGCCACAGCAGCGGGGGCTCCACCAGCCCGGGCTGCACCCTGCACGACTCCATGGACCCGTCGGACGAGGAGGGCCGCGGCGGCGCGGGCGGCGGCGGCGCGGGCAGCGAGCACTCGGAGACGCTCAGCAGCCTGTCGCTCACGTCGCTCTTCTGCCCGCCGCCCGCGCCGCCGCCGCCCGGCCTCACGCCCGCGCGCAAGTTCAGCAGCACCAGCAGCCTGGCCGCGCGCCCCGCGCCCCGCGCCGCGCTCGCCCGCGGCCTGGCGCGCAGCCCCTCGTGGGCCGCGGACCGCAGCAAGGACCCGCCGCGCCGGGCGCAGCCCGCCCCGGGCCTCGGCCCCGCGGCGCCCGAACCGCAGCCGCCGCCCGGGGAGCTGGAGGCGGCGGACGCGGCGAGCAAGAGGAAGAGATGAGGGCCGCAGGGGCCGCGCGACGCCATCGCCGCCCGCCCGCCCCGTCTCACCGTCTTTACCTCAGGAGCCAGGGAGCAGACAGCAATACTCGTCCCACCCCGGAGGCGCGGGGGCGCCCCGGCCCGGCCCGGGGTCCAGGAGGCGCCGCGGTGGTCGCGGCGCGCGCCCCCAGCGCATATACATATACATATGCAGCATAGATATACATAGACAGACATATATATTTATTTTTTTTACTGAGAGCTTATGAATTCCAGAAAGTGCTAAAGTTGGGGCGCGGGCCAGGCTGCTCAGGGGCCGGGCCCCCAGGGCAGAGGGTCCTGGCCGGGCATGGCGGCCGCGGTTTGGGCGGCTCCCTGGGTTGGGAGTAGCTGGAGAGGATTCTCCGGGCTCAGAGGCCCAGAAGAGGTGCGATTCAGGGTGCACTTTTTCCCTTTAAAGAAGAGACGCTGCTAAGATCCCCCCACCACCCAAGTGTCGGGGTGTCTGTCTTGTCCTCTGACTGTCCTGTTGTTGTGAGATCTTTTGTAGACACCCCAGAGCACACTAACCCTCTTAGTCAAATGGTTAGATGTTTTCTTTAGAAAATCAGGGGCAGGTAGACATTTTCTTAGGGCAGGGGTGGGGTAGAGGGCAGCTCCAAGGCCGGCCGGGGTCCTTGTGCCAGGTGAGGTTGTGACCTCAGTGAGCACTTTGGGGGGTAGGTTTCTGCTCCCAGGAAGGCCCTGAGCAGGGTAGCTGCTAAGAGAGGACAGGTGACAGGGGAGTGAGCAGATTTTAAGGGTCAAGTCCACCCTCCTGGTCCAGGCTGATGCCCCTGAACTGGGGCGGTTTGTTGTGTGGGGACCTGCCCTTCGCTTGGGTCCAGGCTGCAGCCGTTTCTGGAGGTTGTGATCACCCCGCCCTGAGCAGCTCTCTCCCTGCCCTAGTGGACTTCAGAGTACAGCAGGTCCCACAGGATTCTAAGTAGGGGGGCACCTGCCCAGGCCTTGGGACCAGTCCCCTCCCTGCCTTCACCTCCTTCACCCTTAAGTGGGGTCACCTGGAGACCCATATCCTCCAACTCCCTGGTGGCCCGTCCCTGGGTCTCCGTCTCACTGTCCCTAAGCTGCAGGTCAGGTTTCACTACAGTAGTGCTTCCCAAATGGGTTCTGGACGGGTGTTTTTGTTTAAATAGTTATGCATTTATTTCATTATTTATTAGGAAAAAACATAACACGTTGAACCCATGATCTCACAGGCGCACTGCTTAGGTCAAGGCTGAGTTCTGAAAAGTGAGTCGATGGAAAGTCAGTTTAAGGAAGGCGATTGGGAACGTGTCGGCAGCAGCGTCTGCGGACTCAGTGGAAACACAGCAGGGTTGGCAAAGGCGATGCTCAGCGGTCGGGGCCTTGCCTCTGCTGACATTGGCCCCGCTGTGGTGGCTTTGTCCTTGCTCCCCAACCCTCCCTTCACAGAGGTTGACTTCCCGAGGGCTGCGTCGACAGGCTCCGGGGGAACTCCAGGCTGCTGCAGGAACCCTTGGGCCTGGGTGCTGTAGCAGAGTGGGGAGGATGTGGGTGACGGGGACACTGTTGCCTGGAGGCCCTTCTTACGGCCGAGTCGCGGGGCCTCCTGTGCACTGAGGCAGCCCAGGCCCAGAGGGGAAGCTGTGAAGAAGCTGGGGTCCCTGGAAGAGCCAGTGGAGGGCAGAACCTAAACACCTAGGCTGTGCAAAGCACCCAGGGTTTCAAAGATGAGTGGTCAGGGCATCCAGCCTGACCTCCATGGGGACAGGTTCTGATGCTGCCTGACGGCCTCCGGTTTTCTGGGCCCAGCCTCTGTCCTCTTGTTTAATCTGCAGGGCAGCCCTGTGGGCGCTCCTAGCAGACTTTCCAGCATCACCTGTTCTCAGGGGCTGGCAGGGATTTCGCCTAGGCATGTCTGATATGAAGCCATCCCTTTACCCTGAACCATGTGACCCTGCAACAACAGGCACATGAGGAGGACATTCTAGGCAAAGGGACAGGCGTGAGCAGAGGCCAGGGCCAGCACAGCAGGGCATAGGAGAAGATGGGAACAGCTGGACCCAGAGGCAGAGAAGCTTGGCTCCGGAGCTGGTTCCGGGATGGTCCCTACTGCCGATTCCTGGTGTTTGGCCTCATTCCTGTGGGTGTCAGGGGACCAAGGGACCAGGAAGCTGTGAAGCACTGGCCTGAACAAGCCGAGATGGAAGTGGGTTGGGCAAACGGTCCCTCCTCCCTCTCCAACTCTGTGACCTGGGGCTGTGTCCCTCACAAAAGCACAAACTTGCCCTCCTCCACTTTGGCCTGGCTGTGGTGAGGACAGGGACCAGGTGCCAACACCCTTGAAGTTGTTTGTTTGCCAGCCTTTTTGGGGCCCCTTGGCATCTGCAGAGAGGACCTTGGGACCAGGCGGGCAGTGGCCTTCGGCCCCAGGTGGCCGGCGGAAGCAGGACCAAGCACAGTAGCAGCCTGCCTGCCCGTTCCCTGCCCCTCCTCCTGGAGCCTGCGCTCCAGCCCCTTTGCTGCGCTGTGTAAGGGCTTGAGGCCTCAGAAGCCACTGTTCAGCCCAGACACACATGACTCTTTTTGTCTTTGTGCAATAATCAATGTTCCTGGCAGAGCCAGAGCCAAGCCGGGGCCTGGGGAGGAGGCAGAGGTCACCTCCTCCAGGAAGCCCTCGGCTGGCTCGGCCACTGTGGCTGCAGCACCCCCGTCACTGTACAGTTTCTATGGTGTGAATGAACCTCCCTTCTAGTTGCTGATGGCGCTGGTCCCTGCTGGCTCAGACGGCCCAGCCGTGGAGACCAAGCGGCCACTCCAGCAGTGTTGTTTTGAATAAAACCCAGATACCTATTTAGGACTTTCTCCCTGTGTCTCGGCTCTTCTTTCCTTAGAGGGGCGTCTCCCAGGGAGAGGCGTGTGGCCCCGGGTATCAGGGACCTAGAGAGATGCCCTATGGCAGGTCCCTCTCGTGGCTGGGGTGTGAGTGGGGACCATGGGGCTGGGGAGGAGTCAGAGTGGCTCCCGTTCTCTGCTGGTGTGGCTGAGACCTAGGGTGAGGGGTCACGGGAAGCCAATCTCCTCACCTTTGGCTCTGTTTTCTGAATTCATATTAGCATCTTGGCTGCAAAAGATGAAAACCCAGTTCATATGGGCTAAAGAGTGAAAGAGAGGGGAAGCACGAAGGAGGAAGGAAGAGACAGGGAGGGAGAAAAGAAAAAGAAGGAAATAACTTAGAGACTCAAGTTATGAAAAGCACAGAGATAGGGCTGGCTTCAGGTGTGGCTGGATCAGGGACTCTGATGTGTCACTAGGATGCAGTCCCTCTCTACTTCTTGGCTGGGCTTCTGCGTTTGCTTCCCTCCTCTCCTAGAGGCCACCAGCCACCTGGGTCTGTGCACTGGCCCTGGGTGAATAAGTCTGTCCAGACGGCCTGGCACGTCCTGGGGGAGGCATCTCATTCAGCTTCACTGGGGGCTGACTGGGTTCCAGGCCATGGGGACATCATTCAGATTGGCCAGTCCTGAGTCATGAGTTCACTCTAGGATCCGGGGATGGGTGGTCTCTGTGCCACAGCCTGCAAGTAGGAGAGGGGGAAAGGCCAAGGAAGCAGATGTACGCAGACGCCGGCAGGAGGGAATGTGCTCTGGGCAGCGAGACCCAGAATTCCTTTCCTCCTGTTCACCCCCTGGGGCGGTGAGTCTCTTCCCTCCTCTTCAGCAAGAGGTCAAGGTCTGGTGACTTGAATGTCAGAGTACAGAGGCCTGTGCTCCCTGCCTGGCCTTTTGTACCTTAGGCACCTGCCTCCCTGTGGAGGCAGGTCCAGTGGCTGGACACTATGCGCTTCCCGTGTGAGGGTCTGTGGTCCCATGTGCCTGCATGTGGGTGTGCCTGCACCAACACCCGCTGGGCCATGGGTCTGTGAGACAGGCCCGCTGGGTCCGGAGAGGGATCTTCCCCTGGCATTTCAGATGAGGAAACCGAGGCAAAGCAGGCCCTTCTGCAGAGCAGGCCACGGCCCTGGTGTGAGAGCAGGCCCCTGGACCAGCGGCTCTGCGTCCCCAGCCTCCCTCCTGCGAAGCTGCTCAGGTGTGTGCCACCGCCGACGGTTCCCGGCAAGCCCCACACCTCCAGCTGTCTCTCTCCCGTCCCCTCGGGGCAGACCTGCTGGACATCTCCTGCCGGACACCTGTGTCCCTCCTGGGCCCCCGGGCTTCAGAAAGCACCTCCCTGGAGACCTGGGTGTGGCCTCGACTCCCCCGTCCCGCCCCCTTGGACACGGCCCCTCCCTGCTCTCTCCTCTGGCTGCTGTCCCCTAGGCCTTATCACCCTGCATGGCCCTGGACTGTCATGCTGCCTCCCATGTGTCCTGCCAGACCCAGGCCCTCCACCCTCTCCTTGCCCTGAGCCCACATGCTAGGCAGCCCCTCTTCTGCCTTTTGCTCCTGCACCCCATCTTGTCCTTCTGCCCCTTAGCTGCTTTGGGGTCTGGTCTTCCTCACACGGGGCCATGGTGGCACTGAGTGGTGGGATTTGTGTCCAGTGTGGGATTTGTGAGGCGGCCTCCCAGAGCTTGGCTTACGTGGCCCTCCGAGGGCCTAGCCTGGGCGGGAGCCCATGATCCCGTGGGACGGAGGAGTGGCGGGACGCAGGACGGGACAGGACGAGCGGGGCTGGGCCGTGGCTCTCTGGGCCGAGGGGGAGACAGGGCTGTAGCCTCTTCTGGAAAATGGCCCCAGCAACGCCCCACAGGACTGCCAGCTTAGGCCTGGTGCTGCGGCCAAGGCGGCAGTGTGGGCTGGACCAGAGCCACGTAGCTGGTGGACGGGAGAGGTCCAGGGGCATGGCTGGGTGGGGAGCAGACCGAGGAGAGAGGGGCGCCCAAGGCTGATGGCCGAGCCCCTGGCTTGCGCCCTGGCGCTGCACCTTCTGCTGAGCAAGGCTCTGAGCCTCCTCTGCTCCCGCCTCTGCCTGGCTGCCAGCTGAGGCTCCCCACTGTCCTGGGGACACCAGTGACCAGGGGCTTCTGGCTGCCCACCCCCTGGGCTCCTGCCCCTGCTCTGAGCTCCTGAGTCTCCTTCTCCCCTGTCACTGCTGACTCCTGTGCACCCGCGCTCTGTGGCTCACCCCGCGAGCCCTGTGGAGGTGACTGTCACCGGGACCCTGCCTTCCTTCTTGGGGCCCTCTCCTTCCTCCCCACCTTGCTCTGCAGCACCTGAGGCCAGGCCCCTCCTGGGCGGCCTTTCCCAGAGTCCAGCCTCTCCCGGGCTCTGAGGGCCTCCAGGTGCTGCTGCCCACCCACACCTCTACTCCAGCCGACTTCCCTCCTGGGCTCCAGGCCTTTCCTGGCTGTCCCCCGACTGTGCTTGGCAGCTGTGGCTCCGCCTGGCTGCCGGGTGTACAGGGCCCGCCTGGCCGAGAGACCCTCAGCTTCTTTCTTCTCCGTTACTGCGGGAGGTGGACGCTGCTGTGGGTCCTGAGCTGGCCGGCTGCTGAGGCCACCGAGAACCTGGCCGGCTGCCTGCAGCTCCTTCCCACACCGTTGAGGAGTCAGCGAGTGCCTGGTGCCTCCCTGGGCCCAGGCCTGGCTCCGCGTGACAGGGGGCCCAGCGCTCTGGCAGAGTGTCGGATCCTGTCCCAACTCTTTCCCAACTTCCTACTCCCTCTCCCACAGCGCTATCGTGTTTCCCAACTGACTGGCCACCCCAAGGACAGCGACCATGATCCCTCCCCAGGCCCAGAGTCCCGGGAAATGTCCGTTGCGTGGCTGTTTTGGAAGGAGAGGGATTGAAAACCCTCTCACTTTTCCACCTGAGGAAACAGGCTGGGGAGGTGCATGGTTTGGATCTGGAATGTCCCCAAAGCCTCACGTGTGGAGGGCTTATCGCCTGTGCAGCCAGGGTGGGCGGCGGGGATTGGGAAAGTAGTAGATCCCGGGGTTGGGTGGACTCCTCCCTCGATGGCCTAGTAACCTGCATGGACTATGGGAGGAGGCGTGACTGCGAGGGGGTGGCCTAGCTGGAGGACGCAGGCCGCTGGGCACGCCCTGGCTCTGTTCCGGCCGCTGCCCGGCTGCCTGGCTGCCGGGTCTGACCGCCTCCTCCTCCTGCCAGGAAGCCAAGCCTCAGGCCGCGAGTTGTGGCGCCCACCCCCCATCCAGGGCCGAACGTTCCTCCCCAAGTCGGCAGGTGTTTGGTCATAGCAATGCCCACGGTGGGGGAGGCCAGGGTGACCCCTGCCACTCCGCCACCTCAGGGCCGGGAGCAGGTGTCCAGCCCTCCCCAAGGCCACCAGGGCCCCCAGGGCAGGGCCTGGGCGTTTTCCTCTCCCTCACCCATTAGTAATGGGATTAAAGCAAGCACCTGCCCAGGAGAGAGACTGGCTTAAAGAAAACCAGCCCGAGAACATTGAGGAGAGGGCGCCTTCCGCCATCAGCCCCCTGTCTGGACCTGAATTCATGAATGTTAACCAGTAAACCCTGCGCGTCAGGTATTCACGTATGTGCCATTACGCAGAACCGCGCGGAGAGGGCCGTGGCGAGAGCCGGGTTCTGGCTATGATGGCGTTGTGGGAGGGAGGCGCCCTCTGGTTTCCAGCGCCTGACCTCCGATTGCAGTTGCCATGGCAGCGGGCTGCGCGGAATCTGTGGACAGCAGGCTGGCCCTGCGGGGAGGGGCGGGACAGAGGCCCCTCGTCAGCCCTGAGCCTCAGTCAGTGGGAGAGGCTGGGTGGGCAGAAGTGGCCAGTGCACAGTGGCCTGTACTGACCTCGTCCCCTTGCTGGGCGAGAGGCTGACCCTCTGGGACACAGCCCTGTCACCTTTCAGTCAATATTAGTTGAGTACCTACTAGGTACTGGGGACAGGCCCTGGGCTTGCTGAGCCCACCTCAGAGAGGGACAGATAAGAAAGCAGACAGACACAGGAGCTGGGTCATCTCGGCCTGCGAGGCCGACAAGGCACTGGAGCTGGAAGTGACCGGGAGTGACTGAAAGGGGTCCTTCTGCCTGATGGCCAGGGGAGGCCTAGCTGGGGAGACCTGCAGGACAACAAGAAGAGAGCCCTGCAAAGGCAGTGGTGACCCTTTCAGATAAGAGCAGGGTAACCAGATAAGACACTGGACACAGTTAAAATCGAATTTCTGATAAATCACCAATAATTTTCAGTGCAAATATGTCTCCACGCTATGGAGACGTGCTTACACTCACAAGTTATTTGTTGCATCTCAAATTCAGATTTAACTGACCGTCCTGTGTTCTGCTGTGTTCGTCTCTGCTAAATCCGGCCAGCCGGACAGAGAGCAGAGCTGGCCCGGCCGTTCGCCCCACACCTGAACGTTCCTCCTGGGGCACGGCTTGCGGACTCCCGGCCTGTCCCTCCACAAACCCATCCCACCCTGAGTCCTGGGTGCAGGGCGTCAAGGAGCAACGCCATGTGACCCTGCCACTGTGGCGCCACGGCCCCTGGGACCTGTGCGAGGTCTGCAGGGCCCTGGGGCGCTGGACCCTACCCACCACCAGGGACTTCGACAGTGCTCCTGCCTCTGCTGGGCTCTTCCCCCTTCAAGGCCCTGACCAGGTACTGCTGTCCAGAGAAACTTCTGTGCACCTCCACTTGATCCCACCCTGGGCAGATGCTTAGCGCTTCACTTTTTAAAAAATTAGCCATGTGTGTTTTTTATTCTTATTTATTTGGTTAATTAATTTATGGTACTCGGATTTCATCCAGGGGCACTTTAACCACTGAGCTACATGTCCAGTCCTTTTGTTTTTATTTTTTATTTTGAGACAGAGTCTTGCTAGGTTGCTGAGAACCTCCTAAGTTCTTTTTTGAAATTGCCGTCCTCCTGCCTCAGCCTCCCGAATTGCTGGGATTACAGACAATCGCCATGACACCCGGCTATAATTTTTATTATGTAAAAATATACACAACAGCTTCTCCTCAACCAGTTTAAGTGCACGGTTCTGCTGCATTGAGCACATTCATGGTGTCACGCTGTCATCACCGCTGCCTGTTGCAAAACCTTTTCCCCTCCCTGAACTGAAAGTGCAGCCTCTAAACACCAACTCTCCATTTCCATCCCAGCCCCTGGCAGCCACCATTCTTTCTCTGTCAATTCCAAGTACCTCGCACAGTGGACCCTCGGGAGTTTTCCTTTTGTGACGGGAGGGTTTTGCTCTGCAGTGTCCTGGAGGGTCATCTAGGTTGCAGCCTGTATCAGAGTTTCCTTCCTTTTAAGGGCTGAGTACTATTCCACGGTGTGTGCAGGCCATATTGTTTTTCTGTTTGTTGACGGGCACCTTGGGGACTTCCACCTTTCGGCTGTTGTGAGCAGTGTTGCTGTGCATTTGGGTGTGCAGATCTGCTCAGGTCCCTGCTTTCTCTTCCTTGGTGTGCATCACCAGGTGGCATTGCTGGACTGGGGGTGGATGCCAAGTTCATTTTCTGAGGAAAGCCATGTTGTTCCCACAGTGTCTGACTGTCCCAAGTTCCCACTCAGCCTCACTTTCAGGTGCTGGGATGGATTAGACAGGTTCCTGGGCCTCCCGGATTTTGTATTTTTCTCTTTTTGTTCCCCTCCTCTCTTTAGCTTGCTCTTGTCTGCTTGCCTGGGGGGCTGGGGTGGAGGGTTGTGACTTCCACTGTGTCTAGACTTGCTGACTTATTTCCAGAAGCCCAAAGGAGGGCTCAGAGGGCTTGCAGAGGAGGGAGGGAGAAGCAGGCCACAGTCCCCAGGGTCCCAGGCCCCAGGGCGTGGGTTTGGCAGGGCAGGGACTCTGCTTCTGATGCCTGGTCACAGCATGAGGCAAACCCCTGGGTGGGATGGCCCTGGGGAAACACCCAGTGATTGACAGGCTAGAGAACTGGGGCACATGTCTCCCTGCGCTCCCCGGAGGGCCAGAGCGGAGCCTCCTCCACACGTGCTGTGCGCCGGATGCAGGTGGCCCTGGCTCGAGGCTGGGCCCTCTTCCCAGCAGGCTGGCACCTGGCCAGCCACATGCAGCTACTGCGCCTGCTCAGCTCGGCAGGGTCTCCTTACCTTCGGGGCCAGCACCCTGGGGGTGGGGGGCTGAGGTCTGTGCTTCCCCTGCAGGTGCAGGTGGGAGGCAGGGAGTCTGGGCCCCTGCTCTACTTCCTTGTAGCGTCTTTTCTTGTCCATCTGCATCCAGACGCTGGGGTCTCTGTGTCTGTCTGCCCTCCTCCACCCCCATCTCTGTCCTCTCCCCTGGCCCCTGCCCTAGGCTGCAGCGCTGGGCAGGCAGCACCTCAGGCAGGGTCCCCTCCCCTCCATGGGAAGGATGCTCCCTCTCCTTGGGCCCTGAAGTGTGCTGTGCACTGTCCCTTCATTCTCCTGTGCCTTGGGTTCCAGTCCTGCCATCTGGCCCTTGACTGCTGACAGCCCAGGGCGACCCCCGCTAGGACAGTCAGGGACGATGTGCTGAAAACGGGGAGCACCCTCCCAGATGTAGAGAGCGCCAGGCTGGAGGCTTCTGGTCCCCCCAGGCGTGTGCTGCTGAGTGGGGGGCACGCCTTCCGGCGTGGGAGGGGCTAGTCGGGCCCTCAGGGCCTCTGTCAGCTTTGGGCCAGCGTCCCTCCCTGTGGTCAGGGGCATCTTCCCACCAGGAGGCCACATGGGGGACATGAGCCAATGCCTGTCACAGTGGTCACTTCCCCTGGCCAGACGGGTGTAGAGGGGGCGCAGGGTGTTGTTCCCTGCTGATGGTGGGCAGACCTGGGGGTGCGAGACGCCCCACCCAGGGACGAGAAGCCAGCTTCTCAGAGGCTCACAGCGGCACCAGCTCCTGGAACCTGTGCCTGCCTGGCCCCCTCCCGGGCTTGCCGGCAGGACCCACTGACTCCCTTCCAAAGAACAGAGTCTGTCAGCGCGATGGGTGTCCCCTCTGAGTGTAGGTGACAGAGAGTCCGCTTCCTTCTTGCTGGCCCACTCCTGCTCTGGGGGGAGCTCTGGCTGTGCTGGGAGCTGCCGGGGAGAAGCCCACGGTGGGGGACTTGAGAGACGCCTCCCTCCAGCCAGCCTCCAGTGAGGCCCGAGGCCCCTAGTCCAACGGCCTCCAGAGTGAATCTTGCCCACACTCCCTGAGCAGCTGGGAAGCGGATCCCTCCTGGTTGAGCCTCGGATGAAACCGCAGCCAGAGGATCTGCTCACCCCTCATCCTGGTTTCTGGCCACAAAACTGTGAAATTATAAAGGTGTTTTTTCAGCTGCTGAATTTGGGGCAATTTTCTAACATCCATGAACTGATACAAGGACATTTTGTTCTGTGCTATGAAATCAAGTCCTAGGTATCATGTGAAAATCTAGAAAGGGCAAAATCAATCTGTAAGAGAAACCCCCTCAGAATAGTGGTTGCCCTCTGGTGCTCAGGCAGAGCTGTCTGGGAAGAGGTTTGATGAAGCTTCCAGATGTTTATAAGAAACATCATTTATTCTTTTCTTTTTGCCCTGGGGATTGAAACCAGGGGGCACTTAACCACTGAATCGTATCTCCAGCCCTTCTTTTTTTTGGAGACAGGGTCTTGCTGAGTTACTTAAGGCCTCGCCAAGTTGCTGAGGCTGGCTTTGAACCGTGATCCTCCTGCTCAGCTTCCTGAGCTGCTGGGATGACAGGTGTGCGCCACGGCACCTGGCTAGTAATGTCCTTTATTCTGATAGCACTTTGTGGTACTCAGGTGTAAGCTTTTGTCAAAATGCAGCCAGAGCCTTACAAGACGCCGGCCTTCCACTGTCTAACTTCACATCAGAAACAGCGAATGCCGAAGCGTTTGGGGAAAGCGCACCAATGTCTTCAACTCACTGTGAATTCGTGGAAAAGTAAACTGCAGGGCTACGTGGGCGGAGCGCTGGAGGGTGAGCAGGTGTGTGCCGAGCTGCACAGAGCCAGGTGCGGGTGGTGGCAGGCTAGGTTGCGGGGTGAGAATAAAATTTACCTCACAAATATTTGCAGAGTATTTAATGGAAAAAATTAGAATCGTGCTGAATAGTCAGTCATTCCAATCAAGGTTTGTTACGTACTGTGCATAATGTGAGGAGGCTCTTTCTCCCACTTGTGATATTTCATTTCATTCCGCGGCCACCCTGGAGGGAGGCAATGATGGCTCCCACTCTGCAGATGGGGAGGCGGAGGACAGGGGACTCTGTTGATCAAGGTCGCACAACCAGGAAGGACTGAGCCAGGTTTTCTGCCTCCACGGGCTCCGAGGGTGGAGCTGTGTCCGCCTAGGCTACCATATTTGCTCACCTCTGGGGCAGAGCTGCAGACTGCCACGCGGGCGGAACGGGGGGCCAGTGGCCATGTTTCTGGAGGCTCACTGCCCAGGCTCTGGGCTGTGGTGCCAGTGCGGCACCATGGCTGAGGCAGGGGAGGCCCTGGGTGCTTTGGCAGGGCCTCCCTTGGACTTTCCTGGGGTCTCAGGCCCACCAGTCCCGCCACGTGCTTCTCCGGGGAGGGGCAGAACAGACTCGCCCTTGAACCCCCCTCTGCCTGGGGCCTGGCACAGGGAAGGCTGCAGAAGGAGCCAGGCCGAGCCAGAGGGAGGGAGAGGAGAGGTGGAGCCGCAGGGCTGGGTGTGGAGGACCGGACGTCCCTTGGACATTTTCACTGTGCCTGGGGCCCCCTCATCCTCACGCCGGCCGGGAGGGGGTTGCTTTTGTGCAGAAGGAAGTGGAGGCTCAGAGGGGAAGTGGACGGTCTGGAGCCCTCCTGGGTGGGACACAGCCTCAGGACCCTTTGGGCCTCCTCTTCGCACTGGGATTTATGTCCCGAGGAGTGTGGGGCAGGAGGGAGCCAGAGATGGTGGGCTTCTACGTGGACGTTTCTCCAGAGACCCTGGCTGCCCAGCAGCCCTGGCCTGAGTGCGAGCAGGCACCATCCGTCCAGTGACCTTCCTCTCGGAGGCGGCTTCCTGGTAAGGCCGCCCTGCAGTTTCTGGGCTCTTCTCTCACTGAGTGCTTCCTGCAGAGAGGCCAGGGTCGGGTCAGGTGGCCGCTGCCTTCCCTGCCACCCGCCTCCTGATCCTGCAGCTCTGCTTGGCATTTCACTCTGGGTGGGTGATGGGCTCGGGGTGGGGCGGGGGCTACACCATTCCGGAAGGAAGCACAGATGTCTCAGCCTGTCATTCAGGGATTGTCCTAAGCTGGCTGAACCTCTCTCGGTGACATGGTCCCTGCTCCTCTCTGCTGCCCTGGGCTGTCTGTCACACCTCCAGGCCTGGCACCCATCCTGCATGAGCCCCCAGCACCTCACTGTCCTGGACACACAGCTCTCTGGAGCCTTCCCTGAGCCTCAGGGTGCAGTGAGCTGTCCTTCCACCCTCCTCTGGGACCCCCCAAGTTGGCCTGAGTCTGAAGCCCCCTGCTGTCTCTGTTGGCTCTGGTGGCCGTGACGGCAGCCGTGGGCACTCTCAGGCAGCAGCTGTGTTCCTGACAAGCTTCTGGCTTCAGGTGGTGCCCCCTCTCTGTGTCCTCGCAGGCCCTCTTTATGGGCCCAAGAGGAGAGAAAGTGGGCTCAGGTCTCCTGCTGTTCTTCGAGGACATTAAGCACCCCCCATGGGGACACCACTCTCCAGACCTCTTCCAACCCTCATCACCTCCCAAAGGCCTCTTGGTACCATCACACGGTGAATTTGGGCCTCGATTTGTAGTTTTTTGGCATGGAGGACACATCCAGTCTAAAGCAGAGACACCACAGGAGTTCCTGAAAGACAGGCCCGGAGTCTGCTGCCGGGGGCCTCTAGGAAGCCTGAGGGGGCTGAGCAGCAGTTTTGGAGGGGTCACAGAGTGGTCACCACAGAGGCAGGACACACAGGGTCAATGACGGACCATACGTGTGAGGAGACTGGACCGTGAAGCCGGGACGTGTGGTGGGCTACACCGTCCAGGTTTGTGTAAGGTCACATTATGATGTTTGCACAGTGAGGAAATCGCCTGAACGATGCTCTACTAGAAGGTATTGAGATGGCAAATCCAGACCCAATTGTGACGACTTTGCAAGATGGTGCCTGGAAGGGTTGTCCCCCTCCCGTTCTGTCAGCATTTCTGCAGGAAACAGAATTAGCCATGGGGTCCTGTCTCCAGGAGTCTGACTGTTCCCTTCTGGAAGGTAAACAGCCCTGTGCAGAGACTTTCAGCACCACAGATTTAACAGATGCCAGAGAAGAGCCACGCTCTGTTAGAGGCCCTGACAAGGCCTTCGGTCACATAAATTAGGGATTTTTTTAAAAGAGAGAGAGAGCCAATGATAGGACGGGTCTAAGACGATGCCAAATCACCCGTAAGTGTTCCGAGAGATTGGACCAGGGCTCAGAGTTGGAGTTTGTTCTCCCAAGGGCCTGCCAGCAAAAAAATAGTCAGGAGTCTCCTCCTGTCCGAGTGCAGCTTGTGGCTTCTCAGCTGGTCCTTCGCAGTGGGTCCTTGTTAAGCAACACATGGTTTCACAGAAACTAGGAGCGGGAGGGAGGGCATTAGCTGGCGAGATCGTGGGGATGGAAGTCCAAAACCTGTGGGGTGGGACAGGACGGGCTGGACACAGGCAGGGAGGGGTTCCACTCCCAGGCTTGGAACAGAACCCCACTCTCTGGAAAGGCCCAGTCTTGGCAGACGAGGCCTTCGCGCGATGGCATGGGCCCCCCACGTTCTCCAGCTCAGTCCCCTTTGCTGTCAGTCGACTCACTGAGGCTAATAACAAACGAGATCGGCGTTTGGACAAACAGCTGTCTCTGCAGCCCAGCCAGGTGGACACCATCTGCAGTCACAGCCGGGCCACATCCCAGCAGCGGCCCGTTACAGCCCTTGGCCTTGTCAGCAGGGACTGGTGACTTCCCCTTAGGCTGCCGAGAGAGGCAGAGGAGGGTGTACGAAGACCCTGTCCTGGGAATGTCAGTGTGGTAAGAAGGTGACCCTCCAGCTGATAGAGGAACCCCTGCAGCCGAGAGAGGCTGGACGGCCTCTTGACATGTCTGCACAGAGGGTGCCGGCCTCGCCAGGCTATGTGTCCCTGCCAGTTGTAAGATGAGGTTTTCTGGCATGGGGCAGCCCTCGATGTCCTGCCAGCCCTCCAGAGCATGCCCCTGGGCTGCCCTCGGGATTCCTGCCTGCTCCACCTGGGGCAAGTCCTACCTGCTTCTCCCTCTCTGATGCTCTGGACCACAGGATCCCCCTCTCAGGCAGAGACCCACCCAGGCCCTGGGACCTCAACCTGAGCGCGTCACCTCCTGAGTGACGGCACCTACCCTCAGACACGGTGGCCATCACTCTTTCGTCTCAGGGTTAGCTGTGTACATCCATGACCCCAAACCTGGGAACTTCTCGAGTAGTCAAGTGGCCAGCACAGGACCTGGCCCAGGGTTAAGAGACACAGGGCAGGAGGGAACCTTTCTCAGTGGGTTCCTTGGGCTCCGTGACCCAGATGTGATAAGCACCCTTGACTTAGCTAAGCCCCACAAAGATTTTACCTGTAGACCTAACTCATGGCATCACTGTAATGAGAGGTCAATTTGGGCCACACGGTGGGCCGGGAAGTAGCTAAGCAGGGCTCGCTGGCTGCTGCGGCAGGTCCGGCCTTGAGTTCCAGCGGTGTTTGCTGCTGAGTGACGTCTGGAGTGGTAGCAAGGTCACTGAGGAAGGGGAAGAGCATGGAGCATCACGTGGGATGGTCTGTGGTCCAGCCTGGAAATGGTGCCCAACATTTCCACAGGCCCTATTGGACGGGAGGCAGGCACGTACGTGGCCACGTTCAGCTGCAGGCGAGGCTGGGAGTGTGGTTCAGCCGTGAGCGTGGAGGGAAGAACGAGGGTGGGAGAGGAGAGAGCCGCTGTGCTGTGCCAGACCTTCAGAGGCGTGGGTGTGGGAGGAAGTCAGGCACCCAGCGTGAGTCAGGATCCACAGAAGCCTCACGTGAAACACTGGATCAAACGATTTCAGATGTCTGAATGATCAGGAATAAAAGAAAGTTAAACAATTGTTAAGGAAATTTTTTAAATGAGAATGTAGACAAGGAAAAACAGACTCTGAAAGTAGTCAGAGAGATAGGGAAAGAGTTCAGCTGAATGTCTAGAAATTAAATTATACTAACTGAAATGGGAGATTCGGTGGGTGTGTTGGACAGTCAGGAGATTGGTTCAGAAGGCCATCGGCACACCAGGCGATGAAGCTGAGGTGATTCCTGGGACGCAGCACGCAGGACAGAAGAAAAACTTGGAAAATTATGAAATGGAGGTAAGAGAGGGGAGGAGAAGTTCAGAGTGAGAAGAAATTATGCAAATCCTCTTGGAGTTCCTGAAGCCAGAATGGAGCCTGAGGTGAGAGTCTTTATCCAAAGAGATGATGGGTGAGAATTTTCCAGAATTACTAGAAGACATGAATTTCAGTTCAGGCAGCAAAATAAAACCTAAGCAAGAGACTTTATTTTTGTTTGTTTAAAAAGTGGATCCATCATGGTGATGCAGAATATCAAAGAGAAGGTTTTAAAATAAGCCAGAGAGAAGAGACAAATTTCCTACAAATGAAAGCATATTAGACTGAAGGCAAATGTCTCAGCAGCGAGCATAGAGGCCTGAGGCCTGGAAAACAACAGCATCAAATATGAAAATATGCAGATGATAATTGTCCACCCAGTGTCTCTGCCTTTCAAGAAGAGGAAGACATCTTCAGACAGAGCTCAGGGGAGTGGAGACCCTCACTGGGGCCCTTTCTAGAGGAAAATAATTCTGGAAGGAGGTCCAAGAGGCAAGGCCAGGAGAGCAAAGAAAGGGCTCAAGGGCTAATCCCACTCCACCTCATAGAGCAGTTATAATGATGTCTGATTGGGGACAAAACAGAGCAAACGTCCAACGTGCTCTGTGCACCTGGTGGTTCTCTAACGCTCTCTGGGGAAACTCTAAACCACAGGTTCTCTCACAGAAATGCTTTCTGCTTTGCTGATGCTCCACGAGCACTCGACCCTCCTACAGGACGGCCAGACTCTGCCCCCGCAGCCCTGGGAACTGTCAGGCCCCAGACTCCGCAGGGGAGAACTCCCAGGGTGGGGTTCCCTTGGGCAGGTCTCCCCATGTGCCCGCCTGGCGGTTCTCGCCTGGATCACCTGGAGGTGGGCTCCCCTCACCACCCAGAGTGTCTGATTCAGCCTGAGAAGCTGCATTTCTAACAAGCTCCTGGCGCTGCTGCTGCTGTGGTCTTACCACAGTGTGGGACCACAGTGTGAGAGCCGGTGCTGCAGCAGCCACCCCACGCCCCTGAGCAGTCGCAGCATCAACCGTCAACCGCCCCCCAGGAAGCCCTGCCCTCCTCCCGCCTCTGCACTTCATCAGCCCCTGCGCAGAGAAGAGCAGAGCAGATGCTTGTCAGCGGAATCACTGGCTTCAAGCATCCTAGAGGGTTCAGGGAGGAGGAGTTCAGACACCCTGGTTCTTCTCCCCAACAAGAAGTCACACGCATGCGCACACATGCCCGCTTCCTCTCACCAGAGGTACCCTGCTTTCCTCTGCATGGATGGAAACTTACCTGGCCTTTTAGCCAGACTTCTTGAGTGCCCGCTGTGGGCCAGGCTGGGTGCTGGACTCGGGCTGTGCTACTGCCCTTTGCTCTGGATAAGCAGGGCTGCCTGGGCTTTTCTAAAGGTGCGATCGTGGGTCCCGGGAGCTTGTTTTTGAGTCTCCACCCTCTCTGGACCCCAGTCTACTCTCCTCCACTCTACCTCACAGGCCATGTCCCTTAGGGATTGAGTCAGCGTCCTGACAAAGTCCTTCCTGTGTCCCGCTCTGCTGGAGCTGTCAGCCACCTGGCAGGGGAATTAAGTGGGACACCACGGGCAATTGATCCCAGCAAGCTTGAGACGTCCGTTCCGGGAGAAGGCCCTGCTGACAAGAGAGGCAGCTGCCCGGCCCCTAGTGAGACTCCTGTGGGCACTGCTGCCAGGCCCCCACCATGGGGGCATTGGGAGGGACTGGGGGACACTCCTGGATGTGTTGGGGGCACAGCTTCCTCTCCAGGAGGGAGCTGGGGCCTGGGGGCTGCCCAAGAGGTATCCAGAGGACTCAGGAGTTCAGGGGGCAGCAGAGGCACCTGGGGGGTACCCAGGTGGTTGATTTATGAAGCCAGATTAAGAAGACTGAGGGCCTGTCTCTTAGCCAAGAAATGAGTCCTGCAATAAATCCTTGAAGGGCGGGAAGGTGGAGGAGAGAGCGTGGTGAAGAGTGGCCCAGGAGTAATGAGGAAGAGGCCCTGAGCAAGGCCCCTGCCAGGGGAGGACTTGACTGTGAACCTGCCCAGGCTGGAATCTGGCGGGGCAGCGGGGCTGGGGCTGCTCCCCTGAACCTGGGAATCTGACAGGCCGGTGTGGGAGGCCCACACAGGAAGTGGAACGGCCTTCAGCCCAAGACCATGGGTCTGCCCACAACTGACTGGACAGTTACTCCGCCCTCAGGGCACCGGGTCCCAGCCTGTGGCCGCAGTCTGCAGGGAGCTCTGCAGGCTGCCTGAGGGCCAGGCAGCTGCGAGTGACAGTTGTCTGAAGAGGAAAGTTGCCCGTGTCCAGAGGGCCCCAGCTCCGCCCAGGGACTGTCCTTAGGCTGTGGTGTGGTGGGCAGGAGCAGAAAGACACCAGGGCCACAGGCGCCTGGCGGGGCAGGGGTGCAGCCACCAAGCTGGCGAGTTCCGGAGCTTGGCTTTCTGCCTGGGGTCGCCGAAGCAAATTCCATTTCTGTCGAGGACCCCAAGGCAAATTATGGTGGGGGGTGTTTGAACAACTGAAGGGGAAGTAGCGCAAGGCCAGGAGGGCCGCCCCAGCCACTGCGCTGTGTTTGGGCAGGCATTGCAGGAGACGCCTGAGACACGCTCCAGAGGGGCCAGCCCGTGTCCCCCTCGGAGCCCAGGCATGCCACCACCAGCCAGTAGTTGGAACTTTCCCAAACTATCGACCAGGCTGCTCAGCAAGCAGTTTCTTCTCCCGCAGGCTGTGGACGCCACCCCCTCGGGGCCTGTCCACCCGCTGAGTGATCAGAGGACAATTGCCAGGCGAGCTCTTGTGGGAGGAAGCTACCTGTGACTCAGGCTGTGAGTCAGCACCCAACCCGCAGGTGCCAGTAGAGTGGGTGGGCTGCCCTCCCTGGGGACCTGGGGACCTGGGAGTATGGGCTGCAAAACCGCCCCGCTCGGGTAGCCGCGGTCTCATCTGTCTCCTCGGTCACTGCGGTGTGGCCGTCCTGGGCCTGATGTCCAGGAGGCCCTGGACCTGGGCCTGTCCCCGCCTCCCCACCTCCCCTGGGGCCCCGCTTCCCTGGGCCTTGCTGTGCTGGTGGCAGAGAGCAGCCTCGGGAACACCAGCTAGTCACCTGTGGGTGTTCACTCCCTTGAACTTGGTGCTTGACAGTCAGCCGTGAGCAGCAGGAGAGGAGACACTAGTGTCCACCCTGCCCCCGCCCAGCCCCTGCAGACCTGTGTGAGCAGCCCCGTCTCAGCCCGAGTCCTGGACAACCTCGGGCTCCCCAGCCCGGAAGAGGCGGCGAGCACACCGCGCAGCCCTGCAGGTTCGAGATCAGGGAAGGCTCTGGGGGAAAGTGATGGGGAAGCAGGGGAGGGCGGAGGCAGCCACAGGCCCAGCTGAGGTTGTCATCAGTCTGAAAGAGGACTAGGATGAAGAAGATGGAGGGAGTCCTGATCAAGTAGGAGGGGCTCGGAGGCGGCTGCAGCCACTGGCCTGACCTTCACAGAGGCTCTGCCCAGTCTGGGGCCGCTTTAAAGTTCCACCAGCCTCACCCATCAAGATCAGCAGCTGCCCACGATCAGCCTTTGCCCTTCCACACCCCACCCCGCCCGAGCTTGGCCAGAGGAGGGTGAGGAGGGGGTCCCTGGATGGAGGCGCTGAGTCTGCTCCTGTGGCTGCAGCAACTTGAACTGGTTGGTGACTATGTTTCTCTGGACCTCGGTGTCCTGGTTTTTAGGCGGCCACCATCATCCTGCATCTGTGAGCTGGGTGGGCTCTCGCGCAGGACCCTGGACCCTGCTCTTGCAGTGCCCGACCTGGGCATCTGCTGAGACAGGCGGTCCTAGCCATCTGAGCCCAAGCTGGTCATCTGTTGACAGACGTGGCCCAGGACAGCTGGACCCAGGGTGGCTGCTTCCTCAGGGCCTGGCCGAGCTCTGGGCTGGAGAGGGCTCTGCAGCTCGGACCTCCACTGCAGTCTTTTTTTTTTTTTTTTTTTTCACATGCATGGTCAGTGCTTTATTCTTTGAAGAACAGTCCTAAAACATCACACTAAGGCTGAAAAGTAAAGTTTAAAATAGACAGTTTTATAAAGATAAGTTATAATATAGGTAATGAATGTCTACTCTTAAGAAATCTTGGTCTTAGAGCTTATGATGCACCCAGTTGGCTGTAGCACCCAGGTCTTCCAAAAGGCCATTTGTCATTTCTCTCTTGTCTGCATAGACTTCTTCTCATTAGCTGCCTTCTGCTTTTGTTGCATGATCTCAGAGTCCCTCTGCTTTCTTTGAGAGGTAGGCAAGCTATCCTCTTTTCTTTTTCCCTGGCTAATTTCCTGGGTTTTCTTCATATTTTTCTGGCAGGCAAGTTCTCGCTGATTTCCACCATGCAAACTCGCAGCTGAGGGCAAGGCGCCGGTTCCACCTGGAGCCAACCGACCACCCCTCTGCTGAGGGCAGCCGTAGTCCCTATCCGGGCGAGCCCAAGGGTTTCGCCCGGCTGTCCCCGCTCCCCTCCCGCCGCGCCTCTGCCCCGGTATCGGGCTAGGTACGGGACTCCCTCGCCCGCCGCTTCCCTCACCCGTCTGCACACTCACGGGCCATGCCGACCACCGGACGGAGCCTGGAAGAGAGCTACTAGGAGAAGCAACGGCTCCCTCGCACTCGCCTGCAGTCTTAACTGGAGGAGGCGAGCACCTCCACGCTCTCCCGGAGCCGGACGGTGTGAAGCTGACCCGTGTGTGCCGTCCAGCTGTGAGGTGGACAGAGAAATGGCTCAGCCTGGAAACTTCTTCCTTCAGGAAGGTTGTGAAACACCTAAGAAACAAGGCACTGAAGTCTCTCAGATCCTTCACACGCAGCCACACAGGAGTGATCGTGCCATTATCCCTTGTCTTCTGAACATAACAGAAGATTCTTGGGCGGAGACGCAACATGCTAAGGGCATTCCCGTTACCTACACCAGCAGGGAGCCCTCCAGACGCAGGCCCTGGGGACCGCCTGTGGCTGTCATTAGGAGAGACCTACAAGCTCTTAAATTAACTCCTGGGTTTAATGAGCATGGGCCTCTCCCTTCCTGAGCTCCAGGTCGCCTGTGGCCTCCCTGGGCCTCTTTCTCGGTGCCACCTACAGGCAGAGGCCCCCCCTGGGCTGTGGCTGTGTGTGCTCAGGACCTGAGCCATGGGAACTGAGCTTCAAGCCCTGAGAACTTGCCTCTTAGATGTCCCCGCACCTCTCCTGGCCCCCAGCGCCCCAAGTCCGACACCCCAGCCTCTATGGCTAGTGCCAGGGCAAGTGACTGGACCCCACCAGCCCTCGCCCACTCTGCCAGGCCTCTCTCCCGGTGCCGGGCTAGCCATAGTACCTGGGGTACGGGTGCTGGTCCCCTGCCCACCACCTGGAGGGGCTAAATGCCCTCGCCGCCAGGCTCCCTAGGCCTCCCCAGATGACCCCTACTCATTTCCTAAGATGCGCCATGGCATTTACTCCTCCAGGAAGCCCTCCCTGAGCTGCGAACTGCTCCCACCATGCAATGTCATGCCTGCTGGGGACCCCTCTGCTCCCGATGTCCTGTCTCTCTGGAATGCTAGCATGGCCCCAAACCCCAGCCTGCGACACTGGCTGACCCTATCCTTCCTGGGGTCCTTGTTGCAGGACAGAAGCTGACCCTGTCTGTATGGAGCCCCCCCCACATCCAATGTCTGTCCAGAAATGACTGGCACGGCTGTGCCAGTGCCAGCTGGGGCCCTGAAGGCAGGTGGCCAGCCTGGAGGGCTCTCAGGTGCTGTGACCCTTGGCTCCTGGGACCTGCTCTGCTGTCTCCCTCCTCAGGGACCAGATGTCCTGCCTGGAGGTCAGAAAAGAGCCAAGCTGGGCTCTTCTCAAGGGCAAAGAGGGCTAAGGCCAGGCTGTCCAGCTGGCAGCCTTTTCTCCTACCTCCTATAAGAGTCTCGTTGCCCCCGTTCACCTCCGGAAAGTTCTGTCATTTGGTTTGGTTGTACGTTCTCAGCAGGAGGCTGGGGGAGGACCCCACAGCACCAGGATGCAGATCCATCTGGAATCCTCTCGAGTGCTTGGGCAAGTGAACCCGGGAGTCTGTGAGGAGGAGATGACAGGGACCCAGATGGCCCTCGTCGGGGTGAGGACAGGGGTCACTGTACCTTGAACACCACCCTCTTCCCTGAAGGTGTCCCTTCTCCTCATGATGAAGGGGTGGGGCAGGGAGTGGGCTGGTGACGAAATGTCACGCTGGGAGGAAACTTCTCCACTTTTAACTTACGTAAGCCGCAGCCGGTGTGCTCCTCCGGGACGTGCTGTGCCTGTTCCCACGCGGGAGGAGCGCGGGAGGAGCGCGGGAGGAGCGCGGGAGGGCATAGACGGCGTCTCCTCCTCCTTACCCGGCCCAGGGCCCCGCAGCAGGGGTGCTCACCCTGGGGCTCTGCAGAGTCAGGGGGCGTGCCAGGCTCTGCCGTCCTGGGGCACCATTGGGTCGCACGACCTGGTCCCTTCATTTGCCAATGTCAGGGCCGTGCATGGGCCTTGTTTGTTTCTCTTTCCCTCCATTTCTCAAAAATGCTCCCTGAGCAATCCAACCCTCTCCACCAAACTGAGAGACAGGGATTTAAGATCAGGTCCCGCCTACCCTTCCTTCTTGAGCCACAGGTTGGGTGTGGAGGTGGCAGAGAGGATTGGAGGGCCCCAGGGCTGAGGAGGAGGCCCCCCAGCCAGGGTAGTTAGATCAGAGTCAGTTTAAATGGAAGGAGTTGAAAGACCCCGGGGCCTCCCAGGGCTTCACTGCAGGTGGGAGGTGTCTCTGGGGCTTTCTCGGGGGCTCGTCCCCCAGCCCCTGTCCCTTCCTGGGTGCAGCCTTGTTCTGCACACTGCGGTTGACTTCAGTGCCATTCCTCTGTCCCGTGGCTTTGTCCTGTGTGTGCCTTAGGTTGTCCCTTAGCTGGACCTCCACGTTCCCAAGCCCAGCACCATAGGCCTGGCATCTCAGCCTCTCCAAATTCCCAGGACAGGAATCCCAAGAGCCCTAGTCTGATCACTGGTGGTCAAGGGTGGTCTCTGGAATGGAGGGAGGAGACCTCCTGTCATTGGCTACAGAACACAATTGCTCTGAAAGGGACCTGTGTGCGTCTCCATCACAGAAGAGAAGGTGGGCCAACTCCTGGTCGACTGCAGCTGAGGAAGCCCTGCTGCGAGGCAGAGGCCCGTGCGGCAGTCCCAGGAAATTTCACAGAAGAGGAGGATTCAGCCCAGGGCCATGGGCTTCCGAGGGTGCCTGGGTATGAATCCCTAGCGCCTGGCACAGGGCCTGGCCCAGAGAGATCAGGAACGATGAGGGAGGGAGTGTGTGAATGACTAGGTTGTGAGGCCTGCAGCGGACCTGCGGGGAGGCGGGTGAACAGGGCGCGGGCAGGCCACCCAGCAGGCTGAGGGGCCAAGCCAATAGGTGGCAACCAGGGAGGCCTGGGTCCTTCGATCAGCAATTCCATTTCTGGGAATTTCCTCCACAAAGTGACTTGTGCAAACACACAAGATGTTTACTACAGTGGGAGGCGACCCACGATTCCAGCAAAACGGGACTGAAACGCTATACGCAGGGAGCGTTCCCACCATGGATGCCAGGAAGCCATTAGCGAGAGCAGAGTGTCTACAGGGCTGCGTGGGCAAAGATCTGACAGACAGCGCGTGTGGAGCCACGTGTGCAAGAAGAGACAAAGCAGAGCAGGACGGGGGACCAAGAGCACCCGTGGGGCGGGAGGGGCGAGGAAGGAAGGCTGACTCGCAAACCACCTTGCTCTACCTTTGTATTCCTGTCTCAGTTTAAGAAGCGGTTCTTAAAAATGGAAATGAACAACAACAAAAGGAAGTTATCTAGCACCTTTCTGGCAGGAAGGAACAGGTAACTTGTAATAATGTGATAAGTCTTAATCTTAAAACAACTTTCCCCAAACACAGAGGCAGGGTGACCTTGGCCTAGGTCAGGGCCCAGGCTGATGCTCAGGGAGGGGGTCTGGCTCCCCAGGCAGGTCTGGAGGGAGCGGCCAGCACATGGGCTTCAGCCTGGCCTCCAGCAGCAGGGCCGGCAGACTGAGCGAGGGCAGAGACAGACCCAGGCCGAGAGGGTGAGGGAGGGTCAGGCGGGGTCAGGGCCACAGTGCTCTAACCAGGGCCCGGGGAGCCCAGACCAGGACCGCAAGGAAAGTAACTGCACCAACACCGACGTGGGAAGTTACTACCATAAAGGGGAGCGTGTGACGCGCAGTGTGTCCACGGCGTCCCTCCCAGGGCTGGGCCCCTCCCACGTCATCTCACTGAATCTTGGTGGAGTGACTTGTCCCAGTGTCACGGCTGGCAGTGAAGAGGGGATCTGTGGTGTAGTTCCGTCGTGCTGTCCTCCCGGGTGTGAGAGCCCCAGACTCAGGAAACAGCAGGGCCTCTCCCTGGTTCTGGGCCCAAGCAGGTGGCACAGGGCTTGGGCGGAGCATTGCCACAAAGAGCTTGCGTCTGCCTCATCCCCAGGAACCCAGAGCGTGACCGAGTCCAGATACTGGCTCTGGCCAGTAGGGATGGCCATGGTGACCCCTGCCGAGGCCTGCGTGGCCTCAGCCTTACAGGAATGGTCTGCCACACGGCGGCCTGGAGGGTGGGGCTCTGCAGAAAGATGGTTTTCTCTAAAGGATTCTGCATCAGACAGAGGCCTGGGGCATGATGAACTTGACCACCGTGCCTTTGAGAGTAGAGGGGTCTGAAGGAAGCAAGGGAGGGGGTGGGGAAGGGCCTGGCTGTTCTCTCCCTGTGAAACCGACCCCACCTCAGTCCACACCAGGGTCACCTGCAGACATTTCTCTGCCTGTTCAGCAGTGGGGATCACACATCAGGGTTTGGATTTGGTGGCAGAGGCTGGGGAACCATATGCTTCAGCCGGGCATTTGCTGTGGATGGGTTCAGAGCCTGGGATGGCAGATGGGGGGTTTATTTTGAAGAATCTGGTGAATTCATGATTTTTAATAATAGGAACTGCAAAGTAGGATAAGCCTGGGTCCGCCTCATCCTTTAGCATCAGCAAGCTCCTGCACGAGGCCTTGGGGACCCTGCCTCGCTTCCTCTGCTCAGGTGCCCCCAGAGATGCTCAAGTAAGGCAGGCAGAACACTTAGTATTCAACTGTGCAGATGGATTTGGTTGGATTTCACATATACAATGAGTAGCCATTATAATTGCACATATCCTAAAGCTCCTAGAACTTTATACACTGGGCTTCTCTGAGTCTGAACACGAAGCCCGGGAGGGCATTATCCTCACGTGACAGATGAGGACATGGAGGTGACCATTCAGGGTCTTACCTTGGGTACCGCCTGGCGGGATGCTGCCCATTGGGGTCTCCTCGCCGGGGAGCCACCCCAGCGCACTCAGGAGGAGCGGAGTGCTGGGGTGCTCTTGGGCCTCCCTCATCTGCCATGTCTCACGTTTGTTCCAAGTCATGGCTTCTCTGCGACCAGTCTAGACAGTGACGCACCTGGGGAAGTCTGTGGGCCAGTCCTTCCTCCTGGTGCTCCTCTCCCTTTGTCCCCGCACTATTGCCCACCAGGGCCCGTGAGGCCTCTGCTACAGACCCCAGGCCTGCTTCCCCAGAACCTCCCCACTCCGGGAGGGAGGAACAGGCTCGGATCCTGAGGCTGGGCTTCCTGGCCACGAGAACCTGGGGAAAGTTTCTTCCCTCCTCTGAGCCTCGGTTTCCTCACCTGTCAAATGTGGGCCAGGGTCGGTGCTCACGGAATGAGACGGTGCAGTTGAAGAGTCTGGCATGGTGCCTGGCACCCTGGCAGTGGTGAACACAGGCCTTGCTACACTCTGACTCCTCCAGGTCTCTTCTCTAGGCTAGAATAGGGAGCTGAGCAGCCTGTAAACCAAGGCTCCTAGAGGCAGAGAGGATGGACATCGCCTGCTCCTGACCAAAGGGCTTCTGGTGACATAGGACCAAGCTCTTAGAGCCAGCCCTGGTCCTCACAGCATCCTTCCTCCATCCTACCCAGTGCCAAGGCCTGAGGGTGCCGCGCCCAGGAGGCTGCCACCCCTCCACCTTCTGGTTCTGCATCTCTTGGCTTTGGGAGCTGTGCCCCTCCAGCTGGGGTTTTGAATGAATGACAGTGATGATATGAGGTGGCCTGGCTGTCAGTCACTCTGGGGACCCTCTGGGGGTCTAGGGACTGGCTTTAGGCTTCAGAATCAGTCAGTGGCGGCTCTCTGATTGGACAGCATGTCCTCATCCCACAGTCAAAGCTGGGGAGCTGTGGGCACAGGTGAGACCTTCCTGCTGGATGCAGACAGTACCTGCTCACAGTCGGGCACCTCAGCTCTGGCCCTGCAGTTTTGAAGACCTCAGAAGGCAAGGACAATGTGGTGGCATCTGTCATTCACTTTGGCCTTTGGGAAGGGTGTGCACTCTTTTCCCTGCATGCGTGTCTCTGTCCTGTGGGTCTTGGTAGGTTGTGCAGGGAGAATATTTCTTCTAAGGAGGCTGAAGACCCTGGAGACCCCTCCCTGCCTCCCTTGCCTCTGGACACAGAGCACCATGGGACTTGAACCTGAGGATGAGACCAAGGGGGAGGGGCCTTTCTCCTGCTCTCTGGCAACCACCTGTCTTCCAGGCCTGGCTCCTGCGGCAGAAGCCACCGTGGCGTGCAGGCGGGCTCCAGGCTCACTGAGAGCAAGCTCCTGGTGGGCTGGCTCTGTGCCACAGTGTGCGGCAGCTCCCTGTCACAGTGGGCCACTCGTTCTGGGAGCACCTGCCTCCCACCAAGGCCCCCCCACAATCCTTTATCACCCATTTACACAAAGTCATCTTCCATGCTTATGACCAAGAGCATCGACCCACACAGGCAGCACTGGGCTGGTCCCTGCCCACGGGCCCTCGCCCTTCTCCAGCCTGAAGCCGAGCTTGGTTGGTTGGATGGAAGGACGATTATGGTCTTCTACCAAGGGCCAGCCCCGGAGCCCGCCCTTCCGCCAGCCGGGCCCTTTGTTCCCGCAGCACCGGAGCAGCGCAGAGGCGCAGGTGCAGATTGGTGCTCCTCCCCCCGCATTCCCGGGGCAGAGGCCAGGGAGAACCAGTCTTCCCCAGATGGAGAGGGGCACCTGCCGGGGGCAGCACGTGGCCTCCGAGAGCCAGAACTCAGGACTTGGTCCTTCTTGGGAAAGTGGGAGGAAGGTGAGCTGCTAGGAGATGGTGCTGAGAGCGACTGGAGCCAGGAGGCAGACAGACGCACGGACAGACTCCCCACGAGGACGTGCACTTCGTCTTAACGCTTTAATTGAGTGGGTGACGTATACAGCCAGGGATGCCAAGTGCGGAGTGGGCTGTCTCCACCAACGCCTTGGTTACTGCCCCTCCTGCCACTGCCTCCCATCTCACCAGAGGCAACAGCCCCCCAAGTGTTCCCTTGTGCCCCTCCCCGCCAATCCGCCTGCTCCCTGGAGGCCCCCTACCACCGGTTCCGCCTCCTCCTGAACTCCACACGGGGCGTCCAAAGGTCAGTCCGCAGGCGTCGGTGTCTGGTCTCAGCCAAGCTGCTGCTCTTCCTCCTGACCCAGGAGTGCTGTGTCCCTCACCACCCTCGGCAGTGGGACACTTGGCTGCTTTCCGCCTGCTCCCAGCACAGCTGCTTCAGTCGGCTTGCTGTCTTGGGGCCCTGGGGCCTCTCCCCTTGGGTAAGCAGTGGGGGTGGGGTGCCAGGTCACTGGGTAGCACGTTCAGTTAGTCAGGCTGCCAAGGTCGGCCAGCTCTCTGGGAAGACAGAGCAGCCCGGATTGGCAGTGTTGGTGCAAATGAGACCACCACAGCCGCCACCTGCCCAGATACACAGCGTGGGCACTGAGCGCCTGGGGGCACCTGGAGAACAGCGCTGGGCCTCTCTGCCTCGGGGACGTGGCCTGAGGCCCAGGCCAGCGCTGCTGTGCTGGGGCTTATCTTCTGTGTGGCACACTTTATATTTACTTTCCTGTTGCTGCCCCAGCCGCCTTTGGATCAAAGGGCATGGAAAGGGGCCATGTACCTGAGCACAGCGTGGCCAGGCAATAGGGATAGGGAGCCACCCAGGGTGAACTGTGGAGCAGTGCTGCCCTCCCCCACCTGAAGTCTCCCTCTTCTGCCGACCTTGGAAGACCTAGGTCTTATAGAGGAAATTAGTGATTTCTCCATGGAAACCAAGGCTCAGAGAGCTTGAGAGCTTGCCTAAGATCACACAGCTAAGGAGAGGGGCCAAGCCGAATGCTACCTCAGAGTGTGGCGCTCAGAAAAGAGACACCTAACATCAGGCTGGGTTTCTGCTGACGACGGGGGGAGACAGCTCCACACCCCGACAGTGACGCCCCAAACCTTGCTCAGCAGGGCCGAGCTTCATTCAAAAGCCCCCCAGGTCCCCACCTCAGGATTTCACGGCAGTGAGCAGCCAGCCCTCTGAGGAGCTGGTGTGCTGCGGGGCCTCCTCCCAGCCCCAGGCTCCCAGGACACACCTGTTCCTCAGAAGCACTTCCCGCCAATCTCCTCGCCATTCTGCCCCGGGCGGGGAGTTTAGGGTGCCAGGGCTTCCTGGCTGCTGCCGGAGTCTCACCTCCCCTGCCTCCCCAGGCTGCCGTCAGGTGTGGACGGCCCTCAACTGCTCTCTTGCAGACGTCCCCGTCCCTGTGGCCTACAGGAGAAAGTCTAAACTCTCAGGTTTGTCTCCTCGGGGGTCTTGCAGATGGTGGCACCTGCCTGCTTCCCAGAACATCTCCCGCCTTCCGGCGCACGCTCTGCTCATCCACGCGTGACTGGTCCCCTTGGCCAGGCAGGCACCCGGTCTCCCTTCCTGAGCGCGTCCTGAGAGCAGCTCCAACAGTCTTTTCTGAGCCTCCCCAGGGGTGGCTGCCTCCCATCCAGCAGGATGATTTCCTGGCCCCATTTGGGCGACTGTCCCTGGAACAGTCTGCTGTGTGGCAACAGCGTGGACAGTCTGCCCCTCAAGGTCACAGGCAAGTTCTGCTTCACCTTGGCGTCTTCAATGCCTACTTGAGCCTGGCCCATGGCAGAGGCAAAGGGAACTGGGCGCCGTTTATTGAGGTCCAGTGGAGAGAGTCCCCATCATCAGCTGCCTTTGGACGGAGATGGGGTGGGATGACACCCTGGGTCCTGGACTCCTGGGACGCCCCACGTCCATCAACAGCAGACAGCAACAGAAGGAGCCTGAGGCTGGGCTTGTCACGCGCCTCCGCCCTTTATACCACCACCCCAGGCCTCAGGCTCCAGCCTCCTGTGGAGAAGTGACGTGGACGTCTCAGCTGGTCTCACCCCTTGTTTCCTGGGTGTGTGACCATCTTCAAGATGGGGACAAACATTCCTCCCTGCGGGACTCTGAGGAGTAGGGCACCACCTGGATACCACGGGAGGGTCCCTGGCAGAGGGCCCGGCCCACAGCAGGCGCCTGGCCACCAGTGGCTCTTGTCCCCTCTTGGCGCGCTCTGACACGGTTGAACCTGCGACGACACGCATTGTGAGCGGCTCTAAAGGCAAATGGGATTTCCTCCTGTTTGATTTTATCCTACAGTGAAGGCTGGAAGGAGCTGTCGGGGTGGCTCGTGGGGTTGGGGGACTGGGTTAGGGGTGGCTTTCCCTCTCTCCTCCCAGAGTCCTGTAGGAACGAAGCTGTGTCTCAGAGTTCCTGCAGCCTCTGCCAGAAGCCTGATTAGCAGACACAGTGGCGAGTTTGAGACATTGGAAGGCAAATGAAGGCGGCCAGAGCAAGTTCCGCCCCTCGCTTTGGAGGTTGGGGTGTCGCCAGGAGCTGGGCTCCAGGTGAGGCCAGTTGGAGGCCAGTCCCCAACCTTCTCAGAGACTTGCTTCCCGGCGGAGAGCGAGGACGGGGAGAGCAGGCTTCTCTCTACACTTCCTGGGGGACCCAGGGAAATAGCGTGTGGAGAAAACACTTTCTACATTGAAAACCAGGACCCGTCCAGCCGCAGAGGACGTCCTCCATCTAAAACACGCTGCGATGCACACACCACAGTCCCTGTTCAGTCCCTCTCAGTCTTGACATGGAAGGGGACTGGCATGGGTGGTGGGCCTTGAGGACACGTCCCTGAGCGACGCGAAGACGTGCCGCGAGGCTCGGCTCTGTGAGGCATGGAGGAGACGGGATCACAGAGCAGCCAGGGCCCGGGCAGGAAAGGGCAGCTAGTGTTTCAGGGGTGTAGGGTTTCAGTGTGGGAGGCTGGGAAAGTTCTGGAAGGTGGACGGTGGTCTTGGTTGAACCACACTGGGAATGTACTCAACGCCACTGACCTGGGTACTTAAAAATGGTTGAGATGGTAAGTTTTCTTTAAGGGACATTTTACCACAATTAAAACATGTGTGAGGGCCGTTTGGGAATGGAAAACAAGGGATGGAAACATATAAAAGGGTGCGTGTGTCCTTTATACAGGTGACAAGTAAGCCCAGGGAAGGGAGAGGGACTTTCAAGGGAGCGGCCAGCCCTCCAGGCTGCCGTTTTCATAGCCTCTGGGTCAGCGTCCTTCAACGTAGCAGAAAAGCTGATATTGCTTGTAACATTTTGAAAGGTCAAAACCAACTGGAAGTTCAGCCCGCTGCCTAAATGCATGATAATAGCAATTTAAAAATTAATTACAAGGTCTCTCCTGTGACACCGGGTGCCAGCTCCCTCGGTGCAGAGCCGGGAGGGCCAGTGGCTCTCAAAGGTGCCACTGTTCTGAGAAAGCCTTTCACCGTCGCTTCTATTCTCAGGAGCCGGCTAAGCTCTGCTTTATGCCATTGTCCCAGACAACAATGGGCTTTGAAATGAAAAATGTTCCAGCTGGACACAAAGGAGACACCTTCCCGATTCTAAGCCCAGACAGGAATAAAGGTTCTACTCAGCGGAGGGCAGGCAAGAGCAACCAGGGAGGGAGACCGGGCGCCCCAACATCACCTTCGAACTTCCCGAGCTACAGGGAAAAACGAGAAGGAGCGCCCAGCTGACAGCACAGGCCGGAGGCCAGCAGGAGGGAGCCTCAGCTCTGGAGCGCTATTAGAGCTCTGTGCTGACCTGACTAAGCTCTCCCACCGCCCTGGGGGTGGCGCACCGTCCGTAGGAGCAGCACAGTGTTGGGAGGCTGAAGGAGTGCGCCCAAGGTCATGAGCAGTAACGGGAAAAGCCTGGATGGATTCAGGCTTGCTCTGCCTAATTCCCTTATCATGGCGCCTGCCCTTGCCCAGGGAGCCAAAGCTGGGTTACAAGGTTATATCTAGGAGGCCTTGGGTACTTGTGAGTCTTCATTTACTCCTCTTGCAAATGGGAATAATTTCTGAATTAGTCAGTATGGCTGGGTTTTGTTGCAGTGACAAATACACATTCATGATACGCTCAGTGCTGGCTAACTGGGGACGCTTTGGGGACCTGGGGCAGGGGACAGTGACTTATACTGGAGAGGCTTTATCCACATGTTTTAAGTGGCTTGACCACAGCTAGTGTTCAGGGGTGGGAATCGCTGCTTTGCCACGGCCTGGGAGGAGGGTATCCAGGTGGATTTGGTACAGTTCCTGCCCACCTGGGATTTTCTCTGCTTGCCTCACTAGGTTGTCGTCAGGATGCAGAGTGAACTGTGGATGGTGCACTTTGAAAACATCGAGCCCGGGCAGATGTAAATTACACACGTAAAACACAACTGCAGACCACCGATGTGTCATCACTGCTGCTACTGAGACTGATTATGTCCCTGTCTTTCACACCAGCCCAAGAATCAGCCGTGGCCCTCGGTCAGCCCAAAGTCATGGGTCGCGTCCTCTCCCCTCCAGGATGGAGGCCAGGGAGCGGCCCCGGCCTTGGCCATGCTCTTCGCATTTGATTTCTGGTGTGCTGGCTGTCATTAGGTTTTTTTCTCCCTCTGCTGAAGTTTCTCTCATTATCCAACCCCGAAGCCACAGAAGCATCAGAATTTTAATAGACTTGGGCCCCAGAGCCTGCTAGCAAAACATTATGATGCACAGCTACAGATGGAAAGTTCTGGGTCTTTAAACTGTAACATGAACACTGCGGTTTTTAAACCCTTCCGCGGGACCTCGGGGCCCGCCGAGGCAACGAGGGGGTTTCTGTGAAGACATGTGGTGGCGGGTGCACACCTACTTGGTTCTGTTTTGCTGTCCCTGGACCCGTCTCGAGGTTGTCAGAGCTTGAACATCAGAACTTTAAAAAAAAAAAATTCCTCCCGTAAGATGTTACAACCTCTAAGATCTCCAAGTGCCGGCCTGGGTCCCCTCTCAGCCCTTCCCCTCCCCTTCCCTTGGCACCTTTTTTATTTTTCTTTTCTGATATCTTCTAATATTCCTCATTTCTCTCCCAGCCCACCTCCCTCTGCCTCTGCCTCTGCCTCGGTCTCTCCTCTCTCTCTCTCTCTCTCTCTCTCTCTCTCACACACACACGCATGCTCTCCACCCTAGCTTCTTTCTGCACCTCTCCTCTGATAGGAGGTACAGCAGAATGCCATTCTAGGAACACACCTTTGACCTCAGGCAGCCCTGAGTTCAACTCCTGACTCTTGCAGGCTGTGTGCTCTTGGGCCATTCCTTGACCTCTCTGAGCCTCGTTCCCTCATCATAGCATGGGTTTGCAAACAGGCCTGGAGTGTGACTGCTTCACTTCCGCACTCTGCCTGCTTCTCCCACCGGCAGCCAGGCTCACCCGCATGCCCTGCTCTGGGCTCCCCCAGCCCCCTTGCATTCCCTGCCCAGGAGCTGCTGTGACGATGGCAGGGTGACCTTGCCCTGCAGTCTCCCTCTTCAGCAGAGGATGGGACTGGAGCCCACAGGGGGTGAGGAGGACAGGAGTCGGGGAGTCGGGCTGTGGGGCCGGGGCAGAGGAGCAGCCCAGGAGGTGCCCAGGTCTGCTGACTTTGGACTGCTGGGCGTAGGCTTCCTGCCTGAGGCTCTGGGGAAGTGACTCCTGTGATCAGGCTCACCCTCGCCGGAGGCTGGTCCGTGCTGTCTGGCTCCTGCTTCTGCACGTGCTGGGAGCTCAGGAAAGCCCGCCCCCTCCCAGGTCCCTGTCTGCCGGGATCCTCAGACACGTTCACAGCCGTGTCCCCTCCCTGGGGCCCTCCCCAGCTCAGGAGTGCTCCGGGCTGCACCTCCCTCGCAGTGTCTCCTGGGCCACCCGCTCCGCTGTCCCTGAGTCCAGCTGGGGACACTGGACATGGGCGCCTGGGCCACCTGGCAGTCTGCAGGGCGCCCCTTCTGGGCACGGTGGGCCTGCTCCTCCCCGCCCCAGCCGCTCCCGCCCTCCCTTGCCTTGAGACGGCAGGAGGGGCCGTGCCTCCCCTGGCCCGGGCCTTGACACTGTCTGATGGACCCACTGGAGCCTGGCTCTGCCCGCCGGGCCCCAGGACGGCTCGGCCCCTCGGGTCGCCGTCTCTAGGACGCGGGTGCTGGGGCTGAGGAGAAGCCCGGCCCTAGAGGGTGGCTAGTCCGAAGGCGGCTCTGGAGCGAGCCACGCCTTTCTGGGCGGTGCGTGTTCTCCCTGGTCTGTGGAGGAGGGTCCAGTGGGGGACTCCCCACTGCGCAGGCCCGCAGAGCTCCCCTGTAGCTCGCCTGTCCCCACAACAGGCGGTTTCGTGTTTCAACACCTCCCTGCAGGATCAAGGATGCCAGACGGAGAGACGGAGACCACCTCCCAAGGCCCCCGTGGACGGCTGGGGCTGATCCCAAGGCCACTCAGCTCTTTGGCCAGCCAGGGCCAGAGCCCAGGTCTTTGGGTCCCAAAGACACAGACCCTCCTCCCCATCTCTGCGCCGGTGGCTGGGGCCTTCCCAGAAGTGAACCCATACAGAGGACACGACTCTCCTATTCCCGCGCCACCCAGCCGTCCCTCGCTGCGCACTGGGCGCTCCCTCTCGGCAGGAACCAGCCATCTTTAGAACTGAACCCCAGAACAAGCGTGAACCCCGAAGGGGAGAGGCTCGCGCCACGAGAAGCACCAGGGCCCTGAGCAGCCACGGGGCCCAGCTCTGAGGCGGGAGTCCTGGTGCTCTTTAAACGACCCTCCCCCTCTCTCCCACGGCAGGTCTGGCCGAAGGGCATGTGGCCCTAGAGTGTGCATCAGGGGCTCCGCTGCTTGTGGGCATCAAGATACGGGTCCCTACGGTGGAAGTCACCCTGAACCCCGGCCAAGGTCGGCGGCTGCCTGGGCACAGAGCTGAGCTGACCGCGGTGCTTGGTGCAGGGTTCACGGGAGCCGCCACACACAGCAATTTGGAGAGAGCTTATTTATACGAATGAAGTACATCTCTAGGTCGACAGAAGCAGCCACCGTGAAATGTAATAGAAAACCAGCTGTAATTTAGGAAATTGTAACATGTCATTGAGGATGCAGCACTGAGAAGGTTCTAGAAGTGAACGAGGGTATCAAGAAGGAAAAGCTAACAGAGAGACTGGGGCAGAGCTGCTGAAGTCGCCTTCAGTGGGTGGGAGCTGACTGGGTGTCCCTTCCCTGTGGTTCCTTCTGTCTCTAACAGATGTCCCCTCCCTTCTGCAACGTCCCGGCTCTGTTGACCCTGGCCTTGGCACATACCTGCTACAAAAGAGAGCAAGAGACGAGAGCAGGCATGGGTCTGCCTACTTCTCTGACCCCCTCTGTGTGGGCCTTCCCTGCACGCAGGGCACCATGTCTGACTGGCCTCAGCTTGCCCTTGCCTCAGGGCCTTTGTCCGTGCCACCTGCTTTCTGCCCAGGATGATGTTTCCTTTTATCTTTGCGGGTTTGCCTCCATCTCAGCTCATGATCTCAGCTCAGCCATCTCTGTAGAGTGGTCTCCTTTGATTAGTCGCACTTGCTACCCTGTTTTCATCTATTCCCTTTTATTTCCTTCTGACCCTTTCTCCTCTCTGAGATTCTTATTTGGCTGTTTACTGTCTGTGCTGCACTAGGTGGAATGGAGCTCCACAAGCAGGAGATCTTTTCTATCTTGTTCTCCCCTAGATCCTGAAAGCCATTTTAGAGTTGCCTGGAGTTGAACCTGGCACAGAGTAGGTGCTCAGTAAATGTTCACCGAAGAATAAAGTTCTGCACACATCGACTGAGCACCTGCTCTGCACCAGGGCCAGAGGCATCAGCCAATTGACAAAGCTCTGTGCTGCAGGCTGCAACTCATTTGATCTTTGTGGGGAGCTGGGGATCGAGCTCAGCACCTCGAGCATGTCAAGCATTCACTCTACACCGAGCTACTCTCCCAGCCTGTCATTGAGTCTTTAAATGAGATACATTAAGAGGGAACTGCAGTTTCTTTCCATTTTGTAACACAGAAAGTGAATACCAGCAATGTAGATAACCTGTGGTAGTCGATCCTATTGTTTTTGCCAATTATTGGCTGTCTTGACTTGAAGGAGTCCCCGTGACCCTGCCCAGTGGCAGCTGGCTCAGCCATGTGGTTCCCTCTCATCATTGAAATAGGATGGAAGCAACTGCTGAGTTTTGAAGGTCACTGAGGGGCTCGGGTGGTGCTCAGTGGTAGAGAGTGTGTGCCCAGCAAGCGTGAGGCCCTGGGTTCAGTCCCAGGGGGTCAGGAGAGCCACGGCTCCACCTTTGCTTCTTCCCTCCGGCATGAGTACACGACCAGAGCGGGGTTCACAATCCCCGAGAGGCTGGATGGTCTGCTGCACGGCGACTCCTGGGGTTTCCACGGGCCAGCCCCACTCTCCAGCCTTGTCCCCTTTCCCCTTCAGGTTCCTGCCTCTGTCCCGCGCCTCCCACAAGCAGAGGCAGTTGGGGAAATCACTCCGCCTTTCCTACCTTGGTTCCCCTACTTGCAAGAGGGAGGGTAATGGCAGATCCCAGGACTGTCTGTAGACTGAGTGGACATGGCCAGGTGGGAGAGGGCTGTCCTCTGTGGGCGTTTGATGGATGAGTGAAAAAGTAAACAAACGAGTGGACATTGGAAGGTTTGGTGCCAGGAGAGGATCTGCCTGTGGGACAGCCTCTTCAGGTTTGGGTTATCTGTCCCCTCGCTGGGGGCCTGAGCACCTCTGGAACGGCTGATAAAGCAAGTGTTTCAGAACTCCCAAACCGAGGTGGTGGGTACCCTCCCAAGGGGCAGCCTCGCAAGTGTCATTTGGAAGCAGGCTGCAGCCTCACTTGCCTGGAGGCAGGGACAGAGGGGAAGCCGACAGATGCCCACCCGCCCGGGAGCAGCTGTCTTTGGTTGAATGCTGCTCCTCAGGGCACAGGTGCCCGGGGACAGGGCGATTGATTTCTGTGTGGCAGACAAAAAGGCCCACGCGACATGGGACCTGGAGAGACACTGTGCCAGTCGATCATTCCAGGCATGGCCTCCGGCCTGTGTCCTTTTCAAAGAAGGCAGCACATCAGTTGGCTTGGTTCCCCTCAGTGATCCCGAAAACCCAGACGCTGAAAAGGCTTCCTCTTGTCAAGAAGCTGAACCCGGCTTCAGATCTAGGAGCACGGCCCATATAAAAAGCCCAGGCCAACCTCCAGCCTCCAGGGCCATGCAAGAAGCGTGGGAAACGTGGGGACAGGAGAAGGGACTGATATTTACTGAGCATCTACCATGTGCAAGGCTGAGACTGTATCTCCTTTATTCTCACAGTAACTAAGTAAGGCAGACGGGGGAAGCAGCAGAGGCTTGGAAGGGCGGAGCAGCAGGCCCAGGGCTGACAGCCAGGAAGGGGCAGAGTTGGGCTCCAACCTCCCCGATACCAAGAACCATTGTTTCCCATCTCGCCTCGTCCCACACCCCGGCAGTCCTCCGCGCAGTGAGCAGGACAGGAGGAGGGCCGTCCCTGGGTCACGCAGTGTTCCTTGGGATTGGGACGAGATGGAGCCTCCAGGGCTGGGGAAGGGCTGGCTCTTGCTTTGTCGTTCACATCGTAGGGAAGAGGCTGCGTGGGGAGAGGGGAGCTGTGGGGCTGGGCTGCGCTCAGGAGCCTCCTGCTCCGCCTGAAGTTTCCGCCCTCCGTGGGCAACCTTAGTGGGAAGGGGAAATGTTTGCCTTGACTCTTTCGAGACTGGCCACATTCACGCACGTTTGATTACAGGGTATTACTGTGGTTGTCCACCTCACTGTGCCCGGCATACAGATCACACTTGGTCATGTCTGTGTGGAACAGCGTATGAGCAGTGTGGCAGCCCTGGGGGGCTTGCGAGGCAGCCCTGCGGAAGAGGAGGGGCGACGGTGCTCGCCAAAGAGTCGGGTTCCTAACCCCAGGTACCTTCGAAGGCGACCTTCTTTGGAAATAGGGTCTTTAGAGAGGTAAGAAAATTAAAATGCGGTCACGAGGGTGTGTCCTGGGTCGGCTGACAGGTGTTCTTATGGAGGGGAAACTGGAGACAGACCGCCAGGCCCAGATGAGTGGCGTGAGGGGACTGGCAGGAGAGGGCCACGCGAAGGCAGAGGCCCCGGGTGGCGCACTCACACCCCAGAATGCAAGAGGGGGCTGGCAAGGCCAGGAGGGGAGCCGCAGGCACAGGTTTGCCTGGCAGCCTCGGAAGGGATGGGCCCTGCCTGCATCTTGACGTTGAACTTCTGGCTTCCAGAACTTTGAGACAAGAGACTCTGGGTGTTCAGACAGCCATGGCGCTGTGTAACTGCAGCACTGGGATTCAAACACGGCGACCCTGTGCTGGCCTCAGTTTCCCCTCCTGGAGCATTCGTCTGTCCCCAGTTTGGATGGACCACCTCCTCAGCAGACCGCGCGACCTCTGTGGGAGGGCTTCGGTGACATTTCCGTGGACACCAGTATCCCCCTGCGCTGTCCCGGAGGAGCTGTGGGAAGCCTCTGCCATCTCATTATGTTTCCTGTGCTGCCGTTGCCCAAGGGACAGATTAGCACTCTGTAGAAACAGGAGAGACTTGGGCACACGTCCAGGGGCTGCACACAGGCTCGCTGTGAGGACAGGTGGAGAAACCATGGAGAAAGATGCACGCTCATTCCCAACCCTCTCCCACCCCCAGGACTACTGAAGATTTCTTTAAATTTGCAATTTTAATTCATAGACGATCTACTGATATTTAAGCATCTGGGTTTGTCTTTCACATAGTCACGGTCATGGGCTAAGAAGCTGGTGGATACCGCTGTGTTCCAATGTTAAACAGCAGAATCGTACTGCAAACTGCAGCGGATCAGTCATTGAAATTCACCCTCTTAATGATTGTCATTTAGGTGTCTAGACAAGATCGCTGATAACCACCCTCCCTCTTCAGCTCCTCTGAAGACTGTGAAGTGCTCTGGTTTGTGTAATAGTTTCCAGTAACTTCGACCTTTTTAGAGGAAGAAGCAGAGATTAATGAGCCACATGAAAACACTAATTTGCATATATTAGAGATGATGAAAAATGTTAATGGTTTAAACAAAGCTAACCTACAAGATTAAGAATAGCAAAGGAAATTTTAAGGGTAAAGACTCCACATGAGTTTTTGGCAGTTGACTGGAAACCATGTACTTCCCTGTGCATTAGGAGAGGAGCTGGAGGCCATGGAGCTAGTAGGAGAGGGTATCTCATTATGGACTGAATGTCTGTTTCTCTCCCCCACCCCCACTCCCAAATTCATATTGAAATCTTAACATCCACTATGATGGTTGTAGGAGGTAGAGCCTTTGGGAGATGTACTAGTCAGCTTTGCACAACTGTAACAAAATACCTGAGGTAATTAATTTATAAAGAAAAAAGGTTTATTTTGGCTCATGACTCTGAAGTTTCCAGTCCAAGAGAGAGAGTTTTCATTACTTTGGGCCTTTGGCAAGGGCAGTATGACATGGTGGGAGTGTGTAGCAGAGCAAAGGGCTCACCTCATGAACTGGGAAGCAGTAGAGAGGAAGAGAAAGAGACCAAGGTCCCACAATTCCCTGTGCAGGCATGCCCCCTGCAACCTGAGGGCTCCCACTAGGCCCACCTTATAAAGGTTCCACTACATCCCACTAGCACCATCCTGGGCACCAAGCCTTTAACACATGGTCCTTTGGCAGACACCACTCATATTCAGACCATGTTTATTTATACAGCAAGAAGGATTAGGCCCTGAGAGTGCAGCCCCATGATAGGGTTAGTCTGCTTATGAGAAAGACCCCAAGAGAGCTGTCTTGCCCTTGTAGAGTCAGAGAAGCATGATCTTCTTTCCTCCCCATGACAAGCGTCAAGTGGCTATTCCTTTCACAAGAGAAAAACATAACAAGTTTATTTAATTAAAGTTTTATGTGACATGGGAGCCTCAGACATGAAGACCCACAGACCCAGGGAAATGATGTGTTTTGATGCTTAGGTCTGATGAAGATGGACGGCTGTGTAGAAATGGGCCTGGACAGAAAACTCCGATTTGATGGTGACGGACTGTGTGGGTGGGGGTGGCAGCAATTCTGCTTTGTGGGAGAGACAGGCGGGAGACAGGAGGACAGCTGAAGGTCAGAGATGTTTTGCTTCTGAGACTTTCCAATGTCCTCGGTTCAAAATTCACAGCATGCCAAAGTGCCAGATGTTGGGGTGTGCTTTCCCGAGCCCCAACACTTCTCTCTGCCATGTGAGGATACAATAGGAACTATTCCAGAACCATGAGGTAGACATTTCCCTGGTTTGTAAGCCTCCCAGTCTGTGGTGCTTTGTTACAGCAGCTGGAATGGACCAGGACACCTCTAACCTCAGACCCGGGGAAGCCCCCAGCTTGCTCCTTAGAGCGGGGGACACTGAGTCAGTGGCCCAGCTTCAGCAAGGCCCTGATCCCTCCTCTGCCCACTCTCCAAGACCTAGAGGACTAAATTGCAATGTGTTCAAGTTCTCTGCCAACTGTACGGTGCTCCAAAAAATGTTCAGAAGCACAGGCCCAGGGTCAGGGCAGATTGACCAGAGGAAGCCTGCTGAGATGAACGGTCTGTGGCTTCTGAAAAGAATTCAAAAAGGAAATCTCCAGGCCTTGGGGGAGGCTTGCCAGCTCACCCTTGCCTCCATGGCAGTAAAACGGCCTTCAGGCCCTTTGTTCTGAGGTGGTGCACCACCCTGCCCTCTTGGGGACCTGGGCTTGTTCGGGCAGTTACCGCTGCACAGAACGCGCATCAGGGTGTCCTAGCAAACAAGGCAGTGACACAGCTCTGCCTGGGAAAGCCCGTTCCCCTGGAGCACATCTGTGGATCCTGAGGGACACCTGTCTCTGGAAGGGTCCCTTCCTCCTGGACATGAGAATGCAGGAGAGTTTGGGCTTCATGTTTCCTGATAGTCAGGCAGCCAAGAATGCAGAGGGGCCCCTGCCCTGCCAATCACCTGAGGCCCTAACCCTGCCTCCGCCTGCGGTCCCGTCCAACCTCCCAGCCTCCCAGCCCTGCCTGCCTCAAGTCTGCTGCTCTGTGATGACCCAGGGGATGTCCCATCGGCTCCCTTCTCAAAGGCTTCCTGGCTGGCAGCTGAGGCCGTCTGTAGCAGGTCTTCGTTGGCTTTGCCACCCTGACCTTGGATCGTCCTCTCCCGAGGGAACAGCTGACCCTGGCCTCTCGCTGGGTGGGGTCGAGTGCTTGTTTTAGTCCATCTTGCTGGTTCTTTTTCTCTTTGGAATTTCTTCTTTTCAAGCTGCTTGTTTCTCACACTTGGCTTCATCTGATGTCACTGTTCCTAGTTAGTCCTCTCTTCTTTGTGTTCCAGGTGGGTATATTGGTTTATCAAACAAATTGTCCCCCAAGGGATACTACTAAATACCTTCCCCGCTTTTTGAAAGCAGTATGAACACATGTATTAACACTTTACGTAACCGAGTTGAAAGCTAATTTCCTCTTGAGTCTGTTGGCCACTTCTGGGTTGCTGTGTTTCAAGAGAATGTCATGCGCTCCCGAGGCAGAGCCCACGATGGTGACTGAAAATTCTCCACTGCTACGGTGAACCTGTGTGCCAACAGAGCTCTGTGTAGTTACACGGCACTTCTGAGGTTTAATTAGGTGGAAAAGAAATTGGGACAGACTCCATCTCCAAACCATCTCTTAAAATGCGCTTTCCCTGCTCCAGCCTCTGCAAATTTGGGTCCTGACATGAAAGGGCAAGGAAGGGCTGCGGTGCACGTGCAGCAGGCAACTCTTCAGAAACACAGGCGCCCACAGAGGAGGATGCTGAGGGTCTGGGCGGCAGTTGCAGCCTCTAGAAGTGGGTAGGGGGCGAGAGCAGGGATGCCTGGGAGGGGTGTGTGAAGGCGGAAGCTGCTGCTCCCTGGGGAGGCCCCCTTCTCCCTGCTCTAGGCCAACAGCCAACTGCAGGAGCTCCTGGCAGGCCTCCGGCAGGGTTGGAGGCTTCTCTGCTGCCTACACTGCCTGTGTGGTCCCATCAAGTTCCTCACTCTTTCTAGCCCACTTTCTCACGTGCGGGTTGTTGAGAGGATCAGAAGGGGCTGGAGGTCACTAGCTTTGTGAAGTGTCAGCTTATTATTAAGCCAGAATGCCGAGCGCCCCTGGGCTCACTGCACTCTCCACCCCCATCTTAGTGAATCCTGGGTCCCAGGGCTTCTCTGGCACTTCCCTCAAGCCAGCTAGCGTGTTCCCACCTCTCCCTGCTCCGTCCCCAGGGCCTCATCTGATTCCAGCTGCCACCATGGCCCCTTCTGCTGACCGGAAAGGACCCGAGGCAGGGAGTTCCAGCTAAGCCAGGTGATGGAAAGGCTAGGTGGGTGGAAGACCGGGAAAGGAAGGGGACTTGAGGGGACAGAGCAGGCCAGGAGGGCTGAGGCACCGGCCAGACGGGAAGAGGAAAGCCGTCCCAGCAGCAAGCAGGGGCGCAGGCTGCGAGAAGAGGGCCAACTTGCTGCGCCCAGTCCGCCCCAGAATGCGTGCGCCCGGGCTCCGGCACCTGTGGGTTGCACGCAGCCCCAAGGCAACTGCTTCTGGACCTTTAGTCACCTGCTGGGTCTCCACACCCACGACCGCAGGGCATTTCTGGACTTACCACAAGAATTCGAGCTACACAGAGGCAGGGGCTTTCTGGAAACCCGATGTCTCACCCCGTCTTAACCCCGGAATGGAGGCAGTCCATGATCCACGGTAGGTGCTCCGTGCCTTTTTGATGGTCAAGGCAGCCTGCCGCTGTTCACCCACCCTGCGAAGCTCCCTGGTGGCGCGGGGCGACCTGCGAGCTGAGCTGCGGCAGAGTGACAGATGCCACCCTTCAGTCCTCTCCAGTGCTGCCAGACCCCACGCCCGCAATGCCCTGCCTATGCCTCTCATTTTGAAGGTGCCAGTTTCTTCCAGTGACTAATGGCTTAGCCTCCTAGTTCTGTTCAAGAAAAGGCATTTTCTACTCCAGCTGGAATCCTTTCCAAACCCAAACATGCCACCTGGGGACGCATCCTGCCACGTTCAGATGCAGACAGTCTTGATGAACATAACCACGACCCCAGACTTAAGAGCTCGAGACTTCCTTCGTCGTCACCTCTGCACCGGTGCTGGCTGATGAGTCACTAATGCTACTGTGGCTGATCTCATCTAGTCAGCGACAGTGAATAATGAAGAATGCGTACCTTAGGAACAGACATGCTGAACTTTAAAAAATTTTGCTAATCATCACTTTTACCACTTTTGTGAGGTGCTAATAGCTTTTCAGTTAAATAAATGGACCATTTGATACAAAAATGTTGAGAAAGTGTAATTTTTAGATTTCTGTGTAATTGGTTTGAGAACTTGAAATGAACCCACTATAAGACTGGACCAAAAAGGGCATGGGCACAGCCTAACAACTTAGCCTTGCCAGGCGGCATCAGTCCCTACACACACAATACGATAGTGCTCAGAATCCCTGCCCTCCATGGCCACGGTTCTAGGATACCTCTTCCCCCGTGCCACAGGGTTCTGTCAGGAGAAATGTGTAGTGTTCCGTACAGAGACAAGTTCCCAACCACAGCATAACTGAACAGAAAGGTTGTGATATTTTATAATGGAATTCTACTGCTTGAATAGCTGCACAAGCCTGAAGCCATATTTCTGTAATAATTATCATATCTTTGAGAACTTTCTGCACCATCGGTGAGAAAACAGAATTCCAAATTACCAAACAAAATCATCTTGAAAACCTAGTTTCTTCTGAGCCAATTTACTCTTCTCTAAGGCTGCCTGCTGATAAAAGGTGGCACATGGATTCTGGCATAACAATATAGTGCTTGGCCTCCTCAAATTACCCACCGTTCTGCAAGGAACAAAGATGTCTCAATTCCACAGCTCTAAGCCCTTCCAGTGCATCACAGAACCCACTCTATTAAAAATAAAGGAAAACCGAGAACAGTCCCCAGGATGCCGAATAGGTCCCTGACCCACCATGTTCCTCTCAGCTCCCCTTCCCTTTAAGATAAGGACACAATTTGTCTGCTGTGACCACCTGCAGTCTGCCAGCATATCGACGCGTTTTTTGAGTGCAGATTGCTCACTGTCAGGCGCCTATCATCCACCATTTACCTGCCTCTCGCCTGTCCATCGCCTGCCTTACACCTATCCATCACCCAACGCACAAGGTTTACCTCCCGATCGTCCCACAACAGTTAGCAAACTGATCACCGACCACCAGTGGAATACCAGCTGCCTGCTGTTGCCTGGAAGTTCTCCGTCACAGTACATGCAGGTTTGATTACATGTGGCTGCCGCCATTTTGAGACAACAGCCAGGCCCCGTAGGACCCCTGGCCAGACTGACTGAGCCCCGTCTCCAGGATCCTTCAGCCCGATCGATCACTCCCTGCCTCTGGAGCCCTCACATCAACGGACTGCTCCCTGCCGCCAGGAACCCCAGACCAACTGACTGCACCCTATCACCGGGACCCCAGACTGACTGATTGCACCCGGCCTCCAGGACCTCCTGCTGACCACGGCCAACCCTGAGCTGCAGCTCCCCATTTGCCAACACATTTGGAAGCCAGAGTGGCCATCTTGGATAATCCTGGAAGCTGGAGCTTTGATCTTCAGGTGGGGCAAAACCCATCCTGAGACACCTGCTGGAGGCTTGAAGCTCATTGTCAGGTACCTCTCATACATCAGGCTACTGAACTGTGGGAGGTTTCATTACTATATGACTGTAGATTGTAGATTTTCTCTTTTCTCCTTATTGAAAAAATTTAAGTTTTTACTTCTTTACTTTTCTTGCTCTCTTTTCCTTTTGTTTACCTGTTCCCTCAGAGTCTCTTTCTCCCTTTTTGGCATGCTAACATCCAATTTCTTTTGATTACACTCTCACCCTTTCTATTATCTAGAACTTCTGTATATTCTTTTCTTATCCCATTAACAGCCACATTCTACATCTCTCTGCATCCTCTTTGTCCTCCATTAGAAACTACAGACCTTATTGCAAATCTGTTTGTTTTACTAAAGATAATATTTGAACTCATTCTGTTTATTATGACAATTTTGTTTTTGTCCTCATATGGGCTATTTGGTCTAGGATTGCATAGTGTCTGAATTGGGCACTGCTAATATTGATCTCCCCTTAAAGAAAGGGTTTTAGAAAGCTATAGGGCCACTATAAGCCTATAGGGGGAAATCTGCAATACCCCAGATCTGCACTGCTAGAGGGGAAGATACATGAACAACATGAAAAAACAAGGGAAGAAAATGATCCAAACAAATCTAGATTCTATATTAATAGAATCCAATGACAGTATGTTAGAAGAAATGTCAGAAAAGGACTTCAGATTACACATGATTAAGATGATTCGCAAAGCAAAGGATGAGATAAGAGAGCAAATGCAGGCAATGAATGATAATACCATTAAGCTGAAAGAGCAACTGCAGGAAGCAAAAGATCATTTCAACAAAGAGATAGAGATTCTCAAAAAAAACCAAATGGAAATCCTTGAAATGAAGGAAACAATAAACCAAATAAAAAACTCAGTGGAAAGCATCACCAAAAGACTAGACCACTTGGAAGACAGAACGTCAGACAATGAAGACAAAATATTTAATCTTGAAAATAAAGTTGTCCAAACAGATAAGATGGTAAGAAATCATGAACAGAATCTCCAAGAACTATGGAACATCATGCAAAGATCAAATTTAAGAATTATTGGGATTGAGGAAGGCACAGAGATATAAACCAAAGGAATGAACAACTATTCAATGAAATAATATCAGAAAATTTCCCAAACCTGAAGAATGAAATGGAAAATCAAATACAAGAGGCTTACAGAACACCAAATGCACAAAATCACAATAGGTCCACACCAAGGCACATTATAATGAAAATGCCTAACATTCAAAATAAAGATAGGATTTTGAAGGCCGCGAGAGAAAAGCATCAGATTACACACAGGGGGAGACCAATACAGATAGCAGCCGACTTCTTAACCCAGACTCTAAAAGCTAGAAGGGTCAGGAACAACATATTTCAAGCTCTGAAAGAACATGATTGCCAACCAAGAATCCTATACCCAGCAAAACTAACCTTCAGATTTGAAGATGAAATAAAATCCTTCCATGATAAACAAAAGTTAAAAGAATTTACAAATAGAAAGCCTGCACTACAGAATGTTCTCAACAAAATATTCCATGAGGAGGAAATGAAAAACAACAATGGAGGTCAGCAAAGGGGGGAACTACCTTAGAGAAAAACCACTCAAAGGAGAAAGCAAGCCAACTTAAAAACAAAAATAAGCCAAATGACTGGGAATACAAATCATATCTCAATAATAACCCTGAACGTTATGGCCTAACCTCATCAATCAAAAGACATAGACTGGCAGAATGGATTAAAAAGAAAGACCCAACAATATGCTGCCTGCAAGAGACTCATCTCATAGAAAAAGACATCCAAAGACTAAAGGTGAAAGGATGGGAAAAAACCTACCACACACATGGACTCAGTAAAAAAGTGGGGGTTTCCATCCTTATATCAGATAAAGTGGACTTCAAGCCAAAGTTAGTCAGAAGGGATAAAGAAGGACATTTCATACTACTTAAGGGAACCATAAATCAGGAAGACATAATGATAGTAAATATTTATGCCCCAAACAATGGTGCATCCTGTACATCAAACAAATCCTTCTCAATTTCAGGAATCACACAGACCACAACACAATAATTCTAGGTGACTTTAACGCACCGCTGTCACCACTAGATAGATCTTCCAAATAAAATCCAACCAAAGAAACCACAGAACTCAATAACACAATCAATAACCTAGACTTAATAGACATATATAGAATATTCCATCCTTCAACGAGTGGATTCACTTTCTTCTCAGCAGCACATGGAACCTTCTTGAAAATAGACCATGTGTTATGCCACAAAGCAGCCCTTAGGAATTGCAAAAAAATAGATACCGCCTTGTGTTCTATCAGATCATAATGGACTGAGAATAGAAATCAATAACAAAATAAAAAACAGAAATTACTCCAACACTGGAGACTAAATAATATGTTATTGAATGAAACATGGATAACAAAAAACATCAGGGAGGAGATAAAAAAATTCTTAGAGGTCAATGAGAACGACGATACAACATATCAAAACCTCTGGGACACTATGAAAGCGGATACGGTACTAAGAGGAAAATTCATTGCATGGAGCACATTCCAGAAAAGAATGAAAAGTCAACAACTAAATGACCAACATTACAGCTCAAAGCCCTACAAAAAGAATAGAATAGCAGCAAAAGTAGTAGAAGACAGGAAATAATTAAAATCAGAGCTGAAATCAATGAAATTGAAACAAAAGAAACAATTCAAAAAATTGACAAAACAAAAAGTTGGTTATTTGAGAAAGTCAACAAAATAGACAAACCCTTAGCCACACTAACAAAGAGAAGGAGAGAGAAGACTTAAATTACTAAAATTTGTGATGAAAAAGGAAATATCATGACAGACACCACTGAGATACAGAACATAATGAGAAGCTACTTTGAAAATCTGTATTCCAACAAAATAGAAACTACCAAAGACATTGACAAATTTCTAGAGACACATGCTCCTCCCAAAATGAACCAGGAAGACATACACAATTTAAACAGATCAATATCAAGCAATAAAATAGAAGAAGCCATTAAAAACCTACCATCCAAGAAAAGCCCGGGACCAGACGGATTCTCAGCTGAGTTCTACAAGACCTTCAAAGAAGAACTCATTCCAATACTTCTCAAAGTATTCCAGGAAATAGAAAAGGAGAGTACCCTACCAAACTCATTCTATGAAGCTAATATCACCCTCACACCTAAACCAGGCAAAGACACATCAAGGAAAGAAAATTTTAGACCAATATCCTTGATGAATATAGATGCAAAGATCCTTAACAAAATATTGGCAAAACGTATCCAAAAACATATTAATAAAATCGTGCACCACGATCAAGTGGGGCTCATCCCTGGAATGCAAGGATGGTTTAACATCTATAAATCAATAAACGTAATCCATCATGTCAATAGACTTAAGGATAAGAATCATATGGTTATTTCAATTGACACAGAAAAAGCGTTTAACAAAATACAACACCCCTTCATGCTCAAAACACTAGAAAAAATAGGGATAGTAGGAACATACCTGAACATTGTAAAGGCTATTTATGCTAAGCCCATGGCCAACATCATTCTTTTTTTTTTTTTTTTTTTTTTTTTTGGGTGCTGGGGATCAAACCCAGGGCCTTGTGCTTACAAGGCAAGCACTCTACCGACTGAGCTATTTCCCCAGCCCCCCAACATCATTCTTAATGGAGAAAAACTGAAACCATTTCCTTTAAAAATGGGAACAAGACAGGGATGTCCTCTTTCACCACTTCTATTCAACATTGTCCTCGAAACTCTAGCCAGAGCAATTAGGCAGATTAAAGAAATTAAAGAGATATGAATAGGAAAAGAGGAACTTAAGTTGTCACTGTTTGCTGATGACATGATTCTATATTTAGAGGATCCAAAAACCTCCTCCAGAAAACTTCTAGACCTCATCAATGAATTCAGCAAAATAGCAGGCTATAAAATCAACATGCATAAATCTAAAGCATTTTTATACACAAGTGATGAAACATCTGAAAGGGAAATGAGGAAAACAACTCCATTTGCAATAGCCTCAAAAAAAATTAAAATACTTGGGAATCAATCTAACCAAAGAGGTAAAAGATCTCTACAATGAAAATGACAAAACATTGAAGAAAGAAATTGAGGAAGACCTTAGAGGATGGAAAGATCTCCCATGTTCTTGGATAGGCAGAATTAATATTGTCAAAATGGCCATATTACCAAAAGTGCTATACAGATTCAATGCAATTCCAATTAAAATCCCAATGATGTACCTTACAGAAATAGAGCAAGCAATCATGAAATTCATCTGGAAGAATAAGAAACTCAGAATAACTAAAGCAATCCTTAGCAGGAAGAATGAAACGGGGTATCGCAATACCAGAACTTCAACTATACTACAAAGCAATAGTAACAAAAATGGCATGGTATTGGCACCAAAATAGACAGGTAGATCAATGGTACAGAATAGAGGACATAGACACAAACCCAAATAAATACAATTTTCTCATACTAGACAAAGGTGCCAAATTATGCAATGGAGAAAAGATAACCTTTTCAACAAATGGTGCTGGGAAAACTGGAAATCCATTTGCAACAGAATGAAACTAAACCCCTATCTCTCACCCTGCACAAAAATCAACTCACAATGGATCAAGGACCTTGAAATCAGACCAGAGACCCCGCATCTTATAGAAGAAAAAGTAGGTCCAAATCTTCACCTTGTTGGCTTAGGATCAGACTTCCTTAACAGGACTCCCATAGCACAAGAAATAAAAGCAAGAATCATCAACTGGGATAGATTCAAACTAAATAGCTTTCTCTCGGCAAAGGAAACTATCAGCAATGCGAAGAGAGAGCCTACAGAGTGGGAGAAAATCTTTGCCACTCATACTTCAGATAGAGCGCTAATTTCCAGAATATATAAAGAACTCAAAAAACTCTACATGAAGAATACAAATAATCCAATCAACAAATGGGCTAAGGATATGAACAGACGCTTCACAGAAGAAGATCTACAAGCAATCAACAAACATGAAAAAATGTTCACCATCTTTAGTAATAAGAGAAATGCAAATCAAAACTACCCTAAGATTCCATCTCACCCCAATTAGAATGGTGATTATCAAGAATACAAGCAATAATAGGTGTTGGAGAGGATGTGGAAAAAGGTATGTTGAGAGCAGGGTGGTATCTGTGCTGCTAACTGTCTCAAGGACAAACAGGACTGCTGGGCCCCTGTGCTTACCAAGGTTGTTAAGAGATATTTGTCCGAGGAATGTGCGGTTGCCTGGAGACCTTATCTGTCAAGGACAGGAGCGGGGCTTAGCCCCGACTCATCTCCTGCATAGTTCACCCCTTCCCTCCTCCCTTCTTCCACTAGGACCGTTCAGTTCTGGCAGGACCCAGTGAGAATCAAATAGATTGGCCGGACCCAACCAGAGGAGGACTAATGTTTAGCTGTTCAAATGTTAACCAATTAAAAGAACACTGTAAAACTGCTTACCTTTCATTATAAAAACCCTGCTGACGAGGGCTCGGGGCCTCTCTTAGCATCACCAGTTAAGGATGCAGAGGACCAGGCTAATAAATGACTCTTTGTTGCTTGCATTGATCGTGGTCTCTGGTGGTCTTTGCGGGGTCTCGAGCACAACAGGTACACTCATACATTGCTGGTAGGGATGCAAATTAGTGCAGCCACTCTGGAAAGCAGTGTGGAGATTCCTTAGAAAACTTGGAATGGACCCACCATTTGACCCAGCTATCCCACTCCTCAGCCTATACCCAAAGGACTTAAAATCAGCATACTACAGAGATACAGCCTCATCAATGTTCATAGCTGCTCAATTCACAATAACCAGACTGTGGAACCAACCTAGATGTCCTTCAGTTGATGAATTGATAAAGAAACTGTGGTATATATATATATATACAATGGAATATTACTCAGCTATAAAGAATAATAAAATTATGGCATTTGCAGGCAAATGGATGAAATTAGAGAATATCATGCTAAGTGAGATAACCAATCTCAAAAACCAAAGGATGAATGATCTCACTGATAAGCGGATGATGACACATAATGGGGGTGGGAGGGGGGGCAAGAATGGAGGAAGGAGGGACTGTATAGAGGGAAAAGAGGGGTGGGAGAGGTGGGGGGAAGGAAAAAATAACAGAATGAATCAAACAACATTACCCTATATAAATGTATGATTACCCAAATGGTATGCTGTTAACTCCATGTACAAGCAGAAACAACATGTATCCCATTTGTTTACAATAAAAATAAATTAAAAAAAAAAGAACGATTATACACTCTGGGCCAAGCTGTTGTCTCCACAGATCCTTTTTTTTTTTTTTTTACAATATCTTTATTTAATTTTTTTTTTTTTTTTATTTCTATGTGGTGCTGAGGATGGAACCCCGTGCCTCATATGTGCCAGGCAAGTGCTCCACCACTGAACCACACCCCCAGCTCTCCACAAATCCTTCTAATAGTCTATTTTTATCAATATGTGAATGGATTTGGAAACCCTTTCATCTCCTATGACATTTTGCTTCCAATATGATCCACTTACTTGTCCCTCAGTCTTCCTTTTATGGAGTCTGTAAAGGCTGCCCAGCCAGTGCAACGTCTGACGCTAGAGCACTCCACTTCCCGACCCTGGGTGCTGCGCCTCTGTTCACACTCCCAGCTCTTGGACAGGCTGCCTTCTCTTCCAGAAAGTTCTCTCTGTTCCTTGAGTCCAGCTCCTGCTGGTTCTCCAGAATTCCTTGTGGACTTCCCTGATGCCCAGTCACATCTGGATGTGGCTCCTTACCAACCCTGTCCCGTCATCCTGCATTTCCCCAAATCCACAGGTGCCACCCAGCACTCTGAACCGACTCAGTCGTCCGCCTGTATCGCCGTGGACCTGTAACTCCGAAGACAGGCGGCATGGAAACGACTATGGTGTCCTGGGTGTCTAGCGGGTTGCCTACTCATGGTGGGGGCTTAACGAATACTTACAGAACGAACACATGAAAAATTTGACAGTAAGTGAGCTGTCCTATAATAGGATCCTCAAGTTCAAAGTAAAATACTTAAGAAAATAACATCTAATGAAGTATTTTAAATATGAAATAATTACAAAGTCAATCAGCATATACCCACTCTTAATTTAAGCCAAGTTTGTTCTACTTGTTTAATAGAGTTGGCTAAATAGAAACTCAAATAAGTGCTTGTTAATTATACTAATTAACAAATGGCTGTCTTAAAACATGAGCTATGTAAAACCAAGTTAAAACGTGAAGTGGCTATGTGCGTGCAGTAAGCACATCATCAGTAGGCAGCTTCTCGGAGGGCTAGTGTGTGCTGCCCCAGTTACCTGGGGGTTTCTCTGAGTGTCCAGGATCCCCAGTGCAGCCCCTCTGGGCCGGCAGGCAGGGGGAAGGAGTCCTACTTCATACTCTCTGCTCTTAGCAATGCACAACTGAAGTCCTAGAGCCAGCAAAGGAAGGAGATGTCACTCCCTGCCACCATGTGAGGCTCTACGGGGGAGCTCAGATGTATGAAGAGCCGGCAGAAGAAGTCTCAGATGTCCGCCTACTTCACTCTCTATTTTGACTCAGGAACTTTATTTACCCAACTTGTCCCAAGGCACTTATTTCAATATCCCTGGAATTTATATTTCAGCTGAAAGGTTATTTCCTTAGATAAACTTCCCCAAATTTCCTTACCTTAACATCCTCTCAGAACCATTAGACTTCTACATTTTGGGGGATAATTTGATTCATCTGTCGAAATTTCTCCAAAACTCTAGAACTCAAGCTCTCTGGTGACAGGCACTATGTCTGGTTTTGTTTCCCCCACATCCTCAGGGCCTGGTATAGAACTTTTCAAATAGTATGTACTCAAAGAGTCAGAGACGCACTAGGTGAATGGGCACAGAAGCCACTTTTCCCTAAAGGTTGAGTTTAATATATTCAAACTTCCATTTGGGTGGCTTTGAAAGACAATAGGAACAGACGTCACTCCACACAAGTGTGAAGACATCTAACATAAACACTCCTTACAATAAAGCTATACCCAATGGCTATCCAGTGAGAATGAATGTAAATGAATACCCAATGAGAAATTTAAGTCTCATAATGTCAGGGATTAACCTGGGAATTCTAGAGAACTTCAAGCCATGCTCTTGATTTACTTAAGCATTATGGTGGTACACCAGGCACTTGGCAGAAACAAAAAACAGGTTCTTGTGTTATTCATACAAATAATTTTTCAAGTATCATGACAAACACGTAGTTAAAAATAAAGGCTCACAAGGAAATATCACACCATAAGCATAAACCAGTTGAAACAACAGATAACAAATACAGACCCTCAAAAACTTAAGGTGTTATTAGTTCATCAGAGAGTACGGTGTGCCTGGAAATTTGGAAATATACTTCTACAATTCTTTATGATAGGAATTAGAATATATTTGGAGCCAAAGGACAATGAAAATATTATATGTCAGAAGTTACTGTAAAATGGTGCAACCACTGGAAAAAATATTTTGGCAGTTCCTCAAAAACTTACAAGAGCTAACCACCATTCTGACCTATGATTCCACCCTGAGGTATGCACCTACGAGAACTGAAATACACAAATGTTCATGACACAAAAAATTGTAAAGAACCCAAATGTCCATCAGCTTATGAATGAATAAACAAAACATGGTCATTTGTACAATAGATATTATTCATCCATAAAAAGGAATGAAGTTTTGATATGTGCTAAAACATGGCCGAACCTCAAAAATATTGTGCTAAATGAAATAACTCAGACACAAAAATCCATGTTGTACAATTTCATTTATATGAAAAACCTAAAGCAAGTAAATTCATGGCAAGAGACAGTAAATTTATAGTTTCCAGGGACTTGGAGGAAGGAGGAAGGCAGAGAGGCTGTTAACAAGTATGGGATTTTTTTTTTTTTTTTGTACCAGGGGATTTAACCCAGGGGCACGCAACCACTGAGCAACATCCCCAGCCCTTTTTTATACTTTATTTAGAGATGGGATCTTACTAAGATGCTGAGGCTGACTTTGAACTCGTGATCCTCCTGCCTCAGCCTCCCAAACTGCTGGCATTAAGGTGTGTGCCATCATGCTCTGCTGGGATATCTTTTTGTGGTGATGAAGATGTTCTGAAATTAGGTAGTGGTGATGGCTCCTCAATGTTATAAATATGTTAAAACTACCAAATTGCATAACCAAAAGGGTAGTTTTCATATTATGTGAATTATATCTCAATTTTTAAAACTTTGTGGGATACAGTCATGCAAAAGAAAATGTATAGATTTAAATGAATAAAAAATAATTAAATGATTCTTACTAGTTTGCTAGAAGAATACTCTCAAGTTATTCTTACTAGGAAGAATTCTTACTGTACTCACCTCATAAAGATATGCTTGAACATACCTGCAAGAAGTTCTAACCTATGAAAATACAGTAGCTGGGCACAGTGGTGCACACCTGTAATCCCAGCAGCTTGGGAGGCTGAGATGGGAGGGTTGAGAGTTCAAAGCCAGCTCCAGAAACTTGAGGTACTAAGCAACTCAGTGAGACCCTGTCCCTAAATAAAGTACAAAACAGGGCTGGGGATGTGGCTCAGTGGTTGAGTGGTTTTGAGTTCAATCCCCTGTACCCACCCCCACAAAAAAGAAAATACAACAAATTTTGAAAGAATCATGAAGAATTCTAGAAATGAATAATAAAATAACTGAATTAAAAACCAGATGGGATGATTTTACAATAGACTAGACACAGTTGAAGAGAGAATTATTTAACTGGAAGGTAGGTTGGAAAACAATTGCCCTTATTCATGTGATATGTTGAAGTATTTGGTGGTGAAATGTTACAATGTCTGAAACTTATTTTCAAATGGCTTGGCAAAATATGTTTGTGCATCTGTATGGATGTATGCCTATATACAATGTGTTTATGGACATAAACATGTTTAGCAAGAGAGGAGCTAAATCAAACATGGGAAAAACGTCAACAACTAGTGAATCTAGGAGAAGGGAACACGGAGTTCAGTGTTCAACTGTGCAGTCTTGGCTTCCAAATGCCACACACTGTTTTGCTCCTACCTCAGTGGTGGCTTTCCTCAGCCTCCTTAATTGGTTCTTCAACTTCTCTCCACTATGATCCTCACTTCTGTAGTGACTTCATCAAGTCACACAGCTTTAAATAACAACCAGACACTAACTCCCAGCTTCCACTGTAGACCTCTCTGAAACACAACTTTCACATCTAGGTCCAGCTGGCTAGTAAAAAATACCTGAAATTAACAAATCCCAAAGGGAAGATCAAAATTTTCTCTACCCGTAGCCTTCTTCAACTCAGTTGTGGGGGTATCATCTTGAATTTTAGTTTCTCTGTCCTATGCCTTGACTGCATCCTTGACTCCTTGAATCCCAAAGCTAATCCTGCTCACCTTCATGATGCCCTCCCCATTTCTTAAGTATCAGCTCCTCTCTGGATGCTTGCGATATCTTTCTAAGTGGTTTACTTGCCTCACTCCCTGTCCCTTGCACCACTTCCCCTGCCAAAGCCAGGGATCATTTAGAATATATATCATAGCATGTCATTGTGTACCCTAAACCCACTATAATTCTTAATTCACAGAAGGTCAAATCTTCAAGAGCCCATATCATCTGGTACCATGCCTGCTCTTTGCTCTATGACCCCAAATCTCCTAATACTGTCCCCCTGTTCACTTCACTCCAGCCACTCTGGGATCCTTGCCACATATCCTCCCATCATCTTGGGGTCTTTGCACTGCTGGTTCCCACGATGCCTGACCTGATATGCATGATGAAAACCAGTTTCTGTGTTACTGGGAGAAGGACCCAGGCATTAGTATAGTCTAAAAATATTCCATGTTTCTTTAAAATGATCAGGGATTATTTTAGCCTTGAGTTGGTAATTGTTGATGGGAACGCAGGGCCTATTGCACTATTGTTTCAAATATTAGACAAAATCAAAGCTTCTGTGGTGATTCTAATGTGCAGCAGGGTTGGGAATCACTAGTCTAGAATCCCCAAACTAGGTCATTTTGTCATAAATAATTGAGACATTTCTATTTGAAATACTGTCTTAATGAATTAAAAAGATATACATAAGGTGAAAAAAATCAAATTTATTTTCTGAACTAGAAGAAGAAAAAAGTACGTGCTTGAATTCACTTTGAAATGTATATTAACCACAAGGACCTGTCCCACATCCTACTTTTCTCAACTTAGCTCTCAACACTGTGACATCTGAAAGAAGAAAAGGGAGCTTTCTGGCCCTTGGTTTGTAGGACTTGAAACTTGCAAGGGAACATGTGGAAGGTATGCTCCAAATCCGGGCCTCCCAGGTCACAGCAGAGGTGTGGTAACAGTGGAGCTCAGACAGCTGGATAAGGGGAGGCTTCTGACCACTCACTTATCCAAAAGCTCTTAAAGAGTTATTTTCACTTTGAAGTCTTGCCACAACTTTCCCTAATGCTTACCTAATTTTGAGGTAAAGAAATTCTTTTCAGTTTCAAATGAACTAGTATCTAAATCTGAAATTATCCAAGTGACTTCTTTCTCTTGAAAAAATAAATGACCCAAATGAATTTATTGGTTTGAAAGATACTTGTTAATAAACCCAGCAAGGAAAAATTAAACCATTCCTTTTTGCCCATGGTAATGGGAATCTAGAAAATGCTAACATAAATTTTTGATACATGGAACCACCGAGTTCTATCAAAATGTCAGTTGAAATGATTAGATTTGATCTGAACTGCCCTCAGAAGACTGTGGGTCCTGCAGAGATCTGCTGGTTTGCAGCCCACCCCCACTCATGCTCATGAGATGGCTACTGATGACACTGAGTTCTTGTATCACCATGCTCAGATCTTCGTGAAGTCTAACTACTGCCCCTTTAACCTCCCCCAGAAGAACTTTAATGGAATTGTTTGCTTCGGGGTCCTCAGGCAAGTCTGTGGTTGGCTGAAAACCAGAACTGGGCACAGAGGGGAAGTGGTCTACATTTTGGGCAGAAAACTCTACCCAGTTACTGCTGGAAATAGGTTTTGTCTTCTTTTTAGCAGAATCAGAATTATCTGGAAGGATGTCCAGTAGATGGAGGTTGTCATTTTCCTCTTCATTGGGAAACAGTGCACCCCTGGGAGCAGAATGGTGTTGGGCCTTGGCTGTCTTGTCTTTATGTTGCAGGGGGGCAGAAGGTGACTGCTGGTGGGACCAAGTCCAGAAGGAAGATCCAGGCAAGTTTGGGGGTACGCAATGAACTGACTTCTCTGGAGGGCCCAAGTCAGGAGGTGACGTGGATAAAGTAGAAAAGGAAGATGTTCCCTCAGAGGTAGTTGGAACTAAAATGCATAAATGAGAAAGATATGTAATATACAAACAGGAGTAATAGCTAGAATAATTCTATAATGCCAAAGCCTACCTAGAAAGTCTCAGTATAAACTACTTAGAATTTCAAATGTTAAATATTCATATAAGCCTTAAAAATCCAAAGCAGGGAACTGAGAAATTCTACTATGTATGTATGTATGTATTGTTGGGATAGATACAATAATACCATGGAAATAAACATAAATAGAATTATCAACATTCGTCTTGACGAATCCTGCCCAACACATTTTTATACAACTGTAAACTTCATCAGAGAAGGTACTAAACCTCTTTCACTGACTGACAGCATTTTAAGCGGCTATTAAAGTAGGAAGTGTAAAAAAGTTGGAACTTAGCCCTTCATCTTTTTTACCCCTGCAGAGATGATGGTGGCAAAATGAACTACCAGCTACTATAAGTATACAAAATTTAGAGAAATTAATCTTTTTCTCTTATGGTCAAATATAGTCAAGACTGGAATCCAACCTATTTGATATCCAGAATACTTTCACACACAGAAATGGTAATTTTCCTCATCAGGAAACTATAAGAAACAAATATTCTCAAACTGTTTTCCATAAAATTAAAGATTTGAGAAAAAGTTGACTTCCTTTCATGCAAAATCATGTTAGATGCTTCCTCTTACATTTCATTATAAATCCTTATTTCCCAAACCATTCTGAGACACAGTGTGTTCCTTAAGATGTTGGACATTTTGTGAAAACAGGGCTTCCTAGTCCAACAGGACTGAGTTCTTGCACATTGTGACTCCCGTGAGGAGATTAACAATGTCCATTAGCACGTTTAAAATTCTGAGAACTCTCCAGTATCTTACTCAAGTGTTTCCTAAACATTCCTAAACACAACTTTTTCTTCTTGCAAAATCTATTTGCACGCCTTTATAGATACATGGTACAAACTGGCAGAATCTGTTTCTCAAGTCTTTGCTACTCACTCTGAACCTGTTACTTTAAAAAGACTTCTTCACTGCACATCATAGAACAGGGAAACAGACGCTCACCTCCTAGCACACATGATTATCTTTATTATTTTATTCATATTCATGTCTCTGCTAAACTAAATTGAAACTCTATAAAAATATGGTCAGGGCAGGTGGCTTACTCTCTATTTATTTGCCATTTTCAAAGCACTCCATGGCCCATCTCCATTTCTCACGCAAAATGCCAGTCATAAGAAACTTTTTCGGGGATGAAACAAGTATTCTCAGCTGGAGTAGCAGCGGGACACAAGAAGGAAGCAGGAACTTCATCAGCGCCTGGTCAAGACAAGCCAGGCACACTTAGGAATCTAGGTCAGGCTAATCCAGCAGACGTTCTGTCCTTGGGTTAAAAAGACGCTTCGAGCCAGTGGGCATGTCAGTGAGGGACGTCTCAAGTACGCGTGTCCTGAGTCACACCGCTGCACGGTGCACTGAGTGTGCTTTGTGTCCAGATCGCAGCTGTCACCTGTGCTGGCTCCCTGCTCCGTGTACCCCATGTCTTTCTCGTTCTCCTTGAGCCTAATTGCAGAGGAGCATGAGCTCTAGGAGTCACTGAAAAGGATGCACGAGAGGCAAAGGCCGGGGACCTTGCCCGTCTGAAAGTGTCTGCCCACCTAACAAAGAATCCCAGGGCAGAAATCCTTTGCTTTCAGAATCCTGAAGGCCACACTTCATCATCATCTTCTTCCCAGCGTTGCTCTTCAGGAGTTGGAATGTTCTAGTTCTGATTTTGTGTCTAAATCCCTTTGTCTCTGAGGTGTCAGGGAATCTCCTCTGTGTGGCTGGGTTCTGAGGCCCCAGGGCTGTGCCCGGGAGTGAGACGATTTTCATTCACTGAGGGCAAGTGGTGGTGGGACTTTCAACTGGCAACTCGTTTCCTTCAGCTTCAAAAAAATTTTCTTCAATAATTTAATCGCACTTATTTTCTCTGTTCTTTCTGAACCTCCTCTTGTTTGACGTCAGACCTCTGAAACTGGTCTAATTTTCCTATTTTTTTCTTTCCTGTTTTCCCTACCTTTGTTTCTTTGCTCCACTTTCTTGGAGATTTTTGTCAACTTTAGCTTCCAATCCCACCACTGAGTTTTTCATTTCTGCTATTATATTTTTAATTTCCAAGACCTATTTTTTTCCTCAGAAATTCTTATAACCCCCTGCTCATGTTTTATGGATAAACCACATTTTATCTCTTTAAGGACATAAAGGTAAGTTTTTTTAAAAAGTCTCGCTTTCTCTTCATAGCATATCTTGCTTCCTCCGAGTTACTTTTCTGTTTGGCCTCACTGTGCCGTGGGAGGCTGTTTCAGATGTCCGGCACTTTTACGAACAATAAAGGGTTAAGCAGCTGAAAGGGAGCTTGGAGAAAGAGCGAGGAGCCTGGGGAAGGGCCACTGCGCTGGTTACTTGCTGGGGAACTACTACTGTCAGCACCTTTGGTTCTTTCCTCCAAGGTCAGTTGGGTTCTTCTGAGAGAACTTCTTCCTCCTGGAGGTAAAGGTCCAGCCACCAGAGTGCATGGAACCAGGAGGGAGGAGGGGCCAAGGCTCAGCACCCAGTTGGCTTGGGGCCACTTGCTCCTGAGGTTTGGTCATGGTACCCTCGCCCTCAGCTGCCCCTAGCATCTCTCACTTCATGGACTCTCTCCAGACTGCCAGCAGCTGGATGGGTGATAGGTATTCAGGGTAATCATTCACCTCTTTGACAAGGTCGCGTCTAAGGATTTAACTGCTTTTCAAATAAATGTTTTCTAATTCTCTTTATTTAGCACCTGCTATGGTTTGAATGTGATTTCTCTCCCACAGATTCAGGTGCTGGAAGCGTGATCCCCAGTGTGTTGATGTTAAAAGGGGGTAGAACCTTTAAGAGGTGGGGCCTAGTGGGAGGTGGTCAGGTCATGGGCAACGCTGCCCTTGGAGGGGATTAATGTGGTTCTCATAGGACCCAGGTCAGTTCCAGAAGAGTGAGTTGTTATGAAAGAGAAAGGCTGACCCCAGAATTCTTCTCTGGCTTCTTGTCTCAGTATGTTATCTTTCCCTTTCACATGTGTCCCTGCAACGATCCCATCCATCGTGTTGTAAAGTTGCCAAGGGGACTGTACCAGAGTCAAGCAGATGCTGGTGCTGCGCTCTTAAGTATTCTAAACTGTGAGCTAAATAAACCTTTTTTATTGATAAAGTATCCAGCCTTAAGTATTTTGTTATATCAACAGAACACAGACTAATAAAGCACTGATGTGGAATAGGATATATAATACCATTTTAAATATAAGGCAAAGGAATCTCAAAAGAGGCTAGAAATATTTCCCAAGATCACAAGACTAAAAAGAAGTAGAAACAGGATTCCAATACAAGTAACTCTTAAAGTGTATGATCTTAACCAGTAGACTCAACTTCCATACCATTCTACTATCTTAGTATTATTTTTACTCTAATAGAGAATTATGTTAAATTCTGGATGTAAAATTTATAAGGCAGGCAACCAGGATGATGAGTGCACTTGACATCCTATTCATAAGGAATGGTTGGCAGATTCACTAATCCTTATACGAAGCAGAATGTGGGAGAAAGAATGACAGACTATGTTGGAAGAGAGTTGCAAAACCTTAGCAATACTTCTGTTTATCCTATTGTGCCTGTTAGAACTGTGATCAACAGATAAAAGGTATAGGAAAACAGGTTTTAGTCCAATTTTTATAAAAGAAAGCTTTCTAATCATCATGGTTTTTCATGCATGAAGCATGCTGCTTTGAGAAATGGTGTTTCTTGACACAGAGTTCACATGCAGACTGAATGACTCTGCAGGGTATTTCACGCATTAGGTGGCAGACCTATATGTCCTTGAATAGACCGCAAGATTCTAGGAACTAAAACATTTTTGCTGGGCACCGTGGTGCATGCCTGTCATCCCAGCAGCTCGGGAGGCTGAGGCAGGAGGATTGTGAGTTCAAAGCCATCCTCAGCAAAAGCAAGGTGCTAAGCAACTCAGTAAGACCCTGTCTCTGAATAAAATTCAAAATAGGGCTGGGGATGTGGCTCTGAGTTCAATCCCTGGTTCCCCCTCAAAATAAATTAAAAAAAAATATTTGCTAGAGTACCAAAAAACTTCTAGAAATAGGAGAACTTTCATTCACTCTGGTCAGAAAGAATTGAAGAAGAAACTTCTAAAACGTAGGTCAAGAGGACAATATTTGAGCTAAATATTAATATAGTGCTATTGTTATGGTTTGGATGTGAGGTGTCCCCCAAAAGCTTATATGTGAGACAATGCAGGACGGTTCAGAGGAGAAATGATTGAGTTGTAAGAATCTTAACCCAATCAGTGAATTAATCCCTGATGGGATTAATTGAAATGGTCAGGTGTGGCTGGAGGAGACGAATTGGGGTGTGGCTATGGGGTATATATTTTATATCTGGGGAATGGAGATTCTCTCTGCTTCCTGATGATGTGAGCAGTTTCCCTCTGCCACGCTCTTCTGCCATGATGTTCTGCCTCACCTGGAGCCCTGAGGAATGGAGCCAGTCTTCTCTGGACTAAGACCTCTGAACCTGTGAGGCCTCAAATAAGCCTTTCCTCCTTTAACATTGTTCTAGTCCGATCCTTTAGTCACAGCAGTGGAAAAGCTGACTAAAACAGATGTATACATGCTACAACTAAAAACCCTGGTATTTAACTTTATGTCAGTGGTTCTGGAATGTAGCAGTGGCATCTGGGAACTTGTTTGAAATGAGGTTTTGTATCTCAGACCTACAAAAATAGACACTGAGGCCTGGGTTCAGAAACCTGAATTTTAACCAGCCTCCAGGTCTCTGAGGCTGAACTTGGAGAACCACTGTTTTCCACTCTGGGTTCGCCTTTCTCTTCCTTCGTGGTCACAACTACTGCCTGAATGGCTTGGCCTCGTCTGTACTTCTGCAGCTCGATTCCCAGGCTGCAGCTCGCTCGTGCTTCTGAAGCCACTTGTCTCTAATTGCTGCACACCAATTTACTTTTGTTTCCAAACACTCCATGGCTGCAACCCACATGTCACACTGCTCTCAGGATGCATCTCTGCACCATTTGGTCCCCCTTCCCTGCCTCCTGCAGAAGTGTCCTGGGCATCTTGCTAAACTTCATCCTTTTCATGGAGTCCACTCAACAGTGGACACGCAGCAAATACCGCAAGTAAGAAGCAAGGATGCTGCATTTTACCATCTCCCCGTGCAACGTCCGCAGGCCTGCTGCCGCGCCGGCTGGAGGATGGCACTGAGCAATTCGTTCCAAATGCTGATGTGTTAGCTTTGACTTTTAAATAATATTGGACCGATTAAGATATTACAGTGTTAGATTTAAAGGGCATTTAGAAGAACTGTGCTCCAAAACTGAAACAATGAATAAACTTATAGAATTATTTAAAAACCCTTGTTTGCTGTAAATATAAAGTTTTTTGAACACAACAAGCTCCTGGCTGGAAAAATACTTTAAACAGTTCACTGTACAATAGAGGGCTTTTAAAAATTCCCCAATTAATCTCTTTCAGTGTTCTAGCTGAATGCAATGACTATCAAGTTAAGTATAATACCAATTATTCTAATTTTGTTCTGTGGCTAAAAATGTAACATTGTACATAAATGTTCACCACAGAATTATTTATAATGCTACAAAGTGGAAACAAGCCCAATTTCCATCAGTTGATAATGGATAAACGAAATGTGTAGGTGTGGACAATGGACATAAAAATGAGTGAAGTACTGAGATATTCTGTGGTATGGATGAACTTCATAGTATGCTTAGCAAAGGAAACCAGACAAAAAGGCCAGAGTGCATGAATGACTGCATTCATGAAATGACAGCACAGGCATAACAGAAACAAGAAGTAGATTGGTGGTTGCCATGAGTTGGGGGGAGGGGAACAGGTATGGGGAGTGACTGTCAATAATGGTGTAGGACCTTTTGAGGTGATGAAAATATTCTGAAATTACTGGTGATGACTGCACAATTCTAAAAATACACCAAAAATACTAAATTATACAGCTTAAATGGGTGCATCTTATAGAATGTGATTTAGATCTCAATTTTGTAAAAAGTGTAACATCTAATAATTTTAATATTACAAATAAGCTACATAAGAGGAATAGATTAAAGAAGCTTCTAAATCACTTATGTCAAATTTTTATTGGGAAAAATGGATTATTGGATTGAAGATGAGTTTTCTCACTTATCTACAAAGTCAATTTGGTTTCTACATTAAAAAAAGCTGGCATCTTTTTCCTAGTGTGCTGGCAGGCAGGAGTCCCTGGGGTGGGACTGAAGCTGCCTGCCCCCCTGCTCTGTAGGTGCTTCCTGGCCAGTCTGGCCAGCAGCTGAGCCTTAGTTGGTACACCACAGAATGGTTTTCTACCCATCTCCTCCTTTCTTCTAGGAAAACTGTTAATTGTTCTGGCTGTGGAGCCTTTTCCAGATGCAAATGAAGAGCCTGGCTGACAGGTCTTTTGTGTGTGCATAATGTTTGGTTTCTTTCACTAGCAAGGGTGAACTGAAAAAGAGCTACAGGCACAACTACCAGGAGACCATCCTGCAGAAGCACAGGAACACTCACACTGTCTCACGTGAGAGTACAGAACAGAGTTTATTCCCTCCAAAAAAACTGGAAAGCGTCAAGTGTAGACTGACTCACTTCCGTAGCTGAGGCTTCCGAGAATGTGATGGAAGTTGTTGTTTGCTACCACGTCTAGCTTCAGCACCTACTAGCTTCTTTTTTTTCCTTTTTAGTATAAAGTATCTAATGACTTAAAATAACAGCTTGAGCCAAAGACAAATAACTGAAATTGAGAAGAAGTAGTAGGCTGTCAAATGCAGTTGCGGCAGCAAGCCTGCTCCTGGGCATACTAGGTGACTGCCTTCCACAGTCTCCTTATATTTGAGATCCACTAAATATGACCAGGTCAGTGTTTTGAAAATTTTCCAGCTTAATGAGTTAATAATGTCAGACCTGGACCCTTCATATGAACAAATTACTTCTTAAGACAAAATCAAAAGATAGGCACTATTCTCTGCTCTCCATCATCCCAAGGGACGGTCCACAGAGTCTAGCCATCCATCCCAGCCTCATTGTTTCTTGAATTCTTCAACCACCATGACCTTCCATCACCTGGAGTCAGCACTCTGAAGCCTTGTTTTCCAGGGTGGCTTTCCTTCCGCTCACTTCCAGACCTGCAATTCCTTTTAATACATGTATACTTGGCCTTTCTGAGGCAACAGATCTGAAGATCATTTTATTTTCTCTCCCTCTATCAAGGCCACCTGGCTCTGCCTCCTTTCTTGCCCAGTCTAGATCCCCAATAGCTGTTACTTCAACCTCTTTCTTGCCCAAGCTGCTATGACTTCTGCCTCATCTGCTGACATGTAATCCAGGCCAAGCTTTTCTGTAAAGGACCAGGTAGAAAATATTTTGGGCTCTGTGGGCCATTACGGTCTCTGTTGCAACTACTGTCCTCAATTTTGCCCTTGTAGCACAAAAGTCGCAGAAGATGACTTAGCCAAACAACAATATGGGCAGTGGTCAGCTTTGGTCCACAGACTAGTTGACCAACCCTGTCCTAAGCGTCTGTGATTTGAATACCAGCCTCCTCGTTCCTAGGCCCAGGCTTCTTGGCACTCCTAGAGAAGAGCAAAGAACTCTGCAAACCATGAGGCGCAAGTTACTGCCCTCAGCCCATTGGTCTCACCAGCTCCTTCTCCCGTTTTCTACAGCAGTTATTCTAAATTTTCGCCACTCATTCCATGGCTTCTGTGCCACTCCAAACCTCTCAGGATCGGCAGATGACTTCCACTCCAAACCTCTCAGGATCGGCAGATGACTTCTGACAATAAGAAACTGAGGCCCTTAATTACAGTACAGGGCACATAAATGCATCTTAATTTTCAAAAACAAAAAATAACAATCAATCCCTTCCCTCACATCTGATACATCCCTCTCCTCCTTCTTTACAGGTTCTTGAGATGAGGTAGATCCTTCTCTTTGGTTCTCAACTCCAGCCCTTCTTGCGCAGGTCATGCTTCACCAGGACCCCTAGCTATTTCCCTCTACCTCATCCTCTGTGGTCAAAGTATAGGCTACATTTCCAATTATAGATTTTTTTTTAATCAATTTCTAGTTTACTTCCATTGTGGTTAAAGAACATATACTTTAATATTATAATCTTTTGAAACATATTTACCTTTTTTCTGTAAAATGACTATTTTAATTTGTTCTTTTTAGATACACATGACAGTAGAATTATCTTGACATACCATGCATACGTGGAGTATAACTTCCCATTCCTGTGGTTGTACATGATGTGGAGTTACACTGGTCGTGTATTCATATATGAACATAGGAAAGTGATATCCAATTCATCCTACTGTCTTTCCTCTTCCCATCTCCCTCCCTTCCCTTCATTCCCCTTTGTCTAATCTTCCCTCCCCCACCGGGTCTTATGGTGTGTTAGCATCCTTATTACCTTTTTTTTATGATGCAGTACATGATCTTTCAGTGAACGTTCATTTTGCATTTGAAAAAGAATGTACCCCGCAGTGGTTGGATGTAGTGTTTTATAGATGTCAAAGAAGTTATTAACAATTTTAGTAGTGTTATTCATTTTCCTATGTTACAGATTTTTGTGTCTAATTGTTCTCTCAATTTCTGAAAGGGTTAAAAATCTTTAATTATGATTGTGGATTTGACTACTTCTCTCTATAATTCTGTCAGTTTTAAGGCTGTTATTGGGTACGTATGCACTCAGTTTCCACATATTACTGATGTGCTTGGCTTGTCAACATGAAACAACTCCTTTTTACCTTTAGCAATAATCCTTGTCTTGAAGTCTCTTTTGTCTGATGTTAACATAGTCACTCTTGCTTTCTCGTGCTGCTTGCATAGTGTATAAATTTTAATCCTTTTACTTTCAGTCAATTTATGTGTTTGTATTTAAAGTACTTCCCCTACAGAGAGCATATAGTTGGGTCTCACTTTTCTATCAAGACTGAAAGTATTTTTCTTTTAATTAGCTATTTATTCCACTTACATTTAATATGATTATTAAAATGGTTAGGTTTAGGTCTTCTATTTTATATTTGCTTTCTATTTGTCTGCTTTTCAGTTCCTCTTTTCCTTCTCTCTTTTCTGTTAATCAAATATATTTTTAGTATTCCATATTAATTCCTCAATAGGAACTTAGCTATTCTATCTTTTCTTTCTTAAAAAAGTGTGATTAAATATGCATGTTTAACTTATATCATGAATCACAGCTAATATTGTATTATTTTAAACTCCCCCATTCTTTGTGCAATGTTGTTAAGTCATATCTACATGTTTTAAATCCCAAAATACAGTAGTATAATTTTTGCTTTAAACAGTTTTATGTACTTTTTATATTTATCCATATATTTATCATTTATATTGCTTATCATTTTTATTTGTAGATACAAGTTACTATTCAATATAATTTCCTATTTTTCTGAAAATTTTCCATATTATTTTTTGTAGTGTGGATTCCATGATCATTAGTTAAGTTCTCATTTATTTACATATGTCATTTCTTCACCTAACTTCATCCTTTTGCTAGATACAGAATTCCAGGTGAATAGATTTTGTCTTTTAACATTGTAAGAAGGCTTTTCATTATGTCCTGGTATGTATGACTTATGATGAAGAGTCAGGCATCATACATATTGTTCTTTATATGTAGTAGCACATTTTTTTATTACTGCTTTTGAGATTTTACCTCTGGAATTCAACTGTTCAGTTGTAATGTGCCTGTGTATAGTTTTCTTTGTATATATCCTGCTTGAGTGTTTTGAATCTGAAATTTTGTTTCTTCCACAAATTTGGGAAGTTTTGGTCATTATCTCTTCAAATAAATTTTCTGCCCATATCTATTTTTTTTCTGGAACTCCAATTACACCAGTGTCAGACTGCTTGATATTGTCCCATTAGACTCTGAGTCTCTGTTTATTTTTAAAAATTTCTCCTTTCTATTTTCAGATTAGATAATTCCTATTGCTCTATCTTCCAATTCACTTATTCTTTCTTCCTTCATTTCCAATTTGCTGTTAGGCATCTCCAGCAAATTTTAAATTTTAATTATTTATTTTTCATTTCTAGAACATCCCTTTGGTTCTTTAAAAGTAGTTTCTGTCTGAGATTCCCTTGTCTGTTCATTTATTGTGAGTACGGTAAGTCCCTGAATACATTTTTTCAAAATATTTTTTAGTTGTAGTTGTACCTTTATTTTATTTATTTATCTTTATGTGGTTCTGAGGATCAAACCCAGTGCTTTACACATGCTAGTCAAGCGCTCTACTACTGAGCTACATCCCCAGTCCCTGGATACATTTTTAATAGCTGCTTTATGAGCTTGACTGCTAATTACAATATCTGAATCATCAAAAGGTCAGTTTCTATTGACTTTGTATATCTTCATTACAAATCATGTTCTCCTAACTCTTCAAAAGTCTAGTGATTTTTAAATTTTATACTGGACATTTGGACATACTGTAGAGTCTCTTGCTTCTGTGACAGTCTTTCTGAAGAATGATTTTTGTTCTAGTAAAAAAATAACTTGGCTGGATTCATCAAACTGTCACCTTCTCAGTTCTTCTAGGTTCCTGCAGGCTTGTTTATTTAGTCAGACTCACTGGGTTCCCCCTCCATGTGTAGTTTAGTCAAGGATTGGGCAGAATACATACACAATTTATGGGGATCACCAGGTCTGAGCCTCCTTCCCTTTTAGGATTTCCTTCATAACTGGCCAGCTTCTCTGCCAGCACTGAACTCTCTCTTTTAATATCATAGGTCATATAAACTGCAAAGGACCCTCAGGGTCTTAACTTCAGCTACTGTTTTTCAGCTCTAATATTTTCATCTTTTTAAAAACAGATACTAGTAATCTGAAGAAATTCTCAAACGTTTTCAGTTTTCTTGATCATATTAATCATCATTATTTTAAAGTAGCTACCTTATAACTTTAGAATATAGATTATCTATGGATCTGTTTCTGTTGTGTTTTTCTCCCATATTTCTGGTGATTTGTTCGTTTCCTGTTATACCTGGTATTGTTGAATGCCAAAATATTTTTCATGAAAGATTATAGAAGCTCTTAAGAAAGGGATTGTCTTCCAGAAAGCAGATGGAATATGAGTCAATCACTGCTATAGCTGAAGTCAGATTTTACTATTTGTGAGGGCTGTCTTATTTCTGGTTTGTCCTTACTGCTAGAGTGTAGTTCTGATTTTCTTAAGTATAGCTTGTCAAAGGTACTAATTGAAAACATGGAGTATTAACCAGGGTGCCTCCATTTGGCATATCCTGAATTCTAATCTCTGTCTCCTCGCATCATAAGATGATCAGAATCTCCACTTGGTTTCTAAGAAGTGGTTTCACATTACTTTTTTTTTGGCATCTCTTCTAGAACATATGCATCTTAACAGTAGGCAATCACACAAAAGCGTTTAGATTTTTCTGTGATTCCCTATTCTCTAGAATACGGGTCTCTTCAGACCCTGACAACTGAGAAGCCCCAAACTCCAATTCTGTCACCCAGACCCAATGAGACTGGGGAAAACCCTGGCCGGGGACCCAAGGTGGGATGGGGACTAGGGTGAATGTAGAATTCCTCTCAATGTCCTTCCCTTGAGATCTTGACCCATTATATATATTTTCTTTCTTGGTTGTCTTCTGAGGACTTACACTAGCTTTTACTAATTTTCCAGTGTTTAAAGTTAATTTTAGTGGCAGGGTTAGACTAATACTATCCTATTTCATTATAGCCAGAAGCAAAAGTCATCCTTGCTAACTGGTTTTAGAGGACTCTTGCTAAATTTTATTAACTGCATATGGTACAGACAGTAGCCAAAAAGGTACTTTAAACTATCTATTTGTAGTATTCATGAAAGTAATGAACCAAAAGTAACACCTTCCCAGAAGACAGTCATGCATATAGGAGATCACAGATATCATAATCAGTACTAACTGGTTTCCATATCAACAGTTTCAGCAAAAAAGTTTATTTGGTGACAATTAAGAATAGTGTTTACTACTGTTAGGCTATTCAATACCAAAATGTTCTTGAAGAATCTTTAGAATCTAGGAGAATCTTTATTATTCAATGACCTTATTAGAAACAAGGTAAAAATCTTTAACCTCAACATGGTAACTTCCATTATTTGTATTTATATGTACTTCTGATCTGTGTTTGAGTCAGTTTAAAAGATTTATATTGAAAGCTTTGAATTTATATGAGATGGTAATCATTATAGTCTTAGTCTTTGAAAAATGCATGAGCAAACAAATTATTCTTTTGCTAATTAACTTTATAAAAGAAAGTATAATTGTATATTGCAGGATTTAATAACTGAGAGCCAACAACCTGGCATCCCAACTGCCTCTGTCCTTCATCACTCAGTCTAAACAATATCGCAACCCTCTCACTGTTTTGTACAGTCAGGAAAAGGATAATATCTCTTATACCTTTACAAAAAGGCCTTTTAAAAAAGTGTGCCATACATATACACTGTAACCAATTCTTTTACATGTAGTCTCTTAATAAGTGACCTAAATATCCAATGGGAAGTTCTTGGTTAATGCTAGTTCTTTCTAATTTGGTTTATACCAAAATTACTCAGAATTTATGGAAATATAGCCAAATACTTGTAACCCACAAAGATAAATTATCTACTAGCCCTTTAATAAGAGGGGTATTTTTCCAACTGAGACGGATGTTTACAGTATTTATATTTTAGTATCACTGATGAAGAGTGAAAGGAGGGAACAAAAAAGGAGGCAAAAGGAGAGAAAGGTAAAAGAATGCTTCACAAGGAGAGCTTCGAAAAGCCGTGTTTGCTGGTGGACTCACCCCATGTGGTTGGGGTCTTGAGGTCTGCATCATGCTTCTGAATGACGCTGGCCTGCACTGGTTTCTGAAGGTCCTTGTTGATTACAATCTCCTTTGCGGGGTGACATGTTTTGAATGAGGGAGAGACATAGAGTGTCTCTACAGAGGACTGGTCATAGAAAGTAGAGTCTGACTTTGATATCCTTTCATTGGGACTGATAAACTCTTCTTTACTCGATGACCAAAATGCTGGCAAAGCCGCCTGCCGTGTTTGCAGGGGGTTCTCTGCTATAGTACTTGTAATGGTATTCTCTGATTTCTTGTCCAACTCACATTTGTCTGCAGAGATGGGCTTTTTTCTGAGGGAGTAGGTACAGCATCTATAAAGTAACAAATAAGAACTATAATCAAAAAATAAAACTGAAAATACTCTGTTTAAGATCCATTGCAGTTTTAATAAATAGGGTTTTTAATGACATAACAGAATTCTTCCCTATTTAGTCCTTCTGTTTTCTTACTATGCTTCTATGTTCTATTTAAAGCACATCCAAGCTATAATTGATGCCTTAGTCATTTGGTGGCTGCCTTCTCCCTCTCCTCACTAAAACACAAGGCAAGGAGAGCTTCAAATAACTTGTCTTTAAATATTTCTCCCTTCACCCACTTATCTGTCTCCGAAACCACCATATTTTTAGTACCTTCAAACTTTCATCTTTTACAAGATAAACTAGTGAAAATTTGCCATATCTTACTGGCCTATCCTTATAGAACCCTCAGCTACAAAAAAGCCTTTTCCCCTGGAATAAGAAATGTCTTCTTCTCCCTGTGTCTACAGGGAGCCCATTAAAGAAACTCAGTACTTTAGGCAGCAGCATAATTTTAACAAATCCTTTGTCCATATGGAAGAAAAATCTTTCAGAGGTGTTGTGACAATTACTAAAATGTAAGTTCTGCAAGGTCAGGAATCTTTATCCATTTTAGTTATTAATGCCACAAAGCACCTAGAATACAGCATGAAATAGAACAGACACAAGCAATTGATTACAAATAGAACAGACTGAAGAAATTATAAGAAACTAAAACTTAAGTTAGACCTGGTCAAGGAATGTCTACTGAATCTATGAATTATAGACCTGGCCTGAATATCTAGATGCAAACTGTTATCAATACTCAGTTCCAGGTCTTGCTCTCAAATACTTTCATCTGAACCTAGGTAAGAAAGAAAATTATTTTGAAGAGACTGAGTTCATGAAATTAGAAGCATAACTAGGTGAGAGAGGGCAAAAGGAAGACCATATCATTTGAAGATCCCAGAAGGGAAGAGAATGCAGAAACATGTAATCACTATTGATCGAATCTCACACTGTACACTGCAACACACTTCATAATGCACATTATAGGCGCTCGTCATCACTTTCAGGCTCTGGGATATTAAAGAAGAGAACATTTTCTTTGACACTAAAAGCCTTTCCTCCCTCTTTCACCATTTGGAGGTTAGGAAAAAACTGCTGGTGTATCCCAAGTATTAGACAATTCAAGAAACGTATTGCTACCTCTACTAGGAACTCCTTTCTTTTTTTCAATCTTCCTATCCTTTAAAACTCAGTTCAAGGATCACTTTCTCTGCAGAGCTTGTCCTGTTCCTTTCCTTTCCTTGCCCTATCTCACTGTTGTTGATCTTACCATATCGTGTTCAGACTCTGTTATGATAACACTTCATTCATTAAAAGTCTTGCCTCCCACCTGATAACAGGCTCCTCGAGAAGACCTTCTAGGAGCTGTCTCTGTATGCCAGCACCTCACAGTGGCAGTCCTTGAGGAAGTACTTAATCAATGCTGTTGAGTGAAAGGAAAAACTAGGCACAAGAATTGAAGCAAAAGCAATGCCCTTTTTTTTTTTTTTTTTTTAAATCCAGAGGTACTTTGCCACTAGCCACATCCCCACCTTTTTATTTTTTATTTGAAGACAAGGTCTCACTAAGTTGCTTACAGCCTCACTGAGTTGCTCAGGCTGTCCTTGAACTTGTGATCCTCCTGCCTCAGCCTCCCGAGTTGCTGGGATTAGAGGTGTGCACCACTGCACATGGCATGCCTTTGTTTTTCTAAATTGAATGTGGCTTAATGTCTTAATAATGATTAAAAGAAACAGAAAATTGGTAGATGAAAATAACCTCTTCTAAAATATTCCTAATTTGCATATGGCCCAGTTCTATTTAGTTGGTAAAAGGTTCTGTTAAGAATACTAATAAGTCCCTAGTAGGAAATTAGATTTATGGGATTCTAAAGTGCAAGCCACTATATTTACATAAAAGCATTCTTTAAAGGTGAATTTTCATTAAATATTTTCCCACTGACTTTCATTTTACACATGAGAAGGTCTTGTTCTATATGTAATAAAATCATCTTAAAATTTAACAATATGTAAACTAGGACAATTCAGAATGACAGTGACTTTCTGATGAAAATATTCATAAGATGCGGAATCTAAATCTCAAAATTGGGATGTATAAACTCATATATAATAGCTGCCTATTTTAATGGTAAGTATGAAAATTTTCAACTGAACAAAATCTTAAAAGTCAATGAAACAAATCCGACTGGAGTCACTGTATGTCTCTGAAGCCCCTTTCCCAACAGTCCAGGAGACACAGACTGCAATCTTCCAGTTGCGTAGAGTTTTGTTAAAGATGGTAACTTTTAAAACAAATCAAATACTATGATCTAAAAGAAGCCTAATTGATAATGATTTTAAAATGCATATCTCAAGGAGAAAAATGTTCTTAAATAGAAAGCTGAAGAGTCCTGCAGATTCTAGAAAGTAGATTGTGCTGGGTTTCTCTGCCCCCAGCCTTGTTCCCTCCCTGCTCGTTCCATGCAGCATGCCAAATTAGTCCTTCTCAATTCAATCACTATTTCAGTTTTTTATAGTTTGTATTCAACAGTCCTGCAAAAACTCCCACTTATCGGCTTTATATGTCAATTCTGTGTACATCAATGTATACTGGTACCTACTGTTCACACTGGGCTGTATTAAGACCCTGGAGAGATATGTAAGTGGAAGTCATGATTCCTATCATCACTGAACTTAAGACAAAGTGTGGCTTATACAGATAGATGCGTAGACAGATACAAATATACACATGCTTTCACATATGTACAGATGTACCCACACAAATATGTGTGTGATAAGCACATGTAAATAATCATGAGTTATAAGTTCAGTTTTACAATGTCTAGATTTAACTTTCTCAATAAATGAATAGACAAAGAGAATATATTTGTACAACATAGCAATTTGAACATGTCTTACTTTGAGGTCTCCCAAACCTGACAGAATTTTAAAAAGAAATAGACAAATCTAACTCTTATTTGGAGGTATTAACATCTTTCTCTCAGTGACTGATTAAACAGACAAAACATCAGAAGGGTCTAGAAGACAACCTTATCAGTCACCTTAACCTAATGGACATTCACAAAGCTCTACACCAACGATGGCAGGAAATGTTTTTTTTTTTTTAAGTTTGCAAGTCCATATGATCTGTCCAATAAGACAGGCCATAAATCTCAATAAGCTTTAAAAGCCTGAAGCTATATATTGAGTTCTCTGATCACATGAAGTTGAATTAGAAACAACTAACAAAATACCTAGAAGAAACTCTAAATATTTAGAAACTTAGAAATCAAATATCCCTGGGTTAAAGAAGAAATTTATAAACTTTAAATATGTTTAGCTTACTGCATGATAATTATACCCCAATAAATTATTGAACCATAACTTTGGCTGATACAGTGCCTTAGGAAAATTGCCACTTTATATCTATACAAAATGCTCTGGCTGGGGAGAACAGAAATAAGAAACCAACTAGGAGACCAATGAAATGATTTAGAGTCTTAGGTTAATTAAGTACCAAAACAAATGTTGAAAAACTACAAATTTAGGCACTGTGTTAGGATTAGAGTGTAAGAGGTTCAAGGAAGTCTGAAAGCAGTGAGATCTGAGGTGAGTGAGAAGGACGAGAAAAAGTCAGGTCAGAGAAGAGAGGTGGAGGGTGCCTGAGTTAAGGGAACAATTGCGGCAAGGAAGTGAAGGCTCTGAGCACCGCCCCGCGTGGTAGTGCAGGGTGGGCACAAACCCTTCAGTGTTACAGGACGATGTGTGTGGCAGAGAGCAGGGGCTGGAGCTGCAGGGCTGTGGACCTCCTCCCTCAGGGAGGGAGAATGGAGTTGACATCTTAAGACACTCTTTCAAATTGTTTATCTTAGGTGCCTTGACTGAACTGGTTCTCCTCCTCTCTAAGCAAGCGTCTCAACATTCTTCCCTGCCCTCTTTCCTCTGAAATGTGGACAGTCCATCCTTGACCCTTTTCTCTTCTGCCTCTACACCCTCCCAGGATGGTAACATGACTGTACGTAAACCAGAACTAGGACTGTGACCTGTATGCAAGTAATCCACACATTTAATCCTCAGCCTGACTTCTGCTGAGTTCTAGACACGAATAACTACCTATTGGTCTACACAGAAGGTCTTACCATCCTTTAGCCTCCTAATCCTTGGGTGTTTGCTTTACCCCTATTAGTATGACCACAAACTTCTTAGCCATTTGTGTTATTTTGGAGCTATGATCACTACCACAGACTCTAAGAGTCTCCGCAGCTGACCCCTCAGTACATTCCACAAAGACAAGATAGAGTGACCTTTCTAAAATGAAAATCAGATCATGTCATTTCTTTCTAATAACTTCTTCAAGCTACTTAAAGTGGTTTGCAATACTGCACGAATCACATTCTCTGTTCGCCTTTCCTGCCTCATCCTGAACCGCCATCCCTGACACTGTTTCAGCTGTACTTCATCCAGCTCTTCCATCTCCACGCCCCTTCTGAGCACTGTACCTTCACTCAGGCTGTTCTTTTTGCCTGAGATTCTCTTCCCTCTCCTTATGCTGAACTACCTGGTCTTCAGCTCATGCTGTTCTTTTAAACTAGAATATCTTCTCTACCCTTCTCCATCAAAAATGATTTCATTCTTTAAGGCCCCATGCACACACTACCTCTTTTGTAAAATCTATTTTTATCCTACAAAATAAACCTTTGTATTCTTTCCTTTTGCATAATAAATGCAATGTGAATACTCATATTTTCACTAATTTCATCTTTTTTTTTTTTTTTTTTTTTTTTTTTTGCGGTGCTGGGGATCGAACCCAGGGCCTTGTGCTTGCAAGGCAAGCACTCTACCGACTGAGCTATCTCTCCAGCCCGTTTCATCATTTTAAATATTATTCATTCATTTGGCAAATGTACTAAGTACAAAGATGCGTCAGGCACTACTCTATGCTCTGGCAACAGGATGGTAAACCAATTTGTTGTTTGTAACTTGTCATAATTTCTTGTTTAAAGATCTGTCACCTCCACTCTTCTGCAAACCCCTCAGGGCACAAATTCTATTGGACTTGTTCAAACTGTAGGTGACTAGCAGGTATCTGACAGTCATTTGATGGATGTTTGTTCAGTAAATCATTATCTGGATGATCTAGTCAAGGAAATGAACTCAATTGTAGAGAAAGGAGAGGTCAGAGAGGCATCCTAATTCAGCACAACTGTGATACACATGAGAACCTAAGACATGCAGAGGTACGGTGATTACAGGGCAGAACGAAGATTAGGATTCCAGATTCTTGAATTCTGATATCTTTCTTACTAGGGGAGGAAAGCAGGAACAAAAAAGCCTGGTAAGTCCAGCTGCTCCAAGTTCTTCTTTACTAAATTCTTCTAACAGCTTGACATGGGTATGTGATCATAACTGTAAAGTGACTCAGTCTCACCTCCAGATCACCATGTTTGTCCAGTGCAGCTTCTTGAGAGGCAGGGCATGTGGATGGGGTGGGGCTGAGCAGTGCACAGCTGGTCTTCGTACTGAGTCTGGTTGTCTTCTCCAGGAAGAGGGCGTTTAGGTAGGGGTCTTCTTGAACACATAAAGAATGGAGAGCATTCATGGAAAACTTTCTGAAGCCCACAGGAACGCGAGGAGCTCGGCAATGAATACTGTCTGTGTTTGAACACAAACACATAAATGTACACATTTATGTCAACACCAAAATGTATACATTTGTAAGCACCAAAGCAATTGTTTCATGAGGGCTTCCCAACATTTTCTGGGACAGAATTTCTCTGAATTCCACTCACAAAGCAGAGAGGAGAAGAGAGTGAATTAATTTGGTTGGCTTTCTTTGTCTGATTCCTCATTTTCTTTCAATTTAAACCTGAATGTCAGGGCTTTGTTCTCAAGTACCTATCCAGCTGATTCCTAGATGGGAAGCTCAGTACTGAGTTATGAGACTGTACCAGTTTTCTTTATTATACAGTGCTTCTGTACCTGTCAATACACTTGATTAATGCAAAATAGGACCTTGGAATATGGGTCTTATTAAAGTTGGTTTGACCCTTCTTGAGAGTCATCCTTTGGGAAGAGTTTCTTCTCTGTAGACATCGGGCTATGGATCTAAACACAGATGTTCAGAAAAATGTCCAGCAGCAGAGAAACCCCAACCCAGCCAAACACCTCTGCTTCAAGCCTCAGGTCAAAAGAGAAAAGCAATGCTTTTAGAGGTACCAGGATGTTACTGGCAGTTTGAAGATGAAATCTGCGGAAATGGAACTTCAGGTCTGGTTCCAAGTTAAGAGACTTTGCCCATAGACAGGAACACGCCACACTGGGCCTCTTTTTCATTTTTCAGAAATTCCACTGCCTGTTTCAGGTACTATAGTCACTGTATATCATTTTGAATTCTTTACTGTGACTCTAATAATGGGTGTTATCTTCCAAGAGAGCTACTGCTGTGCTGCTCTCTTGCTGTCTGACACATAGGATCCAATTACAGTTACAAAGGAGGGCACTGGCAGGCGTGACGAAAGATGGGTGCCAAAATACTTCTTTCTGTAATTTAAAAATGTGTAACTGAAGGAGCTTTTGCTCTAGTAATTAAGTTAATCAAAACAAATAACATCTGAAGATAATAAAGGCATTTTGCTAAGAGGCCACAGTTATAAATTATTAATATAGAGGTATGATTTAAATTGTTCATTAATATATTGGTTTAAGTTAAAATGGATATGAATGTGAAATAATGTGTGATGTGAAAATCTTAATATACTTTTTCTTGTGGTATATGTACAAAATGTTAAATAATCAAAATAATTTAGAATAGCTTTAATCTCTCTGTAATCTGCATTGAGTGTGTATACACACACAGTTGTAGGTCCTGAGAATTTCATTATATATTATCACATTTAACTATAGTGATATACCAGATATCACTATATTTAGTGATATTTAACTATAGTATTATACCTGAGTGTTAAAATAAGAAATCATACTTAAACTGTAGCTATGAAATATGGCAAGTATATTTACTACTCTAAATGTAAACTTCAGATAATGCTTTCATTTCTCATAGGAAAATAGAGATATAGGCTTAAGTAGAGGTGCTTTTTAAAAAAATCTGTTCAAGTGGGACAGCTAAAGACTTTCATGCCATGAAAATGGTCATAATGAATGGAATTATAAAATAGGTGCAGGTGTCCATTATTAAGTTTTATGTCACAGTTAAGGTTTAACCAATAATAAAAATCATAATTTCTCTCAATAGATTATAGTTTTATAAGTTGAGTCTAAAATGTTTTTGTGAAGGTGGTGATAACTGCCCATTTCAAGGTTTCTCGTGTCGAGGCTTGAGTTAAATGAAACCTAGTCTCTGGCACATGGAAGGTCCCCTGTGTAATGAGCACACTCCAGGCCCACAGAGATAAGGAGGTGCTTGAAGGCACATGTGCTGGTGACCATTAGACCTAACCTTATAATGACGATAAAACTGACTCTAGAGAGTAAAAATTTAAGCAAAATTGGGTCAGAAATTTAATTCTGACATTCATTAAATATATAAAACACTTGAAATGGTACCTGACCCACAGTCAACACTATCTAATTACTAGGAATTGTTTTAGGAAACACTCTGAAGAAGAATTATGAGGGGTCCTGACGGTGCTCTCTCCTGCTTCCGGAATCCTGTATTTAGAGACCTCAAGCACCATGCAAGCTCCTGGGCCTGGCTGTTCTTAGCAGGTGATATTTGAGACCAAGAGCTGGTGTGCTGTGGGAAGATGAGAGAGAACTGCATTCTCAAACATTTTCTTCATTAGATGTCCAGACCAGTAATAAACTTGAACTCAACAGAATAAAACACGTCTAAGTCTGTGACACTGCAACACACCTTTAAATATCATTTAAGTCATGAATTCAGATGAAGTGCTGCTTCTCATAAAGCATAACTGTTCTATTCTTCAACAGAAGCCAAGAAGATACCTAGTAAAACTTTATTTATGCTGAGAATATGTCCTTTTGGAAACAACTTATTGAATACCAAAGATGACACATACCATTTCTCTTTCCCAAGCAGGGACATCGGCATGGCCTTTGTTCTTATAGCTCTCTGCTTATGTTTTCATTGTATGACATACAGTACTCCACTCTATCTAATTTTTCTGTATTTTGCTTAGTCTTGTTCCTCTAGCAGTTTCCATGTATCTTCATTCATGTAATATGTACTTTGAGGGTGGACCATGTACTACGCACTGCACCCAAGGATACGAAAGGCAGCAGAGTTGGACCAGCAAAGCCCTTTAGATACTGGAATTATTATACACAGAAGATAAAGCAACCACAGATATATTTACTGTGGGTAAAGAAATATTTCTGAAAGATGAGCAAGGAATAAAAGATTATAAAACCCAAACTAAGCAGATTTGATAAAAATTCAAGAACTTCTAAAAATGAAGATAAAACAACTGAAACCTTAAAATAAATTGGTAACAGAAAATTGGGAACTGGAAGATAGGTACAGAGAAATTATTTAAAGATTCAGCACAGAGGTCAGAGAGAGAGAACATTTGAAAGTGAGGTAAGAGGTGGCAGATGGAGTGAGAAGGCCTCACGTCACCGGTCAGACTCCCTCTCCCCTGTCTCTCATTACCTGCACCACTGCACACCTGCCATTCTGTACCTGGAAGATCCTCCACCTCATGTGCTGTCTGGCCCCTGGGCATGCACACTGACTGCTTTCTTTCCCTGGCCTGCTCCTTTCTCTTCCTCCCCTCCCCTCATCTGGAGGTTGACTTTGATCTGCTGATGATCAGCTCTCTAGGGCACTGAAACAGAGGAGTCTGTCTTCCTCACCTGATTATTTGGCTAATATGGTTTTCCCAGCCCTCTGTACAGCAGGTACCCAAATGCTGGCTCTCCACCATGAGAGCTCTACGGTGGTCCTGGGGTTCCCCTAATTACACAGTTCCCTGATGTGGGACACGCAGACCTGGTTCAGTGTTTTCCAGCTCTCCCCACCTCTCAACTTTTAATCTTTGTATCTAGCACCTTCTGATTGGGTGACTGACCACTGCAGAAGGAAATTCACCACTGTAACTTCACGGTCTCCAGGTCGCCTGGGACCTCATGTGAGCCCATGAAACTGTTTGCTTATCTTTGGCTCTGCCACTTTCTCATAGACAATTCCAAACCTTGACCTTCTCTCACCTTCCTTTTAGTAGGTGATCTGCATTCATTGAGGAAAGAAAGTCTTTTAAAATGACTGGCTTCGGCTCTCCTGCTGCTAACCACTCAAAATATATCCACAGCCATTCACATCATCCTTCAATCGAGGTTCAGGAACCCTCCTTTCTTTTTATTTAATTTAAAAAAATTTTTCCTCCATGTTTTCATTGGTGCATTATAGTTGTACATATTGATGCGAACTGCTGTTATTTGTAACAGCAGTTACACACTGTATCAATATAATCTGACCAAAATCACTCCCCAGCATTTCCCACCTCCCTCTGCCTGCTACCCCTTGGATCCTTCTCCTCTACTGATCTCCCTTTGACTTTTTAGGTGATCCACCCCCACCTTTGTTTTCCTTTTTCCTCTCTAGTTTCCACATATGAGCAAAAAAATACAACTTTAACCTTCTGAGTTGAACTTATTTTGTTTAACATGATGGTCTCTAGTTTCACCCATTTACCTGCAAATGCCATAAGTTCATTTTTATTTATGGCTGAATAAAACTCCATTGTGTATATATATACACCACATTTTCTTTATCCATTCATCCATGGATGGACACGTAGGCTTGTTCCATGGTTTGGCTATTGTGAATTGTGCTGCTATAAACATGGGTGTGCATGTATCACTGTGGTAAGATGACTTTATTTTTTCAGGGTAAATATGGAAAAGTGGTATCGCTAGGTCATATGGTGGTTCCATGCCTCGTCTTTTGAGGAACCTTCATACTAATTTCCATAGCAGTTGTACTAATTTATAGTCCCACCAACAGCATTTATTGTTGGAGACCCTCTCCAGCATTTATTATTCTTGATGACTACCATTCTCACTGTTGTGAGATGAAATCTCAGTGAGTTTTGATTTCATTTCCCTAGTTGCTAATGATGTTGAACTTTTTTTCCATGTATTTCTTAGCCATTTGTATTTCTTCTTTTGAGAAGTATCTGCTTAATTCATTTGCCCATTTATTAATTGGGTTATTTGATTTTTCAATATAAAGTTTTTTGAGCTCTATATAGTCGAGGTATGAATCTTCTGTCAGAAGAGCAGCTATCCAAGGTTCTCTCCCATTCTGTGGAACCCTCCTTTAAGGCTACCCAGGCCTGTCTTGTCATGTGCTGCTGAAGCATCTACTTCAGTGACCAGTGCTTCTCTTTCCTGTCCTTAACCTCCTCTTCATTAGCTCTCTCCTCTACTCCCACGGAGTGCCTGGTCTCTTTCATTTTATATTTTCCTGTCTTTATTAGATACAATTGACAAATAAGAATTGTACATATTTATAGTATAGATGTGATGCTTTCATATATGGATACCTCTCAGTAATTAAATGAAGCTAATTAACATACCTATCAACTTGCATACAAATAATTTTTCAGTAAACATTTAAGATTTACTCTTAGAGATTTTTAGGTATTACAATACACTACTATATCCTATGGTCCCCATGCTATACAATGAACCTCCAGAACTTATACCTACTCGTCCTGTCTCACTGAAACATTTTTAAACCTTGACCAACATCTCCCTCCTCCACCATCCCTCACAGGAACCACCATTCCGTCTGCTTCTGGGTTCCATGGTGCTAGGTATCCAACCCAGGGCCTCACCCAAGCCACATAAATGCTCTACCACTCAGTCAGTCCAGCCCAAGTTCAGCTTTTAAGATTTCACGCATAAGTGGAATCATGCAGTTTTTGTCTTTTTGTGCACAGCTTATTTCACTTAACATAATGTCTGCCTAGTTTATCCATGTTACTGCAAGTGACAAGATTTCCTTCATTTTGAAGCTGAATAACACTCCATTGTGTATCTATCTACCATATTTTCTCTACTCATTCATCCATCAATGGACACTTGGGTAGATTCCACATTTTGGCTACTGTGAATAATGCTGCATTAGAGTGCAGACACATCTTCAACATGCTGATCTCATTTCCTTGAAGAGCTACTCAGAAGTGGGATTGCTGAATCATTTGGGAGTTCCATTTTTAGTTTTAGGAGGCTAGAGTCTTCCACTTTAAATACTTCCTCTTGGGCTTCTCTGGTCGTTGCATTTCAGCTTTTTCTTGTTCCACTCACCAAACACACCAAGAAAATAATCTCCCCCATTGAATCAATTTCTTTCTTTGCTGTTCGACTCCTGAAAACATTATAATATGGCTTCCCTTCCCACACCTCAACTAATGCTGTCCTTCCTCTGGGAGGCCATCACTGACTCCTTAATTGCTAGATCCAATGGAAAATTTTCAGTCCTATGTCTCAGGACATCTCTGTGGCATTAAGATTGACTAGTCCCTCTCTTCCCTCAGCACCCTTCATTTCATACATTCATTCAAAACATATTAGGCAGGGTGTCACACACTAGTCTAGGAACTAAAAATACAAAAGTGAGCAAAAAGAAAAAGTCTTTGCCTTCTCAGAGCTTACACTGTATAGTGGGGAAAAAAGAAATGAATAATTAAACAAGAATTTATATATAGTAAGTCAGACAGTGATGAGTTCTTGAGGAAAATAAAGCAATTAAGGGGAATAAGAAGAGCTGGGGAAGGGGCAGGTTGGTGGGGGAGGTGGCAGGGACAGTTTTACTATTATATAGGGTACTCAGAGAGGTGTTATCATTGAGGTGACATTTGAGCAGTAAACCAAAGGAAATGAGAGAGAAAATCATGAGGACTAGTAGAGTGCAGAGTGTTCCAGTTGGAGGGAAGAGTCACTGCAGAGCCCCTAGGCAGGAGAGCGCTTGGTGTTCCAGGAGCACCATGGAGTCTAAGATGGCTGTGGCAGAATAAGCAAGGAGGAGTGGGAGACAAAAGGCTACTGGGAGCAAGGAGAGCAAGGCCACAAGTCAAGAGGTTGCACAATAACCCAGGGAAGCCATCATGGACAGACCCAGGAGAGAGTGATGCAGGGGATCCCACTCTAGGTATATTTATATTTTGAAGATAAAGCTGATGTGAGAGAAAGAAGTGAGTCAGGCGTGACTCTGAGGGCTGGGACTGATGCCTCTCTCTTCCAGGTAGCCATATGTGGCACTTTCTTCTTAGGTCTCAATTGTCTTTCCTCTAAGCAGCCCTGCTGGAAAAGACAAAAATGACCACAAGGGCTTCTCTCCTGCCCGGCCCACACTGACGGAGCCCTTGCTCTGGCCAATGCTGGGGGCTCAGGCTAGTCCCAATTCACAAGCCTATGCAGCTTCACCACCATAGCAATTGGTCAGCTTTCCCTCTTCCAGGTCAGTCAGATCCTGATTGCAATCCCTGGCTCTCCACCTACTTCCTCACCAGACTTATTCTTCTACCATACTGCCCTGTTGTACTATTTGCAAATTGTGTGTGTGTGTGTGTGTGTGTGTGTGTGTGTGGTGAAGGTATGGCTCAAGAGTCCTCGGGTACATTTTCATCCATTCCCTTTACAGATATACATGTGATGTGTGCAATCTATTATTAGCAACTAAAGCAAAAGAATGGCAGAAAGATTTCCATTTTAACATCCTAATACACTTATGTAGGCTGTCAGAGTCTAAAGTTAGTAAATTAACCACCTTCTGAGACTTTAAAATGCTGTAATTGCGACTTACCCCTCCCCCTGCTCAATTGTATGCTATTGTTACCTAGCACCATCAATTAGATGCCATAATTACTTTTAACCCAATTTTTGTTTTTAATTACCTTAAGTCACATAATATTATGTAATTACAAATTTGTGCTGATGGGGTATCTCCTCTCCCTTACCTCTTCCAAGGAGCTGGCGAGAGGACCACTGGCAATCATACTCACGCCTGTCCCTTAACCTGCACTCTGTGCTTCTGCCTTCCTCATTCCAGTAAGTCATTTTTGTTCCAGGGATGTGCTTCTTGGGATGCTCCAAATCCTTCAGCAGAGTCTCCTCTCTCCAAAAGATGCTTTTGTTCTTGTTGATGTCCACTCTAGAGAATCCAGGAACTGGCCTGTCTTCTGCCCAAATGGACCTGGAGATTCGGCCCCATCTTGTGTTTAACACCTTCCTTTTCCCTATGGTGTGACACCAGGTACACTTCTGAACAAAACCTCGCTTGCCCTTTCAACACCACCCATTTTGATTCACTCTTTTTCATCACACACACTATGAAATCTCTGCAGAAGCCAGGCATGCTGCCCCCGTAGATGTTGTAATTATTTTGCACAATCTACATTTGTTTGGATTTACCTCATGTTTACCCACTTTGGGGCTCACTACTCCTTCTTGTACTTCAGATCTTCCTTTTGGAAACATTTCTCTCTTCCTGAAATACATGTTTATAGTTTCTCCAGTGGGGTCTGTGGTGACAGCTCAGGTTCTGTTCATTTGAAAACTCTTGTTTTGAAATGCCTTCATTTCACCCGGTTCTTAAGAGCACTCGTCTCAGAGTGAGGGTATTTTTTCTGAGCACAGGAGCCATCACTCCCCGACGGGGCTTCCAGTGCTGAGGCTTCTGAGAGCCTGCTATTAGTCTAGCTGACATTCCTTCAGAGTTACTCTTCCTTTCTTTCTGTCTTTGGTCTTCTACAGGCTCACCATGATATAATGAGTTTGCAATTTTTCAACTTACTATCCTAGTTGGTATATATTGTGCTTCTTTTATCTTTGAATCAGTATTTTTCATCAATTCTAAAAAATTATCTCCCATCATCTTATCAAATGTTCCCTTATTTTCCAAAGATATCCTCTCCTCTGGGACTTCTACTGGCTATATTAAACTTCATTTATCATGTTTGTCTCTTAACTTTAATAGTTTCCATTTGCTTGACCTCTTCGCTGGCTTCTGGGTAATTTCTTCTGATAAATATCCCAATTCACTAATTCTCATTTCAGTTTCATCTAAACTATTGTTTAACTCATCCACATTCACTGAGTTTTTACTTCCAATTTTATTTTTCCTTTCTGAAAGTTTTCCCTGGTTATTTTTCAGATCTGTCTAGTCATTTGTCCCTTGTTGATTCCATCTTTTTTCTTCAAACTTTTCAAACTGAGAGGCTTAATACTGTACAGTATTTCATGTTTCATGTCCTTGCACTGTTGTGTACGTCTCTATAGACTCTGACTTATGAGGACTTATTTCCTGATCATTCTGGAGACCACTGAATATGACATCATGTTGGGCTGAAGTTAATCTGGAAGAATCCTGGGGGGTCTGGCTGGGCTTTCTTCCAAAGAGGATCAGTTTATCCTAGGAGTTGATCTGCTGATCTGGACCCAGTTTAACCTCCTTTGAGAGCTCCAACTTAAGGCAGGAGTTTGAAGCTCTGCTTCTGCGCTTGATACTGTCTCAAGACTTTGTTTTCTTTCCTCCCTCCCTCCCTCCCTCCCTCCTCCCTCCCCCCTCCCTCCCTCCCTTCCTTCCTTCCTTCCTTCCTTCCTTCTTTGACTGTGATGCTAGCAATTGCTTTTAAGGAACTCTGTGCCTTTTCATTTGTTCACATTTGTGGCTTTCTGCTCCAATCAGTTTCCAGCTCTCAGGTTTGTTTTTGTTGTTTTGCCCTTAGAAATTTCCTTAGGCCTTCCCAAAGATGCCTTAAGAGCTGTCTTCTACCCACAATCCAGGTTTGTTTATTTGTTTGCTCTACAGCAGGAGGACCTGGAGAGTGTGTAGTCCAACACACTACTGGAAACAGAAGAATTTGGGAGAGGATGTGAAAAGGAGTGACAAGTTAGACAGGAGTGAGGCTCAGGCAAGAAGATCACTATTCAAGGACCCTAGAACATCCCAGGCAGGGGACCACAGGGGTCCAAAAAAGGGAATAAAATGGAAGGTCAGATATTATTATCACAGAATTGCCACCATTTATCAATTAAGAATTTCAGAATAAGCTTTTCCAATGATAACTTAAAGGAGTACTTAATGATAAGTATTAAGCACTCCTCTCTGGGTCTTTCTTTCCTAAGTAAAATGAATCAAATACCTATAAGGAAGCAAAACACCTTCATGTTTACTCAAAACTTCTACCTTGGCAAGAGCCACAGCTGAGCTGTGTGACGGCTGTAACCTGTGCTTATCAAGATCTGTAACTGTTGTAGCCCTCTGCTTGTCATTTTGTCACACTGCATGCTGATCCAGCCACACACAACAAACACCTGCTGCAGAATTCTCTAGGCACTTCTCGAGCACCTTTGTGGTGCAATGGTTGTTTATTTTATACACATATCTAAGAACGCACACAAGGGGATAAATGATGACATCTTCAGAAAGGAAAAGAGGAACATTTGCCTGAGCTAATCAATCCACTGGAAACCAGCTTGTTCACTGTCTACTTTGTCTGGTTCTGTCACAGTATGGATCTTGCATGTCCCCCAAAGACCCCTGAGTTAAAGGTCCCCAGGGGGATGCTATTGGGAGATGGTGGAACCTTTAAGAGGCGGAATCTAGAGGGAGGTTTGAGGTCACAGAAGCACTGTGGGACCCTGGCCCCTCATCCTCTCATTTTCTTCCTCACCATAAGGGGAGCAGCTTTGCTGCACACACCCCTGCTGGAGGCCCAGAAGCAACACAGTCAACCAATCAGGAACTGAAACCTCTAAAACTGTGAGCCCAAATAAACCTTTTATAAGTTGATTGCTTCAGGTATTATTATGACAGAAATCTGACTAACACATCCTCTAAAGCATCCACATTCTGTTGTAAGGAAGACAGTAATATGAAAAGGAAAAAATCAAGTATCACTACGTACATTTTGTTAAAACTGCTAACTTCAGGGAAAATGAAGCAGCAGCTTGAACATGCTAAACCATAATCAGCAACAAGGGTGCAAAGTCAACTACTAGATATCTCTCAGAATTTTAAGAGGCTGGGCATGTTTGGTGCTGACCTACATTCAAGGTTTGTTGTGCTTTCTTTTTTAATAGTAACGAAATGCTCAGATTTCTGAAATGCACAGCAGACAAACGCCCACCATCTAGGTAGCAGTTAGAATGTTTAAAACCTGGGTTTCTCAAGGAAAAAGATCCTGATTAAAGAAATGGGAAAGACAACTGTCTAAATTCTGCTTTAGTTATTTTAGTGCCCTTATAGTCAATATTGCAAGGAGAGTAAGCACAGAATTTTAAATGGCTATCTCACAGGTACCTTCAATGCCTGTTGCCCAAGCCTCTAACTCCTGTCTCATCATTCTGACAATCACTCATCAGGACACCCTGAGGGCTGAGCTACATGGATCTGCCAGCTTTTCCCCACAGCCCACAGTCACTGTCTGTCCTCAGCCATGGTCACCAGGATGCTCAAGACAATGCTGCTGCTTCTTTGATTTCTTTGCTTCAGCTCTGTCAACCCTCCCCCCACTCACTCTCCCCTATTTATATTTATGCAAATAGAAATCAGATTCTCTGCTTCAGGCATTGCCTCTGTGCTCAGAATTCAGCCTCAGCTCCTCCTGTGACCACACCACATGATGATGTGCCCTCCTGTGCCCCTCTCCTCTCCTGCCTCCCCATCAGCTACATCCCCACCCCACAGCCTTGCATTTCTCTCTGCTCACACCATCTCTGTTGAGGCTCCTCTGACCACCCCAACTAAAACAGTAGTCTCATGACCACCTGACCAAGCTCCCTGTTCCTTGCCTTCATGGCATGTATCACAATTTAGAATTCTTTCTTTCTTATCTGTTATCCTCACTTGAGCAGAAGATCCTTGAGGGCAGACAATCTGCCATGATTACTGTCCTAAATCCACACCTAGCACTGTGCCTGGCATATGCAGAACTCAATTAAGTATTGGTTGAACTAAAATCTTATCTCTCAATTTTTTCTTCTGGAATATTATGACTATTTTGCAATTAGCAACTACTTTTTAATAGCTCTTTCAGTTTATTTTATAGTAAGTTGAACAATCTCGGTTTTGTCTCTAATTCAGAGAGTTAGTTTACTAAGCTGGGGTCTACAGAGCACCTACCATTCTACCCATCAATAAACACAACAGCAAGAGTCTTTATTAGTATAAAAATTAACAATTATGTGGTTTTAGTGAGTAGAATTCTGTTTAAACAAAGAACCAATGATACTGATCATTCCTTCTTTATATCCCAGTGCATCTTTATTATCAGGTCATTCCCAAACATCTTCCTCTCTCTTCAACGTCTTACCAGCTTCTGACTCCACCAATATTCAATTCAACAAGGACTAATTCCAGGTCTACCATGTGTCAGGTGAAGTGTTCACAGACACCGCCTCCCTTCCCAACTCCACATATCACCTAATCCTCAAGGTCCTTCCACAAGCACGTAATATGAAGCCACCACTGCCCAAGAAGATGCATGATGGGTCCAGGGATGAGAGACTTTAATAAAAACAAAGAAAGATTAACTTCTAACTGAAAGATCTGCAAAGAACATTGATTTAGTTTGTAACCACTACCTCCATTCTAAGCTTGCATCCCAGACTGAGTTGTCTGAGGGAGGGACTAACAGAAACAAGAGTGAGATGCTGGTAAGGGAGGTCAGATGACCCTAGTGAGGGAGAGCTTGAGAGCTGAGGAGACAGGGGAGGGACCTGTCATCCATCTACCCTCAGTCTTTCCTGAGGTCTACTATTAGCTAGCCATTGTTGTAGGCCCTGAGCATTCAGCAGTGATCAGCACAGAGAAAAATTCCTTCTCATGCTGCTTTCAGTCTGAATGTGAAGAGAATTTCTACTTGTTCCCTGTTGGAGCCTGGAAAAGTGAGCAGTGCCAAGATCCCCCCACCCCTCTTCACCTGGCAGCAGAAGAGGATGGAAGCAAAGAAAGAATGGCAAACTGGGCACAGTGGCACAAACCTGTAACTCCAGGGGCTCAGAGGCTGAGGCGGGAGGATTGTTCAGAGCCAGCCTCAGCAACTTAATAGAACCCTAAGCAACTTAGTGAGACCCAGTCTTAAAATTTAATAAATAAATAAATACATAAATAAATAGGGCCGGGGATGTATCTCAGTGGTTAAGCACCTCTGGGTTCAATGCCTGGTACCCCTCCCCCCACCAAAAAAAGATAGACAGACAGAAAATCATGTGGGTCTGAGAAGAAAGTGTCCAAGTCAACCAGAATCCCCTACTATGTGAGATGTGGATGAGATTCTAGCAGTTCCTGGGGGTTGGAGAATTAGCTTAAAGAGAATGTCAAAGTGAAAGGGTCTCAGGATGGGGACAAGGAGGATATAGATTGCATGACCTACCAACCTAACACCAGGATAGTGCAGTTAAGATATCAATGGATGCAGAGAAAAAGAGACAGGTGGACAATTCAAGAACAATGCAATCAGGTTTCTCTCAGCAGAAATCAGTGTGAAGAGATGCCCATTAACCAGGACAAGATGTTCCCCCAACCCCAAAGCTAGGATGCCAAGGAGGTCTCTGAGACTTTGACACTATCCTCAAGAAGATGAGGGGGAAAAGGGAAATCCTGAATTGACTGAGTTCAAGATGGAAATGATCAGAAAAACAGAATAACCAAGGGTGTACTTTCTGCCATGAATTATCTTGAATAATGGAAAAATGCAGAGCTATTCCATTTGGCATACTAGAAATCATGGCTTAAAAATACTATGCCAACTACTCAAGCATGAACGAAAGGCCAGCCTGCCTTTGGGGGGCTCTTCAAGCCCTGCAACATCCTCTGTTTTGTCCCCACCCGCCTCTGCTAACTCAACATGAAGATACCCACCAGCTGCCTGCCAGCAGCTCCTCCTCATTTGTAGCCCTCCAAAACTCGATGCTGCATCTCTGGACTCCTGCCACACCAGAGATAGGTCCTGGTTTCAGACCAGACTTACAATGATATGAAAAGGAACGCTAACTAAATGATATCTAAATGGGCCCATGCTAAGATTCATCTGCACCCTGCACTCTGTCCATGAATATTACCTCCAATTCTACATATTTTGAGCACTTCCTCCTTTCACATTCCCTTTAGCTAATATGATAATCAAGAGTCAACTAGGGATGAGGAAATTTCTACGAGGTTTCTAAGAGACCTCTGCAGGCAGTGAATCACTGTGTTGCTTGAACTGCTTGCTCTTTCTCTAGAAGCTGTGATGAATTTTTTTGAAGAGACTTTTCAAGTATATGCAAAAAACACAAGAAGAGACCATGAGAATGGCTATATTTTATCTAGGCACAATTCAAATGCTACTTACTCAGTCAGTAAACATTTAACAGAAACTTCCTATGTGTTAAGCACTGATTAGAGGCAGATACTGTAAAGATGAACAAGATGCAGCTTAGCTCTCATAAAAGTATAGTCTTGTCTGACAGCCGGGTAAGTAGCAGGCAATGACAGCATAGCCAAACTAGTGCTCTATCTGGGGAAGGTACAGAGTGTCCCAAGAGGCCAGGGAGAAGTGGTAGCAGGCCCTGCCTTTGGATGTCAGGGAAGGTTTCCTGGAAGAAGTGACAACTTAGCTGACCCCTACGATGATTAGGATTCAGTCAAATGGAATGAAGGGCAAAGGTGGGAGATAGCTTTCTCAGCTGAGGAAGGGGTAGGTATAAACCATCAAAGAGCAACCACAGCTGGACCTCCATAAAGGAGTGAGAGGAAGGCAGGAAAGGTGCAGCTGGCGAGCAGTGGCCAGGCCAGGTCGGAGCTCCTGGGGCTGCTCTTGCTCTCTCCCCTCCAGTCTTTCCTCTACAATCATCCACAGGTATCTTCCTGAAGCAAGGATGTGGTTTTATCATGTCCTAGCCTAAAGCACTCAGAGACTCCCCTGTTTTTTGGTCCCAATGGAGACCCCTTGTCATAGTTTAGATATGAGGTATGCCCCCACCAAAACTCATGTATGAGACAATGAAAGAATTTTCAGAGGTGAAATGAGTAAGTTATGAGAGCCTGCATACACTGATATGGATTAATTGGACAGTAACTATAGGCAGGCAAGGTCTGGCTGAAAGAAGCAGGCCACTGGTGGGGTGCACTGGGGTTTATATTTTGTCCCTGGTGAGCAGAGTTCTCTCTCTGATTCCTGGCTACCATGTTGAGCTGTTTTGCTCTGCCACACCTTCCGCTGAGATGTTCTGCTTCACCTTGGGCCCAGAAACATGAAGTTGGCCATTTCTGGACTGAGACCTCTGAAACCATGAGCGGAATAAACTTTTCCTCCTTCATGTTGTTCTTGTCAGGTCTCTTGGTCTCTAAAACACTCCTCTGCATGGCATCCATGCCCCTTTGTCCAGGAAGCTCCAGGTTTGCCTGTTATCCTGGCAAAAAGTGTCTGGTTTAGACAATAAATATATGGTCACCTATATCAATAAGACCTTGATCACCTCTCTCCTCTGGTGCCCCTCCTGCCATCCACTGAGTCCTCAGACCTCACTAAGCTTCCAGTTCTTCAATCCTGCTGGCTGTCTCTGGCCCTGACCTCCTGTTCCTCACCCCTGGCTTCTCACATACTTCTCACCTGGCCTGAGATACTTTATTCTCTCCTCATTTGACTTGGCTCACTCTGAGGAGTAGGCAAAATAGTGTTGTGAAGATTGCTACCAAGATCAAATGAGTGAAGACATTTAAAAGTACTCCCAGCTTACACAGTGCCAGTGTTGGCCTAATCTAACTGCTCTTTTGCAGAAGGGCACCCAGTCCTCCAGTTCCAGCCTGGACATCACCTTCTCCAGAAAGCCTCCCTGATCTCCCAAGGCGAGGCTGGGTGCCCTCCTGCATGCTTCCATGTCCTTTCCTCATACTGACACTCCATTGCCAGATTGAGCCTGATAAGGTCTCTCTCTCCCACTAGCCTGGGAGCTGCAGTGAGGCAAGCTCTTGTTTATCACTAGATGTCTGGCAGTTGACACAGTGCCTGGCACACAAAAGCCATCTGATAAATTTTGTGAGTGAATAATTTACTCACTCTCGGTAATACAGAGCTGTTTACTTTATTCAAACAAAAAGTTAACTTGGGAGTTATACACCTGAGAGATCATAGTCATTTTGATAAAGAACCTGTCAACTTTGTTTAGATTAAGCTTGATTCTCCTAATTTGAATTGTCAAAAGGCTTATACAACATTTTTATAATATACATACTCATTAGTGAAGCAGTAGAGTATAGGTTGGATAGCTTCCTGACCAAAAATTCATAACCAGTTCAAAAATCAGTGTCTCTCAATATTTCTTTTAATCACCCCAAAGATGAAAAAGCTGATCCCTGCATGATAAATAAAAGTTGGCATTTTTAATTAGTTAATACCTTTCTAGTGTTTCAATTGACTTCTGCAGGTAACTGTGGCTTTGTTCTATCTATTCATTCATTCCAATGAAAGACTTTAATAGTTTCACTTATGTCCATTTTCATATATAAACCATACTTTCCTGTATTTTTGAAGTAAAAAAGAGGAAAAATAAGCTTAAAAAGGCTTCAATTGGATTTCCTAATACCAGCCACATTACACAGTCACTATGTTGATAAACTCTCAAATTTCTACAGTCAGTTCTTTAAGTTCAGGCATACTTTGCAGTGCTCTGATAATTGACATAAAGATGCTTTCAGGAAATGCAAAGGCATGTAACAATCATCCTCAAAATAGAAGACATCAGTAAATGTGCCCAATTCATGAGAAACACACAAAAAAATTGTATGCAACTTCTTGAAAAGCACCACATATACTTAGAAATGGCCAAAGAGCAAGGCCAAAGTTAGTGTAACATTAGTGGCAGATCCATTATGATATCTGAGAATGGTCTAGTTTGTGTTTTCAGATAGACACCTAAGTTACGCAGTATTCCAGATGCTGAGAAGCACTATAGAAAAAATAAGCAGGGAAGAGGGAGAAAGAGCACCACCGGCAGTGGGGAGATGGGAGTGGATTTTTAATAAAGTGCTCAGGAAAGCCTCTCTAAGCTGTAACATCCTGTCAATAGGACAGGAAAAGAGCAAGAGCGTGAGTGAGAAGGCACCATGTGAAAAGTGGTGGGAAGAAAAGGCACTTCTCTGGCCCTCTGGAAAGGAAGCTCAAAGTGCCACAAGACGAGACTACTGACTGCTGGGATGGAACTATTACATACGCCGTGCTCAGCTGCCTGACTGACATGGAGGACTCCCCCTTCACCAAGGCATTAAATAAATGTACTCTGGCAGGACACCAGCATCACTGAAGAGCTCTGCAGTGGTTGTCATCTGCAGACTGGAGATGACCACAGGAATGAGGCCATGGAACAGGGTTTCCTGATCTCAGTGAAAACACTAGAAACCCAGAGTAATACAGTCAGGTAGCAAAGTTTAACTCTGAGAGTTAAATATTATAACCACAGTTAAGTCACAAGGATGCAATAACATCAGGTTTTTAATTGCAGGAAAGTATGACAGAAAGTGAATCACAGGACCTACATGAAATACATGGACAGTCTCTTAAGAGACGGTTGCTATGCATAGGTAGAAAGCTAACTAGTGCCATGGGGCATTCATGCCATCTTGCTCAATTCCTAAACCAGGTTCTCAGGGCCAGAACCTCCAGATCACCTATGAGGAAGAATTCTACAATGTGGCCATAGATGTACATAGTAAATCTTCCCCCAAGGTACCTGAAGTCATTTACAACAATTGTACTTACAAAGAGAAATACACAGACTTTCCAGGTCTTTCTAAGTACTGCCTCTGACTGACACTAATTTCTGGAGCTCCAACAATGCAACTATAGTCTAATGGTCAGAGTGGAATTTATGTAAATCAGGTGATCCAGGAAGACATAGTCTGGGGTCCACCACACAACAGGTCTTGTAAAACACAGGCCTACTTCTAGCTGTTTCCATGGACTCAGAAAGTACAGGGGAAATTGATACATTTGTAACTGAGAGAATCCCCACAGTGGTTCCACCAGCCATGCAGGGCAGGCTTTTATGGTTAGAGAAACCCCTCTGATTCCTCCCCTCTCAAAATACTTCTGAGGAATTTGCTGAGATTAGTTCCACTATCAAAACCTTAAAAATTATAGGGGTAGTGAGTACCACCATATTCCAGGATAACTTGTTGCTTTTCTGCTTAGCCAGGTAGACCGTGGAGGACTGCTGCTGACGACTGCAGGAACAATTGGGTGGCGATGCCCACCCCAGCCGTAGCTCCGCTGCAGCATCTTTACTAGAGCAAATCAACACAGCTCCTGGAATCTAGTGTACAGTTATCAGTCTAGATAAATCCCTATTACGAAATATGCTTAGAATCAGTTAGCCTTCATGTGACGGTGACAACAGTATATAACTTTACCAATCTTGCTTCATAGTTACACTAATCTGCTATGTCTCTTAATAGAGGTCAGAGGGACCTGTATTTTCTTGATATCTGTTCCACAGAACATCACATTGGCCCACTATACTGAAGATACGATGCTAACTGCACTTACATAGCAAGTAGCAAGCATGCTTGGTGCTGCATGCATGCAGAAAGTCCCAGGAAGATTCAGGGCCTACTACATCTGTGACACTTTTAGACTATTCAGTGGTCTGGAGTATGTCAGTGAGAAGTAAACTGCACAATGAATGGACCAGTACAAAGAAAGAAGCAGAGTTATCATGGGTCTCTCTGAACCTTGGAGCACACATGTATGCTGCTCTCAACAGTTACTGGCCATTATGAGCAAGGCCCAAAGAAAAAAAAGGCTCTGCAGTAGGTTCTGGCTACTGGAGGAGCTGTCCTGATGCCTGCACCACAAAACCTAGCAAAGCCAAAGGTACTGCAAGTGCCCACAGCCAACAGAGGTGCTCACTGAAGCCTCTCAGAGAGCTACCCCCTCGGGCTTTGGAGTAGTGCCATACCTTCTTTTATCTATGATTATTATCCACTTGAAAAGCATCTCTGGGCTTACTGCTGGACTCTGACAGAGACTGAATGCTTGACTCCAGGACACACTAGGTTCTCTTATGTAATGAGTGTTATCTGATCCACAGAACATAAAATTAGACACACATAGCAGCATTCCACTGTCAAATTAAATTGGCATATATGAGACCAGGTGAAGCCAGTTCTGAAGACCCATGTAAACAAAATGAGCAGTTGGTTCAGACTCCAGGGTACCTGCTCCCACACCTTCACTGCTCCTCCCCAACCTATGCCAACTAAGAGGGATAAGCATAGGACAGTTTGTAGGTGAATCTGCGAGCATACCAGCATTACCCAGAAGTGAAGGACTGCTAAATTACAAGCCCACTCAGAAGTGCCCTGAAAGACAGTAAGGAAATCTTCCTGGTAGACAGAATTGCAAACAGTACATACATCTTCACATGGCATGTCTTGAATGGCAAGATGCCAAGCTATGAATCAACAACAAATCCTAAGCAGTGGTTACTGAGTGCTAGTTAGGCATATGGAAAGAATAAGATTAGAAGACTGGAGACAAGAATCAATGGATGGACCTGCCAGAATGTGCACATGATGTAAAGACATCCATGTCTCTCTAAATGCCTGTCAGAGAACAGAGGCTCTCAAAAATAGATGGGCAAGGGCTCTATGTAGTGCCCACCATGATCCTCCTCCTCTAATCACTCCAGTGTCTGTCTGCTCAGTGGCTCTGGCCATGCAGCACAGATGCCCTCACCAGGCACAGGCCAGGCAACATGAACTTTCTCTTGCCAATGTGATCTGGCTATCATGAATGCTGAATGCCCAAAGTGCCAAGAGTGGAGGCAAGTGCTACATCCCCAGCAGGGAAAAGAGCCAGTCACCTAGTGGCAGATTTACAGTGGACCCCTTCCATTACTGAAGGAGCAAGCTCTGTCTCTGTAGAGCACCACAGTCTGATAGATCTGCCCTCCCTGCCTATAGTCCTGCCAGCAGCACCATTTGTGCATTTGTAGAATGCCATACCTATCAACACAACTGGCCCAGCATACATAGAGAAGCAGACACCTCCAAAATCTTTTTCTGAGTCTATGATGACCTTGGTATCAAAATATGACAAAGAGAATTGGAAAAAAAAGGAAATCCTAATTTTATTCATAGACACAGATGCAAAACTCCTAAGCAAAACACTAGAAAATCAAATCCATCAATATATAGAAAAGATAATATATTATGGCCAAATTGAGTTTATTCCAGGAATTCAAGGTTGTTTAAATATGTGAAAATCAACTAATTTATAAAATGAACAGCCTGAAGGAGCAAAACCCATAACTACCAATATAAATGCTAAATAGAGAACATTAGAAATATAGCCATGATAAAACTGTTAACTAATTAAGAATGGAGATCTGCAAAAACATACAGTAAATCTCTCTTAATGGCAAAATGTTGAAACCACTCTCTTGGAGATATGGGCCAAGTATAGGAAACCTGTGACCACACTTTCATCTCCTTCGGTACTGGATGGGTAGCCCACCTAGAATGAGGAAAGAAAGAGAAATACAGAGTATATGGTTTGCAAAAGAAGTAAATCTGCCATGACTCATGGATGATTCTCAATGTAAGAAACCCAGAAGAATCTAGTGATAAATCAGAAAAATTGTAAAGAGTTAAGCAAGGTGCTAGTTACAAAATAAATACACAAAAATTAATTCCACCTAGTTACACTCAATAGTTAGAAAATTCAAATTTTCTACCCTTTATAGTTATGATGAAAATAGAGCTGTTCATCAACAGTGGGGATAGATCCTGAAAAAATCATTGTAGGTTCCAAGTATTTCATGAGAAAAAAATGAATATCATAGCAACACAGCACACAGTAGGCACTGGTGATTTCCCCTCGTCATCACAGGCTGACTGGGAGTGGTGGCTCACGACTGCCCAGTATCACCAGAGACTAACATATGAAAAGGTCAAAATTCAAAATTGGAAGTAGTTTCTACTGAATGTGTACTGCTTTCACACCATTTTAAGCAGAAAAATCATATATAAGTTGGACCACCTTAAGGTGGGACCATCTCTATATCAAGTACCCAGGATTAGATCTAACAAAAGGTATATAATGCCTGTATGTAAAAAAGCATAAAGTACGTGAAAGAAGAATCAAATGAATGATTTGATATTGTAATCATGCAACTTCCCCAAAATGATTTAAAGATTCAATGCAGTGCCAATCAAAATCCCAACAGGGTTTTTAAAGGAACTTGACAAGCTTTCATGTATTTCAGAAATAGCTAAAACACTTCTGATAAAGGAAAAGCATCCAAGAATTATTACAAAGGTAGAGTGACTAAAACCACTTATCCATGCAGGGGCAGTCATGTAAGTCACACAAAATAGAGAGTCCAGAAACAGATCCACGCATATGTATAAACTGCTTTCGGATACAGATGGCACTCCAGCTTACTCCGGAAAGGGTGGACTGGGACGGCTGGCCATCCAAGTAGAAGTAAAATTAGACTCCTACTTCAATCATACACCAAAATCAATTCCACATTAAAGATTTAACTGTAGAAAACAAAACTATGAAAATTTTAGCCTACATAGAATTATCTTTGTGATCTCAGGACAAGAAAGAATTTTTGAAAATAACACAAAATACAAAAAGCCAAAACTATAAAGAATAAAATTCTACATCATTAAATCCAGAACTTCCATTATTCGAAAACTTTATATGAAGTGAAAAGAGCAGTCAAGAACTGGAAAACGTTTACAGGGTGGAATGCTTATCCTCCAGAATAAAGAACTCCTACCAATTAAGAAACAGACAACCAAACAGAAATAGTGAAAAGACATGCACAGGCATTTCACAGATGAGGGACATCAATGAGTCACACCTATAAAATGTTTCAACATATGAAAATACACTCAATTTCATTTTCAAAAAAATACATTTTAGTACAAATAAGATACAAATTCTCACCCACTAGTTGGGCAACTTTTCAAGGGTTGGTGAGGAAACAGAACAACTAGAATTTTGCGAACAATTTGGCATTACCTAGTACATTTAAAAGTACTCATATCTAACCACACAGCAATTTCACTCCCAAATATATGTCCTAGAGAGCTTCTTATCCATGAGAACCAGGAGTCTTGTACATACAAGTATGCAACAAATTTATCAAAAGCACGGTTTTCAACACAAAACAGGTTATACACAGCACTGAAGACCTTATTCTACAGAACAGTAAACAAATACATGATAATATATACATACAATAAAATACTATGCAGTAGTGAGAACAAACAAAAACCATACATACATAGAAGAATCTTAGAAACATAATACTGAGTGAAGAAAGGAGGTAAAAAAAAATTAGTGACACCATTTATATAAAATTCAAGAACCTATGAAACTAAACAATACATTATTTAGAGTAGAAACATAAGGAAGGAGTAGCACAAAATTCAAGAGAGTGGCGGCTCTGGGTTGAAGGACAGGTGGGCTCACTGAGGCAAACACCATGTGCTGGTGTAGCTGTGAGGGCCTCAGGCCTCCCAGGCTGTACTGCGGACCAGGGCCTGAGCAGCAGATTTCTCGGGCATAAGGAGGACAAAGGCAAGGGAGAAAGAGAGAAGAGTCGAAGAGGCTGTACCAGAATAACATTCTTTATTTTTGCCTTGGGCTAAAGTTGCCAAAATCAGAACATGGAAATCAGAACCATCTGTTGACAGGATAAGTTAGTGAACTGGACAGGATTTACCACTAGAAATTCAGAATAATGTATTTCAGAATCTGCATCAAATCATGGAAAAGCATAAATAAAAGTCTTATCTGAGCAGAAAGAAAAGATGTTACTTCATCATTGTTTATATTATAGTAAAAATATGGAAATAACCTAAGTGACCATTAATATTGTGTTAGCTTCTTGTTGCTGTGACCAAAATACCCGACACAACTTGAAGAAAAGGTTTATTTTGGCCCAGGGTTTCAGAGGTTTTGGTATACGGTCAGCCAATTCCATTGCTCTGGGCATGAACTGAGGCACAACATCACGGAGGAAAGGCATGGTGGAGAAAATCGGTTTAGTTAATAACAGCCAGAAAGCAAGGGTGGGGGGCCAGGAACAAGATATAGTCCCCAAGGGCATGCACCCAGCGACCTACTTCCTCCGAACATACCCTCTTCTGCTTATAGTTTCAACAATCTCCAGTAGTTGGTACAAATTATAAATCCATCAAATGAATTAATCCACTGATGGAAGTTAGAATCCTCATGATCCAATCATTTCCTAAAAACCCCACCTCTGGATGATGCAGTATTGGGAATAAAGCCTTTAATACATGAGCTCTGGGGGACATTCCAGATCTAAACCATAACAAACACAATACTAGTTAAGTAAAGAATATATTAATATAACTGGTATAATAGTTGCAAAAAGTTAAACAGATCAGAAACAGAAAAAGGGACCAATGGAACAGAACAGAATTGTTAAACAGACACTATTTAGTATGTATTAAAGATACACTTTGAAACAATAGAAAAATGGACTAGTGAATAAGTGTTATGAGACAACTGGCTGCCCATTATCCTTATCTTTATCTCAAACCATTCACAAATACTTTAAATCCAGATGAATTAAATAATTCAAACAATTGAAATATCAGGGAATATATCCTATAAACTGTCCTAAAAACATACCACACCACACCATGTACAACCAGAAGAATGGGAAGTTGTACTCCATGTATGTATAATATGTCAAATATATTCTACTGTCATGTGTAACTAAAAAGAACAATTTAAAAACACACACACACAAAGCCATGAAGGAAAAGAGTGATGCTCCAACACATAAAACTTTGAAGAAGACACCATTAAGAAAACCAACAGAGCTGGGTGCAGTGGTGCATACCTATAATCCCAGAGGCTCGGGAGGCTGAGACAGGAGGCTCTCGAGTTCAAAGTCAGTCTCAGTAAGCGCTAGGTGCTAAGCAACTCAGTGAAACCCTATTTCTAAATAAAATACAAAATAGGGCTGGGGATGCGGCTCAGTGGTCAAGTGCCCCTGAATTCAATCCCTGGTACCAAAAAAAAAAAGAAGAAAGTCAGAAGACATTCATGGACTGAAAGATGATATCTGCAACACAATTATAGAGAAAGGATTAGTGATGTGTGCACACAAGTGCGTGTGTGTACAAAATTCATTCAAATGAACAATGAACGAGCCAAAAGAAAAATAGGTTAATTATATAAATAGGCAATCCACAAAAGAGGAAATAGAAATACCCAATCAATATGCAGAAATAAGTAAAATTATATCTCCTATGCAATGCAACTTTTATCCAAGTGATAAAAATGTAAGGCTTGAAAACATCAAGTTCTAGTGAGGGTGTGAATGAATAGCTGCCCTCATATGCTGCAAGCCACAGTGGCACCAACATTTTGAAAGGTTATTTAGCAGTATTAATTAAGTGGAAGTGGGCATACTTTATGGTCCAAAGATTCCATTTCTAAGAATCTACCCTAAAGAAACACATAGGTGTACAAGGCCATTCATTGAAGCTATATTTATAATAGTAAAAATAAAAAATACCCAAATTTCTATCAGCAGGCCCTACAGGAGTTAAAAAAACAAACTGTGGTAAATCTCTAAATACTGACACACATTGAAGGTAATCAATTGACAAAGTTTCAAGAAAATACAGAATAATGTTATAAAGCAAAACAGTCCATTCTAAATACTTCTTAATATATGTATTTAAATGCAAAGAATATGTGGATGTAAGTATGTAAATGCACAGAGAAAGGTCTAGAAAATAAACCACTGAATTGCTAATAGTTAACCCTGTGGAGGGGACTGCTGGGATAAGGAACAGTCAAGGTGGGGGATCGACTGCATCTATATCGTTTTGGATTTTTAAAAATAAGGTACATTCACTTATTAACTTATGTAATTATAAAGTAAATACAATTTACAACCTATTACATACAAATTTATAAATTCTACAATAGAGGTATGAGAAAAGTCCTGTTGGAACATAGTGAAAGGAGATATTAGTGTTATAAAAGATTTATAGCAATGGTTACATTTTCACTGGGTCTTGCTTTTTTGAACAGGATTTTGTCAAGCATGTATAATTTGGTGGAAGATTATGACAGGTTATATTTCCCAAAGATGACTGTGGCAATGTACATTCCATCCAATGTTTTTCTTTCAGTATGACAGTGACACTCCTCCTGGAGAGGTGAGGTTGATAGCCCCTCTCCCTTGAAATTGGGTAGGTTTGTGTGATTGCCTTGATCAACAGAATGTGGTGGAAATATCACAGCATGACTTCCAAGATTATTCAGCTTCTACTGAGTCCTTGCTTCTAATGCTGTGAGGAAGCCCAACTAGCCCCTGTGGAAACACCACATGAAGAGACTCATGTGGAGAGGAACTGAGGCCCCCAGCAGAGAGCCAGCAGCAACTGCCAGAGACATGAAAGAGCAAGCCTTCAGATGATTCCTGTCCCCGTGTTTGAATTTCCCAGCTGAGGCCCAGATATACATCATGGAGCAGAGACAAGCCATCCCCACTGTGCCCTGTCCTAATTCCTGACCCAGAGAATCCATGAGCAAAATAAATGTTAGTTGTACATCACAAAGTTTTAGGGTAATATGCTACATAGCCAAAGTAACTGGAACAACATTCTAAAGAGAAGAAGCTCTAAGAGTAGAATGTCACAAAGCATAGTGAGTATTGACAGTTTTGGGTGATGCCCAGAAAGGTTGAACCAGATAAAAGTTTTATATGACAGTTTAAAAAAATCAGACTTAGCCTTTGGCAGTGGAGAAATGCTGAAAGCTTTTAAGCTGGGAGGAGAAATGCTAAGATCTGCATTTTAACAAGATATCTTTGAGACCAATGTCAAGGAGAGACTAGAGAAAAGGAAGACTTAAAAACAGGAAAAGCCCCTATTTTACTTGGTCCTGACAAGTAAAATGGTGGGAACATCCCTCAGGCAATGTGTTTTGTGACTTTTTTTCCTCTGTAAGGTGGGTTGCCTTTGATGCTCATGTATACTCAATTTTACTAGTATTAAATGTTAGGTAGGAAACTTATGTTCACCCCAAAACCTGTTCCAGATGTTTATAAGGAGCTTTTCTCCTAATTGCCAAAATTGGAAGTAACCATGATATCCTGCCATAGGTACATGAATAAATAAACTGTGGTACCTCCCATTCAGCACTAAAAAGAAATGAGCCATCAAAAGATGAGGAACCTTAAATGCATATTACTAAGTGAAAGAAGTCAATCTGAAAAGGCTACACATATATAATTTCAACTCTATGACATCACAGAAAAGAAAAAAACTGTAGAGACCATAAAAAGATCAGTGTTGCCAGCGGGTAGGAGGGAGGGATGACTAGTCAGTACACAGAGGATTTTTAGAGCAGGGGGACTCCTCTGTATGACACTGTAAAAGTGTATTCATATCATTTGTTCAAACCCATAGAACATACAGTAAATTCTAATGTAAACTGTGGACTTAAAGGGATAATGTTGTGTCAAGGTAGGTTCATCAATTATAACAAATGTACCACTCTGGTGTGGAACATTGATGCTGGGGAGGCTATACCTAAGTGGGGTAAGGGGTATATGGAAACTCTACTTTCTACTCAGTTTTGCTGTGACTCTAAAACTGCTTTTAAACTCTATTTTTTTTTTTTTAAGTATTAGCATGAAAAAATGTTAGGCTATGTCAGAAAATCAAACAATTTCCCTATTGTTCTTCTTTCAAGCTTTTGGATTTGGGATCTGATTACTTAGTGTGTATTATAAGAATACTAGGCAAATTGTCTAAAGTATTGTAACCATTTGTAACTAATTATCCATGAGCATGCTATCCTTATGCAAAATATCATACCACACCATAAACCCCAATTTCTTGTTTTCGTGTTCATTAAAATATCCACGCTGTTGTCACAACTAACTTTATAAGAAAACTTCATATAAATGTGAACTTGTAAAATAAGTATATACTAACATATTACAGCTCTTATATTTTGAATAATTAGGCTCTATCTAAGAGGAAAGCTTGAGATGCAAGGTTCAAGAAGATGGAGAAGATAGAACTCAAAATAAGAGGAGTCACTTATGATAAGGGAAAAGATGTCTGGATGAACACAAGCAAAAACAAAGAAAATGAAAGGCCTTGTTCAATATCACCTGGGCAGACCTTCCACCTACTTTCTGAGAAAACTAAGAAGAAAAAATGTATTGCAAATTGATAGTTCATAGAGAATAGACAGGATGAAGTGGCTCAATTGGTGATCAGATCCTAAAGAATCTTGACTAGCAGTAGAGTCCGGCTGAAATGCAATAGTATATTTATTTGAGGCCAGTTTGTATAATTTTATATTGTGTCTTTTTCTAATGTTAATTATTCAAGAGATGATTAACCAATTTGTGGGACAGATTATATGCATCTTGGCTTTTCGATTTTTGTTTAGTTCTTGCTATTGAAAGACGTCATAAATTAAACTCTAATGAAAATAAGAAACTAAAATTAATTTTCTGCTTTTTAAACCATTCATAAAATATAAAGGTTTGTGGTTATTTTTAAAACAAAACAATGAAGAAGAAAACAGTGAAAGAGAAAAACACTAAAACAATGGGTAAATAAGATTATAGGATCATGTGTGTTGAATCTTAATCCTGTTCTTCATTATCAACATTAAATAAAAGTTAATTGTTGCTATGTTTCACAAAATAAATTTTTATTTATATAGAATTCCTTCCCAGCATTTCTTGGTCATGTTTTGGAATAAACTACATACATATTCCTTAACCAAATTACCTGTATCCCAGAGATTGCAAACTTCTGCTTGTCCTTCTGACAACCACCTAGTTGAAGAGATAATGGAAGGAGGTACTGTTGGCAAAAGTGGATTTGGATCCTCATCGTAAACAGCATCAGGTCCTGACGGAGAAAAGAGAGAGCTTGACAGTTGGGGAAAAAAATTAATCACATCCAGGATACTGACATTGATACAGTCAAGATACAGAACATTTCCATCACAATCAAGAGGATCCTTCTTGAGACTCTTTCTTAGCCAATACCTATTCCTAACCCACCCCTATGAATCTGTTCTTCCTTTCTGCAAGTAAGACATTTAAGGATCATTATATAAATGGAAAATGGAACCGTATAGTATGTGACCTTTTGAGATTGGTGTTTTTCATCCTGGCATAATTCCTGAAGATTCATCCAGATTATAGTCAGTACCCATAGTTCCTTCCTTTTCGTTGCTGAATAGTATCCAAGGCATGGATGTTTAACCCATTGAAGGACATCTGGGTTTTTCTAGATTTTGGTTATTCAAACAAAACTGCTGTGAATATTTGTATACAAGTTTTTGTAGGATATAAATAAGCTTTCATTCTTTAGGATAGAAGCCCCAAGTGCAACTATTGTGTTATATGACAGTCCACATGTTCAGTTTCATAAGAAACTGACAAACTGCTTTCTAGCATAGCAGGATTGTTTTGCATTCCTACTTGTTATGAATGTGTGCTCAAATTTCTCCACAATCCTCACCAGCATTGGTATTATCACCCTTTTTTTTTTTTTTTTTTTTTTTTTTTGCCATTCTGATATGTCATTGTGTGCATTGTGTGTTTTTTATTTTCCTAAAAGCTAATGATTTTTGGACACCTTTTCATCTGCTTGTTTACCATAGGTATTTACTGAAATGATTGTTCACATTATTGTCAATTTTCTAATTTCTAATTTGCTGAGCTTTTTTTTAATCAGTGGGTACTGAGTTTTTTCAATGCTTACTGCATCAGTTGAGATCACTTTACAATGGCACAGTATGGCCTTTTCCTCTCTCTTTTCTTTAGCTTGTTGATATGATGACTTATATGAGTTTATACTGATATGTTTCCAATTCAAGTCTATTCAGTTAAGACAATGTCTTCTTTCATTCATACCTCCTGTCTCCTATGATGAGAATCCCAATTCTCAAGGATACGAACAACAATATTTGATTCAACCCACATTATACTCACAATAATTTCAGAGCAAAAACTACCAATATCGCAGAAGAAAAACTAAACTGAATTCAAGGGCACATTTCTTTACTTTTATATTTTTTAGGGACTACTTTTGTTTAGAATTAAGTAAAATCTTTTGAGGTTTCCAGAGACAAATCTAAACACAAAGATATATTTGGTGAGGGGATTTGAAGATAGTAGAGAGAATCTAGGTAGCAACCTTCATCCTCCACAGCCCAGAAAGAAGCAGTGACACAAAAGCTGACCAAACAAAGAAAGAGAGGAAAGGCCATAGCTCACTTCCTTAACAACAGTTTGAAAGAAAAGCAGATCAAGTTAAAACAGGGCAGGAGCAGCAAAGACAGTGAAGGATAGCACACCATTTAGCCCAAATTGTGGGCAGAAAGCTGTATTGTGCACAGCAGCCATTTTGTAAAGTTCACAGCTGGCCAGGCACCCTAGAAGAAAAATCAACACAGCTTCTTCCCACCTACAGATAGTACCAAATATAACCATAGATAATGCTTATGAAATGTGTTGTCTTAGAATCCATCTAGAGGGAACTTGGTAGAGGGAGTGCTGCTAGCTGACAGCTATGAATTCCTTAACCAAGGGGGAGTGGAGTGGAGCTGACTGAAGAGCTAATCATTCTGGGGAGTGCCAGCTCCAACCCAGTGCTCCCCACAGCCTCCACCAGAGCTCAGGCAAAGATGGACCAACCAATGCCCATCCTGTCACAGGGATGGGTAAAACCAGGTGATCTACATCAGCCAGAGTGGAGGTTTTCTGTGCCACAGTTTGCTCACAGAGAGCCTGTGTTTACAGGCACCCTAGTTGCAGACAACCACCACACTCTATGCCATTATAAAGAAGTCCCTGTGGAGGGGAGCAGAGCTCAGTCAGTGACAGCTCTGAGTACTGCACCCTGTGCCCCTGATACCCAATAGAAACAGTACACAGACTTGGGTCTCTAGGCTGACAATAAGCACTGGTTGGTAAGAAAATCACCGGCAACCAAGGAAGTACGCCCCTGTGCCCCAGCACCTCTAGTAGAGTACATGCTGCGGATTCCCAGAATTTCTATTTAACTCAATTCTTACTGGACTCAGACCCACAGAAGGCATTTCTGAGGATAACCCAACCAGCCAGTTGAGAACCTCAGAGCATACACAAGGGCACTACACGCCACAAAAACCACTTTCCAGAGGAGCATCTCACAAACACCCATCACTGCCAGTGTGCACAGATACAAGCTTACTGACCTGTGTACTCCAGAGGAAGCAATGGTTCTATACTCCTCAGGGCCTCCAGTGCCATTATCAACCAGACTACAATACTTCTACCTTAGATTACCACACTCTGCACACTCCAAAATATACAAGGGGAAGACCACAACTGATTTGACAGTGCTAGAAACGTGGAGCTTTTCTTCAAGAAGGCCCACAAGACTGTACCCTGCCTACAGGAGTGATCTGGCTGCTAAATCACAATAAAGACCATCTCCTCTGACCCAACAGAAAGCTAACAGGTACCTGGCACACCAAATATTGAGGGAGATCTCCTAGAATTCTATCAGAGGTGAACTGGTAGGACCATTACCTCCGTATCCAGGGAAATGTAGAGGTAAAGCTGAGGAGTGGTAGGCATCTTCTAAAGGTCCCAAATCCTGATGAAATCCAAATCAGGAAGACTCAATAAGAAACCTCTCTTCCTTGGCATGGAATACCATAAATGTTTCTAATATTCAATTTTGATCTTAAGGATACTACCTTTCATCCTGAATTGATAAACATTCCAATATGAAATAATAATGCACTATGAAATGAAATATTGCAGCCCTCAACTCAACTGATTGTATTTCTTCTAATGTTTAAGACATTAACTGTAATCATTTGGTCTTTGCTTCCCAAGGGCAGGTTACAATTGCTCCTCTCAGTCTCTTTTTCCCTCTTGAATTACTTTCTCCTGCCTCAAATCCCCAACTCCCTGCTGCACTGTTTTTTTCTTTGTATCTTGGTTTGTATTTTTTCTGTATTTTCCTTTCATTTTTCCCTTTGCCCAATTTTTCTCTGCTCCCCTTTACACACCTATATAGTATAATAATAATTTTCCTAACTTTAACAACTAAATTCTCAACCTACTCAAAAACTATTACTACAGTTTTTATACTTGGATTAGAGGAAAATGTAGATTTTCAATGTTTTCCCCATGTACTAAGGTTTCCCTAGTACACAGCTTTGCTCTGAAGTGATTGCAGTTCACCAGGATTGAGTGTCTTCTCCACAGTGGTGCTGACACTGAGCTAGCAGAGGATACACACTGAGTGGAGTATAAATGCTTGGATATCTGCCCAGCTTAAGGCACTTCAGAGAAAGAAGCTCACTAATAATCCCTTGCATAGAAGTAGAAGAGATTATCATCCTAGCAGATGATTAGATATACAAATAATATGAAAAAGCAAGGGAACGAGCCACCCCAAGTAGCTAACCCACAATACTCAACAACTCATTCACTTGCCACCAAAGGAGGAAATGTCAGATAAAATTTAGAAAGTTGATACTTAAAATGTTCAGTGAACTGAAGAGAGGGTAAGCAATGAACTAAGAAAATACAGGAAGTGAAAGATCACTTCAATAGAGAGATTCTTTAAAAGAACTAAACAAAATCATAGAAATGAAAGTCAATAAATCAAATTTAAAAAATTGAGTGAAAGAATCATCAAGATTAGACCACACAGAGGAAAGATCATCAGGCCTTGAAGACAAAGTACATACTCTTGAAAACAAAGTTGACAATATAGAAAAGATGTTAAGAGACCATGACCAGATATTCTAAAAATCTGTACTAAGATTAAGAGACCAAATCTAAGAGTCATTGGGTATAGAAGAAGGCACTGAGCTATGCATCATAACTTTTTCAATGAAATATTAAATTTTCTAAACCTTAGGAATGAGATGGAAATCCAAATACAAGATGGTTTTCAGAACCCCAAATAGACAAGATCAAGGCAGATACTCTCCCAAGACACATTATAATTAAAATATCTAATATACAGAACAAGGATAGAATTTTAAAATCAACTAGAGGAAAACAGCAGGTCACATTTAGAGGTAAGTCAATTAGACAGTGTACTAATTTCTGAGTCCAGACTCTAAAGCCAGGAGGGTTTGGAATATTATATAACAAGTCCTTAAAGATATGGTGTCAACCAAGATTGCTATTTTCCAGAAAAACAATTCTTCAGAATTAAGAATGAAATAAAAACTTTCCATGATAAGCAGAAACTAAAAGAATTCATAACCACTAAGCCAGCACTACAAAACATACTCATTGAAATGTTTCATGTAGAAGAAATGAAAAATAAATATTAGAACCAGTGTATGGCTGAATCTCAATAGATTAGTCAATTAAAGGTGAATCAATCAAGTCAATTAAAGGTTCATCAAATGGACCTAACAGATATCTGCAGAATACTTCATCCATCAAAAACTGAATTTATTTTCTTCTCAGCTGCACATAGAACCCTCTAAAATAGACCATATTTTAGAACAAAAAGCAAGTCTTAACACACACAAAAAAACCAGATTTCTTATATTCTATGAGATCACAATGGAATGAAATTAGAAATAACAAGATAAAAACAAATATTATAACACCCTAAATATTAAATAATATATTTTTGAATGAGAATGGTCCATAGAATAAATCAGGGGAGAAATAAAAATCTTAGAAACAAAGAACAGAGATGCGACATATCAAAAATCTCTGGTTAGTATGAAGACAGTCTAAGAGGAAAATTCATAGTACTGAGTGCCTTTATACACACACACACACACACACCACGCACATACACACAAACATATCAAATAATCTATACCTCAAGGTCCTAGAAAAAGGAAGAACAAACTAACTCTGAAATCAGTAGAAGACAGGAAATAATTAAGATCAGAGCTGAAATTAATGAACTTGAGAATAAAAAACAATAGACAGGGGCTGGGGCTGTAGCTCAGTGGCAGAATGCTTGGTTAGCATGTGTGAGGTACTAGGTTCAATTCTTAGCACTGCATAAAAATAAAGTCATTCTGTCCATCTACAAAAAAATGTAAAAATTAAAAAAAAAAAGACAAGCTCAATACAACAAAAAGTTGGTTCTTCAAAAAGATAAACAAGATTGATAAACCCTCAGCCAAACTAACTAAAAAAAGAATAAAAATAATAAATGCTGATCAGGATGTAGGGGGAAAAAAGGTACATTCTCATACAATGTTGGTGGCACTGAAAATTAGTACCACCACTTTGGAAAGCAGCATGGAGATTTCTCAAAAGGCTAGGAATGGAGCTACCATATGACCCAGCTATCTCACTCCTTGGTATTTATCCCAAAGGACTAAAATCAGCATACTATAGTGATATAGGCACATCAGTGTTTATAGCAGTGCAATTCACAATAGCCAAGTTATGGAACCAGCACTGGTGCCTGCCAACAGATGAATAGAAAAAGGAAATATATATAGATAGATAGACACACACACACACACACACACACACACACACACACATACACACACATACACATATACATATATTCCAATGGAGTTCTACTGAATTTTACACAGTTATAAGGAAGAATGAAATTATAGCATTTGCTAATAAATGGATAGAACTGAGAACATCATGCTAAGTGAAATAAGTCAGACTCTTCAACGGTTGTATGATTTCTGTCATATGCAGAAGCTAGAAGAAAATAAGAGGAACAAAAGGTGGAGGGGATCCCATAAAAATTGAAGGGAGATCAGTGAGTAGAGGAGGGGAACATGGGGAGGGGGACAGGAAAAGGGAGAAACTGTGGAACGAAACTGCCAAATTATGCTATGTATATATATGAATATACCAAAGTGAATTTCATATATATATAAATACATATTTATATATAATACATATTTATATATTATATATTTATATATATAATAATATAATATATATATATATATATAAAGTACCAGTTTAAAAAAAACAAAAATTAGAAGAAAGACCAACAGAGTAGAGGAAGGGGAATGGGGGTGGGGAGGAGGGGAGGGAAAGAGGAAGTACTAAAGACTAAAATGGAGCAAATTAAATTTCATGCATGTATAATTCTGTCAAAATAACATTACAATTATGTATAACTATAATGCACTAATACTTTTTTTAAAAAGGAACTATGGCAAGAGAAGCTGAGAATCTTTTGAACTCCAACAGAAAGAATTAACTTGTCATCAAGTTTTTTAAAATTCTTTTTCACTGTTTAATTGTGACCTTAATGTTACATGGACATTGATACAGTTTTCTATTTTTTTTTTCTTCTCACAACTGGCATTTTTGAAGCCAATTATTTTACATGAATTAGTTTTTTGTGAACCAGGATGTTCAATTAGTATATTTTAGTTTTGTATTCTTTTAATTTTTTTAATTAAATTTTTGCTTTATGTATATATTTCTCCTGTTTCCCTTGATTCACTCTTTTCTTCTGCCATCAGTCAATATCTAGTGTTCTTTCACTCTTCTTTAATCTTTTACTTCTGTCTTCTCTCCTCTTCCCTCATAATCATCACATCCTAGATCACTTCTGTTCTCTCTCTCCATCATTTGAAAATAGAAGTGCTTTTGCAAACTTGCTGTTTTTTTATAGGCATAACATCATATAATTTCTGTTTCTTGTGATAATTAACATTGTAGATGTCACAGGAGGAACTATTTGGCTTAATGCTGTAAATTGTTTGCATTGGTTAGTGTTATTATTTGTCTCCCCCTAAACAGTGAGGTACTGGAAACCTTCAGGGACACTGTAGGTCCACAGAGTAGGAATTCTATTGCCTCTGATCCACACTGTTAGATGGATAGACAACAAACAACATAAGAAAGCAAGGGAACAAACTGCCCAAGCAAAATTAGGCACTCCAATAACAGAATCCATCCTTACCACAGTGGAAGACATGTCAGAGGAGTTTAGAATGTACATAGTTAAAGTGATCTGCAAAGTAAAGGATGATGTAAGAAAGCAAATACATGTAGCAAAAGATCACTTCAAAAACGAATAGAGATTCTGAAAAAAAAAAAAAAAGGAAATTCTTGAAATGAAGGAAACAATAAATCAAATAAAAATGAAGAATGATAAAATTATGGCATTTGTAGGCAAATGGTCGAAATTGGAGAATATCATGCTAAGTGAGATAAGCCAATCTCAAAAAACTAAAGGTTGAATGATCTCGCTGATAAGCGGATGAGGACATATAATGGGGGGTGGGAGGGGCGAGCATTAGGTTTAGGGTTAGGTTTAGAGTTAGGCTAAGGACAGCGGCAAGAATGAAGGAAAGAAGGACTGTGTAGAGGGAAAAGAGGGGTGGGAGGGGTGGGGGGAGGGGAAAAATAAAATAAACATCATTACCCTATGTAAATGTAAAAAAAAAAAAAAAAAAAATTCAATAGAAAGCATCACCAACAGACTAGACCACTTGGAAGACAGAACCTCAGGCAATGAAGGCAAAATATAAATCGTGAAAATAGAGTTGACCACAGAGAGATGTCAAGAAATCATGAACAGAACTTCCAAGAATTATGGGATAACATGAAAGACCAAATTTAAGATTTATTGGGATAGATGAAGGTACGGAAATACAAACCAAGCAATGCACAATCTTTTCAGTGAAATAATATCAGAAAATTTCTCAAAGCTAAAGAATGAATGGAAACTCAAATACATTCAGGACCCCAAATGTACAAAATTATAACAGACCCACATCAAGGCACATTATAATGAAAATGCCTAGTATACAGAATAAGGATAAAATATTAAAGGCTGAGAGAGAAAAATATTAGATTACCTAGGGGGAAACCAATTTGGATCTCAGCTGATTTTTCAACACAGACCCTCAAAGCTAAGAAGTTCTGGAATAACATATACCAAGCTCTGAAAGAAAATGGATGCCAACCAAGAATCCTAAATTCAACAAAAGCTTCAGATTTGAAGATGAAATAAAAACTTCTCATGATAAACAAAAATTAAAAGAATTCACAACCAGAAAGCCTGCACTTCAGAATATTCTCAACAAAATATTCCATGAAGATGTAATGAAAAAAAAAAAGTGAAAATCAGTGAAGGGAGGAACTACACTAAAGGAATAGTCAATCAAAGGAGAAACTAATTCAAATTAAAAACTAGCAATAAACCAAATGACCAGGAACACAAATCATATCTCAATAACCTTGAACATTAATGGCCTAAACTCATCAATCAAAAGACATAGACTGGGAGTCACAGCAGCTTGGGCGGCGGGAGCAGTGGCAGTGCCCAGGCAGTGCCGCTTCAGAAGGCTCCACATGCCTGCAGCACCCACACTCGCCCCGCCAGGATGCCCAAGAGGAAAGTCAGCTCGGCCGAAGGCGGGGCTAGTGAGGAGCCCAAGCAGAGGTCAGCCAGCCTGTGGGCTAAGTCTGCTCCTGCCAAGGCGACGCCAAGCCCAGGAAGGCGGCGGGCAAGTAGAATTGTTTCCTAAGCAAGACCACTCCTGGATCATTGCTGTCAGAATTGTGTGTACTCAGTATCATCTTTGGTCGTGGAAGTCTTTGTTTTCCTAATATTTTAAATGTGCAGTGAAAGACTCAAAGTTTGAATATACAGTGTGTGACAAAGTTTTGAATTAGTGGGACCTAAAAAACAACAGCATTCAAAGATACTGGTTCTTGATATTCTCTTAAGAAAACTTTGCCTCCAAATTCAAAGCTGGAAAGTCACTGGAATAACTGAAAAAGAATCACAGTATAAGGCTTTTTAGATTTCCAGTATGTGTGTTAATAATTGTGTACAAAAGGCCAAATGATCTCTCTGATGTAAATGAATGATGATACATAAGGGGGGAAGCGGAAGGCAAGAATGGAGGAAAGATGGATGTATAGAGGAAAAAGAGAGGTGGGGTGGGGGGAAGGAAAAATAACAGAATGAGACAAATATCATTTTCTATGTACATGTGTGATTACACAAATGGTGTGACTACTTCGTGTACAACCAGAGAAACAACCAGAGGTACAAATTCATTGTACCCTATTTGTGTATAATGAATCAAAATAAATAAATTAAAAAAAAAAGAATTGTGTTCAAAGTAAAATGTCTGTGTACTGATTCTCAATACAGGCAATAAAATCTCAAACATGAAAAAAAAAGACATAGACTGGCAGATTGGATCAAAAAATAAGATCCATCAATATGCTATCTCCACAAGACTCACCTCATAGGCAAAGACATCCACCGACTGAAGGTGAAAGGATGGGGAAAAAAAAAAAATCACTCACATGGCTATAGTAAACAAGCAGGGGTTTCTATCCTCTAAAATAGACCAAGTTATGTAAGCTATATAATGGTTATTATACTATTGTAATGTTACCTTAATGCATTTTTAGCATCTGTAGGGTTGTTTTGATAGCTCCCTTTCCACTGGTATTTTTCTTATTTCTTGATTAGACTTGTTAAATTTTTATCAACTTTTAGCTGTTTTGTTTCTTTTATAGTTCACATATTTTTGCTCCTACTCTTATTTCTTCCTTCCTACTACCTAATTTGGAAATAATTTGATTGTTAATCTAGCTTCTTTCTAATACAAATACTTTAAGTTATAAGTGTTCATTCGAGTACTGTTTTGTCCAGAGATTCTAATATTCTAAGCTTTATATCACTTAGTTCAAAGCACTTTTTATTTACTTGTGCTTTCTTCTTTGATCTGTGAGATATTACAAGTGTGCTGTTTAATTTGAAGTAGTTGAGACAATGGGGGTTGGGTCCTATATATCTTAAGGTGATTGATTTCTAATGTAATAAATCATGCAGGAAAAAATCTGCATGATTTCAAATTTTTAAAATTTCTCAAAGCTTATTTTATGACAGAATACAGTCTATCCCTATTAATTTTCTACTTGTCATTTTTGTGTATAGTTCTCTATAAAAAACAAATAGGTCAAGGTGGTTGATAACATTTAAGCCTTCTATATCATTAGTCCTTCCAGCGAAGTGAGGGGCCTTAAAATCTCCAAATATGATTGTTGATTTGTCTTTCTAGTTTTATTAATTTTTACTTCACATATTTTGAAATTTTGTTATTAGGTACGTACATATTTAGATGTTATATTTTCTTGAAGAAGTTACTCTATTATGGTCATGAAATGTTCCCCTATATCTCTGAAAATACTTTTTCTTGAAATTTATATTAATAGCTCTACTTCTGATTTCCCATGCTTATTTCCCCCTTCTTTTGCTTTTAACCTATTAGGGTACTGATATTTAAAGTATGACAAATGTATAGAGCATATAGTTATTGTTTGCTTTTTATACATGTTGAACATTTATACCTTTTAATTACAATATCTAGATCATTTATATTTAATTATTGATACTGTTGAAAAAAAAATAACACCCAACATGGAGGTCAGTGGGGAAAAGAAAAAGAACTATGGACACCATACAGCACTCACCAGAAGGGTTCCATGGAGAGCAACTTCCATAAAGTGCTCTATAGGAATACCTACCATGACACCTCTTAGAGATTCACAATATATATCTCACATTAAAGCTTAAAGAGGTCATACTACCAAGACCGACTCATTTCATCCAGCACCTGTCAGCTGCCTTGAGTGCTGTGGTCCACAGAATGCTCCAAAGGAGAATGGCTCAAGCAGCCCTGAGCTGATCTCAGGTGGCTACATCCCATCTCTGGGCCTCCGTTTTTCATCTATAGAATGGTGGAGCCAAATCCAAGTAGCCTAAAGTTCCTCAGAGTTTAAAAAATTTGGAGATTCAGCTTCCACATATTTTCTTTCCCTGGAGCTCTGCTCTGTCCCATTATGGTCAAGAGCTGCTTCAAGCCAAACTCAGAAGTTGGAACAAACCAAAGGTTCAAACCTCACACTGTCCATGAATTGTCTCCAGAATCCTGGCTTCTCCATCCTATTTTCAGTTTTGATTTATCTCAGCCAAACAGACAACAGTGATGATTGCTGTAATTCCATGCAAAAGATGGGGGGAAACCAATAAAAACCACTCCCCCAAAAAAGATATTTGGTGAAATTTGGCTTCTCATCCTCCTGTTCACTTTATTCCCTCTATTCCACTATGTGTAATTTTTAAATTTTTAATTTTATTATTTATCTTTACCTGTTCTTCAATACAAGCAAATGGAAAATGCAGGAATGAAACTAAAAATAAATGGAAATTTATTATGTGTTAGAAGCCATGATCCAAATTAAAGGGGAAAAGATGGTTTATTCAAAAACTGACATTGAGAAAACTGATTATCATTTGTAAAAATAAAAATTTTTAAATGGTTATCTAATGTTCTCCACTGATCAAGGTAAACTTTTGATAGATAAGATTTAAATATTTTTAAATTAAAGCATAAAAAAGTAGGGGTTGTTTCTTTAACAATGCTTAAAATTGGTACAATTATAGCCAGTAGTAGAATTCACTGATATATCCATATGTGCACATAACAATTTGATCAATTTCATTTCCCAATACCTCCCTTTTCCCTTCCTTCTCCCTTCCCCTTGATCTCCCTTCTATTTTCATGAGATCCCTTGTTTCATTTTTTCCGTTTTTCTCTCTGCTTCCACAAATGACAGAAAAAATACAACCCTTGACTTTCTGAGTCTGGCTTATTTCATCTGACATGATGTTCTCTAGTTCTATCCAATTTCCTGCAAATGACACAATTTTGCTGTTCTTTATGACTGAATCCATCCATTGTGTGTGCATGTATCACACCTTCTTTATTCCTTCATCTGTTGATGGACACCTAAGCTCGTTCTATAACTTGGCTACTGTGAGATGCATTGCTATAAACACGGGTATGCCTTTAATGCTATGAGCTAAATACCAAGGAATGGTATAGCTGGTTCACATGGTGGTTCCATCCCTAGTCTTAAGGGGAACCTTCATACTGATCTCCATAGTGATTGCAATGATTTACAGTCTCACCAACAGTGTATAAGTGTTGCTTTTCCCTCATATCCTCGGCAGCATTATTATTTGTATTGTTGATGAACATCACCCTAACTGGAATGAAATAAAATCTGAGTAGTTTTGATTTGTATTTCTCTGATTTCTAAAGATGTTGAACTTTTTTCATATATTTTTGGTCACTGTGTTTCTTCTTTTGAGAAATGTCTGTTTAGTTCATTTGCCATTTATTAACTAGGTTGTATTTTTTTAAGTTCTTCATATATTCTGGATATTAATCCTCCTGTCAGAAGAATAGTTGGCAAAGATTTTCTCTCATTCTATAGGTGCTTTCTTCATGTTCTTTGTTTTCTTTGCTGTGCAGAAGTTTTTTAATTTGATGCCATCCCATTTATTAATGCTTGTTTTATTTCCTGAGCTTTAGGGATTTAATTGAGGAAGTTGTTCCCATATTCATTTGTTAGAGTGTTGACCCTGTATGTTCTTCCAGCAGTTGCAAAGTTTCTAATCTCCTAGGTCTTTGATCCACTTTGAGTTTACTTTTGTGTAGGGTAAGAAAGAGGGATCCAGTTTCATCCTTCTACATACAGATATCCAGCTTTCCTATCACCCTTGTTAAAAAGGTATCTCTCCAACATTGTTATTGGCAACTTTGTCAAGGATCAGGTGACTGCGTGTGGGTCTGTCTCTGCATTTTCTATTCCATTGGTCTACGTGTCTGTCTTTATGGCAGTGCCATGCTGGTTTTGATGCAAACACTCTGTAGTATAATTTGAAATTGGGTATTATGATGCCTCTGGCATTGCTCTTATTGCTCAGAATTACTTTACCTGTTATGGATCTTTTATTATTACATAATAATTTTAGGACTGTTTTTTTCTAATTCTGTGAAGAATGTCACTAGTATTTTTTTGAGGAATGAATTCAATCTGTAGATTTTTTTTGGTAATATGGCCATTTTAACAACATTAATTCTACCAATGCAAGAACATGGGAGGTCTTTCCATCTTCTAATACCTTCTTCAATTTCTTTCTTCAGAATTCTATCATTTTCAGTGAGGGCTATTTCTTAAAAAAGTAAACATACTTTTACCTTATGTCCAGCAATTTTTACTCCTTGTTATTTACGCAATGTGTTGAAAAACAGATCCACACCAAAAGAGCAGATTTTTCTGTTTACAGCAGTTTTGTATATGATTGCCAAAACTTGGAAGCAACCTTCAGTAGGTAAAGGAATGAACTGTAGTACATTCAGACAACAGAATATTATTCAATATTAAAAAGAAATGCACCTCTAGTCCATAAAAAGACAGGGAGGAAACTTAAATATTAGTTACTCAGTGAAAGAAGCCCATCTAAAAGGCAACATATTATATGACTCCAACAACATGATATTCTGGGAAAGGTGAAACTATGGAAATAACAAGAGGATCTGTGGTTTCTAAGGGTTGAAGAAAAGAAGGGATCTTAGGTAATGAATGAAGGATTTTTAGGACCATGGAACTACTCTGTACAATACCATAATGGTGGATACACATCATTGTACTTTAGTTCAAACCCATAAAACATACAATATCAAGAGTGAACCCTAGGGCTGAGGTTGTGGCTCAGTGGTAAAGTACTTACCTGGCATGCATGAGGCACTGGGTTTGCTTCTCAGTACCACATATAAATAAATGAATAAAATAAAGGTCCATCAACAACAACAAAAAATTTAACAACATAAAAAAAAAAAGAGAGAGAGAGAGAGAACCCTAATGTAAACTATAGACTTGAAGTGATGATGCTGTGGCACTGTTGGTGCAGACTGCAATAAACGTGCTATGCTGGTAGAGGATGTTTAGAGTGATGGAGGCTGTACATGTGGGAGGATGCGTATAAGGAGAAAACCGTACTTTCTGCTCAATTTTGCTGTGAACCTAAAATGACTCTAAAATATAGTCTGTAAAAAAAAAAAAGTCAAGGTGACTTTTTACAAAGTCTTAGGGTAAGAAAAGTCTTTATAAGAATACTTAAAATATAGATGTCATAAAGGAAAGACAGATCAATTGGACTACACAAAAAATTAAAGCATTTTCTATAGACAAAAAAGCCATAAAAATCAAATAAAAACTGAAAATTAATAGATGTATAAAGAACTAGACAATGGATTGATTCTTCAGTAGACTAACAGCTCTGAAATTAATAAGAAAGAGCCTGGAGATGTAGTTCAATGGTTAAGTAAGCATTTTGTCAGGGTGAGGCCCTGGGTTCAATCTCCAGCACCAAGAAAAAAAAAAAGGGTAAAAAAAGATGAGAAACCAAATAGAAAAATAGGCAAAGAATATGAACAGAGTTAAAAATAAAAAGAAACATAAGTTCCCAATAAACACATAAAAAGTTATTCAACCTTATATATAATAATAAAACAAAAATATTCTACCTCTCATACTGACAAAGATGAAAATATCTGTCAAGACTCAGTATTTGCAAATATAGCAAGAGTCACTCTGACACAGTGTTAATAGATACAAATTATGGGTGCAACTGTGGGATAGGTGATTTGGCAGTACCTTTCTAAACAAAAATAAGTACTGATAAACTTTTAGCAGTTCTACTCCAAGGAAAGCATCTTAAAAATATGTGTAGAAGGTTTTTATGGCAACATTGCTTTTAATGGGCAAAACATGAAAAATCCATAAATGACTACCAACAGGGAATGACTAAATAAATTAAGATTTATACATGAAGAGTACAACATGGTTAAATGTACAAATATTGAAATATTCTCATGATGTGTACTTTAGTTAAAGAAGCCTGTTTTGGAATACAATGACTAGTTATATTTATTATGTAGAAAAATATCCAAGATATACTGCTTACTTCTCAGCAGGTTGCAGAGCAATATATATTGAATGATTCCATTTAGGTAAAAGAACAATGTGTTGACAAATTTCTGCAAGAAATTCATAAAAAAACAGCAAGCAATTGTCGCTTCTGAGGAGAGGAACTCAAAGGAGTATAGAGGAAGAGGGAGAAACTTGCTCTTCACTCTTCACTATTTTGTGTTGTTTGGTTTTTTGTGATAAGTATTTGATAATTTAGAAAAAGTAATAAAAGCGCAAACATGAAAGAACTTTTAAACATAAAGCAATGATGCAGCAGAGACAGGAATAATGAATTAACATAATTAGAATCAGTATAATTTCCATTTCTCTAACAACTTAGATGAGTTCAAATTTTTACAAATAACAGAAATAAATGCAAGAATAAAAACGTATACTCTTTAGCAAAATAATAAGCAGAAACAGTAGGAAATAATAATTTATCATCTATCACAATCAATTTGGTAACTCACAACTAGAGTGAAGGATTTGGTCAGCTTTAATTTTGTGTGAACCACTTCACAGCATCCCTATATGTTGCTATGGAAACAACTGGGACCAAAAAAAAAAAAAAAAAATCACAACCTCATTGTTCAATCTCCTTGAACAGGAAAAGAAGGTTTCTTAAGGCAGTGAAAAAATACAAATAGCCTTATTAACAAATTTAATAACAAAAATTCTGGACATTATGCACAGAGAAAAGAGACCCCTGTCATAAATGTACTTTACCTAGTTTTGAAAGTATCATTTAAGCAAGTACCTTCTGCTTTTGAAAGCTGTTAAGAATTTTATTTACTGCTTTTAAGATAATTTTTCTTTCATTTGTAGAAAGAGAATAAAGAAGTTTCTATTTAAATTTTTAAAGGTATTTTTAAGCAACTCTCATTCTGCCTAGACAATTGACAATTTCATTTCTTCCTTGTTCTGCATCAGGAACATGAGAATGTTAATGTAGACGCAGTAGCTCTCCTGCAGTACATCGGCAACAACAATTAACTTTACTGTTCAACTTGCAACGTTTTGTCTTCTACTACAGGAGCAGACTACTGAAGAAGACGTACTGGATTGCACCACATATTCCAACAGTAAGAGAAGATGCTTATACAATCAGTAGGAAGATGCAATATTGTAATGTCATACTTTGAAAAAGGAAAACCTAGCTTTTAAACTTCTTATGAGATAAGGGCACCATTTTTTTCTCACTGATATAAGAGGTAGAATGATGTAAATCAGTGACCCTGGTTTCCTCTACAAAAATAAAAAAAAATAACAATCAGGACTTCAAGACTAATACAAAAAAGAGTTGGCATTTTATGTCTTTGTCTTCAAAACACACAGGATTATTCAAGTCTATCTTTTACCTAAAAGTCATTGACAACAAATAGACTGATTTCAAATTTACAAGTCATTTTGATTTAATGTCTTATCTTTTAAAGTAAACTATGTATTTTTAATCTGTGAGGTATTATGTAATTAAGCAACAGTGATATTTCAATTTTATGTAACTTTCTGAACTGCTACAAAAGCAACTGAATCCAATACCTAAGTGGGTTGGGGAAAGGGGTTGTAAACAGAAGGTCAGGAGAGAATTCCAGCCTCCCTCATAGAAATCACGGCAGGAAATATTAAACAAAGCACTGAGCAGGAGGCCAAAGAAGCATCTTTCAACAGGAAAAGAAGTTAACATATATGTAATTAACATCTGCTAGTCATTTATTTCTTCATTAATAAAAATTTGTGAACTGAAGATTCAGTAATGAATACAACTAAGAAAGTTTCTTCTCTCTAGGATCTTTCCTTCTAGTAGGAAAAAGATACAGTAAACAAAAACAGGGGCTGGGGTTATAGCTCAGTGGTAGAGCGCTTGCCTAGCATGTGTGAGGCACTGGGTTCAATTCTCAGCACCACATATAAATAAAGGTCCATTGACAATTTAAAAAATATTAAAAAAAAACAAACAAGTGAATTAGAATTCCAGTCATAAGTAGAAAATATTCACAATTGTTTTAGTCAGCTTTTTCACAGTTGTGAACAAAAAGACCTGACAAGAACAATTAGAGGAGGAAAAGTTTATTTAGGGGCTCAGTTTCAGAGGTCTTAATCCATAGAAGGCTGACTCCATTGCTTCAGGCTGGAGGGGAGGCAGAAGTCATGGCAGAAGAGTGTGACAGAGGAAAGCAGCCAGGAACATGATGATCAACAAGCAGAGAGTTCTGCTCAACAAGGACAAAATGCAAAACCCATAGGAAGCCCCTATGGACCCACCTACTCCAGTCACGCCCCTTGCTGCCTACAGTCACCCCTGAGTTAAACCCTATTGGGATTAATTCACTGATTAAGTTAAACTGCTTGGAATGCAATCATTGCTTGGAATGCAATCATTTCACCTCCAAACTTTCTTATATTATCTCACACATGAGCTTCTGGGGGCCACCTAATCTAAACCATTATAACACTCAAGATAGTTCTATAGGTTCATTCTTTGGAGATACCTTCCTTCTCCAAATACAGAGCAACTGAAGAGAAAATACAAACGTGAAAGTTAAAAAGTCTGACATGCTTGAAATTAAGACTAACATCTTCATGGGTGAAAGCATGAACAGAAATACACTGTGATTAAAGCTGTGGACCTCTGGGGCTCTGGGTCCAGAAAAAGGCAGAGAAGACCAGGAACTCAACTTTGGAGGGGTACATAGAGTATAAAAGTATCCATCGAAGACACAAATGCTGAATACAGGCTCACTGCCTGAAATTATGCTCAGGCATTGGGATTCCCTATTTATGAAGGAGGCTAAAATAACCTCTCATCAATCAAAGCCTGTGGTTATAGCTTCTAAAATTTACTACACTAGCTTAGGCAAGAGAACACGAACTTCTCCAGCAAGTGAATCAAGGCATCCCATGGTTTAGGGATCAGATCTACAATCTAATACCAGTCAAAGAAACAAGGCTCACACTGCCAGCCTAAGTCAAGTGTGGTAAGGTTGTCCCCATGGTAAGGAAGGCAAATGAAAAACAGCAGAGAGAGGTAAGGGGTCATACACACACAGATTTTAAAAGCTAGAGTCACTGAAGATGAGCTTATAATCCAATAGTCTAAAATAGAGAGCTGAATTCACTCCTGAAAAAATGAAAATAAGCAATCTTAAAAACTATTAAATATGCTTAGAGTTCTCAAAAAGATCATGAAAAGGACTTAAAGGAATAAGAAAACAGGAAACAAACAAACAAAAAAGAAGTTGAGCCAGGTGCATGCTTGTAATCCCAGCTGCTCAGGAGGCTGAGGCAGGAGGATCTCTACTTCAAAGCCAGCCTCAGCAAAATTGAGGCACTGCAGAACTCAGTGAGACCCTGTCTCTAAATAAAACAGGGTTGGGGATGTGGCTCAACGGTCAAGTGTCCCTGAATTCAATCCCCCGTACCCACTCCCCCAAAAAGTACATATGAATGAAACCAAGTCGATATAAACAAGAAGCACTAAGAGAGCCTGGAAATGAAAAATGCACTTACTGAAATTAAAAACTCACTAGACAAAAAATTCTAGAGTAGACACCAATAAAAGGAGTATAAGTTGAACTAGAAGATAGTCTAAAGTGCAGTATGGAGATAGGAGGGAAAAATATTTTAAAAGGCAGTTGAAAATCATGAAAAAGGACAGATTAAATGACTTGATATATAGCTAATAGAAATTAAGCAGAAAAAAATTTCAAAGAAAGAAAAATAACATAGTATTTGAAGAGCTACGTATCAGAAGATGCACATGGTACACACACGTGCAAACAGAAGTAGGTGTAAGCCTGAGAAGGTCAGAGAATACTGAAAAAGGAGTAGAACCAGTGCTGGTACTGCTGGCTCCCTCAGGATCAACCCCGATGCATTATAAGGAGAGGACACCGAAATGAGAAGAAAACCAAGAGGACCCCAGCCAGACAGAGGGCTCTTCTGAACTGGTACATCTGTGTGTGAGTTGGGGAGTTGGTATCTGCCTCACCCAGGGCACAAAGTGGCTTGTGCAGAGGCAGGATGAATGAAGGAAGAAGCTGCAGGAATTGTCCCCACCCATCCTCTGCCTTGGCGCCTGCCTCCACACCCACTGTGACTCAGAAGCTGAACTCAGAACTACCTCTGGCCAGCGCAGAAGCCCTGGGCAGGGAGGAGATGAGCAAAGTTGTGGGGAGGATGATTCTTACCCCTTCCTTTTCTGCTCCCCAGGCAGTCAGGCAGTTTACAGTTTAGGAAGTGTTTCCTAAGGCCTCTGCTTCTAGGGGTACTAAGATAAAGACTTATCCTGAGGCCTTGAACCTGAAGTGGGGCATGATTCGCTCTGTTCCTTTTAGGGGAGAAAGGAAAGAAGTGCTCCCCACCCTAAGTCCATTTTCCCTATCTCCCATTTAAAGCTGATGCTGACTAGAGTCTAGCCTTTAGCAATCCTAGGTACAGCAGCCAATAGCTCCAGGGGACAACCAGTTCATTGAGGAGTATAACTATTTCAAAAGAAAAATAAAAACTGACTCACAGATTCCACTGGAAAACACAAAAATAGAAAAGATGAACCAAGAACTTAAAATAACTTTAATAAACATACTGAAATAAATAAGGATATAATAAATATGAAATAGGAAAAAGAAATGAAGACTGAAATATTAACTGTAAAGACAGAATAGTTAAAATAGAGAATGCAGATGGAATAAATAATGGAATGGATACAGCATAAAAAAATGATTAGACTGGAGGATCAAGATGGAGAAACTCATTGAAAAAAACAGAAAACAATCAGGGAGCAGAAGCTTTTTTAAAAAACAAAGTTAAGAGATATGAAGACAGAGAATTACTAAAATATCCAGATACCAGGAATCCAAGAAAGAGAAAAATAAACAGTAGGAAATATTTAAAGAAAATCAGAAAGCAATCTCAGAATCAAAGAGCTGACAGAATATTTTGCACTGAAAACCTCCATGAATGACAAAGAAGAAAGAAAACTTACACTTAAGCATATTTGACAGTCACAGGCAAAATAATAATAATAGTAATAATAATAATAATAATAATAATAATAAAATAAATTACAGAAATTAGGGAGAATGTGCCCGTGGATTAGGCAGAGTTCTTAGATAAAACACCTAAAGCATGATCCATAAAAGAAAAAATTGGTATGTTGATCTTCATTCAATATTTAAATTTTTTCTCTATGAAAGATATTGTTAAAATTGGCTAAGGAACTGGGCAGACACTTCACAGAAGATATATAAGCAAACAATAAATATATGAAAAAGTGCTCATCATCTCTAGCAATTAGAGAAATGCAAATCAAAACTACCCTAAGATTTCATCTCACTCCAATTAGAATGGCGATTATCAAGAACACAAGCAATAATAACTATTGGCGTGGATGTGGGGGGCACACTCATACATTGCTGGTGGAGTTGCAAATTGGTGCAGCCACTCTAGAAAGCAGTATGGAGATTCCTTAAAAAACTTAGAATGAAGCCACCATTTGACCCAACTATCCCACTCCTCGGTTTATACCCAAAGGACTTAAAATCAGCATACTACAGTGACACAGACACATCCATGTTTATTTATAGCTGCTCAATGCACAATAGCTAAATTGTGGAACCAACCTAGATGCCCTTCAATTGATAAGTGGATAAAGAAACTGTGGTCGATATACACAATGGAATACTACTCAGCCATAAAGAAAGAGAAAATTATGGCATTTGCAGGTAAATGGATGGAGTTGGAGAATATCATGCTAAGTGAAATAAGCCAATCCCAAAAAACAAAAGGCTGAATGTTTTCTCTGTTAAGTGGATGATGATACATATTGGGAGGGGTGGGGAGAGAAGAATGGAGGAACTGTGGATTGTGTAGAGGGAAATGGGGCAGGAGGGGGTGGGGGAAGAAAAGATAGAGGATTGAGACAGACATTATTACCCTTTGTTCATATATGATTACATGAATGGTGTGAATCTACATCGTGTACAACCATAGAAATGAAAAGTTGTTCCCCATTTGTGTACAATGAATCAAAATGCAGTCTGTAAAAATAAAAAATAAATAATTTTTTTAAAAAAAGAAAGATATTGTTAGAAAAGATAAGCCGGGTTCAGTGGTGTACACCTATAATCCCCTATGCAGGAGGCAGGAGGATCACAAGTTCAAGGTCATCGTGGGCAACTTAGTGAAACCCTGTCTCAAAATTTTAAAAAAGAAAAAGGCTGGACTGCAGTTCAGTGGTAGAGTGCTTGCCCAGCATGTGTGAGGTCATGGGTTCAATCCCCAGCACTGCAAAAGAAAAGATAAGTCACAGACAGGAAGAAAAAACATGCAGATCACATATCTAACAAAGGACTTGTATCCAGAATATCTGAAAAGTTCATAAAACTCAATGGTAAAAAATGATTCAATTGGAAAATGGGCAAAAGACTTGAACATGTATTTTGCCAAAGAGAATTTATAATGATCCAAATAAGCACATAAAAAGGATGATCATCATCACTGGTCATTTTAGAAACGCAAATTAAAACCACCCTGAGCTATCACTACAAACCTGTTAGTCACAAACAAAATAAAAATAGTGGTAATATCAAAAGTGGTATGGATGCAGAAACTGGATCTCTCATACATTGCTGGTGGGAATATAAAATGGTATAGCCACTCTGGAAAAGTTTGACAGTTTCTTACAAAACTTAGTACATGCTTACCATACAATACAACAGCCACATTCTTGGACATCTAGCCTACAGATATTAAAACTCCACAACAAAATCTTTACATAAATATTCATAGCAGCTTTATTCATAAGTAGTCAAAGCCCAGAAATGCCTAAATAATCTTTACTTGGTGAATGGTTGAACAAATTCTGGTACATCTTTATAATGTGATGTAACTCAGCAATAAAAAGGAATGAAGTACTGATATGAGCAACGACCTTAATGGACCTCAAGAGCATTACATTGAGTGAAAAATTCAATCTCAAAATGTTATTTACTGTCTGATTGCATTTATATAACATTCTAGAAACAACAAAATATATACAGGTAGAGGAAAGATTAGTTGCTGCCAGAGGATGAGGTTGGGGTCGGGAGTGGTTAGCATCAGGGACTACCATGGGGCTGGAATAGTTCTGTATTCTGAGTGTGGTGCTAGTTACACAACTGTGTGGGATAAAGCTGCACAGAACCAAATGAAAAAACAAAGGTTAAAAAAACTGAATACTGAATTTAAAAACAAACTAAACATTGAATAAGGTCTGTAGTCTAGTTGACATTAGCATGCCAATGTCTCTTTCCTGACTTTGACATTTACTACAGCTACGTGCAATGTCGACACTGGGGAAGCTGGATAGCGGATACACAGGACTCTGTACCATTTTTGCAACTTCCTGTGAGTCTACAATAATTTCATAATAAAAAGATTTTAAATGAGTAGGAAAAGATGAACTACTCAGTAAATTAAACATTGCCTATCCACAGAGCACAAATAAAATAAGACCTCTATGATATAATTCATAGTAAAGTTCCACAGGAATAAGGACCTCAATCAACACTTGGGGGAAAACACAAGAGTTTTTGATTACAACAGGAGAAGGAAGAAATTCTTAAGACTTTTTTTGAAAGCATAAAAGGAAATTTTGGTAATTTGACCTTATTCATATTTAAAACCTTGTATAACAAGAAATACCAAAGCAAAGTAAAAAGACAAGTACATGACCCTGGGAAGACAGGGAAACGGGTACCCTACCAAGAGGAACGCAGCCCTGCAGATGTCCTGGTTTCAGCCAGGGGCCAGGGTCAGACTTCCAACCCACAGAACTGCAGCATAACAAATGTGTGCTGATGTAGGCACAGGCTTTTTGGTAATTTGTTACAATAGCAAAAGGAATCGACAGCAGTGACTTACCTCTGTCGATTTCCAAGCATTTATCTTGAGTGGTAGAATTTCCTGGGACAACACAGTGTCACCAGGCGACTGCATGTCTTGGTGCTGCTCTTGTTTCAATCCTGCTTTTTCTGTCAACAACATAAAGCTAATATTTTACTTCAGCAAAAAATAATAATGTTTTTATAGTAGTTCATAATTTTTAATTGCTTCTAAAGATTCATTCTGCCGAAATACACATCTGTCAACATGAACTTATGAGTATTAATCACTTCTTCAAAATTAGATACTTCAGAATGATTTTTAAAAACCATTTAAATTCTAGCCCTTTCCCATATCAACTACTGACAGTAAAAGAAGTTCACAAGCACCAATTCTATGTCAGAATATTACTGTATACAATAAGAAGTAGAAGAAAGCTATCTTCACACTAGTATGAACACAGTTAGGGGTTCATAAAGGCTTCCCAAGTGGGCACAGACCCTTTTAAGGCAATCACCTTCCAAATCCAAAATGTCTGCATATATTCTTTTCAAATACTTATCTGCCTGAGAATGCAACTGCATAGAGGCTGCAGGCTAGGTCTTCTCCCCTTCACGTTCATAATCAATTAACCCCCACTTTACAAAAAACAGACATATCCCCCCATTCATTTTATTACGGTGCAAAGCATAAGAACCTCTAAGATGCCAAACAATAGTAGGGGGGAAAACCTGCTTTAGGGAGGCCTCCTTTAATCAAGGCCCCCCATAACCCAGTGTCCTATCTCACATATATTTTTTAAATGGCAAAGCATGGCACAAGTAACAGGGTATTTTGGTCCACAAAGGAATGTTCGGTATTCAGATACATAGTATTAAAGCATAGGGCATCAGGACAGGTGACAAGTTTCACTTAAAGTCCTTGTGATTTTCATCTCCCAACTACTGTGAAACAGTGCATCATCCCTAAGGAAGAGATCACTGAGAGCAAAGCAATGAAAGCCCAGGACAGGCTCCTATGTCATCAACACAGGGACCTTGCAACAAAGCTCCAAGCCTGAGTTCTCCACCTTAGTTAGAATCACAACTCAGGAGGGTGAAGGTAATCAGAACAATGTCTGTTTTTACATTGATTTAAATAAACAGGCATTTTCCTGGGAAAATGAAACTTTAAGTCCAACTTGGCTAATTGTTTTAGACAATTAGAGTTGGCTTTGTCAACTAAGTTATATAGTAGTTATTTTCCAAAAATTAAATGAAACAAATCCGCAGTTCTGAAGAATTGATAAAAATATATTTAAGCCACATGCTATAATAAAATCACTTTATCAAAAATTATTGTATTGACAGGTATATTGCAATTAATGTTTTTAATTTTTCCCACTGTTTGTGAGTATATTAGGTTAAATTAAAGCATAATAGGCTTAACTAATAGTTATTTTGTAAATTTTAGTAACTTTTTTTGGGTTTATTCCCAGAAATTGAGAAATTACTCCTAATGACTATTTTAACAAATCTTTTTCTATGGAAGGTGTTTCAATTTTCTGCTTTCAATAACCCTGAAGAAAGACTTAGTTGAAATAATAGTCAACAAGAGATGAAGATGTTTTTATAATATATAATTTTTGACATATTACTCAGAAGGAATTCATAGAACTCACAGTGCTATAATAAAGCACCTTCTAGTCCCGCCTATAATTCATACAAACAAATTTTTATAGCATTTACATCTATAAAAATGTAAAACAGAATTTATGATGAACGCTGCTTATATCTAGCAATAAGGAATATTCATAGGTAGGTAAAGGAATAATCCCATGTATCTCATTAAAGTATGTATTTCCAATAAAAGTAATGCTTTATAATACTTATATGTATGTTTGATAAATATTTACAATGCATTCATGTGGTTTTGACAGATTGTGGTTGTGTACTAACAATAATTATAGTAAGAAATCAATCTAGAAGGAATATTTTATCACTTAAAACCTTTGCTCACAGAAAATTTTGAAAAATAATTTCAATTTATGTACATATTTGATGTGAAAAGACTTTGAGCACAAAAACACCTTATATAAGGATAAGATTCTGAGAGGGATGTGGAATAAAACTGTGACTTCAAGGAGGAAAGAGACTGATGTGAAATTCCCAGCAGTTATAGGGCTCCTGTGCTGTTTTCAAATGAATGATTATAGGTACCAATTCCAATGGTATTTAGATTCCCTTAGATATATTTGAAAGACTAAGTTTATTTTTCTTTTCTTCTGTCTTTAATGCCAATATTTATAACATGCCAGAACTATATCCTTTGAAGCTATTCCTTCCTATAAAATTCTACATGTCAACCTAAAACTGTATGAGGAGGTACATAATTTTTAAAAATAATTTTAGGAATTATACAAGAAAAATACTTCAAAAAGTAATGGTATGAGACATGGTCTTTGCCCTCAAAAAAAATTTATAGCCTGACTGGGGAGATTAGACTAGCATACAGACTTATAGGAAGTAACTAGAGAACAATTATATAATGAACTTTGTTAAATTAACTAACTGTAGGAAGAACCTCAAACAGGAAGTAAATTTGAACAAGGTTTTGCAGGCTGGCTAGGATTCCAACCATTGTAAAGGAAGAGAAAAAATTATTCCAAGCAGAAGGAACTAGGTGGGCAAAAGGAACAAGTTTTGCATATATCAGAGATACTGAGGAAATAACAAGAGCTTTTCATTTATAGTTGTAGTTTTTCACTTTGCTGCAACCTCACATGAAAATGAATAATTAAAATAGACTTATTTGGGGCTTGGGGATTTTATAATTAACACTGGCAAACAGTGGTGACTTGGGGCTTAACTCACGTATCTCATTTCACTGGATTTAATCAGGACCCATATTATTTTCCTTTAGCATTCAGAACCAAAATTATCTGTGAAATGATATGGACTCAGCTTTAGACATTATGGAAGTAGATTTAATAAAATTTTCAAATAGCCAATTTTAAAGAAAACTGTGAGAGAAACTGAAGAATTGCAAGAATTGTGAAAGAAAAAAATATCTTGCATATTTGAAGATGCGTTTTGGCCTAAAGAACTAAAATGTAAGAAGGAAGGCAGTTAAGTCTACAGAAAGTCATTCTTTGTATTTATTTATTTTTTGCTATCAGCATAACACTGGAAGTAAGTGAGGTGTACTCAGTAAGGTTAGGTAATGATAAAATGTGTCTGGATTTTCAGAAGCAAATGAAAGGGGAGGACACACATTTAGTTTCTAGGCAGAAATAAAGTCCCTCTGGTACCAAACCAAGGAAGATGAGTATGTGAATGAGAAACCTCAGAGGAAAAAGGAAAGAGGCTGCAGGAAATGGTTCCGCGGAGTCGTTCGAAGATGAGTGCCTAGATACCGAGGTTGTGAGCACAGCGTAGAAACTATCTAGAGAGAAGCTGTAGACCCCAGTGAGCCTGCACCATGCAGATAACACCTCAAAGTTGAACTGGCGAACCCTGTGACAGATCTCAGATGAGATATTAAACTGACAGACTGTCAGACATGTGCAATATAATAGTGTTTTGGAACTGAAATGCTCCACAAACTGAACCCATTTCCAAACTGTTACCTTTGTTATTTAACATCTGATTAGTATTGTTGCTGTGGATTGATGCTGTCCTTTCAGGTATTATTTAAGTAAATTAAGTCATTTACTTAAAATTAGTTTTTTACAATAGACAATATATTTCATCATGGAAAATATTCATCTGGCTGATGGAGATCTGATAAGATATAAATGTAAAGTTTCCCAGTGATTAAGTTTATATCTAACTTTTGCAGAATCAGAAGTTTAGAGCCTTGACTCCAATTTCATTGTCTCATAGCATAATTATACTTAAGCATATTCAGGTAACTGGTATTTGTCCTATTTTTTTTAACTTTTATTTTGTCATAATTTGAAAATACAGAAAAGTTGCAAGAAGAGAAAAACAAAATCCTATATATGCATCATCCAGATCACCAATTGTTAATATTATACCCCCTTGCTTTATTCTTTATTCTCTTTTTCACTATGAACACATATTATTATTGTCCTGGATTTTAAATCTAGAGGAAAAGCCACTGTTACAAGTTGGGTTCCCCAGGAAACAGACTCTTAAGACTCAAATTTCTATGTGGCGGGTTCATTAGGAAGTGCTCTTAAAAACAACATTCATGAAGACTGAGAGTGGCAGGACTGGGCTGTGATGTGGTTACAAGAGAGGGCTCAACCAATCCTTCTGGAAGTGGTGAGACTAGAGGGCTCAACCAATCCTTCTGGAAGTGGTGAGATTAGAATATCTCTTCACAGTTGTCCTGCCTGGAAGCAAGGGGGCTGGACCATATCCATAAGGCATTGGATGTAGGTTTCCTCATAGAGGGGGAAAGACCTGGGGTGAAGAGGCTCTCTTTGGCTGTCAGGAATTCCTAAAGAAGAACCCAGCCACCAACCTTCCCCACAGCTGAGGGAATGAGTGCCTTGACCTCAGTAGATGAAACTGCAACATAGAATGTCCACCACCAGGGGCCAGGGGTGTAGCTCAGCAGTAGAGCACTTACCTAGCATATGTGAGGTTTGATTCCCAGAACCAGAAGGGAAAAAAAAAAAGAAAAGAAAAAAAATTATGACAACAATTTTACATAGAAACAGATATAACTAAAAGTAATTCTAAAAGAAAAAGTAATGGATGATCAAGAAATAAGATCTAGAGCATCCCTTCTCCCCCAAAGTGACACTGTTATCCACAGTCTGGAAAAAGGGGAACTGAACAGACAATGCTTTTCCTCTTTAGACTAAGAAGAGGTGGACACAGCTAGAGGGAAAACAAAAAGTGTAATGCTATCTCCTATTCCTCCTGTTGTAGGAAAGTGGATAAAATAAAAAAATAGCCCACAAAATGCAACTTGGTGGAGAAACTGGTCTCAGAGACATGACAGGAAGAGCTAAAAACCCACTAAATGTATCTAAGCAAATTATAGCCAAAATGTATTGTGCTGCAGCTTTTTTAGTCCATTTACTTCTCACGGCAACCCTACTATTGGGACTATATTATTCTCAATTTACAGAAGATGAAATTGCAGTATGGGGGTTTAAGTAACATGTACAAAATCACACAACTGGTTGTGATCCAAATCCAGGCCACATGGCTCCAGACCTGAATCATCAGTGTTCACTTCTACTGCCTTCAAGAGTTCCCCATGAAGCCGTCTATGCACGGAAAGATATAAAGAAGCTACCTAGCAACTAAACGAAAGGAAAAGAGAGAAAAGAAGATGGCATGCAAATATAATAAAGGACCCAAATGCAGAAGATAACAGAGCTCAAGGAACAGAAGGAAAACTCCTCACCAACATGGCATTCAATGTTTTTTAAGCTATTATAAATTATATCCTTTCATAAAATTTCATTGTTGCTATTATAAAATAGTACAAGGCTAAGCATCTTTAAAAGTGCTTCTTAGCCGTATGTGTTTACTCCTTTTGTCTAGGAAATATTTTCCACATCTCCTTCCCATTTTTCTGTTTGATTAACCCTTTTTCATTCTTTTGTAGGAATTCTTTATATATTTTGGACACTAGTCCTTCATCAGTCATGTGTTGGAAAACGTTCTCCAGTCTCATGATTTGCTTTTTTTTCACTTTTTATATGGTAGTTTTTGATCTCAAAATCTACCACAAAAAAAGACCTACCACAGAAATTAATCAAAACATATGATTACTGGCACAAAATCAGACATGTACATCTCTGGAACAGAACAGGGAGCCCAGAAATAAATTCACACATTTACAGTCAATGGAGCTTCAACAAAGGTGCCAAGAACACACAAGGGGAAAAGACAGTTTCCTAGGATCAATGAATGACCCTAGGAAATCAGAAGAATGAAATTGGACCCTTATTTCACCCACAAAATAAACTGAACATGGATTAAAGATTTCAATATGAAACTACCAGAAAAGAAATGAGGGGAAAAGCTTCTTGACACTGGTCTGAGCAAAGGTTGTTTTGTTTTGTTTAATTAATATGATCCAAAAGCACGGGAAAGTATTAAATAAAGAACTGAAGCATTGGGACATCCCTCAGAATTCTGTCTAACACAACAGTCAAACTTGTAAATTCTTCTTTTACTAGTTCACTTTTTCAGGGGCAAAGTTCAGTGGTACAGCATGTGCCCAACATGCATGATGCCCTGAATTCAATCCCTAGCACTGGGAAAAAAAAAAAAAAAAAAAGAAAAAAAGAAAAGAAAAAAATGTTTGCATCACTTGTTCTATTTTTAAAAATTCTTTCCCTACCCTGCTATAAAAAATATATTCACGCAAAATTTCTTCTAAACATTTTTAAATTTTGCTTTTTTACTTACTTCATCTAGAATTTTTTTGTGTGCATGTTATGAGGTAGAGACCTGATTTCATTTTTTAATACAGATAATTAGCTCACTATTATTTATTGAGCAATTAATTCATCAATATTTCCAATAGTCCATATACCTACTATGAAATCACACTATGATTACATAGTTTTAGTCTTGTTATTTAGTCTCCACTTTAGTCTTTTTCAGGAATGTTTTGGATATTTTTTGTTCTTTTGATTTTTCCATATTAATTATATTATCAGTCTCTCAAATTCTTTCTTTCTGTTTGTTTGTTTGGTACTGGGATTGAACCCAGAATCTTTACCACTGAGCTTCATCTCCAACTCTGTATTTTTTATTTTGTGACAGGGTCTCACTAAGTTGCTGAGGCTGCCCTCCAACTTGTGATTCTCCTCTTTTAGCTTCCCAGGTTGCTGGGATTTACAGGCATGTGCCATCACGCCTGGCTTTCAAATTCAAATCTAAAATTCTTTTTGGGATTTGATTGTAATTGCACTGAATCAGTAGTTCCCACCCAAGGCAATTTTGGTCCCCAGGGACATCTGGTCATGTCTGCAGACATTTTTAATTCTCACAACAGGAAAGGATGTGTGCTCACAGAGCCCAGTGAGTAGAGGTCATAGGTACTGTTAAACATTCTACAATGCACAGCCCTCACAAGAAAGAATTATTTGGCTCAAAATATCAATAGTGCCATAGTTGAGAAACTCTCCACTAACTTCACACAATTTGGAAAGACCTAATATATTTACATATTATTTTGATAAACATAAGCTTTTCCCATTTATGTGTTCAGTGTGTTTCAATCAAGCATTATAATTTTCAGGGTATTGATCTTGTACATTTTTGTTAGATTTATTTCTAAGTTGATCATTATTTTTACTTATTACAAATGATACCTTGTAAAAAATGATGTTTAATGTTCATGTCCAATATTTAGAATTTATTTTATACTGATCTACTTTGATTTTATATTTTGATGTTCTAGCCAGCCATTTTACTAAAACTCTTACTGTTTTTAATGTCTATAGATCTTTTCACGTTTTATATATAAAAATCCTGGGCTGGGTTTGTGGCTCAGTGGTAGAGCACTTGCCTAGCATGTGTGAGACACTGGGTTCGATCCTCAGCACCACATAAAAATAAATAAATAAAGGTATTGTGTCCACCTACAACTAAAAAACATTAAAAAAATTTTTTTTAAAAAATCCTATCATCAGCAATGATATTTGTTTCTTCCATTCAATACTTACAATTTTACCTTCTGTTATTTGTTTTTACTATTATGGGTGGGACCTCCAGTACAAAGTTGATTTAGCAAAAGAACAGTAATAATTTTCTTCTTGATTCCAAAGGAATTCTTTTGCATTCTAATGTACGGAAATTTTTAACTTTTATTTTTTTCTTGTCTTCAAACAAAATCGGTTAAAAAAAGTGGTCTGCATATGATAGACTTTTTTGAAATGTAAAGATTTTCCTTACATATTATCAATTATAAAATATAAATTGTTGAAAATGTTTGATGAACTTTGTCTATCAATAATTGAAAGAGTAGTTGTTTGAAATCATCTGCTCTGACAACAGATGTCTTAATTCTTTTCTATTTCTACCAACTTTTGCTCATACAATTCAAACTTAAATAACCTTTCTGGGAACTGAACATTTTATCTCTTTATCTGATTTTAATATAGCTACATCAGCTTTCTTTTAGTTAAAATATGCCTCAGTTATCTTTTTCCATCCATTTCAACCTTGATGTCAATTTAAGACTTTCAGCATACATCTGGATTTCTTTTTCCCCAATCTGATAATCTCTCTCTTGTAACAGATGAATTTAATTTATTGATAAATATTGTGATTAATACATTTTGACTTATTTCTATCATTTCACTTTTTAATTTCCATTTGTCCCATTTTATGCTTCTTGCCATTTATAAACTTTATATTTTTTTCTCCATTTTTTTCTTGCCACTTGTTTGGAATTTGTGCATTCTGTTTCTCTTCTTTTAGAGTCTATCCTTATTATCATTCACAGTCACCTTTAAAAGTTGATAGTTAAGTAATATTTTTAAATCTTCTCTCAAAAGATAAAAAGACCTTTAGAATACAACTCTATGAACCTGCCCACCCCCAATTTATATATCGTGCCTACTCACTATTTCAGATGTCTTTTTTTCCTCAAAAATTAAACATTAATATTTTAGAGAGAAACTATCATTCTCTCTTCCATCCAACACTCTATAATAATTTTATTCTTTTTGAACATATTTTGGACATATTGAGTTTATTATTTCAATGACATTGCTCATTCCTATAAGTTTTTTCTAATTCATTAATTCAGTACTAACAATCTCTTGATGATATATGATTATATCCTTTTTAATTTAAATACTTAAATACATATTCTGCATCTTAAATCTGACTTTTCCAATGTCTACCATCTTTGGGAAACCAAAGATGTTCTTTGCTGCTTACTTTCTGCTGGTGTGGTGATACCACATTATAAGCTCATTGCTTGATTTTAACTGGTAAAAGTTCCATGGCCCTAACTTGTGGATTGAGTCTGCTGTCTTCTGCAGAGAACTAACTGAGATCACTTTAGCCCTTTTTGAGGACCTGGGTTCAGCCCAGTAATCCAAGGCTTTCCTGCTTAATATTCAAGGCAGGCCCCAAATTCATTTTCTTAACTTCTGATGCCCTTAATACCTAAAGTTTCCCATAGGTATCAGCTCCAAATCATTCCAGTCCCAACTCATATGTTCTGTTCTTATTCATTTACTTATTTTAAATAAGTAAATGTGTTAGTCAGTTTTTTGTCACTGTGACCAAAAAGCTTAACCAGAACTGCGTAGAGGAGGAAAAGTTTATTTGGGCTCACAGTGTCAGAGGTCAGTCCATGGTCAGCCAACTTCATTGCTCTGGGCTCAAACTGAGGCAGAACATCATGGCAGAAGGGCATGACAAAAGAAAGTCAGTTCGTCTGGCCAGGAAACAGACAGAGTGAGGAGCAAGGGATAAGAATATTAATTCCCAAGGGCACACTCCCAATGTCCTACTTCTTTCAACCACACTCCACCTGCCTACAGTTGCCTCCCAATAATTCATTCAATTAGATTACAGGTCTCATAATCTGATTATTTCACCCCTGAACATTCTTGCATTACAACATGAGCTTTTTAAGGGCATCTCATATCTAAACCATAACATTAAAATTTTTGAAGGAGATATCCTTGGAGATTCTTATAGCTCTTATGAGACAGTAATGCCTCAGATAATGTTGTCATTTGCAGCCTTTTGCTGTTGTGCAACAGAGGGAGCTCCTATTTTATTGCTATAAGTAGCCCTTCAATATTTTTAACTAAAAAACGGCATATAGTACATTCTGTTTTTACAAAAATAACTTCTAACTAACCATCTCTCCATGCCATCCCTCTTTCTATATGTATACATGCCTAGAATTATGTTCACCCTACATTAATGATGGCTATTAAGTAATGAGATTGTAAATGATTGATTCTTTATAATAAGGCTGTATTGTTTTTATAAGAATAGAGTGATTTTTCTGATAAAAATCAGCAGACTGGAAGCAAATATTATAAGATGTTAACAGTGGTTGGTTTGGAGTCAGAGAATATAAACTCCTGGGTTTTTCTTTTTTTTTTTTTTTTTTGTACATTTACTTTTAAATTTTAAAAAAATCAACTTCTTGACATTCATAATTTTAAATGTTTTACTAGCAACCACAACTTAGATCATATGCCCTGTCATACTGTCTACATGTGATAAAGCAACCCAGTATGACTCTATGTCAACTCTCTGTCAGTAGAAAGTTCACTGAAAGAAGTAGCAATATCACCATTAGCATGTGGATTATACAAGCATGACAACGACCTCACAGTATAACTTTTAGTTGTTCAGCAGCAATCTTATGCTATTTGCAGGGAAATATTTCCAGGATGAAGAATGCTATTATGTTTAATGTAGCCCAGAATAATCCTTCTTTAGTACAGATGAAGTTGTACTGCAAATAATAGTACCACTAAAGAGCTCTTTATAGAAGATTAGATGACCAACATGGGTAATGTTTTGCTGGTCTGGTTGTAAGCAATGTGTCTGGAGATAGTTTTTGTAATAATTACTGCCTCTAAGAAAAGAGACTATCTCTGATGCACATAGCTCAGAGAAGCTAGTTGTAATTGTGCTTTTTGTAGTTTTCATTCTTGCCATCAAGCAGCAATTATTCTTCAGCTCATCTCTTTCTTCAAAATCAAAATGTTCCATACAAAAACCACTGAAGCTATCTACCCAAATTAAAACTTGAGGAAACATCCAGCAATGGCGGGCGGGTGGGGGGGGTGTTTATAAAACCTTCTTCAAAGTTCCTCTTTTCCCTTGCTAATTTACCATAGAAGCTAGGCACAGCTGTCTCAGCTCTAGATCCCAAAGCCTGGGAATCAGATTTCTAGCAATGCATTCAATTTTGCATGTAACCAACGTAGAAACGTCTTTAAATGCCTTCTGATGGAAATGTACCTGTAAGAGACCATCTCTTGTCTCTGTTTTCTCTAACTCAAATGCTGATGTCATTTTCAGTTTCTCCCTTTTTCTTCCAGTACATCATCTGCTTACCCCATTGCCTCTCCATATGCTGTGCTATCTATAAACATTACTGTTCCCTCGTTTCCATAACCCTAGAGTAGGTCCTGTGCCTGGACTAACACAACTGTCTCTCCCAAAGCTTCCCTCCAATCCTCTCTCCTTCACTTCACACAAAGCAGTAAGAATTATGTTCCATCAACAGCTGTTTTCAGTAATAAGAAAGCTAAGTTCTGTAACTAAGCTAAACACCCTTCTGTTCTTCAGAAGGAATCTACAATGATTCCTTGTCTATCAAAATAAAATTTCTAAATACTGTTTATTATGTCCTTTATGAATTGCTCTAAGAACTCTAAACTATCTGCCCACATATCTTTACATATTCAATATCTTTACATATTCAAGTTTATAGTTTTTGTTCTATTTAGTCAAACAACCAGATATTACCATGCTTAACCCATTTTTTTGCTTGCATTATTTTCTACTACGATATGGACTATTTGTTACCTCTTATATTTATTCTCCCCTTCTTTCTTAATAATAGAATCTTTAGCTTTCATCTGGGTACACTGTTTTGTTACCCAGGGTAGACTATATTTCTCAGCCTCCCTTGCAGCTAGAAGTGACTAAGTACTAAACAATATGTGAGCCAAAATGTTACACACAACTCTTAATAAGTTTTTTAAAGGAAAGAAAAATCTCATTTATTCAACATTTCCTCTTTCCTACTGGTGAGAATGCAAATATGATGGCTGGTGCTCAAGCAGCTGTGAACCCTGCAGTGGAAGTTAAATGCTAAGTCTGGCAAAGCAACAAGAGAGAGCGCCCAGGAGTCCTTGATGTTGTAAAAAGTCTTATTAGTTCTAGGATAATACCCACACTGATTATTTTAGATGAAAGAAAGAAATTCCTATTATGTGTCAGCTGCTAAGATTTTTATGGCCACTCCTACTATCACTTTTGAATATACCTAATTCTGACTGATCTATCCATCTCTATCTATCTATCCAAGTTTTCATTTACTACTTCTCTTGTCCCACAAGAATACTGCCCCCCAATTTATATTCTTACCTTTTCCCATCCCCCATCAAACTTTCAGACTTACTGACAGTGTCTGGAAGATAATAAATGCTATTTGTTTATTACAATGCATGTATGTTGTATTAAATAAATTGTAACAAAACATGATTTTTTTTTAAAAAAAATGTTAAAAATCACTCAGCTCAGCCTGGTGAATAAGATGTGTCATAAAGCTTGGGAATATCATTTTGGATAAAAAAAAAAGCCACAATCTAGGACTATAGGGCAATAAACCACAGCTTCTTATAAGACTCATAAAAATGGCTCAGAAATGAGTAAGCACTATAGCAATTTAGGGACTCACTTCCACAGCTCACAATTACCCATGCTACCAGTGCTCCAGTGTCCCAGCATTTGTCTCTACTCCACCCTCCCCCTGCTGTGCATGGATCATTCCCATACCACCTCCAGGTCTGTTTAAATATTCGGCTCCCCCAGAAGGCTTCCCCTCTCTACCTACCCTAAAATATAGCCATCCCTGTTGCTCTGACCCCTGACCCTGTTTTCCCCTTCTTTATAGGATTTGTTACTATCTGACATATTTTATATCTATTTTGTTTATGTGTGTTTGACAGTACCATGATCAAAGGAAGGTTTTTTTTCTGAGATGAAGTCTTGTTATGTTGCCCAGGCTGGGCCCAAACTCCTGGGTTCAAGTGATCCTCCTGCCTCAGCCTTCCTAATAGCTGGGATTACAGATACATGCCCTCCACACCTGGTTTTGAAGGGAACTTTATTTCATTCACTGCTGCACTTCCAAATTTCTGCTGGATATCTAAATTTCAAATAATAACATTCAACAATTATGTGTTTATAATAAAAGAGGAAGAAAATTAGACAAGTAATAGAAGAAGGAAGAACAGAAAGGTGATAAAGAAATAGCAAAAGGGATAAGAAACTCTGGATGAATCATAATTGGTTACTTTACTCTGCTTTTGATGTCAGTCTGAATTCAAATCTTCATGAGAAAATTTCAGAATGGGTCACTATCTCTTTTGGAAATTTATTTCAAAAGAAATGGGTCCCCTGAAGAAGTTCCACTACTTTTAAAAGCATTTGAATGGCATTTACTGTTATAATTACAATGGTGTTACAATTATAATGGTGACTTCTTTTAATGCCCTTCTACCTCCCAATCCACAAGCACATCTTGAGTAAATAGGTAAGAACTCTTGATTAAGTCAGAAAAGCATGATTTGAGGGGCAGGATTGGTTTGTACTGGTACCACTAGTAACATTTTTAACATTTACCACATTCCACTGACACTTGGAATGAGCTATTTCTATTGAATACCTATAGCTCTTTTAGGATCTTGCTTAATAGATGTCTTAGTCTGCTTGGGAAGCTAATAACAAAGTACCATAAAATGGGTGGCTTAAAGAAACAGACATTTACTTCTCACAGTTCTCGAGGCTAGAAGTATGAGATCAGCGTGACAGCATGCTCAGGTTCCAGGGAGAACCCTCTTCTGAGTTATAGACTGCCAACTTCTTGTTGTGATCTCCAACAGCAAAAAGAGGGTGAGTGGGAGCTCTCTGGGGTTTCTTTCACAAGGGCACTACACTCATAAGGTTTTACCCTCATGGCCTAATCATCGCCCAGAGCCATCACCTCCAAATACCATTACACTGAGGATTAGATTTCAACATATGAACTTGGGGGGCAGGGGACACAAACATTCAATCCATAACCACAGACTCAATGGTAAAACTAGGAGGCAAACCCCTGAAAATATTCGTAACTATGTTACTCCTACTGTGTCCTCAACTGTGGCACCACGCTTAGTTCCTTTCAAGGGACAGTTACCCAGGTCATATTTCATTAATGTTCCTCAAACTGTCCATTCCTTATGTACAACCTACCAACAAAGTCTGTACTAGAGAATTTAGGGCAAAATGACATTCCTTTATATTCTATCAATTTTTTAGAAAAGATCATTCTATTTCCTCCTGATATTTATTATGATATTATAAATGACTCCCTTTTTTAAAAAGTTCAGTAGTCCACATTTAAAGTTTAAGGAAAAGGAAAAGATACAAAGTATTACCTTGGAAGAATTTTTGGAGTACTTTTAGAGTTGTGAGATGCACTTTAGGAAATGTCAGTTTCTTGATGTAAAGGATCAGATGGTGCCATGCACACATGCCAAGACCCAGATCTCAGAGAATGGTACTCCTTTACATTCCAGTTATGAATAAAGTAGATTAAAATTGACTCATGATGCCAAATAGGATAGTCATTAGTTAATGTTATTTAAGCTTGAAAACATTTTATTTGAATATAAGATAAAAATCAATCTGAAGTCATAAAATTTTCTACTGAACAACCTTCTTTGTCTTTGTTCTCTACAATATAATCCCAGAATTTGGGAGACTGAGGCAGAAGGATTGCAAGTTCAAAGCCAGCCTTAGCAACTTAATGAGACCCTGTCTCTAAATAAAATATAAAAAGGGCTGGGGATATGGTTCAGTGGTTAAGTGCCCTTGGGTTCAATTTCAGTACCAAAAATAATAATAATAATAATTTGGTACAAAAATACAATGTTTCATGATTTTAAACTGTTCTTAGAAGATACCAATTTCATTTTAAGCCAGCATTCATATAGTTTTTTTGTTTGTTTTGTTTTTGTGGTGCTGGGAATTGAACCCATGGCCTTCTGCATGCAAGGTAGGGACCCTACCAACTGAGCTATATCTCCAGCCCTGGGTCAGCATTCATTATACGCACTTTTACTACGTAGTCTTGCCACCTTAAGAAGCTGGTGCTTCTTCTCTGAAGCAGGAATTTCTGGTGTGGGGGCAGATGCACATGCTGTTGGTGAGTTACCTGTACTAGGTAATCTTTTAGGAAATGTCATGGAGTAGGAGGTACGTCGTCTAGTTCGACATGCCACTTCCCTCTCTTTGTACAGCATCTTTTCATCCATTAGCAATGTTATGACTTGCTTAGACTTTTCCCGGATATGATAACCTGAAAAAAAAAAAACATAAAATTTGCTTAGAAAATAAACTATTTGTTAATGATATAATTTTTATTCTGAAGAAAATTAAAGTGAAAATGTGACAAAAGTGGTAAAACCTGTTGCAAATAAAAACTGTCAATATACTACTTTTCATGTATCTTAAGAAGTAAATAAATTATTAATCTATGATGAAACACATCATGCATTGTCATTACCTTTTTCATATTAAACAGAATATTGAATTTTCTTCTTAAAAACCATCCATACTCTGCAATAAACCGAACAATATAGGCATACAAAGGAAAGGCATTAATTAGATCTAGATGTACTGACCTAGATATATGACAACATATGGCTAAAGACTGAAAGTAATATGCATAGTAACAGGTAGGGGAATGACTCATTATGTAGGGACATGAAAGAGAGCAGTAAGTAAATACATAGACTGCAATGGTTTGAATGTGTCCCTTCCAAAATTCCAGTGCTGCCAATGAGATAGTATTAAGGGGTAGCACCTTTGAGAGGTGATTAGGCCATGACGCTCCTCCCTCATGAATGGCATCAAAACCCTTATAAAAGAGACCTCAGGCAATTAGTCTCTTGCTTGTCTTCTGCCTTCCCCCACATAAAGACATAGCACCTCTCCCCTCTGGGGGTTGCAGCATCAAAGCACCGACTTCAAAGCAGAAAGCAGCCCTCACCAGAACCCGACACCACTGGTGCCTCAAACTTGGCCTGTCCAGCCCCCATGAATGTGAGAGAATTAATTTCTGTGTTTTATAAATTACTCATTCTGTTGTTGGTTATGGTAGTATAAACAGACCAGGACAGATGGCTGTGTAGACAGGCAGACTGGGTCCTGGCAACATTACTAATATCTTTACCTTAGAGAGGTATGATAGGGATGAGACAAGAAAAAGAAGCGAAACAGGCTTTTCTTTGACATAATATCCTATGAAACAATGTGTTGATATTAACAGAGTGACAAAGTACAATCAAAGACCTAAATTCTAACAGTGGTTCTGCCCTTAACTACTGTGTGAATGTAGCCAGTCAGATGGCCTGACTAGCTGAGTCTACCAGAAAAGCAATACAAACATGCCCTTTCAATCTGCTTCACAGATATAAAAGTACAGCATAATCTATGAATCATTCAAATATAAGGTATGAGTGTCATTCTTAACCCTCTCCATGAGAAATGATAAAGGAAATCACTCACCTCTCCACATCTCAGGACCAACTCACAGAAACATCTCCTGTCTTCCTATCCTTCTGAACAGTCTTTAAAATCCACTAATGATCACTTTGGGCTCCATGTGTGATGAATGAAAGCATTAACATGTCCAGTTATAATTTACTAGCAGTGGAAGTAGTGAGAAATGGTTGAATCCAGGATATATTAGATATGGAGGTCAAAGATGTTCCCTGGCTTCATTAAGGATTGATAAGGACAGTGGCAGAGCCTTTGCTCATGTTGCCCTCCTTCCCAAGATTACTTTATCCAATATCATCACTTCTTAGTCATTTCTTTCTTCCAAACTTATTTTTTAACTGCTTCGACCCTATCATTCCAGACACCCTTAATTTCCAATGATTATAGTTCCTAACCAAAAAATTCCATCATGTTTTGGGTTACCACCAGTGTCACATGAAAGACAAGAAAGAAGTGGGCATCTCACAAGTGTCTGCTGTGAATTTTAGCCTTTGGGTACGATATGTCAGACACTCTCTCTCCCTTGGAAAATTGACATTTTGCTTTTGGAGGCATGAAAAATATATTTCCGCATTCTTCACTTTAGGAGCTCATCTCCTTCCCCTTTCCCACTCCCTCCCCCTAATTCAGCGACCCTGGTGACTTCAGCTCTTAGAGCCCTGTGCTGCTGCTGCTGCTGCTGCTGCTGCTGCTGCCAGGAAGCTCTGCGTGGCTAGAGCCTTGGTTCATCCAGGTCTCCACTCAGACATCCAGCTCCTCACAGCCACTTCTGCCTTCCCTCTCTAAAATGGCCCAACCCAGCCCTCTCTACTGCTTCGCCTTGTGTTTTTTCAACCTGGCACTTTTAACAGTCTAATACTGCATATTTGTTTGTTTACTTATTGTTTTGTCATCTAAAATATAAGCTCCACGAGGGCAGCAAAGTCTCATTCTAGAAACTGGTATCAGTATCTGAAAGAGTGGATGCCATAGAGCATATACTCAATAAGTATTTACTAAGTAAATTAATAAAAAAGAAACAAATTACCAAAAATGCCCAAATTTTTCCTTGATAGAGTTCAAATGGAACCAAATTGATGAAAGATACTGACAGCCAATTTATAATTCAGCTACCTAAGAAAGCTGTTTGACCTAATATAATTTCTTGCAAAACCCCTAACTAGAAACTAGAAATTATGGAACAGTGTAGAATATTCTACTTGGAGTCTGAGAGTTGGTGGGATTCAGGGCAGACCAACAGTTCTAAGGGACAAGCAGGGACATCAGGCAGAAGGGCAGCTACAAGGGTGTAGACTCACCATGGAAGACCAGGGCTCCTTTCTAAGGTAGCAGGCAACAGCATCAGGAAGCTGGGGCCAGAGCAGCTTACCAAACATAGGGAATAAATCACCTGAGTGAAAACCTCACTAGGTTCTGCCACTCCTGTCGCTGCTGCTCTAACATTCTCGAGATGCTCAATACTGTGCTCAGTCCTGGCTATTCTAAAGCATCAAAGTTGAAAACGGAAATCTTAGAAGCACCCAGTAAAATGACTTCAGTAGTTAAATAAACATAGTGATAATATGGTGGTATCTATTCACTTCTAACCATTATGCTTCTGGAAAGAAAAGAAGGAGGACATAATACTAAAACAAAATAGTATTGGAAGCACAATAAATTCGGGAAGCAACTTCTTTGCATTGAAAGAAAAGGGGGAAGGAAATAGAAAACATGTAATTTCTGAAATAAGAAACTATGCAACAGATCAATACCTAAGAATATTACCTAAAATACATCAAGATGAAAAGTTTAGTTGAGTACAGTTTAAAGTGAAAATAAAGTTGTGTACTGTTTTAATTAAGGAATCTTTTGGCTCTAAGTGACAGAAATTCAATTTGAACTGGGTAAGGCAAAAGTCATGGAAAAACCAGGGGTTGTGATTAGGCCTCAGGTACAAATAAGGCAGAGACCAGAAAATTAACAGGACTCTCTTTCCCTTTCCCATTTCTGCTCCTCTCTGTATAAAGGCTTCATTTTCTTCTCTTGCAGATTGGCCTTCTCCGTTGGGATGTGGATATAATCACCAACAGATCCAGATTCACACCACATGCTCTGCAACCTAAGTCTCCCTCTTCCTTCCTTCCTTCCTTCCAATATGAAGTATCCAGGAGAATGACCCAGACTGGCCCACTTTGACACTGTCACACTCCCATCACTATGGCAACCCCCTTCAGAACAACACAGTAGCAAGGGTCAGGTCAACAGGATAGAATAAAGATCAAGTAGGAAGCCAACTTGAGGAGTACTCCAAACACCACATAAAAGGCAAGGAGATACAAATTACTAGGTTAACTATGCAAGAGATCAGTCTCTATGGACATTCATTTATGTAGTCACTTAATAATTTTCCTGAACACGTAAGTTCAAGAAAGTTTCAGGAAATATTCCAGACACTCGGGGCACAAGGAACAAAAAAAGAGACAAAGTCCCTATATTTGTGGTACTTGTGTTCTAGTTGGCTAAATAGTTAGTAAGCATAAATTAGGTAATTTAAAATAAAAATGCTCTTTAAAATGTAAAGAACAGTAATGTGCTAAACATTCATTTGTGGTGCAATCATGAGAAGTCATACTGAGGAGATAACATGGCTGAGTCTTAAACCACAAGAAAAAGCAGCCATGCAAGGGTGAAAGAGCAGAGAGCGCAGGCACTAGTCACAGCTCCAAGGTCACTTTTCAGGAAAGCCTTCCACCGACAGCCAGCAACCCCAGCATGCTCTGCACAGGAAGCTGGGCCTCAGACTTGGTCAGGCTCTTGGAGCACCTCACACTTGATTGTCTTATAGTACTTCCAGTCTGTAATTGCCCATCTGATAAATATCTTTCCCTTTTATTAGACTGCAACATTCATTAAGGCCAGAACTATACTTGTTTAAGAGACATTAAAGAAAAGCATATGACATAAACATTCTGAGGAAATATTTTCCAAATACTGAGGAGGAATCTATATAAGTTTACAACTGAACATTATATAAAGAGATTTGGAAATTTGATAAATATAAAGGTCACAGGCACAAACATGCAGCACTAGGAAAGATACATAAGGCAACGCCTTTAGAAAAAAAAATATTAGCCTTCAAACAGTACTTATAAAACATCTTCCACTCTGTGGGCTCTCTCTTCACATTGTTGATTGTTTCTTTACTGAGAAAAAGCTTTTTAGTTTGAAACTATCCCATTTACTGATTCCTGCTTTTATTTCTTGTTCTTTGGGAGTCTTGTTAAGGAGAGAGCCGATAGAGTAGGAGAAAATGTTTACCACACACACTTCAGATAAAGTACTCATCTCTAGAATTTATAAAGAACTCAAAAAACACTAAGAATACAAATAACCCAATCAATAAATGAGGTAAGGAACTGAGCTGACACTTCACAGAAGATTTACAAGGAATCAACAGATATATGAAAAAATGTTCAACATCTCTAGTGATTAGAGAAATGTAAACCAAAACTATCCTAAGATTTCATCTCACTCCAATTAGAATGGCTATTATCAAGAATACAAGCAATAATAGGTGTTGGTAAGGATGTGAGGGAGAAAGGTACACTCTTACATTGCTGGTGGAGTTGCAAATTGGTACAGCCACTCTAGAAAGCAGTATGGAGATTCCTTAGAAAACTTGGAATGGACCCACCATTTGACCCAGCTATCCCACTCCTTCGTCTACACCCAAAGGATTTAAAATCAGCATACTACAGTAGAACAGTCACATCAATGTTTATAGCAGCTCAATTCATAATAGCTAAATTGTAGAACCAAACTAGATGCCCTTCAATTGTTGAATGGATAAAGAAACTGTGGTATATACACACAATGGAATATTATTCAGCCATAAAGAATAATAAAATTATGGCATTTGCAGGTAAATGGATGGAGTTGGAGACTATCATGCTAAGTGAAATGAGCCAACCCCCAAAAAACTAAAGGCTGATGTTTTCTCTGATAAGTGGATGATGATACATAACAGGGAGGGAGGTAAGGGAAGAATGGAGAAAAGATGGATTGTATAAAGAGAAATGAGGGGTGGGGAGGGGGTGGAGGGAAGGAAAGATAATGGAATGAAACAAATATCATTACCCTAGGTACATGTATATTACACAAACAGTGTGACTCTACCTAGTGTACAACCACAGAAATGAAAAGTTATATCCCATTGTGTATGATGAATCAAAAAAATTTTTTAAAAATCTTAATATTCCTGCCTCTATTCCTGACCCACTGTCCTACCAAAATCTACCTTTCTTTCCTTATTCCTTTCTCAGTGAATTATAGCTCCATTCTAAGTTAAAAATATGAAAATCTATAGCCCCCAATTCAATTACCCAAGTCTATTGATTATATCCACTAATTATATTCTAAAGTCATTCTCTTCTCAGTTCAGACCCTGTTGTTACCTATGGTCTCCTATTTACTTATCTTTAGTCTCCCTCTTTTCTACCCTCCACAGTGTCTCTCCAGGCAGAAGACCTGGGGGTAGGAGGGAGGGGAGAAGTGTCTAAAATATCTGATTAAATTATTTTCAAGTTTAAAAAAAAAAAAACCTTAAGTTAAATTGGCATGGTAAGTTCATGCCTCAAAGTACAGTTCTACTCTGTTGCAAACACACAGCAATAATAGATGTGATGAATCTCAAAAACAAGATAAAAACCTCCACAGAGCAGAAATACAAGACAAACGAGAAAGCAGCAAGCAGCACTGAAGCCACAGGGCTGCGGGGCTCTTGATGTGGCAGCCAGATAGTTTCTCAGGTGTTTGGGAACCAGAGATGGTTTTACTCGTTGATGTTAGAGGGTTCTGTGCTGAGAAGAGGAGAACAAGGAGCGGGGTGGGGAAAGGCCCCTAACTGCTTCCTGGGCTAGCTGTTACTAGAAGCAGGACACTCACACAGCCTTCAGACCTGGAACTAAACCAAGCCACCTGCTTGCTCAGGCCATGGGCTGTGACACCCTAGTTTTACTGCAGGGCCTGAGCCCGAAGCCAGCTTTATAAAGCCTGCACTGGAGGGTAGAAGGGAACTGGGTAGAGGGAACTGGAAAACCAACATAAGGGAAAAAGTGAGCACAGCTGGTTGCAGGAAGAATCTCCCACTCAAAATAAGCTCGAAACTACAATCCCAAAATGCATTTTTAAGAAACTCTAATGCTAAGAAAGACAGTCAATACAATCAGCAATTTAAACAAATTCACTGCAAATGGAAGAAATAACTCTACAGGAACTTCTCTCAAATCAATATTCTGAAAGATTTAAAAATCTTCTAACAGATTTTCTTTTCTTTTATTATTTTCTGTATTTTTATTGGTACATTATAATTATACATAATGGTGGGATTCATTGTTACATTCATAATGTATACAATGTAATGATATAATTTGACCAATATTATTCCCCAGTACTTCTCCTTCCCCCTCTTCTCCCTCCCCCTAGCCCTTTCCTCTACGTTACTGATCTCTTTTCAATTTTCGTAAGATCCTTCCCCACAGCACACCTTTCTTTTTTCCTCTCTAGCTTCCACATATGAGAGAAGGCATACAACCCTTCACTTTCTGAGCTTGGCTTATTTCCCTTAACATTGTTCCCAAGTTCCATCCATTTTCCTGCAAATGACATAATTTCATTCTTCCTTATGGCTAAATAAAACTCCATTGTGTATATATAGCACATTTTCTTTATCCATTTATCTGTTGATGAGCAACTGGGCTGGTTCCATAACTTGACTATTGTGAATTGCACTTGATGTGGCTGTATTCCTATAGAAGTCTTACTGAAAAACTAAGAAGGGAACCACCATATGATTCAGTTATCCCATTCCTTGCTATCTAAGATCAGCATAGTATATGGATATAGCCTATGTCTTTTAATTGGCGAGTTGAGACCATTCACATCCAGTGCTATTACAGAGAGATGTTTATTAATTCCTGTCATTTTTTATTTATTTGTAATGTTTAATTTGTTCCTGTTTCTCATTTGCCTAGCTACTCTTCAAATGAGATTTATCCATTTGTGAGCTCTGGAGTTTGTTCTTTTAATTTCTCCTCTGTCATTTTCTTAAAGTGTTTTCTGTAGTACCTGCTTAGTAGTCATGAATTCTTTCAGTTTCTGTTGATTTTGGAAGGTTTTTGTTTTTTTTTTTTCCTTCTTTTTCTTTGATTCCGAAGGATAGTTTTGCTGGATATAGTAATTTTGGCTGACAGTTATTTTCTTTCAGAGCTTGAAATCCATCATTCTAAGCGCTTCTGAATTTTAGAGTTTGTTCTTAAGAAATCAGAAGTTATTCTAATTGGCTTGCCTCTAAATGTGACTTGATGTTTTTCTTTTGAGACTTTTAAACTTCTATCCTTGCTCTGTATGTTAGGCATTTTAATTATAATGTGTTGTGGAGAGGTACTTTTTTGATCTTATCTATTTGTTGGGGTTCTGAATGATTCCTGTATCTGGATGTCCATCTCATTCTAAAGGTTTGAAAATGTTTCTGTTATTATTTCCCCGAAGAGGTTATCCACGCCATTAGTCTGTATCTCACCACCCTCTATGATTCCAGTGATTCTTAAATTTGGTTTCTTAATGTTGTTCCAGAGTTCTTGTATATTCTGGTCATGGTTACTTGTTTTAATACTATCTCAACATTCAAGGTCACTTTGTCTTCCAGCTCTGGAATTCTGTCTTCAGCCTAGTCTACTATTAGAGAGATTTTCAACTCAATATTTTACTTGATTTGTTGTGTCTTTCACTTCCAAGATTTTTCTTTTTTTATTGTTTAATATCTTTTTCTCCTTAGTGAATTTCTCATTCACATCCTATTCTGACTTCCTTAATTCTTTCAGTTGTGTTTCTTTGTCCTTTTGGAATTCATTAAACATTTTTATAATCATTATTTTGAATTCCTTATCTGATATTCCATCTACTTCCATATCTGTGGAATCAGTTTCTGGTGAGTAATGAAGCTTAGGAGGCATCATGTTACCTTGTTTCTTCATAATTCTCATATTCCTGTGTTGGCTTTTTTGCATCCATTGGAATGAATTTCTCTTCTACTCCCATACATGGGTTTTTTTAGGGCACAGCCTTTTCTTGCCAAAGTGTTCTAGGATATCAGGTTGTTGTGAATGTTTCGATATACTTCCAAATGGGTTGTATAGAATAGTTTCTCGGCTGGTTCCTTGGAGATTAGTGTATTTTGATACAGTGCACATTGTGTCAAAGCTTATGGAGTCAGTTGTCCTCTAGGTCTCAAAAGAGTAGGATCCTTCTTGTAGAGCTGGCAATTATGCTATATTCAGCTGGGTATGTGGGGTACACAATCTGTGATTGCTCTTCTTCACTAACAACTGTATATTCTAATAGGTATGGGAGTGATCTACATTGAGACTTGTAGGTGTTAATTTTGTTTTTGTTGAGCAGAATCTGAGACCCCACCTCAGCCATTCCTATTTGGGGCCTGGTTGTTAGCATGAAGGTATTTTTTCGTCTCTTCTTTGTATTAAACTATCATTGAAGTTTGAGTATAGCTGTTTGTTTGTGGAGTAAGGTGCACTACCTCTTGGCTGGGTTTGGCTCAGCTGCAGAGTCTCTACCTTATGAACCTGTAGTGTCCAAGAAGATTCCCAGCACCACATTTGCCTGCAGATCATTGTACTCAATCTCAGCAGGACCTCAGTTCTCCAGTTATCACAGTCTTCCCTGCTTCAGCTTTGGTTCTAGCTCTGGGCTGATTATATATGGTACTAATATACTAATATTACTAATATACCTGTACTAATATAAAGATCCTGGGTGTGAAACTACCAAGTCATTTTCTGGCTTTCTGGATGTCCATCCTTCTCCCTATAGATCTTCCAGCACCTGTGCAGCAGAGCATCCTGGGCCTCCTGAGTATAGGAATGGGAGTCTAGAGATCACAAAGATTATTAAATAAATTTATCAAGAGAAACTAATATAGGACTTATATCCACAATAAGGAATATGAAATTATGAAATAAAAATGATTGGAAGAAATGAAATAAGAATAGATAATATGAAAGGAACCAATTAAAAATCCTAGATATAAAAACTATAATCACTGAAATTTTAAAAATCCAAAAAGCAAAAAGTACCTTCAACATTTAAGATAAACTCAGGTTCAAACAGATAAAGAGTAAATAGTAACTACAGGACAATGCAAAATTCTTCCAAAATACAACAGAGAGGCAACAAGATTAAAAAGATTAATTAACAGCTAAAAAGAAAGACTGCAAGCCTTCAATATTAATCTCAAAGTTTTTAAAGAAGAAAATTAACATAATAAAAAAGCAATATTCGGAGACATAGGAGAATACTGAGAATCTTACAGCAACAACATGAATCTTCACATCAAAAATGATCTCCAAAATAAATGAAAATAAATTTATACCTAGAAACATTAGAGGAAAAACAGAAGAATATTTAGGATAAAGAGAAAATTTTTAAAGCTACCAATCCTTTGGCCTATAACAGCACACTTGCCATTTAGTCAGTCCATTAGTTATTCAATCAGCAAACACTTGTTCAACACTTCCAACAAACCAAGTAAAAAAAAAACTAGAGACACAAATAAAGGAGTCTTAACCCTCCACTCAGTCCAGTTAAGGAGACAGCATGTCAATCAATGATCATAATGGCACTGTGATAAGTACCACAATGGAATGTGGACAAGGTGCTAGGGATGGTAGAGGAGCCTGCTTACCTCTTAAGACAGCAGAGCAGACCTTCCTAGTGCATACTTGCACTGAGCTTTATTTCAACATTAATATATATTCCAGGAAATCAAACTAATAAAAGAATCAAGGACTAATGGTATTAGCTAACCCTGATTTGCTAGGTTCCTGATTCTCAGACATATCTCTAATCCTCACAGCCTCCCTCATGGTTAATTATTAAGTCCATTTTATGAAAGAGAACAGTAAGTTTATGGGATGAAGTAACATTCCCAAAGTCATAAAGTCAAGTTAGAAAGCAGAGATTGACTCTGTAAAACTGACAAAATGTAGACCTTAATTTCTTTGACAGGCCTTAGTACATAATTATAAGCTATTTTATTTGACAAGAATCTTAAGAGACTAACTCTGTTGACACAGCACTGGAAATGCTAAACCGGTCACTCTCCCTTTTTTATTTACTGTATTCTGTCATCTGTGTAAGTACAATAAATGAAAGATATCATGGGGAACCTAGCCAGTTGGGTGAAGGTCACATTTAAGTTTAAATAAATCCATGCTTTGCTTTTTGCTATCATGATTACCAGTTCAAACATTTTTGTTTAAAAGGAACACAAAATTACCTAAAATATTGTTATTTAAGTAAAAATATTTTGTTTAAATACACAATAATATAACCACAGGCTTATGATGACCCAAAACTGTAACATATGTTTGTTAAAGGAAACTATCTGTTCACTAAATATATTTGTTACAGGAAATCACATTTGCTCATTTAAGCTATAAATGAACTAAGAGGCCTTGTATCAATCAACCCAACACCAATGAGCTACATTAATTACATTTATTAAGCTACCACCACATATCAGGTAGATTTTCTGATGAGAAAATTTTGACTAGCAGTAGAAAAACAATTAAATCTGATCCACTTTGAAGTGAGATTCTTTTCTTCAGTGCTTCACTGCTGCATCACAATCACTAGGAATTGTCAGCGTTCTCCAAATCCCGTCCCTCATGTAAAAGCAACGAAACTCTCAAACATTAATTATTTTACTTTAGCCTTGACATGGCTAATAAATATCTGAGGTAACTTAGTTTTGCATTTTATTAAAATATTTTCTCTTTCTTGAACTTCTTTCTAGATATCTAGGTGGTGTTGTATTTATTACAGTTGCCTCGAAAAATAAAATCTCAGTCATTCCTATTCCTCCTTCCCACCCACGGTTCCCTCTTTTTCTGTGGTGCTGCAGATTGAACCCAGGGCCTTGTGTTTGACAGGCAAGCACTCTACCAACTGAACTACGTCCCCAGCCCCATGGTTCCCTCTTTATCTAAACATTTTCAGGAACCAAATACCTGGTGATTTCTTTTCTCCTAAGAGAACCTGAATTCAGTCTCCCAATGATATTTTAATAATTTATAACCTAATATGAATATAAATAAACATCATACCTTTCATAGTATTTGCCTTTTACATTTTAATTTATAGCTCTTAACAGTGGCTTAAAAGGTTTAGGTTCTTAGTCCAAGATATTCACTTAAGTGAATAAATAGAAACATGATTGATATGGGCCAATCCCTGAGTTTTGGAGGCCACAACAGAGAAGCATAAATAAAGTTATAAATAAACCAGTCATGAATAGAAATGGGAAGTACCTAATTTCTAAATTAGGTGACTGGCAATGACTGCAAAGCTAAAATGGCAGTAATGTCGCCAATGCATACTACTTCTAGTAAAACAGCTTAACATAACTTTTATAATATCATTGAAAATTTGTCTTTTTAAAATATGTCCCTTTTTTTAAAGTATACCTTTAGTAATATATGTGCACATATATGTACATATATATATAAAATGAACTATTTAAGTGAAATTAACTATAATTTCATAACTTATCTAATTAATAAAACAGTACATAAGCCTATAATGCACACATTTCCTAGAACCTGAATTAGTTTTAAGAGAATACCATATTTGTGTAAAAATATAATTGAGATTATGAAAAAGCTTTCACATTTCACTGAGTATTTTTCAGACAATTTTAATTAAGTCCATTCTAGTAGTTCAGTGAAACTTTGTTAGGATATTTTTAAGACTCAATTACAAGAAGTTGCTTATAATAATAGAATACAACTAAATAGTATCAGCATATATTTCTAATTGTGGCTCAGTCATTAAGGAATTTTGCAACCTTACCTAAATAACTTAATCTCCCTGAGGTCTGCCTCCTCACAAATAGGAGGCAGACACCCTTAGACAAAGGGGAATGTTCCAACACTCCAGGTGTATGCCTGGAACGACGGACAGTACCAACCTCTATAGATGCTACATTTAATCCTATATGTTCCTGATTAAATTTATAAATAAGCACAGTAAAACATTAACAGCAGTAACTAATAAGAAATGAAATTAATAAATGAGGCACAGTAAGACATTAACAGCACTAATAACAAAAACAGAACAAGCATAACAATATACTGCAATAAAAGTTATTTAAAATTTTATGAATTGTTTATTTCTGAAATTTTCTACTTAATATTTTCAAAGTTGACCACAGGTAACTAAAATTATGGAAAGTGAAACCACAGCTAAGGGAAGATACTATACCCTTCTTTTTCCTAAGATTGTTTTAAGGACCAAATGAGATCATGTAAATGAAAATACTCCATTATTAAAAGGTAATCATGCTCCAACAACTTGATACCATATTATAATATTCACAAAAGCTTAATTCTAGATAAATCGAAAAGCAAACAATGTCTAGAATAAAACAGGAGAATATCTTCCTTTGGGTAGGCACAAAAGGCATTAACAATAAAAAGAAATAAATTAGACTGCATCAAAACTGCAAACTTTTTTTAACCCTTTGCCCCCCTACAAACCAACCTCGCAGGCCTGTTGTAATTAAGGGAGTGCAGTTAATCACATACCCTTGACTGAAATGAGATCTCCTCTTCTGGGGCAAGTTATCCTCTTCAACCAAGCAGCCAACATTAGGAGGAACACACAGGAAAAAATGAGGGAGGAAGAGGACACCCTCCTTGTCAGCAGATGAGTTGAATCAATTCTGGCAGTCAATGGGGTAACAACAGATTGCAGCCAGATCACCCTCACATCCAAAATTACAAACATCGCTCTTAAAAAAGAACACATTAAACAACTAAAAAGACAATCTGCAGACTTGGAGAAAATATCTCTAACCCATCTATCTGATAGAGAATTCATCTGCAGAATGAATAAAAAATTCCCACAAATCAGCAATAAAGTGGGAAGGAATAAAAATTAAAAATAGGTAAAATACTTGACAGGTCATATAGCCAAAAAATCACATGAAAAAGTGCTCAACAATGTTTCAGGGAAACCCAAATTAAGACCAAATGGAAATATTATATCTCCATCAAAGTGGTTAAATTAAAAAGAATAGCATTAGCAAGTGTTGGCAAAGATGTGAACAAGAAATTCTCATACTCTGATGGCAGGAGTGTAAAATGGTAACACCATTTAAGAAATACTTTGGATGACTCTCAAAAGCAATATTTGAGAGAAAGAAGCCAGAAACAAAAGAATACATACTGTGTGCTTCCATTTATATGAATTTCAGAAACAAATGTAACAAATCTATATGGTTAAGGAAATCAGAAAAGTAGGTGCCTCTGGAAAGGAAGGAAAATTGACTCAAGAGGATAATAAAGGAAATTTATGGCATGATCAGAAATATTCTTTATCTTGATATGGGTGACAGTTATACTTATTAAAATTAATCAAACAGTACACTTAAGAGCTGTGTATTTTATAATATGTAAATTACATATCAATAGGTACTATTAACATTAAAATTTTTAAAAATAGCAGAGATGGTAAGGGAACCATAAATCAGGAAGACATAACGATAGTAAATATTTATGCCCCAAACAATGGTGCATCCCTGTACATCAAACAAATCCTTCTCAATTTCAGAAATCACATAGCCCACAACACAGTAATTCTGGATGACTTTAATGCACTACTGTCACCACTAGATAGATCTTCCAAATGAAATCCAACCAAAGAAACCATAGAACTCAATAACACAATCAATATCCTAGACTTAACAGACATATATAGAATATTCCATCCATCAACGAGCAGATTCACAGCAGCACATGGAACCTTCTCGAAAATAGACCATATGTTATGCCACAAAGCAGCCCTTAGGAATTGCAAAAAAATAGAGATACTGCCTTGTGTTCTATCAGATCGTAATGGACTGAGAATAGAAATCAAAGACAAAATAAAAAACAGAAATTACTCCAACACCTGGAGACTAAATAACATGCTATTGAATGAAACATGGATAACAAAAAACATCAGGGAGGAGATAAAAAAATTCTTAGAGGTCAATGAGAATGATGATAAAACATATCAAAATCTCTGGGACACTATGAAAGTGGTACTAAGAGGAAAATTCATTGCATAGAGCACATTTCAGAAAAGAATGAAAAGTCAACAACTAAATGACCTAACATTACAGCTCAAAGCCCTACAAAAAGAACAGAATAGCAGCAAAAGTAGTAGAAGACAGGAAATAATTAAAATCAGAGCTGAAATCAATGAAATTAAAACAAAAGAAACAATTCAAAAAATTGACAAAACAAAAAGTTGGTTCTTTGAGAAAGTCAACAAAATAGACAAACCCTTAGCCACACTAACAAAGAGAAGGAGAGAGAAAACTCAAATTACTAAAATTCATGATGAAAAAGGAAATATCACCACAGACACCACTGAGATACGGAACATAATGAGAAGCTACTTTGAAAATCTGTATTCCAACAAAAGAGAAACAACCAAAGACATTGACAAATTTCTAGAGACATATGCTTCTCCCAAACTGAACCAGGAGGACATACACAATTTAAACAGATCAATATCAAGCAATGAAATAGAAGAAGCCATTAAAAACCTACCATCCAAGAAAAGCCCAGGACCAGACGGATTCTCAACTGAGTTCTACAAGACCTTCAAAGAAGAACTCATTCCAATACTTCTCAAAGTATTCCAGGAAATAGAAAAGGAGAGTACCCTACCAAACTCATTCTATGAAGCTAATATCAATCACTCTCATACCAAAACCAGGCAAAGACACATCAAGGAAAGAAAATTTTAGACCAATATCCTTGATGAATATAGATGCAAAGAACCTTAACAAAATATTGGCAAACTGTATCCAAAAACATATTAATAAAATTGTGCACCACAATCAAGTGGGGTTCAAACCTGGAATGCAAGGATGGTTCAACATTCATAAATCAATAAACGTGATCCATCATGTCAATAGACTTAAGGATAAGAATCATATGGTTATTTCAATTGATACAGAAAAAATGTTCGACAAAATACAACACCCCTTCATGCTCAAAACATTAGAAAAAATAGGGATAGCAGGAACATACCTGAACATTGTAAAGGCTATTTATGCTACGCCCATGGCCAACATCATTCTTAATGGAGAAAAACTGAAACCATTCCCTTTAAAAATGGGAACAAGACAGGGATGTCCTCTTTCACCACTTCTATTCAACATTGTCCTCGAAACTCTAGCCAGAGCAATTAGGCAGATTAAAGGAATTAAAGGGATACAAATAGGAAAAGAGGAATTTAAGCTGTCACTATTTGCTGATGACATGATTCTATATTTAGAGGATCCAAAAAACTCCTACAGAAAACTTCTAGACCTCATCAATGAATTCAGCAAAATAGCAGGCTATAAAATCAACATGCATAAATCTAAAGCATTTTTATACACAAGCAATGAAACAGCTGAAAGGGAAATGAGGAAAACAACTCCATTTGCAATAGCCTCAAAAAAAAATTAAAATACTTGGGAATCAATCTAACCAAAGAGGTAAAAGATCTCTACAATAAAAACTACAAAACATTGAAGAAAGAAACTGAGGAAGACCTTAGAAGGTGGAAAGATCTCCCATGTTCTTTGGAGAGGCAGAATTAATATTGTCAAAATGGCCATATTACCAAAAGTGCTATACAGATTCAATGCAATTCCAATTAAAATCCCAATGATGTACCTTACAGAAATAGAGCAAGCAATCATGAAATTCATCTGGAAGAATAAGAAACCCAGAATAGCTAAAGCAATCCTTAGCAGGAAGAATGAAACAGGGGGTATCACAATACCAGAACTTCAACTATACTACAATGCAATAGTATCAAAAACAGCATGGTATTGGCACCAAAATAGACAGGTAGATCAATGGTACAAATAGAGGACACGGACACAAACCCAAATAAATACAATTTTCTCATACTAGACAAAGGTGCCAAAAATATGCAATGGAGAAAAGATAGCCTCTTCAACAAATGGTGCTGGGAAAACTGGAAATCCACATGCAACAGAATGAAACTAAACCCCTATCTCTCACCCTGCACAAAAATCAACTCACAATGGATCAAGGACCTTGAAATCAGACCAGAGACCCTGCATCTTAAAGAAGAAAAAGTAGATCCAAATCTTCAACTTGTTGGCTTAGGATCAGACTTCCTTAACAGGACTCCCATAGCACAAGAAATAAAAGCAAGAATCAATAACTGGGACAGAGTCAAACTAAATAGCTTTCTCTCAGCAAAGGAAACTATCAGCAATGCGAAGAGAGAGCCTACAGAGTGGGAGAAAACCTTTGCCACTCAAATACTCTTTATACTTTTTATAAAAAGTATACTTTTATACTCTTTTATACTCTTTATACTTCAGATAGAGCACTAATTTCCAGAATATATAAAGAACTCAAAAAACTCTACATGTGAAGAATACAAGTAACCCAATCAACAAATGGGCTAAGGATATGAACAGACACTTCACAGAAGAAGATCTACAAGCAATCAACAAACATATGAAAAAATGTTCACCATCTTTAGTAATAAGAGAAATGCAAATCAAAACTACCCTAAGATTCCATCTCACCCCAATTAGAATGGCAATTATCAAGAATACAAGCAACAATAGGTGTTGGAGAGGATGTGGGGAAAAAGGTACACTCATACATTGCTGGTGGGGTTGCAAATTAGTGCAGCCAACTCTGGAAAGCAGTGTGGAGATTCCTTAGAAAACTTGGAATGGACCCACCATTTGACCCAGCTATCCCACTCCTCGGCCTATACCGAAAGGACTTAAAATCAGTATACTGCAGAGATACAGTCACATCAATGTTCATAGCTGCTCAATTCACAATAACCAGACTGTGGAACCAACCTAGATGTCCTTCAATTGATGAATGGATAAAGAAACTGTGGTATATATATACAATGGAATATTACTCAGCTATAAAGAATAATAAAATTATGGCATTTGCAGGCAAATGGATGAAATTGGAGAGTATCATGCTAAGTGAGATAAGCCAATCTCAAAAATCCAAAAGATGAATGATCTTGCTGATAAGTGGATGATGACACATAATGGGGAGGGGGGCAAGAACAGAGGAAGGAGGGACTGTATAGAGGGAAAAGAGAGGTGGGAGGGGTGGGGGGAAGGAAAAAATAATGGAATGAATCAAACAACATTACCCTAAGTAAATGTATGATTATGCAAATGGTATGCTGTTACTCCATGTATAAACAGAAACAACATGTATCCCATTTGTTTACAATAAAAATAAATTAAAAAAAAAGAAAAAAGAAAAAATAGCAGAGATGGAAATTTTATTAGTCAATTATAAATTTATGTTTTTATCTTTCCAAAAAACTCAATTGCTATAAATTTGCTAAAGGTATAAAAATATCAAGGAATTAATCATTCATTCATCAAATAGGTATTGAGGGGTCTACATTCAGGCAATGAACCAACTGCTAGGGACACTGTTCTTGCCCCTGAGAAATTCAGTTTTGCAAAGTGTGTTAGGTTAGCTCTTTGTCACTGTGACCAAAAGGCCTAACAAAAACAATGTGCTGAAATAAGTTTATTTTGGCTCACAGTTTCAGAGGTTCAGTCCATGGTCAGCCAACTACAGAGCTTTGGGCCAAACGTGAGGCAGAATGTCATGGCAAGAAGGGAGTGGCAGAGGAAAGCTGCTCAGTTAATGACATCCAGGAAGCAGAGAAAGCTTCAGTGTAAGGAGCCAGGGATAATATAATCCCCAAGGGCATGCACACAGTGACCTACTTCCTCCAATGACATCTACCTGCTTACAGTTACCATCCATTAATCCATTCAAATTATTAATCCATCAAATAGATCAATCCACTGATTAGATTACAGCTCCCATACTCTAATCATTTCACCTCTGAACATTCCTGCATCATTTCACACATGAGCTTTCGGGGAACACCTCATGTCTAAACCATAACACAAAGGAATATAAACATGTTCATAAATGAGCCATAGCAAAGGCTCATGCAGACACTGTCACCACACCAGAGAGAATGTCATACTACCAACTAATGTCAGTAAGATTCAGGAATATCAACGGGGCCAGAACCTTCTGTGGTAATACAGGACCCATTCTCATGAGGGTGAGCTGAAAATGCAGGGCACTACCTAAGATAAAAGAAACTGGTCCAGCTTTGCTGGCTGTGTCTAGATATTAAAAGACAAAAATGGTCCCACTGGGCCAAGAAATGAGATCCAACTATATGGTGTCTATAAGAAACCCATTTTAATATAAAGATACAATGAGATTAAAAGTAAATGAGTAGAAAAAGTGATACCAGGCAAACACTAATCAAATAAAGTAGGAGTAGTTACATTAATTTTAGACACAATAGACAACAGACCAAGAAAAGTTATCAGGAACAAAGAGGAGCATTAAATAATAATAAAGTGGGCAATTCTCCAAGAAGACATAGCAATCCTTAATGTGTATGTACCTAACAAGAAAACATCAAAATCTACAAGGCAAAAACTGATGAAACTGAAAAGAAAAATAGAGGAATACACTATTATAATTGGAGACTTCAATACCCCTCTATCAGAAATGTACAAATCCAACAGGCAGAAATCAGTGAAGACATAGTTGAACTCACCATCAGCAATCAACTGGATATATAGGCAGTTATAGACTACTTCATTCAATAGCAGATTACACATCCTTCTCAAACTTAAGTGGAACATTCACCCTGATAGACCACATTATGAGTCATAAAAAATGCCTTAACAAAGAACAGAAAATCATACAATGTCTGCTTTCAGACCACAACAGAATTAAACCAGAAATCAATAAGAGAAATATACCTGGAAAAATCCCAAAACATTTGAAGATTAAGCATCACATTTCTAAATGAGACACAGGTTTAAAAAAATCTCAAGACAAATTTTATAACACTTGGAACTAAAATAAAAATAAAGACAACTATCAAACCTTGTGGAAAGCAGCAAAGCAGGGCTGAGAAGAAAATTAACAGCACTGAATGCACATGTAAGAAAAAATATAAAATCAATCACCTAAGCTTCCACCTTAGGAAACTAGAAAAGGGCTAATTTAAACTAAAACAAGCAGAAGAAAAGAAATAACAAATTATGTCAAAATAAACCTTACTATTCTGTATAATTATACTGTACTAATAAAAGCATTTAAGAAAAACAAGTAAAAAATTAGAGCAGAAATCAGTGACATTGAAAACAGGAAACCCAAAGAGAAAAATCAATGAAACCAAAAGTTGGTTCTTTTGAAAAAACAATAAGAACAGTAAGTCAGGCTAAGAAAGAAAGGAGACACAAATTTCTAATGTAAGAAATGAAAGGGGAGACAACAATAAAGAGCATTAAAGGACAAATTTAATGCCCAATAAAGGAATAAGATGAACAACACTATGCTCATAAATTTGATAACCTAGATGAAATGGACCAATTTGAAAAATATTATCAGTTAAAACTCACACAAGAAGAAATAAAATGATACGAATAGGTCTATAATTCTTAAAGAATATGAATCAGTAATTAATTACCTCCCAAAACAGAAAGCACCTGGTTCGGATGGGTTTACTGCTGAATGCTACCAAACATCTAAGGACAAAATTTAGAATTCTCTTCAATCTTTCAGAAGACAGAAATGGAATACTTCCTAATTCATTCTTGTGAGGCCAACATCACACTACTATAAAAACATTGAAAAAAAACTACACACCAATATCTCTCATGAACAAATTTTTAAAATCCTCAACAAAATATTGACAAATCAAACCCAAAATGTATAAAAAAGAATTATATACCATCACCAAGTAGGATTTACCCCAGATATACAAGTCTAGTTCAATATACAAAAGTCAATTCATATAATCCATCACATCAACAAAAAAAGGAAAGTCACGTAACAATATCAAGATATAGAGGACATATAAAAAATTAAAAAGAACTAAAAAAATTCCTGGAGCAAAAAAATGACTATAGCAGGGTTGTAGGACACAGATTAAAACAAAACAAAACAAAAAAAGCCAATCCCTTTCCTATATGCCAGCAATGAATATCTGGAATTTGAAATTAAAAACACAATAACAGTAACATTAACATTCAAAAAATGAATTACTTAGGAATAAAGCTAGCAATATATGTATAGTTTATCTGAAAAAAACTACAAAACTCTTGATGAATAAAATGAAAGAACTAAAAGCTGGATGTCAGCAAGATGGTAGAACAGGACTTTTCAGTGCTGTTGCCTCACAGAAACAAGTCAGACAATTATCCACACATGCTAAAAACACCTTCACAGGAGCTAAGGAGACAGGTCCAACACTGAGGATCCAGGTTCCAGACTTGCCCCCCTTCTGACCCAGGCACCAGGCCAACCTACCCAAAAACTCCAGCAGCTTGTACCAGACAGCCCACCAGAACAAAGCCATTCTGCAGACTGGAGTAAGTCCCTATTTCTTCAAAAAGAGCAGTCATCAACACAGTGCAACATAAAACATGAAGAAAAAAAAAGGAAATACATCACCACCAATAGAAATCAAAGAAAAACTGAAGAAATTCTATGTTCATGGATAAGAAGACTCAGCAGAGTCAAAATGTCTTTCAATTTGCTTTATAGATTCAACTCATTTCCAGTCAAAATCCCAGCAATTGTTTTGTGGATATCAACAAACTGATTCTAAAGCTTATATGGAAAGGCAAAGAACACAGAATAACCAATATAATAACTGAAGGAGAAGAACAAAGTTAGAAGGTTGACACTACTTAAGACATACTATACATTTACAGTAGTCAAGGCAGCGTGGTTATCAGTGAAACACTAGACAAATTCACAGACCAGAATGGAAAACCTATTGCATAACCAACAAATAAACATACCATGCTTCTGTTGACATTTTTCTTGCTCTCTTGGTACTAACCAATCATCAGGAGTGTTCACAAAGTCTAGCACACTGTATTTCAGCTTGCTATTTTTTAGTCCTAAGCTTAACTGTCAGGGAATCTGAAAGACCTTTATTTGGATTTAAACATATCCAATTGCACCACACTTTGTACACATAAAAGATATAAATGCATAAATAGGTTTGTCTGTATAATTATAAGTTTATCTATTTTAACTCTCAAAACAGTTCATAAGCTCTTTAGAGCAGGGGCTAGCTTCCCTTCAACTCTATAAAAACATGAAAGTTTTTAGTACAGTAATAAAATAGCTACTCTATAAATTACAGAGAGAATGGGCCTTTTTCAACCTATTTCTAGGTGTGCAAAATTTTTGTTTAATTTTTTAAAATAAACAATCCTCATGAAAGTTGATGCCTTTATAATTTCAGGATGAAGCAGCATACATGATCAAACTTTTGAAGATTTTTTTCACTATTTCATCATTAAGTCTTGAACATGACCTAAAATAAACACTTAAAAATAGAATATACACCTTGACCAACTGTGATTTATGCTAGCAACACAGGTTGGTTCACATGAAAAAAAACAAACAAACAATGTAATATGCCATATTCATAGAATTAAGGGAATTTTAAAAAAAAAAACATGATCATCTCAACAGATGCAGAAAAAGCATTTGACAAAAGTGAACATGCTTTCATGATTAAAAAAAAAAATCAACCAGGAATAGAAGAAAACTTCCTCAACCTGATAAAGAACTTCAACCCGATAAAGAACATTTATGAAAAACTACAGCTAAAATTATTCTTAATAACTGCAAGCTTTCTTCCTAAAAGCAGGAAGAAATCAAGAATGTCTGCTATCACTATTCCCAGGCAAGGCAAACAGGAAAGAAAAAGAAATAGGAGGCATCCAGTTCGGAAAGGAAGAAGTAAGTCTGTTTGTACACGACATGATTTTATACGTAGTAAATCCTAAAGTACCAAAAAAAAAAAAAAAAAAAACCTATCACAACTAATAAACGAGTCAGCAAACAGGATACAAGATCAACCTACAAAAGTTGGTAGATCAGTGTATTTCTATATACTAGCAATAAACCATCTGAAAATAAAACTAGGAAAATAATTCCATTAATAACAGCATCGGCACTAGGGATATAGCTCAGTTGGTAGAGTGCTTGCCTCACAAGCACAAGGCCCTGGGTTCAATCCCCAGTACAACAAAAAAAAAAAAAAAAAAAAGAAAGAAAGAAAGAAAGAAAAGAAAAAAAAGCATCAGAAAGAATCAAACACTTAGAAACAATAGGATTCATACACTGAAAATTACACAGCACTGTTGAAAGAAATGAAAGAAGTCTTAAATAAAAGGAAAGACATACTGTATTCATGGATTGGAGAAATTCATATTAAGATGGCTATACCACCCAAAATGGTCTACAGAGTCAAGGCAATCCCAATCAAAATTCCAGCTGCCTTTTGATTTTTTCAAGAGAAACTGACAAGTTGATGCTAAACTTCATAAGGAAATGGAAAGGACCAAGAATAAACAAAATAATATTGAAAAAGAAGAAAGTTGAAGGACTCCTATTCCTTGATTTCAAAACTTAACGAAGCTACAGTAATCAGAACAGTGCAGTACTGGCATAAGAATAGACACAGATAAGTGAAAAAACTTAAGAGTATAGAAACAAACCCCAACATCTATGGCTGGCTGATTTTCACAAGCATGCCAATATAACTCAATGGTTATATCAATACATGCAAAAGAATAAAGTTGGCTCTCCACTATATATAATCCAGAAAATCAACTGAAAAGGAATTCAAGACCTAAATGAAAGATTTAAAACTATAGAACTATTAAAGGAAAACAAGTATAAATCTTCATGATGCTGGATTTGACAATGGTTTCTTTTTTTTTTTTTTTTTTTTTTTTTGTGCTGGGGATCAAACCCAGGGCCTTGTGCTTACAAGGCAAGCACTCTACCGACTGAGCTATCTCCCCAGCCCCTTGACAATAGTTTCTTATCGACAAAACCTAAGGTAAAAGCAACCAAAGACAAATTGGACATCATTGAAATGTAACTTTTGTGCAAGAGGACACATCAAGAAAGTAAAAAGACAACCTACAGAATGGCAGAAGATACTTGCAAATCGCCTGATAACAATCTTGTATCCAGAATATATAAAGAACTTTCAGGACTCTAATAAAAGCACAACCTATTTTAAAATGGGCAAAATATTTGAAAAGACATTTTCCAAAGACAACATACAAAGTGCCTGCCAAGGATATGAAAAGATCCCGAACATCATTATTCTTTAGGGAAATGTAAATCAAAACCACAATGAAATATACTTCACACCCAACAGGATAACTAGATGATAACTTTTAAATGGATAAGTGTTAGCAAGAATATGGAAAAATTGGAGCCCTCTTATGTTATTGATAGCTGTTAGATAGTACATGTCAGGGACCAAGAAGTTCTCATTCTGAGAACATTCTGACCTTTACAATAAGCAGCAGCGCCCCTCCCCCCTCCTGGCTGATAATTCTGACAGTATGGCGCCTATGGTGCCGTCCCTGCTTCTCTTCCGGGACTTCACCTTCCCGCCATTGCGAACCTCACCTTCCCGCCGGCGCAAACTTGCAGCCTATCAGGAGCCCAATAGAAGAACACAGCCAACCAGGCTGCACCTCGTCATACCCCTCATTCCCTGAGCATATAAATACCCCTGTGTGAACAATAAAAATTTGCAGCTTGATCAGAATTCCTGTCTTGCTGTCTCTCCCTGCGTCTCTTGTCCCTTCATTCCTTCTCTCTTAGGTTTGCCGCCCGCGTTGATGTCCCACGGGTCGGGACAGTTGGCGCCCAACGTGGTTGGCTCGAGCCTTTGTTTGAGAAGCGAACGCTGCCCTCTGGGGAAGACTTGGCCAAGCGGGATTCGGGATCGCCTCGGTGGACGTGACCGGGAGTCAGATCCAGGAGGAGAGTGAGGCCAGCACAAGGTGAGTGACGCACCATGGGACAAGCAGTTTCGTCACATGATTTGTTTCTGACGGGTCTCGAGGAGGCCCTCAAGACTCGGGGAGCGCGTGTTAAGAAAAAGGATTTAAGATCATTCTTTTCATACATAGAGGATTTGTGTCCTTGGTTTCCCCTTGAGGGGTCAATTGATGGTAAAAGGTGGCTCAGAGTAGGAGACTGCCTCAAAGATTATTATGAGACTTTTGGTCCTCAAAAGGTGCCTGTCACTGCCTTTTCTTATTGGAATTTAATTAATGAGATTCTTAAAAGCTCACCCTTTGACAGTGGTACTTTAAAACTTGTAAAGATTGGGGAGCAGGCAATGCAATCCACCTCTCGCCCCCCATCAGCATGCCCTTCGGTTAGTATTCAAATGCCCCCTACTCAGCCTTCTCAGGACCCTGGGACCCTCCCAGACCCCGGGAACCTCCCAGACCCCACCTTACCAAAAAAGTCCCCTAAAAGTCCCCCTAAGATTTATCCGGTTTTAAATCCCTATGATGACGTGACCCCAGAGGAGGAGGCTACCGTGGAGGGGGCAGCAGCTCAATACCATTCTCCAGACCTGCCACCTCTTAAAAATCCACTTCCCACTTATACACCCCCTGCCTTTCGTGCTCTGGCCCTTCAGGGACCTACTGCCCCCCCAGACATTTTTTCCCCACTTCCCTTGCCTAATCTAACCCCTTTACGCGAGTCTCTCCAACATAGGCGGGAACAAATCCAACTTTTAAAAGAACTAAAAGCCCTTGATGCCGAGCTTCGCTCACTGGCCTTGGGCACAGAGTTAACACAAACTGCCCCAAGACCCCTCAATACTCGTAAGGTGAAGCCATGTGGTCAGCCTGTTCTTGCCTTTCCAGTCACTCGCAGTCAAGCAGATCAGCCCGCACAAACTGAAGCAGAGAATTTAAAAGGAAGTCAGGAAGAGGAATCAGGGGAGGAACAAGAGGTAGAACCAGAGAGGGAACAAGAGGAGGACCAGGAATCAGGGGATGAGGAGGAGCCCACCTCTGGACAGAGTGGAGCCCTTGGTTCTTATAAAAGGCTGAGCCTCCGCTTTCTTGAAAGACTTAAAAAGGCTTGTACACAGTATGGCCCCACTGCACCTTATACACTGGCCTTGCTAGAGAACCATAGTACACAGTGACTCACCCCTAATGATTGGAAATTTTTGGCCCGAGCCACCCTCAGTGCGGGTGACTTCCTGTTGTGGAACGCAGACTTTAGGGAATACTGTCGGGAAACTGCCCAAAAAAATTCAACCAAGGCTTCCTCTAAATCCTGGACCTATGTTAAACTAGTGGGTAATGCACCATTTGATACTAACCCTAAAAAGGCACGCTTTCCTACTGGGCTCCTAGCACAGGTTCAAACTGCTGGTTTGCATGCTTGGAGACGGCTCCCTCAAAAGGGCTCGGCCACCACCTCCCTAGCAAAAATTCATCAGGGTCCTGACGAGCCTTACAGTGACTTTGTTGCCCGGCTTAATCTAACTGCGGAGCGCTTACTTGGACCAAGTGAAAACGAGAGCTCCTTTGTAAAATATCTTGCCTTTGAAAATGCCAACCCAATATGTCAAGATGTTCTTCGGCCCCACAAAGATAAAGGGGACCTTTCTGACTTCATTAGGCTGTGTGCCGGGGTAGGAACAGCCCATGCCATGGGTCTCACCATTGGTGCCGCCTTCACCAAGGCCCTTCACCACCCTGGCCCACGTACTTGCTTTACTTGCAAACAACCTGGCCATATTGCGTGAGACTGCCCAACAGGGAAACTGGGTCAAGGACCCATATCTCCTCAAACAAGGACTAAACCACCTCCGCTCACCCTTTGCCCTAAATGTGGTAAAGGTCGCCACTGGGCCAAGGAGTGTAGATCCAAGACCAATGCCCTTGGACAGCCTATTCCCTCTAACTTCTCGGGAAACTCCTCTCGGGGCCAGCCCCTGGCCCCGACCACCCCCAGAGCAAACCCAGGGGCAATAAGGTTTGTTCCCTCTCAGACTCCCAACCCAATCCAGGCTCCCTGTCCTTCTCCACAATCACCTCCCTCCAACGTGCTACCCCAGGCAGCGCAGGATTGGACCTCTGTGCCTCCACCGATACAATATTAGACTCTATGCAAGGACCTCAAATAATACCCACTGGGGTTGTAGGCCCCCCTCCACCTCATATGTGTGCTCTTATTCTTGAGAGAGCTCCTACCACCTCACAAGGTGTTCAGGTCTTCCCTGGCATCATTGATGATGATTACACTGGAGAAATTAAAATACTGGCCACAGCTGTTAACGGAGTAGCTGCCATCCCTGCAGGAACAAAAATTGCACAATTAATACTCCTTCCCCTCAATTCAGGAAATTCACCAGGAAACACAGCCTCTTTAGGTTCCTCTGATGTGTATTGGGTCCAACCTATCTCCCACAAAAGACCCACTCTTACCTTATTTATTGAAGGAAAGAAATTCCAAGGGATCCTAGATACTGGTGCGGACGCCACAGTTATTTCTCAAAAATATTGGCCATCAGAATGGCCCCTCACCTCATCACTAACTGACCTTAAAGGAATAGGGCAGTCAAGAAACCCCTTAGTTAGCTCCAGGGTGCTTAATTGGACTGACACAAAAGATAACACAGGGAATAAAGGAACCGTTACCCCCTTCGTTGTTCCTGATCTCCCTGTCAACCTTTGGGGACGAGACATTCTAAGCCAAATGAAAGTTATTCTTGCTAGTCCCGACTCTTTAGTCACTCATCAAATGCTTTGTATGGGCTTTATCCCTCGTACAGGCCTTGGAAGGCTAGGACAAGGACAGGTTGAGCCTGTACAGCCCATACAAAAAACAGACAAATTTGGACTTGGGTATGTGGATTTTTAGTGTCGGTCCCTGACCCTCCTGTACCCCATGCAGACAAAATTATTTGGGAAACTCAAACTCCTGTGTGGGTGGATCAGTGGCCCCTTACCCAAGAAAAATTAGAGGCTGCCTCCATGTTAGTACAGGAACAGTTGACAGCAGGCCATGTGGAACCCTCAACCTCACCCTGGAATACTCCTATTTTTGTTATTAAGAAGAAATCAGGCAAATGGCGCCTTTTACAGGATTTGCGCACTATCAATAAGGTTATGCGCCCGATGGGGGCATTACAGCCAGGCATCCCTACACCGGTAGCTATTCCTAGGGACTATTATAAAATGGTCATCGACTTAAAAGATTGCTTTTTTACTATTCCTTTACATCCTGATGACAGACCCTATTTTGCTTTCAGCCTCCCCCGCATCAATTTTCAGGGCCCTATGCAAAGATTTCAATGGAAGGTCCTTCCCCAGGGTATGGCTAACAGCCCTAGTCTTTGCCAAAAATATGTTGCTCAAGCAGTAGACCCTGTGAGAGAGCGGTGGCCACAAGTTTATATATTACATTATATGGATGATTTGTTAATTGCTGCACCTAATACCTATGATCTTAACAATTGTTATTTGGATCTCTATAAAGCCCTTACTGCCTTGGGACTTCAGATAGCCCCTGATAAGGTTCAAACACAGGACCCCTACACCTACTTGGGCCTCAAACTTCAAACTAATCAAATTCAAATCCCTAATATACAATTGCATGTGGACCATCTCCACACTCTTAACGATTTCCAAAAACTACTAGGGGATATCCAATGGCTAAGACCATATTTAAAACTACCCACCTATGTGCTTTTGCCTCTTAATGATATTTTAAGGGGAGATTCTGACCCTTCTTCTCCTCGAGAGCTTACTCCCGAGGCACGGCAAGCATTAATTCAAGTCACAGAAGCCATCACTCAACAATTTGTTACACAAATATCTTATAACCTTCCTTTGGTTTTGGTTATATTACACACCCCTCATACACCCACGGGACTATTCTGGCAGCGGGATCCACATTTTAAAAATAAAGGTTGCCCCTTGCTTTGGGTTCATTTGCCCACCACATCCTCTAAAGTTATTGCTGTCTATCCTGCTCAGGTAGTTTCTATCATATCCAGACAATTGATTTCTGATGTACAGATACTCTCAAGTACCATACAAGATCTTCAAGATCAGGTGGATTCCTTAGCAGAAGTGGTCCTACAAAATAGGAGAGGTTTAGACCTTCTAACTGCCGAACAGGGAGGCATTTGTCTGGCTTTGCAGGAAAAATGCTGTTTCTATGCCAACAAGTCAGGAATTGTTAAGGACAAGATCAAACAGCTGCAGGAAGACTTAGAAAAATGCCGACGAGCACTGGCTGATAATCCACTATGGACTGGATTCAGTGGACTCCTTCCCTATCTCCTTCCCTTCCTAGGTCACCTCCTTTGCTTGCTGCTTATTGTATCTATAGGTCCTTTGATATTCAACAAGATCATGGCTTTTCTTAAAGCTCAAATTGAGGCTATACAGGCGAAACCTATTCAGGTTCATTACCATCGACTGGAGATGATGGATCGTGATGGTGATCTTAATAAACCATCACCCCTGTGAGCTGAACTGGACAGCCAATGACAGGTAAGATTCGTGAGAGCTCATACCAACCTAAGACAGGAAATGAGGGCCAGAGCCTCATTATCCAATGACGGGTAAGGATGTTGCTCTGCCACGGACAACCTAAGACAGGCGCAGTTCCCGAGGGATTGTCACTCCAGCCCTATACCTGTTCAGGCAAGCTGTGCCCCCGTCTCACCACATAACCTCTATCACCCCCTTAAAATATGCTATCGAAAAATGGTCAATAATTTTATATAAGAAAGGGGGAAATGTCAGGGACCAAGAAGTTCTCTTTCTGAGAACATTCTGACCTTTACAATAAGCAGCAGCGCCCCTCCCCCCTCCTGGCTGATAATTCTGACAGTATGGCGCCTATGGTGCCGTCCCTGCTTCTCTTCCGGGACTTCACCTTCCCGCCATTGCGAACCTCACCTTCCCGCCGGCGCAAACTTGCAGCCTATCAGGAGCCCAATAGAAGAACATAGCCAACCAGGCTGCACCTCGTCATACCCCTCATTCCCTGAGCATATAAATACCCCTGTGTGAACAATAAAAATTTGCAGCTTGATCAGAATTCCTGTCTTGCTGTCTCTCCCTGCGTCTCTTGTCCCTTCATTCCTTCTCTCTTAGGTTTGCCGCCCGCGTTGATGTCCCACGGGTCGGGACAAGTACAGCCACTGAAGAAAAAGATAGCTGTTCCTCAGAAAGTTAAACACAGAATTATACGTGATCCAGCAATTCCACTCCTAAGTATATACCCCAAAAGACTGAGAGCAAGGACTTGAACTTACACCTGTACTCCAGTGTTCACTGAGGCACTATTCACAATAGCTAAAGAGTAGAAACAACCCAAGAGTTTGTCAACAGATGAACACATTTTTTTAAATGTGGTATGTACATTCAATAGAATATTATCCAACCATAAAAGGAATGAAGTTCTGATATATCAACATGATTGAGCCTTGAGAACATTATGGTAAATGAAATAAATCAAATGAAAAAGAAAAAATAGAGATATTATACTCCATTATACATGATATATCAAAGTGCATTCTATTGTCATGTATAACAAATTTTAAAATTTTAATAAAAAAAGAACAAATATTGTATAATTCCACTTGTATGAGATACCTAGAATAGGCAAATTTAGAGACAAAGTAGATTAGAGGCTTGGTGGAATGGGAATGGAGAGTTATTACTTAAAGGTTACAGAGTTTCTGTTTAAGGCTATAAAAAAGTTTTGAAAATAGTGGTGATGCACAACATTGTGAATATACTTAATGCCATCAAACTGCACACTTAAAAAGGCAAATGTTACATTATGTATCTTTTGTCTTGATTTTTAAAAATAATGTAATATACCCAAAACCATATAATTATACACATTAAATGGGTGATAAGTATGGTATGTGAATTGTATTTCAATAAAGCTGTTTTTATAAGGAAGCATAAAAAGAAATGAGATCTCCAGCTATGAAAAGACATGGAGGAATCAAGTACATATTGCTAAGTAAAAGAAATAAATCTGAAAATGCTACATACTTTGATTCTAACTTTATGACATCTGGAAAAGGCAAAACTACAGAGACCAATGGTTTCCAGGGGCTCTGGGGGTCAGTGGGGGAGATTAATGGGTGAATCACAAGGCATTTTTAGGTCAATAAAACTACTCTGTATGATACTGAATGGTAGGACAAAGGACATTATACATTTTTCAAAGCCCACAGAACTGTATAACACAGTGAATCCTCACATAAAATATGAACTTTAGCTAATAATATCAATATTGGCTTACCAATTGTAACAAATGTAGCATACTAATGCAAGATGTTATTAATAAGAGAAAGCATTGGTGGGTGGGGAAGGGTATGTGGAAACTGTACTTTCTGCATAATTTTTCCAGAACATAATTTTTCAAATTGCCCTTTAAAAAAAGATCTATTTTAAAATGCACACTTAACACAGACTGAACTAAATTTTATCTTCTTTTCATGATTCATAAGATTATTCATTTTAAACACAAATTATAATTTTACATTAAATGGGAGGAAATGCTGATTCTTCTGCCATAGTACAATATCAGACACTACTGAATCATCTTAATATTCTATATATCCTTTCCCTATTTCACATCCTCTTCCACCCCTGAAAGAATTATTTTATGATCTAAATTTCTGTATTTATATAAATACCTCCATCTAGATGGATTTTGTAGATTCCAGCATCTTTGGAAACATTTTTCTTAATTTATGACTAAATTCCAATCTAATTATAATTATGCATTACAGTGACATTATTATACCAAATCGCCATGCCCCCTGTTTTATTCATTTTCTGAGGTATTATTTTATCAGGAACCTAAGTGTATCAGTTTTACACATCCTTTGGAAAAAGCTATGTTGTTCTCTAAGGCACTGAGGAGTTGATCTAGAACCACTAACTAGAGACAAGGGAAATGGTACATTTAAGAACAACTTTTCCTTCAGGTGCAGTACACTCGCCTGTAATCCCAGAAACTTGGGAGGCCGAGGCAAGAAGATTGCAAGTTCAAGGTCACCCAGGGCAACTTAATGAGACCCTTTCTCAAAATAAAAAGGGCTAAGGATGACGAAGCTCAGTGGTAGTGTCCCTGAGGTCAATCCACAGTATGAAAACAAAAATGAATAAAATAAATAAATAAATAAATGCCAGGCATCCCAGCTTCTTAGGAGGCTGAGGTCAGCATGGATAATTTAACAAAATTCTGTCTCAAAAATTAAAAAGGGCTGAGAACATAGTTCAATGGTAAAGTGCCTCTGGGTTCAATTCCCAGTACCACAAAAAATAATTTTTTTAATTAAAAAAAAAAAAACTTTTCCCTAGTTCCTGTTTTAAAATGATCCCTCCCAAACTCCTTATCTTTACTGTCACATTGCATAACTTCTTTAACTATTACCTTGATCTTTTCCAGCTTCATCTATATGTTGAAAGTCTTTTAGTATTTGAAGATTACAGAAACCCTCTCTGCAATGATGAATAACTTTCTTTGATCCATTCTTGATGAGATAATCCATTAGGGTAAGGGATTTATACACGTGGCGCCAGTTCTTCCCATGGTCACTGAGTCTCTGCCATAGCATATTCATAATCTCCGAGAGAGAAATTGTGTTGAAAGTCAAATCACTGATTTCCAACATCAGAGAACTAGAGGGGCCCCAAGGGTCATTAGAAGTTGCTTCCCTGACTTTTATTTCAGCATCTGAATAATTTTTCATGAAGTTTTTCATTTGCCTCCTGAATGCCATAGATAGGACAAGTTTGAAGGTGAAAAGGGGGAGGAGAGTAATGGAACAGGAATCTATGTTACTGGTTTATAAAACTCTTGGCAGGTACCATTGCTGCTCCCAAATACAAATGATTAATCTCCATGTTGATACAGTATCAATTTCCTGCAAGGAAAGCACAAAAAAAGTGTATGTTAAATATTTTTTAAAATATTCTACAGAAGACCAGGCCAATCTGAAAATTTTAGGTTGTTTTTAAATCAGCTGCCTCACTTACATCAATCACAATGGAGCGTATATCACATAAATATTCCCAAGATAGGTACAGGAAAATCCCTCATAAGAGACGGGACAATGTTATTTAAAGAAATACAGGTGATCTTTCTTGTGGAAAAATATCACTCAACCTCTTTGGCCAGAAATATAATTACTGTAAAGCATTACATGAGTAGTAGACAAATGAGTATAAAAAAATGGAACTTGCTCTCTGACATCCCTTGCTTAACATATGTTGTCATGTTTAAAAATATGTCCTGAAAACAATTAAAATGGTGGTAAAAACTAAGAATCTCCTAGTGGCCCTATGACTATATCCTTTTCAGAACTATAAAGTCATTACAATCATATCTAAATATGGTCTGTTTTCATGTTAATCTAAAAGAAAAGAAGACCAACTACTAAGACAAAACACTTGTACCTCAATGGACTACACAGCTAATTCATGGTACCCTGAAACCAACATTTTTGTTCAGATAAGGATAGTAAATTAGAGAAAAAGGTTAAGTAATCTTTACACACCTTTAGAAAAAGTATGGGTTTAGGATTAAACCGTGTCGACAGTGAGATTAAAATAGTATGAGGATTTCTTTAGAGCTTGGAGTAATCAGCATGTGTATAACAGATCTCAAAATAAGTACATACAAAGAAAACCCCATGTAGGTTGATGCAAAAATACATTAAAACTTAAAAGGGTCCCAGCTACTTGGGAGGATGAGGCAGGAGGATCATGAGTTTGAGCCTAAATTGGGCAACATAGCAAGACCCTGACTCAAAACAACACAAAAACTTAAAAGGGTTATGCAGCCCCAAAACTTTACATGATTCTTGTGAATTATCAACTCACAATTTGCATGAAATCATTCCCTTTCCTCTTTCATTATTCTGCATTAAGGTGAGTCAGTTAGTTTGCAATGTCTCCAGTGATTTACCACTGATGGCTACCAATATAGTGTGCCGAATTGATTTCAAGCCCTGATGAGCAAACAGTCCCAAGGAAGTCTAGATGATCTATAATGATATTTTATTTGAGAAACTGCAGACATACAAAAGAAAAAAAACTAAAATCCATAATGAATGTTTGTTATTTTTAGTTTTATTTCCCTCCCTTGACCTTTGTAGTTACTAGCTAGGCCTGATTAATTTCTGTATATTGAAGGCAGGCATAAATTTTCAGAAGCATCCTAAATGAACTATCATTTCTTTTTTAAAGAGGAGATAATCTTTTTATTTTTGTAAAAATACAACACAACCTCAAATAAGCAAGATAGAAAAGGTTATTGGTTTACTTAAGATTTCTTGGAAAGAGACTACCATCAACCCTAGGAAGAAAAACATAAATGTTTCTGCAACTTCATGATTTATACTTGTTTGCACTTTAATAAAGGAATTTTTATTAAACTCCCTCCTGCAGCAAAAACCTGATTTATAATGTTCCAATAAGCTATTAAAGCAGGATGCAGTGGCATACACCTATAACACAAGCAACCTGGGTGGCTGAGGCAGAAGGACCACAAGTTCAAGGCCAGCACTGGCAACATAGTGAGACCCTGTCTCAAAATAAAAAGGACTGGAGATATAGCTCAGTGATAAAGTGCCCCTAGGTTTGATCCCAAGTACCAAAAATAAACAAGCAAAAATAAGCTATTAACATTTTCAATTTCTACTGTTCCTTTTCCCCCTCTACCAAACTCACTCAATGCAGAGATACACTATGACACTGGCTTAGAGAAACAAATATTGATCTGTTTCTTCACAAGTCTATTAAAAGAAACTGTTAGAATCATAACTTGCTAGAAGTAGACAACAGCTGTTAAAGTCTCTTTTTTATAGATACCTGTCTACATTTTGGGACAATCCTAAATTTTAAGTTTTCTTATATTCTCTAATCTGCATTCTTAAGTTCTTTGAAATGCTTTCTTAAATAGATTTTCTGCCCCAGAAAAATATCAAAATAATAGGCTTATAATCCAAAGTAGAAGTTTAAAACAGATGTGCATGACACTATACCATAATCAGATATCCTCCCAACCATTAGAAAAACCACAAAGAAAAAAGTCTGGATAGGTAAATTAATATCACTTACTTATGTGCACTGACATGAACACAGAACATATAAGACAACATCAAGCTACTGGTGTCATTTCAGGTGAAGAAGAAATTTAACTAATTGGTGTCAGTTGTAAATGATGTCAGTTGATTTTGTTTTAGGCACATGACTATAGACAAATGCTATTAACTCATATCATCAAATAACTGAGATTATAATTAGTCATGTGCTGTATAATGTTTCAGTTAATGATGAACTGTATATATGACCATGGTCCCACAAGATTAACTCGCCTAGTGACACTGTAGCCACTTAAAAGTACATTCTATGATATCTATGCAGTGACAAAATCACTTAATGGTGTTATTTCCCAGTAAGTGTCCATATCATTAAGCATCACATGATTGTATAATGATGACATCTGAGTCATAATTAGTGGCAAGAAGGCAAATGTCCATATTTGATTCTCAGTTGTCTGGCTACTCATATCATTATAATGTTGAGAAATAGTGGGAAGGAGGAATTTCACCTCACAAATCTGTGTCATCTCCTCTGAGAGGCCTTCATTGACCTCACTAATGTAGGTCACCCTATTACACTCTTCAGCACCAGGTTAATTTCCTTCATGGCAGTTAGAATGATTTGTACTTACCTATTTGTTATTTGCCTTTCTTCACCACCAGACTAGAAGCTGCATGACAGCAGGGACCCTTACCTTCTTATTTACCATTTTAATCCTAGAGATACCAGACACCTAGCCACAGAAATATGTAGGTACTCAAGAAATATGTCATGAGAGAATGACCAAATGATTGAATTATTCTGCTTTTGGATAAACATGCAATCATCTACAGCTTGAAATTTTAAACATAACATTTAAAAAATAAAATATAGCTCTTGTAATTGTCCATATTTGATTCTAAAATTTGGGGCAAGTATTTTCAAGTCAATCAACAAATATTTCTTGAGATCCTATCACTTATACAGTTTTGTGGAATAACATAAAACATGATCCCTGGGCTCAAAAGTCTTACTGTTTGCTTAAGGAACTTTCTCCCCTAAATAATTCTAAAGGAAACAAATGATGAGGTAGAAAAGGTCTCTTAGTTTTCTTTTCATTCTGCCCACTTGCACAATGCTGTTTCCTTCCTCCACTTTACCTGAATCATTAACAGGAAATTATTTATCAGGTAACATTAAACTATTGGTCCAGGATCTCTTATCCAAATCCTTTGAGGCCAGGTGAGCTGTGAAATTCAATTTCTTTTAATGGTAACCTATATCATACTTAACATGATACCCACAGTAAGGTGTGGGACTGCTCTGAACAGTAAATAAATCAACATACCTGCAACAAAAACATGTTAAATGTTTGGAATACAGACTATAAATGGTCTCACTTCAGTTCAGATTTTACTGTAAGTGAGTCAGAGGGGGAAATCTGTTTTCAAACTTTTTGGATTTCAGAATTGGGAATACAGGATTGGGAGCTCAATGGACTATCCAAAGACTTAGAACAATAATGACAATAGCAAGTAAGAGGCTGAATGCCCAGAGGCATTGCTGGAACGATGCGTTCAGGGTAGTGCTAGGAGAGAGCAGCTCTTGTTTGCACCCGTTCTGCCTACAGATTTGAGTTTGACTCAGGAGGAAGCAATCTCTGGCCAAGAGTAAAGGAGAACAATCACAGAGAATACCACTGCATTAGGAGGTGTTACTACTTCGATGGGAAGAAAAAAAAAAAAAAAAACACTGCAACAGGCAGAGAAACTAACTTCTTTGAGACCTATATATGTTTCATTAATTCACTCAATTAATAATTTCCCGTGGCTTGCCATGGGGCAGATTCCATCCTAGGAAAGGGATTAACAGGAAAATTGGTGCGCAAGACCTGTCCCTGCCCACTGGAGTAAACAGCGACACATGGGCTTCACATGCCTCATCTCCCTACTTTAATTAGAATTCAAAAGCATGGTTCTGGGGTCCTGCTCTGCCATTTCCTAATTAAGGCTTAACGTTTCTAGGCCTATTCCCTCATCTGCAGCTTAAGAAATAATCCACAGGGCTGTGGACAGGAAGAAAGGAGATGTCTGGGAAAGAAATTTTGAAAAACAGAGGGTAGAGGCCAAGAGAGAATCGACTTCCTGTAGACCCGGCCATCGTTTCAGAATGACCACCGTGTACCAGTGGGCCCCGTGCCGGGCCGTGGGTCGCCATTCCAGCCACCTTCAAATGCTGGGGCATGGTTTCCTGCAGAGGGGAGTCTGGGCCACCGGGAACCTTCTAGAGGTGGGAGGGCCACATGGTCACCCACAGCAGGGGCCCTGCCTCACACGAAGGCAGCCTGGGAACCTGGGGTGCTCCTGAGCCGGGGCGCCAGCAGGGAATGTGGGCGGGAAGGCGGCCTGGGCCCTCCACCCCACGCCTGCTCCGCCCATTACCTGAGGGGAAGGTGCCAGCCAAGCCTTTTCCAGCTCAAATTCAAACCCTGAGGTCCCTCGGATTACTCTACCTCCTCCCACCTGGCCCAAGTCCACTTCCGCCTCCCCACTTCCGGCTCCTCACTTCCGGCTCCTCACTTCTGGCTCCTCCTCACTTCCGGTGCCTCCTAGTCCAGGCCTAGAGGGCGATGGATGGCGCAGTCTGAAGCGCCCCAGTTGGAGGCGTCAAGGGAAAGGGAAGCGGATGGCTTCACAATCTGCTGGGCTGTGACCCTGCCCTAATTCTCCTTCTGAAGACTGAAGTTTTACAGTTTGTGTGACTGGTGAGATTTTAACTGACCAGAAACGTCACCCAACCAGCACCCGATGGCCACCTCAAGAGCAAAGCATTGCACAGAGGCAAAGGGCTGCCGGTGTACGAGGGCGGCCCCGGGGAACCTCCGAGGGCAGAGGACTTGGCTCAGCACCGGGGTGGTCGTAGATCCGTTCAGCTCATCTGCTGGGAGCGCCCACTTCCCGCCAGGCAGCGAGGGACCAGAGAAAGAACACAGCCTATGCTGGATGAGTTCACAGGCTACTGGAGGTGACAGGCACCCTCCCCCAAGATGGTGATGAGATTTGTATAGCATAATAAGAGAAGAGAGAGCCACTCATTCTGCCAAGGATTATCTAAGGGCAGGTTTCATGCAAGAGTTTACAGCTGGATTGAATCTTAAAGGATGACAGGGAGTTCACTGGCTAGACAAAGTAGAAGAGGACCTTAGAGTCGAAGGACACATCACACATAAAGGCCTGAAAGTTGAGAGAGCCTATTATCTCCGTAAAACTACAAGTACCGTAGTTAGTATGCCTTTCTCAAAGCTATCAGTGGAATAGTGGAAGGAGATGAAGTGGCAGAGGGAAGTCAGCTCTTGAAAAATCTTGCCCATGCTACTAGGTGATTTTATCCAGCAGGCATTAGAAATATCATCAAGCCCATGTTTTAAAACACATTAGTGACTGAGTGGAATGTTGATTAGGGTGGGATGGAAAGATTTAGAGGATAGGAAAATGCTTAATAATCAAAAATAACATGTTTATCTTCTAGTACTTGAGTTGTGATATAATAATGGCCAACATTATTGACACTGAGATGTAGACAGGTAAGTACAATATAAAATTAAAGGCATGAAAGAAGTTGGTGTATTCGAAATATTATATATATATATATAGAGTAATGGAGGTAGTAACCAGAGGCATGATGAAATGGTGGCCTAGGAAACAGATTGTTCAGGGCTTTCAATGCCATGCTAAGGTATTTGGATTTTATGCAATAAGTTAGTGGGGACAAACAACAAGTATTTTGTACCTTGAGTTATAGTCTATAAAGATTTTTTATATCTTATTTAAATTTCAAAGGAGTACTGAAACATAGGCATTGTTATCCCATTCTACAGATAGGAAACTGGGTGTAGAGAATGTGCATTCATTCTACATTACTGAGCCCTTGTATGTGCTAGTCACTATAGTTAGCCATGAGGATATAAGGAAGTTATAATCTAATAATCTAATAGTGTAAACAGGGAGAAATCAGCAAGTTTAAATAAACTGCCATGATAAAGGCAGGCATAGTCCAAAAAGTCTTCCTGGAGGAGATGAGATTGAACTGTTTGTAGGAATAAACAGGTTATAAGAATTGCTCTGAATGTTTAACAAGCAAGTGATTTCATTGGAACTTCAACCCAAATCTCCTGTGTCCAATTCTGTGCTCTTTCCCCTGTTTGAAAGACCAATCTTTGGTCCTTGATTTTGAATCCTGTTGACATTCTTAGTCACAATTCTAACCTGTTTTATTTTGAGGTCAGAGATTCCAATTTTTTTCTTTTTAAACCCATTTTATCTTTTAGAATGAATTTCTTCATGTTTGAAAAATAGATTGGAAGCAGAACAGAGGAATTGGAAGAAGAACAGAATGTTATAAGAGTTCTGGCAATAAAGTCAAGTGTTGAAGGCTGAACTAAAACAGTACAGAAGTCCCCTGTTATCCACAGTTTCAAATTCAGTAGTTTTAGTCACCCACAGTCAACTGTGGTCCAAAAATATGAAATGGAAAATTCCAGAAATAAACAATGCAAATTTTAAATTGTGTGCCATTCTGATAGCATGATGAAATCTCTCACCATCCCACTCCATCCCACCTGGGACATAAAACGTCCCTTTACCAGCGTATGCATGCTGTATGTGCGACCTGTCCATGAGTCACGTAGTAGCTCTGTTGATTATCAGATGAACTGTTGTGCTATTTCAGTGCTTGTGTTCCAGTAACCTTCATAGTAACCTGAGGCTATGTCACAATGCCTAGGTCATTCACTTCATTTCATCATGTAGGCATTGTATCATCTCACATCATCACAAGAATAAGAAGGTGAGCACAGTACAATATTTTGAGAGAGAGGCCATATTCACATTACTTTTATTATAGTATATTATAATATGCTATTAATAGTTACTGTTGTAAACCTCTTAGTGTGCCTAATTTATAAATTTACCATAGATACATATGTATATGAAAAAACATAGGATATATAGAGTTTGGTGCTATCCACAGCTTCAGGCATCCACTTGGTGTCTTGGAACATGTCCACCATTTAAAGGGGACCACTATAATGGGTATAGCATGACATTCCATTCTTCTCACTTCCCTTTGACTCATATACTTTTACATGTAATGTTAAAAGTAGAAGTTACTGGACTTGATTCCAAATACATGTAAGAATAAGGGAGAAGGAAAAGTCCGTAGTGGCTCTTGCTCCAAGAGTGACTGGAAATGGTTGTTAATCAGCTTAGGAGCGTGGTCTGAGGCACACATTTGACAGGAAAGATGGTGAATTCTGTTGTATATATGTTGAATATGAAGAGACTAGTATGGGGGGCATTGAAGATTCCCAGAAGACAGGAGAGCAGAGAAAACTGGAACCAAGGGGAGGGCTTGGATCTAGGTTCACAAACTTGGGAATCAGACTTAAGAGTAGTCAGCATATAGAAGGTAATTGAACAGACAGATGGAAACAGGAGATGGGACAGATCAGAGATCGCAGTCCCAACAAGGGTGGAAGGACAGGAATAGCGAAGGAGTTGGTTAGCCTCAACAGTGGTAGTAGAATCAACCCTGTTAAAGTCATTAGGTAAAGGGTCCTTCTTATAGGCTTTCCTCCATTTGGGGGCACAGTTTTTGCATTGCTGTAGCATTCACCAGATACAAATATGGTTCTGTGATAATAACTTTCTTGGTGTTTTTTTCCCTTTAATTTTCTAAACTTAGAGTTTTATAGAAGTGAACAAAGTTTGCTTTACTTCATTTTCAGAACACCACTTCTGATCTCCTGAGCTCATTTCTTCTCAGTTCTGTGCCCTCTCAACTTTGGATGGGTCTGTTTTCCAAACTCTTGTCTTCTCTGTCTATGCTCATTCCCCCAGTTGCATTATCCAGTCCCATAGCTTTTAAGACCCTTCCACCTATCCCTGTTTTGTCTCTTTTATTCCCTAGAGTTTTGAGCATGAAGGGGTGCTGTATTTTATCAAATGCTTTTTCAGCACCTTAAGTTTGTTGATGTGATGTATTATGTTTATTGACTTCCAGATGTTTAACCAACCTCGCATCTCTGGGATGAACCCCACTTGATCATGGTGCACTATCTTTTTAAATATGTTTCTGTATGCAATTTGCCAGAATTTTTAAAGGATTTTTCATCTATGTTCATCAGAGATTGGTCTAAAATTTTCTTTCCTTGATGTGTCTTTGTCTGGTTTTGGTATCAGGGTGATACTAGCTTCATAAAATGAGTTTGGAAGGGTTCCCTCCTTCTCTATTTCATGGAATACTTTGAGGAATGCTGGCATAAGTTATTTGAAAGTCTTTGAACTCAACTGAGAATCCGTCAGGTCCCAGTCTTTTCTTGGTTGGTAGGCTTTTGATGGCTTCCTCTATTTCATTCCTTGAAATTGATTTGTTTAAATTGCGTATGTCCTCCTGATTCAGTTTGGGAGGATCATATGTCTCTAAAAATTTGTCTGTGTCTTTGAGATTTTATATTTTATTGGAGTATAGATTTTCAAAGTAGCTTCTAATTTTATGTTATGTATTTCAGTGATGTCTGTCATGATATTTCCTTTTTCTTCATGAATTTTAGTAATTTGAATTTCCTCTCTCCTCGTTAGTGTGGCTAAGGGTTTACCTATTTTGTTACATTGTAAAGGCTATCTATGCTAAACCCACCGCCAACATCATTCTCAATGGAGAAAAACTGAAAGCATTCCCTCTAAAAACTGGAACAAGACAGGGATGCCCTCTTTCATCACTTCTATTCAACATCATCCTTGAAATACTAGCCAGATCAATAGACCAAAGAAATTAAAGGGATACAAATAGTAAAAGAAGAACTCAAGCTATCACTATTTGCTTGTGACATGATTCTGTATTTAGAAGATCCAAGGAACTCTACCAGGAAACTTCAAGAACTAATAAATGAATTCAGCAAAGTAACAGGATATAAAATCAACACACATAAATCTAATGCATTTCTATTCATAAATGATGAATCCTCTGAAAGAGAAATTAGGAAAACTACTCTATTCACAATAGCCTCAAAAAAAAAAAAAATACTTCGGAATCAATCTAACAAAAGAGGTAAAAGACCTCTACAATGAAAACTACAGAACACTAAAGAAATAAATTAAAACCTTAGAAGATGGAAAGATCTCCCATGTTCTTGGATAGGCAGAATTAATATTGTTGAAATGGCCATATTTCCAAAGACACTATACAGATTTAATGCAATTCCAATGAAAATCCCTATTACATTCCTCATAGAAATAGAGAAAACAATCATGAAATTCATCTGGAAGAATTAAAGACCCAGAATAGCCAAGGCAATCCAGAGCAGGAAGAGTGATGCAAGTTGTATCACAATACCAGACCTTAAACTCTACTATAGAGCAACAGTAACAAAAACAGCATGTTGTTGGCACCAAAATAGACAGGTAGACCAATGGCACAGAATAGAAGACACAGAGACAAACCCATGTAAGTACAGTTATCTCATATTAGACAGAGGTGCCAAAAACATACAAGGGAGAAAAGATAGCCTCTTCAACAAATGATGCTGGCAAAACTGGAAATCCATATGCAGTAAAATGAAATTAAACCCCTGTCTCTCGCCCTTACATAAAACTCAACTCAAAATGGATTAAGGTTCTAGGAATTAGACCTCACACCCTTCAACAAATAGAAGAAAAAGTAGGCCCAAATCGTCATCATGTTAGCTTAGGACCAGACTTCCTTAACAAGACCACTAGAGTGCAAGAAATAAAAACAAGAATCAATAAATGGGATGGATTCAAACTAAAACTCTTTTTCTCAGCAAAGTAAACAAGAGAGCCTACAGAGTGGGAGAAAATGTTTACCACACACACTTAAGACAGAGCACTAATCTCCAAAATTTATAAAGAACTTAAAAAAACTTTACACCAAAAATACAAAGAACCTAATCAATAAATGGGCTAAGGAACTGGGCACTTCACAGAAGAAGATATATAAGCAATCAACAAATACATGAAAAAGTGCTCATCATCTCTAGTAATTAGAGAAATGCAAATCAAAACCACCCTAAGATTTCATCTCTCTCCAATTAGAATGGCTATTATCAAGAACACAAGCAATAATAACTGTTGGTAAGGATGTGGGGGAAAAGGCACACTCATACATTGCTGGTGGAGTTGCAAATTGGTATAGCCACTCTAGAAAGCAGTATGGAGATTCCTTAAAAAACTTGGGATGACCCACCATTTGACCCAGCTATCCCACTCCTCAGTTTATATCCAAAGGACTTAAAATCTGCATACTACAGGAACAGACACATCCATGTTTATAGCTGCTCAATGCACAATAACTAGATTGTGGAACCAAACTAGATGCCCTTCAATTGATGAATGGATAAAAAAAAACTGTGGTAGATATATACAATGGAATACTACTCAGTCATAAAGTAGAATAAAATTATGACATTTGCAGGTAAATGGATAAGAGTTAGAGAATATCATGCTAAGTGAAATAAGCCAATCCCAAAAAACCAAAGGCCAGATGTTTTTTCTGATATGTGAATGATGATACATAATAGGGTTTGGGGGTAGTAAGAAAAGAATGGAGACACTTTGGATTGTGTAGAGGGAAATGGGGCAAGAGAGGATGGGGGAAGGAAAGATAGTGGACTGAGACAGACATTATTACCCTATAATAGTGTGAATGTACATCGTGTACAACCATAGAAATGAAAAGTTGTATCCCATTTGCGTAAATGAATCAAAATGCAGTAAATAAATAAATATTTTTTTAAAAAAAGACCCTTCCATACCAACAACTCTGAAGGTTTTATTTTCAACCATAATCTCAACCTCCAAACTCATGTATTTTTCTTGACTTTCCCTTTGTTATGTCTCACAAACCAGACTCCTGAGCTTGTCTTCCAGATGTGCTCCCTCACAGTCTCTCCTGGTTCTGTAAATAATAACATCCTTGCTTCTAGTTTCTCAGGCCATGAACCCTGGAGTCATACTTTTACTCTCTTGATACTTCACATCGTATCTATTAGCTTACCTTTGAAATACAGTATGGCCACCAAGTCTGAATAATAGGTGGTTTAACTGATACTGCATTCCAGTGCATGATACAGTAATATTATCTATGTTTCTGAACTTTGTGATCACCCTGTTTATTTGGAATCTAACCACTTCCCACCACCCTGTTCTAAACCACAAGTATCTGTTGCCTGGACAACTGCAGTAGCCTCTTAACTTGTCTCCCTTCTGTTCTTGCTCCCTTAAAATCTAGTTCCAACACAACAGTCAGAGCGATCCTCTTAAAATCTAAAGCCCAAGTCAGATCATATCACTCCTGAATTCAAAATCTTCCATTGACTCCCATCTCACTCCCATGGCCAGCAGTGCCTGATGTTCTGTCCACTCCCTAACCTCATCCCAGCTGTTCTCCACCTTACTGTTCTCTACCAGCTGCTCACACCTTCAGGCTTCACAAGAGGAAGTCCCCATACCTGCAAAAGCCATTCCACAATGTCCCCAATGTCCTGGGACTGGCTCCCTCACTTTGTTCTGGACTTCTTAAATGCCTTTTGATCTCTCAACGTAAGATTGCACCCCCTATGGCTCTCACCCTGCTTCATCTTTCTCAGGGCCCCACGGCCTTTACCAGAATGTAGGATCCAGAAGGATCCAGAGACTGTGTTATGTTCATGAGTATTACCAGGACCAAAGGCAGGCCTAACAGAGAAGGTGTTCAAACTTCATTTACTGAATGAATAAAAAGAAAATATCTGAGCCAGGTGCAGTGGTACACACCTTAATCCCAGCAGCTTAGGAGCCTGAGGCAGGAGGATCCCAAGTTCAAAGCCAGCCTCAGCAAGGGCAAGGGGCTAAGCAACTCAGTGAGCCCCTGTCTCTAAATAAAACAAAATAGGACTGGGGATGTGGCTCAGCATTTGAGTGCTCCTGAGTTCAATCCCCAGTACCAAAAACAAAAGAAAGAAAATATCTGAATCCACACTATTGAATCAGCAGTATACATTTTATCATAAAGTTAAACTAAGCATAATTATGTGTAAGAAGTTCTGCTATGCCAGGCACTGTGGCACACACCTATAATCCCAGTGGCTGGGGAGACTGAGGCAGAAGGATACAAGTTTGAGGCCAGTCTGGCAACTAAGACCCTAAGAGACTCTTTCCAAAAGCAAAAGTTAAAAAAGGGTTGGGGATGTAGTTCAGAGGTAAAGCCACCCCCAGTTCAATCCCTAGTACCACAAAACCCCCAGAAGTTCTGGTACTGATGATGATCCTTTAAAAGGAATTGCTAAAAATTTTTAAACAAGTACGATTTTAAAATAAACTCTCTCCATTGAGGATAGGTGGTATTTCACATATCCCTGAATCCTCCCAATAACCTGCTATTCTTCTCAGTGTCCTGATGGTGAGGGCTGAAGACTGACATTCTCACGTTAGGGTCTTTTTTCGAAGGCTGTGCCTTTGCACTTGTTCATTACAAAGCCATCATGCAATAAGCCACCAACAGAGCCCTCCTTCCCTCCCACTATGCTGTGTAACACAGCTGCCAATCAGTCATTACCAAAATAAGTTCTCTGAGATTCTTCTGCTCTGCACTCTGCCCCACACTTAGGAGAGAGGGATTATATTCTTACATTCATTCTGTTCCCCGGGGCAGATAGCAACCTGTGAAAAATTTGCTTCCCCACAAGGGTACAAGCTGAAAACACCCTGATACTTTCTGTACAGCACCAATTAAACATTTTCCCTCCCCACTTCTTAGCCATGGAAGTTTAGGGATTCACTGCTTAACCACTTCAAACGACTGATTTGGGAACTACTGAAGAATAAGGATGTGGCCAGAGGATTTCAGTGTTTTGAAACTTGGCAGTGGAGCTCAATATAATGATGGGATCTAGAAATGTCCTTAGACCCTGAAGGCTGAAGAATTTGGAGGCCAATGATGAGATGTTATTGTTTTAAAATCAGCAACAAGTTTTTTTTCTTTAAAATGTCTACCTTTTTAACATGCAGGAATAGTGGGCATCCTATTCACAAACTTGCATTTATAAAAAGAAAGCCCATTATAAAGGAGTTAGGAGTAGCAAATTGCTTCCTTTAACCAACTCAATATTTACTGAGCACCTACTCTAACCAAACTACTCTACCAATTCTACCAGATTCCTTCTTTTCTATTTCAGTAAAAGTATTGAGCAGTTATGAACAAGGAAAAGGCTCTAAAAAGCAAATCTTGATAGGGGAAATTGGGGAAGAGAGAGGGTGGGAATGGGAAAGACAGTAGAATAAACGGGACATCACTTTCCTGTGTTCATATATGAATACACGACCAGTGTAACTCCACATCATGTACAACCACAAGAATGGGAAGTTATACTCCATGTATGTATGATATGCCAAAATACATTCTACTGTCATGTGTAACTAAAAACAAAAAAGGAAAAGTAAATCTTGAGCACAGTTTATGTATTAAGGGTCACAGAGATATAAAGGATGGCACCTCACAATGCAGAAATGCAGATTATGTTTAAATTTTAGAGCCCCCCCAATTGAGTCACATATGAAACCCCTCCCTCTTTCTTGAGATTTCAGAGATTAATGCTGGAAACATCCCTGGACCCTGGAGCCAATATTTCCCTCTTCATCTTGTGTTCAGCCTCCAAACTCTGAAGGGCGCCACTTAGCAAATAGCATCATGTCTAATTTTATACGAAAGATGCATGTTGACAATCCCTTTTGTAGCATGAGCAAAGAGAGAGGAAGAGGTCTTCTCAGGTGGCAGTTGGTATGGGGGAGGGTGAGTTATAAATTTGAAGGTAAGAACTGAGGAAGTGGAAGGTGACAAACTTCTCAGTCAATGAGTGGTTCTTAAAATCCCAGAAAGCCTCAAATCCAACCTGCTCTAGAGTAAAGTTCAGAAATCTTAGGGACAGTCCTTACTAATGCCAGCCTGCGTGGATGTGGCAAACCTGGCTCATAGCTTTTCCTCTTTTTTTTGGTCAAGAGTCATAGTATGAGCTGGGGAGTCATGTTATGGGCTGAATACACATTTTCTCTGAGATTTTTGCACTGCCTTTGATCAAGGCTGACTTCAAATGTTTCCCCTCACAGCCTTCACGCTTCTCTGAGTGCATGGACATACTCATAGAAAATGAGGATTTTCCTTAAAGGCAAACAGCAGCTTGCTGATGGACCATGTCCAGGGTTAGAAATTTTCTTATGTGAACCTAAGTATTCAGAGGGGATATTGTTAAAATTGAAACCAATCATAAAGAAGCAAAAGTGTTTCGGTGAACCTCCTGCATTTTAGTTCAACTCTGACAGCAAGAAAACAAAACCACATAATCTAAGGCTCACACCCAACTCTCTGCAGCCCGGTATCTGCTAGTTCCTGTGTGGTTTGCCTACAGACTGCAGGGCCGACTGGGGGTAGTTTGGAGAAAAGAGTAAGCGTCCGGGAGGAGGAGACAGTATCGATGGATATGTAAACTTGCACTCCTCTCTGCAGTGCAGTGGAAGATGGTGCGAGGTGGATCTGTACTCTGAAATGCAGAAGTTTTGATGTTTGAATTCATCTTCCTGCTTGCAAGAGAGAACTCTAATAACTCAGTGTCAAAGCCAAGACACAAACTCAACCTCTCATCTTCCAAAAGGTATGTCATTATACGACATTGATATGCATCATCTAGAAACCTTGAACTGTTTTGTGACTTACAGAATGTTCTCTCCTAGTCAAATCTAATTAAAATGAATCCCAGGAGCTCTCTAATATTGCTTTTAATATTTTAATCAATCAGTCAAGGTCTCTAAATCTTCTGTGGTGACAGGGTTTGTGGTGCTAGGACTCGACTTCTATTAGATGCATCAGGGAAGACTTGGTCTTCACTCAGCCCAGAACAAAAACCTCCACTAATTGGCTTCAGAGACATCTCAGAGAAAGACTTCAGATGCTGGGGTCACACAAGTCAAATTCCACTTCGCCATAGTCAGCACTGAATCCAATTTGGGGAGCAGGAGGTGGTAAAGGGCTGAGCAGCAATGAACAAACACCAGACTCTGAGGGCAGGGTTTCTCTGTTTGCTCAAATTTCCAGTTGTCAGAATTTATGTTCCCTTTACAAAGAATTCCAGTTTGGGTTCCTTTACAAAAAGAAAACTTTCCATTGAAATGTATTTTGAGAGAGTATTGTCTATCTTTGTCTCTTTAATAATAGTTATGCTATTCTGACTGTCTCCAATTTAGGTGTCCAGTTTAAAGATAGCTCCTTTAAGCTCTTTGTCCTCAACTGTTCTGAACATGGGGAGTGAATACAAAGATATTCCAAAGACTTCACTAACTTAAAAGTTATCAAATGTATATGCTTCAAATTAGGCCCCTGAATTTGGATCAAATAAAATATATGTAATTTATACTTTATTAAACACATACATTGCTAGATAAATTAAAGGGTAGATATTGGGATCTAAAAATTCAATGAAAAAATTTTATATGCAAATATTATCTGAGGATAGGAAACTTCAGGTCAAAGAATCTTTTGTTCTATGCATCTCTTTCTTATTTTTATTTTCAGAGAGAACATCTAGTTTAAAATACTTTCCTTTAATAACTTGATATTGTATATAAAACTTTGTTTATAGAATAATTTTAAAGTGATCCTCTGTCCTAAAGCATCCACTATTAAAAAACACAATGTAAATAGAGAATGCATGTAAGTACATTTAAATTTCAAATTTCTAAAAACTGTGCTTTGTTCTTTTTTGAAGACATTTTTTATTCTTTTGTAAGAGTTGGCTCTGTATCATTGAATAAAACTACCCTTTAGAGTCAACTTTGAGTGTCTCCCATATAGTAAACTATAATCTTATTTTCCCTAAATTGTAATAGCTTTTATCCTTTTGAAAATGACTTTACTGAGCAGAAAAGGAGGTGATTGATCTGTTCAATATGAAGAAATATTTCTGCTAACATAATCCCTTTGAATATCTTCCACATCTTAGGCCCTTATGAAAATCCCCTTTCTTTTTTATTTCGGTGGTTGTACCTTTACCTCATAGGGGTAAATGAGTTAACATAGATACAGGGTACTTGCCTTTTTAGGTAAGATGACATCATTATTATTCCTTTGAATCTTGATCACTTTCTTCTCATCTCTTACCCAAAATTTATCCACTCACTGACTGAGGCCATCTCTTTTCGAACCATTGCTCTCCGGGAGAGTGGAAAATGATCCTAATTCCCACATACTTATTGATTCCCAGAGAATAACTACCAGCTGGTGTTGGCTTAAAGGGCTCATGCCTGAACTTGAGCAGAACTTGCCTCTTTTTCTGGGTCAAGAAAAGTCTGATATTGTTCAAAATATGACATTCAGTGTGATTCCATCAGGATTTCTTAAATAAGTAACAGCAGCTGCTGGATTAATCCTAGGTCAGAGTCTTCACAATCACACCCCCTAAAACAAACTTGAAACTTGTTCAGGAATCTTCATGAGCTTAGTTATTTGAACCAATGATTGTAGATGTTTGGCTCCCATTTTGTCCATCTGAAGTCTCGCCTAGTATCTCTTGACCCATAAAGGAGCAACTTCTTTCTCATGTGTCTCTGCTTTCATTCTTCTTTTTTTTTTTTTTTTTTTTTTTTTTTGGTTCCAGGGATTGAACCCAGGGGCACTTAATCAGTGAGCCACATCCCCAGTCTTTTTTATTTTTTATTTTGAGATAGGGTCTAATTAAGTTGCTTAGGGCCTTGCTTAGTTGCTGAGACTCACTTTAAACTTGCAATCCTCCTGCCTTGGCCTCCTGAGTCACTGGGATTACAGGCACATGCCACTGTGCCCAGCTCAGTAAATAATTTTTAACATAGTTTTTTAAAGTATGCATTTATAGACAAAATTTAGAGAAACTATTGCAAAGAACATGATGGTACAAGTCTTGCTCTCCAAAAATGTAAGACATTTATCTTATAAAGTGAATAAAATGTCCAAATTTGAAGAAATATTGAAATACTAGTACAATGAATGCCTCTCTACTTATCACTTAGGTTCAACAACCGCTAACTTTTTGTTCCATCTCTATATTTCTTTCTGAACGTTTATAGAATAATTTACAAGTGACCCAGAAGCATCCACTATTAAAAACACAGCGTAAGTTGCAAGTAAAATAACACTTCACCCTAGATAATTCATCCACATCTAAGAATCAGGACAGTTTTCTATATAATCACAACACCATCATCACACCTAAGATGGCGAATGGTAACGCCTTAATATCATCTAACAGCTAGTCCACATTTAATCTTCCCCATTTGTTCCCCAAATGTGTCCTATTTAAAAAAAAACAAAAACAAAAACAAAAAAAAAACAGGATCCAATTTTTAAAAACAAAAACAAATTTTGTGTTTTGGTTTTATATCTCATTATTCAGCACTGGATTTTTTTTTTTTTTTTTTTTAATTGCTAGGACAGTTATCTGGTAGGAAGCCGACATTCTGCATTGGTTGTTGCCTCATGGTCAATACCCCCCTTACTTCATATAAAACTCCAAGATAGGACTGAAAGCCAGGAGGTTTTGGCCGAATGTTCTTTACAAGGTGCTACAGGGTGCTCCATATGGCGTCCTCCCAGGAGGCACATTATGCCAATTTGTCACCCTAGCCATGGTGCCAAGTTTGATCATGGCTCAAGGCTGTGAGGAATGGATCTCTCTCTCATTGTAAAGGTACTTTTTTTCTCCTTTTGCAATCAGCAAGTAATCTTAGGGGGCCGTACTTTGGCACTCTGGTAATATCCCATTTCCCAAAAAACATGCACCCAATGATTTCAGGTGATGATCCTTTGTCTAAATCAATTATTACATTGGTGGTCACATATACAAATTCATCGTTAGCAGCAGCTGCTGCAACTGTAGATATTTATGGAGTACAAAAATTCAGATTGTTAATAACAGAGATAATAGGTAACATTGACTGAGTACTTGCTGTGGAGTCAGACAGCCTGGGTTTGAGCCCAAGCCTACACTTACTGAGTGAACTGGACAAGTATTCAATCTGCATTTAGTTTTCTTAAGCTATAAAATGAGACTCACAGTGATATCTACCTCACGGGATTGTTTTGAAGATTAAATAATTTATACAATTTCCCAAGACAATGTGTTGTTGTTGTCATTATCATTATTATTAGCCATGCATTAATCTAACACTTTGCAGGTATTAATTTGTTTACTTCTCCTGGCACAACGAAGATAGTGATTCTATTAGCCTTCTTTCACAAACTAGAAAACTGAGATACAAAGAGGTCAGCAGGTATCCTATACTAGCACAGGTATCCTATACTAGTAGATGCGTAGAGCCAGTATGTGAACCCAGGCAAACTGATTCCTGAGTATTCGCTCTGAAAACTGGTGTGTGGAACAGGGAGCGATACAAATGGAACTGAGTGGAAATCAGCAATAGACCCTCCCACCCCACACACACACACTCTCCCCCAACACACACTCCCACACACCCACACACATGCATTTCCAGGTTTGAAGTTATTGAAAATCGGGGTGCATTGTTACCAAAACACACTCTAGTTTGCCCTTCATCTGAATAAGAATAGCATTCTATTAAGCATGATAAGTATACTTATTGCATTTACATAACTTACGGCCCAGTACAAAAAACTTCAAACATAAAATAGAAGCGAAAAGAGTCAGAGAATGAGGAAGTCTTTGGAAGAAAAAAATCCGAAAAGAATAATATAAGCAGGAGTCATGAGGCCTCAGGGCTTCAGGGCAGTAGATGATATTTTGATAGAGGAAAAAAATGGGGAAAAAAATCATGGTCATTTTTCACATTCCTGTACTATAGAAGATTTTACCACTATAACACCAAAGTATAAGCCTTGTCAGATTTATGGAAGAGGGAGCAGGGTTTCTCATGGGGGATGGAGGGCGGTGTTAGCTGGTGACTTCCTGGCTGGTGATCTCCACACGCGGGTGTTTCATCAGGCAGTCTGCAGCTTCTGGAACATACGGCTGTATCCAGAAAAAGCCTTACACATGAGGCACTGCCCTTGCCCCTTCATTAGCATGACAAAAGGGTTCCAGTACTGTGCAAAGTCTAATCCACTCCTTAAATTGCCATTACAGAAAGCTCTCAAGTGTAATTTTCTAAAGAGAACTAAAAATAAGCGAGGGAAAGAAAATCCAGCATTAATAATGTTTTTGTGCATTTCAAATACAGTCATCCTAAATTGGTTCTGCCTTTTCATGCTTTTTAATGAAAAGCAGCCTAATTGATCAATTGGTCATGAATAATACTTGCTCATTTGTTTTTCTCCAGCCTTAGAGAGCCACAGGCTGGATGTGTGGGCCTACAAATGTTTTACGACGTGTGTCTTTTGTCTAGTGCTTTATGGAAAAATATTAGAAACAAACCACTGAGAACTCTGTGGGAACTCAGTAAATAATAGGTAGATAGTTCTCTGGTTAAATATGATTTTAAAGAAAAGTCTCTAAATAACTAGGAAATATTGTTAGTACACAAGTAGGGAAAAACGGTCTGGTTGATTTGTAATTTAAAGTTCCTACCCATCATTTTACAGGTCGTAGATTTTAGCCCTTTAGGGAACAAAATATAGAGTCAGATAGCTGAAGAAGCTCTCCTCCCCCAAAGAGATCTGTTCTAAAAATACGGATTATAGAATCAGTAAGGTCAGCAGGAGGATTGCAACCATCTGTTAATTCTAAGAAATTTGTAAAATTTTAATACCTTCTAAGTTGTTGGTCTGTATTCTGATATCCTCAGCCCATGGTTCTCACTGGTGGTGGTCGGGTGTGGGGGGTGGGAGTGGGGAGAGTGTCGCCGACACGTTTGGGAAACCCATAAAGGCTGTGAAAACTGTCCCTGGGGCTGGGGGAGCTCCTGTACCTAGCTTCATCCTCAACAGCGTTACCCACAATTGCCCGGGTGTCCGTCTACACATGTTCAATAGGAGAAATGGCTTGATCCACAGTCATTTCACATTGAACCCAAGGGAGCTTTACAACAGGTCTTCACACACTATCTCGTTTGATCTGGTTGTGGTCTTTGAGGAAGACAGAGCACATATTTTACCTCTCATTTTGGAGAGTGGGAGAGCCAAAACTGGACAAGTTTAAGTGACTTGCTCCAGGTCATATTCCTGGAGTCTGCCAGTACTTGGCCCAGGACTCTGGGCTGCAGCTCAGCCTCCCTGCCCCACACAGCTCTGGGAACCGCATTCTTGAATCACAGGAACCCGTGACAGGGCTTCTGCAAATCTGAATTCTGGCTCTGCTGAGAACTACCTACGTGACCTTGAACAAACCACCTGACTTTCTTGGCCTCAGTTTCCTTTTTGGTCAAGTGAAAGGTCAGGCATGTTCTCTGAAGTCTTTGGTTTTCTGTTGAAGACTTCCTAACCCACCAAGAACACAGGGAAATGGCTTTTTCTGCATGGACTGTGAGACTCTTTGCCCTTTCCTGAAGGTCACAAGAGATGACAACCAGATCTTGGTAGATTCCTTTGCAGGTTCTTTTAGAAGCAATAGATATCAATGGCGCTTTTGTGGGTGGCTTGTGTGTCACTCTGCTAGCCACCCCACTGGCTGCAGGGCTATTTTATAGCAACTGTCCTCTGCCTCTGTGCTGTGCATTGGACAGACATACTGCAGGATGTTATTACCTTTCGAGGACAGTTCAGAGTGTCATATGGAAATAAATGATGCTGACAGACTTACTAGGGTTGGTAGACCCTGTCCTTCTGAAGAGGTTATTCCTTTTGAAGGACACCGAGCCTTCTACCTGATTTTTCATTATTAAGAGTTCTTTAATGTCCCCGCAATGGACTTGCCAGTGGGAGGCTTGGAGAGGGTGTGCAGCTCTGAGGCTGAGGAAGGTCATAACCATCCCTCCTCCTTGAACTTTGTACTGTTCAGGGCAAGTGTTCTTTGCCTGGATAGCCTGATACTCCAATAGCCAAGAAGGTGGCCTTCTCCATTTGTGATTAACGGCTGATGACAGGAAAGTGGGGCTCTACTTCTCAGTCTCCTGCTTTTTTAATTTATTAAGTGGACTCCAGGCTGCCAAGCAGGGTCATATCCACTTCTTACAGATGAGTGTATAAATGCTGCGTAGCGAGTCAGGTCCTTGGGCCGTTGGAGGCCATCTTGTCCAACAATGGCAGTGGTGGCACATGAACCACGTTCCTCTCTTTCATGTTCCATTTTCATCCCCACAGATAGCTCAGTGTGGCCCACGCACTCCTATGTCCTTGAGCAAAGTGATACCATTCTTTAACCCCCAGTGCAAAGGACTTTGAAGATTCGTGCATTGCTACCCCCAAAGCATTTGTTTATCTTTGATATATTGTAAACATGCACTATCTCATTTGTAAGATTCATAACATGGTGCTTCCTTATTTAAGCAAACTCATTTTGTGGAATTTTTATTTCCTAGATCAAAAAAATTATTTTTGCACTGTTGGGGGTCAAATCCCAGGCCTCATGCATGCTACACTCCCAACCCTAATTTTTTTTTAAGTAGATTACAGTTCATTTTATGAACTAGGGACTGACTGCACAATATTGTGATTGAGACTCTGTGTGCTGTAAACATCCAAATAAATAGAAGGTATGGAGTCAAGGAATTCCCTAGCCAGAGAGAAATTCCCAATGTGCTGGAAGAAGAGAGATAAAGTTTGTAGCCAGAAAGTTTTCTTTTTCTCCAACATAGACAGGCAGCTTCCATGGTAAAATTAAGATGTAAGGAAGTAAGATTTACTGTACAACCAACTTTGTCAGCTCATATTATTTCATAAAGTGAAGGGTCAATTCAGTATCATTATCATCAAGAGAGTATGCTGTGATGCTTTGTCATGTAGATGCTATAAAAAATTACCTGTCAGGTTACTTTAATTCATCTTTTGGCTATCGTCTGCAGAAATTCCCTCAATCCCTAACTGATAGGTACCCAGATGTACTGAGAACATTTCACGTAATAAACAGAAAAACATAAAAGAGTCCTTTTCCCTAAGGAACTAACATCTCTTGGGGAAATTAGGACAAACAAAAGAAAATGCTACTGTAATAGAAAACTCATGGCAGGAGATGACAGTAAATGACTGGAGTTGGGGTGTTTAGAGAGGGTTTCTTGGAGGAGGTACACCTGAAGGCAGAGAGGAACGTCTAGGCAGGGAGGCACAAAGGCACCCACAAATTTTTTACACCTCAAGGAAATTGTGGGAGGAATAGGGTCTTATTTATTCACTGAAGAGGTGTTTTTGTTTTTTGTTTTCCAAACAAAGAGTAGGAAATCATTCATGAAAATTTTTCCCCCGGGGGATCCAGAATTAGACTGTGCCTCAATCTCTCTTCCCAGACAGGTTGCTCTCCCCTTCAGACATCCCTCAAAGTTGTCTTTTTCAAACATAAGAATTTTTGGTTCTTAATATTCTTCTTCTTTATGACTGAATAATATTCCATTGTGTATATATACCACAGTTCCTTTATCCATTCATCTGTTGAAGAGTATCTAGGTTGGTTCCTTTAGCCACTCTTCTTGTGTGGTAGTGCATGCTGTCCTCATTTCAAGTACTCACCTCTGATGGAGTACAACTCCAATTCAATTGTGGTACCCAGAATGGAACAAACCTCTCCAAGGAGCGACCTGACAATGCAAACACCATGGGGTACTTGCCTCCCTTGATCTATGCCGTATACTTCTATTGATATGGTCCACAATTGCATTGGTATTTTTGGCATTTATGTCACACTGCTGACTCATACTGAAATCATGGTCAACAAAAACCATGGGTTCTCATGCACCACTCTTAAGCTACATCTTCTTTTTTTGTATTTATGCTGTTATGTAAGGGGGGAAAACACAAGGCACGAAGGTTTAAATGTAGTGACATTTATCCCTATTAAACTTGATTGTATTGATAACAACCTGTCAAAATATTCTAGAGCTAGCACATTGGCTCTCCTCTTTGGCAGGCGAGTACTTTTCTCTTGGTACAGCTTCAAAGCTAATCTCACACTGAATCCTGGCCTCAAAAGCGTCAGGACCTTATTCTCCATAAATCTGCAACTCTGGACAAATCTGCATCTTTAGACAAATTAATGGACTTCAGCCTTCCTAACTGTAAAATAGGAACAAATGTGAAAGCCAATTTCCTTCCCAAGGATATGCGACAATGAGCCAGACATCTGCAAAACCCTAAGCAAATGTTACTCATGGGCAGTTATTATATCAGAAAAGGAAAAGTTTATTTTGGACTCTCAACAGCTTTCAAAAGATGTGATTATCCTTATCACTACACATTACAGTTAATGGGCATTCATTTATGCAACTATTTTAAAGATATAACTGGGTTATCTGATTTGGGGATGTAGTAATATCCTGTGATGTTAATAATTTTTACATGAAATTATTCATAATTCAAGAAAATGCCATAAGGCATTTCTTCTTTGCAAGACCCATTAGAAGTGACTCTTGAATTGTGTAAGTGCATGTGAATTAGAATTAACCAAATGCACAAAAACTCACACACTATTATGAATTTGTCAAGTTCCTAGAGAGTCTCCAACACATCCATAAGGATTATATCCATTCTAGGTTAATAAGGAAATGGGGTTGGTGATAGATCAACATGAGGAATAAATAGCAATATCTTTAACCAAGAAAACAAACTATACTACAGAAAAAAGTTAAATAATTTTTAAGTAATTCTCTTCTTTCCAACCCCTCTACCACCCAATCCTACCCTAACCCTACCATCCTCTTCTACTAGTAACAAAATAAAAGACTGAAATTTAGGCTTCTGCCAGACTTTTAGAAACATAGATCTCCATCCCTGGCCAAAGCAGAAAGCTCACAGGTAACTTGTATAATTATAAATATACATATTGGTAGAGCTAATAGGAATGTCATATTTCTAAACACATCCCTGTGAACAGTTTTGCTCATTTCAGAAGGGTTCAGGAACATCCACATTTTTCTAATCTGTCATTCGAAGGCAAATTTTAATGTTGCTCATGATCTTGTAATTATGGAGTCCAAAGGCCCCTCCCTCACCTGATTGGGACCTCCACCTCCAAACTTGATAGAGCAAGTGTGATCTCAGGACCAGTAGGGCTGGCACCACCTGGGAGCCTGTTAGAAATGAGGATCTCAAGTTAGTCTCCACCAATGCACCAAAAAAATAGGAAGAGGAAGGAAGGAAGGAAGGAAAGAAGGAAGGAAGGAAGGAAAGAAGGAAGGAAGGAAGGAAGGAAGGAAATAATTCTCAGACTCTTCCTCAAGCCTCCTGACTCAGAACTTGATTTTTAAAAAGATTTTCCTGATGATTCTTATGCACAACAAAGTCTGGGAAAAACTGGTCTAGAGTGAAGGGATTTCACTCCATTTCACCCATCAGCTACCTTGTGTTCCAGTACAAAACATACAATCCCATGTGGTTTTTAGTAAGAGTGTAGAGTATGCCAGGTGTGGTGGCACTATTATTATACCCAGTGACTCGGGAGGCTGAGGCAGGAGGACCACAAGTTCAAGGCCAGTGTCAGCAATTCAGTGAGGCCTTCAGCAACTTAGTGAAACCCTGTCTCAAAATGAAAAAATAAAAAAGGACTGGGGTATAGCTCAGTGATAGAGTGGGTTCAATTCCCAGTTCCCCCCCCCAAAAAATCACTATACATTCCAGTTATTTCTCCAAGTACTTTAAAGTACACTTGCCTTCTCAGATAAATGTTTTCTCCACCACCCCACCCCAACCCCATGAGGGACATTTGGCAATGCCAGGACACACTTTTGGTCATCATAATTTGCGAGTTGGCAGAATCCAGATGGCCCCACACAACAAAGACTTAACAGCAACCTCAATGGTGTGAGGCTGAGAAATACTGTTGTAGAGATATGTGGTTCATGGAGAAAGATTCTGATGTGCACCTATAAACAGCAGAATGCTGTCGGAGCATGGGGCACGGTATGACACGGCCAGCAAAGCAGAAAGCAAGCGTCTGTGACCCAGTGGCGATGGCAGGAGTTTGGGGGACAGGAAGGAGAGAATTCTCCCACAGCCCTGCGCACAGTCAGCACAGTAACAGGCCTGGGGCCCAGGGATTGGGCACCAGGGGTGAAGGATAGGAGGACTGTGGAGAGATGCGGCCCGGAGAGACAGCGAGTGAGCTGTCCATCCTAGCGTTCTACTAGTTATGATCTCAAAATCATATAAAACTTGAAAATCCAGAAAGCATTTTGAGTATTAGCATAGGAGCACCAAGACAGGCTTCAGGTAAAGCCACTAAGAAGTGAGTTAGGAGCAGGGCAAAATCCCACTTGCTAGAACTGGGACGCCTTCAAGCCAGGCCAGCAGCAGGGGGTGACCTGAAGCAGGGTCAGCTAAATGTTCAGCTCCAGTGAGCTTCTTAAATCCCTCCCAACCGAGAAAAGGCTTAGCGCTGAGTCTACAGTACGCCTGGCTTGCAAGAAGCGGTCTAGTGCTTCTAGCTACGGAGAAAGGTGGACAGGAAGCAAGCCAGGACCTGACCCTGGGCACTGCAAAACCACGGGATAAGAAGTGGAATCGAACTTGGGAGGTTCTCCAGATCATTTCTCTCCTGCAGGGCACCTAAATCATTTCCAAAAGATTATCTACTTTCAACTTTAAAGTTTCCAGAGAAAGATAATCCATCTAAGTCAAAACTGCGCCCCCGTCTCTGACCCCACAGCCCTCCCTGGGCTGTCAGCTGGCTTTCCTTCGTCGCCCTGTACACAGCATGCTCCCTAACAATCCGCATTGGCGAACAACACCGCGGCTCTGCCGCTGGCAAGCTCAGGCTTCTCTCCTCTCGGCTGCAGCATCTGTGCTCCTCGGGCATGTCACCCTGAGTCTCTCCACCCTTGTCATTCCTCTGCTCTGAGTCTTGCCTGCTCAGTTACCACCAAAATGTATTTATTAAATGTGTGCTGTGTGCAGACTGCTCTTTGACCATGAAAAGCAAAGGGAGACTACAAAAGAATATTCACAGCTTTGTGGGTTTTATTGGTCTCTTTCTTCTTTCTCCAAGGAATTGTCAATCTTGGGCAGATGTCAGTCTGGTCAGAGTGATAGTCCTTAGGCTAAGTTCCATGGAACCATTTTGGTTGTCCTGCAAATGTTTTCACTGAGACCCTAACCTAAGGACAAAAGAGTGTCCTACCAAATAAAATAGCTCTGATGTGAATTTAGCTGTAAATAAAACTGGGATAAATGCATTTGTTCAGTTCCAGAGAAGGCCCTCTATTACCATGTGGATTTGGTTTCAAATGAGTTGCAAAGGGATTTAGTCAACCGAACTTACTCGCTTTGCTGCAAGTAGATTAATTTCATTTCATGTCATGTCTCTAAGTCGGAAAGTAAACTGACTCGCACCAGGCTAAGTGGATATGTGGGTGCTGCCAACATCCGTAAGATTTATTCCAACTAAATTGCAACAATAATGGTATCCTGGTTGTTTTTCCTTCCGGAAAGTCATTGCCAAGGCGTATGCACTTGGGAAGTGCTTTGAAAGACTATCTATTAACAATACGGTAGACAGGATGCTATAGGAGGAGAGAGAAGACAGACCTGCCAAATGAGAGGGATGATCCTCCCAACCCTCCCTTCCTAGATCCTGAGCCAGTTCTTTGGGTACTGCTTGTGTTAGGCGCCCAGCCCTCTAACCTGAACGGGCACCACCCCCGCGCTGCTGTGTGCACCCCACGAGGCAGTGCCGCCATCCCGCCTGGCTTTTCTTCCACTGCACCTTGGCTCTTTGTTCTGCATCCCTCTCAATTTCCAAAGCCACCATCTCATCGAACTCCTGGAACCCTCGATCTCTGTCTACATGGGGCCCTCTCCTTTCATTTCTTTCCAATTACTGATTTATCCTGTCTCGTGCTTCTAACACAATACGACCGCGAGTGGGTTCTATAACTGGTAGTTACTTTCAAAGGAAATTGCTCACAGAGACGAGTCCTGTGGTGTCACAGGGCTGTTACCTGGAGCAAGTGTAACGATGGGTATAAGAAAGCAATCTGTAAACTGCAACATACTCTCCAAAAGTAAATTGTGACTATTATATGACTTAAGAGTTTAAAAGGCAGCTGAATGATATATAAAAATTCAGTAAGGCTCAGTAACATAGTTGAAATAGAAAATTTTAAAAATTTGGGACATTCACCCTTCCATCAACAAGCTGAGGCTTCTCAACAGATTTTCCAGCCTAAACACACCCACTCAGCATGGTTCGGAGGACGGTGTCTGCTGCCCATCCTGGAACAAAGACCTCCCTCCGCTCTTGCTTCAACCTGACACCCCTCAGGTCACCTTCCAAACTCCAAGTCGAACTTAAGGGCTAGCCTCAAACCCATACCTGCACCCAAGCCAACCTTCAGGGACTAACCTCAAACCCATACCACATCCAAGCCAATGTTCAAGGGATAGTCTCAAACCCACACCCTCTTCCTCAGACAAGAGAAATCTCTTTTTCTCAGGCACACATGTCAGTTTTATGGTAGAATTCTTTCTGTGGATGTTGTTCTCCTGAATCAACTATGAGCCCCCGAGGGGCAGGGCAGCCTTGGCATCTGCTGCAGCCCACTCTCCCAAAGGGGCTTCCTGAACCAGCATGAATGGAAGTAAAGAGAAGCAACTATTCAAATAGAAGGGCCAGAAGAGAAAGGAGAGAATACTACAGATCAAAAGTGTCCTACAGAAGACTTGTCCCCAGAGGCTGGTCTCAGATTTGGAAAAGTGCTTTCCTAAGCATTTGCAGGTCCCCTCTGAAATGGAACAGGGCCTACTCAATAGGCTCATAAAAATCCTCTGAGTGAAGGTCTATTATTGTTCTCTGTGCTTTTCTGTGCATTTGAAACATTTTCTTTTTTAAAATGAACACAAAAGACCTTATTAGCTCTAAAAGTTAAAGTTGAACAAGTTTCACTATAACTTGATTTTCAGTCTACAAGTTTTCTTACAGTTTGAACCATAAAAGTCATCCTTCACTTTCTAATTTGGACTTGATCTACTAAATACCATACAGGTGAATAGTGGGTTCTCAGTCCGTTTCACACGATGCAGCTTGTACTGCATCCATAGCGAAAAGAACTTGCACAGTGTAGGGTTCTTGGAGGAGGAAAAGTACTTTTTAGCACATTTAAAAATAAAATCCTTGAGCTGTGTTACTATTTTAATACTTTAGCAAAGTGGAAATTATTTGTTGTTTTTGTTTTTGTTTTTGTTTTCCCAGATGGTTCTTTTAGGAATTATCTGTAAAACAATTAACCATGGAACAATTGTCAAGTACATTATAGATGTTCAATAAATGTTTTTTAAAAGATTACGCCCTTATAAACAAAATATAACTTTAGTCACTCAAAACAGCAAGCAATGGGTATTGTTTCAAATTGCTTCTCTTAGGTATTCAATAGAAATCTTTTTTTTTTTTTTAATTTTTTTTATTTTTAGTGGAAAGTTGGGAGAAAGCTCAGACAGTGTACAGGAAACTGTACCGTTGAGGGAAGAGTGTAGCTGCGTTGGTAACCAAGCGATCCACAGCCGTGTGAGGATTTACTGTTGGGGATGGAAGCCGGGTTGGCTCGCCCCATGCAGGCTCTTGAGCATTACTTCTGCTATTTCATCTGGGGCCCCAGTGCCCCTCAGCAATTCACGTGCTGCAGTCCTGGCACAGACCCCCATCCTTAACTCCAGCCAATTTCCCCAACAACACACTTCCTCCCCTTCACCCGCCAGTTGCTTCTTGTTCTCAGAACTGACCCTGAAACCAGGAGTTTGCAGGGAGTTAAAAAGGGAAATACAGAATTACCTGGCGCTATCTGTGTTTTCAGGATCCTTGTAGACTTAAATAAGGGCTCTTGTACAAAACCACTTGAACTCATTCTTAAGATATGCTAATTTCGCTTTTCTCTCTCTTTGAACTGTTGACCTCCTGGCTGTATAACTAGTTATTAGCTCAGGTGTGTTTGGAACAGTTCTTGCCCTAACGTTCTGAAAGGTAATTAGCATCGCCTGCTGCAGTTGAAGCTGGGCGCCTGGGGCTGGGATCTCCTTAGATGGCACAAAGGGAGCAGAATGTGTTCTTGACTCAAAAAAAAAAAAAAAAAAAAAAAAAAAAAAATCCCCAAGAAAACCCCATGACATGGAGGGGAAAATTAAAACCGTTGTTTTCGCGGACCCTCTCTGGACCCACATAAGTTGTATAAGGATCTAAACGTGGAGGGGTTTGTAGTTCTTCTGTTTAAAAAATGAAAGCAGTTCTGTTTTCTTAGAACTCTCCTTAGGCAAGGTGGCTGCTGTCTCGGCACCGGGTCCACCAAACCCCAATTACCTTTTAAGCTCTGGCTTTTCCCCACTCAAGAAACGGCAGCATCTTAAGGACGACAGATGGTATGGAGAGTGGTCTTCTCTGAACGGCAGTTAAGGAGCGCAGGGAGAATGGGGCTCCGGAGGCGCCGTCCCGGGGGGCTCACCGTCCTCCTGGAACAGTCCCCACGCCTTCCACTGGAGAAGGAGCTCTTGGTGTTCCGAATTAAAAACCATTTCATGCCACCTGTTCAGTTATTTCATTACTTGCTTCTAAGTTTGGAATCAATCTCGACTTTTGTGAAATCTGATATGAATAGTAATGAGTTGCTTCGTTCCTGGGATCCCACAAGGTCTAGTTCACTGCAGAGCACTTCAGACGCCCCAGCTGGGCGCCAGGTAATGAGAACCATGGGTGAAGAGCCTGCCCGACTCTGCCATTCGCCTTACCTTTAAGTCTAGAATGTGATTTAATGTGCAGAGTTGTGTAACATAAACCGTTATTCCTTGTTATGACAATAACATTTTCCCTTAATTGCAGAAATATTCCTGACCTGGATTTATTCTTGCCATGGCTATGAGAGCAAGCAGAGTCTTGTTTGCCTCTACTATTTATTAATAATGTATTAATTAGCTCCCCAGTGCTGCCCAAGCAAGGAACAGAGAGGATTTATCTAAGTCATGAAAACTGAAACAAAACTAACACTTTGTTAATTATGTTTTAAGGGCAATTCCAGAAATAAATAATGTGGTGAAATTTAGGTCTATCTTTTGAGAGATGACAACAAAAAAATGTCACTCACTTAACAAAACATTTATTTAGCACCTACTATGTAGAAACTTGGAAAGACCAAGAAGGCTAAGATATAAAAATGACCAATTTAGTTTGATGATCATGGTTAAAAGATAACAAAAGGCAAGGTTATAAAACATTTCATTTTGATTTAATTTAATTAACTTAAATATGTTAGATTGAACCATATGAAATTGAGAATATCCAACTTTTTTTTAACCCAAAAAGTGGTGATTTATACAATTCGACCTAACATGAAGATACTCTTGCCGTATTGTACCAGCTTCTAAACCATCATACTTTTCATTTTTCTCTGTTTTTTAAACTAACTGGTTCATTGCAAGTTGAAGTTGTCATTATTAAAACAAGCAATACCAGAGGGTAAATATGGGTCAGAGATTTGACTCCTGTTTTTTGTGTTTATTTTTGTAGACTCATAAATAACATGTGTTTTGTAGTTTTAAAGTTTCAGATTTTAAGACCCTTCTCTTGGTTCTACTTAGAGTTACTGTCCCTGGTATCTGTTCTTTATGCATGACATGTCCCAATTCCATTCTCAAACAAAAGAATTGTCACCTTCATGCAAAACCATCATCTCCATCCCCATCTGCTCCGCAGAGATGATTGTCTGCAGAACACTCCCCCTATTTTGAAATATTTCTCCATAGAGATTAAATCCAACATCCAGCTCTGTCCTGAATTACAGGTTACTGAGGAGTCAGAACAGGTGCCCATCTATGTATCTCACTAAATCCATTCTTCCAGTTCCTTCAACATTTAACATATATTTACTAAACAGCTATTTTGAACAAGTGTTGGAGTAGGTCATCTGGCAAATAGGAAATCGTATAAAAAAAAAATGTAGCCTTCACAGAAATACAAGGTTAATTAATGCTGGCCATCTGCCAGGCTTTGTCCAAGCCCTTGACATGCATGAATCCATCTAATCCTGACCAAGGAGATAAGTACCACCGTTGCATCCATTTTAAAGATGAGAAAACTGAGGCCAAAGAGGTTAATAGACCTCCTAGAACTTGACCTCTTAACCAACCATCAATAATCTACCTGGCTACTGTGGGGATGTTACAAAGCAAGAGCTTTTTTGTGACCATGAACTCCAAGTGTGACAAGTTGCAATGCCTTCTGACACTCTGAGCTGGTAACTCTCCATCCAGGCTTACTTGTGTCTAAGGTCAGAGGACATGTCCTCCTGGGACACAGTTTCCTCTCCACGAGGGCCTACCTGCCACCGGCCCCTAGTGCACGCAGGGGCATGTGCTGCCTGGCATATTCTTGCAGAATCACATCTTAGCCCAAATCTTATCACCACCCTGCTGAAGTCCAGGCACTATCAAGAGAAGGACTGCTCGCTGCTTCCCGTTATGCCCAATGTGTGAACACTGATAACACATCTAAATTCAAAGAAACCTACAAAAACCATCTCAGTCAACCTGAGAAGTCTAATGACTCATTCACACCCTTCTCATGGGGCTCCCGCCAGGCGGCCCTGGTTCTCCTGAACCAGCCCCAGGCCCCCTGCAGCCCCGCGTGAGCAGATGTGCTGACTTTCTTGCACGGAGCTGCCTGCGTTCTGTGCTGACTGCAACCCCGACACGTAGGCCCCAGGGCAAGCTAAACAAGGTCATCTTGCAAAAAACAACAGGGAAGAAGATGCTGGCTCTTCAGCCCCGGAGTAAGTTCCATCACTCCAGAGGTAAAATCATAATATCTAAATATGATTCGATTTATGTCAGGTCTTATAAACACACACACACATGCGAATGTGGAAACTGTATGTCCTGACAGCCCGAGGCAAAGCGAGAGAAACAACTTACTGTCTCATTAGGAAGACAAGACCTGGTAGGCCAACTCGCCAGGATAAAATAGAGAAAAAGGAACTGAGTGCAGTGGCGTGCTCCTGTACTCCCAGCTACAGGAGAGGCTGAGGCAGGAGGATCGCCTGAGCCCAGGAGCTGGAGGCCAGCCTGGGCAACACAGCAAGATGCTATCTCAAAATTTAAAAAGAACAAAAACAGGGTGCTTTAACTTCTAGACACACACACACACACACACACACACACACACACACACATACACACACACAGGTGTAATGAAGACCACAAAAAAGCTAGATGCCCCAGCAATGACAGACTATTAGTATATCCAAGGATCTTCTTTTCTAAACTAGCCACATGAACCTATTGAGCTTTTTCGAGCTTGGCCTGACCTCTATTTTAGCCTCTAACAAGGCCATAAGCAGAGTAACCGGGGGAGCAAGGGTACAGAACCAGCCAGCCCAGGTTACAATTTCAGTCCTACTACTCACCAGTTGTGTGATCTGGGTGTTTCTTAACCACCCTGTGCCTTCATTCCCTCACCTGTAAAATGGGAATAATAAAATGAAAGCTAGTGTGCATGGGTTCCGTGGAGATTAGATGACATAATAGAAAGTTCAAGAACAGTGCCTGATTCTAAGTAAGCCCTCAACGTAGGAGAGCTTTTCCTAATAGTAACTTGAAACAGAGCCACACATCCCAGTAGAAACTAGTGAGTTTTTTTTTTTTTCACTTTTAACTTAAATCTTTGAACCACTTGAATCTCATTTATTTATCTTTTGTGTTTATAGAGAAAGAGATATTTAGCCATCCTTGGAATAAATCTTTCCTTTCATTAAAAACATTATTAAGTCCCTCCAAGTTTCTTTTCTGCAGTAAATGATCCAGATTCCTTAATGGCTCTGTTTTACTTGCTTTAATCATTTATTTGAACTTCTCAACCATCTCCAGATGCAGTACACAGAGAAATGTTGTCAAAGAAAATGTGGCTTTGAAATTCCTTATCATCTGTGGCCTGTTAGCACAAATGTTTAAAATTCACTGTTACTGAGAGCAAGGTTGAGCTCTTTACCAAACAGGTCACAGGTGACACTCTGGCATACTTCCACAGCCACCTAAGTCTCAGATATGTCATTTAAGCGTGAACTAAACCAGAAGAGACCATAGATCATTCACTCATTCAGCATTTATTGAGTGCCTGCTGTATGCAAGGCACTGTGCTATGCTCCAAGATTACAAATCTCAGAGGAGCTCACAACCTGGGAGGATGTGGATGTCAAGAAATCGTCAACATCCTCCTGCTAGGCTCTGTAGTTCAAGTGAGGAGGTGAGACAGGACATCCAAGGAGCCGAAGAGCAGGGATTAAGGTCAGGGAGAGCTTTATAGAAAAGAGGATGGTGGGGCCACATTAAAGGACTGCAAGAAGTAGCGGGGAAGAGAAGGAGGGAACTCGAGGGTCGATTCCAACGTCCTACAGCCAGGTGAACTTGTATGAGTGGGGCTGGTGGGGCTGGGGCCCAGGGTCCAGGAAAGGCACAGAGACACAGGCCCAAGTAGCAGGGCCAGACCAAAAGGCTGAGCTTCAGCTTGCAGGGTTTGGGAGCAGGGCAGGGTACAGAAGCAGAGGTGTGGGTGATGCGAGTTCTTTTACACAGAGCACCCTGGAATCGATAGGGAGGGGGCAGGAGGTGTTTGAGCCTAGAGTCAAGGAAAAGAAATTGGATGTTGGGGCCATGGAGAGAGATTACCAAGTCTGCCCACAGGAAGGAGTGAGGGAAAGAAGGACATCCTTTTAAAAGACAGCGTTCAGCCGGGTGCACTGGTTGCACACCTGTAATCTCAGAGACTTGGGAGGCTGAGGCAGGAGGATCACCAGCTGGAGTCCAGAATAAAAATAAGAAAAAAAAAAAAAAAAAAGGCTGGGGATGTAGCTCGAAGGTAGAGCAACCCTGGGATAAATCCTCAGTACCGAAAAATATTAATTAATTAATTTAAAAATACAGTGTTTAAAGACCAATTAGAGTGGAGTGCCAGATCTGGTAAAGGAAGAAAAGACAGGGCAGATTCCAGAAGGAATTTCCAATTTCCGATGTCAAGGATCCCCCCATCTAGTACCATAATGGTAAACAAATACAAGTGGGCACAAATTCAATCTCCCAGAAATGCACCAATAAGACACATGTCCTGCCGAAGGTCAGAAGGAAGGTCAGCTTCATGTGCCAAGAGCTGTGTTATTTCTTACTAACGATTCCTTTTAAAATACCCCTTAATATATGTAATGCACATGAGCTAAGATAACATTCAAGTAAGAGTCTTAATTTTTAATTTTCTGACATTAAGTTTTCAAATACAACATGTTGATAGCACTTCAGTCATCTATGCCTGGCAGAGTATGTATTTATTTATTCCCCCCATGCTTACGCGCGGGCGCGCGCACACACACACACACACACACACAAGCTCCTTGAGGTCGGGGACTTTTTCTGCCCCCATCTGCGTCCCAGAACCAAAAACCATGCCTTGCTCCCAGTAGAGGCTCAATAATACTTGTTGAGTAAATGATGAATTTCCCTGTGGGTGAAAAGAAACAGTCGTTTATTTCACTAATTAAGGAAGAAAGGGAGGAAAAAAAAAAAAAAAACCAACAACAAACAAACCTGGGTTTAAAACAGTTTTTCACAAAAAAAGATCCAATTTGCAAAAATTGAAACTGAAGTTGAGAAGTTATTTTTCTCCTGGCAGCTCTGCTTCTGGGAAAAGTCACAGCTGCCAGCTTAGCTGATGGCTCCAAGTGCCCAGTCACAAATTCCGCAAATTCCGCGTTCGTCTGCATTGGCAGAGTTCCACTTCCTTAAGTGCTGTTGGAGCAGCAAGGAAATGGTGATTCTCCTATTGATTTAACTCCAGTGCCTCTTTTGTGAGAAATTCTGTGCGCTGCTCGCTGGCACCTGTACCACAAAGACCAAACATTGGGGGCCAGAAATTCAGTCAGTCTCTTAGGTTCCCCTCCCGCCACATGATGGGAAGCCTTTCCCACTGGCAGACTGACGTGTTCCACATTCTGCCCACACGCTTAGCACGGTGGTTGTCCCCACGGTTGTCCCCACAGTGGGTTGCATGTACACTCCTTTTGATCTGTGAAGTAGCTCATTCCTGGATGAACTTGAAGCTCCCAAGAAACACATGCAAAATGCCGTTGATGGCTCTCGGGAGAGAAGCTTTGTATTCTCATTGTTCCAAAATGATCACAGGAAACAGCTCCCTCTCCAAGGTTCCCTTTTTCCCAAAATGAGGGAGAAAAAAGAAAAAAAACCACTTTAGTCTACAGCCTTGTGATAAGGAGGTAGAAAGGAGAAGCCTGATAACCATCGTCAAACTTCCCGTGGATTTTATTCAATACTCTCCAAGAGGTGAGCATCGAAAATGCACTCGCCAGCAAATATTTACCTTGAGTGGGATCCTGTGCGAGGTCCATAGACTCCAAAGATAGGTATGGCTTGGTCCCTATGCTCTGTGGCTTAGAAATAAGCTGGAGGAGAAAATATCAACCACACCACGAACACCGTGGTCAGTAAGTGCTACTCAGAGTCCGGAAGAGGACCGGGTAACGAGACAGCAACCCTAAAGGAGATGGACTTGAACTTGAGTCGAGGGAGCATTCATGGACACAGTCGCCTGGGGTCCCACATGGCTGAAGTGAGGGTTGCGGCCAGCAGGGTTGCAGACAGATTGGGGCTGGCCTTAATTGCCCCTCTGAGGATATTGGACTTGGTTCTAGAAGGAAAGCAAGTTTTTTAAGCAGAAAGGATGCAAGACTTAGAGAAAGGAAATCTAACAGAGATGGTTCTGAGTTAGCTGGCGGTTAGTCAGACTTGAGATCAGGAGACCCTGACCCAGGTCACGTCTCCATCATGCTGTGTGTTGTAGTGGGTACTTCCTAAGGACTCATCTGAAGTTGTCCCTCCACGTGCCCAGCTGCCTCCTCCCTGGAAGATGGTGATGCTGTGACACTGCGTGCTACTTGGAACTAGACTGACCCCTTTAGAACCCCGTGGTGGTGTGTAGACGGACAGACGGGGTCGGGGGGCATATGAGAGCCCCAGAGAGTCTCTGCAATGTCGACTGTAAGAGCCAGGAGGAATCACAGAGCCCTCGCAGTCTGCCTTCTCGACTGACGGATGAAGAAGCTAGTCCCTGCTCAGAGTCACCCCACTGGTGGATGACAGATTTCAGGCACCACCCCGGGTGTCCTCACCGTGCTCCAGCAGGGCTTCCAAGGCAATCCGGATTCTGCATTGAGGTGTGTGGATAAATTCTGGAGGAATCCAGAAGCATTTTGGACAAGTGAAGGAGTTGCTCATTTACTTGCCCTAATTGAGTTAGTTGGGGCTCTCCTCCTCCACCCCACCTGAGACCCCCCCAGGTCCGTTCCCTGCCGAAGTCCCCACCTCACCTCTGCCAGCTCCCTGCCTCGCCGCCTTCCTGAACCCCCCTCTCATATTTTGCATCCTGCTATGGATTGTGCTGTCCTCTTGGTCTGGAATCTTGTGTTTCCCTCACCACCTCAAGGACACCCTGTGAGACCGCAGTCGCTCACTTAGTGGACAGAGTTCTCTCTCCCTGGAGTTCTACGCTGCCCAGCACAGGGCTCTGTCCCTGGGTCTCCCTGACTTATAATTGCCAGTTTGTGTCTGGCCCTCACCCCTCAACTGTGAGCCCCCTGAGGGCAGGGCCGTAGTATCCATCACTGAACACAGCACCTAGCACAGTGTCTGGCACCTACTAGACATTCAAGTGTCAGGTGAAGGAATGACAGTAGCCTATCTGTGCCTTCTTGGTGCATTCGTTCATTTCATAAATATTTATTGAGCAATTACCTAGGATCTGTACTGTGTAGTTAGCCTTAAATGTCAAAATAAACCTAGGCACTCAAGTCCCAAATTATGCATGCATAAATTATGTATGTGGAGTGTTAACATGCACACACAGCAGAGAGCGCGTGCATATCTACAAATACCAGAGCTAGCAAACGCAGTAAACTGTGTGCCAGATGTCCCTGAAATTTACAAAGAACAAGAACCAAAAATGACAGTTTGCTCCATAAGCCCAATAAAAGGAAAAGGGGTGGTGGGTGCAAAAGAACAAACGAACCTCCAGCAGAAGGAAGTGGCTATGGCTTTCTCTATGTGCACGAGCGGGGGTGGGGAAGATTTATAAAGCATGCTTTGCTGGGCGGGTTCACGTAAGTCTGAGTTCCTCAAGGGCTGGCTCTTAGGAGCTGTTTGGAAAATTCATTGCCATGCATGAGTTGAGGGATTGCTTCTTATTCCACTGGAAATTGTTAACAGGGACTGCATTAGCGACCCCTTATCGCTTCGCCTGATAGAGAGACAGCAGGTTCGCCCAAGCAATTCTGGAACTCTGATCACTGCCAATTAGGGAGCATTGTCTGGCTGACATGATCAAGTGAGTATAAATATATTTATCGTGATTGGAATGGGGAAGGGAGAGGCAGAAGCTGCCACCCGTTGCCTGGCTCCAGCCTGGATCAAACCCAGCATGTCACCCAGTGCTCAGCAAAGGCGGTCACTGACTTTCTGAGGTGTAATTCACAGTGGAGAAAATTCAGGACTAAAATCGTTTTCCCCAGAAGGGGCCCTGTCTCTCCTTATTTGCCCTCTTCGCTTCTCTCTCTCTCTCTTTTTTTTTTTTTTTTTTTTTCATGTTCACTTCTGTGAATGCTGAAAAGAGAAGAGAAACCAGATGCCACGTTGAACACATTTTCATTCTGTCCTGTCGGCCATGCTGCCCCCACTTAGCTTCTCTGCAGTTCAAAGGGATGGCAGGGAACACTGTGGCACAGGGCCCACCAACCTCCCTGCCGCCTGCGCGGGTGCCTCTGGCCTTGGGTCTGTTTCATTACGGCCTCGTGGAACTTTGGTGGGAATTCCTGTGATGTGTCTGGGAGCTGGGTTTGAAAGATCCTGATAAAAATAGCCTCCTGCAATGGTCTGGATATAGGAGGAATTTCTCACATTTAAACAGCTGAAAAAAGGAGGCGCGTGTCAATCACATCTGGTGGCATTCCTGTTGTCACGCTGGAGAGCAGGGTCTGGTTAGGTGACTGAGCAGATTTCAAAATGCAGACCGCATTTCCTCATACCAAAAGGAATGGCCAGGGTCGGAGAGGAATAGCCAAATTGCATTGTTGCAGGGGACATCGATAATAGAACTCATGTCATGGCAGGAACCATCAATCAAAGACATGACTTGTTTCGTCACCCTTGACTATTTGATAGAGCTAAGCTGATCCCAGTTATTTTTCTCACCTGTCACATATGTGCTGTTCAGTTTCACCCCTTGAGAGCCGTGGACCCTGCCCAGTGACTCTAACAGGGTGAAAAGGCCCTTCGCTCAGGCCTGTCCCCCTCAGCCTATAGTTTGTCTTCTCGACAACAAGCCTGCCTTCCTGAATCCATAAACCTTGTTTGATCACAGTTCACACAGACCCAGAACACAAAGACATCAGTAGCAAAATACAGATGCCCAGAAGAAGCGAGGGGCCCGGGGAGGAGAAATGTCATTTATAGGGATTGCTTTGCCTAAAGGAACCCAGCCGTCTGGATCCAGCCTATTCCTGCTTTGCCTGCGCTACCTCCCATGTCCACTCCCGCCTCCTCCTTTCTTTCCATCCAGAAGGGGGCTGTCTCACCTGGGGCTGCAGAAGAACCCACCAAGCACGGCACCCCAGCCCTTCCTGTGGCATCTCTGAGTTCAGTCCTTCAGATTAGTTCTCTGAGTCAGGTCCTTCTTACCTGAGATTTTAACAACCATCTACATCTATTGGTGTAGACCCCAAATGTCTGGCTCTACCTGGACTTTTTCACTGAGAAGCACATCCACACAGAGCCCAGGAGTCTCTGCCTAGGTGCTTCCCAAGCATTTCAAACTCCTCCTAAATGACCCATCCTTCCTACATTCTTCTATCTCAGGAAATCCTTTCAGCATCTACCAAAATGCCCACAGCTGATATCTGGGAGTCGTTCCAGACCCATGCTGTCCCAAGTACGTCTGTGACCGGTCCAAATTGAGATGTGCTGTGGGTATAAAATATACACTAGGTTTCAAAGATGTAGAGGAGAGAATAATACAAACTATCTCAATAACATTTTATATTGATTTCAATAGAAATAGCAGTATTTTGGCTACACTGGGTAAAGTAAAATAATTTATTAAAAATGATTCTTTTGCTTCCTAATGTGTCACCAGAATACTTAAAATGACATGTGTGGCTTGTATTTGTGACTCATATTTTATTTCTACTGGACATTGCCATCCCAGGCTCTTCTCTGCCATTTAGCCACTTCCAAATGGTCAATAATTCATAGGAATTCTCTAGAACTAAGATAAGGGAGGACATCAGTGCAGAGGTTGAGTTTGAATCCTGGCTCTATCCTTTTTTTTTTTTTTTTTTTTTGGTACATGGGAGCTTGGGACAATGGTTTAACTTCTTTGAGCCTCAGTTTCCTGGGGACTGTATTTCTCAGATTCTTGCAAGCACCATATGAGCTGACATGTCTAAAGCACATACTATGGTGACAAAAGCATGGGCAAAGGCCCCTGGCCAAGAGAAAGAGTGTGATCTGTCCCCACCACAGCTCAACCCTTCATCGATTCTGGCCAAGATTGCTGTGATAGTTTCTCCTCCTCTGGTTCATCCTGATTTCCAACCTTCACACTGCCACCAGACAACACAGTCCCTAGTGGAATGTTGTCAAAAGTTTCAGCGATTCCCCACCACACTTGGGATGGAGTCCAAAGTCCCTGCACGCTATGCAAGGCTTTCCAGGATCTGCCTCCTCCCCGATCACCAGTCCATGGCCCACCAGGCCACAATGACCATAATGAACCGGCTGGGTCCCCTCCTCCTCTCTGCCCACATCACTCTCTCTGTGTGTGACCTGTGCGCTCTCTGCTCTGCGTAGCTACTTGTCTGCAAGACTCGGTTCAATTGTCACCTCATTTGGGACGCCTCCCTGGCCCTCCTGCACCTGTCTCTAGCCCAGGCCACATCAGGGTCCTCTCCCTGTGCTTCTTATTCTTTTGAGCTTTGGGCCTTTATCACAGAGATCCCACATCTTCCGTTAACTCTGCTGTCCTTTTGGTTAGACTGTGAGCCGCCCGAGATCTGGGTGGGCTATCTAGTCCACTCTGGGTCTCCGAGCTCAGCACAGTGCCTGGCGTAGAGTGGGGTCGGTAGTCTGTTGAGCAAACGCATAAATCGTAGAGAGATGCCCTGGGAGGGAGGGGGCGAGTGCGAGCCCAGTGAGGTTGAGCAGCAGAAAACCTGAAAATTAACCTGGGGAGAAACTGCCCCTCCTGGTTGTGCAGACAGTTAGAAGTGAGAGAGAGGATCTGGGCAGGGGGTCAGTGGTGGAGGATCTACAATGAAAGAACAGAAAAAGGAGATCAGGAAAAGTGCAGAACTGCATTTGGTACTGCTGGTGGTTTAGTAACTTCCTCTAAAATGGTTCCAGGAAGAAAAGAGGTTCTAGGAAGGCACAAGTCACATGAAGGAAGGATGAGTGTGTCACCAACCAATTCCGGGATGATTTGTCACCAGACTAGGTACCTGAGTGATACAAGCAAAGGTCAACCTGGTGACTATGTGATGGGATTACTAATAATTTGCTGGGACCAGTGCCCAGGAATTTTATACTATGGTCCAAATGCCAAGCACAGAAAAATTCGACGTTATGGGTACAGGAAAGTAGATGGTGAATTTGAAAATAATGATGTGAAATGCCAGAAAAATCACAAGAGAAATACCTGGTTTTGTTTGTTTTTGGTACCACGGATTGAACCCAGAGGTGCTTAACCACATCCCCAGCCCTTTTGATTTTTTATTTTGAGGCAGGGTCTTACTAAGTTGCTCAGGGCCTCGCTAAGTTGCTGAGGCTGGCTTTGAACTCATGATCCTACTACCTCAGCCTCCTAAGGTGCTGGGATTGCAGGCAGGTACCACTGCACCTAGCATAAGAGAAATACCTGAATTTGTTAGGAGGACTTAGAAGATTCCTGCTCTACCACAGATGTGGATTGCAAAAAGATAAATAAATTTTAAAAATTTTTAAAAAATAAAAAAATCACTTATAAATATATAAAACCTACTTATCAAAACACATAGTATTACAGAATGCATAATGGCAAGAGCATGTGTTTGACCCACCAGATATTAAAAGTAGCAAATCACACAAGACAGTAGAGAAAATAGGAGGCATGCCATTTTGTGCTCACAGGATGTATGAATGAGAATATGTGCTTCTGCATGCAAACCACAACCTGCAGAAGAAACTATAAGACCTGGAGCCTCGGCTCAGCAGTAGAGCACTTGCCCAGAATGCACAGGGCCTGGGTTCCATCCCCAGCACCACAAAGAAAGGACAGAAGGAAACTCTAACGACTTCATTCCAGCACTGCAGATCTGGTCCTAAAGGCTAGCGTACTCCCTGATTTTCATGGACGACATCTTGTGGGACGGGCATTGAGTGATGTGAGGGTGGCAGAGAGAGACGTGACTCCTTGTGGTATCTCTCAGCAATGCTCTGCTTTACCACTTTGAGATTTCTGTGGAGAAGGTAAACATTTGGGATATGATCAGACTAAAAAATTATGTGTTGCTTATTTGAAATTCACATTTAATGGGACATTTTTATCTTCTTTAGCAACCCTACTTAGCAAGGTGTAGATTCTCCCATTCCAACTTCCTGTAAACTGTGCATTTCAGTAGTTGTTAGTCATTGAGCAATATACATTAAAGTAACAATAGCTAATAACTATTGCAGATCTACGGTGTCAGGCACTGTACTAAGTGGTTTAGAAGGATATTTCAAATCTTCTTCCCAAGAGCACTTCAAGGCAGGTGTTATTATTATCCCTGTTTTTAAAATAAAGAAATTGAGGCTCAGAGAGGCTTATTAACTTGCTTGGGGTCACCCAGATGGCTGATGGGAGAGCCAGGGTTTGAACATTGGCATCATGACTCTGAAGCCCAGGCGCTTGTCACCTCACAAGACATGGCTACAGAACTAGGCAAGGGCTACATACATCAAGTCCCTGAAGAAAAAGAGTGACAGACCACAGGATGTCATGGGAACAGACCCCAAGTAGGCTCTGAAGGAGCTGTTGAAGTTAGACCAGGTACTTTGGTTTAAGTAAAATGTGCCCCTAAACCTAGACAGATGCACCCCACGCCAGCACTCACGACTCGGTCAGAAGAGCAATGAGTGGGTTTGCCCCCATGACAGTCTCAATCAGGGGCCCTTGTGCAGTGAGCCACCTGCACAGTCACACACGTACTATGTGTGACCAGGGCTGAAGCAAGGGTGCAAGTGGGCGCTTAGAGAACAACCAAAAGCCTCTCTCTAAGGCAGGTTTGCCTTGGGTAGGTGGAATTCCGAAGTCAGTTTTGGAAGACAGGATGGGGAGAGATTGCTGAAGGCCTGGCATGACAACAAGAAAGGCTTGAGCGGATCCGGGAGGTCACATGACAACATGACAACGTGACAATGTGACACTGACAAGTTCTGAGTGGGAAAATGATCCTAGAAAGTCTGTGTCAGAAGCTTCAGCACACGGAGGTCTTTGCTCCATCAAGCAGGAGAGCAGGTGGAGGGAGAATAGGGGCACGGCAAGGTGACAGCACCCATTCAAAGAGGTGACAAAAAGAAATTCTATGGCTCAGAAAAGAGCACAAGGCGTGGGGTCAGAAAGACTGAGGAGGAAATGGAGCGAGCGGATGAACTCCCTCCACTTGGCATCTCCCCGCACAAGGTCCTGAAGGAGGAGTTGACCTGCTGCAGGACACTTCTTTTTCCCGGGGAGTGACCAGACTGGCACAGAAGGACAGCAAGGAGGCACAGCACAGCTGAGTTTCAGCGAGGGTTCTGGTTATACTTCTCAGGCAAGTACAGAGGACAGAATGGAGAGGGACCAAAAAAAAGTTGCTTAATCTGAAGCGTTTGTAGTTGATACTCAAAGGATGCTGATAAACAAGAATGTCAACAAAGTGAGTTGAGAGAGGCCCGGCCTCCTGAGGGCCACACGGTACAGGAACGAAGCTATGTCTGGCTCCAAAGTTCATGTCCAGTTATCATTGAATAAGAACCAGGCATGAAATCCACTTAAGGACAAAGAGTTGAAAACCCAGGGAGTAGAAATCCAGGCCCGAATGAACTGCCAAGGACTGAGCAATTGACTGAAAGGGAGGAACGAGAACAAGATGAGAGTCGGAGAGGCTCCACGCAGGGGAAAGCCCTGCATTTTGGTTCCAAAAATCCACTGCAGACGCCTGGCTTGGCCGGAGCACTGAGCCCAAGTTCCTGCAGCCATGGCCACCCACTCCCTGCGCAGCCAGGAAGAAGCCTGGCCACCCAGTCATCCTGTGCAGCTCAGTCCAGGCAGGCCACAGCTGCAGGGTTGAGCTCGGGTTGGGCGATGCCTTTTGAGCACAGCGGATAACTGAGATGGACCCTCAAGGAAAGGACCAGGAGATCAGGCTGGGGGACTCTGGGGATATTTAAGTTCAGAAACAAGAAGCGTGGGGGAGTTTTTGTTGTTGTTTTTAATTTTTCCTTTTCACTTCTTAGGCAGAATTTGGACTGAAAAGAGAGGCCTTTTGGTTCAATCTCAGCAGCTCACCAAGCCATTAGCTCACTCTTTCCCCCTCCTCCCAATCCACTCCGCGTCCCCCACCATGTTGCCCTTAGACTGGATCTCATCACAGTGAATTAGGGAAAGACCAACCAGCTTTGGGAATAGCTTCCAGTTTTGATAACCTAGGATTTGGGGCATACCTTGATCAAAACCGGCAACTAAAAAGAGAGAATGGGACTAGATGTTTAGCTCAGTGGTGGTGCACTTGCCAGTCAGTGGGTAAGGGCCTGGGTTCAATTCCTGGCACCACGAAAAGAGAAAGGAGGGAGGGGGATTGTGTTCAACAAGCTGAGCCAAACTTGAGTTAGGAAGTTCTAAATTTTCAAAAAACAAGAAAATTCTAATTATTCACGGGATGAGAGGAACTCACAATATCTCCCTTTGACTGACAAATAATTAGTGCCCTCACTCAGTTGTACCTTTACAGGGTGACTTTCTACCTAAAAATAACATTACCTCCAACTACTCAGGGATAGACTTATCGACTGCAGCCCGATAAGTGATCCTGGGAGTTAAATGTTCACTTTTGCAAGCTTTGAGACTAGGGAGCTAAAAAATTGACCAGCGTTCCAGTAATAAATGGTGGCTTAGGAACATAAGCAAAAGTGACAAAAAGATTAAAGTAGTTTCGATCTGGTAGTCATCTGCTCTACACTTTCTGTGCTTTGCCCAAATAAGCATTACCATAGCTCCAGGCACAGATGTCAAGGACGAGGAGAGGGGACCCAGCGGCTCCAGAGGCTGAGGCAGGAGGATTGAGAGTTCAAAGGCAGCCTCAGCAAAAAGTTAAGACGCTAAGCAACTCAGTGAGACCCTGTCTCTAAATAAAATAGGGCTGGGGATGTGGCTTAGTGGTGGAGTGACCCTGAGTTCAGTCCCTGGTACCAAAAACAAAAAAAAAAAAAAAAAGGAGCAGGGACACAGAGCATATTTGCAGCATCTGTGAAGGATGTCATAGCCCTGGTGACAACACAGCAAGAAGATGGAGGCTTTCGAACATATGATGAATAAGCCGAGTATTCAGAGCCCAAATCAATAAAAACAAACATGAAGAGAACAGAAGGGAAGAGATGGAAAAGAGAACATGAAGCCACCATACAATCCTGCTGATGTATTTGAAGGGAGATCATGATGTGAATAGAACGGGAAGTGTTAAAAAAAAAAAGAAAGAAAGAAAGAAAAAAGAAAAAGGAAGGCTGATTTTGTAAAATGTCTGTCTGTCTGTCTCTTTCTTGCCCTCCACTCTGTACTCGGCTCCCCCCAGCCCTTCTGATAGGGCTCAGGAAATGATTTCTGATCTGGGTGGTATTCTGAATGCTGCTCCGTCTGTGTTGGGTTTTACCGGCGGGGCTCGAGGCGAGTCTGCAGACAGTTGTCATTGCTCCAGGAAACAATAAGGATAAAACAGGAACCAGTCAGTGAAACATCAGTCTCTACAGAGCGGGGCTGGGAGTGACATCTCCTGCAGCCCGTGGACTCTGTTTCGTTTCTGTTCTTTAGGCTTGACGTGCTCGGGCTGTCATTGTAATAAGAAAGGTACAGGAATATGCAAAACAGGAGCATCTACGACATAACTTTTTCAAACTAGATTCAGGGTAAGTCCCTAATGTTTCAAGGAGAAAGAGAAAGAATTTGGAAAATGCGTTGTGGAGAAAGTTGACGATGGGAGAAAACAGTGGCATTAAGAGAAAAGAAGGGGCGGGAGGAGCAGCAGCTTCTAGGTTCACGACCTGACATTGGTTCCCATTTGTGCAATTGCCTTAAAGCCCTTGATTGCTTGGTCCAAGGTCAACCAGGTTTATTACAGTCTTTGCCCCTTTGACCAAGAAGTAATGGGCTTGAAGTATGCGGGTACGAGTCGCTGCTGTCAATTCTTCAGCTGAAGGGCAGCCGCTCAGGAAGGTTCAAGGGGCCTAAGCCTGTTAGCAATTATCCTGAACTGGCACCAGGGTTTTGTCATTCTAGTGTCAACAGAGGCAGAGTGGCAGAGTAAAGACAGCACACAGCCTGAGGAGCAGACAGTCATGGACTCTTCATCTCTCACTCTGTTTCCCACCTATAAAATGGGAATGGTGATGATAATAATAATAAATGTGGCAGGGGGTACCCGTTTGTGAAGCCCCCAGCATGTGACCGGCCTTACCGAGGAGTGTAACTTATTCTGCAGGTTCGTGTTTGCAGATGTTGGCGGGGCTTGGGCGACATGTTCCTCCCGCGCTGTCCTGGTGCTTCCTGTTTAAGGTCATCAATCTGGGGACTGAGCTTGGGGTGGATGGCAGTGCCTGGAAGCAGGTCAGGGTGCTGCTCCTCACCCTCCCCTCCCCTGTTTCCCCTTGGCGCCATCTTCTCTCCCCTCCCTGGGCTGCCTGGTCACACGGGTGGCACCTTTGGATAACGCCGGGGTGCTGTAGCCAGCAGAGAGAAAGCTAGTCAGAGAAAGCTAGTCCTTGCCCAGGAAAAGCAGGGGGACGTGGGGGCTTGAAGGCTGAAAAGGAGCATCGGCTTGGTGGATTTAACACGCTTTAAAACGGTTTTGGAATCTGGTTTTTCTCTATGAGAGAAATGTTGGTAGGTTACTGAAATGCAAAAACTGCTTCAGAGGAAGAGACACCAAGCAGCCAGACGCCAGGCTTGGCCAGGCATTCTGCACCCCCTGCCTGCAACACCATGGGGTGAGCATTGCCCTCCGAAGTCCTGGAGAGGAAACTGGGGCACAGCAAAGTCAGGGTTCCACGGCTACCAAATAGGCAGCATGACCTGAGGTTTGAAGCCAGGTCTGCCTGACACCCAGGGCCTGTGAGCCTTTCGCCCTGGGGCAGCCTCACTGCGCACAGTGGTATGTTAGGAAAAAGAGGGGGATTTGAGTGCCATGCATTTTTTTAAGATGTTTTTCTTACAAAAAAGTTTGAGGACAAATGAGATTTTACATGATAAGCCTTGAAGTTCAATTATATAAGCCAGACTGGAGTGAATTAAAGAAGGGTAAAGGCAATAAATAGGCCATAGAAGGAAAAGAAGGTGACTGAGGCTTTGTCTCTGTTATCACTCAAGTTACAAGGCAGACAGGAGAGGGGACCTGCAGGGCACAGTCTTCTGACTTGTCTCCTCTTCTACTTCTCTCCCCTTCTTATCCTCTCTCCCCATCAAACTACTCCCCACCCCCCCACCCACCCCCCAAAAAAAAAACTATAAGCAAGAAAAAAGGAGCTAATTAAAAACAAAAAAGTCATCCTTGAGACCAATGAAATCTCCATAATCCACAGTGACAGGCAGGGACCTGAGAACAGCAATTTGATTAAACAAGGATATAAGGGATTTAGAGAGACTCTCTAATAGTGTGAAGTTTGTCTATAAGTCTGAAAAATATATTTATTTGGCTTTCAAACCTGAAAATCAGGTGTCTTCTAACTGGGGAGATGGTCCCCATTTGGAGCCCAGGAAGAGATCTCAAGTTAAAAACCAAAGAGTTCAGAGGAACTGGGGAATCCCAGAACCAACTGAATCGCTAAAAACTTGGCCAAGGGTGTGTAGTAAGAGTTCAGGGCAGGTGAAGCCACCCTGGCCCAGGTGACATGGGCTGAGCCTCATTCCCTTCCAGACAGGGTGCCAGGGAGAGCAACACTCCCCTGCACATGGCTCAGAACCTCGCTCAAAACCCCACTGCCCGTTAGACGCCTGTCATCTGAGACAGCTCTGTCGGCGGCTCTCTGCAGAAGAGAAGCAGCATGAGAGGATGAATTGTTATTTGGGGAACACACCTGCGCACAGGACAGGAAAGGATGGGAGACGGGGAGCACCCTGGTGGCTTCTATTCATAAGCCACTTCCTCACGGTCTCCAAGACTGGCACCAGCAGACTAGCACTAATGACTTATTGTTCTCAGACATGCTGCAGAGGCCCCATCTAGTTCCATTTGTCCACCCCTGCCGCTCATGATGGGAGATTTGTGCTTTCCTGGGGCTTAGGAGGGGGAAAATAATGAGTCACCTGAGGACAAGAGAAAAAAAAAGAATGTCCTGTATGCAAAAAAAAAAAAAAAAAAAAATCACTTATGATAGGCTTTTAGAATGGACGAGAATCTCAGCCAAATAGCCAGAAATGGTTTGGTGGGGTTTGTTTGGCTCATCTTTGCTTACTTTGATTGCAATAAAATCAGAGATATTTACATTCCCTAGAGAGAGCACCTGTCCTATTGAAAAGGCTGTCTTATTCTCCTGGGATCCTGAAACAAAAGAAATGGCCCTGAGTCTCTAATGTGGGAGGTCCAGAGAAGCAAAGGTTGCAAATCTCCTAAAGCAGAGGACTTTGATGGCTACCCCAAGTCCATGGCCACTGCAGGCTGATCTGCTAAAAGTCAAGGGGGAGGACCCAGGTGGCCCCACAGGAGCTAGTTATAGTTGCTGCCATCCCAACTCCACTCCACCCTCTGCACCCGGCCTAAGATCAGAGTCTCCAGAGGAAACTGAATCAAACCTCACTCATAAAGGATTTGTGGGTCTTTATTTTAAAGACTGCAGAAGATGAGTTAAAGGTTAATTCAAGAGCAGGCGGAGTAAAGAAATATGTAAGCCTTGTTAGACATTCAGCGAGAAGGTTAACATTTCCGACATGGCCGGCTGATCAGGAGAGATCCTGCAAACAGGCTCTGCTGGTATAGAATGAAACAAAAAATGTTATTTGAGAGCCCCAAATGTGGAAAGGCCAGTTCTCATTCCCTTGGCCAGGCCGGGTTTTTCTTCCCCCACCCCCTCACTTCTCCAGAATAGATTGGTCTGGGTCTCTAGAAGAATATTTAAGCAGTGGCTGGTGGGTGAACTGTGAAGTAGGTGTCTATCCTGTGCTTAAGATTTTTCAAGAAGGGCCATCTGTAACCTTTGTTTCCTGTCCCTACGTCCAATTCCCACTAAGGAAGGCCCCAAACACAGCTGTAAGGTTCAGAGAAAAGAAAACCACACAATAGGGGTTTCAACACAGGATCATTAACCCAGAGTCAAAAGCAGAGTGAGGGACTCGCTTGTCACCCTGAGATAAATACAGACTACCACACCAGGATGCTCAGAAGGAATTTAAGCTTCAGAAAATGTGTGGGAGAAAATGACTTCTAATTCTCTTCCAACTAAGCAATTCTCTGTTTTATAGGTGCTAGACTCTGAAATGTTAATGTTTATGTGCCTTAAAACTCACAAGGGACAATGAGGACAATCCCTAAACCCATCTAGATAAAGATTGTAGGGCCTCAGAAGATGCAAAGGAAAGTTAGAAGCAGCAATCAGCGGTTTGGGGGTGCACCATTGCCCTCTATTGGATTAAAGAAATCAGACTTCTTAGGAGGGATGTGTGTTTCATTATCTCTGGCAGGATTTGCTGAGAAGTCGGGCACCTCTGAGTGGGAACTTAATTGATCCTTGTAAGTAGGTCCTCCTGTTTGCTGTCCCTTCCCTGAGGAAGTTGACTGTAGTTATAACCCTAATGACAGGCCATTTGTCATGCTTTCGTTTGCTCAACTAGGCACTGGGTGGAAGTTGTAGGGAGTCTGCCAATGAAGGGCAGGAACTACCATCCACCAGAGTCCTGTGTGTCAGGGCCTATGCATTCATGCCAACAACCCCACAGTGTAAGCGGCTGCTCCCGCTTCGTGGACATGACAGCACACCCCAGGAAGCAAGTGGCACATTTGAGATTCGAATCCAGGTCCGTCTGCTCCTAAGCTCACGCTGTCCTCTAAGCTACAAGCCTTCCCTCTGGAAGTTTGTAAACTACTAGGGGAGACAGGGTACAGATAAAAACATGGGCATCAAAAATGGGCAAACTCTAGCCAGGAGGCCAGATCCAGTCCATCGCATATTATTATCCTTGAGCTAGGATGGTTTTTACATTTTTAAATGGTTGGGGAAGTGGGCAGATCAAAAGAATAATAGTACTTTGCGACCTGTAAAAATTATATAGAAGTTCAAATTTCAGTGTCTACAAGTAAAGTTTTATTGGAACAAGGTTACACCCATTCATTTACCACCAAACTGGCCTTTTGGCTACAACAACACAGTTGAATATTGATGACAGAGACGGTACAGCGCAGGAAGTCAGGAAGATTTACTCTCTGACCCCTTACAGAAAAGTCTTTCCAATCCCTGGTCTATACTCCAAAGTGGAATGTTCTATCTCAATAGTTTTTAAAGTGCTTTGGGAATTGAGAAGAGGGAAAACTAATGTTTATTTGTCCCCCAGTATGGGGATCTAGAGACGATATACAGGTGTGCTCTAAGATTCAATGCCTGAAAACCCAGATTTTAAAACAGATCAATTAAAAGGCAGTAATTTGCATAACAAATTTCCCTTTCCATTTGATAAGGGAATTCACCACAGGGTTCCTTTGTAGAGTGAGTCTTCATAATACATGCTAATATGATTCCATTTACAAATACTCTATTCATAAGAACTTTTCAAGAACATTCTATTGTGTACAGTGGGGCTTAGCTATAATTGTTTTGCTTTTGTTCCCTGGCAGTGTAAGGTTTCCTATTTCTGAAAAGTAATTGAGCTGGTCTTGTCTGTCAGTTCTGAGGGGGAGGAATTGCTGTCCCTAACCGTCTCCAAGAGGGGCTTTGCCAGACCCACAGAAGGATGGGGGCTCCCGCGGATGCACTGCACATCTGCACAGTCCCACCTCCTTGGGAGGCCCGGCAGGAGGACGGCTTGAGCCCAGGAGTTCGGGGCCAGCCTGGGTGACGCAGTGAGACCCTGTCTCAAAGTAAACAGGAAAAGACTGTTCTAAGTGTCTGTATTATATGACATTAGATAGCTGGTATAATTTTACTTTTTTTCCTAAACTCCTCTTGGTAGTTGCAGCCAAATTTCTAAAATGAAAAGTCTTCACTGTTCCCTTCACTTCATACCCAAGATAAACTAATGAAAAGTACATTTGTGGCTAATGTCCTGATAAATATGCAACCAGCAATACTTATAAAAAGCAATCTCTCTCTCTCTTTATAAAATTGCAAGACAGTATGTTATCTGAATCACAACATAAACCGGGGCAAGTATTCAAATTAGAGATCTCCCCAGCAAAATAGGAAGTGGTATTGCTGATTCAGTTTAGGACCCGGCTCCCTCTTCCACTGGGTCCTAAGCCTGAATCTTCCCCTAGCTTTGTGGCGTTATGCAATTGCTCTTTTTAACAGATACATAAAATGGAAACCATGGCTATTCATAGGCAACTTAGGAGGAGCTGACATTGTTCAAGAAGTTTATTGCCTGGTTCCATTTTGATGGTGACTATGTTTCTGAACAAATCCACTTAAATCTGCTTTTTAAGTGGAGGTTATTTTAAAGAGCTGTCTTAGGCCTTTTGTTTCTGTCCTCCATGGTGACTGTATTTTAGAATTTCACAAGCATTCCTGGTGTATAGCCTGATTATTTTTTCAGGGTTTCGTTGTTTTGTTTTTAGTGGTAAAAGAAGCTTATGTAGAAATGCAAGGGCAGAGAAAATCGTGTCAGGGCAGTCCTGTGTGGCCTTGCCCTGTGGTGAAGCAGGTCTGTGTCACAGAGCTGCTAATGGAAAATGTGCAAGAGAGTCGCAGGGGGCTGGGGAGCAGCAGAGATGGCATTAGGGCCCCACAAATGGCATCATCAAGGGGGCTGGTGTGGGAGGAGGCTGCTGGAAGTGACTTGGCTGCCCCTGGAGGCTGCAGCTCCTCGCACTGTATGGCAGGTGACATTTCAGCCATTTCTAAAGCCCACAGAATCCATCTGTGAGGTTCTCCAAAAAGGGGTCTCTCTCCATCTCCCCCATAGGTCAGAAGCACTGAAATTACAGACAGCAGCAAGAAGGTTCCATTGCATTCTTGAATTCAGAGTGTCATCTGTTGTGTTCTCTCTCTCTCTCTCTCTCTCTCTCTCTCTCTCTCTCTCTTTCTCTCTCTGTGTGTGAATTGCTGCTACCCAGTTTTTAATCTCCCTCATACATATTTTTTTCCTCAAATGCAATATGTAGTGGTGCCAGGTACAACTTATAAAACAAATCAATGCATACCGAATAAACTATATTAGTTTTCTTTTTCCCTGGTGATAATTTTAAAACTTTTCAGAATTAACACTAATGGACATAGAGGAGTGGGGATATAAAGGTCCATGCCTTTTAATGATCAAAGGGAAGACTAGCCTCTGGGGGTGGCATCACTTACCATTCTCTACTTCAAAGAAGGAGTTCGTGTAGCCCTGTGATTCCAGTGAAAACCAGCACACACCTCAGCCCACCGCTGAATGTCTCCCTCCCACCACACAGCAACTGAGCAGATCTCATTTCACAAATGGAAATGGGAGCAGATACATTTTTTTGCAAAGTGATTCCATGAAGAGTGGGCTTTTTTAATTGGGTTTTCGGAGCCAGGATTAATATTACAGGCTGGGGAGGGCTGATGTGCGCGCACGCTGGCTTTGCCACACTGCCTGCCTCCCGGGGAGGGCAGAGAGAAGTGGCATATTCAGAGACAATTTCACTTCTGCCTTGCCCTTTCTCCCCCTAGTGACTTCCCAGCCAGCCTGGACCAAGCGCCCAGGTCTGTACTGAGTTATGTGTAATGGCAGAGAGATCTTCCCAAGCTCAAGGTCACACCTAGAGCATGCTTTGGATATTTCTGGTTTGGGTTGTTTTTTTTTTTTTTTTTTCTCTCTAATTTATGTGACTTTCTGATATGGTCAGCATTTGCCCTCCCCTTGTCTCCATTCTGCTTATTAAGGTAAATTTGCCTGGAAATGGGGTCGTGGTTTTCAGGCCCATTCACCTGACACTTGATCTCTTGAGGTGACCAGTGTCTACTGCGCATTCTATGAGGGTGACCCACAGAAGCCATATCCCCTGCAAACCAGAGGCAAGGCCTTAATTAGGAGAAGCTCTGCATGTTAACCTAATGGGGTGAATCAAATCAGCAAAGACATTTAGTTTTAACAAAGGAGGGCAGACTTCTCCTTCCTAAGGAGTAGGTTAACGAGGTCACAAAAATGTTAATTTGTTTTAAATGGACAGATCTTGAAGAAGCTGTACGAAAAGTGTATTTGCCTTGTTGTTTGGGAGTAAGTTTTAACTGATGAAAAAGCTCAGAGAGCCATCCATGACATTTTATTTGGCTTCTGAGCTATTTTTCACTTCATATCTACCTTTGGACTGGTAATATTTGCCATTAAATTACCTTTGGAAAACCAAGCAAATATGGAAGTTGAGAGACACAAGCCCTCGCTATCATCCTGTCCCAGTCAGCTCTAATCCTCTGAGCTCTGCTCGGCACCCTGCCACCTGCTGCCACCTTCCTTATTTGCCCAAATCTCGTCTGCTGGGGCAGAAATTCCCACTGAGAGGACGATTGTGGCCCCAGCTTCCTGATCACTGAAAGTCCACTAGGTTTTAGGGTTACTTATTAACTCACTTAAAGGGTTTGAGACTTAGAGAATTTTTGAATAACATAAATGCCAGACCATAGCTTTCCAGATTCTGCCCTGACAGTAAGCGGTCTTAGCAGAGAATCAAAGGATTTGATAGTCCTGGAGACTCAGTGCCACATTTCAGGGAGAAAAGTTTATAGGATATGGAACACATCAGAAGAAACTTGTGCTACTTCTAACCTGGTTGCCTTGCCTGGGGAAAGATTTATTCCATAAAATTATTTTAAAATACCAATACCCCTAAACTTTATTTGCATAATACTCTGCATGTAGTATTTCATTTCGTCTCATAATTTTATTCATTGAATATTATGATCTCCATTTTACAGATGAGGAAACTGAGGCTTTCCCAAGATCAAATGACTATTTACTTTCCCAAGATCAAATGACTATTTACCAACAAAACTAGAATTCTACCCTGCTCTCTCTCTCTATGATATCCCCACAGTTCCTAAAAAAAAAAAAATTTCATGTTCAATGTAATATGTCAATTAATTCAATAATCTTTACACAGGTCTCATGCATTACAAGGAGGGACCAGAATTCTAACTCATTTCACAAATATGAAAATCAAAATTTCCAAAATGTTCTTGGTTTAGGCTATAATAATAAATTAAGTAATCTGATCAACCAAGTCTCTCATCTTGAAAACCAAAATGCTTCCAAGTCTCTAAAACCATGCAGAAGAACGCTGAGCTCCCCACTGGCCGTGCGGTCTAATTCTCTTAAATGATTCAGATGTAAAAGAGAAAATGGCATCTGTCTAATTAACACTGCCTGGTTAAATATAGCTGCCAAGGGACAGCCTCGGGACAGTGTTTACAGAATAGTCTCCCCAGCCCCTTGGGCCTCAAGTTCCAGTTGATAGCAAACCTTCTGTCCTTATCAACTGGAAACAGAGATGTCCCCAGAAGGGGTGACAGGCCAGGAAAGGCAAAGGGAGATGAAAGGAGAGGGGAAAGCTGTCTTTGGCTTGCATTTCCTGTGCTCCTGGCGTCTGCAGATTCAGAGAACGATCCCGGGAACCAGATCTGGAAGGATCCAGCAGCTCTCGCTGCAAACACAAGCCCTGGCGTCTGCCTGAGTCTGGCTCTCGGGCCTGCGGACATTCACTGGGTCACTCCCCTACCCACTGCTGAGACTGCCAGGCGGTGCCATCTGCTCTGTGGCCCTTCCCCTGGTGGAAAGGCACAATGACCACCTTATTTCTCTTCCAGTGTCACGTCACAACATGGAAGCTGTCGCCAAGTTTGATTTCATGGCCTCTGGTGAGGATGAACTGAGCTTTCACACTGGAGACGTTCTGAAGGTAGGAGATATGGGGCCCCAGGGGAGTGAGCGGGAGTTGAGGTCCCCCAAGTTCTGCCACTGAAGTCATCTAACAATCCATGTCTTTGTCTCTGAAGAACCACTCAGTTTCCTTTTAAGAAAAGAAGTTCGTCTCCATCCAGGCCAGAAGAGAGCATAGGTCACCGTCTTGTCCTGAGACACTTATGGTCTGCAAGGGGAAACACACCATCCCCAGGACTGTCCCGGATGCTCTCTGCTCAGTGCTCAGGGAGCACAGGGGAGGGAAGAGGTGATTCCACCCTGAAAGGTAGGGGTTGTAGAAATGGGGCAGAGTGAGGGTCAGGAGTGCAGCGAGCACAGTGGGGCCTTTTGCTGAGGCTCAGAGCTGTGCTGAAGGCAGCAGCATCCAGGTTCATGGTTGGAGCTTAGGAGAAGAGTGCAGGTGAGATGGCCAGGAAGAGGCAGCTGGACCAGACATGGCTCAACAAAAACCATGCACACACAGCCACTCAGAGCCTCCTGAAAACTTGTCTTCAGCCCGTACTTGAGTTGTAGTGGCCACTTGCTGAACTGAAGTGGCCTTGGACTTCTCCCATGTTGCAGGCACACACTTATGGACTCTGAGAGTTAGCCCTTGTTTTTTTTTTTTTTTTTTTTACAAAAGAATACAAAACCCTTCCGGAGGCTGTTTGTTAAGTCCCTGATGCCAAAGGCTTCCTTTCTGGCCTCAGCACAATTGAAGAGGCTGCGCCTGTTCTCAGCAGCCCAGATGGGCTTTTTGAGATGCCCGGTGGCACTAGAGTCACCGCTGTCTCACCACAGAGAATTTTGTGCTATACAAAGAGCTTTGTCACGTGTGTCTTGGAAAGTATCCGTGGAGGACAAGCCACGTGGAATGAGTTTGTTAGGAACTTTAATGCTTCCAGTACAAAGCCTTCCCACGGCTCTCAACTCGAAAGGCCTAGCCACGTGGTGCCAGTGCAGTGCTCAGTGTTGAAGCTACAAGCTCAGAATACCAAGGAGGCCACTGACCCAGGAAAGGGCGGCTTTCACTTTGGGTCCCTAATGAGGTCCTTGAGGACTTGCCGTGTGGTGAGAAGTCCCTCCCTTCTCTGTGGAACATTGGGACCATGTGATCCTCAACGCACTGGAGCAACCCCGGCTCAGAGGAGGCCAGGGAGGCCACTGCCCTCATCTTGCATTGCTAACAGAACCCTAGATATTGCTCAGGTTTTCCTCGTTTCCCAGAAAAGTGATAGGGAGGAGGAGCCAAAACCCCGACCCTTTCCTCATTTCTGCTTCCCAGTCCAGCTCCTGGTTTCTTTTCTCTGCCTGTGGCATTATGGGCAGAATTCTCTACCTGGGCAGCCTCTTTCTTCTTTCCTCAACATTCTGGAATCTGCCTCTCACCTGTGAACACCCTCTTAAAGTCCACCTGTGACCTCCTTGAAATGTAACAACCCCCCTCATCATCTGGAGAACGGGGCTCAGCTAACCGCCGCTCTCCTGGGCCCCCTCCCCTCCTGGGGAGACACCCCCTCTTTTCTCCCTCCCTCCCTTCTTGAACCCTGCTACAGGTCTCATTTTGAGGTGTTCCTTGTCCTCTCTCTAACTGGAGATAGCAGCTTCCTGGATGTACTGCCCTCGGCGTTCTGATTTTCCCTCTTGTTCCGAGCCACCTCGTCCATTTCTCTGGCTCACTCTCACCTCTGTGCCAAAGACCCGCCAGTCTGTACTCTGGCTCCTGTGCAGACTCTCCCAGACCCACATTTCCAGTTGTCAGTGGATGTTGCCACACAGACTCCACACTCACCAGAAGCTCGCACCCACCTCACCCCCCTGCCACCCAATCCGCTTCCCCATCCACGTTCTGAGTGCCAGCAGAGACTGGTAACCATACCAGCAGCCTCAGCGGTCATCTAAATCGCCCTTGCCAATCCTGGCAATCAGTAGACAATATCCCCTGATCTCCTGTTGAGGGTCAGGACCTGGCCAGGTGGTGTGCAGGCATTATTTCATAACTCAGTAAACCTGTGAGGTAGGACTAATTTTTCCTCCATTTCACAGTGTGAAACGGAAACTGAAGGTTTAGATCATGTGTCCAAGTTCACACGGGTAGACTGACGAGCTGGGTGGAGCTCTGTCCAACCCCTAGACACTCACACTGCTCTGAATATTTTTCATGATGATCTCTCTCCAGTGAGCCCCTCCCTTACTAGAAAGGTGTGGGGTGCAGTAGAAAGGAGCACAGACTTTGCAGCCAGCCAGATGTGGGTTCAACTCCCAGCTCACTACTATGTGGAGGCCTAGCTACCCTGCAGGGTCCTGGCCCAAAGCAAATGCCCAGCAACCGGTTGCCATATTATCAGTAGACACATTTCTGCTGTCTCTGCCTGTTCATTCACAGTGTCACCAGGGCCCCCTTACTGACCTCATTGCCTGCTGTCCTGTCTCTTCTTTCTACAAACTAGTCCCAGAAGGACTGTTCTAGAAGACAAATCAGATCATATCATTTCCTTGCTCGAAAGCATTCAGTGGTTCCCCATTACCAATTGATTGAAATCTAAACCATCTGGCCCCAGCACACTGTCAGCTCTCATTACACTCACATGCAGGTGCGCATGCGCGGACGTGAGTGCGTGTTCGCGTGCACACACATACCCCGCTGTGTACATAAAGCCTCCAGGTTCCACTGCAGTACACACCCCGCCCCATCTTGGGCTCTCCCCCGTACTCTGTGTGTCCTTTTCCTGCCCACGCATGTTGACCCCTCTGCCCTCACTGATCCTCCCCTTTTCTGACTGCCCCAGCAGTCAATTGCTTCCTCTTGGGCCCCTGCCCAGCATGTCACCCATGCTCATCTTGAGGCACCGTGCTCCATTTCTCACTGCTGCTTGTCCCCAGGGTTCCCAGTTGCCCATTTGTGTTGGCTACTCCACTCCCCAAAGCTCTGTAAGAGCCGGGGTCACATCTGCCTCTGACGCTCAACAGTAGAAAGTTAGTCCTTGCTAACCTTGAATGAATGGAGGTGGGTCCCTGCACTGCGGGCTCCCTGGGAGCAGCACCATGTCAGGTTCGTCTTTGTGTCTTCCCAGCATCTAACATAAGCCACTGCTCCAAAGAGATTCCCAGCGCATGCTTCTTGAATTGTTGAATTTCATTTCTGTGTGTCATTTGGAATTCCATCCGAAAGCCAGCCCCACTCCCTCTTTTCAAAGTCTGCCCGTTGCAGCTGTAGTGGTCAAGAGAAAAATGCAGAGTTGGTGACTGAGTTCACAAAACGTCTGAACGATGGCCATGAGTGCCCAAGTCATTGCTCCTTGGGTACCACCGCAGTGTCAGCTCCTCCCATCCCGAGATGGGAAACACACCCAGGGATCCTCACAATCATTTGCAAAGCCAAGCTCTTGACAGCCCCGGCAGTTCACTTTGGGGTGCCTTTGTCTCTTGTTTAGCCTCCAGTGCTAAAGACTAAACAGCTTTTCATTAGGAAGTTCCAAAAAAAGTGTCTGACTAGTGCATCAACCACTCTCTCCAGACTGAGTTCCCCAGAGTGACGGCCTAGGTTCACTCACCTCTGTATTCCTGTATTCCTACCTGCAAACAGCAGGTGCTTACTAGATGCTGATCTGCACAGGATGGTAAACAAGATGGTGGACAAGGAACCCTGCCAAATGACTCCATCTCTGTTCTCCTCAGGGAGAAACATTTGGAAAGCCAGGAATCACACTTTCCATGTCCATGTCACAAACCTCCACACCTGTAGCCTCACACAGCGCTAGACTCACATCGGAATCTGTCACTGGAATTTTCTAGGAGCTTTAAAAACTGTCTCTTGACCCCATCCATTTCTACCTGCTTCTGTAATGTGTCCAACTCGACCCCATTTCTTTCTACTGAAACAGAAGCATGAAAGCACTAAGAGTTAATACTACGTAATTAACTTCCTCTATACCTCCGACTTCCGCCATGCCTCTAAGAGCTCTAATTCCATCCAATTTAAAATTTTTTTCCTGCTGTACTTTTGGTCTTTCTCTTCCCACAGCTAACTTATTCTCAGGCCATGTAACCCAGAAAATTATTCTCTTAGGGAACATTGTAAGGAGTAAGGTACAGCAATTTCAGTGTAAAACTTCATGGGTTTAGACTGAGCTCCTTGCTGGGGTTTACACGATGGGTACAGGAGATAAGGGGAACCGAATCGATGGAGAGATGAGAGGGACAGGAAGTTACAGGGCTCTGGACCCACAAAGGCAGGAGGAAGCCACCTCCCCCTCCCCCAATACTTTCCTTGCAGAAAATGAGATTTTTTAAGACCTTGCTTCTATTACACCATAAAAAGCCTGTAAATTCACCTCTCTGGAAACACAATTTCAGACAGATCTAGCACCAGGTGGTGGAGACAAATGGCCAGCATTGAGGAATAATCTTTTGGTTTCAAGAGGAGGTAGTTAGATGGGTATGAGCCATGATTACTAAAATTACAGCTGGTTTCAGGTCAGAGAACGAAGTACAAAGTATGGTTCGTACTGTGATAAGTCAATTTCCAAATGGCCTCTCTCACCTTAGCCCTGCTTGCTTTTGGATTTGACATTTGCCCCCTGGCCAAACACTTTGTTCTCTCATGATGGGAGATAGGAATTCCAAAAACATGGGTTTGGGAGCAGCGGCCCAGCGGCGAATGTTCTCTGGTCTTTGTATGGCTGTGAGGCACCACCTCTGGGGTTCCTAGCTCTTCCTTTGACCTAGATTTTCTGCTTCCCCCATCTCCCCCCTCAACACACACATACCCACACCCTTAGTGATACCAACAGTCACATTTGATGTTTGAAACTATAAAGTTTTCTGTTCTCAGCAATTCTCAAACTCAAATATGGGACACACTTTTATTTCTTCAGAACAAATGATTGCATTCAAAACATACACATATAATGCTTTAAAGAACTTATGAACCCTTGGGCGTCCTTCAGAGCTGAAGCCCTCCCTCACAAGGATATCACATTGGACAGATGGTGTTTTCATCAAGAGTCTATGCTGGGGAAGGACTTTCAGACACCAGGGCTCGCTTGATCCTCACATGGGCTCTGTGAGGTGCTGGGCAGATATTATTATCCCCGTTTTCAGATGCTGATGGACTTGCCCAGCATCATACAGCTGGCCACAGAGCCCAGCCGGGAACCAGGCCTTCTCCTTCCAACTCAGGGCCCTCTCCCCTTTCTCCACCTCAGGAGTGATACCAGAAGTAGGTCATCATTATTTCTCCAGCATGTGGCTCTCTGCAATTCTCTTCCCAGCTTTTTCTCTGGGAGAGAGAAACCCCTGGGGACCCATGACTTCAACTCCACCCCCTGCAGATGACTCTCAGGTGCCACTCTCCAGCCCCACCTCCAGCTGGGTCCCCCACACCCCGATCCCTGATCCCCAAGCTTCCCCTCTCAGTCAGTCTGAAGTCCATGCGTCCTTCCGCTCCTACTCCTGCTTTCTATTTCGGGAAAGACGTCTCCACCCACTCGGTCTCCCAATCCAGAGTCATCCCCAAATCCCCCTCTCCTTCAGCTCCCCAGAATGGTCAAAATCCAGCCCATTTTACTTCTCGATTCCTCTAAAATATGACCTCACCTCTTCTTAGTCCAGGCGCCACCGCGACTTGCCTGAAGAGTGACACTCATGTCCCCTCAGTTCCTCCCCTGACTTTATCCCGCCCCAGCTCATCCTCACCCCGATACAGAGCGCTTTCTTAGCTCTCTTTCTTACTGTTATTTCCGTGCTCAAAGGCGTTTCTTCACTCTCCATAAATTTCAAGATAAAAAATCAAATTCTTCATCATGGGTTCCCCTCCCTCCTCCCACAGCCCCCATCTGAGGGGCAGAATGCACCTCGCTTCCTCACGTCCACAGAGTGGTTCTTTGGCCACCCCACTTTGCCTGAGTGACCCATTCATTGCCTGGGCAGATGGCCTCTCCGCCAGCCATCTTTCCTACCCATCCCCTGACTTCTTCTCCATTTCAGTACCTCGATCCGCGAGGACATTTTCAGCTACAAGAAACAGAAACTAAAAATGGCTTAAACGATCAATTATTATTTCTCAAAGTCCAGAACCAGGGCGGCTCCCGGTGGTTAATTCAGTGGCTCACGGGCATCACTGAGTTTCCTTCCCGCTTCTGCTCCGCCATCCTCGTTTTGAATTATGGTGCAGGTCTGTGTCACACACCTTAGAAGCATCTCAGTGGGAGTAGCAAATATTTTTCTTTTAATGGTGACTCTTATTTTCTGAAATAACTAGAAACTTCCTAGAGTCAAGCCTGGTGAGTAATATGAGCCACCAAGGTAGGTGACAGTATGTGGGGTAACAGTCAAGAAAGGACCATGTAGTTTTGGTTTTGCTTGTGATCTGGCTTGAAAAGCAAGTCGATGATGGCATCCCAAGTATCTTGAATCCTGTCCCAGCGATTTGTGAAACACAGAATGTGAACACTATGAGGTAGTTTTCACGCTTTTCCCACTTGGAGGTTCAAGTTCTAGTCCACTTGTTTGAAGAGTTTAATTTTTTAAAGTTTCCTGGTTACTTGGAAGAGAAGACCCATCTTCGATGTAGCCATTCTTGCCTTCCCACCATCTGCCCAGATGAGGAACTGAAGGTGCGAAGACCTGGGACAATGGCCATGGAGAAAGGGATTCAGAGAGGTCCCCACGTGCTGGGTCTGGGAGGCCAGGCTATAGTGGGGCGACATGAGTAGGTGGCACAAGTGACAGAAATAACTTGGGGTCAAAGAGGAGTCATATTCCAAAGACAATCCCACTGAGTGACCCCCTCCCTGACTCAGCGACTCCTGCAGCAGCAACCTGGTTCCATGGGCTTTTTTACCTCTACATCCAAAAGGACATTCTTTGCCCAGCATCCCCTCTCTTGCTTTTTGGAGTCCTCCCTGCAGCCTCTGTGTCCTTTGTTCTCTTCCCTGTAGATCCTAAGTAACCAAGAAGAATGGTTCAAGGCGGAGCTTGGGAGCCAAGAAGGATATGTGCCCAAGAATTTTATAGACATCCAGTTTCCTGAGTAAGTATTTCCAGCCTGCTGAGATTGGCCTACCCACACACGCTCCCCTTACTTTTTCAGTCTCACTAAAATTATCCATGCATACCCAAGATACTGTCAAAAATGGTTGCCTCTGGAGATCTCCCTCCAGAACCACACAGCGGAAGGCCAGGGGTGGGAGGAAGATTTGCATTTCATTTCATTCCCTTTTGAAGTTTCCACCATGTGCATGTATCGCCTATTTTAAGTTTTTATAAAATAAGGTTATAAATTAAAAGCACCCACAATGATTGCAGCTGCAAGTTTTCAAGCATCCAAAAGGGGGCGCTGTTGGCCATCTCACTTCAAAACTGCTGCTCCGCCATTACCTTCCACCCTAACCAGCATCCCAAACAGCTCTGCCCCCAATAGGGCGGCTGTGGGGACATGCCCTGTCTTCCTTAAAGCATGCTCACCCCAGCGAGAAGAGAAGTCGGATGGAGGGGGTGGGAAATTCCCTCCAGAAAGAGGAAATGAAACACTGAGATTGGGCCCCAGTTGTCTCAAGAATTGACCACAAGGGTTAGATAGGAATCTGATCTTGTCGCAGAGCCAGTGGCTCACCCAAACAGCAAAGGTTTGTTGGCATCGATGCCTACTATGAGGTGCAGCAGCACCACCGTCAGTGATCCAGTCCTGACCACTGAACCAGCCGAATGACCTCGACTGGGCCCTTGATGCTGCCCGGTCACCTGCTAGGTGCCTCCAGCCCCTCCCCCGCCTGGCTCTCAGCCCTCGACTGGCGTGCAGGTACACTGAGAGAATGGAAGTCACCAGAAGGGAAGCTCCCTGATCTCCTCCCCTGCGCCCCTCGCCCCCCACATCCAGGGCCTCCTGCAACTGTGCTCCGACACTGCCCCCCTGCAGCTGTCCAGAAGGAACTGCCAGAGCTTCTAGCAGAAGTTCTCCCCTCTCCCACATCCATGGCCTTTCCCTCTTGGCTAGATCATTCCCTCAGCAAACACACATGCTGCCTTTTCTCCCATCTCGCCAAAAAAATAAACGAAAACAAAAACCAAAAATCTCTTGATCCCCAATCCCTTCCAGCTACCACTTCATTTCTGCAAAAGAATTGTGTTTGATATTTCCAACTGCTCACCTCCTGTTCCCTCTGGAGCCCAAGGGCACAGTGAACGGAGTAGTTTGCAATGGCTTGGACAGTGAAACCCTGACTGTTGTATCTAATGTGAGTGCGTGGGAATCTTTGGAAGTCTCAGAGGAAATCGCTTCTCAATTCCAGCTAGAGAACACATGCACCTGCCAAAGCCCTGCAACTGCCTGTTGCCCCTTCTAAATTATTTCCTTTGAGGGTGGCTGCGGCAGAGGGAGCACATCGACTCCTTCTTCCACCCCCACTGCTTCCACGTGGCAGTGACGTGGCAGTCACTTCTTCAGTCTTGCAAGGGTATGTGGCAAATTCTGGGAGATCTCCAGACCACCAGAAGAAACGCTGCCTCCAGCTCCTCGGGGCACAGCCAGCATTTCCCTGTGACCCAGTCTGAAATAAGTATAGCCCTCCTGCTACCCTGACTGCAGTGCAGATTCCCAGATTCGAGAAAGCATGGAGTGTGCCTCACTAAGGAACCCAAAGCCAGGGTATGTTGGGCATTTGTCTTAAAGGTCCATTAGCCTTCTGGGGAGAGCAATCAGAGCAGCCACCTTGAAGCCATGTGACTTTGTCCCACCTCTGGTCCCTAAGCCATTACTAACCCTCATTTTGCTTCTTTGTGGTTGAGAGTGGTTTCTGGCCTCCTGTCCTGAGGCCGTACCTACTGTTTGCCTCGCCATGTGCCCGACTTTTTCCTGCGCTGCATGCTGTGTGCAGTGACATTCCTGAGACTGCCACCCCACCTGCATTCCTGCAAAAGCAGTTTATTGCTTCTTTTCCACAGTAAAGATAATCTTCCAAGCTCAGTGCTGTGGTGCTTGTCTGCAATCCCTGCAGGGTGGGAAGCTGGGGCAGGGTGGGAAGTTCAAGGCCAGTCTCAGCAACTCGTTGAGACCCTCAACAACTTAATGAGACCCTACCTAAAAGTAAAAATTAAAAAGGGCTGGGGATGTAGCTCAGTGGTAAAGAGCCCTGGGATCAATCCCTTGTACAAAAAAAATAAAAGGAGAAAGAGAGATGATTTTTTCTACCCCGGATTTTTTTTTTTTTTTTTTTGGGGGGGGGGGGGCAAAGCAAAGGGAATTGCTTACAAAGAAATCCACAGGAGCTGACTGTGTAGACACTGTTCTCTGGGGCTGCTGCCAGACTGGGAGCTAGCCCTGGGGGCTTCATGGCAGCCTGGGTGGCCCGAGTCCCTGGCTGTATGTCCTCGACTGCTCCATGAAGCAGCCTCCAGGTCACTGAGGCCTCACCCCGGGAGTGAGTGCCCCCCGGTCTCCCGCCCCAGGGCCCACAGCAGCCCCAGCCCCATCCTCCTGTGCATCCTCTGTCCCTGCAGTTCTTTTTGATCCCTGATCCCTGCACACAGGCAGAAGCAGGCGGCTGCTTCCTGCGGTGAGTCACCCCCACACGGCCCCATTTTGGTGCAGTGGCACATTTCCATGATTCAGGTTTTCCAAGCTGGAGAGAGTCTTCTCCTGGAGGAAAGGAACAAAGAGGGTGAGTCAAGAGCAACACTCACTAGCTGTTCCTGAAAGCAGCTTACAGCCCTTGCTGGGTTTCGGAAAGCACCTGCCCCCCTGGGGCTTCCCTGCCATCCAGTGAACAGAGACCTTGTCTCCCGTCATTGTTACCCCTTCTTTGTTTCCCCTCACCGTCTTTCGTGACATCAAGATCCTCTTGCTGTCTCTCTCCTGGTAGGTGGTTTCATGAAGGACTCTCAAGACACCAGGCAGAGAACTTACTCATGGGCAAGGAAGTTGGTTTCTTCATCATCCGGGCCAGCCAGAGCTCACCAGGGGATTTCTCCATCTCTGTCAGGTACTGGCCACTCCTGACACCATCCTGACCCTTCTCAGCCGATAGCCACTCGGACTACTGAAGCCATGAGGTGACCACTCAAATGTGACCCAGTGATCAGAGGCATGCTGGTCAAGGTGGCCAGGCTTGGTGACATCTTATCAACTGTATTGTTCTCCATTTTCTTCCCAGAACCTGAGTCTCTAACTTCTTAGTGAGTTGGGGTGTGTCCAAAATTATGTCCACGTTTATCTGTCTCCCCATCTAGACCCGTGCTCCGGAAGAGCAGGATTTTGTCACTTCATCTTGGTACCCCTAACAGACTCTTTCATACTATAGATAATTGCAGAACATTTATGGAAGGAAGAAGAAGAAAAGGAAGAAAAAAAGAACTGGTACTTTACCACATCCACCTGGGTTTTAAATTTTAATTTTTTAATTTTTATTTCTTATTTTTGTACTAGGTTTAAACCCAGAGGTGCTTTACCAGTGAGTCACATCCCCAAACTGTTATATTTTTTATTTTGAGACAGGGTCTCCCCAAGTTGCTGAGGCTGGCCTCAAACTTGCAATCCTCCTGCCATTACTACTGATGTATGTCTGAAGAAGGGTCAGAGACAAGTACAAATATCAAGTCACTGCCATCGAATGCCTATGCAGGCAGCTGAGCACCCCAGCAAGGCTGCCTCAACCCCCACACCCTGCGGCAGACCTGAAAACCGAGCAGAGCCCAAGGAGGGAGGTGGGGAAGGACAGTAACTGGGAAATGTGGCTCCTGTGTGGCACCCAGGAGGAAGTGACTCAGTCCAGGCTTAAACATGACACAGCCCCAAATGAGAAGCCCCGAGTCTGAACACAGTGTGTGTGGTCAGCATTTCAGGAATTGCAAGTACTTGGTGACCACATATGAAAGTGCAAGAAATAGAGCTAATAGCAGATCAGCAGAGAAGGCATGGCAGCCTGTACAAGTTCATTGGCAGGAAATGCTGGTCTGGATCATTCAATAGGTTTTGAAAGGCATTGCAGCTTTATCACTTCAAGTACAGAAATCTAATCTCGGGTAATAAATTTACAGCTACCTTGCTCTTAAAAGGAAGTAGATGTTTTAAAACACAGGTAGAAAGGTCCCTCAAATAATGGATCAACCATTTGTATACACATGTGACTCTAGGGTGCGTGCAAGTAGCTGGTCTCCTTAGCTTTGCTCTTACTTTTCCTTAACTAAAGTTTTCCTTTTATTAGTTAGATGATTGTAAACTTTAGCTCAGGCCAATATTACAGTATCACAAATTCCAAACTCCTTAGGCCTTAATTAATGAAATTTTTCTCTATTAATAAACTTTACAAGTCAAACCTATTTTTTAAGAGTTCTAATTACAAACTGCACCAAGTAATTTCTTAGATTTTGAAGGGCATCCCTGGCTGTCTTTAATTTGCATGGCCATGACCCTGGATTTTTTCAGCTATGAATTATGGTTTCTATATCTCAACTGAAACCAATTCTGTAAAATGGTGAACCTTGACTTCTGCCCAAGTCTTCCCTGGTATTAAGGCAATATGGTCTCTTTTTATGATGATTATTATCACAACCTCTATTGTATATCTTCTGCAGAAATGTAGCATAATATTTTCTGAAACAAAATCATTTTTATTTATTTTTACATTTGCTTTCTTGTTGGGAGAAATCCTAGTTCTTGGCCCACAGCAGTTAATGTCTCAAGTGTGTAAACTTGCAGAGAGGAGCATTCCGCTCTGACCACCTAGGAATGTAAATAACTGCCCCCAAATTTACCTTGTGTTACCAAGGGAACCTGCATAGGGGCCTGGTGGTCTGATCCCCCGTGGCACATTGTGATTGGGTTAAAAGTCTATAAAATGTTATGGTTTTTCCTGCAATAAACGAGTTTGCAGGTTGCTCACCACAAGCCTGCTTTTACCCAACTCCCGGGGCCTGGGTTAAGGCTCCATGGGCTCTTACCTGAGCCTGAGTTACCCTGGCACACCCTACACTTTCTGACATGGGCACAGATGAGTAAAAACTCCTTGCAGTTCTTCATTTTTACTTGTTAAGGGTCCAAAACACTAGGCTTTGGGATCTGGACCCCTGAGTTACATTCTTTTCTGTGCCCCTCTCAGGACTTGAGACAATGGTCAGGTTATTCTCAGTCAGGTCATTCTCTGCCCATACACCCAGGTGACCAGCACCCCTGAAGTCCACCCCTGTCTCAGCTTGTGAAAGTGAAAGGACTAATGTTTCACACCCTGAGTCCTTTGACTAAGAGACAGTGGATGAACACTTAATAAACGAGAACATTTCCCCTTCCTCCTCGTGGTGATAACTGAGTCAGGCCATGGGACTTTGGGGGAAAGAAAGTCTCTGTTAGTGGCCAACACACACGGAAAAGCCCATGATGATTATCGCAGGTCAGTTACTATCCCAAAGCAGTAGAGAACACAGTTACTGTATAACCTCCAACTTCACCCAGTTATGGGCAAAGCCCAGCACAGAAGATGAGAACAAGCGTTAGAATTCCTGTCCCCTCAAACACCAACCCCTAAACCCATCCCTAAGAAACTTCCACTACCTCAGAGGTAACCATACTCTCCAAAATCCTTTAAATTCTTGACCTTTCTGCTGAGTCTGACCATTGGTATCATTTGTGCCAATGTATCTTTAAATATACACATAGGTCTGCTTGAAAAATAAGTTTCGTATGTAAGAGAGAATGAGTTGATGATGGAGCAGCACTGGAGATGATAGGCAAAGTCCAGTTCCCTCTTTCTGGATGGATAAAATTCAGTTTCTCCAATCCTGATACAAATGTGCCCCATCACTTGAGTTCAAACTGGGACCCAATAAAAAAGTGCTGATCTAAAAGAAGTTAGCATGCCTACATGACCTGGTGGGCCAAGCTCACTAGACTGGAACCAGAGACCTGGGGTTCTTGCTCAACTCTGCCTGCCTCTCACAGTGATCTTGACTGAGGTCCTATACCTTTCTGAGCCTCTGCATCCTCATCTGTGAAATGGAGAAGTAAGACTATACAATCTCCAAGGTCTTTTCCAATCAGACTCTATGATTCCAAATAATACTTTTTCCCCCAAAGCTCAAAATACTTTGTAACCTTATTTATGCAAAATGTAAACCAATATCAAGAAATCCTCCTAGAGAAAAAACTGTAACAAATTTCTTAGGGATAAGAGCAACTTTTTTCTAGCTGGTACTGGTTTTATGGGTTTAAAGAAAGTGGTTCAAAGTATTTCTGATAACTGAAAGATTAACTGGGGCTTTTAAAAATCCTCTGCTGCAGAGTCCTTAGGATAGGCAGGACTCTGGTGTTGTCATGTTTAAAATAAACATTATGAAAAGGTCCTCAATCTCTTAGTCTTTAAGACACTTGGAACTTTTTTTTTTCTTGTAAATGTTGGGTCGGGTATTCAAGACAGATTCCAGCTCATCTGATTACCTTCTGCTGATGTGAAAATCCCTCCTGAGTGGTCCCTCCCACAAACCTCCTGCTAGACCAGCCCTCCTGCCCAGCGATGGGAGAGTCATCCCTATCTACATTTCCTGCCCAAACAGAACTCCACCAACCAGGGTGCAAACAGCCCTGGAGGCAGGGACACTGCCACCACACAACATGCAACTTGGATTTGCCTTCCTCTCCAGGCACGAGGATGACGTCCAACACTTCAAGGTCATGCGAGACAACAAGGGCAATTACTTCTTGTGGACTGAGAAGTTTCCATCCCTAAATAAGCTGGTGGACTACTACAGGACGACTTCCATCTCCAAGCAGAAGCAGATCTTCCTGCGGGATAGAACCCGAGAAGATCAGGTATAGTTCAGATCCTGATCAACTCCAACCCGGAGAGTTCAGGCAGTCCGAGTTCCCACCGAGAAAATGTGTCTGATGGGCAGATCCTGGAGTGTTCTGAAAGGCAGGATAACCCTGAGATCAGACCTCAGTTTCAGTCTTAACACTTCCTAGCTATGTGACCTTGGAAAGTTCTCCAATCCTCAGTTTCCTCATCCACAAAATGGGGTTAAGAGGGCTACCCACTTCCCAGAGGGCTTTGAATGTAAGAGAATAGAACGTATGCCATCTCTTCCATCATTCGGAATCACGTTGCAAATGCTCCATGAATATTAGCTCTTGGTAGGGTGCGATTATTCTGTCATTCCCAGACATTGAAATGTGTTTTCGGTCCAGCTCTGGAGCTGCCTAAGGATGGAGTGGGGAGTTCCTGGTAGGATCCCAGGGTAAAGCAGCTGATAGAGCTTTGTGATGGCCTGGGGGTGAGTTGCAGGAAGACACGGGAGGAGAAAAATGAACCCGGAATCTTTGCTCTTACAACTAGCTGGAACACAGAGTACTGTCTAATAGAAAAGAACCAGATTAAATCCTGATTTAGTCACCCATTACCCATATGACCTCATTAAGTGAAGAAACCATTCTGAGTATCAGTTTTCTCATCTGGAGAATGGGGAGAAAGTCAATACCTCCCTCGCTGGACTCATGTGAGGATTAAATATCATACGATCACAGCCCTGCCCCAGAATCTGTTCTATAGTAGATTCCAAGAGAATGGCAGCCTGCCTCCTATAAGTGAATTCTCACACATGCATGCAATATATAAACAATTTTTCAAAGGAAGAAAAGTGGTTAGAAGATGCAGGTGTTATAGAAAAAAAGCTTTGACTAGATTAGCTGGAGACCTAGGGACAGGCTATTTGAAAAGGCCTTGAGACTTTAAAAGCAACATGTGCTATGGGAAGTAAAGAAGCCCACCCCCCTTCTAAGCTGCCCAGGCTGTTCTTGAGGCTGAGAAGCTACAAAGGAGGGAGGGTGTTCCCACCAAGTGCACACAGAAGTTCAGAAAGGAAAACAAAGGTTAACCTTGTAAATTATTTCAACCAGGAAACGGACAGAGGTATTAACTTACTAGGATGTGCGTTCAGCATAACAGAGGCAATGTAAAATTGCATTAAACTGGATTGGATGAGTTAACATTTGTAAAGTGCCGTCATATACAAAGTCTGGGGTAACTGTTTGTTAAATAAAAATAACAAGTATTTCTGATGCACGAGTTGTAGCACATGAAGCAGAAAGACCTCACTCCTTCCCGACATGCCCAGCGCCTGGCCTGGTTTCCATGGTGCTGCTAGCATGTTGCTGTTTGGGTCTCTATCACCAGGCTGTAAATGACAGTTCAGAATCACACAAAGTCAACAGCAGAGCTTATCTGGAGGGTAGGATGTCCAGCGGTGTGGCAACATGTGATAAGGAAGGGCAGCATTGTCAGTAAAATGGAATATTTAAGCTTGATTACACATAGAAAAACAAACCCACTAGAAAAGGATGGAACAGGTACCACGTGGAAAGAGTTTATCAACCAGGCTCGGAACCTTTGAAACTGGGAAAACCTGAGAATGCAGAGGCCACTTTTGAAAATGTAGAGGACTGAACCGTTGATTTTCTTTAAGCTGCTCCCCCAACCCCACAACTATTTCTTGGAGTTGTTGTGAGCACAGTCTAGAAGCTGCCAAAAAGACAGGACAGGGCCAGGAGACCCAGGAAGAGGGTGGATCTGCAGAGCCTCTGTTCTCTCTCCCCAGGGTCACCGTGGCAACAGTCTAGAGCGCAGATCCCAGGGCAGCCCACATCTCAGTGGGGCGGTGGGAGAAGAAATCCGGCCTTCAATGAACCGGAAGCTGTCGGACCATCCCCCGCCCCCTCCCTCACAGTACCACCAGCACCAACAGCCACCCCCGCAATACCCCACAGGGCTGCAGCCCCCACCACAGCGATACCAACAGCATCACCACTTTCACCAGGTATCTGCAGAGAATGAAGTTCCACCTGGTGAGGTGGAAGGAGGACCCGCCCTCCCCCAGCCTCCAGCATCCCAGGCCTGGCCCAGCCTCCCTGGATCTCACAGAGCTCATGAAGGAGATCCTGCCCCCACACCATGGCCGAAATATGGACATTGCTCTTGGCAAACAAGTCTGTAAACGAAATGGCTCCCAGGCTGATACACACGCCTACGAGCACGTACGTGCACACACACACATACACACACACACACACACACACACACACACACATTTACCCTGAAGACTCAGGAAACAATCGCTTCATTTTCCTATCAGTAGAATTCCAAATCTAATGCCCCTTAACCCATCTGGCTGCAGAGATCCACAAGGAAAAAAAGGATTAACACCCGCAATGGAGACTGACTGATTTATTTATCCCTCACCTGTTTCAGATGGGATTTCAGGCAGCTTACAGAGACGGACAATACAGTCTGATAACATCGTTCCTAAATTCCTTAGCCAGGCACAGGGCCCTTTGTGAGCTGCCTTGTCCCCTGCCTCAGCGGCTGCCTCCCGCTCCCCGGTGTGAACGCTCCAGCATCCCGGCAGCTCCCCTTTAACTGAGTGGCCCACTGCATTTTCTCTCTGTCTTTGTAGCTTTTTAGAAGCCGTTCTCTCTGACCAAAGAGCCCTTCCCTGGCCAGTCCTGCTTTCCTTTTAGCTGGAGTTCTAGCATGGCCTCCTCTTTGAAGTCCCCCGATTCAGCCAGGCAGACCCAGACTCTTCTGATTGATCATTAGCACTTCAGTGCGTAAGGTTCCCCCTCTAGAGGGGACCTCTGAGAAGGTGGAGACCACCTCTTTCTAGCAATAGACCCCTGATGTCTGGTACTGGCACCTACAAGGTAGGTACCTAATAAATATTTGGTTTTGTTTTAAGGAAAAAGAACATACACATGCCTTACATAAACGCACGAGACTCCCCTAGTGAATATTTCTTAACTGAACAAGCAAAACCTGCCATATTTTTGCCTTCAGGATCTAAGGTCCTTTGGTCGTCCCTCCCCTTCTCCCCATCATCCTGGGTTTATGGCCATGCTCAGCAAATACTCCTGTATCCTGGTTGTGTCGATGGCACCCCAGCAAGGCTCAGGGGAGCTGGTGAGAGATGCCCTGGCGTAGGTGACCGTCCTCTGTTGCCTCTGTCTCTAGGAACGCCGTGGAGGCAGCCTGGACATAAACGATGGGCACTGTGGCACAGGCAGCGAGGTGAACGCGGCCCTCATGCACCGGAGACACACAGACCCCGCCCAACTCCAGGTGGCAGGGGTAAGTGGGCTGGGGGTGGGCAGAGACCTGGGGCCAAAGGCATCCAGCCACGCATGCTCCAGGGGTTCCCAGGCTGGCTGTTGGACTGGCTCTGTCCCCAGGCTTTGTGGGTTTTCATCATGTGGTGCTGAGGATGCCTCACACGTGCCAGGCAAGCGCTCTACCCCTGAGCCCCAGCCCCAGCCCTGTCCCCGGGCTTCTTGCCTCTCTGGTAGTGTGAGATCACCTTTATCTTTGTGACCCATCTCGACTCAGGACTCAATTGCACTAACCCAGAAGGCTTGCCATTCTGTTTGTCACCTGAGAAAATAAAAGTGCCACCTAGTAACAGAGGGAGAGTGGTTAGGGACTCCCTGCGGGCGTTGGAGAAAAGCATCTCTGTGAATAGAAGTGCCAAGCCTCAGGGCTGGGGCGTAGCCCCCTGGTGGAGCCCGAGCCTAGCATGGGCCAGGCCCTGGTTTCTCCCCAGCACCACAAAAACAAAAAAGAGGTGGCTTCCTGTTCAGGGCCGGACGCGTCGGGTCTGCTTTAAGTCACAGGGCGTCAGCCTCCATGGAGGTTATGGCTCAAGAAACCTCATCCTCTCTGTGGAACAGTGGCTCTGAAGGCCAGCTGGCTGGCCCACAGCTGCTGAACATCCGTTTCCTCCCCACAGCGCGTGCGGTGGGCCCGGGCCCTATATGACTTTGAGGCCCTGGAGGACGACGAGCTGGGATTCCACAGCGGAGAGGTGGTCGAGGTCCTGGACAGCTCCAACCCATCGTGGTGGACCGGCCGGCTGCACAACAAGCTGGGCCTCTTCCCCGCCAATTACGTGGCACCCATGATGAGATGAGCCCTCTGAGGGGCCGGAGCTCTTCCTCTGAGGCGGGCAAAAGCTGGGCCACGTCCCCCACGCCCCTGCACGCGCAGACGCGAGTCCTGTAGGCGCACACCCACACATTTCATAATTTATTGGCACTTGGGTCGGTTAATATTGGCACTTGGGTGGGTTGACATGGAAAGGAGCTCAGGTGGAGAATGAAATTTGTGCTTCATTTTTTTGCTCCTCTCGGGGTGCAGAAGGCAGGGGGGAGTGGGGCAGGGGGCAGGAAAATGACATGGGACTTCAAGAGCTGTCCCTGCTTCCTCCCTGCTTTGGGAAATTTTCCCAGAGAGCGGCTGGGTGGAGGCCCCACCCCAGTACTGGACGCAGAACAACAGGGTGGGGCTGGGCGTGGCGGGCCGTTGCGGATCCCTGCAGCCCTGCGCACCTGGAGGGCTGCGGGGCAGCTTTCTTCCCATTCTCCAGGGGGTGGGCACTGCTGCGTCAGATTTAAGGTGCAGCTGATCCGCTGCCACAGGCTCCAGGCAAGTCTGAGCGGGAGCTCGCAGGGGCAAGGACAGGAGCAACTGCGTGGGAGAGTCCCCACTGTGCGAGGCTGGCCTTCCAGCGATGCCCAGCCGCCACTTGCTTCCTTGGGGATAACATTCCTTGGGTGAACCTTTCCTGTGGTTGTCTGGAGAGGGCGTCTCCAACATGGAGAAACACAGAAGGTGTGAGGAGTTACGACTGAGAAGTGGAGGGATCTTCCATAGCTCCCCTGGCTTACCTGGATGTGACCTCAGTTTCCCCAGCTACAAAGAGAGCAGCATCTTAGATTCTACTAAAGTGCTTGGAGAAGCCCTGGCTGACCATGCTGAATTTGAGGGTCATTGTTTCCTGGCTATCAGGGTGTCTCTTCAGGGCTGTGTTCACTTTCTTTCTTGATTTCTGCGTTTGAAGATGCCTTGCCCAGTGGCCCAGAGAGAAGCCTGACTAGGGATCAATAGATCAATTGATGGATTGAATATGACCTCATGAAGAAGCAGACTTTGAGTTCCTTGTTCAATCTGACTGTTGGACCATTCCCAGCCTCCCTTCTCCTGAGCATTGTACCTGGGGGGAGGAACCCCACTGTCATTGACCCACCTTGTCACCTCAAACTAGAATCGTGTGTCCCAGTGCTCATCCTGGGGGTGTGAAACACAGATCAGCCTGGCCCGAGAGGAAGCCCAGGAGCAAACATGTCTGTGCAGGGGGCACTTAGGGGAAGAGAGAGAGAGAGTGCACGCCCATGCGTGTGCACACATGTGTGCATGCCTGTGCACACATGTGTGCATGCCTGTGCATCTGGGCTGAGACCGGAAAGAAAGGGCTGGTGTCACAGGTGTTGGTGAGGGCGCACGGTAGGCCCTTGCTCCTTTGTTTCTCCTCCCAGCCTGTTTGCGCTAGACGATAAAAGAGAGTTTCTGACTCAGAAGTGACTGCCAGTGAAGTGTAAACTCTGTCCCCTGTGACTGATCCTACAATTCTCTGATCCCCGTGTTCCCTTTAGAGAAAAGGGGGGGAGAAAGGGACTCTGTGGCAGGGACTGGAAGGGAAGAGAAAATAGCCTGGAAGCAGCCAGGGAAGCAGAATGTGAGTGAGGAGAGGTTGCAGCCTCTGGAAGCAAAGGCAGGATCGAGGTAAGATGCTAAGTGGGACAGGCAGGGTGAGTGTGATGAGCCCGGGATGTTGGGGGACAGCCAGTGCAGGAGGGAGGGACTTAGTCAGGTGGGAAAGGGCGACTCCCAGCAAAGTAAGGATCAAAGACACCCCAGGAAGACAAAGAAACAGGAGAAGGGGAGCCAACACAGAGAGGCCCTCATGAGCTCTCTTGGTGCTAGGTAATGTGAAACATTAAAGAAAAGCCAGAAGTAATGTTTGATTTTACAGTATCTGCAAACCATATGCTTTAAACAGCCCACAGACTTCATCCATTGTCTGATTCCGTGGGAGGACCAGCCCCGGGTGAGAGACACACAGCATGGCTCTGGTCTCCATCCCGAGCCTGACACACCCTGAAGAAGGCAGCAGTCACACAACGAGAGCTGCGCTCCGCCAGGGTCTGGTGTCTGGGTGGCACAGCCCCCAGGTGGGCAGGGGAGGACCCAGCACCGGCGGGGCCGTGGCCTGGAGAGTTTGCTCACATAAGCAGACAGCGATCGCAGTTTACAGAGCCCGAGGGACAGGGCGTCTTGCTCTAGAAAAGGCCAGCGTGGGAGCGGGAGCGGGGGCTGTGGAGGCGCCCGCCCCACCCGTCAATGCAGCTAGATCAAGAGGAGGCGGGCAGCCCTCTCCCACACCAGCAGAACAGGCTCTCAGGGGCCAAGCCAAGAAGACAAGGACCAAACTGTCCCCACTGGGTGGGCCAGGGGCAGGGGGAGCTTAGCTCTCCTCGATCACTGGTGCAGCCCGGGGAGGGGGCTCCTGGGGAGTTGCTCCCCTGCCCCTCCCCTCTACCCCAGCTTCGCCTCCTTTGCTCCTCAGAGCCAGGGGAGTGTCCACCGGCACTTCTCACCAGCCACACAGCCAGCGCCCAACATGCTGTCTCTGGTTTGGGCTGCAATGTTCTGTGTGACTTAGGAGCAGGGAACTTCCAGAGAAAATCCAGTTCCTGCTCAACCAGTTGGGTTTTACTAACCTCTTGCTGAGGCTCATGGCATTTCAATGATCTGGCACCTACCACTGCCCACCCACTTGCAGATCCTCAGGATGATCTAAGGCCCCTGCTTCTCAAAATTTCAAGCACCTACAAAGTGCCTGGGGATTCTGTTAAAATGCAGGTGCTGCTTCAGTTCTGCTTTTTTAACAGGCTCCCAGGTGCTGCGGGCTGGGTCCACACTTGAGCAAGCAGCAAGGGCAAAGAACTTGGCAGTGAGCCAAACAGCTAGAAAAATCAAATTGGTTTCTTTTTCTGAGGTTATTCAGTCATTCCTCTCCGTTGCTAATGAATAAGTTACTTTGGCTTTGGGACAGACCCGGTTCAGAGCTGTCATTATGACATCATTTATGTTTGACAGCCCAGTGACTTCATCTCCATCAGGAATCAAAAACCTTTCAGACAAACAGGAATTTTCTAATAGTAACTGTTTTAAACATGAGCAGAGGTAACAGAAGACATTGCGAAAACTTTCTTAGGAAATCTTTAAACATAAAATTGACACCCATCACATGGGGGGTGATAAGCAAGACAGGCACATGGGTCTCCACCCCATCATTGGATCTCAGACGACCCAAAGCAAAACAGCCCACAGTGGGGATAGATTGTCACTGTCAAAATATTTGCCACTTGCCTTGTCTAAAGTCGACATTTCTACCTGTCTGTATCAAGACCAGAGTGTAAAAAAAAACTTTGTCTCAATTCTTTAAAAAAAAAAATGTTTTTCAAGTTCTACCACTTCATTACCATGGCCACACCAGCTTGGCGTCCCTCTTAAGCAACTCTGTCATCCTCCTTACTTTCCCCCCTGCATTGTCTCTTTTTTGGGGGGTGGGTATGGGGGATTGAACTCAGGGGCACTGGACCACTGAGCCACATCCCCAGCCCTATTTTGTATTTTATTTAGAGACAGGGTCTCACTGAGTTGCTTAGTGCCTCACCATTGCTGAGGCTGGCTTTGAACTCTCAATCCTCCTGTCTCAGCCTCCCGAGCTATTGGGATTACAGGCATGCACCACCATGCCCCACCCTGCATTGCTTCTTGTCCCCAGTATATTCTCCACACAGACACCAGAGTGATATTTGTAAAATAAATTAATCTGATCACATCACTCTCCTTCCAACTGCTCTTGACTTTGAACCCAAAACCCTAATGTGACCCTGCCAGGTCTGGCCTCTGCCAGGATCCTTCCAGCCTCCCCTTGTGCCTGTCCCCCATCCTCTTGCTTTCATGCCCCTGACCCATTGGCCTTTTTCGGCCTCCAGATGGCCCAGGATTTGTCTCCATCTGTGGATCCCTCTGTCTGGAATGCACATCCTCCTCTGTTCTTTACCTGGAAATTCTTGATCAGGCCTGGATTTAAATGTCACTGCCTCAAATAGTCCCTCCCTGACCCCTAATCTAAAACAACCCTTCCCATAGACTATACCTCAAATCCCACGCTTTTTCTGAATGGCACACACACATCGCTAGACTGAGTCATCTGACTATTAGACTGGAAGCTCCATGGGGCAGGGATGGGCTGTTTTGTAAACCACTGTACGCCCAGCATCTCCCATGGTGCGCAGCATGGAGCCTTAATAAATGTATGTCTAATGAATGACAAGTGAAACCTGCCTCATCTCATCTATTTGTTCATTCTGTAACCCAAATGCCATGGCTTTATGGACTCACAGACACAAACGAGGTGATATGACATTACAGTAGCTTTAGCCCCTGCCCTCAGATTCTCCTTCAGGACTCTGAGAGTCCCAGGGAGGAAGGCTGGTATCTCTCCCATGGTCTGCTCATGCTTCTTCCTGGGGTTGTGTTCTCCTGCCCTGTGCATCCCCTGCTGGTGACACCTTTCCTGACGCTGTGGATCTGCTGTCACTGCTTTGGTCTGAAGGAGAAGTGGCCCCATCCTTCAGGACACCAAAGCTGCCCAGCAGGCCACATGGCAAGGCGACTGGGGAAGGGGTGGGCTGAAGGATGGCTTGCACCCAGCGCCAAAAGCCCTCAATGTCTTCCATGAATGCAACTGGTGCCCTTCTCTCCTGAGCCCTCTCCATCAGGCAGAGCCGCGGTTGCCATCTGTCCCCTCCATCCCTCTGTGTCTCTCCTCTCTCTTCCTGGTAAGTCTTTCTCCCTCAGCTGGAAAGAAACGTTCCCACAACACTTCGTCTGTACAGTAGATAACATGCAGGGGTCCACCTGTACAGCCTGGACTCGGCTACGATTAGGTCATTGAATCAACATGTCCCAGGGGTCTGACCCGACTGGTCACAGGGTCCTTCACTTCTCTCCACTCTGCCTTTCCATGTCCACACCACAGTTGCTGCCTCATTTCCTACTTCTCTCCCAGGTAACTGCAGTCATCTGCGCACTGTTCTCCCGGCCTCCTGGCTGGGCCCCTCTAATCCAGCCTCTTCCACTGCCAGAGACATCTTATTAACATGCAAAGCGGATGACATCAGGCTCCTGTTCAAATCCTTCAGGGGCTCTCCACAGCTTTCCGGCTGGTGTTTAAACTCCTTAGCTCCACACTGAAGGTATTTTGTGATCTGGCTGCTGCCTGTCTGTTCAGTCCCATCTCCCAGATCTCTGCTCCCAAGCACGCTTTACTTCCATCCCTCTGAACTACCTGTGGCCCCAGAATGACTCATGAGATCTCAGTCCCCCATATCTCCCACATCTATTCCTTTTGCCTGGAATGCCTTCTCCCACTTTTTTTTAGTTCAGACCAGTACTTTGCAGTAAAACTTTCTGAGTTGGTAAGAAAGTTTATATTTGCCCTGCCACTAGCCACATGTGACTGACTATTGAACCTTGAAATGTGGCTCATGGAATTAGTGAAATAGACACACGTGCCTAGTGGCTACTTTGCTGGGCAACCAGGGTCCAGACTTTGAAATACTTAGCTCAGAACTCAAAGTCTCTGCTGGAAGCTCTCCCAGTGCCATGGTTGACCTTGTTCTTCTCTGTATTCAGCATGCTACTCTACGTCGGTGATTTGTCCACCCGCCTCTGCCACCAGACTAGTTCAGTGGTTATTGCACAAATGCAGCCATTCACTGGTAAAGGTTTGGCCACCGACTCTCTAAGACAAAGTCCTGATTTGTATTATCTGCCAAGTCTATGTGTCAAGAGAATGAGAAGACAGGCCATGGGCTGGAAGAAAATATTTGCAAAAGACAAATCTGAAAGAGGACTATTATCAAAAATATATGAAGAATTCTTAAAACTCAAAAATAAGAAAATGAACAATCTGGTTTAAAAAATGGGCAAAAGACCCAAACAGACACCTCATCAAAGAAAATATGCAAATGGAACATGAAAAGATGCTCAACATCATATGTCTGCAAGGAATTGCAAATTAAAACAACAACATGATAACATTACACACCTTTCAGAATTCCCCAAATCCAAAACATCGATGGCAGCAAGTTCTGGTAAAGATGTGGAGCAACAGGAACGTAGGTTTATTGCTGGTGGGAATGCAAAATGGGACAGCCACTCTGGAGGACAGTTTGGCAGTTTCTTGTAAAAAATAAACACATTCTTACCATGCAATCCAGCAACATGCTCTTTGTCATTTACCCAAAGGAGTTGAACACTCAAGTCCACACAAACACAACACCTGCACACCAACATTTCAGCAGCTTCATTCAGAATTGCCAAAGCTTGGAAGTGAGCAAAACGTCCTTCAGAAAGTAGCTGCATAAACAGACAGTGGTGCATCCAGATAATGGAATAGGATTGTCTAAAAAGACGCAACATCACATCTTGAAAAGACATGGAGGAATCTTAAATGCAAATCCTGAAGTGAAAGAAACCAACCCGAAAAGGCTACACAGTGTAGGATTCCAACTCCATGACATGCTAGAAAAGGAAAAACTATAAAGCTGGTATTAAGATCAGAGGTTGTCAAGGGTTGGGGGAGGGAGGAAAGAATAGGCAGAGCACAGGGCACTCTTAGGGCAGTGAAGCTACTGGGTATGGTGCCTAATGGTGGCTGCATGTCACTGTGTGTTTTTCAAAATGCGTGCAATGTGCAATACCAAGAGCGAACCTGCCGTGAACTCCGGGCTTGGTGATTATGAAGTGTTGCTGCAGGTTCTTTAGTTGTAAGAAATATACCCCTCTGTTCGGAGATGCTGACAGTGGGGAGGCTTTGCATGTGGAGGGGTCTGGGAAACATCTGCACCTTCTGCTCCATGTTGCTATGAACCTAAAACTTCTCTAAAAAAAAAAAAAAAAAGTTTACTTTGAAGAGAACAACTTCCACCATGGCTGTCTTCAAGCTACCAACATGACATCACAGAACTCAAAGCTGGGAAGAGACTGCACAGCTGGCTCTTGGGAGCAGATGGGAGCCTGGACACGATGTCCCGGACGCGGGGATTCAGGGAAGCCTCGGGGCTCTCCAGGGAGGAGCCTCATCAGACTTGCTGGGAGCTGGCTGTGCAGCTGCCCGTGGAGGAGTCAGAGCTTTGATTTATTCAGAAGGAGAGACATTTGTTTCCTTTGTGTCCTTTACCTTTAATACCAAGACTTGTCTAGACATCTACTGTGTAGCCACTCAGACTGGTGGAAAGTAAGCGAGCCTCGGTGAGAAATGGAGGCTGGACCAAAAGCAGCTTCAACAATGAGGGGTTTGTGATCTCCCAGAACGAGGTGTCCGGACACGGGGTAGCTCCCGGCTTGTTTGACTCGGTAGCTCAGCAATGCTATCCTCCAGCATCAGTGGTGCCTCTGCAGTGGCGGCTGCAGTGCCGAACATCACATGCAGACATGGCCGTGTCTAATGGGCCGTGTCCCTCCCAACTTCAATCAGTGAGCAAAACCTGTCCCAGAAACCCTTCAGCATTCAATCCCCAGACCCCGCTGCAAGGTTGGATCACCTGCTATTCCCAAACCATCTCCTAGAGAAGGAGCATGCCATGATTGACTCAGACCAGGGGGCAGGACCCTGCAGGGGAGCAGGAGCTGGGAGCCAGGCAGGGCTGTGCCCACCGGAGAAGCAGGCTTGGGTGGGGCGGGGGTGGGAATGGCTGACAGAACCCAGTGTAGAGAGAATATTAGAGGAAGAGTCACTTATTTTATGAACTGGTTGCTCCATAATCATTTCTTGAGATAATTAAGGAATAAGAAGGCAGTGTGAGGAAGCTCCCTGCCCCCAAATGGAAATGCCTACATGGACACACTTGGACATAGCCGCCCCCCACATCAACCTTCCTCTATTGATTCCCACATCCACACCAGCAAGTCAATGGAACAAGTTCCATGCTGTTCAAAGGAACTAGCACTGCACACAGGGAAGCCATGTGTCTGCTGTGGGGATAAAGGTCCTAGCCAGCCCAGAGGGCTGCATAGTCCCAGCAACTCGCTGATCCTGGCATGAGAATACCACCTCCTTCCCAGGTACACCCAGGTAGGGCGCTTTGTGAGCTCATTTATGGCAAACCCATCTCTACATGTCTGAATTCCCCAGAGAGGCTGCACATGGTGTCTCGCTCCCCCGGCTCTGACCTGGTTATGGGGAGTTGCTAGGTAACTGCTTCCCACGCTGGAGGAGCCTTAGTTACCATGGCGAGCCCAGATGGGTGGGGGTGCAGAGGAAAGGAGCCCTGGTGGAGGGGGCGCAGCAGCCTGGACTCTTCCTCTCTCTTGAGCTCCTGGACCTCAGAGAAGTGTCTTAACCCCTCCAGGCCTCAGTTTCCCCATCAGTAAAATGAAGGAGGGGCTGGGTCTCTTCTTGCTCTAAACCTCTGAGGCCTGCAGATGACATCACTAAATGAGCACTGATCCTCAGACCCCTTTCAGGCAAGGAATGACTCCGGATGGTGCAAAGAGGAATGGATGGAGTTTCTTTCTTTTTCAGTGAATAGGGGGATTAGCCAGCCCATGTCACAAGCTCCTGGGCTCCCTAGGTCTTCTTCTGAACCTAGACCTCCTAAGGTCCCTAAAATGACCAGCTTGCTACAGTGTGCTGTCCTACCAGGCGGAGTCTACCAGCTCTAGATCTCTGCTGCCCCTCTGCCCCAGCTGGAGCCAAGGCAAAGCCTTTCCTAGGTAACTGGAGTGGACCTTGACTCCTGTGGTGTGGGCATCTGCACAAGCCTCTTGGGTCCACTTGACCCTGGCTTCATTCTGAGACCGGACTCCACCCTCATCCCTCATTCCTGCAATGAAGTCCTGCCTAGCCAGACACTGGATCCTCTTCTGTCCCCAGCTCCTCGCTTCCCTGCCTCACTCGTGCCAATCCCAGTGCAGGAGCCAGGTGGTGTCTCTCAACAATAGCTGCCGTCCTGCCTGTTCACCCGCCTGAGCCTCCATATTCTGGGGGCTGCTCCCCTTCCCACTGTGGGCCTCACCCCTCAGCACTCCAGTGACCTTGTGCTGAACCCTTGATCCTGCTGCCACCCAGGTTCCCGTGACTCCAGAAGAAGACCGGACCCTTCCCATGCAGCAGCCTCCTCAACCCCTGCCGCCCAGGTCCAGTTCTAAGCCACGGCCCCTCCTGCTCCTTCCCCTTCTCCATACAGACTTGGCAAACAGGTGATGTCTGAATGTGGTTGAGGACACTAGACTTGTCTTCTCCGGGAACATTCTCCACCCCCACTGGACAGTGAGCTGCTGTACGGTTGGGAGAAGGAGGAATTCCTACCTTGTACATAGGGAGTGAGAACCACCAGCTGTCACAGTGACTTCTCCAGTGATATCATTCTCTCAGCTGCCAGCTGTGCTCTGGTGCATTCTAGAACCTTCCAGACATAAAGAGAAAGCCCCATCCTTGAGCCGTGAGACTGGGCATCTCCCCTTCTTTCTAATCATTCACTTTCTCCTCCAGGTGATATAGCACAGGCACAGCTTTGAGTCAGACTGACCTGGGCCCCAGTGCAGACTCTGCCACTTACTCTGTTAGCCTAGGCAAGTTACTTGACCTCTCTGAGCTGATCTAGATAACTGGGGAAAATAGCACTGAGTTGTCACAAGAAACAAACAAAATTATGGGAACCAGTTGGTAAAGGGTCTAGCAAATAGTGGGTATGACATGTCAGTTCGCTTTCTTCCTTCTCTTTATTTTTATGGCCCAGGTCAAGCAAAAGGCATGAAAGGGAAGGAACCCAGTCCTTCTGGGGACTCCTGCTAGTTTTTGACCTCCCTGACCCTTTCATGAGTCCTTCTTCTCCTTGTCAGCACATACGTGTGCAGGCACACACACGTGTACACACATATGCACACAAAACTACCTTCCATTTTGGCAGAAATAGACACCCCCCACATCATCCCCAGCAAGGACATGTTTCTGCAAACTGAAATTTGCCTGTCCTGTATTCTGCCCTCCTTGAGGTAATCGCTCTGCACCTATCAAACTCTTAACTTGCTGATATAGTAAGTCAAACCTGGGAGAACCCCCTTCATCCCTCACCCACCCTCTTCCCAGTAGGTCCTGCTCTGTAACATCAGCCTGCAAGGGACAAAGGGCTCAGGGTGTGACAAACAGTATTTGCTCAGCCAAACTTGAGTTGGGTCCTTGGATTTTGTGTGAGGCCTGTTTGTGCACTTCCTTGTAAAATCCTGTTTTAGCAAAGAGTCTTGCCCGTCCGGGTAGCCAGAACCCCTACGCTAGATATCTGATCATCCTCCTGCCTGATGGGGTTCCTCAACCTCCACCATCCCCCGCAGGCTGGTCTTTATAAGAATCTATTAGGTTGGTTAGACCTGAATGCCCCCTACCCTCCATGTTTGACACCCCCCAATACACACACATGCTGCTTCTTGGCCATAAGTCCTCACTGGACTTGGGCCCAATCTCTCTCCCCAGCTGCAGGACCCCACTGCTGCGATCCCTGGACCTATCTCATTGGCCCTGAATAAGCCTTCCTTACCAGCTTTAAGGGGAGTCATTGAACCATTTTTTCCTTAACAGATGTTGGTCATGTAAAGGAATTGTCCTTGAAGGGAGAGTGGTAGGCTGGGCAGTGGTGTCCCCAGGTCACTGCAGGGTATCAGCCCTCCTGAATGCTTCCTTAGGGGGCCCCTATTACTTTACAGAGCCTCCCACCCAGATCAGGAGCTTTCCTTACTGGAAAAGCCTCCCTTGCCATCCCGACTCGGGGCCCAGGCTGCCTCCTGTAGATGGGGCTGGGTGGAGGCCGTCACCTGGGCTACCCTCAACCCCTGACCCTCGCCCAGCATTTTCCTTCTTTGGTGACTGTCTTCAAGGCCAGAGCAACTGCCGGCTCCTTCACAAAGTGCCTTGATTCCACCCTCTGCCCAGAGCCATCCTCCCCGTGGAAGTTCTCGAGGCGTGCACTCTGCTGACCTTGTCCCGGAGTGGGGGATGCACCCAGGGCCTCTGCCCTGTGACAGACCCCGAGGACAGGGAGGACAATAAGGAAATTATAACTCCTACCCGGGACCCTAGGGTCCGCAAATGTTCCTGGTGCTGGCAGTGATCAGGAGGGGGCACTTCGCCATCAGCAATGAGGACCAAGCTAACTCTGAGCTGCCCACACAGCCTCCTTGGCTGCTTGTGGCTGTGCTCCTACCTGGAGGAGGGGGAGAAGGTGCTGTCCTCCTCAGAGGATTCACTCCTAACCCAGCTGTCTCAGACCTCCAGCTGTCTCAGACCTTCTGTAGAGTCTGCCCTGGCTCTCCCAGCCTCTGTGTCCACCCCGTGATCTCAGCCAGGTTCATCCATCTTGAGTGCCATTTTTATCCTGCTAGTTTCCGGCTTTCCCATCTTCCATGGCTCCAAACACCAACAGAGTTCAAACTCAGCCTGCAGTTCCAGGGTGCAAGAACTCGCGTGAATTCTGACCCATCATTCTGACCCATCGTTCTGATCCATCTCCTGCCTCCCGTCATGCATTTTCCACACACATATGTGACATGCATGTGGTTTGGGTCATCTTTTGCATCATTGTGACCAAAACGACCGACAAGAACAACTCAGAGGAGGACAAGTTTATTTGGGGCTCATGGTTTCGGAGGTCTCAGTCCATAGACAGCTGACTCCATTGCTCTGGGTCCAAGGTGAGACATCATGAGGGTAGAGTCCAGTGGAGGAAAGCCGCTCCACTCATGGTGGGATCAGTACACAGCGGGCAGGAGAGGGGACACAGGGAAGACGCACCCTTCCAGGGCATGACCTCCTCCTCTAGCCACACCCGACCTGCCTATAGTTACCACCCAGTCAATGGATCTAGGATGGACTGATTAAGTTCCATGTATCATAATCTAACCATTTATCTCTGAACATTCCTTCTGTAACCGGAGTTTTGGGGGACACCTCATACCCAAACCATAACACACATGAGCACACCATGACCCAAAGGTCGGTTTAGCCTGTGTTTGCCTTGGGCATTACATTTATTCACTTATTTATTCAACCACTCATTCAACCATTTGACATCCTCAGGTCCACTTTAGAGTCAGGGCATGATTTTCCTGCTTCTCCACCATCTAATTAGAACACTCGTATCTTTCTTCCAAGTCTCTAAGTCTTTGAAAGACTGACTCAGGTCCACCTCACTACAAAACCACTGCCAGCTCCTCAGGCCTCTAGTATCCCTTCCTGGGCTCAAGTCTCTTCAACAGTGTCTCTAAAGGAACTTCCTGCAACAATGCACATGTTTGAGGCTCACTAGCCGTGCTTGGCCACTGAGCACTTTGAATGTGACTAGAGAGACTGGGAAACTAAATTTTTACTTTTGATTAATTTCAACTTAAATAGTTACATGTGGCCAGTTGCTACTATGTTAGTGCAGTTTTATTGTATAACTCATCTGACCCTTGGATCCTGTGGACTTGTAGCAGAAGACCTGGGTTGGAATCCCCAGCTGTGTGACCCTGGTTGGGCTGCTAACCCTCTCTGAGCCTTAACTTTATCACTTATATCTCATGTGGGTTGCAATACATAATATGAAGATGAAATGATTGTAAGTATGAGAAACCCCTATAACATATGATGCACGCAGATGGCATACACTAAATAGACACTGATGCGTATACCTTTCTTAGGCAAGGAATGATATAAGTGGAGTTTGGTGAGACTTGAGAGGGACTAAACTCTGGTTTGGAGCCTCAGGTTGTCTCAGTTCATCTGCTTCATCATTAGGAATCCTTTCCTGATACAGAACCAGCAGAAAGTCTGAACAAGAGGCACTAAAGACCAGAGGGTGGAACTCAGGCTAATGGCCAATCACCTCGTGAGTGATGAGCTCTTGCTTGGGGTCAGAGCCCTGAAGGAGCACATGATGGGCTGACTCAGACAAGAGACCCAGGGGAGGGATCTCCAGGCAGGAGAATTGCTGAGCACCTGGCCTCTTCCTAGGCAGCTTTGTCAAAATCTGTCCCTTCCTGATCCTGGTCCTCCTACCCCATCAGCTGAAGAAAGGGCCCCCTTTGGTCTGTGCCTACCAGGGGAACATGAAGGGACACTGAAATCCTCTTCGACTTCACAGATGATCAAAAATGTGCATGCTGTAGCCTGCCCAACACACACACAGAGTCCCACTGCAACAGCTGAGAAGACTCAGGTGCAGCCAGGTTACCTTCTGCCTTCCAGGTTCCTGTTCTTAGGTTCAGACTTTATGACCAGGGAAGAGAGAAAATGCTAACTGGTTTTAAGAAAAACTTCCTGGTCAGTTTGAAATAAAGCAGTTGGTGAGGGAGGAGGTACTGGGGTGAAAGTTTAGTGGTTAGGGTATAAAGATCAGGGAACACCGTGACAAATACGACCGTCTCCCCCTCAAGGAAATTATGATTACCTGCCCCACACTTGCAGAGGCCCAGGAAAGACTGTAGAGGAGGTGACCACAGACTGAAAACTGAAGGATGCAGAGGAGTCACTGGTAGATGGCAGAGAAGAGCATTTCCACAGCAGGCGACCCCCTGAAGACAGGCCATGCCAAGGAGTCGGGGGACAAGATGGAAGAAGCATAGCATGTGTGGATCACAATGTCCTGGACGTGCTTGGGCTTTCCCCTTAGCTAATGGACCTTGGAAGATTTTATGCAGGGGATGACACAGTTATATTTGCCTTTTAGAAGGAATTGGACCAGGGAAGAGTCTAGTTAGGGAGACCCGTTATGAGACTTTTGCAACAATTCAGGGTAGAGATAGTGGGGAAGGAGCATCCAAAGGTCTCCCACTCAGGCAAGATGGCAGAGGGGAGATGACTGTGTCATTCTGGAGGTGGGAAACCCAAGAGGAACAAGGAAGGGGCCGTGGGTTTCCTTTTGGAACATGTTGTGTTGAAGGCGCCTGTGGGACACACAAGGAGAGGTGACTAGCAGGGAGCCTGAAACTCTGGTATGGCAGTGGGGGGCCTTCTGGAGTGGAGACGGAAGTTCAGGAGTCAACCAAGCACAGGGAGATTCCCCGGGGAACAGGAGGTGCAAAGCTCAGGAAAGGCTGAGGATGAACCCTGAGGGACACCAACACATAAGCATGGATGAAGGAGACAGAGTGGCAGAGGAGGTGAAGACATCCACTGTGTCAGAGAAAGCCGAGTGGCCGCAAGGTGCCGGGAGATAGGACAAAGACCCCTATAAGGAAGGTCTGGGGACAGGAAATGCCTAGTCCATAATTAGTGCTCAATAAGGAGTCTCCAAATGAATATATGAAAACCCAAGTAAGTCGCACACTGGCAGGAGCCAGGCAGGTGCCAGGCCTCTCTGTATTTATTTCCTGGGACAGTCGAGTGGGCTCCAGAAGCCTGCTCCACTTGCTGGGTCCGAGGAGCTGGGCCTCTCCTGGCCAGGTGAAACCTCTCACCCTCTCTGGGAACAGGAGCAAGGAAAATTTTTACAGAGGTGTGAGAGAGCCCCCAAAGTTTTATAACAGGCCCTCGTGACAAATGGTTACAGAAGGGGGGAAAAAGTCACCCCTGGAAACTTATCTAAGAATATATCATGAGGTGGGCTATTTTGGGACTCAAATTATACAGGAAGGCCTAGGAAAATAGGCATGTGCGGGGATGAACACAGCCACAATTAATGCTAACTATAAGGTGTCATATCTTTACCCAACACTCAGCCTGCAGTGTGCGCAGCAGAGGGCGAGAGGAAGGTGAATTAGAGCCAAGTGCCCCGGCGGTGTTCTTGGGAGGAAGAAAGGAGGAGGAGGGAAGGGAGGCAGAGGGGACTCACTGGAGCAGGCGGGAGTTCTCAGAAGGCGGCAGTCATCTTGGGCAAGGTGGCCTCTGAAGTTGGAAATGCAACCACCTGACTGCGGGGAGCTCAGGACTCAGAACCAAGGGACCAGTAGAGGATCAGGGGCTTTCACAGGGTGTCACCACCTCAAGGAGTGTCCCTGGACCCACATTAAGCTAAATACCAAACTTAATCTGTAGGGCCTGAGCCTAAAAAAGATGTTTCTACCTCTAGTAAGGCTTTTAAAATATTGCAATAGTATAATGCACGGAGTTCAGCTCTGGGGGTTGGCTGGAGGGGGGGCGGCCAGGCTGGGTGAGCATGCCTGACAGACAGCACACCCAGCTGGCAGCCGACAACCTTGAATGCACATCCCACCTCCCAACCTCAGTTGCCTCCCTCAAAACACTTCACAATCAACCCTTCCAAAGTCTCCTGTAATAGACGGGGGCTCATGGAGAGACCAGGTCCAATAGATAATTGTGCATTAAATGCCTCCTTGGCCTGCAACCTCTCTGTGAATGTCACCATGCCACTTATTACCCTGCTTTGTGAAGACTGCTGTTTTGTTTTGTTTTTCCGAGTTGGGGATGGAACCTGGGACCTCACACGTGCTAGATAAGCACCCTGCCACTGAGCCACATGCCCGGCCTTTTGCTGTATTTGACTTCCAGCTAAACTAAAGGAGTCACCAGAGAAGCTAGCTATTATGTCTCTTCTTCTCAGTGCCAAGCATGTTGTCTGGAACACATTAACCTCTCAAAAATGTGGGTGGAATAAGTCAGTCTTTGGTGAATATGACAAAAAAGGCCACTGTGTGTTCAGATCAGATCTAGGAAATACCTTTTCCAATGTGAATTGTTTCTAAAATATTCTATTCTGCCACTAACCTTCTATCCAATCCCACATCACATAACATTTGTGCCCCTTGAGAGCAAAAACCATGTTTTAATCATTCAGTTTCAACGTAAGCTCCAAGTAGACCCTGTGTTGCTCATAACTGCACTCCCAGCACCTAGAACAGGTCCCTGTACTAACTAAGGCTCAACAGAATTTGGTAAATAGATGAATGACTTCTCACCCTTCACACCACCCTAGGCACATGGCAAATATTTATTGAATGAATAAGCTGTTAAACAAAGTAAATATTTTCTCTTTCTACTATCCCTTTTAACATTTTTTGACTAATGCAATGTATCAAAGTGAGTAGGTAGATAGGCTCTGGGGTCAGATGGTCTGGATTTGAATTCAGTATCTTCTATTTATCAGCTGGGTCAGCAAGAGTGAGCTACCAAACCTATCTGAACTTCAGTTTTCTCTCCTGTAAAATGAGGGTAATGATTTTTCTAACAGGATTCCATAGTTCATTTAAATTATGAACTATGTAGTGCTTGGTACATAGTAATTGTCACTCTATTTTTTTTTTTTTTAATGGTCCTATCTGTCTCTGAACCTTCAGCACCTGCCCTGTAGCTACAAAATAAGATCTAAATTCAAGGTCCCCACAACTGGGCCCCGATGTCCATCTCTTTCCAGTCCCAATTTCCTACATCTTAACACTCTTTAAGGGTGGCTACCTGTGCCAGACCTTTTGCAAAGTGGTTCCAGTAACATGTTTTCCCTTCTTAAAGAATCCTATGAGGGAGGACTTACTACTCCTGGTATTTCACTGTCAATGAAACCGAGTCCCCAAATGGAGAAATAACCCTTCCGGGGACACACGGCTAATACTGGGAAAGCTGGACCATTCCAGGACCTACATGATGGAAGTCCGTGCTCTAATTTACCAGTTTGAAATCCTTGTTGTGAAAAGTTCAGTCTGTGGGTCGACACTCCCAGCAGACTAGGGGTGGCCGGAAAGCAGAACCTTAGGCCTGGTGGCAGATCTTCTGAATGAAAAGCTGCATTCAACTAGATGCCCCCTGTGCCTGTAAGGCAGTGGATGCATGGGCTCTAAACCACTTTCTACCAGTCAGGCAGGGATAATAATTAAATCAAATGCATGATTTCATCCAACCCCTGCAACAATCTGGGAGGCCAAGAGAGGTCAGCACCATTATCCCATATTACAGATGAGGACACTAAGACTTTGAAAGGGGTGGTATCTTGAACTGAACCCACGTGTGCCTGGCACCAGCATGATGCTCTGATCGTACCCAACCTAACTCCCTCTCCCCACCTTTGATGCTTCTCCTTCTTTTATGCTCCACTCAGAATCGCTTCCTGCTGGGCAAAGCTCTTCTTATCCACATCCCACTGGGCAGATAAATGGCTTTTTCCTCCATAGTTCCCACAGCTCCCTGCACACATATCTTTTCTTGGCCCTAATTCATTCTTTTCTTTAAGAAATACATACTGTATGCCAGGCATATAGTAGGCATTGCGTAAATGTTTGTTGAGCCAGTTTGCTTCCTAAGCATTTGACTGGGTTTATTAAAGTATTTTCATCACTCTTACTATCTGCCTTTGCTTTGTTTTCCCTGTCTGTCCCTCCCACTGACCTGAGTGCCTCTGTGTCCCCAGAACAAAGTCTGGCATCTTGTAGGGCCTCAAGTAATTAGAAAACAAACCAAGTGTTCTCCCATCTAAAGATGGTGTTTGCCTATAGTACTTAACAGGGGAGTATCACCAGGAGTGAAGCCTTCTAATTCCCAAGAGTGACAAAGGACAGGTGAGGTGACAGGTTCCATGTGCTGCTCACTGTACTCAATCTTTCAGCTGGCACAGGGTGTGACTACGGTCACAAAATTTGCGGATGTTTAAAATTCTAACCCTCTTTTTCCCAGACCATTAAAGGAAGGCCTCAAAATGATACTTCACCTCTTCAAATCCCCTGGAAAGTGAAAAACGGCAGGGTGGTTACACCCTCCCAAACCCGGAGCTTCAGACCCCAAGCTCTGCCTCTCCTGGGCAAAGCACTTGCTTCTAGGCCTCAATTTTCTCCTTTGCAGAATGAAGGGGTTGGACTAGTTTCTAAAGCTCCTTCCAGCTCTAAGATGCTGTGCTGTAAAATGAGAGAAATGTGAACCTTTGGTTGCTATGATTTGAAAATATTTTGAATGTGGAGAATCAAATTGTACAGCAGTGCATGAACGAAATAATATGTTAATGACTAAGAAGATTGTATTTAATCCAGTGGGAAACAGCAGAGCTGCTGCTGCTGCTGCTGCTGCTGCTGGTGTGTGTGTATGTGTGTGTGTGTGTGTGTGTGTGTGTGTGTGTGTCTGCCGCATGCACAAGTGTCTCTATGTGTGCCTTCCTTCCTTAAGCTCAAACATATATTTTGCATCACTAATATAGTAATCAGGCCTCTGGCAGCCTATCTTGCCCAAACACACACACAAACACGCGTGCACACCATTTCAAATTAAAATGGACAAATTCCACGGCTGCTGCTTACATCCTTTTACATCCTTCCTGCTTGGGTGGGTCTCTTTTTTTTTTTTCTGTAGTGAAGGTGATGGACTGAAAGCCTCAGGAGGCCTCTGATCTCAGAACTGGGACGCGTGGGAGGGAACGATGAATTCATTAGCATTTTGCTTTAACTCACCTCCCCCACCCCCACCCCGTCAGGGTCCCCGCAGAGCAGCCGTCGCAATCCCGTCCAGCAGCAGGACCCCAGGACCCTCAACGCCGGAGGGGTCAGAATCAGCCGCCCTAAAAGCGTTCCGGCCAGAACACGTGCTCTGGCCCCTACCTGGAGGAAAAATGAGCGCGCACCTGCCGCGCGTCGGCGGGGGCTGGCAGTGGGAAGGGTTAGGTGGGCGACCTTTCCCGGTCCTAGGGTCGGCTTCGGGAGGTGGACGTGGGTCTACCTACGACCGCGCTCCAAGTTTCCTTCCACTGTGGGCCGAGCCCTCCGCCCGGGCTGAGCCCCGACCGCGTTCCCAGGGAAGCCCGGAGGGCCGGGCCAGCCCGGCGGGGGCGGTGGGCGCGGCGGCCCCGCCCCGCCCGACGGCCGCGCCCTCGCTGTGGCCCTCCGGGATTGGCCCGCTCGCGGCCAGGTGAGGCGCCCGCCCGCCCCTCGGAGGCTCCAGGTGAGGCGGTGGGACCTCGGTGCCCGGGCAGGGGCCGGGCCCGGGGCCGGGGCGCCATGGCCGAGTCCCAGCTGAGCTGCCTGGACGAGGCCCACGTGAACCAGAGGGTGACCGAGGCGCAGGCCGCCTTCTACTACTGCGAGCGGCGGCGGGCCGCGCTGGAGGCGCTGCTCGGCGGCGGCGAGCAGGCCTACCGCGAGCGGCTCCAGAAGGAGCGGCTGCGGGACTTCCTCTCCAGCCAGGAGCGCCAGGTCCTGTGCACCGCCTGGAGCCCCTACGAGGACGCCACCGCCGCAGCCCCCGCCGTCCGAGGCAAGAGCAAGAGCAAGGCCAAGGTCCCGGCTGAACCCTGCGAGTCCCTGGCCTACTGGCCGGACCGCTCCGACACCGAGGTGCCCCCTCTGGACCTGGGCTGGACGGACGCTGGCTTCTACCGCGGCGTGAGCCGAGTCACTCTCTTCACCCACCCCCCCAAGGAGGAGAAGGCGCCCCACCTCAAGCAGGTGGTCAGGCAGATGATCCAACAGGCCCAGAAGGTAGGCAGGGCACCGCTGCCCACACCAGTAGGACCCCACCCCCAGCCTCTTGGACCAGGCCTCGGAGGTGAGGCAGGACCCCGTACAGGCCACCCTGACCACCCTCTGGAAAATGGTCCGCAACCCGCCTTCACCTCCTGAGGCCGTGGTAAGGGCTCTAGAGAGGGTAAATGTGCACATTTGGCAAACCAGAAAGTGCTAGATAGATGTTAGTCATCGTTTATCCAGTGTCAACGGGCTCTGACTTTTTGTGCTCTGCTTCCGTTTCCCTGTCCTGTGCCTCTCCTTAGGGCAGAGTGGGGGCTGTGAAGCCCTGCGGTACAATGGGCCACTCAAGGGTTTTCATCAAAATCCATGCACTATCCAGGGATTTACAAAACTTTCCCTGGCCATTTTCTCCTTTGATCTTCACAACGCCCCCATAAAGTGGGTAGCGGTGACCTCCCCACTCCAACTCCAGCTATTTTGCTCTTAAGAGGCCCCCATCCATCAAAGCTGACCTATCACACCTGCTTCTGAGCCCAGTACTGGAGCTCCAGCAGCCTGGAATGAAGGAGGGAAGCTATTGGGATCACCCGTTGGGCCTGTCAAGGTGCAGGGCTCCGCAGTTCAGGAAGAAGTTCCTTCTTGGCCCAATTGCTCTGCTTGGGTGTTGAAGGGAGATGTTTCTAGGTGGCTCTTTAGAATACTGGTGCGGCCAATAGGTTGTGGGAAACAGCCCACAGTAGAAAACTTTGATTTTTCCTCTGTACCCTTGGGTAGGAGTTTCCAGGTAAAATGTAGGATGTTCCATTAAGTATGAACTTCAAATAAATAACAAATATTGCAAATATTGCATGGGACATACTGAAACTGAAAAGTTATTTGTTCATAACCTAAATTCAAATTTAGCGATTGTCTGTATTTTCACGTTCTGAATCTGACGCCCTTCCACTGAGATTTGTTAAGAAACACCAGCAGCCTTGTGATGCCTAGTTCAGAAAACACCATAGGAGTGGTTTGGGTTCACCATTCCAGTTCACCTGTATGAGTGTGATTGGCATCCCATGTTCCCTAGAAACCAGAGTTTTCCCCAGGGCTCCTCTGCCTGGGAAGGGTGACCCAGGTAGGGGCTAGATGGGCTGCAAGAAGGGTTAATTTTTCCCTGTCTCTATTTTCGCCCTTCCTCTCTAGGCAATTGTTCCTCATGTGACTGAGCTTCTTTGTATACAGCATTCTGCAGAAGAAAAAGGCAAGAGTGAACCCAGTGGGGGCGGGGGAAGTGGGTGGCGATGCTGGGCAGTAGGCTGAGCTAGAGTCAGGGGTCAATCTCATGCTATGTACTAACAGAGTCTCAATTTATTTAGTGCTTATGTGCCAGCCACTGTCCTAATGACTTACCAGCATTTTCTCTTGCTTTTCACAACTGCTGGTTAAAACAGGTATTTTCCTTATTTTTAGAGAAAAAGAAATCAGCGTTCAGGACAGGACAGTCCAGTTACTTGCCTGAGGTTACACAGCTAGTAAGTGACTGGGCCAGGATCCAAAAACCAAAGCCCTTGCTCTTAGCCACTGCACTACCCTGTCCCACTGTCTGAAATTATAGTTCCATGGGATGAAGCAAGGAGTTTGAATGGAGCTTGCCTGGTCACAGTGTGCTGGGGCAGAGGTTGTATACCCTGGTTACCAGAAGGGAGAGAGAAGGTCCCTGGCCACTGGGGCTTCTTGTCCCCTGTGGGATGTTGGGATTCTCTGTGGGGTTTTCTTTTTTGGGGGGGTACTGGGGATTGAACTCAGGGGCACTTAGCATCCCCAGTCCTATTTCGTATTTATTTAGAGATAGGGTCTCACTGAGTTGCTTAGCCTCGCTTTTGCTGAGGCTGTCTTTGAACTCAAGATCCTCCTGTCTCAGCTTCCCAAGCTGCTGGGATTACAGGCATGCTCTACCACGCCCAGCCCCCGTGGAAATTTCTTAACCCTTTAAATATTTAGCTACAGAAACTTCAACAGTTGTGAACCAATCCAACTTGTACAGATTTTAAAAAATTGTTATTTCCTGAGTGATTACTCTGAGCCAGGCCTTAGCCATAAAGAAGATCCAGGCTGTGGCTTTTGCCCTCCAAGAGTTTACTCAAATGCTGGAGTTCTGCTGGAAAGAGAAGGAGTTTTGAGGCTGAATGTGTGTTCTGGGAATGGCCCCTGAGGGAAGGGAGATAGAGTTGGGAGGGGAGAGAGCTAAATTGGGATATTTCTCTCATAAGAGACTCCAGAGGGGCTGGGGCTGTGGCTAGGGTAGAGCGCTTGCCTGGCACATGTGAGGCACCAGGTTCGAGTCTCAGCACCGCATAAAGTAAAGGTCCACTGATGACTAAAAAAGAAAATTTAAAAAAAAGAGAAAGAGACTCCAGAGCAGGAGTAAGAGATGTTTTTGCTCCAGAAAAGCAAAGCGGTTTGGTTGGCAGGGGAAAAGAGCTGTCGTGGGGGGCCGAGGACTGTGTGGGTCTGGCGTGGGGTCCTTCATCTGGGTCCCACATAGGTGTCCAGTCCCTGGAAGCAGCAGCTTCTAGCCCTGTGCCCACCCAACTCCCAGGCCCTCTGGTCCCCACCCTTAATCACTGTCTCATGTCTGCACAGCACTGTTTCACAGGGAGGAAGCTGAGGCACAGAGAAGGAAAGACACTTGCCCAAAGGCCATATGACTGGTTGTAGAAAGACCTAGATCCCTAAAGGCCATGCTTCCTGACCACTGCCTGGCCCCACCCCACCCCAACTTGTCCAACTGGCAAGCCACCTTCCCTGGCCATTACATTAGATCCTTCCTCCTCCCTTTTTTCCCTGAGGGAGGGAATTTCCTTTGTTTCGAGAGAGAGTCTGGCAACCTGAGGCCTGATGCTGGGCGGGCAGACTGCAGGTGGTTTTGTGTAGAGATGCAGGTAGCCAGAAGAGGAGGCAGGAGGGCCAGCGTGCCAGCCAGATTTGCTTCTATTTCATTTAATCCTCAATAACCTTATAAGGTGCTGTCATTTCTGTTCCCAAATGACAAACAGGAAACTAAGACTCAAAGGGTGTCGCTGTGACTTGCCCACACTCACGGACCAACCTGCGTGATTGTCCTCGGGGATATGGAGGGAGAAGCCTAATTAGGGGACACTTTGAAAACATGATTGGGGATTGGCGAGGAGGAGCAGGGTGGTAGACAGACCCTGCCTGCGAATAAGTGGGAGGCCTTTGAGGAGGTCCGTCCAAACTGTCTGCTCTCTGGGCCTCTGCACATGAGTGGGAGCCCTTCCCAAGCTGAGCTGGGTAACCAGCACTCCCCAGAGATCTGCTTCTAGTGTCACTGAATGATGTCCTTTGTCTGCTTAAACTACAAACAGAACGTGTACCTTTAGAGACCCAGAAATGAGCCTCTGGCCTAAGCTGTGCTAGCAGAAGAGATCAGGGCAAGTCCCTGGTGCTTGAGTGACTTGGATCATTGCCATTGCTAGGGAGTACTTCCCAGCATGACATGTGCAGACTGAGAAGCTCCTGGTTCTTGACTGCAAAGCCAGAGTAGGAGGAACTAACAGTGTCATCTCGCTGGCTGGCAGCTGGGGTACGGGGCAGGGGGCGGAGGGGAGGCTATGCATCTGTTTGGTAACTGGGCAAAAGTTTGGAGGTCTGCTATGTGCTAAGCATACATTAGTAACAAAGACACACAAAGTACACCTCTACTCTTAGGTCATCTAATCATCTGCTAATTCATCTTTATAATTTATGACAAATGTTTTAGAGGGTGTGGCAGGAGGGGCAGGGCACTAGCCCAGCCCCTCCACCAGCTTAGGGAAGGCCCTTGGGTGCCGAGGGCCTGTTTACCAGCATGTCTGAGCACAGCAGAAAGGATGAGATGGCAGCCAGCCATCCGCCTGTTCTGTCTCCAGGCTCCCTTATGACCAGAGGATTAAACCCAGGGTTGCTTAACCACTGAGCCACATCTCCAGCCCTTTTTTATATTTTACTTAGAGGCAAGGTCTCACTGAGTTGCTTAGGGCTTTGCTAAGTTGCTGAGGCTGCCTTTGAACTTGTGATTCTCCTGCCCCAGCCTCCTAAGCCGCTGGGATTACAGGCATGCACCACTGCATCTGGCCAGAGGCTTTCATTTTTGAGGCTGCTTGGGTGGATTTAGAGAATATTGCCTTGTGCTTCAGGAACAGTGAAAAACTTACCAGCCCTCACCTCAAAAATTATTCCTTGATCCCTGCATTCCTGGGTCCTATACCCAAACACACCCTACCCAGTTGTTCTGAGTTTCCCACAAATGGCCTAGTTCCCGTGCTGCCTCATTTGCTGTGTAAGGCAGTGTATTGTCTTTGTGTGACAGAGAAGCCCTCTGAGGTCCACAAGGACAAGGTGACATCTTTAGACCAAGGACAAGAAGTTTACACAGCCTTCCCAGGTCCTTGGTCAGGATTTCCAGGGATCCCACAAGGACTGTAAGCGCAGCCCGGGAGAGGGAGGTGCTGGGACAGGAGCTGCTGTCGGCTGAGAACTGGGAGCTGCTCCTTTTCATTCCTGTCCTTGGCAGTGGGGGAAAAAGAGGGTGGGAACCAGGCCAACTGTACTGTCGACGGGCTTGTCCTTCCTCCCTCAAGTCTTGGCTGAGAAACCATCCCTTTCTTGGCATTTTATCAAATTTCAAATCCAGAAGTTCCACATGGCCTCTTTTGGGAGAGCTCATCTTATCCTCCTGGGTTGGGAGCCTTTGCAGAGCAGAGACTGTCTTACTCCTCTGGGTCACCTTTGGAGGCCTATGATTGTCCCTGGTGGTCAACAACCCATTTAAGCTGGAAACGGTCTCCTCTTGGCCACCAGTCCCTCTGGAGAAGCAAGTATCTGGAGATGTCCCTTGCTGAGTTGCCCATTACTCAGGGGACTCCTTTGTAACAAGTTGTCTGGGAACAGAGAAAAGGATGCTCTAAATTGGTTCAGTGAGGGCATGGGGGAGCAGGGATTTGGGGAAACTCCAGAGCAGGCAGCATGGGCAGCCGAAGTTAGCGACCTTGGTTAGAGATCTAGGTAGTTACTGGGAGGAGGCAGTGAACAGCAGGATACAGGTGCCCAGAGTGTGTGGTAAAGTCCTGGGGTCACCAGTTCACTTTACCAAGAGACCCAACCTAGGCCAGGTAAAGCAGTGCTGGCCTGTAATCCCAGCAATTTGGGAGCCTGAGGCCAGAAGATCACAAGTTCAGGGCCAGTCAGGGTAACTTAATGAGACCCTGTCTCAAAATAAAAATAAAAAGGCTGGGTTCAATCCCCAGTACCAAAGGGAAAAAAGCAAAACTTAAACCCCAGGTGGATGTGGTCAAGTAGGAAGCCTCTGTCTTAAGTAGAGCCCACCGTCTCCCCATGACCTCAACTGACACTTCCCTCATCCAGCTGCTTGCAGCCCATGGTGCAGAGTTCTCTATACCAGGTACTGTGCTGTGCTGGGTGTTGACATGCAGAGATGAAGCATATGTCCCCCCAAAATACTAAAAGTGTGTGTGTGTGTGTGTGTGTATACATATACATATACATATATTGTTTTTTGGTTTTCATAGTGGAGATTGAATAAATGGGCACTTTACCACTGAGCTGCATCCCCAGTTCTTTTTATTTTTTTTTTATATTGAGACAGGGTCTCACCAAGTTGCTGAGGCTGGCCTCAAACTTGCTATCCTCCTGCCTCAGCCTCCTGAGTTACTGGGATTGCAGGCATGTGCCACCCCACCCAGCTACATATATAATTTTTTAAAAATCTTGCTTATTTATGAAATCTGAGCCAGACAATATGCTCACTAGGACCTGATCACCTTGTTTGAGAGCTGACTGCCATTCTTGCTCCTAATGCCTCGGACCTCCCTCCTTTCCCCATTCTCCCTGCTTCCATCTTGGAGGGAAGACTGACTAGGAGCTTCTGAGCTGCCTCTTAAAAGCTGATTTAAATGCCCAGCAAGAGAAGAGGCATGTCAGGGAAGCCCAGGGACCTACAGGTTGCACACACTGTCCCTTCTCCTAACTCTTCTGTCTTTCCACAAGTGACCATTTCACACAGTTTTGTTTCCAAGGCACCAGGCAGTTCCATTAAAGTGGGTGGGTAATACCCCAGCTGCAGCTGCAGCTCCAGGAAATAAGCACTTCATAGCCTCCCAGGATTCTGCCCCAGCCTGTCCAGGCATCCCTGGCAATCCCTGGGCGCTTTGGCTATGGGGTTCTGCATCTCTCTCTTTAATGCTCAATCGCTGATTCCAGGAATTGGAATTCCAGAGCAACGGAGACCCAGCTTAAAGTCAAGGACAAGAACACAGGCTCTGAAGTTGAAAGGCCTCGGCGCCTGTCCTGATCTGGCCACTCGATAGCTATGTTCTTCTGGGAAAAATCACTTCCCTCTCAATCCTCCTGACCTGCAAAATGAAGAAGGCAATGTCTAGGTTTCTGGATGGCTTTAGAAAGGGAGAGATTGTGAGAGCTGAGAATGCGTGGAAGCATCACATCATTGTTACTCTGTAAAGTAACTGCAGAGTTCACCGGCCGGATTCGCTCCTGGGAAGCCAGGCTGCCCCACCCAGGAGGTTAGAGCTGGGAGGGTCCGGGCTGAAGGACTGGCATTTGCGTTTCCTGTTCCCTCCTTAGAGGGCCACCTGCCTCTCCCTCCCATCTGTCTGTTGGTCTTGACTCGGTGATGGATTTGGTGAAGAACAGCTGTCCTCCTGCCTTCACCCTGCCCGCGGAAGCCTGTGGGATCTGCATGGGCAAGGAGGAATAAGACAAGAAGGAGCAGAGGCTCCCCTGTTCCTAAACCAGGGGTCCCCTGAGCATGTTCCCCAGAAGGGCCTGACTACAGCACAGACTCAGCCAAAGAACCCCAGGGCAGTCTGGCCCGTCTCCCCAGCCTCTTTGATGCTGACGCCTACAGCATCATGGGGCGAGGAGACCCCTGCAGACCAGAGGGTGGGGTGGGTGCCTGTGGGCTTGAGTGATATCTCCCTCTTTGAAGAAGAGGGAGGAGAGCAGTGGCTCCTCTGAAAATCTTACATTTTGGGTCCCTGAAACCCTGAAGATGGGTGTCTCCCTGAGTTTGGACATAGGAGGTGGGGCCTCCACAGACTTATTTGTGACCTTCACTTGGTTTCATGGTAGCAAAGCCAGGTTTGTTGGGCAGAGATTTCAGAAGTCCCCTGCCACTGCCAGGAACCTAGGCATCCTCATTCTTGTTCTGCCTGATGTCTCCTTGCTCACAGGGTAAGCTGGTGCAAATCCTTTGACCTCCATTTCTGAATCTGTAAAATGGGGATAATGTTTGCAGCCTTTTTTATGTTCACAAGATTGTGCTGAGAATCTGCTGTGAGCTTGTGGGAAAGCACTATGGAAAAGGTGAATAATGTCCTCAGACAAAAGGGATTCCTCTTAAGAAGGGCTAAAGCTGTGGAGAGATGAGATGAGACAGACGCTGTGCTGCGTGTGGTATTCCTCTAATTAACCAAATCCCCAGCACCTTGCAGGGGAAGTGGCATGCCCCCGAGGCTCAAGGGAAACATAGGGTTACAGAGCACTGAGAAGCTGGATGGGATTCCAGCCAGGTCCGAGGTCAAGGCCGTGTCCTTCTGCAGATGCAGGTTATCCCTGGAGAATGCCTCAAAACCTTCCAGAAACATCCAAAGTATATTCATCACCAGGCCCTGGGAGGCTCACAGACTGGTCCTAGAGACAGACAAGTACATGACTGTTAGCTACTGTGGTCTGGGCCTAGTGGGAGGGAGGATTCTTTCTGCCAGGCAACATTGGGGCAGGTGACACAGGGACACTTATCCTCTTGATGGCCACTCTCTGGCCCCTGGGACTTGCACCTCCCCCTGAGAGCTGAGGCCTTGAGATTCCTTGCCTACCCCACTCTGGGCCCTCACTCCTTGTCCTGACCTTGGCTGGCAACTCTGCCTCTCTTGTCTTAGAATGTACAAAGCAGAGCCTGTTCTGAGGCTGGCTTCCAATCTGAACCGGGAGGGAGGAAGCCGGGCAGAGAACAAATGTGCACAGGGCTGGGTCCTGGCTGACCGCCTGCCCCCAGGGGCTGAGTCACCCTAGCCATCCCTGTCCCTCCCCAACCGGCCAGGGGCCATGAGCAGTCCGCCAAAGCTGGAGTTGCTGCTTTCTCCAGTTTTCTTTTCCCTTCTCTGAAGCCCATGAAGTCTGTGGACTTGTTATGATCCCAGAATCTTAGCCCTGGAAGGCAGCCTGTGGGTTTTCTAACGATCAGTCTCTCTGGCCAGGTTTCTGGTGATCAGTAAGCTCATCCCAGGCACAGCGTGTATGCAGGTCATCACCTGGTTGTGCCCCTCACAGTACCATCTGGGCACATGGGAAGCTCCAGGAGGTGTTCTTTTGTTTTGCTCTGACAGAGTCAAGAGATGGTGGGGCAGAGGCAGGGACCAGGGCTCTTTGAGAACACACTGAGTGTCCATAACTCCTTCTTTGGATAGGGTTCCTGAACTGCCTGGTGATTCCCCACATTTGCATATTCATTTAGCATGTTTTACTGAGAATGTACTATGTGCAGAGGTACCAGAAATTTATAGATGAATAAAATGTGGACCCTGCCTTAAGTCTAATGGGTAAGACAAGAAGAAAATCCATTTCAGGACAGTCCTGGTCATCGTGGTAAGGTGTCAATAGCCATTATTTATTGAGCATTTAAGTGCCAGACATGCTAACCCTTTTATTTATTTACTTGCAGTCTTAGGAATCCAATCCAGGGCCTTGTGCATGCTGGCGAGCACTCTATGGCTGAGCTATACCACCAAACCCACCAACATTTTAGAATATGTTGTTTCATTAAATTTTAATGACAATCCAGCAACTTTCCATTTTACAGATGAAAAAACTAAGGGTCAGAAAGGATAAAGTCACACTGCTGGCAATTAGTGGTACTAAACGGGAACCGAGATGAGTCTTATTCCCAGGCATGTACACAAGCCTGAGAATCAGGCTGAGCAGGGCTCCAGGCCAGCAGAAGCTTCTTGGGAACTGAAGACTGAGTCAGCAACTTGTGGCAGGGCAGGCAGAGGGCGGGCTGCATGCAAGGCTGGAGATCTAGGGCACGCAAGCTCACTATCCCCACTACCCAAATGTCTCTCCCCAGTGTGCCCCCCTGCACCTTCACCTGACCTCTCTGTGGAAGCCCTGCCAGGTAACTCCACCTGGCAGTGGCCACACATTCCCTTTTCTGCTTCTCAGAAGCAGAAAGCTGCCAACGAGTTGTCCTGCCCTGATGGATCAATCAGGAAACAGCCCGGCAGGTACTTCTTGAGGCCTGCCTTGTTCTGCCACGTGGCGCCTGGTGCTGGGGCTCAGGGCCATAACCCACGCCAGCGGATGATCCTAAAACTCATTTGTGTATCTTCATTGGATTTTTTTTAGCAGCTGATTTATCTTCCTAATTATGTTTGGCTTTAAGCTAATGTTAAAATGAGCTTACATTAGATAATTTTCACTAATTAACACCAACTTAGTGCAGGGGAAGTCATCCCAGAAGCGCGCTGTGGGGCAGGGAAAATCTGGCCCAGGATCTTAAAAAGAATCACTGTGCTTACTCCCTGGTGGGTCCCGTATGGCTCTTCACGGTTGACTTAGTTGACCTTGCTCACCTGGGTTCTTCTGTCCTCTTTCTCTGGAGAGCCAGCCTGGGTTTCCCATGTCTGTGCCCCTTCATTCAACCTTGTCTCAGGGTAGAGATGTCAAGAGCAACAACCTCATAGGGTCAGATCAGTAGGAAGTGAGTCCCCTGGGTGCAGCAGGGAGAAATGCCCTGCAGGTTCAGGCACTGAGGCCCAGGGTTCCTGGAGAAGAAGCAGCCAGACTGGTGGGACTGGTGGGAATTGGGCTCCAGTCACTGGTGCAGCCAGGGAGCCTGATGTTTAATGATGTCTAATTAGTGTGTTTGAAACAATGTAACATGGCAAAAGACAGCTGGGAGTCTCAGCTGACAAAATGCAGCTGTCTTGCTGGTAGGTTGGGGCAGACTGACAACCACACCAGGCACAAGACCCCAGTAGAGCCCTGGTCTTGGCTCTGCCTTTGGTGAACCAGAACTCAGGCCCAAATTGTGTCCTCAGCTCCCCCAGGGAAGCCCCTGACTGTTCGGCCAGTGGCTGGGCTCTGTACCCCACGTGCTTGACAGATGCAGGCCTGAGCAGACATGCACCTAAGGGAGGGTGCACACTGCACTGGGAACAGAGTGCTCGGAGGAAATAGAGCATTCTTTTTTTTTTTTTTTTTTTTCGGGGGGGGTAAGGGATTGAACTCAGGGGCACTCGACCACTGCCACATCCCCAGCCCTATTTTGTGTTTCATTTAGAGACAGGGTCTCACTGAATTACTTAGTGCCTCACTTTTGCTGAGACCGGCTTTGAATTTGTGATCCTCCTGCCTCCGTCTCCTGAAATAGAACATTCTGATCATCACAGGGACAAGCTGGTGGCAGCATGGTCTGGGGTGTGTTAGGAGGGCAGTGTAATCTCTGTGGTGTGAGCTTATGGTCGGAGAGGGGGTGGAAATGACTGGAAGGTCTTCAGCCAGCACGAGAGTCTTCGACCTGCTTCTGTAGGCAGTCTGGAGACAGAGTGTTTGGACAGGAAGTGATACACTGAGGGTTGTTATGGGATCCATCTAGGAGGAGGGAGAACAATCGGGACAACATAAGGTGGTATCCCGTCAAACCCACACCGAGACCCACTGTGTCCATGTGCCCCCAGGGAGGAAGGACAGGGCTCAGCCACCTGGGCCAGGGACTGCACAGGATTCTCTCTAGGCATAATTGAATTTTTCATTCACAGGAACCGGGCGGTAGCCTCATTTTATGGATGGAGTTCAGAGAAGTTATGTAACTTGCCCAAGGTCTCACAGCCAGTATATGTCTTGTGATCCAACAATCCGTGCTTCCCCCACTGCAGTATGCTTTTAGACTGTGAGGATTTAGAGACTCCAGAGTCCAGGGGTAGAAGGAGGCTATGGTTGGGGTCAGAGCGCCTCCCTGGGTCAGCTGTACAGCCTCCTCTCCTGGGCTCTCCCCTCCACTTTTACCCCAGGGTACCCAGATGGGAATGTTAAAGTCTGGTTATTCTGTGGTTCACACCTGGTGGTTTAAACATGGCCAATAATTCAGGTATGGCTGTAGAAGTGCTGATGACAGAAGGTTTTTGCCCCGCCTGGGTTCTCTCCAGCTCTGGCAGCCTTTCACTCAGCACCTGTGTGGCGTAGATGCCCAGCGGTGCTCAGTGCACAGTAGACCCTGGTGCAGACTCCCGTGACTGGGCTTCCCTCCGCCTCCGTTACTTCCCATTTTGACCTTTCTGGCGGTGCAGTGCTGCCTGGGCTTTGATCAGCACTCTGGGTGGGGCCTGCCAAACATGTATTGGGCAAGGAACAACATTTCCACCTGGATGTCTGAGCTGGGCGAGCTCCCAGCCCCACACTGCCGGTTCTTCAACCTTCTCACTCCCTCCTTGGAAGTGAGAGCCCCCTTGCTCTGGATTCTGCATCTGAGAAAGAGGTGTCTACATTTACCTTCACTCTCAACAGGCTAGCACTATGCCGCCACCCTGACTGCAGTGTTTCATTTAAAACTCAGAACAGGTGCGACTTGTGGCCTGTAATCTCATTGACTCTGGAGGCTGAGCCAGGAGGATCACAAGTTCCAAGCCAGCCTGGGCAACTTAGTGTCTTAAAAATGAGGGCTGGTGTGTAGCTCAGTGGTAAAGTACTCTTCAGTTCCATCCCCAGTACTACAAAATAAATAATATAACTCAGAACAGCCCCGTGAAGCCCCTCCCCATTTTAAAATGAGGAAATCAAGGTTTAGACTCTCCCAAAGCCACACGAGCAGTGTGAGTCTCTGCTTCCAGACTCCACGTTCTTTTCCATGCACTCTTCTTCACTCAAAGAGTGATCCACTACCTGAATTCAATGCCCTGGCAGGGCTGGAGGATGGAGTGGTTGGAATGCACTTTGTTGGACCTGGTGAATCAGAAGCTTTGAGGATGGGACCCTGGAGCCGCATTTTGAACAGGGCCAACCACCCCACATACCCAGCTCCCAGGTGATTCTACACACGCTGGTCTGACCACCCTGACTGTAGCCCTGTAGACCTTGACCCCCTCTCTTGGAGGATGTCAGAGGAGGTTCCACAGAGATATCTAAGTGAAGGCATGACCCTACACAGTGGGCCCTCTGGTCCCAAGCAAATTAACTACCCTCCAGGCAACTGGACCAGTAGCCATTTGGGGAGGCTGCAGCTTGACCCGTTTACCCAGCTGCTGCTCTACCCTGAGGGACCTTAAGTCTTAAGGTGTGGGCAGTTAGCCTGGTTGCAAGTGAGCTAGTGATCCTTCATTTGTACTAACTTTTCTTGGAATTTCATGATCTTAACTGAAACTCCTGAAAGCCTTGGGAGGGAGGGAGGTAGGATAGCCTCCCTTCCTGCCCTGGAAGTGACCATCACCAGCATGCGGCTGAGGTCAATGGGCCCTGAAGTCAGCAGGCCTGTGGCCTCTTGTTTCTCACCCTATGGAACCTGATGAAGAAGGAGTGGAGTTCGGGTACCTGCAGCCACTCCCACTCGGAACCCTTAGCTACACTTCAGCGGAGTGGGGGCTGGACACTCCAGAAGGGCGGATGATATTGCCTGTCTCCAGCTGTGTGTCTCTGTTTGCATTCTGGTTTTGCGTGCCCAGAGGTGATCTGGGGTCCTAGCCAGAGTCAGTCTGCCCCTAGAGCTCGTTATGTCCCCATGATCTAGGGATGACAGCTTGGTAGTACAGAAAGCCCAGACGGGTCATAAGCCCAGGCTTTGTTTCCAGCTCTCCCAAGACCCAGCTGGCGACTTTGACCTTGGGACTGAGCTAATTGCCGCGTGAGTTTCTTTCTAGCTCTGAGATTCTCCAGCTCTGGAATGTCTTTGAGTGTAGGGGCCAAGTACAATGGCGCCCTGCATGTGGGCACGGCCAGGTGGCTTTGTGGGGTTGACACGCTGCTCTGCTCCTCTTCCTGGCCTTGTTCTCTGTCACTGGGAGGAGGGCACCTTTTTGTAGTTTGCACAAAGGCATGTGCTATGTGTGTCACTGGGGCCTGCCTTCCAGACTGGTTTCCTTGGTGTGGAACTTCTCCCCATGTTTTGTCCTCTGGCAGGGATGGCTGCTCCTTCAGGGTCTTCAGTGGGCAGAGTGAAGGCTGAGGCAACAATAGTCCCATTCTCTGTACACTTGAGGAAGAACTTCAACTCTGCCTGCTGGCAAATCACTCCAACCAGTAGTCTTGCTCAGCATCCTTTTCTCCCCTTCACACCAACGCCTGTCATCAATGAAAGAAGGAAGACCACAAGCTGTCCCACACTCAGCACACACCGACCTCCCTCCATGTAGGGGTCCATTTCACAGAGGACTGGCCCTGTTGAGCTCTGTGATAAGGGTGGAGATTCTGAAAGGAATCCGTGTCTACCTGGCCTGGTAAAGGACAGAGATGCTGGGCAGACAGTAAGGTGTCCAGGGGCTCTGTTACTTGCCTGGGCAGAGAGTGGTTACCATTGTTTGGGAAATAGGGTTCAGGAAGTTCTTGGCCCAGTCTCAAAAGTAGCGTAGGTATTTCATGGAAGGCACAGGAACAAAAGGATTGAAACAGCCCAATACGTACTTGGTTGGGGCAGGGGCACAGTTCCCCCCAGAGACATTTTTGGTGGGCATGCTTGAGCGTGATACTGCTGGTATCTAGTGGGTAGAGGCCAGGTATGCTGCAAACGTCCTCCAGTGCCCAGGACAGCCTCTCAGGGACAAAGAATGATCCAGCTCCCAAAGTCACTAGTGCTGCAGGAGGGAAGCCCCATGTTCAGGTACGCGTGGGTCATTCTGAGAGACCAAAATGCAGGGCGGAGGTGAGCTATGGCCCAAGATGAAGTGAGAGAGGAGAGGGGCCTAGCCACAAGCCCCAAAAATGCTAAGTCATAGAGTGCGGACCCCCTCGAGGGCTGCAGGACCTCCCGGATCATCAGTCTTGTTTAGGGGAATTTCTGCAGTAGAGAAGGGATCAGAGGGCAGAGGTGGAGTAGGAGAGACCCGCCAAGAAGCCATTCCGGGAGTTCAGCCAGAAATGAGGAGATCCCAAGCGAGAGCAGCAGCACCCATGGGAACAGCAAGGAGTTGACCCAGCAAGGATCTGCTAGACTTGGTGACCGGTGGGATTTGGTCAGTAGGGAGGAGGAAGCTAGTGAACTTGGGCTTCTGGCTGTGACTGAGAGAGAATGTTGATTTTGGAAGTGCCTGCGGGCAGGCTGAGGGACATGTCCCAGCAGCAGTCAGCTCTGTGGGTGTGGACACTGGCAGTGTCTTCTCCAGTCTGGGTCAGCCAAACACAACAGGGCTGCAGGGCAAAGTGGAACCTTCTCATCATCTTTGTTCTCTAATGGCAATTAAGGAGTTCAGAAAGAGGATCTGAAAAGCTGGCAGCATAATTAAAACTGAATGGCAGAGGGGCATTCCCTCGCCCACCCTGCCACCCAGGCTCGGTGAGCTAACCAAGTACCCTATAAGAAGTCCTAGCATCAGAGCCTCTCTGCTGACCTGCCTGCCACAGCTTCAAAACACAACTGCCAGCTGAAAGTAACCCCTCTCCCAGTGCCACGCATCTGCAGGTAACCAGCAAAGGGTGAGGAGCCCACCCAAGGGGGGATGGTTTTCTCTCCCGAAAAAACCTGCCCCATCAGCTTCTGAGCCTGTGACATCCTGTTTTTAAAAACCTGATTTTCGGGGCTGGGGAGATAGCTCAGTTGGTAGAGTGCTTGCCTTGCAAGCACAAGGCCCTGGGTTCGATCCCCAGCACCCAAAAAAAAAAAAATAAATAAACAAAAAAAAAAATAAAAAAATAAAAAAATAAAAACCTGATTTTCTGCCTACACTGGGAGCCTTGAAGTGAGTCTTGACGTGGAGAATCATGTGGGTACATTCAATGCAGAGGAGCAGGCAGCTGGTTTTCCTGGGCCTGGTACTGAGTAGCTGAATGTCAAACAGGACCCTCAGAGACCAGAGCCGAGGGTAATTATCACTTCTCCACATTAGATGCAGGAGTCAGCAAGCAATTGATTTTTTTTTTCTACTATAGACATTTCATTGTTTAATTGGCGGTGACAGAGATGACTGACAGGTTGTCACAGACTGAGCCTCCTCCAAGCTGTCCCTGGGGACGGTCACCTCTCACATTCTTAGGCTGGTGGGGACTAGGAAGGCTGACTTCCCTGCTTACTTTTCCAATAACAAAACAAAAGTAAGAGTGGGAACCCAAGAAGCTCATCTGTGAACCAGTCAGGTGGTCCTTGGAGACATGAGTCAACTAAGTTGGACATTGTAAGAATTTGGAAATGAGAGGACAGTGGACTCTGGCCTTAGCCAGCCAGTACTGGGGGATGAGATGAGATGCCATCAGTGTCAGTGTCCTGGGAACTGGGTTTCTAAGGGGTGCAGAGGAACTCGTATCACCATGCCAAACCCTCCATGATCCAACCCCAGAAACCACACCAGACCTAGCCTGAACTGCAGGCCAACTGCAGGTCTTAAACATGGGTTTTGTTTGATGGGTTGGCTTTTGGGGATCTCAAATACAAAGAGATGATTGTGTAGCTCAAGTTCAGGGTATACTGCCATCATTGGCCCTCTGTCTTCCCTTTCTCCTTCCCTCCCATTCCTTTCTCCTTGTGTGAACATCTACTCTTGTGTGTTCAATGTATGTCCTTGGACACTGTTGTATCCTTGAAAAAACTGCAGTTTTATTTTAGTAGTGAAGAACTAATTTGCACAAATGATCTCGGGTTATAGATCTCATTCTCTAATCATTTCAGTTGAACAACCCATTTTAAAAAAGAACTGTCTGGGTTACTGTACATGGAACTAGTTCATGGCTTCTGTCTGCTGTAGAACATCCTGTCACATGCCTCACATTTTCCAGTCTTCTAGACAAGGACATCTAAAATGTTGCCAGCTCCTTGCTGCCCCAAAGAAAGCTGCAGTGCCTACTGCCTTGTAGACCCACGCCAAGCTCCAAGAGATCCCTCAGGGTACGTGGGCCAGTGTGGTTTCTTGGCTTGTAGTTGTGTTCTTACTTAAATCCAGTAAGTTCTGCCTCTTCTCCAGACAACAGTGTCCTCTTCAGTGAGTGGGGGTTCCTCTTTCCTCAGATACCCTTATTTAGGAATACCCAACATTCTAATTTTTAGTTAATCTCACAGTTGTGAAGTGCTCTCTCTCATCAAAGTGTTTGGAGTTTTTCTGATGAATGAAGATCTGCTCTTTATATACTCCAGTATCTCCTCCTGGGAAGTCACCTATTCATATCCTTTGCCTACTTTTCTAATTAGTTTCCTGTCTTTTCCTTGCTGATTTATGGGGATTCCTCATGCATCACCGATTCCTGTTGGTTTATACATGTCCCCATCATTCATCAGTGAACTTTGTCTATGACATCTTTATTTGGAAAGTACCAAATTTTTCAAATGCATGCATTTCATTTTACTCGCATTGTGGACTGTGCTATGGGGACTATCAGAAATTCTCATGCTGCATCATGAAGCTATTTTCCTATATTTCATCAATTCTCTTATTAATTTTATCTTCTACACTTGGGTATTTAGCCCTAAATGAAATTAACCTTTATCTATGCTGTGAAGAACAGATCCACCTTTATTTTTCTCTGTAAGACAATTCTCTCAATAGCATCTAATAATAATTATTATTATCATTATTTACTATTATTATTATTATTATTATTATTATTATTATTTTGTATTAGGGGTTAAACCCAGGGGTGCTTAACCACTGAACCCATTCCCAGCCCTTTTATTTTTACTTTTTCTCCACATTTTTTATTGGTGCATTAGCTCTTTTTATTTTTCCTTTTTATTTTGAGATAGTCTCTCCCAGTTGCTAAGGACCTTACTATGTTTCTGAAGAGAGCCTCAAATTGGAGAGCCTCCTGCCTCAGCCCCTGAGTCACTGGGATTACAGGTGTGTGCCACCGTGCCTGGTTGGGATTGAATTTTATTAATATGGAGAGAACTTAAGATGTTAAATTGTATTATCTGTTCATGATTTTTTTCATTTAGTTACATATTTTTAGGTGTCTTTAATAGGATTTTCAAAATTTCTCCCTAAAGGTTAATAATTCCTAGACACCATGTACTTAAAGTGCAGCTATGAGTGGATCTTGTCTTAGTTAATTATTGTTGGAGTAGAAGAAGGCTATTGATTTTTGAAAGTTTTTCTTGTGTCTAACAATCTTACTTAGTTTTCTTATTAATCCTGATAGCTTTTCTCGAGATTCTATTAGGTTTTCTATGAAAATGGTTTAGTCTCTAAATACTGGTAGTTTGTCTTCTCTAATCCTCATCTCTTGTTTCTTTTTCTTGTTTTATTGCATTAGTTAGGGCTTCTAATACTGTGTTGAACAATAGGGTAAGAGTGAGTAAATATACTTGGCTTGCCTAAGACTTAAAGGGAATACATCTTCAGTTTCTCTGTTAAGTAAAATGTTTCATGAGGATTTTTGGTAGAGGAAGGGTTCTTCTAGTCTTAGCTTTCTGAGAATCTAATCTAAACTATTTGTAGTAATGGGAATCAAACCCAGAGGCTCACACATGCAAAGCAAGTGCCATACCTCTGTGCTATATACCCATCCCTTTCTGAGAAATTAAATCTCAACTGGGAATCTAGCTGTATCTCAGGTACTTTTTTAAAAATTACCAAAGATGGGCATGGTGGTGTATGTCTATAATCCCCGTGACTCTGGAGGCTGAGATGGGAGGATCACAAGTTCAAGGCTAACCTCAGCAATTTAGTGAGACCCTCAGCAACTTAGCAAGACCCTGTCTCAAAATGATAAATGAGATCTGGGGGCATAGCTCAGTAGTAGAGCACTCCTGGATTCAATCCCCAAGAGCAAAGAAAAAAGAAAAGAAAGAAGAACATGTGGGCTGGGGTTGTGGCTCAGTGGTGAGCGCTTGCCTAGCACACGTGAGGCACTGGGTTCAATCCCCAACACCACAGAAAAAAAACTAAATAAACAAAATAAAGGTATTGTGTCCATCTACAACTAAAAATACTTAAAGAAAAATAATATGGTTTCCTCCTCTTGATTCCAGATTATAAACTAAACTGATATATTTCCTGAAGTTGAATCCTCCTTACATTCCCAGGATAAGCCTTCATTGATTATGGTTTATTTACTTAGTTCTTTAGTGCATTATCCATGTCATTTGTGTTTTCAAATCATTATAATTGATCTTAATATTCCTTTTAATGATTTCACGTTTCTTAAATCTCTATTGTGTTTGTAATTATCTCTCCTTTTTCATTCAGTATTTTATTTGCATCTACTGCTTTTTGTTGGTCTTGGTAGATGTGTTTGTCTACCTTGCTAAGTCTTTTCCAAAATTAATTTTTTGATTTGCCGTGTCTAGTACCTGGCAGCAATCCCGGCCCGCTCTGCAGCACTGAGATGAAGACCCTGGAGTCAGACCTGAGTTTTTTGCTCTGTCACATGCTAGCTGTGCAACCTCAAGCTCATTATTTTGCCCCTCTGCATTTACTTCCTCAACTGTGAAATGGGAATAATGATACTTCCTTGTAGAGTAATGGTGAGGATCAAATTACTTAAAGTGGGTGAATCCTTAGGTACTTGGGAGTACTTTTGCATAAGGTGCAAGGTGCAGTGGAAGTGTTTAGCACATGCTAATTCCTGTCCACCGTGACTGTAACGGGCAGGGTTCTCCAGAGAAACAGACCAGTTGGTGTGTGTGTGTGTGTGTGTGTGTGTGTGTGTGTGTGTGTGAGTGTGAGAGAGAGAGAGAGAGAGAGAGAGAAGGAGGGAATTAGTTTGCTTTTTGAAGATTGGTTCTTGGGATTGTGGAGATGCAAGTCCAAAATCTCAGAGGGTGGCCAGAGACCCAGTGAAGAGTTGTGGACCCAGTTCAAAGGCTATCTCCTGGCAGAATTCCTTCTTGCCCAGGGGAGGTCAGTCTTTATTCTATGAAGTCCTTCCACTGATTGGAAGCATCCACCCACATTATAGAGGGGCATCCGCTTTACTGGAAGCCTGCAGTTTTAGTGTTTATCTCATTTAAATGGTATCTTCATAGAAATGTCTAGTGGACCACTTGACCAAATGTGTGGATCCTGTGGCTCAACCAAGTGAACACATATAATTAACCATCAAAGTGCTTTTGCGGATGCTCTTCCCTGTGCCTGAAGTGCCATCTCATGTGCCCTGGTGAGGCCATGTGGTCACTGGCTGCAGATGGGGACAGCACAGGTGTCCCTTCCTCAGTAGGTGTCGCCCCACTCACTGCCTCAGCCCAGGGCCAGCGTGCAGGGTGAACGCGGGCTCAGTGCCCAGCCACCCCTCACTGCTTTCTTCCCTGCTGGTTCTCAAGGCACTGGGAGGCACCCGTTCTGCACCGTGGAGTCTTTCCTGTTCTCCCCTGGTTAGAAGCCATCTCCTCCTGTCTTCTGCCGCCTCGTCACGTGTCCCATGTACAGCTTTTCAGACGTGTCCTGTTTACCTTATGCCTTTGCTATTTCATGCAGCCGTCTCATCATCCCCCTGAATTAACCCCGTAGTGATTACAGCTTATCTGTCTTGAAACCCTCATTCTGCCCTCGGGTCTGGAGCCAGTGACACTCGTGTTGATGATTGACTGGCTAGTGCAAGCGCTATGGAGAGCCCTGAGCCACACTGTATTGAAGAGGGTGGGCGGGGAGATGTCAGAGGCAGGGGTGATTGAGAGCATGTGTGTGAAGGTTGTGGCAATAATGGTGACAATGACAGTGGTGGGTCTGTGCTTAAATCCAGATCATTCTGACCGGAGGCCTGGCCCTTACCTTGTCACATGCACAGTGTTTGGGGCCAACTAGAAATGCTTGCAGGTGAAGATGGAGGGTGGGGCTGCTCCAGGCTGCACGAGGCCTCTCAGGACTGGCTCTTGCCCAGGAAGGGCCCTGAGTAGTGACCGTGATCTGAGGACAGGGTGGGAAGGGCTGGACACCAGATGCCCAGGCCTGCGGAGAGGGGGACGTTTGAGCAGATCCGTGACTGACAGAAGCCAGCCCATCCCTCCCACCTCACCTCAGCGATGGTGGCTCCCTGCCCCTGCTGGATTCCCTGGGGCAGAAGGAGCAACTTCTCTCATCTTCCTGGGTCTACACTGATGAGGCTTCTGAAGATCTGCTGACATCCCCAAGATTGACAGAAAGTGGGAATTTGTCCAGGATGAAGTCTATGCAGCAGGGCCTGCACCCTGGGGCTCCTCTCCTGGGCTCAGATGTGGTCAGAGATGGGTGGGGACCTGAAGAAGCCAGGAATGGTATAGGTGGGATTTTTTACTCTTAGCCACCAGTTGCCCCCTGGCAAGCTGGTCCTCTCTGGGCAAGTGTGTTTCCAAAGGCATGTGTCACAACATGCCTCACCAGTGCCCTTCCCTGTCCAGGTCATTGCTGTGGTCATGGACCTCTTTACTGATGGTGAAATTTTCCAAGACATTGTGGATGCCGCCTCTAAGCGCCGGGTCCCGGTGTATGTCATCCTGGACGAGGCGGGAGTGAAGTATTTCCTGGAGATGTGTAAGAGCCTGGAGCTCGCTGACTTCCGTATTCGGGTGAGTCGGTGCCTCCGCCGTGATCCAGGTGCTGAGAACAGTTCAGGATCCCACCCCTTCTGTCGAAAGCCTTGCCTCTGAACTGACAGCTGCTAAATCACATGCCACACTTGAGTTTTATCCCATGAGGGTCAAGTGTAAAGAAGGCAGTCTGGTCCGCTCCTGAGGTACCCTGCCAGCAGAATCACTGGCTTCACTGTCAAGGTCAAAATCAGGGCTGTGGTTCTCTTCCGGGGAACTTTGGGAATAGGCAGGGACATCCCCCCACTCCCTGCCACTTGCCCATGCTGCAGCAGGAGCTGATGACTTCCTCTTGCTGTCCAAGGGGATTCCATCATAAGGCTGAAGGAAGCAGAGGACCTGGTGAAGATGGGAGTGGTAGGAGGGGTTGTGGACACAAGGCCCCTCTACCCAGGCAAAGCCCCAGTGCAGGGCCTCACAGTCTCCCCAAAAGGGTGACGGTGCCTTTCTCCTCTTCCCAACAGAACATCCGCGTCCGCTCTGTGACAGGCGTCAGCTTCTACATGCCCATGGGCAAGATCAAGGGGACCCTGTCATCGAGGTTCCTGATGGTAGATGGTGACAAAGTAGCCACTGGATCCTACAGGTGAGTTGGGCCGGGTCAGAGAGGGCCCAGGAGCCCTTCATTCATGGGAACCATTAGGAAGGTGCTAGACCAAGGCCTCTCAGTCGTGAGTCTCAGGAGAGGTCATCTACCCTGGTGGCAAACAGACTCCTGCCCCATCTTTCCCTCAAACTTCCTGGTTGATGGATTATTCCGAAAAAGAGTGTTGACTCTTACTGGACAATAAGCACTGGCTATTTTTCATGGTCCTCGGCAAACAGTTGCATTTGGAGGCTAGTTGACAACTGGCTCAAGCAAGAAGTAGAATGGACCCGATTAAGGAGGGAATGTGGAGGCGCGGCATGGACAGGTGTTTCCAGGAGTTTAATTTCAGAGTAAATTATCAAGAACATGAGCATCTGTATGTGTGTGTCTCTGTCCTCCAAGTAAATTAAAACCTAAGCGAGAAGAGACCTGAGCCCATGAAACAATTAATAAATGGTCTAAGCCTTCTTTTGAGGTTAAAGTATGGGGCTTTGTGACACTAAATGCTTCAAATTTCAGAAAAGAACCCACAAGGAATGGCACAATTTCAGCAACGATGGCATCTCAGTTATTATTTATTAAATGTGTGTTTACTGAGGTAAACATTTTACGGAAAGTATTTCCTCTAAGTCTCACAACAACTCTGAGTTACGTGATCGTGCTATGACATTTAGTACATAGGTCCTGGGAGTCCCACCGCAGAAGACACACAAGAGTAGAAGCCGGGTTCAGGTTCAGGCCTGACTTCTCACACCCATTCCCTGCATCTGCTTCCTGCTTTCTGCATGTGAAGCCTTGACCTGGGGAAAGGGAGGACTTGGGCTGGTGGAGAGAGCAGTCCCGCACGAAGGTGGTTTTGTGCCCTCTGTCCTGCAGGGTGCAGAAGCCTGGGGCGGGGCAGGGGAGAGTCAGGAAGGCCACAGGCAGGGCAAGGGAGAGACCTGGGCACATGTGTCTGCTTTTCTGTCCCCACCTTCTCAGATTCACCTGGAGTTCCTCCTACGTGGACAGGAACCTTCTCCTCCTCCTGACGGGGCAGTATGTGGAGCCCTTCGATGTGGAGTTCCGGGAGCTATACGCCATCTCCGAAGAAGTGAACTTGTTCCAGCAGCTGGGCCTGGCAGGAGGCGCCAACCGACTTGGCCTCAGCCACTCCTCCACCGTGGCTCGCAAGTTGATCAACCCCAAGTACGCCTTGGTGGCAGGCAGCCGCCACCCACCAGGGGAGATGATGCGCTGGGCTGCCCGGCAGCAGCAGGAGGCTGGTGGCGGCCCAGAGGGGCAGGAGGAGGGCAGCGGAGGTGGCGAGTCGGCTCGGTGCCTGGAGAGCTTCCTGAATGACCTGGTTACTATACAGCAGGTGTTGCCCCCCGTGGATCCCATTCCCTCCACAGATCTGAGCCGGAAGGATGACAGGATGACCTCTCACATGCACACAGACCTGAAGCTCAAATCCCGAGAGGCAGTTACCCAAAATGGCAAGGGAGATGCCGCCAACGGGAGCACCACCGCAGCCAAGGAGGGCAAGCGCTTCAGCGGTAGCAGGTTCTTCAGTCGCCGGGCCAAGAGGCCTGCAGCCCCCAACAGCAGGGCCAGCTCCCTCTCCACCGAGACCTGCACCGACGTGGAGTTTCTGATGGGGAAGAGGCCCAACGAGGGTTCCAGTGCCAATGTCTCAGGTGAGCCCTCTTCCCGGGGCCCGACGTGACCCTCTGGAGGAGCGCTGGCTCATGTCTGCAGAGGAGTGGCTCGTGGGCCCAGGGACAGCAGGAGCTCCAGGGTCTGAAGTTTCTCAGTTTCCATTCTCCTCTGGCCTTTATCCACCGGGTGTCCCTGGGCACAGTGTGGCTGTTCTGGGTTCAGGTTCCTCTTCTCTGAGAGATGGGAGTGGTACAGGTCTCTCCCGGTGCTCACCTGGTGGTGGGCATGGAGTCACCTGTGGGTTGTCACTACTCCAGCCATTCCTCATAGTAAGTCCAGCAAATGAAATAAGTGAGGCGGGTCTCTGCAGAAGATGGGGCTGCAGCACCGCGGGGGCAGGGCAAAGGCTCTGACTCCAGGCCCGACTCCGACTCTAGGGCTCTCTCTGGCCAACCTCGTTCCTTGCTGGATCACCGTCATCAGGATCTAACCTGATCAAACACACCTCACCCTCACCTGTGCCCCACCAGCACCTGGCCCAGCTTCCTGCTTAAACAGTGTGACTTGGTTTTCTCTGTATCTATTTGATGAGTGGGTTTGTCTGGGAGGGATTGGTGGTGGTGCTGGTGGCTTCTTTCTGGTCATCTCTCTGGGATTCCCTCAAGACCCTGGTCTACAACTGCTTAGGAAATGCATAAAATACTTCCAGGCCCAACAGGGCAGGGGAAGGTCCTGCGAGTCCATTTTACATGACACATGCGGAGCAGTCTCCTGTGTAGCCTCTTAGGAGACTATGACACACAGGCTGCCATGGTGTCTTACTAATGTAAGCATGCCTGGGAGGAAGAATTTCTGTGTTGAGATTTCTCCCTGCATGGCTGGGAGCTTATGGCAATGAGAACTAGGCTCGTTCACTGGCCAGGTGTGTAAAGACAGGTCCTGGGCCTGCTACCAAGTCTGACACGCCTAGGCGGTGCTTGTGGGATAAGTTCACTTCTTTTTCTTTCTTTCTTTCTTTCTTTTTTTTTTTTTTTTTTTCTGGTACCAGGTATTTAACCCAGGGGCACTTAACCACAACCACTGTGCCACATCCCCAGACCATTTTTAGATTTTATTTAGAGACAGGGTCTCGCTAAATTGCTTAGGGCCTCATTAAGTTGCTGAGGCTGGCTTTGAACTCAGTATCCTACTGGCTCGGCGTCCGGAGCGGCTAGGATTACAGGCATGCCCACTGTGCCCAGCTCACTTTCACTTAAGTTAGAGCAGGCCTGGGCATGTCCGATACAGGCACAGTTGGAGGGTGAGGACCTTCTGCTGGGCCTGGAAGCTTTTCCTAAGCAGGGCCAGGCCCTGTATAGTTACACTCTCCCTTTGCCCTCCAGATAACCCTTTGAGCCAGGAGGTGGCAGGTGGAAGTTGGGAGAGGTGGGTAAGTGGTCCCAGGGCATAGGAAGTGGTTGTGGGCTGGGATTTAAACCTAGGCCTGGGCCCAGACCCAGATCCGGTCAGGGGAGGGGTAGCTGATCCCCATTCCCATTCCCCTGGGTTCCCTGGCTCCCCTAACACCAGATGCTGCTGCAGCTCTGTCCCTCTGGCTGGAAGGAGGGTTGCCATGGTGAACACCTGGCAGGGAAGGGGAGGGGCAAGCCCAGCCAAGGGCTGTTTCCCAAGTCCTGACTGGAAGTGAGGTGGAAGCTTCCTCTTCCCTGGGCCCCTCACCCTGAGGTACTGTTTCCATAGAAACGCAAGGCCCATTGTCTTGTCCCTTCCCACTGCCTCCTGTGTGTCACTCAGCCCGGGGTTCTCCTGCTTGGATGGATGGACTTGGGTGGATGCTGCCACTGCTGCCTGCCTCTGAGCATTTGCCGAGTGCCCTGGAGTCAGCCAAGCAGACTGGGACGGCACCCTCGGGAGGCCCCTCTCTAGAGGGCCTGACACCCAGGCAGAGAGAGACGGGGGGCAGGAGTAGGCGAGGGCTAGAGAGGCTGGCACGCAGTCAGGAGATGCTCCAGCTGTCGCCCTACTCCATCCTTGGGAAGAAACACAGGGGCTGCATGCAATCCACTGTCACCTGCCCAGATGGGTGTCCCATCCCTGAGGCCCTGAAATTCAAGTTCCTTTGTGAGCCTGCTGCTCCTGCTCCTTTCTTCCTTGAAGGCAGGAATGAGAAACAGGGGCTCCTCCTGAAGGCCCCACTTAGTAGCCTCTACCCCCAAGACACTGATGAGCTAGGATGCTTCAGTGCCTCCCCCTGTCCCCCCCTTGGGGCAGCTGTAGGACAGCTGGATATGAAAAGGGCCAGCCCCTAACAGCATGGGCCCAAGGCGGAAACTAGTAACCCTCCTAGTCTAGAGCTGTGGTGGGGAGGAAATCACCTCAGCTTCTCCCTTAGGGCCGCCATCCAGGGAAGGAATCCCCTTCCCACAGGGAACATTAGGGACATCAGCACAGTCATGGCATGTCTCTCAGCTCATGACACGCTGCCGACCCACCCCCCAATTCCCTGAATATGTCCTTCCCTCTCTGGGGCTGTCTCTTCTTCTAGAAGAGGAAGAGGTGATCTGGGGAGTTTCCAAGGTCCCTTTGAGCTGATTCACTCTGTCCTGTCTCTGCGCCCTCTTGTCAAGGGAGAATGTGGGTTGGTGACAGGATGGGTGAAAGAGAAAGAAAAAGCAAAGAGCTGACAGCCTGTAAAATTGCTTGATAAGAAGTACATAGTTGTCAAACAGCATGCAAATTTTTGCAAACCCAGCTGTGGCCCTTGGGAGAACCTCAGGAAGGAAAATCTCTTCCTTTGGGATGAGCTGGGGAGACCTGGTGATTCAAAGGCTCACAGCCCCCTCTAGTGGCAGAATCTGAGCACCATTTCCTTTTGCCTTTTCCCTTAGCTGGACCTTGCTCCAGTGCAGGCTGAGCTCACCCATTCCCTCCAGCCTGCCATCCAGGAGTTCAGGACAATCTGTCTCAGGCAGAGATCCCCAGCCTCAGGGGACAACAGCCTGGGTAGTAATTCATCTGGACTGGGTTCAGGAATCCACAGGTTAAACAAGAGGCCCGATTTTCCCATCTAGTTTTTCAGTGAAGAGTGTCCTCAGACCAGCAGATGACACAGCAACACAGAGGAGATTCGGGCAAGGCTGTGCCTGGAGGGAGCTGACAGGCTAGGGGAGGAGGTTCCAGGTGCTGTGCCTGAAACCCCACCAGTTCCACCAGGTGGGTAGCTGGGACATGGCCAACACTGTTTAAGAAAGTTAAGAGAAACACAACATGCAGGGCTTCCACGCAGAACTGGAGCAGTCTTTACAAGCATCCTGCTGATAATGTCTTACAATCAAGATCCCTAAACCTCAGGGAGGTGAGTCCTTGTGCCCAAGGTCAGGCAGTGAGGAAAGGGCAGGGTGACCTTTGCCTTGCAGGGCCTTTCCTGGAAATCTGGGACCCTGCCAGAAATGAACTCTTGGGGAGCTGCTTCCTGAGCTCAGAGCTTCCTAAGGAACTGTGGGTGCCTGTTCCAGGCTGTGTCCACTCAAGTGCTGCATGTCATATGGGGTTTTATAATTCAGGGTTTCCCCTGAGGAGCGTGGGTCAGGCCCCAGCTGACCCTGTGCATGTGACCTGTGGTCTGATCTGAGCACCATTACCAGTGGGAGGGCTCTGATCACAGCAGGGGTGAGGGTGACAGAGTGAGCGTCCTCAGAGCAGCCAGTCCCACTCAAGTCCAGAGAAGAGGCAGCGTGCTCATCCTCCCTGGCAGACATCAGAACCCTCTGCCTTTCCAGTTTCTCTTGGGCCTGGCCAGGGCCTACTATCTCGGGGAGGCAGTGGCGAGTGAAGCATGGACATTAGCCAGGGCAGCCCGTGTTCCTGTGGTTGGTAGTATGGTGTAAACCCCAACCGGCTTGCCGGTGCCCCTGGATCTGTCTGTTGTGTAGGTGTCTATGGGATATCCTCTCTGCACCAGGCACTGTCCTAAGCGCCTGTGCTACAGGAAATAGAATGGACAAAGCCCCTCCCTGATGAAGCAGGTTAGGGCGGGGGGATCTGGGAGCAGGGGAGGGGAATGACCCTTTCGTCAGGAGTGGTCATGGAAGGCCTCTCTGACCAAAGGAGTATCTCAGCAGAAATTCGAGTGGAAGGAGAGACCCACACAGACATCAGGGAAAGAAGCTTCCCCACAAAGGGAAGTCACAGCCCTGAACGCTACAGGAAGGTGGGATCCATTGCCCTTGCAGTCTTCTGCATCCGTGTTCCTGCCTCCCTGTCCCCTCTCCACCTTGCCTGCCAGCTCTGAAGACAAATGCCCCAGCCCTTCCTCCTGCCATTCCTCTGCGTTTGGTGGCCCTCTCCACCTACTCCACACCCCTCTCTTCAGTCTCATTTCAGTGTTATCTCCCCTTGGAAGTTTGACTTTCTCTCATAAGCTTCCTTTGGGACACCTCTGCCCGTGCCACACACACTTTTTATTTTTAAAAATGTGCTCATTTGTGTATTCTTCCCCATTGATCTGAGTGGGTCCGATTCACCTACCGTGGTAGGTTCCCAATAAATGGGCACTGATGGAATGAGAGAACACAAAGAATTTCCCCTCAAACCAGTCTCTCTGTTGGAGCATAAGGGGTCTCTCCAGGCTTGCTTCCAGCCCCACCAGACAAGGGGGAGCAGGTCCTGCTGAGGACAGCCTTCTCTAGGAAGGAGCGATGAGCAGGGGCCCTGGCTCCCCCTGCTTCTGGGCCTGGAGATTGATTTTGCTTACCTGCCTCCAAAATACGGCCGCCTCCGGAACTCAGCATCTGCTTAGTAGGTCAAGCAAATAAACCAAGCCGCTGAGGAGCGGGAGTGGAGACCCTGTGTCCATCACAGCAGCGAAGGGCTCTAGGGTGGCAGAATTTGAAAACCAGCAGAACCACACCAGACACAGCCCTCAGTGGCACCAGGGAAGGTGACCTGTCTCCCCTCCCACCTCCTGCTAGGTCACCACTTGCCCAAGCTGGAGCAACACTGAGGAGAGGGCTCAGCTGAATTTGCAGTAAGTCCCCCAAAGTGAGTTCATTCTGGCCCAGACGAGGTGGTGGCTACCAGGGTGCAGACCTTGGTCATGAGCAATGGTGGCCTTGCAGAACGTGTGTGGGGCAGGAAGAAGGGGCTGTGGTGCCAGGGCTTCCAGTCCAACTCTGTTCAGTGTCTCTCTTGCAAACAGTCCACCAGGGGAGGCAGACGCCACCTGAATTAAATTCACAGCTGAAGTGATGTGGAAGGTGGCGTGAGCCCCAGGGAGGCCACCCTTGTTGTGTCGGGAAGAACCTGCAGGAAATGGCAGGAGCAGCCAGTGCTCTGAGGACAAGGCCTCTGTCTCCAGCAGCCGGCACCTCAGGGCCAGAGGCGTCAAGTGGGCTTTGCAGAAACCCTCTTCCCTGCATGGGGCAGAGCAGGAATTGGCCACAGACACCAGCCTCGGGGAAGTGGATGCCCAGGCTGGGGGGAGAGCAGCTGCTGGTGCCAACACACCCCTTCCTCTGCTTCCAATTGCCCCCAGCCGGCTACCCAGCTTGCTGTGGTTCCCTCCCAAGGGGCAGCTTTTCCTCTTGCAACCCAGTGGGCTGTGCGGTAGAAGAGGCTGAGACTAGGTTGGAAGGCCAGGCGCTGCACTGCTGCTGGCTGGTAGATCCCAGGCGGAGGGTCACCCATGGAACCTCCCATGATATCAGCCTAGTGAACCACTTCGAGGCAAGACTTCATGGTTGTAGTTGTTGATTCTGAAGTCCCTCCGTCACCCCACCCCTCTTTGGTCAGGAAACAGCAGATCCCCAACACATGGGGATCCTGTTGAGGGTGACAGGGTAGGAGGACTCTTTCTGTTGCTTCCCTGGGTATGTGGTTGACCTGGTTTCCAGATGGGCACCTTGGAAGGGAGGCAGTAACCCTAGCCTCCAAACCTGAGGTGCAGACAGCCCACAGAATAGGGGCTGGAGGCGAATCTGCTGAGCATCTCACCCTGTCATTCCCTGCCTGTGTCCTTTGTCTCCGCAGGTAAAACAAGTCCCAGTCCTGCCAAGTCCAGCAAATGTGTTATTTCCTGAGCTGCAGAACCTGTGGATGTCCACCTGTCCCGTCCTGTGCCCTGGAGGACACAGGCTGCAGCCTGCACCAATTTGCACATCAGACCTCACCAACCTCCCACCCGCAGCCTCCATCTGGGCCTCAGGGCCTGAATCCAGATGGGAGAGTCCCAAGACTTTCAAGACCATCATGTGCCTCCAGACTGTGGTGGCCAAGCCAGGAGGGGTCACTGCTGCCTTGTTTACATGAAGAGGAAACTTGCCCAGAGTCTGCTCTCCTTTACGCTGGCCCCTCTCTCCATCGGGTCAGCCCTGCCCCACATGTCCCTGGGTGGGGCAAGGGTCATGTCTTTATGCCCTACTGGGACGAAGTCTCCAGGGCAGCCCCAGCTGCCCAGTGTCTCTTTCCCTGGGCTTCCTGTCACCCTAACAGGAAGAACAGGGTTCTGAGCCAGGGGTCCCAGTTCCAGTCTTGGTGCAGCCTTAGAACTACAGGTGGGAGATACATCTGGGACAGTTGGGGTGCTGGCTGCGGTGGCCCTCCTAGCCTAGTCCTACACTGGGCTCTGAAGGGGACAGAGAGGAAGACATCAGCCTCCCACAACCAATGGCAGTTTTGAACCCTGTCCATGCGAAAGTCCCTTCCCCTCCCCAACTGGGAAGACTGGGCCTGGTACCCCAGGCCTCCTGGACAGGTGCCTGCTGCAGCCCCTCCATGGGGTTCTTAGAGGGCCTGGCCTGGGCCTCCCTTCAATATGCCTGGGTTTGCAGTCAATGAAGGGAGAGGGAGGGCCCCAGGTGATGGGGAACTGGACTCTAAGGACAAGAGCATTTGCCTTCCTCTCAGATGTCATTGGTCCCTCCAAAAACTAGCCTTAGCCTCCTGTGACATGTCAGGCTGTGCTCAGCAGCCTTGTCCTCCCCAAGGCAGGTGGCCCCTGCCACAGTGCTGGGCCAGGGCACCCAGTACACCATCCCACACTGCCCCTCTCTGGGGACTGGTAGGGACTGAGGAAACATGTGAAAGAACAGGGGAGAAAGTGCCCAACTGCAGAGTCCAGGTAGGCAGTGTGATGGAAGGTCAAGGGCTGACGGCCCCATGAAAGACCACAGGGTAGCCTTTCTTGGCCTCTGACCTCCAACCCAAACCTTGTCCCATTCCTTCTGAAGTACCCTGGATGCCACCAGAACAGGGGGCCGGGGTAGATGTCTGCAAGGTGGCTGATAAGAGCATGCAGGGGCTCACTGGGCCACAGGAGTAAAGGTGACACACAGCAACCTGTGCAGAGAGTTCTGCCTGCCTGGCAGTGGAGAGGGAGAGGAGGGCGAGCCTGACCCAGGCTCTCTGTCAGTCCTGAGGTTGGCTTCCAGGGGTGGGGGAGGGGACCCCTGCCAGCCTCCCAGAGGTTTTGTGAGGTTTCAAAATTTCTGGAAAGTGCTTCCTTATGCACCAAGGCCTGACCATGTGGCATCTCATTCTGCAGAGCAGGGCAGAGGGCAGGGGTGATGTGGGCAGCAGAGGCCACACCTCAGCTCCAAGTGATCCCCTTGGGGTGTGGAACACAAGATACCTAAGCAAGCAGCACAGTCAGGCCTGTGCCTCCCCAGGAGGGAAGCTGGCCGGCTTACAGTTCTTTCTTTCCCTCAAGCAGGCCCAGGTTTCTCCTCTGCCCTGACATCGAGCAGGGTCCCTGTGGAAGTTCCAAGTCACTGCAGTCACTGCAGCCTAGAGCCAGGCCCTCCTTTCTGCCTCAGTTTCTCTATGTGCCAAGGTGGGGCTTAAAGAACTAAGGGGAAACCATATGTTGAAGAGGAAGTGACTCAGTGGGTGGCAGAGTGCTGACTCACAAGTCAGGGCCCTCCCCTTCTAGCCTGTACCTCATCCTTACAGAGGGCTGGGTGAGATGGTCTCTGGTCCCCTCCAGCTCTGAAAATGCTCAGTAAACAATAGAGCAGAGATGGCCAAGGACTGTGACGTCATGAAATGCTGCTCTTGGGTCTGCTTGTCTGCCTAAGCTTCAGCCCACTCTGTTCTGCTCCTGGCATCTCCGTTTTGGGTGTGTCTGCCCTCTCTTCCAGCACTTGTATATATTCTGTGAACTATTCTCTCACTCAGCACCTCTTAAGAGGACATCCGGCCTTCCCAGCTGGGTGCAGGCTCAGGGGTGGATGGTGCCCTTGGACCCTGCACAGCGGCTTCTGAAGGCTGGCAGCACCCCACAAGGGCTATAGAAGGGCCTTGCATGTCAGACTCTGGCTGTACAGCCCCCAACCCCCAGGCTGCCGTCTCCCCTCCAACTCCAGAGTCTGCAGGTTAAGGATTAACAGCTAGAGCAGCTCTGGGGAAGGCAGCCTCCTGGTGAGCCAAATCCCTGGTGTGGCTACCACCCTGGCTTCTGTCCCATGAGGGTAAGAAGCCCAGCTTCTATATGGGGTTGGTAGACTGTCCCTTGACCTGTGGCACCTGTGTCAGCTATCTATCCTCGGGCTATGGTTAGTCCTACTTCTGATCTCTCAAGGTCATTCCAAGACGGTCTACCTGTATAGAACTTTCTATAAAGACTAAACAAGAAAGGAGACCTAGACCAGGAGGAAGAGGTTTGGGGGGAGTCAGTTCTTTATCGCCCCCTACCACTCTGCTTTTCTCTTTTATTAAATGCCTGCTATATGCCAATCACTGTGCTAGGTGATTTAGGAACATGCAGGTCTCAAACTAAGAATAGCTCAGGAAAGAGGTCTTTTCAAAGTCATCAAATACTTCTCATGTGTTTTTGGGGCACGAGCCTCGTAAGGTTGTATGGTGAGCCACGTGAGAGGTGTCATCACCACTTCTCAGATGAGGTACACCACTCTCCCAAGTCCCACATCACATAAAATGCAGATCCGAGTCTGCACCCCAAGCTCTGACTCTCAGCACTAATGACACTTTGGAGCTGCCAAGTCCTGTGTTTGGGGAGGGGCCGTGGTAGGTACTGCAGAGTGTGAGACACCTGCTGCATGCCAAAGTGTCTCCAGATGTTACCCAATGCACCGGGTAGGGGGTGTAAATCCCCTCAGTTTAAGGCCCCTGCTTTCTACTTTGTGGCCCCAGCAGCCACAGATGGCTTCTTGGAAGCATTTCCAAGTCTCTCTGCCCTCCTATCTTAGAGTGCTCGTCAGAGGTTGGCTGACGGGCCTGAGATTTTGACTTTTGGGACAGATCTGTGCAGCCCTGTCCTAGTTCCCTCACTTAGCTCTTCACTGCCATGTCCTCCCCGGAGCGGTTGTGCTTCTGTACACACATCTGCCTCCCTCCACTCAGGCTTCTGCCCAATCTGCTCCTCTTCCTTCGGTCTCACCTACAACCCACATGGAAAGTGCCCTGGGGTGTGCCTGGTTTGCCCAGCAGTGGTCCTGTTCCAAAAGCAGCCAGGGCTGACAGCAAGAGAACCTCCAAACTCAAATCAGGCCAAGGAATTGCTACCTGGCTGTCACGACCATATTCTGAGTAAACATCAACAAAGCCCACTCTGTAGCTAATTAGCCCCGCCATGCTCTGGGTTCAGTTTATCGCCTGGCGTACGGCGCTGTGCCACACTCACGCCTTCCTGCCCAAGAGGCAGAGGCTGTCATTGGTCATCTGCATTGCTGTTCCAGCTGTGCAAGCTTTGCCACAGGACAGACACCCTGAGCTCAGTAAGTGGAGCTTGACCAAGGCTGGGAGCATGGGCATCTTAGACAAAGGTGGGAGAAGGGTGCCAACGTGAGTGTTCTTAAGCTAATTGCAAGGTCAGCTCGAAGACTTCACAGGCATGAACTTCAAGGCTTCTCCTCTCCCACCTGTGGAGCAAGGCAGGTACCATGTGCTACAGTCAAGCATCATAGGTACCCATTCTTCCTTGGGGCGCCTGAACCTGGAGAACAGGTTTTCCAGGCCCAGGGACTTCATCTGTCTAGCTCACTGTTGGAATGCAGTATTTGCTTCATCCTATTTGTTAAAAGACTGAGGACTCGACAGTCACCGACAACAGAAAATAAGCCAGCCTAACAAACTGGGGAAGCATCACCAGCTACAATGGCGCTTGTGTGTTATCTCGACTGCCCAGGAGGCTGAGACAGGAGGATCACAAGTTCAAGGCCAGCCTGGGACACTTAGTGAGACCCTATCTCAAAAAATACAACTCAAAAAGGGCTGGGGATGTAGCTCAGGAGTAAAGCATTTGTTGGACATGTATGAGGCTCTGGATTCAAATCTCAGTACTAAGTAAATAAATGGGAGATTTGGAAGTTTCCAGAATCAATCATGATCCTTTCAGTCTTGTTCCTGATTTGCTACAATGTACATGAAGTCAAATGAGAACCTGTTGTTTGCTACTTAATTTCTTAAGGATTGGACTTAGCTAGAGTCCCTCCTCTAGGAGGGTTTCTTCTTTCACTGAGTGTCCTAAGTGGACAGTCTTCATCTCCTAGGCCCTCAGACTGGGTAGAACCAGGGCTCCAGGTGCCTGGCTGCTCAGAAATGGCCCTTTCTGAATTGTGTCCTTTCAAAATGCCAGCAGAAATGGGAGGAGGAAAGAAGCGTCCTGGAGGTGAGATTTGTCCGAAGCCACCCAACGCGTCATGGAGAGGGCTGGAAAGTCAGTTACCGGACATCCTGTAGCTCTTTCACTGCACCAAGTGGCCTCTCTCCAAGTGACCAGTCAGGAACTAGTTTCCATCTAGGAAAGCAATTAGGAGTCAGGGTCATGTCTGTAGTTGCTAAAATGCAAATTCAGGTACAGATGTCCACGTCATAGAGGGAGACCTGTTAGGACCTACTGCAGATGCCACCAAGTGCATGGGAACCTGGAAGAGGAAAGAAGTCAAAGGCAAGAACAGGCCCTGGGGAGGAAGAGTCCATTGTGGTGACTCTTTTCCTGCGCTCAGCATCTCTTCCTGAAGGCGTCTTGGAGTTTAGATGACTGAACAGGGAGGGAGTTGGTGGCAGGTTTGGAAGTCTGTGTTTGTTTGTTCATCCCGTGGATACATGTACACTGGATGCCAGGCCTTGGGGTACGTGATGAGGGAGGAAGGCACTGGTCTTCAGGTGTACTGCACGTTGCTTGCTGGGACCTTATCTGCATGTGTGGTGGAGAGGACAGGCTTCAGGACAGAGAGAGGTGGGTGGAATTCTGACTCTGCCACCAAACGGCTAAAGACCTGAACCTGGGTTTCCTCGTGTATCCATGCAAATGATTGGGGAGCCCTGCCCTGAGGCCAGAGGCATAATCACATAGAGTACCCCAGCACAGGGATGAACTCAGGAGAAGCACCTACCTAGGCAAGTGAGATCCAGATCTTGGAATAGTCTCTCCTGGCTTCTCTCCCTGCCCCCTCCCTGCATATTTGCCAATTTTGCAGTTGAGAATCTGGGACAGGGCTAATCACCTATTTACTGGGAGGAAGTTTCAAGGCCCAGGTTTTTAAAAGGTAGAGACAAGTTGCCAGAGCTGCCCTTTGTGAGAGCTGTGCTTGGCAGGAACCCTGTGCACACATCGCCGTACCTCAGAAAGAGCTGCAGCATCAGCCGGTGGCACAAGTGTCCCACAACTTTTCTTGATTGATAGTTTTGGGTGAAATATTTAATTTTAGTCTGAGGATCCTTTGAGTATAAAATACAAATGAAACCTAAACCAGGGCTTGGGGATATAGCTTAGTGGTATAACTCTCACCTAGCATGGGTGAGGCCGAGTTCCAACCCTAGCACCACAAACATAAGTAAATAAATAAAGTAAAACCTAAGAAACAACATTTCCAGAGAGGCTGGCCAACCCTGCACTGAGCCACTGGTCTTCCCAAGCCACGCCGGTGCCCAGTGCATAGACTTCAAACCCTCCCAGCTTTCTTCCACCTCTCCCAGGAATGGCTCCGCCTGGCTGTCCCTTGGCTGCACTGGGAAGAGCCTGATGCCCAGCTGGTGGCCCTGAAAAGCACTGCGTGCTGAGGCTCCTTGGAGGAGCCCAGGCGGCTGGCAGCACTGTGGGGAAAGGCTGACACCTTGTGGCCAGCTGGAAGCACGAGTCCCTCTCCTGGGACAGACGGCAGGGCGGGGTCGGGCAAGCTCTTCCTGCCAGAGTAAATACTCCAGGTTTCTCAGACACGTGACCTCTGTTGCACCAAAGCAGTCGCAGGCCAGCTGTAAAAAAGCAGGTGCAGCTGAGTGCCTGTGAGTCTTCACAGACACTGAAACTTGAATCTTACATCATTTTCATGTTCCACAAAGAATTACACCTTTAAATTTTTTCAATCATTTAAAAATATAAAAACCAAGACAGAGGGTGTAGCTCAGTGTGCAGACTGTGTGCTTAGCATGTGCAAGGCCCTGGGGTTCCATCTCCAGCACCAAAGACCAAATAAATAGATAAATAAAAATGTAAAAACGATTTTTAAGGTCAAGAAGAGTGACACACACCTAGAATCCTAACTACTCGGGAGGCTGAGGTTGGGGGATGGATTGAGCCCACAAATTCAAGACCAGCCTGGGCAACATAGTGAAACCCCTTCCTTAAAAAGAAAGAAACGTTCTTACCTCACAGGCAGTGCCCAAACAGGTGGCAGGCTGGCTTGAGACCAGGAACACTTGCATGCTGACCTCTGACCTAGGACACCTGTCCTCCATGCCTTTGCTCCCAACATCATCTCCCAACTGTCACATCTGTCATCTTTGTCAGTGTTATGTCAAGAAGAGTCCCAGAAGTCCCCTCCCCCAACAGAACCTGGGGAGCCGTCATTGGTTTCCGCCCATGTCATCAGTTTACAGATATACCCATTAGTTGTCCTGCCCTTGCCAAGGCACATACGAGAGCCCAGAGTTTTAACCATCATTTACTTTACACTTTCATTCATTCATTCCTTCATTTGAACAAGCTCATTGAGAATTTTCTGAGCCCCAGGAGCTGTGAAAAAACAGAACTCGTCTCTGTCCCCAAGATATTCAGCATCTGGTTGGGAAGGACACAGGGAGGCGAGTGTTAGGGCGGAGAAGCTCAGGAAGTGTGGGAACCCAGAGGAGGCACTTAACTGGGGGTGGAGGTCAGGGCAGACTCCCAGAAGGAGGACAGGATCTCTGAGCTAACCCCAAAGGCTGGGGGCGGTGACCAGGGGGAGGTGCGGACCCTACATAGAACTCTTTTAGTAAAATTCCAAGCATCCAGCAATCCAGACAGTGAAGAGGCCACTGTCTTGAGAATCTGAGGGAGGCAGAGCTGGGGCCTTGCTCCTCTGCTAGAAGCCCTGGAGAAGACAAGGAGGGAGTGGAAGAATAGAAGTGGGTGCAGGATGAGGAGGAAGGGGCACACTTGGCAGCAGATACGGAGTAGGAATGGACAAACTCACAGAGGAAGGGCTGGGCATGGCCCTGCTGAGGAGTCCCTTGGAGGAAACCTTCCCTCACTGGGCACCTTCTCCTGTGAGTCTCACAATGACCCCAACATGTAGGTATGATTTTTTTCATATCTACCAATTAAAAACTGTGTGACCTTGGGCAGTTACTTCTTCTCTTCTTCCCTCATCTATATCTACCTCCTGAGGTTGTTATGAGGATTGAATAAATTAATCCATGTGAAACACACGAGGGCCAATTTTCTGGTCGTGAAACCTGAGGTTCCCATAGGACTCAGAAGGTGAGGGGTCCGCATTTGGCTTAATGCCCTACCATTGCCATCTTGAAAATCTTCAGAATCTCTGATGAAGAGCCCCAAGCTTTCATTTTGCACTGGGTCCCACGATTCTATAGCCAGTCCTGCCTGTTAGAGTATATGCTTTAAAATAATAGGTTTTATCATTATCTTGGAGTTGAGAATACCAAATGTGATTTGATATATTCATTTTAGAACTGAGGAAACTGAAGCTGGGGAGTTTATGCAACTTGCAGAGAGTTAGACGCAAGCAGGCTGCAGAACGAAGGCTGGAGATGGAGAGACGGAGAGGGTAATGTTCGAGGTGAAGGCAGGATAATGACCCAGCTTCCCCCCACCCTGCGCCCTCAGAGGACCACATAAGGAGGGAAGCTTACACTGGTACTTTGAAGGGGCCTGGAGAAAGAGATGGTAGGAAAAAGAGCAGGAACAGTTGTAGAGGTAGGAGGAAAGCTGGCTATTTTGGGAAGCAAAGTAAAGATTCTCAGAGTAAAACATAGTGGTGAAGCCATGGAAACAAGAGCTGGTAAAGTCTCTTGGATCTTGGCCACAAAAAAGGTTAGAGATGAGCTTAGAGAAACAAGTTTGAGTAGCATTAGGGCTAGAAGCCAGGTTTACAGGAGGGAGCTTGGTCGGGGTGGAGAGGGTCACTAGTCATTGTTTAAGAAGTTGGGCTATGGAAATAGAAAAGGAAAGTAAGGAAGGAGACTCTCTGAAGGGGGGTAAAAGGAGAGTAGAAGACAACTGGAATACAGAGGAAGAACCACCAGAGGCAGCAACTGAGACAGGCAGAGGTGTGCCTCTTTCCCTGAGTCTACAGGAAAAAGAGGGTGGAGTCAAGCAAATAAAGGCTGCGGGGGCTTCTGTTCACTGGGGGCTGGTTGTCTCCCCAACTGTGCTGTGGAGTTGTCACTGTACACATCTCTGGGCATCACAGTTCCGTGGTTCCGAGCTCACTCGCTGGAGTCAGACTGCCCGGGTTCAACTGTGGATTCAACAACGACCTGAAGCAAGTTACTTGTTACTTGGTCCTTCAGTGTCTTTGTTTTCCTATCTGGAAAATGGGGATAACTATGGCTGCTGTGAAGCTTAACTGCCACCATCCAGGTAAAGCCCCCAGTGTAGGGTCTGACAGACACATGCACATGTCCAGGACAAGGCAGTGATTATTAACAACATCTCCTTGTCCTCTTGTGAAACCCTGCCCGTGTGTCTAGCATTGGTCACAGGCTGAAGTGTTCCAGGGTTTGCTGCTTAACCAAGTAGCTTTCAGGAAGTGTGGTCATAAAAAACGGGGGGTGATTTGCTAGTGGCACAGCATCTATCTCATGGGCTTCACTGCACAGCAAATGCCACCAGACATGCAATAAATACTTGTGAGCATGCCCTCTGTCACTGGCACCCACCAGCATGTTCTTCTCCCACACTGATCCTGGTCTTTGGCTATTGCCACACCCAGGCCCAAGTGAGCAGTATCAGCTGACAGCTGTCCCCTTGTCTTTTAGATTAGGTTTCTTGACAGGGATTGTCCTATTGTTATGAGCTTTGAGAATTGCAGAATACTTTACAAACACTGCCAAATGTCTCATAGCAATGAGAGGCCAGGGCAAAGTGTGGAGGGTGTTCTATACAACAGAAATCAGAGCTGGAGTAGATCCAGCTGGCTATATCATCCCAAGCTTGGGTCATTGAAGAAGTGTTCGCCAAAAGTCCCCATTGCCTTGGATTTTGTCCAGGTCAAGGGCAGAGATCACAGCATAATCTCTCAAGGGACAAAAAGGAAGACTGTTGCTTTGGATGGCTTGGAGCACTCTTGGTAGCCATCCAAGGCAGCTATCACTCCTTAAATCTGTCTTCCCTTCCAGCAAAACACCAAGTCAACGGAGCACCACATATAGAGCTCTAAGAATAGTATAGTGCTCCAAGAACACAATGCACGTGGCCTGTACACAAACGTGCAGGGCTTGAGGAATCTTCCTGCACTCAAATCTGGTTGGGTTGGAACAGACAAACAAAAAATATTATCCTTAAGTAGCATGCAGAGGGAGGGAGCACAGGAGAGCACCCCAGCATACATTTTCTGACCTGGGTTGCCTTTCAGAGTACGGTTTGAGTTCACAGCCACCAAGTCATGCCTCAAAGCCCTAGGGCAGCGAGGGTGAGCTCAGCAGACATCATTGCCCCATTAGCTGTACATTCACACCAAGCTAAGCAAGCCCCAAAGTCCTAACACTTACAGAGACAAGAATTTGAAACCTTCATCCTCTGTGATAAATATTTGATTGATTTATTGGCTTCCTTCTTATCCAGGCAGAAAATGAGGACAGTATCCATTCAAAGCTTCAGTCTGGAGTAACAAGAGCTCTCAGAGCCCAGATAAGACCCTGCACTACATCCCACTGTTGGAAGAAGTTCGTGTGTGGATCTAGTCATGAAAGAGTCTGGGGGAGACACTCTCCTTAATGGGTGGGTGGCTATAGGGATAGGATTATAGAAAGACTTTATTTTCTACTTTTTAACTTCCTATATTGTCTTAAATACAGAAAGCTATATTAAGTTGAGTAAATGTTATATATTTACTCAGTGTTACTTCTATGATCAGAAAAACAGCAATCTTATTTGAAAATTATTTCCCTATTCTCAAGTGGGCAAACATGACAGGGTTTCAGGCTTCCTGCTTTCTCCCAAAGGGGCACAGTGAGCCAGAATGGTCAAGTAACTGAAGGCCTTCAAAGACAAAGATTACAGGAATAACAGGCTTTGGTTGCTCCCAGATATTCCCATCCTGCTTCCCAACCCCAGAGAGCAAATGCTACAGGTCACAACACATCCCCCAGCTATTGCCTTGCTAATGCATCTGTCCTTCAGTTCTCTTTGTAGATGTCACTTTTTCTGTCCTTCCAAGATTGACAGGGATAGCCATCCCTGTTCCTCCCATATGCTTTGAGGGCAAATTGTCCCAGCACTACACTGTGATCATCTGTGTACCTGTTGCCTGATCCCTCCCAGACTAAGGTTCCTGACCACCAGGAAGGTGTGCAACCTTTGTTCCCTAGGAAAGTGCTCCACACGTTCACTAAATATTTACCAAATAACGATCTATTTTAGAAACTTTTATGATCAGAGCAATGTAAGGGATACAAAGATGAAAAAGAGACTATTTCAAGGAACTTACAATTGGGATATATCCAACAATTAAATATAAAACTAAACACTTAGGCACTGTGGTGAATGCCTATAATCTCAGTGACTTGGGAGACGGAGGCAGGAGGATTGCAATTTTGAGGCATCCTGGCAGTTTAGTGAGACATTGTCTCAAGACAAAAAAATACAAAGGGCTGGAGATGTAACTCAGTAGTTAAAACCCCTGGGTTCCATCCCCAGCACCAAACAACAACAACAAAAACCAAGCACTATATTAAGGGTTAAAATAGGGGTACAATCAGTCAACTTTGAAGAATAGGAAGGTTTTGGACCCTGCAGTCTTTGTGTTCTCTGGTTCAAAATGCTCATGCTAATATGGGGTATGTGTGTGGAGTTGTAAGGATTCAGGTTCTTGGAAACTTTATTAGAATTTGACTTGTGATCTTTCTTCTGCCCATGCAGTTGCGCTGGGAATACCTGCCATTTACTCTTTTCTTTTTCTTTTTTTTTTTTTTTTTGCGGTACTGGGGATTTGAATCCAGGGCCTTGTCATTTACTCTTAATTAGCATTTGTGAAATACTTGGTCTTCCTTTACTGAAAGGTCATAAGTGTTATTATTGTGTTACAGTGGTGGTTTTATTATTAAGGCAGTGCCAATGAGATTACACAACAGCTTGGATTAGGAAGCGAAACAAGGGCCATGATCCCACTGAAGCTACAGGGGATAGGGATTTGGGATGGTAAAATGTTAATTACCCAAGACGGAATGTGGGCTAGAGTCCAGCATTGTGCTCCTGGAGATCATTTCAGTCCCAAAGGCTTAGGGCTGGCCTTCTGGCAATGGGTCCTAAGCATCCTGCCCTCCCCTGGCTGAAATGTGGACTCACTGTGATGAAAGCTGTCACAGAGAAAAGAACCCATGGACATAAGCCAGAAGCACAAGGCTTGCTCGGCATCAGCTCCCCTGGAAGATTTCCAGGAACTGGAGACTTTTCCATTTGCATGCAATCAATTATTTATTTCTAAGGCAATTTATTCATTCTCGCTCAACTTTATTTCTCCTTTTTTCCAGCTCTTGAGGACTCTCTCCGAGGAACAATCTGAAGATGGATGGTCAGAGTTAGTGTGTGTTCACATGCACACACGCACAAGTTCTTGGCACACAAGGGTGGTAGAAATGTCCATTTATAAAACTGAAAAAAATGAACATAGATGCAGGCTATTTGTCATGCAAAGATCAAGACTAATTTAGGGTGGAGAGGAATGGGTGTTGACGAGGATGCAGTGGAGGCAATGAAAACCTTGCTATAGGTAGTCTCCAACAGTGTTACTGCCAGAAACTGATTGAGGAACTTGGCATCTGAATAGAATGTTTTTAAGTTATTGGGCTGATTGACGGATATGCTTATGAACTTATATAGAGGCACTAAAACATAGTGAAAAGAGTGAAGGCTCTGGAATCAGATACAGGGCACAAAGAAAGGCTCGGCAACTACTTTGTACCTGGATGACCTTGGCAAATTTCTTAACCTCTCTCAAGTCTTAGTTTCCTATCTGTAAACCACAGTGTATAACACACAGGTTTAACCAGATAATCTCTGCAAAGAACTCAGTACAGTACTTGGCACAAAACACGCACAATAAATGGCAGTCATTATTATCATCTACTACAGGTCAACTAACCAGAATCGTTCCCAGCTCCCTACTAAACAATTATCTGTAGCACAGCAAATCCGGGTCTGAGGAACGCATTTGAGTGCCCAATAAAGTACCAGGAAAGAACTCTGTGGAGTCAAACCAATGGCATTAGCCGTTGTTGTTAGCCGGGCTTTCTTGCTGTCCCACCAATAGTTTGAGGATTTGACTTGCGAGCGACAGCCTGACAGTCCAATGACGCACGACCAGCCCACGCTCAGCACTTCGGTGGGGATAAATCTAGGAGCCGGCACGTATAGATTCCGTTATTAGGCAATACTGGATGGAGAGAGGAGCTTAAAGGACACAGCGCCTGGGAGAGGCATTAATGAGCTAAAAAAAGAAAAAAGACGATGGTTGCGCCAAGCGAGCTCGGCCGCCATCATGCTCTAGTTTCCCCTTTGCCTCTCTGGGTCCGCGACCGAGGAAGCGGCCTCTGGGATGCTGAGGGGGTGTGTCTCCGCGTGATTGGCGCAGGTCGTTCAGCCAATCCTAGCTCGTCAAACGGGAAGCACTTAGCCAATGAGGGGCAACGGCAGCAGCGAGGACTTGGAGGGGCGGAACAGCAGCTTGACGAGCACAAAAGCCAGCCAGTGAGAACCGGAGGCATCCTCCCCACGGCCAATAGAGTGGGGTACTGGGCGGGCCCCCGAGTGTTTGTGTTGTGGTTTTGGGGGAGGGAGGCGGAGGGGAAAGTTTGTTTATTTTGTTTTTAGTTTCTGGGGTCCCCGAGCTTCTAGAAGGTGAAGCGGGAGGGAGTAACCCCCGCGCCCCTCAGTACCCCTGCGACGTCGCCCGCACAGCCTGCGGAGAAGCGGGGACCGCACGCCTAGCCTCGCCTCACAGCGGAACGCCGCGCACTCGGAGCCGGCGCGGCTCCGCGGTGAGTACTGTCGGCCGCGCTGTCCTTCCCCTCCCCCGCGCACCGCCCAGTCCGAGTGGGGCGCCCGCGGGTGGGCGAGGGCGCCCGCGGGGGCGCGCGGCCTGGACCGGCCCGCTGAGACGCAGCGTGTGTGTGTCCTAGCGAGTGAGCGCGAGCGGCGGGAACCGGCCGGGCGGGGGGCGTGAGCGCGCGGGCTTGGGGGCGGCGGCGACCGGCGCGCGCCGTGAAACTGGCGTCGGGTGGGTGGGAGTCGAGGGACTGCCGGGGCCGCGGGCGACGTCCGGCGCTCGGGCCGCGGCGCCCGGAGTGGCCGGGCAGGGACGGGCGGGCGCGCGCGGCTCCCGCGTCACGCGCCGGCAGGTGTGAGCTGGGGGAGGGCTTCCGGGTGGGCTGCGGGCGGCGAGTTCGCTTCCCGTCGCTGGGGGGCCCCGCGGCAGGGAGCCTGCGGGCCCGAGCGTCGCGGCCGAGAGCCCAGGCCCGCGGAGCTGCGTCCGCCTCTGCCTGGCGGCGGCGGAGGCAGTGCCAGGCCTCCGAGCCTCCGGTCCCCGCCTCGCATGCGGGACCTGCGTGACGGAGGCGCAGTGTGCCCAGCTTCGCCGGGCCGGGGGCTCCCGGGGCGCCGGGCGTGTGGCCGGTTGGGGAGGCGCTTCTGAATTTGGAGCAGGAAAGCGGGCAGGAGGAATGACGGCGTTCCTTACAGCCCCGGCGGGCCTTGCACCTTCCCCTGGTCTGATGCCCTTTAGATTCAAACTAGTGGGTTTATTGGCCCGTGGTGGACAAATGCCCTATCCAGAGAAATACACCAGTGGCTGAGGCACCCAGTAAATGGCAGCCTCTTGTGAAACGCCTCGAGGACCAGCCTCTCCTCGTTTCTTTGGGCACAGATTACCATTCTGGAACTTTTAGCCCCTTGCTTTCCCTTGTATCTTTTGACCTTTCTGTTACTGTTGACTCAGTGAATAAAAAATATTGGTGTCCCCTCAACAGTTAAGCAAATAGAAGTTAAGGTATATAGAAGTCGCACATTTTAGCATCTTGTGTAAGTTTAATAATAGAGGTTATTTTTTATTTCAGTAGTGTAGGTTTCCTGTTGATTTGAAGAAGCATCAGTGTTCTTGGCTTTAAAACTCTATGTATTTTTTGGTAGTGTCAAGTAAATGCCTCTTAAGGAGCAGAGCTTGTAGCACTTTGTCTTGCCCCTACCTCTGTGGTGTGAGGTATTGCCGTAGGTAGGTAGTGGGAGGGTTATGAATGTAGTGTGCGCCTTTACCAGCATCCAGAACACATATCAGACAGGCTTGCACCCCCTGAAATCAGTGGTGTTAATAAGGATACCTGTATATTTTCTTAGTTCTTGACTGTTAATTTATTTTATCTGTGTCTTATGTATTGCTATACTGGGGATCCAACTGAAGGCACTCCGCCACTGGGTTACATTGCCAACCTTTATTTTTTATTTTGAGACAGGGTCTATCTAAATTGCTGAGATTGACCTCAAACTTTTGACCCTCCTGCCTTGGCCTTCCAGGTGACTGAGATTACAGGCTTGCACCACTTTAGCCACTGTTCTTGATAGTTTTTAAGTGCTTGTCCCAAACGTCATTATTTTAGCAGTGTTGTTTCTGATAGAAATTCCCAAACTAGAACATAAGTGTCATGGCTGTGAAAATAACTTTTTCCTCATTCAAATAGAAGCACTTAAAATGTTTTCAAATAAGAACAATACCATTTGTTCATGATGGCAGTAATGTTAGCTAACGTTTATTTCATGCTTACCATGTCCCAGCCTCTTAACATATTTTTCCTAATCCTTACTTCACACCTATCAGGTAGTATCATTATTGTTCCAGGGATGAGAAAAGGACTCTAAGAGCCACACACCTGGGAAGCTCAAGGACATAGGTTTAATCTCAAGTTGGTTTTAAGAGTGAATGCTCATTTCATTTTCCCTCTGAAATTATACAGAGCAAGAAAGGCAGAGAGGACGTGCAAAACAGAGGAGTAGAAAAGGAGAATACCACTGGTGATTAGGCTGCCCATCCCTAAGACTTCAACATTAGCCTATTTTTGTTTTTAGAAATGAAGAACATTTTCACACAAGTACGTCTAAGTTCTTTTTATTTCCTCCATTTGATTTTTATAAAGATTAAAAAAATGCGTTTTAGTTCAGGGTTCAAGTTCTCTCTCACCCAGCCAACTTGAGGTTCAGATTACATTGTCACTTGCTCAGAGAAGCTTTTCTTCATGACCTCATCCCACAACTGCCATCCACCCTCAGGTCTCTCACTGCCCCCTGTTCATTTTTCACAACTTGTGATTCAGGACCATGTCTGTTTTCTCCATATCTGCAGAGCCTGTAAGAGTTTGGGCATATAACAAACACCCAGAAAATATTTATTATGTTATGAGTTTTTTGCATTTATTATTCATTGTTACACTGTAGTTTCTGGTAGTCCTGCCTACCTCCTCTTGGCCTTCTCTGGAACTTGATCCCACTGTTGGAGATCTTACCATGTAGAGATAGATCTAATTCTTGAAGAGGACATTCCTTCTGTTCTCTGTCTTGTACCTCTGCCTGGACGTCCTTATCACTAAGCTAAACTAGATTTAACCTAAACGGTGCTGAGCTTGCTAACTCATATGAGTGTTGCACTTTGATTATCCAGGCTGGCCTCAGCACTTGCACCTGTTATTCTTCCTTGGTCTCAACCTGCTCTTGATTTCTTCCTTTTCTGTCCACCCAGCTTATTGCTTCTTGTATCCTTTCCAGCTGAGTAGCCCATTTACCCTTTGGCATTTGACATTGACAGCTGCCTCCAGTGTTTCACCCCTACACTAGTCTTCCTGAAACAGTGCCTTGTTTATGTTTCCTGCTCCCTCCCAGATCTACCACAAGCACTTGATTTGAAAACCTTCATTAGTGTTTCATTGCTTAGAGGGTTTAAAAATCTTCATCTGTTATTTAAAGCTCCCTGAACTATCCCTGTCCAATAGAATTAGAAAGCAAAAGCCACAAATGTGAGCCAGGTATGTAACTTAAAATTTTTTAGTAGCCACATTAGAAAACTAAGAAGAAAGGGGTGATGTTGATTTTCACAGCATTTTATTTCATTTATTTCAGTATATCCAAAATATTATTTAAATATGTAATCATTAAAATTGTTACTGAGATTGCATTTTTTTCACATTAAGTTTTTGAAATTTGGAGTATATTTTTCACTCATATACATCTTAATACAGGCTAGCTGCATTTCAGATGCTTTAAACGCAGATGTGGTCAGTGGCTCCCATGTTGAGTGGCACAGCTCTAGACCATGTCTTCAGCATTGTTGAAGAATCAGACCAGTAATTCTAACCCCTGGCCCCTTGGTGGTTTCATTCCCCTCACCTAAAATCAGCATCCTTTTCCAAATATGCTGACCTTGCTTGCTAAGAAACTCAGGGAGACCCCAACACCATCCTTAAACATCAGTTCTCACCTCCTGCTCTTCAGCCTTTTAATATTTGAGGGGGCAGATATCATTTCTCATATAGTAATTACTTACAGATTTTATCAGTTGGTATTATAATGAAAGGATAAGCACAGACACTAACCAGTAAAAATGGTTGATGAATTAGAACCTGTGCCAGTCATACACAATCAAGTTCTCATCTGTCTATACCTGCTGAGTAACAGTTCTGCTTGTCCTGGATTGGGTGTTTGGCTTCCCCCTTAAGACTGAGTTTCGTGAGGACAGGCCTTTACCTTCCTTGTCTTTATATCCCCCAAACTGCTCCTATAGTAGGCAGGCCTGGCCTGTAGTAGGCAGTCAGTAAATACTTTGAATAAATCAACAACAGCTACCTGCTACCTTGTATTCTTTTTATTCTTTTTATGTGTTATGTTTTATCTTTCAGTTGGAAACTAAAATATAAATCCTTTGAGGGACAGAGGTCATGAATTACAAAGAAGTATATGGCATATTTCCTTCATTGTCTTCATAGGAGCATCTCTTCATCCTCTGAATGTAGATTTGCTCCCCACCCACCACACCACCTCAACACACAAAAAGCTATGGATAGTTAATGTATACAAAGTGTAAATTTGCCCCCCCCCCTTTTTTTGCCAGTCATGGGGATGAGAACCAGGACCTTGAGCATGGTAGAAAAGTGCTATACCTCTGTGATATACCCCAGCTCCTAGATTTGTTTTATAAAGACCACTGTGTTTTGATGTTGTTATAGGTTTTCAGGTTGAGTCAAATTGAAGTCTGACTTTAATGAGACTTACTTTCTTTTGTAGTTTGTAAACTGACTCTGAAAGCAGCTTCAAAAGTAGAACTGCACAGATAATAATGCATACCCTGAACTGGGAGTCAAAAGTCCTAGTTTGTTTGCATTGTGGACATTTACTTGAGTATCAACTATGTTCCAAGCCCAGGAATGAGAATCAAAAAACTGTAGTGAAAAAAAATTATAAAGCCCTTTTAACACAGAGGTGAAATTATTAATTCTTCCTAGGAAGGTTTAATTTCTCTCTGTTCCCATATCTTTTTCTCATTTCTTACACAGACTACATTATATCAGATTTCTAGATCTGTCTTCCCCACTAGGTTATAAATTTCTTAAAAGCAAGACTGTTTTATTCTCTGCATCTCCAAACTCACATTATACTGTGCTAGCTACATTGTAGGCATTCAGATATTTATTGAAAAATGCCCCAAATAAATTACTTAAGTTATGTAGAGTCGTAGATTTTTCTTATGCAGTTAGGGATTCCATGCTTCAGAATTGTTGAAACTGTAGTGAAAATAATTTTTTTAAACTATAGATCTATTCTGTATGTGCTGTACCTCAACATAAAATATTTACTTGAAAAATAAGTATAAAAAAGTATAAGTCTAATCACATTTCTCCCCTTTTAAAGTGTTAATGAGACCCAAAGTTCCTGCCATTGTCCGCTCTGGAATATAAACTCCATGAGATTAAGAACCTGAACACTTGTTCTTATTCACTTGAATGCCCAGGAAGACCCTGCCACCATTCCCTGCCTCATTTCTTGCCACTCTACCCTTGGCTGCCTGTCCTCTTGCACATCGATCCTCTTCAAGTTCCTGAAATGCATGTTCCAGTACCCAGGGCATGGTCTTGCACATGCTGTTCCTACCACCTAGGAGACCTGCACCCCAGCTTTAGTTGATCCCTCTTCAGTCCTCAGAATGTGTGACTTCTTGAGTGACTTACTAATCATCTCCATCTCAGATTGGGAGATTTGCTTTTTTAAAACAAATTACTTAATGTAATTACAACAAAACAAGCATTTAACTTATAAAATAGAAAATAGGTACATGAATAAAAATATTTTGTCTCTTCTGTTCATATTTGTAACACCAGCATCTGATACTGTGAAGTATAAATATAGTAGGTCCACAAAACCATTTCAGATGATATTAAGGAAGATAGAATTGAAAATAGAATTTAAAATATCCATGGGCTGGGGTTCTAGCTCAGTGGTAGAACACTTGCCTAGCACATGCAATACACTGGTTCGATTCTAAGCACCACATATAAATAAGTAAAATAAAGGTCTATTGACAACTAAAAATATTTTTAAAAAATAATAATAAAATATCCTGAACTGGGGTGCACCTCAGTGGTAGAACATGTGCCTAATGTGTATAAGGCCCTGGGTTTGATCTCCAGTGCCTAAATTAATTAAAATAAAAACCCTTAGTAATGCTAATGGTTAAAGTAAATATAGGAGGGACTTTCCATTTTAAATTGTCTTCTGGTTCTGTTTTCTTTCTCTCACTCTTTTCTTTTTTAGGTAACAGATAATAATCTTGTACACCTTTATGGGGTGCAGTGTAATCCTTTGGTACATTTGTACTGTGTGTGTGTGTGTGTGTGTGTGTGTGTGCGCGCGTGTGCGTGTATTTATATATATACACATTAAAAAAAATTTTTTTTTTTTTGCAGTGTTAGGGATTAAGCCCAGGACCTTGCCAGTACTTGGCAAACACTCTACCACTCTACCACTGAGCTACACCCCAACCCTATATTTTTCTCTTAATTTCTACTCATGGGTAAACATATTAAGACTATAGAAATAGGGCTGGGGAGATAGCTCAGTCGGTACAGTGCTTGCCTTGCAAGCACAAGGCCCTGGGTTCGATCCCCAGCACCACAAAAAAAAAAAAAAAAAAAAAAAAAAAAGTTTATAGAAATAATATAACTACAATTATTAATTTGAAAATTTTATTTAGTCATTGTAGTGTTTAATGAGTATCCTCTTAATCCTTATTAGTAAAAATAATCAGAATGGTTATTAAAAATCTTGATACATGTTAGGGATGCACATGATTACTTCCACTGGGCATTTGAGTGCACACCATGTGCTGAATGCTGTGCTAGAAGTCAGAACTACCAGGATTGGATGAGAAGAAGTGCACAGCCAAGTGGGCAAGACAGATGCAGAGTGCCTTTTGGTATAATAAATGCTGTAATAGCTGGTATAAGGGTGGTGGGGTGCTGTGCATGAAAAGGAAAGCCATAGGCACAGTGGGAGGGGGTGAGGTCCAGAAAGTATTCCAGGGAAGATGAAGATCGCACGAGTCGTGGAGGAAGAGGGCATTTCAGGCAGAGTGTACAGCCTATACAGAGGCATGAAGGAACATACTTAGTACATGGAGAAGATGACTAGCTTGGTGATGTGCTTTATAAAGCTGGTGTTAGGGTGTAGGCTGTGGTTAGCCGTGACATGTCATACAGACTCTTGGACTGCAGTTTAGAACTGGAAGTGACCTTATAAATAATTATCTGATTCAGTATATTCGAACTCATAAAGGCATTATGAAGTTCCATTCAAGGAAGATGATCATAATCTAGCAAGGTACTTGTCACTTCTAGTTAATATACTTGCTTGAGTAGAGTACCTGTAACCATGCAAATAATGTTATGTGAAATTAGAAAGTGGTGACTCATGGAAGCTTATCTGTGGGAGCAGAGAGTGAAGGAAGTGACCTCTAGATTACCTAAGGCGCAGGCTGATGCCATCTCTCACAGCCAGACACTGAACAGTGAAAGGGATGAAATCAGCAAGGACTGCCCCGAAGGACTTCTCGGTGCGTGTCCTGGGAAAGATTATTTCTACAGCTTGAAGGTCTTTACAAGTCTCTAAGTCTCCACGTGGTTCACTGAGCTAGCATTAGTCTAATTTAATTCTCAGCCAGAGTTGAAGAAAAAATAAATTGAATGGAAATCAATCCCATTTTTCTTATTTAATTCCTCTTTAGTTTTAACTGCTCTTTTCTTTCTGTCTCTTTCTGTGTTAGGCAACTTTTTGTTAAGGTAACAAATGCCTGAGATAAATCAAACTTTTAGAGGAAAGATTTGGGCTGAGAGTATAGCTCAGTGGTAGAGTGCTTGCCTAGCATGGGTGAGGCCCTCAATTTAATTCCCAGCACCAAAAGAAAAGAAAAAAATTAAAGTTTTTTTTGGGTTCACAGTTTTGGAGATTTCAGCCCATGGCCAGTTGGCCTGTTGCTCTGGAGCATCATGGTGGGAGCATGCAAAGAAGCCCTCACCTCTCCATGACTGAGTCAGGAAGTGAAAAAGAGAGGAAGAGAAGGGATCAGGACCCCAGTATTCCCTTCATGATCATGTCCGCCATTCCCTTCATGATCATGTCATGGTGGCAAGCATCTGTAATCACAGCTACTTGGGAAGTTGAGGCAGGAAGATTCCAAGTTTAAGGCCAGTCTGGCTACTTAGACCATGTCACAAATAAAAAGTAAAAAAAAAAAAAAAAAAAAAAAAAAAAGAGCTGGGAACATAGCTCAGAGGCAGAACACTCCTGGTTTCAATCCACTACCACCAAAAAATTAAAAAAGATGTTCCCAGTGACTTAACTTCCTTCCACCTGCTAAAGGTTCTGACACTTCCCAGTAGTACTGTGGGGCAGAGACCAAACCTTCAACCCTGGACCTTTGGGCAACATTCAAGGTCCAGATTATAGCATCTTCCTTAGTCCATTACTCTGAAGTAGTGCCCCTTTCCCTGGTCCACTCTATTTTTTGCCACCTTTCATTCTATAATCACTAATTTTTTTTTTTTTTTTGGTACTGTGGATTAAGCCCAGAAGTACTTTACCACTGAGCTGCATCCCCAGCCTTTTTTGTTTTTTATTTTTAGACAGGGTCTTACTAAGTTGCTTAAGGATCTTGCTAAATTGCTTGAGGCTGTTGAGGCTGGCCTTAAATTTGGCAATCCTTCTGTCTCAGCCTCCCAAGTCGCTGGGATTGCAGGTGTGTGCCACCACACCCAGCCACAAACTTGCTTTCAAGAACAGTTGTGGGACATCTATACTTTGTTCGTTAACCACTGTTTCTTCAGTTTTGCACATTCAGAGCTGGTTTTTGTTGTTGTTGTTGTTGTTGTTGTTTCCAGAATGGGAGGAGGTGACTAAGCTCTGATAGTGCTGATCACATAAGATGCTAATTTGTCTATATTAATGTTGACTTCTATAAGTCCTATGTATTCACTTACTGACCTATATTGAAAAGGGCTAAAGAGCTAATGGAAAATGGTAACAGTGAATGTAGTTTATTTCAAGATGCTTGGAAAAGACAAGAAGGAAAATGGAAGTAGGACAGGGTTGAGAAGGCAACAACATCTTAGAATAAGACAGAACATCTTCCTTAAGATGTAAAGGAAGGACCTCGGAGCAGAGATTGGGGAGGGAATTGGAGCTGCTTGAATGAAGAAGATAGAGGTTTGATGGGACAAGGCTCCAGATTCCTCCTGTGGATAAGGGTAGAGCCATCGTCATTTAGAGTTTGTTACAGCTCCCCAGCCGAAGGGGAAGATGCTGTGGGTTCTCTTCTTGGATACTTTGACTTAAAACAAGTTTATGCTGCTTTATTTGTTCTGTGGCACATAGTAGGATGGTTTGCACATCTTAGGTGTAAATAGTCATAGAAATAAATTTTTGGAAAGAGGATATTGGTTACATCTTTAAACTAACTCTAGCTTCCAGAACATACTATCTGGTTTGTGATAAGTGAACATGTTTATTAATCATTTTTGTGTGTGCAGGAATAATACAGTGGTGTATTATTTTCCTAACAGTGTTGATTTATTAAATGTACATTTAAAATATATCACAAATTTTATAATGCTGTTTTGACATGTCTTTATTTAAGAATGTATAACTAGGAACCTCAGAAAGAAGAAATGGCCAAGGCTCCTTAACCTTGGAGACCTTCTGGTCAGATCAGGAGAAATGTCCTGAGCACCTGCTAGGTACAGGTTCTGGTGGGAGTAAGGAGATCCAGAGTAAAGGCAAAACTGCTCTTCTCCAGACGACTGCCTGTTTTCTCCAGTGCACATCCCGCTGGTGGTGCAGGTGCTCAGAGATTGCTTTTTTTTTTTTTTGCGGTGCTGGGGATCGAACTCAGGGCCTTGTGCTTGAGAGGCAAGCACTCTACCGACTGAGCTATCTCCCCAGCCCAGAGATTCCTTTTCATGAGATATTTTGCCCAGATGTATATATCTCTGTGGAGCTCCCAAATATAGAATCAACACATTTAAAAATAATCTTTCACCGTCTATTCTTTTGTCAGCCTTCTTTCACTATAAAAGTTTTTTTTTAATTTTTACACCAATATGCTTAACATTTTTTTTTCAGTTTGACTTGATACTGCTAAAACATCACAGTTATTACTGATTTCTGCATAAACCATGTGGGGGAGAGGGCTGAGGGCTAAGGAGTACTGTAAACAGAGGAGGTCTGTGTGTGCCCCTCACTCCCAATATATGGCTGGAAGAGGGGCCCTGGGGAGAATGTTACTTTTAAAATACCAAAAACAAAATAAAAACAAAACAAGCACAATGTGAAAAGGCTCTTTGTTGTAGAAGTAGCAAAAACAAAACAAGAGAATGAAAATGCAAAAGACATCACATTTCAAGCCAGTAAGGGCTGGTTTGAAAGCTTTAAAAGGGGGACCCTGTGCCCCACCCGCCCTCAGTGGCTTGTGATTCTGCCTCAGCACTTTGTTACACCACCCTATGCTTCCCGAATTCACCAGAGCAGGTCTCAGTCCTGATGTGTTGCCTTGGCTTTGGAACTTATTTACTGTACTAAAAAAATGTGTATTTTATGACATTTTGGTTGTTTTCCTTTAACTTCCTTTTTTTATTCTCGGGTCTGAAGACCCATTCAGGATGCTTTTCAGAAAGGTAACTCAGGCAGCCAGAGAGAATCTTCTACTTCATGTTCCTCCAGTTGTTGGCTCTCTGGGGTCCCATCGTTGGTACCTACCCTCCCAACACTTGAATCTTGAAATATGGAAACGTTGGATCTTGAAGCATTGCCCTGTCCTTTGGATTGTCGCTTTGGACTTGGAGTCTTAAGTTTTTGCTTCCATTCCACCATCCTGAGTCTGAGTCATCCTCAGTATCTGGATTATTCAGATATTTGTCAGGTGTCCTGCTTCTGAGTGCTCCTAGACATTTCTTGTCTACTGTTTTCTTTTTCCCTCCTTTAGCAGCCTGTGCTTTCCTACTCTGTGAAATCCATAGAACTCTGTCTGAGCTTGATGCCTTTATGGCTTCCATCTATCAACTGTCATTCCCTAGTTTGAAATCCTTGACTTTCCCATGTGTATGTTCTCCTTCTCCATATGATTTTCTCCCTTTTTGTCCTCATTCTTTATAAAGGCTTGACTTATGTAAAATATTCTCCCTACTTCTGACTACCAATCCATTTTCCTTTTTCCTCTCAAAAGCTTTCTCTAAACTTTGTTTTTGGAAGCCTTCTGAAGTAAAGATTCTCTTCCTTTTATTACATAGTGTATTTTTATTTATTTGATTGTGACTATAATGAAGTAAATAAAAATTGCTAATTTCATTTATTGGTTCTAGTGGCATTTCTGTATGTTTTTGCATTTTAAAAATATAATTATATTATTTACAAAGAAAGACAATTTTACTTCCTACATTTCCAATTCTGACCTTGTTCTGCTAGCCAGGACTTCAAGTACTATACTGAACAGAAGTGTTGTGCGTGGGCACTCTTGCTTTTCTCCCTGGTCTTGTAAGCACTTCCACTAAGAAGGATGTTAGCATTGTCTTCCCTAGTTGTCCTGTATCACATCACAGAATTTCTCCTCTAATTCTCATTTGCTGAGAGTTTTTTTTTATCAGAAATGGATGTTGAATTTTGCTGTTGCTTTGATTTGTTTTGTTTACAAGCAGGGCCTTGCGCAAGCTAGGCAAGCACTCTACCCCTGAGCTACACCCCCAGCCCCTGGATGTTGAATAATTTTGAATGATTTTTCTGATCTTTTGAGATAATATGTTTTTTATTTTTATTTTTTTAATATGGTGAAATATTTTGACTGACTTTTGAACTTTTAAACAACCCTGCATTCCAGGGATAATCCCACTGGTCATAACATCCTATCTTTAAAAAGAAAAAAATCTTAAATTTGATTTGCCAAATTTTCATTTATGTTTATGAGAAATTTTGGTGTATAGGTTTCTCTTTTTGTAATGTTTGTATGGTTTATTATCAAGATGATATGGCCTGATATTAGAGTAAGTTGGGAAGTACTCCCTTCTTCTCTTCAATGTTATAAAGGATTTTATGAAGAATTGATATTTTCTCTTCCTTAAGTGTTTGGTAGAATTTCCTGGTAAAGCCATCTTTACCTTCTTTGGGGTAACTTTTTAGTCACAAATTCAAATAATTTAATAGTTACAATGCTGTTCAAGTTCTATATCTTCAGTGAGGATTAGTAATTGTGTCCTTCAAGGAATTTATCCATTTCACCTAAGTTGTCAAATTTATTGACATAAAATTATCAAGTTCCTTTTGCAGTCTTTTAACAGTGTAGTCTGTAGAGATGTTGCCCCTCATGTTCTGATACTGGTAATTTGTGTTTCTCTATGTTTGTCTTTATGCTGTCTAGCTAGAATATTGATTTTATTGTTCACAAAGAACCATCTTTTGCTTTCCTTGTTTTCCTATTTTTTACTTGACAAGAGTTTAGTATGAAAATGTACATCACCTGATTTTTATATCATAGAAAAACAGGGCCTTTTGAGATTGAGAAGGATATATGGAAGCAATTGATTTTTCTGCTGAATATAGTCATTTTTATATTCATTCCCAGACTTCCAACACGACGATACTATTTCTTCATTATGCCACCATTCCAGTGTTGTTCTGTGTCCAATATTTGCCATTTCCACACATTCATCCATCACCAGATTCATAAAGGGATCCAGTCTCTAGAGTACTCCTTGGACATGTCTGCTACATTTAATTTTTTTAAAAATATTTTTCAGGGCTGGGGATGTAGCTTAGTTGGTAGAGTGCTTACCTTGTAAGCACAAGGCCTTGGGTTCGATCCCCAGCACCACAAAAAAAAAAAAAAAAAAAAAATATATATATATATATATATAAATAATATAAACATTATATATATAATATGTACATATTATATATATAATAAAATATATATTCCAGTTGTCAATGAATCTTTTATTTTATTTATTTGTTTATATGCAGTACTTGTGATTGAACCCAGGGCCTCACACATACCAGGCAAGTGCTTTACTACTGAGCCACAACTCCAGCCCCTACATTTAATTTCAGTGATAACTTTTTTTTTTTTTTTTTTTTTTTGGTGCTGGGGATCGAACCCAGGGCCTTATGCTTACAAGGTAAGCACTCTACCGACTGAGCTATCTCCCCAGCCCTCAGTGATAACTTAAAATTTTTTTATTTTTACAGTCTGCATTTTGATTCGTTGTACAAAAATGGACTACATCTTTTTGTTTTTATGGTTGTGCATGATGTTGATTCATACCATTTGTGAAATCATACATGTACATAGGGTAATGATGTCTGTCTCATTCCACCATTTTTCATACCTGCCCCCCTCATTTCCCTGTACATAATCTAAAGTTCCTGCATTCTTCTCTCTCCCCCCAGCCCCCATCCCCATTATATTTTATCCATTATGTTTTTTAACTCTGTAGGATGACCTCTGATGAGCATGGTGTCTGATTGGCAAACTCAGAACTTAATTGATTTTTTTCCTGTTGTTTTTCTGTTTTATATTTCATTGGTTTCCATTCTGATTTTGATTGTTTCCTTCCCTACCTCCAGTCCCCACCCCCTGCCATTGGATGCCATTTGCTCTTCTTTTTCTACCTTCTTTTTCATTAAGTATTTTTAATTCCATTTTCTTCTTTTTTTCCTTCCTTGGGAGGGGTGCTACAGATTGAACCCAGGGCCTCATGCAAGCTAACCACATACTCTACTACTATTTTCTCAGCCCCTGTTTTATCTTCTGTTTTAGTTAATTAGCTGTATGTCTTTGTTGTGATACTATAGTGATTTATAATATGAATCATATACTTAATCACAGTCTCTCTTCAGGTAATATGTTATCACTTTACTTATAGGAACCTGACAACTGTATGTCTCCATTTCCCCCTCTCAGGCTTTGTGTTGTTTCGTATTTTCCTTCTCCATGTGTCATACATCCCACCATATATCGTTGTTATATTTGATTTAAATTAATCATTTGAGTAACTGTAAGAATGTTTTTGAAAAGAGCTGAACCATTTTACATTCCCACCAGCAATGGATGAGAATTCCTCTACGTCTGTACCAATGCTTCTTATTGTCTGCCTTTTTTATTATATCCACCCTGCCCTATTGGATATGAGATATTATTGTTCCTGTTTTTGTGGTACTTGGGATTGAACCAGGGCATTCTGCCACTGAGTTGCACCTCCAGCCCTTTTATATTTTTTTTATTTTGAGACAGGGTGCTCAACCTTGAATTCCTCCTGCTTCAGCCTCCCCATAGCTGGGATTACAGGTGACCACCACCACACCCAACTTGGATTTCCTGCAGGCTAATGATGTTGAACATTTTTATATGCTTATTGGCTCATTGTGTATCTTCATTGGGATAATATCTATTCATATCCTTTGCCCATTTTTTTTTTTTTTTTTTTTTTTTTTTTGGGTTCTGGGGATCGAACCCAGGGCCTTGTGCTTACAAGGCAAGCACTCTACTGACTGAGCTATCTCCCCAGCCCCTTCCTTTGCCCATTTTTAATTGGGTTACTTGTCATATTGTGTTATAATAATTCTTTATATATTCTAGAAGTAAGTCCTTTAGAAAATAGATGCTCTAGATTATAAGTCAGCAGTAGAACACTGGTCTAGTGTGCCGGAGGCCTTGTGTTCACCCCCAGCAATGAAAATAAGGTTTATGTTTAAAAACTTTTATTCTGTGAGTTTTCTCTTCACTCTCTTGATAGTGTACTTTAACGTATAAAAGTTTTTAATTTTGATGAGTCCAATTTATCTTTTGTTTCCCCTTTTATGCCTTTGGCATCATATCTATGAAGACTTTTTTTCTAAGAGTTTTGTAATTTTAACTTTCATTTAGATCTTTGAACGTTTTGAATACATTTTTGCATAAGGTATAAGGAAGGGTCCAACTTACTCCTTTTGCATATGGTCATCGAGTTTTTCAAACATCATTTTTTGAAAAGACCATTCTCTTTTCATTTAATTGTCTTGGGTCTCTTGTAAAATTGGCTCTAATTGAGGGCTTATTTCTAAATTTTCAATTCTGTTAAATTGATCTGTGTGGTTATCTTTATGTAGTAGCACAATGTACTGATTATTATCAGTTTTTTTTTCTTTTGCTATGTTGCCAGGATGGTCTGAATTCCTGGGCTCAGGTGATCCTCTTGCCTCAACCTCCCAAGTTTTAGGAATATAGGTGTGTACCACCACATGGGGATTGTAATATTGTAGTAAATTTTGAGTTTAGGGAGTATGAAGCCTTCAGTTTTGTTCTTTTTCAAAATTGTTTTGGCTCTTCTGATCCCTTGCACTTCCATGTGAGTTTTAGGATCAACTGGTCGGTTTCTACAAGGTAGTTAGCTGGAATTTTGATAGAGATTTGCCGAATTTGTGGAACAAATTGGGGGGTATTGCCATTTTAGCCCAGTTCCAATCTATGAACATGGGATGTTACTCAAAGTTGTTTTTATTTCAACAATGTTTTGTATTCTTAAGAGTATAACTTTTATATAACTTTCATTAAATTTATTCCTAAGTATTTATTCTTTTTGATTCTAGGTATTTTTTTTTCTTTGTTGTTGTTGTTGTTTTTGTTTTGTTTTGTTTGTAACAGAGATTGAACCCAGGAACACTTAAGCACTGAACCACATCCCCAACCCTTTTTTCATTTTTTATTTAGAGACAGGATCTCACTAAGTTGCTGAGACCGGCTTTGAACTTGTGATCCTCCTGCCTCAGACTCCCCACCTGCTGGGGTTACAGGACTGTGCCACAGCACATGGCATTGATGATAGTTTAAATGGAATTGTTTTCTTTATTTCCTCTTTAGTTTGTTCATTGCTAGTGTGTAGATACAGTTTGTTTGTTTTATGGTATTGGGGATGGAACCCAGAGGCACTCTACAACTGAGTTATATACCCTCAGCCCTTCTTAGTTTTTATTTCGAGACATGGTCTCACTAAGTTGCAGAGGGTGTCCTTGAACTGGCAATCCTCCTGCTTCAGCCCTCCCAGTTGCTAGGATTACAGGCATGCACCACTGTACCTGACTTTACAGTTAGTTTTTTTTTTTTTTTTGTAGTCGCGATGGACAACATACCTTTATTTTATATTTGCTTATTTTTATGTGGTGCTAAGGATCGAACCCAGTGCCTCACCCATGCTAGGCAAGCACTCTACCACTGAGCTACATACAGCCGAGCCCCCCAGTTAGTTTTTGTATATTAATCTTGTATCCTGCAGCCTTGCTGAACACATTTATTCAAGTAATATCTTGTTGGATTCCTTAGGATTCTATATACAAAATCATGTCATTTGAAAATAAATACAGTTCTATTTCTTCCTTTTAAGTATACATTTTTTTGTTGTTTCATTTTCTGTCTAATTGCTCTGGCTGCAGTCTCCAGTGTAATGTTGAATAGAACCGGCAAGTCGAGATATTCTTTTTTTTTTTTTTTCTTTTCGGTACCAGGATTGAGTCCAGGGGCACTTAACCACTGAGCCACATCCCCAACCCCTTTTTATATTTTATCTAAAGACAGGGTCTTTTAGAGTTGTGTAGGGCCTCGCTAAGTTGCTGAGGTTGGCTTTGAACATGCAATTCTTCTGCCCCAGCCTCCTGAGCCACTGGAATTACAGGCATGCACTACCACACCTGACTAGATATTCCTGTGCTCCTGATCTTGGGAGGGATCACTAAGGTCTTCAGTTTTTCCACACTAAGTATGATGTTAGCTATAGGTGTGACTATTTGGTTTTAGTTTAAGATTGTCTTCATAAGGTTAAGTTCTTTTCCATTCCTAGTTTTCTGAATGTTTTTATATTGATAGGGTATTAAATTTAATTAAATTCTATTTTTTCATTTATTGATATGATCATGTAGTCTTTATCATTTAGTCTATTGATGTGGTATATTACATTAATTTATATTTCATATTAAACCACCTTTATATTCCTAGGATAAATCTCACATTGTAATAATACATAATCCTTTTTATAGATTGCTATATTTGAGATGCTAGTATTCAGAATTTTTTTCCTTTTATATTCATAAGAGATATTGGTTTATAGTTTATTTTTTGTTATGTCTTTATTATTACTTTTAATGGAAAATATTTGATTACCAGTTCAGCTTGTAATAGGCCTATTTAAATTTTTTATTTCTTAAGTCAGTAAGTTGGTATCTTTCTAGAGATTTGTTCATTTCATTTAGGTTTTCTTATTTGTTGGTAAACAGTTGTTCATGTCTCATAAATATTTTTCTTTTGGATGCCAAATATTGTAAATTTACACCATTGGATGTTGGGTCTTGTATAACTGAACTTCGTTCTGGATAGAGTTTTATCCTTTTGGGTGTTGCTTTTAAGCTTTGTCAGGGAGACCTGAACAGCACTTCAGATTAATTTTACCCACTACTGAAGCAGCACCTTTTGGAGTCCTCCATCAGTGCCTCATTATTTATGAGGTTTTTTTAACTCTAGCTGGTGCCATTAGGTATTCCTGGCCTGGGTGAACTCTGCTCTGCTCCCTTGGGTAATTATTTCCCCAGCTTAGGGTAGTTTTCTCATATTCATGTGCTGTTTAAGTACTCAGCTGAACACTCAAGGAGTCCTCTCAAGGTCTCTTGAGTTTTTTCTCTGTGTAGCTCTTTCCTTTCTAGTATTGTACACTACAAACTCTAGGTGACTTGGCCTTCCCAGAATTCAGCTCTACTGGCTCCATCTCTTCAACCTAAGGGAGGTTTCTGAGTTTCCCCTTCCTGCTCTGTAGCCTGGAAACTTTTCCTAGGTGGCAACCCAGGCCAGTTGGAGAGATCACTTGTTTGTTTGCCATCTCTCAGGGTTCACCGTCCTATGTTGCCTGAGGCCCAGTGTTTTGAAAATTATTGTTTTACATATTTTGTGCAGATTTTTAGTTGTTTTTGGTGCAAGAATAAATAAGTCTGGTCCCTATTACTCCATCTTTTCTGGAAACAGAAGCCCAGTCTTTTCTTAAAACATTTGAGGAATTCTTTAGGAATTGCTTCCAGAGAATGAGATATTCTTTGGAATTTCCGTGGGGAAAAATAATTGTTTCAGTGGATTTGATTTTGGGAAGCAACTAAGAGTCACTTTTCAGGTCTGATGAAATGATTTGTCATCTGAATAATACTGCTTGGGGTCCAGATGAGTTCAGAGTAATGAGATAGATTTGCTTGTGTGGTTTATAGACAAGTTTGAAAACAAGATAAGTGTCATGAAATTTTTTCAGTGTTGTCAGTCTGGTAGAGATAAGGATAAAACTTCTTAGGGGTGTGCATCTTGGAAAAACCTTTCATTTGAATGCTTCTGTATATTTGCTGTATATATTTACTATCATTCATTTATATTTGCAGCTTGTACTTAGCTGCTTCTTAATAAGCACTCTTTAAGTTTGTTTGGAGGTTCTAGCAGGGGAGTGCAGCTTCTCACATACCCTTGACCAAAGAACTGTCCTCCTCTATCGGGGAAGGTCATCCTCTTCGACTGAGCAGCTTCGGGAGGGACGCATTTGGAGCTGTGAGGGAGGAAGGGGACACCCGCCTAGCCAGCCAGATCAGCTGAATCAACCCTGGTGATCAATGGGGTGACAGATGTCGCAGCCAGATCGCCCTCACATCCTTAATAAGCACTCTTAAATTGTTCTCATGTGATATTCTCTCTTCAACTTGATTAAAACTCACTGACATATGAATATGTTTGTCTTTCCACTTAGTACATTGTAGTCTTAACTGTCAAAGCTTCTTAAATCATGATAGTCAACTAATTTCTTGTAAGGAAACTGATAATCATGTCAAAGGACGTTACATGATATATAAATGCGTAAAATTGGTTTTTGATACCTGTGCATTATTTTTTTAAAAATTTTTTTGTAGTTGTAGATGGGCAGCATGCCTTTATTTTATTCATTTATTTATATGCGGTGCTGAGAATCGAACCCAGAGCCTCACACATGCTAGGCAAGTGCTTTACCACTGAGCCACGACCACAGCCCTCCCTGTGCATTATTAATGCCTTCATAAATTTGATTAAAAGCTGTTCATGTAAGATGTGGAATTCTGGTAGCCTGAGCACATATCTGCATTTGTCTTATGTGAATGATCTAGTTCAGAGCGGTGACTTGTATCTGGATATTTTATGTCATTAACCAAGGAATACCCTTAGAACCTAGTAAACTGGTATATATACTACATTGTATGTTACCTTAATCACCAAGTAAAATTTCTTTTTCTGACAGGTCAGGGGTTAAAATTCTCTTTTCACAGTCCTATTGAAAGTCCTGTTAACCTCCATTTAAAAACATAAGAACTTTTTAAAAATATTATGGTTCAGTCCTCAACACCAAAAACTAAAAGCAAAAACAAAACAAAACAAAACAAAAAAAGTGTGTGTGTGTTTAAATTCTTAGGATTTTTTTTTTTTTGTACCAGGAATTGAACCCAGGGGCACTTAACCACTGAGCCGCATCCCCAACCCTTTTTTGTATTTTATATAGAGACAGAGTTGCGCTGGCTTTGAACTCGTGATCTTCCTTCCTCACACTCCCTAGCTGCTGGGATTATAGGTGTATGTCTCCGCACCCAACTAGATTTTTAGCTTTTAACTTTGAGCTCTTTTTTTTTTTTTTTTTTTTTTTTTTTGGTGGCACTGGGGATCAAATTCAGGACCTCATGCATGCTAGACAAGTGCTCCACCACTGAGCTAAACCCTTAGCCCTTTATTTTATTTTATTTATTTATTTATTTATTTATTTATTTATTTATTTAGATGGTACTGGGTATTTAATCCAGGAGCCCTCTACCACTGAGCTACATCCCCAGCCTTTTTTATTTTTTATTCTGAGACAGGGTCTTGCTAAATTGCCTAGGCTGGCCTTGAACTTGGGATTCTCTTGCCTCAGCCTCCAAGTAGCTGGGATTGTAGGCAAGCATCACTGCTCCTGGCTTTCATTTTCTTCAATTTTATATCTTCAGTTAACTGAATTTAGCTTCACAGTTCTTTTTCAGTGTGGTACTGGGAATTGATTCCAGGTCCTCTCACATACTAGGCAAGCACTCTACCACAGAGCTACATCCTCAGCCCTTTTTATTTTAATTCTGAAACAGGGTCTTGCAGAATTGTTGAGGCTTACCTTGCACATACAATCCTCCTGCCTCAGCCTTCCATGTAGCTGGGATGATAGACATGTCACCGTTGTTTTATAGTAAACCTTACAGTAGAGAGGGTGACAGCTCTTATGATATAAACTTTTTGCTTGCTCTTTATTTTGATGTTCTTGTATCTTAGTATGTTTTTGTTTTCTTATTTTTCTTCTCTTCTGATTTTGTATTTCAGTAAAAGAAAGGTTCCAGCAGAAAAACTTCATTTTAAATTCATATATGTGAGATGAACTTTTTACTATGAAATTTATCCAGAAGTTGTTAATTTCAACTTTTAATTAATTTAGAATTCTGTGTATCAGGGATGTTTTCACATGTACTATTTCTGATAGCCATGTATTTTTCATGGATTGTAAAACAATCAGAAAACAATACTTGTAAAGGTAGCATTACATTTTGTTTCAGGATCTAGCAACAACCAGTTTCCTGCTAATGTTTGTTTTAAGGTTTTTGAGGAACTTCAGTTTTTAGATTCTTTGAGTATAACTTCATGACAGCTTATTTTAGACAGAAATACTTCAGGATTCTTTTCTACCCTATACATTTATTAAAAGAGTTTTTCACTGTTGTCATGTCTGCCTCAGTTTGGAAATGAGCTTCCATTAGGCCACGTAGTTCCTGGCATGTTAGTGTGGAGGGAGGCGGGGAGTGGTAGATAGTTCAAAAAAAAAAAAAAAGAGAGAGAGAAAACTGTAGAAGTGTTAAAATATAGTGTCATATTTGTGTTTTCCCTATTTTTCACTTGAAATCTTCTAAATGAGTCTTTATTATAATTATTGGTTTTAGTTGTCCTGTGTCTTACTTCTTAAATCTGGCTTTGTGATTTTCTTTCTATAATGGAGACCTTTGGAGTTTTGGATGCTTTGTTCTCATTTATCATTTAGTCATTAAATAATAGAGTCAGTATATAACTGAGCTAAAGTATGTATTTTCCTTAACTTGTGGATATCCTGTTCTTGACTTTTTTTTTTAATCTTTATTTTATTTATTTATTTTTATGGGGTGCTGAGGATTGAACCTGGGGCTTCACGTGTGCTAGGCAAGTGCTCTCCCACTGAACTACAATGCCAGTCCCCTATTTTTGACTTATTTTATGATTCAGTAACTACTTCGATTCTGTTATATATAATTTGATTTTGATTCTTCTAATGACGTAAATTGATTTTGGTTAACTTTTTTTGTGGGGGAGTCCTAGGGATTGAACTCGGGGGCACTTTACCAGTGAACTACATCCTCAGTCCTTTTTATTTTAAGGCTAGGTCTCACTAAGTTGCTGAAGGACTCTCTCAGATAGTGAGACTGGCCTTGAACTTGCACCCTGAGTTATTTGTTAACTTTTAAAATCAGTGTTCCACATTGATACTTAAAAATAACAAAACAACATAGCCTGATGCCTGTAGGCCCAGTTATCCAGAAGGCCTCGGTAGGAAGTGCTTAAATCCAGGAGTTCAGGACCATCCTGGAAAAGAGCAAGACCACGTCTCTTAAAAACAAAACAAAACAACACAACAACAACAAAAACTTATGGTTGCTCTCTCTCTTTTAACATAAAAAGAAAAGTCAGTATAATTCATCAATAAAAAAATGTGGAAAGAGAAAAGTCAGGTACATTGTTAGAGATCTGCTTTTATAATTTCATTCTGATAATACCCTTCTGCCAAAAGCAGATTTCATTGTTGCCCTCAGAAGGGTTGATTTAAAATAATGTTGAAGTAGAATAAAATATTGTAATTGAATACAATTATATCTTTATCAGTTTTTCAAAAACAACATTTTAATAGTTATAAGTTTTAGGAAAATAATTAGTTCAAATTATTAATTTATAACAATATTTTTCAGAAAAAAAACACACATCCAAGGAGGTTGACAGGACCATTTTAATAAAACCTGTTTTATATCCATAATCTTTTATTGGAAATTCTAAGGGCCAGATGTATTTTAGGATTCAGAAATTTAAAAACAATTCAGAAAGCCAATAAGGTGCATTTACCACATATTATATAATACCCTGCAGGGTCAGCTTTGCATAGTCAAATACATTAATGTGTTGGCAGCCACAGTATGACCCCAACTACAGTGGGTGAACTATAGTTTTGCATCAGTTCAGGTGAGATTTTGCTGCCAATTACATTCATATTGAGTTTTGCCACCTAATGAATTAGGGAAAACTTTTAGTTTTTGAATTTTGGAAATGCAAATAAGGGACTGTATGAACTGTATTCACTTTCTTAGCTCTAAAAGTTTGGTTACTTTGTCACCCTCAGAAAATGAAACCTGCTTTCCTTTTATTCTTCAACAGGATATGAGATTAAATCTGTTCTCTACAGGCCAGTTAATAGAAATTAGGCCACCTCTTCACAAAGCTTGATACCTTAGGCAGCTGTCACTGTCACGTGATGCTTCCACCAGATCCTTCCAACACTTTGCTGGCTTTATGTAAGAATCTCAGAGTTCTCTGTTCTTTACTCTCTTTTCAAAGGTGCTTTGTGATAATAAATAGTAAGGAAAAGACATTTAAAATGTGCAGGGTGTCATGTATAATGTATCCATCTCAAGTTGGAGCAGCCAGCTTTCTCTGGACTTATCTTTCCTGTTTTCAGCTAACATGGTAGCTTAAAAAACAAATCTGTTGGCCTGGAATGTAGCTCGGTGTTAGGGTGCTTTCCTAGTTTGTGCAGGGCCCCTGGGTTCGATCCCTAGCACCATAAACACACACATACAAAGTGTTGTTTATGAACTGCTAGTTAAAAAACATTTTTGCATATTAATTGTTCCAGAACATGAGTATTATTCACATATAGACATAGAATTACAATAAATTATTAATTGCTTAGTGATAAAAATTTTAGCATGCTTTTACTTAATTTATTTATTTCTATGTGGTACAGAGGATCAAACCCAGTGCCTCACACATGCAAGACAGGCACTGTACTACTGAGCTATAGCCCCAGCCCCAAAAAATAACTTTTGAAAAGTCAAAAACATGCTGGGCATTATGGCACCTCCCTATAAATCCCAGCTATTTTGGAGGCCAGGCAGGAGGATGGTAAGTTTGAGGTTAACCTGGGCAATTCAGGGAGATCCTGTCTCAAAAATAAAAAGGGCTGAAGATGTAGCTCAGTGGTAGAGCACTTGTCTAGCATTTGCAAAATTCTGGGTTCCATGCCCAACACTATTTTTTAAGTATGCTTTGTAGTTAATGCAGATTCTGAATTTAATTGCATCACTCATTGTTATTCAGATTTTTTGTTTTGTCTTACTGGACAAAAAAATTTATGTTTTAAGGAATTTTCCTATTTCATTAAAATTGGCTAGTATATAGGCTTAAAGCTGTTTATAGTACTCTTTTATTCCTTAATGTATATAGAAAGATGTTTTTTACTTTTTTTTTTTTTTTTTTTTTTTTTTTTGCAGTGCTGGGGATCGAACCCAGGGCCTTGTGCTTACAAGGCAAGCACTCTAGTGACTGAGCTGTCTCCCCAGCCCTGTTTTTTACTTTTGATATTAATTAGTTGCATTTATTTTATTCTTCACTCTTACTAGAGGTTTGTCAACTTGATTGAGCTTTCTAAAGATCTAGCTTTAAGTGTTTTGCCAGTTGCTTACTGTGTGTGTGTATGTGTTGGTGGTGGTACTGGGAATTGAACCCAGGGGTCATACATGTTAGGCAGGCACTCTACTACTTAGCAACATCATCAGCACCACCCCCCACTTTTTTTTTTTTTTTTTTTCCCGGCATCAGAGGTTGAACTCAGGGTCACTTAATCACTGAGCACATCCCCAGCCCTTTTTTTTTTTTTTTTTAATTTAGTGACAGGGTCTCATTGAGTTGCTCAGGACCTCGCTAAGTTGCTGAGGTTGGCTTTGTACTCATGATCCTCCTGCCTCAGCCTCCCAAGCTGCTGGAATTATAGGCATGTGCCACTGCACCCAACTTTCTTATTGTTTTTGAGACAGGGGCTTCTTAAGTTGCCTTGGCTGGCTCAAACTTTTAATTCTCCTGCCTCAGCCTTCCAAGTTTATAGGCATGCACCGTCACAGTCAGTTACTGTTTCACTGTTGTGGATTTCCAGTCTTATATTTATTAATTCATATATTTACTTCAGGTTTAATTTGCCCTTCTTTTTCTAGCTTCTTCGGTGTATTTTGTTTTTATTGTCATTTTCAAAACATTTTCTAATTTGCCTTGTGATTTCTTCTTTGATCCATGAGTTGTGTATGTGTTTATTTTACATTTCCCAAATATTTGTGAATTTCCCAAACATCTTTTTGTTACAGATTTCTGACTAAAATTTCTGTTGTGGTGATATATATTATGTGATTTCAGTCCTTGGAGAGCTATTGAGATTGTTGTGATTTTCTTTAGTGTACCTGAAAAGAGTGTATTGTGCTGTCAGGTGTGGTGGCGAATGCCTGTAATCCCAGGGGCTCTGTAGGCTGAGGTAGGAGGATTGTGAGTTCAAAGCCAGCCTCAGCAATGGTGAGATCCTAAGCAACTCAGTGAGACCCTGTCTCTAAATAAAATACAAAATAGGGCTGGGGATATAGCTCAGTGGTTGAGTGCCCCTGAGTTCAATCCTGAGTAACAAAAAAATGTATTCTGCTGTCCTTTTGGTACAGTGTGTTGTTATGTTGTTAATGTCAGTAAGATCAAGTTGTTCGATAGTGTTCTTCAACTCTTATATATCTTTACTGATTTTCTTTCTACTTATTATGTTAATTTCTGAGAGGAGTGTTGAAATTTCCAACTGTGATTGTAGATTTTTCTGTCTTTCCTTCAGTTTATTCATTTTACTTCATGTATTTTGAACCTCTATAATTAGCTGTGTGCACAGTTAGGCTGGTTATGTCTTCAATGAATAGAGTCTTTAAGAGTAACTTTAAAATGCTTCCTTTTCTCTCTGGTAATGTTCCTTGTCCTAAGTCTGTCTGTGTGATACCAATGTGGTCACTACAACTTAATGATGCCTGTGTCTTTTTCCATCCTTTTGCTTTTAACTTACATATGTCTTAATTTTTTTAATGAATTTTTTTCAGGTAGCAGATAGTTGGATCTTTATTTTTTTAAATCCAATCTTCCCATCTTTGCTTTTTTTAATTTATATTTTTGATTTTTTTATTACCATTTTTTGGTTCATTGTACACAAATGAGTACAACTTTCTCTGGTTGTACATGAAGTAGAATCACACTGTTTGTGTAATCATATGTGTACATAGGGTAATGTTTGTCTCATTTCATTATCTTTCCTTCCTGCCATCCCCTCCCCACCCCTCATTTCCCTCTATACAATCCATCCTTCCTCCATTCTTCCCTCACCCCCCCTCATTATGTATCATCATCTACTTATCAGAGAAAACATTTGGCCTTTGGTTTTTTGGGATTGGCTTATCTCATTTATCCAAAGGACTTAAAATCAGCATACTACAGTGATGCAGCCACATCAGTGTTTATTAAGGCAGCTCAATTCACAATAGCTAGATTGTGGAACCAACCTAGATGCCCTTCAGTAGATGAATGGATAAAGAAACTGTGGTATATATCCACAATGGAATATTATGCAGGCATAAAGAAGAATAAAATTATGGCATTTGCATGTAAATGGATGGAATTGAAGAATACCAACTTTTTTTTTTTTTTTTGGTGCTGGGGATCGAACCCAGGACCTTGTGCTTACAAGGCAAGCACTGTACTGACTGAGCTATCTCCCCAGCCCACCATTTTTTTTTTCATCTTTCCTTTTTAATCGAGATGTTTATACTGTTTACATTAATGTCACTTTCAGTAAGGTTGGGTTTAAATCTACCATTTAACTTTTTTTTTTTTTTTTTTTCTGCCTATCCCATCTGTTTTATTCTTTCCTCTCTCCTTGGTATCTTTTTGATGACTTTTTTTTTTTTTTTTAACTATTCCATCTCCTTTGTTAGTGATAAACCTTAATTTTGCTTTTATAAAGTATGCATTTTAACTTATACAAGCTGCCTTAAAATCATATACCACTTTATAATAAAAAAGCTTCATAAAACATACTTTCATTTTCTCCTTATATCTTTGGATTATTACCATATATTTAACTTCTACATGTGTTGTATTCTTCTTTATTCATTTTGACTGTTTTTATCTGTAATGACATTTAAAAAATCTGAAAAATAAGTCTTTTATTTTGGGACGGGGAAATACAGCTCAGTGGTTCAGCATGTGCTCAGCTTGTGTAAGGCCCTGGGATCCATTCCTAGCACCAAAAAACAAAAACAAAACAAAAAAAACTCTTTCATATTAACCCACATATTTGCCATTTTCAGTGCCCTTCAGTCCTTTTTTTAGATCTGAGTTCCCGTCTGTATTATTTTCTTTAGCCTAAAAAACTTCCAGAATTCCTTGTAATAAAAATCTGGTGACAGTGAATTCTTTCAGTTTTTGTTTGTTGAATAACCTATTAAAGTCTGATTTTGCTGGCTATCAAATTTTAGATGAACAGTGTCCATATCAAGCATTTAAAAGATGCCTTTCTATTGTATTATGAAAGATGTCTGTTTCGTATTCTAATGGGAAATCAAATGTCATTCTTGACTTCGTTCACCTGTTTATAATATGCTTTGGTCTGAACCTCTTCTACAACAGAGTACTGTAGGCTGGACAAATTACATACCCTGCTATAACAAAAGCTTGGAGGAGCAGGGAAGTCCAGGTTCAAGGTGCCAGCAGATTTGCCATCGCATTATAAACAACTAGAAAATTGGATGAAATATATGAAGGAACAATTTCAGGCATTGAACAATAGTATTGTGATCTAGATCTAGGAGAAAGGAACCACAGAGGTGAGTTCTTGAAGGCCCTGGCTTTCTACTTGGAAACACTTTCTAGAGTGTGACACTGGAAGAGAGGAGAACCTAAGCAGAGCTCAGTGAGCTAAATAATTTAAGTCAGTGTCCAGAGTTTGGGAAAATTAAGATACCTAAAATTTGAAGGGCAGAGTACTGAAGAGAAAGGAGCTGCTCATGCCAAAAGAACTCCAGAAATCTGCAGGGGGAGTCTCCCTTGTGTCTTTGGCTGAATACTGATCTGTAGGGTGAAACTAAGCCTGGACAAAGACAAACTGTTGGAGAAAGAACAACTAAGGAGCTTAAAACTTTAAACAATTCCTAGAGTTCACATCTCTACCCAAAGAGGCATTGGTACCAAAGAGACATTGGGTTTCAAATGTCCGAGTGCAGCCTTCTCTGAATACCTCAGGCATTTAGTAGAGACCCTAGAAGAGTCAGGCCTTGTCAAGTCTCATGTTACTTATTTTTTCATGGCCCCAAGCAGAAGTTGAGATGTCAGTCAGTTCCCAGCACAGACTCCCCGTGAGGGAGAGGAGTCTGGGATTAGCACCGGTTGTACTCTACAGGTGATCATGTTGCAACTCAGAGAAGTTGGCAAGGTGGGTAGTTTAGCACTATACAATTAATATGTGGTAATTTCTAAAACCCATTCTTCCTCCACCAAATGAAGTTGTCTTTTCAGTCTGCCTAGTAGTTATGCAAGCATTTTGATGAACATAAACATCTCTTTTTAATATTTTTTTTTAGTTATTGGTGGACACAATACCTTTATTTTATTTATTTATTTTTATATGTGCTGAGGATCGAAACCAGTGCCTCACACATGCCAGGTGAGCACTCCACCACTGAGCTACCACCCCAGCCTAAACATAAATGTCTTTGAGAACTAAGGGAAGTATAAAATAGTTTCAATTCCTGGCCTTACTGAACTCAATCAAGAGGTTAGACCAAGGAAATAATTCCAACAGGAATCTAGGTCACTCCGTTAGATGTTCTATTTCCAGTCTGTTAAAAAAGTAGCATGAATTGGGGTGTAGCTCAGTGGCAAGTGTTTGCGTAGCAAACAAGGTCCTGGGTTAAATTCTTAGCATTAAAAATAAGAAGAAAGGAAAAGAATGTTCTGCTGTTCTTGAAATCATTATTTTTGTGACATTCCAATTAGAAAGCCAGTTAGTAAAACAGTGTGGCCCAAAATCAGGATAGGAGCAAGAAGTTATGGTGTGTTGCTGTGCAGTTGTTTGACTGTGGGTAACAATAATGTACTATACACTTGAAAAAGGTCGAAGGAAGGACTTTGAAAAGTTTTTCCATAAAGAAATAATGACGAGTGGCTGCCACACCGGGTCCAGGTAGGTGCCTCTGGCCCCTGCTAACCACCTCCTGGCGAGCCACGGGGTGGGTTGGCAGGTCTGGCCGGCCACAGTGGGACGCTGCCCGTGGTGGGGCTAGGAAGGGCTGCGGGGTGCCGGGCTCCGGGCTCCGGAGACCGCTGATGGGAGGCGGTGCCCTCGTGGGTGAGCATCAGCGCTGCAACCACCTTGGGGAACAAGCAGACCATCTTCACCAAGAGCAGCTGACAACTACCAGGACTGCACCTTCTTCAATAAGAAGGACATCCTCAAACTCCATGCACGATTCTACGAACTGGCCCCCAACCTCGTCCCCATGGACTACAGGAAGAGTCCCATTGTCCATGTGCCTTTGAGCCTCATCATCCAGATGCCAGAGCTGGGGGAGAATCCCTTCAAGGAAAGGATCAGTGGAGGCTTTTTCTGAGGATGGCGAAGAGAACCTCACCTACAGTGACTTTGTGGATATGTTTTCCGTGCTCTGTGAGTCAGCTCCCAGAGAGCTCAAGGCAAACTATACCTTCAAGATCTATGACTTCGGGGGCTGGGGAGATAGCTCAGTTGGTAGAGTGCTTGCAGTGCAAGCACAAGGCCCTGGGTTCGATCCCCAGCACCCCAAAAAAAAAAAAAAAAAAAAAAAAAGATCTATGACTTCAGCACTGACAACTTCATCTGAAAAGAGGACCTGGAGCTGACACTGGCCTGGCTCACCAAGTCAGATCTGGATGAGGATGAGGTGGTGCTTGTGTGTGACAAGGTCTTCGAGGAAGCCGACCTAGATGGCGATGGCAGGCTGGGCTTTGCTGACTTTGAGGGCCTGATTGCCAACGCTCCTGATTTCCTCAGCACTTTCCACATCCTGATCCTAGGACACTGCTGAGGCTGTAGGACCTGGAAGCCCACCACCCAGTTCTGCTGCCTATACAGGTGTGGCTGCATGCTTCCCAGGAAAAGAGCTGCAGCCTCTGGGGTTTATTTACACCCATGAACATCTCCTGTGGCCCTTTCAGCAAAAAAAAAAAAATCTTAACCAGAGAAGAAGGATGTGAGGAGTAGGACCCTTTCCAGGGCTCCTTGTGTTCTGGACCCAGGACCCACAGCCCCTGAGCAGAACCTCCTGTCCACCCCCATGCCTAGTCCTCTCCCCGTCCAGCCCTGGGAAGGTAAGGAAGAAAATCTAACAGGAAGTGGTGGAGTCTGACTTGTCCATGTGCTGGACAGACACCCCAGTCACCCAGGGCAAATACAAAAAAAAGTTGGGTTTTTTTTTTTTTTTTTTTTTTTTTTTTTTTTTTTTTTTTTGCGGTGCTGGGGATCGAACCCAGGGCCTTGTGCTTGCAAGGCAAGCACTCTACCAACTGAGCTATCTCCCCAGCCCAAAAGTTGGGGTTTTAATGAGCTATGCAGTCTTCTTCCAAAATCCCAAAATCCAGGGCTGAGCTGTGCCCCACTCTGGCATGTTCCTCTTCCCACCTCTCCCCAATGTGAAGCTGTGTGAGTAGTTGGTCCAAAGGTTTCTGTCCCTGTCTGTCCCTGGGTTTGAACACCACCCCATCCAACCTCCCCAATGACATGGAACCCTCACTGGTGTGTGTTGTCCACAGATTTGTGAATGCCTAGTAGTAAAACACTCCTGTGTCCCACACAAAAAAAAAAAAAAGAAAAAGAAAAAGAAAATGATGACTATTGGGGAAGGAATGATATAGGCTTGCCTGATTTAAACATTACACCATATGTAAGGGCCCTGGATCTGGGTCTGATTTCCAATACTGCAAAAATTAATTAATTAAAAAATAAAATACAAATTGTTCAATGCATATGTGTGTGGAAATCACATGGTACCCCACTAATTATCTACAATGTTTATATTTTTGTTTGTTCTTTGTTTTTTGCAGTGCTAGGGATTAAACTCAGGGACTTACACATGCTAGGCAAGTGTTTTACCACTGAGCTATATCTCCAGTCCTTTTTTAAATTTTATTTTGAGACAGTCTCACTAAATTGCTCGGACTGGCCTCAAACTAAAGATTCTCTTTCCTTGACCGCCCACGGAGCTGGAATTACAGGCGTGCACCACTGTTACTGGCAGTAGACTTCATTTCTAATGATCACTATATTTCATCATATGAGCATATAATAATTTGGAATTTTATTGATATCAACACCTTCATAATGAATATGTTTTGTACATTTATGTTTGCACCCAACTATAGTTGTTTTACTAGCTAAATTTCTGTAAGAAAATTTGCTGGGTTACAGGATATGTGTGTGTTTTTAAAGACTTTAAAGATATACATTGTGGAACTGAAGTTTAGATTCAGTAGTGGAAACTTCTTTCATGAAGCATCCACACTTCTTTACTACTTGAAGACTTTTCATTGAGATACTTTTTCAGTGTCTTAATAAAAATTATTTGTAATCACTGATTACTATTAAAAGCAGTGTCTGGTTTTTATCTTTTTTATTGACGTATATAATGGTAGGAATTATTGTTACATATTCATACATGCATACAACAGAACAATATAATTTGACCAATATTTTTTATGAGAACTTGTTAAACAAAGGTTTCTCAGCCTGGAAGCCATGGTGTGCTTCTTGGGTGTGGGAGGTTCTGGGGAACTGCAAGGTGTGGGAATATTGCCTCAACCAGTGCCTCCAATCTTTTAGCAGAGTGAACTTGATGACCTGCAGGTTGGGAAGCAAGCCCAACATTACTTTGAAGTCTCCAGGTTAGCTCATAAATTCCTGTAGCATCTGTGTTCTACTCTATAAAATATTACTTTGTTTTTGAAAGAATTATTATAATGGTATTATTTATATTTAATCCCAAATGTAAATGGATCTTATTTTCTTGTATAATATAAATGAGAGGGTCTGACATTTTTTTGCTTTTCACATGGTTAATCTCTTGTCCCTGTGGCATTTATTGAATGACTTTTTCCACTGACTTAAGATGCCACCTTTATTATACAACAAATTCCATTAGTAGAACACATAGATGTATTTTTTGGTTCTGCTTGGTTATATATTCCTGAGTGAGGGCCATACTATTTTATTAACTGGTTCTGAAGCACTTTTGGTAAATATTTAATCTTATTATGCCACTGTCCTATTTAAACACTCAACATTAAATCCAAATTTCTTACAATAACATGCAATGACATTGAAGATTACATCTTTACCCGCTGCCAACCTCATCTCTTGCCACTGCATGTGATCCAGTCCCCCAAACCTGGCCAAATTCAGCTGCAGACTCTTGCAGTCCCATGTCCTTGCAATGGCCATTCCTTTATGCAAGTCATTCCCTTGCTTCTCTTAATGTGGTTATCTGTCCTTCAGATCTAGTGTAGGCTCATATCTTCTCTGAAACCTTCCCAGGTTTCCCGGAGCCAGGCTGCAAAGAATCCTGGCACAGTGGTATTCATTGCTCTCAGTTTTAAAAAATAAAACTGATGTTCTTTCAAGTATCCTGAGTAGATGGCCTTCTTTAAGTGCCTGCATGGGTTTTTGTTTTGTTTTCACATGCTATTTCTTCAGACTGCACTGCCTGGCAGTTTCCTGCTTAAACTTCAGGCTCAGCTCAGGTGTCTCCTCACTAGAGTTCCTAGCTTACTTCATTCACCTTATGTGAGCCTCTGTCTTAACAGTTTCCACAATGTTCTACAGCATAGTATTTACCTGGAAATACAGATGTTTCATGGCTTGACTTTGGAATTAAATAACCTGTGACTCAACCTGACTTTTTTACTTTCCAGCTTCATGACCTGCAACCAATTATTTAATGTTTCTAAGCCTCAATTTTCTTAGGTACAAAATGGGAATAATAATTTCTTCCATATGGGGTTACTGTGAGAACTAAGTGAGTCAGTACCTCTGAAATGTGTAGCTCTATCCAGCACATAGGTGACCCTCGGTAAGAACGACCTATGATTATATCTGCCTCTACTAGATTTTGCCCAAGACTTTCTTTTATTTATCTCTGAAACTCAACCCTTCTTTCAGAGCCTGGCAGGGAATAGACTGATGAATAAATTACCAGCTGTCCTTGGAGCTTCTCTGTTCCTGCTTCACTTCTTTCAGGTGCCATCCTTCTCTTCAGTCATTCTTAACTTTCCTTCTCATTCAGAGCAAAACCGAAAACAATTACTGAGTGTTTATCATGGCAGGTAGAGTGCAAGACTCTAGGTGGGTAAAGATAAAGCTCTATCCCTTGCAGCTTACAGTGTGACAGGGAACTTGTTAAAGCAAAAACGAAAATAAAAATCTTTGGGCTCACTCTCCTCTTTGCTGGACTTTTGTGTACATTTGTAAATTAAAAAAAAAAGTAAATGAATGAAACATAATTATAAGATGTTATGCCAAGAAAGTGAATAAAGCCATCAATGTTAGGAAGCTATCAGGGAAGACAATTAGAGGTAAAGTCAGGGAAGACCCGAGAGTTTACATTCAAGCTGCAACTGGAAATTGAGAAGGAGCCAGCCAGTAGAGAAGGTATTTCTGACAGAGGGAGTAGCATATTCCAGGCTATGGGGGAGGCTTAGCTTAGTCAAGAAACTTCAAGGTCAGTGTGACTACAGAGGAGTGAGGAAGGGTGGGACAGGTAAGCAGAGTTCGTGTCACTCAAGATCTGGAAGACCAAGAAAAGGGGCTCATAGGTGAGTATAGTTACCGTGTATAGTTGCCAAAGACTTTTTTTTTTTTTTTTTTTTGGTGCTGGGGATTGAACTCAGGCCTCTGAGCAGTGCTCTGCTATTGAACTACATTCCAGTTTGTTGAAGACTTTTAAGCTGAGAGTAATCAGATTTACATTTTTAAAGGTATGTATCTAAAAAGATGGGGAAATTCAGAAGCAAGAACTGGTAGGCTAGTTGGGAAGCTATTGGGATAGTTTAGGGAAAGAGATGATAATAGCAAGAGAGAGGGAGAGAAATGAACACATTCAAGATATAATTTGGGGATGGACTCAGTGGGACTTGCTGATGGATTAGAAGTGTGGGAGAGGAGGAAGGGATAGGAATCAAGATTTCTGACTTGAAAGCTGTATATTGTTATTTACTGAGATTTTCTTAAACAGAATGTTTTGGGGAAAAGTCAAGATTTAAAATTTGGTTATATTAAATCTAGATGTTTTAAGGCACCCAAGTGGAAATGTCAAATAAATAATTGTAGAAAAACTGGAATTCCAAGGAAATTTTCCAGATACAGATGCAAATATGCAAGTTTTCACTGTATATAAGGATAGTAATTGAAAGCATGGGAGTGAATGATGTCATTTAAGGAGAGGGTAATGAAAAGGGGGCTTGGAACTAAGTTCTGAATTGCTGTTAACATTTAGAGATGAGGTCAGAGAAGGGTACAGGAGAGAAGTAAGATAAATCAAAAACAGAAAGAAAATCAGGAGAGTGAAGTACCATAGCAACCCCTGAATCCCCAGCCAGTGTCTAGAACAGTGCCTGGCCAGGGCTGTTGTTCAGTAGTTATTGGTTGAACGAAATCAAAAGAAGAGAATTTAAAGAAGGGAGCAATTCACAGAATCTAGTGCTGCTGAGAGGCCCAGTAGGATGAGGGCACGAACTATTCTTTGGATTGGCAACATGGATATTGCTGGTGGTGGAGACAGAAGTCTTATCAGAATGTTTTGAACAGAGCGTGCATGGGAGGTGGGAAAATGCAGACAGCAGATTTTTAACACTTTGACAGTTTGGCTGTGAAGGGAGCAGAGAAATGGAGTGGAAGCTAAAGGGGGATATGGGGCCTAAGAATTTTGTGTTTTTTCAAAGGGGAAGTACTTGAGATTAAATGTATACAGATGGGAATGATCCAGAAGAGAGTGAGTAATAATGAATGGAGGGAAGAGGGACTAATTGCAAAGTTGGAGTTGATGAGTAGAGGGAAGGGAATGCTATCAGGAGCATAAGTTCTCTTCAAAAGGAGGAAAGTCACCACTTCTGTCAAAATAGGGGAAAGATGGGGTCTGGGGAGATAGCTCAGTTGGTAGAGTGCTTGCCTTGTAAGCACAAGGCCCTGGGTTCGATCCCCAGCACCCCCCCCCCAAAAAAAATAGGGGAAAGAAGGAAAGGTTGCTGCAGATTCATTTATGTTTATATAGCTGGTCCTGAGTAGAAGACACAGCACTGATTGCATTGTAGCTTTTAAGTTCTCAGTGAAGAGTCAAAGACATTGGCTAAAAAGCTGGGAAGAGTGGCAGAGGAAGGGGAAGTGGGTAAGAAATAGCCTTCTGGGAGAATGGGGAATTGGAAAGCCTGCTTGTTAGAGAAACAGTAAGACTGCCAGTTAAAGGTGAGTGCTGATTAGTGACCTCGAATTCACAGTGAACTTGCCAAGTTGAGTGCTTTATCATCACTGTTCTTGGCATGGAGAAAGCAGTTTCTTGAGTCTAGGGTTGTGGCATTTGAGAAGAGGGAACCTTGGAAGAGAATTAAGGGTTCTTGCAAGGAAGTGATTATAATGATTAACTGTGAAATCTAAGCTAAAGAAAAAAATTATCAGGAAAGAGAAAATGGGATCAAGAAATAGAAGGTCTCATGGCAATTACAAAGTTATTTTCATGGGGCGTTTGCCAGTGTACTACAAAAGCCAAACAATGGGTTGAGTTTGGAGGTCCTGGATTGAGTTTGGTGTGACATTGAGCATGAGGCTGAGGCACAGTGAAGGAAAACGACTTTGGAGCCAGACAGTTTCCAAACTGTGAGGCCAGGGTGTTTGACTCCGTTACCCATTTGAGTGTTAAAGTTATGTTGAGTGTGATGACTAATTGTGCCAGAGAGTTTAACATTGAGTCAGATGTGCTCAAATATCAGAAGGTGATAAGTGTTCTGCAAAGAATTAAAGTTGGGTTCTGGGTTAGAAAGCGGGTAAATGACTTCTTCAGACTGGTTGGTCAGGAAAGGCCTCTCCAAAGAGATGATATCTATGCTGAATGATAAGGTGACGAAAGGGGAGAACAATCCAGGTAGAGAGAACAGCTAATGCAGAGGCCTGCTCTTGGAGTGCAAGAAAGGAGGCCATTAAGACTGGAGCTTACTGGGCCAAGACAGGAAGAAATGAGGTTTGAGTGCAGCAGGAGCTAGATGATGAAGGGTTTGGAAAGTCAAGGTCAGGAATTTGGTGCTTATATGGGATTCTAAGTGCTACAGAGGGGTAGGCAGCCTCCCACATAATGTAGTCGGTCCTTGCCCTCCTGGTAGTCATACCTTTATGTCATCCTCTCTTAGGCTGAACAGGGCTGACCTGTGTACCCCAGGGATGTCACATGACTTTTCTTGTACTAAAGTCATAAGCAACACTGCAGCTTCCCTCAAAGTGAGTCTGAGGGATAGAGTCAGAAATGTCATGCTGTGAGGACTTCATGGAGCCTGCAGAAAGGCTCACAGTGGAAAGGAGCTAAAGCGTCCGCCCAGCAACCACGAATTGTTAGCCAAGTGCAGCCTCTTAAACACTCCATTTGTAAACATTGGGGAGTATGTTTCTAAAGTCAAGGACTCTCGATAAAGCAGAAGCACAACACAATTATTATATCTAAAATCAATTCCTATCACAAAACAGTGTTCTAATTAGGCTCCAAAAAAAGGGGTCAACATAGCACTGGTTAATATTGCCTAAACATCTTTTCATCCATAGGTTCCTCTCATTTCTTACCCTCAATTTATCTTGAAAATAGACTGGATCATTTGTCCTATGGTTTCTCACATTCTGGATTTTGCTAATCGCATCCCTGTAGAACGTTTTATATGTTCCTACACCTTGAATTTCATATAAACTGGTTGCTAATATTTTGAGGTTTAATCTAATTCAGGTTCTTTTTGTTTGGCAAAAATATTTTCTAGGAGGTGCTGTATTTAGAGGCACACAGCCAATCGTCTTATCTTACTATGATGTTTCTGGCCAATGGAGAGCAGTCATGAGACATGTTTACTAACTAGTATTTAAGAAATGGTGATCTTCTGTTTCTGTCATTTGTTTTCACGTATTAGCTATAAAAAGCTTTCTCTTATAACTCAGGTTAATCTGAGGTATACTTCATTTAGAAAGGCAGGTTAAATACTTCATTCTTTCCCTTTATTTCTTATTTTCAAGATAATAAATTGCAGCAGCTCAGGAGGCTGAGGCAGGAGGATCAAAAGTTTAAAGCCACCTCAGCAACTAGTGAGACCCTAAGCAGCTTAGTGAGACCCTGTCTCAAAATAAAAAATTAAAAGGGCTGGGGATATGGCTCAGTGGTTAAATACCCTTGGGTTCTATCCCTGATACCAAATATAATAATAATACTATTATTATTATTATCATTATTATTATTATTATTATTATTAGCATCCTCCAAAGGAGACCATCATCAGGCATTTTTTAAAAATTGTGGATTCATGGATTATAATGTATTTTGTAGATGTGAATCTATTATACTAGTCATTTTTATTAATGCTCAGATTGCCCCATTCTTGACTAGTGGGAGGGTCCTCTTCAGGTTGTCTCCTGAAGACTTTTGGTAACATCTTTACTATTTTTTTGTACTAGGAATGAACCAAGGACATTTTACCACTGAATTTTTTTTTTTTTTTTTTTTTTTTTTTTTTTTTGAGATAGAGTCTCACTAAGTTTCCTAGGGTCTCGCTAAGTTGCTGAGACTGGCTTTGAACTTGGATCCTTCCGTCTTAGTCTCTCAAATAGCTGGGATTATAGATGTGTGCCACCATGCCTGGCGCATCCTTGCTTTTTGTCACGATCAGTTATCTAGGCTCATCTTGTGCATTTTCCGTCCAGTTCTGAACCAACCATTTCTTCAAGTAGTTCTGATTCTTTTCAGCAGGAAAGGATATATGGAGGTACATTTTGGATGCTTGGGTGTGTATAACTGACCTTTTAAGAGGTGCTGTATTATGCAGTTTTTTGTCACTTGACAAATATCCGAGATAATCTATAAGAAGAAAAGGATTATTTTGGCTTGCAGGTTTGTTGTAATTTGGTAATGGGGTTTGAACGAAGGGTTGCTTTACCCCTGACCTACATCCCTGATCCTTTAATTTTTTTTTTTATTTTGAGATAGGACTTTGCTAAATTGCTGAGGCTGGCCTTGAACTTGCCAGCTTCCTGCCTCAGCCTCCTGAGTCTCTGGGATTACAGACCTGCGCCACTGCACCCAGCTTGGCTTGCAGTTTTGGATTTCAGTCCACAAATTGACCTCATTGCTTCTGGACCAGCAAACAGGCAGCAAGCACAGCATGGTGGGGGCACGTTGCAGAGCATAGCTACTTACTTTGTGGCCAGGGAGCAAAAGAGAAAGAAGGAGCTGGGATCCCTTCAAGGACACACCCCAGTGACCTAAAGACCTCTCATTAGGCTGTCTCTTAAAGGTTCCACTACCTTCCAATAGCACTGAAGGATAGGAACCAATCCTTTAACACACACACCTTCAGGGGACACTTATCCAAACCATAACAGGTGCTTATTAGAATCTCCGTAGAAATCAAGCTAGGTGTGGTGGTGCACACCTGTAATTCCAGCTACCTGAGAGGCTGAGGCAGGAGATTTATTTTTTAAATTTTTTTACAGACTGCATTTTGATTCATTGTACACAAATGGGGTACAACATTTCGTTTCTGTGATTGTACATGATGTAGATTCATACCATTCGTGTAATCATACATGTACATAGGGTAATGATGTCTGTCTCATTCCATGATTTTTCATACCCTCCTCTCTCATTTCCTTCTACATAATCTAAAGTTCCTCCATTCTTCTCTCACTCCCCCCATTATGCCCGTTATATATCATCCTCCACTTATCAGGGAAAACATTCGGCCTTTGGTTTTTGGGATTGGCTTATTTCACTTAGCATGATATTCTCCAATTCCATCCATTTATTTGCAAATGAAAGGCAGGAGATTAAAAGTTCAAAGCCAGCCTCAGCAATTTAGTGAGGCCCTAAACAATTTAGTGAGACCCTGTTTCAAAATAAAAAGTAAAAAGGGCTGGGGATATAACTCAGTGGCAGAATGCTCCTGGGTTAGATCCCAGTACTAAAAAAAAAAAAAAAAAAAAGAATCTGTGTAGAATTCAAAAAGATTTTTGATTTTTATTTCCTTTTTCTTTCATTTCTTTCTTTCTTTTTTGGGGGGGGGGTTTATTGGGCGGTACTAGGGATTGAATCCAGGGCACTGTACCACTGAGCCACATCCCCAACTTCTACCTCCCACCCACCCCCACTTGTTTGTTTCTTAAGTTTTGAGACAGAGTCTAAGTTGCCTAGGCTGGTCTTGAACTTGGAATCTCCTGCCTCAGACTCCTGAGTCATTGGGATTATAGGTATATACCTCCATGCCTGACTTTCTTTCTTTCTTTTTAATATTTTTTGTAGGTGGATACCATAATTTAATTTATTTATATGTGGAGCTGAGAATTGAACCCAATGCCACACATGTGCTAGGCAAGCGCTTTACCACTGAGCCACAATCCCAGCCCCTCCTTTTTCTTCTCTCTCTCTTTTTTTTTTCTTTCTTTCTTTCTTCCTTTCTTTCCTTTTTAAAAATATTTTCAGTGTAAATGGGCATAATACCTTTATTTTATTTATTTCTTATATGGTCTGAGGATTGAACCCTGTGCTTCACATGTGCCAGGCAAGCGCTCTACCACTGAGCTACAACCCCAGCTCCCTCCTTTTTCTTAATCTGTGAAATATGTAGTATTTTCATTTGTTAATTTGTAGGGAAATTAAGGCTATTGAAAAAAAATGAAATTTTAGCTCTCGTTGAACCAAAACTCCTGATATCAAGAGATCTCTGAAATAAAAAGGACGTATGGAGCTGTTACTGATGGTAACCAGTAAAAGACCACCTCCTGGGACAAGTTTCTGCAACTAGCATCAGCAGGACTAAGTAGCAGTTGGAAATATGTCCATGGAGCCAGAGCCAAGAGCATTGATTTTATGATGAAAATTTGGGAAGGAAGGCAAATACCACTTATATCATATCTACATTGGCTCCAAGCAAAAGACACGAGATTCTGTGAGTTAGGGAAAGCTTTGGGATAGGGAGAAGTAATTGTGGCTTCTGGTTGGTTGGGGTCAACAGTCCAGAAAATTTATATATAATAGGCTCAGTACTGGGGTGGAATCTAAGTCAAGATTTCAGAATGCATTCAGAAATGTGGACCAGTTTCCATGCAGCCCCCCACAGCTGTAAACTGATTGACTTCCCTTATTATTTCTCCCTCATCCTTCTGCCCTTAGAATTAAATTCAGGAGAGCACAGTACTGGTATGATGCCTGCTTAGCATATGCAAGTAAAGAGAGATACTCATAAGCTTTTCATATTTCCAGCTACATAAGAACCAGTGTTTAAAGGTAATCATTATAGCATTTACTTGCTGTATTTCCTACCTCTCTTTTTATCTCTAGGTTCATTCTCCCTACAGACCCCCCCTCCACAGCCACATGTTGTCTTGGCATTTTTATCAGGGCACCGTATTTTGTTTGGACTTTTTTTGCTTTGTCATACTCCCCTCAGTTTGTGCTGTGTCACAAGTGAAAAATCTTAGTTTTGCGATAGACATGAGAAATATGTTTCTAGATATTTTGATCACAAAAACTTGAATATACAGATGGAAAAACACAATTAGAATGATTATATAAATTCTAAATCAAGTTAGGAATGGAATATTGCTGTCTTATAGGAAGTCTGGAATATAGATTTTTTTTTCTTGTGTCTTATAACTTGATCCTTCTCTCTCCCAGTATTCAGAATCTAGTTTAATAGTTTTTTTTTTAAAGATGTTGATAGATCTTTATTCATTTATTTATATGTGGTGCTGAGAATCGAATCCAGTACCTCACACATGCTAGGCAAGCACTTTGCCACTGAGCCACAACCCAGCCCTAGTTTAATAGTTTTATACATAAAGTATTAAGCCTGTAATTCTCTCACTTATTCAACAAACTGAGCATCTCCTCTGTATCAGGCATGTTACTGGGAACAGGGGATAAAGAAAAAAACAAAACATATGCCATACTGACCATCACAGACTTCATTTAGTGGAAGAAAGACTGTTAAGTAATACTATAACTACATATGTCACCCACACTCTGATTAATGCCTTTTGTGGGGGTGGGGGTGGGAAGCTCTGGGAGCTATAAAAGGGATTAACTGGGGGATCTAACTTGGTTTGAGAGACCAGGGAAGGTGACCACTTTGAGAAAGTACATTTACAGCAAAGGTTTGGAGGAGTAGTGGGGGAGTTGGCCTCATGGAAATTTGGGGCAAGAGCCTCAGACACAGGGACCAGCTTGTTTGAAGGTGCTGAGGGAGAAAATTGCTTGAAGCCTCTGAGGAAGTAGAAAGAGCTGGAGTGGTGGAGACAGGAGAGGGAGGCAGGGTATAAGAGAGGAACTGGAGATGTAGACAGGATTTTTTTTTTAAATATATTTTTTAGTTGTAGATGGACACAATATCTTTATTTTTATGTGGCGCTGAGGATCTAACCTTGTGCTTTACATGTGCGGGGTAAGTGCTCTACCACTGAGCTACAGCTCCAGCCCTGGAAGTTTGTTTTAAAGAAAAAAATGGCTTAAAATTATTCCTGCTTATATTGTACCTAAGAGTGAAAGAGGCTTTTATTATAAATAGAATTATTCTGGGCTGACCTTCAGAAGCATTTTCTCCTAGCAAGCACTCATATGCAGTTGTACCTCTGAAAGACTTTCATGTTTCCTGATCCTCATAGCATTCTTATAAGGTGTATATTTATTATTTTTCTTATAATCTAAAGAGGGGGACTGGAGTTCTGGAATATTAGGTGATTCTCAGGTCAGCTAATAAGTGGTGATCAGCAGCTGCACCCCAGGTCTTCTGACTCAGCCAGTGGTCTTTGTGCTCTACTCCTTCATTGCTGTGAATGCAAGGGTTTCTCACATATTTAAAACTCAGTAATCTGCAGTTTATGTTTTTGAAAGTAGAAGAGCAAATCATAGAAGTGTGAACAATTCTTAACTATGAGAGAGGGAAGAAGGAATTAGAGTAGAGGGAACAGGAATAGAAAATAGACTGCTTTAGATTTAGCTTATTTGAAGATTTGGTTCCATCTAATTATTTAAATAATTATAAGACAAGGTTAATTTTTTTCCTAAAAAGTAATCCTTAAAATCGAAGGACTGGGGAACCTGGTGTGGTGGTGCACACCTGTAATCCCAGCTACTCAGGAGACTGAGGCAGGAGGATCTCAAATTTCAGGTCATTCTGGAACAACTTAGTGAGACTCTGTCTTAGATTTAAAAAATAAAAAGAACTACAGGTGTAGCTCAGTTATAGAGCATTCCTGTGTTAAATCCCTAGCACTGCAAGTAATAATAATAGACTATAACAAGAGTCACATCTAAAGAACTCAAGCTGAAGAAACTCAAAGGAACTGAAGAAACTGAGTGGAGGGTTGGAACTTCAAGGCCAACCTTGACAACTTAAAAAAAAGGGCTGGGTATATAGCTTAATGGTACAGTGCCCCTAGATTCAACATTCCCTAGTACTGGAAATAAATAAATGAATAATAAGTAAATATTTTTTAAAACTCCCTTTAGATAAATTGGCTCATTAATAGATCTGGGACTTGAATTCATACTATCTATGTAGCATGAAAAACTCAGTCTGATAATTTAATTTCTCTTGGTCTTGGTTAGTAGTGCCTTTAGTAGAGCAACACAAGTCTTTTCAGGAGAAAACATACTTTACTTAGCACTCAAAGAAGCCCTACAAATAAAAATTAAGAACAGGGCTGGGGAGATAGCTCAGTCGGTAGAGTGCTTGCCTTGCAAGCACAAGGCCCTGGGTTCAAATTTAAGAACAAAAGCCCACAATGAAAATCACCAAAACACCTAAAAAAAGCCACAATGAGTGAGTCAGCAGAAACAACAAAATAATCAAATTTGAAAGACTCCACTATTATAATTATTGAAAACTGAACATAAAATAAGTATACATAATAATTTCAAAGAAATAAAAAACAGATGTCGAAGGTATAATGAGGCAACTGAGATTGTTAGGTAAAACAAGACCAGAAATCCTGTATGTCAGAGCTGTGTTTTTATTCTAATATGTACCACTATAGAGGTAATGTACCATATATTTCGAAACATGCTATACATCATAAATATATATATATAACTTTTGTCAATTTAATCAAATCAAATGTGAGAAAAAAGAACCCTTTTAGAAATAAAGAACATCATTATTGAACTTAGGTAACAAGTTAAACAGTAAATCAGACACAGATAAAGAGACTTAATGAACCAGAAGATAAAGAAGTCACCCATATGAAATCCTGAACATGGGAGGTTTGAAGAAGGTCTAACATAACATATAATCAGAATTCTAGAAGGAGATACTGGAAAAATTGGGGGAGCTTGGTGTGGTGGAGCACACCTGTAATCTCAACTACTCAGGAGGTTGAGGAGGGAAGTTTGAAAATTCGAGGCCAGCCTGGGTGGCTTAAGAAGACTTTGTCTCAATAGAATTTTAAAAATCACTGGAATGTAGCCCAGAGGTAGGGCACTTGCCTGGCATGTGCAAGGCTCTGGGTTCAGTTCCTAGTACCACAAAAGAAAGGTAGAATGGGAGAGAGGCAGTATTGAAAAGATTTTCCAAATTGATGGAAGACCTGAATTCTCTGAATCAGGAAACTTAAATAGGATGAAAAAAGAGAAATGTCACCCAGATTCATGGCCTAATGTAAACTCTTACTACAGACTGCTTTCAAATGCCAATGATGGGTGATTTCTCAGCAATAGTGGAAGTCCCAAGACTGAATGCCATTATCAAAGTGCTAGAAGAAAAATCACCATCTTTCAATAATGAGGGCAAAATAATTTCGAAATATAAAACTGTGTTTATTATGAATGGATGAAGGAGTGTTTTTGAACTTTAGTTAGAACACAACATTTATAAGCTTAAGTCTTGGAGTCAGTTTGAGTGCTACTGGTTATGACTATTTTATTTAACTTCTCTGATTCAGTATTTATAAAATGGAATTATAGTAGTACCTACCTGAGGAATGTTTTGATAAGTCGGTGAGTCATCGCATGTAAGACACTGTGATTGGTTCATGGGATGCATTTAGTAACTTTCAGAGATTACTGTTGCCATATTTAACTGATTATATGGTGCCATCAATCACAAGACAAACCTTTATTTAATGTTCCACTAAAAAAGAATGCTGCCAGTTAATTAACAGTGTAAAGTGGCATTAATTGTAAAACATCTCTAGACTTCAGAGATATCAAGATATTTTAAAAAGTGCATCTCAAATTGATGAAATAACATTTTGGTGGCAAATACTCTTCAAACCCAGGAGAAAATATATGAAATACATGAAAAATACAACAGAAGTAAATGGTGTGAAGAATAACTTTGATGGAAGTGTTCTGAAGCTAAATATTAAATGTGTGATACCTGTGGCTAGAGAATTTTGGTAGAAGCAATTGAAGATTTTAAAACAGCTATTTTACTTACATTTGTTTCAGAAGTGAATGTGAACTACAGCCGAACTGCCCTTGAATTGGATTAAAATTTCTCAGTGGCTGTTACTTAAACAAAAAGTGTCTTTAACATCACATTGGTAGGAACTAGCTTGTGGAAAAGGCCAGATGTTCAATGTAGAATATGTTGGATAAGACAGAAATTTAATATGCAGCCTGAATAACCTTCTGCAGGTGCTTTTTTCAAATGTTTTCAGTTTTATTTTCCACTCAGTTTTGATTACCACTTCCTTGTAGCTTCGAGGAGATTTTTGCTAATTTCACATGAACTTGGATGTTTATGTTTTGGTTGGTCTTATTGCTGATGATACTGCAGTATGCTTATATATGAGTATATAAGCATCAACACTCTTTCCAAACATTTTGATTTGATTAGATCATCTCGAATATTACTGAACTGCTAGCTAGAGAGTTGTCATTTAATCATTCATTCCAGAAGTCATTATATGACCACAAAGAAGATGACCACTCATTTAGTTGGTAGGAAATATTTTTGTTCTTTAGATTATTACAGTAGCCTTACAAACTCTTCTCTCTACTTTCATGTTTTTATCAATGAGGAATAAATTAAGTAACACGTAATGGACTACTTTGTTTTATCCAATAGAGCTTTATTTTTCTCTTGCACAACAGAAAATTGAGAAATAAATAGTCCAAGGCAGATACAGTCACTCCACAGTGTTGTTTAATGTCTCTGATTCCTTTGATCCATCCTTAGGTGTGCTTCTCCTAATGGTGGCAAAGTGATTTCTCTGCTTTTCTCTCACCACCACCATACCTCCCAGGCAAGGCACAAAAGATGTGCCTCTTCTAAAGTGCGTCACTGGCTAGAGTTGTGACATGTGGCCACCTCTATCTAAGAAGGGTTGGGAAATGTAGCTTTCTAGCCAAGTACAAGGTTACCACTAACTGAAACTAGATTCCAGTAGGAAGTTTAGGCAACTGCCAGTTTTCCATGTGCCCACTTATATGATGTCTGCTTCTTGACATACATACTTCATTCATTTAGCAAACATTTAATGAATACCTACTCTGTGAATACAGGCCACTGTGAATATAAAGATGAGTAAGGTGCCCAGTTTGATAGGGGAGATGGACACTGACATGAAGATGACCAGTACTTAAATCCCATGCTCCAGGCAGATGTGATTAACAATTACAGTGGTTCACCTGTGTTGTCCTGAGATAGCTGGTCTGCTGACTCAAGCCTAGCCCTTCTATGCAGTGCAGCCCTCTGCAGCCTCCGTACCCTCAATCCCAGGTGAGTGTATTTTACCTAGTTGATCTTCTTAGAAACATATAAACATGATTATGGTGCCAATTTCAGTAGTCACTGTCTGCTGTGTTGAACATTGCTATTGGTGATAAATGGTTAGCCTCTAATTGCCTTTTGTGCCTTGCCTGGGAGGTATGGTGGTGTTGAGAGGGAAGCAGAGAAATCATGGCCAAAATTATATGAGACTTCACATTCTAGATCTTTAGCCATAGGGAACTACTGGAATGGCAGTCATCTAAGAGTTTCTGTGAGGACAGTTATCAGCCAATGAACACTTGAGAAACGCTGCTTATTATGGGATGATCCAAGCACAGCATTATGAGCCTAGACAGCACTCATAGCATTATGAGCATAGTGTATTTTTTGAAAGCATCTAAATTTCTTAGAAAGTTTTTATTATTTGAATCCTGGGTCACACTTGCACTCACATACAGGTGGTGTGATGTTGGGATACCTTGACTACTTGAGTGAGTTTGAACTTCCAAGATGGATAGTGGGACTTGATCGGTATATTGTTCAAATACTTGGTGGGCCTCCCCACCCCTTACCATTATACCTCGCCAAAGAGATTAGAAAACTATTCATGTTTATTATCCAGTAAGCATAATGTTAGGTTTAGGTTTGGGTTTTTAGTAGTGGGGTTGTATTGATTAACTTGGCATGTAAACTTATTTTCCCATGAAAGCAGTTAATAGAGAAGAATATATTGATTTTTTTGAGCAGCTCTGTTCAACACTGTTCTGAAAGAACAAGTTGAATGTGGTGTCATGTGCTCCTTTACAACAAAAGCCCTCATAATGACAGAAGGGTTATCAGAGGTGACAATTAGAGGCCGTATGGTACCAGGCTTCAGGAAGGACATAACAGAGGAGAGGAACAGAGACCTCTTCCTAACTGCCTGTCAGGGAAATTCACCCTAGCAGTGGTGGGTGTCAGATGATGGCATAGCTGGACCATCCCTGTGTCTGAATGGGGAGTTTGTACTATATTCTCTGCAGACTTGGAAGCTTTGCAACTTTTTAAATAAAGGAAGTGGCATGATCAGATTTATTTTTTATTTTAAGAGAATTTATGCTCTTTGTAAAGGACTTGAAGTTTATAAAGTACAAAATAGAATATTATTCTATTCCACTTCTTAAAGATAATCTGCTTTTAAAACTTTTTTGTGTCTCATCAGACATTCCTGCATCCTTTCTTTTCAGTTACTATATTATATATTGTCAGCATTATGTATGTCATATAGTATACATAGTGTACAATATGTTATGTATGTATATATACTAATAAAGAGTTAAACTATACATGTGTTTTAGATAGTTCCTTTTTTGTTTTATTTTTGCAATACTTTGGGGTAGGGGATTGAACCCAAGGCCCTTACACAGTCTAGGGAAGCCCTCTACCCATCCCACCCCAAATTTGTGATACCTGTGCCTCCTTGGTAGCTGGGATTGAAGGAGTGTGCCACCTCACCCAGCTACGATGGCTCTTGATTTTAGTCTTACAAGATATTGTGCACATCTTCCATGTTACTTTTGCTTCCTCCTTTTTAATTACTGTGTAATATTCTATTATTTTATTACCAGTTCCTAGTGATTGACATTAAAGTTGTTATCAGTTCAGGATTATAAATAATATACTAGTGGATGCAGTTAATATCTTTACACGAATATATTCTTGTTTAAAACTTTGAGTTTTGGCCATTCTTTTCTGTAAAATATGTAGAATTAAGGTATCAAAGAAATACCTATTTTAAGTTTTGGTAGATGTCCATATTATGCTGTAGAAACTCGTAGGAGAGGAAGGAATGGGCCAAGATGTGAAGAGAATTTGGGGACCTGCTGACAATTTCTACCACAATTTTCCCCCAGTCTTTAACCCAGCCTGGTCAAAAAGAATTCTTCTCCACCTGGTTTCCAAATGTTGTATCTCACCATCAGTATATGATAGTGCTTCTGACTCCATACCTTTATATATCAATTTTAATCTTTACCAATTCACCAGGTGATGAAAAATACTAAATTTTAAAAAAATTATTAAAAGATTATACTTTTGTTTCATTTTGATTTTTGAGATTGGTTTTTGCTGTGTTATCCAAGCTGACCTCAAACTTCTGGGTTCAAACAATCCTCCTGCCTCAGCCTTCAAAGAAGCGGGGACTATAGGTGTGTACCACCATTACCAGCTTTAGCTTTTTTGTAGTAAAATTTATTAATTTCTTTTATGCCTTTGGAGGTGAATTATCCTGCTTTTAACACATCTCAGCAATTCAAGATAATAAAAAATTTACCCATAATTTCACTGCTTTTTTTTTTAATGGTTGGTTGATTGTGATTTTGGGGATTGAGCACATGAGCACTCTTATCACTGAACTACATCCCCAACCCTTTTTATTTTTTATTTTGTGACATGGTCTTGCTAAGTGACTGAGGCCAGCCTTGAATTTATCATCCTTTTTATCTCAGCCTCCAGAGTAACTGGGATTAGAGGTGTGCACTCCTGTAATGGTTTTTAAATTGAATTGTTTGGTTACCTTAAATTTATTTTGTTATATACAGTGGATTTGTGAAGTTAGGAATGTAGCTTCCACTCTGCATTCCCACAGTGACTAGCCAGTTATTCCAGACCATTTGTTGAATACTTTTCTTTTTTTTTTTTTCAAGTCATAACCAGTTTTATTGCAAAAGGAGCCTGTACACATTTATCAATTCTAGTACCTTAATAGCTACCCAACAAGTCATTAACATACAGAAACATGCATCATGAGACGCAAGAATATCACCCATCCCTTCTGCATATTAGCAACTTGTCACTCCTGAGGAACAGTGCTCCCATCACTGAGGTCTGTGAAGAGACGCTTTTCGCATTCATCCTGAGTGAAAAGATGGAATGACTTAAGTACAAATGCAACATACTATAAAGAATTTCTTACAAAAAGTCACAAATTAAACCAAAGTATTTTACAGGATTTACTACAGACCGCCATAAAAACTGCCTTCACTTAAGCTCTCTCTTCCCATATCTGTCGAACCAACTGAATGTCTTGGGGCATGACTCTAGCGTGGATGGCACACAGATTAGTATCTTCAGATAAACTCACCAGGGGGCTTCACTAGCCTCCTGCAAGGCGCCAAGGCTGCACTCTGAAACCTCCAGTCGGTTTTGAAATCCTGGGCGATCTCTCACCGACCTCTGGAAAGGCAACTTCTGGATGAGAAGCTGGTCAATTTCTGGTACGGAGGGATCTCTCGAAGTCCCACAGTCCTGGGCCTGTAGCTGTGAGGTTTCTTCACCCCGCCGGTAGAGGGGGCACTTTTCCTGGCAGCCTTGGTGGCCAGCTGTTTGCGAGGGCAGGTGGGGAGGCTTTCCCACCAGTGGTCTTAAGAGCAGTCTGCTTGGTTCAGGCCATCTTCTCTTATCCAACGCCGAAGTCTTAGGCCACTTCTCTGAGCTGCTGCCCAGTGAAGACCCGCAGCCGCGGAGCAAAAGAACGATGCTACTCCAACGAACAACCAAACCGCTCTGCGCTCCCTTATCTTTTCTTAATTTCCCACATATGGTACATTTTTTTCCCTAATCATAAAATTAACAGGGGGGAAGGACAATTGAACCTAAGTAATGTGGGGGTTGGTGATATCAGAAGTGAAATAACAGGGCTGGGGATGTGGCTCAGTGGTAGAGCACTTGCCTAGCATGTGTGAGGCACCGGATTCAATTCTCAGCACCGCATATAAATAATAAAATAAAGGTCCATCAACAACTAAAAAAATATTTTTAAAAAAAATTGAAAAACAGGCAGACATGGTGGCACATCCCAGCAGCTCGGGAGACAGAGGCAGGAGGATCACAGGTTTGAAGCCAGCCTCAGCAACTTAGCAAGGCCCTAAGCAACTCAGCGAGACCCTATCTCTAAATAAATTTTTTTAAAAAAGGGCTGGGGATGTTGCTCAGTGATTAAGTGCCCCTAGGTTCAATCCCTGGGACCAAATAAATAAGTAAATAAAGGGAATTTGGAGACAGGTTTGGAGAAGGGTTCTTTTTTTGACAGGGTATGTTAGCGATTGAGGAGACATCAGCAAGTTCCCAGATTCTCTCCAGACTTGGCCCATTCCTTCCTCTTCTACTTGAAGATAAACCAGTCATTTTCAAACTTTAACCTACATCAGAATCACCTGGAAGGATTATTAATCAATGCAGAGTTCCTGGTTCCATTTGTCTGAGGTAAGGTCTTGAGAATGTTCCTGTTTGCTAGGATCTCAGCTGATACTATTAATGCTGGTCTGGGGGCCACACTTTGAGAACCATTGCTATAGATCAAGTCCTCTTCACTCACCTCCTGGATTATCCCAGTGGCCACTAGTTTAGCTTCTTTTCTAGCTTTTCTGTCCTTTAATACTTTCTGACACAAATTGGGACTTTAATGGTGAGAGTAGTGACGAGAGAGGAATAAAACTGAAAGACATTTCAAAAGAAGGATTAATGGGCTTTGGAGACTGAGTAGATGTGAAGGACAAAGGGCAGGAAGCAAAAAGAGGCATTTTTTTAAACACTGACCCCAGATTTACTCTTTCCGAATCACTTCTTTCATCATATTTCCCTGTCCAAAAATTTGACATAAATTTAAACTGAGATTTATTTGAATAAAATACATCTGACAATTGACACCTAACCAATATAGTTTCTTTTGTTTTGTCTAAGTCAAATCTCATTATGACAGATGACTTTGCAAGTAGATCTCTGCATTACCAAATACTTTATGCCCAAGCCAGTGACCTACTTTAAGCGTATCCAATTTAACAATTCCAGTTCAGCAAACTAATTTGGCAGCATTTTAGGACTCGTAGAATTTAATCTGAAGTACTATAGTACATTTGTATAAAAGAACTATCCTTTTCTAAGGGTTAGTTTAAATCCTATTTAGAAAAGAAATGATACTTATTTAGAAATCTTGTTTTTGTGTGTATTGTCATTTTGATCTCGTTTTACATTATACTTTTAGTATTTATCATTCTCTTATTCTTGCTGGTGGGACAGAAAAGAAAAAAAAAAAAACGAGGGAGCATTATGCCAAATATTCATGTGTGCAATTATGCCTTTTTTAAAAATTAATTTTTTTCTATTCTTGTGTTTGTGATTATAAATACCTCTGAGGCGAGTATGTGTGTGTGTGTGTGTGTGTGTGTGTGTGTGTGTAGGTAGGTAGGATGCAGTAAACAGATGACAGGGAAAGCTTGTTTCATCACCCTTTACTGCTCCTAGGTTGGAAAATGAATATAGAGAAGGCAGCTTAGTATTTTTTGAGGTGAGGGGGAGGTCATTTTGTGGAGGTTCTTTTCTCTTTCTAATCTTGAGGATTGAGCCCAGGGGCACTCTACCACTGAGTAATACATCAGCCCTTTTTATTTTCTACCTTGAGATGGGTCTCTCTAAGTTGCTGAGGCTGGCCTTGAACTTGTGATCCTCCTACCTCAGCCTCCCAAGTTGCTGTGATTACAGGTGTGGGCTACTGTGCCTAATTAGAATGAGAAACTTTCTACAAAACAGTTGGTCTTACCTCTTTAAAAGTTGATATCATTTAAGAAAAAGGAGGGGGACTGACTGTAGGGGACTGTTTCAGATGGAAAGAAGCAAAAGAGAGTCAGATGCAGTATGTGAGCCTCAAGGGCTTCTGGTTTATATGTTTCTTCAATTTTTGTTTATTTTTATGATACTGGGGACTGAACCTAGTGGTGCTTTACCAACTGAGCTACATTCCCAATCCTTTTTTATTTTTTATTTTGAGACAGGGTTTCTCTGAGTTGTTCAGGCTGGCCTCCTGCCTTAACCTCCCAAGTAGCTGAGACTACAGGTATGCACCACCACACGTGGCTCCAGTTTATTTCCAAAAGTTGGCTGCTTCTTGTGCTTTTTTCTTAAGTGACTTGGTCTCACATGTGTGGGTGAGATTTTAAAGATATCAGACTAACAGCTGACTGTAAAAGAGTGTAAATATTTTCATTTAAAATAACCCCAACTTCACTGAGGTATAATTTGCATACCATACAATCCACCCACTTTAGGTGTACAATTAAAACATTTTTAATAAATTTACACAGTTGTATGATCATTATCACAACTCAGCGTTTCCCCTTGTCCATTTGCTGTCAGTTCCCTTTCCCACTCCCCACCCTAGTTGACCCCTAACTTATTTTCTGTCTCTAGATTTGCCTTTTCTGGACATTTCATATAAATGAAATCATTTCACTGAGCATGTTTTTGAGGTTCATCTATTTTGTAATGTATATCAATTAGCTAGTTCCTTTTCATTGCTGAGTAGTTTTCATGCACTTGGGTGTACGTACCCTAGTACATGTACCTGGTTACCAGCTGATGGACGTTTAGTTGAATTTAGTTGGTTCCCCTGCTGAGCTATGGTAGTAATGCTGCTGTGAACACTCATATGCACAAGTATTTGTTTTGATATTACATAAGTCATTGATAACCAAATGAGAAATGTCTGAAAGTGAGAATTGGAAAATTTCATTACAAGATTTTTTTTTTTTTGGTACCGGGGATTGAACCCAGGGGTTCTTAACCACTAAGCCACATCCCCAGCCCTTTCTTGTATGTTATTAGAGACAGTCTTGCTGAGTTGCTTAGGGCCTTGCTAAGTGACTGAGGCTGGCTTTAAACTCGTGATCCTCCTGCTTCAGCTTCCCAAGCTGCTGGCATTACAGGTGTGTACCACGAAGTCCAGCTAGAAGATATTTTTAACTAAAAAAAAAAAAAAAAAAAACTTATCAGATAACAATTTTCCATTATGTTAACTGTGTATTACCTCTTTAAACTTGCAACTCAACACTAATCCTGTTGTTTTAATGAGACAGTAAAACCTTATACAGTAGAGCTTCATACGTGAAAACATTTTCATAGTCATATTTTGATAGTTTGATAGGCATTGAAGCCTTGCAATAGCCTGGCAACGGGTAGACAGGACAAGTCTCACCTTCATTTGTTGCTGCCTGGAGCGGGCATGCAGCATTCTCAGGGAGGAGTCCCGTCCAGATTGCTTACCACAGGATGGGGAAGCACCAAAATGCTGCTCCTGTGTTCTAGAGGTCCAGGTTTGGAGTAAGCTTGTTCATCCTTGAGCATCCACTATGTGCCAGGCTCTGTGTCACGCAATAGAGGATTGAGATTTGAAAGATTTAGTCCCCTCTCCTGGAATGAACTGTCTGTAGAACCTATGTACAAGAACCTAAGCTATGTAATATCGGGCCGTGGAAACCCAGAGAAGTAGCTAATGGGGTGGGGATGGAGAACAGTGAGAAGGTTATTTGAGTGTATTGATGATAATAAGAATTAGTACTGACCAAGCGCTTCCTCTGTCCAGGCACATTTCAAGCACTTATGTTTACCCATTTAATTTTCACTGCAACCTCTTGACTCTGGTAGCGTTTTTATTATGTTTTACAGATGAGAAAACTGTAAAACTAAAGTGAGCACCTTGATCAAGGTCACATAACTAACAAATGACAGATCTGGAATTTGGATAGGGAGTCTGACTCCTGAAAAGGTTTCTCTCAGGAGAGACATCTCAGCAGCATTTTGACTGAGAGTTTGCAGTTAGTCTAACAGAAGGATGATCGATATGTCTGCATGGTTTTCTAGACAGCAGGATAATCAGTAAATGGAAAGAAAGCTCATGCTTGGTGACAAGTGTGGCAGGCACTTGTGAACACAGGTGAGTAGCAGGGGAAGAGACTAGAGACAGGCATGAACGTTGAAGGAGTTGGGTTCCGAATTGTCATTTTTATAGTTATGCCAAACATACAAACATTTTTGTTTTGCTGTAAATCTTGTTTGTTGTGAAGTATGACACACATTCAGAGCAGTGCTTAAGGGCTGAAGACATAACCCAGTGGAGGAGTGCTTGCCTGGCATGTTTGGGACCCTGGGTTCAATCCCCAGTTCAAAAAAAAAAAAAAGCATAAAATACAAAAGTAAAACTTGTTTATTTAAAAATAACCCCCTTTGGGGTCAGAGAATGGGACATTGCAATGACCAAGTGGCCCTTTGGTGACCTTTGCTAGTCACAGTCCTTCACTTCCCACCTGTGGGTTACCATTCTTGATTTTTTTATTTTCTTTTGACTTTTATCACCCATGAACCTTCTGACTTTATAGTTTGGGCTTATTTTGAAAAAATGGAACAGATGCCATCACATGCAGCACAGTATATATTCCTTTGTATCTGAGTGTTGTGTTTGTGCGATTCATCTGTGTCCTTGCATGTGGCCTGAACCTCATTTTCATGCTGTGTGGTGTTCTATTTTATGAATGTTCTACAGGGTACTTAACATTCTACTGTTGAGAATACTTGTGATGTTCTCAGTTGGGGGTATTCAAGGACAAAAGCAGAACTATTTGAAGATCTTAATTGGCTTCAGGGTTTTTCTGGGGTTTTTTGTTTGTTTGTTTGTTTGTTTGTTTTTTACAGCACTGGGGATTGAACCCAGGGCCTTGTACATGCTAGCAATGTACAAGGTAGCATGCTAGCATGTACCACCAGGTACATGCCCAGCCAACTTTACTTTCTCTTTTCTTCTATTTTTCTTTTTCTTTTTTCTTTTTTTTTGTACTGGGGATCGAACCCCCAGGTTAGTCTTTAACCACTGAGCTACATCCCCAGCCTGTCTTCATTTTTTAAAATTTTGAGACAGTGTCTCCCTAAGTTGCTCAGGCTGGCCTTGAACTTGAGATCCTCCTGTCTTAGTCTCCCTAGTGACTAGGATTACAGCACCTTTACTTTTGATTCTAGAATTAGGTGGTGTTTTATTCCTTAAAATAGAGTAAGTGTATGCTGTTACTCCATGTACAAACAGAAACAACATGTATCCCATTTGTTTACAATAAAAATAAATAAAAAAAAAAATAGAGTAAGTGTTCCCATGGGCTGAACAGAAGTGGCTGTTTTTATAGACAGAGAAAGGCTGAAGAAAGCAGGAATAAAAAAGTGGATGGGTATTTCAAAATTGCTTTCCTTGTAAGACCAGAACAGGAAACAGAACAGTGAGAAAATAATTGAATACCACCACGTGTTAGTCAACTTTTTGTCGCTGTTAACAAAATACCTGACAAGAACATCTTAAGAGAAGGAAAAGTTTATTTTGCCTCATGGTTTCAGAGGTTTTAGTCCATGACTAAAACTGACTCCATTGATCTGGACCTGAGGTGGGCAGAGCATCACGGCCAAATAGTATGGTGGAGGAAAGCTTCTCAGCTCATGGCAGCTAGGAAACAGAGAGAGGAGCCATGCTTCCTCTGAGCTACCTTCTCCAGTCATGCCTGTCTGTCTATAGTTTCTACCCGGTAGTTCATTCAAATTAATAATCCACCAAATGTATTAATCCACTGATGAGATCACAGCAGTAATCAGTGCCTGAAAACCCTACCTTTGAACCTTGCTGCATTATGGATCATGCTTTCAAAACGTGCACTTTTCAAGGGACATTTCCAGATCCAAACCATAACACATCAGATACATTACTTTTTTTGTGTGTAAGGATTGAGCCAGAAGAAACTTTGCTATCATGCCAGTCGAAATTGGCCTTTTTGAGAAATTTGGCTATTCTCTCTCTAATCCTGATTTCTTGGAAGGTCAGGTAAACACTTACTTCCTGCTTGATGATGTGGAACTTTAGCGTGAGTGATTCCATTTTGATTTTTAGCCCGGTGTATTGGGACCCACTGTAGGAGCTCAGTCCGAAAAAATGGGCTCCTTTAATTTTAATTTGACAGGGACTGTTACAAATAGTGCTGCTTTCTTATGCCTTTGGTTTATATGTGCTTAAATTCTGCTATGTATATATGTAGAAGTGGAACTGTTGTGTCATGGTGATGTTTGATTTTAGTTTTAGAAGAATAATGCCAGACTTCATCCAAAATAGTAACAACACTTTGTATTCACACAAGTGAATGTATATAAGCATGTAAGAATTCCTCTTGTTTCATATCCTTGACAGTAGTTGATATTATCAGACTTACACATTTTTAGCAATTCTGTTATATGATGATACAAAATTATGACTTTTGCTTATATTTCCCTCACTGTTGAGGCTAGGCACCTTTTCATGTTTATTGGCCATTTAGGTGTTTTGTTGTTTGGTGACATATTTTTTTCTAGCCTCTGTCCCCTTTTGAATTGGGTTTTCTGTCTTTTTTTTTTTAAACTGTTAGAAATCTTTATTATTTTGAATATAAACCCTTTATTGGTTTTATGTTGCCTGCTTTTCATTTTCTTGAAGATATCTTTTGATGAATTTATGAATTTGCATGTAGTTGTATTTAGCTTTTTTGTCTGGTTAAATTTTTTGTGGTGCTGGGGATGGAACCCAGGCCCTGACTCATGCTAGGCAAGTGCCTCTTACACTGAGCAATGCCCAAGCTCATATCTAATTTTATAATAGGTACTTCTTGTGTCCTGTTTAAGAAGTCCTTTCCTAACATTCTATAATATCTTCTAAATGCTTTATTGTCTCTCACAGAATTAATTTTTTTTTCAATGTGGTGCTGAGGATGGAACCCAGTGCCTTAGACGTGCTAGGCAAGCACTCTGCCATCACAGAATTAATTTTTATGTATGGTAATTTTTAATTAATTTAATGCTTCTTTACCTGAAGATGTTTTTGTGTTGTATCCAGATTTTCTGGCTGTCCTCAGGATGATTGGTCTGAATCACCTGGTTTACCATCCCCAGGAACAAGGATCTCTTTTAAAGTTTCTGTTTCACTTTGAATTAAGAAATGGTCTGTTCTTGAGCGAGGCGCTGAGTTCATTCCAAACACACACGCATGCATGCGCGTGTGTATCAGGAAAGAAAGTCTGTTCTGTTACTCAGGGGGCTTAAAGAATATGTTTACTACAAAAAGTTAAAATAAAAGAACTGAAAACTGAACACATAGATTCATGGCTATGTATGTATATATATATATATCTATGTATATATATTATATATATATACACACACACACACACACACACATATTCTTTTTTTTCATTTAAGACTCAAAAAAAAAAAAAAAGCTTCTGTTTCCTATGCTTTTCTCAGGTGTAAAATGCTGTTAGGGGAAAACTTACTACATTAAATGAACATGATTATATTTATGCAAGATAATTTCACTACACACTAGTCACAAGAAAAATTTAAATGAAAGAATATACACTATCAAACACTGACTTGATAAAAAGCATTTAATCCCCCTTTCTCTGCTTATCCATAAGTTTAAACCTCTTTTTTGGCCAGAGATGGACTGTATGCAAACCGCATCCAGAATGCTTTTGGTTTGTGCCACAAAATATGAAGAAAATGTTTTCAGTTTATGGCAACTAGATGGGTGACATATGATGCTCCAGGAAACTGTTTTCACAGTGTACAAGATGCACAGGGACAGAATAGCAGACTCACATGACTGTTGGCAAGGAAAAACTGGCTATGTGGCTGATGTTAAATTTGCTTTTGAAGACAGATCAAGGAAAGTCTGAGGATTGGAGACTGCAGTGGGGAGAGGATCTTACACTTAGTTAGTAAACAGCCTCGGGAAGCCATGGCAAGGCGGTTTCTGGTGAGCCATTTGCAGCTTCTCCCTGCTGAGCTCAGGGGAGGGTGAGAGAGGACAAACCTGACGTGACCTCGTGGCCTGGGGGAATGTTGCCCAGGGCAGTAGAGGCTCCCTGAAGGCAGAGAGGTTTCCGCCAGGCCAGGCAGTCTGCCAACCCTGCCTCCCTGGCCTTCTCCCTTGGTTGTAGCCAAACCAATAGGAGTCCTGTTTACGTCTTGGAAAGTTACGACTCACCAGCAGCGGCATGCTTCCTCCCTGCGCAGCCTTGCTTAGGCCGTTTTCTTTACCCTTTATGCACCCCCTTGCCACATCTGAGGCCTTTAAGGGGTGGGGGGCAGGGAACTGTTCTCAAGGTCCCAACTAATTTAATTATATGAGAGTGTGGTGCACCTTTTTAACTCATCCTCTCCTGAGCGCACAGTGGAGCTTTCCACAGGCTCCATGACATGCGATACTCAGAAGATTAAAAGCAAATGCACATACTGGGATACAGCTGTCATCTCCTCAGCCAGACACTAAAGATATTTGTCAAAATATAAGACAGTGGCACTTTTCCCTCATTTTTAGTCCTTCAGAATTTTATAATTTTAATTTTGAAAATGTGATAATTTATTATTGGTAGTCTTTAATGAGCTAATAAGTATTTTAAATGTTTAATAGTTTTAGTATTTACTATGGTAAATATTGATAATTATAGCCAGCATAAATAAAAGCACTTTGAAGTCCTCCATAATTCTTATGAGTGTGAAGGGCTTCTGAGGTGAACAGATTTGAGAACCACAGGTTTTCCCATTTTTTGTTTGCTTTTTTCCCCTCAAGTACTGGGAGTCAAATCCAGGGCCTCACACATTAAGTAAGCACTTTGCCACTGAGCTACGTCCCCAGCCCTTTTTATTTTTTATTTTGAGACAGGGTCTTGCTGTTTGCCCCTGATGACGTTGAACTTGTGATCTGCCTCAGCTGGGATTATAGGCCTGCACCACCACACCTGACTATCTCTACCCCTTTTTAAAAGTTTTGAGACAGAGTCTTCCTAAGTTGACTAGGCTGGCCTCAAATTTGTGATCCTCCTGCCTCAGCCTCCATAGAGCTGTGATTACAGGCATGTGGCACCATGCCTGGCAGTTAACTTCTGTTAATTTAGTTGTATCCCTTTTCTCTCTCTGAAGTCAGCATAGACTTCGTTTCAGCCACTTTTTCCTGTGTATTCTGTAAACTTCTGTGCCTCACAGCTTAGTGCTTAATCGTCTTGTTATCTATAGCATAGACCCTACAGACAGAGATCATATGCCAAGTGACATTTTTGGGAATTGCCAAGGTGTGAAGTGCTGGCATAGTATAGACAGTTGTTAATGATTATTCATTCATGTTATTATTGTCTCCAATATCAATGTCACACTCACTGTCTTATCTGAGAAGTGATATATATTTAAATTTTGTGGACTGGGGATTTAACTCACTTGCCTAGCATGTATGAGACCCTGGGTTCCATCCCAGTACAGGAAAACAAACAAACAAAACAAAACAAAACAAAAAATCTGAATCTCCTTAATAGAAATATTAGAAATTTTTAATAGAAATATAGAAATTTAATTTAATTAATAGAATTCTATTAATTTAATTTAATAGAAATAGAAATTTTAGAATATGCAGAATTTATACACAATATGTATATATCATTAAAAAATTATAAAAGCTGAGCATGTTAATCCTGTCTTTAAAATTTTTAATTATAAATTGACAAATTATACTTGTATATATTTAACATCACAAATGATGGGATTTATGAATACCACATGGAATAATTAAATCAAGCTAATTAACAATGTCACCTTAATCTCTTTAATTTTATGTGACCAGCAGTTTCGTGAAACCTGGTTCTAGACCCTTACTTTGAACACTTTGCTGAGAACAGTGCTGTGTGCTCAGTTAGCATTAGTAAAGCTGATGAGTTGGATCTGCTGTTTCAGGAGCTGCCTCTGCTGTTCTCTACCCGTGGTCTTTGTTATCGCTACCATCCCTGCCCTTACCTCCAAGTGACTTGCAGTTTGTTTTGTTTAGGTTTTCTGAAGAGCCTTCCTGTCCCAGGCCATTTCTGTTAAAGAATCAGCCATCTGTTGTGGGGAAAGGCTGGAGGCCATGAGTGAGTTGTGGGAACTGGGCAAGTAGCCCAAGGTGGGCTGCATGTCTTTCTCCTCATTCCTACTTCAGACTGGGTTTGCTTTTGTAGGCAACTTTCCCTGACTTCCAAAATGCAAGAATAAATTTAACATTTTTATGCCATCAATTCTGAAGTTTCCTCTTTTCTTCTCCCAGGAAGTCTACATGCCCATGCAAGTAGCACACTATCCTATTATACACTTACAATTCCTGTTTAAGGAGGCTCAAAAGTATGGTTGTATTGAGTTGACTTTGTTTTTTTCCTAAAAATGTGTTTATTCCACAAGAGTCTATTGAGAATGTCCCTTGAACTGTATTAAACAATGGCGATACAGTGATAAACAGGACCTAGATCTTGCCTTCAGGGCAAAGGAAACCATGTGATGCTATAGGGAACAGAAGGTGATTGACTTTAGTAGAATGAATCGGACATTACTTTCCTATGTTCATATATGATCACATATGAGTACATGACCAATGTAATGTACAATGAGAAGAATGGGTAGTTGTATTCCATATATGTATAATATGTCATGTATTAAAAAAAAAAAAAAGAGAGAAAGAAAAAGATGAAGCAGAGAGGTGTGTGGTACCAGGCCTTGCATGCCTTACAGTGGGAGTTGGATTTAATGGTCAGGACTTGTAAGTCCTAAAGGTCATTCTAATGGTGGAGGTAGGGGCAAGAAAACCAATATTTAAAAACAAGTAAAGGGCTAGGTGCCATCGTGTATGCTGGTAATCACAGCAATTTGGGAGGCGGAAGTAGATGACAAGTTCAAGGCCAGCCTCACAACTTGGTGAAGCCCTAAGCAACTTAGTGAACCCCTGTCTCAAAATAAAAACATTAAAAGACTTTGACCTGTGGCTCAGTAGCTCAGTGGTAGAATCCTCTGAGTTCAGTCCCCCAGCACAGCAAAACAAGACAAAACTAGGGGGAACCAGGGCGGTCAGTGGCAAGAAGGAACATACTTAGAATAGTCAGAGATAAGCATTGAGAATTTGGTGAGAGGAAGGAACTGGTGATGTTGCCAGATTTCTGATTCGGAGGGGATAACAGCTTTCTGAATGAAGCAAAAGGGGAATGCATTTGGGGGATGGGCTGTTGAGTTGCAGATGTGTTGAACTTTAAGGCCCTGTGGTCCAGAAGGTGAGAATTCCATTGACATGAGGCAGTTATGTGGATGGCTCTGGAGAGAGCAAGAAAGATCAGCACTGAGAGAGCTGGGAATCGTGAATATTGATGTGGTAGTTACATCTGTGAGAGAGGACAAGGTCATGTGTGATCATAGAGAAGGCAAGGGAATTACAGACTCCTGAGGGGCGCACCAGTCATGAAAGCACCAGGAGACTAGCCGACAAAAAACACTGGATGGTCTTCCTGTGGGATGAAGGGACCAAACATGCTCCAGGTCAGGTTGAGGGTCAGAACTACACTCAGTTCTTAAAGCCAGGACTGAGTTCATGTCCCTCACCAGGGCCTTGCCCCCCCCCATTCCCTGCTACAGCAGCAACCCCTCATCGTGGCCACTCCCCTAACACCCTGCCCATGAGAAAAAGCTGACTGCACTCAAGGGAGATGGGAAGACAGACAACAACCAGCAGGCCAGGAACCAGTGGTGTCCTGACCTAGTGACTGGATCTGCAGTAACCTTAATAGGATGACAGGAGTTTCAGGTAGTTCTGTTTTTGTGTTTGGTAGTGCTGGGGATTGAACCCAGGATCTTGTCCCTACTGGGCAAGCAGTTCTGCCACTGAGCTACATCCCCGCCAAGTAGTGCTAATTTTTTAAATGCTAAAGAGAGAACTGGGCTCGCACCTCAGTTGTGGAGTATTTGTTTGCCTATCATGCATAAGGCCCTGCAACACAAAGACAAGGGGAAAAAGCTGAAGAGAGTTTAAAGCAGGTATGATTAAATAGTATCCACTGTACTTAATAACTATATTGATAGGCAGGATCAAAATTATGATGATTAGTAAGTGAATAAGGGATCAGGACATTGAGACCACAAATAGAAACCTGCTTTTTCAAGCATGGACTAGGAAAGGAAATAGGGGAACTCAAGCAAATTTTAGTACTGAAGGGGGGGTATTTAAACAACAAGCAGAGTTGAATATTGTTTACAGAATTGCCAAAGCATTAAGCTGAAATGGAGTGACCTGAAATGGCAAGGTAGCATTTCCAGATGTAGTAAATCTCTTGTGTATGGGTGCTAAATAGATCCATCTGCTTCCACCTGTGCGTCTTAGCATTGGATTGTGCAATTTGTGCTACTTAATTTGGTAGGTTCTTCTTCTTCTCTTGCTGCTTCTCCTCCTCTTCCTTCTCATTTTGATAATGATGATGATAGAGATGATGGAACCCAGGAATACCCTCCACTGAGTTACATTCCCAGCCCTTTTTATTTTTATTTATTTTATTTTTAACATTTTTTAGTTGTAGATGGACACAATACCTTTATTTTATTTATGTTTTCTTTTTAATGTGGTGCTGAGGATAGAACCCAATGCCTCATGTGTGCTAAGCAATTGCTCTACCACTGAGCTACAACCCCAGCCCCTTTTTATCTTTTATTTTGAGATTGATTGTGCTAAGTTGTTGAGGCGGTTCTCAAACTTGTGATCTCCTTGCCTCAGTCTCCTGAGTCACTGAGGTTAGGGCATGTCCCAGTAACTGGCTTAGTAGGTACCTTTTTCCCACCTTTTCCCCTTTTCTCACAGACAGGTGGTGCCCTCCTGCCTCATCACTCAGTCTCCTCCTGGGAAGACCTTCTCAACTTCTTGCTCTGAGCCTCCCTCACATCAGCTGCTTCCGTTAAGATATCTCTTCTGGACATCTTGCTTGAAGTTAGGCCAGTTGCCAATGATGTAGGCAGTCATAGTTTTCAGTGTTATTTGTGACTCATTTAAAAGTTGATAGCATATGGCTGGGCATGTAGCCCTATATTCCCTATAGGGTGCTTGCCTCAAATGCATGAGGCCATGGCCAGGGTTGGTGGAGGGGAATTTATAATACATTCCCAATAGTCTGCATCCCAGGAATTAATGCCAGATATCAAACTGGTGACAGTGGTGAGTCTTAGGAAGACTGGGGTAGAGGAAGAGTGAAGAGTGGTCAAGAGCTTTATCCGTACCACTTGAATTTTTTAAATGAGAGTTAAAATTAAAAAGAACCATGCTGAATAATCAAGTTTGAAAATTAAAGCACTGCTATATTAGAGGTAACACTAGTATAAAGTAAATGTTAGTTGAATATGTATTTTTTCACTTTGCCATATTCCCTAGGAAGGATTTAAATTTCAGTTATATCCTGAAAATTTAGTTGGGCTCTTGGCTTTGGAGGAACTCATAAGTCTACTTGCAGTTTAGCAAGGCCTGAGGATTGATTAGTACAAGATCCACAGAACCCCATTGTGAACCCCAAGACCAGTTTCATTGCTCTGTAAGAGATGACAGAAAATGAGTGGTTCATAGTTTACTATACAACTGCAAATGATCAGGTGGTTACAGGGTAGTTCTGAATGTTTTGAAGAAATTTGCCATTATTTATTCCTTGAAAGGAAAATAGTGCTGTAGACAACTTGAGCTAAATAATTTCAAATGTTAAATTTAGAATTAATATTTGTGTTTACCTCGAGTACAAGTGTACCTGATGCAGTACTGTGCGGCTGTACGAACAAAGTCACAATGCTCTTTTGTACACTCTGGATTCAGTGTGCTTGGGGGCCAGTGTGGTAGAGTGCACCTGTAGTCCCAACTGCTTGAGAGGCTGAGGTAGGAGGATCTCTTGAGTCCAGGAGTGCAAGGCTAGCCTGGGCAACACAGCAAGACCCCATCTCCAGAAAAAAAAAAAAAAAAAAAGTATTTGGAAAATTGCCTGGTTTCCCTTGCCTGCTTATCCTCTACTGTTAGCTGCCTTTGTCCTTTTTCTCTCACTGAATGCCAGCAAATGTCTGAGACTCATGACAGAGCAGGCAAAGGACTGAGTTGGTCACTGTCTTCTTAACTAGTCTGTTAAGAACATATATAATAATGAGCTGCTTTGTGAAGTTGGTGCAGAATTTGTACTAATGACAAGTCTAAAGAAGAAGTTGTGGTTAGCCTGGGCAGAAACTTTGATCAGAATAGGGAACTGAAAATCAGTCCGTGTTCTTTTATAGTCTGCGGTTGACAAAAAAATTTTAAAAATCTGATCATTCTCGGAGGTACTAAGGATCAACATAACCAATGGTCTTGAGGCCTTTGTGAGAACCAGACCCATCTTGGAAGGTGCAGCTAACTCTTCAGCTGTCACAAGTGATGTTCAATGTGGGAAGCATCCACCCTAACGTACCAAGTTCCTGGGATTCCACTGGGATTCAGTTCAGCTTATGTTCTATTGAACTCCTGCCCAACCTAATTTAAAGTTGTGTAAGATGTGGTCCTTGCTGCCAGGAACTCCTGTTGAGTGAAGAAGATGTATGTATGGACAGTACTGGTGTAAGATGATCTCCCTCAAAGGGGAACACTTAACTCAGCCAAGGAGGTACAGAAAATTTCCAGTAGAAACCAGGTGTGGCAGTACATGCCAGTAATCCCAGCAACTCAGGAGGCTGATGCAAGAGGATTACAAATTTGAGGCAGCTTAACAAAACTGTGTCTCAAAACCAAAAATAAAAAGGACTGAGGATGTAACTTAGTGGTAAAGCCCCTGGGTTCAATCCTGAGTATCAAAAATAAATAAAATAATAAGATTTTTTACAGAAGCCAGGAAAGAACCCTGGAGACAGATAAAGGAGTAGTAAAAACAAAGGGCCCTCAAAGGGTCCTCAACAGACATTAGTGCATGGGTGGTGGGCAAGGAAATCAGACATAGTGCTTGTGGGTAGAATGGGAAGATAAGATAGGTCCAGGGGGATCTTGGATTTGACCCTAAAGTAATGGATATTGACTGAATACAAGTCAGTGCACTTCCACAAAGGTCATATTTGCTTTTGAAAGAGAGACATTGCACCAGGAATGTGCAGCAGCTCATGCCTGTAGCCCCAGCAGATCAGGAGGCTGAGATAGGAGGATTGCAAGTTTGAGGCCCTCCTGGACAACTTAGACCCTGTCTCAAAAGTAAAAAATAAAAAAAACTGGGGGTATAGCTCTGTAGTAGAACACATCAGGCTTCAATCCCCAGTGCCATAGAAAATGAAAAAGAAGCATTGCATTGCCCAGACAACAGTGTGTGTAATAGAGGGATAGGAATAAAATCAAAGATTTGTGGATTCTGGCTTTGCACAGTGGAGTACTCCCATAATCCATCCCAGTAGCTCCAGAGGCTGAGGCAAGAGGATCAGGAGTTCAGAGTCAGCCTCAGCAATTTAGTGAAGCCCTAAGCAACTTAGCAAGACCCTGTCTCTAAATAAAATGTAAAAAGGGCTGGGATGTGGCTCAGTGTAAGTGCCCCTGGGTTCATTCTCTAGTACCAAAAAAAAAAAAAAAAAAAAAAAAAATTATGGATTCTCAACACTGTTCTGAGATTTATTGATTCAAACAGTATTAAATAAGTAACAGTGATGATAGAGAAGGTCACAGGATGCTTTCAGGATTTGCTAAAGCGCCATTTCTAGCCTTGGGACATAATATAGTACTAAAGCTACACCTAACAGCCTGGAGCTACTGGGAATGGAATGTGCTCTCATGAACAGCAGCATTAAGTTTATTGTGAAATGAAGGGACCAACTTCCAAACAGTAACAGTTTTCTAATAGCAGTTCAGATGCTAATCACAGATAAGCTGAGGCAAGACCTGCCATTGTTTTGACCACCCTCTCATACACAGGAGGTGCAGCCTTGAGCAGGAGGACCTATAATACTTGTTTCTGCCACTGTAAAATGAAGGCACTGACCAGTTCACATAATGTGCAGTACCTATATACTAACAGATATGTATATGCTCATTTATCAGTATATCTATAGGCATATGAATATATATTTCTTAGTACATCATAAAATGGTCACTGCATTCATTAACAGTTTGCTATTAATTGATTTTGAAGAGACCATCTCAGCCATTATTTGAGAGTGGATTGGGGAGAAGCAAGAGTAGAACTGGGGAACAGCTAGGAGACCTCCACAGGGTAAGTGATGACCTCAGTGGAAATGAAGAATTATGGTGGATCTGAGATACAGATGTTGGAAACGGAAATGGTAGGCTTATGTGAGGGACCTCGGGTAGGTGAGTCTCCAGAAAGAATCCCAGGTTCTGCCCTGAGGCCTTGATGAAGACAGTGGAGATGGGAGGAATCTGGGCAGGGTGAAGATGGAGTTTGGGACAAGTTGAGTCTGTAGTGATTGTGAGACATCCAGATGGAGACATTGAAAGGCCTTTTGGTGTTGTTTCCTTTTTTTTTTGGGGGGGGGGTAAAACAGTAAATAAGAAAGGTTTGATAATGGGTTTTAATGTCTCTTCAGAAAATGTTACAGCTTACGTTCCTAATAGCCACTTGCCTCAGCTTGCATTTGGTGCCCTGCCCTACACCTGATATTTCACACGTTTAACTTCAAAAGAACCTCCTGAGGAGGATGCTGTTACTGTCCTAGTGTTGGGTGGGGAAGTGGAGGCATGGGAGGTCAGGCCACTGGCCCATGGAACAGCTGCTGTGAAGCAGGGAGCTGGATTTGGATGAGGCTTCCTGCTCCACTGCTTCCCTGGCATCTTCATGGAGCACGTGGCTCATTGTAATTTTTCTCTTTTCAGGGTTTTGGTTTTTTGCACTGAATGTAACCTAGACTCATCGTCTCAGGCTTGCGTTGCCCAAGGTACTGTCAAAGGTAAATTTTTAAAATTGACATGCACCATGTATTAGTAATGGTATGGGAGAGTCTTTATCTTAAAAAGAAGGAAAGTAGACTGTGGTTGTGGCTCAGTGGTAGAGTGCTTGCCTAGCATGTGTAGGCACTGGGTTCGATTCTCAGCACCACATCTAAATAAATAAATAAATAAATAAAAGGTATTGTGCCATCTACAACTAAATTTTTTTTTTAAAAGATGTTTTAAAAAATAAGGAAAGTATGTCATGATATTGTTGCTTCTTTGCAGACTTCTTATAGAAGGAAATTCAAAGTGGTAATCACATCAGCCTTGTGGAATTCCTACTTTGGTAGGCTCCTATAAAATGCACTGGTATTGGTGGTGGGGATGTAGCTCAGTGGTAGAACACTTGCCTAGCTTGCCTGAGGCCTGCATTTGATCCCCAACACTACAAAAAAGAAAAAGAAAAAAGAAAAAGCCCTGGTGTTCAGATTGATACTGACATTTGGTGCTTCATCCTGTAAAGCAGGAACTTACTAGAATTAACAATTGCACAGTTTTATGTAAGCACATTGCCTGCTTCTCTGCCCCTAGTCTCCCTGCTCCATTCTGCAAGTGCACATTCCTGCCTAGGTTTGCTTTCCAGATGAGAGATATAGCCAGGTCACTCCTTTGCTGAAACAGCTTCCATGACTCCCAGTGGCTGCTGATGCTAATCTACAAACCCCTTCAAAACTTAATTCCAGGCACAGATTCTGGATTCTGTGGGAAATCCCTATCTGTAAGTATTTTGATTGATTGTTTTTTTTTTTTTTTTTTTTTTTTTTCTTTTTGTAATGCAGAGGATTGAACCCAGGCCTCATGTATGCTAGGCACACACTGAGCTATACCCCCAGCTCTCAATCTGTAAATCTTACCAGATCATTTTCTGTTTCATAAATATAATTCTTTTTTATGGTTTTGTACCTTAGTTGATGCTTCTCTCTTTGCTTAGAGTTCAGCAGAGTAATAAATGTAACTACCTGCTCTTCCTTTTTCTGCCTTTTCTGCCTATTTTCCCCTTCTCTCAGACTGCTGTAGAATTTCTTTTCATGTGTCTTAAGAGCTCCTATTGTTACTACAATAATAAATTATCCCTAATTTTACATTTTTTTAAAAATTTGTATCAATCACCTTTACTATTCTGTAAACCCTTTGAGACTTTTTTTTTTTTTTTTGGGTGCTGGGGATTGAACTCAGGGCCTTGTGCTATCAAGGCAAGCACTCTACTGACTGAGCTATCTCCCCAGCCCCCCCTTTGAGACTTTTTGGAAAGAAACTTTTTAAAATTTAATTTATTTAACTGATACATAAAAACATGAAAATTGTACATATTTATCTGGTCTCATGATATTTTTGACACATGTATACACTGTGTAATATTTAGGTTAACTATCTCCTCAAACATTCATGATGTCTTTATGGTGATAACATTCAAAAATCTTTTTTTCTAGTTTTTTGAAATTACATTATTCATAGTCTCTCTATTGGCAATAGAGAACTAAGAATAACTTTTTTTCTCTCTTTGCAGTACTGGGGATGAAACCCAGAGCTCTGTGCATGCTTTTAAGGCCTGTTGGTCACTGCTGGACTAAAGCTATACATTCCTTGTTTAATCCTTATATACCTCTACCTGCCCAGTTGTATAGATGAAAGCACAAAGGATTAGAAAGTTAAAGCCAAGTCAGTGATGGCACACACTTGTAATCCCAGTGATTTGGGAGGCTGAGGCAGGAAGATCACAGGTTTGAGGCCAGCCTCAGCAACTTACCAGGACCCTGTCTCAAAATTTTAAAAAATTTTAAAAAGGGCTGAGGATGTAGCTCAGTGGTGGAGCATTCTTAAATTCGATCCCCAGTACTGAGGGGGAAAAAAAAAAAAAAAAAGAGGAGGAGGAGGAGGAGAGGAGGAAGGAGAAGTAGTAGTAGTTAATAACTTGTCCAAGATTACATACCTAATAACTGACAAAGAAGAATGACTGTTTCCTAGAAGTCAAAGCTCATTCTTCTACACCACACTAGCCCAGCACCACTGACCTGTGGTAGACACTCAGTAGATGTTTTTTGAATTCTTAAATATTACATTTTATTTTTTTCTTAATTTATTTTTATTGTAAACAAATGGGATACATGTTGTTTCTGTTTGCACATGGAGTAACAGCATACCATTTGCATAATCCTACGTTTACATAGGGTAATGATGTTTGATTCATTCTGTTATTTTTTCCTTCCCTGCCACCCCTCCCACCCCTCTTTTCCCTCTATACAGCCCCTCCTTCCTCCATTCTTGCCCCCCTCCCACCCCCCACTATGTGTCCTCATCTGCTTATCAGCGAGATCATTCGTTCTTTGGTTTTTTGAGATTGGCTTATCTCACTTAGCATGATATTCTCCAATTTCATCCATTTGCCTGCAAATGCTATAATTTTATTATTCTTTATAGCTGAGTAATATTCCATTGTGTGTGTGTGTGTGTGTGTGTGTGTGTGTGAGAGAGAGAGTGTATATCACAGTTTCTTTATCCATTCATCAATTGAAGGACATCTAGGTTGGTTCCACAATCTGGCTATTGTGAATTGAGCAGCTATGAACATTGATGTGGCTGTATCTCTGTAGTATGCTGATTTTAAGTCCTTTGGGTATAGGCCAAGGAGTGGGATAGCTGGGTCAAAAGGTGGGTCCATTCCAAGTTTTCTAAGGAATCTCCACACTACTTTCCAGAGTGACTGCACTAATTTGCAAGCCCACCAGCAATGTATGAGGGTACCTTTTTCCCCACATCCTCTCCAACACCTGTTGTTGCTTGTATTCTTGATAATCGCCATTCTAATTGGGGTGAGATGGAATCTTAGTGTAGTTTTGATTTGCATTTCTCTTATTACTAAAGATATTGAACATTTTTTCATATGTTTGTTGATTGCTTGTAGATCTTCTTCTGTGAAGCGTCTGTTCATATCCTTAGCCCATTTGTTGATTGGGTTATTTGTATTCTTCATGTAGAATTTTTTGAGTTCTTTATATATTCTGGAAATTAGCGCTCTATCTGAAGTATGAGTGGCAAAGATTTTCTCCCACTCTGTAGGCTCTCTCTTCGCATTGCTGATAGTTTCCTTTGCTGAGAGAAAGCTATTTAGTTTGACTCTGTCCCAGTTATTGATTCTTGCTTTTATTTCTTGTGCTATGGGAGTCCTGTTAAGGAAGTCTGATCCTAAGCCAACAAGTTGAAGATTTGGACCTACTTTTTCTTCTTTAAGATGCAGGGTCTCTGGTCTGATTTCAAGGTCCTTGATCCATTGTGAATTGATTTTGTGCAGGGTGAGAGATAGGGGTTTAGTTTCATTCTGTTGCATATGTATTTCCAGTTTTCCCAGCACCATTTGTTGAAGAGGCTATCTTTTCTTCATTGTATATTTTTGGCACCTTTGTCTAGTATGAGAAAATTGTATTTATTTGGGTTTGTGTCCGTGTCCTCTATTCTGTACCATTGATCTACCTGTCTATTTTGGTGCCAATACCATGCCGTTTTTGTTACTATTGCTTTGAAGTTGAAGTTCTGGTATTGTGATACCCCCTGTTTCCTTCTTTCTGCTAAGGATTGCTTTAGCTATTCTGGGTTTCTTATTCTTCCAGATGAATTTCATGATTGCTTGCTCTATTTCTGTAAGGTACATCATTGGAATTTTAATTGGAATTGCATTGAATCTGTATAGCACTTTTGGTAGTATGGCCATTTTGACAATATTAATTCTGCCTATCCAAGAACATGGGAGATCTTTCCATCTTCTAAGGTCTTCCTCAATTTCTTTCTTCAATGTTTTGTCGTTTTCATTGTAGAGATCTTTTACCTCTTTGGTTAGATTGATTCCCAAGTATTTTATTTATTTTTTTTTTTTGAGGCTATTGCAAATGGAGTTGTTTTCCTCAATTCCCTTTCAGATGTTTCATCACTTGTGTATAAAAATGCTTTAGATTTATGCGTGTTGATTTTATAGCCTGCTGTTTTGCTGAATTCATTGATGAGGTCTAGAAGTTTTCTGGAGGAGTTTTTTGGATCCTCTAAATATAGAATCATGTCATCAGCAAATAGTGACAGCTTAAGTTCCTCTTTTCCTATTCGTATCCCTTTAATTTCTTTAGTCTGCCTAATTGCTCTGGCTAGAGTTTCGAGGACAAAGTTGAATAGAAGTGGTGAAAGAGGACATCCCTGTCTTGTTCCCATTTTTAAAGGGAATGGTTTCAGTTTTTCTCCATTAAGAATGATATTGGTCATAGGCTGAGTTTAAATAGCCTTTACAATGTTCAGGTATGTTCCTACTATCCCTATTTTTTCTAGTGTTTTGAGCATTAAAGGGTGTTGCATTTTGTCAAACGCTTTTTCTGCGTCAGTTGAAATAACCATATGATTCTTATTCCTAAGTCTATTGACATGATGGATTACGTTTATTGATTTACAGATGTTAAACCATCCTTGCATTCCAGGGATGAACCCCACTTGATCATGGTGTACGATTTTCTTAATATGTTTTTGGATACAGTTTGCCCATATTTTGTTAAGGATCTTTGCATCTATATTCATAAGGATATTGGTCTAAAATTTTCTTTCCTTGATGTGTCTTTTCCTGGTTTGGGTATGAGGGTGATATTAGCTTCATAGAATGAGTTTCATAGTGTACCCTCCTTTTCTAGTTCCTGGAATACTTTGAGAAGTATTAGAATGAGTTCTTCTTTGAAGGTCTTGTAGAACTCGACTGAGAATCTGTCTGGTCCTGGACTTTTCTTGGATGGTAGGTTTTTAATGACTTCTTCTATTTCATTGCTTGATATTGATCTGTTTAAATTGTGTATGTCCTCCTGGTTCAGTTTGGGAGGAGCTATGTCTCTAGAAATTTGTCATTGTCTTCGGTAGTTTCTCTTTTGTTGGAACACAGATTTTCAAAGTAGCTTCTCATTATGTTCTGTATCTCAGTGGTGTCTGTTGTAATATTTCCTTTTTCATCACGAATTTTAGTAATTTGAGTTTTCTCTCTCCTTCTCTTTGTTAGTGTGGCTAAGGGTTTGTCTATTTTGTTTACTTTCTCAAATAACCAACTTTTTGTTTTGTCAATTTTTTGAATTGTTTCGTTTCAATTTCATTGATTTCAGCTCTGATTTTAATTAATTCCTGTCTTCTACTACTTTTGCTGTTATTCTTTTCTTCTTTTTGTAGGGCTTTGAGCTGTAATGTAGTTGTTCAATTTTCATTATTTTCTGGAATGCGCTCTATGCAATGAATTTTCCTCTTAGTATCGCTTTCGTAGTGTCCCAGAGATTTTGATATGTTGTATCATCGTTCTCATTGACCTCTAAGAATTTTTTTTTATCTCCTCCCTGATGTTTTTTGTTATCCATGTTTCATTCAATAGCATATTATTTAGTCTCCAGGTATTAGAGTAGTTTCGGTCTTTTATTTTGTCATTGATTTCTACTCTCAGTCCATTGTGATCTGATAGAACACAAGGCAGTATCTCTATTTTTTTGCATTTCCTAATGCTTTGTGGTATAACATATGGTCTGTTTTCCATGTGCTGCTGAGAAGAAAGTGAATCTGCTGATGGATTGGAATATTCTTTATATGTCTATTGATGGATGGAATTCTATTGATGGATGTCTATTGATTGATGGATGGAATATTCTTTATATGTCTATTAAGTCTATGTTATTGATTGTGTTATTGAGTTCTATGGTTTCTTTGGTTGGTTTTTGTTTGGAAGATCTATCTAGTGGTGACAGTGGTGTGTTAAAAGTCACCCAGAATTATTGTGTTGTGGTCTATGTGATTCCTGAAATTGAGAAGGATTTGTTTGATGTACAGGGATGCACCATTGTTTGGGGCATAAATCTTTACTATCGTTATGTCTTCCTGATTTATGGTTCCCTTAAGCACTATGAAATGTCCTTCTTTATCCCTTCTGAGTAACTTTGGCTTGAAGTCCACTTTATCTGATATAAGGATGGAAACCCCCGCTTTTTTACTGAGTCCATGTGCGTGGTAGGTTTTTTCCCATCCTTTCACCTTTAGTCTGTGGATGTCTTTTTCTATGAGATGAGTCTCTTGCAGGCAGTGTATTGTTCGGTCTTTCTTCTGAATCCATTCTGCCAGTCTATGTCTTTTGATTGAGGAGTTTAGGCCATTAACGTTCAGGTTTGTTATTGAGATATGATTTGTATTCCCAGTCATTTGCTTATTTTTGTTTTTAAGTTGGCTTGCTTTCTCCTTTGAGTGGTTTTTCTCTAAGGTAGTCCCCCCCTTTGCTGACCTACATTATTGTTTTTCATTTCCTCCTCATGGAATATTTTGTTGAGAACATTCTGTAGCACAGTCTTTCTATTTGTAAATTCTTTTAACTTCTATTTATCATGGAAGTATTTTATTTCATCTTCAAATCTGAAGGTTAGTTTTGCTGGGTATAGGATTCTTGGTTGCCAACCATGTTTTTCAGAGCTTGAAATATGTTGTTCCAGGTCCTTCTAGCTTTTAGAGTCTGGGTTGAGAAGTCGGCTGCTATCCGTATTGGTCTCCCCCTATATCCTCTTATCTGATGCTTTTCTCTTGCAGTCTTCAAAATCCTATCTTTATTTTGGATGTTAGGTATTTTCATTATAATGTGCCTTGATGTGGACCTGTTGTGATTTTGTACATTTGGTGTTCTGTAAGCCTCTTGTATTTGATTTTCCATTTCATTCTTCAGGTTTGGGAAATTTTCTGATATTATTTCATTGAATAGGTTGTTCATTCCTTTGGTTTGTATCTCTGTGCCTTCCTCAATCCCGATAATTCCTAAATTTGGTCTTTGCATGATGTCCCATAGTTCTTGGAGATTCTGTTCATGATTTCTTACCATCTTCTCTGTTTGGGCAACTTTATTTTCAAGATTAAATATTTTGTCTTCATTGTCTGAGATTCTGTCTTCCAAGTGGTCTAGTCTGTTGGTGATGTTTTCCATTGAGTTTTTTATTTGGTTTATTGTTTCCTTCATTTCAAGGATTTCCATTTGGGTTTTTTTTTTTTTTTTTTTAAGAATCTCTATCTCTTTGTTGAAATGATCTTTTGCTTCCTGCACTTGCTCTTTGAGCTTATTGGTATTATCATTCATTACCTGCATTTGCTCTCTTATCTCATCCTTTGCTTTGTGAACCATCTTAATCATGTATAATCTGAAGTCCTTTTCTGACATTTCTTCTAACATACTGTCATTGGATTCTGTTAATATAGAATCTAGATTTGTTTGGATCATTTTCTTCCCTTGTTTTTTCATGTTGTTCATGTATCTTCCCCTCTAGCAGTGCAGATCTGGGGTATTGCAGATTTCTCCCTATAGGCTTATAGAGGCCCTATAGGTTTCCAAATCCTTTTCTTTAAGGGGAGATCAATATTAGCAGTGCCCAATTCAGACACTATGCAATCCTAGACCAAATAGCCCTTATGAGGACAATAACAAAATTGTCATAATAAACAGAATGAGTTCAAATATTATCTTCAGTAAAACAAACAGATTTGCAATAAGGTCTGCAGTTTCTAATGGAGGACAAAGGGGATGCAGAGGGATGTAGAATGTGGCTGTTAATGGGATAAGAAAAGAATATACAGAAGTTCTAGATAATAGAAAGGGTAAGAGTGTAATCGAAAGATGTCGGTTGTTAGCATGGGAAAAGGGAGAAAGAGACTCTGAGGGAACAGGTAAACAAAAGGAAAAGAGAGCAAGAAAAGTAAAGAAATAAAAACTTAAAATTTTTCAATAAGGAGAAAAAAGAAAATCTACAGTATAACAGTATATAGTAATGAAACCTCCCAGTGTTCAGTAGCCTGATGCATGAGAGGTACCTGACAATGAGCTTCTAGTCTCCAGCAGGCATCTCAGGATGGGATTTGCCCCACCTAAAGATTGGAGCTCTGGCTTCCAGGATTATCCAAGATGGCCACTCTGGCTTCCAAATGTGTTGGCAAATGGGGAACTGCAGCTCAGGGTGTGGACGTGGTCAGCTGGAGGTCCTGGAGCAGGGTGCGGTTGGTCAGGCAGGGGTCCTGGAGGTCGGGTGTGTTTGGTGTGGTTGCAGGATCCTGGAGGCCAGGTGCAGTCAGTCTCAGTCTGGGGTCCCAGTGATAGGGCGCAGTCAGTTGGTCTGGGGGTCCTGGCGGCAGGGAGCAGTCAGTTGATGTGAGGGCCTCAGAGGCAGGGAGTGATCAGTTGGGCTGAGGGATCCTGGAGACGGGGCTCAGTCAGTCTGTCCAGGGGTCCTACGGGGCCTGGCTGTTGTCTCAAAATGGCGGCAGCCACATGTAATCAAACCTGCATGTACTGTGACAGAGAACTTCCAGGCAACCCCAGGCAGCTTGTGCTCCACTGGTGGTTGCCGATCAGTTTGCTGACTCTGGTCAGACAATTGGGAGGTGAACCTCATGCGCTGGGTGATGGATAGGTGTAAGGCAGGCAATGGACAGCCGAGAGGCAGGCAAATGGCGGATGATAGGCACCTGACAGCAGTCTGCACTCAAAAAAGGCGTCGATATGCTGGCAAACTGCAGGTGGTCACAGCAGACAAATGGGGCAAACAGCAGGGGATCGATAAGCAGCAAAAACTGCCTCACTAAGAAACAGATATCCTCTGCTTGAAACCGGAGTTATGGAGCGACAAGGAATGCAGCCTCCCTCTAGTCCGCCATCTTGGATCCCTTTGTATTACATTTTAAATAAAAGAAACTTATTGAATACCTCTTAAATGCTAGGAACACAATTTTAAGTAGGCTGAATAAAGAGATTAACAGGATTTAGTGTCTTATATCAAGAGATTGACCATCAAATCCTTCTTTCAGAGGCAACTATGTGAACAAATCTAGTAAAACACAATGAATTTTATGTGGTGCTGAGTACCAAACCCAGTGCCTCACATGTGCCAGGCACAACCCCACCCAGCCCAACAAGATGAATTTTATAATAAGATTAAACTGTGTCCACTGGGACCACTGAGAAAGGAATCATCACTTCTATTTAGAGATGGGTCAGGGAATACTTTCTGAAAGCTGAGCCTGGAATGATAAGTAGGTTGTTCCTTCATGGCACGGGGGAGAGAAAGACAGGCAAGATAATATGAATTAAAACATGAGAACCTGAAGCAAACTGGCATATTATTGCTGAAGCTGTAAGTAGTTAAGCATGACTGGAACAAAGAAACCAGGGAGATGAAACTGGAGAGACAAGGCTGCGGTTGTGGCTCAGTGGTGGAGCACTTGGCTGACATGTGAGGCACTGGGTTTGATCCTCAGCACCACGTAGAAATAAATAAATAAATAAAATAAAGGTATTGTGTCTATCTACAAATAAAAAGTTTAAAAAGAAACTGGAGAGACAGAAGGACTGGATCCTGGAGGACTCTGAAAACATTAGCATATGTGCCAACTTTTTTTTTCCCATGGATTAAACTCAGGGACACTTAACCACTGAGCCAAATCCCCAGACCTTTTTTTATTTTTTATTTTGAGACTGAGTCTTGCTAAGTTGTTTAGGGCCTTGCTAAGTTGCTGAGGATGGCTTTGAACTTGGATCCTCCTGCCTTGGCCTCCCAAGCTGCTGGGATTACAGGCATACACAACCACGCCTGGCGCGTGCCACTCTTATGGACAACCTTGCTCAGAATCTGACTTTACTCATATTTTAGCATTTGTGAGTCCTGCTTTGTGTGTGCTGAGCACAGTGGTAGGCCAAGACCATCCATCACTTATATGTGTGGCAAACTGATGATAGCTCCAAGGTGAAGTGACACGCTGAAGCAGAAATGAAATGCTTGCGCTCACACATCATTTTGTGACAGCGCTGGCCTTCCTTGTTCACCTCTCCAGTTAACTTTCACTCAAGTGGGCTTTGCCTTGACTTTTTCATGACTATTAGCACTGATACTTACACCCTCTGACAGTCTCCAGAGGGAACCCAGAGCTAACTCTGCACTTGTGCCCTGCCTGCTTATTCTTCTGGTTTGTCAAATGAACAGTAAGATTGACTTAGACCCTAGGCACAGCTATAAGCCATACTGTCAAATGAGAATGTCATCAGGGCAGGGAATGTAACTCAGAGGTAGAACTTGCATCTAACGTGTGCCAATCCTTGGGTTTGAGCCTCAGCGCCACACAAGAAACATCATCAGGGCTTTTGCAGGAGTAGGGCTGAAACCAGATCCTGGAGCATACTGAACATGTGTTCTACTTTTGAACTCCCCCCAGCCCAACAAGCATTTTTTTTAATAAACACACTAAAAACTTAAGGATAATTCCAAAGGAACAACAAAAAATGGAGCAAATTAAGGATGAAAAGAAAGGCAGCTATCAATAAAATGTAAGTAGGTAGACTATATGGTGTTAATTGGGAAAGTTTTAGTTTTTAATTTTTAAATTTTTGTGTAGTAGTGGGGACTGAACCCAGTGGTGCTTTTCCACTGAACTATATCCCTAGCCCTTTTCATTTTTTTATTTTTTTTATTTTTTATTTTCAGACATGTCCTTGCTCAGTTATTAAGGTTAGCCTTAAACTTGCTGTCCTCCTGCCTCAGGCTCCCAAGTAATGGGGATTATGGGCATGCACCCTGCTCTCAGTTTGCTTTTTTTTTTTAAATGGTACTAGGTATAAACCTAGTTGGGTTTTGCACATACTAGGCAAGCACTCTACCAATAAGCTCATCCCCAGCCCTTTTTGTTTTGAGATAGGTTACAATCTTCCTGCTTCAGCCTCGTAAGTGTCTGGGATTACAGGTGTGTGCCACTGCACCCAGCAGTTTTTACTTCTAAAAATAATTCCTGCCAGACATTGTGGCACTCACCTATAGTCCTTTGCACACGCCCAGTGACCTAAAGACCTCCCACTAGGCCCCACCTCTTAGAGGATTTTCTACCTCCCAGTAGTGCCAATGTGGGGACCAAGCCTTTAACACAAGGACCTTTGGGGGGACATTTAATATCCAAATGATAGTAAGTGTGACCTGGGGATTGTTCATAGATAGTTAATTAGCACATTTGTGTGGAGAGAATGGAAATATTTCCCTGAGTATAGTGCAGAATAGTGTGTGCTTTTGGTGTAGCAAGTTAGCAAGGGCTTTGGAAGGAAAGGTATATTACTGATGTCCATGGTCATGGGATAATAGGGCAGCTTAGGCAGATCCAGAAACTGAACTTATGAGGTGAAGACTCATATGCAGACTGGGATAGAATAGGACCCAATAAATAATACTCATTTCCCTGCCCAAATTCTGAACCAACAGAGGAATAAGAAAGGTGGAGATGAAAATGTCACTTTAATAATAAAGCTGACATACCTAAGGGCAAGTAGTCTTCTTAGTTCTGAACTCAGGACTTAACAGGTGTGCTCAGCCAGCAGCAGTACTAGGAGAGGCCTGCCTAGTAGAAGAAGTAGGTAGTGGAGTTCACGTTCTCTTTCCAGAGACACTAATCAGATAAGTGTCTTCACCCCAACAACATGAGTCATGACATGAGTTCGGTGATAGTAAAGAATTCGTATTGTCCCACGTGGAGAGAAGTATCAAGAATGGGGAAAAGGTTTCCCTCCCCTGGTGCTCCCCAGCTTTTGTTTCTTAGTGCATTGGTCTTTACCAGTAAGCCCAGGTCAGCCAGAGTCTGCCGAGCCCCTCCCTCCCTTCCCCTCTTCCCTCCTTCCCTTCTTTCTGGTGTAGTCAGAAACCTCTTCATTTCCATTTCTCCTTGTACTCAACTGTGTACATCTAGCACAAACAATTTTAAAGGACAACTTTGCTCACTTTGTAAGGCTCTTTGAAGTTCATCTGCCTTGCAGCTTGTATGCAGCAAATAATTGTCCCAGTTTCTGATGTCTAAAAGGCCTGAATGAAGACTCTTTACCCTAAAGTCTAATCTTTCCTCAGCCATGCCAGTTTAGGAAGAGCTATGCCAGCATAATTCAAGGTCAGGCAGCAGCCCTCTGTACACTGAAGCCACCCAAGCCTGCTAATGCCCTAGCTGAGGCCAGCACAGCTGGCATTTGCTTGCTAGGCTGAAGTGGTATATGCTGAGGCTACTTGCACAGCTGGAGTTCCGTTTGGACGAGCTTTCAGTGCCACCATCAACAACTGTGGCTTGTTTCTTGGCGAGACCTTCAAAGCCCCCATAGTCTTTGCCAAGACTTCTGAGCTTGGTGCATGCAGCCTCGTCTCTATAGAAACAGCCACTTACCTGATGACAAAGTTGCCATAACTACAGTCACTGCTAAGGTCAAAATACTGTGTGACCTATAGTTTATAAGCTTCAATAGTTAAAATGCTAACACAAGTGTAAAAACCTGTGTGGCCTAATGTAATCATCTACAGGAATATCCTTTGCCCCTCATTAAAGGCCCAAAGTCCTGACCTCCAACTGAAGCTTCAAAACTTCCACATGTATTTTATGCCCCCCCCCAATTTTACTTCCTGTCTTTTTATCAAGATTTCAGTCTCATGCACCAGATGTGAGGCTCTTTGAGACCCAAATAGCACTATCCTCCCCTTGACTGAGCTCTGTACCAGTGGAGAAATGAGATAAAAAAAGGAAAGTGTTTGAGAGACCAAAGTATTATCTCTGTTACTGACAAAGCTGTATTGGAGATTGTGACTTACAAATAGATACTGGTAAGTGAACTTCTTAACCCCCAACTTCAGAATTCAGCTAACTTATTTAGTTGTGGGTAGTTGTGAGGGTCCTGCATTTAGGGGAACAAGAGCCAGGAGAACACCTGCTCCCCAGATGCAGCACTTCCTAAGGGAAGGAAGGGCTGAGCTCCGCAACCCTTGTCTCTCCTTCCAGATTCTCCAGACAGGAGAGCTTTTGTCTCCTTGCATGCAGAGGGGGGAAGCAGGAAAGTTCAGGAGAGGGAAGCAACATCCTTGTGAATGCAGTCACGGGAATGCTCAGCAAGAATTGAGGATTGAGTACAGAAGAATAGAGGGAGCGTTGAGAGTGGTCATCAGCATGTCCTTAGTACCTATTATGTATCAAGCGCAAATGTATTATTTAATCCTCAGGAAAATGATTGTTTCCAAGTCTCCATAGGCAAATGAGACTGAGACAAAGGGGAGCTTTCTCAAGGTCTAATATACATAGTCCTTTGAGTCTGACTTGAATTACAGCTATGAGTGCCTCTAGATTTGTCACTGCTTCTTTTTTCTTTTTAATTTGTTCTAATTAGTTATACATGACAGCAGAGTACATTTTGACACATTGTAAACAAATGGAGCACAACTCCTCAATTCTCTGGCTGTACACGATGCCAAGTCACCGGTCATGCAATCACATATGTATGTAGGGTAATAATGTCTGTCTCATTCCACCATCCTCCCACCCACCCCCCCATTCCCCTCTGCTCAATCCAGAGTTCCTCCATTCTTCTCAACCCCGCCCCCAATTATGGATCAGCATCTACTTATCAGAGAAAACATTTGGCCTCCATTTTTTGAATGATTGACTGATTTCACTTAGCATGATATTCTCCAGCTCCATCCATTTACCTGCAAATGCCTTAATTGCATTGTTTTGTTTTGTTTTGTTTGGGTACTGGGGATTTACAGGGGCACTTGACCACTAAGCCACTTCCCAAGCCTTATTTAGTATTTTATTTAGAGACAGGGTCTCACGGGGTTGCTTAGCACCTCGCTTTTGCTGATGCTGGCTTTGAACTCGCGATCCTTCTGCCTCAGCCTCCTGAGCTGCTGGGATTACAGGTTTGTGGCACCACACCTGGCAGTTTCATTCTTCTTTAAGGCTGAGTAATATTTCATTGTGTATATGTACCACATTTTCTTTGTCCATTCATTTGTTGAAGGGCATCTAGGTTGGTTCCATAATTTAGCTATTGTTGTCACTGCTTCTTGCCCATTCAGGCCTAACAACAGTAAAGTTGTCTGCTGTTGCCAGACAACAGACAATTGCTCTTCCTTCATAATTTCTACTTTAACATGTTGTAAAATTTAGGGCTACTATAAGGAGAGAAGGTAAGACTTAATTGGGTTTTGATGAATGGGTGGGATCTTGTAAGGAGGTGATGGATTTTGAGAAGTGAGTGTAGGAGCTAAAGTCTTGGTTAAGCTGGGCACTGTGGTGTGCACCGTTGTCTCAGCTACTCAAAAGGTTGAGGCAAGAGGATATCTTGAGCCCAGGAGTTGGAGGCTAGCCTGGGCAGCATAGCAAGTCCCACTTCTGGGGGAAGGTCTTGATAACAACCTTGAAGGTGGGGATTAGGAAGGTTGGGGAGGACAGAGGACTGTTCATTATTGGGGCAGGGAAGAGGAGTCAGGGAAAGAAAAGAGCAGTGTGTGTCAGAGAAGGGTCATAGAGAAAGACATGTAAGAACACAGGGCTGGACAGGAGAAAGGAGGGAGTTCATAAAGCTGTAACTCAAGCAGCAGTGGCCTTTCACGGAGGAGCACAGCCGCCGCCAGCCCTCCTTCCTCTCCTGCCTTCCTCCTGGGAGCCTGGAGTGGAGCCCCTAGACTCATTCAGGCAGAGAAAAATGGAGAGTAACCAGTGCTATCCCAGAGCACAGGCTGGGAGCAGGAAGGGAATTCTCCGTGGTTGAGGTGCATTGTCTCCAGATGCCCACGTCCCTTCCTGTGAGTGAGAAGGCGGTTGTGAGGCACTTTGCAGACCAAATTCGCTGGATATGTTCTCTAATTTTTCTAGTGCTGTCAACTTAATTTTCATAGAAAGAGCAATCCTGGTTTTATACAACTGTTATAAACAGTGAGGGGCAAAAGCAACTAGAGAGAGCCTATTGGACTTGGGGTGTGCCTTGTGTGTGTGTCACGGGAAATGGAGGTTGAGAGTTTCTGGTGTACTGACTTTATACTCACATCACACAAATAAATATTTATTCCTAACAAACTTTGTTGGGAGAGCACACTAGATATTTTGATATCCCTTTTTACAAACCAGCAGCCATGGAAACCCAGAAGTGTCTTCTTATTCTCAGGTCTTGTAGCTGGCTGTAAGAAACTTGCACCAGAAGGGATTGCCAGACCCTGGTGCTCTGCACACAGAAGAGCATGTGTTAGAAGCATCATTTTAGCTTTTACATTTTGTGGCTATAAGTCTTTTAAAATATTTGAGAGGTTTTTAAGGTGTTTTGGGTTTTTCTAGGGGAGTGGTACTGGGAAAGAAACCCAGGACCTCACGCATGCTAGGTGAGCACTCCACCACTGACCCATGTACCAGCACTTTTTATTTTTTATTTTGAGACAGAGTCTCACCAAGTTGCCCAGGCTGGCCTTAAACATTAAATCCTTCTGCCTGAGCCTCCCAAGTAGCTGGGATTGTAGGTGTGCACCACCACACCTGGCTCCTTTTGGCACATTTTAATTTAGAACATTTTAACAAACTTTTACTTGATTCATATTTAAAGGAAAAATTAAAATTTTATGTCATTTTACCCCATAAATATCCTAGTATTTATTAAAAGTAAATTAACTGACATTTAGTTTTCTAGGCATATTTTCTTAAAAAAGTAGATCAACCATTAGAATGAACTTTAATTTTCATTACAAAAGCGAAACTATTGAACATAAATCATAAACCCAGGAAACCCAGCCAGTCCCCAGTAGCCTAGTGATATCCAGGCGGAGTGACTCTCTCACCTGTGTCCTTCTGGCAGGTCAGTGTGGACTGCAAGAACTGTTGAAGATTTCTATTATTACCTCTGCCAAGAGCCACGTAAGATTGGGAAAGAAATCTAGAGCTATTAATATCCCAGTGCCTTAAGCCTTTTCCAGTTATCTTGCTCCTCCAACATGCGGAAGAGTCCTGCTCCACCTCACTCTATCTTTCTTCTTACCTAAGATGCACCACACACTCAAAGTGCCTAAGGTTATCTCCTTATATGATCCATGGTCTCAGTGACAACATTTCAAAATTTTAATCTAAATCTTCGGAGAAGTAAACTTTTGCCCAAATTCCTTATATATGTTTTTCTCTTTTTATCTTTCAGGCAGTATTTGTGTGTTTCTGCAGAGTTTTGCACAGAGTCTGTTTCCATGCAAACCAATGACGGAGAAGTGTCGGAAGAAAGTGGTTCCAAGGTCAGTAATGCATCTCCCAGTATAAAGAATTTGAGTAGAAATCCAACAGTAGAAGCAGTTTATGAGTAGAGTGGGTGTTTTGTTTTAGGTCAATTTAGAAATTTAGATTGATTTAAATTAGAACCTAACCTAGATCTGAGAGAATTTTATCTTCTCAGTATCTGTTTTTTTGTTATTCTGTGTTACAAATTTAAAATAAATTTAACTAGAACTTCATGATTCATTTTTAGAATACCACTTTACCCCTTCAATTTTGTTATGAAGGTTAATAAACTTGTAAAAATTAAAACAAGAAGTATATGAGACTGAAAGTAAAAGCCTGTCCTTGTTCCTGTTGCACAGAGGCTGTCACTTGTGCTTTTTAGACATTTTTCTATTATAAATTTTAAGTGTTAATTTGTTTGGTTTTTCATTTAAAGCTGAAGGAATTTTCTTTGTCAAACCCAATCTATAAATAAGTATCTATGTGTTTATCTACTTCTGTCTGACTCTGTCCTGAATATTCCTTGGCTCTTTTCTGATGTGGTCACGTGGGACTCTTTGAATCCTTTTTACCTCCTTCTTTCTCCTTCAGAATTGTCTCTAGTTGGTTTGGGAGCTTCTGAGGGTACTCATATTGTCTTTTAAATAGTCTCCAGCGTTGCAGCATTGCCCACTACCCAGGATCTCCGAGGTGGGAGGTCCTTTGCTGCTGTGCTGCCACCAGTATTCTCTATGGGATGCTTTTTCCTTCACCAGAGCCAAAGTGGAGACCAGTCAGAATGGCATCAAAAACCCCTGAAGTATGCTGAGCCAGGCACAAAAGATCACATATTGCATCATGCCACATATGGGACATGTGCAGGATAGATAAATTCATAGGCAGAGGAAGATGGGTGGTTTCTGGAGATTGGAGGAGGGACATGTGGAATGGGTAATAACTGCCTAATGGATATGGGGTTTCCTCGTGGGGTGATGAAAGCGTTTTAGAATTAGATAGAAGTATAGGTGTACAGCATCTCAGACACACTAAATACCTCTGAATTGTTCATCTCAATATGGTTAATTTTATGTTACATGAATTTCACATCAATAATTAAGATTTTTAAAAAGGAAAAAAATGGGGACTGGGGAGATAGCTCAGTCGGTAGAGTGCTTGCCTTGTTAAGCCTAAGGCCCTGGGTTCGAGCCCCAGTACCCAAAAAAAAAAAGGAAAAAAATGTCACTGGGTTCCATTACCTGTACTCACTGCCTGTTGGCTTCCTGCTGTGATTTGCTGGATTCTGGAGAGGTCACACACTTGTCTGCCCTTGCACATTGTGTGCTAGGCTTTAAGAAACTGAGTCCTTTCCTTATACAGCTCCTTCAGCATGATTCTGAACCCCAGCACTCAACAGGGTTGTGATCGAATCCATGAGATGGGAGTAGGGGGCACGTGCCATTCTGTCCTCTTGTTTTTTCTTTCCCATCGCACCAGCTCTCTTGCTTCTTTCTGTAGCCAAGCAGAAGCCTGTGAGCTTTCACTAGATGCACCTAGAGGCCGAGTCTCAATGAGGGCTGTCAGAGCTAGCAAAACACATGGGCTCTAAGAATTGCCCCCAACACATGCTCAGGACACTCAAGACACACACACTCTGGGATTTCTAAGGTACACATACACACTTCCCCAAGATCCTGATTCATTAATTTATAGTGAAATATAGTGGTTTTTTTGTTTGTTTGTTTGTTTGTTTTGCAGTGCTGGGGATTGAACCCAGGGCCTTGTGCTTGCAAGGCAAGCACTCTACCAACTCAGCTATATCCCCGGCCCTGAAATATAATGTTAATGAAGACTAGATTCTAGGATTCCCTGGCTAGTAATCCATCTCTCCCTAGAAAGCTAAGGGGTAATTGGATGATTGCTTACTGAGCCTGTAATTAGACCAATATAGAATATTTTATTATGCCATAAACTTAGACTTTACCTTTGTTTGGTTGCGGGGAGGGCTGGTTTTCTTGATTTTTCATTTACTTAATAGTTTATCAGTTCAAAATTAATTAGATTAAAAACATAAAAGAACATTCTTCTTATACTTGAAGTAGATGCTTCTGTTAATCAGAAGTTAGATTATAACTTCAACCTCATCAGCCTTAGTTTAGTTCAGATTTTTATGTTTTATTCTCCCTATGTTGCCTTTTGTTTAAAATCTTGTATTTGAAATGATTTTGTGTTAATGCAGACATTTATCATAGTGAATGTTTTGATAAAAATTTGTGGATGTCTTTGAACAAAAAGCCAGGCATGGTGGCACATGCCTCTGATCCAGCTGGTCAGGAGGCCAAGACAGGAGCTCACAAGCTCAAGGCCAGTCAGGGAATCTTGGTGAGGCATTCAGCAATTTAGTGGGACTCTGTATCAAAATGAAGAATAGCAGCCACGCACATGGATGCATACATGTAATCCCAGCAACTCAGGAGGCTGAGGCAGGAGGAACTCAGGTTGAAGGCCATCAATTTAGCGAGGCCCTAAGCAACTCAGTGAGACCCAGTCTCAAAATAAAAAGTTTAAATAAAAGGAGGACTGGGGATGTGGTAAAGTACCCCTGGGTTCAAACCACAGTACCAAAAAAAAAAAGAAAAGAAAAAAAAAGTACTAAAAGAAGACAAATTGTCAGAGTTGTTATCAAGGTAAAACTTCATATGCTTCTCAATATGTTCTTTGGCAGCATTGTGACTACTGCTTATTGTTTTCTCAAGGAACACTTCAGGCCTTTTTTTGTTGTTGTTGTTGATGGACCTTTATTTTATTTATTTGTTTATACATGGTGCTGAGAACATGCTAGGCAAACACTATCACTGAGCTACAACTCCAGCCCTTCAGGCCTTATTTAATGTTGCTGCTATGTATGAGAGAGAAAAAACTGAATAGAACTAACACAGTTAACTATGAGGTTGTCTTATTATTATTCCACACTTTCAGAGGTTAGGTAAGAAAATTATGTTCTGTAAAAAAGTCTTTGGTGACTTATCAGGAAGTCCAAAGGCAAGGGTATGTACTTTTTGGGGTCCTGAATCCCTTAGAGAATCAGCTGACCTATTTTAGACAGTTATTTGCCTATTGATCTAAAATATATTTTATCTGTTATATGTGACTTTCACTCATTGAATGTAATGATCATTTTTCTTAGTACCTGGTCTGGCTGTTACAGAGCAGAGCTGTATATTGCCAGGGAGGTTTTAGCTCTGGTGTGGATTTACTGACATACCTTGGATCCCAGCCATTTATTTGTGTCATTCTTTCTCCTTCATTCTTTTTGTTGAGATATTATTAATAACATCTCAATAAAGTTATTCTCAATAAAATAGTCATTAAGTTAATTATTTAAGTCAACAAACACTAGGCACCTGCTATTTGTAGATGCCCTCTGTTTAGGCATATCAGGTTATATAAGGCATACTGGTTGCATGTGGGGAACTTTAGTCAAGTTGAGAGAGAGAGCCATGGTATTTGGATCATGATACTGAAAGTAAATGTGTGCCTAACCCAAAGCAGTGAATTCTTCCTGGAAGGAAACTCCACAATGGTGAGTGTGCCCCTTGAACTGGATTTTGTGAGAAAAAGAAAGATTTTTAAAAATTGGTTTATTGGTAGGTGAGTGGGGATGAGAGGAGTGTCCTAAGCAGAGGGAGCTACATGTAGCAGATAAGTAGTGAAGTATGATGAGAGGTGGTGAGAAGGTTTGAGTGCATTTCAGACATCTTGCTATGTGTTAAACCACACCAGAACTTTAGGACTCCTATCCCAGTCTCCCAGGCAGAAGAACTTCAAATGATTTATGTAGACATTCCACCCTCAAGGAAGTGAAACCTAACTTCCTATTCCTTAAGTGTGGTTCTCACAGTGGAGAAACCTAACAAACAGCACCTCAACCTGGGGATCAAGGTCAGCTTCAACAGTGACATCATGTTTATAGAGTGTGCACCCTTAATAAAAGGTGATGAAATAGCACCTTACCACATGACCTTCCCACAAACCCATCATGCCAGTCTAATCATCAGAAAAGCATCGCTTTCCAATAGAGGGGCTTTCTGTGAAGCTTACCTTTGTTATCATTGTGGCGTTTTTTTGCGGGGAGGGGTGTGGTTATGAGGATGGAACCCAGGGCCTCATGCATACTAGGCAAGTGTTCTACTACTGAGCTACATCCCCAGCCCATTATTGTTTTTAACTGGGTATGGAGGGTTTAGATTTTGAAATATTGGGAGGCCTGCAGGCACTCCACATGAAAATATTTAGCAGGCATTTTGGAGCTTAGGAAACAGGTGTACGTAGGGAGTTCTGAGCACATAGGAATAGATGAGGCCTAGGAAACGAGAAAAGGCCCAAGTGTAGGAACTATTCCAATCTGTGTGTTAGACTTTAATATTCATAAGAATTATCTTAGGTGTTTCCTTACCTTTCTTTCATTTACTCCTCCCCTCTTCTCCTCTTCTGTTCTCTTCTCTTCTGTTCTCTTTCTTTCTTCTCTTGTACTGGGGATTGAATCCAGGGCCTGCTCTACCACTGAGCAACATAGCCAGCTCTTTATATTTTATGTTGAGACAGGGTCTTGCTGAATTGCATAAGCTGCTTTGAACATGCAGTCCTCCTGACTCAACCTCTTGAGTAGCTGGGATTATAGGTATGCGCCACCACACCTGGATCTTTCCTTTTCTTTCTTTTAAAACAGCTTTATTAAACTACATTTCACTGTGCTCACCTGTAGTTCCAGCTCTCTGGAGGCTGAGGCAAAAACATCACCACCCAGGCTGGAGGCCAGTCTGTGCAACCTAGCAAGACTCTCTCCCAAAAAGGGGAGGGGCTGGAGCTGTAGCTCAGTGGCAGAACATTTGCCTAGCATGCATGAGGCCCTGGGTTCGATCCTCAGCACTGAATAAAAATAAACAAATTAAGCATGCTGTCCATCTGAAAAAAAATGGGTAAAAGTATATTTCACATCCATAAAATGTACACATTTACCAGGGTTATATAGTTCAATGGTAAAGCACATGCTTAGCATGTGCAAAGCCCTGGCTAAATCCTGAGCATGTGCATGTGGTGCACGCGCGCGCGCGCGCGCACACACACACACACACACACACACACACAAATTTATCCATTTAAAGTATATAGTTCAATGTTGTTTTTTTTAAATATAGTCACAGAGTTGTACAATAATCACTACTCAAAAAATTCCTCTGTATCCATTAGTAGTTGCTCTAGTTCCCTTTCCTCCTGGAAACCACAACTAATCAACTTTCTGTTTCTCTAGAATTGCCAGGGCTTTGTTGTTGTTGTTGTTTGTTTTTCATTTGTTTGTTTTTGTTTTCATACTGGAGATTGAACCCAGGGGCTCTTCACCACTGAGTTACTTCCCTGGTTCTTATTTTTTATTTTGAGATAGTGTCTCACTAAGTTGCTTAGTATCTTGCTAAGTTGCTGAGGTTGACCTCAAAATTACTACCCTGCCTCAGCCTCCTGAGTCACTGGGATTATAGATGTGCACCACCACACCAGGCACTGGAATTGCCAGTTTTGGACATTTCGTGTCTATAGACTCATACAACAGTGTTTTAGAATTCTACGTGAGACTTCTTTCCCTTAGCAGATGTTTTCGGTGTTCATCCATGTTTAGCACATATCAATACTTCATTCCTTTTTGTGTCTGACTAGTATCCCACTGTAGCTGGATATACCACATTTTGTTTATCCATTAATCAGATGATGTATATTTGAGTTGTTTCTGCTTTTTGTCTAACATGAATAATGCTGCTGTGAACATTGGTGTACAGGTTTTTGATTGAATATATGTTTTCATTTCTCTTGGATATATACCTTGGAGTGGAATTGCTGGTCATTTGGTTTATGTATAACTTTTTGAGGAACTGCCCAAACTGTGTTCCAAATGGTCATACCATTTTCTATTCCCACCAGAATGTGTGAGGTTTCCAGTTGGTTCATGTCCTCACCAACACTTGTTATCATCTCAATTTTTTATTTTTTATTTTATTTTGTATTTTATTCTAGTGCATGGGAAATGCTACCTCATTGTGGGTTTTTTTTTCCTGTGGGTTTTTGTTTGTATGTTTTGTTTTTATATTGGGGATTGAACCCAGGGTGGTTTACCACTGATCTATGTCTCCAACCCTTAAAAAAATTTTTTTTATTATTTAATTTTGAGTCATGGTTTTGTTAAGTTGCTGAGGGTCTTGCTAAATTGACAAGGTTGGCCTCAAACTTGCAGTCCTCTTACCTCAGCCTACCATGTCTCTAGAATTAAAGGCATCTGCCCGTGCCTGACTCCGTGTGGTTGTGATTTGCACTTCGTACATTTTTTTAAGATGAAGATGCCTAGGCCCCACCTTGGATCTAATGAAACAGAATCTCAAGAGTTGGGGCCTGGCATCTATAATTTCTTTGTAAGCAACCCATGTGATTCCTGTGCAGATAGTCAGCAGACAAGAGTACATTGGGGGGCAGTCAGTGGAGGAAGAACCAGGAGAGCTGGGATGTGACCTAGTGGTAGAGTGCTTGCCTTATGTGCGAAGCCCTGGGTGAAAACCAGAACCACCATCATGGAGGGTGGGGATGGGGTGGGAGGAGTAAGGCAGATACAGACTTTGGACAGCTCACACAAGGGGTCCTCAGCTCTTAACTCTACATCTATTTTATTTCCTTAAAAAAAGACAGGTTGAAAGCAAATACAGTAAAAAGTATGTTAAATCTAGATGGTGATAATGTGGGTGTGTTTGTTACTTTATTCAGTATACTTTTTATATCTTAAGGCATTTTTTCAACTTGTAAAAATAGAAAATTTTGTTTTGAAGGAAAATCCTTATAACTTTGATGTAATTTAGTTTTGTTCCTGCCTTCTGGAATAATGTAGGATAAAAATTATTACCTATTCTACAAACAGATCAAATACACGAAGACAGTTCTTACTTCTTAACAATCTGGGCAGGTGGTCCTTTTTAGTTTCTGGTAACTCAGACTTCTGTTTTGCTCTTTGGCCTTCGTGTGTTGCTTCTACCTGTGTTCTGTGATGATAGCTCCAGCTCCATTGCATCCGTACACCATGTAGGAAAAAGGAAAGAATTTGTCCTTTTCTCTGAAGGACTTTATGGAAGCTGCACACTGCACTCTGCTTACTTCTTTTTGACCAGAGTCAAATTCATCTTCAAAGGATGTGTTAGCTAAATTCTTTTCTTTCTTCTTTCTTTTTCTCTCTCGGTGCAGAGATCGAACCCAGGGTAGACACACATGCTAGGCAAGTGCTCTAGAACTGAACCACATTCACAGTCCAAATTTGTGGTTCTTTTACTAACCAAGAAATGCTTCTTGGGATGGGAATATATAGCTCAGTCATAGAGCCTGAGCTTAGCATGTGTAAGACTCTGGGTTTAATCTCCAGCACCAAAAAAAAAAAAAAAAAAAAAAAAAATTCTTTACCTTAGAAGCCAATCACATTATCTAGTACACTGCTATTGTACTGGTCTTGCCCATTCTGTAGTTATACAATTGATTTTTTTTTTTTTTTTTTTTTTTTTTTTTTTGGTACCAGGGATTGAACTCAGGGGCACTCCACCACTGAGTCATATCTCCAGCCCTTTTTAAAATTTTATTTGGAGACAGTATCTCACTGAGTTGCCTAGTGCCTCACTAAGTTGCTGAGGCAAATTTGAACTTGAGATCCTCCTATCTCAGCCTCCTAAGCTGCTGGGATTTACAGGTGTGCGCCACAATGCCCTGCCGATTCTATTGAACCTATGTAGGCCTGTAATCCCAGCAGCTCCGGAGGCTGAGACAGGAGGATTGTGAGTTTCAAAGCCAGCCTCAGCAAAAGCGAGGCACTAAGCAACTCAGTGAGACCCTGTCTCTAAATAAAATACAAAATAGGGCTGGGGATGCGCCTCATGGTTAAGCACCCCTGAGTTCAATCCCAGTACAAAATAAAACAAAACAAAACAAATTTGAGATGGACCATATCACATCGATCCAGTGTGAAGGTACAACAGTAAAACCTTTGGAAAACAACAAAAGAGATGTTTTTATAATTGTATGAAGATTATTAACATCTCTTGGTAGGATGCAAAGGCACTAATGATGAACAAGAACAACTGTCCAATTGAATTTCATTTAAAATTTTTGAACTTCTAATCAGCTGATACCATTAAGAACATGAAAAAGCTAGTTGGGCTCGGTGCTGCACACCTGTAATCCCTGTCGTTTTAGAGACTGAGGAAGGAGGATTGCAAGTTTGAGGCCACCCTGGGCAAAAGACCTGATTGTAAAATAAATTTTTAAAAAGGCTGGTAATGTAGCTCAGTGGTGAAGTGCTTGCCTACCATTTATGAGACCATCTCTAGTACCATCATTCAGTCAATCAATCTTTATACCTGAATATTTTCCACTTTGTGAATTACACCTCAACTTAAAAAATCGTAGAAACTTTTGCCTTTCTCCGTAGTCTCCTGGAACCCCTCCTCTCTTTTTTTGTAGTTGTGGGGATCAAACCCAGTGGCACTCTACCAGCTCAACCTCCCTCTTTTATTTTCTTTTTTTGTAATTTTGAGATAGAGTCTCACTAAGTTACCCAGACTGGCTTCAAACTTGTGATCCTGCTTCATCCTCCAGAGAAGCTGGGATTACAAGGTATAAGCCAGCAAGTCCAGCTCCTGTTGAAACTATTTTGAACATGATTCTCTTGTCCAGTACATTACTTGACTTTTCAGCTTTCAGAAGGTATGTATATTTTCTTTTTAAATTCCAGCACCTAGAATGGAGAAGGCCATTGGAAAGATATGCCATTTATAAAAGGGATAGGATTTAGTAGTTTATTTGATAATGAAAAAAAGGAGATATCAAGGTTGACATCAAATCTTCAAGCTAAGACTAGGAAGATGGGGTGTTCCTGTCAAACATAGGACCCATGAACAAAAAGGCAAGTTCGGGAGTGAATGGGGATGAGTTCTATCTCACATATTGGATTTGGGTTGCTGGCATACTATTTACATGACCGGGATCTGTCAGCCAGGTGAAAATATGGTGCTGGAGACAGGATAGGTCAGGCTGGAAATACAGAATTGGGAATTACCCAGATTCAATAGTTGAAATTATGACATTACATTAAATTGCTGTGGCAGAATCTGAAGAGATAGGTCTAGGAATAGGACCTGGGGAAATTATGCATAGGAGCTAGGAAGAAGAGAAACAAAACCACCAATTAGTAAATCTTTATCAAACATCTGTGTGAAGCTATAACCCCAGCTACATGGGATGCTAGGAGGGAGGATTGCAAGTTCAGGGCCCACCTAGGCAATTTAGCAAAACCCTATCTCAAAAAAAAAAAAAAAAGACTAGGGATGTAACTTAGAGGTAGAGTGTCCCTGGGTTCAGTACTAGTATATATCTCTCCAAAAAAGAAAAAAATGTTTGGGGGAAAATGTTTACTAACTTGAATTTCTATATTCAGTTAAGTATGTGGGTTTGAAAAGTACTGTCCGTTCATTATATGTGCAGGTTAAATAAGGACATGTCATTCATTAAAGTCTCAAATTCTGTGTCCTTATATCTTTAATCAGCAGATCACTAGAATATGTGTTCCATTTTGACCAGGGAGTAAGCCATTAAAAGAAAAGGTTTGAGAGACAGAGAATCCCACAAAGGAGAGAGAGGAGGGAATTTCAGAGAGGAAGGGGAAGACAGCAGTGATTTAGCGGTGTACATTGCAAACAGTACAGGTTGGAATAGGAGACCAGCCCAAGGAATGTTTCACTCAGGACACTAGAATCTCTCCTGAGATGTTTGACCTGATTAAAAAGAAACTACTATTTATTTATTTATTTTTGCAGTGCTGGGGATTGAACCCAGGGCCTGTGCTCGTCAGGCAAGCACTCTACCAACTGAGCTATATGACAATATATAATGAAAAGGGTTGGCGGGGGGAAGAGAAGAATGAAGGAACTTTTTATGGTGTAGAGGAAAAAGGGGTGGGAGGATGTGGGGGACAGAAAGATACTAGAATGAAACAGACAGTATTACCCTCTGTATATGTATGATTACATGAGTGGTGTGAATCTACATTGTGTACAACTATAGAAATGAAAAGTTGTACCCCATTTGTATACAATGAATCAAAGTGCAGTCTGTAAAAATAAAAAAGATTTTAATTAAAAAAAAATAAAAGAAACTACTAGTTCTGCCGGGAACTTCTGCAGATGAATTAGTGAAAAATACATAATAAACACAAAGCAAAAAACAAAAGAAGAAAAAGAAAAAGAATGAGTAGAAGTAGTAGTAATTGCTAGTTCCAAGAAAAATTTAAAATTATACAAGAAAGAAAATTACAGGAAAGGAAATTAAATTATACCATTCTATATGATCCACATGTACATGTTATTTACTTAGTGTTGTTTGAGTGTTGTTATTTACTTAGTGTTGTTTGATTTGAAGAATAGTGAATCACAATTGGGAAGATGAGGGGGGGCACCCCACAGGTTTGGCTTTTTTTTTTTTTTAACTTTTAAAATCATGTGTATAAGGAAACAGAACAAAGAGAAAAATAAAATCATGGATGTGTGTGTATATGTATATATGTTGGTGTGGTGATGGGTGCGCACACGCACGACAGGGCCTGGCACTTGTTAGTAAGTGCTCCCTGAGCCGTGTCAAGCCCAGCTCTTTGTGTATTACCTCCATAGAAATTCAAGTAATATTTTTTACCAGAATATGGAAGTAGTGGAGTGTAGTTTACTTTTTTAAGAATTTGGGTGATAAAGGGAAGGGAAGCAGGCTATTTAAAGTATCACAAAGCCAAAGCTAATTTTTCAGAATAGGAGAGATTGCAAAATATGTTGAGGGAATGGAGTTAATGGAAAGGGAAAAGAGAAAGAAAGAAGAAAGAGAAAGAAGGTTTCCTTATATAAGAGGGTCCCAGAGGAGGCAGGGTAGTGTGGGTCATAAGTTTAGGACACAAGGGATGTCCTTAGCTTTGCAGAGAGCAGTGATGTCGCAGGTTTGTAACATAGTCACCAGAATAACAAAAGAGGGTCCTTGTGTGAGAGAGGCCCTCAGGATGGTCTTGTCATCTGAGGCAGAGTCAGTTGGATGCCTAGTGGATGAGTTTGGCCAGTGTGAGAAGATAGAAAGGTACCAAGTGAGGGGCTTGTTTGGAAGGGTGGGCAGATCATTCAGCTCTTCACCCGCTGCTTAGAACAGAGAATGCACTTAGACATTTTTGAATGAGTGAATGCCCATCCAGACTGTGTTCTCTTCTGCAATACACAGACAAAGGTTACATTGTTTCTGTCCCACTGGTCACCTCTCCGGAAGTAGGTGAACAGCCGGTGACAACTGGAGGAAGGCCTCTGGAGCACTGCAGTGGAAAGAGGGAGGGGCAGAGGAGGAAGTGCTGGAGGGCAGGAGACGCTTTCTAGAAAGGCAACTTTGAAGCCATGTGTGAAAGTCAGACATTCAGAACAATGACATGATGGGGAAGAAGGGCCCCCTAGGCAAAGGTCATGAAGTGGGAGTGCTGGGAGGAAGTAACAGGCTTGCATTTATGAAGTTGTATAGCCTTGTCCAGCTGTGCTCTGTAGTCCAGACAGAAGAGAAGGTGTGGGACTTGTGAGGCAGGGATGTCCTAAGAACAAGCTGATTGGGGAGCAGACTTAGGGAATTGCCTGAGCAACTCACTGGCCCCCTGTCAGGTGAGGATCTGGTGGATTCTTAAAAAACAGAAGAACCCTGGGGCTGAGGGTTAGCATAAGGACTCCTTGCAGGGCCTGATTACAGGTTCCAAGGAGGTAGCAGAAAAGGTAGTTGTGGTCAGAGCTGGATTTCAGGAAGCATGGACCTCCAGTTGGAGCAGTGGTGAGGTCCAGAGCCTGGCCTGGACTGTTCCTAGCTGAAGTGCGAAGGAGATGGGCTGCTTGTCTGGTTTAGGTCCAGAGAGTGTCAGATTCCTTTAGGCTCAGTGAAGTGCCCTTCGCAGGTTGTGCTATCATACTCTTACATGGCATTGTAATCCACTACTTCTTGTTTTCTTTCCATTAATCTGTAAATTTGGGGAGGTCTGAGGCTGCTTTTTTCATAACATTAACACAGCTCATGCTAAGGACTGCGTGTCTAGTAAATATACTCATCAAACTGCTGAAGGACAATGGGAGAAAGGTATCAGCAAGTTCATAAGAAAGAAATAAAAGTCAAACTTATTTTGAATTTTGCAGTTTGCACAATGTATGTATTTTATTATTGTTGCTTCTCTTCTAATTTCTCCTTTTAATAGAAATAAAATAAACTTTTCATTTTTCTGTGCTTTTTGAGAAATAGCTCCTTTACCAATATTCCATCTCCTCTCACATTTCTGAGACATGATGACTGCAGAGAGGATGGTATAGCTGGGAAGCTGTGTTTTTTTGTTTGGGTTTCATTATGGTGTGTTTCTGTGATACTCCTGTCTGTTTTCCAGATCATTTGGTCCTGTGAAAAATGGGCTGTCCTGCTGGTGTGGTGGTGCAGGCCTGTAATCCGGGCCCCAGCAACTTAGTGAGACCCTGTCTCAAAATTAAAAATTTAAAAGGGCTAAGGGTGTAGCTCAGTGGTAAAGTTCTTCTGTATTTAATCCCCAGTACCAAAAAAAAAAAAAAAAGAAGAAAAAGAAAAGAAATGGACTGTCTTATTCTTAGTTAGGAATAGCCCGTCTATTTCCTTAAATACATCTGTTTGATTTTTAACATTACACCTTTTGAGGTATTTTCATAGAACTGCTAAATGTATTTGTAGAGGTTGCGCTTTTCCATCACTTATCTTCCTTTATAGACCAGTAAATGTTTGGAATGGTAAAATGCTTCTTTTTCCTTTGAAAATTTATATAAACCATGCACATATATCTGTATATTGTATCTGTATCTATATCATATGTGTCTATGTACAGTTATAAAGAAAACAACTATCTACTGTATAAGCCAACAGACAGAACGTAACTATACCTCAGAACTCTCCATATACCCCTCCCAGAGTGAGTCTTCTCCTTGATCATATCCCCTTCCCTCCCTAAGTCAGTAATACCTACATTTTGTATTAATTTTTCCCATTTTTATAGTTTTTCAGGGTCACATACGCAGAGAATTTGTGTACACCCACACACACACACACAGGTTGAGTATTCCTTGTCCTAATGCCTAGAACTGGAAATGTTTCCAGCTTGAGGGTTTGAGATTTTGAAATATTTGCATAGACTTCACAGATTGAGCCATCCCTAATCTGAACATCAGAAATCTGAAATGCTCTGGATGATTAGGGATGCTTACACTGTATGTGATTTAAGATGTATATATTTTAACTCTGTATTAATGAAATTATATTGTATTTGTAGAGTTGGCCTTCCCTATCTGTGAGTTCCACATCCATAGGTAGACTTACCCAACCAAAGATAGAAACATTCAGAAAAAAAATTGCAACTGGCTCTATGGTGCATTGGGAACTCCTATCCTAAACCTGCAGTGGCCATTGAGAAAAAAACGTTACATATGTACTGAACACATTTACACATTTTTGGGGGGGTCATTATTCCTTAAATAGTACAGTATAAAGAACTTTACATAGTATTTACATTGTGTAAAGTGTTGTAGGAAATCTAGAGATGATTTAAAGTATATAACATGGGTTATATGAAGATGCTGTTTCTTTTATATAAAGGACTTGAGTGTCAGTGGATTTTGATACCCATGGGGAAGGGAGTTATCCTCAAACCAGTCCCCTGTGAATACCAAGGGAAAACTGCTTCTTGTTTGGCAGTGCTGGGGAATCAACCCAGGGCCTCATGCATACCAGGCAAGTACTCTACCACGGAGCCACATCCCCAACCTGGGATGACTGTATTCTTTTGTGCCTTGTTTCTTTCACCTAGTATTATTTAATTTTTTGTAACTCATCCAGGTTGACGCATGTAGCTGTAGTTCATTCATTTTTGTGTAGCATAGTATTCTGTTCTCTAAGAGCATCATAGCCTGTTTATCTATTTCATTGTTGGTGAATAGTTCTGTATTTTTTCTGTTAAAATAATACTGCTATAAATATTTTTGTATATGTACAGAAACATCTTTAGAGTAGATAGCTAGAAATGAAGTTAGAATTTTGAATAGTAATTACATGTTCATATATAGTAGGTAGTGGCAAAAACTGTTTTCAGAGTAGTTGTACAGGTTGTCTTCCGGTTGGGAGTGGGTGAGAGCTGCTGTTGCTTGGCCAGCGCTTGCTATTGGGAGACTTTTTAATTTTAGCCAACCCAGTGTTTACAAAATGGTATCTCTTTGTGATTTTAATTTGCACTTTCCTGACTGACATAAGATTAAGCATCTTTTCATATGCCTAAGTCCCATTTATGTGTCCTTTTGGTGAAACTCCTGTTTAATTATTTTGCAGACTTTTTGATTAGGTTGTTTTTCTCATTGATTCATGGTCATTCTTTTGTATTCCACATGTAAATTACATGAGTTACAAATCAAGCTACTGCAGTGTCATGGCCCTGTGTAGGCAGGGCCTGGCACTTAGGAGTGAGTTGCATGTTACTTACTGGCTGCCTCTGACCTATGGTTCTTCCTTTGCAGGTGGAACAGGAGGATTTTGTAATGGAAGGGCATGGCAAGACTCCACCTCCTGGTGAAGAAAGCAAACAGTGAGTCACAGTTTATTTAAAAAGGTTTCTGTTACAGATCCTTAGAAACACTTTGGTTCAACAAGCTGAGAGTATATTTGCTGGGAATGTATACATTGGAGATATTGTGGAACTCACCAATTGCTTTGGTGGTTCTTAATGCATTGCTTCTATTTATAGACTGACTAACTGGAGGGACAAGAAAGTTGGCTTTGTAGTTTTTCACACTTGACTAATCAAAATTTATGTATGCTTTAGCAAAGGCTTTAAGGCTCAGGATGTTCCAAATTGAACTAATTCACTTTGGTTGTTTTCCAAAGAAAGTGTAAAATAGTACATCCTTTTCTTAGCAATGTCTTTATGAAGTGAACTAAACTGACTGTGCCTACATTCCAAGTTTGAATTTATTTGAATAGTACTTCCTGAAATTCTATTCCCTTTGGTTATTTACACTTCTGATCATTGTTTAAATAACAAATAGTTTCCCTAAAGGAGCAGAAATTATAAATAATTTAGCTAACATTTTAAATAATTCAGGATCTCTCCTTGGACTTTTTAAAGGGTAGTTGGTTTTAAAATTTGGAATCTGCTGGGTAACTTTTTGGTGACAGTGAGTAGATATTTTTCTTCCCTCTGTCACAGAATTTGAAAAATTGTGTTGGTAGAGAAGACCAGTTTTTCACATACCCTTTTAAAGGAAAAATACTTTAGGCTGGATTAAAGTACTGACAGAACTACTATTTTTTTTTCTTGAGACTGTAGTCTCCTCTAAGTTGAATGGGATGGTGATTCATGGAATTTACTGAAAATCTGTAGAAACTCCTCTCCTTCATTTTTTCTTCCTAGAAAAATAGTTTAATTTTAGTCTGTCTTAAGAAAATTATGTCTCCAAAACCCTGAGGAATGAATTATGCAGAAGAGATTATGCTGCCACGAGGCCAGAGTCATTAAAGGAGAATGGCTTGTCTTGTATTTGTTGTGAATGGAAACCAGGATATTTTCACAGCCAGTTTAATTTGCTAACCTAGCAGTTTTTAAAATAGCCCACAGTATAAATTCTAACTTTGCTGTATTCTGTCAAATGCACTTATATTCTGCATGAACTGATGGAATCAATTCATCTTCAGCAAATTAGAATGCCAGACATGGGATCCCAATGGAATTACAGGAGAATTACTTTTAAGTGCTTTTCTCCCTGCCCTGAATCCATGCCCCAAACCCACACTCTAGTCAAAGGTCTTGTGATATAAAAATCAGCTCCATTTGTCAGGGGCTTTCTATGCTTGAGTCCTTGGTTAGATGTCTTTTTAAGATGTCATTTCCACTCATTGCAGCATGTTTCTCCATTTTACTCAGAGATCAGGGTAGGTAACTTGACCATAGTAATTCAGCTTAAAATGGAATTTAGGATTTTGAACCCAGATCTTTCTGGCTTTAGAGTTTTTTTTTCCCTTATTGGCCTTTTTTTTTTTTTTTTCCAGTACTGGGGATTGAACCCAGGACCTTGTGCATACAAGGCAAGTGTTCTGCCAATGAGCTACATCCCCAGCCCTGAAGTGTTTTATAGTATCACACTCTCAGATCATTTGTCATCTGTGCACTGTGTTCCTGAAATGTACTGCAGTTAGCAAAGTTACAGTGGTCAAGATCAAAGTCTCATGAATAAGAGGGAGTTGGGGGAAATAATGACAAGGGCATTAAGCTTATTTTTAAGACATAGATGAAAGTTCTACTCTCTAGAGGTTATCCCTCTCCCAAACAAACAAGCCTTTATCTTGGGTAACCTCTACTCTGAATCAGCTTCTTTAGGTGTTCAGGAAATATCCCAGGGGCAGATTCTGTAAAAGTTGTATTGTATATGCCCCACGCTTCTTTCAGAGAGTTTCAAATAGCCTAGCAGACTTTGAACTATATTTTATATAGTATATTAATAAAGATACTATATTTTATATAGTATCCTCACTGTTAACAAGGCTCCTACAACCTGACCCTTTCACACTTGAATTGTCTTGGTTGGACCCAATCTGTATTAAAGTAATAAAGCAGAAATTAATATTCTCACTGGGCACTTCTTGGTAGACCTGCCCACCACTCAGTAAGTGACAGAAGCAAAGGCGCTATATTTATTTGTTTGAGGAAACAAACCAAGTTTTTAAAGTTTTTTATTTACTTAATTTTTTTACGGTGCTGGGTAGCAAACCCAGAGCCTTATACATGCTAGGCAAGAGTTCTAAACTCTGATCTACATCCCCAGCCCTAAAAATTCATGTATTTTAATCTTAGAACTGTAGTTGGCCACTGATTATTTCTGTACTTTATAAATGCAATTGAATCCTGGGTAGGGGGATTTAGGAACTGAGTAGAACACAGCAGATCCTAAAAGTGACACATTGCTGAATGACCTAGGAAATTCCCATTCTTTTTTTTTTTAATTACTAAAGTAATACATGTCTGGGTACTGTGGCACATGCCTGTAATTCCAGCAACTTGGGAAGCTGAGTCAGGAGGATGGCAAGTTTGAAGCCAATTTCTGCAACTTAGCAAGATTCTGTCTCAAAATAGAAAGGGCCAGGGATATAGCTCAGTGGTGTGTACCCCTGGGTTCAATCCCTTGTACTGTGCCAAAAACAAAACAAAACTAACAAAAAAAAAAAAAAAAAAGAAGGAAAAAGTAATACATGCTTATCAAAGGACATTCACGCAGTAAATGTGGATATAGAAAGCGAGACTCTTGGGGCTGGGATTATAGCTTAGTGGTAGAGCGTGCTTGCCTGGCATGTGTGAGGCGCTGGGTAGGAATCTTAACATCACATATAAACAAATAAAGGTCCATTGACAACTAAAAAAATATTTAAAAAAAAGAAAGCAAGACTCTTCTCTTGCACTCTTTCCCCTCCTACTACTCCTATATTTTTTATTTAAAAATATTTTAAAACAACAACTATATTTTTTTCCCCAACTTAATGTGTGTATTCTTCTGGCAGTTGAACCCAGCAGTGTTCTACCACTGAACCATACCACCAGCCCTTCCAGTCCTTTTATTTTGAGATGGTGGTCTAAGTTGCTGAGACTGTCCTCAAACTTGTGATCCTCCTACCTCATGAGTAGCTGGGATTACAGGAGTGCACCACCACACCTGGCTTCCCAACATAATTCTTTTGAGACTTGCTTTTGTAATTTGACGACTTTTGAAGGCTTTCCTTCTTTTAAGCTTCTGCAAAACCTTCTGTTGGAATGGTGGTATGGTTTCGATATTAGGTGTCCCCCAAAGCTCATGTGTGAGACAATGCAAGAACATTCAGAGGTGAAATTATTGGGTTGTGAGATCCTTAGCCCAATCAGTGAATTGATACCCTATTAGGGATTGACTGAGTGGTCACTGGAGTCAGGTAGGGTGTAGCTGGAGTAGGTGGGTTTTGGGGGCATGCCTTTAGGGTATATTTTTTATCTGATGGGTGGAGTCTCTCTGTTTTCTGATCATCCTGTGAGCCGCTTCCCTTCACCACACTCTTCCACCATGATAATCTCCCTTACCTCAAGCCCTGAGGAATGGATCTGGCTGTACATGAACTGAGACTTCTGAAACTGTGAGCCCCCAAATAAACTTTTCATCCTTAAAATTTTTCTGATCCAGTCTTTTGGTTACAGCAATGACATTAACATTTTGTCTAATACATTTTTTGGTGACCCTCATTTCTTCAATTAGTACAGAAAATATTTTATTGAACATTATTATTCTTAGATCTTTATACACAGATATATTTCTGTAGAATATATTTTGTCTATGGGTACTTAAAGTTTATAAAATTTGTGGGCATGTATGTTTCACATGAAGCTAGCCTTCTAAAAAAGCTGTGTCAGTGTTTACCTCCAACAGTACGAGTGACTGTTTTTTCATACTTTTGATGATAAATAAATATTTTTTCTTTAAATTTTTGCCACTGTAGCTGGGCATGGTAGTATAGGCCTGTAATCCCAGTGACTCAGGAGGCTGAGGCAGGAGGATTACAAGTTCAGAGCCAGCCTTCACAATTTAGCAAGGGCCTAAGCAACTAGGCAAGACCCTGTCTCTAAATAAAATATAAAAAGGGGCTGGGGATGTTGCTCAGTGGTAGCACCCTTGGGTTCAATCCCCATTACCTGCCCCCAGAATTTGCCACTGTAGTATTTTATTGTTTTAATTTTACATTGTCTGCTTATTATGAAACAAACTATCTTGTTAGTCTATTGTCCATTTATTTTTATTTCCTGTATCATCTCTTTACTTTTCCATTTTCCTATTGGATTGTTTGTTTGTAAAGCTTTTAGGAGCCCTTCATAGATTTTACATGCTAACCTTCGTTGAGGTGTTTTAAATATTTTCTTTCAGTTATCCCATCTAACATTGGGATAACTTTCACACTAATAAATCTTTTAAATTTTTATGTAGTAAAATCAGCCTTTATGGTTTCTATGTTTTGTGTTTACCCAGAGCAGTCTTCTGTACCTTAACATATTATAATATCCTTCATTTCTCTACTTTGCTTTTTACATTTAGTCCCTTACTTGAACTGGCACTTTTCTTGGTGTATGATGTGATGCAGAGAGCTAACCTAGTTTTTTTTCCAAAGTAATTTCTAGAATGGCTCTCATTCATTGACATCAGTCTGTATGAATAGCTATTTCACTTTGTGGAATCTGGAAGACAGAGAGGTACCATAACTCGCTGAGGATCAGACAGCAAATTCTTGTGAGGATTAGGATTGAAATTACTTTATTAAAAAAAAAAACCTTTATTTTGTCTATTTAATTTTTTTATGTGGTGCTGGAAATCAAACCCAGTGCCTCACACATGCTGGGTAAGTGCTCTACCACTGAACCACAACCCCAGCCCCTGAAATTACTTTTTTAGGTGATCTATGCCACTTTCTTTGTTTCCCCATTTAACATTTTGACTATAGATTCTGGAGGCCTTAAAAAATTATTTTATTTCTGTAGTGTTTATTTCAATAGAATTAAGATCTCTTAATAGGGATGTTAAGGTTGCTGTGCATGCACAAAGCTCTTTTAAAAAATAATAGACTTTTACCCAGTTATCCCACTCCTCAGTTTGTACCCAAAGGACTTAAAATCAGCATACTACAGTAACACAGCCACATCAATGTTTATAGCAGCTCAATTCACAATAGCTAGATTGTGGAACCAACCTAGATACCCTTCAACAGATGAATGGATAAAGAAACTGTGGTATATATACACAATGGAATATTATTCAGCCATAAAGAAGAATAATATTATGGCATTTGCAAATAAATGGATGGAATTGGAGAATATCATGCTAAGTGAAATAAGCCAATCCCAAAAAACCAAAGGCCGAATGTTTTCCCTGATAAGTGGAGAATGATACATAATGGGGGAAAGGGAGTGGGGAGTGAGAGAAGAATGGGGGAACTTTAGATTTTGTAGAAGGAAATGAGAGGAAGGGGCTATGAAAAATGGTGGAATGAAACAGACATTATTACCCTATGTACATGTATGATTACACGAATGATATGAATTTACATCGTGCACAACCATAGAAACGAAATGATGTACCCCATTTGTGTAGAATAGAGAATCAAAATGCAGCCTATAAAAAATTAAAAGATAAATTAAAAAAATAATAAAAAGTATAATATGTTGCTTAAAAAATACTTTTTATATTGAAAAATATCTGTGCTACACCATTAATATTTTGATTGATCGTGCTGAATTTCAGTGTGTGTGCATGAATGAGATTTTAGAATGTATCACTTTAAACACTTTATTGTTTCAATAATATTGCTTTTTAATGGGGTTTATTTACTATATCTAATGTAATCATTTTCTGAGGATGTTCACTTTAAGGGAACTACTATAGCAAATTAGACAAACCAAGTTGATTACCATATAATTACTGCATTAAAATTACACAGCTTTGGGGCTGGGGAGATAGCTCAGTCGGTAGAGTGCTTGCCTTGCAAGCACAAGGCCCTGGGTGTGATCCCCAGCACCGCGAAAAAAAAAAAAAAATACAAAGGGGACTCAGTCCCCAAAATAGTAAAATTACACAGCTTTAATTGCACGACACATATTAACTGAGAAGTAAATATAAAAACTATGACAACTTACCAAAAAGCATCATAAACAGATTTTTGCTTCTTGGTTGTTTTACCATGCTTTTGGAAAGCTCATTTGGATAAAGTGTTTCTACACAGGCATGCTTTTGATTTAGCTTTTCTTTTTTATAATGAAAAAGTTTTAATTGGTAATTGTTCTTTCATTGATTATTGCACATGGTCATTATACCCTGATTTTACTTTTTTCCTAGAATTTGTCACATTATGTTGTCTATAGAATATAAATAATTCTTGGGTCTATGGCTCAGTTGCAGAGTGCTTGCCTCACATGCATGAATCACTGGGTTCGAATCTCAGCACCACATATAAATAAATAAATAAAGTTCTGCTGACAACTAAAATTTTTTTTAAATAAATAAATAATTCTACACAGTGACAGCAAAGAAATTGTACATATTAAATTTGTCAATAAGTGGTTCCCAAATTTTTATAAAGGGTTTTTTTAAGAATGCATTTATGCATTTTGATAAATCATACATAAATGGAGTATAATTTCTCATTTTTCTGATTGTACATGTTGCAGGATCATATCAGTCACGCAATCATATAGGTATAAGAGGTAATAGTGTCTGTTTCACTCTACTTATGCTTCCTACCCCATACCCCTTCCCCTCCCTTTACTCCCCTCTACCTAATATAAAGTAACTCTATTCTTCCCTAAAATGGCAATTCAATTTAGTTTTGTTTTGGATTTCTTTGTGATATTCATCATGGCCTCGATGTTTGTGGGAAGATTGTTGTAAGCAATTTTGAAGTTAAGTATCAGTTTTGGTGTAGTAACAAAGGTGAGTTTTGTTCTTTTCACTTCCTTCTTTATCAATATAATTTACGAACAAGTTTAAACTTTAAATTTTAGTGCTGAAGTTGACTCATAATCTCAAAAGGTACTTGTATTTGTTAAAATGATTCAGTTTGCCTCGTAAATTTTTGTTGACTGCATTTTAATTTTTTGGTTCATTTTATGAAAGGCTATTATTAAAAACAAATCTCTGAAAGCAGATTTTTCCCCCCTAGGTACCAGGGCTTGAACCCAGGACATTTAACCACTGAGCCACATTCCCAACCCTTTTGATATATATTATTATGAGACAGGGTCATGCTGAGTTGCTAAGTGCCTCACTAAGTTGCTGAGACTGGCTTTGAACTAGCATTTCTCCTGCCTCAACCTTCTGAGTTGCTGGGATTACAGGCACGAAAGCAGAATATTAAAGAGATATTTGCACACCCATGTCTATTGCAGCATTATTCACAAGAGTCAGGAGGTAGGAACGACCTAGATGTCCCTCCACAGATGAACGGCTAAACAAAATGTGGCACATATATGTATACACAGTGGAAATTATACATTCTTAAAAGGAAAAAAAAAAAATCCTTGTCATGTGCTACAACATGGATGCATCTTGAGGATATCATGCTAAGCAAAATAAGCCAGTCAAAAAAGGACAAATACTGTATAATTCTACTCAAAGCATCAAAAATAAACTGGGCCCCGTGGCGCATGCCTATAATCCCAGTGACTTGCAAGGCAGCAGGAGGATCTTGAGTTTAAAACCAGCCTTAGCAATTTAGCAAGGGCCTAAGCAACTCAGTGAGACCCTGTCTCAAAATTAAAAAAAAAAAAAAAAAAAAAAGGTGATGCTGGGGATGTGGCTCAGTGGTAAAGTGCCTGGGTACAAAAAAAAAAAAAAAAAAAAAAAATTCAAAGTATCTTAAATAGTCAATATTATAATATTATAGACACATCAGTAAACTGGTAGTTGCCAAGGGCTAAGGGGAATTAATGTTTAACGGGCACAGAGTTTCAATTTTGCAAGATGGAAAAGTTCTAGAGATGTTATACCACAGTAGAAATATACTGACTAAACACTAATGAACTGTGCACTTAAAACTGGTTAAGATGGGTTTGAGGGTATAGCTCAGTGGTAGATGGTTTGCCAGGCATGCGCAAGGCCCCAGCATTGCAAGAAAAGAGAAAAACAAAAAAGAGGTTAAGGTGGTATTATGTTTTGTTTTAAGCCACAGTTCATTATTTTATTTTGGTGCTAGGAATAGAACCCAGGACCTTGTGAATGCCAAGCAAACACTGTACCACTGAACTATACCTCCATACTTTTATTTACCATAATTTTAGCGAACTTAGTGGATTCAATTAGCAGCACTGCAAAAGCAACAAAAAACCTTAATGAACTCAATGTTGGGGTTCATACCTATAATCCCAGCAACTAGGGAGGCTGAAGCAAGAGGATAGCAAGTTTAAGGCCAGTCTAAGCAATTTGCTGAGACCCTGTCTCAAATAAAAATAAAAAGGAATGGGGATGTGGTTCAGTAGTAAAGCACCCCTGGGTTCAATCCCCAGTATTAAAAAATAAAATAAAATAAACAATAAACAAATTAAAATGTATTTTAAATGGAAACTGCTGCCTGAATTTTGAAGACTTAATAAAGAAGATTATATAACATTAAGTGCACAGTTTTTTTAAAATTTGTTCTTTTTAGATATATATGACAGTAGAGTGTATTTTGATATATACATACTTGGAGTATAACTTATTCTACTTAGGATCCCATTCTTGTGAATATGTATGATGTGGCATTTCACTGGTCATGTATTCATTTGTGAACATAGGAAAGTTATGTCTGATTCACTGGTTGTATATTCATATATGAACACAGGAAAGTTTAGTCCAGTTATTCTACTGTCTTTCCTATGCCCATCCCCACATCTTCTCTTCATTCCCCTTTGTCTAATCCAATGAACTTCTATTCTTCCCTCCCCCACTTATTGTGTGTTAGCATCTGCATATCAGAGAGAACATTCAGCCTTTTAATTTTGGGGATTGGCATATTTCACTTAGCATCATAGTCTCCAGTTCCACCCATTTACTGGCAAATGCCATAATTCCATTTTTCTTTTTGACTTTATAATATTCCATTGTGTCTGTGTACCACATTTTCTTTATCCATTGATCTGTTGAAGGGCACCTCTGTTGGTTCCTTAGCTTAGCTAATGTGAATTAAACTGCTATAAACATTGATGTGGCCACGTTACTATAGTATGCTGATTTTAAGTCTTTTGAGTATATACCAAGCAGTGGGATAACTGAGTCATATGGTGGTTCTCTTTTAAGTTTTCTGGGGATTCTCCATACTGCTTTCTACTGTGTTGCACCAATTTGCAGTCCCACTAGCAATGTGTGAGTGAACCTTTTTCCCCACATCTTTGCCCACATTTATTGTACTTGTATTCTTGATAATTGCTATTCTGACTGGAGTGATATGGCATCTCAGTTTGGTTTTAATTGGCGTTTCTCTAATTGCTAGAAATGTTGAACATTTTTTTCATATATTTGTTGACTATTCGTATTTCTTCTGTGAAGCACCTGTTCAGTTCCTTTGCCCATTTATTAATTGGGTTGTTTGTTTTTTTGGTGTTAAGTTTTTTAAGTTCTTTATATATTCTGGAGATTAATGCTGTATCTGAGGTACAGGTGGCAAAGATGTCTCCCATTCTGTAGGCTCTCTCTTTACAGTCTTGATTGTTTCCTTTGCTGTGAAGAAGCTTTTTAGTTTGATACCATTCATTTATTGATTCTTCATTTTACTTCTTGTGCTTTAGGAGTCTTGTTGAGGAAGTTGGTTCCTAAGCTGACATGATGGAGAGTTAGGCCTACTTTTTCCTCTACAGGCATAGGTCCCTGGTCTAATGTTTAGGTCCTTGATCCCTTTTGAGTTGAGTTTTGTGCAGTGTGAGAGATAGGAGTTCAATTTCATTCTGCTAAATATGAATTCCCAGCACCACTTGTTGAAGAAGCTCTTTCCTCCAATGTATGTTTATGGAGCATTTGTTCAGTATGAGATAATTGTATTTGTGTGGGTTTGTTTCTGTATCTTTTATTCTCTTCCATTGGTCTTCATGTCTCTTTTGGTGCCAGTACCATTAAGTGCACACTTGTAATTCCAGCAACTCTGGAGACTGAGGCAGGAGGATTGCAAGTTAAAGGCCAATTTTGGCAGTTTAGTGAGACCATGTCTCAAACAAAAAAGGGCTGGGGATGCAGGTGAGTAGAGGACCCTTGAGTTTGATCCCCAATACCACAATATCTAGATAGATGTATTGAGATGTATGTGTATAAATTATTAACCTTTGTATTGATTTTATGTCGAAATGATAATCTTTTCTATATATTGTATTAATAAAACATTTAAAGTTTTAAAAATCTCATTTCATAATGTGCTTTACAGACAGCATCCCTTTTATAGGGATGTTGATAGAATCTTAGAATTGAAAGAAATTGTATCAATTCCTATATTTCTGTATCTACTCTCTTAGGGTATCATCTTTTTAAATTTTGCCCTCCAATGGAGCATCTTTTGAAAGGCTCTAGGGGAGTCCTATAAGGAAATCAAAGTGTTGAAGATAGTTTAATATTGAAGACTCAGGTGAAGATTATAGTTAGCATTGTTATTCGTACTCCAGTGTAGTGTGATAGAACTTTGTGCTCTAAATCTGTTGTGGAGTTTTTGTTGTTGTTGTTGTTGTTGTTTTAAATTTGTGGTACTGGGCATTGCACCCACGGGCACTCTACCCCTGAGTTATGTCCCCAGCTCTTTCATTTTTTATTTTGAGACAAGGTCTCAGTAAGTTGCTGAGACTGGTTTTGAACTTGTGATCCTCCTTCTTCCTGCCTCAGCCTCCCTAGTAGCAGGAATTGCAGGTGTGGGCCACCACTCCCAACCTTCCAGCTATTGTTTTTAAATACCTTAACTCCCAATGTCTTGATTAAAGTCTCTTTTTCCTAATTACATTCTTCCCAATCCAAATGCCTAGTTAAAAAATGCCCTTTTTATTTTTTCTAAATTATTAATTAAATAGACCTTTCAAAAGTTACAATGGTTTGTCCTTACCTTGTCTTTATTTCTGTTCTTAAGCTAACTCCTTACCTTATATGTGCCCCTGTCTTTATTGGATCCATCTCATACTGTAATGCCATTTATAAAAATTCATTCTCCCCAAATCTCTATAGTGAAGATTCCTGGGCTGGGGATATAACTTAGGGGCAGAGCCCTTGGCTGGCAAGGTCCTGGGTTCCATTCCCATCACTTCAAAAAACAAAAAAAGAAGTTTCTTTTTATTAGGATATTCCTTGTTTCATTTTTGACTATCAATTTAACACTAAGCTGTTTGGGAATCATTAATTTAGTTGGTTGTTTAAAAACTGTGGACAGCTCTATAACATTTCCTAAATACAGAAAATATGGAAATATTTTTAAATCATGAATTTTATAGATAATTATCTTCAAAACACAGATCTTGATAGTTGAGCATAGAAGGATTTTTAAAAAAACATTTTATTTTGTGTTTTCAACTTTTTTTTTCTCTCTCCCCTTTGAATCATTAAAACATGTGCTCATTAAGCCTGGAGGTTGTGATGCACACCTGTAATCCCAGTGACTCAGGAGGCTGAGGCAGGAGGATGATGAGTTTGAGGTCAGCAACTTAACAAGACCCTGTCTCAAAATAAAAAAGGGCTGGGGATGTGACTTAGTGGTAAAGTGCCCCTGGGTTCAATCCCCAGTACAAAAAAAAAAAGAAAGAAAGAAAAGAAAAATATATATATAAAAAATAAATATATATAATAAATATATATAAAATATATATATATATATATATAGTGCCTGTTGAAATAAATGTATTAAGAAGTACTAAATTGAACTCCCAGTAAACTCAGTCATCACACAGTAGTAAACTGAACATCAGAAGAAGAGTTAGCCTTTCTATATAATTTCATATTAGGTGGGGAAAAGAAATAAATTTTATTTTTGATTTAATTTGTATTTTGAAAATGCGACAAGTTCAGTAGATGTTATTTTATGCTCATGGAACTTTTGCTTTTGGAAACAAGTAAAACCATCAATGTTTTGTCCTATATCTTTGTAATAAATTTTCTAATTTGCATTTTAGTTGCTTAAAAATGAATTCTTAAACATCTCTTTTTCTCTAAGTGTCTTGGAATCATAATAAATAAGTTCTGGATCCTCTTTCATGAAGTTCTTGGATGCCTGGACCATGGATTAGTTACAATAAGAGTAACTTCAGTACATATGTTTCCCACCAGCTGAACACTCTTGAGTTTCTCTTACTTTTAGACTGACGTGGTGACTTGAAACAGCAATGGATAGGGTTGATCGTGTAGCTTCCAGAAAATTGCAGTTAATTTAATAAAAGCCTTATTTTGCATATATTTTACTTAGAGACAATACACCTTTACTTGAAACATAAAATGTGGTTTATTCATTCTCCTTTTCTTCTTGAAAGTGGTGTTTTAAAGCTTCTTTCCTGTAGATATTATTGTCATGTAGTTGTAAAATATTTTGAATCTTCAGCAATATGTAAATATAGGTCAAGAAAAGCATGTTCAGCATCAAGAATCTCCAGGGGTGCCCTGAAAGGAAGTTAGTGTTTATTTTCCCCAGATTTCATGATCACTAGAGCATGTAGACACTAGTTCTGTCCTGGGGGTTCTCTCCACACCGGGAATCTGTGGGGTGAAATAGAGGGGAGTTGGGGAGGCCCAAGGTGATGACCAGCAACCAGAAGGTCAGGTTCAGTGAGCTTTATACTAAATCGTCAACTGTATAAGGACAGATTTTTGTTGTCTTGGTCCCTGCTTAGAAGAGTGCCTGGCACACAAAAAGCAGCATTAAGCACATATTGAATGGATGAAAATGTCCTTACATCTCCATCCCTATTCTGCATATCTCTTTGAAAACCTAAGGTGGGATTATTAGAAATCCTGAATTCCAACATTTTATTTGTTAGCAGTAAAAGAAAAAGTGAATTGATAACATGTTTGATGTTGTATTCAGTACTTCTAGAACTGTCTGAACATTTTCTTAGCTCTATTTGTTTTTCTTGGTACTGGAGATTGAACCCAGAGGTGCTTTACCACTGAGCTACATCCCCATCCCTTCTCCATAAGCTGCTGAGGGTGTCTCAGAGTTGCTGAGGGTGGCCTCTGAAATAGTGATCCTGCCTCAGACATTCAAATTGGTGGGATTATAGGCAAGCACCACCCTGCCTGGCTCATTTTCTTATCTTATAAGGACCTTTATAAAATGCCTTTAGTCTTCCTACCTCTATTTCAGACACTTCCTGCTCTTGTGGGTGGTGCTCCTTAAGATCTCTTCCATGAACCATGTACATCTGGTTTCCTTTCCAGTATGTTGCTGATCTGGCAAATAGACCCTCCTTTCTAGCCAGGAGCAAATCCGTATTTTGTGAGAATGCTCTTTAAGAAAAAGAAGAGTGATTTCAAATAGAAAATTAGATTCAAAAGTGAATATTTATTTTTAAACGTTATTAACATTCATACTTATGGAATATAATGTGATGTTTTACACATGTATACATTGCATAATGATTAAGTCAGGGTAATTAACATACTTATTACCTTAAACATTTATTATTTCTTCATTTTGAGATCATTCAAAACCCTCTCTTCTGGCTACTTGAAAGGTACAGTGCAAACCGATGGTGGTGCACACCTGCAGTCCTAGCGACTTGAGAGACTGAGGCAGAAGGATCACAAGTTCAAAGCCAGCTTCAGCAGCTTATTGAGACTCTTAAGCAGCTTAGTGATATGCTATCTCAAAATAAAAAACAAAAAGGGCTGGGAATGTGGCTTAATGGTGAGGCACCCCTGGGTTCAATCCCTGATACCAAAAAAAAAAAAAGTACAATGCAAGGGATCTTTATAATAAATAAACACATTTCCAGCCTAAGTTTCTCTTAGAGGATCTGCAGAATGTTTGCAGCCACATCAGGGGAACCATGGCAGAAAGGAAGTGGGGATACTGTGGTCTTAAGAGTCTGGGTTAAGGTGGTGTTAAAAATACGTGCTTTGTAGTTCATAAAAGTAAACTGGGGCGGGGCACTAACGGTATGTAGCTAGTGATTGAGTACTTGCCTAGCATGCATGAGGCCCTGGGTTCAGTCTTCAGCACCACCCACTCCCCCCATCAAAAAAATAGCCCGGTATAGTGGTCCACACTTGTGTAATCCCAGTGACTCAAGAGACTGAGGTCAAAGGATTGCAAGTTTAAGGCTAGCCTTGACAATTTAGTGAGACTGTCTCAAAATGAAATGTACAAAGATCTAGGGTTACAGCTCAGTGGTAGAGCACCATGGGTGCAATCCCCAGTACTGCAAAAAAATTAAAATTTAAATAAAAAAAGGGAAAAGTAAGGGGCCATTTAAAACAAAGTTTAAGGATTCACTCTTCCTAATTTTGTAGCATATTTCAAAGCTACAATAATCAAATATGTGGTACTGGCATAAAGACCATGGCATAAAAACCAAGAAGTAGGCCATGGAATAGACCAGAAAGTTCAGAAATAAACCCATGCATGTAAGGTCAAATGATTATAGACAAGATTGTCAAAACTGTTCAGTAGGGAGAGGACAGTCTCTTCAACATAAGGTGCTGGGGAAACATACAAAATAAGGAAGTTGGGCCCTTACCGTACATCACATAAAATTAATAGGTTAAGGACTTAAATGTGGGCTGGAGAGATAGCTCAGTCGGTAGAGTGCTTGCCTTGTAAGCACAAGGGCCTGGGTTCGATCCTCAGCACCAAAAAAAAAAAAAAAAAAAAAAGGACTTAAATGTAAGCTCTAAAACTATAAAAATCATAGAAAAAAGACAAAACAAAACATGAGAAAAAGCTTGCTGAAGTCTGGGGATGTAGCTCAGTGATAGAGGGTTTATCTAGCATGCAGGAGGCCCCTGGGTTCATTACATCACCGGTATGGGGGGAAAAAAAACTAGTTGACATAGGACTTGGCAGTGATTTCTTAGATATAACAAAAGCACAGGCAAAAAAAAGCAAAAATAGCCAAAGGAGATTATATCAGACTTCCAAGACCTTGTGCATCAAAGGATACAACAGAATTAAAAGACAGTGTACCAGCTGGGACTAACAGTACACACCTGTAATCTCAGTGACCAAGGAAGCTGAGAGAGGAGGAGCCTAAGTTCCCGGCCAGACTGGGCAATTTAGTGAGGTAAGTTTCTCCAACCTACCATTGGAGAAACTACAGATCATACATCTGAGCTGGGTGTGATGTCCACACCTGTAATCCCAATGACTCAGGAGGCTGAGGCAGGAGGATCACAAGTTCAAAGCCAGCGTGAGCAGTTTAGTGAGGCCCTAAGTAATTTAGTGAGACCTGGTCTCAAAATAAAAAAGGACTGGGAATGTAGCTCAGTGGTTAAGTGCCCCTGAGTCCAATCCCTAGTACACCCCCCAAAAAAATCTGGTAAGAAGTAAATATTTAGGATATATAAAATAAAGAACTTCTACAACTCAACAGCAACAGCAACAACAAAAAATAACTGCTGAGCACAGGGGCACATGCCTATAAGCACAGAGACTTGGGAGGCCAAGGCAGGAGGATCTAAGTTCTAGTCAGCCTCAGCAACTTAGTGAGACCCTGTCAAAATAAATTTAAAAAGGGCCAGGAATAGCTCAGTGGTAAAGCATTCCTGGGTTCAGTCCCTACTGCTGTATAGTGGGCTGGGGAGACAAACCTGATTAAAAAATGGGCAAAGAACTTGAATAGACATTTCTCCAAAAATGGTTCACAAATGACCAGCAAGCATATGAAATGATACTTAATACCACTAATTATCAGAAAATTGCATATCAAAATTACAGTGAGATATCACCTCATACTCATTATGATGGTTGCTATTTAAAAAACAGAAACAAAGTCCATTAAATAACAAGAGCTGATGGGGATGTGGAGAAATTGGAAGCCTTGTGTACATTGGTACAGCTGTAAAAATGATGCAACTGCTGTGGAAAATATTATGGAGTCTCCTTAGAAAATTGAAAACAGAACTGCCATTTATGATCCAACAGTTCCACGTCTGAGTATACCTCCAAAAGAATCGAAAAGCAGGGTCTGGAAGCGATATTTGCATACCCCTGCTCATAGCATCATTGTTCACTCATGCCACAGAGGTAGAAGCAACCTCGTATTCATCAGCAGATGAGTGGGTGTACAAAATGTGCTGTCTGTATACAATGGAATATTATTCAACCTTTAAAAGGAGGGAAATCCAGTTACATGTTATAACATGGATGAACCCTAAGGAAGTGATGCTAATGGAAATAATCCAGTCACACAAAAAAGATGAGTATTATATGATTCTATTTATATAAAATATTTAGAGCCAGATGTGATGGTGTGCACTATAATGCCAATGACTCAGGAGGCTGTGGCAGGAGGATCACAAGTTAGCCAGCTTCCCAATTTAGATAGATCCTGTTCAAAATAAAAACAAAGTCTGAAGATAAATTTCAGTGGTACAGCACTCCTGGATTCAATCCTCAGTACCAGGGGAAAAAAAAATCCTGAGAGTATTCAGAATCATAGACAGAAAACAAAACAGTGCCTTGAGCAGGGAGGGACTTGATGTTTAATAGGTAGAGAGTTTCAGATTTGCTGGATGAAAAATTCTAGAGCTCTGTTTCACCACAGTGTGAATATACTAATACTACTGAACTAAGCTGTACACTTACCACAGTGGTTAAAGTGGTAAAGTTTGTATGATGCAGGTTTTTATTTTGCACCACAATGAAAACTTTAAAACATACGTTGTAGCAGTACAAATAGGAGGATCATTGTTCACACTCCTCTTAGGGTTCTGGAAGGGGCAGGGAACATGAGGGTCCTGCAGCTTAGGCTTCCATGAGATTCACAGCAAAGCAACTGTGTTTGACAGTTGTAGTCCTGCCCTTTCTTTGAAGCCCAGCAGAACTGAGCTGTACCGTCTCTATTTTCTCAGTCCTGCCTCTCTTGAGGCAGAATCATATAGTTAACAATGTATCTTACACTGTCTTGTCTACTGTCTCCTGTCTTCTTTCTTCCTTTTTGTGAACCCAGGGGCCTCACCCATGCTAGGCAAGCACTTCACCTCTGAGCTGTATCCCCAGCCTCTTCATGTACGTGTCTTATCTGCCAAAGTAGAGTAAATGTTGTCTTCTACACTCTGTAACTTCCTTGGTCCGTAGCATTCATCCATTTGTTACTTTGATTATTTGTTTATTCATTCAGTAAATATTCCCTCCTCTATGCTAGATCCTTCAGAAAAGCCACATACCTTGTCCTGTTAAGGGAGGTAGTGAGTTTGAGCCCTGCCTGGGCAACAGAGTGAAGACCCCTACCTCAAATAAAAAAAATTCTCTAAAAGGCCTGCTGCATTCTAATTTATAATTATAAAGAGAGCTTAAATGCTAATGTTCTAATTTCCAACTATAATCCAAAGATTATTGGGTTTTACTTGCATTGAGAGTCCCAGGTAACTTTAGCTACTATTACTTAGGTTTATAAGTTTGTCAGGGGTCTATGAAAATGTTTGGGGCCTGAAAAAATTCAAGTTCAAAATACAGAAAGAAAATTGTAACTAAAAATCAACAAAATTGCTTAAATATCCTTGAAACATAACTACCTAGCAATTTCATTCACTGTTATGTTTAGCATTTGTAAAATTTTCATTACCTTGAAAACAATTATCACTTTACAAAAATTCCTAAATATGTTAACCATTAAGAAGTCTTTGATAGTTATGAATTAAGTCAGTTGCTTGGAGCCGAAGAATTTCAGCCGCAAAATTATAAAGTCTTTGAAAATGTGATAGCAAAAATAAATAAAATGAACCAGGCGCAGTGGTACACACCTATAATCCCAGTGACTTGGGAGGCCAAGTCAGGAGGATGTCGAATTCAAAGCCAGCCTCAGCAAAAGCAGGGCTCTAAACAATTCAGTGAGACTCTGTCACTGAACAAAATACAAAATAGGCTGGGGATGTGGCTCAGTGGTCTTGTACTCCTGAGGTCAAACCCCGGTACCCACCAAGAGAGAAAGAAAAGAAAGGAAGGAAGGGAGGGAAGAAGAAAGGGGGGGAGCGGAGAAAAGAAAAGAAAGAAATAGATATATTTAATATGGGATGTGGGTATCTTTTAATGTTTACTATGACATGAGACAAAGTCTTTAAAATCTCCAAAAGCAGGCCTGCCAAGAACCCTTGCAGGTCTTACAACCATTCTGGAAGAAACATTTCAGATTTGTTTTCAGAAGTTCTTCCTGGCTTCTGTATGGACAGTACACTTCAGAGGATCAAGAGAAGCAGAGTGACAAGTTTACCACTGAATTACACCCCAGTCCTTTTTATTTTTTATTTTGAGACAGGGTCTTGCTAAGTTGCTAAGGCTGGCCTGGAACTTGGAATCCTTCTGCCACAACTTCCTGAGTCTCTGGGATCACAGGTGTGCGTCACTGTCTGAGTTCCTCCTACCTCTTAAGGATCGTCTTATGCTGCACTCTGAGGCCCACATGGCCTAGCCTCCTGTTCATTCCTCCTGTTCCTTGATCACCAAGCTTTTCAACCCAACTGAAAGGTCACTCCTGAGTGAAACTTCCCTTATCACCTTCTCCAAAGTGGATCTCCCTCAGTAATTCTATGTCCTCCCAAGAGTTTATTTCCTTCTCCCATGAGGATGTTGGCTCCATGTGACCCAGAATCTTTTAGTTAACTGCTCTATCTCCAGCACTTAGCACAAAATCTGACCCACCCACTTATTACACACTTGTTGGACCAATGAGAAGTTATGTTAATAGATAAATTAAGCATCCTTCTGTTGTTGGTATGAACTCTATCTACATGGTCCCATGAATTATTCATTTAAATTTGCTGGGACTGGGGTTGTGGCTCAGTGGTAGAGTGCTTGCCTAGCATGTGCAAGGCACTGGGTTCTATTCTCAGCACCACATATAAATAAAATAAAAATGAAGTTCCATTGACAACTAAATAAATAAATAAAATCAATGAACTCCGTTTGCTAATATTTTGTTTAGGGTTTTTGCACCTGTCTTCCCAAGTGAAGTTTGGTCTTCAGTTTTATTTTGTGTATCGTCTTAGTCCAGATGGGTCTCAGCAATATGTTAACCTTCTGGAAGAAATCAAGAACCTTTTCCCTTGTATCCTCATTAATTTTAGAATGGATAACATTGAAATCATCTGTTCTATGAAAGTTTGGTAGAATTCACTCAGAAAACCATTTGGGCTTGATGTAGTTTCAGTGACTAGTTCTTTGAATAGTTCATTAATTTCTACTGTGGGTGGTTGTTTCTCTAATTTTCTTGAGTTTATTTTGATAGTTTCTATTTTCTTTGATGATCATCTATTTGCTTAGTCTTCAAGTTTATTGATAAATGTTTCATGTAATTCTCACACAGTGTAAAAACTCTTCTCTACATTTAGTTATAACCTTTCTCAGTTCTAATGTTCATTATCATTTTTCTCTCTTTTCCTTATTGATCAGATTCCTAAAAGTTTATCTGCTTTTGTTTGTTAAAAACAAAAAGTAGCACATGCCTATAATCCCAGTGACTCGGGAGTCTGAGGCAAGGAGGATTGTTAGTTCAAAGCCAGCCTCAGTAACTTTAGTGAGGTTCTAAGCAACGTAGTGAGATCTTGTCTCAAAATAAAATATAAAAAAGTGCTGGGGATTTTGGAGGCCGGGGTATAGCTCAGTGGTAGAGTACTTGTGTAGCATGTGCAGGGCCCTGGGTTGGACCCCCAGTACCAACAAACACCACCACCAGCAGAGATGTTGGTTTTGTTGATCCAGGCTAGTCTTTTATTGTTGTTGTTATTAATTTATATTTGTACTTTTATTATTATTAATATCTTTTTTGGGTTGTTCTGGAGATCCAACCCAGGGCCTTCAGCTTGCTAGGCAAGCCCCCTATGTCACTAAGCTACATCCTGGCCCTCTTTTTAGAGTTTTTTTTTTTTTCTTTTTAGAAGTACTAGGGATTACCCAGGGGTGCTTTGTTACCAAGCTTCACCCCCAGCTCTTTTATTTTTTATTTTGAGATAGGGACTTACTAAGTATTTGAGGCTGTGCTAGAACTTGTGATCCTCCTGCCTCAGTCTCCCAAGTTGCTGGGGTTGTAAGTGTGCGTCACTATGTCTGACTCTTTTTCTAGATTTTTTTTTTTTTTTTTTTTTTTGCATGCTGGGGATCAAACCCCGGGCCTTGTGCTTGCAAGGCAGGCACTCTACTGACTGAGCTATCTCCGCAGCCCCTTTTTCTAGATTTTTGAGTTAAATATTCAGTTCATTATTTTAAAATTTTTTCCTAATAAAAATATTTTGAGGGCTGGGGAGATAGCTCAGTTGGTACAGTGCATGCCTCACAAGCACAAGGCCCTGGGTTCAAATCCCCAGCCCCGTCAAAAAAAAAAAAATTTTTTTTTTTGAGTAATGTCCAAAGGTGCCATTTTTGAAAGATAACATTCAGAATGTATAAATTCTTGTTTTTTTGTGGGGGAAGTTAGGGATTGAACTCAGGGGCACTTGACCACTGAGCCACATTCCCCAGCCCTATTTTGTATTTTATATAGAGACAAGGTCTCACTGAATTGCTTAGCACCTCGCTGACTTTGAACTCAAGATCCTTCTCCAAAGCCACTAGGATTACAGGTGTGTGCCACCTCACCCACTTGTTTTTTGTTTTCGAATGTAAATTGTTTTAATACTTTGTATCTGTGCCTTATAATTAATAATAAGTTTTAAACATTCTTTAATTGATAATATAAAATACAGTGGAGTCCAATATGTCTGGAAACACAAGGGGAATAAAATATTTAGTATTGTACTTGTTTCTTTTAGATGAGCAACTGGATAAATCCTTTAAATTTAGAGGTATTGTACATGCACAAAGATGTCTGGAGGTTAAAGAAAAAAAAATTCTCTCAAAATGTGTTTTTTCTGTTTCCTGACTTTGTGCAGCTTGCCATTTACAAATGTTTGAATGTGTTGTCTTGTTTGTGTCACTTAGCACATACAAGACAACACTAACATTTGTACCATATTATTCTACCTTGGGAAAGGAGACTTGGAATACTCAGTTTTATGAAGAGATCGTGTCCATCACAAATTAAAACAAGGTGACTGTACAGTCAGTCTCCATGCATTTTAACATATTGAGCCTGCGCTATGTTAAGTAGGCTTTCCGTAACTCATCTGGAAGGTATTGGAAGGATAAAAATAGAGTAAATGTTCAGAATTTCCATCCTAGGAGTTTCCTGCTTTTGCCTACATCGCGATTGTCAGTCTAGGGCCTGTCTATTCTGTTCAGTACTGTTCAGAGACAGTGGAAGCATTTTACACCACACATAACCAAGCTGCCAGATCGTCTAGGCACTGGCCTCTGCCTGCCCTGAAACAGCGCCTTTCCTGTTCTTCTCAGAGTGGAAAAAGTGAAGGAGGGAAACTGTGTAAAGTCCCAGAAGCCAGGAAGACAAATGTGTGGGATTTAGACAGCAATGACAGGTTCCTTTTCAAGGAAAACTGGGTTTCCGGAGTCCTTTAGTTCTCTGCCTACTGGCTTGTCAGCCTAGTTCATTTGGTAAAAGCACTATCAGGAAACCTACCTTCCTTTGTTTCTAAAGACAGGTGGGATCTGGTAAGTCACAGGCCACTCTTGATGACTTTCTACTATTTTAGTTATTTTGTTTCCTTAAGCCTCAAAACAGAACTGATGGGAGTTTCTGGATATTATGTGACTTTCATTTCCCTGAATTATACAGATTTCTTCCTGATCAGCCCAACCACCCCTGTTTTGCAGTACTGGGGATTGAACCCAGGGGCACTTTACATAAACACTGAGCCACAATCCTAGTCCTTTCTCTTTTTTATTTTAAGACAGGGTCTCACTAAGTTGCTGAGGTTTGCCTCAAAATTGTGATCTTCCTGCCTCAGCCTCCCAGTTGCTGAGATTACAGGCCTGCACCACTGCACCTGGCTAGCCCAGGCCTTTTAATAGAGATTCATGAAATTCATTCATTTATTTATTCACTTGCCATTTGAGGTTTGGTGTGGGCCCTCACAGCAGTGAAAAAAGATGCAGTATATGCCCTCAGTTTACAGTCTACAGGGAAAGACCAAGATTAAGCAGATTTTTTTTTCACAAATACTAAATTGCAGTTATGGCCATTTGTTTGAAGAAGTAGTAAAGGATGTCATGGGAGTATTTAACAGGAAGGCCTGGTCTAGACTAGGAGGCTTAAGAAACTTTCCCTGGGTAGTAACTGATCTTTGAGATGGCCAGGATAAGTGAACAGAAGTGCTAAAACAAAGCAAGTGCAGGGTTTCAGAGCAGAAAAAAACCAGAGGCTAATGATGTCCAGTGTGCACAGTCTGTACCTGCTAAACCCGAGGCCCAGAGAAATGACAGGTTCGCCTTTACTAATGAAGTTCCTCTTCCTGTCAGCTGCAGGGCTAGAGAGGCAAGCTCAGGGTGGGTTTCTTAGGCGGGTAGAAATCAAGATGCCTATAGGGAGAAGAAGGGACTTTGGGGTGGTGGAAGCCAGGTAAGTGTTAATTTAGTGCCTAGTTTCTGTCAGCTGCAGAGCTACTTCCTCAGGTGGGGGAAGGGATTAACGATGACTCAGACCTACCCTAGCCCAGAGGAACTCAGTTTGTGATGCTCTAGCATGGTTTTTATTTGGGTTTGAGGGAGGAGCCACCAAACTTGTATTCACACAATACAATAAATGTCAAGTTCCGAACTGGGAAACCAGTCCCTGTTCTGCAGTGGTCTGGTTATGCGATTTGGGACACCACTTAACCTCTCTGAAGTGCCAGTTTGTGCTTAGGCACATTCCCTTTCAGTCTCTCTGTGCCATTCAGGAGCTAGCTAGACATCGGTTGTGCCCTGTATTTCACCTTAAGTTGCTTGTTTGGATAAAGTTTTGTTTAAGCCCCCTTATAAAGAGGAGTTTGCCAGCCTATGCTTGCCCAAACATCTAGAGAATAACTAGCAAAGCAGCCAAGATAAGAGTCAGGATCCGCAAGAATCGTTAGCAACTGAGCATATTTCTATAAACCAATAAAGGTTTTCTATTTTGTTCATCTGTTACCCTTATGCTGTTGCCACTTTCACATGCAGTGTCTGTAGGCGGGAGTATGAGATAACAGCATTGCACAGACAAATGCGAGTGGAAAAGGGCTGCTTCCCCTTTAAGGCAGCTTCAGCCCCAGCTCCCTCCCCTTTCCTGATTGACAAACCTACCCGAAGTCACATGATCCGCCTCTATTTGAAGGTCACAAAAAGCTGCTTCCTTTAGAGACAGAGGGGGAGAGAGAGAGCAAGAGGGAGAGTGAGTGAGAGAGAGTTAGTTCAAGCCAAAATGGCCGACAGAGTCTCTGCTGGTTTCTGAATATTTAAAATACAAAAAAACAGATAGACAAAAAGAATTCATTTTTTGGACCTTTTTTCATTTCCATTTCTACCTTGTATGCCTCAATTTGCTGGATTTAAGCACTGCTGCACTTTATGAGGTTGGTAAATATTTTCAATTTTTTTAAACCAATTGATTTATATGGATCTTGTCTAACCGTTTTCACTAGTGCTGTTGCAAATGGACATTTGTCTAGCATGGAGACTGACTTCAGACATTTCATGAATCTCTGTAAATCAGACCCGTGATGTACTTTTGGTTCGGCATTTTGGAAATGGAAAAGACTTGGTAAAATATTTAAAATTTGAAGTGATTTAATTGCCCTTTGAGCTTATATGTAGATTTTCATCATCGTTTCTTTCTTGCAAATAAGTAAAGCTGCAAGTAGTTGGAAATTTGATATTTAGAAAGAGATTTAAAAAAAAAAAACACAGACTGTCCCCCTCCCCCCTTAAATCTGCTGCAAAATTTGCATAAATATAAATGGGTTTGCATTCTTTCGGCTGCTAAGGCCGACAAAGGATCTGGGAGGACAAGCCCTAGAATGGAAAGCCTTTTTTTTTTTTTTTGAACTGGGCCATCCTTCCTAGAGAGATATAAAACCTAAAGTAAGACCTGATGCATTTTAAACGTCAGGTTGGGGGCGAGTGAACACCAGGAGGTTTGGGGTTTGTAGATTCTCCAGCTTGAAAACCTCCCAGGCAATATGTGGCTCACCCTCTCCTGTCTGCGCGCGCTCGTTTGCACTGGGTCTCTGTGTGTGTGCTCAAGTGTGCAGCCAGATGCGCTTTTATTTTGATCGTGGTTTCAACCAAATGGTAGAACTATCTTGTAAACATGATATCTTAAAGATATAAACAGCTGTTCACTCTGATTGAGAATTATTTCTTTCCCACTTCTACCTCTAGATTGGCCTCCATTCGCCAGGAAATAAAATTTTCGTTTAATTTGATACAGAGGAATAACTGGGCTTTTCAGCACAAATTCAGGGTGTACATGTGTGTGTTTGCCAGTTTCGGCTGTGTATCCATTGTGAAGTGATCATTTAGGGCCACATAAATAAGCAGCTGTGTGAGTGCTAGTAACCCCTGAAACTGTGCAGTGCCTGAAGTTAAATTCCATTACTCCTAATGCAGGATTCTGGAAGCCAGTGAGCAGGGAGGAAAGAAAGCTGAAAACTTGCTTTCTCAGAGCCACCTCCCCCTATCATTGTGAGGGTGTGATGTAATGGTTCCCGGTCTGGTGGGCTGAAAGGGCTGTAGTTTGTGATGTGGCGGGTAAACTGCCCCCACCCGGGTAGATCACCCCACCCCCTCGGCACATCCCTGGCTCTAAGAAGCCTTGTTTTCTCTTTTCTCTTTTTTTCCTTAATTTGTATCCTCCTGATTTATGCCTTGGCATATTGGCATGAGAAAGAGACTGTTCTTCTAAATCTTACAAAGTATAGTTTAGAAAAGGCATTTAAAATATGCAAATAGGTTGAATTGTCATATCCCCATCATTAAATATGTAGACTTGGATTAAAGCTAATTAGGCATAAATGGAATAATTTTGATCAGAAGGGAGCAGTGTTTTTTGTTGTTTCCTTTTTAATTAATCTAATTACGAGATGCTTGCTGGGTCTGAAAGTGTTAAAAAAATAAAATGGGAAAAATGCTGGACCATTTTGAAAATTTGACAGTCTGGAAGAGGGTGTGTAGTGCTTTCAAAAGCTTTATTCACTGTTAAAATGGATTGGTCTCTTGTGCTGAAAATGGCCTGTTTCTTTGGGCCAATTGTGTGTAGATGAAGGGACTTTCACGCTAATTTAACAGAAAGACTTTCCATTTGAATAATAAAGATAATTAAAGTCCTCTGTCTCTAAAGAGCAAGTATTTTATTATTTTTTAAAAAGTAATGTTGTTGTTATATTAGTAATGGTTTTAAGTAGAGAAGTGATGGTTTAGATTCAGTGTAAATTTTTTGCTGATATAAATTCAGCTTTTGTGTTCAGAGGGATTGGAAACATGACATTAAAGAGGTAGCTCAATTTGTCTCTTTAATTTATTTTTCAGTTTGAATTTAAAGAAATAGTAATTACCTTAGTGATGGGGAGTGTTGCCTTGAGTGCAACACTGAGGAAAATTAGAGCTCTGATTTTTGTTATTTTTTCTGAAAATGAAAGCAATTATTTGGGACTTGTTGGATGATTCATTTAAGGCCATTTCCTAAGTTGCCTTCACTGAAGAAAAGAGGAAAACCTAGACTTTCCATGTTTTGCCTTTAGCTTGTTTTTGTGGACTGTGTAAACATATGAATGGCAGGTTAATCAGTTTGCAGAGCCGAGGAACCAGAGAGAGTGCCTGCTTTCCGGGGCAAAAAAGAGAAAGATACGAGAGCTAGCAGACTGCCATCTGATTCATTGGCTTTTTTTTTTTTTTTTTTTTTTTTTAATTTAAATAAATATTCTTTTCCCCCTGAGATAGTTGAAAATAAGGCCTGGGCTCATGAGTGGTAGGCGTGATGGTTCTGGTGAGTTTTAGAAGCCCAGCTGCCATTTTGGATCTAAGTTCCTGCAGAGCCAGTCCTTATGGCTCACCAAAACGGTGAACCTTTAGAGCAAACACAAATAGATGCTATGTCCTGTGTGTAAATGGATGTTATTTAATTTGTGCCTTTTGTTGAAAGTTTTCTGTGGGTAGTGTGAATTAAAGCTTTAAAAACGTGTTTGATGTTGTGAAGAGCAAAACCCAGAGGTATTAAAACTTGCATGTTGTGGTTTTACTTTTTATTTTTTTGATACTGGATTGAACTCAGGGGCACCCTGCTTTACCACTGAACTACATCCCCAGTCCATTTTTAAAAATTTTAAGACAGGGTCTTCTTAAGTTGCTGACACTGGCCTGGAACTTGCCATCCTCCTGCCTCAGACTCCCTAGTCACTGGAATTACAGGCGTGCACCACTGCACCAAGCTATGGTTTTACTTTTTAAAAATCAAAGGAAGTTTCTTTCTTTCTTTCTTCTTATTATTATCACTCTTACTTTTTAATAACCAAAGGAAGTTTCTTCTTCTTTCTTTTATTTTGGTGTGTTTGTGGTGCTAGGGATTGAACCCAGGGCCTGGGCATGCTAGGCAAGCTCTCTACCACTGAGCCACATCCCCAGCCCCCAGAGGAAGTGAATAGGATCCTTACTAGACTCCCTTCCCCCAATCTGAATTTCCTTATGCTGATTCTACTTGTGATTTTATAGTGCGGTTGTTATTCATAACACTGCTGTGCTTCAGAAGAAATGTCCCAGGTTTATCACTGAAATGTTTCAAAAACTGATATTATTTATTAGAACTGGTGTTTTTAGCCTGGTTAGGTGGTATCCTGTAATACCAGCAGCTCAGGAAGCTGAGGCAGGCAGACCACCAGTTGGAGTGCAGTCTCTGCAATTCAGCAAGACCTTGTCTCAACTGTAGCTTCATGGTAGAACACCCCTGGGCTTAGTCCCCAGCCCCACCAAATAAAAAAACAAAGGAGGGAATAAAAGTGGTATCTTAATTCTAAAGTGTTTTTCAGGCCTTCTATCTGGTTCCCAGAAAGTATTGGCATCTTTGATCGATGGTGGTTGAGCTTTGAACGGCCATTTGTTATTTGCTGTTGCTACTAGGACAGTCCTTTAAAAATAAACCTATCATATTTGGAGTAGAGACCTCGGTGGTTCTTCACCCATATCAGAGACCCTGTAGGAATGATAGATAATGCTGAGACCCTTTGGTCCTGAAGGTCAGGCCAAGCAAATAGCAGTGATACAGGGTGATCCTCACCCTACACAGCTGTCCCATGACTGAAAAGTTAGGGGTAATTTAATTTTTATAACTTTGGTCATATAATCATTGATGTCTGCAACTTACACTGACCTGAGGTGTGACACAAGTGAGTGTACTTTGTCCTGCTCCTTAAGAAATATCAGTCCAACAAGGTTGTTACAAATGGGTTATCTCAACTTGGTGATATATATGTACAATATTTAGAACAAGTACCTGGGATCAGAAGTATCCTGAGTATCTTCATTGGGAGAGCTGTTATTTAAAGAAGTCAGATAATTACTCTTACTAATTTTGAGTCATTATTTAGGTACTGAATTTTCTTTATGTGGAACTTGTGTATTGCAAGATGGGGTTTCTGACCATTGACTAGAGAGGGGGCAGCGTTTGCTAATTGCTTCCTAGAACAGTATTGTTTGTGGATTTATACTAATCCCGCTTCCTTCACCTGCCTCTTGTGATTAAGACTGGTGGCAGAGTGGGGTGGAGTAAATTGAAGCCACTTAGCTTGAAAAGGGATTTAACCCATGAGGGTGATGTCTTAATATGGTCTCTCTTTCTTCCTTTATATATTCATTCAGCAATCCTTTATTATATACCCTAATGTAGGTGCTGAGGGATCGAAGAATTAATTTGGTCAGTCTATCACTCTGGATGCCACTTAGTGCATGTGGAAATACTTGCTAACTGGCAACTATGTAACTTACTGGTTTGAATTTTGACTTGGTTAACTCTGTAGTTCTCTTTACTCATAATCAGAGAATAAATGGTTATTTTTGCTTCTGGTTGTTCTAGAGACATCCAGGAGTGCTTAGCCACTGAGCCACATCCCCAACCCTTTCAATTTTTAAATTTTGAGACACAGTCTCACTAAGTTTCTTAGGGCCTCGCTAAGTTGCCGAGGCTGATTTTGAACTTGTGAGTCTCCTGCCTCTGCCTCCCAAGTCTCTGGGATTATGGGCATGCATCCCATGACTGACTATCCTTTTTTTCTTTTTCTTTTTCTTTGTTTGGTGGTGGTGGTGCCACCAGGAATTGAACCCAGGGCCTTGTGCATGCCATGAGAGCATTCTACCAACTGAGCTACATCTCCAGCCCTACCCTTATTTTCTTTAGCTTTTTCCTCAAAATTAATTTTTGAATTTATCCTTGAGAATGCTGTGGCTCAGAGTTGCCTGCCTTGTTAATGCTGTCACATCCCTCAGTTTCCCTTTTCTATACCCCTTGATTGTATCCCATCTGAAATTATACTGCTTGTATATAAGCTTACCTAAGGGTAGACACCTTCCCATCTTGCTCACTGTTCTCTTCCCCAGAACTTAGACCAGGGTTTGGCAGGAGTAGATGCTCAATAAAAATGTATTTGAGTTAGATTTGAGTTCAAGGTCACTAGGACTAGGTGTGTGATCATAGGCCTCTGTTGCCTCATCTGTAAAATGAGGATAGCACAGAGTGAAGCACAGAGGAAATGCTGTACGTGAGGGCTGGGCACCTAGTCTTACTTGTTGCTTGGCAAGTGTTTCCTTCCCCTTTTCAGAGTCTGCCTTTGTTGAGAAACCAGAAAGGCTTTGATGGACCACAGAATGCCTCCATTCTTGCATCTACTAGGATCATGAAGCATGTGCAGGGATTGTGCAGAGTGCTAGCCTGGACCAGGATGGGACCAGCGCCAGCGAGCCTTTTCTTTTTACTGAAGTCCCTACATTCCTATAGTCTGATGTCATCTCTTCATGCTCTCCAGTTTCCTCCAGGCTCTTCTCTGTGGCAGATCCACATTTGCTTGGCTGTTTTTCATACATTCTGTGTTTGCATCGGAAGTCTCTCAGGAGTTTCACATGAATTGTTCTTAGAGTTTACAGGGCAAAGGAGAACATAGAATTTAGTGTTTCCCTTCATTTTGATTATTTTAAGCTTACACATCTACTTTCTACTAACTGAACCAACTTATTCCTAGTTTTGATTCAAAAGAGAAAAATCAAAATTTAGGTCAATACTGTAGAATTAATATACATGACACAGAAATGGCTTTCATTGACCTTGAAATTCGTTTTTTTTTTTTTTTTTTAACCTACAAAGTTAAAATCTATTTAGTCATTCATTCAGCAAGTAATTATTTAGTACATATTACATGCCAGGTATTGAGATAAGTACTAGCATAGAAGTAGTATGAAAATTTTCTCCAGGCATCATTGCTGAATTAGAATCTAAATGCTGGGAGGCTGGTTGGTGCTCAGGTGTTAGGTGATTACAAAGGAAGGACACCCATCCTAAGTCGCAGTGGCAGCTTATGCAAAGGTCCTGCGGCATTTTTGGGGAACTGCATAAGCATACATGGATGTTGTCAAAGTATGGCTTGAGAGAAGAAATGACCTGGAAAGTGAGGTGAAGCTGAAAAACTAAGTCTTGGCTCATTGAGGAAAAGTTTCTAAGCTGTGTTGGAAATCTTTGTCTTGAGAATAGTTGGCAGGGTTTGAGCAGGAATGTCACTTGTTTAGATTGGATCTTTGGGAATGTCTGGGCATTGAGTAGAGGACCAGATGATACTATAGTACTCTCATTTATATAAATATCTGTACACCTATGTCTATATATATAGTGGTGACTTGAACTGACAGAATTGGGTACAAATGGATGATTTCCAAGGGCATTGAGGAAGACTTCACAGGACCCAGTCACTACAGTGAGAAAGTGGGCTTGAGGAAATGACAGTGACACCTCTGGCCTGGGCTCCTGTTGGAAGAGAGTGGTTTCATCCACTGGATTAGAACCCATGTAGTTAAGGACATCTGTGGGATTGAGATCAGGAGTTCATATTTGGAATTATTGGATCTCAGGATATTCAAATGAAGATCTGGAATAATTAGAGGTTTGGTTTGGGATAAAGATTTGAAAATCATCAGTAATTCCAGTTTTATCAACGTTTTCCTTTTTTAAGTTGACTTCCTTAGTAAGCTGTCCAAAGATGGCAAGATGCTATTTAGTGCTGTTAAGGGAACACTATTTTGTAGAGAAGGGTAGGGTGTATCTTCCTGTTACTATCTCAGTGGTCATTAGAAATACCACAGGTGTTTGAGGGAGGAGAGGCACTGGTTTTAACTGTGTTGATCAGGTCATGGAATGCTTTATGAAGACCTGGTATTGAGCTGAGTCCTAATGATTGGACAGAATTGTAATGAGCAGACTCCAAGGCAGGCCACTGGAACTTGAGGAAGGGGGAAGAGGGCTAGGTGTGGAATGTCCAGGAGGATGGGTTGGAGACTGGCTGGGATTTGGAGGAGTTGGAATGGTTGCTGAGTTGTTTGTCTTCGTGGTAGATTGTGGGGACCTGTTGAAGGTTTGGTGGCAATGTGAACAGAGTGGTATTTTGGGACAATTGATATGTCCGTGGGACAGAGGAGAGGATAGGCCAGGGAGTGAGGGCTACTGATAGAGAATTTAGAGTCTGGCAGGACAGTTAGGAAGCTGCAGTGAAAGGACAGTTAGGGAAGGGCCTGCTGGAAGACTGATTGGACTAGAAAAGGGGCCAGGATTTCAAGGTGAATGCTGGGAGTCTTCAACAGAAATGGAGAGGGTGAATTCCAGCCCAGAGGCGCTGAGTTGTGGGGGACTTCCTGATGGAACCATTCAGCACGCAGATGGCAGTGTGGAACTGCAGCTTGAGAAAGAGGTCAGAAACGGAGATAAAGAATTGGAAGGCTTCCACAAAGAAGTGATGGTTGAAGTTGAAGAGTGAATGAGGTCACCATGAAGTGTAAAGAATGGAAAAGAGAACTGAGATGGGAAGAGAAAGAGAACCTGGGAAAAGGTTAAAAGAGGGGCGGGCACATGGGAGGGCAGTCAGGTATTTTGGATGAGGGAAGGACTTTCCAGTCTCAGGTGTGATCAGCACTTTCTGATGCTGCACAGGGAGAAGAGTATTTGTTTCCGGCACCGTTCCCAAACCTGGTTTGGGGATGTGCTCCAGTAGGGAGAGTTTGGAATTTGTTAGATTACCTGCACTGTCCAGTAGAAATAGAAAGCAGACCAACTGTTATCTTAAAATATCTAGGAGTCAAATTAAGAAAGGAAGAAACAGATGAAATTAATTTTAATTGTATGTATATATATTATTTAACCAAGTATATACAGAATATCAGTTCAACATGTAATTGGTTTAAAACCATTTGATATTTGATGTTATTTTTCTTCATAGTAAAACTTCAAAATCTGTTGTGTATTTTAGAGTTTCAGCACATTTCAGTTTCAACATAGATTTTTCATAATAACCACTTGATTTATATTTAGATTTCATAAAATTTACTACTTTGTGGAAGGAACTGGGAATTGAACCCAGTTGCACTGACCTACATCCGCTGTCCTTTGAAACAAGGTCTTGCTAAGTTGCTGAGAATGGCCTCAAACTTGGAATCCTCCTGCCTTAGCCTCCCAAGTCTCTGGGATTACAGGTGTGCCACCAGCAAAATTCCCTGCTGTTTCGTGGAAAGGTAAATTCCCATGCCTGAGTTTTATTAAACACTCAAAAATATTCCATTAATGCAAATAACTATTGGATTTTATATTTAAATTAATTAAAATATAATTAAAATTCAGTTTGAGTGGCACTAGCCACATGTGGCTACCATAGTGGACTACTCAGGGTTATGTGAAGAGTCTACCACAGCCAACATGGGTTCTGAAAATACCCAAAATGGTTTCATACCATCAGGAAACTTTTAACAAGAATAGTGTTACTTTGAACACTTGTTAGCTTATACTAGTGGGAATTTTAGATTTGGAAGGGTGATGTCCCTAATTTTGCATGTAAGGAGACAAACTTTTTACAAAAGTACATGGATTTCAGAACTTAAAATACTGTTTTAGCTAAGGTCAGTAGAATGGTATATTGGTAGAAGGTACTAAACACACCAGTTTGTCATTTTTCTGAAATGCTTGATGTGGAGGTCTGCATTTAAAAACAGACCCAGTGGGAGGGGTGGGAGTTTCTTTTAACCTCAGTGAGATAGTGGGTACATGTGGGGGAGTACAAAATGGGGATCATGTATTTTTTTGAACCTTGAAGTCCGCAATCCCAGCCCTTGGTGTGTGGTGATGATGAGGGAAAGGAGCCACGGAGTTGATTAGGTAATGCTCCTACCTCACCTCTGCTTGGGAGTGTGTAAGCGTTTTTGTATTATTTGCCCACCTGGCTCAGTAGAGCTCATATTTACCAAATACTGGTGGTTCTTGTTTATAAAATTCAGGTTCAAATACTTTAATTATCTCATTGATTTCATAGACTGCTTTGTAGCCATTAAGTAGACCTAAGTAGTAACCAGTAAAGACAGAAATGATCTAGAGTTCTGCTTGGAACCAACCTTGTTCACTCTAGAGAATAAGCATTGGTTTTTGGTTACTGCAGTTTTCATTTCAGCTGACAAAGAGAAGCTTATTTCTCTGTGAAATGACCTGTAAGAGTTTGGGAAGTCAGCTATTTTGTGATTTTTTTTTTTTTTTAATTTTATTTAATATATTTTCCTTTCTTCATTTTCCTTTATTTATTTTGGGGGGGAGTTACTGGGGATTGAACTCAGGGGCTCTTAACTACTAAGCCACATCCCCAACCCTTTTTAAAATTTTATTTAGAGACAGAATCTCACTGAGTTTTTTAGGGCCTTGCTAAATTGTCGAGGCTGGCTTTGAACTCACAATCCTCCTGCCTCAGCCCCCTGAACCACTGGGATTACAGGCATGTACCACGGCACCTCTTTTTTTTTTTTTTTTTTCCCTTTAGACAGGGTGATGTTGTTGCCCAGGTTGACCTCAAGCGATCTTCATGCCTTAGCCTCCCAAGTGCTGGGACTACAGACTGTACCACCACCATGCAGATTGTTTATTTTTTAAATCAGTATGGAAAGTAATCCCTTAGACTTTTGTTTTCCTTTAGGAGTGCATTTTGATTGTTCCTTTATGCCTTTGTAAAAAATCAGACTGTGGTTGTGGCTTAGTAAATGCCCTTCGATGCCTTAATAAGGCTGTCCTCCCCAGGAGTTCAGAGTAGCAGGGCTGTGGTTGATGGTTGCCTTTCGGTGCCATTGTTTCTTTTACTCCCTTGCTTACAGAAATCATAGCTGTACTTTTTAATACCAAGAAGTTCCTATTTATAAGCTGACGTTGGATAATTTGGTAGCTTACAACAATAGCTTTCAAACCTTTTGATTGGATCCACTGTAGAAAACACAGTTTGCATTAACACCCTGTACACAGATGTACACACTGAAGCAAAAGTATTTACTCTGGTACTTTGTGTAATGTGTTCAGATACACATTTAAATCCATTTTGTAAAATACAAAACATAACCCCCCAAAACTGATCCCAACCCACCAAATTGTTTTAATGATCCACTAAGTGTTCTGTTGCGGTGGTTTGAAAAAGTGTTAGAGGGAACTAATAAAACTCAGAGATGACCGTATTCCAGGACATGATTCCCATTTTTTGCTATTCTGCAGAATCAAATTTATTAGTTATTCAATTATCACACCAACTAAATTCATAAGCAACTTTAAAAAATAATGTCAGTTTGTTATGTAAGCACACAGGAAACGGATACTTTTGATGATCAGAATGCTGTCTTCCCTGTCCAGGGCAGGGACATTCTGATCAAAAGAAATTGGCTCTCTGTATAGAAAAACAGATATTTACACTTACCTCTGTGTGTGCATGTGTGTGTGTGTGCGTGTGCGCGCTCCCAAGAGGGTTTATGCTAAGAAATGAAAATAAATACATTTTGCTCTCTGGAACCATGGGTTCTGCATCTGTGGTTTCAACCAATCACGGATCAAAGTATTCTGCAGGGGGAAAAATTGTGTCTGTATCAAACATGTAATCTAGAGATACTTACAGAATATGGGAGGATGTACATAGGTTATGTGCAAATACTATATTGTTTTATAGTGAGCTGCTCTTGAGCATCTATCAATTTTGGTATCTGAGGAAGATCCTGTAACCAGTCTTCCATGGATACTGAGATTTTAAAGACAGTTAAGTAGAAAGTACCTTTTTAACTGTACCAGATTATATATTCTTTTGGAAAACACTGCCATGGTCTTTTCTTTTTGGAAGAGGGCAACCTCCCCTCCTTACTTTCCCATGTTGCATAAAGATATATCTCTCAGCTCTTAATATATTCTGTCTTCAAACACATTCAGTATTTTTGATTAGTTCAGGGTTTGCTGCTGTTTGTTGGGGTACTAACAGATTTATCTTCAAAAGAAAAAAATGTTCTTTTCCCAATCAAACTGAATTAAACTGGCCTTTGCTTGCCATAGGACTTCTATTTATTATCATTATTATTAATTTTTTGTTACTGGGAATTGAACCCAGGGGTACTTTTCTCTCTTTTTATTTTTTGTTTCAGGGTCTCGCTAAGTTGCCCAGGCTGGCCTTGAACTTGTCATCTTCCTGCCTCCACTGTCCTCCTGCGTATGCTGTCACACCTGGCTGCCAGAGGACTTATTAAGAGTGTGTGAGATGATGATTTGCATTGGAGCCAGTTGTATGGCACTTGCCAATAATCACAGCTGCTGGGAGGCTGATATAGGAGGATCATAAGTTCAAGGCCAGCCCAGGACCCTGTCTCAAAGGGGGAAGGGTTGTTGAAGATGTAGCTTAGTGGTGGAATGTTTTCAGTAACGGTGGGGAGGGGATGTGCATTATGAAATCTTAAGAGATGTGTATTTAAAATCTTTTCTTAAAGTACCAAGGTTTTTGCTTTGGTTTTTAGTCTTAGGGTATATGATTAGCTTTCCATTTCAGTTATTCCTTTCTAAAACTACATCCAAGTCAAGCAAGCTGGATTTGGATGTTTCCCAAGTTTCCTTACTTTCATGTGATGATTCCCAGACTCAGGTGTCAGGGAACTGGAATACTGAAACAGCAGGTACTGGAATACAATATGAGTTACCAGTTTTAAATTTGCCAAGTAAAGGCTTTTAAAACCTATCATTTCTTACTGTCGTTTCAAAAAAAAATTTTTTTTAAACAAAATTGGGAAGGGGTTAATCTCAGAATAAATTGAATATTGCTTTATGAAAATCTTTGCTTTTTTTTACTTCTTCCCATCGATCAGTGCGGGTACTAAAGTTAAGCATTTGAGAACCACTTCCTAATTACAGACTCTCTCAAGTATGTATTATAATTAACCATGTCTTTGCTGGTTTTATTAGCCTCACTCATAGAAATAAACCTTATTTCAAGTTCTGGGACTACCTTCCATCATTCTTATTTACTAACTACAATAATGGTAGTTTCATTGAGTCACACTTCAGAAAAAAATTTACTTCAAACTGGACTCTGTGACACTTACTTGTAATCCAGCTAGTCAGGAAGCTGAGGCAGAAGGATCTCAAATTTAAGGCCAGCCTCAGCAACTGAGCAAGACTCTGTCTCAAAATAAAAAAATAAAAAGGACTAGGGATGTGACTCAGTGGTGCGGTGCCCCTTGGTTTCAATTCCCAGTCCAAAAAAAAAAAAGAGAGAAAGAAATTCTTTGTTTCTTCTAATATGCTATGAGCAGACAACCATTCTACATCAGTGTTAAGGGAAAAAAAAAAAAAAAAAAGATGTGGGGGAGCAACTCCATTAGGTACTGAGCAGTTGTAGAATCTAGACTAATGAAGTTGAGGTATATGGTCATGATGATTATGTAAAAGTGGCAAGTAGGTCACAAAGTGACTGCTGCTACTTACAAGTATTTTAGCCATATATTTAGGAGTTATGAATAATGGCCATGACAGATTTTCCATTGTATACATTTTAATTTTTATGTTTATCTTCCCCTTGCATTTTGAATAACAGAGACCTTAAATCTGGCAACCCCACATCAAATGCCCCCTTGCTTCTCCCAGAAGAACATACTTTTCTTAGATGCCCGTCTCCCACACATGATCAAGGGGACCATAGCCAGCAGCTCACTGGCCTGCCCTGCCATGATAACACTATCAGCTGATGAGAATTGCCACCACAGCAAGGCCTTAGACTCTTTGTCAGAGTTCTGGGGCATAGAGAGGAGAGGAGTGTTAGGGTTAGCTGTGTAGGATGCTGGGTAGACTTGAGCTTGAGCTTGGAATAATCTGGATTCTGTATCATTGGAAGAATGTGTTTAATTACATGGGTATTTGTTGATCATACCAAAAACTATGTCGGGCACTATACAGTGCTGGAAATACAAAGGTGAATAAGACCCACATTTTTACCTTTGGAGCTTAACTAGTGATGTGAATGGACAGCCACAGTGAGGTTGCCTGTAACCAGGAGGATGCTGAGGGGACCTTGTAGCATGGAGGGAGGCCCAGGGGATGGCGAAGTCTCCCCCAGTGAGGAAACATTTGAGCCAAGCCTTAGAGAACGTAGAGGAGCTCCTGGTAAAAGGAATGGTAAATAAGCCAGGGCTGGGTGGCTAAGAACTGAAGTGCTGAAGTTGGAACACTTGTGTGCTCAGGGGTCAGCCTGTCGTTGGGAGGTCACAGTGCCGTGTGCCTCAGCTTTCTCTTTGGCAAAATGAGGAGAAAGAGTATTAATATCTACTTCAGAGTTGTTCTGGGGGCTAAATGAGCAGGTGCTGTGAAGTGGTCAACACATTGCTTGGGTTAGTGTTAGTGATACTGTCATACCGCTGTAGGGTTTCAGTCAAAGGGAGTAGCATCCACAGAGACAAGCGTCAGGGGAGAGGCCGGGAATGGTGAGCTCGTGGGTCGTGGGTGTGGGCTTCTGAAGGAGAGTGGAAGGGTACTTTGGAGTGGAGTGTATTTTGATGGATTTTGTGCTCCAAGAAATTTGGATTTTATCTCATAGAAAGCAGTTTTTAAAAGCCAGCTTGCCTAAACTGATGTCCATGCTGAGAAAGTGGTGACAGGAGAGTGGAGGGCAAGAAGACAAGCAGAGGAGTGACTGGAGGACAGAAACAGGCTGTGACAAGGAGGGAAAGACTAAATTCTAGAGACACTTGAAATGGGATATGATGAGGAGGGAGGAGGTGTGGCTCCACAGGCCCCAAGAAGGGACCATGTTCTAAACTGGGGAGGACATTCAGTGGGTGGAGCTGGTGGTCAGAGTTGGGTGCTTGGTGAGTGGGGCAGGGGATGGTTGGAAGATGGAGCATTTTGGACTCATTTTAGATTTGCCAGACAGTTAATCCAGCATGGCAAGCAGAAGGAAGGGACTGGCACCCGGGAGTTTAGAAGCTGTCAGTCTGCATAGAGAAATGATGGGTACAGGAATGAGGGGGGCAAGACAAACCCAGACAGGAAGGGGTTTAGGGAAGTTCAGGACAGCATCTGGGCCAGGGCCCCAGGGTTCAGCCAAGATAAGCCCTGGAGGCTGACAGTTGATGTGGCCTTGAAGGAGCATTAAGGTCCAGCAGCCCCCAAACATTGTTCATCCTGCTTGCTGCTGTATGTCACATGGAGGAGTCACCCCATGGATTTTCTGCTCTCTTCTGCCAGTACATTGAGCAGTTCTAGGATAGGAACTTGGTCTAATCCTAGCATGTTCATAGCCTCAGACACACACAGTGGGTGCTCAGTGAATGTTTGTTGAGTGAATAAATGAAACCAGGGTGATTTGAAGTAACTTATCAAGTGTCTATTGAGTGTCATGCATTTCAGTGTCTGGAGTACAGCAGTGAGCAAAAATTGTTAAAATTCCTGTGCTGGTGGGCTTACATTCTGAAGCATGCATGGGAAGATTGGGGAGCATGCATGGGAAGGCCTGAAGGCACAAAGGTGAACCCTGTCTTAGTCATCGTGAACCCAGTGTGGCAACCAGGCATTTGATAAAGCTAGTTAACCTGAACATGGGAAAGAGGATCAGAGGAGAGACCTAAAGGGTGGGAAGAGATTTAGATTGCAGGTTAGCCTCATAGAGAGAAAAGCAAATTGGAATAAGAGGAAAGGATATTAGAAGGAGTTCCCCTGGGAAACATCACTGTCTCTTTAAACTAGGAGGTGAAATCTAGGTGGAGAAGGGGGCCTGAAGGAAGACAGACCATTTGTAACAGCTCCTCTTCCCCAACCAAGAAAAAGACTCGTCGGGCTGGGGAGATAGTTCAGTTGGTAGAGTGCTTGTCTTGCAAGCACGAGGCCCTGGGTTCAATCCCCAGCACCACACACACACACACACACACACACACACACACACAAATAATAATAATAAAAGAATTGTCTCCTGGGGCTTTGTTGAGAGGGCTGGCTTTGCTGGTATTGCCTTGATCTGTGACTATGCAGGCATCTTGTCCACAAGTCAGGGTGGAAATGTAGTTGGTTGGGGTTGTCTGAGTCCCAGTGAGGACTGACCTGAAAGATAGTATGGGAAAATCTGGGACTGGTGGGGTAGAGTCCAGGACTCATGAGACTCCAGGCTGAGCTGGGAATGAACTGAAGAGCCAGGGGGTAGATACATGGCCTAAAGAAAGGGAAGGAGAGGGAAAACTCTAACTTTACTTCCTGTGTCTTCTGCCATGAACCCAGGCTCACTACTTCAGGTGCTGCAGATGCTAACTAGCTTAATCTTGCTGAAGACCAGAGGGTAGGTAGGTATTGACTCAGGCAGCCTTGGTTGCTAAGTTGGGGTGCTTGAGCACTATGCTGTTCTGCCTTAGACAGAAACCAGAGGAACAGACTAGCAAACCCACACAAAACCAGGGGTGGGGTCACCTTCAGGAAGCAATGACTTCCTGTGGTGGCTTTCTTCTAGAAGCCCCAGAAGCTTTCCATCTAGAAGAAATACACAGGATGGTAGGAAGGGGGCAGGGTTATGGATTGTTCCCTCTACCTTTTAAAATAAATAAATTGTAGGCAACAGTGTACAGTTGGTCTTCTGTATCCAAACTTTCTTTATCCTCAGATTAAACCAGCCATGGATTGAAAATATTCAGAAAATAAATTGTGTCTGTATTGAGTGAACAGACTTTTTTCCTTATTATCCCCTAAACAATACAGTGTTAGAACTATTTATATAGTGTTTATACTATATTAGGTATTGTAAGTAATCTAGACATGAGTCAAAGTGTATAGGAGGATATTCATAGGTTATATACAAATATGGCCTCATTTTATATAAGGGATTCAAACATTGGTGGAGTTGGGGATCTTCTGGGGTCCTGGAACCAGTCCCCTGAAGACACTGAGGGCCAAGGACTGTGATCAGGGCTCTCAGTTTTTCCTGGTTGCTTGCTCTTGCCTCAGTCTCCTTTAGTAAGAAACAAAGCACACCTAACATTTTGTAATTAAGGAAGACTATAAATACAGATCGATTTACGAATTCTCTGAGCTGTAGCACTCTCTCTGTTCACCTCTCCTGTCCCTACCAAGTAGGAAAGTACAGCCAGAGCTTCTGACTCCACTGCCATCTTGAGGGTGGAGAGCCAGAAAGATTGGCCCGTGTGTGTGTGTGTGTGTGTGTGTGTGTGTGTGTGTGTGTGTGTGTGTGAGTTAAAGAAGGGGAGTTTGTATTGCCCGTTGCAGAAATGCTGTGTGTCTGCAGAGGTTTGGGGATGCAGTTTCTGGTTTGACAAACAGGAATGTGTACCGTTGGGAGGTAGAGTTCACTTGGGTTTTAGATTGAATGGACTTTTTGGATAACTAGTTGAACCTGCGCTTTTGGGTGAGGAATTTCTTCTCTGGCCTTGTGCCCTCCCCTATATCTGAGGCCCCTGACCTGTACTCCCGGGTTTAGGTCCTTCGCAAACCCAGGGAGACCCTTCAGACTAAGCCTGCAGGCTTCCAGGTACAGAGGCTCCACACCTATCCACAGCTTTCTCTGTCTGAATGAAGAGGGGATTATTTGCAGAGACCACAGTGTGTATTCATGGCACCTTGGCATTTTGTTTGCACTCTTTTTAATACCTGACTTTCCTCTTGCAGCAGTTTGAAGGAATGCTACTCTATCTTCTATCTCTTCAAAATAAACACATTTTTATGATTTTAAAAGAAACAACCCAGAACCACATAATCTTATTTGCCAAGAAAGCTTAGATAGTCAAATATTGAAAATGTAGGGCAAACAAATCATCTGGCATTATTTGCTGGCAATTTTTAGATTCACTCCTGATCCTAGTGTTTTTGTTTAGTACACATGTTTAAATGTCTTACCTGCTGGGACCTTCCCCATTCTGCTTGGTTCTCCACTAGGGACCAGCTTTTTAGATTTTTTTTTTTTAAACACTACTAGAGGCTCATGTGCATCACATTATTAACACCTTCAATTTTTTTTTTTTTTTTTTTTTTTTTTTTTTTTTTTTTTTTAAGAATTGTTTACCTCTGTTTATTTTTTCTGGTGTTGGGGATCAGACTCAGGGCCTTACACATGTTAATAAGCACATGCTCCAGTGCTAAGCTACACCACAAACCCATAATGGGTTTTAATGTGATCTTTTGTCAGATGATAAATTCTAATACTTTGTTACTGGTACTTGACAGAGCTAGATAGGTCAAAACAAAACAAAATGTAAAAAACAGATAACCCACCACTGAAATAAATAGTGCATTCAGTGATCCCAGTGCCCATGGACCAGGATTCATTGTGGTCTCTGGGACTAGTCAGTGCCTTTTTTTTTGGTGGGGGGTGGGGGGACTGAGTCCAGGGGTACTCTATTACTAAGCTGTACTCCAGCCCTTTTTATTTATTTATTTATTTTGAGATAGGATCTCACTGTATTGCCCAGGCTGTCCTCAAACTTAAAATCCTCTGCCTCAACCTTCCAAGTTGCTGGGATTACATGTGCATGTGCCACTCTACCTGGCTATCCTGTTTATTTCTTGTCCCTCACCCCTAGAATATTAATGATACTGTTCTTCTGGGTCAGGGTTGGGTAGTTGCTTGTTTTAGGTTATGGACCCTTGTGTTTTTCCACATTTCCTTTGTCTTGGCTCAGGGCAGTGATGGGGCAGCTCAGAGCTCACGGTAGGTTACGACCATGTCCTTTAGTGGGTTCTCTCTGAGGTTCTGCGGGACCAGTTTTGAAATATTGCCCTGAATCAAGGAGCTCGGTGGGGGAAGGAACTGAATACTATTCATTTGGCACCTATTTATACTGCCTTGGGTACTTCTCATTACCTCATTTAGTCTTCCTGATAACCTGATGGGGAGAACAGTTTATCCAAAAAAAAAAAAAAAAAAAAAAAAAAAAAGGTGCATACAGCTCAGTAGCTAGGCTGAGGCCCCACAAAACAGTGGATGAACTGGGGACTGTAACTGAAAAATATGTTCTCTTCCCAAACCTCCTTAAATGCAATGCAGAATAATATATTGCTTGAATCCTTGTTTTATAAAATGGAGTGTCATAAATAAAATAGTGATGCAATGGTGGGAACCACTAGCCTGATAGGTATCCTCTGCTCTGCATTGTAAAAAATAATAGCATTGAGGCCCATGCTGCTAGCACACATAGATCTTTGGAGCAGTGAATGGCCCCTGAAAGGCTGGCTTTTTTTTTTTTTTTTTTTTTTTTTTTAAAGCAGCTTGTCAGATTACTAAAGAGATATCACTGACAGGCTAAAAACTTAATTTCAGATGATGAATTGAAAATTCAGATTGATTAATAGACATTTTTAAAAGAATCTTAACTGTATCGGGTTAAGTTGTGATTCTTAAAGTACAATCAAATAGGACTTATCAAAGCTATAATGAAGAAAATAGAATCATTTGTAATTAGATAATAATTAAAGGCAAGTACATGCCTGGTGATTTTAAAGTGCTTGAAAACAATTAGTTTTCTTAAGTAGGTTAAACATCTGGGTTACAAGCTTGTTTACATTATTAATTTACTTAGCAAACCTGTTCTTCATAGAAGATGCAAAGGTGAACTTTTTACTTGACTTTCTGAATTATCACAAGTTCAGATTTAATGGACACCCTTTTAAGAATAATTTTACATTATTTTTCAGAAATTCTCAAAGTATTTCCCTTCCTCTTTTCCCTCCTGAACAATTCAGTTAGTCCTAAAGGCTAATAAGTAAATAGACAGAGTAAGGTAAGTTGTTGGAGACTTGGCCAGGAGCACCAGAGCCCAAGTAGCTGAGGAGACCTTCACATTGAGGGAGGGTCTGGTATGTCGTATCAGAAGTAATATCAACATAAAATGCATGCATCCCGTGTGTGCGCACGAACGCACATGCACATTTACACACATACTTACACTAGCTCTGTTCACAGTGCACAGTGAGAGTGCCTGGGAGCAGTGGCATTTCAGTAGCAGTGAACATATCAGGTGCCAGATCTTGACTTCTGGATATCATTTTCTACCAAAAGGATTCTCAGGTGCTTGGACAAATAGTTCATTATATAATTGAAGCAGAAATGTTTAAGGTGGCCAGGCACAGTGGTGCACTCCTGTAATCCTAGTAGCTAAGGAGGCTGAGGCATTAAGATCTCAAGTTCAAAGCCAGCCTCAGCAATTTAGCGAGACCCTGAGCAACTCAGTGAGACCCTGTCTCTAAATAAAAAATAAAATACAGAAAAGGGCTGGGGATGTGGCTCAGTGGTTAAGTGCCCTTGAGTTCAATTCCCAGTACCAAATAAATAAATAAATAAATAAATAAATAAATAACAGGAAAGAAATGTTTAAGGTAAATCTGGAACATCTCATATTAGAAAGTAAGGAAATCTGGACTGCGGGTGTGGCCCAGTGATAGAGTGCTTACCTAGCATGTGTGAGGCCTTGGGTTTAGTTCCTAGCTCTGGGAAAAAAAAATTAAACTTCTTTTAGGCATATTATATATGTGTGTATTGATATGTGTATAATACATATTATAGATCATATTGAGCATTTGTGATATGCTAGATTACTGCTTCCCTGGGAATACAATGATTATTGATCAAAAGGAGCAAACACACCACCACCACCACCACCAAGCTGCATGGCCCTGTGTTATCTGGAGGCAGCCATCACTGCTTACACTCCTTCATGAGAGAAGCAGTGGTAGGAGCCTGGGCTGTAAATTCATACCCCATCCTGCCAGCAGCTATAGAATCTAATCAACCTCATAGCCCTTGTTTCTGTCTCTGCAGACTATTGTGAGAATTACATGAGGTGGTAGGGATACATGTAGGGTGCTTATGCTTGCGTGGCACATAGGTAGCAGGCACACATAAATGGTAGCTCTCCCCTTGGTTCCATCCCCAGTACTGCAAAAAAAAAAAAATAAAGACTGGTAATTTCACAGCATAAATACCAAGCTGGGCATAGTGGCGCATGCCTATAATCACAGTGACTAGGTAAACTGTGACGGGAATCTCAAGTTCAAGGCCAGCGTTGGCAATTTGGTGAGACTGTCTCAAGAATAAAAAAAAAAAAAAATTAAAAGGGGCTTTAGCTCAGTGATAGGATGTGCCTGGCTTCAATCCTCAGTATTAAAAAAAAGAAAAAAAAAATCTTTTACCAGTGGACAGTTAGCTTATGATTTTGTACTTTTATAAATAATCTAAAAATTGCCTTGTGCACATTTTTGCATACTTAGTGCTTTAGAAACATAAAAACATTTTTCATCTTTGTACCATGAGGTTTTGCTTTTAGTGGTTTTCGTTAGTCTCTTATAATGATGTGAAAAACTAGATGGAAGATGGGGAACATTTGTCTGAAATTCTTTGCTATCTAGAAGTGGAGCATGAGCAATATGGAATATGAAATACTGGTTTAATTCCAGTATTATTCCAGCTTTGTTTTTATATGAAAATTTGCTCATTTTCAAATAATTGTAGAATAGTTAGGTGAGTTTGGTCAAATTTGAAAGGATCATGTAATGCTGATCATAGAAAATTGAAATTACTGTGTCTCAAGTAGTATATGCCAAAGAAGCACCACAGATGAGGTTTTGAGAACTTTTGGTGGATTTGGAATGTCACAAAAGAGTAGATACTAATTTCTGCTTGTTCTAGTTTAAAAGTACTTTAATTTAGATTTTACGTATACCCTGCTTCAAATCCTTCTCTAAAAACTAGGATTTTAGAAGTTCTAAATGGCTTTTTTTTTCTTTTTGCCTCTGACAGACATATTTTTCAGATGACCAACTTTCTATTTTGAGTTTTGAACAAGAATGTTGCCTCTTGTTACCTTTCACATTTGAAAGAATCAAGTATCTTATTTTTAGAGTATTATAATTGCAAATAGACTGTGATTTTCCTGCACTCAGTGTAAATAGACCATTGCTACTGTGACTGTATAATGAACTCATTGTAGGACAGGAGGTTACTTGTAAAACTGATTTAGGTATTGCCTTAAGATAGGGAAGGACTCCTCTTGCATTTTGGAGGTACATGGCTCACAGTATTGGATATAACCCTCATAGATTTGGGAACACCAAAATGTTTCCTCTGTGTCACTAGTCATGTGGATCCCTAGTACTTGAAGATCAAGTTCAGCAGTGCCTGCTAGAGTAGGGATGGGAGTGGACGGAAGTGGGGGAGGATAATTCCAGGTGGGAAGGAACGCTCTTCAGATCAAACCTCTGAGAGTCTGTATTGCTGTGTTTCTCAAAAGTTATGGTCCATCAGCATCACTTCTGTCCACCTTTCCTTCAGACATTTTGTCTTTTAGTGGAGATAGGATGTCAGGCCTATTGTTGCAGTGAGTGGTGAGGCCAAATTCTCTGTTGAATGGGCTTCAGCTTTGCAGGGTGACATTAGCTTACTCACAGGTTTCAAAAAATGCCAGCCACCTATAAATAGCCCCATTGAGTCTAATAGAACTAATTACTGGCCATCCCCTGTTTAACAAATTTGACCCATAGCTCAAAACAAAACACATTTTTGGTCCTAAGCTATTAGACCCGGCCAAGGGTCAGTACACTCCAGTGCATCACAAAGACCTCCCATGTCACAACATGCAAGGTTTTCCCCCCTGCCCAGGGTCTGGCTTGCCCCCTTAATGGATTCCCACCAGGGTTGCTTCTGGCTGTATGACCTACCTTCCTCTTTCCATCAATCCATGTTCTGCCACTTGCCCTTCCATAATAGAAGTCAGCTTCATGAGAATACTCTTTGCTTCTACTTTAATCTCTTCCAGGTATGTCATGACATGCAGAAATGTACAGTGGTAAGGTATAATAGAATTGGGGAGGCTTTCTTTGGTTGCTTTGATAAATACCATTTATGGTATCTAATTCTTGATAGTTAAAAGTTCTTTGTGGTGTGTGTGCACACAGTGGGCATCAACCCAGGGTCTTACACATGATAGGCAAATGGTGCACCACTGAACCACATCCCCAGTTCTCAGAAGAAGTTGTGTATTTAAAATGAAATTTTCAGACCTAATTTCTTCTTTCTTTATATAGCCTTAGGTTCAGTCATCAGACAGCTTCATGTGGTGAGTGAGGCCTTTTGCTTTTGATGATTTTGTTTTTGTTGTATTTTCGTTTCTTGGCACATGGCAGGTGCAGCTGAGAAAGACCTTCAGAAACTGCTGAAAATTCTAGACTAACCTTTCTGAGGGTTCAGTTGATCTCGAATCCAAGAGGGCTGTTAGTCACAGGGTGGGGGGATAGTAGCTGGCATTGATTGGGGCCTCTAGCTTCTTTTATTGCCCTTTGTATGGTGTCTATCTTGCTGGGGTATCATGGCGCCCACCTGTAATCTGAGCGATTTGGGAGGCTTCAGGCAGGAGGATCCCAAGTTTAAAGGCCAAAATGGGCAACTTACTTAGCAAGACCCTGATTCAAAATAAATAATAAAAAGAACTGGGGATGTAGCTTAGTGGTAGAGCACCTCTGGGTTCAATCCCCAGTATCACCCCCCTCCAAAACAAAAAAGCCAGGTGCAGTAACACACACCTGTAATCCCAGCGACTTGGGAGGCTGAGGCAAGAGGATCTCAAGTTCAAGTCCAGTCTCCGCAATTTAGCGAGATCCTGTCTCAAAGTAAAAAAAAAAAAAAAGGATTGGTAGAGCACCACTGGGTCAAATCTCCAGTCCTTCCCCTTCCCCCAAAGGCTGGAGCTTCCCAGTACCAAAAATAAGTAAGTAAGTGCCTATCTCACTTTCCTTCTTCAGTTTTCTGTCTTTGCATTTTTCTATCCAAAAAGCACCACCTCCTTCAACCCCCTACTTCTCACCCCTGTTTCTCTCTTAATAAGTGTAAGGGAATTCAAAGGAAATAAGAGAAAAAGAAGGAAGAAGAAGTATTTTATAATGCAATGTTTTGAGTGAAAATACTTAACTATTTTCTTATGTGTTGCCACAGTTTTTTAAATTTGTAGAACATTTAAATACTCTTGTATTTCATAAGCTGTCTACACTTTTTCAACTGTGGGTTTTTTGTTGTTAATGGTAAGAGAAGGAAGTATGGGGGCAGGAACTTTATAGGAACACACTTCAAATTTCAGTCAATTTTGTGAAATATAAAAATACAGAATTTATTCATGGACCATTAGGGTAAACTGGGCAGGCATGTTCAGTTGTTTGCCCCTATGGGGATGCACATTGGTTCCCAGGGACTTGAAGAACTCAGGCCAGTATTCCTTTTCCTGGCTGTTGACCTGCCCTTTTGCTTCCTCTGTCCCACTGTATTCAGAAATGCTAACAAGTGACTAGCCAGAATAAATTTTATGTGTCGCAAAGCAGTTTGTGGAACTGGGTTTTAATGTGTGCACCAGTATTTGTAAGCCTGATGTGTTTCTAAATGATAACATGTGTAACCCGCCCAGGGGGTGGCCTGGCCTCATTGATGATCTTCTGTGAGAATAATTGACTCGGGTAACTACAGAGCTGCCTGCGGCTACTGAGAAGCTCAGCTATACTTACATCACCTGCTATTGTTCTCTCTGGTGGTAGCTTCAGCAGTGGCTGCTGCTGCTTTTTCTATTTTTAATATGTTGCCAATTACTTGGTTTTTGCAGGAACACCAGTAGTTCTTTGAAATGGCAAAGGGGAAAATGTAGTTAGTTCCTGACCTTTATTTTCATTTAACCATTGAAATTAATGATATTAAGGATTTTTAACAGTTATTATTTTGAAAGTATGATGCATTTTTATTTTACTAAACAACACTATTCAGTTTTCCATTTTGAAAGCAGTACACAGCCACCTAGCTAAGAGCACTTCGCTCAGCATACATTGGTTTTGACAGTGACATTACAGGTATGTTCCACAGATATGAGCTAATAAGCTGATCAGCTGTTTTGCCCACTCCTGGACCACTCTGGAGTGCGCTGAGCTCCCCATCCGCCTTCGCCTTATTGTCAGAGGGGAAATTGTCAGGATCTTTGTCTGTTTTGTTCACTGATGTACCCCAAGCACTTAGTAGAAGTTAGTATTTGTAGTGTTGTAGTAAGCAAACAAATGAAATTAAGTAAATGGATGGCATTCACAGATTGTTTAAGGTAATACCGAGGTGTGCCCCTACGCCAAACAAAAAAGTATTCCTTGGCATTCACTAAAGGTCCGAATATCACTGGTATTCTGGAAATGCCAATTCTGTGGTTTATATATTAGAAAGAATTTAGACATAATATATTAATGTAATCACGAAAATTCACTAGGTCAGTTGCTGGTTTGCCCACAGAAACAGTAACATTAACCTAAATGCTTTGGGATACAGGTGGGGTCTGTTACTAAATCTTGAAAGGGTGTCATTAATTTTGAAAATAGACAGTTAAGCTTTGAGCATTTTTTAAAAAGCGGTTGAAAAATTATCTAGAAATTATTGTAACAAACAAAAATACTAATTTTTTGTTTTGGTTGTAGTGCTGGGGAATAAACCCAGGACATTGCACATGTTAGACATGTTTTCTATCACTGAGCTACTCCTAGTCTAGAAATACTTGTTTTGTGACATTCTTCATTTACTATATTATCTCATTATTTAAAAAAATGTAATGGTTCAAAGTTTTGGATGTTTATTATCTATAGAGCATTTTATTCTAAATTAATTTGAAAACTACTTTTGAATCATAAATATGATATCAGTGCTACTTTTATTTGGAGAACTCATCAAGTGAATTTGAGCATCCCACAGGGATTAATGTTAGGAAGGTTGCCTTGTGTTTTCTTTCAAGACAGGGTCTCACTGTTTTGCCCAGGCTGGTCTTGAATCATACATATTTTGTGCTGTACAAAACATCATAAACTGCCTGGCGAGGTGGTGCTTGCCTGTGATCCCAGCAGCTTGCGGGGGCTGATACAGGAGGATCGCAAGTTCAAAGCCAGCCAGCCTCAGCAAACCGTGAGGTGCTAAGCAATTCAGTGAGACCACCCTGTCTCTATTAAAATACAAAATAGGGTTAGGGATGTGGCTCAGTGGTTGAGTGCCCCTGAGTTCAATCCCCGTACCAAAAAAAAAAAAGCCACAAAGGTAAGCAGCTCAAGTGATTCTCCCAAATCAGTCTCCTAACATGTGGGATTACTGAATATCCAAACACACCCAGCTAGTTTCTTGGTTTGAGGTTAAGGTGGAGTTTATTTTTCTCATCTGTCACAATAAAGGAATATGCACAGCATCTTGTTCAAGAAGTTATAAGCGGGCTGGGGAGATAGCTCAGCTGGTAGAGTGCTTGCCTCGAAAGCACAAGGCCCTGAGTTCCATCCCCAGTACCGCAAAAAAAAAAAAAAAAAAAAAAAAAAAAAAAAAGTTATAAGTGGAGCCAAACACTGGCTTCAGTTTCTGGAGCTACCTCCTGTGCCTTTAGCCTTTTAATCTTCAGTTTTCTCAACTATAGAATGGGATTAACAGAATTTACCTCTAGTTTTTGAGGTTTGCACATTTAGGCCAACACAAAGCACATAATAAGCACTAAAGTATTTGATATTTGTATGATTAATAAAATGTTTGGGTTCTGTGTGTTTGCCCACTTAGGAGGTTACTGGGCATGAGTATATGATTAGAAACTATTGTTTTCTAAAGAGCAGAGTTTCATCTTTTTTATTTAAATGATTCTCTGTTTAAGAATGTAATTTTTGGGGGGCTAGGGAGATAGCTCAGCCCAAGAATGTAATTTTTAAGCCAGGTATGGTGGCCTGTGTGGCCTATGCAGTAGTCCCAGTGGCTTGGGAGGCTGAGCAGGATCATCACAGGTTTGAAACCAGCTTCAGGAACTTAGTGAGACCCTGTCTCAAAAATTTAATAAAAGGGTGAGGGGATGCTGGGGATGTGGCTCAGTGATTAAGCACTCTTGGACTTAATCCCTAGGATCAAAAAAAAATGTAATTTTTAGAGGTATCATTCTGTAGTAAGAGAAAATATAAGAAATTTGGGGTTAAACCTAACAAGACCTCCCTGGAAGAAGATGTAAAGCTGTATTAGGTAACATTAAAATTAGATCTAAATGGACATTAGAGGCCTGTCATATGCCTGGATAAAGAAGGCCCAATAATTTAAAGATGTCACTTCTCTTTAAATTGATACATAAATTCAAAGCAATTCCAGTAAAAATCTTTGTAATCTTTTTGACATGATGTTTTAAAAATTTATGTGGAAGAAAGAATAGGAATAATAAGTAGGAGGACTTAACCCACAAGGCATCTTATCATAAAGCAGTATAATGATGGCAGTGTGGTGCGATGGAGCTTTGGGTTGGAGTGGGAAGCCCCATTCAGCCCACTCTGCCTGTATGGATCTTACTGTCCCATACAACAGGCCCTACCTGTTTTTGGGAAGAGGTGACCCCTAACTCTACAGATTAGCGGGGGTTGGGGGTGGATAATGAACTTTTCAACATGTGGTGTAAGTACCCCACATGAATTGTGTTAGTCTCTTAGGTCTGCCATACAAAACTGAGTGACTTTAAATATCCTAAGTTTATTCCCTCACAGTGTTGAAGGCTAACTAACAGTATAATATCAAGCTCCCCGTGAAGGCTCTAGGGAAGAGTGGTTCTCACCTCTTCCTAGCTTCTGGTGTTTGCTGGAATCCTTGGTTTGGTGTTCCTTAGCTTATAGCCACATCACTTCAATTTCTGCCTCCATTTTCATGTGAGTGTTTTCTTCTGTGTATAAGGACCAAGTCGAACACCACATACAAAATAAATAAATACCAAATGAATTCAGATAAATGTGAAAGATTTTATCATTTCTAGAAGTGAATATAGGAGACTTTATGACCTTGGAGCAGGGATTATTTGAATACAATAACAAAAAGCACAAAACACGACAATAACATTCACCAAATGACACTATAACAAAAGCGATAAACTAGGAGAAAATATTTTCAGAACGTATGATCAACAGGATTTGGACTGGCTGTGTGGCTCAGTTGTAGAGTGCTTACTTACTTAGTAAGGTGTGAGGCCCTGGGTTCAACTCCCAGCACTGCAGACACAAACACCAAACGATTTGTATCTAGAATACAGTAAAAGAACTTAGAATTGATCAGAAAAAGACCCAGTAGAAAAAATAGACAAAAGAAGCAAATAGGAGTTTCATAGTAGAGGAAATCCAAAAGGCCAATAAAGTTGAAGGGAATCCAACTTAATTAGTAACTAAGGAAATGTCAGTTAAACCCCAAAGGGATGCCATTTTATGCCCATCAAATTAGCAAAAATTAAGAGATTTGAAAATTTTCTTGAGGATATGGAGTAGCGAAAGTTGATGTCTTCTATTGGGAATGTAAACAGTTTGGGAAATAGTGTAGCAATATCCAGGAAAGTTGGAAAACATGGACAGCTCGTGACCCAGCAGTTTCAGTTGTGGATATGCCCCTGCCTCAGTGGTAGAAACTGGAAACCCAGATGCCTATTAGGAAGAGAATGGATAAATACATTGTGTTATTCTATTTACAGCATTTGCACAAGTGAACTATAGCTAATGCCTCAGCATAAGTGAACTTCAGCAAAACAAAAAGAAAAGAAATCACAGAATAGCGTAATTCTACTTACAAAATTTAAAAATGAGCCGGGCACAGTGGCACACACTGTAATTTCAGTGACCTGGGAGGCTAAGGCAGGAGGATTGCAAATTCAAAGCCAGGCTCAGCAAAAGCAAGGCGCTAACCAACTCATTGAGACCCTGTCTCTAAATAAAATACAAAATAGGACTAGGGATGTGGCTTAGTGGTCGAGTGCCCCTGAGTTCAATCCCTGGTACCCCACCACCACCAAATAAAAATGTGTAAAACTAAAATGTGTCTCAGGATACAAAACATTGTGTGGTAATTCAGGGGGGATGCTAAGCATTTGGTTACAGGGTGGTTAACTCTGGTGGAATGTGAAAAGGTGGTTTGATACAAAGGCTTCTGGGTTTTGGCAGTGTTCTGAGTGGTGGGCATACAGAAGTTCTTTTATAGGTATTAAATATTTAATAATAAAAACATTTAGAAATTACCTCAGAAATTTTATTATTTTCAAGAATGGAAAAAAATAACAGAAATGTTATCTTCACCCAAAAAGTAACTCAAGCACTGAATACTTATTTTTAAATGTGTTTTGAATTCTTTATAGATGAGAGATGCTTGAACAGGAAAGGGAAAGGCCTGGTGATCCTTGTTTGTCCCATGGCTTTGGCATTGAGGTGGCTTCTGCCACTGTAGACGTGACAGTATGTTCCAAGAGCTGGCTATAGGAGGTTTTAGCGGCATGTGAAAGCTTGTTCACATTTTTATCAAAGCTACAATATGCCCATCTCCTGTTCATTTTATATTTCCTGGCGTCTCACTAATTGAGCCAGATGGAAAATGTTTCCCACATCAGATTCTCTTTCAGCATGTCAGCCATTTAATTTTACTGTCCCTAATCTCCTGTGGGTAAGACTTCAAAATGTATTTGATTAAGAAAGGCCAATTTATTGTAGTCAAAGTTGATAACAGCCTGTTCTTGGGGCAGTGTTGCTTTCGAACATTTACTTTTCCACCAAATTCACTGAGCTACATCCAGAGTCTTTAAATTTACTTTCTAAAATTTTGAGACAGGGTTTCACTAAGTTACTGGGGATCTTGCTAAATTGCTGAGGCTCGTCTTGAACTTGCCATCCTCCTACCTCAACCTCCTGAGTTGCTGGCATTGTAGGCACACCATCACACTCAGCTACTTTAAAGATCTTAATTGAACTGGGTGTGGTGGCTCATGCCTGTAATCCCAGTGACTTGGGATGCTGAGGTAGGTAGATTGCAAGTTCAAGGCCAGCCTCGGCAACTTAATGAGACCCTGTCTCAAAACAAAAATTGAAAAAGGGTTGGGGATGTAGCTTAGTTGTACAGCACCCCTGGGTTGAATCCACAGTATTCAGGATGTGGCGAAGGGACTTTTAGTTGAGATTTTAGAATTGGCAATACTTCATTTCATGAAATTAAAGTGTTCCAACGGGTCCAGCAGGTTGGTTAGTAGAGAAGGCAGAAACAGAAGAAAGAGCGTATTGGTTGTTCAAAGTTAATCTCCTTGAAAAGGTTCAAGCAAAGGGAATTCCTTAATCATGTGAGCTAAAACTGGCTTGTTTGGGGATTTGGCTATTAATCTCTCACTCTCCTCATTTCTCAGAAGATCAGATACAGATCTTAATTTTGGCTTGGAAGGACCTTGTTAGTGACTGGCTCCATGTTGCTTTGGCCAGATGGACCTAGTGCAGGAGCTCAGTCCAAACCAGTGACCTCCTGTGAAGTTTCTTAACACTTGGATGCCCCCGATTCCACTCTTCTCTGTATCCATAAGCTGTACTTGCTGTGCTGTGCCCCACGCCTTCTTATCCTTCTTCCCCGAAAGGGACAGTGGGAGGGTACCACCAGGAAAACTGGCAGCAGTGCTCAGAAGGGCCAGTCCTTTACCTCCAATAAGAACATGTAGGGCGAAGTCCCCATTGTACACATAAGGACGTTGAGCTCAGGGAGGGAATCCTGTGCTCCACTGTTGTTTGGAGGTGGCATTTAGGTGAGCCTGCACTGCCTCCTCACCCAGCCTTCCTGTTGCCTACCGCTTCTTTTGCTAAGTCACTCTCCTTTACTTCAGATGTTAGCTTTCTAAAGTGTAAATGTGCTTGGTTAATTGCTTTGCTTAGTAGATTCTTTCAGTAGTTTCTCACTAAACTGAAGCCCAAATTCAACCTTTCCTATTTTATTGTTGTAGACTTGTCCATGTAGACTTGCTCATGGCTCCAGCCACTCCTGCTTCAACACTTCATGTTTCAGCTTTTATGGTTTTCTCAGTTTAGTGGTCAAGGTCATGGGCCCAGGGAAACAGACCTGTCTTTGGAGCTTGACTCTACAACTTACCATCTCTGTGACCTTGGACCCTGCCTGGAAGGCCCATGGTGCCCCAAGCTGACATCTGTTTTTTAAGATGCAACCTGGCCCTTCCTGGAGAGGCCGTACTGGCCTCTTTCTACCTCTAGCCCTTGAACCATTCCATTCTTAACTTCTGCATGTACTGCTGTCAGCACTTTGATTATTGCCAACATTTATTAGTTTTTAAACACGTACCTTTGGGACCAGATCCATTGGGGATTTGTGTAGCCTTGGGTGTGGATGTGAGCCAAGGCTGTGGTTCCTGTGTCCTGGGCTTCTCCATGCTTCCAGCATGCAGGTTCCTCTAGCTGGGTGGTTTTGCTCCTGTCTGCCTGCCTTGCGTGTCATCAAGTTGGTGTTCCCAACTTCTTTTTGAAGAAGTGCTGTTCAGAAGCCTTTCTGCAGGGATAGAAGTGTTTTGTATCTACTATTCAGATTGGGGGCCACTAGCCACATGTTGACTACTGAAATGTGACTGGTGCAACTGAGGAAGCAATTTTTAAATTTATTCAAGTTCAGTTGCCACAGGTATTGCACACACAGGTCTTAACTGTTAATAATAACTCTTCTTCTGCTAAATGCAACTCATGTCTTCTCTAATTTATAACTTCTGATATTCTCCTTTTTATGGAAAACTTATGAGTTGTATTGCCTGCTGCATCTAGAGTAATAAACTTGTAGTAAAATTGAACAAGGTATACTCGACCTTCTGTGTCTGAGCTGCACATCTGTGGACTGAACCAAGCAGTGATAGAAAATATTCAAAAACAATGTGTTGAAAGTGTACATATTTTTTGTTGTTATTTCCCTAAGCAATGTAATGTAACATTTATGTAGCATTTAATTTTTATTAGATATTATAAATAATCTGGAGATTAATGTATGCAGGAGGATGTGGGTAATATGCAGACACTACACCATTTTATGTAAGGTACTTGAGTGTCCTTAGTGTTTGGTATCTGAGGGGGTCCTGGAGCCAATTCTCTGCAGATACTGAGGAAGGACTGTAGTAATATCCCTGAACTGGACACTGAAAAAAGCCAAAATAGTTAAATTTTGTTGTGTGTGTGTGTTGTGACCAGAGGTTGAACCTAGGGGTGCTTAACCATTGAGCCACATCCCCAGCCCTTTTTTTGTTTTGTTTTGTTTTTTGTTTTTGAAACAGGGCCTCACTAGATTGCTGAGGCTGGCTTTGAACTCATGTTCCTCCTGCCTCCTGAGCCCCTGGGATGACAGGTGTGCATGGTGGTGTACCAACTATTTTATGTATATTTTACCACAACAAAAAAAGAGAATGCATGGTGAAAGGATACAGAACCTGCAGTGAATGGCCACCAGGGAGGTTTCCACTGTGGCATAAGCAGAGGCCCTCGGGAAAGAGATGGACATGAAGGCCCCAGGGTAGATGGGTGCTGGGCCATGAAGAGCCTGGTGAACAGGTCAAGGAGAGGAGACCTGGGCCAGAAAACCATAGAAGACCATTCAAGTGAGCAAATGATGTGTGGATTTCATGTTGATAAAGATCACCCTGACTGCTCTGTTGAATATATATCAGAGGGTGGCAACACTGGACCAAGAGACATGGTCAGGCTAATAATATTGACAGTGATAATAATAGCAGCCATGTGCAGTGCTGCCATGGTGCAGGAAGGGGTGATGAATGTCCCAAAGGCCATATGCAGTTCAGTGATCATGCAGCCAGGAAATGTGGAACTGGGAAGATACCATCTCCTATCTGAAAATAAGATTCCCCACTGGAGAAGTCTTTACCCATTTTGCAGCAGACTGTTGTATAGGAATAGTTCACCTGACCAAGTAAGATATTTTGTTTGTTAATCACTCCTTAAATATGGAAAAAGAACTTGGGGATTCATGTAACAAATAGTGACAGAATAAGACATAAGCTCTTTTCCTTAAAAAAATAATGTTGGCATTTGTAATTCCAGTGATTTGGGAGGCTAAGGCAGAAGATCACAAGTTCCTAGCCAGCCTGGGAAACTTGGCCAGGCCCTTTCTTAAAATAAAAAACAAAAAGGGATGGGGATGTAGCTCAGTGATAGAGCACCCCTGGGTTCATTCCCCATACTGGTGGGGGAACATGTAACTAGGTGTTGGGAAGAGAGATACCTGTGGCTAGAGATAGGATAAGGGATCCTTTTGATGAAGCTATACTGTGTGTTGTTCATGGTCATGGGTATGTGAATGTACTCATGATGTATCCACAGAACAGAATACACGCACACCAGGGAGGGTGTGTAAAACTGGTGAAATATCAATTCAGATTGATGGTGTTCATCAGCATCAGTGTTCCTTTTTGAATACTATAGTTAACCTAAGATGTTACCTTTGAGAGAAACTGAGTTAAGGCTATATAGGATCTGGGTGTAGCATTTTTTTCTTCCTTTTTTTTTAACTGGGGATGGAACCCAGGAGTGCTTTACCATTGTACTACATCCCCAGTCCTTCTTGTTTTTTTTTTTTTGTTTTGTTTTGTTTTTTTTTGCAGTACTGGGGATCGAACTCAGGGCCTTGTGCTTGTGAGGCAAGCACTCTACCAGCTGAGCTATCTCCCCAGCCCTTGTTTTGTTTTTTTAATTTTGAGACAGGATCTCATTAAGTTGCTGAACCTGCGGTCCTCCTGCCTCAGTCTCCTGAGTCCCTGGGATTGTAGCCGTGTGCCACTGAGCCCAACTGGGCATAGTAATTCTTATCACTGCATATGTATGTATAATTATCCCAACATAAAAAGTTAAACAAAAAATTAAATTGTTTTCACATCCAGGGCTTTGCATGTACTAGCATGCACTCTACCACTGAGCTATATCCCCTAAACCTCTTTTTTGTGCATTTCTTCCATAATAATTTTCTATAGAAAGGACTTGTTTTGATTAATTTGACACATTACTAAAGAACTCTTAGCCTTTTTTCTTCTCCTTTGAACATCTTTGAAATAAGAATATATCTTGTAATTCATGTAGACTTAGTATCAAGTCTCTTTAATTGGTGGCAGTTTTTTTCTTGGCGGCATTTGAAATATTGATAAGTCTTACAGTCATTGGTTTTCTAGATTTGATACATTTGATTAGTGTTCACCAGAACAACAGCTGGTGAAAATCTTGCTGGCACATGTTTCACAGTTTATTAATTATTAAGTGTTTGTCTCTCAGCTCTGTTTTATGATGTTAAAACTGTGCTCCTACCAACTCATGTCTCATTGTCACCTGACTTTTTCTTATGTGGTGCCAACAGGGGGCATGAGAGGGTGACTTCATGACCAGAGAAGGAAGAAGGAACTTCTGCTTCCTGTCTGCCTTTTTGTTCCCCTGAGGGGCACTTGAGCAACGCTTATTTGCCCCAGAGGTAGCAGTTCTTCCTATTGCAGCAGCTGAGTCCATTTTCTAGTTTTCCCAATACTTCCAGGACCAGCTTCATGGCCCTCTCTGAGGCCATGACACTGGCTACATCTCCCCAGTCCCCAGAGATCTGGGGAAGTTCCTGCCTCATAAGTGTCTTAGTTTTACACTCTCTTTTTTGCCTTTTCAGTGACTAGTTAATAGCTTTATACCAACTTTATATTATCCTTTATATTAAAACTTCTTTGTTAAAATAAGGAGTGTGGTTCCTGTCCCCTGGGTGGACCTTGACTGATGCCTACCTCAGTAGACCCACCAGTTTGAGCATATTCTGCATCTGAGAGTTTCTCTCATATACTGTGTTCCCTGCTGCTGGTGACCTTTTGAAATATAAACCTTATATTCCCCCACTTAAAACCTATCAGTGGGTTCCTGTTCTCTCCATAAAAAGAAGAAAATTCTTAATGAGGCCTACAGGGCCATGAATGGTTTGGCCTTATATGCTAAGCCTGTTTCATTTCTTGCTTTGCTGAGAGTCAAACCATGAGAAAAAAAATCACTTGCTAAACTGGAAGTATGTCAGATTCCTGCCTTCTATGATAATTACGTGAAAAGATAATATAAAAACCTATGTATGCATTGAAGCCTGATCCTTACAATGGTTTCTCTATTACCACCCTCCTTAAAAGACAGGCAGGCTAGGGGTACTGCACTGTGGTAGAGCACTCCCTAACGTGTGAGGTTTTGCTCTGGCATGAACCCACAAGATACAGATGCTTGCATCTCTAAAACTGCCTTGTCCTGTTAACATGCTTTGCATGGACTCATGGTGCTGTGCCTCTGCCTTCTTTCCTCCAAGCCTTCTCCTCTCTTTTATCTCAGGTGAGAGTTCTGTGTTGCTTTACTCTGGGTAGGTGTACTATCTGTCCTTTCTGGAACTGGTACTCAAAATTCCTTCTGATCTGAGAAATTTTCTTTGTTGCTTCATGTCTTCCATCACTGTGTCACTTATTACATCTATCTAAAAAGTAGAGGCAATTTCTTAATACTCGCCCTAGAGGGAAGATCCTCAAGTCATTCTTTTGTCGAAACTGGATTTTACTGATTCTCTAAAATCACCATAAAGTGGACTGGAAGGAATCTGGCATCATCCAGCTCTGTTCCCTCTCTCACATGTATGGCCCAAAGCAGGTGCCTGCCCTTCTCAGATCCTGAAGTGTGTTGGAGACAGAGCCAGGACTCTAATGCGTTTTGTTTTTGATGATAGTGAGGACCACAGACCTACTGTGTGTAAGGCCATGTCAGGAAAGGATGCACAATGTGACTATATAAATTAATTTATTTCTAGGCTAGTCCTCTGGAATTCACACATCTAAATCACAATTGCTTTAAAAAAAAAAAAAAAAAAAAGCAGACTCTGACTGTTAAAGGTAGCTGAGCCCCACAGGGCTCAGTCTGTGAAGGGGGAGTTCCAGGTACCTGGGCTGACAGGACAGAACTTACTGATCCTAGTATGTTCCAGTATAATCATTGAAGTCTCAGACATATTTGTTTCCCAAGTTTGATTTTATTATAGTAAGAATGCTTAGCAGGACATCTACTCTCAACATGTTTTTAAGTGTTCAGTGCAGTCGTTGGCAATCCCTAGTACTTCCTCACCTCACTCAACAGGAGCCACCTCCCGATGTCCCCTTCACCACAGCCCTTGGCCACCACTATCCCTCTCTTGACTCTCTGGATTTGACTGTTCTAAGACACAGCATATCTGGAATCATACAGCATTTGTTCTTTGTGGGCTTCTCTCATAGCGTAAAGTCTGTAAGTTTCATCCAAGTTGTCATATATTGCAGGATTTCCTTCCTTTTGAACAGATTTACTCCTTTACAATACAGTTTATAGAGGATGGCTACTATTTTGAGGATGATTGTAATATTAGAGACAATGACAATCTGGACTTTTTTGTGTGTTTTGTTTTTGCAGTAATGGGGATTAAATGCAGGTCCTCATGCGTGCTAAGCAAGTGCTCTACCATTAACCCACACTTCCAGTCCTAGAAATAATTTTTTAAAATTCCATTATATATCATCTACTAAGTGGTAGTGAGGATTAGTGAGAGGAAATGCTGCTGGCAAAGCTTTGTGAGCAAGAGACTTAAGTTAGCCCCTGGTAAGCTGGAGGAATGTTTCCCTTTTTTTCTTTATTTTAACCAGCCTTTATTAAGTGCTTTTTAAAGCACGAGTGGCACAGAGAAAGGTAGAAGGTAACCAGTCACAGTTGGGTTCTGATAACAGAAGTTGAAGGTCTGGTCAGAGAGACATGGCAGAGGAGGGGGTAAGTTGAAACCCTGTGAGTAGTGGTCTTTTAAGATCTGAACCTCACATGTGGAGGCTTGATCCTAATGGGAAGGGTGAAGTTACTGTTTGCCTCAGGAAACTTTTGAGGAGGCACAGGCATAAATCAGAACTTTGAAGGCAGAGTGACCTGCCTCTTGAGTTTTCAGGCTGGACTGGGCAGGTGACTTCATATACACAGAACTAGAGTTAAGTTGCTGTCAAAGGCAGTTATCTGATGAAAAGTCAAGTGAACTTTTATTGTTACAATTGGCCCATTGTATAGAATTTGTTTGCTTACTACTCCTCTCCCTAGAGACCTGGCTGAGCTCCTTTAGGATAGGCTGTGTCTGGTTCACCCCAGTATCCCTCAGAGCAAGGATAACACCTGCCACTTAGTAAAGTGGGCAGTAAATACTCACTTCAAAAAGTAGTAAGCCCTCTGGACCTTCAGAGGTGAGTCTTGTGTGGGAATAACCTGCAAAGGTCCAGGCTTGGGAATGAGGACAGGAGAGGTGCAGCAGGAGGCTAGAGGTTCTTTAGTTGCAGCCCAAGGAAGGGACGACTCCTGGAAATGATGGCAGGGGCTTTCCCCTTTTGGACTGTTGCAGGTATTCTCGTGACCTGCCCATATCACACCTGCTCTTCCAACATCTACCGTGTAGACACCTCTGGGAAACTGGAGGTCCCCCAGCCCTGCTCCCTGTGCCTTGCACCCACATCAGCGGTGCCTACTCTGTCTGTAGGCAGCATCCAGCTCTCAAATGTCCCCTCCTCAGAAGCCTTCCCTGCACCGTATCTAAAAAAAACCCTGCCTCTGTCCTCCCTACCCTCTGTCCGGTTACCCCATCTGGGCTATTTCTTCATAGTATTAAGGGCTTCTGAAGTCATTCTGTTCATTCATCTCCTGGTTCAATGCCTGTTTCCTCTTACTGGAATTATGTAAACGTAATTTATCTTTTCTACTGTGTCCTGAGACCCCAAATCAAGTTGTGGCCCATAGTGGGGCACTACATGAATGCCAGGGGAGAAAGAAGTCTGTTTTATTAGAGAAGACAACCTTTCGTTTTTAACAAATTATTTGTGAACTTAGAAACTTTATTAGCAACAGATTATGTTAGTACTCACAGCCTGTGTTCCTGAGGATGGCTGAGATGGGATGATGCTTTCAGTGAGGACCAGCAGATGACAGTGTTGCTTCTGGGGGCCGAGCCTTTTGGCATGCCCTGGCTGGACTGCCTGGCCTATGGAGCGCCCAGTCTTTACAGGTCATGTAGTGTGTCCTAGGGATCCTTGGAATCCTTGTTGGATGATCCCCAAACTCTTGGTAGCAACGCACAGGCTGCAGTGGTCCTGGAACTGCATCCAGAATTGTAAGTGTGACCTGGAGCCAGGCTCAAGGCCTGGCAACGGACGTGTCAGGTGCGAGTTGCACTTCCTCTGAGGGTGAGTGGCGTGTGTGCCTCTACTTCCCACCCTCATTGAGGAGCTTTAGTCACTGTCAGCTTTGGAGTGACTTGGAAGGCAAGTGGAGGGCAGGGTCTACTCAAGAGTTACCCCATGGGAGGCAGTAAATATGTATAAGTATGTGTGCACTCTTGCTGAAGTGTTGGTTTAAAACAGTCTCTCTTAGAAGTAATTCTTTTTGGCTAGCATCTTCAGGGTTTAGTTTGGGTCCTCGTTCAGTTTTCTATCTCCTTTCAACTCTCCTCAACCCCCTCAGCAAAAGATGCACATGGAACCGTGGAGATCCTCACTTAGGATCTGAACCCACGGGGAGAATTGGCGGGTTGTGAACGCACTTTCTTTCTTCACTTTCCCTTCCCTTTTAAGGCCTTTGTTTTAGGAAAAGGAAATTGGTGTGTTTGGAGAGCAGTTGTTAGTTTTTCAAGTCTGAACTTGTTGGTGTAATTTGCTGAGGACCCAGAGCAGCAAATAAAGTAAGTGAAAAACGGCCAAGTAGGCACGGAGGGTGCAAATGCCCAGCACTTGCAGCTGAAGCTGCCTTGCTGGCTTCCAGCAGAAAGGCTGGGCTGATTCTGGGAAGTTTTAGGTTTCCCTCCCGGTGCCCCAGTTCCTGCCCTCCACCCCAATTCTGCTGGTACCTGTTGTACTCCCTTCTTGTGTCTCAATTCAGGCCAGGCCAGCACATGGCCTCTCCCAGTGACAGTGTGACAGGAGTTTCCTTTTTGTCAGGGCTTCCTTTCCTTCTCCTGACTGTAGTATGCGCCTGGATTATCTACTGAGATAGACCTCAGGACCACTAGAGTGTTGGACGGATGTTTTAGGAGCAACATTCTGCCAAGCTGAGCACACAGGAGCAGGATGAGGGCAGGCTTCTTGTTCAGTTTGAATTCTCTCTTGGAGCTGATTCAGCTAGGTGAAGGTTTTGCCTGCCTTCTTGGCTCCTTTATTGGTTTCTTCTGTCTGTCTTCCTGTTTTTCCTTGCCCCAAGGCTCCCACTGGGCATTCTGCCTGCACCTGTCCTTAGCCTGGGTGTCCTCTGCATGAGAATTAGATGGTACTGGTGAGCATGGAGTCCTTACTTGAGGTGGTTTAATCGAAGGCTCTTAATGTTTGGAGTCTGAAGTTATGGTATCCTGGTCTATCCATCTCTTTTTCCATTTTAAGGTGTAGCCAGGAGGCAGGATGACTTATACGTCCTCATAATGAAGGCACTTTCAGCCCTGGGAAAAGTGGAGACACCAACATGGTCTCATTCTCCAGAGACTTCTCTGACTCTCTTGTGCAGTGTTTCGGTCTTCAAGCCTCTCATAGTCCCTCCTGGAGATAAGTAGGGAATCTCGGAAGCCTCTTTGTGATCTGTGTCTAGCTTATTTCAGAGGAGCGTTTAATGCTGTCATGGCTGGTCTGGGACAGCCTGCGACTTCATGTTTAAATTACCTCTAAACCACCATACAGAATGCTGAGGTATCATGAATAAATGAGATTTAGAGGGTATGTGTAGACAAGGGGAAGTTTCTTGGCTATTTGAAGTTCTTAGTTGGAACAAGAAGAAAGAAGGAATATAGTCATCCAGGCAGGGAGGCACATGCCTCAGAGAGCCAGGGAGGAGAGGACTCATCTCGGGGAATGGAGCATTCTTGCACAGGAACAAGGTCCTCTGTCGTGAGTAGAAGGTGGGTTATCTGCACTCAGGATGGATGGCATTCTTCTCTTGACCACTGCATGGATTTCCAGATCCATTTATGTTGCTTATTCACATAAATAGATTCTCCTTCATTGTTTAAGTATTTTGAATCAATTGTATATTCACATGTAGTTGTAAGAAATAATCTGTGTACCTTTTTACCCAGTTTCCCTTAGCAAAAGAATTAATTGTTTTTAAATTGAATTTATCTAGTTAAAAAAGGCTATAGAGCTGTCTACAGCCTCACACTCTTCCTTCTCTGATACAGTAGCGTTAGTTTTTTTTCTTCTTTCCAAGGAGTTTCTTCGTACATAAAGAAGTAGAGGGTAAACCCCCTTTACTTACATACATGGTAGCATAAGGTACAGATTTTTGCATCTTTTACATTTAACAGATGTATCTTGAAGACCTGTCTTCATTAATACAGAAAGATCTTCTTCTGTAACTGCATAGCATTTCCTTGTGTGGATAGGTATAATTAATTTAACCAGTATCCTGATTAAAGCATGTTACTGATGTTTTCTCTTGCCATTACAGACTTTATTGCAGTGAATATCCTTTACATAATTCCCACGTGTGTGGTTATTTTCCTGTGATAGATTCCTAGAAGTATGATAACTGGGTCAAATACTGTGTACACTTTCATTTTGATAAATAAACTGCCAAATTATCCTCTGAAGAGATTGTACCAGGTCATATTCTCACCAACATTGACATGCGAATGTTTTTTTTCCCTTGCCACCTTTGACAGCACTGTTAATGGCAATTTTATCTTTAATTCCTTCTCTGTGAACTCTTCATTTCCTTCATCCGTTTTTCCATTGGCTTATTATTTTTCCTTGCTGATTTGCAGGAACTCTTTATGTAATGTGGAACCTAGCTCTTGGTGATATAAATTACTGATATTTTTCTTCCAGCAATACTGACTTTGTACCTGGTAAGGGTGGTTTGTGTGTGTATGTGTGTGTGTGTGGTGTGTGTGTGTGTGAGTGAGAGAGAGAGAGAGACAGAGTGTTATATTATCATAATTGCTTTAAAGTTTTATATGGTCAGATGTAGTCATCACTTGTTTGTGACTTCTGAGTATGAAGCTAAAAATCTATTAGAAAGTCTCCGCTCACTCTGCAGTATGGAAAAAAATGTTTGCCCATGTCTTAGAGTGCTTCAATGCATGCAGTCCTGCCTTTCCCTCCCTCCTGGTGTCCCTGCGTCCCTGTGTCCCTCTTGCGTCCCTTTGGAGTTTATTTTCATGTGAGGAGTGAAGGGTGTAGACCCATCTCAGAGCTCTGCACGGTCCGGAGTGCCTCCTCAGGACCGCAGTGTTCTCCTCAAAATAGCTCCTTTTCTGTTGCTTTATGTGAATAAGAGCTTGATGTGGAGGAAGAGATCCCTGCAGCAGTAGCCACCTCTGTGCTGGTATTAGTGGGTTCCTACAGAGCCACTCTCATGATAAGAAATATGATCCCCTCTTTAGACTCAGAAACTTAGAATCCAGATCATTTGCCCAAGTTCTTAACTTTAGTGTCTGAAATCCAGTTTGATTTTAAACTGACTCCAAAACCTGAACTTTTCTATTTACCTGGCTGTGTGGAGAAGAGGGACACCTAGGAGGAGGGGACCGCTCCTTGTGATTGGCCATGCTTGTACACAGGATTGGGAGAGTTGGATTCTGAAACCTTTGAAGATGTTGGAGGCTGAAAACCCAAAATACCAAGAAATAAAGAATACTGTATGCATTCATTAATAGAATCCATAGACACCAATGGTATATACAGAGTATATCCTTTTTGATAGCTTGTTTATTTTTTGGAGGTGGGGTACAGGAGATTGAAATCAGGAGCACTTAACCACTGAGCTATATCCCCAACCCTTTATTTTTATTTTGAGACAGGGTCTCACTAAGTTGTCGAGGCTGGCCTTGAACTTGTTATCTTCCTGTCTCAGGTCTCTGGAGTAACTGGGGTTACAGGCGAGGGCTTGTTTAAGAGAAACATAAGTATCCTTTCAGAAAAACTGCTGTTTACACAAAGCTTTTTCCAAGATTGTCTATTAAAGAGCACTGATGGTAGATCATTCTCTAAACATTTCCCTAGGTTGCTAAGTAGAAATTAGGGGTTAAACTGTGTATCTGTAGAGCCTTTTGGATGTCATTTTTGAAACCGAGTTAGGCATCCTCTATCTGCTCCAACAGGTAGTGTTAGCTTAGTTGTTACCAAAAGCTGTAATATAAATCATATTTTAGATCTTGAGTCATTTTCCCACTGGTATATAATTTTAGTGAAGAACTGGGTCATAGGATTTCTCAAGTCAGCTTTACTCTATAGTTCATTACTTTTTACTATTAAATGTACTTATCTTATGGAAACATACATTTCCCTCAAGGTAATTCAATTATTGTCATTCTGCTTGCTAAATTTACATGACAACTGCTGGCACACAGAACTTGACTTTCCATTTTTACCATTCTGAAATAGAGCACAAAGTAAGAACATTGAGAAGTAGGGTACGACTGTCACCTGTGCGATCCAGAATTCAGTCAAGTTTTCTTCTCTGCTGATTGTTTTTAATGCCAAGATAAGTGTCACAAATAGCAACCTTTCTCAGAGGATTTCCAGAATTGGAACAGCAGACACCAACCTTAATAAAGCAGGGAGTGCTGTGGTGTGACCTGGAAGCTGCTCTCCCCCTGACTGGCTCACTGCTGGAGTCTGTGTGGTCCCAGGACTGTCCAGATCTCTTCTGTTTAATTTCCAACATAAAATACGTGTGTGTAAAACCATTTTCATTGAAGGACCACATAGACTGAGATCCCTCTGTTTTCCCTGCTGTTGCTGGAATGGAGGACACGTGGTCAGAGGAGAGCCAGATGCATTATTTGAATTTAATTCTTTTTGTTTTTGTAAATTTGAATAATATTTTAAAGATATCCATGACATTATTTACCCCTGTTTCTAGTGCAGGCCATGTAGCCCATCTCGTAGAGGGCCTGCCTCATTGCTGGAGGCCCGGGGGTTCGAGTCCCCAAGCACTCCGGGTTTGTGGAAATTACCCCTGTTTCTTCTGTGTGGCATTATAGCTCTGGGATAGCAAGTGGCTTAGTGGAAGAGGACCCAGGGACTTAGTAGCAGAAGGCCTCCAAGATCCTGGGGTTTCTCCCTAGGATGACCGTGGACCATGGCTTCCTAGTCAGCCTTTTCAGAAAAGAAGCTCTGGTGTGTGTGTGTCCCTGTGTAAAGCACATCAGGTCCTTTCCAGGTCCCAGCCACCCAGTCACTGCCTGATGCTTTTGGAAACCATGTGATTGAATAGTCAGATGTCCTATTTGAATTGCTTTACAATTAACTTGCATTGGTGCTTCACTTACTGCAGTTTGATGTGGAATTGCTAATAATCTTGATTGATTTCAAGGCTTTTTTTTTTTTTTTTTTTTTTGCGGTACTGAGAATTGAGCACAATGACATTCTATGCTCTTCTTAAAATTTTTCATTTTTTATACCTTTATTTTATCTACTTATTTTTATGTGGTACTGAGGATCAAACCCAGTGCCTCACATGTGCTAGGCAAGTGCTCTGCCACTGAGCTATGACCCCAGGTTTCTATGCCCTTTTTTTATTTTTAATTTTATTTTTAAATTTTGAGACAGGATCTTGCCAAGTTGCTGAAGCTGGCCTCAAACTTGTAATCCTCCTGCCTCAGCCTCCTGAATAACTGGGATTATGGGTGTATGCCACCTGGATATTTTTTAAAATATAAAATAATAAATGTGCTGGACTATGTGTGGAGGCAGGAAAAAAAAAAACAAATAGCAACATAAAAATGAAAGCACCTGAATGTGAGAGCAGCTTCCGTCTAGGGTTAGCAAGGTCTCAGTTCTCCTCAGTGCCTCAGAACTGTGGGTTCTGATTGGTGAGCTCATTTTCTTTCCCATCAAGGACCCATAGTTTCCTCTCCCTTCTATAGTGAGCAGTTCTTTGCACACCATGGCTTAGACGACTCCTCTTCAGTTCCTTAATGTCAAATGCTGAGGGTGGAGTGATTCCCTGACTTGTGGGTTTGTCTGACCCTTGAGGTTTAAATGTAGTTTTTAGTGGTTCCAGATGATAAATATTAGAGTATGTGGTGTAGCCCTCATCACACGGTCCTGTCCTTAGCCTGCCTGGATATTTGTTGCACTACTCCTAGTGCTAGACTCTCCTCCGGAGCCTGCATGACTATTGTAATATATGTGCAAGTACTTTTAGGAGTAAAATGGGAGGTGATGTTAACAAAAATTTATTCACCAAATCGTACTTACATTAAAACCTAAGGGATTCTTTGAGCTCAAAAAATCTTATTTTAAGGCAAGCTAAACCACAGGAATGGTTGAAAAATCAAGTTTTGATTGAGTTACTACATAGACACACCATTTAAGTATTACTGATGGAATACAAGTTTAGGAATCCAGTGAAGATTCTGGTTGTTGACAGTGGTTCAGAGGGTTAAAGAAACCAGGTGTAAGGTAAAGGTCTAAGAGTCCAGATATTTGCCTTTTTAAGCCTCTTTTACAGGAGGGTTCCTAACATGGAAAATGAAACTTTATACCTGTGGTAGGAACGCTGTCTATGCAGATGCTCCAGTTTAGAACTTGTGTGATCTTGGGGAACAGTACACAGACCCAAAGTTTCAGCTGATACAGGGCTTGATCAGTCAGCTTCTGCCACAGAAGCAGAGGCCTTTTTAGGGATTCCATGATTTTGTGGGAAAGGGTACAAGGACCTGGGATTGAACTTCAGGACATTTGACCATTGAACCACATCCCCAACCCTACTTTGTATTTAGAGACAGGGTCTCACTGAGTTGCTTAGCGCTTCACTTTTGCTGAGATTGACATTGAACTCATGATCCTCCTGCCTCAGCCTTGCAAGCTGCTGGAATTACAGGCGTGCACCATCGGGCCTGGCCCTCTCCTCTTTTTTTAAACCCTTATTGAGGTCAAATTGACATATAGTAAACTGCTTATATTTGAAATGTATAATTTGATACATATTGAACTGTGTATACAAAAGTTAATGAACACATCTTTGACACACACACCCCGCCCCCAAAGTCTCCCTTTGCCCATTTGTTGTCCTCCTGTCCACCTTTCCTCACCTCTCCTCAAACTGCAGGTAACTACTGGTCTTTTTTCTATTACTGTAGAATAATTTGCATTTTAAAGAATTTCTATACAAATAGAATCATTTAGTAGGTTCTCTGGCCTGATTTCTGTCTACATTTTTAGATTTATTCACGTTGTCTATATTAGCAGTTCATTCCTTTTATTGCCGAGTAGCATTCTGTTGTGTGCTATAATGTAGTTTATCTGTTCATTTCTTTATGCACATTTGGGCAGTTTCTCCTTTTTAGCTATTAAAATTAAGGCTGCTATGAATGTTGATTTCAAAGTCTTTGTTGGACATTTGCTTTCTTTTCTCTAGGATAAATACCTAGGAATAGAATGGCTGGGTTATATGGTAGGTGTATGTTTTACTTTTTAGGAAACTTCTGGTTTTCCAAAGTGGTTGTAGCATTTTATCTTCCAACCATGAGCTGGTCCTGTTGTTGATGCCCAGGTATGGTCAGTTTTTTAAAATGTGGTTGTTCTATAGAAGTATGTGTGTTGGCATCTTATTGGATTTTCTTTCTGTTAATGACTAGCAGCATTGAACGTCATTTTCCATGCTTTTTTGTGGTTTATTGTTGGTGAGGTATCTGTTCAAATCTTTTGCTCATATTTATTTATTTATTGCTTTTTATACCAAGGATTGAACCCACTGAGCCACATCCCCAGAGGGTTTTATTTTTTATTTTGAAACAGGGTCTTACTAAGTTGCTTAGGGCCTCAACCTCCCAAACCGCTCAGATTACAGGCATGCACAACTGCACCCAGCTTGCTCATTTTAAAAATTGACTTTTTCATTGACAGTTCTTTATATTCTGTACAACTTATTAAATACGTGACTTGCAAATACTTTCTTCCACTTTGTGGCTTATCTTTTCATTCTCTTAGCAGTCTTTTTAAGAGAAGTTCTTAACTTTGCTGAGTCAAATTTATCATTTTTTTTCTTTTATGGCATGTACTTATGGCATTATAACTAGGAAATAATTTGTCTAACCCAGGGTTATAAATATTTTCTCCTAAAAGTTTTATAGTTTTAGGTTTTACATGTAGGTTTATGATTCAATTTGAGATAATTTTTATACAGTGCAAGGTATCTGCCTCTTTTAAAAATATGTGCCTACCAGTTGACCTGGTATCACTTGTTGAAAACACTATCCGTTTCCCTATTGAATTGTATTTACACTGCTTTAGAAGATCAGTTGTCCTTACATGCATTTGCTTGTTTTGGGGCTCTGTATTCTCTCCTATTAACCTTTTTATCTTAGTGCCAGTGCCATACTGTTTTGATTATTGTGGCTTAAAATAAATATTGATATCAGGTTGTATCAGTCCTCCAAATTTGTTCTTTTAAAAAGTTTTCAGCTATTCTGGATCTTTTACATTTCAGTATGAATTTTAGAAGAGCGTATCAATTTCTACAAAAAAATGTCCAGCTGAGATTTTGGTAAATCATGTTGAATCTACACATTAATTTGGGGGAGAATTGATACATTAACAGTATATATAGTCTTCGTCCCATGAGCATGCTATATTTCTCCTCTTAATTAGCTTAGCAGAACTGTGATTGTGGCTTAGTGGTGGAGCATTTGCCTAGCATGTGTGCATGTGTGAGGCACTGGCTTTGATTCTCAGCACTACATAAAAATTAAAGACATTCTGCCCATCTACAACTAAAAAATAAAAAAATTGAACTTCTTAGTGGTTTATAATTTTGGTGTATAGGGATTGTACATTTTTGTTAAATTTATTTTAACTGTCATGTTTTCTAGTTTATCTGTAACAATTTTATGTGCAAATCTTTGATTTTAATATATATATGTATATTCATTTTTATTTTATGTATTTATTTGTTTTTGGTACTGGGGATTGAACCCAGAGGTGCTTGACCACTGAACTACATCTCCAGCTCTCTAAATTTTGAGACAGGGTCTTGCTAAATTGCTAAGGCTGTCCTTGGAACTTGTGATCCTCCTCCCTCAGCCCCCCAAGTTTCTGTATTACAGGTGTACACAGCCACCACACCTGACTAAAATTCATTTTTAATATAGAAAAACATAAAAATGATACATATTAATTGGGTATCTCATGATGGGGCACATGTATACTTTGTATAATCAAATTAGACATAGCTGTCTCCTCAAACATTTATCACTTCTTTATGGAAAACATTCAAAATCCCTCCCAGTTTTTTTTTATACGAATAGCACACTATTATTATCTTTAGTTACCCTACTGTGCAACAGCACACCAGAACTCACTTCTTCTGTTTTTAACTGCAACTTAAACCCATTGATGGGACTGGGTCTGTAGCTCAGTGGTAGAGTACTTGCCTAGCATGTGTGAGACACTGGGTTCGATCCTCAGCACCACATAAAAATAAATAAATAAAGGTATTGTGTCCACCAACTAAGAAATTAAAAAAAAAAAAAAATTCCGTTGACCAACCTTTTCCCCATCCCTCTCTCCAAGTATTATTTATTTTATATCCTGCAACCTTGCTAAATTCATTTATTTAATTCTGGTAGGTTTTTTTTTTTTTTTTTTTTTTTTTAATATGTCATTTGAATCTTTCAAGTGGGAAAGGTTTTAATTTAGAAAAGTAACAGTACATACAACCATTAGTGAGTCTGGGGAAAGGAATTTGGGAAGACCACTGTTACCACTGATTGACCAGGGGTTGTTAAAGGAAGCATATGAGAAAAGTAACTTAGAAATACTGTGAAAAAAATAGGGAACATTAGGTGGCTATGACTCAGTAAGATGTGATTTCAAAGAACACAGACAGGCCCCTTTGACAGTATTGGCAGTGGCATATCATCTGGGACAAGGAAGTGGCAGGCCCACTCTGCTGGGGGGCTGTTTTTGCCTAGTAGTAGGTTGAGTATAGACAAACTGAAACATGTTTAGAGGATAGTGACTCCAGTGGCAAGGGGATAGAAAAAGCTGGTCACATGGAATGTTTGAAGGAGCTAGGAATGCCTCAGGAATGCCTCATGGTAGTGACTATAGATATTTAGAATATGTGTTCTGTGTGATCTCAAAAGGAAGTCTTAGGACCTGTAGGTGGGAGCTGGAAGGACATATTTCCCAGGCTGTATGAAGAACCTCTTTATTACCCAGCCACACTACTGTTGAATAGAAAGCCACATCTCTTCGTGTTACAGGTTGCTGGACCTCCTGGCCAGAGTAGGCGAGGTGTAAGATGAGTGGTTTCAGAGGAGATGTTCTTTATACCATTCTGACCCTGAAATTCATTGCAAGGAAAGATCCCCCAAATCATCTGTCACAACTTTTACCACATGGACTTTGTGAAAGTAAAAACTAGGTTATTTAAAATACATTATCTTGCTTTACTTGATTTGAGTAATTCCAAAAACCCCCATTTCATTGCATGTGTCTCAAAATATGGAAACTGGGAAGTTCGTGGAAAGCTTGGAGTCAGTGGCCTATTGGCAAAAATCTTACTGCTGTATTTCATTGATTCTGAAACATTCTTTTACTTGTCATCTTCAGTAAAGTTTCACGTATAATCAACACCATACAAGTTGCTTAATTGCCTTTTAACATCCTTTTGTAAATAATTATACCATCATTTGACATTGTAACATGTAAGTATAAGAAGGCATAAACTTGATATTAATGAAGTTATGACTCAAGGAGAAATGACTATAATCCCATATTTTCTTGGAAAGAAACAACTGAGTGAATTATACCTATGCTACTCAAAGTAAGGTCCAAGGACCAGCAACTTGTTAGAAATGGAGAATTAATAGGCTCCATTGTACATATTTTAAATAGGAACTGCATTTAACAAGGTTGCCTTTAAAGTTTGAGAAGCATTATTTTGCACAACTTCCAATAAGAAGCTAGCCCACATATAGGAGTTGAGTTACATTTTGTTACTGGCATTTCCTGTCACATTTCACAAGATGCAGCTGAAGACCTGAGAAATTTCTGTATCCTTCCAGGCTAATGAAAAATGTATTTACTTAATTTTTCTAGGTTTAATGTTGTTTTCTTTCTGTGAGCCACACAGTCTCAGAATGACTTTTGTCCCCAGTGGTGTTTGGCCTTGTCTACTAATTTAATATCATGTACAAATTATATTAGCATCCCATTAAATTCCCTCAGTCAGATCCAGCAAATGAAAAAATGTTAAAAACAAATCCAACACAGATATTTGGAGTCCCCTACTTTGTAATTTCCTCTGCCTGAATGAATGTATTCCAACATGGCCTTTTGTGTGTGTGTGTGCATTTTTAATTTAAAACACTTGAAATGGGTACTTGGAGCACTTTGCTTAACTCTTTTCATTGTGATCCTTTTGTTAATTTCTCTCTCCCCAGTAGGTATTACTAATCTTTAATTGAGTGTGCCTAGTCTTTTTCTTACTATTTAATAAGTTGCCAAGATTATCTTTGTCTTTTAAGGAAATAGATGATTGTACAAATCATATATACTAGATGTATTTTGAAAACTTCTGTCTAGATCTGTATTGGACAGAGTTAGTAGTGTGCACTCCCATTGGTGCACCAGGGTTATTAAATGGTGACGCTTTTTCCTGGCTGCTTGACAGGCATAGCCTGTGGGACCATGTCATTCTTGTCTGCTCCCTGACAAGATGGGTACCCTATATATTCTCTGTTGAAGTCACACACAAGTGCACCTTATTGGCAGCATAAATGAAATTTCCGTGTCTAGTCTTAAGGGAGTCTGGGAAATACAGTAGCAGAGGCTTAGAAATGGTGTTGACAGAGCTGAGATAGATACCTCCATAAAGGAGAGTAACAGCTTAGGTGATCACTTACATCACTGACATTGTTGGTAAAAGAATTTTGTTGTGAATAATGTTGTAGGGTAGCATTTCAGATAGCCTGTGATGGTCAGTAGCACACACCTATAATCCCAGCAGCTCAGGAGGCTGAGGTGGGAGGATCACAGGTTCAAAGCCAGCCTCAGCAACTTCACAAGGCCCTAAGCAATTTAGCAAGACCCTGTCTCAAAATAAAAAATAAAAAGGACTGGGAATGTGGCTCCTGGGAATGTGGCTCAGTGGTTACCTGCCCCTGCGCCCGGATTCAATTCCTGGTACCAAACAAACAAACAAACAAAATAACCTTGTATATCTAATGTACTTAAGGAACACTTGATCAATAAAACTAATAACCACTGCAATATAGTAGGGTGAAGTGTAGATTCTAAACTCTATTTGGAAACGCATTTCTGGGACTGTTGAGATTAAATAATTCCTCAAGATCCTTTTGGCTCCTGTATGACTCTCCTAAGAGCCATTAACAAGATGGTTTAGAGTAGAGGTCCTTAACAACTCTACATAGGAGACCAAAAAAATGAGTCCAGGTTTGAAGCTTTTGCTTTTGTAATTGAAATTTTTATTGTAGTAATTGCAGGTTCACATGCAGTTTTAAGAAATATCACAGAGGATTTCCATGTGCTTTTTACTCAGTTTTTAAATGGTACAATCTGTGGGTTATTTAGATGTTTCCAGTTTTACTTGTATTTGTGTGTGTGTGTGTAGTTCTATAGTTTTATTAAGTATAGGTTCATGCATCTACCACCACTGTCAAGGTACAGAACAGTGCCCTCACCACAAGTCAGCCACACCTGCCTCATCCTCACCTGCAACCTCTGGTAACCAACAACTTGTTGTTTAAGAAATATCATATAAATACTGTTTTAAATACCTAACCTTTGATATTGACTGTTGTCACCCAGCCTGATTGCCCGGAGATTCATCCAAGTTTTTCATGTTTTAAGTTTGTTTCTTTTTATTGTGAAGCTTTTTTCTTTTCTTTAGTGTTGGTTTGTCTCTGGACTGTTTCCTGCGTTGGGTGGATCATTGTACCTGTTCAGGTCTGTCTGTCCACATTGTGTGGAACTGGTTCTGAACCCTAGGACTGAGGGTTCTGCCACACTTACTGACCACAGTGTCAGGGATAGGTTTTGAAGCTGTTGTGGCCAGTTTTCTAAGCTTTAAAGAAAAGAAAATGCTCCTGGGTATCTGTAACCATTTTCCTATCCAGTGGAGCCCTGGGCGTTTGTCTGAGTTGAGGTTCTTGATAACTGTTGTCCTCTTGTCATTGTACTGCTGGAGATACTGCCTTCAGGTCTGGAGTTGTCAGCCCTGCTTCTCCATGCTCAAGGCATGAGCCTGGTTTGTTGAGAGAAGTTGATCTTTTTCCTGCTATAGCATAGTCATGAGTTCACACATCTTTGGTTCAGGGACGTTAAAACACCAAAGGCACGGCAGGCTCTTCTCAGAGTACTCCAGGGTGCTGTGAAGAAGGATACCAGCATAAGAGCACAGACACTGGCCCCAGAGGTGTCGTCTGGAGCAGAGACAAGATGGAGCCAATTGAAAAGCTGGACTGAGAGTACCGGGAGGGCTGGCAGCAGTGGCCCTTGCTTGCCTCTGAGCACTTGGCCTCAGGACCAGGCATCAAGTAGGCACCAAAATAATGAATGAGTGAGGTAGAAAGGAAGCTTCTTCTAGTTCTTTTGGTGTGGTGAGGGCCGTTACACAGCAAGCACAGGAAATCCAAGGGTCAGGGAGGGAGGGTAGAAGAGAAGAGTGTCCCTCTCCATGTCCCCCCAAAATGAAGTTCCACAATTCACACCAAGCACTTTCCTATCTCAGGACCACTCATCTACCAGATAATTTTGTTTCTTCTTTCCCTTTTTTTTTTTTTTTTTGAGAGTCAGAATGTTGCCCAGGCCAGGCGCCCAGGTAGTTTTCTTCACTTAGGTCTCTTATTAGATGTCACAGTCTCATGGAAGCAGTGAACATTTCATGTTCCCTGTCCCTTCCCCCTTGGACATTCTTGAGCCCCCTACCTAGTCTTAATTTCCTTGTGGCATTTATCCTAATTTCCTGGTCCTGTGTATCATTTTGTTCATCTCCTATTTAGGATGTCATCTTCCTGAAGACAGGGACTGACCCTCTTTTGCCCACGGTTATGTTTGCGCTTGGATCAGTAGCCGGCACGTCACCCAGTGTATGTTAGGTGATTTCCTTCACTGTTGGGAGGTTTCCTTTAGACACATCTCCCACAGAAGGGTCGAAGGCATTGCTCACTCTTTTGTTCTGTAGATGCAGTGCCAGGGCTTGTGTATGCCAGGCATGTGCTCCGCCAGTGACCTACAACCCAGCCACAGTGCTCACTATTGAGTTGTGCAGGAGCCCTTTCTGTGGAGACTGTTCCCAGTGCTGTGTGAGGTACTAAGACACAAGCGTCAGGTCAACTCCTTTGCTCCAGCTTGCTGTGTGCTCTGGAGGAGGCATACTGCCACTTGCGAGGTTAGACAAGGGAGCTCTTGCAGTGCTGACACCAGCTGGGAGAGGTGGCTTTTTGGTTGGAATAGAGGTGGAATAAGAGGTTTTGCAGTCTCAATTACTATCGTGAGATGTATGCCAGGTAGTTTGAAACTCCTCTCTAAGGAGAGCCCCACTGACTCTCTGGTCTCACCTCTGCCACCACTACCTTGCTCATTGTGGTACATCCTCTTGCCATTTCTCAGGCACAACATCTCATCCTTTATATTTGCCATTTCCTCTGACTGTAATATTCTCTGTGGAGCCACTTGGTCCAGTACCTCACCTCAGTGGTCTCCATTCTTAGGCCACCTTATCAGAGAGGGCTTCCTAACCATCCAGCATAAGGTGGTGCCCTCTCTCCTGCCATTATCTATCTGCTCTCCCCACCCTGAGTTCTTCAGGGACGTGTGTATTTTATATATACATTTTGTAGTGTACCCTGTTTATTATCTATCTCCCCTGCTGGAAGGCAAGGTCCCTGAAAGCTTGAACTTGGTTTTGTTTCTGCCATATCTCAGAGCTTAAAAAAATGTCTAGCTCATATTAGACACTTTAATCAATGTTTGTTAAAGAAATGAATCAGTCTCTGGGCAACCTGGTAGGGGGAGGTAAAACACAGAGGGGCCCCAAACCATTCTTTGCTTGCCAGATCCCTGGTAAGAGCCGTGGTACAGAAAGTCATTCACAGGCCCTGATGCTGCCCATGACAGATGGTGTCTACCTTGAGACGCCTCCAGGACCACACAGAGGCAGGAGAGATAGTTCCATGTGGTGTGTACACAGGAGGGCAAAGTTTTGGAATCTGGAGTTGATAGGGAAGATTTCATTGAATCAAGTGGATATTGAGCCAGGACTTGACAGGTAAAGTGTATTGGGCAATAAAAAAGAGGATGGTTTTTATGTCAGGCATGAAGAATGGATAAGGAAAAACGTGAAGGCTAGAACTGCACCGGGAGTGGCCTCAAGTGCCAGCACTTGGGCTGCAGCCCAGCTCTCCAGCTTCTAGCTTTCCTCTGCAGGTCAACCTTCAGAGGCTTAAGCTCTGGGCTACAGCAGTTGGGGCTGTCAGCACCTTTTCTTTCCAGAGGTCTGGACCCAGATGCAGAGCAAAAGTCAGGCTGTGTCTCAGCTCAGGTGCATATTGGATATCTTCCTTTGTATTCACGGGCTGGCTTCAGATCCAGGGTCTTGCACATGCTAGGCAAGTGCTCTACTACTGAGCCACATCCCTGGCAACAAGAATTACCTTTCTTAAAGGCACTTGTACTCTCAACAGTGCTTACAGTACATACATAAAAATCTGAAATGCCATTACATTATTTTTTCACCCTATAGGATTTCACTAGTTTGGGACTGGAGGGTGATACTCTTGGTGGTAAAACTTGTTCTCAGCATGTTTAAGGCCCCTGGATTCAATCCCCAGCGCACCCCCCCCACACACACACACACACATAGATTTGTTTTTATCATTCCAGATTTGTTCTAAATTATAATACTTGTTACTCTTTACTCTAATACTTGTATCTTTGGTGTACCTACATTGTGCCTTAATTCTTCCAGTACTGACAGAAATTAAGTAGAAGTAACAAAGTCTGTCTACTACAGCGGCAAGCACAGTAACCTGGTATTAAACCCAGCTCCTAGACAGGCAGTGTCAGGACCTACACCAAAGAGATTTGTACAACACCCTGGGTAAATGGTCGGGGTGATTTGGGCCAGCAGCACACATTCTAGCCAGGAGGGATTTGAGGGACTGACTCTGCTCTGTGTTCTGTACATACCTGGAAGTCATATGTTGCATGGAAAGTACTAAGGACTCAGTGAATATTTTTACTGAATTTGTTGAATGAGTTAACTTGCAGTTTGGAAGAGGTTTTACATCTAATTGTGTATGTAGAGATGAAGAAGATGGAACAGTTCTCCCACCCTTCTAACAAACGCAATTGATTGGATCCACCTCCTCACCTGGCTTTTGTATTTGGTGCTGTAGGAGAGGTCTGATTTTTGAGGTATAAATCAGGTCATGGATTAGAGTGTAGATTTGAATGAGAATTGGATCAGTGGTTCTCAGTCCTAGCTGCGTGTTAGAACCACGTGGGGTGTGCTCGCTTCAGCAGCATATATTCTAGAATTAGAACCACTTGGGGGACTTTAAAGTTCCCTAGCAATTTCTGTGTAATTGACCCAGAGTGCTGCCTGGGCAATAGTTTTGTGTTTGCTGTTTGGATTTTGTTTTGTTTTAGGAAATAGTCTCGAACTTGACCGAATTTGAATCTGTATGGTTTTGAAAAGCTTTTTTTTCCGTCATTTGAGAATAAACTGCTGACCCAGTGCCCCATCACCAGCAGCCCTTTCACCAACACTGTAGTGTATCTCTAACGAACATTCTCCTGCAGACTACAGTAGGCCATCAACAGAAAACATCAGCATTGAGATCTTAACTGCCATTGACTCTTCAAGTTATATTGATATTTATTGATAGTTCTACTTCTGAATAGGGAAAACAGTGAGTTTATGCTAATAATTAATTTTGATTCGGTCTCACAGGAATTGTTTGCATTTTCTCTCCTTCCTTCCTTTTTTTTTTTTTTGCTACCAGGGATTATTGAACGCAGGGGCACTCAACCACTGAGCCACATTCCAGGCCTGTTGCATATTTTATTTAGACAGGATCTCACTGAGTTGCTTAGCACCTCGCTTTAGCTGAGGCCAACTTTGAACTCAGTCCTCCTGCCTCAGCTTCCCTAGCTGCTGGGATTATAGACGTGCACCACCACACTTGGGTCTCCCCTTCCATTTTTGAGTCTCCTTTTTTCAATGGTGAGAAAGCTGGTTGTTTTCATCCTTAATACATTTATTTAGGGGCTGGAGAGGTGGCTCAGTGGTAGAGTGCTCACCTAGCATGCTTGAGGCCCTGGGATTAATCCTCAGCACCACATAAAAATAAAATAAAGGTATTGTATCCACCTACAACTACTTTCAAGAAGAATTCACTTTCTTCTTTCTGAGAAGAAAGTGAATTCGCTGGTTGATGGATGGAATTTCTATATATGTCTGTTAAGTCTAGGTTATTGATTGTGCTATTGAGTTCTATGGTTTTTTTTGTTTTTTTTTTTTTTTAGTTTTCGTTTCGAAGATCTATCCAGTGGTGACAGTGGTGTGTTAAAGTCACCCACAATTATTGTGTTGTGGTCTATTGATTCCTGGAATTGAGAAGGATTTGTTTGATGTACATGGATGCATCGTAGTTTGGGGCATAAATATTTACGATCATTATATCTTCCTGATTTATGGTTCCCTTAAGCAGTATGAAATATCCTTCTTTAGCCCTTCTGACAAACTTTGGCTTGAAATCCACTTTATCTGAAATAAGGATGGAAACCCCCGCTTTTTTACTGAGTCCATGTGCATGGTAGGTTTTTTTTCCCATCCTTTCACCTTTAGTCTGTGGATATCTTTTTCTATGAGATGAGTCTCTTGAAGGCAGCACATTGTTGGGCCTTTCTTTTTAATCCATTCTGCCAGTCTATGTCTTTTGATTGAGGAGGTTTGGCCATTAATGTTCAGGGTTATTATTGAGATATGATTGTTATTCCCAGTCATTTGGGCTTATTTTTGGTTTTAACTTCACTTGGTTTCTCCTTTGATTGGATTTTCCTTTAAGGTAGTTCCTCCTTTTGCTGACCTACATTGTTGTTTTTCATTTCCTCCTCATGGAATATTTTTTTGAGAACATTCTGTAGCGCAGGCTTTCTATTTGTAAATTCTTTTAATTTTTGTTTATCATGGAAGGATTTTATTTCATCTTCAAATCTGAAGGTTAGTTTGGCTGGTTATAGGATTCTTGGTTGGCAACCATGATCTTTCAGAGCTTGAAATATGTTGTCCCAGGTCCTTCTAACTTTTAGAGTCTGGGCTGAAAAATCTGCTGATATCCATATTGGTTCCCCCCTATATGTAATCTGAGGCTTTTCACTCGCAGCCTTCAAAATCCTATCTTTATTTTGAATGTTAGGCATTTTCATTATAATGTGCCTTGATGTGGATCTGTTGTGATTTTGTGCATTTGGTGTTCTGTAAGCCTCTTGTATTTGATTTTCCATTTCATTCTTCAGGTTTGGGAAATTTTCTGATATTATTTCATTGAATAGGTTGTCCATTCCTTTGGTTTGTATCTCTGTGCCTTCCTCAATCCCGATAATTCCTAAATTTGGTCTTGATGTCCCATAGTTCTTGGAGATTCTGTTCATGATTTTTTACCATCTTCTCTGTTTGGGCAACTTTATTTTCAATATTAAATATTTTGTCTTCATTGTCTGAGGTTCTGTCTTCCAAGTGGTCTAGTCTGTTGATGATGGTCTAGTCTGTTATTTGGTTTATTGTTTCCTTCATTTCAAGGATTTCCGTTTTTTTTTTTGTTTTGTTTTGTTTTGTTTTGAGAATCTCTGTCTGTTTGTTGAAATGATCTTTTGCTTCCCGCAGTTGCTCTTTCAACTGCTTATTGGTATTATCATTCATTGCCTGCATTTGCTCTCTTATCTTTTGCTTCATGAATCATTTTAATCATGTATAATCTGAAGTCCTTTTCTGACATTTCTTCTATCATACTGTCACTGGATTCCATTAATATAGAATCTAGATTTGTTTGGATCATTTTCTTCCCTTGTTTTTTCATGTTGTTCATGTATCTTCCCCTCTAGCAGTGCAGATGTGGGGTATTACAGTTTCCCCCCTATAGACTTATAGTGACCCTGTAGGTTGCTAAAACCTTTTCTTTAAGGAGGAGATCAATATTAGCAGTGACCAGTTCAGACAGTATGCAACCCAAAACCAAATAGCCCTTATGAGGACATTAACAATATTGTCATAATAAACAGAATGAGTTCAGTTATTATCTTCAGTATAACAAATAGATTTGCAATAAGGTCTACAGTTTCTAATGGAGGACAAAGAGGATGCAGAGAGGTGTAGGATGTAGCTGTTAATGGGATAAGGAAAGAATATATAGAAGTTCTAGATCATAGAAAGAGTGAGAGTGTGTAATCAAAAAATGTCGATTGTCAGCATGGGAAAAGGGAGGAAGAGACTCTGAGGGAACAGGTAAACAAAAGGAAAAGAGAGCAAGAAAAGTAAAGAAATAAAAACTTAAAATTTTTCAATAAGGAGAAAAAAGAAAATCTATACTATAATAGTCATATAGTATTCAAACCTCCCAGTCTTCAGTAGCCTGATGTATGAGAGGTACCTTACAATGAGCTTCCAGTCTCCAGCAGGCGTCTCAGGATGGGATTTGCCCCACCTAAAGATGGGAGATACAGCTTCCAGGATTATCCAAGATGGCCACTCTGGCTTCCAAATGTGTTGGCAAATGGGGAGCTGCAGCTGGGGGGTGTGGGCGTGGTCAGCTGGAGGTCCTGGAGGTAGGGTGTGGTTGGTCGCTGTCAGTTGGTCTGAGGGTCCTGGTGGTAGAGCTCAGTCAGTTGGTCTGGGGGTCCTCGTGGTGGGAAGCAGTCAGTTGATGTGAGGGCCCCTGGAGGCAGGGAGTGATCGGTTGGGCTGAGGGATCCTGGAGACAGGGCTCAGTCAGTCCGGCTAGTGGTCCTACAAGTCCTGGTTGTTCCACCTACAACTAAAAAACAACAACAACAACAACAACAACAAAAAAAAGATGTTTAAAAAAAAAAATACATGTATTTATTGGTCAGTCCCTGTGTATGTCACCAACAGTCACCTATTTCCTCCAATGGGACTGTCCTCCACTCTCTGCTTGGGCTCTGATTCAGCAGAGGGATTTTTTAGAGCTCCCTAAATGATGGGAATGTGCAGCCTAGGTAAAGCACAACTGAGGTAGAAGAAAAGTGAGTCCAACACTGTGTGATTCATTGAATTCAGTGGCAGGGTTTTAAAGTCAGACTTGGCAAAGTAAATTCTCCCTAAGGAAGTGAAACTTAAGGAGAAGACTAAATTCTACTGAGATGCATGGTAGAAAACCAGGGTAGAAGCACGGCCTGTCTGCTGAAAAGCTTCGAAAAATATTTGTGTTGGAAATAAAATCACTTCTAGTGAGCAAGAATTTTAGTCTCTTTTCCTGAATTACCTGTTTATAGGAACAGAATTTGAAAAGATTAGTTGTTTTTTAAGAATGTGTCTCATTAAAGACTTTCTTTTTGCATTGCCTTTTTTAAATTAACTTTTATTTTAGAATAATTTTATATTTAGAAAGAGATGACAATTTGCTTTTTTTTTTTTTAAGTACCAAATATTTCAAAAGGTGATATTTAGGCTGTGGCTACTCCTTTTCTGTAGTCAGCTTCACTATCAAATGTGGAAGCCAAGTTACAGGGATGTGGAACCCCATCCTCTCCTTCCACTTGAAGCCAGAGGAAACAAGAAGTTCTTAGAGCCAAATAACAGGACTTGTGGTCAGTCAGCATTAGGTGGTCAACAGCCATCTGACCAGTTTTTATAAACCCATTTGCATAGAGTGACACCCTGTTCCTAGTGGTTTTGCTCCAAGGTCAGTACGTACTTAGACTGATGTACACATAACCTGAATCCACAGAAATCCAGTAGTAGGCCTGGGGAATGTCAGATTATCCAAGATGGATGCCACCCTCTACAATTTAGGAAAAACCCATCTTAAAAATAAAAAAGGAGTGCAGACCATATAGCATATCTCATAGAATGCCTGCCTCTCATGCTTGGAGGCCCGGATTCGAGTCCCCAGCACTCTGCGATTATGGAAATAACAAACAACCGAAACCAAAAATAAAAAAAGGCTGGGAAATGTAGCTCAGTGGCAGAGTTCCTCTGGGCTCAATCCCCCATACTGAAAAAAATTTTTCTTTCTAAAGAAAATATGTAAAACATACAGCTCTAAAATAATGTAAGCCAGGAGCCCCAGCACCAAACAAACAAACAAACAAACAAAAAACAGATATAGAGGAAAGATATGAAATATAAAACAGACTTAAATTGGTCATGGGCAAACATGTAAATTATAATAAATATATATAGACCATAATTGAGTTAATTTATTCTGCATTATTGTGAATATTGCCAGAAGCCAATTGGACATTTGTTCTATCCAGATTGGATCCTTTGCTGTCTAGAAATACATTAATCCCATATCTGTGTACTCATGTGTGTGTATTCTTTATCTAAATATTGTTCAGACCACTTTAATAGACTTCATTGAAATCAAACTTAATGTTTTGTAAAAGGGGTGACAAACCAAGATGTGGGAATGCCTAAATGTGGTGAGTACTTTAGTTTACATAAAATGCTATATTCTGTACAGCCACAGAGATGAGCTTTGCTACAGAAGTGGGGTGAATGTAAATGTGTAACCTTCTGGTGTGACTTGACTTTAACAGAGAGAAGGAGCAAGAAAGGGAAGAACAGTTAATGGAAGACAAGAAAAGGAAGAAAGAGGATAAAAAGAAAAAGGAAGCCACTCAGAAGGTGGGTTATCTTAATACTACTACTTGGGACCTTAGTTTATTTAAAAGTTTAAAAATTTAAAGCAGGAAAAAGTTAAAGGTCTGCACTAATTGTACAGTGGATGTTGAATCATGCTGCTGCTGATCTTATGAAAACAGCAGTGCAGTGTTCAGAAATGCAGGGGTTGCCAACGGAACTCACATTGCATTTCTCTCTTTGTATCATAATTTAATCTTATTTTGTTAAACAAGTTTGTAGATTGGACTATTGAAAACCTGCTGGAGTGTTCCCTGCTGTTCTTCTGGTTCATCCGTAGCACTGTTGTTTAGATGAGTTTATCTTTTGACAATTGCATCCAGAAATGCTCCTCAAAAAGGACGCAGTGTGCCTGCAAGGTGATTTAGAGTGTAGAGCATTTCATGGACTTGAGGAATTTGCTTATAGGAAATAGAGACAGGTTGGATGAAAACAGAGGGACCAGGCACACTAGTGGTTGCCTATCATCCCAGCTACTCTGGAGGCCCAGGCAGAGAATTGCAAATTTGAGGTCAGCCTGGGTAACTTAATGAGACCCTGTCTCAAAATAAAAGGGGCTGGGGATGTCGCTCCGTGGTGGAGTGTACCTGGGTTCAGTCCTAGTACTGGGTACTGGAATCAGAGTGAAAGAGACAGAGAGCTGACACCTGTCAACTGTCAGGCTGTCAGGTCTCAGCTATCAGAAGCAGAGAGTAGTCAGAACACCCTGCATACCCCCTTGGCTTCTGAGCATGGGCCCTTTCCCTGTCTGTCCTCTGCTCTCACCTGACTCAGCAGGGTTCTTGTAGTGTCTTTGGGGTGGCAAGGGAATTTGTTGCCAGTTTACTGCCACCTGAAGCATTTGGGAAGCAGGGACTCAGTGTTGGCCAGGCTTGAAGATCCCTGCTGTTTGCTCGTTATGGTGACTGAGTTTAAGCAGGTGTAAATAGTTACACAGTTCAGAGGGACTTCTCTGAACAGTCAGGGCACTTGGACACAAGCCACCATGAGGCATCAGGGGCACCACAGGTTTTCCTAGCATCATTAAATATGACCGTTTTCCATAATTTCATTTTTTGAAGTCTTGAAATAGACAATTAATGAAGACCAGCATAAGAAAAATCCTGCAAGAATTTTAAGAATTGGGTTTCATATGACCTCGCCATATTCTACATATGAAATACAGTTTTTATGTTTTCTTTATGACTTAATTAAAAAAAAGCATTCATTGTCATTTGGTGCTACAACAGTCTGCTGTGCTCTTTTAAGATTTTTGTGTACTTTTAATTTCGTTTCCACTAATAGAGGTGCGTTCCCTGTCATGTCTTCATGCTGCCAGAGCACCTGCCTCGCATGTGCTCCTCCTCTTCTGAGCTTGTTAGCTTATCTAAAATTCTGAATAAGGAGTCTGAAGAGAGAAGCTACATAATAACCCAGAGACTTTTTTGCACTTGGTTTGGGCACACAGCCACATTGCTTGTCACTGAGGTTGCAGGATGCAGTCAATCAGTGCTAGGATGTTAGTGGCATTGCCCCAGTTGACTCTGGACTCCTGCCTGGGGTCTTGCACCCCCTTGCACCCCCCATAATTGGAGAGATGTGAGACTGAACATCAGGGAAAGCCTCCTTTCTGTCTCAGCACTCACATATTTTGTCTGCTAAATTGGTATAAAAATCAGATATTGTAGTCTTTGGGAATGGATAATTATAGGCCGGATCCCAGGGGCCTTGAGTAGAGGCTGTTAATAAGATGACAAATAGTGTGATTATTTTAGACACGTCCTTCCCAACTTCATTCTTCACATAGATAATTGTTTTCTTAAACCAAAATTATCAGTGTCTAGAAATGAGTAACAAAAATGCATCTGTAACTTTCATTGTGAATTTCACTAATGGGAAAATAATTTAAAAGGGAGTGTGGATGTGGAAAGTGAATTGGGTTTATTTCTGCAGATGATGAAGTTTTTGCAGTTTATGCAATTGGAAAACCACCCCCAAAAATTCAAATGTGTGACTAATTTTGAACAATAAAAACTCAGTCATTTCTCTTCAGAAAGGATCTAAATCAGCTGAAATAGAATCTACACTGACCTAGGCTGGCTGATGGCTTTTGATAATGTTTTATTAACTGAGCCAATGCATAATTTCAGAATTAAATTCCAATTTAGCAATTCTGAGGAGAAAGCACAAAGCTTGCCTTATGGTAAAGATAAGCTAAGAGGCATAAAATGTGCTATGGTACCATAGAATTGTAGAGGACTTGCCCAGGGTTCTGTTATGTAGTCACCTGTTGGACCATCATGGCTCTTTGAACTTCCACATCTTTCACTGCCTGCTCCCTTGCCATATAGCCATTGTTTTGCATTTGTCTTCTACTTTAGACTGGCTGGAAGTGTCTCGAAGTTTCATTCATATTGTATTGCTAGTAATCAGGGCAGTGCCTGTGCCCAGTAGTCACTCAAAGAATGTTTGTTTAATGACTAAATGAATGATCAAGAATGAGTGATGGAGCCAGGCGTGGTGGTGCACACCTGTAATTCCAGAGGCTCAGGAAACTGAGGCAGGAGGATCCGAGTTCAAAGCCAGCCTCAGCAAAAGTGAGGTGCTAAGCAACTCAAACCCTCTCTCTAAATAAAATATGAAATAAGGCTGAGGATATGTGGCTTAGTGGTTGAGTGCCCCTGGGTTCAATCCCCAGTACCTAAAAAAAGAAAGAAAGAATGATGGGGTTGGGGGTTGTAGCTCAGTGGTAGAGCGCTTGCCTAGAGTGTATGAGGCACTGGGTTCGATTCTCAGCATCATAAATAAATAAATAAGTAAATAAAATAAAGGTCCGTTGACAACTAAAAAAAAAAGAGTGAACAGACTAGGGATGTAGATCAGTGGTAGAACACTCTCCTAGCATGCCTGAGGCCCTGGGTTCCATCCCTAGTGGTGGGGACAGGAGTAGGGATGGAAGATAGCAACATAATTTTCTTAAAGCATTAACTTTTATTTAAAGCTAAAACTAAATTACTTCCACAAAGAAATTAAACATGAACCTTTTCTACTGTTCTCAATGACAGTGTCACTTTACTCTTTCCAGAGTCATCCCTGAATATAACATGTTAAGATTTCCATTCATGAGGGAACTGTCAAAGGAGGGCGCCATTCATTCATTAGGCTGATGCTGCTGCTGAGGGAACATTGTGTAGTTCCCTAGAACACATGCTTTAAGCATTTAGCTTTTCACTGTCTAGGGATTGGCTCTTTTAATAGGACCCACATTAGACATATTTGGCATTTTTTAGGTTTGTTACTTACAAAACTGGTTTTCTTTTTCTTTCTTTTTTTTTTTTTTTTTGCAGTGCTGGGGATTGAACCCAGGGCCTTGTGCTTGCAAGGCAAGCACTCTACCAACTGAGCTATATCCCCAACCCGCAAAAAAAAATGGTTTTCAAAATGGCATTCTAAGAAATATTTATGATGGTATAAAACCTAAATTGCCTTAAAGAATTATTATGTGGATGCAGATCCATTCATTCTTGGATAAGTGAGGATTGTACAGGGGATTTTCAGTAGAATTGAGCTCTGCAGCAATTAGTACTAGGAAACATTGATTTTAAGACGCTATTCCACAAATTCAATACAGTAGAATTAGCTTGTCTTCTAATTCAAGAATGTATGAGCATTCCTGGAAGTGGATGGTTTAGGTGATTCAGAATTGGAATCTTGGAAATCAGCTGGGATCCTTTTTGAGGTGGTTTGGTTAGCTACAGAACATACCCTCTAAAGATGACCCTGTTTCCCCCATAGCAGTAACCCAGTATGATCCCCAACCAAAACCAACCAAAACTCTTCTTTTGTAAGATTATGAGTCCATTTTCTAATAATTTTTATTACAAAAGTCAGCTAACCAATATAAAAGTGTTTTAAAAGATTAATGGTTGTCCGTTGTTTCCCCCACCACCACGACCACCAGGGATTGAACACAGGCGTGCTTAACCACTGATCCACATCCCCGGCCCTTTATATTTTTTATTTTTGAAACAGGGTCTTACTGAGTTGCTTAGGGCCTTGATAAGTTGCTGAGGCTGGCTTTAAACTTGTGGTCCTCCTGCCTCAGCCACCCAAGCCACTGGGATTACCCACATGTACCATCACACTTGGCAGAATTTATGTATTCCAATCTTATTCTACCCCATGCTATTTTAATAAACTTGATAATAGTAAACATTTACTTAGCATTGGCACAGGATATCTGATTTAATCCTTATAATGGCTCTTTGCAGACAGATACCATTATTGTCTCCATTCAACAGATAAATGGAAAACTGAGATTGTGCAGCCAGAAAGTAGCAAGGCTTGGTTTTGAATCCTACATTCCCACCGTGATCTCTGGTGTCTCTCATGATGGGTTGCTGAGACTTTGCTGTTTAGATTTGAAATAAAAAGTATTTGAGTTCATAGTTACAGGAGAAACTTTTTATCTCTATGGCTCATTTAGTTTCTGGGCCATATTTCATTTGATTTTCTCTAGTTATAGCAATCAGAATGGTAAACAACATTCCCAGTTCAGGAACTGCATTGTTTAATGAGTGTGGAGTTCATTTAAAATTTTATTTTGAAGTTTTATTTTTATTTTTAGAATTATTCTTCCCAGTGGTGATCTTGTAAGGTATAGCTGACATTTGGCCATAGTCTCTAGAAGAGTGTCTGAATTGACTCCCAGCTGCTTTTACTGGATTTTAACCCTACCTGTGTACTATGTATCTGACAATTATTTGAGTTATCAGAATTTAAGTAGTCCTTATAGTTCTGAATTAAAAAGCAAATCTCATGTACTTATGTCTGTTTATTTTGCAGGTCACGGAACAAAAAACCAAAGGTAAGATTCCTCCCCACTTTTGAACTCATTAGAATCTTTTGATTAGATTTCACGCTGTTGACTCAGCCTTCAGTCCACTTAAAAGATAGTGGGTGTAGAGTAATTAAGGTGGGTAGTTTGCAGTCCCTGAAGAGCATAATGACAAATTAAGAGTACTTGTATTAGAATTTCTAGTTGACTTTTTTGGGGGGCGGGGCCAGGGATTGAACCCAGGGGTACTCTACCACTAAGCTATATCTCCAGCCCTTTTTAGTTTTTATTTTGAGCACGGGTCCAACTAAGTTGCTGAACTGGCCCCAAACTTGCAATCCTGTCTCAGTCTCCTAAGTAGCTGGGCTTCCAGAAGTGCACACTCACATTTGGCTAGAATTAAACTTTTTAGGAGACAAAAGAGTAAACAGTGGATTTTTAGTTTGAGTCATGCAGCATGCAGTGGCGCATGCCTATAATCCAGTGACTCAGGAGGCTGAGGCAGGAGGACTGCAAGTTTGAGGCCAGTTTCATCAACTGTAGCAAGGCCCTAAGCAACTTAGTGAGATCCTGTCTCAGGATAATAAGGGTTAAGTATGTGCCTCGGTGGGAAAGCACTCCTAGGTTCAGTGCATGGTACCAAAAAACAAAAATCAAAGTATGAGTCATGATTTTGAACTGAACCTTTTCAAAACTTTATGTGGAACAGTAGCACAGAACACTAGCTCCTAATTTCAAAAATGAACTACAGAGGGAAGTTAACTACCATAACTACCTTGATCAGTGGCAGCATTGAGTCTAAAAATCAAATTTCACATTAAGATCTCCATATTCTCTTCTGAGCTACAGCCTAGAATATGCTTTTTTCCCCACTGTTTTTATGGGGTCATTGTAGTTGTACAGAATGGTGGGATTTGATGTTACATATTTGTACCTGCACAAATATAACAGTATAATTTGTCCAATATCATTGCCCAGTATTTCTTCTTTTCCTTCCCTCCTCCTTCTCCCCGATCCATTTCCTCTTCTACTGATCTTAGAATATGCATTTATAAACATAATAGAGTTCAGGTAAGTTAACCATTTGAAAATAGTGTGATAGGTTGTAAACGGAAACCGATAACCTTCAGGTCATTCTCAACAATGCTCTCCATCCTTTTTGGTTCTCTCATTCCTTTTAATTTGATTATGTAGTTTTCTCTGGTGTTGATCACACTTTTGGTCAATTCCCCTTAAGAATGGGGGGATTTAATTCCTTGAGAGAGCTCCTATGCTTATTACCTAAATATGTGCTTCTCAATTAGCTATGCATAGAATCTTTTGTATACAGTGGTCAAAATACACAAGCTCAGGCTGTGGCCAGATTTTCTCAGCCTCAGGCCATGGCTCTAACAGATGTATTTTGAAAAGCTCTGCAGGTGACCTTAGTGCATGAGAACCACTGCCCTAGATGAAGGGAATCAGAAGTGACTGATTACTTTGGGGAGGAGAAGGGTGAGGGAAAGGTCAAGGCTGATGGGAGGCCCTCTAATGATTGGTTTATTCATTATTTTATTTTGTTCTATTAGACTGTCAGGCCAAAGCATGTCACCCAGTGATGAAAGACCAATAAAGATAGTGCTAGCTTCTTAGGAAACTTAGTTATAGAAAACAAATTCTCACATAACTAGTATTACTGGAATACCTTTCTCTTCAAACATTTTAAAGAAGAATGTAGCCTGGAATTTTGTAGTGATTTTGAAAATAAACAGAGAAACCATTATTAACTATAAATGTTTCAATTGGTTGGAGGGCATAGTGTTTTCCATTGTTCATTCATCCAATTCACAGCCCAGGGTAGGTTTCTTCTGGAAATATCTTTGTAAATTACTTGATTGAAATATGAATTATACTTTATAGAAATAGTGTAATTTGAGTGGTATAGTGTCGGTATTTTCTAAACCAGCACACTGCTTAGAAAAGAACTAGTATCTGTAAGCCTTTTGATGATTTTTGGGGACAAGAGATGAAAAAACTGGAGTTTTCCTAGACAACATAGGCTCTGTGGTTTTTGGAATGTGGTGATTGGGTTCCTGGGCCTGGCCACAAGTTTAATGCTCATGAAGCCAGGTTCTAGTTGTACAGTAGACCAGACTGCCCTTATGATTATGGTGTTTCTATTGGAAAATTGAAAATCTACTGGGTATTTTTTCTCAAAGCAAGAGTGAATTTTTTGTTTTGTTTTTGTTACCAGGTCTGTTCTCAAACACTTTTCCTCTTTCATTTTCCTGTGTCTTAAAAATCTAACTTTCCAAGCTGGGCATGGTGATGCATACCTGTATTTCCAGCAGCTTTACAGGAGGCAGGAGAATCACAAGTTCAAGGCCAGCCTCAGCCTTTAGTGAGACTCTAAGCAAATTAGCGAGATCGTCTCTCAAAATAAAAAAATGGTTAAGGGCTGGGGAGATAGCTCAGTTAGTAGAGTGCTTGCCTCGCAAGCACAAGGCCCTGGGTTCAATCCCCAGCACTGCAAAAAAAAAAAAAAAAAAAAGGTTAAGCACCCCTGGGTGAATCCATGGTACCAAAAGAAAAAAAACATTTTCTTTCTACTCACTACCAAATTTTCCTTCCAGTTATGGTCTTTTTCATGCCTACCAAAGATGGAATACAGCTTTATCTTTTCCATATTCTCCCTAACTCCAGCCCCTCAATCAGAAAATAAAAGTCAGATATTCCTAAAGTAATCTGAGAACCTGTTTTAGGTCTCTTAAGGGATTGAGTTGTTAAAATCAGGAAATAGACAAGGAAGTAAAAACAAAAATTATTCCTGAACTGTGTTAGACTGTAAGTAGAGGGAGGTCCTGACCTTACTAGTATTTTTTGCCCAGATTTGCAGCCCCTTCTTTGTTGGACATTCTGTCTGTCTCATTCTTCTCTTACCTCAACTGATGTTTCTGGGTCCTCTTCCTCTCCCCCAAGTAATGTCTTGGGGGACTTTTCAGGCAATTTTCCCTTAACTCTGAATCTGCCCCTCTTTCCCCAACAGACCCTATAAGGAAAAAGAAAAGATTGTGTTGGTGCCAAGGTTTGGGTTGTGCAGAGGACTGAAGTAAGATTTTTCCATATTTCAGAGAAACAGTCAGTTCATTATACGTTCCTCCTTATGTTGTCCATCTTTAAAAAAAAAAAAAAAGGTGGTGAGAATTCACGAGTTGGGAACAGGACAGATTTTAAGTGGAGGTCCTGTGACAGGGCTTGAAGTGGGGCTGCCATTCAGGTATTGAAGATGAATACGCTCCTTCAGGCAGCAGCAGCACAGATCTTCCCGTTTTGGACATTAGACTTAGAATCAAAAAGAGTTCCAGGAATTGATATAAAAGATCAAGATTTCACAAGTTGAAATGTAACCAGTATGAAGAGTAAGATTGGAAGTAAAAGCTCAATTGCATTGATTGTAAAATGGAGGAATTTGAATGTAGACATTAGCCTTGCTAAAAGGTGTTGGGGGATTCTGGGTGCAGTGGTGCATGCCTGTAATCCCAGCAGGTTGGGAATCTGAGACAGGAGGATCACAAGTTCAAAGCCAACCTCAGCAAAAGCAAGACTGCTAAGCGACTCAGTGAGACCCTGTCTCTAAATAAAGTACAAAATAGGGCTGGGGATAGGGCTCAGTGGTCAAGTACTGCCCCTGAGTTCAATCCTCAGTACCAAAAAAAAAGTGTTATGGTGATGGTTGGCTTTGTAAGTATAAAATTGACTGGTTTATGAAAGCTAGCATAACCTTAAGTTGCATTAATAGATATATAGTGTCTAAGACATAAATTACCATTCCTGTAGTGGACACCACACCATAGAAGGGAGCAGAGAGGGACCTCTGCGGAGCCATGCAGTTCTTTCTAGGTTGGTCAAGAAATTGGTCATCTCAGGAAGATTTAAGCACCTGGGTTGTTTAGCTCCCCATGAACACTTCCCCGCTGGGGAACTTCAGGTATTGTCTTCAAAGATCTGAAGGGTTCTGGTGTGTGGCATTTCCCATTTCCTTAGTAAATATCTGTCATATGTTCAGACTTTTTCTGAGTCCAAAATTACCAATGGTGAGTCAAAGCAATGGGGAAAAGCTTCTACTCAGGATAATCTAAATACAGTGAATGTATTTAGTGTAAGCAAAAATGGGTGATAGTGTGGTTCAAAGCAGTGATTCATAATCTTGTCCTTTCACCCCACTGGCACACACCCAGAGCACAGCATTTCCCATCAGCACCTGGGACTGTGGACCATTGCAGTACATAGGCTACCACTCTGTCTTCTGAGCTTATGGAAGTCCTATTAGAGTGAGTGCATAGTGGTAGTTGGAATAACACTGAGTGTACCCTTAATTACTAACTACTTGTAGCACCTTTCATACCATGTAGTGATACCTATGTGTTTTGATATGGTGATGGGGAACCACTTGTTCAGAGATAGAACTGGCTGTCCCTAAGAGAGAGAATGAATGTGATTCAGATAAGTGGGCACAAAAATAGTGCAGATGAAAGATAGTGAAAGCTTCATCTGATTAGGAGCAGTGATGGTCTAGAGGAAGGAAAAAATTGGAGAGATGCTGTAGTTAAACTTAATGTTGATGGATGAAAGTGTGTGTGTCAGAGCAGGGGCAGGTTGAGGAGTCTCAGATCCCTGCCAAGGTGCTAATTTGGTTGCACATTGGGCGATGAGTTCATTCATTATGATAGGAGATAATGGGATTTAGGACCAGGGAACTAAGATTGAGAAGGGTGATAGAAATCTGCGTTGGAGATAGTGATTTGGGAAACATTTACACAAATCATATTTAACACCTCAGCACAAGAGAATGTGTCACATGCTTAGGAATCTTAGTGTGGGAAGGGTGCAAGCCCCATCTTCACATTGATTATCTTACCTCTTCATTCAATCATTCATTCTTTCTTTTTTTTTTTTTTTTTTTTTTTTGGTACTGGGAGTTGAGCCCAGGGCCTCTATACCACCACCATCTGCCTCCAGCCCTGTTTCTGTTTGTTTTTAAAACAAGGTCTTTCTATGTTGCCCAGGCTGGTCTCTAACTCACAATCTTCCTGCCTTGGCCTCCTGAATAGCTGGAACTACAGGCATTGCCAACATATCCAGCTTGATTTTTCTTTGTTTTTTTAAGGCACAACTTCAGTTGCCGTTTTATAATTACAAGTAAGAGAATAGTTAAGCCAGGCGCAGTGGTGCATGCCTGTAATCCCAGTGGCATCCAAGGCTGAGACAGGAGGATTGCAATTTCAAAGCTAGCTTAAGCAAAAGTGAGGCACTAAGCAAAATACAAAAAATATCTCTAATAAAAATACAAAATAGGACTGGGGTTGTGGCTCAGTGGTCAAGTTCCCCTGAGTTCAATTCTCTGTATACCTGCCTCCCGCAAAAAAAAAAAAAAAAAAAAAAAAAGAAGAAGAAGAAAGAAAAAAAAAAAAAAAGAATAAAAGCAGGGGCTAATCATGGGCCAAATCTGACTTGACTTGCTGTCTATTTTTGTTCTTCCCATGAGCTAAAAATGATTGTTCGGTTTTTCAGTTATTGGGAAAAAAGAATAATTATGTATTATGACATATAAAAATGTTATCAATTCATATTCGTTATCTACAAAATAAAGTTTTATTGGAACCCAACCACACTGTATTTACACATTGTCTTTTGGCTGCCTCAAATGCAGAGTTGAGTTGTTACAATGAAGACCTTATGGCCAATAAAGCCTCAATATTTACTCTGCAGCTCTTTACAGAAAGTTTGCTAACTCCTAATTTAGAGTATAAGAAGCCTGCAAAGGAAAAAAAGGGAAGAGCTGAAGAGCTAGCAGGAGTGGGTCTCACAAAACAGAGTGGGAGGAGTGACCAGCAGTGTCAGAAATTACAAAAGAGTTGAAGACCAAAAAGTCTTGAGTGCCACTACACTAGCATTGAAGACCACTAGTAACTTAATTAGGAGGGGAATGTTGAGGGCAGAAATCAGGGTGCAGTGGGGTTGAGGAGTGAGGGAGAGGGAAGAAGTGGAGTCAGTGCTTGGGGTTACTGGAAGTGGCTCAGTTCTCATAAGCTGCCCACTGTAGGTCACCAGGCTTTGTGATTTTAAATTGTTGGCCAGAAATAATATCTTTTCTAGGTCTTGTTTATATTTTAACTACTACCTTAAAAGCATTTCTTTTTTGTTTTGTTTTTGTGGTGCTGAGGATTGAACCCTGGGTGTTGTGTATATAAGGCATGCACGCTACCAACTGAGCTGTATGCCCAGCCTGAGCATTTCTAAACATTATTAAAATGTTTGGTTCTATCAAGATGGTTAAAGGAAATTGTGGTTTATATTGGTCCTGTGCAGTTGGGTTTGTTATACACATATACTTTTTAAAAATTCAGAAGCTTGTCTGAATACTTTGATCTAAAAAGGAACATCTCATTGATATTTGTCACAAATAGGGATAATTATAAGTTCAAACTATAAGACATGAGAGGGTATAAAATAAAAGGGATGGGAGAGGGGAAAGATTGAGTCACTGCAGCATGTAAATGTTTTTTAAAAATAGGTTGAGTGGAAATTAGAAAATAGGATACCCAACATTTTTTTCCTTAGTGTTTTTATTTCCCTGCAATACAGAGACCATGTTTAAAGCCACAGACTTTTTCTGTGGAAAATAAGAACCTGTGGTCTCATTTTAAGCAGTTCATCCTAAGAACTATAACCTGCATATCATTAAGATTCAGAAAAGAATGGATCCAAAAAGTGACAACGTTTAGACTTTATGAGGATTTCATTCTCCATTTGTCATCTGCATTTTAAGGTACCCTATGCCTTCATTTTGGACTTGGGGCATCACGTTGGGTCAGGCTTTCTGTCTAACAAGTGGATCACTGTGTAATGAATGTCGAGAATTTTGATGGGCCTTGAAATGCTTAAAGGTCTTGAATTCATAGGGAAATTTGATAAAAGAAATAGAATGAGAACCCATTCCAGTCCTGAAGCACAGTTCACTCAGATTTATATGGTCCTGTAGATTTTTTCTGACTATGCCCTAGAGTTTTGATTGATTGATCTCCCAGGGCAGCTTCATATTGGAGGAAAAGTAGTTGAGGCATATTCCTACTTTGAAATGATTTTATCATTAATAGTTCTTTCTGTCTCTGACATGATGGTGGGAAAGTGCCCTGAGAAGTTTGGGCAAGAAGTCTTGCATAATATTTGATGTCCACCAGATTTCTTTGGTTGGTATTAGTCAAATGGATGTTCAGCTCTCAGTCTGTTCTGTCTTTGTTTTATTCCTTTTTAGGAAATTGAGTTGAGGCATATAGCCTACCTGGCTAACTTAAAGTGAAGATTGTAGAGAACGGTAGCCACACAGAAGCATAGCTTCTTTCATCCTAAAAACCAGTTGGGAAGAACCTACTTATTCCTATAAGAGAAAAGGGGATTGGTAATGCCATATAGAATCTTCCAGAAACAGAAGAAATCATTAATCTTTACTTATTCATTCACCAGTTTTTTTATTCATCAGCTATTGTGGATCCTACACAGGGTAATATATTAATATTAGATGATTGATTTCTTTCCCTTCCCCCACCCCTTCCCTGCCCCCTGGAATCCTTGTGTGGTACTGGTGATAAAACCCAGAGCCTCGTGTGTGTCATGCAGGTGCTATACCACTGAACTACATCCCCAGTCCTGACTGATTTATTCCTTTGCCCACCACTACCTTCTTCCTTACTGGAAGGCCAATACTGCCTTGTGATTGGCGAAGGGTAGACATAGGGGTTGCCAGGAACTTACTTCTGCCACTCACAGTATTTTCTAATGTCTAGTAGTGGGATATTGGGCCCCTGATTTCTGATGATGTCTGTCTCTCCTCATAAAGGAGCCCATAAAATGGCAACATGCTGGCCCAGCATCATTTCAGCAGTCAAAGCAGTACTGCCACCAGAGCAGGCCCCAATGTTACTCTGAGTGGCAGGGATATTTGGGCCTCAGATTATTCCTGATGATTATTTCTGTAATACAGCCAGGCACTATTCTCTCGGCAGATTTTCTTGGAAAGTCCTGTGGTCTTTTGTTAGAATGAAGAAAGAGGTACAGATCTAGGAGAACCTCTCTGTAGGACTGGGGGTGGTGGGGGTTGAAGAATTCTGCATATAGCTTCATGGCTGCTATGCATGTTCCCATGCTGCTTACCATTTTAAAAATTAAGGTAAAAATTAATTTAAAGTAAATAGGGAAAGTTTCTATATAGTGAAAATTTTATATTCATTAAATAGGGGTGAATACACCATATCTTTGTGGGGGGAAAAGCTGTAAGATTGTAAGTTTCGTAAGTTTCTAATTTTTACATAGATGGCTAAGCAGGCATTTGAGTTCAAGTGACTGTGGGAGCCAAAACTAAATTGAATTATGTGACTGTCCAGCTCTGAGGTTCCCCAGTGGCGTCTACTCTGTGTAGAGCCCTAAGGAAAGACAGATGAATGATGATCCCTCCCTTGAGGGATTAGTGACCAGTGAAGGAGAGGGACCTATAAATGGTGGATTTCAACATAATCTACTAAATTCAGTGGTGGAGAAAGAAAGACAGTGTATTACAGGAGCACAGATGAAATGTCCTTAAGCACCTCACCCAGGAACTATAGGAAAGGAACACAAAGGTCAATCCTTTTTTCTTTTCTTTTTTTCTTTTGGCAGTACTCTAGAGATTGAACCCAGTACCACGGAGTCATATCCCCAGCACCACCCCTCCCGCACTTTTTTAAAAATGTATTTATTTTGAGACAGAGTTTTGCTAGGTAGAACTTGTGATTCTCCTGCCTCAGCCCCCCAAGTAGCTGGGATTATAGGCCTGTGCCATTGCACCCAAGACAGAGGTCAGTCTTTTAAGAAGATGGATCAAGAAGAAGGGGACCTTGGACTTCGAGACTGGTCCCTTTACCAAGGACTCTGCTGAGGACATCCCTGCTAGCCAGCCCTTCTGGAATTCCTTTATTGATTTGGAGGAGTAAGCGATGATTGCTTTCTGTCTCCCACTTTGTTAATGGAATGTCATTCCTTGGTGTTGCTCTCTTTTAATCCTTCTCACCATTACCCATCACCTCCACTGTACCCTTGGTAAACTGAAGATGATGGCAAGAATTTGGAAAAACTATGTCCCTCAAGAGTAGAGTGAAAACAGAAGAGTTGTCTTGTTAGAACTGGGCTCATGTAAACTCTTAAAAACAATCTCTAGAAAAATTCATTTGATTTCAAAGATTTTCCTAACCCATCTCTTTCAGTGCCCGAAGTGACGAAACCAAGTTTAAGCCAACCAACGGCCGCCAGCCCAATTGGCAGCTCTCCATCGCCACCAGTCAATGGTGGCAACAATGCCAAAAGGGTGGCAGTGCCGAACGGACAACCGCCAAGCGCCGCCCGCTACATGCCTCGGGAGGTGCCGCCGCGATTCCGTTGCCAGCAGGACCACAAAGTGTTACTAAAACGTGGGCAGCCCCCTCCACCGTCCTGCATGCTCGGGGGTGGGGCAGGGCCTCCTCCCTGCACAGCACCTGGAGCAAACCCAAACAACGCACAAGTGACAGGCACGCTGCTGCAGAGCGAGAGTGGGACTGCGCCAGGTGAGGCTCTGGCATTGGGAACGGGGGCTGTACAGTCTTAAAGAGGGAGTGCTTTGTTTGAGAGACTTGGTGTTAAACCGTTAACAGTAGAGACTTGGAATAATTCAGAAGATGGAAGAGGATCCCAGTGTAAAATGTACATGGGCAGTTCTCTAGAAGTGGGCTTTAGTGTCCTGTAAGTGTGCTCTGCCAGAGGCTCAGCATGTCTGGGGCCCTTTGTCTCCTCAGACAAGAACCTTGTAGTGTTAGCTCTGTGGTTCCACAAACATGTGTTCAGGGACAAATTGGAAGTGGGGCTGCAGGGAGGCTTGTTCTGCGTGTTCAGATGCCAGAATGCCAGGAGGAGAGAAAGAGTGACCTCTGAGGTTACAACAGAATCCTTACAGAGGACACCAAATAATACCATTCTATAATTGTTTACTAGATTCTTCAAAATCATTGTTTTTTGGGGGGCATTGAATTTTGAACTTTGTTATACACTGTAATGAAGACAAGTTTTGAGAGTTTTTAAGAGCTGAATACTAAGGCAACCACAGCTAAAAACTTCCAGATCTCTTCTTTTTTAAAATTTAACAGATTTCAACCTAATATATCTTTTGAGGTTATATTAAAATTCAGAGCTTGGACACCATTGATGCATTGACCAGGTCAGTTTTTTTGTCACTAAAAGGATGTTTCATTTGAGTTCTCAGTTTGAACAACAAATTACCTAGAAAATGCTGTCACCACCGGGTTGTTGGTAGAGTAAGAACAGGAACAAACCTAGTGGTGACACAGGCTGCATGCAGAAGTTGCCCTATCCATTAGGCTTCCTGTGGTGGCTTCAGGCCAGTCCCAGGTGGATAGGGAGGAGCCTCACAGCCCTTCCTTTCTGGCTCCAGGAACCAGTTGCAAAGAAACATAAGAGAGGATGGTCTTCTGTTTCCACCCCTGCTATAGCCAGGATGCAGAAACATGGGTCCAGCGTGAGTCAGTTTTTTGTTTATATATATCAAACCAAAGATTCCCCTACATTTCAAGAGTTTGGGGTTCTGTGCTTCCTTATTTCTTATACAGTTCTATGTAGTGCTTTTTTTCAACGTCATATTGATTTAAAACTGCCTGATTAAAGAAATTAAAATAACTTGAAAATAAATTTTCTCATTAAAAACATGTCATATTTTACTCCCCAATATGGTAAATGCCATCATAATATGTCGTGCTGGGCTAATAGGTCAGACTAAGGCTTCCAACTCTCCTGTGCTCACCTGCCCCAGCAGCAGCCCATAGGTGCTCACTGAGCAGCCCTGCCCTGGCCATGTGGGGAACACACAGAGAAGATAGGGTCTCTGACAAGGATACACACTGCAGGGAAGGAAAGATGTGAACATGGTGCTACTGCACTGGACAAATGTCTCTAGACAGGGAAAGATGATTTTCAGTTTTCAAGCTCAAAAACAGCTTCATAGAAGAACTACTATTTGAACTGGGCCCAGAAAGATGAGTGAATTCAGGAGGAAAAAACAAGGTGAGAAGACTATTGTGGCATATAGATACCTCTCAGAAAGTCTTTGAAGATGAGACTAGGAATATGGGTTGGCCTGGGTCATGGAGCATCTTGATCAAAAACCACAGGTCAAGGAGTTTAGCTTTATTCTTGAACATTAAGAAACTGTGGAAGGCTCTCATACGGCAGTGATAGACTCAAAGGTGTGTTTTAGGAAAGTTGCTCCAGCTTGGAGTGTAGAGTAGATTGGAGATGTGGGGCAAGTTGAGGGTGCTGTTGCGTTTGTCTCAAGATACAAGAAGGTCCTTCTCTGCTGATAGAAATGGCAGGGAGGTAGCTTTGCGAGATGGGGTGGGATTACATTTAGCAGGTACAACAGCAGCCAAATGAAAGATAAGCAACGACTCAGACAGGTGTGATGCCATCAACCAAGACAAACATCTGGTCAGAGAAGCCAGTCTGTGGGGAAATGGGATAAGCTTTCGTAGGGGCAGTTTTAGCCCCAGGTATTATTATTGATAATGCAGCATGGCAGCTGTGATTGATGAGATGAACTCTTTTCCAGAGTCAACCCTTGGAGGTGCTGCTGCTTCAAATTATGCAAATTCCACTTGGGGCCCGGGAGCCTCCTCCAACAACGGCACCTCCCCCAACCCAATTCACATCTGGGACAAGGTGATTGTAGACGGGTCTGACATGGAAGAGTGGCCTTGTATTGCCAGCAAAGACACTGAATCTTCTTCCGAAAACACCACCGATAACAACAGTGCCTCGAACCCTGGCTCTGAGAAGAGCACTCTGCCAGGAAGCACCACTAGTAACAAAGGCAAAGGGAGCCAGTGCCAGTCTGCAAGTTCTGGGAACGAATGTAATCTTGGGGTCTGGAAATCTGACTCTAAGGCTAAATCTATTCAATCTTCCAACTCTACCACAGAGAGCAACAATGGACTTGGAAATTGGAGGAATGTGAGTGGTCAGGATAGAATTGGACCTGGCTCTGGCTTCAGCAACTTTAACCCAAATAGCAACCCATCTGCCTGGCCAGCGCTGGTCCAAGAAGGAACTTCTAGGAAAGGGGCATTGGAAACGGATAATAGTAATTCCAGTGCACAGGCTAGCACAGTAGGTCAGGCATCCAGGGAACAGCAGTCAAAGATGGAAAATGCGGGTGTTAATTTCGTTGTCTCTGGCAGAGAACAGGCTCAAATTCATAACACTGATGGACCAAAAAATGGAAACACTAACTCCTTGAACTTAAGTTCACCAAACCCCATGGAGAATAAGGGAATGCCCTTTGGAATGGGCTTGGGGAACACCTCCAGGAGCACTGATGCCCCTTCACAAAGCACTGGAGATCGAAAAACTGGGAGTGTTGGATCTTGGGGTGCAGCTAGGGGGCCTTCTGGAACTGACACAGTCTCTGGACAAAGCAATTCTGGAAACAATGGGAACAATGGAAAAGACAGAGAGGACTCCTGGAAAGGAGCTTCTGTTCAGAAATCAACTGGGTCAAAAAATGACTCTTGGGACAGTAATAACAGGTCTACGGGTGGGTCCTGGAACTTTGGCCCTCAGGACTCTAATGACAACAAATGGGGTGAAGGGAACAAAATGACATCTGGGGTCTCTCAGGGAGAATGGAAACAGCCGACTGGGTCTGATGAGTTGAAAATTGGAGAATGGAGTGGTCCAAACCAACCAAATTCTAGCACTGGAGCATGGGACAATCAAAAGGGCCACCCCCTCCCTGAAAACCAAGGCAATGCCCAGGCTCCCTGTTGGGGAAGATCTTCCAGCTCCACAGGAAGTGAAGTTGGAGGTCAAAGCACTGGAAGCAACCACAAAGCAGGAAGTAGTGACAGTCATAATTCTGGCCGTCGGTCCTACAGGCCCACACATCCTGATTGCCAGGCTGTCTTGCAGACTCTTTTGAGCCGAACTGATTTGGATCCCAGGGTGCTGTCAAACACTGGCTGGGGCCAAACTCAAATTAAGCAGGACACGATGTGGGATATTGAAGAGGTGCCAAGGCCTGAGGGGAAATCTGACAAAGGAACTGAGGGGTGGGAGAGCGCTGCCACACAGACCAAGAACTCAGGGGGCTGGGGAGATGCACCCAGCCAAAGCAATCAAATGAAGTCTGGATGGGGGGAGCTCTCAGCCTCTACGGAGTGGAAAGACCCCAAGAATGCAGGAGGCTGGAATGACTATAAGAACAACTCTTCCAACTGGGGAGGAGGACGACCAGACGAAAAGACACCTTCCTCCTGGAATGAGAATTCCAGCAAGGATCAGGGGTGGGGGGGTGGACGTCAGCCCAATCAAGGATGGACTTCTGGGAAGAATGGTTGGGGAGAGGAAGTTGATCCAGCAAAAAACAGCAACTGGGAAAGTTCTACAAGTAAACCTGTGTCTGGGTGGGGGGAAGGAGGGCAGAACGAAATTGGAACTTGGGGAAATGGTGGGAATGCAAGCCTAGCTTCAAAAGGTGGGTGGGAAGATTGCAAAAGGTCCCCTGCATGGGCTGAGACAGGCAGGCAGCCCAGTTCCTGGAATAAACAGCACCAACCACCACAGCAGCCACAGCAGCCACCGCCACCACAACCAGAGGCTTCTGGTTCGTGGGGAGGCCCACCCCCACCACCTCCAGGCAGTGTTCGACCTTCCAATTCCAACTGGAGCAGCGGACCCCAGCCTGCAACCCCCAAGGATGAGGAACCGAGCGGTTGGGAAGAGCCATCCCCACAGTCAATTAGTCGGAAAATGGACATCGATGATGGCACTTCAGCATGGGGAGACCCTAGCAGTTACAACTACAAGAATGTGAACCTATGGGATAAGAATTCCCAAGGGGGCCCAGCACCTCGAGAACCGAACCTGCCCACCCCAATGACTGGAAAATCAGCATCCGGTAAGCAATAACTTTTTCAAATACATTTGATGGAGAAAAGAGCTTAGACCAAGGCGTTTTAATTAAGGTTTATTTATTCGACTTAGTTTCATTCTGAGAGTCTTTCCTGCAGTTTCTACTCTGTTGCTAGAGAACCTATTTTTCTGTAAGATGCTGACATTAGGAGCTGCTGCTAGTAGATTGTGGTATTCTTTTGTGGCAAGAGGAAGAAATAGCAACCCTGTGTTAATCGGCAGAATTATTTCTCTGTAATTGTCTTGGTCTGAAGAATCCAAAAGTTTTAACATCTTAACAATTAAACTATGCTCTAAATTTAAAAAAAAGAACTGGGGCTGAGGATGTAGCTCATAGGTAGAGTGCTAGCCGGTGTGCACAAAGCCCTGGATTCAGTCCTTGGCGTTGCAAAAAGTGAAGAAAAAGGAATTCTGAAAAAAGAGCTAAAGTGGTAGCAAAAGCAGAACCATCCAATTTCCATCCAGATTCTGCCTGCACACTCATCCCTGGTGCCTGTCCTCCCCACCCCCAAATAGAGGGAAGCTCTCTGTTGTTCTTGCAGAGGTCGTCATAATGCTGCAGCAGAGCTGGTGTCTGGGCACTTGAGGTCTCTTTCCAGATGATCCGTAATGATTACCTCTGGAAGGGAGTATACTTTGCATTAGAGTTAGTTATCTCAGGTTAATCAGTTACATGGGATTAAACTCTGTTCCCTGACCATTTGAGTAAAAAGCATCTTATCTGGTTAGTTAAAAGTAACTGGTAATTTCATTCTCAGTTTATCATGAGTGTCCCTTGACTTGAATGTCCCCATAAAAGCATGTAATTCCATATATTAAGGGGATGTATATTTCAAGTCTTTTTTTAGTTACAATTAATTATGATATTAATGATCAGTTTTCCACTCCTTAAAGTAACCTTGTATTCATTGAATTCACTTATGGCCACTTAGAAAATGATGACATTTAACTAGTTCATTTTTTCCCAAGTATTGCAAAGAATGAGGAAGGAAACAAAGGTCGCGCCTTAACTCCCATGTAGAATAAAAACTGCTTCTGTTAAAAAAAATGATATTCACTTAGTAAAAACTGCTCAAATTGTACAGAAAAGCAAAAGATAAGAAAGAAGTGTCTTAGCCCTTTGGATCTCTCTATAGGTGATCTCTTAGAAGTTTTTTTCATATATCTTGTTCTAATATATTGGCAAAATATATCTATCCTTTGAAAATTTTAAAGGGGTTACACTCTACAGTGTTATTCATCTGGCTGTTTTCATCCTCTTTTAGGCTTTCCATGTTAGCATATACAGGTCTTTGAATTGCTCCATATTTAGTATTCATTTTATGGAGGACCCCTGATTCTTCCCTAACTTGCCCCCTTCTGATAGATATGTAGGTTGCTTCCAAGTTTTTCTAACAGTGATGCAGTGGCTGTTGTGTGTATAATGTTGTTGACTTTGACTTTGACATGTCTGTGGTAGATTTCCGGACAAGTAGAGGTACTAGTCAAAAGTGATGTACCCTTGGACTCTTTAAAGTGGCATTGCCAGATAGGCTCCACGGAGGTTGAACCTGTGTCTTGTTTCTGCCAAGAGAATGTATGTGTGCCTCTTCTTGTCACCACCCACCTCTGGATATGAGCTGTTTAACAGATGATTCTTAAGGACACATTTCTTTTTTACAGTCTGGAGTAAAAGCACACCACCTGCTCCAGATAACGGGACTTCAGCTTGGGGTGAACCAAATGAAAGCAGTCCTGGGTGGGGAGAGATGGACGATGCAGGAGCATCGACTTCGGGCTGGGGGAGCACACCCTCCAACGCTTCCAACACCATGAAACCCAGTAAGTAGACTGCGTTTTTAATTTTGAGGTATTCTTTGTCAATGTGGAAGTCAGACATTTTGGTGAGGAGCGCTTAGTGTTTAAACTGTCCATTCAGTACCTTGAACACTAAATAGTATCAAATAGTGTAAAATGGTGGTGGGTCTTCTTGGAATGTGTTTACAATGGACCAGAAATCATAAATTAATATTGTTTTTTGTTTTTGTTTTTTAAAGCTAGATTGGGTATCTGGTCAGAACTGTAATTTTGATGTAATGCATTTTAACCCAGTAATTTAAATATGTTGTTTTATCTATTTTGCACATCTACTCTTTTTTTAGTATGATTTAAAGAATTTTTGGGGGGCGGGGGGGGGGACAGAAGATTGAACCCAGGGGTGCTCCAGCACTGAGGTGCACACCCAACCCTTTTTATTTATTTATTTTTACTTTGAGACAGTGTCTGGCCAAGATGCCTGTGGTGGCCTCAGAAGAGCTCCCTGGCTTCTAATGTGGAACATGGTCTTTACCAGGGACTTCGTCCTTCTGTACTTGGCTTTTGTTTTTCTCTTTTCATTCATCCACCCACATAAGAACACTTTCAGGTTTTTTTAACCTGACAAAGATTTCTTCATTCCAATTTTTAAATGAAGAACATCCTACTTACTCATAATTGTTGAAAATGGTAAGCTACACTTGCTCCAGCTGGCACTATAATTTTGCAAAACTTTGTAGACTCATGCTGTGGCATTCTATTGGATGTTCCTAAATTTAAAAAATTAAATTTCAAGTGTCCATTTTCACTTCTTTGTAACTTTCTTAAAAGTGCTTTAACATTTCTTTTCTAAAACATAGCAGATTTTAAGGGAGTATATTTATTAAAAAATGAAATTTTATGGAATGTTCAAAATTTGAAGAAGAAAAAAGATTCTGTGGTTAACTTTATCCTATGATAATTAAGACTCTTACATTACCTGGCAAGGAATATATTAGCTTTGTTTTAGAAATTCACACTTGTGCCTATGTAACTACTGTGTTGTAATGTTGTAAGTCATGCATCTTGCCAGGTGTGGTAGTGCATGCCTGTAATCCAAGCAACACAAGAGGCAGGAAAATGGCAAGTTTGAGGCTATCAAGACCCTGTCACAAAATTTAAAAGGCCAGATATATGACTCATTGGCAGAGTGTACCTGAGCTCAATCCTTGTTACTGCAAAAACAAAAGCAAAGATCTCCTGAATCTCCTGAGCTTCACAGAAATCCCAAATTTTGTGAAGACTTTGTTTTCTTGTTTTTCATTTTGAGGTTAGTTTTCATTGTGGAATATGTCACCACATGAACTTGAAATAGATCCACATTGACCCTCAACACAGAGAGACCTTTCAGCAGGACCTTCAGAATATTTTTGATTTCCCAACCTCAGAATCTCTATTTTTCCATCACAAACCTTCATGTTTTTCCATATTCTGTAATGTTTTCTCTTCAGGAGCATCCGCAGTTAGAGCTGATGTCCTTTTTCTGAGTGATTTGAATGTGCAGTGCACAGAGGAAGGGTTAGATCCTACAGGTGATGCTAGTAGTTCATCTGTGACTTCTCTAGCCTCTAGATGCATTAAGTTTGATATTATGAGTCTTGTGGTTTAAAATCAGAGCCCCAGGCCTGCTCACTTGCTTGCATTCCCCCCTTTTCTAAGAAACATTATTTCTTAAAACATTTTTATCATATGGAATGTCATGTTAAAAAAGTTAAGCTCTTTTTCTCTAAAAGAATGGTTCGCCTGTATGTTTTCATTTTTATAAAGGGCAGTGTTTGTTTTTGTTTTGTTTTTGGTACTGGTAATTGAACCCAGAGGCACTCAACCATTGAACCACATCTCCAGTCCTTTTTATATTTTTATTTATAAAAGTGACAGAGTCTCACTAAGTTGCTTAGAGCCTCACTAAGTTGCTGAGGCTGGCTTTGAATTCTCCATCCTCCTGCCTCAGCTTCCCAAGCCACTGAGATTACAGGCTTGCACCACTGCACCAGTTGGGACAGTGTAGTTTTTATATTTAGATTCCAATTGCTTGTCTGTGTGTGGTATAAAACCTGTGTTTACATAGTTTAAGCCATAATATAAACTTAATATAGGATTATGTAAATTAGTAACCCCTTATGCAGAGAAAACAGTTCTGGTTATCACTGGATAACACCCTGGCAGCAGGGAGGATAGCATCCCAGCCCTGCCTCTTGCTACCTCGACAAGGAAGACCCTTTCCTTTACCTGGACCTCCTGGGAGCATGAAATGCCACAGAAGAAATCGATTGTGTGACTGTCATGGGCCTGGCCCCAGAGGATGGCAGTAGTCATTCAAAAAGGTCCTGAAAGAGCCACTTTTTGCTCTGTGCTTCACATGAAGCTAAGTCCACAAAAGAAAGATGTTCATGAAGTTTCTAAATAGGCTAATTCCATACCATATTTTTGGAGGGAAATTAAGGATTTATCTTAATCGTCAAGTTAAAGATCTTGGTTAAAGGGGATGTCACTTGCCTAGAATGTGTGAGACCCTAGGTTTGATCCCCAGCAATGACAGACACACACAAAGTGTGTAGATGTTAATAGAATAGTCTGAATACTGATGCCTTGTGTCTTTTTGAACATTACAGCCTTCTTCTTTGATTTTCCTGTTATCTTTCTCCCCTTCCCTTCTGTCCTCCACATTCCACATTTTATACCTCTTTTTTTGGGTAGGGGGTCATTGGGGATTGAACTTTACCACTACCCAGCCCTCAGTAAGTTGTTGAGGCTGGCCTCAAACTTGGGATCCTCCTGCCTTGGCCTCTGGAGTCACTGGGATTGCAGACATGTGCCACTACACCATCTCCTGTCTTTTCAAAACCACTGCTAATACAGTCTAGTGAATTTTTTTCACCATAATTTTTGTATTCCAGGTCTTTATGAATTCTTTGTTCTTTTTCATATTCTTATCTACATCATTCCAAATAAGATGTACCTGTTTCTAATGTCTGTTGTATACAAAGCACATAATGTACATTTAGGAGGGTAAAACTAGGCCTAAGATAAACCTTGCTCATTAAGATTCTTGTGAAAATTCTTGTAATTGTGATACGTTATTCTTTTTTCTGAGGGGAGTGCCAGGCATTGAACTCGGGCACTTACCACTGAGCCACATCCGCAGCCCTATTTTGTGTTTTATTTAGAGAAGGTTCTCACTGAATTGCTTAGGGCCTCACAAAGTTGCTGAGGCTGGCTTTGAACTCGTGATCCTCCTTCCTCAGTATCCCAAGCCACCGGGATTACAGGCATGCACCACTGCACCTGACTGATAGGCTCTTTTCAGTGTTGGAATTCCTGTCAACTTGGTGCAGGGGGAAAAGTATTGAACCAGAGGTCAGAAAATCTCAATTGTGTGGTTCATTTCCTGCTCTAAAATATGAGTATTTGCCCCCAGCACCGCAAAAAAAAAAAAAAAAAAAAAAATATATGAATATTTGCCTTCCTAGTGCTCCAGGAATAGATCATATCACAAAGATGTACTTATTGCAAACACTTAATTCATTTTTTTCCTTAAAGATTCCAAATCTATGCAAGATGGCTGGGGGGAGAGTGATGGGCCAGTCACAGGAACTCGGCATCCCAGCTGGGAAGAGGAGGATGATGGAGGAGTCTGGAACACCACCGGCTCTCAGGGAAGTGCTTCCTCCCACAACTCGGCAAGCTGGGGACAAGGAGGAAAGAAACAAATGAAGGTAGTCCTCCAGAAATGCTTGCACTTGCTTACTCATTCTTAGAAGGCAGAACTGAGAATGTGTTAGTGGAAGGGATGTGGGAGCCAGAGCTTCAGAGATCTTAAGTAAGGGGAAATATTTCCTTATGAACCAGTAACTGCTTCCCTTTTATCCCTGTTCTCCTTCCCTATAACCTTGAAACATTGCACTACAGAACTATTGCTGTGGGTACAAAGAAGTTTTCTAAGATGCAAGGTCATCTTTCGGTTTTTGCTTCCACATTACAACAGTTCATTGGAAACTCTCCAAGCATGCTTTAAAAATGCTTTATGCATTTATATTAGAAACCCAAAGAAGTTCTTAGGTAAAACCCCCTGGAGATGTACAAGAGAAACTAAAGGAAGATTGTATTGGCTTCACCAGGCAGTCTTATTGCAGTTTGACCTGATTAGTGAAAGCCCAAAGCCCAGAACCTTCCTCCCAACAAAACAAAGTACCATTGTATGCCCTTGTTATGTAGCATCTAGGTGATTTCTCTACATCGTGTTCCAAATTGAGTTCCAAACTTTTCACTTTCCATATCTTATAACAAGTTAATTTCTCCTTGAATTTGCATAATTTAATGAGTTGTTGTGTTTGTTTGCAGTGCTGGTTTGGAGCCTAGGGCCCTGTGCATGCTGGGCAAGCACTCTTCCCATTCAGTTGCATCCCCAGCTCCAGGGCTTTGGTTTTTAATCTAGAACAATAGTCTTTTCACCTGAACCATTGCCTTGGCAGTAAAGCTCTCCTTTTTTTTTTCTTTTTTTTTTTTTTTTATTCTACACACACACAAAATGATAGAAATAAGCATATACTGAATTTCAACCTGCAAGAACTGTTGTCCTATGAAACACTTCACAGCTAATATTCTTCCAGGTTTCAAACACCTGATGCTGTCTTAGAAGGCCTTCTGATGGCCTTTCTCCCCTTTGCCTATGAGATACTGATTTAGTTAAATACCCTAAGTTTCTTCTGAAGCATAAGACAGTTTGTTTCTCTAGGAGACATTTTGTTTAAGCAATTCTTTATAAGTTTTCCCTTTTTCTAAGGACTTTGATTTCCTTACTCCCATCACAAAAGGAATTATTCAGTAAACTTTTCAGCATCTTTATACCTTATGATCTCTAGTCTGCTTTTGGCAGCATTTTGGTCATTTACAAATTAACAGAGAGTCCATCTTGACTGAGTGCAGGTACTAATGAATCCCCTACTCATATGACAACCAAGATTTATTTAATTGAGTTAATTGGAAGTTGGGTACTTCAGCTCCTGTGCCAGTGATTCTGAGACTTTCATTCTGAGGACCTTTTTCAAAATATTGTGGTAGAATACACATGACATTTACCATCATAGCCATTTTAAGTGTACAGTTGAGACCTTTAATTATATTTATGCTATTAAGCTACCATCAAAACAGAATCGTTTTCATCTTAGAAAACTAAAACCCTGTACCTGTTAAGAAACAACTTCCCCTTTTCCTTCCAGGGAGGACTTTTCGACCTCAAAATCTGTAACTAAACATAAGTACCTTATCACTTTAAAAAATAATAAAATAAATATGATAATAATAAAATAAATATCAGAACACATAATTTTTACCTAAAGAATGCACAAGTGTATAAGGCCTGTGTTAGTCAATTTTTGTCACTTTGATCAAAATACATGATAAGAACAACTTAATGGAGGGAAAGTTTATTTTGGCTCACAGTTTCAGGGTCTCTGTCTATGGTCAACCAACTCCTTTCCTGGGCCTGAGGTGAGGCAGAACATTATGGTTGGAAGGGTGTGGTGGTAGAAAGCTGCCCAGCTCATGGCAACCAGGAAGTGGGGGACATGTGGGGAAGAGACAGTGACAAGATACAACTTCCAAGGGCACACCTCCAATGACTTAACCTCCTCTAGCCATACCCACTTGTCTCAGATACCAGCCAGTAGTCCATTCAAATTATTACTTCATCAAATGGATTAGTCCACACTAATGAGGTTACAGCTCTCATAATCCAATCTTTTTACCTTTGAATATTGCTGCCTTGGCCTAACACATGAACTTTATAAGGGGAAACAGTGTTAGATGCAAACCATAACATGACCCCATCCTACCCTATTCTACCAAGTTCCCATCCTAGTCCCACCTACCTTCTTCACAGAAGTAGAAGTGAGCTGATGACTGGTGCCTTGTTCAGGGGAGTCTGCCTTATCCCATTAAAAAACAAATTCCACTTTGCCTTCCTTTGCCCAGAAGATAGGTGATAGTATCTTCTACCAGTCCTCTTTGTGCTGTGAAACAGATGAGGTACTACGCTGTTGAGTTCTCATTGCAATCACACAGAGAATAATGTTCGGTTAAGTAGACTCCTTCCAAATAACATGCACCCACATCAACTCTTTCTTTTCTCCTAATACAAACTAGCTTGTGTCACAAGAAGAGCAGCCCACTGAAAGTGGAAGTAGTAGCACCCAGAAATTACATTTTACAAAACCCATAGTGATGACTTTCCATTTAAAAAGTAAAAAGCACCATATGTCTTTCTAGTTACTTCTAGTTTGGGGTGATGAGTAAAGAAAGAATGAAAGCAGAACTAGAGTTTATTTAATTGTTATTTTAATCATTACAACTAACATTAAAATGCCAAAGTAACTTAGAGAAATAAGGTTCACAAAGTTAAACTCTTGGTTCGAAGTTTTCAGTGTGCACTTTTGCAACTCAGTAGGAGGAGATGCATTATGCGGTTCTGAGGTTACATATTTCATTTCTGTAGTGCTCACTAAAAGGAGGAAACAATGATTCATGGATGAATCCTCTTGCCAAACAGTTTTCAAATATGGGATTGCTGGTAAGTTTTATTTTTCTCATATGTATAGTGTATCCCAAATTTTAGGTCAATATGAATTTTAAGTCCACTGCCAGGTTGTCATGTAATAATACAAATTTAGAAACTAATTAAGCGGTGTTCTTGATCTTTTGAATTACATAATATTTGCTTTCTGTTCTTTTATTCTTAATGATATACTACAGCATTTAAAGATGAGTGTTTCAATTTGTTGTCTTTGTGTCCTTTTCCTTTCCTTAGAGAATAAAACAGCAAACACTTAAATTCATACAGTTTTTCTTAACACTGCTGTGTCAGTTTTCATATTATAACTTTTAAAAGAGAACAACAAAATAGGAAAACCATAGGGATTAATTATGTAGGGAATTCTTGTGGATTTCTAATTCCTTATTTCTTGAAAACATTGTGGGGACACCCTGACCTGTTGCCAACAGGCAGATGACTTGGCTGCGTCTTTCAAGACTTGGTGACTTGACAGGTCACAAGAAGAAGTCGTCATGGTTTGGCTGCCACTCGTGGAATTTGATCCTGGACTGACTGGAGCTTGAGGATAGGGGTTTATTTCTCCACACAACTGTCTGGCCGTTTCTCTGTCAATAGGTGTATGACACTGATCATAGGTGAAAATTTAATTTTATGAATTATAGGCACCAGCAGCAATCAAACTAGTTAGTGTGTTAAAAATGTTAAGGTCTTCATTCCAGCATAAAGTTCATTTCAGAAGATCTTATGTAGTGCCAGAGGTAAGAGGTGGCTTTCACATGAATAATGCCACTTCTTCTCTGATTCAAACATTGTATACCCTTAATTTTCTCTCATCTGTTTTTTTATTTGAATTTTCAGAGTCAAACTGAAGATAATCCAAGCAGCAAAATGGATTTGTCTGTAGGTGTGTATCACTCCAGTTAGGATTGGAATGTACTGGTGTTAATGATGTGCTGTTGGGATCTTCTGCCCTGTGTTAACTTGAGATGGTGCGATTCAGTGGACATTAATTAAGTGCTTACTCTGTATAAGGTCCATTTAAGACACTAGGTAGAGCTTGAAAACTCAAAAGATTGCAAGAGCCAGGAAGGAATGTAAAGAAGTGATGTGTACCCACTGTAGGAAAGTAGGACATGGCAGGCACTGGTTAAGTATGGAGAGGGAGTGTCCCACCTAAAGAATCAGCCTTGCTCTTCACTTCAAGCATTGGCGTTGTAGAGGACCGCAGGCTGTGTTGTGCCACATCTTCCAGTTTTTTCAAGAGAGATAATGACATCCTGACGTCTGTGATGCCGCTGGACTCGGCCCTCAGGTTGCTGTTTTCATTACTGACAAGACTCTTCCATTGCAGTCAAAGAGACTGTAGTGTCAGCCCTAGTCTGTGGGATTTTCTTTGTAATGCTGTTGCTCACCCTGTGGAACTTAAAAAAAAAAAAAAAATTAAGATGAAAAGAAAACAATCTTGGGTAGTAAGGGAAGTATGCAGTCTGCTCTGTAAACTTCATGGGGCTCTGATCATGGCAGCATATAATAACATTTATAGAGCTATGAGAGGAAAATGGGAGTGATAGGTCCATCTAGGAGATTGCATTGTTTAAGTCATATGAATGCTTTTAGCTGTGTGCAGCTCTCAAACTTTAAATTTCAAGGCAACAACTGGGTCTCTGATCTTCCTCCCCCATACCTGTGTTTCACGACCCCAGCATTTATCTAGCAGATGCTAAAATAACAAAAACAGCAAAAACAGACAACTTCTCTCACTGAGAAATACAAATTTATGAGCAAGTTGTATTTATCAAACACATTAATCACTGTCTAAATATTTTCTCAGCCAGATGTGTATCAGATTAGCCCTAAGGCTCTCTCTGTCTTCCATGGAAGACAACTTGCAGCAGATACATGTCTTGTGTTGACTCTAATAAAGAATCCACATGTGTCCCAGGGACAAAACCCAGCAGCTTATACCAGTGAGATCTCTCCTGACCTTCTCTCCAAAGAGCAGAAAAAGCTTATAACCAGCACCCTAGAGAGCAGGGTGGGCAGGGTCACTCTTGGTTCTTGAAATTTTCACTCTGTTTATGTCCTTTCAGATAAGAAATTTGACGTGGACAAGCGAGCAATGAATCTCGGGGATTTTAATGATATCATGAGGAAGGATCGATCTGGGTTCCGTCCACCTAATTCCAAAGACATGGGAACCACAGATAGTGGGCCTTATTTTGAGAAGGTGAGTTGAATTCTTTAAGAAAATAATTCAAGAGAACTGCTTTCGTTCCCATTGTCAAATTTTGACAGCTGATTCTAGAGGAAGCATAGAATTACTGAACTCGATGAGCCAAACACAAAACATCACCTGCATTGAAGTGGTGACATGAGAACAGTGGATGTCAACAGGTGATTGGGCAAGAGCTAGAACCTTCTGTCTTTAGCATGCGAGTGTTGTGACCAAGGTCTAGGTTTTGAAATATTCATGAAGTTTGATGGATAATGCACACTCAAAGCATGTAAGAAGAAATTTGGAGAGAAATTTATTCCGAATTATTTTCCCCCCTTCTGCTGTGCAGCTACAAAATGCCTTTTGGGTTTTGTGCAAACACTTGTATTTCCCAAGGCCTTGCCTTCAGTTTTGAAAGAACTCTTTATCCTTCCCACTTTCCTAGTGGTTTGTATTTAGTTACAGTGGTATGCTTTTCAAATTCTCAACTACCTGACAGAGACAAATAATTTATGCCATTTTTTTTTTGTAATTTTTGACATTTCTAATGGAAAATATTCCTTGTTTCAAAAATATCAATTTGCAGTGCTCCTGGTCTTCATAAAGCAGTTAAGACCAAAATGTTTAGATCTGGCACATTTGACATCACTAATGCTGGTTCAGGCAGCAAAATACTTCTAAGAAGATTGCCCTAGCTTCTGTTTCAGGAACCACACAGTGTAATCAATATTAGATGCAGAAAAAGAAAGTGTCTGGCAACATTTATCTAGTGCAGTGGTCAGAATGTGAAAATAAAACTCTATCAAAGAAGATGACAGATGGTATCTGTTGGGCAGAATATGATGATGATGATCAGATCCAAATTCCCTCCTGGATTATTGCTAATACGCTCTCACTTTGTTTATTCCTAGTGTCTCTCTCTTTCCCTTCTTGCATTCTGTTGCTTCACTAACCAACACTCATTGTGATTGGCTAACTCCTACTACCTTTCAGCTGACTTTGCCTTTCTCCAATCAAGATGGGTGCCTTGGGGATGAGGCTCCCTGCTCTCCCTTCTCCCCTTCTCCCAGCTACAAGCTGTCTCCCTCTGGTTCCACACTACCCAACGTCAGCCTTGGAGCAATCGGCACAGGGCTCAACCCCCAAAACTTCGCTGCTAGACAAGTAAGGAGGCCTCTCAAATTTGTAATTGCTTGGCTATGGCCTCGCCTTGGCCCTGGTCTGCAGTTTATTGCATCATTTGTCTGTCTCTGGGAAATTTGTTGATTACTGAATGCACAGAATGATACTAAGTGTAGGTTTTAGATCTTACAGCCCATAGAACCCATCTTTCTCCATGTTTCTCAACATAGATTTTAATTTAAACCTTTTTTTAATTTGTCTTCTCATTTTTGGTCATGAATTCACATTAGTAAGTTAACTAATACCTGACAGGAAAATGTTAATGAGGCCACTGTAAGTATTTATATATGATCTAATTTAGCAATATGTTTGCTATTTTTAGCATTAGATTTAATATGCCTGCTAATCAAAAAATAGCAAAACTAGTAAGATTAAGTATTTAAAAGCTATAGCATCTTAAAATCTCATGTCTTCAAGTTTAAAATACGGTAATTACCCAAAAGAAAAGCTACTGCTCATACAGGGTCGCTTCTCTGGACCTAAAGCAACCCCTTGCTAGGATTACACCTGGCAGTCCTTCAGGGAAGGACTGGTCACCTGCTGCCTCCTGGCTCTCACAGGCCTGAGGGGACACAGAAGGACTCTTGTCACTCCATGGTCTATTGTAGCCTTTGTGGAGGAAGCCAGGGATTTGGAGCCACAGTGCCTTTGCAGTAATAATGCCAGCAGTGATTTCACTAGCTATCCCTCTGGGACCTCCCACTGTCTCTTTAAATCCAGGGTGTCATGAGAGGACATTGATTACAGGGTGTAATTATTAGTTGTATTCTGTGTGACTATCACGTATACGTATATGTTAAAGGCTGACGTAAAGCAGTTCCTCTTACACCATAGTCAGAGTGCTCCTAGGAGCTTATATCCAGTTGCTGCCCTGCTGCATTTTAAAATGAGAATTATACCGTGGCCATGTGTTCAGATTGGTTATCTCTGGATTGGGAATCATAGGTAAATTTTTGTTTTCTTCCCTTATATTTCACTATTTTTGTGTTTCATAGACATGGATGTATAATACTCCCATATTTTGAGTTGATATGTAGAAAATATATAATATTTGTAATACTGAATTAATGCTGACAATAAATGTGGTTCCAAGATCGCATAATTATCAGTCCATAACCTTGAGCATAATAGACCACCCAAACTAGTCTGGCATTGGGCTTTAAGAAAAGGCCATTCATTCCTTTTCCTTTTTGTCATTTGTGGATTGCTACAAAGTTCATTGTGGCCCAGGTTGGTACACACGTTCTGTGCATAGAGCAGTTTCGCTGAACCTGGAGCAGCCCCTTTGCTCCAGGTCTTCTTAGGCTATCCTCATACAGAGTTTATTGAATATGCCTCATAACTAAAAGTAAAATTCAAGGTTTTTATTTTCCAAAATCACAGAAGACTTCAAATTGCTAATTTTGTTTTAAATTAATAGACTTTTCTGTGTTGAACATGGTGTTAAAGCAAATACTACTAATAACTATAAGGACTCAGTTCGTCTTTGAAGCCTCACATACAGCAGTCAAACTTTAGTGATGGCTAGATAAACCAGTGTTGGCATACATACAAGCTTCGAGTATTGTTGTCTTCATTTCTAAATTTAATTTTTTAAAAGTCCAGATAAATGTGATTTCCCTAATATATCACTGTGTACAACAGCAAATCTGAGCCAAGAAAATGAGCACTGTGGTGCCAAGTCTCCTTATTAAGATAGAGGGAAGGCCTTTTTGATCAACTACTATTTTCCATTTCAGATACATCAAAATTTTATGTATAGCTTTAGAGATCCTTGAACTTTGGTGGTAAGGGTAGACTCTTGTCTACTGAAAAAAGGAAAGTAGGACTTTGTTCTTTAAAAACTTAAAAATACAGATTCTTTTTCATACTTATCAAAAGGAAGGTTGAAATTTAAACTGATCCTAAGCCAGGTAGAGTAGCAAATGCCTATAGACCCAGCTAGTTGGGACTCTCAGGTGGCAGTATTGCCTGAGCACAGAAGTGTAAGACTACCCTCCACTGCACAGCAAGACCCTGTCTAACAGATCACTCTCAGGGGCTAAGGGTATGTAGCTCAATGGTAGAATGCATGCATAAAGCCCCAGGTCCAATCCCTAGCACATGCCTTCACCCTGGCAAAACCACCAGCACCACCACCACCAAAAAACATGACAAAGTAGTTTCATTTTTGTCAAAACGTGAATTTTGGCAAGGACTACAGCTACTATCCAAGAATTAATCATGAATAAATGATGTTTAGTAGCAAGGTCATTACTTTGATAGTAAAATATGAGAATGATCATAGCAGACTATTCTTGGTGAAATAGATATCTCCTGTATTCTTGGGGATGATTGGTAACCAGACTGTCAACAGTCATGATCTGAGAAAAGTTAAAGCCAATATGTAAAACCTAAAGTGACAACTTGGTGAATAAGTGGGAGTGGAAATATTAGAGTTGCTAGAATTTTTGGAAAACAAAATTCATGGCAGATCTTTGATTTTTTTTTTTAATGAGATACACAGATTTTAATTGCCATTTCTACTTTGTTTATAATCATTCTCATTTTCAGTGCTTTTTAAGTTCATTAATTTACCTGTAGCAGTCCCTTAATCTGCTTTTGAATCATTAAGCCATCAAAGTATCTTTAGTGTTCTAGAACTTAATGATATCATTACAAAATTCTTTAAAATTGCCTTATCCCTGTGATAAGCTGAAGGTGGGGACTTTAGTTCAGAGTTTATACACTCAGTATACGCTGTGTAAGCAGCTGTGCAGCTTTCTTTGCTGAAGATGTTCAGTAGGATATTTTCAAGTGGATAAATCAGTGAGTCATGGATTTTTGCAAATGATGTATGCAACCTACAGACCAGGGCTTTCTTGAGTTCTGGGATTGCAAACAGGGAAGGATTAAGTTGGTAGTAGAAAGGCAGAATGGAAAATAACTATTAACACAGTTTGTCGAATGGCGTCATAAAAGAGTCAGTGTTTTGTTACTCTAGAGGTGAGCTCAGTTTCTTTGCATGTGGAATGAGGAAGGTCTTGGGAAAGGTATCCTTGACAAGGATGACCTTCTAAGCTGGACCTTGAGGAGGACAAGCAAAGATGGGGTAGAGAAGAACCTCAGGCAGAGGAATAGTGTCAAGTTATCAAACACTGTTTCTTTGCTGAAGGACTTTTCTTGGCTAGAAACAAATTAGAAAGGCAGAGCCCAGCTTTCTATAGCTGTCATTGAAATAATGGAGATATGCTTGGGAAGGTGTCTTCCAGAAACCAGGGAACTGAGCTTATTTTTAACTAGAGAGATTTATACATTTGAAAGAGAAGTTACAGGTGAGTAATGTTTGCTTTGTATCCCTTTTGATCTCACTGTGTGCTTAACGTTTCCTCATCTAGCAAAGAAGGGGTGAAGCAGATCCAGGACAGGGAAGGGACTTTGGAGCTGGAGCAGGTCCCTGTGGTACTCAGCTTACATGCATGGCAGCAATTAAGTGGTTCAACAATGCAGTGAAGTGGAATCATAGTGTGATTTTACAACTAATAAGTACTAATAAGCGTGTTTTCCTATTCAGGTGTCTTTTAAGATGGATCTCAGATTATAAAGTTTGAGAATAAATTTGGTAAACTCACTCTTTAAAAAGAGAGTAATTTAATCTTATATTGCTTATACCTTTCAATAAAAGAAAAGAATGTAGTGCTGCTTCCAACTCTTGGCTGAATTAGGCCCTTCAGTTTGTGTTATCTCACCCTGCACAGACAGTGAATGGTTTGCCCATGACTTGCTTTGAGTAATGTAGCCTAGCACTCCACGATGAGTGTGAGTCCATGGGTCACAGATCATGATTCTTTTGGGAGGTAGAAGCCAGAACTGCTTCTTACTTGCATTTTCTTATATTAACAAAAAAACCTTACTGGTGCTGTTCTGTCTACAGGGTGGCAATCACGGTTTGTTTGGAAACAGCACAGCACAATCGAGAGGTCTGCACACACCAGTGCAGCCGCTAAGTTCTTCTCCTAGTCTCCGGGCGCAAGTGCCTCCCCAGTTTATCTCCCCCCAGGTAAGCAACTTTGTTTCATAATTCAGAATCAAAAACTGTTCAGGGTTATTAACAAACTGGTTTGTGGGCATGAAAGGAATAATAGTTGCTAGTCAAAAATTGGAAAAATCCACAGGCTGGGTTCAGGATTTTGGGGATAAAATATCAAACCTTTTTATAGCATCATGCATATAAACAAAGTAGATTTTGTTTTGTTTTGTTTTGTTTTTTAAATATTTTTAAATGTTGATAGACTTTTATTTTATTCATTTATTTATATGTGGTGCTGAGAATTGAACCCAGTGCCTCACACATACTAGGCAAGTGCTCTACCACTGAGTCACAACCCCAGCCCCAAAGTAGATGTTTTTGCATGAGAAGTATTCCTTTTGAATCTTCTAATTTTCTAATGAAATTACATGTAGTTAAAACTACTTTATAAGTTCAGATGTAACAACATTCAGAAGTTGGTTGCTGGGCTGGGGAGATAGCTGAGTCGGCAGAGTGCTTGCATTGTAAGCACAAGTCGCTGGGTTCAATCCCCAGCACCACCAAAAAAAAAAAAAAAGAAGTTGGTTGCCTTCAAGAATTTGATAAACAGAAGCATTGTCAGATTGCTGAGTTTTTCTTAGGAATTTGGAGGAGCCATATGCCAAAAATCTAAGTAGATGCTCTGGGGAAGAGGCAGAGACTCCTGGGCTAAATTCTTACTCATTGAGCAGCTCTGTGTAGGATATAGTCAATTTGGTTACCATAGGAGGTCTTTAGGTCTGTTTCTTCATGAGAGCTGTGCAGATTGTTTTGGGGGAAAGGGGGAATGTAGGTAAAGGATTTGTGCCAGTCTCCCATATAATCTTCTGATAGAAATGCTGACAGATAGTCTGAATGATAAATGTCATATAGAAATGTTTGACAGTATTTAGGGACTCTGGTGAGACTTCACATTACCACTGACATTTAAACTGAATCTTGAAGAATGAGTCAGTTTACTGGGTACAGCGAGATTAAAGAGGCCTTCCAGGCAACAAGCCCTGTACAAAGGGCAGTAATATTCAGAAGAATGTGGCATGTTTGGGAAAATGCAGTTAGTTTGAATAATTAGTTTGACCTGGTTGAAGCATATGTATATTCACGCATGCTGTCTACAATGAATTAAGAAGAAACTAGATGGAGAATTTGGGACCAAATTTGGCAAAATTTAGTTTGCCTTGCTCAGGCATTTGGTCCTTATCCCATGGGCCAACCCTTGTTTATTGTCAGCCTGTTTATATTCACATCTGGGCTGCTACTTAGAAGTTTCCCCCAATCTTCTGAGGCAGAATCTTGGACTTTGAGGCCTGGTCACCTCCAGGTGATTTTTATGTGCACCCGAAATTTTGACTACTGCTGTTATAGATAATATAGTGTTGAGGAGGGTTTTTCAGATGTTATAACATGGGCATGTTCTGTATTGGCCCTATATCTATATTTCCTTCTCTATCTTTATAAGTTCCTTCTCACTCTTCTCATATTTAAGTATCATAATGTCCTGATTCTCAGTTCTCCAACCTCTTCTGCTTACCATCTACAGCCATCACTAGGTGATGTTACACAGTGGAGTCACTAGAAGTACTGAGTACCAAAATTGTGTCTACAGCCCACCTCTTTTTTCTCAACTCCAGGGACTGCTTGGTATTACCAGTAGGCTGCCTTACCAGTACCTCACATTACCACATCCAAACAGAACTTCTGATCCTACCCTAGATACCATTCAGAAATTTCCTCAGCTTCTACATAAATGGACAGCTATTCTGCAAGCAATCAGGGTAAAGACCTGAGAGCCAGTCATGCCAGGGGGTCATATTTAGTCCATTGCAGATCCCCCCTTAAGAACTTTATCCAGATTCTAACCGTTTCTTATCTCCTACACTAATATGGCCCCTGGTGAGGCCACCACCATTCCTCTCCTAGATTATTGCAAGGGCCTCCTGCCTGCCACCTTGCTTCTTTCCTTTCTTGCTTTCTCCAGTCTGTCACACTGGGCTTTCGCTGGTGATGGAGCTTAGTGGTAAAACACTTGCCTAGCATAAGTAAGGCCCTGGGTTCAATGCCCAGCACCACAAAAAAAATAAATGAAAAACTGGTGTCCCCTTTCCCTCTCCCTCTCCTGTAATGCTGGGGATTGAACCCCGGGCCTCACACATGGCTAGGCAATTGTTCTACCACAAGCTATGTTCCTAGTCCTTTTTATTTTTGTTTGGAGACAGAGCCTTGTTAAATTGCCCAGGATGACCTTGAATTTATAATCCTCCTGCCCCTGTCTCCCAAGTTGCTGGATTACAGAGGTGTGCCACCTCATAGGGATTTTCTTGGACTTCACGCATGTCCTAGGCACAGACCCTGCCGCTGAGCTACACCCCCATGTTGATCAATCAATGCTATTTCATCAGGTACATTTACCTTTATTTACTTAATGCTCTTCCCCCAATATTGGATATTAAATTGTTTCTAATTTTCCGTTATTATAAGTAATGCTGCAAAGAAATCCTTATGTAAGAATTTTTTGCCCAGAATGATGTTTTGGGATCAAAGTGCATGAACATTTTTCAAAGTTTTGATAAATCTCATCAAATTTTACATCCATTTTGACCACTTTATAGGGGCAGCCAATATTTAATATAAGCATGCACAGCAGACACTCAAACTCATCTTTAAATTTGTTACAGTGCTGAAGATGAGTTCAGTGGTATAGCACTGGCCTATGGCGTGTGAGGCCCTGAGTTGGGTCCCCAGTATCACAAACCAACCAACTAATGATTTGTTACCAATATCCCAGCCCTCCTTGTTTCTATTGTTGTCATTTTCCTCCAGTCCCTCAAGTATTCAGAAAGTAACATTCTAGCAGGCTTTTGTCTTACCTTCAAATTGCTGTCATTTTGCACCTGCAGTGCTTGGTTAAATGTCATATTGATTGCAGCAAGAGCTTCACTTTCACCAGCCCAGCCGGAGACTGAAGGGCTTTTAAACTAGAATAATTAACTCCCTGCAATGGGAATGTGCAAACCTGGACTTTAATTACTCTGCATCCCAAGTATGAACAGTCATTTGCCAGGAACTTAGTGGTGCTTCTCTCAATTCATGCGTAATTCTTTGGAGGGGGACGGCACATCTGCAATCTATAGAAGGGAGAAGTTAAGCAAGGCTAGTCAGGAAGTTCTCAAGAGTGTAAGTAGTCTCCAGAATTGTCAGTGTGATACTAGTTAAATGTTAAGAACACCCTATGTTAGGGTGCTCTTCTTTAGTCTTTCTCTAACTACCATTAAACATTGCATTGTGTCAACTTGCCTTTGCCTTTTTTGTACTTTATGTAATGAAATCATATAATATTTATAGGCCCTCTCCTTGTTTTCCTTTTTTTGTCTTCTTTTTCCCCCCCTTATTTTTACTTGACATTATTTCTAAGATTTTCTTGTGTTTGTTTGATTAGTTATGGTTTGTTTCATTTTCCATGATATATGGGTATAATTATAATTTATTCTTTCTACTACTGACTACTGTTGGTAGACATTTGGGTTGTTTATAGGTTTTTGTTAGTAGGAGCAGTGCTGCTATGAAAATCCCACCCCTCCAATCCCCTGATACTAGGGATTAAACCCATGAGTGTTTTACCACTGAGCTACATCCCCAGTTCTTTTTTATTTTGAGACAGAGTCTCACTAACTTACTGAGACTGGCCTCAAACATGCTATCCTCCTGCCTCAGCCTCCTGAGTTGCTGGGATTACAAGTATATGCCACCATGCCTTATAACTGCAGTGAATATTCTTAGATTTATCTTCTAGAATATATTTCTCTAGGGTACATACTTTGAATGGTGGTTTCTTTAGTTAATTTTGAGTAAAAGAAATGTGTGTGGGATACTTGGCAAAAGATGGTGTCCTGATCAGAGTCCAGCTGATTTCTTCAATGGAGCTGCTAAAACTGATGGGAAGAAAAATGAAAACTTGGACAAGGGCCATTTATTTTGAAGGCCAACAATTTGAAAAACAAAGTAAGTAGAAGAGAGCGCCTGCAAATCATAGGACTTAGAAGGAATTTGGAAATAATAGTGTATTAAAAATTTTAAATTTTGAATAGCCACATCTATAAACAAAGAGAAACCTGCAAAACTAACTTTAATAATATATATTCTTACTTAAATTTTTTTTTATTTTTACAGACTGCAATTTGACTCATTGTACACGAATGAGTTACATCTTTTTGTTTCTATGTTTGTACACGATGTGGATTCATACCATTTGTTTAATCATACATGCACATAGGGTAATGATGTCTCAGTTCTCCATCTTTCATACCCCTGCCCCCTCCTCCTTCTCATTTCCCTCTGTGTAATCTAAAGTTCCTCCATTCTTCTCTCGCCCCCCTCCTCCCCACCCCCATTATATATTATCACATATTCTTTAACACACATATCCAGAATGTCATTTTCACATGTAATCAATGCTTAATATTATTATTGAAATTTTTACTTTTTCTTGTTTTGTTTTTCCTCCAGTCTTTGAAGTCTGATGTGTATTTTACACTTAAAGTAGTCTTAGTTTAGACTCTCATCTCACAGGCTCACTAACCACGTGAAACTAGTAATGAACATACTGGGCTACAGAGGCTCAGAGAATTGTACAGGTACTATATTTGTTTTCTAGGGCCAGCACAACAAATTACTACAAATTATATGGCTTAAAACATTAGAAGTGTGTTCTTGTACACTTTTGGAGGCTTCACATATGAAATCAAGGTGATACCAGGGTTGATTCCTTCCTGCTGGAGACTCTTGTGGGAAAGTCTATTCTGGTGCCTCTCTCCTAGTTTCTGGGAGTTCTTGGCACCTTGTAAACATTCTTATCTCTGCCTCCATATTTACATGGTATTCTCTGCTGGGTGTCTCTGTCTTTATGTGACTTTCTCCACCCACCCTGCCAATCCAGATTTCCCTCATCTTATGACCTTTATTAAACTTGATTACATCTATAAAGACCTTATTTCCAAATAAGGTTACAAACTAAGTTTCCAAGTGAACATGAATTTATATTAGGGAAACACTATTCAACCAAGTATAGCTGCCAAATCAGTGACTAAGATTCACACAGAAGGTGGTATGTAGAATTTCATGGGTATTTGAGGCATAACAGGATAAGACCAGAAGATGGGTTTGGAATACGATTTTGGATTTTGATAGCACATGGTATGTCTGTTCTCACCTCACACGTCTGTCATTCCCCCACCTCCCCGGTCAAGGGAAAAAAAAACAACTCTTATTACAGTGAGATTAGAATTATTAGGTCAGAGACAATGACTTAAGTTATACTGGTTACCATTTGGGTGAATTCAGAGGAGAGGTGAAGAAGAGTTTTTAGGGATAATTGTGGAGGGTGTGTTCCACATGCCAGCCATAAAACTGGTGCAGACACCAGATGCACAGTAGTGGTATATTCCTGTTGTGCTTACATCTGCCAGAAGTCCAGAATAGGAATTCAGACAAGTATGTATGTATTTATGTATTTAGTTATTTTTGGTACTGGGGATTGAACCCAGAGACACTTAACTACTGAGTTCCATCCCCAGCTCTTTTAAAATATTTTTTATCTTGAGACAAGGTCTTGCTAAGTTGCTTAGGGTCTCACTAAATTGCTAAGACTGGCTTTGTACTTGTGATCCTCTTGCCTTAGCCTCCCAAATTGCTGGGATTACAAACGTGCACCATCACACCCTTTCAGACAAATTTTTAAATTGGTTGGTGACACTTGGCATCAGACATCATCAGCATCTCTTCAAGAATGGAGAGGGAGCACCTTGAAACCTGAACTAGTTCTCTAAGCCAGAATGCTTTTTCCAAAGTGAAAGAATCAATGGAGTAAGTAGATGAGTGAGGTCCTGGTTTAAAAAAAAAAAAAAAATATATATATATATATATATATATATATATATATATATTAGTTGATGAGCCAAGTATAGGAAACCTGAACTTGGTTAGATGTTTCTACACTAGAAAGTGTCAAAGAAAAGATGGGCATAAATTCTTGAAAATGTGGCAGAGACAGTGACCCAAAAGCAATAGGAAACTGAGGAATGTGACTGATTGTGATACCAAAGAAAGATGAGATGGGAAAACTTTCTTGATAGTTTATAAAGGGACATTTTCAGAAGATGGAAAAGAAAGGGTTAAAACAAGAAAGAACATGTGTAAGTTTTGGAGGATTAAAACAAACAAGCTGAGGCTTACAGAAAGGGTAGAGTCCAAGAACCTTTAGAATTGGGTTTGGTGCAGTTTAGTGACTAGAAAAGGAATCTTTGCTTGGACGAACTGTATAATGCCCACTGTGATTACAAAGCACAGAAGTAATACTGTTATTACTTGAGTCTTCTCTGTTAAGAACAGAAGTGTTTGGGGATGAGGGTTTATCAGCTCAGTGACAGAGTACTTGCCTAGAATGTGCAAGTCCTGGTTTCAATCCCTAGCCTGCCCAAAAACCCTCTGAAACCTCAAAAGAAGAAGAGGGTGCTTAAACCAAAAAGATTGAGCCTCAGATCAGAAGGAAACACCCTCTTTTACAAGGAAGCAAGGAGAATGGGGAGAATTTTAAACAATTTTCAAAGGGAGAAACAAGGAAAGTGGCTAAAAACTGGTGATCTTGGTGCCAGTTGCAGGCAAGACTCAACTGAATCTTCAAAAAGATGACTTGAGAGCAATTTTGATAGTAACCAGTAATCATAGCTTGCTACCAAGGGAGTTTGGGGGTTTTTTTGTTTGTTGTTGGGTTTTGGGATTTTGATTTGGGGGATTTTTTTCCCCCCAGACAGGGTCCCACTACATTGCCCAGGCTGTTCTCGAACTTGTGACCTTAAGATATCCTTCAGCCTCAGCCTCCTGAGTAGCTGGGACCACAGGCACATACACCTGGCCGAGGTTTTAACCTAAATCGTTCCCTTCTCTAATTGGTAAGAATACGGGATCATTAAAATGAAGTAGGTTGTTGTACCTCTCCACTTCAATAGGTCAGTTGACATGCTGTCCCTCTGTTTTAGACAAAATGGAGAAACAGGCTAAATGTTAAAACAGTTGTGTGGATTACTAAATGAGTATTTGCAAACAAATCAATTTCAGGTTGGAAGGAAGTTTTTAGTGGCATACTAGTAAAAGTATCCTTAGTTCTGTGAAGTTCCATATTCCCATCAGTGAGCCAGCAGGGGCATAGAGACTGGGAATAAGTGGAATGATAGGGTAGAAAAGAACTTGGTGGAGTGATTCTGAAAACATTAAAATATAATAGAGGCTCATACATTGTACTGGTATTTATCAAGTATCTACTGTGTGCCATGTACATTAAGATAAATCTAAGGTTCTAAGCTCACATCAAAAAATAAATGAGTGGCCTGGGGTGGTAGCTCAGTGGTAGAGCACTTGCCTGGCATGTGTGAGGCCCTAGTTTCGAGTCTCCACACCACATATAAATAAAGGTCCTTTGTCAACTAAGAAATATTTAAAAAAAAAATAAATTAGTAAAATTTCAAAATCCAACTGCTGGGTGCAGTGACACCTATAATACCAATGACTTGGGAGACTAAGGTAGGAGGATTGCAAGTTCAAGGCCAGCCTTAGCAACTTGGTGAGATCCTTTCCCAAAGTAAATAATAAAAAGAACTGGGATTGAGGCTGGGGTTGTGGCTCAGTGGTAGAGTGTTTGCTTAACACTTGTGAGGCATTGGTTCGATCCCCAGCATCACATACAACTAAATAAACCAAATAAAGGTATTATGTTCATCTCCAACTAAAAATATAAAAAATTTAAAATAATTTTTTTTTTTAAAGTGCTGGGATGAAGCTCAGTGGTAGAGAACCCCTGGGTTCAATGTCCAGTACCAAAACAACAGCAACTAGCTGTATGGATTAAGTACTAAATCCTACTAAATTCTTTATCAAGGAGCAGAACATCTTAAAACATTGCAGGTTTTAATTGACATTGAACTTAGTATCTGAATTGGGCATTCAGATGCGATCACCAGAGAAACTGAGATCTAGGCATTGTTACTGAAAACCTGACTCTGGACAGAATAGTTAGGGGTAGCCAGGTCTGATTGGTGTGACACCCACTGGAAATGACTTTCTGTTCTGCTGTCTGCATTGACAAGCAGTAGCTGCAGGAGAAAGAACCGATCATGTTCAGTCTGAAGGTAAGATGGAAGGAATCTGTATTGATTGTCTCTGGACATTTGAAGAACCATCCTGTGGCATATGAACATTTATGGAGTATATTTCTAAGTAACTTGAAATCTTGAACAACCCACTGAAGTTATTGTTACTCCTGAGGTAAGAAAGCCTCAGAAAGGTCAGATAAGTTACTTGCTGTGTCATAAAGCTTAGAGATGACAGCCGGGATTCATGCCCAGGTATCCTGCCTGTAGTACTATACTTGTTTTTGTTGTTGTTTTCTTTTGAGATGAGAGTCTTGGTTTGGGGGTTGTTTTTTGTTGTTATATAGGGAGGGTATCACTATGTTGCCCAGGCAGGTCTTTTCCTGGGCTCAAATGATCCTCTGCCTCCATCTCCTGAGTAGCTGCCACTGCCCCAAGCTAGGGCCAAACCTTTGTGCTGCATGCCCTCACGGAAGAGATGTTAGGTTTACTGTCCATGGTCCAAATAAGCTGCAGCTCCCCTGGATGAAAATGCAGGAAACTCCCTTCAGCTTACGTTAAGACGCTCTTAGGCAAGCAGCCCAAAGGTGGGAGGTAGTCTTTCCCCTTGTTACCAGAGCTTCCAGCAGCCCGGCCCGGCCCAGCCCAGCTCACTCCTGAAAGTCAGGAGGAAGGAAGGAACTGGGCATTGACCTTCAGGCTTTGTTCCATCAGCTCTCTGCAGCTCCCTATTTGGTGTCAGAAGTCATGAGTAGAAACACTAGTGTCTCTTTACAAGTTAATATTTTGTTCTTATCTGTGTAATAGAAGGACTCTATTCTAAGCATTTACTTCTGTGCAGTCTGGTATATTTTGTTTGAAGGCGTGTTTCCACAAGTAATTCCTCAATTACACAAATGCTGTATCATTGTTGGTTTTTTGTTGTCAATGTCTCCCTGATGGTAAAACTCATCATTTTCATTCTAGAAAATTGAAAAATCCTAAGAGAATTAAGAAGCTCTTAAAATCCCACTGCTCACAGATTATCATTAACACTTTAGTATATTTCCTGCAAATATTTTTTAAGAAAACATTGACAGTGTTTGCTTTAGATGCATCAAGAGAGTTTTCACAGAAAAATAAATGTTTAATTTTGATAAATTCTAAGGGTATCCCCCTCTCTTTTGTTTTATTTGGCTTAGGTTTCTGCCTCAATGCTCAAGCAGTTTCCCAACAGTGGCCTGAATCCAGGTCTTTTCAATGTGGGGCCCCAGTTATCTCCTCAACAAATTGCCATGCTGAGCCAGCTTCCACAAATCCCCCAGTTTCAGTTGGTAAGTAGTAGATTTTCCTCTGATAACTAAAAAAGGCTACTTGCTTTTTTTCCTTTTAGCTTTGATTTCCTTCATGTATCTTTGTCACTTTTTATGTTTGAAGAACATTAGTTCAAACTTTTATGCAAACTGCTGAGTTTCCATAAAGGTTGCTATATCAGCTGAACTGGAGGTAAAAGTAGCAGTAGGCCAGGAACTTCATGGTACTTCTTCATTGGTGCTTTTGACTTGGTGACCTGCAGTCCAGCACACAAAGCCTTTCAATATTCTCAGCAAGTCAATCTTGGTAAGCTTTGGTCCCCTCTCCTCCCTCCTTGTTTTGTAGGCATGTCAGCTTCTCCTGCAGCAGCAGCAACAGCAGCAGTTACTGCAGAACCAGAGAAAGATTTCTCAAGCAGTGCGCCAGCAGCAAGAGCAGCAGGTGCGTGGATGAGAAGGGTCCCCATGCTTTGTGTGAGGCGATCCTCTTTCTTACCCTCTGATCGCAGAGTGGAAACGCGTGCATTTGACTTATGGTCTTCCTTTCCTTTGCACCCCTCCCTGATCTGTGCTGCTCCCCCAGCTGGCTCGAATGGTGAGTGCACTTCAGCAGCAGCAGCAGCAACAGCAGCGGCAGCCGAGCATGAAGCATTCGCCCTCTCATCCTGTTGGGCCCAAGCCACATCTGGACAACATGGTACCCAACACACTGAATGTGGGGCTCCCAGATCTTCAGACCAAAGGGCCGATCCCTGGATATGGTTCTGGTATGTTGTTCCTAATGAAGATTATCTTTTTAAAAATATGCTGATCTAAGCCTGTGGTAGAGGCTTAGAACCTGCATTACCCTTCATTTTAACAGTAGCCATGCAAGGCAGATAAATATGAGATTGTGATATCTGAGGCTCTTCAAGTTTTCCTAGGTTCACCACACATTTAGTACATAACAGAGTTAGGTTCCAACCCCTCTAGTTCCAAAGCAGCCTTCTACAACAACATGTTTACAAAGGCCAAAATGCTTTCCTCCTGCCAGGAATTTTTTTTTTTAACATTATAATTATACATAATAGTGGAATTCATTATGCCATATTCATATGTGCACATATGCTTCACCAGGAATTTTTAAAAGACAGTTTAAATGCTGAAATTGCTATACCTGGCTGAGGTTATAATCTATTAAAATATGTACAAATTGAATTGTTTGGCTCAACTGATAAAAATCTCTTCTCAAAAAAATGAGAAACTTCCTGGGTGTGGCAGTGCACCCTTATAATTCCAGCTACTCAGGAGGCTGAGGCAGGAGGATTGAAAGTTCAAGGCCAGTGTCAGCAACTTAGTAAGACCCTGACACAAAAAAGGGACTGGGGTTGTAACTCAATGGTAAAATACCCCTGGGTTCAAACCCATTTCAGGAGGGGGAGGAGTAAAAAGAAATAAAATTATAATGCAAATTGATAAAAATTCTTCCAGTATCAGAATTTCATGTGACTTAAATAGAATTAGCACACTTTCATTAAGAATATTTTAGAGTTGGGTGCAGTGGTGCATGCCTGTAATCCTAGTGACTCAGGAGGCTGAGGCAGGAGGATCTCAAGTTTGAGGCTAAACTCAGCAACTGGGCGAGGTCTGTCTCAAAATGAAAAGGGCTAGGGATGTGGCTCACTGGTAAAACACCTGGGTTCAATCCCCAGTACCAAAAAAAAAAAAAAAAAAGAATTTTTTTGGAGCTGGCCATGGGGCTCTCACCTGCAATTGCAGCAACTGGGGAGGCTGAGACAGGAGGATCACAAGTTTGAGGCCAGCCTGGGCATCCCTATCTTAAGACAAAATAAAAGAACTGTGCATGCAGCTCAGTGGTAAAGCCCTTACCTAACATGTGGGCCATACTCAGGTTCAATTCCCAATACTGCAACATACACACACACGCACACACACACAAACAAAAAAAATATATGATTGAGAAGATCTGAAATCTATGCTTCTGGGTGACAAAAAGTGACTTGACAAATGTCTTCTCTCTGCTCTGATCCTTTGATCCACCTCCCAGGAGGCCCACTCGTAGGAATAAGCAAAGACTGAAGAGTGTCCTTGATCCTGGTAGTTTAGGGGAATTAATTTCCAACTTCTACCAACTGTCCTCTTAAAAATGATCTGCCTGAGAACTAATTTAAATTCAGAATAGCCTTTCTGGGCCAGGGGACATAGATTAGTGGTAGAACACTTGTCTCGCATATACGAGGCCCTGGGTTTGGTCCCCAGTCCCACAAAAAAGAGAAAAATTAGTAGCCTCTTTTCTACGTGTAGGCTCTTTGCCTCTACCACCTATTACTACCATGTGCCCTTCTGTGTTCCAGAAGGCCAGGGGGCCAAGTGTGGGACAGCTCCCAGATGGCCCCTGAAGGTGTGATGACCACTGTGTTCCCACCTGAAACTGATTCTCTGTTATGGATGAAGCCTAATGGAAGAACCTGAGTACTTTTGCATGTCCAAGTTCTGAATTTAGACACAGCTTCTGATAATGAAGGAAGGCTCCTTGCCACCCCATCCACTTTTGTCAATGTGCAATAAGGTTTGGATGGTGTAATTCAGAGATAAAGCAGTCGCTGTCAAGGAAGAGGGCATCTAAAAGGCAAAGGCAACTTTCCCACATGATCAGATGCACAAGGTTCTTCTCAGCACTACTCCATACCCGACCCAAGGGCATGTCTGTGAGTGAGAAGAAAACTCCCCTTGCACAGCCAGACTAGCATGAGTCACTGACCTGGTACCTTTAAGTGCACCTCTTCAGAATGCACTAGGGGCAAGCCCATGGAGGAACTATTGTCCTTTCCTTTAGACTGTGAATGACTTTATCAATTAGTTGTTAAAAACCTAAAATCTTATAATGTATTTATTGCAGTGACAAGTCCTCATATGTTTCATATTTTCTGCCTCTAAATTAAAATTATATGTTAGTCAAAAAACTGTTAAACTTTTTTATTGTTTATTTAGTTGTACATGACAGCAGAATGCATTTTGATTCATTGTACACAAATGGAGTATAACTTTTCATTTCTCTGGTTGTACACCTTGTAGAATCACACCGTTCGTGTAATCATACATATACATAGGGTGATGATGTCCACCATCTTTCCTTACCCGGCCCCCTCTCCTCATTTCCCTCTGCACAATGCAGCATTTCTCCATTCTTCCCTTACACACCCCACCCCCGTTATTTATCAGCATCCACTTATCAGAGAAAACATTCAGCCTTTGGACAGCCTGTTAATTTTTAACAGCATATTCCTTTCTCATTAAATACAAATTTTTTTCACAACATTTTATTAGATTATTGGTATTTGCTTGATTCTCAATTATTGATGATAACTGAAGGACCAGAGTTTATATACATATGCATATTTCCAAAAGGAATTTTTTTGGCATATTCCTGTTTCATAAGTAACTAATAAATTCAGCTCTGTATTATATTATTCCAATTCAGAAGAACAAACATAAGGATTTATTAATTTGTGCATGGGGAGTTGTTTTGTTTTTGTTGTATTTGCAGTATCGGGGATTGAACTCAGGGCCTTGAACATGCTAGGCAAGCACTCTACTATTGACCTACATCCCCAGCTCTATTTTTTTCTTACATTTGATAACTTTTAAACAATAGACTTATTAATTTTAGTAGGGCTTCATCTTTTTGAGGGGGTTTTGTTGTTTGGTGCTGGGGATTAAGCCTGGGGCTTCATACACAACAGGGATGAACTCTCATGTTGAGCTATACCCCCAGTCCCAGTCTTTACATGACCTGTTATACTCCCTTGTGTAATGCATTTTGTAATTTATTTCAGTTACAGTTTTCCTTAATTTACATTACCACTTTTATTTGAATCTGGCACTGAAAATAAGTCCGATTTGAGTGTTTTGAATAAACTAAATCTGTATGTGAGAGAGAGAGAGAGTTCTCCCTACTGCTGCCCTCTAGTACTAGGGATTGAATCCAGGGTTGCTCTACCACTGAGCCACATCCCCAGCTCTTTTTATTTTGAGATAAGGTCTGAGTTGCCCAGGCTAGCCTTGAACTTGTGGTCCTCCTGCCTCAGCCTCCTGGGTAGCCGGGATTGTGTGTGTGTGTGTGTGGCACTGCATCTGGCCTGCAAATATATTTAAAGCATATACAGAAAGCTGGGTTCACTTGTGTGTACCTGTAATCCCAGCACTTGGGAGGCTAAGCCTGAAGATTATTTGAGTTCATATATTCAAGACCAACCTGGGCAACATATCCCCCTGTCTCAAAAAAGAAAACAGCCAGATACAGTGATATATACCTGTAATTCCAGCTACTCTGGAGGCAGAGACAGGAGAACCACACGTTCAAGGCAAGCCTCAGCAACGCAAGACCCTGTGTCAAAACAAAAAAGGGGTAGAGAGCCTGCCCAGTGGCAAAATGCCCTTGGATTATCCCCAGCATTTAAAAAAAAAAAATCTAAAGCACATGCAGAGTTTAATTTTTCTCCAAAAACATTAAATGTTAAAGATAAAATAGCTATTGTACAACAGTTAGAAAATGAAATTTTTAAAATAGCATTTAAAATATCAAAAACATCAAAAGGGCTAACCTAACAAAACTTAAAAAAAAAAGGGATAAAATAGCATAAATACTTCAGTGTTCCTAATTCTGAGTATATCAAGCTATAAAAGATACTCCCAGGTGAACAAATAACAAGAATAATTAGAAGTTTCTTAATATATCTTGATAAATCCTCTTGTTATAATTTCTCAAAATTAAAAAGTTGAATGATAACTGCTTAACGAATCCTCCCTGATTCTTTTGTAAAAATAGATGGTTTCTAATTCTCTGTTTTTAGCACAATTTAAATATCTCATTGTATTTTCAGGTGATAATGACCTTTCTACAAATTAGATTTTAGTACCTATGTAACTGGGATAGAGGACACATACCTTAAAAGGAATCCAGAGAATTAAATGATGTTCCAGTAAGACTTATGTTCTTATCTATTTGTTTATATTGTGACAAATTTGGAAAATAATAGTAGAGTTGTTTCAACTTGTCTCATTCTAGGGATGAATTATGGTTGTCCATGGATAGCTCAACTAACTGGGAAACAAAGTCACTGCATCTTGTTAGAAAATGCATTCTAATAAAATCTTACTTAATATTTAAAATTCATCAAAATTTGTTACATTTATCTGTGCAATACACCCAGCGAAGAGTAGAACTTTGAATATTGGGGATTGTTAAAATGACAGAAGAGATTGTATCAGATGCTAGGTGTGTATATGTGGTCATGGTACAGTTGTTAGGGTGAGCAATTATGGGTGACTGGTTTCTCTTATTTATTCTTTGTTGTGTTTCCTGAGAAGGCATCTCAAACTCCTGGCTCAAGCAGGTTAACCTCCCATTATGTGATTCTATATTACAAGCAGCAGTTTGTTTTTGTTTTGGATTTTCATTTGCTATTGTTTTCTGTGCTAGGAATCTAACCCAGGGCTCAGCTACATTGACAAAAAGAGTAAAGAGGTGTAGGGAAGGGAGTGTAAGTATAAACAGTATGAGGAGGCATTAATTTGAGAGGGCATCTTCAGAAGTATAGGAACTGAGCCAAATGGTGGTAGTAAAGAGGTGATGAATTAGACCGCGTGGAGCGGGAGAAAGTGATTCTGTCAAGGGCAGATAAGGCAGGCAAAGGGTCATACTTGCAAGAATGGTAAGAGCAGTTAAGGGCATGTTCTGGCGATGGCTGTCCAGGGAAGGCATGGGGCGTGGCTTATCTCTGTGTGAGTCTCAGCTCCTGGCATAGAGCCTGGCATGAATTGGGCTCTGCATAAGTGTTCAGTGAACTGAACTAAATGACTTGTGATTTAAGTTCAAGCTCTTGTCTTTTGAAGTGTAGAAGTACCTAGGTCACAGGTGGTGAAGCTCATGCATAGCCAGAGGGCTCCTAGTGACGTGCCCCCTGCTCTTTGTTAATCAGCCCGATAGGTCATTGCCCCCAGTCGTTGCCCCAGAGTTTCTTCTGTGGAGATTGAGTATTCTGGCAGTTACCACATGACATCCAGGGAACCGGTAGATCCTTTTTCTCCTGTGGTGCTAAGGATCAAACTCAGGGCCCTGTGTGTGGCAAGCAAGGTCTACCACGGAGCCATACCTCCAGGTTCTCATGTCACCTTTGCCCTGATTTTTTTCCTCTCATAGTTACAGGTTTGCGTGTTGAACTTGCCAAGGAAGTTTTTTCTCCTGTTCTCCCTCTTATCCCTTCTGTTTTTTTCCTTACCAAGCCCATGTCCTGTTGTGGGCACTTGGTCCCCAACTTTCCACTGAGGCAGTTACCCACACGAACTGAACTTCAGCTGGGTGTGCTCAACTCTTCTCTTTCTGAAAATTTTATAACTCTCAATTTTCTATGTTTAATGTGTCACAAGTTAACTCTGGAGCAGCTAAAATTAAGTAACTTTTATTCACTATGTATTTTAAAGACATTTTAGACTAACTTTAAGGAACATTAGCGTGTAGGTACTGCTGCTTCATCTTATCAGTCCTTGCGTTCTTTTTAGTCTTTACCAGAATCCTAAGGTATTTTCAAAAGCTCCTTCCTGGTCAGTTGGGGCTGTGCTTTCAGATGACCTTTAAGCCAAGCACCTCGGCCTGCTTTTCTCATTCAAAAGTATAACTTGTCTGAGGAAGAAAGCCCTCCTTCGTTTCATTTCTGCTACAGAAGATAAGTGAAAAAAGACCTTCTTTTCTTTAAAAATTATTTAATATCATATATATCCATCTCATGTTAAGGATTTCTGCTCCCCACCCTCCAAGCAGTCACTTGGATTTAGTAAATTCAGTTGTGAATATGTGGGGGAACAGGATTCTTTCTATAAATAGCAACACTTTAAAGGAAGGGCAGGAAGGAGTTAGATTCCCCCCTTGGTTTATTTTGTGTTTATAAAACCACCCCAGACAACTAGGATAAGCACAGGGCAGAGAAAAAGCAGGGCCTGGGCCTCAGGGATTTGGATAAGTGGACCTTAAGGAAGACTCTCAGGTATCACCAGGTGGTGGGAGGGCTGAGTGGGGACTGCTGGCCTCTGGTCTGGCTGTTGTAGACCCACATTGTGGCTGGAGGTGCTGGCATTGGACTGCTGCAGGCCTGGTGCCCTGGCATGGTAGGAGTGCCACTCACCTACCTGGGGTGCACACAGCAGTCTCCACTACTCACTCTTGCTTTTCTGTGAGTATTCATGGTTCTTTTCCTTACCCATGTCATTTGTCTTTGTCTTCAGGTTTCCTTTTTTGAGTCAGTTTGAAGTGTTATTTTGGTGGCAGGCCGTGTGAGTCTCATCAGCAAGTCTTACACATGCCTTTGGCCTTCGCCTGTTCACTCTGTGCAGTAGGGAAACGTCACTGTGACTCTTGTGAAGAACCTAATCCCTGAGGCTCACAGCATCACAGACTCAGCCTCTCACTCACTGCCCCCTTTAGCTGGGGATCTTTCTTGCCGTGTAAAAATCTACTTTTGAGTTGGCTTCTCAGAGCCCTACCCCAGCCTCCATCCACCCCATTCTCACCCTGTCAGTTTTCTTCTAAAATATAAACCAAGTTCGTGTTCTCTCTCTCTCTGTCTCTCTCCCTTTTCCCTTCCTTCCCCACCTTTTCTTCCTTCCTCTCCCCACCCCTGCCCTCTCTTGCTTAAAATTTTTTTCTCTCCTGTCCTAGAGAAAAAAGGTCCCAATCTTTGGCCCAATATGTAAAGACCCTACCTAACATGGCTTTTAGTTTCTCTCCATCCCCAGTGTTCTCTGTCTCACTTCATCCCATAGTCAGATAAATATTGGAGTTCCTTGAACTTCTTGCTATTCCTGAAACGCAGACGGTTGTCATTAATCAGAGCTTTGCACTTGGTTTCCCGGACCTTGGGTCATGTGGCCTCTGCAAAGCCTTCCCCCCACCAGGTACCCTATGACAACTCCGTCACTATTGTCCTCTGTCCTCCCATGTTTAGTGTTTGGAATCCACCCCATTGGAGAATGAGTGGCCCCTGCGCACTGTCTGGCACAGTGAAAAAGTGGATGCATGCTGGCACTGGGTAGACTTAATTAGACGGTAGTGACACATATTTTCATACCTTAACAAAAAGACAGCAACTTTTTTAGCAAGCAGGAGCCAAAATCAGACTTTGGAATCAAAGTGTCTGTTACTATGTGGAGAGACTTTGTGAATCAGCCTGTGAATAACGAATGAGGGCATTCATAAGTTCTATCCAGGGACTCCTGGTTAGATAGAAGAAATTTATAAGACCTGACTGTTGTTCTATTTCAGGCTTCAGCTCTAGTGGCATGGACTATGGCATGGTTGGTGGGAAGGAGGCTGGGACTGAGTCTCGCTTCAAACAGTGGACCTCCATGATGGAAGGACTGCCCTCTGTAGCCACACAGGAAGCCAATATGCACAAAAATGGTAAGAGCAAGCCCATGTTACTAGCAGGAGCCCTTCTGACACTTAGCAGGTTTTGATGAAGTATCTGCCATATTTTAATATATAGTTATCAACAGATTTTATGCCACATTTTTTTTTCTTTTACAAAAAGGGGGTGTGAACCTGGTGAGGTGCCACACTTCTTTAATCCCAGCCACTTGGGAAGCTAAGGCAGGAGGAGTGCAAGATCAAAGCCAGCCTTACCAACTTAGGGAGAACCTGTTTCAAAAATTTTTTAAAAGGCTGGGGATGTAGCTCAGTGGTAGAGTGCCCCTAGGCTAGATCCCTAGTACAAAGAAAAAGAAAAAGTGGTGTTGACCATTATGCAAAGCTTAAGAAAAGAAATTTGTGCCCGTACTACTTAAATATCACTTATTACTAAACTGTCAGTGCAAAATTAGGATTCACAGAATACTCATGAATACATGTTAAAATTGAATAGTCCATATCAACCCACATCATTTCGTAGTGACAGGTTAGCTAAGATTTTTTTGTGGACTGGGAAGGAAAAGTTAACACATTAGTTACTGATTTGTGCATTATAGTCAAAGTATTTCACTTGAGAAAATTTCCTATAGTTGTTGCAAAGTGTGAACTTACAAAATATGATCTTCTATTTCTGAAGATTCTATACAGGTGTCATTATTTGACGTGCCATCCTCAGTGCCACTCCTAAGATGTGGTCACCATTAGAGCTGCAGCGCTCTAAACAGCGTAAGTCAGCTTTCAACAGTGTGCATGTGCTGAGAATTCTAGACTGGTGGCTCACAGTGGACAAAAGCATATATCTTTCTGTCACTGGAGAATACATTGCTGCTCTGTTTCCCTCTTACTCTGTATCTCTCTTCTTTAAATTTTTTTAATTATAGAAGGACACAATGCCTCTATTTTGTTTATTATTTTTTAGTGGTGCTGAGGATCAATTCCAGTTCCTCACATGTGCTAGACAAGTGCCATACCACTGAGCCACCACTTGAACCCCTCAGTATCTCTTTTTTATGTAGTGCCGAGGTTTGACCTCAGAGCCATACACATGCTAGGCATGTGTCCTGCCACTGAGCTATATTCCCAGCTCCTCTCTTTATCTTTTAAATGGCATGACAAACAGAATTATACCTTGTGATCCGGTAATCGCAGCAGCTCAGGAGGCTGAGGCAGGAGAATTTTGAATTCAAAGCCAGCCTTTTAGCAACTCAGCGACACCCTAACCAACTCAGTAAGATGTTGTCTCTAAATAAAATATTAAAAAGGACTGGGAAAGGGCTGGGGCTGTAGCTCAGTGGCAGAGCACTTGCCTAGCACATGTGAGGTGCTAAGAGTTTGATCCTTAGCACCACTTAAAAATGAAACACATAAAGGCATGCTGTCCATCTACTACTACAAAAAAAATAATAATAATAATAAAAAAGGGCTGGGGATAGCCAGACTGTGGAACCAACCTAGATGTCCTTCAATTGATGAATGGATAAAGAAACTGTGGTATATATATACAATGGAATATTACTCAGCCATAAAGAATGATAAAATTATGGCATTTGCAGGCAAATGGATGAAATTGGAGAATATCATGCTAAGCGAGATAAGCCAATCCCAAAAATCCAAAAGGCGAATGATCTCACTGATAAGTGGATAATGACACATAATGGGGGGTGGGAGGGGGCAAGAATGGAGGAAGGAGGGATGGTATAGAGGGAAAAGAGGGGGGAAGGAAAAAATAACAGAATGAATCAAACCTCATTACCCTATGTAAATGTATGACTGTGCAAACAGTATGCTCTTACTCCATGTACAAACAGAAACAACATGTATCCCATTTGTTTACAATAAAAATAAATTTAAAAAAAAGGGTGGGGGGGCTGGGGAGCTGACTCAGTGGTTAAGTGCCTCTGGGTTCAGTTCCCAGTACCCTACCCCCCAAAATTACACCATGTGACAATTACACATTGAAAGGTTATAAGCCAGGTTGTAGACTTTTTGAAAAAATGGTGCAGCAGTTATGCAGTGATGACAATTACATGGTCAAATATAGTATATGATTATTTATTTATTTGTTTGTTTTTTAGATGGACACAGTACCTTTATTTATTTATTTATTTTTATGTGGTGCTGAGGATCGAACCTAGTGCCTCACACTTACTAGGCAAGTGCTCCACTGCTGAGCTACAACCTCAGCCCAATATGTGATTGTTTTGAAGCACAGGTCTTCAGCGTTTTCTTGATGAGTCCCTTGATCCCTCCCCATTCCCACCCTTTGCAGTACTGTGGACTGAACCCAGGGACACTCAACAACTTAGCTACATCTTCAGTGCTTTTTTATTTTTTATTTTGAGACAGGGTCTTGCTGAGTTGTCGAGGCTGGCCTTGAACTTGTGATCATCCTGCCTCAGCCTTCCAAGTTGCTGAGATTACAGGTGTGCGCCACTTTCCCCAGCCTTTTCCCAAAAATTTTAGGATCAGCTATCCGAGGAAGGTTAGATTTTTGTGTATTTCAAATTTTACAAAGAATTGAAATTGTTATGTTCTAATTGAGGGGAGCAAAATTTCCAAACTGCCATGGAATTGAGGGTAGTAACAATGCATTAGGGTGCCAATTAGGGTAAAAAGAGTGACTAAGAGAACAGAATCAGCTTATTGGGTTTTTTGCTGGTTTGATTTTTCTTTTTTTTGAGAGAGAGGTGATCACAGCAAATAATGAATCTTATTGGTTATTGGAACTATATTGAGTTAATCAACTTTTGGAAAACACCTGCTCTTTGAACTCCAAAATATGACTAACAGATGAAAATACATGAGGTTTAAACTTTTCCGAAAGCTTTCTTGTTCTTTGTGAATTAAAGCATCTTGTGGGACATCATTTGAAGGCACTGCAGGCTTTGTTTGTCAGTGTTGATGGGCCCCTCCTCTACATAATTCTCTTAGGAGTTTCTTCATTTTCCTGTAAAACAGATAAAAGGTCTTCAAACCTCTCTTCAGTCTTGGTTTCAATATTTGTTTCAGTTGACAGTAATTCACTTGGCCTCCAGTGTATCCATGAGAACCAAGTAAACGTCTGACTGTTCATGCTGTAACACTGGCAGTCAAGTCGTTTGGTCTGCAGCCTTTCAGGTTTCCTTTAACAGCCCTCTTCTGTAAGCCTACTTTGGGATGGAAGGAACTCCATGGAGCTCTCTACCTGCTCTCTACCTCCCTGAGCATGACCACACTTCATGACATACTGGAGAATGATTTACTGAAATTACAGCACCTTTTATGGATGGACTAGCCTTAGCTCAGTGTCATCTAAAGCTTTAGGTACTTTCACTGCTTCTTTTAGGCTAATTCACTGAGTCTCTTTGTCCCCAAAGACATGAAAGGTGCATGAAGTAGCATGTGAGAGGCCATCTTGAAGGTAGAATATCCACATGCCACTTCAGAGCCTGTGGGTAACATTTTCCCCATTTCCTCAGCAATCCCCAAGGATAACTGAGCTTGCCTGCTTTCTACTACTTCACTGTAATGCACCCCTGAGTCAAATTTCTGCCATTGGCTCCAGAAAAACAAATATCCTCTTAACCGAGCATAAAGATAATTTTGATAATACCCCTGTTAGGCCAAACCAAACAGATTATTTTATTCAATATTTTCAGTAATTTTTTATTATTCTTTTAATTGTTGATGGACCTCTATTTTCATCCACTTATTTATATGTGGTACTGAGAATTGAACCCAGTGCCTCACACATGCTAGGCAAGTGCTCTAACACTAAGCCACAACCCCAGCCCAATATTTACATTAATATTTTAATACATTGTCCTGGAAATAATTTTATTTGTTCATGAGCAGCATACTAAGAATATACCTAGTGAGTGATGTGGTGAACAACACAAGACTTATTTGGAAAATAAGTAGAATGGTATATCAGAGACACCTAAAATTTTTATTTAAAATAAAACACTTTGTTGTTGTTATTGTTGTTATTGTTAATTTAAGGGAATTTTAAGCTTTAAACTTTTTCCCTGCTCTGTAGCATATAAAATGCATGAAGGGGCCCTGGCAAAGCCACTGGAATGTCCTCGGGAAGGCAGTGACTTTTCCTGTTCCCATGGGAGGCCTGGGGGAGCTGCAGAATGCAGCTGACTTGTGCTGGCCGGTGCTCTGGGTGGGAATTCCACCTCAGTGCCTCAGAATCTGAAGTCATCGGACTCTGCACTCTGCTGCTTCCAGCTAATCTAGGCGTGGCCAACACTTAAGAACTTGGATGGGTAGCATCAATAGAAGTGTCATTTAAAACCCTCCAGTGTGCAGCAGTTTAGTTTTTTCCCATTTCTCACTCATGAAGTGATCAGCATAGAAGTCATGGGGATAATGGTGTGATTTGTAGTTTGCAAACGTTTAATAGATTTCATGAGACCATGGAATTTAAGGACTGAAAAAAAAACATTGAAGAGTGAGAACTGAGGCTGGGGTATAGCTCAGTTATAGAGCACTTTTCTAGCATGCGAAGACTCTGGATTCCATCCCCAGCACCACAGGAAGAACAGAGAGACTCGAGAGGTGAGATGTGCTGTTACAGACCTGCTGTTTCTGCTTTTTGTTATGTTCCCTCAATGTTGAAAATTGAACCCAGAGGTGCTTTGCCACTGATCTACACCTCCAGCCCTTTCTGTTTTATTTTGAAACAGGATTTCATTCAGTTGCTGAGATTGGCCTTGAACTTAGATCCTCCTGCCTTAGCGTTCCAAGTTGCTGGGATTACAGGAGTGTGCTATGCACCCATTTCTTTGTTTTATTTTGTTTTGATGATGATGTTGTTTTTAATAGCTATTTTTTGATTATAGGCTGTCTTCCATACAACGTCTTATTCCAGTGTTCCTTTTATTCCATAAGCTTCATAATATTGTATTTGAGTTTCTCTTAAATAAAAAAAGAAAAGTTCTGTTTACTGGAGCCCTGTATGAATGATAATTACCTTTCTCTTTTTTCAGGCGCTATAGTGGCCCCTGGTAAAACCCGAGGAGGGTCACCGTACAACCAGTTTGATATCATCCCGGGTGACACACTGGGTGGCCATACAGGTCCTGCTGGTGATAGCTGGTTACCTGCCAAATCTCCACCAACAAATAAAATTGGAAGTAAATCCAGCAATGCCAGTTGGCCTCCAGGTATTGTCCACGAAATGCTTTCTCTTTTAATGGTTAATTTCAGATTCTGAACACACTGCTTTTGTAGCTCACTTTACTGAGACACTTGTTTTCACTTTTTCACTCAATAATTTTTCTATGATAAAGACAGAACATGTACTGTAAGATGTGTAATGTGGGGAGATAGCAAATCTTTATTAGATGAAGAATGTGGGGATGAAAGAAGGTGACCTTGTCGTTGTGATGTGGCATTCATCCCACATCTAGGATGCCTTGTAACATGGGTTCTTTTGAATTGTGTGTTGAATTTATTGGTTCAGTCATTGGGCTACCATTTTGATTCTAGGTATCCAGTAGTGAGTACACAGAGATTGTTAATTTCTTTTTCTTTCTCTCTCTCTCTCTCTCTCTCTCTCATCATAGTAATCTATTTTCATTGTATAAAATTTAGTAAAGCATTTTAAAATCAGATAATGTATCCTAGACTTCTTTCTGTGCACATATATATCTGTGACATGAATGAATATAGTTTGCTTATTTATTAGAATTGGATGAAATACATATGTTCATATATGATACATATTGCTGCTCCTCAATATAAGGAAACTAGTTTCTTAATTCCATCACATAGCTTTAAATGTGATTTCATTTGACCAATAAAGCCTGTTTTTTGTTTTTCATGGTGCTGGGGATGGAACCCAGGGCCTCACGTGCTCGGCATGAAAATACTCTTATCACTGAGCTACATCCCCAGCCCCAAAGCATAAGTTCTCATGTACAGCCTCGTCTTTCTCATGATAAGCTGAACCATTTCTGCTGGCTATCACTGGGCAGGCCGTGCTGCAGTGGTCATTTGTATTGCATTTTCTTTTGTGCATTTTGGGCAGTATCTAGTGAGGAAAATGGAAACAGTAATTGGCCCCCAACCCAAATTTTCTCCCAGTTCTTGACCGGGATTCCTGGACAGTTCTGGTGAGCCCTATAGTATTTGCTCTGCCATCAGTCCTGAGTTCCCCAGTAGCAAGAAGATCTGGGACCACATCAGGCCTTGACAGGCTATGGCCTCATATTCACTACCACAGACAGACAGACATTATGATAACTTAAAGGTGCCACTGTGAAGAATATATGTTCAGGGTGATTTTTTTTTTTTTCCTAATTTCATTATAAAAATCTGAGAAGAGTAAATTCAGTATTTAGACTTTTCACAGACCCATTTCTTCTATTAAAAAATCATTTTAACATTTTTTGAACAACCTCCTACCCCTAACATTTGTTCTCCTTATCTCAGAATTCCAACCAGGAGTGCCATGGAAAGGTATCCAAAACATTGACCCTGAATCTGACCCCTATGTCACCCCAGGAAGTGTGCTGGGGGGTACAGCCACATCTCCCATTGTAGATACTGACCACCAACTGCTGCGGGATAACACCACAGGTAAATGAGTGCGTGTCGCCTGTGGCTTTATTTGTTCATGCAGATACCTAGTAATTTAACCAGAAAATATTAAAATATGCTTTGTACGTTTATTTATTTAAAAACCTTTTCTCAATGCTACAGTCTGAACTTGGGGCCTCATGCATGCTAGGCAAGCACTCTACCACTGAGCTGCATCCCCAGCCCTTTATAGCTTTTGCTTTGATACAGGATCTGCTACATTTAGCCCACACTGGCCTCATCTTGCCTCAAGCTTGCAACCCCCCAACTCAGCCTCCTGAGTAGCTGAGGCATGCACCACCTTGCCCAACCAGATTTTTGTTTGTTGTATGCATTTTGTTTTCTGTCCTATCAAAATTTAAATAAAATACTCTCAAAATTCACTGCTTATACTGCCATTTACCTTCAGTATTTTCTTCTTATTCTTCATTTGTCAAATCAAGGGTCTAATTCTTCCCTCAACACCTCGCTGCCTTCACCTGGTGCCTGGCCCTACAGTGCCTCTGACAACTCCTTTACCAACGTTCATAGCACTTCAGGTATGAGGGTTCTGTTTCCCTTTGGTTAGCACTTTGCCCTCAGGTTCCCTTGTATAAAGGAAACTGGCGTTTATTTCTTAAGGAGTGTTTTTAAATGGGAGTTGAAAGGCATAGGTCAGCGTGGGTAGATGCCAATCTTCTGTGTTTCTCCTCTCTTTGAGGACCTTCTGGTCCTACAAAAGGCAGGTGAGACATATAACTCTGGGTCAAGGTGAATGATGATAATATCTCAGGAAACTGGGGTGTTCAGAGGGCAGAAGTTAAGACCTGATAACACAAATGCTTCTCTTAACCAGCTGCCAAGACATCAAGGGCCATGGGAAGAACCAGTTGTGTCCAAGTTATAATTCCTACGACAGCCAGTGATGGTTTGCTTTTCCCTAAAATTTCTTGTACTTATAAACAAAGGATAAGGGTAGATGGCCAAAGTCAAAAAAAAAAAAGACCTCAGCTAATTTCACCAACAATATTTGAATTCATTTTTTTTTAATAGAAAAGTTAGTGGATATAATAATAACAACAGATGCTTTGAAAGTCACTCAGCTAGCACAGTACCTTACAGAGTAGTGGAAAACTCATTAGTTATTGGTACCATGGTTTTGCAGAAGTTGGGCCTTTTGAACCATGAAAGTCATCAGGATTTCTGTGCTTTGCCAAGGCAGAAGCCAAGAAAGCAAATCCTTAGCCCTCTTCTCGGTCACTGTAGGCTCGTGGTGTGCAAATTTTCTTTTTCTTTCTACCTCTGTCATATCAACAGTGCAACAATAACCTACCATTTATAGAATGCTCCTGCTGGCCAGGCCTCATGCATCTCTAGCATGAATTCCTTTTTGACCTTAACCTAACTCTGAGTATGTCCTGTCATTATCCATCCCCCATTTTGTAGATGGAAAAACTGAAATTCAAAGAGCTGTTACAGTCTGCCTTAGTTCCAAGCTTGAATTACAAATACTGAATACTGAGGTGCCTCAGCATTCACGTTTCTAGCCACACCCTGCATGTTTCTAGCCACGCCTACAGGACTTCATTTACATGTAAAAACTTACTTTGATCCAACTCTTTTTAAATTTTATTTTATTTTCTCTTTCTTTTGTTTGTGGTACTAGGAATCCAACCACAGCCACAACACTGAGTTACATCTCTAGCCCTTTTAATTTTTTTTTTTTTTTTTTTAGTATCTCCAAGTGGGTAAAGCTGGCCTTGAATCTACCCTCCTCCTGCCTCAGCCTCCCAAGTCCCTGGGATTACAGGCATGCACCCAGATTTTTCTTTTCTTTTTTTGCCTTCCTTCCTGCCTTTCTTTTTCTTCCTTTGGTACTGCGGATTGAATTTGGGGGTGCTCTACCACTTAGCTGTATCCCCAGCCCTTTTAGGTTTTTTGTTTGTTTAAGGCAGGGTCTCATCAAGTTGCTCAGGCTGACCTCAAACTTGAGCCACTTCCTGCTTCAACTTCTCAAGTTACTGAAGTTACAGATATGCCACACCACACCCAGCTCTCTTTTCTTTTTTTAAAGATGTTGGTTTACTTTGTTGTCCCAAACTCCTGGGTTCTAGCAGTCTTCCTCCTCCAGCTCTTAAGTATTGAGGACTCAGGGACTACAAGTATGCACAACGGTGCCCTGCTTTCATCTCCTATAGAGGCCCATATCTTAGATTGGACTGTGTATCTTTTTCCTACAACTGAATGTTCACCTGAGAGATGGCTCAAGAATCACCTCAGACTTGTCTGCGACTGAATCTGTACTTCCCCTCCCCAAAATTATCTCTCCTTATTTTTCTTAATGGTGCTCTCATGCATCACTTTGTCACAGGAATTCAGTATTTTCTCCTTCTTTCCTTTCCTTTGCTCCCTGGACCCAGGCGTGCTGACTCCTAGGGGTGTGCTCTGCAGTCAGATTTCTCATGCTCATTACTCCTGTTCAGTTCTCTTGCTGTCACTCTCATTCAAACACCCCATGCTGAGTATGCTGCAGAAACTCCTGACCTTCTTATCCTTTGCACCATGTGAAATACTATGCACCCAGTATTGAAGGAGGATATATTGTGTACAGGGAGGGAGAGTTTGTGGTGAACCTGGGTTTCCATTTTCCCATTTTCCTGAGCCCATCCATTTATGTAAATCCTTCAGACCTGCCTTTGCAAACCTCTGCTGGGAACCCAGCACTCTCCTCTGCTTACTGAACATATATGTTACTAGGGTTACCAGTTCTGTTGTTCTGCTGCTCTGGCTTCCATCCAAACTGGAGGCCCCTAAGGATAACTGTTACCCAGCATGCTACTTTATTGCTTTAAGCAGAGTAAGCCCTTAGTGAATATTTGCTTATTGTTTTCAAAAATCTCTTAGAAGGTTGTTATCTAATATGCTGGATCTAGGCATAAGAAAAGTGTAGGTTTCTAATGTACTTTCCATGTAGCTCATGAGTATTTATAGGATACTTTAGTTTTGCTGATATTCACATTCTAACTATCTGTAAGATTGATATCTATAAGGATACTTTCCCCTTGAATTGTCTTCCCTCTCAAGTGTGTTTAGCTAGGAAAGTAGTAGAGAATTAGTTTATATACTTTTCTCAATTCTCAGTAATAGTTATTGAAAATTTTATATCTGATATGCTTTTTTTAATCTTATTATTACTTTTTTTTTTTTTTTTTTTTTACTTTTTTAGACCTGGGGATCAAACCCAGGGCTTTGTGAATGGAAGGCAGACACTTTGCCACTGAGCTACATCCCAGCCCCCGATATGCTTAAAGAACAGTGTTCCTTTGTATAGCTACTCATAAAATGCATGCTTACTATTGTTTTTTAGAATATAGAGGTGCACGTGTTTGTGTGGAGACAGTTTGTGTGTTTGTGGTTCATCTTATTGCTTCCTGAATTTTTTTCTTCTTACAGCAAAGTTCCCTGATTATAAATCCACGTGGTCCCCAGATCCCATAGGACACAACCCCACTCATCTCTCCAACAAGATGTGGAAAAACCACATCTCCAGGAACACTACACCGCTGCCCCGCCCACCTCCCGGCCTGACCAACCCCAAACCGGCATCTCCCTGGAGCAGCACAGCACCCCGATCAGTCAGGGGGTGGGGGACACAGGACTCTCGGCTTGCCTCAGGTACGGAGGGCCTGCCTGCGGCTGTGTCATCACAGGGGAGGACATGAAAAGGGCATAGGCCTGAGGAGGTCATGCTTGTCTGGAGAAGGAAGAACCATCTGTAGATTGGAAGGTCACAGTCAGGACAAAGCAAAGGGACCAGGACCTCTCAAGGGCAAGTGGAGATCAGTCATAGAGTCAGGACACCAGGAGGGGCTGCTGTCTTATAGTGATCAGAAGTGTGCTTGGGGTGGAGGACTGGTAGAAGAGAGCACGGAAGTCGGGGTCTTGAACTGGGTAAAGTGCTCCTCCCTCGAGTTCTCCTTGAGACTCCTTATCACTTTCCTCATCCTTTTTATGGTTGCCTACAGCCTCTACCTGGAGCGATGGTGGCTCAGTTCGCCCTAGTTACTGGCTGGTTCTTCACAATCTCACTCCACAGGTAATTGTGCTTTCTTGTGGTTTTCTAAACAGGATTCAGTGTTATAAAGAGAAACTCACAGATGGTTGGTTAGGAGATAGAAAACTCACCTATTTCTTGGTCTCTCCCCCACTCAAGAGTCATAGCCTACTTTTGAAGGAGGGTGCTGGCCACTTGGTGTCACACCTGCCTTCAAGGTGATGGAATTATGTGTAATTTACAGAACAGTGAGAGGGGGTAGTATTGTTTGATTTCTGTGTAGCAGAGGTAGTCCACTATATAATATACTGGATGGAATCCGGAATCAAGTGGGAAAGGGGTGTTTGAACCATACACCAAAACTGGTGTTAGTCATCCAACAAGATCCCAGGCCTAGCATTAACCATTTTGATGCTTCTTTATAACTCACTAAGTCTGCAATAAAAGGAATCTGTTGGTTTCATAACCTAAATCCACATGGGTACTTAGGGTCCCACCTGTTACCTTCTTTGAATACAGAGGGCATCTCTGATACTTCCTCAGAACGTGCCCTCTGGGTGGTGTTTTCCCAATGAGTTTTGTCTGTATGCAGCACTCTGTTTTGCTTTGGTAGCTGCACAACTGAGTGTAGCATCATTGCATTTAGTATTCTCAAATGAGGTTAAGTGGACTCATCAAAACTGAGTCCGAGGGGCTGGGGTTGTGGCTCAGTGGTAGAGCGCTTTCCTAGCATGTGTGAGGCACTGGGTTTGATTCTCAGCACCACTTAAAATAAATGAATAAAATAAAGGTCTATCAACATCTAAAAAAAATATTTAAAAAAAAACTGAGCCCAAGGCCTTCATCTGGACTTGCCATCACCACCTTTGTAATACCTATTAAAAGGAATCAATTATGCCTTCCTCTTTTTGACATATAGAATGCATTGTCTAGAATTTAATTCATACGTCGATTCGTGAGCACTTTAATAAACCAACATTTTCCAGAGTGTTCCCATGAGATGTTTATTTATTATTAGATCTCTGGCTTAATGTTTGAAATACATACTTGATTAAACAAAAGCAAATAGGTTTCTTCATTATGGTATTTCTAGACCCTTTAATATGCTAACGTGCCATGCCATTCTCTGTGGGGAAATACATCTTCCCCTAAATTTTTTTTGCCCAGTGAACCCCTTTGTGGGGAGTAAATCACAAGACTCATATTTCAAGATACATTTACAAAAGACAGTCTCAACTAATATCTAATCAACTCAGCTGAAAATTTCAGGTTATCTCCTTAGCTAATACTTGACTGAAGTATGAAGGGTCTTTTTGTTTATTCGCGGCGCTGGTGATAGAACCTAGGACCTGGTGCATGTTAGGCAAGCACTCTGCCAATGAACTCCATTCTCAGCCCCAGTATATAGAATCTTGCATAAGGATTCTCAGGTTTGTGTGCCCGTTTTTTTCTTAAGAGTTGTCATACAATGAGGTGGTTATGACATTGGTAGAATAAAAGAAGCAATAAGTGTTTTCCTATTTTGAAAGGAGTGTGGGCAAGTTAGTCAGCTGTTCACTTTTTCTGTCTTAGGAAAAATAGTAAGTAAGCATGTATAAATATGTATTTTAAATGAATATAGGATGACTGTGTTTGTATTAGAAAGACTTAAGATTAAGTTAAAAAATCAGAGTTACCCAGTAGCAAGTTAATCTCAGTTATAACTTAAAAGGTTATAAGAGCAAATCTGATACTGGACAAGTTTACTTTTCATCACTTAAAATTGGTTCAAAAGATGTTTGTCCTGTAAAGTGTCTTGTGGCATGGACTGACATGGTTATGTAGTCAGTTTTCATTCATAAAATAAGCTCAGAGGGGTTTCCTTGGTTGTTTTCTGTAAAGAACTCCAAGAAACTGCCCATTTTCATCCTGCTGCCAGTAACACAGCTTTTTAAAACAATCTCAATAGTAATCTACTTATTTTCCAAAGAAATGAAAATAAAATTTGAAATGATCAGCTGAAATAACCCAATTTAGGCTCTTGATACAAAATCAATCCATCATGTAGAGTGAAGAGGTTTGTTCATCTAACTAACTCATGGGTTTGGGTAATTATCACTAATCCCTGAACACTGAGTGGGCTGAGGGGACTACAGCCTTGGGTTCCATTGCCTTTGGGCAGCAGAGGACACAGTTGAGAAAAACTATTGGAAATAGTCTCACCTTGTGATGGTCAAAGCAGGCGTAAGACTGTGTTGGGCTGATCTGGGAAGTAGACCAGTGATCATGAGTCTAAATAATCAGGTTTCTAGACATGCTTTTCTTATTTGTCTTTCTCTTTAACTCTTTGTGAGGTTGTTTACTGGGGAGACAGGAGAATAAAATATTAGTAATGATACTTAAGAACTTTGCATGTTAAGGCTCTTATTTAGGGACCATCTCACTTCCATTTACATATTTATGTTTATTTTGTGGTGCTGGGGATGGGATGGAACCCAGGGCCTCATGCACACTAGGTGAGTGCTCTACCACCAGGCTATATCTGTAGCCCTCATTTTTGCCAGTTTAGACTCTAAAAAATAACACACACTCAGGTGTTTACCTGTTAAAGAAAGTAGACCACAGTGATAGAGCAGTTGCCTAGCATATATGAGGTCCTGGGTTCAATCCTTAGTACCACCAAAAGAAAAAACAGAAAGAAAAATGAAACATCACAGGTTGAATCATGTTCTTTTGTTTTGAGCTATATTTATGTGGACTTTTTATACACAAAATGGAGAAAGACTAGATCTCAGTCCATAGTGTAAATATCTTTTTTTTCTTTTTTGCATGGAGGATAACTTTATTGAGGCTAATTTAGCATGCATCAAAATTCACACTTTATATTGTACAATTCTGACAAGTACACAGATTCTCATTTAATCACTATTATAACCCATCTGTATCACAGTTCTGTCATCCTAAACAATGTTGAGTGTGTAAATATCTTAAAATTGCCTTTCCCATCCACCTATCCATATTTTATCTCATGAGTGTTATTTCTCCTTAGATTGATGGGTCAACCTTGAGAACGATTTGCATGCAGCATGGTCCACTGCTGACATTCCATCTGAATCTAACCCAGGGCACTGCCCTGATCCGATACAGCACCAAACAGGAGGCGGCCAAGGCCCAAACTGCACTGCACATGTGAGTATTCCATCCTGCGTCCACTAGGCAGGCATGCAGGAGATGCACCCGTGAGTATTCTGGAACCTGCTCTATCAAACAGAGATCCTGAGACAAGGACAGGTATATAAATAATACCATTGTCTGGCACAATGACACATGGTAATCTCACTGGCCCAGGAGACTGAGGCAGGAGGATCAAAAGTTCAAAGCCAGCCTCAGCAGTCTTGTGAGGCTCTAAGCAACTCAGCAAGACCTTGTCTCAAAATTAAAAAAATAAAAAGGATTGGGGATCTGGCTCAGTGGGTAAGCACTGGGTTCAATCCCTGGTACCAAAAAAACAAAATAACTAACACAATCATGTATGCATTTCCAAGTCTTGGGTACTGAAGTGGCAGGTCTTTTCTACCTAACTAAACTTAGATTGTCCTGTGTATTTATAGGCTGATCATCAGAACTCCAAATGTAAATAATTTATGAAATAGTTGAATAAATTTACCATAAAACAAAGCAGATATTTATAAAAATGTGAAACATTTTAAATGCTGTCATTTTTCATAAAAGAATCTAGCTGCTTACTGTAGGCTCTTCATAGATGATGTTGAAATTTCGTGGTCTGGGTTGAGTAGCAGGGTTTTTGCTTGAAGTAGATGGGACTGGATCAGACTTTTCCCTCTCACAGCCATTGTCAACTGGTGGACAGAAAAAGGCTGACTCCCTTTGGCTGCAAATACCATGACAAAAATCCATACACAGAGGGAATGGGCAGTGGGAAGGCCTAGGCAGCAGATTCAGCTCCAGGGACAGGGCAGCACTTTGAGTGTCTGCTGCTGAGTTGCCTGGTGCTGTGGATATGATCCTTACCTCACATGGGACAAAAAGAAATGACATTTTTCTTCTCTTCCTGCTTTTAAGATTTGAATTTTTTTTTTCAGAATACTTTTAGGTTTGCAGCAAGATTGAAAGGAAGGTACAGAGATTTCCCATATGCTTCTGCTAGCCCCCGCATGTCTAGCCTCCGCCATTATCAACATCGCTCACCAGAGTGGTCCATTTATCACAATTTGTGAACACATGTTGACACATAATCGCCCAAAGTCCATGGTTCACTTTAGGGTTCATTTATGGTGATATCTCTTGAATGGATTTGGACAAATGTATAATGACATGTAGCCACTGTCATCTCATCATTGAGAGTAGTTTCACTGCCTTAAAACTTCTCTGTGCTCCATGTATGCACCCTCCCCCACCACACATGCACATCTTTGTGATAGTCAGGTTGTCAGGAATATATAAACTCCATACAGCGTGGGTACACAGTATCAGGAGTATTTGACTCTCTGGAGCTTTGGTGACACCTCCCTACATTGCATCAGTTGAAATGCAGGTTCTGATCTGTAGGCCCAGGGTGGGATATGTGATTCTGCATACTCGAAAGCATCCAGTTGATGTGACAGTAGAGGACTGGAAGCATTCAATCCCAGGTATGTTTGACTGTTTCCCTCAGACCCACAGCTCTCTTTTCCTTCCTTCTCCAGGTGTGTGTTGGGAAACACTACCATCCTGGCTGAGTTTGCCACTGATGATGAAGTTAGCCGCTTTCTGGCACAAGCTCAGCCACCTACGCCTGCAGCAACCCCAAGTGCACCAGCCACGGGGTGGCAGTCGCTGGAGACGGGCCAGAACCAGTCAGACCCTGTAGGACCTGCGCTGAACCTTTTCGGTGGGTCCACTGGGCTCGGGCAATGGAGCAGCAGTGCTGGTGGCAGCAGCGGGGCTGATCTTGCTGGCGCTTCATTGTGGGGACCCCCAAACTATTCTTCTAGCTTGTGGGGAGTCCCAACTGTGGAAGATCCCCATAGGATGGGCAGCCCTGCTCCTTTACTACCTGGTGACCTTCTGGGAGGAGGGTCGGATTCAATCTGAACTTAGAACTTTCAACTCTGACCTCGTGACCTTTTTTGGAACAGCAGCAGCACTAACTTGACCTTTTCGTTTTTTTTTTCAACTTGCAATAAATACATTTTTAAAAGGAAAAAAGAAAACGGAGAGAGAAAAAAAAAAAAAAAGGTGGGTCATTGACAGACTGTCTGAGCACATAGTTGCCTCCCTTATAACTTCAGTTTTTTCGTTTGGAATATGAATCCAAAAAGAGAACATATCACTCTTGAAATACTTGAATCATGAACGCCAACCTAGAAAGACAATGTGAAGCAAGTACACATACCATTTAAATTTAAACACAAAAAAATTAAAAAAATTAGTTTCTAGTTTTTCACTTTTTTCATGTTATATGGAAGTTGTTGCTAAGAAACATATATACTGAAAAAAAAATAGCTTTTTAACTTTGTTTGCACTGGGTGTGTTTCCGTCCTTAGGTCTACCATGTTTGGGAGGGAGGGAAATTCAAAAGAATTGTTGGGGGAGGGGGGAGGGAAGACTTGACGGAGCCTCACTTTAAAAACAAAAACAAAAAACCTAAAAAAAAAAAAAAAAGAAAAAAGAAAAAATTTGTGATTGGCTGGTTGATAAATACCAGTGTGTTCTGGCACATGTAACTGCCCAGGCATGCTTGTTCTGGTATGTGTGTGCACGTGTGTTCATGTGCATTTGCGTGCATCCTCCTGTCTCTGTGTGTGTGCCTGCATCCTGCCCTTTTCTTCCCATCCCACCCTCATTTCTCAGAAAGCTGCATTGCTGACAGTCCACAGGCTGGCTGGCCGGCCATCCTCTCTTTATTTTATTTTATTTTTTAAACTCTGAGAACACACAAGCACAGGGAGCCACTGCAACTAAAGCCACTCCGTCAGGCTGCATTGAGACGAAGAGTGCTTTTTCATGATTAGAGCAGGGAGCTCCTTTCCACTTGTGCATTAGCCTGAGAGTGAGATTCTCTAGCTTTCCTCTTGACCTAGCAGTAGAGCGGAGCACTGCCAAGTCCAAAAATCAGAGAGCAGGAGGTACCTCTTGGAGCAGCTGTGTGTTCGTTCTGTTTTTTAAAAGTGAATGGCCATTAGGCACACCTGAGCATCTGTTAAGTTTCATGCAGGTCCTTTTTGTTAGTTTGAATGGGAACAGACTATAAAATAATTTTTAGATTATGTGATGTCTCAAAAGCAGAAAATCTGTGTTCCCTCTTTCCTGTGTGATCAGGTGTGAGAAATTTATCCAAAAAAAAAAAAAAAAATCAGGTAATGCTGAATTGAATATTTCTATTGGTTCTCATTTTCATTTGACAAAAACAGAAAACAGTTAAGTTGTGAGCAGCCTCCTGGAAGCATCGCAGCTCCTCCCTCTCTGCTCCTCTCTCGCTGAGCGTTACCTGTGCCAGGCCGTGGCGTGTTACAGCACCAGGCCATCACTGACAGAGACGTTTACTTAACGAATGTTCTTAAACCAGTGTGTACTTCAAGCGTTTCCCTTTGTTTCTGTGTTGTGTATTTCCTGTGTACGTGGTTTTGCTTAGGCAGGAATAACTTAGCAAAGACTTAAGTATTGCACCTTTTTTTGGTTTTGACCTCTTCCTCCCGCCCCCTTTGTAATGTTGCTTTTTTTATTTCTGTATTTAAAGACTTTTTTTTTTTTTTTTTTTTTTTCCCAAGCATCAATGTAGTAGTACTCTGGGCCGAACAGGGGGCAACATTTAATCCAACTTCACCAACATGTATGTGCTATGTTGGAATCACAATATATCAGACTGCTTGTTGTGAAGAGTGACAGCGGACCTGAAGGGTGCCCCTTTATACAAAACAGGTGGGGGGTGGCGGGGGAGGGGGATATGTGCTGGTGATAAGCTAGCACTTGTGTGGACGCCCCAGTCTGCATCGTACTGTTCAACATAAAGTGCCGACATTCTGTACCAGCAGATACCTGCCCATTCCAGCCCTTGGTGGGAGCAGACCTCTACTGTCCTCTGTAACTTGCTGCTTTCAAGAGAGTCTTTCTTTCTTTAGCATCTTCAGTGAAAGACACAACAATGCCTGATGCATTTGACTTTTGGTCATGTCTGTGTAGGTGGGTGGATGGGTGTGTGCAGGAAAAGGCAAAAAAAGTTATTTGCATGTAAGTGGTTTTGTGAGACTAAGAATGGGAAATTTCTGTAGTCCTGTTGGCATACTCTGTTGATGACAAACATAGCCTCAGAAGAGATTGACAGGCATAATTCAAGTGAGCGCTTGTGTGTGCCAGTGCATGGGGAGCCCTTTGAGAGGGTGGGTGTTCACACTTGAGTTTGCAGCGCTGGTTTGATCCCACGGATGCCTTGTCCAAACTGACTGTGCCCTCCTCCTGCTCTCCGGTTTTCATCACCACCGTGCCCCTTTCACCTCTGCCCCGACCACAAGTTTCCTTCCACCCCACTGACTGCTCTCCATGTTGGAGCAGAGCCCTGTCACGGGTGGTGACCTCCAGGTGAAGCGCAGCTTGTGTTCAGACATCTATAAACAGAAGGCTAAATCTTAGTGTCCCTGGGCCAGGAGCTGTCCCAAGGCTCCTGAGAGCCTGTGGGGACTGTCCACTGCCGCTCTTGGTTCACGGCCGTGTCCTGCCCTGCCCTTCTCTCCTCCTGCCTGTTGGGTCCTTGACCTGCACTATGGCTTAGTTGAGTTCCTAACGATACTACGGTGAAAGCCGGGTGCTAGAGCCCCTCTTGTTTACAAGACATAATGAGGGATTTGAAATATGTAAAAATAAACATGAGAAGCTAAAATGTTCTTCCATCATAAGCTTAAAGGGAAAAAAACTAAAAACTTAAAAAAAAAAAAGACCAAAAAGTGCATATATATATACATATAAATATATATTTTAGATGAAGACTAACTCTGGGAGCATTTAACAGTGTTTTTTGTTTTTGTTTTTAACATTTATTTTCCTGCTTTAAAATTTGCAAGCATTCTCAGGAATTCTAGGGTAGGAAGCCAGTTTTTTGAAGATGGTTTATTTAACCGTATCTTATCCTAGATAGACGGCTGTTTCTTTCCTGTTAATAAACTTTTACAAGTTCCTGAAACTTCAAAAAGTTTAAACAATTTTTACTTAAAAAAATATAAAAAGAAAAGTCTCCACAAATGTTATTGTCATACTGGGGGAATCATACATTTTAAATCACATAGAAATATTTTTTAAAAATTATCAATTTAGCAGCAACAGGTAAATTCATTATCTTAAAAAATATGGGAGAAGGATTAAGCTTTCTGAGAGCACCATCATGGACTATTTGAAATCCCATGTAATGTAACAGGCAATGTCTGTACAGAGTGGGAATGCCGTCACCTCATTCCTTTCCCTGTAAGGCTAAACTGGAACCTCCCCTAGCCATTTTTATTTTTTCAGTGAAACCCTTCTCCCTGTCCCTTCAACCCCAGCAACAAAAGAAAGGAATACAGAAAGAAACAACAGCTTTAAAAATAAAGAAAGAAAAAAAAAAGAGTAATTCTAATCTGTAAAATAGTACGGTTGGATTGCTGAGAATCTATGTAAAGAGTTAGGAAATATAGGTTAATAATGTTTGGAACAAATTTTAAACATAGGCATTACTAGAGGAAATTATATATGGACTGTTCTATTAATGAAGAATGTCTGTCTCACCTCCATTTGTCATGGGAGGAGGAGGAGAAAGCATAGAAGAATCTAATAAGGAACGAGTGATTTTACTTTCTGAGCTCCCAGCCACTGTTGTGCTTGTTTTAATTGCTGTTTTGAAGATCTGCTGCTTAATTATCTCCCTCCCTCCTCGGAGATCTGGAGTGTTTCAGTTTGGGATGTTCAGTTCTCCTTTCCTATCCCTCCTGGGGCCAGCATGACCCCAGCTTCTTTCAAACGTTAAGCTTCACAGTGGGAAAGAGACTCCGGCTCCAAGGGAAGGGAGTGGGTGGGTCGCCGCCTGCAGTGTCTCCAAAGCCGCTTTAGTGCCTTCAGCTCACACACCCAGACATCCCAGGCAGGGGACACACATGTGCCCATGGTCCAGTCCCTCCACAGCTGGTAGGATGCTTGCCCAGGAAGGTAATTTGAGTGGTCCTGGACAGGCCCCAAAGACAGTAGGCTAAATTAAATAGATGAACAGAAATCAAGGAAGCTAAGTAGGCTTTTATGTTGTGATATGTGAAATGCCAAGTTCCTTCCTTGTGTGTGTGCCCTCCCTTACCCAGCGTTGACTTCTCCTGGTGTGTAATGGTTATTCCTCCCATGATCGGGAAAGTCTCTGTCCTGGGCCAGTGGAAGGAGGTTCCTGTTTTTCTATGCCTGTCTTCTCCCTTCCTTTCCCCTAGCCCACCCGCTCTTTGTCAGCTTGCTGGAAGCTTTGCTTTATTGGTTGGCAGTGACCTAAGAACAGGTTATGGTGAGGGTGTCATGAAAAAGGAAAGCTCTTTTTTTTCCATGGTATTCTTTAGCAAGAGCCATGCCTACCAAGAAGTTAGGTGGCTTTGGTGTACTTAGAAAATTCAGTGGGCATGTCCTCTTTTCCAGTACATTCTGGCACATGTACAGAGGCCACCCTTGTTACATAGATTTATTTTGTACACATTTTGGACATGTAAGCGTGAGTGTTCCATTTTGTACTAGATTATGTGTTGTTGTTTTAACATTTTATTACTAGAGTGGATAGAATTGTGTATATCTCTTAAACATCATGAACTTGGTTTCTGTCTACTACATGAGTAGCCAAAAGAAAAAAAGTGTGAAATAGGGAAAGGGTTATCTTCCATCAGACAGGGGACCTATGCTGCCAGTGAGATCCAGTGCCATGACCTCACTTCAGGTGTTGAAAAACTCAGGTCTCTGCAACACTGTAAAGAAATGGATGGTCTCTATAACACCTCCAACTCCTCTGTCCCTGACCCTACAAGTGTTCCATTCACAACACTCACGAGAGTGGACTTAGCAGTGCTTCAAGTGAAGATTCCAAACCATGGGTTCAGTCCCTAGCACCACACAAAAAAGAAAGATTCCAAACCACATTCTTTCATCATCTTTGTCCCTGTCCCCCTCTTCCCTATTTCCACATAAGCCATTTACTGCTCTTCAGTTAGTTTCACTTTAGCAGCTGATTTTCTGTTACTGTGGCTGTGGTTCTAAGAATTTTTCCATCTCTTCTGACATGAATGTAGCCTAAGTTAGTAATTGGTTCTTCCAAGTTCCTGTGGGTTGAATGTGCTATATAAGGTTTGCAAGGGAAGGAGAACAAAATGAAGAGAAATTCTTGCCCAAGAATTTGGAAGCACCTTTATTAATATATCTACCAGAAACTAAAAATGTTGATGGACTTTTAACTGCAAATATTCCTTTCATTTTCACCCTTTTCATGGAGGGGGGTATGTTTTTTTTAGGGCTAACAGCCAGATTCCATTTGAACCTCAGATGCTGTGTCCTTTTTCATTTTATTTTTTGTATAGTATCATCTTGACTCTCAGTGTCTGTGTGCTGAGCAAAATGCTCAAACCAAGCCTGTCTCCTTCCAAGTGTAAACAGAGTGTTTTCAACAGACTTGGCTGTAATAGCCATTTCTAAGATTAGGGCACAATTGAGTCTTTGTGTAAAAAAAGGTCCCATTGTAGCTGGGCATGGTGGCACACACCTGTTATCCCATTGACTTGGGAGGCTGACGCAAGAGGATCACAAGTTCAAGGCAAGCCTCAGCAACTTGGTGAAACTCTGTCTCAAATTTTTAAAAAGAATTGGAGAGTAGCTTAGTGGTAGAGTGCCCTGGGTTTAATCCCCAGTCCCCCCACCCCCCAAAAAAGTTCAGTTTTCCTCCAAATTCAGCATGTAAAGCTTTGTTATTTATGGGTTTGAGTTTTTAGTTTTATTTCGTTTTTGTTCTAAGATCTTCTGCTAGAAGTAGATATATTTTTAACTGGTCAAAAAACAAATTTTCTTCTCCAGTGTTTTTGCCAAGTTTTGTCACACTTCATGTCTATGCATTAACTATACTTCTTAATGTTACTGCAGAGAGAAGTCTTATTTTTGTGATGATTTGTTTCCTCCTGTGAGAGTAAAACTAAGGCCACATGTGATAGTGCAGAGAAGAATTTTGTATTGTCTATCTTTTGACCTCATTCACAAAAATAGGGTGCCCTCTAGCCCTGCTGCACACCACACCATGCCCCCTTTGTGTCTCAATCTACAAGGACATCAACACTCTGGAACAGTGTATCCATCCAGGCTTTGTGCACACTCTGTGATATGATCTATAGGCTTATGGCCAGTGCCAAAGGCATGTGAAGGTCCCCATTTGTCCAGTGATAGTGTTTTCTTCTTGTCCTTTTAATTTTGACAGAGTGTGGTGATAGCACATTCTTTAGACTGGAAATAATTGTCAACTCCAAAAACCTATGAACATAGTAATAACTTAATAAAAACTGAGCATCAGCCCTCCCTAAACTGCCCACAATACCTCCCCACCTCCTACCCTACTGCCAGAGGAGGCCATGAACATCTACAGGGTGAAGGAGGAACACTGGGCAGGGAGTAAAGAGTGACTTCCCACCAGCCAGCATCCACATGTGATCACTTGACTAGGGCCTAAGTGATTATGAAGTATATCTAATGTTTGAGTTGTTTTTAAACTGTCAATCTCATGCTGTCACCCAGAACCCCCCCCCAAAAAAAAAGCAAAGTGACAGAAATTGCCAGTGTTTGCCTCACAATTTAAATAGTTCCCTTTTCAGTCAGCTCTACACCTGGATCTGCTTTTAACAAGAAGCTGCATGCCAGGAACATGGCACACCCTGTCCAGAGGGTCTCAGTCATTTTGTGACAAACACTTGTCTTTTCATGTAAGGGCAAAGGCCTAGTAAACTCCACAGACAAGAAGTTTTCTGTGAAAACAAATAGTGTTTCCCTGAAGCAGAGTATGCCTCGACTTCGTTTTCAAACTGAGTCATTGCTTTGGAAGTAAATTCCCAATTACAGTTGATCCATTTCCAGCCAGTATCAAGTTGGGATGGATTTTTCAAAAAGGGCAATTCTTCTGTACTGCTTTCCTTTCCCTTCCCACTGACTTCTGGGGCCTCCTGGTGAACTGGGCATTTCTGTGTGGCACTGGAAGGTGTGCCTCTCTTTGGGAAGGGGATAGTTGATAAAGTAGCAGGGACTTCGAGGCAGAGCAGCCTCACAGAGAAGAAGACGGTAGATTGCCAGACGTGAAAGGGGTCTTTGTGCAGAGCAAAGCAAAAACCTCAAGAGCCCTTCAAGAAGTCACATACCTTGTAAAGGCAGTGTCTTTTTCACAAGTGATGCATTTTAGCCTGACACTTGCCAGAAATTTCAGGTTAAGTTAGAATAAATGTGTTTAAAACACCACCTCCCACATCCCTCTTTAATTTTGTCCCAGAAATCACTCAAGTACTTCTGAATGTGCCTTGGTGAGTTTATAGACCGTCTCTTTGAGGTGGAGGCCACCCATTGTGGTGGACACAGGAAGACGGTCAGCCTGGTCTCTGGGGCGGCCAGGGGCAGCTGTTGAGCTTCCATCAGCATCAGTGTTGCACATGTAACTGTGTATAAGAAATCCTGGGGCTCTGGAGGGGAGGGATGAGGTGCAGTTGCACAGGTGATAGAGGCCCACGTTAATTGGAGAGTGCAGGTTGGGTTTTAGTGTCTATGTTCCCTAGTTTTCCGTGCATGTGTGCGTGTGTGTGGCTGTTTAATTTCTTGTGTTTCTGTAAGCACTGGAGAGTTGGAATATGGTGATATTTGTGACACATTCATGCATGTAAAGAAGGTATTTTCTGGCTGGCTTCTGCGTGTGTAGCTCGGGCTATACATTTTTACCCTTTCATCCTGTGTCCTGAGAAAGCCATTGTTTTCCCCAAAGGAATTCACATCATCTTGCCATTTATGCACACAGGGTATTGCACACAAGGAAAAAGGTTTTGAAAGAGTTGAGATTGACTTGTGTGAGAAAGAAAAGAAAAATCCGAAGTCATGTTTTATTTCTTCAGCAATTATTATAGTGAAACAAATCTGCAGTGTCTCTTCATTTGTTCTGATGTTTGTTTTCAACAATTCCACCTCTTCTCCCCACTCCCTATAATCTAAAGAAATACCAGGTGGATGCTAAGGGCCATTTCTACAGTTCCTCACAACTCCCCCACAGAGGAAAGCAGTCCCTGCTAGATTCCTTCAGGAAGACAAAGGGAGGAGGGGAGTCCCCACTTCCTTGCTTCACTCTCATTCCTCTCTAATGGCCTTGAAATGTATTATTATGCAAATGTGAATTTTGATACTGAATTTAAGAAGAGGTTGTTGGATTTTTTTTCTTTTTTCAAAAAAAAGGTCCATTGTGGTCATCATTGCTTCTTTATTTTGTAACGTGAATTGTAACTATGCATTCTGCAAAAGGGGGGGAGGGCAGAGGGGAAAAGGGTTGCTTTATGTCCTTGTTCTCCAGTTTCTGTGTCCATGGTGTCCCTACATCCTGGATGGGAGGGGGAGTGAGAGAAGATGCGCCAAGGTTGGCACTGTGGGGTTGAAAGAGACCCGAGGCCTCTTGCCATGGCTGGCAGGTCGGATGACCAGGCGTGTTTGGGGGGCCTGCAACTCCTGACCACCAGTATGGTACAGGATCCCTGATCCTAGCTGTGCAGTGTTAATCCAGGGAAACAGTGGGACCCCAAAGGCTCCAGTGTTTTCTGGACAAAGTGCTCATCCTTTCCTGAATCCAGAACCCTTCAGCTCAGGAAACCACGCCTCCCTTGTGCTGATCTTGAAGTTAATCTTTATGTCAGTTCAAAAATTCCTCCTCTCCTTCTTAATTTCTCTTTTAATCATTGTTAAGTGAACTTATTCTTAATACGAGGGAACTGCCCTCCTCTGTGGGGAAGAGGGCTATTGCTGGCAAGCAAGAAAGGATTCTCTTCCCCATCCGCTGTCCTGCAGCCAAATGGAATCTCTCTGCTTCCCCTGCATTTATTATGCTATCCATACCGGTGAGCAGTGAGTGACATGGGAAGGCCTACATAGTCCTCTTCTTCTAACATAATTCCTTTGATCTTGCCTGTGATACATCATGGCACCTGCATTGCTCTGGCCTAGGCATTATTTGCAACACAGTATCATAAGCAAGAGATTGTTTGGCCTGTATTCAGTGTTTTCCATGCAGCAACTTTTGTTGTTGATGTTCACAGTACTGTAACGAGTAGCAGACTTGATCACAGTCTCCTCGTGCCGGTGCAGGACTGCATAGGCATGACCTTATCAGGGTTCTGCTCTGCTAGATTGCCTTTAAACAAAAAACAAACAGATCCTGACGTTTCAACTGTCTAACACAAAACAACAATACCTCGAGGTAAAAGTGCCCCTGCAATGGGAACTCTTGACTCCTGTCTCCTCTCTGACATTGGTGGGTTATCCTTTATAAAATATAAATGTGTAAATAGCAGGATAACTTTAAAAACATTCTTTGCTGTGAAAGTAACCCTAAAATATGATATTTTCCTTATTAAGCCATCAGAAGTCTCAGATCTGAATTCTTTCATGTTTAAGAAGAAAAGACAGAACAGGTCAGTAGAGTAAATCTGCTTCTGGGTGGAGCTGTTTTCTCTTGTCGCTCCCCACCCCACAGTGACCACAGACCAGTGTCCAGCCCTGTCTTCTTAACTAGCTGCCATCTGTTCCAGCATCCCAGCCCTGGGGTGGAGGATGTCTGGATTCTTCAGAAGATCTGTCCCCTCCTGGGACTCCAGAGGGTTTCTTGAGCGCTCAGTCTTTCTCAGTTCACACACACACACACACACCTTGGATATGATTATGTAGTTCACAAGGGGATTTAATCCCTGGCATTTCAGTTTGTGCTAAAGAATTCATAGTCTTGTCAGATTGTGATGCTCTGGAAATGTAGTGATTTCTTAAAAGGAAACTCATCTAAGGAGACAATGCTAACAACCCTGAAGGCGGTGCACATCCTCTGATCTTCCTCCTTCCATCAGGCTTGAGTTGGAAATACCTTTAACACCGAGCTCATAGGGCTCTGTCAGCTACTGGCTTCCTGGATTTGGGTCCCCATAAGGCAGGGTTGGAATGGATCCTGTTGAATTAGCTTCTTTACCCCACCCCAGCTCTCTGTAAGTAAACTGTTGAGAAACCCTTTCTAGCGTGTGCTCTCCCTGGTCTTGTGTCGTGACGACTCCTCTGAGGAAGAAATTTGATGATAAGTACATGCTCCTTCTCCACCCACCTTCTGATTTGGGCTCTGCCGACTTGGAGTTCTACTTCTGTTGTTATCTGGAGGCCCTTACCAGCAGTCTCCTTCCTCTGATCCCTCCTGGGTTCTACCTGCCTTCCTGCCCCTCTCTGATGCTCCCAAAGGGCTTTGCTGATCTCCGCACCTCTTTCCTGGGACACCTCCCCACTACCACCCTTTGCACACACCAGTGACCAAAGTGTACACAGCGATCTCACAGAAGACAACAAAATGGTGCATGCACCCGAATGTGCTCCCAGAGACACGTGCACAAGACTCTGCACCCTTGGCCTTAATCTCAGCACGACTTAAGGTGCAGGAACATTTTTAACAAGTTAAAAAAAAAAAAAAAAAAAAACTGGGAGGGAAAAAAAAGCAGATACAACAGCTAACCATGCCTACTCCTAACTCCCCACAATTTGCTTACAACTTCACTTTCTGAATCTGCCCCATCCCATTCCTGTTTTGCATAACCAAAAACAGACAACAAAAGCAACCTGAGGAGAGGTTTCTTGACTATTTTTATCTTTCTCCCTTTCGATGGAGATATAAATGCTGCTTTGGGTTCCATAATCCTAGGGGGCTATGTTTACATAGTGAAATACATCCTACCAAATCAGGAAACAGTGAAGAGTGGGAGTCACTTCAGTGAGGAGTCACTGAGGTTGAACCAGAGACAAGGGAGGACCTGGGGGGGGTGGCCCAAGGAGGAGAGGCAGAGAGGTACCACTGAATCCTTGTGGACATGGGCTCCCTCCTTCCCTCCTCCTCCACAGCTCTCCTTGCCCCCTTTAAACGAAGGTGCAGAGAAGGCATCAAAAGGAGGCTGGATTTTTATAGGCAGCTTTCCAACTTTGCACACAAACAGGTAACAGAAGGTACAGCAAAAAAAAAAAAAAAAAAAAAAAAAAAACTCTCATCTGAAACACTCAGCAAACAAAACCTTTCAAAAGGACTAAATAGCTGCACATATTGATGCTCTCTGCAAGTTACCTATAAGTGTTTTGTTTTCTATACTTGAAATAGCTTTACAATATTATTTTGGTGGCTTTCTTTTCTCTCTTCCTATGGGCAATAGAGAGAAGAGGATGATGGGGATTTAAGACACTTGGGGGAGGAAAAGGGAGGATACGGCATTGTCTTTTTATTAAACGGAGGTTTAATTCAAAACTCCCATATGTTGACATTGCTCCTCATGTTACTGGTTTTACATGGACACAGAAACTAGGCACTTTAGAGGTGCACTTGCACGGCAGGCTGGGCCCCCCTTTTCTATATTTTATTTTACTTTTTTAGTATAGTGGTACTTAAAATCACTGGTTCACTTAAAAAAAAAACAATAAAATGTTAAACTCTACTAATGTACAAATAAGCTGAAAAGTTGCATTTTATGTGTATTTTTTGCCATAGCAGGTACTGTATTTCTCATGCTGGATTTCAAAATATATATATAAATATATATATATCAAAAACAAACAAAAAAAACTGAAGGGTGGTGTTTTATTGGATTGTGACAGGTTGAGTAATAAGGAATTAAGTCGTCGTCATTTCATTAAAACTGAGAGATGATGTAATGCATATATGAGAGTTTTCTGAAGGGTTTTTTTGGGCTTTTAAACAGCTTATTTTTGTTTTTGTTTAGTTTTTTATTTTATTTTATTTTGGAAAGATATTTGTATTATGTGCAACTCAGTTTGCTTCACATTATAACTACAAATATTTTTGGGTTCCTGGGAAAAAAAAAAAAAAAGAAAAAAGACTAATAAATGTGTTTGGCTGGCTAAGCATTTAACTATTGTGGTTTCTTGTTTTATTCTGCCAATTGAATTTCCTGCTTTTGGTGAATGTGTTATCATTTTTTTCCTCTTCTCTGTCTTCCCTGCTCCCATACATAAAAAGCTGTCAAAAATTTTACCTTGAATTTGGGCCTCAAGTTTTGTCCATTTGACTTGCTGTATGGTGGAGTGGGTTGATTCAGGCTAGTGGATCGGTCTGTGCTGCTTGCTTGCCTTCCCTGGTGCTGTGACCCCCACAGGCTGCAGGGCTTCAGATTCTGTAAAAGAAATCATGTTGTTCTGCCTTGATTGCTGTCCTGTTGAATTTCAATTTCTTTGGCGGACAAACCTAAAGTGGAAGAGAGAAGATTCCACCTCCTGCTGCTGCTGTGCCCCTGGGACTAACCAACCAAGTGACTTGTCCAGAAAATGCTACGCCTGAGCACCCCCTCCACCCTGTGTTGTGTGCTGCAGACTGCTGAGAGCATGATGGCCTCAGCTGTTGGACTGGGTCCCCACACCTCTTGTTAACTGCCTCTAGAATGGAAAAGGAATGGAGTAAGAATTGATTTTCACCCCTAATTCCCAGGTACTTTTGTTTCTGATTTCTCAGATGGGTGTGGAGGTAGGCGTGGCAAAACCATTTCATCAGGAAACCGAAAGCTTCAAATGACTGAGTATTCACTCTGAGTTGGGGGTGTGCTCCAAGCACATGCTCCCAGTTTAACTGAAACTCATCTCCAGTGCTGTAGGTGTGACTATACATAGGATACAGATAGTATTCAAAAGTTATTCTGGCCAAGTGCTGCAGCCCATGCCGGTAATCCACTAACTTGGAAGGCCAAGGCAGGAAGACTGCCCGTTCAGGTCAAGCCCAGGCAACTTAGTGAGAACCTTGTCTTAAAAAACGTCTGCTGGGACTGGGGATGTAGCTCAGTGGTAGACCACAGTCTTAACATGTATAGTTCCTAAATTCAATCTCCAGCACCCAACCAAAAAAAAAAAAAAAAGATGATTTTATGTAAAAATGCCTTGCTGAAAAACACCTGGATTTTGGAGGGTTTTGAGGAAGCTTATCATACAGACTGGTTAACCGTGTTCATCCATTCTTTCATCATAAAAGAAGTAAACACTGGGAAATGTGGATAAGAAGAGATGAACTACATATATCAAAAATACTTTGAGGGCCAGGCCCAGGTACGTGCTCTTTTAAGATAGAGCAATGTATTAATGGCTAAAGGAGAAGGTATTATAGAATTAAAGGTGGTTAAGAGACTTTAGGATCTGAATCAGTCTTCCTCCGTAACTACTGGAGAAATCCATCTTAACCACCGGGTGCTTTCTTAACAACTTTTGTCCAGGCCTCCTCCTGCCACATGTACCCCAAATTGTGCCTCACTAGCATCACTAATTCAGCATCCTTGACCACAGCTTCTGCTGTCCCAGCTGGTTTCCATTCCTGTTGGATGGCTGTTTTGACTTCATTGACTAGTCCTTCTTACCCGTTCAGATTTACAGTCCATAATTCCAATAACTGCTTGTTAATAGTCTTAAATTCCAGGAGGGCATGCTAGTGCAGTTCAGGAGGGAGACTGAGGAGGATCACAAGTTCAAAGCCAGCCTCAGCAACTTAGTAAGACCCTGTCTCAAAATTAAAAGCAAAAAGGGCTGGGGTGGGGGCTCAATGATAGAGCACTTGCCTAGCACATGGTAAGGCACGGGGTTTGATCCTCAGGACCACATTAAAAAATAAATAAATAAATAAAAATAAAGGTATACAACTTTAAAATATTCTTAAAGGGGGTCGGACTGGGGAGATGTGGCTTTTGTGGTTAAGTGCCCCCTGGGTTCAATCCCTGGTACCAAAATAGTAATAATTATATATATATATTGTGTGTGTGTGTGTGTGTGGTGTGTGTGTGTGGTATTATTTTTTCCCCATAAGTTCCCTTGCCACTCTGTTTTCCTGACGTGACAAAAATCCCCACTTTGGGATCCTATTCTCTACCAGCTTGGCAAAAGCAGCCCAACATTGCTGGGTGAAAAGTCTCTACAGGGCAAATAAGGACTCCCCAAATCCTCTATAACCCACGACCACTTGCCTGGCAAGTGCCCTGTGCTCATCTGATCAGCTGCTCCTCGTTCCCCCTTTGAAGACCTTTCCTTCCAGGCACTGTGGCACATACCTCCAGCTACTCTGTAGTCTGAGGTGGGAAATGACTTGAGCCCAGGAGTTCAAGACCAGCCTGGGCAATGTAGTGAGACCCAGTTTCAAAAACAAAAAGACCTTAACCAATTTCAAATCTTAATCTTCATGCTTTTCAGCTGAGGATTTTGCCCACCAATACAACGGGAAACAGAGATCTCAGCAAAATTTCCTGAAATTCTTGCAAAACCTAAGCAGAGAGGTTACCCATTCTCATGCTAGTCCCCTCCTCCAGTGTCTGGGACCCCTCCCTTCCTGTTCCTTGGATCCTGTCACCTCCTTGCCCCCTCTCCCTTCATTGTTCCCTCCGGGGCCTCCTGTCAGGGTGCTCAGCCCCTCCCAGGGTACAACCTGCCTATTGAGCACACGTGCTAGACCTGCCTCACCAGTCCCTGTCTCATCTTAACTCCAGAGGTTTCCCATCTGGTTCTGCCCTTCCTCTGTGCTCACCACAAATCATGATTTTCCTTCTGCACTCCAACATATTTTCTCTATCTCCTGCAGTCTTGTACTTTGGTCCCCTCATGGCTGGCCCAAAGCCACTGGGTCCCACTGGTGCTTAGACCAAGCCCTCCTAGTTTCTCTCTTCCAAAAGCCTAGATGATGCCATCTACTTCACAATCTTTATTTCTTTTTCCTTAGATTGTGCACCTCTGGGCTCTGTCCTAAACTTCCTATGTTCACAGGCCTGTTACTCCCCTTGGGTGATTTCACCAGCTCTGTATTTTTTTTTTTAATTTTTTTTTTTTTTTTTTTTTTTGTAGTTGCAGATGAACATCATGCCTTTATTTTATGTTTATTTTTTTATTGGATGCTAAGGATTGAACCCAGTGCATCACACATAATTAGGGAACACTCTGCTACTGAGCTACAGCCCCAGCCTCCAGTCTTGTATTTTTTAAATACAATATTAAGGTCTGTTCTGCCCAAGTTCATCTCCAACCCCCCTCTTCTGTCTATCCAACCATCTAGTTGCCTGTTTCTAAGACTAATGGACAAATCGCCCCATCCTCCTGGTCAAATCTCCTCACACCCATCTTTACCGTCACAGCTCACCATTTGTTCAAACCCACACCTCCACCAGGAAGCCTGCAGGTCTACACTGCATATGGATCCACAAATGTTCACATTTCACCACCACCAACTCAGGTCCCACTACTCACCTGCTCACCTGGATACATTGTTATCCATTCTCTTCCCTTTGACCCCAGTCTAGACTGTGCGCAGCAGCCAAACATGCATGTTCTTACCCTCCACCAATGTCCACAAGGTCCTCAGGTTGCTCACATCCCTCGAGCCCCCTCATTGCAGGCCCTTCTGAGCCTTGTTCCTAATGACACCAAACTCCTGCCCACCTTATTGGCCATTATCCTGTTACTCTGTCCCTCAAAGCTTGGCCTAGTTTATGATCAAAATAGGAAGCTTCACTTGGTTGTTCCTGTCAAAACTAGCTTGTCACCACTTCCAACCCACCTAAGGTACTCGGGCCCTTGTCCTGATGTATTTCTTCACAGAACTTATCACTGTAAAATTATCTTTCTTCTTTATTATCCATCTTCCCTCACTGGAACACAAGTACCACAAAGGGCAGAATTCTTTGTTCACCTGGCTCTAAAACCTAAAATCTCTATGGCTTTGATTAGTCATCTATATGCTAATGACTCCTACATGTGATACTTCAGCCCTTTCCTTCGAACTCCAGACCTGTGTATATAGTGGTCTACTCACCATTCGAAGCACTTGGATACCCTACAGACTCAGTAAGTTCTAAACAGAATTGTGTTCCTGCCTGCTTGCTCCACCTCCCCCACTTAGTAACTGGTATCACCAAGCATAATGTATCCAGTAATAAAACTCAAAAACCAGGGAGCAGCCTTGATTCTTCCTCCTCTACTACCACCAACCTAGCCTTGATCATACCTCAATCTTCTTCCTTTGGTTGACCCTTGTCCAAGGTAGGCCACCCTCACCAATAAGTCTTATTGAACTAACTGCATAAGCACATTTCTCACCTCCAGCACATCCAGTTCCCTGCCCCCAGTTTTTTGTTGTTGTTTTTTTTTCCCCAGTGCTAGGTATTAAACCCGAGGCCTTGCACACACTAGGCAAGTGCTCTGGTATTAAGCAACATCCCCAGCCTCCTGCCTCCTGCACCAATCCATTCTTTTTAGTCCAATCTACATCTAATAGCCAGGATGATATTTTTTCCAAAACACAAATCTGTGGAAGTCATCCTCCAATATAAAGCAATATTAGTGACTCTTAATGCTTAGAATGAAACCTCAAATATCTTTATTTCCAACAAAGTTCTCATCTGACTTCCGTCTACCTTTTCTACTCCATCCAGCCTCATGGTATCCCATTGCCTAGTTCAAGACCTGGTACTTCGGTATATGTATTTTGGAATAAATGGTCCTAATGAGTAATGGGATATTACATCAAGAATTTGGAATCAGACCAGGTGTGGAAGTGCACACCTCTAATTCCATTGATTTTTTTGGAGACTGAGGCAGAAGGATAGCAAGTTTGAGCCCAGTCTCAGAAATTTGGCAAAGCCCTGTCTCAAAATTTAAAAAGTTAATAGGGCTGGGGATATAGTTCATTGGTAAAGTGCCCCTGGGTAAAATCTTCAGTACTTGCGAGATGGTGGGGAGTGACGGCCTTTGTTTAAGAACCTAAGTTTTTTTGTTGTGTTTTTGTTTGTTTGTTTGTTTGTTTTGCGGTGCTGGGATTGGGAACGCAGGCCTTGTGCTTGCAAGGCAAGCACTCTACCAACTGAGCTATATCCCCAGACCAAGAACCTAAGTTTTTAAAACTGGAAATAAAAATGAACAGATATAGAAGAAAAACCAAAAGATCTGTTCATTGAATTAGGCTACGTTAAGAGAAAAAAAATAGACTCTGTTTGAGAGATGTTGCTTCAGTTTAACAGTGACAACCAGATGGAAGTGTCCCTCAGACCAGAATGCTTCGGAGGACACTGCTGACTCAGGAGGTAAGCCTCGCAGTTCTACAAGAGGTTTCCCAGGGAGGAAAGGTGAGTTAAATCTTGCGGAAATTTCCACCATTTCTTTTTCCAGGAGGGAGAGAGAAACTATGCAAGGACCAAGAAGGAACCGTTGGGCAGGGCCCAGGAGCAGCACACTGTCAAAGCAGGAAAGAAGGTGGGTTTTCTGAAATGCTAAGTACTTCAACCAACCTAGGGGTCTGAATGAGTACAGGAAAACAAGATAGAAGCTATTTTGTGCCTGGCATGGTGGTGCACAGCGGAGACCCTGAAGCAGGATGATCATAAGTCAAGGCCAGTCTCAGCAATTTACAAAGACCCTACCTCAAAAGAAGAAAAAACACTGGCTGGGGATATGGTTTAATAGTGAGGTGCCCCCTGGGTTCCATCCCCAGCACAGAAAGGAAGGAAAAAAAAAAAAAAAAAAGAGGTTATTTGGTACAAAAATGATAATGACATAGAGGTAACATTGGGGAAGTTTTTTCCACTTTTTCTGTCCATGTCTATCTCAAGCCCTGCATGCCATCCCCAAGTTTATTAATATGTTATGTAATATAGGCAAACTAATATATACATTAGGGAACAGGGCCTTTTGATTAGTCTTAGAGGAAATTATTGGTGATCATCAGTGTGATTTGGAGGAAGGGGAGAGGGCAGAAATTGCATAAAGTGCTAAGGACTAAAGCAGAGAGTGGAATGAATTCATTGAGTCTCAGTCATCCCAGACCATGAACCTGGGAGCCAGCATCTTTTCTTGCCTTCACACCTCACTGCACTCCTGGGATCATCAGCCACGTTTTGCAAGTGAGATGACCGAAGCACCAAAAGATTTAAGTAACTTGCCCAAGTAACACAGCAAATAGGGGGTAGTGCCAGGAATGGTTGGTGAGGAAACAGCCAGAAAAAAGGGGACTGACTCTACACGAAGGAGATACCAGGGCAAGATGTAACAGCAAGGGCCTACCATGGAGCCACCGGGATCCTCAGTTACTGGTTCTTGTGATCAGGCCAGAAAAATGTTGAACATGTCACTCAGAGTAGCAGGCATGATTTTATTAAAAGAGAAGAAGGGAAAAGAGGACATTCAAGGGAGAAGTGGATCCTCTCAGAGAGGAGAGAGATGGACACCCCTCCTGCTCTCCAGTTTTATTGGGGGGTCCCAGGGAAGTGTCCAGAGAGTCCCACCCAGGTCACTCTCTTGACTTTCAAATCCCTACTGGGATGGATGGTAAAGCTCCAAGGCAACTCCAGATCACTTTGGCCCATGCTGACTGGTCCTAATCATCATATCTCCCCTAGTTCTGGAAACTTTTTTTTTTTTTTTTTGCGGTGCTGGGGATGGAACTCAAGGCCTTGTGCCTGCAAGGCAAGCACTCTACCAACTGAGCTATCTCCCCAGCCCTGGAATCTTGCCCTGTGTAAGGGTCACAAAGTTTTCCCCTCAGCGTAACTTGTGTTTTTATTGGTAGACAGGAGCCTTTCAGACCAGTGATTCTCCTGCAGATAACACATTGTTTACTGGGAAACATAACATATCCTATTAACGTAAGCCAGGCAGGACTGCAGGTAAATTGCTTTTTAAAAGAAAGTATGGGGCTGGGGAGATAGCTCAGTCGGTAGAGTGTTTGCCTTGTAAGCACAAGGCCCTGGGTTTGATCCCTAGCACCCAAAAAAAAAAAAAAAAAAAAAGAATAAAAGAAAGTATGTGGGTGTAAGCACAGTAGGCCCCATTTATTGACCTCATATTCCTGCCACTCATAAATGTTACCTATCAAAGTGAAGATTTTTTTTTTCTGTGTGTGTGTGTGTGTGTGTGTGTGTTACCAGGGATTGGACCCAGGGGTTCATTGAGCTACATCTCCAGCCCTTTTAATTATTTATTTTGAGATAGGGTCTTGCTAAGTTGCCCAGACTGGCCTTGAACTTGGAATCCTTCTGACTCAGCCTCCCAAGATGCTGGAATTACAAGAATGTACCACCATGCCTGACTTTGCTTTTCTTTACCCTGCAGTACTGGGGATTGAACCAAGGTGTGCTTTACCACTGAGCTACATCTCTAGCCCCTTTTAAAATGTTTTATTTTACAGCAGGGTCTTTGTAAATTGCCAAGGCTGGCCTCATCTTGCATTTTTCCTGCCTCACACTCCTGAGGTGCTAGGATTGCAGGCATGCCTTACCATGCTTGGTTGAAGATGTATGTATGTGGAGGCGCTCTGTGCATTAAAAAAAAAAAAAAAAAAAACAAAAAAAAAAAATTAGAGAAAGCAACAGAGAATTAAGATTTCAGACAAAACAAATGAAGTAAAACTGAATGAAAGGTAAAAGACTAGAGGTGGAATCCAATTTGAAGGGAATAGTAACATTAAAGTTGAAGCAGAGACAGATAAGAGGGCAGAAATCCTGAGGGACTAGGTGACTGCAGGTTCACAGTAGAAAGGGATACAGTAACAGAAATCATAGTACATCAACAGCAACCCTGAAGCACTCTGAAAAGAGTGGTAAGTCACAGGATTGTTGTGGCACATGCCTGTAATCACCGCAACTTGGAAGCTGAGACAGGAGGATCTCAACTTCAAGACCAGCCCTCAGCAACTTGGCAAGACTCTGTCTCAAAATAAAATAAAATGGTAGAGCATCCCTGGGTTTAAATCTCCAGTACTCCCCCTGACACACACAACACACGAGTTCCCTTCCACACACAACCAGTTCTCTGCAGCCCAAGAGGGAAGGCAAAGAAGCTGGTGATGATGAGCCCAGGTAATTGGTAGGCTTCTCTGAGGGAGGACCAAAGTTTTTTTTTGGTTTTGTTTTTCTTTTTTTCGCAGGACCAGGGATAGAAGCTAGGGGCACTTTACCCACTGAGCTATACCCCACCCCTGTCCTTTTTATTTTTGAGAAAGAGTTCCACTAAATTGTCCAGTCTGGCCTCAAACTTGTGATCCTCTTGTCTCAGCTTTGTGAGCAGCAGGGATTATAGGCATGTACTGTAAAACACATCCCACTGACCAAAGTATCCTGAAATTGGTGCTGCAGTCAATTCTGATTGAAAATTATGAACCTCAGAGGGTGGATTCAGGAATGAGGATTCTGAGGCTGTGTGAGAGGTTGGGGGGAAAGGAAGTACAGTGTCAGGATCTAACTTGTATCATGAGACAATCTTCCCCTGCCTTTGTTTTGTCATGTACAAAATGGGGACCATAACAATGGCTAGCATTTAGTGAGCCCTTTCTCTGCCAAGAGATTTTCGTGTATTACCTCATTTAATAACACCTGAACAACTCAAGATTACTACAAGGACTGACTTCCTCTGATACCTAGGAAGCCTCCCAAATGATATTATTCCACCACCACACCCCCGCCTCCCGCGAAGGAGAGGGCGGGATTATCAGGGAATTTACAGGACTGGGTTAGTGGGAAGAGAAAGGTGCTCCAGTCCGGGGATGGGAGGGGGTTGTGACAGGGTTATGGACTGTGAGCGCAGCGTCCAAAGTGGTGCTATCTGGGTCTCTAGTCCAGCCACGCGTACTGGCGGGGTGACTCTCAGCAGTCTTCCAGCTTCTCCTTCATTTCCTCATGCAGAATCTGGCGGAAATCCTTTTTTTTTTTTTTTTTTTTTTTTTTTGCGGGTGCTGGAGTTTGAACCCAGGGCCTCGTGCTTGAAAGGCAAGCACTCTACGACTAAGCTATGTCCCCAGACCCGGAAATCCATTTTTAATCGCGGTTTGACGTAAGGGGCCCACTTGGCACACAATAAATGCAGGCTTCCCTTGGGCATCTTCACAGATTCTCGGAAACCGCCCTTGGTGCCCAGCAGGCAGTAGGAATGGGGTGGGGGTAGGCGACAGTATCATCAAGTGAAACAGCAGCAACAGAGCCTTCGGAGTGTACCAGCATCAGTGTACTGCTGGACGCCACAAACTCTTAAAAAAAAAAAAAAAAAAAATATATTATAATATAGATATATATATACTATATATATATATATATATATATATAATATGTATATTGTGTGTGTGTGTTGTCGATGGGCCCTCTCTATATATATTTATATGCAGTGCTGAGAATCGAAACCAGGGACTCATGCATGCCAGGCAAGCTCTCCACCACTGAGCCCCAGCTCCAGCCCCCAAACACTCTTCTTTAAAAAAAATAAGTATGTTTCTGGTTGCACATGGACACAGTGGCTTTATGTACTTTCAGGTGTGCCGAAAATCGAACCCAGTGCCTCGCACGGGCCAGGCTAGCGGTCTATCACTAAACTATAACTCCAGTCCTCTACAAACGCTCTGAAAGGCAGATCTTAGTGTGCCTTTTTCGGTTGGAAAAACCGCGGCGCAGAGAGGCTCACATTTCTTGCATACGAAAAGAAATGAAGAAACACTACGCTGCCGAAGACTCGGCTTCCTCCCGCGGCTCAGGTGTCAGAACCCGGGGGGCGGTGCCACGCGGAGGAAGTCCCTCCCTCCCCGCCTTCCGCTTCCGCTCCCGCACGTCCTGACCTCTCGCGGTTGTCGCTGGTTTGGGATGGCGGCGGGAGGCGACCATGGCGGGCCTGACAGCTACCGCTCCCCACTTGCTTCCCGCTACGCCAGCCCCGAGATGTGCTTCGGTTTAGCGACAGGTACAAATTCCGGACGTGGCGGCAACTCTGGCTGGGGCTGGCGGAGGCACAGCAGGTAATGCTCAGGACTGAGGGCGGGTTCCACTCCAGCACGTGCTGGGCGGGGTGCGGAGAGTGGGCTTGGCCAGTGAGCAAGGGTCCGGCTATTTTAAGTCCGAGTGTTTCGGTGTCCTGGGAACTTCGGGCCCACGAGGACAAGGGCAGGCGACCTCGGAGCCGCACCTGTTGCCTTCCGTTTTTAGTTCTGAGAGTTTCGATGCGCAGAAGAGACGAGGAGAAATGTATTGTGTCCTTTCGGGGAAAACTGCTGGGCCATTCCTGCTGAAGTACACCCACTAACCACGCTCTCTGAGAGCTCATTGCGGTCATAAAGACCCGCAAGCTTGGTTGGAGGTGCCTGCTCGTTGCACAGGAGGAAAAACCAAACCTGGAAAGCGTCTGGTCTGCAGCAGGCCACCCAGCTCTTAAGAGCAGAGCTGGGATTTGAACCTGGGTTAAGTCCCCAGCCTGAGCTGAGCGTTTAAGCCATCTCGTCCTTCCCAGTGCTTGCTAAGTTAGCGACAGCACTAGAATCCGTGTTTTCTAGGTCACTCTTTTCAGTTCACTGGGCTCCGTTTCGCCTCTGAGAAGGGAGGATACGGGTACGGGTTTATTAGATGGGATTTATGGTTTCTTTTTTCCAGGCAGCTTGTACAGCTACTCAAACCGCGCATTTCAGAAATAGCTCCAGAGGGGCCTTCCCCACAGGAGGTGAAGTGAAACTGAAGGTGACCCAGAGAACTGTAATGTTTCATCTCAGGTTTCACAAGCACAGTGATAGTGTCTGGAATAGGGCAAAGTGAAAAACGGAAACAGTCTGGTTAGTGCTGAGGACCCTAGTACCTGGAACTCCACAGACAGGAAACTGATCGTATTTTGCCTGCCCAGCCTCCCATAACTGTGCTTTAAAACATCAATGATATAGTTCTAACAGAAATGTAGTGCCTTCTGTGTCCTAACCACTGCTCAAATTTGTGTTTTCTTTCCTCTGTAAAAACCCGAAATAAGACTACATTTAGTAGCTCATTAGGCCGCAAAACAGCCTTGTAGGGGAGGTATTACTGTAGCCAATTCATGTCTGAGGGAATACAGCATTGTGAGATTAATAAACTATTGGCTCAGATAACAGTAGGACCTTAATAAGAAGTTGTGCTTTGTGATTATACTGGTATACACTCTTCTATTTTGTTTGGTATTCCAGTCTGTAGATGAGGTTGGTAGCAGTCTTTTTGAGCTAGTAAGTGGTTTCAGGCTGAAAAGTTGTCTCTCTGGTCTACACGTT